>NC_053037.3:22347733-24961291 GCF_002575655.3 Aegilops tauschii subsp. strangulata | reverse complement strand
ATGCTGGGTTACACCACATGTCAACCAGGGCCTCCCAACGATCGTCCTTCATCCAGGGTTCCTTCACCTAGTCAGACAAAATCGAATAATTGAGGAACAAGAGGGATGAATCAAAGTACTAGCAACCGATGTAGTCACTTACCACTGACAAGTATTCTTCTCGCGACATGTTGGTCTGGCAAGCAGTCTTCCTTGTCATCTTCTCTCCCTTCTCATCGAGCGGCCGACACTGCATCACGGCTTTGTACCGCAGCGTGTGCTTGAGGTCAGAGAGTATCTTTCGGGCAGATTTCACGATGCCTTTGATCGCCTTCTGCTTCTCACCATCCACGGAAGCAAATGTTTCCTACAAGAAAGCATAAGGCATCTTCTCACCATCTCGCGATGACATGCACTAACACGGAGAAGCAGTTATTCACCGTAGACTACACCCTCTCGGTGCCGAATAACGCCCTAGACCGCCGGGGCCACCGGATGGGTGCTCGATATGGAGACCGCCCGGGGGGGAGGGCACCCCTACATGCGTGTGGCCCATGCATATGCATCGAGGGGTGGTGTGCTATTTGAATAAGCAACGCACGTCCTTGACGTGGCACGTGCCTCACAAACCACACACACGGGCGGGAACGTCGAGGACCGGCTGCGTTCTTCCCCGAGACAGAGTCTTCGGTGGGTGATCCGGTGACAGAACGGGCCTAGACTTGGTCTGTCATCTCGCGATGACATGCACTAACACGAAGAAGCAGTTATTCCCCATGGCCTACCCCCTCTAGGTGCCGAACAATGCCCTAGACCGCCGGGGCCACCGGAGGGGTGCCGGTCTCTAGAACCGGACGAGGCCCATCCGAAGAAGAAAACACAAGACGGTAATTATGATGTGCTAAGGTTGTTTGCCAAGCATGGAAGAAAACAACAAAAAAAGTATAATACATATTATCGAGAATGCACAAGAAGGAAAGAGACCTAGGTTAGATGCTTTACCGAGAGCGCCTCTCAGAAAAGGTGGCCATTGCCGAGAGCCGAGAATCGACCCTCGGTAACCACTGCTATAATTTTTTTCCCTTCTCTTTTTGTTTTTTTTTGCACTATCTTTTTTGTATCTCATATTTCATATGCTTTTACGACCAAAGTTTGTAAATTCCATGACTTTTGATGAATTTTTTCGATAAAAGAGTTTTGATGCACTCATATACATATATATATATATATATATATATATGCTTTTTGGGTTAGATTTTTTCAAAACTCAACTTTAAAGAGTGTAAAGTAAAAAACATGAGAAGAAGCAGTTGTTGACCGTGGCCTACCCCCTCTCTCGGTGCCGGTCAACTTTCTAGACCGGCACCGAGAGAGAACTTTAAAGAGTGTAAAGTAATAAACATGAGAAGAAGCAGTTGTTGACCGTGGCCTACCCCCTCTCTCGGTGCCGGTCAACTTTCTAGACCGGCACCGAGAGAACTTTAAAGAGTGTAAAGTAATAAACATGAGAAGAAGCAGTTGTTGACCGTGGCCTACCCCCTCTCTCGGTGCCGGTCAACTTCCTAGACCGCCGGGGCCACCGGATAGCCCATGCATATACATGCGATGGCCTTCTTTGAGAGCACAAGAAGTTTCGAGGCCAACGAAGCAACAGGACCCGCACTTCCTGCACAAACCGGACACATTCCCTCTCGATAACCATAGACTATCTCGAAGAACGGGCCTAGACTTGGTCTGTCATCTCGCGATGACATGCACTAACACGGAGAAGCAGTTATTCATCGTGGACTACACCCTCTCGGTGCCGAATAATGCCCTAGACCGTCGGGGCCACCGGATGGGTGCTCGATATAGAGACCGCCCGAGGGGGGGGAGGGCACCCCTACATGCGTGTGGCCCATGCATATGCATGCAGGGGTGGTGTGCTATTTGAATAAGCAACGCATGTCCTTGACGTGACACGTGCCCCACAAACCACACACACGGGCGGGAACATCGAGGACCGGCTGCGTCCCTCCCCGAGACAGAGTCTTCGGTGGGCGATCCCGTGACAGAACGGGCCTAGACTTGGTCTGTCATCTCGCGATGACATGCACTAACGCAAAGAAGCAGTTATTCCCCGTGGCCTACCCCCTCTAGGTGCCGAACAACGCCCTAGACCGCCGGGGCCACCGGAGGGGTGCCGGTCTTTAGAACCGGACGAGGCCCATCCGAAGAAGAAAACACAAGACGGTAATTATGATGTGCTAAGGTTGTTTGCCAAGCATGGAAGAAAACAAAAAAAATATAATACATATTATCGAGAATGCACAAGAAGGAAAGAGATCTAGGTTAGATGCTTTACCGAGAGCGCCTCTCGGAAAAGGTGGCCATTACCGAGAGCCGAATATCGACCCTCGGTAACCACTGCTCTACCGAGAGTCCTCTCGGCATAACTGCAACAGCCAAGTGCCTTCAGCTCCCAGCGCATGCCTCTTTGCCGAGTACCGCCCTCGGTAAAATTTTGTTCCCAGTTCTGTTCATACTGTTTTTTGCTCGAGTTGGTGCAGCAAATACATTTATACAATACTCAAACTTGCATTTCAAGTCACACAGGTTAACAACAAACTCACATAAGCATTAATCCATAAATAGTTCACACAAGCTTCATTTCAAATCACAAAGTAGCTCTTTAGTACAAGTGCCTACTTACTAATTAAACAACAAAGTGGTCTGCATGCATGCACCATATGATAAAAAGCAACACCACAATTATGACAAACTGAAAGAGAATTATGAAGTTCTTCAATCCACTAAACCAGCTAAGCCTTGTCTGGCTTGCACCATTGCGTAATTCAGTTTTTCTCTTTTGCTTAAGCAAATACTGATTGTAATGATACTCTGCCGTCTCTCTGTCGTTGAATGAGTCGTGGGAGTTGCCTTCATAACGAAGTATTTGTTCATTGCATTCCGACCATGAATCGTAGACTCTTGGACACCGTCCTCTGTACACCACATACCACTTCATCTACAAAAGAACAAGAAATAATGCACATCATACATAATCAACATAAGCATTCATCACTCATACAATCAAAAGCATCGCAAGTGGCCATCCAAGTCCATATCAGCAGGTACTTAAGGATACAACTAAATCAACATCAAACTATCTAGGTGACTACTCCGAGGTGTAGTTGGTGAAACCAGTGATCGTCGAGTCAGAGCACGTGGGGGCATCCCCCCACAGTGGAGGACCAAGCGTCGTCGGGAATGATGGTCGGTGGACTCAATGGCTCCTTCCGTGGTGGAGCCTTGCCCTCCTTAGCTGGGGGATTCTTCTTGGCCAGATCCACAAAAAACTTCATTATGATCAGCTATGGGTTCTTCTCAAGCAGTTCCTCCAAGCAGTCCTCGGCGCTCTTCTCTGTGCCCGTGGAGTCGACCCTAATGGAAGCTTCGCCGTTGGAGGAAGCCATAGCCAAAAAATCGATCGACGCTAACACCTCGATGCTAACACCTTTTATCACACAATGGAAAATAACATAAGAATCATCAAACATGAAAGATATAACATAAGAGCTCACGTAGATCGACCGCCATCATCAAAAGTCGATTTTATTCCTCCAAGAACAACTCTCAACGACACTCTCTCACGTATATACGGTGGACACTCTCGCTGGTGATGGTATATATGGTGGACACTCTCTCACGGGTATTTCAACTTTCGGTGATGGTTGAGCTGGGTGAGCCCCTCGTGCGTTATCAAGATATAACATGAGGAGGAGCTCACACAGATCACCGTCATCGTTCAAAAGTTGATTTTTCTTCCTCCAAAGAACAACTCTCATCAACACTCTCTCACGTATCTCATCGGTCACATCCACACATAGCATCCATGCATACAACATTATCAACAATTATCTACATTTTTTCTTTTGATATAGAAAAAATGTATCTACATGGCATCCATCCATCCATCTATGCATCCATCTATCAATCCATCCATCTATCTATGCATACATGGAGAGGAGGAGGGGGCTCACCGGAGGGAGGAGCTCGGTGTGGTGTGGGGGCGGCGGTGGAGGGGGCGCCGGCCGGTGGAGGGGCGCCGGTCGGTGGGGAGCAAAGGAGAGGAGAGGAGTGGAGGGGCGCCGGTCGGTGGGGAGCAGAGAGAAGAAACAACAGGGGAATATGCTTAAGTAGTCGACGTCACCTTTACCGAGTGCTTGTCAGTGCGTCACTTTTACTGACAGTAACTCTCGGAACATATGTCCCCTAGATCTAGGTTACACTTTTACAGAGAGTAACTCTCGGAAAAGGTGGACATTACCGAGAGACGAGAATCGACCCTCGGTAACTACTGCTCTAATTTTTTCCTTTTCTTTTTGTTTTTGTTTTGCACTATCTTTTTTGTATCTCATATTTCATATGTTTTTACGACCAAAGTTTGGAAATTCCATGACTTTAGATGAATTTTTTCCATAAAAGACTTTTGATGCACTCATACATATGTATATATATGCTTTTTGGGTTAGATTTGTTCAAAACTCAACTTTAAATAGTGTAAAGTAAAAAACATGAGAAGAAGCAGTTGTTGACCGTGGCCTACCCCCTCTCTCGGTGCCGGTCAACTTCCTAGACCGCAGGGGCTACCGGATGGGTGCTCGATATAGAGACCGCCCGAGGGGGGGAGGGCACCCCTACATGCGTGTGGCCCATGCATATGCATGTAGGGGTGGTGTGCTATTTGAATAAGCAGCGCACGTCCTTGACGTGGCACGTGCCTCACAAACCACACACACGGGCGGGAACGTCGAGGACCGGCTGCGTCCGTCCCCGAGACAGAGTCTTCGGTGGGTGATCCCGTGAAAGAACGAGCCTAGACTTGGTCTGTTATCTCAAGATGACATGAACTAACACGGAGAAGCATTTATTCACCGTGGAGTACACCCTCTCGGTGCCGAACAACGCCCTAGATCGCCGGGGCCACCGGATGGGTGCTCGATATAGAGACCGCCCAAGGGGGGAGGGCACCCCTACATGCGTGTGGCCGATGCATATGCATGCAGGGGTGGTGTGCTATTTGAATAAGCAGCGCACGTCCTTGACGTGGCACGTGCCTCACAAACCACACACACGGAGAAACGGACACGTCGGGTCTACACGGATGGGATCTTGCTGTGGCTTTGGCCCGGATGTTGCTCCAAAGTGTTCCTATGGGCTGACCTAACACAACCGGGTGGAGAGTTCCACTGGTCAAAGCCAGTCCGTGGAAATTCAAAGGGCTAGATCCCGTGGTCAAACGCTACAGGGTTAGGCGGGACGGGGGCCCTGGGGGGTAGCAATGCCACCGAAGCATCGCACCGGGCCCTCATACATGCCGTACGGTGTGGTTGCATGTACGAAGAGGCGGCACGCGTCTCCGAGGTGTGGCCCCCCTCACGGACGGTGATGACACAGTAGTAGACATTCTGTGGTAATGATGCGGCGTGAATATTATTAAATACTCGGAGCACGATAAAATCATGACTTTTATACACGACGTGGGCACATGTGCTATAGGACTGATGGTAATTTTTCATAATTTTGGTGATGGAGAAGTATCTGAACACTTCCCTCTCCGCGGATTGCTCTTCGCGTGTCTACGACTGTGGCCGCCGGCCTCCGGGGGCTAGCACATGCCGCCAAATCTTGCGTAGGCGGCCTCTCACAAGTCTGGAAGTGTTGTGGCAGTTGCAAACGCCCGGCACGCATCTCCGGGCTGTGCCCCCCTCACGGACGGCGCCGCCGCCGGGACCTGGAGGGGGGAAACGGACGCGTCGAGTCTACACGGATGGGATCTTGCTGTGGCTTTGGCCCGGATGTTGCTCCAAAGTGTTCCTATGACCTGACCTAACACAACCGGGGGGAGAGTTCCATTGGTCAAAGCCCGTCTGTGCAAAGTCAAAGGGCTAGATCCCGTGGTCAAACACTACAGGGTTAGGCGGGACGGGGGCCCTCGGGGGGTAGCGATGCCACCGGAGCATCGCACCGGGCCCTCATACATGTCGTACAGTGTGGTGGCATGTCCGAAGAGGCGGCACGCATCTCCGGGGTGTGGCCCCCCTCACGGACGGTGATGACACAGTAGTAGACGTTCTGCGGTAACGATGCGGCATGAATATTATTAAATACTCGGAGCACGATAAAATAATGACTTTTTTACACGACGTGGGCACATGTGCTATAGGACGGATGGTAATTTTTCATAATTTTTGGTGATGGAGAAGTATCTGAACACTTCCCTCTCCGCGGATTGCTCTTCGTGTGTCTATGACTGTGGCCGTCGGCCTCCGGGGGCTAACACATGCCGCCAAATCTTGCGTAGGCGGCCTCTCACAAGTTTGGAAGTGTTGTGGCGGTTGCGAATGCCCGGCACGCGTCTCCGAGGTGTGCCCCCCTCATGGACGGCGCCGCCGCCGGCACGTGGAGGGGGGAAACGGACGCGTCGGGTCTACACGGATGGGATCTTGCTGTGGCTTTTGCCCGGATGTTGCTCCAAAGTGTTCCTATGAGCTGACCTAACACAACCGGGTGGAGAGTTCGACTGGTCAAAGCCCGTCCGTGCAAAGTCAAAGTTTTAGATCCCGTGGTCAAACGCTACAGGGTTAGGCGAGACGGGGGCCCTGGGGGGGTAGCAATGCCACCGGAGCATCGCACCGGGCCCTCATACATGTCGTACGGTGTGGTTGCATGTACGAAGAGGCGGCACGCGTCTCCGGGGTGTGGCCCCCCTCACGGACGATGATGACACAGTACTAGACGTTCTGCGGTAACGATGCGGCGTGAATCTTATTAAATACTCGGAGCAGGATAAAATCATGACTTTTTTACACGACGTGGGCACATGTGCTATAGGACTGATGGTAATTTTTCATAATTTTTGGTGATGGAGAAGTATCTGAACACTTCCCTCTCCGCGGATTGCACTTCGCGTGTCTACGACTGTGGCCGGTGGCCTCCGGGGGCTAGCACATGCCGCCAAATCTTGCGTAGGCGGCCTCTCACAAGTCTGGAAGTGTTGTGGAGGTTGCAAACGCCTGGCACGCGTCTCCGGCGTGTTCCCCCCTCGCGGACGGCGCCGCCGCCGACACCAAGTTGTGATGAATTTTTTCAAAACTCAACTTTAAAGAGTGTAAAGTAGAAAACATGAGAAGAAGCAGTTGTTGACTATGGCCTACCCCCTCTCTCGGTGCCGGTCAACTTTCTAGACGGGCACCGAGAGAGAAATTTAAAGAGTGTAAAGTGAAAAACATGAGAAGAGGCAGTTGTTGACCGTGGCCTACCCCCTCTCTCAGTGCCGGCCAACTTCCTAGACCGGCACCGAGAGAGAACTTTAAAGAGTGTAAAGTAAAAAACATGAGAAGAAGCAGTTGTTGACCGTGGCCTACCCCCTCTCTCGGCGCCGGTTAACTTCCTAGACCGTCGGGGCCACCGGATAGCCCATGCATATACATGCAATGGCCTCCTTTGAGAGCACAAGAAGTTTCGACGTCAACGGAGCAACAGGACCCGCACTTCCTGCACAAACCGGACACATTCCCTCTCGATACCCATAGACTATCTTGAAGAACGGGCCTAGACTTGGTCTGTCATCGCGCGATGACATGCACTAACACGGAGAAGCAGTTATTCACCGTGGACTACACCCTCTCGGTGCCGAATAATGCCCTAGACCGCCGGGGGCCACCGGATGGGTGCTCGATATAGAGACCGCCCGAGGGGGGGAGGGCACCCCTACATGCGTGTGGCCCATGCATATGCATGCAGGGGTGGTGTGCTATTTGAATAAGCAACGCACGTCCTTGACGTGACACGTGCCTCACAAACCACACACACGGGCGGGGACGTCGAGGACCGGCTGCGTCCGTCCCCGAGACAGAATCTTCGGTGGGTGATCCCGTGACAGAACGAGCCTAGACTTGGTCTGTCATCTTGCGATGACATGCACTAACACGGAGAAGCAGTTATTCACCGTGGACTACACCCTCTCGGTGCCGAATAACGCCCTAGACCGCCCGGGCCACCGGATGGGTGCTCGATATGGAGACCGCCCGAGGGGGGGAGGGCACCCCTACATGCGTGTGGCCCATGCATATGCATCGAGGGGTGGTGTGCTATTTGAATAAGCAACGCACGTCCTTGAAGTGGCATGTGCGTCACAAACCACACACACGGGTGGGAACGTCGAGGACCGGCTGCGTTCGTCCCCGAGACAGAGTCGTCGGTGGGCGATCCCGTGACAGAACGGGCCTAGACTTGGTCTGTCATCTCGCGATGACATGCACTAACACGAAGAAGCAGTTATTCCCCGTGGCCTACCCCCTCTAGGTACCGAACAACGCCCTAGACCGCCAGGGCCACCGGAGGGGTGCCAGTCTCTAGAACCGGACGAGGCCCATCCGAAGAAGAACACACAAGATGGTAATTATGATGTGCTAAGGTTGTTTGCCAAGCATGGTAGAAAACCAAAAGAAAGTATAATGCATATTATCGAGAATGCACAAGAAGGTAAGAATCAAGGTTAGATGATTTACCGAGAGTAGCTCTCGGAAGAAGTTGCCATTACCGAGAGCCGTTAGTCGACCCTCGGTAAATGCTGTCGGTGCGGCTCTCGGAAAAGCCCACGAGATCTAGGTTAAGAATTTTACCGAGTGTCTCTAAAGTTTGGCTCTCGGAAACGTTTCCCGCGGGGACTTATACAAAATTTCCCCCTCGCGCGCGCTCACTCCTCTCCTCTCTGTTTCTCTCTCGCCCCTGCCCCCTCTGTCCGCCGCCGCCCCATCCGGCTTGCTCTGCCACCGCCGCCGCCGCCGCCTCCACCAGCCCCCCCCACTGCCACCTCCACCGAGCCCCCCACCGCCACCTCCACCTCTACCAAGCCCCCCCCACCGCCACCTTCACCTCCACCGAGCTCGTCCACCTCCACTGGCCTGCCGCCTCCCCCGACCCCTCCACCTCCACCGCCCCCCCCACCGCCACCTCCACCGAGCCCCCCCCACCGCCACCTTCACCTCCACCGAGCTCGTCCACCTCCACCGGCGCGGCATCCCCTCCACCGAGGTCTACCACGTCAGGCATCCACCTCCCCCGCCGCCCCCTGCCCCGTTGGTGAGCCCCTACTCAATCTATTTTTTTTAAACAAAAGGGGTTTACCCCTCTCCATTATAACAAAAGGTGTATATATATGCATAGTGAATAGTGTGTGTGAGTGTGTGCTTTGTATGTGTGTGTGTCAGTGAGTGATGTTGGTGTGTGTGTGGGTGGATGTGCTGTTGATGTGTGTGTGTGTGAGTGAGTGATGTTGGTGTGTGTGTTGTGGGTGTTGTTGTTGAGATATGATTGACACAACTTCATTCTTTCATGCAGGACATGCATCTATTTTGACAATAGAGAGAGTGAATTCCGTTGCACGCTTCAAGGGTAATCTCTTCCAGTTCATGTGTAGGTTTTCATTATTTGTAGATCACCTAAATAGTCGCGTAACCTAGGTGTCTCCCGTTCGGAAGGGTTGTATCTACAAATATGCAAGTCTTTGCATATTTATAACCTCAACACTTTCGAATTGTCCACGTTTTCCATGGACAACCCGAGGATGTGTAGGCAGGTCGTTTTCATGATGTACTTAGATCCAAGACAGTATTTCGACAGTGTCTCCTTCTCTAGATACACATCCTCTTGGCTTATTGCTGAGACGTGTATTTGGAGAACAGCGGGGAGGTGCTGCCGAAATTTTGTCTCGGGGCGGAGTACGTCATGAAAGCGGACCCAGCCTACACATTCTTGGGTGGGATTATGACCTATCTTTACCTATTACATAGCTCAGTGCATGTCGTAAAACTTGATGGAACCACTTGTTACATAAAAAAAATTATGTGTGTGTTTCACTTTATATCAGAGGATGGAAGAACGTGAGTGGATGTACACCGGACATCCCAGCATGGAGGGTATGACCCCTGAGTGGAGGTCGAAGACCAATTATTTCCTGGAATTAGTATTTGCTGGAGAAACGCCAGTTCGTGGAATTTGGTGCCATGCACGGAGTGTGATAACCAGACTGAAAGAGATAAGATTACTATGAGTAAACACTTAGGCAAAGATGGGTTTACGCCAGGCTATTACCGGTGGATGTTTCATGGTGAGACAGAACAGTCCAGGGCGGAGGTGGTGCGACAACGCACCGGCGAATATGATACTCGGATTGAAAACCTGTTAGATGACATCCGCCGTGCGGATCCACGGGAGGACCCGAACTCCGAGGAGCCACCGGAAAGCCCTGAAGAGTATCATGCAGCTGTGTTTGCGGCACAAAAACCCCTTCACGCCCATACAGAGATTACTCAACTAGATGGCATTGCACGCCTAATGGCCCTGAAGGCAAACCATAACATGAGCATAATTTGCTTCAATGAGTTATTGTCGGTTATTGCTAGCCTGTTGCCTAAAGAAAATATATTGCCAAAGAACATGTACGAGTCGAAAAAAATCCTCGGTTCACTTAAGATGTTGTATGAGCAAATACATGCTTGTCCAAACGGATGCATGTTATTTAGAAATGAACATAAAGATATGAATTATTGTGTCAAGTGCAAATCCTCTAGGTATATTGAGGTAATAGATGATGATGGTAGCAAGAGGCAGCTCACAATTGCCGTCAATATCCTTCGATATCTTTCATTCACAGAAAGGATCGAGAGGCTTTATATGACCGAGGAAACTGCCCAATATATGAGATGGGCCGCCGAAGGGAAGATGTACAATACAAAAAAGATGCAACATCCACGGGATGGTGAAGCATGGAAGAAATTTGTTGAAATTCATAAGAAAACAGATGACTGGAAGAGTGTAGCTGTTGGGATAACAACCGACGGGTTCAATCCATATGGTTTGATGGCTGCCATATACAGTTGTTGGCCAGTATATGTTATCCCCCTGAATCTGCCCCCTGGCGTTTGCATGCAAAGACATCACATGTTCCTGACGTTGATAATTCCAGGTCCTAACTATCCCGGGAAGCATATGAGTGTGTATATGGAGCCATTGGTGGACGACTTACTTGTTGCTTGGAACAACGGGGTCCGGACATATGATGCCGTTTCAAAGAAGCACTTCAATATGCATATCTGGTACCACACATCGCTACATGACCTACCGGCACGTGCGATATTTTGTGGTTGGTGTGTAAAGGGGAAGTGGCCTTGCCCAGTGTGTCGACAGCGTGTGACTTTCATTTGGCTGGCTAAGGGTCACAAGTATGTATGCTTTGACCAACATCGGCATTTCCTTCGTCTTGATCACCCATACAGACAAGACGCTATGCACTTCCAAAAAGGTGTTATTGTTGATGACCCGCCACCACCTATTATGACCGGTGCCCAGCTTAAGGATGAGTTAGATGCTCTCGAGGAAAAGCTCGATGGGAAAGGTTTTGTCGAATATGGAGAGACACACCAGTGGACTCACATTCCAAGCTTATGGAGGCTCCCTTACTTTAAAGATCTTCTACTTCCACAGAACATTGATGTAATGCACACTAAAAAGAATATTGCGGAGGCCTTACTCGGCACGCTCCTCGACACCGAGAAGTCAAAGGATAACATTCAGGCTAGGATCGATCAAGCCAACCTATGCAACAGGCCAAAATTAAATTTGGTGCCTCGTGCAAAAGGTAATTCTTGGAAGAAGCCACCAGCCCCTTTCACCCCTTCAATGCCCCAAAGGAAGGAAATTCTCCAATGGATTGTGAACAACTTGTACTTCCCTGATGGATATGCAGCTAATATCATGAGGGAGTGAATATGGCTACAAAGCGAATAGGAGGCCTCAAGAGTCATGACTACCATGTATGGCTTGAGCGGATAATGCCTGTGATGATTCGAGGGTATGTCAGAGAGGATATTTGGCGAGTGCTGGCGGAGTTGAGCTACTTCTTCCGTCAGCTTTGCGCCAAAGAACTAGATTATGAAGTGGTTGCAAAGTTGGAGGAACAAGCACCTGAGTTGCTATGCAAGTTAGAGATGATATTTCCGCCAGGTTTCTTTAATCCGATGCAACATATGATCTTACATCTCGCGTATGAGGCTAGAATGCGAGGACCTATGCAGTTCCGATGGCAGTATGCACCTGAACGGGGGTTCAAGCATCTTCGTGGGAAATGTAAGAATAAAGCCCGCATTGAAGCCTCCATAGCCGAGGCATACCTGAACGAGGAGGTGGCCACGACCACGACAAAGTACTATCATGACAGTATTCAGACTAGGTTAAATCCAGCTCCTCGTTACAATGAAGAACCCACCAGTAATGTTTCCGACCTTAGACTCTTCGAAGGCCAAGGTGGCAAAGCAAGTGGACCGAAGCCCAAGAACTTTTCACCCACTGAGTGGTCGACTATTATGATCTATGTCTTGACCAACATGGAAGAAGTGCAACCGTACATAAAGTAAGTGTAGAACACCTTTATTGACAACTACTCACTAGTCTTGAGTTCTAACTCGAATTCTTCCTATTGCTAGGGAATTCCAGAACGAATTCTGGAAGCTACCACGGCCTCCTAGCGACGAAGAATCAGCAGACCTTCTTGAAGATACCAATGCTGATGGCGGTTTCATTTCTTGGTTCTCAAGAAAAGTAACTTTTCTAACTTTATGTTACTTCAAGTTGATCTTACTTGCCGGTAATGCTTCCACTAATGAACCAGACAATCTCCTATTAATCTTGTAGGCATATCAGGAGGTTGATATGGACGCCAAAGTGAGAGAAGTAGCCAAAGGTTTTGAATACGAGGCCAAGTCATTTAAGGCTTACGACATGAATGGGTATCGCTTCCACATTGATAAACACACGCGTGAGAGGCCCAACCGAAGGTCAATAAATAGTGTGGTATATTGTCTAGGGACAGATGGACGTCACTACTATGGAACCATCGAAGAAATTTATGAGCTGCAGTATTGTGGTTTACAAGGAGTGAAGCCCATCGTATTCAGATGCAGCTGGCTCAATCCTGAGAAAGTGAGACGAACCCCTAGTATTGGCTTTGTCGAAGTTGAACGAGCATCGAAATATGCAAGAAATGATGTCTATATTATGGCTCAACAGGCTACACAAGTGTTTTTTTCTCCCATATGCGTGCACATCTACGGAATATATCGATCTCTTGAAGTGGGATGTCGTGTACAAGGTACCCCCGCGTATCAAGGTACCTACCCCAAACAAGGACGATTACCATATAAACCCTAACACATATGAGGGAGAGTTCTTTCAAGAAGCAGACACTGACGAAGACGAAGATGATGCAGAGGAAGATGATGGCGTGCATCACGAACATGATGCTATGGAACATGAGGCCATGGATGACATGGAAGTAGATAATGCAGAGGACGAATACGAGGATGTTTCTGACCCTCGACATTTGGCATTACTTATGCGATGGCACATGGGGCTAGATGAGGATGAGGGCCCCCCTGAAGACTTCGAGGATGAATGTATGAGCGGGCGTGATAGCGATGATGAAAGCCCTGATCCAAATGTTGCACCTAATATTGACCCTTATTTCTAACAACTCCATGTAATCGTGTGAGAACTCTATGTATGTGTGTCACAACTCTATGTATTCGTGTGTGTAACAACTCTATGTATTCGTGTGTGCAACAACTCTATGTATTCGTGTGTGCAACAACTCTATGTATTTGTGTGTGTAACAACTATATGTATTATTGTGTCAATTCCATTTATTCTTCATATGTGATATATTTATTGTATTTACATCAAGTTGTATCATCTGTACTAACTGGTTTGTTCTTCTTCGTATTAGGTGATTGAAACATGACAGGTAGCAACAAGATTCCAAAGGAAAGTTTGAAAAAAGTGAATGGTCTGTACAATGATCAACCTGCTCGACCGGTGAAAGCGGTGGCCGCTCCTTCATCGGTTGCCACAACCGCCAAGAAGGCCAAAGGATTGGTGGGTCTAGACACCCGTCCAGCAAAACGTGCGAAACAAGGTCGAGTACCACGCGGGGGAGGAGTAGGAGGCGGACGAGGAGGGGGAGTAGGTGAGGCAGGACGAGGAGGCGGACGAGGAGGGGGAGTAGGTGAGGCAGGAGGAGGAGGCGGGCGAGGAGGCGGACGAGGAGGGGGAGTAGGTGAGGTAGGAGGAGGAGGCGGACGAGGAGGCAAGACGAGGAGGCGGACGAGGAGGGGGAGTAATAGAGCACCTCTTTCTTCTCCTTGAACCTCTGATGCAGTGCTTCACCGTGCTCAGGAGGAGGAAACAGAGGATGGGGATGAGGCGAGTGAGGAGGAGGATGAGGAGGATTTTGCGGAGGAGGTGGTGGAGGATGAGGAGGAGGAGGTGGTGGTGGACGCCGCCGCCGAGAGGAGGCTGGTTGTTCGTCAGGTTTCTGAGGGTGGGGATGGACCCTCATGGGTGACAGAGCACCACGATGTGAGCGGTTCGCAACCGAGCGGTTCGACTATTAGCACTACTTCCAGAGGGAAAGTGTGGCTGCGTGGTCCTTCAAAGCTTCCAAGACGTCCATATGTGCATAGAGACGTGTTGATTAACCCAATGGGAGAGAAGTAAGTGGTTATCTCGACTCATCCCATATAAATTGTACCTTTTGTCATTTCCTCACATATAATATGACTTCACTCTTCGAAATGCAGAAGCTTAGTAAAAGGTGGTAGAGAGGCGTCTGCCACGGTCGCCGAGTGGCATCATTGGGGGTCTTTGTAGGTTAAATTATCCTAGACTGGTCACTTTGCCGAACGGTATCATTGAGCCAGCTTGTTCATGGGATCACTACAAACTTGCACCGGATTTCCTGGATATGCGTCAGAGGGTTTATGATAACAGTGCCATGCAAGTGGTCAACGATTTCTGGGTAAGTCCTTTCAAACACCTAAATGTCAATACCAAAAGGTTTAAATTTGCCATAGTCATGATTTAACCCTTCTCACATGTATGCATGTTTGTAGGATTTCTATACATGCGTTGAGGGTCAAAAGGATCATGCAAATGTGGTGGTTGAGAATATTGCCAAGAAACTAGTCCATGACATGCACTATGAGGAGCGCGTCCGGTTAGTGGTCAAGTATCACGCGGACTATCTCAACCATAGGATTTCCAAACAGGAGGCTCGAGGGACGCATCTTTCACGGGACAATTACTTCAAGGCAAGTGACGATGGATGCTTGATATTCCCTACATTACCTCAAAATTAGAATCCTTACTAAGATGTATTTGTTTAATTTACAGGTGATTCCTCGGTGGTGCGCTGACAAACGTCCGTGCTGGGAGAAGATCGTCGAACGGTGGACAGATCCAGGGTGGCAGGATGAACACAAAGTAATATCTGAACGGCGTAAGTTGATGGGGGTTCGAGGACACCGTCAAGGCAACCTCACCATCCCAGGTGTCGTCTCAAAACATGTAGGCAACCACATCCTTTTCTTTTCATCATGTTCTCTTTCATTTGTGAGCATTCCCTTGATTGTTTGGATCGCTTTCTTTTGCAGAAAGAAGACACTGGCAAGGATATCACTTACTTCGAGGCATGGACCATCAAACGTACCAAAGACGACAAGGACAAGGACCCTCTCCACCCGGAGAGGGACTGGATCAGCTCTAAAGCCCGGTCAGATGGAGAGAACTACACCAAAAAAATTGAAGGAGATGTACGGGCCTGACGCTGATCCTCACGTGCTACCGTTTGACCCTCTTGTGGCCATTGCCGCGGCAGGCGGTAGACCGAATAGCCGGATGACGGTTCACCTCGATTCTGTCATAACCTCCTCCCTTCCGAGAGTCAACATGCTCCGTGCTATGAGTACTGGCTCTACTCCTACCGTAGAGCGTCGCGTACACATTCCGTGAGCATTATTGAGGATATTCAGGTCAGTGCTTCTTCATTGATCCTTCATGGTCCTGCATATTTGCATTTCAACATGAATGACATTTGCATTGCCATATTGTAGACTCGACTGATTGACACCGAGAAAGAACGAGATGAAAACCAGGCCAAGCTGAAGGCACAAGATGATCTAGTGAAGTCTTTACAACATATGGTGGCCAATCTTTATTCCATGCAAGGCCAACCAGTGCCAGAGATGCCACCGACGCCAGAGTGGAACATTGTGAGTTTCGTTCAAACTATTTCTATCACCATTTTCGGCATTACCATATGCATTCATCTCACTATTGGGTCAATCCATCACAGCTCAACCCATCACAAGGGTCGAACAATGTTCCGGTAGTTCCACCTCAAGTTGGTGGAGTTGGGGCAGCAAAGGGAATGATGCCTTCTAATGTTGATGTTATCACTCCGGTTGATGGAGTTGGGGCAGCAAACTGAATGATGCCTTCTAATGTTGATGTTATCACTCCGATCTCCAAAATCGCGTGAACTTCATGTTATGTTATGTTTGAAACTGTTCCTTGTATATTGAGAACTCTTGCATCTTGAGACTTGTAAACTTGTGGTAGTCGAGTGTCTTCACTACTATTTCACCTTTTATGCACTATTGCTTTTATGTGGAATGTTTTTGAGAATCAATCATTGCTTCTTTTGTTCAATGATGCCTATATGTGACATGTTCTATGTGTGATGAACTATATGCTGCTGTTGTATATGTTTCGCTGCAGGAAAGAAACAGAAACAGGAAAAAAGGCTCCTGGGCACACCATTGTCGAGGGCGGCTCTTGGCAATGACTGTGAAACTGGACCAGAATGCACCCTTTACCGAGAGGCCTCTCGGTAAATGTGTACCAAACAGTATACCCTGACACCTTTACCGAGAGGCCTCTCGGTAAAGCATAATAACCTGTAGCCCTCCTGGCAACTTTACCGAGAGGCCTCTCGGTAAAGGAAAACGGATTGCCAACGGTGGCTCTCGGCAAAGTATTTTCACGGCTTTTAGGAGAAGTGACGTGGCCCTCCCCTATTGGCTCAGTCTGCCGAGAGCCATACTCGGCAAAGATAGAGTTTGCCGAGAGTGGCACTCGGCCTACTCCCCTGGTCCCACGTGTCGGAAGCTGACACGTGTTAGCCTGCTACTGGCTCTCTTTGCCGAGAGTGGCACTCGGCAAAGTTGGCCCTCGGCCTGTTCGCCTGGTCCCACATGTCAGGAGCTGACACGTGTCAGCCACCTACTGGGTGGCTTTGCCGAGAGTGGCTCTCGGCAAAGTTGGCCCTCGGCCTGTTCGCCTGGTCCCACATGTCAGGAGCTGACACGTGTCAGCCACCTATTGGGTGACTTTGTCGAGAGTGGCTCTCGGCAAAGTTGGCCCTCGGCCTGTTCGCCTGGTCAGGAGCTGACACGTGTCAGCCACCTATTGGGTGACTTTGCCGAGAGTGGCTCTCGGCAAAGTTGGCCCTCGGCCTGTTCGCCTGGTCCCACATGTTAGGAGCTGACACGTGTCAGTCTGCTATTGGCTCTCTTTGCCGAGAGTGGCACTCGGCAAAGAAGGCCCTCGGCCTGCTCCCCTGGTCCCACGTGTCAGGAACCGCCGTCACCGTCTGCTATCCGTTAGCTACTTTATTTTGCCGAGTGGTACTGTTTGACTCTCGGCAAAGTCTTTGCCGAGTGCCCGTGTTCTGACTCTCGGCAAACCCCTGTTTGCCGAAGAGGTGTACGCCGGGTGGCTTTTGCCGAGGCTGACACTCGGCAAAGGCTTTGCCGGCGGTTTTCGGCCCTTTGCCGAGTGTCCGTGGCACTCGGCGTAGCCCAGAATTCCAGTAGTGATGAAGGGAAGATGAAAAATTGTCATTTTTTCATACCATCAAATTCATCCATTACATTTCCTATGTCACTGTTATTCTTGGCATCAACTTGATCATTCATAGCTGCAATATACTGTGAGTGACTTGGAGACAATAAAGGGTAAAACAAATTCTCAGTACAGTACAAGCTAGTACAGATCATACACCAAATCTTGCATCCGGTCACACATCCATCTGCACTCTCTTCTTGCATTTCTTCATTGCTTTCACCTTCAGAAACCGTTTTATGTTTTTTCACAACTTCACCAAGATGGTACCAAAAGGTATAGTTTTCCTATAATTTCATAAACTTTCAAGCAGAAACCAGTTCACGAGATAGAGAGCATGTATTGCAGCATTTGATGCATGTACAATGAATTTCATTCTCCCCTGCCCGCGTGGCTGAATGTATAGTCGAGGAAATTCTCTACCCTTTCTAAGTGTTCATTATTTAATCGCTCATCAACTAGCCTCATCCATGTTTTACTCGGAGCCATCTCCTAATATATACTGTATTACTGTTTTAGCTAGAAATATAATTAGCCTGCATTTAAGCTATCCGATATATGGCATAGGAAATTCTAAAATAAATCTGACCATGTATGAGCTATAGATGAATGGACTGTAACTCAACATAGCATATGAAATTTTAAATCATAATAAAGCAAACCAAATTCTACCTACATACTGTATTTGGTAATCAGGATCGGCAAGAAGGTCCCGTAACAAAAAATACATAGGGAGGAGGAAACCAACCAATCTGCAACGGAGTTACGTTGGCAAATAGCATGTACAGGCGGCAGCGTGGGCGCACCGGTGATGTGCAGGCAGCAGCGCGGGCGCATCGGTGTTGAAGTGACCGGCGACGTGCAGGCCGTAGCATGGGCGTGCCGGGGTCAAGGAGACCGCGACATGCAGGCTGCAGCACAGGCGCGCCCATGTCTAGGTGACCGGCGATGTGCAGGGAGCAGCGCGTACGGGACGGGGTCGAGGCGACCGGCGACGTGCAGGCCGCAGCACGGCCGTGCGGGGGTCTGTTGGAATTTTGCTAGTAGGCCTTTGGCCCAAAGCCCAACTAAAATTCTGAAATACTCTTGGCCCATTCATGTACACATGTGAGTGGAGTGAGAGAGGCTAAAGTTTAGTCCCACCTCATAAGTTGAGAGAGAGTTGCACCTTTTTATAAGGTGAGCTCTTCTACCACTTGTATGAGCATGAGAAGAGGAGACCTACACGCGCGCTCCTCCTCCTCGCCGCGCCGCGCCGCGGGTTGCGGGATTGAGCCGAGCCGAGGACAGAGCTATACACGTTGTCTATATTTAACTGGTCAAGAAGGAAAGGTGTGCAAGTTATTAAAGTCTTTATATGGCCTTAAACAAGCTCCTAAGGAGTGGCATGAGAAGTTCGAAAGAACATTAATTGCTGCCGTCTTTGTAGTAAATGATGGTGACAAGTGTGTGTACTATCGCCATGGTGAGGGCGAAGGAGTTATTCTTTGTCTGTATGTCGATGACATACTGATCTTTGGAACCAAACTTGATATAATCAAGGAGGTTAAGGATTTCCTATCTCGCTGTTTTGAGATGAAGGATCTAGGAGTAGCTGATGTTATCTTGAACATCAAGCTGTTGAGAGATGAGAATGGTGGGATCACACTGCTTCAGTCTCACTATGTGGAAAAGGTCTTGAGTTGTTTTGGGTATAGCGACTGCACGCCTTCTCCAACTCCATATGATGCTAGTGTGTTGCTTCGAAAGAATCGACGGATTGCTAGAGATCAACTGAGGTATTCTCAGATTATTGGCTCGCTTATGTATTTGGCGAGTGCCACGAGGCCTGACATCTCTTTTGCTGTGAGTAAGCTGAGTCGGTTTGTGTCAAAACTGGGAGATGCTTGAGAGAGTTATGCGCTATTTGAAAGGCACCGCGAGCTATGGGATTCACTACACCGGGTATCCAAGGGTACTAGAGGGTTATAGTGACTCAAACTGGATATCTGATGCTGATGAGATTAAGGCCACAAGTGGTTATGTTTTTACACTTGGAGGCGGCGCTGTTTCTTGGAAGTCTTGCAAGCAGACCATCTTAACGAGGTCAGCTATGGAAGCAGAACTCACAGCATTAGACACTGCCACTGTTGAAGCAGAGTGGCTTCGTGAGCTATTGATGGACTTAGCTATGGTTGAAAAACCAATACCCCCTATCCCGATGAACTGTGATAATCAAACTGTGATCGTCAAGATAAACAGTTCTAAGGACAATATGAAGTCCTCAAGGCATGTGAAGAGGAGACTAAAATCGGTCAGAAAATTGAGGAACTCCGGAGTTATTACGTTGGATTATATCCAAACGTCAAAAAACTTGGCAGATCCCTTCACAAAGGGTCTATCACGTAATGTGATAGATAATGCATCGATGGAGATGGGTTTGAGACCCAGCGCATGAGTTGTCCATAGTGGTAACCCACTCTATGTGATCGGAGATCCCGTGAAGTAGAAGTGGGAGACAAGCTATTGGTCAGCTGAGAGGAGAGTATCCCAATTTTAACTATCCCACTCTGTGAAGATGCAATACTCTCCTGATCTGCATGGCAGGTTGATATTTATCTTAATGTGTTCCAAGTGGCTTATTTGAGTAAGCAGAGATGTTGTCCTGCAGAGCATCTCCTGAGGAACACACCTATATGAATTTGACTGTTAACGTCGCAGTCTGTGAGAATTGGGTGTTCTCTAATAAATTCATGAAAAGGCCCTGGAGTATGACGTATACGCTCCATCCGAGGGGAAGCCTTGCGGCAGCCCAGTATCGGTCAAGAATTTGTGTGAAACTAGTTTCACAGAAAACTTGTAGTTCAAGGCATAGTCCACTATTCAAGTTGTGATCTAGTGTAGCATAAAACTCTAAGTGGAAGTTCAACTTCACAGTCTCCACTAAGCACCGGTATATAAACAATGTTTTGGAACTAAATGATTAGATGTGCCAATGAGACTTTGTGGGGGATTGTTGGAATTTTGCTAGTAGGCCTTTGGCCCAAAGCCCAACTAAAATTCTGAAATTCTCTTGGCCCATTCATGCACACATGTGAGTGGAGTGAGTGAGGCTAAAGTTTAGTCCCACCACATAAGTTGAGAGAGAGTTGCACCTCTTTATAAGGTGAGCTCTTCTACCACTTGTATGAGCATGAGAAGAGGAGACCTACACGCGCGCTCCTCCTCCTCGCTCGCCTCGCCACGCCACGCCTCGTCACGACGCGCCGCGGGTTGCGGAATTGAGCCGAGCCTACTGAACCGTTTCCGATTCTTTTGGATCGTGACGACTCAGACGTGAGATTTACTCCCACGACCTACCCGGCCCGCACTATATAATCAGGCAGACGTCTACCCTAGCCGCCACCTCTTCGTATGGTTTCTCACCACCGTTCCAGATCATTGCGCCGCCAAGCAAGTCTTCTCCATCCCTCCTTTTGGCGTGCACCGGGAGAAGGGACAGCAGGCCTCCGGAACCCCGCCACTCGTGATCCAGTACGGGAGAGGGGCGATCAGGTTTTTGGGGAGCGCACTCGCGCGACTGCTGGCAGCGACGACTTCGCGAACGACGATTTCTTCCCCGACCTCGGCAACCTATTCCTCGACGACATGGGCGACAACGTCAACGCCGGCGGTGCTGCTCCCGCTGCACCGTATGTGATTCTATCTTTCCTGTTTGAGGTCGTGGTAGAATTCATGTTTCTAGTATGTGCCCTGGAAACGTTGTACACCGGCTGACCGGCCTAGCCGCGCGCCGGTCGAGTGCGCATCGTACGATCCGTATTGATCGACTGGCTCCTGTTGCACCAACGACCCACATGCTGGTGGGCCTTGGCCGCTTTTTTTCTTATTGAGCTGCCCGACCGCTTTTCTTCCCACGCTTATCTCTATCCTTAGCCGTGTCCACTCTTTTTTTTCTTTTTCTTTTTTTTCGTTGCAATTGCCAGGACAACCCGGCGGGGCTCCAACCGGTTGATAACTTGATATCGAGCTCGAGCCGTTTTGATGGACCGGCCTGATTTTTTGCTGTGACCGGCGCCGATGAAGCATTTTTTGCTACAACGAGGAGTCGTTCTGATGGGACCGGTGTGACCTTTTGCGATGACCAAAGACGACAAACTTTTTTTGCTACAAACGACGAGTTGCTTTGCTAGGATGGTGTGTTTTTTTGCGGTGACCAACGACGGCGAACTTCTTTTATGCTACAAACGACGAGTTGTTTTGCTTGGACATGTGAGAATTTTTGTTGTGCCCTAACGATGGCAAAGCCTTTTTTTAACAACCGGCTATCATTTTAGCTGGGACCGGCCAGACTTCTTGTTGCGACCGGCGACCGGCGAGAATTTTGTGTTGCGGCCCACCAATGGCAAGTTACTTTTTTTGCTGGAACTAGCGATCATTTTTGCTGGGAGCGGCCAGAAATTTTGTTGTGACCGACGAGCGGCGAGAATTTTTGCTACAACCCGATTACGAGTAAATTTTTTTGTTGGCGATCATTTTGTGCTGGAACTGGTGAAAATTTTTGTTGCGACCGGCACTAATTTTTGCTAGGACTCGGCAATGACAAGCCTATTTTTCTTCTGGAATTGTCAATCATTTTTGCTTGGACCGTTGAGAATATTTGTTGCGACCGGCGAGTTTTTTGTTGCTGAGTATTTATGGAGGTTTTTTTGTGGTGACGCAGAGCTACGACGGGGGACGGGGCATTCATGGCCGCCTCCCAGCTTCCACGTCTTCGCTTGAAGCTTTTTTAGAGGCCGGTTGTAGCTTTCCCAGCCGACGGTCGTAGCATTTTTTAGTGCTTATTGCAGCTACTCCACGCTCCGGTCGTAGTCTATGCTTTCTGTGGTTGCAGCAAAAAACGACACCGGTAGTAGCTTTCTCGGTCGCCAGTCGTAGCATTTTACGGTGCTGGTTGCAGCTCCTTCACGCGCCAGTTACAGCCCCAACTTTCACTGGTTGCAACAAAAAACGATGTCGGCTGTAGCAATTTGACACGCTAGTTGCATCTCTGTTGTAGCTGGGAGCATCCGGCCGGGATGCTATGACCAACGGTGTGCGTGGCCCGGATGCTGCAACCGGCATGGTGCGCGACTGGGAGCCATCGATCAATATGCTGCAACTGGCATGGTGTGCGGCACCTGACATGATGGCTTCCTTCGTAACCGGGCGCCTGCTTTTGCTTGAACCGGCAACAACGAATGCTACACCAGCAATGGTGTGTGCTGAAACGGGCAATGATGGATACTACCACCAGCGAGCGACCCTACAGCCGGCGATGGCGAGCGCTGCTGCTACGACCACATGATGGTGGCGCGAGTCGCGGCTGATGGCGAGGAAGATGAGTCGCGATCGGTGGAGACGGCGGCGGCGGCCGTCGTCTACGACTGGCAAGGGACGGCAGCGTGTTGTACGACTACGCGTACACGTACACGAGGGAAGTGTTACGGGTGCGATGGGCTGGAACGCGAGCGATGGCCTGGAAAGACGCAAACCACGTACATGTACGACACATGCAAAGGGCTGGGAAAGAAAGATACGAGTGCATCGAGTGGTTGCGCACGCCTGATCGTGCGGCTGGCGAGCGACCGGCCCGGTGCTTGGGACGGTCCGCCGGCGCCTATCAGCCCCCTTAGTTTAATCTCTGTTATTGCTGTCATGATCTATTTTCTATTTATTCAGATTAAATCTCGTAGTAATTTGCTCATATTTCCAACAGGGTCGAGGTGACCAGCGACATGCACGCTGCAGCACGGGCGCGCCCAGGTCGAGGTGACCGGCAACATATAGGCAGCAGCGCGTACAGGCTAAGATCGAGGCGACCGACGACGCGCAGGCTTCGGCGCGATAGCCTAGGAGAGCAGAAGGGAGATGCGATCTATGGAGGTGTTGTGGATTGAAGGGGTAGGAAGCAGAGCAGAAAGAGGTGCATGGGAGATTGGATCCCATAACGGATTAAATATTTTTGTGGCAGTTACAGAGGATTATCTGATTGAAATTGCCAGTACATTGGATCAACCTTCCTGTACGTCACAAAGTTTGTTAGAGAGTATTCTAAAAAAATTGTTAGAGAGTTGCACGTGCAAAAGGTAGTTTGTTAGAGTGTTCATACAAACAAAGGTCAGTTAGCAACGGGTAATCTGATGGTTGTTGAAGGTGTTAGGCTGGTTCTACCATGAGGGGATTCAGCTCAGGTGTTTAACGACCAAGTGTTTTCTATCGATCGTCGTTAATGCTAATTTTTCTAGTAGTGTCCAGCGCATGGTGTGCGCTCAATAGGGGCTCGCCCAATACGGATCCTGCATCATTAGTAATGTATCATTATTCTGACTGTAAATGAGTGCCCTAACTTGTACTCAAACATGTACTGCTAACAAAGCAACCTCTCAAGATTTCATATTGGAGGCTTTCAATTATTTAGACATGGCTTACGACGCTGGCATCCGTGTTTACAATGATGCAGCAGAAACTTACATTTTGATAATTTTCTCATCAGGATCTCATTGGTCATGCACAATAAACATGGAGGTGCAGGTTTAGTTCCAGATTTCGGAAAGCATTAACATTTTCAGGTTTTAGAATCAGTCTTCAGAAGTGAACAAAAAATAAAACCCGAGCTTTACATGTGCAGATATACATTTTCGAGACATTTATAAATGTACTAGTTTCAGAGAAGACACGAGTAAATATGAATTCATTCTTTATATATATTTTTGATATTTCGTCAATAATTCAGGCCCACACGCGAGCAATAAGCCAATCTGAAGAATTCAGCGCTGACACGCGAGCACTATGCAAATCTGAAGAATACACCCTGTGCTTCAGAGTTCTATTTTTCCAAAACATGGCTGATAGGAATATATTTCGCACTTAACCATGAGCAAGAAGAAGAAACGGTACCTTCTAGTCCAGCCGGGGGCTTGAGGGTCATCTTTCCCTGTTGACTGTTGCGAATCGCCCGCCGACAAGCTCAGTGGTTCGCAGCCGTTATTCTCGGCCAACTGGATTGAGAGGGGGTCGTCGCCAACATCTCCCATGCTTGATTCAGCAGCCGACTGTGTGAGACATGTGCCTGCCTCACCGCCCGGAGTTAAGTCGTTGGCTTCAAGATCCGGCCAGGGGAATCTGTGAGAAGACCCGGCGACCCATCAGTTGGTGCTCGTGAAAGATTCAGAGCTACTGCTTGAACGAAGACGAAGTAGCAAACATACCTGTCGACAGGATCTGTTAAGAACTCTAATCCATTGCCGTTCTCTTCTGCCGCTGCCATGGACTCTGATCTATGCTGATGGCGCCGCAGAGCATTCGTAATGAAGGGAGCGGGGTGGGAGATGGGGGTTGTTGCCTTCTGTTGGGCCCGCGAGCAATTTATTATTTCCACCGCTATGTCTACGCCGTTTTCTGGACCCGGAGCTTTGCCCGAGGGAAGGGCAAAATCAGCTTTCTTGATTTCCACCTCTGAGAATTGCTCGTCCAGAGAGGAGAGGTCCAGCCGAGGGAGATCAAGCAGGTTCCAGTTGAGGGAGCACTGCCTAGTCTTCGGAGTGCCAATGGTTGCAGAGAAGTGGCGGTGTAACTCCTTGTGCTTGTCAGCCATGGTGGTGAGTTGGCTCTTGGCTGTCATCTGTTTGCAGTAAGGGGATGAAGTTTCTGCGACGGCGTCCGTTTGCTTTGATGTGGAAGAGTTTAGAGTCTGCGTCACCGGCATGCAGCCAAAGTATTCTCGAGCGTTGCCTGATGCCAGTCCAAGGAGTTTCGTCTTCAGGTGTTGCCTAAGCCCAATTTCTGCCAAAGTGAGCTTGCGGTGGTCTTGTGCTTGATCCAAGCCCAAGATAAGTTGATGAGCAATAGCGGACAGCAAGGTCACGTTCCCGATCTTTTTCCTGCTCCATTGCCTTAGTGCTCTGGCCAGCCGCGGTAGCTTGTTGTGAAGGATCATCATTGCATCGGAGTGCTCCAAGAATCTTGAACAGCCGCGTCGAAACCTCTAATTCGCACCCAGTAGTTTTCAAAACGGAAGCCTTTAAACTGACGTTGACTCGTCTGCCCTGTCAGCACCATCGCACAGTGGTCGGAGACCGACGAGGAAAGTGCCCGCAGGTGACATTGGAGAAAGAGCAGGCTCCATTCAGTTGAGCACAAGACATGGTCGATCTTCTGAGTTGAAAGCAAGTATGATGCCAACAGCAGGAAGGAAACAGAATGAGTCGGCAAAGAGGGGCCCAGGATCTCAAGGATAGCGGCGCGATCAACGACAGCAAGTTTTGTTTCTTGGAGGCAGGCAGACTATGGAAGCACGGTTTTGGCGGACCAAATCTCGAACAATCAGACACCGAGCGGGGTTGTTGAGGCCCCGTACGTACGTTCCAATTGAAGCGATGTTGTCCTCGATGGGCTGTGAAACGGCAGTGCCCGTGTCGCCTTGATTGAGCCCAGCAGCAGCAACGGTTCTGGGCCCTGAGATGGGCTGTGTGCAAACTGGCTCAGGGATGTCGTCCAAGGCACGGATGGACGGCGCGTCTGGCCAACACATTACACATGGAGTGGTCAACGACTCATGGGGAGAAAAGGTCTCCACAGAAGCCGCCAAAAGAGTAGCGTGCCCCCGCTCATGATGGTCAGAGGCCAGCGCTGAGCCATTGCTGGCAGTAGCAATCTGCGCGGAATCGAAGCCCCCGAAAGTGGCCTGGTCGGGAGCTGGAATTGGAGGAGGCAGGGCTTGCGTCTGGACCGGCATGGGTTGCACAGTGCTCTGCACCGTCAGATGCATGGTTGAACCCCCTACCCCTTTCGAGGTGTTCTCGAAAAAAAAAATGCATGGTTGACGGCCGTGACGACGGCGCCGTTTGTTTCCGCACCCCCGAGAGGGGTAGGTGCTCCTAACGGAAGGCTTCCGTCCACCACGGCGTCAGCGGCAGGCTGTGGGTTGTCCACCGCGTGGTAGCGGCGGCGGCCGCCGGAGTTGTCTCCGCCGCGCGCCAGGAAGTGCCCCCCGACGCGGTCTTGATGGTCCAGCTGGCCTTGTGCGCCGTTCCCACCGTGGCGGTCGCTGTCGCGACGACGAGGGCCCAGGCGCTAGCTGGTGCGCGGGGCGGCGGTTCAGCGGACGCCAACCATCGATCCTCGAAGGCCAAGTACCAGGTGAATGAACGCTTTCTTGGCAGCCCGTCGTCGTGGTCGTCAGAAGGAATGCTGCATGCATGCATGCTTTGGCCGGAGTTGTGGCCGGTGCACGGTGTGTAGTCCCACACCTTGTCCAGGTGAAGCAGGATGGGGTACTGCAGGAGGTTTGCCGGTCCTTCGTGTGTAGGCGCGCGGTGGCTCGTGGAAGCCAAGCTCGGGGTAGTCCATCGGCGGTGAGGATGTGCGTGGCCGTTCCTCCAGCGCGAGGGAGCCGCGGCGAGCGATCATCTCGGGGTCGGCCGACCACACCCAGACGCAGAAGCACGCAGCAGCGTCCTGGTCGGTGGGATGGTACTTGTCCACGCAGTCCATGAGGCAGGATTTGTCCAAGAGGACGGCCACGGTCTCCAGCTGCTTGCCGTGCTTTGGCACCCCTCGAGGCCGACGCGGGCGCGGAAGGGAAGCGGGACCAGGTCTGCTCCGACGAGAAGAGACGTGTCCAAGGCCGGCCGGAAGGCGAGGGAGGCGTGGCCGATGTGGAGCGCGTCCGGCATGTTGATGGCGATGTTGCGCACCATCCGGTCGTCGAACAGCACCAGCAATATGTGGTCATTATATAGTTTCTTATATACTGTAGAAAGGTAGCCTGGACAAGCAATTGGTCTTTCTAAAGTCAAAACGGTGAGGTACTTGAGTTTTGCATCAGGGATGAAAGCTTTAAGTATAACGGCATTCTCGCAATTATCATTTGCGTTAATTCACAAACAAAAAAAACTATGCATTTGTGTGGCTACAGCCTAGCTACCGCGCGCCTACCGGTAGATGAACATGGAGAAAATGGTCTTTGAGTGGAGATGGTAACACGTTGCATGTGCAGTTAGCACGTTACAACAAGGCAACAAACCATTTTAAACCAAAGAAGATCTGAGTTGTACCAACACATAGTAGAAGGATACGGAACAGGATGGAGACTCCAAGACCTGCGTCAAGAGCATCGGGAGGTGAAGAAGCCAAAGTAATAGGCAGCGACACCAGCCATTTGTTGGCAGCATGAATTGTAAGTGCGTAGCAGATCCTCATCGTTCTTAGAGGCAACATGCATGCATTAATTTTTTTAAAATTTGTTTTTGAGGGGCATGCATGCATTAATTAAGAAACAGATAATGGACTGTAACAAGTATATAGCACATTTGTTGATTAAATTGAAAATGTTGTTATTAATTGTTCTGACCTAGATGCTATTTGCGAGTATAATTAGTAAAGGTACTGTAGGTTTGATCCTGAATTGAAGCTAATACATTTGTGAACAAAAAATAAGTATTCAGTCGATTCGGCAGGAAAATAGGTACCTTCTAATTAAACAAATACTCAAAAACTATATTTATGTGGAAATTGAATTAGAACTGCATTTAACTTAAAAATGCCAGTGATGATGGAATACTACCTTCTGTATGTTTTCCTACCAAAGCAACCAAAAATATTTTGAGGAAAGATGGCAGTGCTAGAAAATGCGAAATTGAAATTTGGAACAGAAGAGATCAACAAACCTTCCATAAATCCCCTTTCAACAACAAAAGAACTCCGCGAATCTGCAGTGTCACAATCAAATTTTTAGTCAGTCATGTGAATCTGTACATTACATAACCAATTTCTAATAGCACCCTACCTTTTTCTGAATGGCTCCTGTGATATTTTTAGAGTGCATACCAATAGATTAGCTTAACTAAATTATCTCACAATTCCATTAGAGAGTACACCAGCAGCAAGAAAGCATCAGGGTTTAGCTTATGCAGCTACCAATCTCTGTTTGTTGAAACATATATAAGAAAAACTCGGCTTAACTACATTATCTCACAAAATCGTTAGATACTACAGCTGCAACAAGAAAGCATCATGGTTTAGGTTATGCAACTACCAAGATGTGATCCCATGGGAGAAAAAGAGAGCAAGTTGTTCAGATTAGCATCATGGTTCAGCTTACACAATTACCAAAATGTTTGCTTAAGCAATTGTGTTACAGTTTCTGCAAAAAGGATAATGAGACAGTTCACCCATTAATATGATTCAGAATCAGCCTACCACAAGGCCAGAGAAATTAATCGTTATCTGCGTTGGCTTCATCGGTTGCACTGTTTTGCTCCTACAACACTGCCTCTTTATCCAGTTTCATCCATTTTGCTTCGGGCTGCATTTTTGCTTCTAAATATTCCAGAAAAGGGTCAAATGCAATTGAATAAAGCTGAATGTTCTTTTTAACATGATTGTGTCTAAACACAATAGCTATTCGCTACAGGAAAAGGAATCCCATATTCATGCAATCCCTTGTTCAAAAGGATATAAAGAGCCAATGAACTTCCATTGTGATTAACAACTTCTGTTTATTTATGCTCCCACATTGTAACCAACAACCTAAAGCACTGAGGTACTGCACCTTTCATTTGCATTTTCACATAGAATTATTTATCTATCCAGCATCTAAACTTAAAGAACATATGCTTGATGGACACAACTGAGCAATAACATCAGACTGTAAAAGAATGGAGGAGACAAGTAGACAACCACACGGACCTTCAAATGCTTGATCAGGGGCTCTAAATACCCTAGAAACTCAATCCCATCGAGTACCTTGAAGATGTATTCAGCAATGTGAAGGAAATATGCCCTAGAGGCAATAATAAAGTTGTTATTTTATATTTCCTTATTCATGATAAATGTTTATTATTCATACTATAATTGTACTAATTGGAAACTTCAATACATGTGTGAATACATAAACAAATACCGTGTCCCTACTATGCCTCTACTAGACTAGCTCATTGGTCAAAGATGGTTAAGGTTTCCTAACCATAGACATGTGTTGCCATTTGTTAACGGGATCACATCATTAGGAGAATCATGTGATGGACAAGACCCATCTGTTAGCTTAGCATAATGCTTGTTCAGTTTTATTGCTATTGCTTTCTTTATGTCAAATACATATTCCTTCGACTATGAGATTATGCAACTCCCAGATGCCGGAGGAATGCCTTGTGTGCTATAAAACATCACAACGTAACTGGCTGATTCTAAAGATGCTCTACGGGTATCTCCGAAGGTGTTTGTTGAGTTGGCATAGATCGAGATTAGGATTTATCACTCCGAGTATCGGAGAGGTATCTCTGGGCCCTCTCGGTAATACACATCATAAGCTTGTAAGCAAACGACTAAGGAGTTAGTCACGAGGTGATGTATTACGGAACGAGTAAAGAGACTTGCCGGTAACGAGATTGAACTAGGTATGAAGATACCAATGATCGAATCTCAGGCAGGTAACATACCAATGGACAAAGGGAATTACGTATGTTGTCATAACGGTTCGACCGATAAAGATCTTCGTAGAATATGTAGGAACCAATATGAGCATCCAGGTTCCGCTATTGGTTATTGATCGGAGAGGTGTCTCGGTCATGTCTACATAGTTCTCGAACCCGTAGGGTCCGCATGCTTAACGTTCGTTGACGATATAGTATTATATGAGTTATGTGATTTGGTGACCGAATGTTGTTCGGAGTCCCGGATGAGATCACGTACATGACGAGGAGTCTCGAAATGGTCGAGAGGTAAAGATTGATATATAGGACGATGGTATTCGGACACTAGAAATGTTTCGGGGGGGGGGGGGGGGTACCGGGTACTTATCGGGTCACCGGAAGGGGTTCCGGGCACCCCCGACAAAAGATATGGGCCTTAAGGGCCAAGAGGGGAAACGCACCAGCCACTAGGGGCTGGTGCACCCCCATATGGGCTGAACCAGGGGGAGAAGGAAAGAGGGGAAGGGAAAGGAAAGGGGGGGATTCGGCCTCCCCCTTCCTTCCCTCCTCCCTCCTCTTTCCTTCCCCCTCCAGCTAATATGGAAAGGGGGGTGCGGCCAAGGGGGAACCCAAGTAGGATTTGGTTCTACTTGGGGCGCCTCCTGGCCTCTCCCCTCCCCATCCCACCTATATATATGTGGGGGGAGGGGCGCCACTAGCACACACCAGACAATTGCCTAGCCGTGTGCGGCACCCCCTCCACCGTTTACTCCCCCGGTCATATTTTCGTAGTGCTTAGGCAAAGCCCTGCGGAGATCACTTTACCATCACCGTCACCACGCCGTCGTGTTGACGGAACTCATCTACTACATCGACGTCTTGCTAGATTAAGAAGGCGAGGAACGTCACCGAGCTGAACGTGTGCAGAATTCGGAGGTGCCGTACATTCGGTACTCGATCGGTGGATCGCGAAGAAAGTTCGACTACATGAACCGCGTTGTGAAACGCTTCCACTTATGGTCTACGAGGGTACGTAGACACACTCTCTCCCTCGTTGCTATGCATCTTCATAGATAGATCATTGCGTGTGCGTAGAATTTTTTTGTTTTCCATGCAATGATTCCCAACAGTGGCATCATGAGCCAGGTCTATACGTAGATGATATGCACGAGTAGAACACAAAGAGTTGTGGGCGGTGATGGTCATACTACTTACAACCAACGTCTTATTTGATTCGGCGGTATTGTAAGATGAAGCGGCCTGAACCAACCTTACATGTCCACGTACATGAGACCGGTTCCACCGACAGACATGCAACTAGTTTTGCATAAAGGTGGCTGGCGGATGTCTATTTCTCCTACTTTAGTTGAATCAAATTTGACTGCGGCCGGTCCTTCAAGAAGGTTAGAACAGTAAACTTGATAAATCACCATTGTGGTTTTTGCCGTAGGTAAGAACGGTTCTTGCTAGAAGCTCGTAGCAGCCATGTAAAATTTGCAACAACAAAGTAGAGGACGTCTAACTTGTTTTTGCAGGGCATTTTGTGATGTGATATGTGAAGGAAATATGCTCTAGAGGCAATAATAAAGTTGTTATTTTATATTTCCTTCTTTCATGATAAAGGTTTATTATTCATGCTGGAATTGTATTGATCGAAAACTTAAATACATGTGTGAATACATAAACAAATACCGTGTCCCTATTATGCCTCTACTAGACTAGCTCGTTGATCAAAGATGGTTAAGGTTTCCTAAACATAGACATGTGTTGTCATTTGTAACGGGATCACATCATTAGGAGAATGATGTGATTGACAAGATCCATCCGTTAGCTTACTATAATGATCATCCAGTTTTATTGTTATTGGTTTCTTCATGTCAAATACTTATTCCTTCAACTATGAGATTATGCAACTCCCGAATACCGGAGGAATACCTTGTGTGCTATCAAACGTCACAACGTAACTGGGTGATCATAAAGATGCTCTACAGGTATCTTCGAAGGTGTTTGTTGAGTTGGCATAGATCGAGACTAGGATTTGTCACTCCGAGTATCGGAGAGGTATCTCTGGGCCCTCTCGGTAATACACATCATAAGATTGCAAGCAAACGACTTAGGAGTTAGCGATGAGGTGATGTATTACGGAACGAGTAAAGACACTTGCCGGTAACGAGATTGAACTAGGTATGAAGATACCGACGATCGAATCTCGGGCAAGTAACATACGGATGGACAAAGGGAATTACGTATGTTATCATAACGGTTCGACCGATAAAGATCTTCATAGAATATGTAGGAGCCAATATGAGCATCCAGGTTCCTCTATTGGTTATTGACCGGAGAGGTGTCTCGGTCATGTCTACATAGTTCTCGAACCCGTGGGTCCGCACGCTTAATGTTCGTTGACGATATAGTATTATATGAGTTATGTGATTTGGTGACCGAATGTTGCTTGGAGTCCAGGATGAGATCAAGGACATGACGAGGAGTCCCGAAATGGTCGAGAGGTAAAGATTGATATATAGAACGATGGTATTCAGACACCGGAAGTGTTTTGGGGGTCACCGGGTACTTATCGGGTCACCAGAAGGGGTTCCGGGCACCCCGGCAAAAGATATGGGCATTATGGGCCAAGAGGGGAAACGCACCAGCCACAAGGGGCTGGTGCGCCCCCCATATGGGCCGGCCTAGGAGGAGAAGGAAAGAGGGGAAGGGAAAGGAAAGAGTGGAATAGGATTCCCCCTTCCTTCCCTCACCTCCTCTCCTTCCTTCCCCCTTCGACTAAATATGGCAGGGGGTGCCACTTGGGAGGAGCCCAAGTAGGACTCGGCCTACTTGGGGCGCCTCCTGGCAGCCTCCCCTCTCCCTTCCACCTATATATATGTGTGGGGGCGCCCTAGCACACACCAGACAATTGCCTAGTCGTGTGCGGCGCCCCCCTCCACCATTTACTCCATCGGTCATATTTTGGTAGTGCTTAGTCCAAGCCCTGCGGAGATCACTTCACCATCACCGTCACCACGCCGTTGTGCGGGCGGAACTCATCTACTACCTCGACGTCTTGCTGGATAAAGAAGGCGAGGGACGTCACCGAGCTGAACGTGTGCAGAACTCGGAGGTGTCGTACGTTCGGTACTCGATCGGTGGATCGCGAAGAAAGTTCGACTACATAAACCGCGTTGTGAAACGCTTCCGCTTACGGTCTATGAGGGTAGGTAGACACACTCTCCCCCTCGTTGCTATGCATCTCCATGGATAGATCACTGCGTGTGCGTAGAATTTTTTTTGTTTTCCATGCAACGTTTCCCAACAATATGGTCAAGACATGATGTGATATACGTTGTTGTATGAGATGATCATGTTATGTAAAGTTATCGGCAACCGGCAGGAGCCCTATGGTTGTCTCTTTATTGTATGAAATGCAAACGCCATGTAATTGCTTTACTTTATCACTATGCGTTAGCGATAGTTGTAGAAGCAAAGTTGGCGAGACGACCACGACGCAACGATGGTGATCAAGGTGTTAAGCCAGTGATGATGGAGATCATGACATTGCTTTGGAGATGGAGATCAAAAGCACAAGATGATGATGGCCATATCACGTAACATATTTTGATTACATGTGATGTTTATCTTTTATGCATCTTATTTTGTTTAGAACGACGGTAGCATTATAAGATGATCCCTTCACTAAATTTCAAGATAAAAGTGTTCTCCCCAAGTATGCACCGTTGCTAAAGTTCGTCGTTTCGAAGCACCACGTGATGATTGGGTGTGATAGACTCTACGTTCACATACAACGGGCGTAAGACAGTTTTGCACATGCAGAATACTTGGGTTAAACTTGACGAGCCTAGCATGTAAAGACACGGTCTCGGAACACTGGAGACCGAAAGGTCGAACGTGAGTCATATAGTAGATATGATCAACATAGAGATGTTTACCATTGATGACTACCCCATCTCACGTGATGATCGGACATGGGTTAGTTGATTTGGATCACGTATCACTTAGATAACTTGAGGGATGTTTATTTAAGTGGGATCGAGTTCATTAGTAATTTGATTAATTGAACTTAATTTATCATGAACTTAGTACTGATAGTATTTGTATATCTATGTTGTAGATCAATGGCCCGTGCTACCGTTCCCCTGAAATATAAAGCGTTCCTAGAGAAAGCTAAGTTGAAAGATGATGGTAGCAACTACACGGACTGGGTCCATAACTTGAGGATTATCATCATTGTTGCACAGAAGAATTATGTTCTTGATGCACCGCTAGGTGACAAGCCCCCTCCTGCTAATCTAGACGCTATGAACGTCTGGCAAAAGCGGTCTGATGACTACTCTATAGTTCAGTGTGCCATGCTTTACGGCTTAGAACCGGGACTTCAAAGACGTTCTGAACGTCATGGAGCATATGAGATGTTCCAAGAGTTGAAGTTAATATTTCAAGCAAATGCCCGGGTTGAGAGATATGAAGTCTCCAACAAGTTCTATAGTTGCAAGATGGAGGAGAACAGTTCTGTTAGTGAACACATACTCAAAATGTCTGGGTATTATAATCACTTGACTCAGCTGAGAGTTGATCTTCGAGTTGATTGTGTCATTGACAGAGTTTTTCAATCACTGCCACCAAGCTACAAAGGCTTCGTGATAAACTATAATATGCAAGGGATGAACAAAACAATTCCCGAGCTCTTCGTAATGCTTAAGGCCGCAGATGTAGAAATCAAGAAGAAGCATCAAGTGTTGATGGTTAACAAGACCACTAGTTTCAAAAAAAAGGGCAAGGTAAAGAAAGGCCGCGGATATTGCAGATTTTTTTTCTTTGTCTTCACCTCTATATGGTATTACAGAAGAAACTTATCCAACATGACCGATGTTGCAGAAATCTTTGTTGCAACAGACTAGATGTTGCAAAGCAAAACACCACCGTCTTTCGCCGCGAGCCCGTTGAGCGATAGCCTTTGGTTCCTTCGTACTATTCCGTTTTTTAAATTAACTATTGATTCCTTTGTACTATTTTCAGCACAAAACGTCATAATAAAATTGCAACCCGGATGCTAGATATACGTACATGAGTGGAGTCATGTGCCTGAGAAAGATTAATGCTACAAACTCATTCAAGGTGCAGACAAGAGACAAGCAATTTGTATTGCAATAATACTACACATTATTATCTTGGCATATATTCTGTCTCATGCTTTGATGGTCATGTTGTTTGCTTTCTTTCCATTCTGTGATTAGTACACAATTAGATAAATTATTTGCTGATATTTTATATTAGCAGCACATCAGGTTGCATTGTTTTTCTTTCCATTAAGATGAACATAATACTTTTGATCAGCGAATAAAATAGTAAGATCCTGTTTAAGTTTGGTCACAAACTGATCGTACCGACAAAGAGGATTCAGAGTTACATTATATGCACCATCTTCTCCATTTTTCTCTCCTTCTTACTTCCTTTTCTTCTTAATGTGCCGTTTTCATTTAAACTCTTTGTCACACTAGCATCCCGCTGCAACGCGCCGGGTATTGTCTAGTAGTTAAATAAATAAATAACCCAACATGAGCCGGCCAAAAGCTCTGCAATGCATCGGAGGACAATGAGTGAGCAAAATCCCCTTGGTACATACGTATAACGGCAATGTTGCGCTATGCTTGGCCGTGTACACCTACACTGATCTATTTCTTACAAAAGAAAAGGGGACTGCTACGCGTCCATTGACTGATCTTTTTAAAAGATCAGCCGGCTCGCGGGCCGTCAGATCTGGCTCCGGAAAATTTCTGCAACAGAGGTCTTGTTGCTTTTTTTTTGCAATCGAGGTTTTGTTGCAGATTTTTTTTTTGCAACACAGGCTTTGTTGCAATTTCATTTTCATCATTTTGCATTTTTTTGCAACTTGGGTTTTGTCGTAGATTTTTTTTTTGCAACAGAGGCTTTGTTGCAGAATTTCTTTCTTCGTCTTCGTCTTTTTGCAACATAGCTAATGTTATGAAAGAAACGTATGCAATGTTGCAAAAGTTGCAAAAATATCATCAGGAGCTAGTGGCATGTCACGTGGGCCACATGTTGTGCAAGCGAGGTGGCAGATGGGTTCTAGAAATCAGCCGGTTGAGGAGATTGCGGAAGGACCTTTGTAGCATGGATGATGTTGCACAAATTAGAGGTAGAATGCCATGTAGAACGGGAGCTTTTGGGAAGAACACGGGAGGCAACTGCCCACAAAGGAGCCAGATTCAGATCATGCAACATATGAGTTGTTGCGGTAGGCAAACCTCAACAAGCGCTCGGTTGCAAAACTATAAGAGATAATGTTAGGTGAGCCCACACAGAACACGCGTCACACGGACGATGCGACGGATGTCCGCGTGCGATCCACCAGCTGAAGCTAAGCATTTCCCAAAAGAAAAGGGACGTCGCCACCTGTTGGACGGCGGATCTTTTGCAACCTCACAAGCCATCGGATCTCATGGATTGAGTGGCCGAGCGTCACCCTGTACCATCGCAACATAGCTCGCGTTGCAGAAATTTTCTGCAACGAGTCATATTGCATAATTTTTTACAAAGGCCTTGTTACCCTTTTTTTTCCCTTGCAACAGAGGTCTTGTCGTAGAAATTTTCGTTACCAGGAAATTTATAGATTTTTTTCTCGACAAAGGTCTTGTTGCGGAATTATTCCGCAACGGAGGTCTTGTTGCAGAAATTTACTCTTTTCAAAATCGATACCCCCGCAAGCCGAGACCCTGCAACTGTTCCTAGGTGAGACAGAGAGTGATATGATCGAGATGTTTCCAGGGAAGGAAAGGTGAAGAACAGGTGGGGCCACATGGACACATGGTAGACGATGGAGGTGGTTGACGTTTGGGAGCAATCCGCCAGTGGATGCTGATCATTTCCGAAAGGAAAGACGCCAAACTGGTATGCTAACTGTTAAAAAAACATTCCAAGAAACACACAGGTAACTGTTTCGAGTCCTATAAATTCTTGTACACTTTGTTCCTACTTCCTGCGTGCCATGCACGTACCACTTGCTAGTATGTGTATACTGAATTTATACCTGAGCCTATACGCTTTCCATCGTGAATCCCAAGCGGAACAGACGGGAGGACAGAACAGCACTTTCGATAGAAACCTGCCTTCTGAGAGTTGTAATGACAGTTGGAAGCTGCAGGGAGGATTTTTCAGTGCTTAGATGGTGACATATCTTGTAGTTGATATAGAAATGACTGCAGAAAGTTTAAAGTGAAATGTAAAATAAATCCAAATAATATAATGGGATCGATGTCGAGCTGAAACATTTGGAAAAGTGTGTTCTGAATTCATCAGCTCCTTAGGCAACACAAAAGTTTAACCAACGACAGACCCCAAAGCATTTCGTGAAGTAGAATGAGTAACCAAAACATATGAATAGAACCTACTACTTCATTGATCTTCATCCACATATGATCTCTTATTTAGAAATTTTAAACTTCTCTTTAAGACTTGCATTGGGCAAAGAGAAATTTGAAAAACCAAACACGTTGAAGATTGCGAACCACACCTATCCAATAATATACAATCCCAATGGTTCACTGTTGATTGAAAACATAGAAAATAATACACAAGTTCTTATTAGAACTAAACTCATGTGCTGCTGCAAAAAAAAATAATTAACCAATTATTTATATGTCGCTATCCTCTATCCATGATTACTATGTAGGAGCAATTACCAACTTCCTCTCCATTTTTTATTATTACATGACACTACTCTGACATATCCCCTGTTTGTGATGACACTGAAAACTAATATAAGAGCATATGCATAAGCCAAAAATAAAATCACACTGACTACCTTGGGGGAAAAGCACCTTGACCCTGATCATGGAATAAATCAAATTCTACCCTCGATAACAACAAATTGTCCGCTCATAACTTATATTAAGTTTATTCATCAGTTAACTTAGTTATATTATGTTTAGAACTGGGTCCATGCAGCATTTGGTAGAGCAAAAACTGACCCTTCTTAGTTTAGAACCAAAGAAACTTTTGTGCAAACCTCACAAGGGTGAAGACACAACATGAGCAATGCATAAAGCAGGTCCTATCTGCAGCTTCTGCTAGTCCAAACCTGACATCGACGGTTGCGACGAAGACAACTTCAAGCTCTGCTTACTGTTGATTTAGTTAGCCATATTGGGCTAAGTCGCTAAGGTAAACCAGCATCTGAAGCACGAAACAACAATTTTCAGCATGAACTGGGCTCGATGGCATCATCGATGAGTGAGATGTTGTAATAAATTAGCATTCACCAACAGACTTCAATAAGTATATGATGGCAATAGTTGATAACTCAACATGAGAAGTAACACTAATTATGCACTCACGTTCTTAATGCAGGACGGTAGCATTTGACATAGTTACTGTCAGACATGGTCGGATAAACTAATCACGGCATTGTGTATATTTTAGTACTCCCACCGATCTGAATTAATTGACGCAGTCCCTATATGTTAGACTAAGTATATATTAGATATACGTGTTGTAACACAACTTGTATTTGTACGGTTCCCTCTTATAAATATATGACAGCCGTACCCACCAAGGGTATCGAGCATTGTTCCAAACCCTAATACATTTGACATGGTATCAGACGACGCGTTCGATCCGCGTCACGCTTCCGCCGCCTCTGCTGCCGTCGCGCCGGCCCCCGCCGCCGCGCCGCCTCTCTCCACTCTGGCGATGGAGTCGCCGTTCCTGGCGTCGCCTCCACTTGCCTGGGCCCGATCTACTGCGACGGGATCACAACCTCCTGCGCCACAGCGATCGCCCGCCATGCCGCCGCCGCCTCGGTCGCCTGCTGCGCTTCCGATCGCGTGTTGGCCGCATCTTCGTCCGTACAATAAGCATAAACTTGAGTATCGATCTAAACAATGTGTGTTTCTTGGGTACAGTCCTCTCCACAAAGGTTACAACTGTCTTCACATCCCGTCAAAACGTGTTTACATTTCTCGTGATGTTGTGTTTGATGAGACTGTCTTCCCGTTTTCCACACTCACATCACCCACCAATACTCCCGTCACTGAGTTGCACTCTTTTCCAGTTTTGCCTGATCAATTTGTGGATGCTGCATATTCTCCTTTGTTGTTGCCTAACCATGGTGCAGGGACTGGACGAGGCGCTCGACTTGAGCTTCTGGATGATGATATGGCCACAACTGCGCCAGTTGCTGCCACGCCGGATGAGGCGCTCGACGAGGCTGCCCCCACCACTACCCCGCTTGACCCCGACGTCGATCACGCGTGCATGCCCCATGCACGAGGATCCGACGGGGTGACCAAGTCGCCGGGGCCAGCGGCCTCGCTGTCGCCTGGGCCGGCCGAACCTGCGGAGCTGTCGGCCGGGCCGGCTGGACCCGCGGCGCTCTCCCCTGAGCCGGAGGCCTCGCAGGTCACCGAGTCTTCGTCGCCTGGTCCGTCGACACCGATCACGCCCGGTCTGTCTTCGCCGACCCTGACCGTGCCACCGGATGCGCCTGTTGACTCGCCCGCCGGTGCGTCCTCCTCGCCGCTGATGGATAGTGGCTCCTCTGGTATGGCAGCTCCAGCGCCACCTCCGCCTGTCGTCCTGCGTCCCCATACTCGCAGCAAAAGTGGCATCTTCCAACCGAAGAAGCGCACTGACGGCACTGTCGCGTGGCTTGCGGCCTGTGTGGCACATGCTGAGGCTGACCCTACGACTGAACCACGACATTTTCGAGCGGCGCTTGGCATCCCACATTGGCGTGCTGCGATGGAGCAGGAGATTCATGCCCTTCAAAGAAACAACACTTGGCGTCTTGTTCCACCTCCATCTGGTGTTAATATCATTGACTCTAAATGTGTATTCAAGGTGAAGAAACATGCTGATGGCTCCATTGAGAGGTACAAGGCACGCCTGGTTGCCAAGGGGTTCAAACAACGGTATGGCATTGATTATGAAGACACATTCAGTCCTGTTATTAAACCAACTACTATTCGTGTTCTTCTCTCTTTGGCTGTTACTCGCGGATGGTCGCTTCGACAGCTTGATGTTCAGAATGCCTTTCTCCATGGAGTTCTGGAAGAAGAGGTTTATATGCGTCAGCCGCCAGGTTTTGTTGACCCTGCTCAGCCACATCATTTATGTCGTCTTGTCAAAGCTCTCTACGGTTTGAAGCAGGCCCCGCGTGCATGGCATGCCCGTCTTGGCGCTGCTCTTCGTGCGCATGGGTTTGTTCCTTCTACAGCAGACACGTCTCTGTTTATTCTACAGCGACCTGAGGTGACTATGTACATTCTGGTATATGTTGATGACATCATCCTTGTCAGTTCGTCTGCTTCTGCTACAGACCGGCTTGTGTCCTCTCTTGGTGCTAAGTTTGCTGTTAAGGATCTTGGGAGACTGCATTATTTTCTGGGCCTAAAGGTTCTTCATTCTGATGGTGGCTTGACTCTTACTCAGAAGAAGTACTCTCAGGATCTCCTGCGTCGTGCCAGTATGTTGCAGTGCAAGTCTGCTACGACTCCCATGTCTGCTACAGACAAACTGACAGCTCTTGCTGGTGACTTGCTTGCTCCTGAGGATGCCACAGAGTACCGCAGCATTGTGGGTGGACTGCAGTACTTGCTCATTACTCGACCAGACATATCATTTGCAGTTAACCATGTGTGCCAGTATCTTCATGCACCACGTGATTCTCACTGGTCAGCTGTTAAGCGCATCTTGCGCTATGTTCGTCACACTGGGTCATATGGTCTCCATCTTCAGCCTGCGCGTTCTGGACTGATCTCAGCATTCTCTGATGCCGACTGGGCTGGTTGTCCTGATGATCGGCGATCCACGGGGGGACATGCGGTGTTCTTTGGGCCTAACTTGATCGCCTGGCAAGCTCGCAAGCAAGCTACGGTGTCCCGGAGTAGTACCGAAGCTGAGTACAAAGCTGTTGCTAATGCCACAGCTGAGATCATGTGGGTGCAGTCATTGCTTCGAGAGTTGAAGGTCTCCCCAACTCAGCCGCTTGTTCTTTGGTGTGATAACATCGGTGCAACATACCTTTCGTCCAATCCAGTATTTCATGCCCGAACGAAGCACATCGAAGTTGACTATCATTTTGTGAGGGAACGTGTTGCTCAGAAGCTCCTTCAGATTAAGTTTATTTCTTCGAAGGATCAGCTTGCTGATATTTTCACTAAACCCTTGCCCTTGCCTTCTTTTGAAGGATGTCGTCGCAATCTTAACCTTCTAAGTGTTTCAGGACATAGTTAAGATTGAGGGAGGGTGTTAGACTAAGTATATATTAGATATACGTGTTGTAACACAACTTGTATTTGTACGGTTCCCTCTTATAAATATATGACAGCCGTACCCACCAAGGGTATCGAGCATTGTTCCAAACCCTAATACGTTTGACACCATACAATGTTCATTTTACATTGTATAGAGCTACGCCAATTAATTTGGATTGGAGCTAGTAGCTATAGAATTCATGTGGACCAAGCACGAAGAATAAGCAGTTGAGCATGGCATTGGTATCTACTTAACCATCTTTTTCATAACCCAATGTATCATGTAACTAACTGAGTTACTTATGCTTTTTTGTATGACACGTGTTCATAAGAATATGAATTCAGAGAATGCTTATTTAACTATATATTAAACTTTGCTATATTTTGATGTGTCTTGTTCGGAGTGGAGACTGACAGAATGCAGAAAGGGAGAGAGTAATACAACCATATGTAATAAATTAACACCTCTGTGCCTTTAGTCCTTTCAACCTGGTTTAAGTCCAGCAGAAAGTATAAATGATGACCAAACCATTACCTATCTATGAAGAGTAAGAGCAGGTATAAATCCTGATCTAAAAATTCATTTCAAGAAACCACAAAACACGAATTGTAATAAACTCTATCCTGCATGGCATAGAGGATTGTGTAGGTGCTCAATCAACCAAAACAAGCTGAAGTAAACCTTGAAGGAAATTAGTGATATCAGGTAGGACCTTGTTAATGTACCAATGTCATGCAGCACCGCCACTAACTCCGCTAAACCCTAAATTTATCCTTTTCAGCAACAGATGTTCCAGATGTGTACTTTTAAATTTTAGAATGTATAATCCCCGGTAAAAGTAGGAAACTTTCGAATTTCATAGATCCTTCATGAGCTGATCGACAAACTTTTCTGGAACTTATCCATACTTATGGCTTCTATATATGTACAAGACTAAACATGCAGCAAGCTATGAGGTATGAGCAGTTAAAAGCAGGAACAGACTGAAGGAGTAGACACCTAGGCATAAGAAAACCAGATTTGAGTGCTTGATGTTTCAATGTTCAGTTACACTGATGGTGACATAGGCATGATACATACACACAAATATGCCAATGGCTAATTACCAGGATGGAGTTCGGACAAAGGGTTCATGGTCATCTGCACCAAGATGGACCAAACATGGATATACCAACCAGGCAGGCTAACATGGTAGTATCATCATCAAATCACATCAGCACGCCACATAATAGGGCACAGATTATGCAGAGGGGACACAGTAAGAAGACATCAGTCTTTATCCCCTACAGGTGTACATATTATGAAAATGCCATAGCTAGGTGTACCCAAACAAATGATGCACAAGTTGCATAGCAACAACACATACAATGAACAGAGAGAAACAAACACAGGTAACAGGAAGGTCGCTTACAGCAGCCCTACGAAACAGACAAAAGATCAACACAATGGTGAACTACGAATAAGGCGCCGCAAGAACACTAGAAAAGCCAGACAACAGATGTATAAAACCTTAAAAAAAGCGTTACTTCTAGTCCCTGAAATCCCCACCCTAAGTAACATCATAATCTCTTGATGTGACCACATAACTAACCATGGGTAAAAACACCCTGGTTGATCTGGGATTATCCTAAAGCGTTAGTAAGCAGTTCTACCACCAGAAAGAACACGGCTGAATGTAAAACAAGGATGCATATGGATTTTAGAGAATAACCAGAAAATTACCAAGTTACCAACAAACACAGAACAAGCAAAGGAACACACAAAATATTAGGACATGATAATAACAAAGAAAAGATGGATTATATACCAGTTAATAGCTCCACACCCAATAGTAGTCCAGCAAACACCATAGAGAACAATGAAGCCAAGGACTGCAAGAAATGGGTTGAGTAGATCAGAGATAAGCAGTGACGAACAGACTATGCTATTACTTTGTGCTACAAACAAAATTAATTGTGACTATATGAACCACATATTAGATGTGCACTGGAAGCCTGAAGCACACATCTCAAGGAAAATAGTGCATGCATTGCCGCTGTAGACCAGACAGAGGACACATCTGACACTACACAGAAGAAAACATAGAAGGCAATGGCACTCCTCGAACCTGTCTCTCCATGCCATCGACATCACAAAGGGAAAAGCAAATACCAAAATAGGCCACAACAAAGGAGAGAATGTGATGGGTGGTAAATCTGGAGTCTATAAGAAATCAGAGGAGTAAGAGAGAGAGACTTAAGTAGTGTACTAACACAACATGACCAACATATCAAGCAGATGGGCAAAAGAGAAGGAGTGTGCCGTTTATGGTCCATTCACTGCATTCTCAAAAGTATCTCACTCTCCCAGTACCAAAGTTATCAAATCATGGATAAACCTAGATAGATCTTCAGTTTTTTGCATCTTCAAACTTTGAAGTATATTCAGTTACTGAACATCATAACTACAATTTGTTTCATTAATGGAGTAAATTGCATAACAAGCAACAGTAAACAAAGCAGTATATGGTTTACCTTATGAATGAACCAAACAGTAGCATCAGTATCCAGCAGCACAGAGGGTTTCAACGGCTCACCTCCAAACTGAATGTTGATTAGCTCAAGAAGGGGAGAGAAGTCTGGAACATTGAGGATTGACCTTATCCTTCCATCCCTCCACGGGAGTAGTATATACAAGGTGAGTTTTACATTTTCGTCCCTCTATTCTTGTTCATGTCACTAGTAGGTCCTCTCAACACTCCCCCTCAAGATGGGGCAAATATGTCTATGAGCCCCATCTTGTTACATAATTTCATATAATTTACAACACTAATACCTTTGGTTAATACATCAGCAAGCTGATCACCTGAGTTGACAAAGCTAACTTGAAGAGTTCCCTCATCTAGCTTCTCTTTGATGAAATGCCTATCTATTTCAATATGTTTCGTCCTATCATGCTAGATTGGATTATTTACTATATTTATTGTGGCTTGATTATCACAGTAGATCCGAAGAGGGCCCCCTTTGTACAATTGTAGTTCAGTAAGTAGTAAGCGTAGCCATATTAATTCACATATTCCAGAGACCATGGACCGTAACTCTGCTTCAGCAGTAGACCTGGCCACTACACTTTGTTTTTTGCTCCTCCAGCTAACCAAATTTCCTCCAACAAAGATGCAGTAGCCAGAAGTGGACCTTCTATCATCTAGACACCCAGCCCAGTCAGCATTTGTGTAACACTCTATACTGAGATGTCCAGAATTTGAGAATATAATTCCTTTCCCAGGGCATCCCTTTAGGTATCTCAAGATTCTATATGCAGCATTTAAATGTGTAGATCTTGGGTCATGCATATATCTGCTCACAATACTCACGGCATATGCAATATCTGGCCTAGTATGGGACAAATAGATTAGTCTCCCTACCAGCCGTTGATACTGACCTTTATCAACAGGATCACCCATATCTGCCTTAATTCGATGGTTTGCCTCAATTGGTGTAGAGGCAGGTTTACAGTGTAGCATTCCAGTCTCAACAAGTAAATCAAGAACATATTTCCGCTGTGAGAGATATATACCTTGTGATGAATATGCAACTTCAATTCCTAGAAAATAATTTAGATGCCCAAGATCTTTTACTTCAAATGCTTTTCCTAGCATTTTTTTCAACCTTCTTATCCCCTCATCATCATTACCTGTAATAACAATGTCATCAACATAAACCACAAGAATTGTAAGTTTGCCATGATTACTCCTGAAAAACAGTGTATGATCAGCATTGCTTTGCTGATAGCCAATTGCGCGGATCTCCTTGCAAAACTTCCCAAACCAGACCCTTGGTGATTGCTTGAGTCCATATAATGATTTTTTTAGTCTGCACACCTTACCCTCTGTCTCCTTACTATTAAACCCCTGTGGGATTTCCATATATACTTCCTCTTGCAAGTCACCATGTAGAAAAGCATTCTTAACATCCATCTGAAAAAGATTCCACTTATAATTCGCTGCTACTGAGATAAGGGTTCTAATAGTATTCATCTTAGCCACTGGGGCAAAAGTCTCATCGTAATCCACTCCGTATGTTTGACTATACCCTTTTGCCACTAGTCTGGCTTTATATCTCTCTATTTTGCCCTCAGGTGTTTGCTTTATGGTGAACACCCACTTACAACCCACAACTCTCTTACCTGCAGGAAGTATAGAGAGTTCCCAAGTATTATTCTTATCGAGTGCAGTCATTTCTTCAACCATTGCTGCTCTCCACCTTGGGTCCCTTACTGCCTCCTGCCAGTCATGTGGTAGTGGTGCCATCGAATCTAGAGCAGCTATAAATGAATTGTATTGAGGGCCCACAGAGGAATATGAAAAATAATTGGAGACATTGTAGGGTGACATTCTTGATGGAAATTTCCCAGCAGTTAATCGAGGTTGTTTTCGGTGGGCAATGGGTATATCTAGATCATCCAATGTAAGAGCATTATCATCACACGACGGAGTTACCTGTGGAGCCTAAGATGGTAATGGTGGGTCTGGTGTTGAGTCATTCGCATCAGGCTGCTCCACTCTGGATGGTGTTCTTTCTGGTTCATAGGCTTCATGGTAAGGCTCCAAAGAAGTTACTTCCTCCCCCTGCATTTGTTTTTCTTTTGATTGCCGCCTTCTTGTATACACTTGGCATTCCCTTTCTTCTTTTGATTGCCGCATTCTTGTATACACTTGGCATCATCTTTTGTGATGTAGCATCGATGTTCTCCACTTCTTTATCTCCCCCTGTCTCATAGTCTGCATCTAAGAGGTCATCAGTAAACGAATCGGGAAATACATCAGATAAGTCGACTGATCCCCCATAAAATGGTTCATGTTCACGAAACACCACATCCATACTCACAAACATTCTCTTCTCGGATGGGCACCAACATTTATAGCCCTTCTGTTTACCAGAATACCCCACAAATATACACTTTACTGCTCTTGGATCTAGCTTCCCAACCGAAGGCCTATAGTCCTTTACAAAACATGTACACCCGAACACCTTTGGTGGAACTACATATGTAGTTCTCCCAGTGAGACACTCTATTGGTGTCTTGTAGCCAAGCACCCGAGAAGGCATCCTATTCATCAAATAAGCTGCAGTCATCACTGCTTCACTCCACAAGTACTTTGGAACATTCATGGCAAACATTATGCACCTTGCAATTTCTAAAATATGCCTGTTCTTCCTTTCTGCCAAACCATTCTGTTCTGAAGTACCTGGGCAAGTAGTTTGATGGATAATTCCAAGGTTTGACAAATATTCATCAAAGTCCCCATTCACATATTCTGTGCCATTATCAGTTCGTAACACTTTCACACAAGCACTATATTGAGTCCTAATCAGATTATGGAAATCTCTAAAGCATTCAAATGTTTCACTTTTATGGCGTAACACATAAACCCAGGTAGCTCTAGTGCAGCAGTCAATGAAAGTGACAAAGTAGCGATAACCATTAATAGATGTCACTTTGCTAGGGCCCCACACATCTGAATGTATAGTTTGCAAAGGCACATCACTTCTATTATCAGATGATAAATAAGAGCTCCTAACTTGCTTTCCATACTGACAGCCATCACACATTAGTTCTTCTTTACTAATTTTACAATAGAGATTAGGGTAAATCTGACCCAAAATAGCAAAAGAAAGATGTCCCAACCGACGATGTTGAAGTAGGAATTCTTCTAGTGACGAGGGAGACACTGTAGCAGCCACTGCAGGAAATATATTACTATCCAAGTAATATAACCCATCACGCATGCTCCCTATCCCAATCTCTTTTCCAGTTCCAAGTTCCTGAAAAATACACCAAGTGGGGAAGAATATTGCAGCACAATTTAGCTCTCTAGTGATGCAGCTTATAGATAGAAGATTAATTGGGAATGCTGGAACATGTAAAACTGAAGATAATGACATATTTGGGCTGCATTTGACAATTCCAGACCCAACAATGGCTTGGGTTGAACCATCAGCCAATTTCACATTTTCCTTTTTGAAAACAGGAATATAGTTGGACAACTCCCTAATAGAACCAGTCATATGTCTCGAAGCCCCTGAGTCAATTAACCATTGTGCACCAGCTGCAAGATAATCAGTACACATTACAGTATGAGAATTATTACCAGAAAAATTTGCTGATGAAGAGGATGATGCATGTGACTCCTGAGGCTGTTCAACACCAAGATTTAGGTTCTTGAATTGACGCCACTTCTCTAGCTCATCGGGGGTTATCTCAACGCTCAATTTCTGAGACACTTCCTCGGCAGCTAAAGTGTTTGCTCTTCCGGGAAACAACATGCCTCTCCCACGGCCACCACATGCATCAAATAATCTGCCTCTGGCTCTACCTCGCCAGTCCTGGCCTCTACCACGACCTCCTCCCATCAATTTAGGGCAGCCTGCCACAAGATGTCCTGGTGATCCACATTCAAAACATTTTCTTTCACCGTTACCTGCTCCTGTTCTTTGGTATCTTCCACCTCCTGCAGCCAAGAAAGCTGAGCGCCTTTGCGTTACTCCCTGTGAAGCCGATCCTGCTGCCTCCAACCTTAGCCGAGTTTCTTCACTCGCTATTGCAGAAATTGCTTGCTCAAGACTTGGTAGCTTCCCACTGCCATATAGAGCTGCTCTCCTATTTTCAAACCTGGGATGGAGGCCATTTAGGAAGTCTCTAACACGTCTCCTCTCAGTTCACTTACTATGCTTCTCAATACATTTCCCACACTCCATTTCAACTGGATCATAGTAGTCCAGGTCACTCCACAACCTTTTAAGTTCAGACACATATTCCACCACTGTTCTCTCACCTTGGCTCAGCTCCTGCAACTCCTTTTGAATTTTGCATGCTAACATCTCATTTCCCACTCCTGAATATGTGCCTTTCAGGAGCCTCCAAATCTCTGAAGCATCTTTGATTCTCTCAACCTGCTTTGCAATCTGAGAAGACATCAAACTCAGAAGCCATGCCCTGACCAAAGCATTGGTTGCTCTCCATTTTTGGCCTTCTTTTCAACCTTCTTCCTCAGGTTTCTCTACTGTCCCAAGGATGTATCCTTCCAATTTCCTTGAAACCAGGATGGTTTCAGCATGCTCAGCCCAGCTTACATAGTTCTCAGGACCCTCTAACTTCACATGTGGCGTCTGTAAGGGATGTATCTCCTCCTTTATTTCAGCCTCTGATTTGGAGCTGCTAGCTTGCTTGCTGATTGCATCAAACAGAGCCCTGTATTTCTCATCCATCGCTCGCAATACAGCCGCAAGCTCACCGGAAGTAACTGCTGGGGCATCACTGATTTCAGCCATCTCCTCTACACGCTGCACTTCTACTTCTCAGATTCAAGCCTCTGCACGCCGCACTAGCTAGCCGTCGGCTCCTTTCTCCTCCCTAATCACACCACCAGCCTGGGCAACCTCCACACGCAACTACACAAACAGCCAACTCACCCGTGGTAAATCAGACCACTGCTCCTCGCCGCCTTGTTCCTCCCAGCACCTCCTTCACCGCTGCAGCACTCTGCTCAGTTCCGCCACTGCACTGAGTCGCCTCACGGGCCCAGGTCGCCCTCCTTCACAGCGCCGTTGACCACCAGCACCACCACCAACTTTCGCTGCCTCCGAACCCACTCAACGCCGTTCCACGGCCGCCGCTGCCTCGCCGGAGACGGGTGGCTCTGATACCATGTTGATTAGCTCAAGAAGGGGAGAGAAGTCTGGAACATTGAGGATTGACCTTATCCTTCCATCCCTCCACGGGAGTAGTATATACAAGGTGAGTTTTACATTTTCGTCCCTCTATTCTTGTTCATGTCACTAGTAGGTCCTCTCAACACTGAAACTAACAATCAAGCAGAAAGTTAAAAACAAGAAACAAAACAAAGCACATACAAAACCAGCCAGTGCCATAGCAGTAACCAACAAGGCATATCAATTCAAAGAAAAGAACAGGAGTACTCCTTCCGTCCGAAAAAGCTTGTCTCTCAAATGGATGTATCTAGCATCAAGTTAGTGCTAGATACATTCATTTGAGGTACAAGCTTGGGACAAGCTTTTTCGGACGGAGGGAGTAGTAAGCATCCATGTGGAAACTAACAAAGTTCACCCCCCCCCCCCCCCACCCCCCAGCAGGATCTAGACAAGGAAAAATCGGACCTGACAGCACACTTAAAATCCCAGCCACTAATTCAACCAGCAAAAACTATTAATAGGCCCATGTAAATCCCAGCTCCATTGAAATTATGTTACCACAGGAACCATAATCACCAAACCAGGGACCTAACACAGCAAACAAACCTGAAGGAGACAACAAAAAACAAACAGACGAAACGAACATGAATAAGCAGACTAACTGTGATACCAGATTAAAGTAAATGCCACATAGTTCATTGCATCCACACCTCGCTGACAACACAACCATAATCCAGGCCATCATTTCAATTCAGGATCTAGACAAGCACCTCGCTGACAATACAACTATAATCCAGGCCACCAATTCCATTCAGCAGGGTATATCACTTCAAAGAAAAGAACAAAAGCACCAAGCATCCATGTGGAAACTAATAAAAAAAGAACTCTAGCAGGATCCAGACAAGGAAGAAAGTGGACCAGATTAGTTTACTGTCCACACCTTCCTTGCAGCATACTTATAATCCAACCCACTAATTCCCATGGCAATTTAGAGAAAAGAATAAGACCAACCGAAACCATGTCTGAAAAGGGGTGCATCCTGAACATTATACCTCCTTGTCTGAAGCATCAAACTGCGCGATGAGGATATATTGCGTGTCATCAGCGATACCGCATCGCTTCAGGGTCTCTGTTACTAGAAAAGACAAAACAAGCAATCTGTCACCAAACCGCGCTAGCACAATGCCATCATCATGTAATGTAAGATCAAGTGCATCCAGAGTAATAGCAAGTCCATGAAAAGAGGAAGAAAAAGTAACAGCCAGAGTAACCCACATGCTTTGAGACAGTAGTTGTAAACGACTACGAGTGCAGGGTCCTCGTGGTGAGTGACTCCCTCGACTTGGATAGCAAGGCCTTGTGCGCCCCCCAACAAGAACCTGGAACACGTCCGGCACCTGACATTTACATGGACTTTAACTATTTGGTCATGCTACACAAAGCGTGCAGCACAACTGGTAGCCTCAATGCCAGCAAATTGACAGGTTAGAAATACAACATATATATCAAAGTACCCAAACTCCTCATTAAAAGAAACACAAGTCAACTGAATTTTGGATATTAAAATCCTCACAGAACCAACCAAAAGAAGAGACCTTGAATCGTACATAACCCGGTGGCCACCGTTACAAATAACACTGGAATAAGTTAAGACAATTGAAATGAGTTTTAGACCAAAAATATCAGCCTCAGTGCTGTTAAGACTATGAGGAGGCCCCTACTTGTTCTACTTCTTGACCTCCTCCTCCTCCTCCTCCTCCTTCTTGTCCTTCTCCTTCCGCCCAAAGAAACGGCTAAAGAATGTCTTCTTGTCCTTCTCTCCCTCAACCTTCCGTCCAAAGAAAAGGCTATACAGCGTGATGCTCTTCATACCCTGGTCTATATATAGCTGCGCTGTCTCCTTGGCCCACTCGGTTTTTGCAAGTTCCTTCGCCCTTTTCTCCGCTTCGATCATGGCATCGTCAGTTATCTTCTTGACCTCCGCGCTGAACTTGTTGAAGAGGTGTGTGCCCCCTCCGTAAGCGAGAACCCCTCCTACAGATAGAAACGCCAAGGCCTGGATACCCAGATGCCCCCACGGAACTTGGCTAGCTTCTTCCAGACTGCCTAATCTGACGCCTACGAACAAGGCAGACAATAAAATCCAGTTAAAAATCCAAAGAAGAAAGGAAGAAAAAAAAACAGTTTTGAAGTCCGGATCGAGCCCAATTCGTGTACTTTTTTTTCCATGAAAACAAAACACCCCCAAACCGGGTTTTTTATGCCGAAATCCTTATGCCCCCCCCCCCCCACCCCCACCCTCAAATCACCCCAGAGTAAAGATGGTGAAGAGAAACTTACCTTATCGTGGCCGAGAGCTCGATTGAACACACGTCAAGCTGTCGTCCGATAAGATCTTCAAGACCCTCGATTCCCTTGGTGATGTCACGGGAAACCACCTTCCCTTCCTTGATCACGGTGGCGGCGCGGTCGAGGAGATCCCCCTTGCTCTTGTCGGAGAAACGACGGACGGCGGCGGGGAGGTGAGGGAGGGAGCGCGCGCGTGCGAGGAGGGCGGCGCGGCCGGCGAGAGGCGGGAGGACGGCCTGCTTGGAGCCGAGCTGGCCGGTGCGAGCTGGCAGGCGGCGGAGGGCGGAGGCGAGGCGGAGGGCAGCCATCGTTCTCGACGGCTAGGGTTTTCTCTCTCCAATGTGGGGAAGGGGGTGTGAGACGAACCAATGTGGAGTGCGCGCTTTAGACAAGTGGGAGGCCCCGGCGACGGCTGAATCGGCGCGGACACGTGTCGAAAGACCGTTCGAGCTTCATTTCCACGATGTCGACATCCCCTCCACCACCCCACCCCACCCACGCCCCGGCCTCCTTTTTTTTCACACAATTTTTTTTAACATCAGTACAGACACAAGCGCTCATATACACGCGCATACACTCACCCCTATGAACGCACACACGCACACCCTACCCCTATGAGCACCTCCAAAAGACTAAGCCGGCATATCATCTTGAGATTTACGAAGTCACCGTAAAATCATAACATAACAATTTTGGCTCAGTTCGTGGAAAATTGCAATTCAATGTAAAATCATATTTATTTGTTTTTCGCGAGGAATGTAAAATCATATTTGAGCTACTATAATCATTATGTATTCTTTAGCTACTACAATTATCTATTTCAGCTATTACATCCACTACAAGCCACAACCATATCATATTCAATCATGCTCATATTTCAGCTACGAAGATGGGGATGGCGGCGGCTACAAAGGGATAACTTGATGGATGAGCAACTCCTTCCATCAAAGGGTTTTCTTCACCTTTCTATGGACCTCGTGCACGGAATAGGGTTTCAGGGCCGATGCATTGCGATTGGGCCCTAGATAGATGCCTTCACGAAAGATGTCAGTGTTGACGCCATGGAGGCAGTGGAGCACCGGTATGAGTCTACGCGCTCGTAACTAAGTGTAGTCTTCTCTTCTGGAGCTTCTTGTGCGCCTCCAGTTAATTGGACTCGATTACCACACCCATTATCTTCCATATATGACTTGATTTGTCACCTAAAATGGTCCATTCATGCACAAAACAAAATAAACAAAGGTTCGTGATCTTTCGCTTTTCTTATTCATTATTAAGAACAGTAAAACTGAACCTTTTGCGAGGCCTCTCACGCTATCAACCTTTCAAGCTGTTGGATCGTGATTTCCGGTCGTACGCCGTTGGATACTCGTTTCAGGCATCGCTACCTCGAGTTGGGCCGGTTGCTCGTTAAACAACTACTCCCGTAGAAAAATCGCAAGCACCTGGTTAACCGGGCCATCTATCCGGCCCATTTAGCCTCAGCCGGATTGGTTCTTTTGCCCCACTTTACTTGGGGTTGGATGATTTGCCCCATGCCTGTCTCAAGCTGCTCCCCTCACTTTTCAAGTATGTCCTCGTCGCCTCTTATCCTCCCCACTGCTGCACCGCATCCTCTTCTCTTCTCGCCATGTGATTTGCTTGAATCCCCAACGGGGAAACCCCTAGCTCACGCCTCACACTTGCGCGAGGCAAGACAAAGGTCATGAGCACCTCCTGTCCTGTTGGCCATGGACACGAATAGGCCCGGTCCTGGAGGGCGATCGGGGCGGCCACCCCTACCCCCCAATTCCAAGGGGCCCATCTATAATATCCTACCGGGCCCTAGCTACCGATGAGCGTTGCCGCAGCGATGGTGTTCATGGGACAAGTTCGTATTCATGCAAGCCCTTCTGCTCCGGCCCCAATATTGTATGCTTCGATCCCATCATTCCTTCCCAAATTCTCATCTCATCAGCACCATGCCCAGTTTCTCATTAATGCATCTTAATCTAATCGGTTATGTGTTGCCCATGTAATCCATACTCGGTATGTGATGAAAATGGAAAAGCTTAACAACGTCTTGTTTGCTCTCATGTCCCATGAACCTGATGTTATATGTGAAATTTCAGCAAAGGATTAGGCAGAGTAATAGCAAAACCAATAAAAAGGGCGAGGGAGGACTGCAGGAGGCAATTATATCTTATTTTGAACTTAGTTTGCCTTAAAAGTATCACAACTGGGATTGCTGGGTAAACAGTTGACTGAACCTTGATACTGTTATGCAGGTATATATGAAGAAAGTGTGCGCTATTGTTGGACTATTTTTTCCTGGTACAGAAATGCGAAGTACACTTGCGACAGAATCATTATTGCTACGACAATCAAATCTTGATATATTTTGTGTGACAAATCTTTACAGAAAACAGATTGCTCACTCAAACCCTACGACCATGGCCAGTCCTATGTGTGATGCATGATCTCCAAGCTCCTGTGCCTATGTGCGCCGCCATCTGACTTCAAGATTTCACATGCTCGACCACTAGGCAGCCACATTAGTTAAGGTAATATGAGAACCTACGAAAATAGGGTGATATTTATAAATTACTCCCTCCGTCCCATAATATAAGACATTTTTGCAGTTCAAATTATTGGACAGAGGTAGTATTTGATAGGAATGTAATTTGACCACTCACCTTTTGGGCGTCTCTGATTTTTGTTTCGCCCCGGGCCTCTGAAATCTCAGGACAGGCCCTGGAAACGAATATTGAATCTAACTTTTCCCATGATTTCTTTGAGAGAGAAATCACAGGTAAGTAAGGTATTGTTACTCCGCTCGATGTAACTGTACTTCTTGAAGACATATAACATAATAATTGTTTATCTAGACCCATATGATTTATGATAGGGACAAATAGCGTGTCCATATGAGCCTATGGTAATATCATACTAATCTATTTCCAGTTTTTGCCGCATTGTATTAACCTTGCAGGTGGATTTAACATGTTTATAATCTGCATCCGCACTAAATTAACTTCAGACAGGCATAGTCATAGAAGCCCCTATGTTTTCTTAGATGAAAAATATGTATATAGGCAAAGCAGTGGCTGTGTGCCCATGCAGCTACAACAACCCACATGATTTTTCATAATACTCAAATTTGTGTGAATATTCAAGGATATGATGCATTTTTTCTAGCTTGAAAAGCCAACTGAGTACATGAGTGTTACTCCGCTAAACTCTATGCCGTGATGTGCTTTCGGGAGGTATACTTCGTTCTTGCTTTGCTTTTTTGGCAGTGGACCTTGGGCTACATGCGGCGGTATTCCTCGCATCATTGTTCAATGCCTATTCTTATGCTTTAACTAACTCATTGCTTTTAGTTTCTGAAACATGTTGTTTAACTTAATCCTATTCGTTATAGGTGCATGGAGCTTAATTGGATTACATCACCTTTGTGGTACAGATGTATGCATGAGATAAGCTAGTTTTGGTCTATACAGCTGCAATATTTACTATTTAAGTCCCATTTACCAGTGTATCTGTTTTTTTGTATGTTGGACCACTGATTGCTACACTTGGCAAAAAAATCACATTAACAGCAAAGCCTGGTAAGGTAGCGCTCGAGGGAGTGCAGGAGGTGAAACGCATCATTACCATCATCCTCTCTGTCTAGAGCTGGTATGATGTGTACACAGTTTGATGAGATTCATACTTTTGGTGGTATGGTTGATGTGTTTTACAGTTCTGTCATCTATGCTTCGGTGCAAAAATGTACCCGCCATTTTAATTTTTTGCTCGGTTCACCAGAACAATTGACCACCTACTTAGTGCCAAATATTGAAATTTCACTTGATTTAGCATGGTTTGCTTTTGTGTTTAATGGATCGAAATGTGCGGAAGATGTAAATTGCAATTCTTTTCACTCCTAACTGAACTGATTCTATACTTTTTGCCTATGTGATTATGCTTAGTTTTGGGTTCGCAAGAATCTGGTCTGGAACAGAACTCCTTGCATGAAGAAGCATTTTTGGTGTCAAATAAGCCAACGAGTGCCAAGAGGCAAGTGGCCAAGGTAGCATTCGTGATGACAACTGAGGCAATGGCAGCCATGATGCGCAGCGGCAGGCTCCATTGTTTGGTCCAGGAAAACTCTCTCTTTGGTAAGTCCTTGTATCGCTTGCGTCATTAAAATTTTCAGGTTTTTTATTTCCTTAACAACGTGCATGCCGTATGTAGATGGAGTGCACAAGAGAAACCATTTTACTCAGCAATCAACAGTTTTTCCTACGGGTATCATAGCATAGACTCACTATAGCAGATGCCATTGACCTCCATAGTCCACTGTTGCAACTGATGTTCTTGTGAAGCTTTCTATGCATCATTTTGACTGGAAGGTCTTTCTTTTTGGTTCTTTTGGATCAGAAAATATGTAATTTCATTCCTAGATGCTTTTGGGCAGCTTCTTGTTATGTTATTTCTTAAGCTTTAGACTTTATGTAAATGTTGTAAACCACTTGTTGAGTGACATCATTTTGGCAAGCCCTTCACATGTTGTGTGATACAATGTCGTGCTACTATGTTATACTCCCTCTGTACAGCTACTCCAGCGACATATATTTATGTACAGAGGAAGTGCTAAATTATTTGTGTCATTTGTCTAGGCATGCATTGGCTTGTTTTTATTTCTCGCTCTTGTGCTTCTCCATGTTTCGCTAGGTATTCTATTGCATCTGCTTGCCATCCATTTATTTTCCGTGCTATCTGCTATTGCTCGGAACAACACCTCAAGTAACTGTTCTATTTTTCTACCTTCCAATTGAACCGTCATGTACTAATTTACAGTCCCAACTATGATTCATACTTTCATTTTGTTAATTTATTATAATTGTCTATCCCATCACATGTTGACTGTCCTTGCGCCGACTAAATCCTGTTAGACCAAAGATAAAACTATATTCCGCCATATTGCCACATTGCTTCTTGCAAACCAATTAATATTTTTTTGCGGGGTGCAAACCAATTAATATTAACCTCCCTTATGTTGCTCACAAATATATGGGTCAATATATGCAAATTTAATTAATGTTCATGATCATGTCTTTCTGTATTTAAGAAAACTAGTAGAACGCCCATACGTTGCCACGGGCTTTAAAAATACTATGATGCTATTTATGAACCTAAAATAACCGAGAACAATGTCGCCTCAGCCAGGGGCGGAGCTATAAGGTGGATAGGATTGGTCACAGCCAACCCTGGGAGGTCTTGTTTGGCAGCGGCATGCCTTCCCTCAGGGTGGGCAGGTGATCGGGACTACTCGGTTTGACATGGGTGAGAGGAGCCGGGCGAAAGCCTTGTGCTCCGGTGCCAATGACGACGGTGCATGTGGGTGTCGCATTCCTCCTGGGGGCGTCGGTATGGCCCTCTTACCGAGCCAAGGCTCCGGGTGCAAACCCTTGACCGTCTTCTCGGTCTCGGTGATGGTGACGCATTGCGCAGCTACCCTTCTGAGGGCATCGTCGTGGAGCCTAGGTTTCTCTGGCGCGTCGTGTCATCATTGACGGACGTTTTCAGATCTTGGCCGGGAGCTCCCTCAGCTTTGACATGGGTGGATTCACTTGCCTCCTATTCTATTACACGGGTTCACTTGCCTCTTATTCTTTTACACAAGACCTCGTTGGTTTTGCTCGCGGCCCTCGTTTTCTGCAGGCAGGCTCAGTTCCATGACCCCAAGCGTGAGGGCAGGGGGTCCTCTCCGATGGCAACTTGGTGTGAGCGGCGAAACAAGGTCTGGCGATTTCCGTTGGCGTCGAGCCTCCTTCCTTGTCCGTAGTCTAGGTTGCTTTGTACTAAGGTGTGGTCTCTCATGTATTCATGTATTTTTCTTTGGTCTGCTTTGTAAGAGGATCTTCTCATCAGCATGTATCAGTTTGGTTGTGGTGCTTTATACATACGGAGTAAAATGAGTGAATTTACACTCTAAAATATGTCTACATACATCCGTATGTGATAGTCATTTGAAATGCCTAGAAAGACAAGTATTTAGGAACGGAGGGAGTACAACCTTATAAGATACACATCAGAAGAATATACATTAATATTCCATATTGCAGGGGAAACAAATCTGAGGCATAAAGTAGAGAGAAACACGTACCTGCAACGTGTAGGATATAAGATCATCTGAATGAAAATCTTCCTCATGAGAAAAAAGTTTGAAATAGGAAACAGAACTGAAGATGTTTTGGTTCCATTGATGAATATCACAAATTGGACTCTCCACATGAAGAAAAAAGTATCAAATGACTACTAAAGATATACATATATGTATACATTCGATTATTCTCATCTAAGGGATATGCAATGCAAGTAATACTGTACATGGGCATGGTAATGAAGATGTTTCTCTAATTTGCTATATTACAACATGTACACTTTAAAGAGAGGCACTAACGACTCCACATTTTTTTCCAAGCATCAAAGTAATTGCCTGTCAAGGTATTGATTTTGTCAGTGTTTGTTACAAATACTATCACATTAGAGCTGCAGAACCCATTTCTCTCTTAGATCAATAACAAAGAGATCAAACATTAAACCTTTGAGAGGTGGTTAGCAATTCCATGGAACATCAACTTAGCGATTCCATTCAGTCCGGTAAGTCATCAACAGATTTTGCTATGCAAAGGAGGGAGCTCGGACATAGATCAAGCAGGAGTGTGGATGCACCTAACAGTTCTCTTACTTGCTGTTAGTCAATTATATGCAGAACGCAAATGCCTAACTATTGAATTGAATTACTCCCAGGATTAGGAGGTGAAAGAACTCAGTCATATACTATATGGCCTAGCAGTACATTAACACCTAAGGATATGGATATCCAGAGTCCATCTTTCCCTACTTGCAGTAGAATAGACAGTATAATCAACTCTACATCGAAGGCGCCGACATAGCTTGATGGTTAAGACTTTGCAGAAAAATATTCATATAGACATCATGCACCTAGGTAGGAAATCGAAAGTCTCCAAAAATGTATAGTAGATGAGAACTGTAATGCCCTCTTATTCCCAGTGAATAAGCAAGCTAGGGGTCCCAAAGCACATTCATTAGAAGTGAATTAGCAACTCTCCTCTCTGTTATTGTGCTGCCCTATAAGATTTCCTAGCAGTAAATTGCAGCAAGTTTCGATCCCGCAATCAGTTTATTGTCACAAGTTATATTAATTCCGAGAAACGCATAGCACCACCTAACTATTTTTTTTTGGCATGCTTGACCAATCAACTTCTAGCTAGATGGCAAAACCATGTATATATGTATATATAGTAAGTAGACCAAAAGGCCATGTGAAGTTCCCCAAAAATGCAGATAAGGACGTTGGTTTTATGGGAAGAATCAGAGATGGATGTAATAAATGGCACAGCAACAAAATGTTTGGCTTAAAATAAATCAGAATTCAAAGTTCATAAACCTAAAGGATCAGAATTTGTTTAGTGAAGTTCCCCACAGATGTCAAAAGCACAATGCTTAGAAATGTACCGCCAGTCTGGATCAGTCTTCCCTGAAGCCTGAATTCTAAATAATTTCTCTGCAAATAGACATGTACTAAGAGAGATCAGTGCAACCCACAAAATCAAATCAGAGAAGCAGATGGGTCTAGGTGCATAAGGTAGTTGTTGAGTCGCCACCGCAACTGATGGGTGGCATGGAGACGACAGCAACGCGGCACACACGGGTGGCGAAGAGGCCGCCAAGGAAGGTAGCAGCGTGTGCGACCAGGGGCATGTTGGAGGCATGGTCGAATAGAGCACGACATAGCCTGTGGCCAAGCGCTGATTTTTAAGCCAGGGCCATACTCGAGAAAATGGAGCCCCTGAAACGTGTTAGCAAAAAAAGAATGTCAAAATTCGCTAAGCTTTCAGTATTCATGGGTACAAATCTTTTGCTAAAAAAACAAAATCACCTTCTGATTAGTTTCTTGCATTTCTAATATGAATTCATATCTCCTATTTCTCGAAGGCATTGTACCGAAATAACAAAAATAAAAACTAAAGGACAAGACAAAGCTATCTCTTGAAGTATGTTGATTCGGTGACCAAGCACCACACAGAGATCACTACAACTGAAATCGATGCTTCCATTAAAAAAACTTCAACAGGGCCAACATCAGTTAAGAAGCAGTCCGAAGGAACTACAAGGTTATGAGACACACCTAAAAAAACAAGGTTATGAGACATTATGACAACAAATGAGAACCAAATAAATAGATGATATATATAGATCAAGGATGAAGCGTACTAATTTATATGTAAGAATGGATTTACTTTAGAAAATTGCGAGGAATTAATCAGCATGTCCAAAGAGAATCAGGAGTAAATTACAAAACCTGTTTTAGCCACTGGAGGAAGAAATCTGTTACTTATCATCAAAGAATCCTGTTCAACGCACGGCCCGCGGTATGTATGAGCATGTCATAGCTGTGCACCAACTGCTACCTAGACGCGGAGGCGTCGATGTTGCCCCCCGTGGCCTCCACCTCCTGCATGATCTGCAAGTGGCTCCCGTGCGACGTGTCCGTGAACGCCAACTTATCCAGCAGGTCCTTCATGTCGGAGGACTCCAACAACTCGTTGATCAAGCCGGACGCCGTGAACACCCCCACACATGCCGAGGGACCTAGAAAGCCACCACAAGGAGCGTCAGCGGAGAGCGACAACGCCGCAACAGACGATGCAATGAACCTATCATCAGAAGGAGGAGGAGGGGGGAGGTGAGGTAGTACCAGGATCTACTCGGAGGCGCGGACACCATTGGGGAGCATGGTGATGCATGTGGGGAGGCGGGCCAGTTGGTCGAGGAGAGGTACAGCGGGAGGTCGAGCCCGAGAGGGGGCGCAGGAGCTAGGCCGAGCGCGCAATGGAGGCAACAACTGTGACAAAGAAGTGATGTTAATTTCAAGATCAAGTGGAATACCCATGTCATCCTCCGTGCTCGATGAGGATTGCCTCGTTACCGAGTCATAACCGTAGGGAAGCTTCCACAGCACCGACTGCTCTGAGATGCTTCTCCATGATCTCCTTGCAGCTTCCAACAGAACAAACCCAACGAGGGAGGTCATTTCAGCCAAAAAACAAGCACAAACAACCAATAGACAGTCCGATCGATTTGAGAGATACCTCTTGGTGAATCGCTGCTCCTGCTGCATCAACCAGCTCAAGAGGTCGTAAGAATTGGAGATGTGCGCCATGTACTTTTCAATCTATATACAGCAGCACGATGAGGTCAAGTAATTGCATAATGCAACATTTCAGTTAGTAACTGAACCACTGTGCGGTACAAACTATAGAGACTGAATTACAGAGACTGAATTCAGTCTGAGCTTTTGCAGGCGGAGGTGCAGGTATGACCATAGAGCAAAGCAGGAAGAGCGTGCGATCGAGCTCCATCTGGTACAGCGAAACCACCAGTCGTCGATGTCGTTATCCGTGAAGTCATCGAACGTCTCCTCCTGGTTTCAGCACAGGCCGTGAAGAATCAGAAACATTCAGTATTGTGAAGAACGATGACACAACCAATGGCCATAGGGCAAGGGAGACGAGGGCGGAGTCGAAGTGGCAGATCTCCAGCGCGGCCTTCTCGTTGCGCCAAAACTGCTTCAGCGGCTCCACGTCCGTGGTCGCCGCGGCCTGCGCGGCAGCAGAGTCCTTGTCCTCGCACGAAGACATCGTCGTCACTCCCTTCCTCTCTCGCTAACTGGCGACGCAAGCGCCGGCGTTGCTCCTCGCTGCCCGCAACGCGACCACGCCCTGCCCTGCCCTAGGGTTCTGTGAGGCGGCGACGGCGGCGCACGAGTAGGGCGCCTCGGAGATTGGCGGAGGAGGAAGACGGTGCGGCGGCGGCTCCTCTCGGACCTCAACGTCGGCGATTGCGGACCTCGGTGATGACCTGGAGGCGGCGGCTCCTCTCGGATCTCGGCGGTGGCGAAGGGCTCTGGCGGCTGGGGCGTCCTGACGATCGACCTTGGAAATAGATCGAGGGACTGATTTTTTCCCTTAGGTTTGATGGAATGGACGAAATAAAACCAGACGTGGTGCTGCCGAGATGAAAAAAACCTAGCAAAAATAAACCGTGAATACTTTTCACCAACTCAGACATTAGGAGTAGAGATTCCAAATAGGTGGGCGCAGCATCGCGCGCCATCCATAATCTAGTTAGTGATCGTATCAAAGTGATTTTCTCAAAAATCTAAGATTATCTAGTTCAAACACGGGTACAAATGAGTGTAAAAATATAATCATCAACCTCGGCGAGCCTAAACATTTATCGTCCTCGAGCAAGAAACAAGACTGTAATATTAGTGTTCAATATAACTAATATATTGCCTAATTTTAACGTGCATTGTACGCACATGATTAATATGCAATGCAACTAATATATTGCCTAATATAAACATGCATTGCACATACTTGAAGTGTTGTCGAAGCATTATTTCCTGCTGACTTCACAGTTTACTGTTATGACTACAAGATCCATATATGTGCGGTGCTTTGCAGATTATTTCTTCGATTTGTGACTTGTCAACATACAAGGAGTCCACACCCGCAAAAAGAAACATACAAGGAGTCCAGACCACTACTAGTCAAGTGTTGTTCAGTATCATCTGTGTTTAAATATTCAAGCAGTTCCGTTCTCGTGACTCGCAGATCCAGTCCATGCTTTCTTCTTAGTATGTAGTTTTTGCTCGAATGTCTATTTCTAAGCCCACACTCATCTGCACCGGTTAAAAGAAAATTCAAAAATAGTAATAACAAAATTCAAACAAATCTGAAATGTTTTTGCATGGAATATGATTTGGTACGTGAGGTCCGATCCAAATTTCAGCTCGTTTCGACATATGAGTAGCTCTCAGAAGAAAAAAAACAAATTGTGTCAGAACAAATGAACAGTAAATTTTTTTACACGCCCCAGATTTGTGGTTTTTACCGAATGAGCTAAAATTTAGAGCAGACCTCACGCAGCTAGGCATCTTCCATAAAAAAATCATTTTTTTTAAATTTTGTTTAGTATTTTTTATGAATTTATTGTTCACCGTGGGAGCAGATGAGCTCGGGAGCCAAATAGTCACACTCGGTTTTGCTAACCAATCAATCGCCTTTGACCGTCTTTCTTTTGTTTTTTACTTCGAACTGCAAACATGTGTTTTGCTTCCACAAGTTTCAGATTATCTTCAAACTATATATGGCTTGTCCAGGGCACATCTAGATGTGCCTTAGTTATTGCACATCTAAGTGACACAAGCAAGCATAGAAAGGAAAAGAAAAAGGAAATATCCACACGAATCGTCGCGTAAGATCAATGATATAGGACTTAGATGTGCAATACTTATGGCACATCTAGATGTGCTTTAGCAAAACTGAACTATATATGCACATAGTTGGTGCTAGCATATTTATATTCCTGTAACACGATTGCTTGGTTTCTAGCGGCTCTATTTCTCCCAATATCCTGGAGGTACAGGTGGCCAAGATTGTTCAGTTTCAGAAGCAGTGGACTTGGAAGGCTGTACCGCATGGCGTGGATGCTTTTCTCATGTCCTTTCCAAGTGAAGAAGTTTTACAGCGGGTGACTGGGTTTGCAGTTTTTATAAAGTCTCATAATGTCACCATTGAGTTCAAACCTTGGAAGGAGGAGGTACCACACCGTTTTGAGTTACAGCCTATCTGGGTGCACGTGCACAGTGTGCCACATGCTCTTCGTCACTTCCTGAGTCTTTGGGCGGCCGGCTCGGTGATTGGCGCTTCCCTTTGACCTCCTCTGTTTGTGTCGTCGAGGAATTGTTCGCATTCAGGTAGCGGTGCTAAATCTTGACGCCTTCAAGTGGAGCACAATTAATTCTCTGTCGGATGACGTCGTTGTCCAGAGGAAGGGGTATGAGTTTCAATACAGCCTGGAAGAACCGGACTTTCTTGTTGTTGCTGATTTTGTACCTAGAGTTTGGGAGCACGGAGATGATCAGGCGACGACATGGGCCATGACAGGGAGGACACAGCGGGGGGCAAGGACCCAAGTAAGAGGCCCCAACCCGCCTCATCGTCCAAAGAATCTTTAGTGCCACCTACATCTGGAGGCGTGATGCCCATGCAGCTATCCATGTCTTCTGGGAGGTCTTCGCTGCCAGTTGCGAGGTCTTCTTCGATGGCCACGACGCCACCAGCTTCACCGATCGTGGCGCCCTTGATTGGCACTCCACCGGCATCTTCGATGACTTCGACACCACAGTCTACGATGATGCCAGCCACGCCATCGTTGACGACACCCTATCGCCTCGACGAGGGCTCACAGGCGTGGCCTTGTCTATAGGGGGAGGCATCCGCACTCTCCTCCCCATGCGCTTCATCACAGACATCATCACTGATCATTCCGTGACGGAGAGTGGTATTCTCTCCCGCGGTTCGGGCGGATCTTGACTCGACAATGGCAGAGCTGTGTGCTTTGTCTTTTACTCCTTCGTCGCCAGGAGAGGCGGTGGTGTCCAGGGCCTCGACGCCGCCCACATCGTCTCCTCTGCTAGAGGTCGCAGAGGTTGAGGTGCAACCCTCTGGGGCCTCTTCACCTTCGCCGCAATCGCCTACTTCGCCGATCGGAGACACCGGGCGTGTTGCTACTGCCGATTTCACCTCCTTACCGCTGAGACACAGTGGGCGTCACTTAGTTGGTGTCGATGGTACGACAACCACTAACGAGGACTCTTTGACCAGGGCCATGCATCGGACGGCAGCCCACAACCTCGACTACGAAGGTACATCCTCCCACAAATCTTTTTTATACTTTGATAACTCTAGAGTTTCCGCAAATATTGCTAGCTTGGGTGTTTTGTTAGGACATAATGAGAAAGTGGTACAAGTTTATGTTAGGGCTCTTAAACGAATGGAGTTTGACCGGCTTAAGGTTGCTCCTAGGTTGTCCATGTTGGGGAACGTTGCATGGGAAACAAAAAACATCCTACGCTCACCAGGATCCAATCTAGGAGATGACCATCTACGACAAGAGAGATTGGATCTACATACCCTTGTAGATCGCTAAGCGGAAGCGTTTAGAAACGCGGTTGATGTAGTCGAACGTGTTCGCGATCCAATCACGATCCGTCCCGCGAACTCCCGATCTTGTGCCGAACGGACGGCACCTCCGCGTTCAACACACGTACGGTTTAATGATGCCTTCACCTCCTCGATCCAGCGAGCGATGGTGAAGTACGTAGTAGCTCGAGTCCTCTGGTAGCACGACGGCGTGGTGGCGGTGGTGGTGAAGGAATCTCAGCAGAGCTTCGCTAAGCACTACGGAGAGGAAGAGGGATGCGAGGGAGAGGAAGGGGCAGCGCCGTGGTGTGGAGATGTACTCATGGGGTGCCGCTGCCCTCCCTATCCTCATCTATATATAGGGGAAGGGGGAGAGGGGGGCGCCCCTAGGGGATCCCATCTAGGGCCGGCGGCCACATGAGGGAAACCCTAGATGGGTTTTCCCCCTTAGGAGACTTGGCCCCCAAGCCAAAGGGGTGGGAACCCTAGGGGGCGCCCCCACCTCCTTTGGCAACGTGGGATGGGGTGAGGGGGGCGCACAGCCCCTTAGTGGGCTGGTTTGACCCCTCCCCTTGGCCCATGAGGCCCCCCAACACTTGCCGGGCCCCCCCGAAACCCCTTTCGGTCATGATGGTCATCACCCGGTACCCCGGAACAATTCCAGACTCCAATACCCTTCGTCCAATATATCAATCTTCACCTCTGGACCATTCCAGAGTTCCTCGTCATGTGATGGATCTCATCCGGGACTCTGAACAACCTTCGAGAACCACCATAATGACTCAACTATACTTATATCGTCACCAACCGTTAAGTGTGTAGACCCTGCGGGTTCGAGAACTATGGAGACATGGCCGAGTCACCTCTACGGTCAATAACCAATAGCGGGACCTGGATGCCCATATTGGTTCCTACATATTCTACGAAGATCTTATCGGTCGAACCTCGATGTCAAGGATTCAGCTAATCCCGTATGCAGTTCCCTTTGTCTATCAGTATGTTACTTGCCCGAGATTTGATCGGCGGCATCTCCATACCTTGTTCAATATCGTTACCGGCGAGTCTCTTTACTCATTCTGTAATACAAGATCCCGTGACTAACTCATTGGTCACATTGCTTGCAAGCTCATTGTGATGTTGTATTACCGAGTGGATCCTGAGATACCTCTCCGTCATACGGAGTGACAAATCCCAGTCTTGATCAATGCCAACTCAACAGACACCCTCGGAGATACCTGTAGAGCACCTTTATAGTCACCCAGTTACGTTGCGACGTTTGGTACACACAAGGTACTCCTCCGGTGTCAATGAGTTGCATGATCTCATGGTCATAGGAACATATACTTGACATGCAGAAAACAATAGCAATAAAGTTGACACGATCATATGCTACGTTCATAGTTTAGGTCTTTTCCATCACATCATTATCCTAATGATGTGATCCCGTTATCAAATGACAACTCACGTCTAGCTAGGAAACCATAGCCATCTTTGATCAACGAGCTAGTCCGGTAGAGGCTTACTAGGGACATGTTGTTGTCTATGTATCCACGCGTGTATTTGAGTTTCCGATCAATACAATTCTAGCATGGATAATAAACGATTATCATGAACAGGGAAATATGATAATAACTAATTTATTATTGCCTCTAGGGCATATTTCCAATAGTCTCCCACTTGCACTAGTGTCAATAATCTAGTTCACATCACCATGTGATTAACACCCAATTAGTTCTAGGGTTTGATCATGTTTTGCTTGTGAGAGAGGTTTTAGTCAACGGGTCTGCAACTTCAGATCCACGTGTACTTCGCAAATTTTCATGTCATGTTGTAGATGCTGCTACTATGCTCCACTTGGAGCTATTCCAAACGGCTGCTCCACTATACGTATCCGGCTTGCTACTCAGAGTCATCTGGATTGGTGTTAAAGCTTGCATCGACGTAACCCTTTACACCGAACTCTTTATCACCTCCATAACCGAGAAACTCCACTCAGAGTTATCCGGATTAGTGTTAAAGCTTGCATTGACATAACCCTTTACGCCGAACTCTTTATCACCTCCATAACCGAGAAACATTTCCTTATTCTTCTAAGGATAATTTTGACCGATGTCCAGTGATCCACTCCTGGATCACTCTTGTACCCCCTTGCCAGACACATGGCAAGGCACATATCAGGTGTGGTACACAACATGGCATATTGTATAGAGCCTATGGATAAGGCATAGGGGATGACCTTCGTCCTTGCTCTTTCTTCTGCCGTGGTCGAGCTCGAGTCTTACTCAACTTCACACCTTACAACTCAGGCAAGAACCCCTTCTTGGATTGATCCGTTTTGAACTCCTTCAAAATCATGTCAAGGTATGTGCTCTGTGAAAGTCTTATCAGGCGTGATGACCCACTAGTATATGGGATCAATCATAGTCCTTTCGATAAGTAAGAGTGTCGAACCCAACGAGGAGCAGAAGGAAATGATAAGCTGTTTTCAGCAAGGTAATGTCCGCAAGCAGTGAAATTGTAAGTAGCAATTAGTTTGATAGCAAGATAATTTGTAACGAGCAAGTAACGGTAACGGTACCAAAAGTGCAGCAAGGTAGCCCAATCCTTTTGAGCCAAAGGATATGCCAAAACGGTCTCTTATAATAAGCAAAGTGTTCTTGAGGGTACACGGGAATTTCATCTAGTCACTTTCATCATGTTGGTTTGATTTGTGTTCGCTACTTTGATAATTTGATATGTGGGTGGACCCGTGATTAGGTGTTGTTATTACTTGAACAAACCTCCTACTTATGATTAACCCCCTCGCAAGCATCGACAACTACGAGAAAAGTATTAAGAATAAATTCTAACCATGTCATTAAACTTTTGGATCCAATCGGTCCCTTACGAAATAGCGCATAAACTAGGGTTTAAGCTTCTGTCACTCTTGCAACCCATCATCTAATAACTTCTCCACAATGCATTCCCTTAGGCCCAAATATGGTGAAGTGTCATGTAGTCGACGTTCACATGACACCACTAAGGGAATCACAACATACATACTATCAAAATATCAAACACATATCAAGTTCACATGATTACTTGCAACATGATTTCTCCCGTGACCTCAAGAACAAAAGTAACTACTCACAAATGATAATCATGCTCAAGATCAGAGGGGTATTAAATATCATATTGGATCTGAACATATAATCTTCCACCAAATAAACCATATAGTAATCAACTACAAGATGTAATCAACACTACTAGCCACCCACAAGTATCAATCTGAGGTTCTGGTACAAAGATTGAACACAAGAGATGAACTAGGGTTTGAGAGGAGATGGCGGTTTTCAAGATGTTGATGGAGATTTCCCTCCCCAAGATGGGAGAGTTGTTGGTGATGATGATGACGATGATTTCCCCCTCCGGGAGGGAAGTTTCCCCGGAGGAATTGCTCCGCCGAAGGGCAAAAGTGCTCCTGCCCAAGTTCTTCCTCGAGACGGCGGCGCTTCGTCCCAAAAGTCCTCTCCTTATTTTTTCCAGGTCAAAATGACTTATATACCAGAAGATGGCCACCGGAGGTGGCCGAGGGGAGCACAACCCACCATGGCGCGCCTAGGCTCCCTGGCGCGCCTAGGTGGGTTGTGCCCACCTGGTGGGCCCCCTCTAGTACTTATTTGCTCCAATATTCCTCATATATTCCATAAAATTCTCCGTGAAGTTTTAGCTCATTTGGAGTTGTGCAGAATAGGTAGCCTGATGTAGCTTTTTTAGGTCCAGATATCCAGCTGCCGGAATTCTCCCTATTTGTGTGAACCTTGCATATTATGAGAGAAAGGCATTAGAATTACTCCAAAAAGCATTATTATGCAATAAAACAATATAAATAACAATAGGAAACCATGATGCAAAATGGACATATCAACTCCCCCAAGCTTAGACCTCGCTTGTCCTCAAGCGAAAACGAAATCGAGAAACATGTCCACATGCTTAGAGAGAGAGAGAGGTGTCGATAAAAAGAAAATACGGACATAGAAGCATCATGTATATTATTATAACAGCAATAAACTTTAGCATAATACTTTATCATAGAACTTTTATCATAGACTTCTCATGAACAAGTAACAATTCATCACAACATCGAAGTATAAAGCATAAACTCTATTGGAAACCAACAAACTATGTTCTGAGTCAACTTTGCAACTACAATTCATCATATTTTCAGGAAGGTTCACGTATCGGAGCCTTTTTGGCAAGTCCACATACTCAACCATCATATAGTCTTCTATAATTGCTAACACTCACCTCATACACATGAGCAAAACGTTTCAACTAGACACATAGACAGATAGGGGCTTATGGTTTCGCCTCCCAACATGCTCACCTCGAGGGTGATGTCAACAATAATAACTCATGCTACCCATATCCAACTGGATATATGTACCTAGATCTTTCCTCCCCACATGATGCTTGCCAAAAGAGAAAATAAAATGGAATAGAGATAAAACTTTGACTCTTGCATAAAAGTAAGTACATAAAAGTAAAAGATAGGCCCTTCGCAGAGGGAAGCAGAGGTTGCCATGCGCTTTTTGTTTGTATGCTCAATCCTTAGTGCAAAAGAACATCATGTTATATTGCCCCTTATGATGGCAACCTTTATTATGCGGCCCGTCGCTTTTATTCTTTGCCATCACAAGTTCGTACAACGCTCAATTTTCTCTTACACTAAATGATCTCACTTTTAGAAGCAATTTTTATTGCCTTTTTGCACCGATGACAACTTACTTGAAGGATCTTACTCAATCCATAGGTAGGTATGGTGGACTCTTGAAAATAAGATTTGGGTTTAAGGGTTTTTGGATGCACAAGTAGTATCTCTACTTAGTGCGGAATTTTTGGCTAGCAAAGATAGGGAGCAAGCACCACATGTTGAAGGATCTATGACAATATAACTTCTATGTGAATATGAACAAACATAATTCATTACGTTGTCTTCCTTGTCCAAGGTCAACAATTTTGGCAATAATATTTTGATGGGGGCTCACAATCACAAAAGATTTTCAAGATAGTGTATTTGCATATGAATCTTCTCTTCCCTTATTAATTCTTTCATGAATTGCATCATTGACCAATGCTATGTTCGTTAATCTACAATAAAATTTTCTACTTATACTTTTCCTTATGTGATGTCATCACTTACCATAAGATTAGCATATGATCTTTTTCGGTTGTTTCCTTTCTTTTTTATTGAACATGAAAGTAAAGAAAGCAAAACTCAAACTAAACTTTATTATATATCTCGCACACGATTACAAAGATAGATCACTAAGCTGTTGGGGAACGTAGCAGAAATTCAAAATTTTCTACGCATCACCAAGATCAATCTATGGAGTAATCTAGCAACGAGGGGAAGGGGAGTGCATCTACATACCCTTGTAGATCGCGATGCGGAAGCGTTGCAAGAACGCGGATGAGGGAGTCGTACTCGTAGCGATTCAGATCGCGGTTGATTCCGATCTAAGCACCGAAGAACGGTGCCTCCGCGTTCAACACACGTGCAGCCCGGTGACGGCTCCCACGCCTTGATCCAGCAAGGAGAGAGGGAGAGGTTGGGGAAGACTCCATCCAGCAGCAACACGACGGCGTGGTGGTGGTGGAGGAGTGTGGCAATCCCGCAGGGCTTCGCCAAGCACCACGGGAGAGGAGGAGGAGGAGGGAGAGGGGTAGGGCTGCGCCAAAAGGAGACGTTCTCGTGTGTCTTGGGCAGCCCAAACCTCAACTATATATAGGGGGGGAGGGGGCTGCGCCCCCCTTAGGGTTTCCAGCCCCAAGAGGAGGCGGCCAGCCCTAGATCCCATCAAGGGGGGCGGCCAAGGGGAGGAGAGGGGGGGGGGGGGGGGCGCCCCACTAGATGGGCCCTAAGGCCCATCTGGACCTAGGGTTTGCCCCCTCCCACTCTCCCATGCGCCTTGGGCCTTGGCGGGGGGGGGGGCGCACCAGCCCACCTGGGGCTGGTCCCCTCCCAAACTTGGCCCACGCAGCCTTCTGGGGCTGGTGGCCCCACTTGGTGGACCCCCGGGACCCTCCCGGTGGTCCCGGTACATTACCGATTTCACCCGAAACTTTTCCGGTGACCAAAACAGGACTTCCCATATATAAATGTTTACCTCCGGACCATTCCGGAACTCCTCGTGACGTCCGGGATCTCATCCGGGACTCCGAACAACATTCGGTAACCATGTACATACTTTCCCTACAACCCTAGCGTCATCGAACCTTAAGCGTGTAGACCCTACGGGTTCGGGAACCATGCAGACATGACCGAGACGTTCTCCGGTCAATAACCAACAGCGGGATCTGGATACCCATGTTGGTTCCCACATGTTCCACGATGATCTCATCGGATGAACCATGATGTCGGGGATTCAATCAAACCCGTATACAATTCCCTTTGTCCATCGGTATGTTACTTGCCCGAGATTCGATCGTCGGTATCCCTATACCTTGTTCAATCTCGTTACCGGCAAGTCTCTTTACTCGTTCCGTAACTCACATCATCCCGTGATCAACTCCTTGGTCACATTGTGCACATTATGATGATGTCCTACCGAATGGGCCCAGAGATACCTCTCCGTTTACACGGAGTGACAAATCCCAGTCTCGATTCGTGCCAACCCAACAGACACTTTCGGAGATACCTGTAGTGCACCTTTATAGCCACCCAGTTACGTTGTGACGTTTGGTACACCCAAAGAATTCCTACGGTATCCGGGAGTTGCACAATCTCATGGTCTAAGGAGATGATACTTGACATTATAAAAGCTCTGAGCAAACGAACTACACGATCTTGTGCTAGGCTTAGGATTGGGTCTTGTCCATCACATCATTCTCCTAATGATGTGATCCCGTTATCAACGACATCCAATGTCCATGGTCAGGAAACCGTAACCATCTATTGATCAACGAGCTAGTCTCCTAGAGGCTTACTAGGGACATGGTGTTGTCTATGTATCCACACATGTATCTGAGTTTCCTATCAATACAATTCTAGCATGGATAATAAACGATTATCATGAACAAGGAAATATAATAATAACCAATTTATTATTGCCTCTAGGGCATATTTCCAACAGTCTCCCACTTGCACTAGAGTCAATAATCTAGTTCACATCACCATGTGATTAACACTCACAGGTCACAGCACCATGCGACCAACACCCAAGAGTTTACTAGAGTCAACAATCTAGTTCACATCTCTATGTGATTAACACTCAATGAGTTCTGGTTTGATCATGTTATGCTAGTGAGAGAGGTTATTAGTCAACGGGTCTGAACCTTTCAGATCCGTGCGTGCTTTACGAATATTTATGTCATCTTGTGGATGCTACCACACGCTATTTGGAGCCATTTCAAATAACTGCTCTACTATACGAATCCGGTTTACTGCTCAGAGTCATCCGGATTAGTGTCAAAGTTCGCATCGACGTAACCCTTTACGACGAACCCCTTTTCACCTCCATAATCGAGAAAATTCCTTAGTCCACTTGATACTAAGGATAAGTTCGACCGCTGTCATGTGATCCATTCCCGGATCACTATTGTACCCCTTGAACAACTCATGGCAAGGCACACTTCATGTGCGGTACACAACATAGCATACTGTAGAGCCTACGTCTAAAGCATAGGGGACGACCTTTGTCCTTTCTCTCTCTTCTGTTGTGGTCAGGTCTTGAGTCTTACTCAATACTCACACCTTGTAACACAGCCAAGAACTCCTTCTTTGCTGATCTATTTTGAACTCTTTCAAAATCATGTCAAGGTGTGCGTTCTTTGAAAGTATCATCGGGCGTCTTGACCTATCTCTATAGATCTTGATGCCCAATATGTAAGCAGCTTTTATCCAGGTCTTCCTTTGAAAAACTCCTTCCAAACAACCCTTTATGCTTTCCAGAAATTTTTACATCATTTCGGATCAACAATATGTCATTCACATATACTTATTAGAAATGTTGTAGCGCTCCCACTCACTTTATTGTAAATACAAGTTTCTAACAAACTTTGTATAAACCCAAAAACTTTGATCACACCATCAAAGCGTATATTCTGACTCCGAGATGCTTGCTCTAGTCCATGGAAGGATCGCTGGAGCTAGCATACCTTTTAGCATCCTTAGGATCGACAAAACCTTTCTGATTGTATCACATACAACCTTTCCTTACGAAAACTGGTAAGGAAACTTGTTTTGACATCCATCTGCCAGATTTCATAAATGCAGCTAATGCTAACATGATTCCGACGGACTTAAGCATCGCTACGGATGAGAAAAATCTCATCGTAGTCAACTCCTTGAACTTGTGGAAATACTCTTAGCCACAAGTCGAGCTTCATAGACGGTAACATTACCGTCCATGTCCGTCTTCTTCTTAAAGATCCATTTATCTCGGATTTCATGGCTTTTAACCATTTGTCGGAATATGGGCCCACCATCGCTTCTCCATAGCTCGTAGGTTCATTGTTGTCTAGCAACATGACTTCCAAGACAGGATCACGCATTACTCTGAAGTAGTACGCATCCTCGTCGTCCTACGAGGTTTGGTAGTGACTTGATCCGAAGTTTCATGATCACTATCATAAGCTTCTACTTCAATTGGTGTAGGTGCCACAGGAACAACTTCCTGTGCTCTGCTACACACTAGTTGAAGTGACGGTTCAATAACCTTATCAAGTCTCCACCATCCTCCCACTCAATTCTTTCGAGAGAAACTTTTCCTCGAGAAAGGACTCGTTTCTAGAAACAATTACTTTTGCTTCCAGATCTGAAATAGGAGGTATACCCAACTGTTTTGGGTTTTCTATGAAGATGTATTTATCCGCTTTGGGTTCGAGCTTATCAGCCTGAAACTTTTCACATAAGTATCGCAACCCCAAACTTTTAAGAAACGACAACTTAGGTTTCTCTAAACGGTGTCATCTCAACGGAATTGCGTGGTGCCCCTTTTAAAGTGAATGCGGTTGTCTCTAATGCCTAACCCATAAACGATAGTGGTAATTTGATAAGAGACATCATGGTATGCACCATATTCAATAGGGTGCAGCTATGATGTCCGGACACACCATCACACTATGGTGTTCCAGGCGGTATTAATTGTGAAACACTTTCCACAATGTCTCAATTGTGTGCCAAACTCGTAACTCAGATATCTCTATGATCATATCTTAGACATTTTATCCTCTTGTCACGACGATCTTCAACTTCACTCTGAAATTACTTGAACCTTTCAATAATTCAGACTTGTGTTTCATCAAGTAAATATTCTCAGCATCTACTCAAATCATCTGTGAAGTAAGAACATAATGATATCCACTGCATGCCTCAGCACTCATTGGACTGCATACATCAAAATGTATTACTTCCAATAAGTTGCTCTCTTGTTCCATCTCACTGAAAACAAGGACTTTCAGTCATCTTGCCCATGTGGTATGATTTGCATGTCTCAAGTGATTCAAAATCAAGTGAGTCCAAACGATCCATCTGCATGGAGTTTCTTCATGCATATATACCAATAGACATGGTTCGCATGTCTCAATCTTTTGAAAAACGAGTGAGTCCAAAGATCCATCTACATGGAGCTTCTTCATGCGTTCTATACCAATATGACTCAAATGGCAGTGCCACAAGTATGTGGTACTATCATTACTATCTTATATCTTTTGGCATGAACATGTGTATCACTACGATCGAGATTCATTTCAGGTGCAAGACCATTGAAGGTATTATTCAAATAATCAGAGTAACCATTATTCTCCTTAAATGAATAACCGTATTGCGATAAACATAATCCAATCATGTTTATGCTCAACGCAAACTCCAAATAACAATTATTTGGGTTTAACACCAATCTCGATGGTAGAGGGAGCATGCGATGCTTGATCACATCAACCTTGGAAACACTTCCAACATATATCGTCATCTCACCTTTAGCTAGTCTCCGTTTATTCCACAGCTTTTATTTCGAGTTACTAACACTTAGCAACCGAATCGGTATCTAATACCCTGGTGCTACTAGGAGTACTAGTAAAGTACACATTCATATAATGTATATCCAATATACTTCTGTCGACCTTGCCTGCCTTCTCATCTACCAAGTATCTAGGGTAGTTCTGCTTCAGTGGCCGTTCCCTCATAGAAGCACTTAGTCTCGGGTTTGGGTTCAACCTTGGGATTCTTCACTAGAGCAGCAAACGACTTGCTGTTTCATGAAGTACCCCTTTTGCCCTTGCCCTTCTTAAACTAGTGGTTTTACTAACCATCAACAATTGATGCTCCTTCTTGATTTCTACTTTCGCGGTGTCAAACATCGCGAGTTGCTCAAGGATCATCATCTATCCTTGATATTTATAGTTCATCACAAAGCTCTAATAGCTTGGTGGCAGTGACTATTGAGAACCATCACTATCTCATCTGGAAGATTAACTCCCACTCGATTCAAGCGATTGTGGCACTCAGACAATCTGAGCACATGCTCAACGATTGAGCTTTTCTCCCTTAGTCTGCAGGCTTAAGAAACTGGTCAGAGGTCTCATACCTCTTGACGTGGGCACTAGTCCGAAATCCCAATTTCAGTTTTTGGAACATCTCATATGTTCTGCGACGTTTCAAAAACATCTCTTGTGCCACAATTCTAAACCGTTAGCATTACTCACTGAACTATCACGTAGTCATCAAAACGTGTATGTCAGATGTTTCGCAACATCTACAGACGACGCTGAGGTTCAGCACACCGAGCGGCGCATTAAGGACATAAGCCTTCTGTGCAGCAATGAGGACAATCCTCAGTTTACGGACCCAGTCCGCATAATTGCTACTACCAACTTTCAACTAATTTTTTTTCTCTAGGAACGTATCTTAAACTGTAGAACTAAAGCGTATGACATAATTTGCAAAGATCTTTTTGACTATGTTCATGATAATTGAGTTCATCTGATTAATGACCTCCCACTCAGATAGACATCCCTCCAGTCATCTAAGTGATACATGATCCGAGTCAAACTAGGCCGTGTCCGATCATCACGTGAGACGGACTAGTCATCATCGGTGAACATCTCCATGTTGATCGTATCTTCTATACGACTCATGCTCGACCTTTCGGTCTCTTGTGTTCCGAGGCCATGTCTGTACATGCTAGGCTCGTCAAGTCAACCTAAGTGTTTTTGCATGTGTTCCGAGGCCATGTCTGTACATGCTAGGCTCGACAACACCCATTGTATTCGAACGTTAGAATCTATTACACCCGATCATCACGTGGTGCTTCGAAACAACGAACCTTCGCAACGGTGCACAGTTAGGGGGAACACGTCTCTTGAAATTTTAGTGAGGGATCATCTTATTTATGCTACCGTCGTTCTAAGCAAATAAGATGCATAACATGATAAACATCACATGCAATCAAATAGTGACATGATATGGCCAATATCATTTTGCTCCTTTGATCTCCATCTTCGGGGCACCATGATCATCTTTGTCACCGGCATGACACCATGATCTCCATCATTGTGTCTTCATGAAGTTGTCACGCCAACGATTACTTCTACTTCTATGGCTAACGCGCTTAGCAATAAAGTAAAGTAACTTACATGGCGTTATTCAATGACACGCAGGTCATACAAAAAATAAAGACAACTCCTATGGCTCCTGCCGGTTGTCATACTCATCGACATGCAAGTCGTGATTCCTATTACAAGAATATGATCAATCTCATACATCACATATATCATTCATCACATCTTCTGGCCATATCACATCACATAGCACATGCTGCAAAAACAAGTTAGACGTCCTCTAATTGTTGTTGCAAGTTTTTACGTGGCTTGTATAGGTTTCTAGCAAGAACGTTTCTTACCTACGTAAGACCACAACGTGATATGCCAATTTCTATTTACCCTTCATAAGGACCCTTTTCATCGAATCCGTTCCGACTAAAGTGGGAGAGACAGACACCCGCTAGCCACCTTATGCAACTAGTGCATGTCAGTCGGTGGAACCTGTCTCACGTAAGCGTACGTGTAAGGTCGGTCCGGGCCGCTTCATCCCACAATGCCGCCGAAACAAGATAAGACTAGTAGCGGCAAGAAGAATTGACAACATCGACGCCCACAACTACTTTGTGTTCTACTCGTGCATAGAAACTACGCATAAACCTGGCTCTGATACCACTGTTGGGGAACGTAGCAGAAATTCAAAATTTTCTACGCACCACCAAGATCAATCTATGGAGTAATCTAGCAACGAGGGGAAGGGGAGTGCATCTACATACCCTTGTAGATCGCGATGCGGAAGCGTTGCAAGAACGCGGATGAGGGAGTCGTACTCGTAGCGATTCAGATTGCGGTTGATTCCGATCTAAGCACCGAAGAACGGTGCCTCCGCGTTCAACACACGTGCAGCCCGGTGACGTCTCCCACGCCTTGATCCAGCAAGGAGAGAGGGAGAGGTTGGGGAAGACTCCATCCAGCAGCAACACGACGGCGTGGTGGTGGTGGAGGAGTGTGGCAATCCCGCAGGGCTTCGCCAAGCACCACGGGAGAGGAGGAGGAGGGAGAGGGGTAGGGCTGCGCCAAAAGGAGACGTTCTCGTGTGTCTTGGGCAGCCCAAACCTCAACTATATATAGGGGGGGAGGGGGCTGCGCCCCCCTTAGGGTTTCCACCCCCAAGAGGAGGCGGCCAGCCCTAGATCCCATCAAGGGGGCGGCCAAGGGGAGGAGAGGGGGGGCGCCCCACTAGATGGGCCCTAAGGCCCATCTGGACCTAGGGTTTGCCCCCTCCCACTCTCCCATGCGCCTTGGGCCTTGGTGGGGGGGGGGCGCACCAGCCCACCTGGGGCTGGTCCCCTCCCACACTTGGCCCACGCAGCCTTCTGGGGCTGGTGGCCCCACTTGGTGGACCCCCGGGACCCTCCCGATGGTCCCAGTACATTACCGATTTCACCCGAAACTTTTCCGGTGACCAAAACAGGACTTCCCATATATAAATCTTTACCTCTGGACCATTCCGGAACTCCTCGTGACGTCCGGGATCTCATCCGGGACTCCGAACAACATTCGGTAACCACGTACATACTTTCCCTATAACCCTAGCGTCATCGAACCTTAAGCATGTAGACCCTACGGGTTCGGGAACCATGCAGACATGACCGAGACGTTCTCCGGTCAATAACCAACAGCGGGATCTGGATACCCATGTTGGCTCCCACATGTTCCACGATGATCTCATCGGATGAACCACGATGTCGGGGATTCAATCAATCCCGTATACAATTCCCTTTGTCCATCGGTATGTTACTTGCCCGAGATTCGATCGTTGGTATCCCTATACCTTGTTCAATCTCGTTATCGGCAAGTCTCTTTACTCGTTCCGTAACTCACATCATCCCGTGATCAACTCCTTGGTCACATTGTGCACATTATGATGATGTCCTACCGAGTGGGCCCAGAGATACCTCTCCGTTTACACGGAGTGACAAATCCCAGTCTCGATTCGTGCCCACCCAACAGACACTTTCGGAGATACCTGTAGTGCACCTTTATAGCCACCCAGTTACGTTGTGACGTTTGGTACACCCAAAGAATTCCTACGGTATCCGGGAGTTGCACAATCTCATGGTCTAAGGAGATGATACTTGACATTAGAAAAGCTCTGAGCAAACGAACTACACAATCTTGTGCTAGGCTTAGGATTGGGTCTTGTCCATCACATCATTCTCCTAATGATGTGATCCCGTTATCAACGACATCCAATGTCCATGGTCAGGAAACCGTAACCATCTATTGATCAACGAGCTAGTCTCCTAGAGGCTTACTAGGGACATGGTGTTGTCTATGTATCCACACATGTATCTGAGTTTCCTATCAATACAATTCTAGCATGGATAATAAACGATTATCATGAACAAGGAAATATAATAATAACCAATTTATTATTGCCTCTAGGGCATATTTCCAACATAAGCAAACTCTCGAAAAGAAAGGATCGAACTAAACTTTTATTCATCTAAAGCAAAAGATAACTATGGATTGAACTAAGGTAAATAAAGCTAAAATATAGTGGAGGTGATACGATAACTGGGCACCTCCCCCAAGCTTGGCACTAGCCAAGGGGAGTGACCATACCGGATACTCAATTTTCTTTCGGTGATGAAGAAGGAGGAGGTGGTGGTGGAGCGGTAGCGATCTGGTCCTCAGGATCAAGAGATTCTCCAACCTACGGATGACGCTCCGGAGGGCGATGATGTGCTCTTGCAACAGAATATTTTCACGGGTGAGATATTTATTTTGCACATGAACCATTTTGATGATCCGAAAGGCTTCTATCTCGGTGGGGGTGAGCTGATAATATTAAGGTTTAAGGATATCTTCTTCTTCTTCCTCGGTAGGCTAGGCCTGCTCAACCACCGACGCTTGATCTCCGGTAGCCTCCTTGTTCTTGTCCCCTTTGATGGCTTCTACGGGCTCTTCTCTCTTCAACTCGATCTTCATCAACCAAGCATCCTCTTCCACGTTGTGGGAGGAAGAAGAAGGCATGATGCCTGGCTAGACAGATCAGACCGAAAACATCAAGAAAAGAAAATAGAAGATTTGTCCGTGATACGGTGGTCAACAAGTTTGGGGGGTATATAAAGATTTTTTTTATCTTGGGAAACAAGCAAACGGAAGAAAAATGGAGTCCGGAAGGTACCCGAGGTGGGCACAACCCACCTAGGCGCGCCTGGCTAGTGTCTTGTGCTCACCCAGGGTGCCTTCCTGGTTGTTTCTTATTTTCCTAATTTTTGTTATATTCCAAAACTGACAGAAAATATTTTTGCGGACGTTTCGGATACCGTTTACTTACCGTATCACGTACCTCCTCTTTTTTCACGATTATGGAGTGTTTCGGAAGGTTTTTTATGTGTTCTTACGGTGTCATAGTGTGGATAATATTGCTTTCAACATTAATGGGCGTACCTGAGATATAATGTTTTACTCATTGCCCATAAACAACCTTCGGGTTAGTACCTTCAGCATTATTTAATTTGATAGCTCCAGATTGATAAACCTCCTCGATAACATAGGGTCCTTCCCATTTGGAGAGGAGTTTTGCTGCAAAGAATCTGAAACGAGTTGTACAAAAGAACATATTCTCCAACTTTGAACTCGCGCTTTTGGATTCTTTTATCATGCCATCTCTTAACTTTTTCTTTAACTAACTTGGCATTTTCATAAGCTTGGGTTCTCCATCCATCTAATGAGCTAATATCAAATAACCTCTTTTCACCAGCAAGTTTGAAATCATAGTTGAGTTCTTTAATTGCCCAATAAGCTTTATGTTCTAACTCAATAGGCAAATGACAAGCTTTGCCATAAACCATTTTATAAGGAGACATACCCATAGGATTTTTATATGTTGTTCTATAAGCCCAAAGTGCATCATCTAATTTTTTAGACCAATTCTTCTGGGACCTATTGACAGCCTTTTGTAAAATTAATTTTATTTCTCTATTGCTAAGTTCAAATTGACCACTAGACTGAGGATGATAGGGTGATGCAATTCTATGGTTAACATCATATTTGGCAAGCATTTTATGGAAAGCACCGTGAATAAAGTGTGAACCACCATCAGTCATTAAATATCTAGGGACTCCAAACCTTGGGAAAATAACTTATTTAAGTATCTTAATAGAGGTGTTGTGATGAATACTACTAGTTGGAATAGCTTCTACCCACTTAGTAACATAATGAACAACAACCAAAATATGAGTATACCCATTAGAAGAAGGAAAAGGTCCCATGTAATCAAATCCCCCAACATCAAATGGTTCCATAGCAAGTCAATAAATCATAGGCATTTCTTGACGCTTACCGATATTACCTATTCTTTGAAGAGAGTAGGCCAATAAACTCCAGATTGCAATACCATGTGAGCAGTTCTGTCACCCGCATGATGTCGTCCATAAGCTTCCGAGTGACATTTTCGTAGGATTTGTCCCCGTTCATGCTCAGGTACACAACGTCTAATAATACCATCTAATCCTTCTTTATAAAGATGTGGTCATCCCAAAAGTAATGTCTTAAATCATAGAAGAATTTTTTCTTTTCTTGGTATGTGAAGCTAGTTGGTATATATTTAGCAACAATATAATTATCATAGTCAGCATACCAAGGAGTATTATGAGAAAAATTTATTGCCGCTAATTATTCATCAGGAAAGCTATCATTAATAGGTTGTGGGTCATCAAGAATGTTTTCAAGCCTAGACAAGTTATCAGCTATGGGGTTCTCAGCTCCTTTTCTATCAGTGATATGCAAATCAAATTCTTGTAGCAAAAGAACACATCGAATAAGTATAGGTTTGGCATCTTTCTTTTCCATCAGATATTTAATAGCAGCATGATCGTTGTGAATAGTCAGTTTAGAATCAACAATGTAAGATCTAAATTTATCACAAGCAAACACCACTGCTAGAAATTCCTTTTCAGTAGTAGCATAGTTTCATTGAGCACTGTCTAGAGTTTTACTGGAATAATTGATGACGCTTGAAGCTACATCGGTATTTCCCCAAAGAGGAAGGGATGATGCAGCACAGCGGCGGTAGGTATTTCCCTCAGATATGAAACCAAGGTTATCGAACCAGTAGGAGAACGAAGCAACACAACGTAAACAACCCCTGCACATAGATAACAAATCCTCGCAACCCGACATGTTAAATGGGTTGTCAATCCCTTCCGGGGTACGGCGCCTCAAGATAGGCATACGAACGTGAGATAATTTGTAGTAGATTGATAGAGCGAATGCCAAATAAAATAAATAGGAATAAATTGCAGCAAGGTATTTTTGTATTTTTGGTTTAATAGATCTGAATAAAAAGAGCAAATAAAATAGATCGCAAAGCAAATATGTGAGAAAGAAGACCCGGGGGCCGTAGGTTTCACTAGTGGCTTCTCTCGAGAAAAATAGCAAACGGTGGGTAAACAAACTACTATTGGGCAATTGATAGAACTTCAAATAATTATGACGATATCCAGGCAATGATCATTACATAGGCACCACGTCCAAGATTAGTAGGCTTACTCCTGCCTGCATCTACTACTATTACTCCACACATCGACCGCTATCCAGCATGCATCTAGTGTATTAAGTTCTTGGAAAAATGGAGTAATGCAATAAGAACGATGACATGATGTAGACAAGATCTATCTATGTAGAGATAGGCCCCATCATTTTATCCTTAGTAGCAATGATACATACATGTCGTTTCCCTTTCTGTCACTGGGGATCAAGCACCGTAAGATCGAACCCACTACCGGGCACCTCTTCCCAGTGCAAGACAAATAGATCAAGTTGGCCAAACAAAACCCAAATATCGGAGAAGAAATACGAGGCTATAAGAGATCATGCATATAAGAGATCAAAGAAACTCAAATAACTTTCATGGATAGAAAAAGATATAACTGATCATAAACTCAAAGTTCATCAGATCCCAACAAACACACCGCAAAAAGACTTACATCATATGGATCTCCAAGAGACCATTGTATTGAGAATTCAGTGAGAGAGAGGAAGCCATCTAGCTACTAACTACGGACCCGAAGGTCTACAAAGAACTACTCACGCATCATCAGAGAGGCACCAATGGAGGTGGTGAACCCCATCCGAGATGGTGTCTAGATTGGATCTGGTGGTTCTGGACTCTCTGGCGGCTGGATGAATATTTCATCGACTCCCCTAGGGTTTTGGGATTTTTGGGGTATTTATAGAGGAAAGAGGCGGTCCGAGGGGCACCCGAGGTGGGCACAACCCACCAGGGCGCGCCTGGGCCTCCTGGCGGGCCCTTGTGGGTTATCCCCTCCTCAGGACTCACCCCAGGTGCAACCAGGGCCCAATATCTTCCTTCTGGTCCAAAAAAATCTCCGTGAAATTTCGTTGCGTTTGGACTCCGTCTGATATTGATTTCCTGCGATGTAAAAAAACATGCAAAAAAACAGCAACTAGCACTTGGCACTATGTCAATAGGTTAGTACCAAAAAATGATATAAAATGACTATAAAATGATTATAATACATCCAAGATTGATAATAGAACATCATGGAAGAATGAAAAATTATAGATACGTTGGAGACGTATCAGCATCCCCAAGCTTAACTCTTGCTCGTCCTCGAGTAGGTAAGTGATAAAAACATAATTTTTGATGTGGAGTGATGTTTATCATGTCATAACATATTCTTTTATTTATAGCATGGACATTTGGACTTTTATGTGATTCAAAGCAATAGTCTAGTTTTGACATAATAATTTAGATACTCAACCATATCAACAAGCAACCATGTCTTTCAAAATATCAACGCTAAAATAAGTTATCCCTTGCCCATCATGCTCAAACATTGATCCATTCATGAAACACATTCGCATATTAGCTACACCCAATACTTAAGTACGATAATATTGCCTCTTAGTTGGTGCTTTTGTAAGAGAAGATGGAGACTCAAATTGAAAAATAAAAATTGCGTAAAGTAAAAGAAAGGCCCTTCGCAGAGGGAAGTAGGGATTTGTAGAGGTGCCAGAGCTCAAAGAGAAAAATTTAGAGATAAAAACATTTTGGAGGTGTATCCATCCCACCAACGAAAACGACTTAGAGCTACAAAAACTTTCCATGCTAGATATGCCATAGGTGGTTCCGAAACAGAAAATAAAGCTTATTCCTTTTTCCACCATTCTTTCACTTTCCATGGCTAGCCGTATCCACGGTTGCCCTCCATACCAACACTTTCCAAGGAATTTATTATTTGACAACATAAAGTAAATCCATTTTTTTGCATTTCGGGACTGGGCATCCCTAAAACCTTTGCCTTACTCTCGTGCAATGACAAGTGAATAAACACTCATCGTGAGAACAACACATCCAGCATGGAAAATATTAGCCACCGTCACCGTTCCGCGAGTGAAACGAACACACAAAAGAGATGTTTATTTTGAAAATTAGAGATGGCACATGCAAATTTGCTTAGAACGGCAAAAGAATACCGCATATATGTAGATATAGTGGACTCATGTGGCAAAACTGGTTTAAAGGATTTTGGATGCACAAGTAGAGATCATACTTGGTGCAAAATGAAGGCTAGCAAAAGATTGAGAAGCGACCAACCAAGAAACGAATAATCTCATAAGCAAGCATTAAGCATAATTAAAACCGAGTAATGCACCACAAGTAGGATATAATTTCATTGCATGACTATTGACTTTCGTACTTGCATAGGGAATCACCAACTTTAACACCAATATTCTTACTAAAGCATAATTACTCATCAACACAACTTACATATCACATCATCATACTCAAAACTATTACTAAGAATCAAGTTTATTTTGTCCAATGATCTTCATGAATTTTTTTACTTATCCTTCTTGGATATCTATCACTTTGGGACTAATTTTCATGTGTTGCTTTTCATAAGCTCAAACAAATATAAGTGAAGATCATGAGCATAATTTTTTTATTTCTCTCAAATAATTTAAGTGAAGCAAGAGATAATTTATTCAAAAATTTACTAACTCTAAAATAAATCTAAGTGAAGCAAGAGATCATTTCTTCAAAAATACTAAGCACACCGTGCTCAAAAAGATATAAGTGAAGCACTAGAGCAAGTCCTAGCTCATAAAAGATTTAAGTGAAGCAGAGAGAGCAATTCTAACAAGTCATGAAATAATTTTAGCTCTCTCAAATAGGTGTGTCCAGCAAGGATTGATGACTTAAAACACACAATAAAACAAGCACAGACTCATATCATACAAGACGCTCCAAGCAAAACACATATCATGTGACGAATAAAAATATCGCTTCGAGTAAAATACCGATGGTCGTTAGAAGAAAGAGGGGATGCCACTCGAGGGAATCCCCAAGCTTAGTTGGTTGCTCATTCTTGGATAATAGCTTGGGATTCCGGGGCATCCCCAAGCTTAGGCTCTTCTATCTTTCTTTCATCCATCGTAAGATAACCCAAAACTTGAAAACTTCAATCACACAAAACTCAACAAAACCTTCGTGAGATCCATTAGTATAAGAAAGCGAACCACTACTATATGTACTGTATCAAACCAATTCATATTTTGCTTTTGTATCATTTCTACTTTATTCCAACTTTTCTATGGCAAAAACTCATCAAAGAAAACCATAGAGCCATCAAAATAAGCACACAACACAAAGAAAACAGAATCTGTCAAAAACAGAACAGTCTGTAGCAATCTGACTATTTTGAATACTTCTGTAACTTAACAAATTCGGCCAAATTAGGACGACCTGGGTAATTTGTATATTAATCGTCTGCAAAAAGAATTAGGGTAAAAGCACTTTTCAGTTATTTATGAAAATTATTTTCGTGGGTGCATAAGTTTCTGTGTTTCAGCAAGATCAAACAACTATCACCCAAGAAGATCCTAAAGGCTTTACTTGGTACAAACACTAATTAAAACACAAAAAACACAATCTTACCAGTAGCATAATTGTGCAAACACACAAGAACAGAAAGCAAAAGGCAAAAATAAATTTTATTCATTGGGTTGCCTCCCAACAAGCGCTATAGTTTTACGCCCTTAGCTAGGCATAAAGCAAGGATCTAAGTTTTGTCATCTTTGGTTCGAGATCCATAAGATGCCCTCATGATTGATTCATAAGGTGGACTGATTTTTGTTCTAGGAAAGTGTTCCATACCCTTCCTCAAAGGAAATTGGAACTTAATATTGCCTTCTTTCATATCAATCACGACACCGATAGTGCGTAAAAATGGTCTACCAAGAATAATTGGACATGACGGATTGCAATCAATATCAAGAACAATAAAATCTATGGGCACATAATTCCTATTTGCAAGAATAAGAACATCATTAATTCTTCCCATAGGCTTTTTAATAGTAGAATCCGCCAAGTGCAAATTCAAAGAACATTCTTCCAGATTAGTAAGACCAAGCACATCACATAAAGATTTCGGAATTGTAGAAACACTAGCACCCAAGTCACCTAAAGCAAAACACTCATAATTTTTAATCTTGACTTTGATAGTAGGTTCCCATTCATGATGCAATTTTCTAGGGATTGAAACTTCTAATTCCAACTTTTCTTCCAAAGCTTTCATCATAGCATCAACAATATGTTTAGTAAAAGCTTTGTTTTGTTCATAAGCATGGGGTGAATTTAACATGGATTGCAACAAAGAAATACAATCAATCAAAGAGCAACTATCATAATTAAAGTCTTTGTAATCCAAAAGAGTGGGCACATCACTAGTTAAAGTTTTGACCTCTCCAAACCCACTTTCATCAATTTTCTCAACAAGATTTTCACCCTCTGAAATATTGGGACGCCTTCTACCTAAAGTTGACTCTTCTCCAGTCCCTTTTTCATCAATATTAACTTCACTAAACAAGGAATCAATAGAAGAAACACCAATCATTTTAAGATCTTCATCACTTTTGCGAAAGAAATCACTAGAGAACACTTTTTCTAAAAATTCTCTTTTAGCTCTAAACATAGGAGTTCTTTTCTTACTTTCATGCATAAAAACATAAAGAGCTTTAATTGATTCATCAATCTTAGGCACAAAAATTTCATCTTGAGATTTTCCACATCAAGAGCAATTATATCAATACTTCTAGACAAATCATCCAACTTATTCAACTTTTCTTCTATGGTAGTGTTGAAAACTTTTTCCATGTTGATAAATTCTTTAATATTGTTCTCAAGATCAGAGGTGTTCCTATTATTATTATAAGATTGATTTCCATAGGAATTACCATAATTATTAGAGGAATTACTAGGAAAAGGCCTAGGTTTAAAATTACCTCTATAAGCATTGTTATTGAAATTATTTCGAGAGATAAAATTCACATCCATGGCATCACTATTTTGCTCAATCAAATTAGACAAAGGCATATCAATAAATCAATAGGAGCACTTTTACTAGCAACCAATTTCATGATAGCATCAACTTTATCACTCAAAGAAGAAATTTCTTCAACCGAATTAAATTTTTTACTAGTAGGAGCTCTTTCGGTATGCCATTGCAAATAATTTTCCATGATATTATGAAGCAATTTGGTGGCTTCACCCAAACTAATTTCCATAAAAGTACCACCCGCGGCGGAATCTAAAAGATTACGAGAAACAAAATTCAACCTCGCATAAAGTTTTTGTATGCTCATCTAATGATTTAACCCATGAGTTGGGCAATTCCTTAGCATCATTTTCATCCTTTCCCAAGATTGTGCAACATGCTCATGTTCAAGTTGCTTGAAATTCATGATCTGGGTTCTAAGGGAAATAATTTTTGCGGGTGGAAAATACTTAGTGATAAAAGCATCTTTGCACTTATTCCAAGAATTGATACTATTGCGAGGCAAAGAAGAAAACCAAATTATTGCAGAATCACGCAAAGAAAACGGAAATAATTTCATCTTCACCACATCATTGTCCACATCTTTTTTCTTTTGCATATCGCATAATTCCACGAATGTATTAAGATGGGACGCGACATCCTCATTAGGAGTACCAGAAAATTGATCTTTCATAACAAGATTCAGCAAAGCAGTATTAATATCACAAGACTCCACACTAGTGGCGGGAGGAGCAATCTGAGTGCCAATAAAATCATTGTTGTTGGTATTTGAGGAATCACATAACTTGGTGTTCTCTTGAGTCATGATGACCACACAACAAGATTGCACTCAAAAACAGATCCGGCAAGAAAACGGCGAACGGAAAAAGAGAGGCGAATAAAACGGTAAGTTTTTGTGAAGTGGGGGAGATGAAAACGAGAGGCAAATGGCAAATAATGTAAATTGCGAGAAGATGAGAGTTTTGATTAGGAACCTGGTATATGTTGAAAATCCTCCCCGGCAACGGCGCCAGAAATTCCTTTTGATGTCGCTTCAAGCTACGTCGGTATTTCCCCAAAGAGGAAGGGATGATGCAGCACATCGGCGGTAGGTATTTCCCTCAGATATGAAACCAAGGTCATTGAACCAGTAGGAGAACCAAGCAACACAACGTAAACAGCCGCTGCACACAGATAACAAATCCTAACAACCCGACTTGTTAAAGGGGTTGTCAATCCCTTCCGGGGTACGGCGCCTCAAGATAGGCAAACGGACGTGAGATAAATTGTAGTAGATTGATAGATCGAACGCCAAATAAAATAAATAGGAATACATTGCAGCAAGGTATTTTTGTATTTTTGGTTTAATAGATCTGAATAAAAAGAGCAAATAAAATAGATCGCAAAGCAAATATGTGAGAAAGAAGACCCGGGGCCGTAGGTTTCACTAGTTGCTTCTCTCGAGAAAAATAGCAAACGGTGGGTAAAGAAATTACTGTTGGGCAATTGATAGAACTTCAAATAATTATGACGATATCCAGGCAATGATCATTACATAGGCATCACGTCCAAGATTAGTAGACCGACTCCTGCCTGCATCTACTACTATTACTCCACACATCAACCGCTATCCCGCATGCATCTAGTGTATTAAGTTCATGGAAAAACGGAGTAATGCAATAAGAACGATGACATGATATAGACAAGATCTATCTATGTAGAGATAGACCCCATCATTTTATCCTTAGTAGCAACGATATATACGTGTCGTTTCCCTTTCTGTCACTGGGGATCAAGCACCGTAAGATCGAACCCACTACCGGGCACCTCTTCCCAGTGCAAGGCAAATAGATCAAGTTGGCCAAACAAAACCCAAATATCGGAGAAGAAATACGAGGCTATAAGAGATCATGCATACAAGAGATCAAAGAAACTCAAATAACTTTCATGGATATAAAAAGATATAACTGATCATAAACTCAAAGTTCATCAGATCCCAACAAACACACCGCAAAAAGAGTTACATCATATGGATCTCCAAGAGACCATTGCATTGAGAATTCAGCGAGAGAGAACTACTCACGCATCATCGGAGAGGCACCAATGGAGGTGGTGAACCCCATCCGAGATGGTGTCTAGATTGGATCTGGTGGTTCTGGACTCTGCGGCGGCTAGATGAATATTTTGTTGGCTCCCCTAGGGTTCTGTGATTTTTGGGGTATTTATAGAGCAAAGAGGCGGTCCGGGGGCACCCGAGGTGGTGACAACCCACCAGGGTGCGCCCTAGTGGGTTTTCCCCTCCTCGGGACTCCCCCTAGGTGCAACCAAGGCACAATATCTTCCTTCTGGTCCATAAAAATCTCCGTGAAGTTTCATTGCAGTTGGACTCCGTCTGATATTGATTTCCTGGGATGTAAAGAACATGCAAAAAAACGGCAACTAGCACTTGGCACTATGTCAATAGGTTAGTACCAAAAAATGATATAAAATGACTATAAAATGATTATAAAACATCCAAGATTGATAATAAAACAGCATGGAACAATCAAAAATTATAGATACATTGGAGATGTATCAATAATGAATAACATTTAATTTGTTATCAACTCTTTGTCCTAGAACAACACCAACAACATAATCACTAGCATCACACATAATTTCAAAAGGCAAGTTCCAATCAGGTGGTTGAACAATAGGTGCAGAAATTAAGGCTTTCTTGAGTGTTTCAAAGGCTTCTAAACAATCATCATAAAAAACAAAAGGAATATCCTTTTGTAAGAGATTTGTAAGTGGCCTAGAAATTTTAGAGAAGTCTTTGATAAATCTTCTATAGAAACCAGCATGACAGTGGCCTAGAAAATATGGTGAAGTGTCATGTTGTCAACGTTCACATGCAGTGGTGGAGCTAGGATTTGACAACAGGGTTGTCCATCTAAAAAAATTCCATTACCGCAGGTAGAATTAATAATAATTTTGGAAGCAAGTGCACAATTTTTTTAACTGTATGCCTCCATGTTTGAACAAGTTTAATTGAGAGATCAACAAGATTTCCATGGCCTTGGAAGTTCAAATCTTTTCTCATGTGATCATCAATATATTTTTCAAGTTGTAGTTCAAGGTTGAAAAGTCTTTCGGGTAGAACTCAGATGGCAAATTTACAAGTTCTCGGATTTGCTCTTCAAGAACAATGGGCATATCGTTCTTCCCTATCTTCATAGCATGTACGTGAAAAAGGTTTGTGATATCTCCGCTCCACTTTACTCTTCAATAAGAATTTACTTTTTATCAATTATAAATTCATATAATGACTCAATGGAATAGAAATAATACGCTAAATTATGTGTGTGTTCGTCTGTTGACTGTTCATGTTCCTATATTGTACTGGAAAATGAACAAGACAACAAATAGCAAGCAAACGCTAAAACAAAAATTGGGGAACTAGGGAATGGACGAACGATACCTCAAGACAGGCCGCGCGGGGTGCCGGAGTGCAAACTGCGCGGCTGTCGCCGGCTTCCAGGGGCGCCAAGTGGCCGGATCGCCGGGACAAGGCAGGGTCGCGGCCAGGGGTGGTGGCGCGGCAGGCGCCGAGCGCCAGGCCGGACGAGGGCATGATGGAGAGGTAGGAGCAGAGGAGCCTCCTGGGTGGCTGGCGATTGGCGGGTCGCGCTGTGTCGTTGTGTTTGGCTGAGAGAGAGAGAGAGAGAGAGGCTGGGGCGTTGGTTGTTTGGGGTCAAAGTGCTCCTGGGCCATTTTTTCCTTATCTAGCCCATCTCTATAGGTATAGATATAGGCTCGTATAAAATCCCAGGGTGGGCTGCGGCCCATCCTGGCCACCCTGTAGCTCTGCCCCTGTTCACATGACACCACTAAGGGAATCACAACATACATACTATCAAAATATCGAACACATATCAAGTTCACATGATTACTTGCAACATGATTTCTCCCGTGACCTCAAGAACAAAAGTAACTACTCACAACTGATAATCATGCTTAAGATCAGAGGGGTATTAAATAACATATTGGATCTAAACATATAATCTTCCACCAAATAAACCATATAGCAATCAACTACAAGATGTAATCAACACTACTAGCCACTCACAAGTACCAATCTGAGGTTCCAATACAAAGATTGAACACAAGAGATGAACTAGGGTTTGAGAGGAGATGGTGTTGTTGAAGATGTTGATGGAGATTGCCCTCCCCAAGATGGGAGAGTTGTTGGTGATCATGATGACGATGATTTCCCCCTCCGGGAGGGAAGTTCCCTCGGCGAAATCGCTCCACCAGAGGGCAAAAGTGCTCCTGCCCAAGTTCCGCCTCGAGATGGTGGTGCTTCGTCCCGAAAGTCCTCTCCTTATTTTTTCTAGGTAAAAATGACTTATATACCAGAAGATGGGCACCGGAGGTGGGCCGAGGGGAGCACAACCCACCAGGGCGCGCTGGGCTCCCTAGCACGCCCAGGTGGGTTGTGCCCACCTGGTGGGCCCCCTCATCACGTGCATCACGTCGATTGCAGAGCGGACCTCTAGGTCTTTCCAATAGGGTAGGTCCCAAAATATAGATTTCTTCTTCTACATGGGTGCGCGTCTGTCAGCGTCATTCGGAACAGATTGTTCGCCACGACCCTTTCCAAAGACTACTTTTAAATCCTTGATCATATCAAGTACATCATCACCCAATACAATGGCAAGGCTTCTTCCGGTGATCTGCGTCACCTTTGAAATGCTTGCCTTTCTTTCTTACGATATGCCTGCTTTGAAGAAATCGGCGATGTCCCAGGTACACATTCTTCTTTCATTTATCCAAATATATATTGTTGGTATCATCTAAACAGTGCATGCATGCACGGTATCCATTGTTTGTCTATCCTGAAAGGTTACTGAGAGTGGGCCAATCATTGATGCTCACAAACAGCAACGCATGTAGGTCAAATTGCTCCTGTCCGTGCTCATCCCACGCATGTACACCTTTTTCATTCCACAGCTGTAAGAGTTCTTCAACTAATGGCCTTAGGTACACATCAATGTTGTTGCCGGGTTGCTTAGGGCCTTGAATGAGCACTGGCATCATAATGAACTTCCGCTTCATGCACAACCAAGGAGGAAGGTTATACATACATAGAGTCACAGGCCAAGTGCTATGATTGTTGCTCTACTCCCCAAAAGGATTAATGCCATCTGCGCTTAGACCAAACATACGTTCCTTGCGTCATCTACAAAGTCCCGCCACTTTCTCTCAATTTTTCTCCACTGCGACCCATCAGCGGGTACTCTCAGCTTCCCGTGTTTCTTACGGTCTTCTCTGTGCCATCGCATCAACTCGGCATTGATACGTCTCCAATGTATCTATAATTGATGAAGTATTTATGCTGTTATTTTATCATTCTTGGGTGTTATACAATCATTTTATAGCAACTTTATATCATTTTTTGGGACTAACCTATTGACCCAGTGCCCACTGCCAATTGCTGTTTTTTGCTTGTTTTTTACATCGCAGGAAATCAATATCAAACGGAGTCCAAACCCCGCGAAACTCCACGGAGATTTTTTATGGACCAGAAGGAACCCAATGGGCCTGAGCTGCACCTGGGGCATGCCCCGAGGGGGGCACAACCCACCAGGGCGCGCCAGGCCCCTTGGCGCGCCTAGGTGGGTTGTGCCCACCTCGGTGGCCTCCCGCACCCCCTCTTTGCACTATAAATTCCCAAATATTCCGAAACCCATCGGGGTAGCCCTAGACGAGAAGTTCCGCCACCGCAAGGCCTCTGTATCCACGAGATCCAATCTAGACTCTGTTCGGGCACCCTGCCGGAGGGGGGAATCATCTCCGGTGGCCATCTTCATCATCCCGGCGGCCACCGCGATGAGGAGGGAGTAGTCCACCCCCGAGGTTGAGGGTTTGTACCAGTAGCAATGTGTTTAATCTCTCTCTCTCTCTCTCGTGGTCTATATCATGGGCTTTGTTAATATAGTCGGATCATATGATGTTTCTCCCCTCTATACTCTTGTTATGATGAATTGAATCTTTACCCTTCAAAGTTTTGTCTTGTCAGATTGAATATTCAGAGATGAGAACACATGATATATGTCTTGCAATATGAATACTTGAGGTGACAAATGGGGTATCATATTGATTCACTTGATATGTGTTATGGCATTGCGGATTCCCGCGGTGATATTGGGGTAATCTATGCATAGGGGTTGATGCACGTTTTTCTCCGACGGAAACTTTGGGGTCTCTTTATAGTTCTTTGTGTGGATGGAGTATTATGAATATGAATTGCTGTGGTGTTATTCTAGTATGTACTCTAGGATAGATCGAATGGAAAAAATAGCTTTGTGTTATTTTAGTACGAACTCGTGAATAGGTCGAATGGAAATAATAGCTTTGAGGTATTTTCATGCCCTACAAACAATTCCTATCTTTTGTCCCCCGCTAATCAGAACTCGGGAGTGATTCTTTGCTGCACTATGAGGGATAATCATATGATCCAACTATGTTAGCATTGTTGAGAGATTGCACTAGCGAAAGTACGGACCCTAGGCCTTGTTTTCAAGCATTGCAATACCGTTTTTGTGCCCGTTTACTATTTGTTACCTTGCAGTTTTTATTTATTCAGATTATAAAAATATATTTCTACCATCAGTATTACACTTTTATCACCTTCTCTTCGCCGAACTAGTGCACCTATACAATTTGCCATTGTATTGGGTGTGTTGGGGACACAAGAGATTTCTTGTATTTGGTTGCAGGGTTGTTCGAGAGAGACCATCTTCATCCTACACCTCCCACGGATTGATAAACCTTAGGTCATCCACTTGTGGGAAAATTTCTACTGTCCTACAAAACTCTGCGCTTGGAGGCCCAACACAAGTCTACAAGAATAAAGTTGTGTAGTAGACATCAAGCTCTTTTCTAGCGCCGTTGCCGGGGAGGTGAGTGCTTGAAGGTATATCTTTAGATCATGCAATTGAATCTTTAATTTTATTTTCTTGTTTTATCACTAGTTTGGTTTATAAAAAGAAAACTACAAAAAAATGGAATCGAGGTTGCATCATATTATTGATCATCTTTATAATATCTTTCTTAAAAATGATGGATCGGAAAATTGTGCTCAATTTGAATATCCAGAATGCTAATGATGATTGCACAAGTCATGATAAAAATATTTCTTATAAGCATGTCACTTTTTGTGTAGTAAATTGGGAGTGCCTTTGCACACCAAAAAGGGAAGATAGATTTTGTAAGAAGAATAAATACTTAGAAACAAAAAAATTGCAAGAGAGGCTAGATGATTGTGCTGAAAGATGTAATGTTTTCCGCCATCCTTGTGAAATTTGCAGTGAACATGGTCATTTAACTCTTCAATGCAGATTCTTTCATGATCAAATAGTGTCCAAAAGTTGTGATAACTTGATTACCCTTAAGCATCATAAAGAGCTTAGTCTTCTTTTGGGATATGAAGAAATGAAACCTATAACTAAGGGTATTCCAAAATTTAATCTTGAGAGATTTCTTGATTTTGATCTAGAAGAAATTTATATGTTTTTCGCGGTAAATTGCATTGAGAATCCTTATATTGCCAACTGTCTAAAGACAAGAGGACAATAGAATATGAAGAGAGTACTAATGAAAGGGAAAATATTTCCCAATACCCTCCTAGTGTTTATTATGATGAATCAGGTAACGAGGAGGAACTTCCTATCCAATCAATCTCTTCAGCAAAAAGCTCAAAAAAATTAATTGAACCCACACATGATGTGAAGAAGAAGAAGAAAAGAAGAAAGAGTAGAGGTAAAAAGTTATCTCTTCCAAATAATGTTGCTCCTATGACCATTGTGCCTCATGAAAGTGAATCAAAAATGTTGATGGAAGATGATGATATTGAGTATGATTTTGTGATACCTACTACTTTTTGTAATGATTATGATTGGGAAGACAATGATGTCTTTTATGATCTTGAAAATATTTTTAGCACTTGCTTGGAAGAATATGGTAATAATGCTTGCTATACTATTGGTTCCATTCATGCTATTGATAAGAATGATTGTGCTGATATGCAAAACCACAATCTTGGGGATGCTATGTTTGATGAGTATGATATGTTTGAAGATTTAGTTGCTGGAAATAATGCTTGTCCTAAGCTTTGGGATGCTTTGCTTAATGAATATGATCCTTTGATTCCTTCTACTTTCGATAAGAAAATTATGATGATAGCATGCCTCCTATTTGTGATGATTACATTGATGAAAGTGCACTACTGCAGGATGCTGCTAACGCGACACTACGATCAGAGACCCTTCTACGAAACTATGTGTAATGCCATAATCGCAAACGGTGGTGTAAAATAACCGCCAAAAAAGGTGCAAAACATTTGTGATGGAGGATGCATCAAACACGGTTCAGATTTTAGTTGCGTGTGCGATGCAGGGCATACGATTCAATTCAATCAACCATTTGCAATGAGGTGGAACAAAAGAAATGGGCAGATAGATGAAGGTGTGTGCGATGTACAGCATACGGTTCACTCGGATGAACTGTTTGTGATTAGGCAACACAAAAGAAACGGTCAGCAAGATCAAAGGTGTGTGCGATATACGGCATGCGGTTCACTCGGATGAACTGTTTGCATTGAGACATGAGAACAGAAACGGTTCAAATGAACAAGATGTGTGTGATACGAGGAAAACAGGTCTGTAATCAGAAACGTGTGCGATGACCGATAAGAACACAGACGATTACTGCTAACAAGCCGTGTGTGTTGTGAGCAAACGATTTCTGGTATACAATTGTGAGTGATTGATGAAAACATCACCGATAGGTTCCATTGTTTAGTCCGTGTGCGATGTGATTTTCTTTGTCCGCACACCATCTACGCTCTGTCTACAGAGCATCAACATATATACTTAAAAAGGCAGCATTGCATAACCAAATTAAGCATACAATTGCACAAGTGACTACACACATAACATTTCCACACACCAAGTAAGAAATTACATGCATACTAAAGTAGGAGAAACGAGGATCTAATCATCTACTTATTGTTACGACGACGCTTGCCAGTGCTCTGCTTCCGGCTGGATCCCTGGCCGTTTTGGGGAAGGAGGTACTTCCTCATGTCAACGATCCGCCTGTACATGTCATAGCTCGTGTACGCCTCCTTGGCCGCGTACACAATGTGAGCTTTCTCGAGTTTCTCCATCCAGGCCGAGTGACAGGCACGCTTGTCCTTGTTGCATGAATCCTTCACGTCTCTGTAGTAGGGGTCAATGATGGCCTCGGCGAGGTGAACCAGTGAGTCCTTCTCATGCTCCTTGCTGCCCCAGATCTTGTATTGGTCCTGGATGTTGAGAAGATTCTGGCAGGCGATGCCCGAACTCTCGAGCGCCTTTACATCGTTGGTGATAATGTCCACCGTGGCGAACATGTAGTGGGGGCTGTTGACAAACCTGGCGAAATGCTCGCAAGGCCTTGTGGCCAGGCAGTAGTGGTAGATGAGGACGTGGTGGCGCACGCACATCTGGGCGACGGCGACCTTGGGACGAGACCCAGCACGAGCGCGGGTGTACTTGAGGTCGAACCCGACCACCTTGTACTTCTCCTCGGCAAGCAACAACTCCATGATGTGGATGGAGTGCTCCACCCAGACCGGATCGCTGGTGTACACCACTGAGAGATCCATGAACCTTCTGTGGGTGTCCACCATGGCACGCATGGTGAACTGCTGCTCGTCGTTGGCAGCCGCTCAGAGCGCCATTAGAGCCGCGCAGGATACTCTCTAAGAATTTCTTGTGGTGGGTGTGCTTCTTGCAATGGTGGGGCGCGATCGAAAGGTTGAAGAGACACAAGGGTAGGTTAAATGGCCGCTATAATAAATGGGGGTCGGCCGGCCTGTAATCGTCACGTCTTGTCACGGCGTTCATAGCGGAGGATTCCAGAATCCAGTGTACGCTTGACAACACTGCACCCCAGGCATGGGCTCGTAGAGGCGCCAAATGTATCGTCGGTGAGCCTGTTCCTACGCTACCGCGCTGTTTACCGCGCAAGTTTCCCACCCGGCTAGTTTGGCCACGCGTCGGCTAGAAGAGGGACAAATCGTGGGCGTTTATTGGCAAAAAGCTTTTTAAAAACGAAGTTTGTGGAATGACTTCGGTCATAAGTTACCCTTGGGTGATGAGGTCAAAGTTACACAGAAGGGTGATGACAATGGACACTCGAGTGCGATAATTAATTCTGCACTCTACAGTGCACACGGTGTAAGAAACCAACTGTGTGCAATAATGTCGAAGATCGCAGTCGAGTTAGCTATACAGATCGTGTGTTGTGAGATCGACAAGGTAAACTGATTCGAGAATGGTTAATAAAATCTAAGATCATTGCATATTAAGGTCAAAATAGTGCTAGCAATATACGAGTCTCATACGATGCCATTTCAACGATTGTACCACAAAAGCTCGAAATGTTACAAGGTTCAAATTGTAGAGTTATATGGCTCCAATTCGAAGATTACAAGGTTCAAACTGATATTAGAAATGAAATTCAGCTCATCAGCTGCAAACGCTCGCGCTGATGCGCTGAACATGGATATCAGAGAGGTTCAAACTAATATCACCGCTTCTAAGTCTGGCTTCGAAACCTCACAATTTTTGCAAAGGGGTTAGCCACTGAGAAGTCATGTATGTGGTTGACCCGATGACTTCCGATTACTCTGTCATCTGAAGTTCCAAAATGAAATTCAACATTTTTGGAGCCTACTCCATTTTGCTGCAGGCGCCGGCTGATCAACAGACCATTCATTTTTGCTAAATAAATGTAAGTCAAACCTCATTTCCTTCAGCACCCTTTCTCTGAGAACAAAGAACCTGGCGAATATAATCTCTGGTGAGGTCCGTCGGTAGGAGTTTAAAGTAATTTCTGAGAGATGCAGATCTAGGCATTCGACGTGATTGTTATATTGTATCACATTATCCATCACTGGGCCTAATCTTATCTGCAAAAGAAGAAAACGTGTTAGTGCCTACATGCAATTTTGAACATTACTATAGGCCTAGCTATTTGGTTTGCAGGATTTGTAAAATGCACTAACATGCCATCTTCGATCTGACATGATTAACATGGGCATTTGATTACATTCTAGAAAAATGTAGCCTTCTTCACAAGAGGTTGGAGTGGATGAAAAGTTCCCTAAGAAAACTAGTACAGATGAATCCAAAGGAGAAATGCTTATTGATTGTAATCATATGGATCAAGCAACCAATATGGGGGGGGGGCAGTATGTACTGAAATCCTCCAAAAGAACCTTCAGAAATCGTAGTACATTGTCATTGTAAACTTGGAAAAAGGTGTCACAAATTGAACTCCCTTATGGTTAACATTTAATAGGAAAGGAACATCACCTCGATATATAGCTTCTCCAGGGACGGAAAGCATCTCAGGAAACTGACAACTTGCTCCAGGTCGGGCCCGATAGATTCCAGTGCCAAGACCTTCACTGTGCGCAGTTTCGGGGTCAAGCTTGCCGGAATCATTTTCTGAATGACAGACGAACAAACATCTTCAAAATTAGAAACAATGTTAATTTGTAGAAGGAGAGGTAGAAGGCGGCTGTTGTACCTGAATGGGTGTGGATGCAATAACAAGTTCGGAGTATTTGTCAGACGAGTAGCCCACCACTGTCAATTTCGGCACAGAAATGACATTGATTCTTGTTGGACCTTCTTGATCAACTACAAGTAATCTCTCAAGTGCAGGTGTGTCCTGGATGACCATACCGTGGTCCACCCTTTGTGATGTCTTCCTGCCGCACCAGCAACACACATAAATAGCACGGAGAGTCATGGAGGTGATGTGGAAGGTACTCAACCCATTGATCGCCTGAAGATGAAGGTACTCGAGTGCAGTACAGCCACGGAGCAGGCGCTCCATGTCACCCTTTGAGAGGCAGACGACGACGAGCTCGAGGTGCTTCAGTCGTGCTAGAATAAGAGCGGGCGCGTCATTAAGGGGCGGGAAATGGCAGTTCCTGAACTTGGCGACGCGCAGCATGGGCGCGAGGCGAACTGCGGACGTTGGCAACGACCGCATATGCCCATCATCAAAACTAAGCTCCTCGAGCTGATCTAGGGCGGGGGATTGGAACCAGTCGTCAAGCTTGGCTCGGTCCTTGCCGTTGGAACGGAACTTGCCCATTCTAAGGCCTTTGGTTGGGCCAGGGTGATTGCCGAGAATACATCCAAGCTTTTGCGATAGCCATGGCAAAGCTCGTGGGTGTCGATGAGGTCGAGAGGGCTGGAGTTCCATAGGGGGCGCCACCGCCGGGAAAGGAGGGTTGTCCGCGCCCCATATTTGATTGGGAGGAGGGAGATGATGACTGTCAACATATCATCGGGGAGGCTGCTGATTAAGTCTAGGCCTGCTGGAGTCGCTTGCGGTTCTAGCTCGCCCCACCCCCGCTTGTTGGCAGCCCCGTTCTCCACCTCTGGAGTCTCCTTGTCAGCGGCGCTTTCTGATAGAAATGGGAGTACAAGGAATAATTAGTTAAAATAGGGCAATAGAAAAGTGTATTGGTAACTAGAAGTTATTAGGTAGGAATATAGTAAGACAAGGGAATAACAATTGGTTGCTTAAATACAACACAATTCATTTGACATTGCTGGGTAAGTCAACATATGCAGATAGTTGAAAAGAAAACTTACTTCGAACAAAGTCTGGACGGATGATTTTGTCAGGGAAGTTAGCATATTTCTCATGACCAGGCCCTTCTATGTGCAGTGCAATTTTAGTGCCAGCTTTCAGTACATAAAACTTTGCAATTTCATTCCAAAAGCCAGTGCCAAAATTGGAGCCGCCATGTTCATCAAGTCTTACAGAGCAACGATTGTAAATCCATGGTTTGCGTGCAGTATGACATTCTTGGAGCCTTGATGTATGTAAAGGGAAAATTTTTGCACTACATATCTGTTGCATAGCGAGGGACGTCCTGCAGAAAATGGCAGGATTGTTAAAGAAAATATGGTAACATGCAAATATGGGCCCAAATTGAAAGAACTGTACAGCAGTTGAAATCGAAGGACAAAAGTCTATAATTCAACAGATAGGACAAACATGATGTCATGGAAATATGAGAGTAATCGAAAGAACAATACATCATTAATTTTCCTAATATAGAAAGAAGAGGGGAAAATCCCCTTTGACGTATATGGTGCATGTGGCACCTTTTATCCAAATGTAGCAATATTTAGAATATGTTCAGGAAAGTAGGCCATGCCAACCGACTTAGGGTGAGATTGAACATACCGCACGCGTACTCTCAAGTTATCTGGTACGATGAGATGGAATCTCTGGCGGCGGTCGCCAAGTCCTGAAGTGTCGGTGCACTGTACATTCTATGAATGAAAAATACCCTCAAATCAGCTCGAATAAAAATGAATTCACAGCAATTTCCGCCGGGTGATTAAAGGAGGCAGATGAACTGGGATAAGAGATGAGATAATATCTCGTTAAATTAGTTACCTTGTTGTCCATGAGAAAGAACCCTCAGTACGGCAGATTCCCGAACCGAGCGGAGCTGGGTCGACCGCGAGCAGCATCGAGAAAGTCGATGGCGATAGGCGGCGGCAAGCAGAAGTGGCGAAATGCGGTGGGCTTTGCCGGCAGCCTGGCAGCGGCGGCAGGCGTCGAGCTAAGTGTTTACCGCCGCGATGGGCGGTGCCATGGCATAGACGCAGAGGAGCTTGTGCAGGTGTGAATGGGGGACGTACCGGAGGGGCCAAGGGGGTGGCGGGCGGGGTGAGGGTTTTTGTGACGGGGATGGTGAGGGTTTTCTTTTTTCTTTTTTGAATTGGGTGGTGAGGGTTTTCTGTCCCACAAAGAATTTTGGGGGCAACGGTTTGCTAGAGCGAACCGTGTGTGATTGACGTAGCAGGCAAAATGATAGTCATTGCACACGGTTCCAATTTTGGGAACCGTGTGTGATTGACGTACTACCTCCGTCCTGGTTTATTGGTCCCCCGTTGTAATTTTTACCAAAATTTGGTGAAATATTTAACATACTCAGACATAGATAATAAGCGTACACGTACATAAGCATAGTTCAACCATAAGTACATAGTTCAACTGTCATTAAGCATACTCAAGCGTACATAGTTCGATCCATCCCACATCTCATCTCACATGCGGCCGACACGATCCTAAAGCTTCTCTAGGTACTCGGCGTACGCGCCATGCGCCACCCTGCGAGAATACTTCTGCTTGAAGGAGCCAACAACCTGTCCTCTTGCATGCGCCAGAACACTTAGATACGCGTCATGAATCTTGTGGTTGCAGAATGGGCATCCATAGCCGTCGTTCCAGGTCCTAATACGCCTGTTATGCATTCCCGCATAAAGCTCCCTCAGGATTCACCTCTTGTACCTCCTCTGGGCATCTTCATCCTCGCTGTCCACATCGTCAGACAGCACCTATACAATAGTAAAACAAATTTGGCATCAAATCACTAATTACATGTTGTGAAGTAGGATTAGGAATTTATGGCTATTTATTTATACATATCCAGAGATTATGGTTCGATTTTTAAGCACAATCGTCTATGTACAGACCAATCTTGAAGAAAATAATGGCACAAACATATGTAGGTCATTCAAAATAAATTGTCAAGTCCTGGCTAGGAATTATTAGCATGAACACTAACCCTAGTCAGATTACTAGCAGAAATCATTTGCACAGATGAAACAACTAATCACTTATCACCTGTACCATTCAAACAATCAATACACTACACGGATCTAATGAAACTTACTCAGATTTCATGGACTGGGAGAACATAACCACAGGATTTCTATTCCAAAAAAGGGGGACGCAGGAGTAACCACAGAAACCCTATGATCTATTTGACACATAAATGGGTATAGATGACTAACCAGCTGTCCGTCGTCATTGGAGTCATCGCCGGAGTGGTCGTCGGAGTCATCGCCGCAGTGGTCGTCGGAGTCGCTGTGGAACTCCGCCTCCGGCTGTGGAAGCTTGATGCCGTCGACGACATCAGGGTGTAGCGATAACTCGCCGGCGGTGACGGCAACCTCTGTCTCCATCTCCATGCTGTGCTCTGGTGCTTTAGCAGCCCCGGCTTCGCCACTCCCTCCGATGGGGCGCTTTGGCGGCATCCTCATGCACTGACGGCTTTGAGGACTGAGAGCGGCGTCGAGGATGCAAGCGGAGAGAAAGGATTGTGTGTGCGTAGCGAGGATGGGGGGTGCGGCCGCTTGGGCGCACCATTAATATGGAGTAGTGGGAGTTGTGAGAGAGAGGCGGGCGGCGGTCAAACCGATGGCTCGACTCCCGGTGAGCCTGCGCATCGGACTGCTGACATGCCTACCAAAGTTTCACACAGCTACTCGCATGCCTCCCGATGACACTGCATAGTGAGCACGCCTCCGTCAATTCACACACCTGCATGCACGCCTCCCCGTCTGCTTGCGCGGCGGACTGGTCGCATGTGTCCCATCAACTCACGCCTGCTCGCACGCCACACGGGTCGCGCGGTGGCACGTATATAGTTTTTCTATTTGGATGATAAATGCTGCCGCTTTATTGCTTAACCGAAGCATGGCACGTATCCATTGTTGGTCTAACGCTCACGGTTCGAATAAATAATCCATTTGGGATATTGGTTCCCAATTATTAATAATCTCCCGTCTGTAATTAGATAAAGATTACATCAAAACTGGTCTCAAATTTAACAAAAAAAATACAATGCCTCTTTGTATTGGTGTCCATATGACAACACGATAAGTTTCATGAACTTCAAATAAGTTTTGGATGTACTAGAATTTAAAAATCAAGATTCTCAATGTTTGAAATTTGTTGCACGGGGAGTAAACATGCACCCAGTGAGACACATCTGTTTTTGCAATCCATTTAGGTGCACTGTCACGTGTGCATGTAGCTCAAATTTGATTTTTGCACATTATACCCATAGAAAATCAATCAATCAATGTACTAAAACGTAACGTCTTACTGATCTCTGTGATTTTTTTGAAATTAAAATGTCCCTCCTTTGGTAACATGTATGTTCACCGCGGGATAATTAATTTAACATGCATCGTAGTTGCGGTGGATTTGCGGTGTGTGTGTGGGTGTGTGCATCTGGGGGTGGCGGGTGGCTCGCAGTACACTACGAGTTGTGAGTCATCGTGTGGGTTGGCCATTTTGTTAGGCAGGCTGGTGCCACATCAGAGTCGTGAAATTGTTATTTAAAATATTACACAACCCTTTCATACATAAATGTTTGGCCACATGCAGTCGATGGTTGTCCTACACGACACTCGATACTCGCGTGTGACGCTTTCTGTGGGCCCGCGAGGTCGTCGTCCATCACTTTGACGAACAGCCGGCGGTGAGGTTAATTTGACCAGCAAGGTAGAATCTTTTTTGTTTGTGTTATGGTGGTATATAGTACGCGTTGAAGAGGTGGGAGGGGACTAGCATATATACTATACGTATGCGTCCATGAACAAGTACACCTCACTCAGTGTCGGGACTTTTTGGTTACCGAGGCACGTGCCACATCAAAATTGTGAAATTGGTTATTCAAACATCACACAACACCTTTTTGGGCCACATGCATATATATCCTAGCTAGGACACTCACGTGTGACGCTTCCATCTATGGGCCCACGAGGCCATCGTCGATGCATGCATGCATGCATCACTTTGACCTACATCGGGAGAGGTTAATTAATTTTACCATCGATGAGGATTATTTTGGGTTGTACATATATTACGGTAGGAGCATATAGTATGCGGTGAAGAGGGGGGAAGGGGACCATCATATGTAGTACGCTTGATATGAACCGCGCTGTGTGTCGGTGCATCATTTACGGTTTTTGAGGCATGTGGCTCATCAAAGTTGTGCATTTTGGGTATTCAACATATATATGTTTGGCCCACATGCAAAGCGGTGGTGGTTGTCCTCTCGCATCCACTTAAGCGGTTATCAGCGATATCGATGCTTTCCATCTGTGGGCCTGCTTGGTCCATCACTTCCTTTTGCCTCACAACAAGAGAGGTTAATTTGACTTAGGAGGGGATTATTATTTTTGCTCTGGGATGACATGCATGATACACTTTGAGCACACACATGCATGTGTACGCATGAATCCCTCCCATCGAGTCGAAGTGGCTAGTACAACGACACCATCATGAACCGATCTCGCTCTGGGTGGGGAGCTAGTGTATGATTTTTGACACACGCGCCAGATCAATGTTGTGTATTCAAACATGCATGCACACATCACCTCCATACATATGCATGTAGTTCGAATGATACACTCCCTCGCGTGGTTATCAGCGACAAGCCTATATATTCGTGGGCCCGCGTGGACATCCATGATCACCTTGACCAACAACAAGATAGGTTACCATGGCGGATTCTTCATTTGGTTCGTGTTATCATAGTATAGGTCATGGTGAGATTCAGACCTAATTAAGTTTGAGCGCATCAACTGTGACGCCCCCGATTTGACCGTACACTAATCATGCACGCAAATGTGTATGACCAAGATCAGGGACTCACGGGAAGATATCACAACACAACTCTAAAACATAAATAAGTCATACAAGCATCATAATACAAGCCAGGGGCCTCGAGGGCTCGAATACAAATGCTCGATCACAGACGAGTCAGCGGAAGCAACAATATCTGAGTACAGACATAAGTTAAACAAGTTTGCCTTAAGAAGGCTAGCACAAACTGGGATACAGATCGAACGAGGCGCAGGCCTCCTGCCTGGGATCCTCCTAACTACTCCTGGTCGTCGTCAGCGGCCTGCACGTAGTAGTAGGCACCTCCAGTGTCGTAGGAGTCGTCATCGACGGTGGCGTCTGGCTCCTGGACTCCAGCATCTGGTTGCGACAACCAGATAGAAAGGAGAAGGGGAAAAGAGGGAGGGAAGCAACCGTGAGTACTCATCCAAAGTACTCGCAAGCAAGGAGCTACACTACATATGCATGGGTATATGTGTAAAGGGGCATATCAGTGGACTGAACTGCAGAATGCCAGAATAAAAGGGGGATAGCTAGTCCTGTCGAAGACTACGCTTCTGGTCATCTCCATCTTGCAGCAAATAGAAGAGAGTAGATTGAAGTCCTCCAAGTAGTATCGCATAGCATAATCCTACCCGGCGATCCCCTCCTCGTCGCCCTGTTAGAGAGCGATCACCGGGTTGTATCTGGCACTTGGAAGGGGTGTATTTTATTCAGTATCCAGTTCTAGTTGTCATAAGGTCAAGGTACAACTCCGGGTCGTCCTTTTACCGAGGGACACGGCTATTCGAATAGATAAACTTCCCTGCAGGGGTGCACCACATAACCCAACACGCTCGATCCCAATTGGCCGGACACACTTTCCTGGGTCATGCCCGGCCTCGTAAGATCAACACGTCGCAGCCCCACCTAGGCTCAACAGAGAGGTCAGCACGCCGGTCTAAACCTATGCGCGCAGGGGTCTGGGCCCATCGCCCTATGCACACCTACACGTTGCGTACGCGGCGGGAAGCAGACCTAGCCCCCTTAATACAAGCGCGAGCTTACGGTCCAATGCGGCGCGCGCCACTCAGTTGCTGACGTCAAAAGAGCTTCGGCTGATACCACGACGTCGGGTACCCATAACTACTCCCACGTAGATGGTTAGTGCGTATAGACCAAATGGCCAGACTCAGATCAAATACCAAGATCTCGTTAAGCGTGTTAAGTAACCGCGAACGCCGACCAGGGCCAGGCCCACCTCTCACCTAGGCAGTCTCAACCTGCCCTGTCGCTCCGCCACAAAGATCCACTCGCGGGTACTCCTACGAGCCGACCCGACTTTAGTCATCTCATGTGCCATGTATATAGTATATAAGTATATACCCGTGATCACCGCCCAGGTGATCACGGCCCGATAGTATAGCACAGCAGACGGACAAGAATGTAGGGCCACTGATGGAAAACTAGCATCCTATACTAAGCATGTAGGATTGCAGGTAAAGGTATCAACAGTAGTAGCAAGGATAGGCTATGCATCAGGATAGGATATCGAAAAGCAGTAATATGCTACACTACTCTAATGCAAGCAATATACAGAAGAATAGGTGATATCTGGTGATCAAGGGGGGGGGCTTGCCTGGTTGCTCTGGCAAGTAGGAGGGGTCGTCAACTCGGTAGTCGAACTGGGCAGCAGCAGTGTCGGTCTCGTAGTCTACCGGAGAGAAGAGGGGGAAGAAACAGTAAATACAATGCAAACATAAACATGACGATGCGTGACATGACAATGAACAGTGCGAGGTGTGACCTAACGCGACAGTAGGTGGCACCGGCGAAGGGGGGGAACATCCGGGAGGTATTCCCGATGTTTCGCGTTTTCGGACAGACGGACCGGAGGGAGAAAGTTGCTAGTTCGATAGGTTAGGGAGGTGTGGTGGACGAACGGACTGCGTATTCGGATTCATCTCGTCGTTCTGAGCAATTTTAATGTTGAAAATATTTTAATCCGAGTTACGATTAAAAGATATGATTTTCTAAAGATTTTATTAATTTCTGGAATTTAATTAATTATTTAATTTAATTCGAAATTTGGATTTATGACATCAGCACGATGTCATGCTGACATCAGCAGTCAACAGGGGTTGACTAAGTCAAACTGACATGTGGGTCCAGTGGGACCCACCTGTCATTCACTGTTTAGGTTAATTAGGGTTTAGCTAATTAATTATTATTTAATTAAATTAAACAGGATTAATTAACTCAATTAATTTAATTAATTAATTAATTAAAATTATTTTTATTTCTTTATTTCTTTATTTATTAATTTTTATTAATTAAATTATTATTATTATTATTATTATTATTATATTTATTACTATTATTATTATTTTATTTATTATTTTTATTATTTATTTATTTTATTATATATATATATATATATATTTTTAGAAAACGTTCTGGGGCGCTGGGGCCCGTTTATCATTGGGCCTGGGGGTCGGGCCCAGTGGCCAGTGGCTCAGGTGGGGCTAGGCCCACCTGGCGGTGGCCCAGAGGGGCGAGGCCCACTGGCAGTGGACCAGGGGCACTGCGGCTACGGGCGCGGGGCGGGGCGCTGGGCGCGCACGGCGCACGCCGGCGCCGGCGGCCAGGGCCAGGGGAGGCGGGGCTCTGACGAGCCACCGGAGCGGCGGCGGACGCGAGCCCGTCCGGAGCTCGGGCGCGGGGCGCACGGGGGAAAGGGGGCGCGCGGCGCGAGGCGAGGTCGAACACGGCGCGGCGAAGCGAGGCAAGGCCGGGGTGAGGGCGCGACGGTGAGCGGCGCCCGCAGCGGAGCAGCAGCAGCAGGGCTGCACGGCGGAGGGAGAGCGACCGCAGGGGGCGGCCATGGCGCGGCCATGGTAGGAGCACATGGGGCGCGAGCGAGGGGGGCTCATCGGCGGTGGACGCGGTCGGCTGTGGCAAGGGCGCGGTGCAGGTGGCCGCGGCGAGGGCATGCGCGGGCGCGGGCGTGCGCGCACGGGGCACGTCGAGCGCGGGGTGAGGGAGAGGGGGCGGTCGCGGTCCTCACTGCGCTTCGTAGGGAACGGGGCAGTGGGGGTCGAGGGGGATGGCGGGGACGGCGGCGTTGGGGAGCAGGCCGGTGGGGAAGCTCCGGCGAGGCGAGGGCGCGGCCGGCGGGGGGGGGGGGGGGGGGCGGTGAGGCACGTCGAGGCGATGGGGGTCGGGGCGCCGTTTTCCCGATCCAGATCGGGGGCAGAGGGAGGAGTGAGTGGGGGGGGGGCGAGTGGGGGTGGCTGTCGGTGGGGGGGTGGCCTGGGGAGTGGATAGGGAGAGAGATGGGCCGGGGGGGGGGGGGGAATGGTGCTGGCCGGCTGGGCCTGGGGTTGGCCCAGTTGGGCCAGTTCCAGTGGGGGGGCCTTCTCCTTTTCCTTTTTTTCTTTTTCTTTGTTCTGTGTTCTTTTGCATTTTCTTTTTATTTGTTTATTTTCTTTTCTGTTTTATTTCATTTAAAAGTATTTAGGCATTTTTATAAAAATGTGTTTTCTCCACAATAATTATTAGTGCAATTTCTGGCATGGCCCGAACATTTTTGTTTAAATTTTTGAAAACTTTTATTTTCCACTTTAAATTTAATTGAAGTTTGAATTAGGAGTTTGAAAAGAAATGTGTTTCAAACGTGATCAAGCCCTGTTTATCAACATGATTAGCTTAATCACAGAGAGTTACTGTAGCATGATTCTCGGGGTGTTACAAATCTCCTCCACTACAAGAAATCTCGTCCCGAGATTTAGGAGGTAGAAGGAAACAGTGCGGGGTATTCTTCGCGCAGACGATCCTCTCGTTCCCAAGTGGCCTCATCTTCAGAATGGTGCGACCACTGGACTTTGAGAAACTTGATCGCCTTCTGACGTGTGCGGCGTTCAGCTTGGTCGAGAATGCGGATCGGATGCTCCTTATAGGAGAGGTCTTGCTGCAATTCGAGCACTTCATGATCCACAGCTCGGATTGGGTCCTTGAAGCAACGGCGGAGCTGCGACACATGGAACACATCGTGAACCTGAGAAAGGTTTGGCGGTAGCTCCAGTTGGTATGCCACTTTTCCACGCCTTTCGAGAATAGTGAATGGGCCAATATAGCGAGGAGCTAGTTTGCCCTTGATCCCGAAGCGGTGAGCACCCTTCATAGGTGTGACTCGAAGATAAGCCTTTTCGCCAGGTTGATAGACCATGTCTTTATGATGACGGTCATACTGAATCTTCTGACGTGACTGAGCAGTCTTGAGATTCTCACGAATAATGCGGACTTGTTCTTCAGCATCTTGGATAATATCCGGACCGAAGAGTGGACGTTCCCCAGTTTCTGACCAGTTCAGAGGGGTTCGGCACTTTCGTCCATATAACACTTTGAAGGGGGGCCATCTTCAGACTAGCTTGATAGCTATTATTATAAGAGAACTCAGCATACGGGAGAGATTCCTCCCATTTCTTGCCGAAGGAAATAACACAAGCTCAAAGCATATCTTGGAGAACTTGGTTGACGCGTTCAACTTGTCCTTGCGATTGAGGATGAAACGCAGTACTGAATGACAGATGAGTTCCCATAGCTTCTTGGAAACTTGCCCAGAATCTTGAAGTGAATAAGCTACCACGGTCTGAGCTGATAACCAATGGAATACCGTGGAGTGAAACAATCCTGGACATATAGAGCGTTGCCAACTGGCTAGCAGTGATCGTTTCTTTGACTGCCAGAAAATGTGCAACTTCGGAAAGCCGGTCAATGACGACAAGAATAGCATCATTACCTTTCTGTGATTTGGGAAATCCAGTGACGAAGTCCATCTCAACATGGTCCCATTTCCATTCAGGAATAGAGATAGGTTGCAGAGTTCCAGCAGGCCTTTGATGTTCTGCTTTGATACGACGACAAACGTCACACTCAGCAACATAACGAGCAATGTCTTGCTTCATATTAGACCACCAGAATCTCTGACGGATGTCTTGGTACATCTTTGTACCACCAGGATGGATACATAGAGGCGTATCATGAGCTTCTTTCATAACTTCCTGTGTCATATCCAGGTTTTTCTCTGCACATGGCACCACTAGGCGGCCCTTGAAGTATAAGGTGCCATCTTCAGCAATGGTGAAGAATGAGGGCTTTCCTTCTGCGAGGTAGCGCTTAATCTTGTGGGCTTCAGAGTCATACTTCTGTAGCCTTTTGATGCTGTCCTCGAGATCTGGTTTAGCAACTAGGGTATTGAGGGAACCCTGGGTAACAACGTGGAGGTTCACCTTGCCAAACTCCTTAGGAGGGGGAGCGAGTGCACCCGGAGGAACAATATGGAGGTTCAGCTTCCTGAATTCTTCAACAAGCGAGGGCTGAACTTTGTGAACCTGGAGGTGGTTGCAGTAAGACTTGCGGCTCAAGGCATCAGCCATTACATTAGCCTTGCCTGGCGTATAGGAAATACCCAAGTCAAAGTCTGCAACAAGCTCCATCCATCTCTGTTGACGGAGGTTCAGATCTGGCTGAGTAAACAAATACTTCAGACTTTGGTGGTCAGTGAAGATCTCGCAACGATTACCGAGAAGGTAATGTCGCCACTGCTTCAGCGCATGAATGACAGCAGCAAGTTCGAGGTCGTGAACTGGGTAGTTCTCTTCGTGAGGGCGCAATTGCCGAGAGGCATAAGCAATCACTTTGCGGTCTTGCATTAGAACACAGCCTAATCCTTGACGGGAAGCGTCGCAGTAAATGACGAAGTCCTTCTTAGTATTAGGTGGAGCTAGAACTGGAGCAGAAGTCAACTTGTCTTTGAGTGCCTGGAAACTTTCCTGACATTTGTCTGTCCATTGGAACTTGACGCCCTTATGTAACAGGTTAGTCAGAGGCCTGGCGATCTTGGAGAAGTTCTCAACAAATCGACGGCAATAGCTGGCGAGACCGAGAAAACTTCTGACTTGCTTAACGTTCTTGGGAGGAGTCCAATCAAGAATAGCCTGAACTCGCTCGGGGTTGACGGCAATACCATCCTTAGAGATGACATGCCCAAGATAGGTTACTTCCGATAGCCAGAATTCACATTTGGAGAACTTGGCATATAGCTGATGCTCTCGTAGCTTTTCCAGCACAAGTCGAAGATGTTCAGCATGTTCTTCTTCGTTCTTGGAAAATACCAGGATATCATCCAGATAAACCACGACGAACTTGTCGAGGTAATCCATGAATATATAGTTCATCAGACGAGAGAAGGTGGTTGGAGCATTGGTTAAACCGAAAGACATGACGGTGTACTCGTATGAACCATAGCGAGTCACGAAGGCGGTCTTTGGGATATCCTCTTCGCGAACACGGATCTGGTGGTAGCCCAACCTCAAGTCGAGCTTAGAGAACACTGACGAACCCGCCAGTTGATCATACAGATCATTGATCCGAGGAAGGGGGTATTTATTCTGAATGGTAGCTTGGTTTATAGGACGGTAGTCTTCAACCAATCGGTTAGTCCCATCCTTCTTCTTGACAAAGAGAGAAGGTGCTCCCCAAGGAGAGCAACTTGGGCGAATGAATCCTTTGCGAAGAGATTTGTCGATTTCCTCCTTAAGCTCAAGGAGTTCATGTGGCGGCATCTTGTAGGGTCGCTTGGCTATAGGAGTGGTGCTTGGTTTCAAGTCGATGATGAATTCGACAGCTCTAGCAGGGGGAATCCCTGGAAGTTCTTCAGGGAAGACGTTGAGGAATTCACGCACGACGGGAATGTTTTCAATGCCCTCGAGTGGTGCAGCATTCAATGCATTCAATGCATAGAGCCTTGCCTCGGCATTTTGCACCAGATGAGCTTGGTAAGCAACTATTTCATCTGAAGGGTGTAGCAGATGGACGGTCTTAGTGGCGCAAACTATAGAAGCAGTATGCGCTTTCAACCAATCCATACCCAAAATGAGGTCGATGTTAGACGACTTCAGGATAATGGGATAGGCATAGAATTCCAGCCCTTCGATTTCCACGGGGACATCGATGCCAACCAAGGAGGTTTGACACTGTCCCACGGGGGTTTTGACCAATACAGAGGTGTTCATCTCCTCACATTTAACGTCGTGCTTGTATGCAAAATCTTCTGACATGAATGAATGTGATGCACCTGTATCAAATAAAACGGATGCTGGTACTGAATTTACGAGGAGTGTACCCATCACAGTAGCAGGCTGGTCTTGAGCTTCGTTGAGATCAACGTGGTTGGCATGAGCACGACCATAAGACTTAGCATTGTTGTTGCGGGGCTGATTGTTACCACGGCCAGTTGCTGGGAGGGCAAGTTGATTCTGATTCTGATGGCAGTCCCTGGCACGGTGACCTGGTTGTCCACACTTGTAGCACAGACCATTATTGGGAGTGGGAACAGGGGCTTGGGACGGTGGAGCTGGAAGCCTTGACTGCCTAGATGGTGGTGGAGGCAGACGAGGTGCAGCATATGTCTGCCTTGGGGCAGATGCATTTGGACGGTACATGCTGTTCGGGATCCATATCTTACGCTTCTGTGCGGGCGAGCCCGAAGATGAGCCCGTGTCACGGTTGCGCCTGTGAGAGCTCTGGTATTCCTGCAGACCTGTTTCGACATTGATGGCCTTGTTCACCAAGGTGGCGAAATCAGCAAAGTCATGCACTAGAAGTGCGAGCTTGATGTCAGCTTGAAGGCCATCACGGAACTTCTCCTGTCTGCGTGCATCAGTTGCAATGTCTTCTTCAGCATAGCGGGACAAGTCCAGAAACTCCCGCTGATAAGCTTCAATAGTTTTGTTGCCTTGGGTGAGGTTGCGGAACTCACGCTTCTTCCGATCCATGACTCCCTGAGGAATGAAGCAGGCACGGAAAGCTGCTTGGAAGTCTGGCCATGTGATGATTGTTCCAGCTGGCATAGTACACCTGTGGCTGTCCCACCATTGAGCCGCGGATCCCTTCAAGAAGAAGGAAGCAAAGGTGACATAGCTGGCAAGGGCTACATTAGCAGACTCCATCTCATACGTGATGTCACGGAGCCAGTCATCAGCATCCAGAGGCTGAGTTGAGCTGCGGTAGATGGTTGGGTTGAGGCGTATGAAATCTTGAAGAGTCACTTGGGCTGGCTGCTGGTTCATATTGGGGCGAGGAAACTGAGCCATCATATTTTCCATGAATTGGCGGTTCAGTTCGAACTGTTGGATCATACCAGCCATGTACTCAGGTGGTGGTGGGGCATCGCCACCACGACCACGACCACCTGGTCTAACCATCTTGCTAATATATGACAGGGGTAGTTCAGCATTGAGAAATTTACAAGGACAAGAATCATTCATGATGAAACATGCATAAAGAAAGGAGCACGATAGCTACTACATGGTAGTCGGCATAACTTACAAAGGGGTCATGCATAGAGTTCAGTACATAGACTAAAACATCATAGACGGCACACAGGCTCGCGGCGAATGCATCTATCACTACAAGCAAGCCTACATCAGTCCCAAGAGGTACTGTGGAGGTAATCGTAGCCCGACAGCTGGTAGTGAGGCAACGGATAGCCCTCCACGTCAGCAGACTGGGGGCCGCGGATACTCAGGTGTAGAGCCCGACGCTCAGGTGGCGGAAGAGGACCAAGTGCAGGGGAGTAGCCTCCCACCTCTGGCCAACCAACACCGTGGGGCATCACGGTCCTGGCTGGGTAGATCGCAGTACGCGGTACCAGTCCAGATCGGACAAAGGGGTGCAGCAGCGTCAGAGCACGGTAAAGGTGCTGACGGGTGGTGTACATCTCGTGGCGAAGAGCTCGGTTAGCTCGATCCAGCCCATCAGCATGCAGAACCAGGTTCTGATGGTAGAAGGGCTCTCGGGTGACAGTGGAGTAGGCAGCAGTATAGTATCCCTCCGCACCAACATCAGATGCGATAGCAATGTGCTTGAAAGGGGAGGTGTCCAACTCCCGATACTCTCCACGAAGACGTGTCAAAGCAGCATAGGCAGCATCGTGGACAGCCATATCGATGGTCACACCAACACCATGTGCGGTGTGCAGCACAGTAGTGGAGTCGTACTCCCGAGAGTAGAGGTGGACGATGGCACGGTACTGCTCCTGGTTAAAGTCCTGGTACTCCTCGTAGAGGGTGTACTCAGGGTGCCAGCGATAACCCAGATAGGTCATCATCTCAGCTAGCACCGCAGGTGATCCCGAGGCACCAATGGCCGTCGTGTGGCGAACGACCTGCCTCGTGGGTTCCATCTGAAAGCAAAGACGTTTCAAAGGAGTCAAATGACAGTGTGTGAATTGTTCAAAATACTATTCTAAGAAACAACTATGGCTTATCCAACTTTGGGGTGAATGCGGTCACGGGATCCTAGTGTTAAAGTTAGTAATTTCGTTTAACCCGAGTAGAAGAGAGTTCAGAGTCCCAGAGTAAAGGTCGAGGAGTAAAAGATACTAGTACCACCCAATGGCGACGTGGGCCCGTAAGACACACAGCCATGTTAGTAAAAGTTTTGTAATGTCTAGACTCGACTTCGGCCAAGGAGTGTGGAAAGGGGGATTCATACAGGCAGTCGGCTCTGATACCAACTTGTGACGCCCCCGATTTGACCGTACACTAATCATGCACGCAAATGTGTACAACCAAGATCAGGGACTCACGGGAAGATATCACAACACAACTCTATAACATAAATAAGTCATACAAGCCAGGGGCCTCGAGGGCTCGAATACAAATGCTCGATCACAGACGAGTCAGCGGAAGCAACAATATCTGAGTACAGACATAAGTTAAACAAGTTTGCCTTAAGAAGGCTAGCACAAACTGGGATACAGATCGAACGAGGCGCAGGCCTCCTGCCTGGGATCCTCCTAACTACTCCTGGTCGTCGTCAGCGGCCTGCACGTAGTAGTAGGCACCTCCAGTGTCGTAGGAGTCGTCATCGACGGTGGCGTCTGGCTCCTGGACTCCAGCATCTGGTTGCGACAACCAGATAGAAAGGAGAAGGGGAAAAGAGGGAGGGAAGCAACCGTGAGTACTCATCCAAAGTACTCGCAAGCAAGGAGCTACACTACATATGCATGGGTATATGTGTAAAGGGGCATATCAGTGGACTGAACTGCAGAATGCCAGAATAAAAGGGGGATAGCTAGTCCTGTCGAAGACTACTCTTCTGGTCATCTCCATCTTGCAGCAAATAGAAGAGAGTAGATTGAAGTCCTCCAAGTAGTATCGCATAGCATAATCCTACCCGGCGATCCCCTCCTCGTCGCCCTGTTAGAGAGCGATCACCGGGTTGTATCTGGCACTTGGAAGGGGTGTATTTTATTCAGTATCCAGTTCTAGTTGTCATAAGGTCAAGGTACAACTCCGGGTCGTCCTTTTACCGAGGGACACGGCTATTCGAATAGATAAACTTCCCTGCAGGGGTGCACCACATAACCCAACACGCTCGATCCCAATTGGCCGGACACACTTTCCTGGGTCATGCCCGGCCTCGTAAGATCAACACGTCGCAGCCCCACCTAGGCTCAACAGAGAGGTCAGCACGCCGGTCTAAACCTATGCGCGCAGGGGTCTGGGCCCATCGCCCTATGCACACCTGCACGTTGCGTACGCGGCCGGAAGCAGACCTAGCCCCCTTAATACAAGCGCGAGCTTACGGTCCAATGCGGCGCGCGCCACTCAGTTGCTGACGTCAAAAGAGCTTTGGCTGATACCACGACGTCGGGATACCCATAACTACTCCCACGTAGATGGTTAGTGCGTATAGACCAAATGGCCAGACTCAGATCAAATACCAAGATCTCGTTAAGCGTGTTAAGTAACCGCGAACGCCGACCAGGCCAGGCCCACCTCTCACCTAGGCAGTCTCAACCTGCCCTGTCGCTCCGCCACAAAGATCCACTCGCGGGTACTCCTACGTGCCGACCCGACTTAAGTCATCTCATGTGCCATGTATATAGTATATAAGTATATACCCGTGATCACCGCCCAGGTGATCACGGCCCGATAGTATAGCATAGCAGACGGACAAGAATGTAGGGCCACTGATGGAAAACTAGCATCCTATACTAAGCATGTAGGATTGCAGGTAAAGGTATCAACAGTAGTAGCAAGGATAGGCTATGCATCAGGATAGGATATCGAAAAGCAGTAATATGCTACACTACTCTAATGCAAGCAGTATAGAGAAGAATAGGCGATATCTGGTGATCAAGGGGGGGGGGGGCTTGCCTGGTTGCTCTGGCAAGTAGGAGGGGTCGTCAACTCCGTAGTCGAACTGGGCAGCAGCAGTGTCGGTCTCGTAGTCTACCGGAGAGAAGAGGGGGAAGAAACAGTAAATACAATGCAAACATAAACATGACGATGCGTGACATGACAAGGAACAGTGCGAGGTGTGACCTAACGCGACAGTAGGTGGTACCGGCGAAGGGGGGAACATCCGGGAGGTATTCCCGATGTTTCGCGTTTTCGGACAGACGGACCGGAGGGAGAAAGTTGCTAGTTCGATAGGTTAGGGAGGTGTGGTGGACGAACGGACTGCGTGTTCGGATTCGTCTCGTCGTTCTGAGCAATTTTCATGTTGAAAATATTTTAATCCGAGTTACGGATTAAAAGATATGATTTTCTAAAGATTTTATTAATTTCTAGAATTTAATTAATTATTTAATTTAATTCGAAATTTGGATTTATGACATCAGCATGATGTCATGCTGACATCAGCAGTCAACAGGGGTTGACTAAGTCAAACTGACATGTGGGTCCAGTGGGACCCACCTGTCATTCACTGTTTAGGTTAATTAGGGTTTAGCTAATTAATTATTATTTAATTAAATTAAACAGGATTAATTAACTTAATTAATTTAATTAATTAATTAATTATTTTTATTTCTTTATTTATTTATTTATTAATTTTTATTAATTAAATTATTATTATTATTATATTTATTACTATTATTATTATTATTTTATTTATTATTTTTATTATTTATTTATTTTATTATATATATATATATTTTTTAGAAAACGTTCTGGGGCACTGGGGCCCGTTTGTCATTGGGCCTGGGGGTCGGGCCCAGTGGCCAGTGGCTCAGGTGGGGCTAGGCCCACCTGGCGGTGGCCTAGAGGGGCGAGGCCCACTGGCAGTGGCCCAGGGGCACGGCGGCTACGGGCGCGGGGCGGGGCGCTGGGTGCGCACGGCGCACGCCGGCGCCTGCGGCCAGGGCCAGGGGAGGCGGGGCTCCGACGAGCCACCGGAGCGGCGGCGGACGCGAGCCCGTCCGGAGCTCGGGCGCGGGGCGCACGGGGGAAAGGGGGGCGCGCGGCGCGAGGCGAGGTCGAACACGGCGCGGCGAAGCGAGGCAAGGCCGGGGTGAGGGCGCGACGATGAGCGGCGCCCGCAGCGGAGCAGCAGCAGCAGGGCTGCGCGGCGGAGGGAGAGCGACCGCAGGGGGCGGCCATGGCGCGGCCATGGCAGGAGCACACGGGGCGCGAGCGAGGGGGGCTCATCGGCGGTCGACGCGGTCGGCTGTGGCAAGGGCGCGGTGCAGGTGGCCGCGGCGAGGGCATGCGCGGGCGCGGGCGTGCGAGCGCGGGGTGAGGGAGAGGGGGCGGTCGCGGTCCTCACCGCGCTTCGTAGGGAACGGGGTAGTGGGGGTCGAGGGGGATGGCGGGGACGGCGGCGTTGGGGGCAGGCCGGTGGGGAAGCTCCGGCGAGGCGAGGGCGCGGCCGGCGGGGGGGGGGGGCGGTGAGGCACGTCGAGGCGATGGGGGTCGGGGCGCCGTTTTCCCGATCCAGATCGGGGGCAGAGGGAGGAGTGAGTGGGGGGGGGCGAGTGGGGGTGGCTGTCGGTGGGGGGGTGGCCTGGGGAGTGGATAGGGAGAGAGATGGGCCGGGGGGGAGCTGGGCCTTTCGGCCGGGGGGGGGGGGGGAATGGTGCTGACCGGCTGGGCCTGGGGTTGGCCCAGTTGGGCCAGTTCCAGTGGGGGGGGCCTTCTCCTTTTCCTTTTTTTCTTTTTCTTTGTTCTGTGTTCTTTTGCATTTTCTTTTTATTTGTTTATTTTCTTTTCTGTTTTATTTCATTTAAAAGTATTTAGGCATTTTATAAAAATGTGTTTTCTCCACAATAATTATCAGTGCAATTTCTGGCATGGCCCGAACATTTTTGTTTAAATTTTTGAAAACTTTTATTTTCCACTTTAAATTTAATTGAAGTTTGAATTAGGAGTTTGAAAAGAAATGTGTTTCAAACGTGATCAAGCCCTGTTTAGCAACATGATTAGCTTAATCACAGAGAGTTACTGTAGCATGATTCTCGGGGTGTTACATATACTATGCACGCATGCATGCATATATCAATCCCCGTCGTTGGCTTGAAGTGTGTTGTAACATACATATGCATCGTCAAACCTAACCCTCACTCAGTGTGGGGATTTCTAGTTCGAAATCACGGTGCCACATCAAAGTTGTTTATTGTTACTAAAAAACACACCTCTCCATACATATGTTTGGGCCACACGCATGCAGTGGTTGTCTTCGGGGACTAGCTACTTGCGTGATTATTGGCGAGCTAGCCCATCTCTGGGGTCGCATGGACGACCATCACTTTGACCAACAACAAGGGAGAGGTTGTATGATCAAGGTGGATTATTCTTGGTCCATTTTACGATCCATCTTGGTGAGATATAAGCCTCTCTGGCCCGCCGACTGAAAGTGTGTGTGTGGGGGGGGGGGTGCTACATCGCACTTTGCTAGGTGAACCTCGGTTGGGGGGCATGTGCATTCATAGCTTAGGATTCCCTTCGTGCCGACACGAGGGAGGGGTGGCTGCTAGCTAATTCGCACTTTGCTAGGGTGAACGAGGGAGGGGGCTGCTAGCTACTTCGCACTTTGCTAGGTGAACCTCGGTTGGGGGGCATGCATTCATAGCTTAGGAATCCCTTCGTGCCGACACGATGGAGGGGGGCTGCTAGCTCTACTTCACACTTTGCTAGGCGAACCTCGGTTGGGGGGCATGCATTCATAGCTTAGGATTCCCTTCGTGCCGACACGAGGGAGGGGGGCTGCTAGCTACTTCGCACTTTGCTACGGTGAACCTCGGTTGGGGGGGGGGCATGCATTCATATATAGCTTAGGATTCCCTTCGTGCCGACACGAGGGAGGAGGGGGGCTGCTAGCTACTTCGCACTTTGCTAGGTGAACCTCGGTTGAGGGGGAGGGGGCATGCATTCATAGCTTAGGATTCCTTTCGTGCTGACACGAGGGGGGAGGGGGGTGGGGGCAAGCAATACCATGCGCTTTGCGAGAGAGGTGCCATGTCGAAGTTGCATTTGGTATTTGGAAATCAAACCACCCTTTTGATACATAAATTTGGTCCACATGCAAGTGTGCTCGTGTTCTGACCCTCTCCCGCGTCATTTTTCGCCAAATTTATGAACATTAGACAAGTCGGATGACGCAACAGACACAGTTCACTCAAACTAACCGTGTGCCATGCCGGTGCACCTGTCACGCACACATCCGCATAGTACATTGGGCTCCACAAGGCTCCCCCTCTCAAAAATATCAGCCCGCTTCGAGGGTTTTACTGTTTCATAACACACGATTGTTATGTCCGGACCGTGTGCGATGTTTCTTGTTCCCAATCCCGCCTGCATCAAAAATATTTGCCCGCCTCAAGGGTTTTTCTTTTCCATAACACACGGTTGTTAGCTCCGGACCGTGTGCGATGCGCCATCATCAAAATGTTCAATAGCCCAGCATTTCACTCCCGCGTTTGACTCCCGCATAGTAAAATTTTCAGTACCCGCGTCATTTCCTCAAACACCCCGCGCCCCCCTACACACACACACACCAAAACCTCCTCGGGCGTGCGCGCACAAACACACACGCACACACACACCCTCCCTCACTCGAAACCCTAGCAAAGTCCCCGCCGCCGCCGCAAGGCCTCCATTGTCAACATCTGCCGGTTTGCCCATGCAGCTTACCCATCGATCTCCATACCCAGGCCGCCCTGAGTTTCTTAGATGACGCTTGCCAAACGCCCCCTTTCCCACAGATCCCCATCCACATCCCCATCCCCCACTCCAGAGCGTCGTAGCCTAAGCCCGGCTACGCTTCCCGTCGAGCTCGAGGAGCGACTGGCCCAAAAGAGGTGTATCGCGGTCTTTTCGCCCGACATCGCCGAGGAAGCTGACGACCATTACTGGCGGCAGACACTCAAGCGGCGGGCTAGAGTATGCGGGCATGTCTCATCCGCCGGCTACGACATCGAGGTCGTCGACAGCGACGCCCTAAGGCGGGCTGTGTCACAGGTTAAGTGGCCCACCCCCAACCCCTCGGGTTCAACCGCCGTCGATCTCATCCATGGCCCCGCCGCTGATCTCCTCTGGCTCGCTGTCAACAATTTGCCATTCTACATCAACATCGAGCCCCTTTTGTCATTTCTAAAGGACACGTTCTGCGACGCTGGCTTGGGATCCACAGCTTCCAAGTCAGACCTCATCGATGGCGACCACGAGGAGGGCACCCTCTCCGGCTCTTCCAAGGGGAAAGAGACAATCTGCTCCTCCAAGGGGAAAGCGCCCATCTGCGACATCAGGGAGGGCACCCTACAGCCGTACTCTTCCAAGGGGAAGGAGCCCATCTGCGAGAACATGGAGCACATCCAGGATCCGTGCTCTTCCCACGGGAACGAGCCCATCTGTGACAAGTGAGGAAACCCATGATTTGTTTATTTCAGTTGTTCACAATGTGATGCTCTATATGTGCAATTATTTACTATGCAGTACATTTCATCAATCCAGTTTTAAACATACCGATAGGAATGCATACATGTTCTTGCTGTTAAGCCTGTTATAGCTAGCATATGCCTCTTTTAAAGTTTTTTGATTGTTCGGTTATTTGTAGTTAGCATATGTTCAGTTTCAAATGCTATCTTTGGTTGTTCGTAGTATGCCTTGTTTATTCCAGTTAGTCACAACGTGATGTTCTATATGTGCAAGTATGAACTATGCAGTTCAATTTCATCAGTACCAGTTTCAACATACCACTATGAATGACTACATTTGGTTGCTGCATCTTGTAGTTAACACGCCTTTCCATTTTTATTTAACCATAACCAGTGTACTTAGACCGGCGCAATACCAGTTTGAATGACCATGTTTGCTTGTTGTTAAATGTTAGGCCTGTTGCAGTTAGCACACCTTTCCACTTGTTTTGCTTTACTAGTGTGCTTAAACCTGCACACTGAAGCTATCTTTTGGAGATTATTTTGTGTGCCATGTGTAATTTTGGTTGATGTTTAGTCTGTTGTGCTTAACATGCTTCTTGATGTACCTACACAGGACAATTTTGGGAACGACTGCTGTTTTCCATCAAGGTTAGTTTCATCCCATGGCTTATATCTGCTCACTGTTCAGGATATCCGTAGCTGGTACCATATTGGTCGGCGTCTGATAAGGGACTAATCGGTGAATCGGACTTTTAACTGAATATATCTACAACCCATTTTTCCTTAGGTTAACTAGGGCCATATGTAATATATCTGAGGCTACATAGCAACATGCACTGTACTTAATGTCTAAATATGCAATCCTATGCTACATAGCAACAAGGAAGAGTGTTAAATTAATGTTCTAATGATGTCTAGGTATACATAGAAGAGCAGCAGCAGCAACAGCAACAACACAGCCATGTTTGGATACTCAACTTAGCTAGAGGTTAGAGTTAGTTTCTAGCTCATTACTAATCCGGAACTAACTCCATCCAAAGAGTTTTTTGGATGGCAGGGTTAGATTGACAATAAATGCACTAGGAGAACTAGCTCCAATTAGCACCTGTTGGGTTGGATACTAGTTTTTTTGGTGGGTTACAGATGCAACTAGCTCAAACTAGCCCTCATGTTTAGATATACTTTAGGGCTATTTGAGCCTGAACTACCTCAAACTAACTGTAACCCGTGGATACAGCAGCAGATAATTTATAAGAATGAACTAAACTCCTTCCAGCCCATAGTATAAGATGTTAATTCATCTAATATGTGAGTATATTGGATGTTATAAGATACTCCCTCCGTTCCTAAATATTTGTCTTTTTAGAGATTTCAAATGGACTACCACATACGGATGTATATAGACATATTATAAAAGAGTGTTGTACTACATCATTGTGCAATTGCTGTTTAGCTTCTAATATTAACTTGGTGCTTTTAGGTACATGTGTCATTGGTAAAGATCCATGTTTCAACCCTTTCTGCGTATGGGGCAATGAGATATTGATGAACCAGCATCAAGTGAGTAAGCTGATAAAGATTGTTAGTAAAATGGGTCCAAAGATGGCAATAACACCTTTTGTTTACACTTTATCCGACAACAGCGAACTGCAGGATGGTAAGTAAGAACTCTGTAGCCTTCTTTTTACTGCCCATAATGAGTTGTGTTAGATGACAATGTCTGAAATCTTATTCCTTTGCAGTGGTTGCCAAAGTAGTTTACTGAAGATTACCTCTCAAACTACATGATTGGTGGGCATGCAAAGGTTAAAGTATTTCTACCAGAGCACGATGATTATCTAGATGTTTTCATGAAGACCGTGAAGGATGGGCGGTCGGCCATTACAAGGGGTTGGAGTAGAGTCGTGCGTGCCTTCTGCATGGAGGAGGGCACAATATGGGCATTCTGCTTCACCTTGTTCAGCAACCAGAATATATTTCGCCTCTTTCTTTACCGTCTTTAATGGTACAAGTATACAACTGTGGTTCATCATTCTTTATTCGGTTCTTATGTAATTCTTGAACATATGTACCTATGAATCGAATAATGCATTGGTTGTTTGAACCAGATGGATATGAATAAAGCTGTAGCATACATTCAAATTCAAATCCAAATCCGGTACAATTTGGAAAAGCAGCAATTAAATTACAGTGAAATTACGCTCTCCAGGTTGTTACGGCACATACGGTTGGTAAAACACAAACGTTTGCGATATGCACCATAATCCGAGATGGTTCACAGAGAGGAAACGTGTGCAAGCATGCACAAAGTTGCCTATTGCAAAGCGTGTGCGATGTCAGACAATATCACAAATGGTACGGGCAAACTAAATGTTTGCGTTAGTTGCCTTATCGTACACGATTCGCAACCATGAACGGTTTCTGATGAAGTATGCATCGTAAACGTTGCACCACAGAATAGCGTGTGCGATAGTTGTCGTGTACGATGATGTTACGACGGTCCAACGTTTCGTAATCCTGTCCGACACTCGTACGACGATTAGCTAATCTTCTTAACAGTGAACTGTTTGTGATGGGCCGTGCATCATACACGTTCTATAATAGTGAACCGTTTGTGATGGGCCGCGCATCGTAAACGTAGCACCACAAAATACCGACTGCGATGGCAATGCGAGCAGAAACGAGTAGGAGTACTGTAGGGGCCCTATCCCCGACGGTTTCTAGGTCGTGTGGGAAGGACCCCCTATCTCCCACATTCACTTGGCGACGGTTCCAAATGCCGTCGCGGAAAGGGGTTAAAAACCGTTTGTTTAGGACCGACGCGCACCAGTGGTGGGTTTGGAAGAGTGTCAACTCTAGGTAGTAGTGACCCCACTATTTTGGAGGGTGCTGAATCTTATTACATTGTTGATGAAAGTGGATTTGGAGAGGTCATGACTTTATTTAGTGAAACATCCACTATTTTGGAAGAGGTTTCAATTGACTATGACAATGAAGTTGCTATCTATGATGATTATTATGATGACATGTATGCCATAAAGTGTGATAAATCTTCTATGCTTGTGCTGAAGGAAATATGCCCTAGAGGCAATAATAAAGTTATTATTTATTTCCTTATTTCACGATAAATGTTTATTATTCATGCTAGAATTGTATTAACCAGAAACTTAGTACATGTGTGAATACATAGACAAAACATAAGTGTCCCTACTTGACTAGCTCGTTTATCAAAGATGGTTATGTTTCCTAACCATAGACATGTGTTGTCATTTGATGAACGGGGTCACATCATTAGAAGAATGATGTGATGGACAAGACCCATCCGTTAGCTTAGCATTATGATCGTTAAGTTTTATTGCTATTGCTTTCTTCATGACTTATACATGTTCCTCTAACTATGAGATTATGCAACTCCCGAATACCGGAGGAACACCTTGTGTGCTATCAAACGTCACAACGTAACTGGGTGATTATAAAGATGCTGTATAGGTGTCTCCGAAGGTGTTTGTTGGGTTGGCATAGATCGAGATTAGGATTTGTCACTCCGTATATCGGAGAGGTATCTCTAGGCCCTCTCGGTAATGCACATCACTATAAGCCTTGCAAGCAATGTGACTAATGAGTTAGTTGCAGGATGATGCATTACGGAACGAGTAAAGAGACTTGCCGGTAACGAGATTGAACTAGGTATGGTGATACCGACGATTGAATCTCGGGCAAGTAACATACCGATGACAAAGGGAACAACGTATGTTGTTATGCGGTTTGACCGATAAAGATCTTCGTAGAATATGTAGGAGCCAATATGAGCATCCAGGTTTCGCTATTGGTTATTGACCGGAGATGTGTCTCGGTCATGTCTACATAGTTCTCGAACCCGTAGTGTCCGCACGCTTAACGTTCGATGACGATTAGTATTATGAGTTTATGTGTTTTGATGTACCGAAGGTTGTTCGGGGTCCCGGATGAGATCACGGACATGTTGAGGAGTCTCGAAATGGTCGAGACATAAAGATTGATATATTGGAAGGTTATATTCGGACACCGGAAAGGTTCCGGGGGACACCGGACAAATACCGGAATACCGGGGAGTTACCGGAACCCCCCGGGGGGTCAATGGGCCTTCATGGGCCTTAGTGGAAATAGAGGGCACCAAGGGAGCTGTGGGGCGCGCCCCCCTAGGCCCAAACCGAATTGGTTTAGGGCTTGGGGGCGGCCCCCTCTTTCCGTCTCCCCTCCTTCTCTTTCCTTCCCCTCCTAGTTGGACTAGGAAAAGGGGAACCTACTCCTAGTAGGAGTAGGATTCCCCCCTTGGGGCGTACCCTATGAGGCCGCCGGCCCCTCCCCTTGCTCCTTTATATACAGGGGAGGGGCGCACCTCTAGGACACAGAAGTTGACAATTGTCTTAGCCGTGTGCGGTGCCCCCCTCCAAAGATTTCCACCTCGGTCATATCGTTGCAGTGCTTAGACGAAGCCCTGCGCCGGTAGCTTCATCATCACCATCACCACACCGTCGTGCTGACGAAACTCTCCCTCGGCCTTAGCTGGATCAAGAGTACAAGGGACGTCACCAAGCTGAACGTGTGCAGATCGCGGAGGTGCCATGCGTTCGGTACTTGGATCGGTTGGATCGCGAAGACGTTCGACTACATCAACCGTGTTGTCATAACGCTTCCGCTTTCGGTCTACGAGGGTACGTGGACAACACTCTCCCGCTCGTTGCTATGCATCACCTAGATGGATCTTGCATGTGCGTAGGAATTTTTTTGAAGTTAGTGCGTTCACTAACATGTGCATCATCAAAAAAGTGTTGTATGTGATGGTTATATTGTTGAATCCATTCATGATGTCTCTGAAAATTATTATGAGGAAGGAACTTATGCTCTTACATATCTCAATAATATCAAGTTTCTTCTCTATGTGTTGATTGTTTTGAAGTTGCACTTGTTTTGCCTTGCTATGCTAGTTGATTCTTGCTCCCATAAGTTGTTTGATCACAAAATCCCTATATATAGGAAGTGGGTTAGACCTAAATGTGCTAGTCATATGCTTCATGATGCTCTCTTTATGTTTCAGTTCTTATCTTTTATGCGAGCATCATTCAAATCATCATGCCTAGCTTAAAAGGCATTAAAGACAAGCGCTTGTTGGGAGACAACCCAAGACTTTTACCTACTGTTTTTGTGTGTTCACATGATTAAGCTACTGTAGTAATCATGTTTTATTGCTTTTGTTTCAATAAAGTGCCAAGTAAAGCCTTTAGGATCTTCTTGGGTGATAGTTGTTTGATCCTGCTGAAAAACAGAAACTTTTGCACCTACGAAAATAATTTTCATAAATCACAGAAACATGCTTTTGCCATGTTTCTTTTTGCAGAATATTCATATACAAATTGCTCAGGTTTTCCTAATTTTTAAGAATTTTTGGAGTAGCAGAAGTATGGTTGGAGTACAGATTACTACAGACTGTTCTGTTTTTGATAGATTCTGTTTTCAATGCATAGTTTGCTTGTTTTCTAGTTTCTATGGCTTATATTGCTCAATATAAATTGTAGAAGTGATATACTATAGTAGGCATTGTGTGGAAACAATTATGAATCTTGTCTTTGACAGTACCAAAGTGAATTGGTTTGCTCTTTATCATACTAACCTATCTCATGAAGTTCCGTTAAGTTTTTTGTGATTGAAGTTTTCAAGTTTTGGGTGGGATATCAATATAAGGAGAATAAGGAGTAACAAGACCCTAAGATTGGGGATGCCTAAGGGACCCCAAGGTAATATTCGAGGAAGATCCAAGCAACTAAGCTTGGGGATGCCCCGGAAGGCATCCCCTCTTTCGTCTCCATCATTATCGGTAACCTCACTTGGAGCTATGTTTTCATTCATCACATGCTATGTCTTTTACTTGGAGCGTCATTTTATTTTTCTAGGATTTGCTTGATGTTATTTAGAATAATGTTGTTCATCTTTTATTTCAATAAAAATGTCAAGGACAGCCTTCACATTGCTTATTTTGCAAGTCTACATGTTGCTGTTTCAAAACAGAAAGTTTGTCGCAGTTGCAAAAATTCCCAAGAAAACTAAGAATATGATAAAATGTTGAAGCTTTTTGCATAATAAGCTCTGATAAATTTTCTACAGTGTGGTAAATTTTCATAATTTTTGGAGTTAGGGAAGTATTGATACTCTTTCATTCCTTACAGACTGTACTGTTTTGGCAGATTGCTGTTATGTTTGCATTGTTTGCATATGCTTGCCTGATTAATGAATCTATTTGAGGATAGGAGTACTAAATATGCAGAGGCATTTAGTATGAAATGTTGAATAATAATTTTAGTGACTTGCTACAGTCGAGAATAATAAGGTTTTTCCATTAGTTTATACTAACTTATCTCACGAGTTCTTGTTGAGTTTTGTGTGGATGAAGCTTTTGAGATTTAGGAAAACTGTGATATGAGAAGAATTAAGGAGACACAAAAGCTCAAGCCTGGGGATGCCCAAGGCATCCCAAAATAATATTTCAAGAAGTCTCAAGCATCTAAGCTTGGGGATGCCCCGATAGGCATCCCACCTTTTTCTTCAACAATTATCGGTTAGTATCGGTTGAGCCTAAGTTTCTGCTTCTTCACATGAGTTGTGCTATTCTTAGAATGTCATTTTAATTTTGCTTTTGCTTGTTGTTTTAATAAATTATTAGATCTGAAAGTTTTTAAATAAGAGAGAGTCCTCAAATACTACCTATTTACTTAACTACTCGTTTAATCTTCACTTATATCTTTTTGGAGTAGTTTGTCATTTACTCTTGTGCTTCACTTATATCCTATGAGTAAATTGTTGAATAAATTGAATATCATGAAGTTGAAATCATATCATGCCTAGTGGTAGCTTCACATTGGGTTTAGAAAGTGAAATCTTTTGAGGCTTGACAATCACAATTTTGGTCATACAAGCAATTCACGAATAATTAGTATAAGGAAGAGAACTTTCACATGCAAATACACTATCATGGAAATCTTTTGTGATTGTGAGCCCCCATCAAAATATCATATGCCAAAATTATTGACGTTGGACAAGGAAGACAACGTAATGGTTTATGTTTGTTCATATTCACATAGAAGTCATATTGTCATAGGTCCTTTAACCACTACTAGAGAAAAGCCTAGCAGTAGCGTGGGTTTTAGGTATATCAGTAGCGCAGGTGCCCGCGCTACTAATACGACGCTACAGCTAACAGGTAGTAGTGGCACGGGTGCCACCCACGCTACTAGTACGTCCGTTAGTAGTAGCGTGGATACAACCCGCGCTACTACTAACTAGTAGTAGCGTGGTTCTGGACCCTCGCTACTGCTAACTAATTAGGAAATAAAAAATAAATTCCAGCCATGGCTGCTGCTGCTAGGCGTGATCGTCTTCTTCATCCATGGCCGATGCTGATCCTGGAGGGGATGAAGTCGTCCATGAAGATGGTGCTTCCCCATCCAACTCTTCTCCACACCTCTCCATTGCCGCTGCTATAAAAAAAGAGACAAGGATTAGAAGATGAAGAGAGAGATAGAGAGGAGTAGGTGCAGCAACTCACCAGTGGCCGCCGGAGTTGGAGCCGAAACCCTAGATGACGCCATGGGTTGAGTCCATCAGAGATCTGGCCATCGTCATGGGCGGCGCTCTGCTGGATCTTCCTCTCCTTCCAGCGGCAAGGAGGAGGAGGAGGAAGGAGGAGCAGCGGAGGAGGAGGAGGAGGAAGGAGGGGCTACAGTGGAAGAGGAGGTTACCAGAATTGAGGGAGACATCGCGGCGCGAGGCCGGCAGTTGTCGTGGAGGAGGAGACGCACATGTGCAGGAGCGCCATGGAGAGAGATAGATAGAGGAGGAGAGGGACAGGGGAGAGGAGTGATTTGGACGAGGAGATGGGGATTTCAGGGCTGTTAAAAAACCCAGTACTTAGTAGTAGCGCGGGTTTTTACCCCTCGCTTCTACTATGGCATGTCCCGGGGGGCACGGTAGAGACCGCTTAGTAGTAGCGAGGGGTAAAAACCCGCGCTACTACTATGAACTTAGTAGTAGCGCGGGTTTATAACCCTCGCTACTACTATGGCATGTCCCGGGGGGGGGGCACGGTAGAGACCGCTTAGTAGTAGCGAGGGTTAAAAACCCGCGCTACTAGTAAGTAGCAGTACCGAGGGGTATAAACCCGCGCTACAAGTAAGTGTCTGTGTATAAGCTTTTCCCTAGTAGTGAAAATGTGGTGCTTGCCCCCTATTTTGCTAGCCAAAAAATCCGCACTAAGTAGAGATACTACTTGTGCATCCAAAAACCCTTAAACCCAAATCTTATTTTCAAGAGTCCACCACCTACCTAAGGATTGAGCAAGATCCTTCAAGTAAGTTGTCATCGGTGCAATAAGGCAATAAAAATTGCTTCTAAAAGTGTTAGATCATTTAGTGTAAGAGAAAATTGAGCGTTGTACGAACTTATGATGGCAAAGCAATAAAAGCGACGGACTGCATAATAAAGGTTGCTATCATAAGGGGCAATATAACGTGACGTTCTTTCGTACTAAGGGATTGAGCATACAAACAAATAAGCGCATGGCAACCTCTGCTTCCCTCTGCGAAGGGCCTATCTTTTACTTTTCAGTATTTACTTTTATGCAAAGAGTCAAAGTTTCTCTCTCTATTCCTTTTTATTATTCTCTTTTGGCAAGCATCATGTGGTGAGGAAAGATCTAGGCACATATGTCCAGTTGAATATGGGCAGCATGAGTTATTATTGTTGACATCACCCTTGAGGTGAATACGTTGGGAGGCAAAACAATAAGCCCCTATCTTTCTATGTGTCCGGTTGAAACATTTTGCTCATCTGTACGCGGTGAGTGTTAGCAATCATAGAAGACTATATGATGGTTGAGTATGTGGAGCTCTTACTTAGACTCCGTTGAATAAGTCGAATTGCAATTGCTTGGTGACTAAGAACATAGGTTGTTGGGTTTCAAGAGAGTTCGTTGTTTAAACCGTAACATGTGAATTGGTTTGTAACACCCTGAGAATCATGCTACAGTAACCCCCTGTGATTAAGCTAGTCATGTTGCTAAACAGGGCTTGATCACATTTGAATCACAACCTTTTCAAACTCCTAGTTCAAATTCAAATATAATTAAAGTGGAAAATAAAAGTTTTCAAAAATTCCAACAAAAATGTTCAGTGGGTGCTAAATAATACACTGGTAATTGTGGTGGAGAAAACACCTTTTTATAAAATGCCTAAATACTTTAAATGAAATAAAACAGAAAAGGAAATAGAACAAATAAAAGGAAAACAGAAAACAGAAACAGTCAAAATAAAAAAAAGGGGAGCAGGCCCCCCCCACTGGACCCGTGGCCCATCTGCACCGCACCCCCGCACCCCCGAACCCCGGCCCAAACTGGGCCGCACCCCCGCGCCCCCGGCCCAGCCCACTCTCCCCCTCGGCCCTTCCCTGTTCCCCCGACCGGGGGCAGAACAGTGGCCGTCCCCGCCGCACCCCCTCGCCGGCGACGGGGAGGATAAGGGCGCCAGCTCCCCCGCCTCCTCGGGCCTCTCTCCCACTCGCCCCCGCTCTCCCTCGGCCTCTGCGCCTTCTCCCCCGCCAGATCCCCCTCCCTCTCCCCTCCGTTCCCCTCTGCCCGAGAGCGTTCGCCGCCGTTCACCGTAGGTCCCGCGGCCACCGTGCCCAGATCGCCCCGACGACGTGCCCGAGCGACTCCCCGCCGTCGACTACGCCGACTGCGCCATCGGGAACGAGCCGAGCGTCACTGCATCGACCTCCCCGAGCTCGTCTTCCCCGCACGTCCGCCGTCGATCATCGCCGACTCCGGCTACCCCGCGCCCTCCCCGAGCTCGCTGCCACCCCCTACGGCTCCACTGTGAGCTCCTCTACCTCCTCCCCCTCTCCGCTAGCTCGCCCGCGCTCCGTAGCTGCCCCCCCCCACGCGCGCCCGAACGCCGCGCCGCGAGGCTCGCCGCCGGCGGGTCTCCGGTGACCAAATGGTCACGGGCCCAAGCCCACAGCGCTCCCCACCGCACGTAGAAGCTCCCCAGCCCCTCCGCTTGCTCGAACGCCTGCCGTAGCCATGTCCCCGTCGAGCACCCGTGCGCGCCGCCGCCTCCGCCGCTCGCCGGAGCCGATTCCGGCCGAGTCCGGCGAAGCCCCGGCCACCCCTGGATGCGGCGCTGCGAGCTCTTTCAAATGGGCCTAGCCCCGTTCCTCCCCGAGCCCCGTAGCGCGATTCCGGCCAACTCCGGCGAGGGACCGCCGTGGTTTTGGTCGCCGGAGTTGCGCCGGCGCCGGCCGCCGACGTGGCTGGCCTGGCCCACCCCCAGTGACCCTGTCAGTGGCCCCCACGGGCCCCAGTTGACTGGGTTGACCCAGTCAACTGCTGACTGGGCAGGCCCAGTCACTGACATGCGGGCCCCGCCGCAAAAATTAAAAGAAAAGAAAAGAAAATGTTTTTTTTATAAATAAAAATAATTAGTTTAATTAATCTCTCACTGACAGGTGGGCCCAGTAGTTAATTAACTAAAAGCTAATTAGTTTAATCCTCTGTTAACCCACTGTCTATGACAGGTGGGTCCCCCGTGTCAGTTTGACCAGTCAACCCGGACTGTTGACCGCTGATGTCACTCCTACGTCATGCTGACGTCATATCCCTTTTTCTGTTAATTAAATACTTCCAGAAATTCAAATAAACTTTGAAAATTCATATCTTTTAAACCGTAACTCGGATGAAAATGTTTTCTATATGAAAGTTGCTCAGAACGACGAGACGAATCCGAATACGCAGTCCGTTCATCCACCACACCTCCCTAACCTATCGATCTAGCAACTTTCCCCCTCCGGTCCGTCTGTCCGAAAACGCGAAACATCGGGAATACCTCCCGGATGTTCCCCCCTTCACCGGTACCACCTACTGTCGCGTTAGGACACCCCTAGCACCGCTCATTGTCATGTCACGCATCGTCATGCTTATGTTTGCATTGTATTTACTGTTTCTTCCCCCTCTTCTCTCCGGTAGACTACGAGACCGACACTGCTGCTGCCCAGTTCGACTACGGAGTCGACGACCCCTCCTACTTGCCAGAGCAACCAGGCAAGCCCCCCCCTTGATCACCAGATATCGCCTACTCTACTCTCTACTACTTGCATTAGAGTAGTGTAGCATGTTACTGCTTTCCGATATCCTATTCTGATGCATAGCCTATCCTTGCTACTATTGTTACTACCTTTACCTGCAATCCTACATGCTTAGTATAGGATGCTAGATTTCCATCAGTGGCCCTACATTCTTGTCCGTCTGCTGTGCTATACTATCGGGCCGTGATCACCTGGGCGGTGATCACGGGTATATACTTATATACTATATACATGACACATGTGATGATTAAAGTCGGGTCGGCTCGTAGGAGTACCCGCAAGTGGATCTTTGTGGCGGAGCGACAGGGCAGGTTGAGACCGCCTAGGTGAGAGGTGGGCCTGGCCCTGGTCGGCGTTCGCGGATACTTAACACGCTTAACGAGATCTTGGTATTTGATCTGAGTCTGGCCATTTGGTCTATACGCACTAACCATCTACGTGGGAGTAGTTATGGGTATCCCGACGTCGTGGTATCAGCCGAAGCTCTTTTGACATCAGCAACTGAGTGGCGCGCGCCGGATTGGACTGGAACGCCACTAGGCTAGGTCTGCTTCCGGCCGCGTACGCAACGTGCAGGTGTGCATAGGGCGATGGGCCCAGACCCCTGCGCGCATAGGTTTAGACCGGCGTGCTGGCCTCTCGGTTGAGCCTAGGTGGGGCTGCGACGTGTTGATCTTACGAGGCCGGGCATGGCCCAGAAAAGTGTGTCCGGCCAAATGGGATCGAGCGTGTTGGGTTATGTGGTGCACCCCTGCAGGGAAGTTTATCTATTCGAATAGCCGTGTCCCTCGGTAAAAGGACGACCCGGAGTTGTACCTTGAGCTTATGACAACTAGAACTGGATACTGAGTAAAATACACCCTTCCAAGTGCCAGATACAACCCGGTGATCGCTCTCTAACAGGGCGACGAGGAGGGGATCGCCGGGTAGGTTTATGCTATGCGATGCTACTTGGAGGACTTCAATCTACTCTCTTCTATATGCTGCAAGATGGAGATGTCCAGAAGCGTAGTCTTCGACAGGACTAGCTATCCCCCTCTTATTCCAGCATTCTGCAGTTCAGTCCACTGATATGCCTCTTTACACATATACCCATGCATATGTAGTGTAGCTCCTTGCTTGCGAGTACTTTGGATGAGTACTCACGGTTGCTTTTCTCCCTCTTTCCCCTTTCTATACCGGATTGTCGCAATCAAATGCTGGAGTTCAGGAGCCAGACGCCACCGTCGACGACGACACCTACGACACTGGAGGTGCCTACTACTACGTGCAGGCCGCTGACGACGACCAGGAGTAGTTAGGAGGTCCCAGGCAGGAGGCCTTGCCTTTTCGATCGTTGCTACTTTTGTGCTAGCCTTCTTAAGGCAAACTTGTTTAACTTATGTCTGTACTCAGATATTGTTGCTTCCGCTAACTCGTCTATGATCGAGCACTTGTATTCGAGCCCTCGAGGCCCCTAGCTTGTATTATAATGCTTGTATGACTTATTTATGTTGTAGAGTTGTGTTGTGATATCTTCCCGTGAGTCCCTGATCGTGATCGTACACATTTGCGTGCATGATTACTGTACGGTCAAATCGGGGGCGTCACAGGTTGCCACTACAACATGAGAAATTTTATGAGAAATAATTGCTTTTATGATGCTAGGAAAAGTGATTGAAACTGTCATTTATCAAACTTATGCACTTTTCTAGCATTCACACGTCATAAACTATTTCTTTTATCATTTACCTACTCGAGGACGAGTAGGAATTAAGCTTGGGGATGCTGATACGTCTCCAACGTATCTATAATTTATGTAGTATTCATGATGTTATTTTATCATTCTTGGGTGTTTTACAATCATTTTATAGCAACTTTATATCATTTTTTGGGACGAACCTATTGACCCAGTGCCCACTGCCAGTTGCTGTTTTTTGCTAGTTTTTTACATCGCAGGAAATCAATATCAAACCGAGTCCAAACACCGCGAAACTTCACGGAGATTTTTTATGGACCAGAAGGAGCCCAATGGGCCTAAGCTGCACCTGGGGGGTGCCCCGAGGGGGGCACAACCCACCAGGGCGCGCCAGGGCCCCCTGGCGCGCCCAGGTGGGTTGCGCCCACCTCAGTGGCCTCCCACACCCCCTCTTTGCACTATAAATTCCCAAATATTCTGAAACCCATCGGGGTAGCCCTAGACGAGAAGTTCCGCTACCGCAAGGCCTCTATATCCACGAGATCGAATCTAGACTTCGTTCCGGCACCCTGCCGGAGGGGGGAATCATCTCAGGTGGCCATCTTCATCATCCCGTGGCCACCACAATGAGGAGGGAGTAGTCCACCCCTGAGGTTAAGGGTTTGTACCAGTAGCTATGTGTTTAATCTCTCTCTCTCTCTCATGATCTATATCACGGGCTTTGTTAATATAGTCGGATCATATGATGTTTCTCCCCTCTATACTCTTGTTATGATGAATTGAATCTTTACCCTTCAAAGTTTTGTCTTGTCGGATTGAATATTCAGAGATGAGAATACATGATATATGTCTTGCAATATGAATACTTGAGGTGACAAATGGGGTATCATATTGATTCACTTGATATGTGTTATGGCATTCAACTCGCAGATTCCCGCGGTGATATTGGGGTAATCTATGCATAGGGGTTGATGCACGTTTTTCTCTGACAGAAACTTTGGGGTCTCTTTATAGTTCTTTGTGTGGACGGAGTATTATGAATATGAATTTGCTTTGGTGTTATTCTAGTACGAACTCTAGGATAGATCGAATGGAAAAAATAGCTTTGTGTTATTTTAGTACGAACTCTTGAATAGATCGAACGGAAAGAATAGCTTTGAGGAAGTTTCTTGCCCTACAAACAATTCCTATCTTTTGTACCCCGCTAATAGGAACTCGGGAGTGATTCTTTGTTGCACTATGAGGGATAATCATATGATCCAACTATGTTAGCATTGTTGAGAGATTGCACTAGCGAAAGTACGGACCCTAGGCCTTGTTTTCAAGCATTGCAATACCGTTTTTGTGCCCGTTTACTATTTGCTACCTTGCTATTTTTATTTATTGAGGTTATAAAAATATATTTCTACCATCAATATTACACTTTTATCACCTTCTCTTCGCCGAACTAGTGCACCTATACAATTTGCCATTGTATTGGGTGTGTTGGGGACACAAGAGATTTCTTGTATTTGGTTGTAGGGTTGTTCGAGAGAGACCATCTTCATCCTACACCTCCCACGGATTGATAGACCTTAGGTCATCCACTTGAGGGAAAATTGCTACTGTCCTACAAAACTCTGCGCTTGGAGGCCCAACACGAGTCTACAAGAATAAAGTTGTGTAGTAGACATCAGGCATGCTCTTTGTTTTGGAACTAACATTTCAACTGTGGTATTATAGGAGCAAACCACATCACCTTGGCAGGAATCTTCTTCCTGGGGCGCTCGCCCTCAACATCACCAGGGTCATCGTGGCTGATCTTATAGCGCATTGCACCGCATACCGGGCATGCACTCAAATCCTCGTACTCACCGCGGTAGAGGATGCAGTCATTAGGGCATGCATGTATCTTCTGCACCTCTAATCCTAGAGGGCAGACAACCTTCTTTGCTTTGTACATACTGTCGGGCAATTCGTTGTCCTTTGGAAGCATCTTCTTTAACATTATCAGCAACTTTTGTAATCCCTTGTCAGATACACCATTCTCTGCCTTCCACTACAGCAATTCCAGTGTGGTTCCCAGCTTTTTCTTGTCAGCTTAGCAATTTGGGTACAACAATTTCTTGTGATCCTCTAACATGCGCTGCAACTTCAGCCTCTCCTTTTCAGTTGCGCAGTTTCTCTGCACTGGCAATGGCCCGACCAAGATCATCAGCGGGCTCATCTGATGCCTCTTCTTCAGCTTCTTCCCGCATTGCCGGCTCAGCTTCTTCCCCCATTGTTGTACCATCGTATTTAGGGAACCCATGGCCAGGATAGCTATCGTCGTCCTCTTCTTTTTCATTGTCTTCCATCAGGACCCCTCTTTCTCCGTGCTTGGTCCAAACATTATAGTGGGGCATGAAACCGGACTCAAACAGGTGGACGTGAATGGTTCTTGACTTGGAGTAATTCTGGTCATTCTTACAAACAGCACATGGACAACACATAAAGCAATCCGCCCGCTTGTTTGCCTCAACCACAATCAGAAAAGTATGCACACCTGTAACGAATTGGTGAGAGCATCTTTCATCGTATATCCAGTGCCGGCTCATCTTCATTACACAACACCGAAAATACTAAATTAATACAAGTTCATACATAAAGTCCATACACACTTATTCTCATAAAACAACAAAAAAAATCTCTAGCTAAAGCATTTAAATGCAAAAACAAATGCGATCAATATCGCAACTAAGGTAACAATTGATCCAACAACATAATGATACCAAGCCTCACTATCAATCGCATATTTTCTAATCGTTCTAACCTTCAAGCGCATTGCATCCATCTTGACCTTGTGATCATCGACGACATCGGCAACATGCAACTCCAGTTTCATCTTCTCTTCTTGAATTGTTTTCAATTTTTCTTTCAAATACTCGATTTCTTGTTCAACTAAATTTAACCTCTCGACAAGAAGGTCGGTTGGAATTTCCGGTTCACATACCTCCTAGATAAAAACATCTATGTCACGTTGGTCGGCATAATTGTCATAACATGAAATGCAACAAATAGTTATAAAAGAGAATATATACCACATCTGAATCATAAACCGGACGAGGGCCGACGAGGACGGATATCAAAACCATGCCACTATGTGTAACAAACAACATACGGGTAAGGAAATTATACAAGTAAGTATATATCTAAATCACACATACCCATAGGATTTTTATATGTTGTTCTATAAGCCCAAAGTGCATCATCTAATTTTTTAGACCAATTCTTCTGGGACCTATTGACAGCCTTTTGTAAAATTAATTTTATTTCTCTATTGCTAAGTTCAAATTGACCACTAGACTGAGGATGATAGGGTGATGCAATTCTATGGTTAACATCATATTTGGCAAGCATTTTATGGAAAGCACCGTGAATAAAGTGTGAACCACCATCAATCATTAAATATCTTGGGACTCCAAACCTTGGGAAAATAACTTATTTAAGTATCTTAATAGAGGTGTTGTGATGAATACTACTAGTTGGAATAGCTTCTACCCACTTAGTAACATAATGAACAACAACCAAAATATGAGTATACCCATTAGAAGAAGGAAAAGGTCCCATGTAATCAAATCCCCCAACATCAAATGGTTCCATAGCAAGTCAATAAATCATAGGCATTTCTTGACGCTTACCGATATTACCTATTCTTTGAAGAGAGTAGGCCACTAAACTCCAGATTGCAATACCTTGTGAGCAGTTCTGTCACCCGCATGATGTCGTCCATAAGCTTCCGAGTGACATTTTTGTAGGATTTGTCCCCGTTCATGCTCAGGTACACAACGTCTAATAATACCATCTAATCCTTCTTCATAAAGATGTGGTCATCCCAAAAGTAATGTCTTAAATCATAGAAGAATTTTTTCTTTTCTTGGTATGTGAAGCTAGTTGGTATATATTTAGCAACAATATAATTATCATAGTCAGCATACCAAGGAGTATTATGAGAAAAATTTATTGCCGCTAATTATTCATCAGGAAAGCTATCATTAATAGGTTGTGGGTCATCAAGAATGTTTTCAAGCCTAGACAAGTTATCAGCTATGGGGTTCTCAGCTCCTTTTCTATCAGTGATATGCAAATCAAATTCTTGTAGCAAAAGAACACATCGAATAAGTATAGGTTTGGCATCTTTCTTTTCCATCAGATATTTAATAGCAGCATGATCGTTGTGAATAGTCAGTTTAGAATCAACAATGTAAGATCTAAATTTATCACAAGCAAACACCACTGCTAGAAATTCCTTTTCAGTAGTAGCATAGTTTCATTGAGCACTGTCTAGAGTTTTACTGGAATAATTGATGACGCTTGAAGCTACATCGGTATTTCCCCAAAGAGGAAGGGATGATGCAGCACAGCGGCGGTAGGTATTTCCCTCAGATATGAAACCAAGGTTATCGATCCAGTAGGAGAACGAAGCAACACAACGTAAACAACCCCTGCACATAGATAACAAATCCTCGCAACCCGACGTGTTAAATGGGTTGTCAACCCCTTCCGGGGTACGGCGCCTCAAGATAGGCATACGAACGTGAGATAATTTGTAGTAGATTGATAGAGCGAATGCCAAATAAAATAAATAGGAATAAATTGCAGCAAGGTATTTTTGTATTTTTGGTTTAATAGATCTGAATAAAAAGAGCAAATAAAATAGATCGCAAAGCAAATATGTGAGAAAGAAGACCCGGGGGCTGTAGGTTTCACTAGTGGCTTCTCTCGAGAAAAATAGCAAACGGTGGGTAAACAAACTACTGTTGGGCAATTGATAGAACTTCAAATAATTATGACGATATCCAGGAAATGATCATTACATAGGCACCACGTCCAAGATTAGTAGGCTGACTCCTGCCTGCATCTACTACTATTACTCCACACATCGACCACTATCCAGCATGCATCTAGTGTATTAAGTTCTTGGAAAAATGGAGTAATGCAATAAGAACGATGACATGATGTAGACAAGATCTATCTATGTAGAGATAGGCCCCATCATTTTATCCTTAGTAGCAATGATACATACATGTCGTTTCCCTTTCTGTCACTGGGGATCAAGCACCGTAAGATCGAACCCACTACCGGGCACCTCTTCCCAGTGCAAGACAAATAGATCAAGTTGGCCAAACAAAACCCAAATATCGGAGAAGAAATACGAGGCTATAAGAGATCATGCATATAAGAGATCAAAGAAACTCAAATAACTTTCATGGATAGAAACTCAAAGAACTACTCACGCATCATCGGAGAGGCACCAATGGAGGTGGTGAACCCCATCCGAGATGGTGTCTAGATTGGATCTGGTGGTTCTGGACTCTCTGGCGGCTGGATGAATATTTCATCGACTCCCCTAGGGTTTTGGGATTTTTGGGGTATTTATAGAGGAAAGAGGCGGTCCGAGGGGCACCCGAGGTGGGCACAACCCACCAGGGCGCGCCTGGGCCTCCTGGCGGGCCCTTGTGGGTTATCCCCTCCTCAGGACTCACCCCAGGTGCAACCAGGGCCCAATATCTTCCTTCTGGTCCAAAAAAATCTCTGTGAAATTTCGTTGCGTTTGGACTCCGTCTGATATTGATTTCCTGCGATGTAAAAAAACATGCAAAAAAACAGCAACTAGCACTTGGCACTATGTCAATAGGTTAGTACCAAAAAATGATATAAAATGACTATAAAATGATTATAATACAACCAAGATTGATAATAGAACATCATGGAAGAATGAAAAATTATAGATACGTTGGAGACGTATCAGCATCCCCAAGCTTAACTCTTGCTCGTCCTCGAGTAGGTAAGTGATAAAAACATAATTTTTGATGTGGAGTGATGTTTATCATGTCATAACATATTCTTTTATTTATAGCATGGACATTTGGACTTTTATGTGATTCAAAGCAATAGTCTAGTTTTGACATAATAATTTAGATACTCAACCATATCAACAAGCAACCATGTCTTTCAAAATATCAACGCTAAAATAAGTTATCCCTTGCCCATCATGCTCAAACATTGATCCATTCATGAAACACATTTGCATATTAGCTACACCCAATACTTAAATATGATAATATTGCCTCTTAGTTGGTGCTTTCGTAAGAGAAGATGGAGACTCAAATTGAAAAATAAAAATTGCGTAAATTAAAAGAAAGGCCCTTCGCAGAGGGAAGTAGGGATTTGTAGAGGTGCCAGAGCTCAAAGAGAAAAATTTAGAGATAAAAACATTTTGGAGGTGTATCCATCCCACCAACGAAAACGACTTAGAGCTACAAAAACTTTCCATGCTAGATATGCCATAGGTGGTTCCGAAACAGAAAATAAAGCTTATTCCTTTTTCCACCATTCTTTCACTTTCCATGGCTAGCCGTATCCACGGTTGCCCTCCATACCAACACTTTCCAAGGAATTTATTATTTGACAACATAAAGTAAATCCATTTTTTTGCATTTCGGGACTGGGCATCCCTAAAACCTTTGCCTTAGTCTCGTGCAATGACAAGTGAATAAACACTCATCGTGAGAACAACACATCCAGCATGGAAAATATTAGCCACCGTCACCGTTCCGCGAGTGAAACGAACACACAAAAGAGATGTTTATTTTGAAAATTAGAGATGGCACATGCAAATTTGCTTAGAACGGCAAAAGAATACCGCATATATGTAGATATAGTGGACTCATGTGGCAAAACTGGTTTAAAGGATTTTGGATGCACAAGTAGAGATCATACTTGGTGCAAAATGAAGGCTAGCAAAAGATTGAGAAGCGACCAACCAAGAAACGAATAATCTCATAAGCAAGCATTAAGCATAATTAAAACCGAGTAATGCACCACAAGTAGGATATAATTTCATTGCATGACTATTGACTTTCGTACTTGCATAGGGAATCACCAACTTTAACACCAATATTCTTACTAAAGCATAATTACTCATCAACACAACTTACATATCACATCATCATATCTCAAAACTATTACTAAGAATCAAGTTTATTTTGTCCAACGATCTTCATGAATTTTTTTACTTATCCTTCTTGGATATCTATCACTTTGGGACTAATTTTCATGTGTTGCTTTTCATAAGCTCAAACAAATATAAGTGAAGATCATGAGCATAATTTTTTTATTTCTCTCAAAATAATTTAAGTGAAGCAAGAGATAATTTATTCAAAAATTTACTAACTCTAAAATAAATCTAAGTGAAGCAAAAGATCATTTCTTCAAAAATACTAAGCACACCGTGCTCAAAAAGATATAAGTGAAGCACTAGAGCAAGTCCTAGCTCATAAAAGATTTAAGTGAAGCACAGAGAGCAATTCTAACAAGTCATGGAATAATTTTAGCTCTCTCAAATAGGTGTGTCCAGCAAGGATTGATGACTTAAAACACACAATAAAACAAGCACAGACTCATATCATACAAGACGCTCCAAGCAAAACACATATCATGTGACGAATAAAAATATCGCTTCGAGTAAAATACCGATGGTCGTTAGAAGAAAGAGGGGATGCCACTCGAGGGAATCCCCAAGCTTAGTTGGTTGCTCATTCTTGGATAATAGCTTGGGATTCCGGGGCATCCCCAAGCTTAGGCTCTTCTATCTTTCTTTCATCCATCGTAAGATAACCCAAAACTTGAAAACTTCAATCACACAAAACTCAACAAAACCTTCGTGAGATCCGTTAGTATAAGAAAGCGAACCACTACTATATGTACTGTATCAAACCAATTCATATTTTGCTTTTGTATCATTTCTACTTTATTCCAACTTTTCTATGGCAAAAACTCATCAAAGAAAACCATAGAGCCATCAAAATAAGCACACAACACAAAGAAAACAGAATCTGTCAAAAACAGAACAGTCTGTAGCAATCTGACTATTTTGAATACTTCTGTAACTTAAAAAATTCGGCCAAATTAGGACGACCTGGGTAATTTGTATATTAATCGTCTGCAAAAAGAATTAGGGTAAAAGCACTTTTCTGTTATTTATGAAAATTATTTTCGTGGGTGCATAAGTTTTTGTGTTTCAACAAGATCAAACAACTATCACCCAAGAAGATCCTAAAGGCTTTACTTGGTACAAACAATAATTAAAACACAAAAAACACAATCTTACCAGTAGCATAATTGTGCAAACACACAAGAACAGAAAGCAAAAGGCAAAAATAAATTTTATTCATTGGGTTGCCTCCCAACAAGCGCTATAGTTTTACGCCCTTAGCTAGGCATAAAGCAAGGATCTAAGTTTTGTCATCTTTGGTTCGAGATCCATAAGATGCCCTCATGATTGATTCATAAGGTGGACTGATTTTTGTTCTAGGAAAGTGTTCCATACCCTTCCTCAAAGGAAATTGGAACTTAATATTGCCTTCTTTCATATCAATCACGACACCGATAGTGCGTAAAAATGGTCTACCAAGAATAATTGGACAAGACGGATTGCAATCAATATCAAGAACAATAAAATCTATGGGCACATAATTCCTATTTGCAAGAATAAGAACATCATTAATTCTTCCCATAGGCTTTTTAATAGTAGAATCCGCCAAGTGCAAATTCAAAGAACATTCTTCCAGATTAGTAAGACCAAGCACATCACATAAAGATTTCGGAATTGTAGTAACACTAGCACCCAAGTCACCTAAAGCAAAACACTCATAATTTTTAATCTTGACTTTGATAGTAGGTTCCCATTCATGATGCAATTTTCTAGGGATTGAAACTTCTAATTCCAACTTTTCTTCCAAAGCTTTCATCATAGCATCAACAATATGTTTAGTAAAAGCTTTGTTTTGTTCATAAGCATGGGTGAATTTAACATGGATTGCAACAAAGAAATACAATCAATCAAAGAGCAACTATCATAATTAAAGTCTTTGTAATCCAAAAGAGTGGGCACATCACTAGTTAAAGTTTTGACCTCTCCAAACCCACTTTCATCAATTTTCTCAACAAGATTTTCACCCTCTGAAATATTGGGACGCCTTCTACCTAAAGTTGACTCTTCTCCAGTCCCTTTTTCATCAATATTAACTTCACTAAACAAGGAATCAATAGAAGAAACACCAATCATTTTAAGATCTTCATCACTTTTGTGAAAGAAATCACTAGAGAACACTTTTTCTAAAAATTCTCTTTTAGCTCTAAACATAGGAGTTCTTTTCTTACTTTCATCCATAAAAACATAAAGAGCTTTAATTGATTCATCAATCTTAGGCACAAAAAATTTCATCTTGAGATTTTCCACATCAAGAGCAATTATATCAATACTTCTAGACAAATCATCCAACTTATTCAACTTTTCTTCTATGGTAGTGTTGAAAACTTTTTCCGTGTTGATAAATTCTTTAATATTGTTCTCAAGATCAGAGGTGTTCCTATTATTATTATAAGATTGATTTCCATAGGAATTACCATAATTATTAGAGGAATTACTAGGGAAAGGCCTAGGTTTAAAATTACCTCTATAAGCATTGTTATTGAAATTATTTCGAGAGATAAAATTCACATCCATGGCATCACTATTTTGCTCAATCAAATTAGACAAAGGCATATCAATAAATCAATAGGAGCACTTTTACTAGCAACCAATTTCATGATAGCATCAACTTTATCACTCAAAGAAGAAATTTCTTCAACCGAATTAACTTTTTTACTAGTAGGAGCTCTTTCGGTATGCCATTGCAAATAATTTCCATGATATTATCAAGCAATTTGGTGGCTTCACCCAAACTAATTTCCATAAAAGTACCACCCGCGGCGGAATCTAAAAGATTACGAGAAACAAAATTCAACCCCGCATAAAGTTTTTGTATGCTCATCTAATGATTTAACCCATGAGTTGGGCAATTCCTTAGCATCATTTTCATCCTTTCCCAAGATTGTGCAAAATGCTCATGTTCAAGTTGCTTGAAATTCATGATCTGGGTTCTAAGGGAAATAATTTTTGCGGGTGGAAAATACTTAGTGATAAAAGCATCTTTGCACTTATTCCAAGAATTGATACTATTGCGAGGCAAAGAAGAAAACCAAATTATTGCAGAATCACGCAAAGAAAACGGAAATAATTTCATCTTCACCACATCATTGTCCACATCTTTTTTCTTTTGCATATCGCATAATTCCACGAATGTATTAAGATGGGACGCGACATCCTCATTAGGAGTACCAGAAAATTGATCTTTCATAACAAGATTCAGCAAAGCAGTATTAATATCACAAGACTCCACACTAGTGGCGGGAGGAGCAATCTGAGTGCCAATAAAATCATTGTTGTTGGTATTTGAGGAATCACATAACTTGGTGTTCTCTTGAGTCATGATGACCACACAACAAGATTGCACTCAGAAACAGATCCGGCAAGAAAATGGCGAACGGAAAAAGAGAGGCGAATAAAACGGTAAGTTTTTGTGAAGTGGGGGAGATGAAAACGAGAGGCAAATGGCAAATAATGTAAATTGCGAGAAGATGAGATTTTTGATTAGGAACCTGGTATATGTTGAAAATCCTCCCCGGCAACGGCGCCAGAAATTCCTTTTGATGTCGCTTCAAGCTACGTCGGTATTTCCCCAAAGAGGAAGGGATGATGCAGCACATCGGCGGTAGGTATTTCCCTCAGATATGAAACCAAGGTCATTGAACCAGTAGGAGAACCAAGCAACACAACGTAAACAGCCGCTGCACACAGATAACAAATCCTAACAACCCGACTTGTTAAAGGGGTTGTCAATCCCTTCCGGGGTACGGCGCCTCAAGATAGGCAAACGGACGTGAGATAAATTGTAGTAGATTGATAGATCGAACGCCAAATAAAATAAATAGGAATACATTGCAGCAAGGTATTTTGTATTTTTGGTTTAATAGATCTGAATAAAAAGAGCAAATAAAATAGATCGCAAAGCAAATATGTGAGAAAGAAGACCCGGGGGCCGTAGGTTTCACTAGTTGCTTCTCTCGAGAAAAATAGCAAACGGTGGGTAAAGAAATTACTGTTGGGCAATTGATAGAACTTCAAATAATTATGACGATATCCAGGCAATGATCATTACATAGGCATCACGTCCAAGATTAGTAGACCGACTCCTGCCTGCATCTACTACTATTACTCCACACATCGACCGCTATCCAGCATGCATCTAGTGTATTAAGTTCATGGAAAAACGTAGTACTGCAATAAGAACGATGACATGATATAGACAAGATCTATCTATGTAGAGATAGACCCCATCATTTTATCCTTAGTAGCAACGATATATACGTGTCGTTTCCCTTTCTGTCACTGGGGATCAAGCACCGTAAGATCGAACCCACTACCGGGCACCTCTTCCCAGTGCAAGGCAAATAGATCAAGTTGGCCAAACAAAACCCAAATATCGGAGAAGAAACACGAGGCTATAAGAGATCATGCATACAAGAGATCAAAGAAACTCAAATAACTTTCATGGATATAAAAAGATATAACTGATCATAAACTCAAAGTTCATCAGATCCCAACAAACACACCGCAAAAAGAGTTACATCATATGGATCTCCAAGAGACCATTGCATTGAGAATTCAGCGAGAGAGAACTACTCACGCATCATCGGAGAGGCACCAATGGAGGTGGTGAACCCCATCCGAGATGGTGTCTAGATTGGATCTGGTGGTTCTGGACTCTGCGGCGGCTAGATGAATATTTTGTTGGCTCCCCTAGGGTTCTGTGATTTTTGGGGTATTTATAGAGCAAAGAGGCGGTCCGGGGGCACCCGAGGTGGTGACAACCCACCAGGGCGCGCCCTAGTGGGTTTTCCCCTCCTCGGGACTCCCCCTAGGTGCAACCAAGGCACAATATCTTCCTTCTGGTCCATAAAAAATCTCCGTGAAGTTTCATTGCATTTGGACTCCGTCTGATATTGATTTCCTGGGATGTAAAGAACATGCAAAAAAACGGCAACTAGCACTTGGCACTATGTCAATAGGTTAGTACCAAAAAATGATATAAAATGACTATAAAATGATTATAAAACATCCAAGATTGATAATAAAACAGCATGGAACAATCAAAAATTATAGATACATTGGAGATGTATCAATAATGAATAACATTTAATTTGTTATCAACTCTTTGTCCTAGAACAACACCAACAACATAATCACTAGCATCACACATAATTTCAAAAGGCAAGTTCCAATCAGGTGGTTGAACAATAGGTGCAGAAATTAAGGCTTTCTTGAGTGTTTCAAAGGCTTCTAAACAATCATCATAAAAAACAAAAGGAATATCCTTTTGTAAGAGATTTGTAAGTGGCCTAGAAATTTTAGAGAAGTCTTTGATAAATCTTCTATAGAAACCAGCATGACTGAGGAAACTATGAATACCTTTGATATCTTTAGGACATGGCATTTTCTCAATTGCATCAACCTTAGCTTTATCCACTTCAATACCTTGTTTAGAATTTTGTGTCCCAAGACAATGCCTTCATTAACCATAAAGTGGCATTTCTCCCAATTCAAGACAAGATTAATTTGCTCGCATCTCTGCAAAACTCGATCAAGATTGCTTAAACAATCATCAAAAGACTTCCCATAAACAGAAAAGTCATCCATGAAAACTTCAACAATCTTTTCACAAAAGTCAGAGAATATAGCAGTCATACATCTTTCAAAGGTAGCAGGTGCATTGCATAAACCAAAATTCATAAGCCTATAAGCATAAGTTCCAAAAGGGCAAGTATAAGTGGTCTTTTCTTGATTAGGTTGAGAAATAGGTATTTGTGAAAAACCAGAATATCCATCAAGGAAGCAATAAGTTCATTCTTATCATTAGGAACATCAGTGCTACCTCCCTTCTTAGGGACACAATGAACAGGGCTTACCCATCTACTATCAGCTATAGGATAGATTATACCTGCTTCTGGAAGTTTTAATATTTCCGTTCTTACCACTTCTTTCATCTTTGGATTTAACCGACGTTGGTGATCAACAACGGGTTTAGCATCAGGTTCCATATTAATCTTGTGCTGACATAGAGTGGGACTGATGCCCTTAAGATCATCAAGAGTATATCCAATAACAGCTATGTGCTTCCTCAGAACTTTCAGTAATCTTTCTTCTTCATGTTCTGAAAGGTTAGCACTAATAATGACAACATATATCTTCTTCTCATCAAGATAAGCATATTTCAAAGTGTCTGGCAATTGTTTTAATTCAAACACAGGATCAACTTTAGGTGGAGGAGGACCTCCTAGAGTTTCAATAGGCAAATTGTGTTTGAGCAGAGGACGTTGTTCAAAGAAAATCCTATCTATTTCATTTCTTTCATTCATATGTAAATCATTTTCGTGGTCTAGCAAATATTGTTCTAAAGGACCAGTAGGAGGCACTGCAATAGAAGCAAGAACAATAATCTCATCCTCACTAGGCAATTCTTTTTTGTGAGGTTTTCTACTAAACTTGGAAAAATTAAACTCATGAGACTCATCACCAAAGCTAACACCGACAGTTTGTTTCTCACAATCTATTTTAGCATCGGTGGTGTTCAAGAAAGGCCTACGAAATATAATGGGACAAAAATCATCTTGTGGGGAACCAAGAACAAGAAAACCAGTGGGGTATTTTATTTTCCCACACAAGACTTCAACATCTCTAACAATCCCAAGTGGTGTGATGATGGTGTCTCTATTAGCAAGTTTAATACTAACGTCTATGTCTTCTATTTCAGCGGGTTCTATATCGTTCATAATTTCTTGATATAAAGTAAAAGGAATAGCACTCACGCTAGCACCTATGTCACATAAACCATCATAACAGTGATCTCCTATTTTAAGTGAGACAACGGGCATGCCAACAATGGGTCTATGTTTATGTTTTTCATCAGGTTTAGCAATCCTAGCAGCTTCATCACAGAAGTAAATAACATGCCCATCTATATTATCAACCAAGAGATCCTTAACTATAACAACACTAGGTTCTACCTTGATTTGTTCAGCTGGTTTAGGTGTTCTAATATAACTTTTGTTGACCACAGTTGAAACTTTAGCGTGTTCCCTTCATCTTAAAAGGGAAGGGTGGTTTCTCAATATAAGTAGTAGGAACAACTGGATCAACATTATAAATAATAGTTTCATCTTTATCTATCACTGGTTCTTTAATTTCTTATTTAATAGGTGGGCGATATTTGAACCACTTCTCTTTAGGGAGATCAACATGAGCAGCAAAAGATTCACAAAAGGAGGCTACTATCTCAGAGTCAAGTCCATATTTAGTGCTAAACTTTTGAAAGCATCGGTATTCATAAAAGATTTAACACAATCAAACTTAAGCTTAATACCTGACTCTTTACCTTCGTCGAGTTCCCAATCTTCAGAGTTTCATTTAATTCTTTCTAAAAGATCCCACCGAAATTCAATAGTCTTCTTCATAAATGAACCAGTACAAGAAGTATCGAGCATGGATGATCATTGTGAGAAAGCCGAGCATAAATAATCTGAATAATAACTTCTCTTGAGAGCTCATGATTGGGGCATGAATATAACATTGACTTAAGCCTCCCCAAGATAGAGAGATACTTTCTCCTTCACGAGGCAAAAAATTATATATATAATTCCGATGACGACGAACTAGATGCATAGGATATTTTTTTTGGTGAAACTCCAATTTCAATCGATTCCAATTCCAAGATCCAATATCATCGCATAGCCTATACCGTGCCAATGCTTATCCCTTCAAAGATAAAGGGAAAACCTTCTTCTTAGCTTCATCTCCGGGTAAACCTGCAAGCTTAAATAATCCACACATTTCTTCCACATATATCAAGTGCATATCATGATGTTTGATTCCATCTCCTGCATAAGGATTGGCTAGCAGTTGTTCTATCATACCCGAAGGAATTTCATATTCAATATTTTCAGTAGGTTCAGTAGGTTGAGGGATAACTAACTGTGGTTCCGGTTGAGGTAAATATACCCCAAACAAACCCCTCAAAGGATTGTTCTCCATAGTAACAAGTGACAATAAATTTCAGCACGTAGTAATAATTTTTCCTTACCAATTTCCACTTACCAAGAGTTCTTCACTCCCCGGCAACGGCGCCAGAAAAGAGCCCTGATGCCACAAGTATATGGGATCAATCTTAGTCCTTTCAGTAAGTAAGAGTGTCGAACCCAATGAGGAGTAGAGGGAAATGATAAGCGGTTTTCAGCAAGGTAATGTCTGCAAGCACTGAAATTGTAAGTAGCACGTAGTTTGATAGCAAGATAATTGGTAACGAGCAAGTAACGGTAACGGTAAAAAAAGTGCAGCAAGGTATCCCAATCCTTTTGAGGCAAAGGACATGCCAAAAGGATCTCTTATAATAAGCAAAGTGTTCTTGAGGGTACACGGGAATTTCATCTAGTCACTTTCATCATGTTGGTTTGATTTGTGTTCGCTACATTGATAATTTGATATGTGGGTGGACCCGTGCTTAGGTGTTGTTCTTACTTGAACAAACCTCCTACTTATGATTAACCCCCTCGCTACCATCCGCAACTACGAGAAAAGTATTAAGAATAAATTCTAACCATGTCATTAAACTTTTGGATCCAATCGGTCCCATACGGAATAGCGCATAAACTAGGATTTAAGCTTCTGTCACTCTCGCAACCCATCATCTAATAACTACTCCACAATGCATTCCCTTAGGCCCAAATATGGTGAAGTGTCATGTTGTCAACGTTCACATGCAGTGGTGGAGCTAGGATTTGACAACAGGGTGGTCCATCTAAAAAAAATCCATTACCGCAGGTAGAATTAATAATAATTTTGGAAGCAAGTGCACAAAATTTTTAACTGTATGCCTCCATGTTTGAACAAGTTTAATTGAGAGATCAACAAGATTTCCATGGCCTTGGAAGTTCAAATCTTTTCTCATGTGATCATCAATATATTTTTCAAGTTGTAGTTCAAGGTTGAAAAGTCTTTCGGGTAGAACTCAGATGGCAAATTTACAAGTTCTCGGATTTGCTCTTCAAGAACAATGGGCATATCGTTCTTCCCTATCTTCATAGCATGTACGTGAAAAAGGTTTGTGATATCTCCGCTCCACTTTACTCTTCAATAAGAATTTACTTTTTATCAATTATAAATTCATATAATGACTCAATGGAATAGAAATAATACGCTAAATTATGTGTGTGTTCGTCTGTTGACTGTTCATGTTCCTATATTGTACTGGAAAATGAACAAGACAACAAATAGCAAGCAAACGCTAAAACAAAAATTGGGGAACTAGGGAATGGACGAACGATACCTCAAGACAGGCCGCACGGGGTGCCGGAGTGCAAACTGCGCGGCTGTCGCCGGCTTCCAGGGGCGCCAAGTGGCCGGATCGCCGGGACAAGGCAGGGTCGCGGCCAGGGGTGGTGGCGCGGCAGGCGCCGAGCGCCAGGCCGGACGAGGGCACGATGGAGAGGTAGGAGCAGAGGAGCCTCCTGGGTGGCTGGCGATTGGCGGGTCGCGCTGTGTCGTTGTGTTTGGCTGAGAGAGAGAGAGAGAGAGAGAGAGAGGCTGGGGCGTTGGTTGTTTGGGGTCAAAGTGCTCCTGGGCCATTTTTTCCTTATCTAGCCCATCTCTATAGGTATAGATATATAGGCTCGTATAAAATCCCAGGGTGGGCTGCGGCCCATCCTGGCCACCCTGTAGCTCTGCCCCTGTTCACATGACACCACTAAGGGAATCACAACATACATACTATCAAAATATCGAACACATATCAAGTTCACATGATTACTTGCAACATGATTTCTCCCGTGACCTCAAGAACAAAAGTAACTACTCACAACTGATAATCATGCTTAAGATCAGAGGGGTATTAAATAACATATTGGATCTAAACATATAATCTTCCACCAAATAAACCATATAGCAATCAACTACAAGATGTAATCAACACTACTAGCCACTCACAAGTACCAATCTGAGGTTCCAGTACAAAGATTGAACACAAGAGATGAACTAGGGTTTGAGAGGAGATGGTGTTGTTGAAGATGTTGATGGAGATTGCCCTCCCCAAGATGGGAGAGTTGTTGGTGATCATGATTTCCCCCTCCGGGAGGGAAGTTCCCTCGGCGAAATCGCTCCACCAGAGGGCAAAAGTGCTCCTGCCCAAGTTCCGCCTCGAGATGGTGGTGCTTCGTCCCGAAAGTTCTCTCCTTATTTTTTCTAGGTAAAAATGACTTATATACCAGAAGATGGGCACCGGAGGTGGGCCGAGGGGAGCACAACCACCAGGGCGCGCTGGGCTCCCTAGCACGCCCAGGTGGGTTGTGCCCACCTGGTGGGCCCCCTCATCACGTGCATCACGTCGATTGCAGAGCGGACCTCTAGGTCTTTCCAATAGGGTAGGTCCCAAAATATAGATTTCTTCTTCTACATGGGTGCGCGTCTGTCAGCGTCATTCGGAACAGATTGTTCGCCACGACCCTTTCCAAAGACTACTTTTAAATCCTTGATCATATCAAGTACATCATCACCCAATACAATGGCAAGGCTTCTTCTGGTGATCTGCCTCACCTTTGAAATGCTTGCCTTTCTTTCTTACGATATGCCTGCTTTGAAGAAATCGGCGATGTCCCAGGTACACATTCTTCTTTCATTTATCCAAATATATATTGTTGGTATCATCTAAACAGTGCATGCATACACGGTATCCATTGTTTGTCTATCCTGAAAGGTTACTGAGAGTGGGCCAATCATTGATGCTCACAAACAGCAACGCATGTAGGTCAAATTGCTCCTGTCCGTGCTCATCCCACGCATGTACACCTTTTTCATTCCACAGCTGTAAGAGTTCTTCAACTAATGGCCTTAGGTACACATCAATGTTGTTGCCGGGTTGCTTAGGGCCTTGAATGAGCACTGGCATCATAATGAACTTCCGCTTCATGCACAACCAAGGAGGAAGGTTATACATACATAGAGTCACAGGCCAAGTGCTATGATTGTTGCTCTACTCCCCAAAAGGATTAATGCCATCTGCGCTTAGACCAAACATACGTTCCTTGCGTCATCTACAAAGTCCCGCCACTTTCTCTCAATTTTTCTCCACTGCGACCCATCAGCGGGTACTCTCAGCTTCCCGTGTTTCTTACGGTCTTCTCTGTGCCATCGCATCAACTCGGCATTGATACGTCTCCAATGTATCTATAATTTATGAAGTATTTATGCTGTTATTTTATCATTCTTGGGTGTTTTACAATCATTTTATAGCAACTTTATATCATTTTTTGGGACTAACCTATTGACCCAGTGCCCACTGCCAATTGCTGTTTTTTGCTGGTTTTTTACATCGCAGGAAATCAGTATCAAACGGAGTCCAAACCCCGCGAAACTCCACGGAGATTTTTTATGGACCAGAAGGAACCCAATGGGCCTGAGCTGCACCTGGGGGGTGCCCCGAGGGGGGCACAACCCACCAGGGCGCGCCAGGCCCCTTGGCGCGCCCAGGTGGGTTGTGCCCACCTCGGTGCCTCCCGCACCCCCTCTTTGCACTATAAATTCCCAAATATTCCGAAACCCATCGGGGTAGCCCTAGAAGAGAAGTTCCGCCACCGCAAGGCCTCTGTATCCACGAGATCCAATCTAGACTCTGTTCGGGCACCCTGCCGGAGGGGGGAATCATCTCCGGTGGCCATCTTCATCATCCCGGCGGCCACCGCGATGAGGAGGGAGTAGTCCACCCCCGAGGTTGAGGGTTTGTACCAGTAGCAATGTGTTTAATCTCTCTCTCTCTCTCGTGGTCTATATCATGGGCTTTGTTAATATAGTCGGATCATATGATGTTTCTCCCCTCTATACTCTTGTTATGATGAATTGAATCTTTACCCTTCAAAGTTTTGTCTTGTCGGATTGAAAATTCAGAGATGAGAACACATGATATATGTCTTGCAATATGAATACTTGAGGTGACAAATGGGGTATCATATTGATTCACTTGATATGTGTTATGGCATTGCGGATTCCCGCGGTGATATTGGGGTAATCTATGCATAGGGGTTGATGCACGTTTTTCTCCGACGGAAACTTTGGGGTCTCTTTATAGTTCTTTGTGTGGATGGAGTATTATGAATATGAATTGCTGTGGTGTTATTCTAGTATGAACTCTAGGATAGATCAAACGGAAAAAATAGCTTTGTGTTATTTTAGTACGAACTCGTGAATAGGTCGAATGGAAATAATAGCTTTGAGGTATTTTCATGCCCTACAAACAATTCCTATCTTTTGTCCCCCGCTAATAAGAACTCGGGAGTGATTCTTTGCTGCACTATGAGGGATACTCATATGATCCAACTATGTTAGCATTGTTGAGAGATTGCACTAGCGAAAGTACGGACCCTAGGCCTTGTTTTCAAGCATTGCAATACCGTTTTTGTGCCCGTTTACTATTTGTTACCTTGCAGTTTTTATTTATTCAGATTATAAAAATATATTTCTACCATCAGTATTACACTTTTATCACCTTCTCTTCGCCGAACTAGTGCACCTATACAATTTGCCATTGTAGTGGGTGTGTTGGGGACACAAGAGATTTCTTGTATTTGGTTGCAAGGTTGTTCGAGAGAGACCATCTTCATCCTACACCTCCCACGGATTGATAAACCTTAGGTCATCCACTTGTGGGAAAATTTCTACTGTCCGCCAAAACTCTGCGCTTGGAGGCCCAACACAAGTCTACAAGAATAAAGTTGTGTAGTAGACATCAAGCTCTTTTCTAGCGCCGTTGCCGGGGAGGTGAGTGCTTGAAGGTATATCTTTAGATCATGCAATTGAATCTTTAATTTTAGTTTCTTGTTTTATCACTAGTTTGGTTTATAAAAAGGAAACTACAAAAAAATGGAATCGAGGTTGCATCATATTATTGATCATCTTTATAATATCTTTCTTAAAAATGATGGATCGGAAAATTGTGCTCAATTTGAATATCCAGAATGCTAATGATGATTGCACAAGTCATGATAAAAATGTTTCTTATAAGCATGTCACTTTTTGTGCAGTAAATTGGGAGTGCCTTTGCACACCAAAAAGGGAAGATAGATTTTGTAAGAAGAATAAATACTTAGAAACAAAAAAATTGCAAGAGAGGCTAGATGATTGTGCTGAAAGATGTAATGTTTTCCGCCATCCTTGTGAAATTTGCAGTGAACATGGTCATTTAACTCTTCAATGCAGATTCTTTCATGATCAAATAGTGTCCAAAAGTTGTGATAACTTGATTACCCTTAAGCATCATAAAGAGCTTAGTCTTCTTTTGGGATATGAAGAAATGAAATGTATAACTAAGGGTATTCCAAAATTTAATCTTGAGAGATTTCTTGATTTTGATCTAGAAGAAATTTATATGTTTTTCAGGGTAAATTGCATTGAGAATCCTTATATTGCCAACTGTCTAAAGACAAGAGGACAATAGAATATGAAGAGAGTACTAATGAAAGGGAAAATATTTCCCAATACCCTCCTAGTGTTTATTATGATGAATCAGGTAACGAGGAGGAACTTCCTATCCAATCAATCTCTTCAACAAAAAGCTCAAAAAAATTAATTGAACCCACACATGATGTGAAGAAGAAGAAGAAAAGAAGAAAGAGTAGAGGTAAAAAGTTATCTCTTCCAAATAATGTTGCTCCTATGACCATTGTGCCTCATGAAAGTGAATCAAATATGTTGATGGAAGATGATGATATTGAGTATGATTTTGTGATACCTACTACTTTTTGTAATGATTATGATTGGGAAGACAATGATGTCTTTTATGATCTTGAAAATATTTTTAGCACTTGCTTGGAAGAATATGGTAATAATGCTTGCTATACTATTGGTTCCATTCATGCTATTGATAAGAATGATTGTGCTGATATGCAAAACCACAATCTTGGGGATGCTATGTTTGATGAGTATGATATGTTTGAAGATTTAGTTGCTGGAAATAATGCTTGTCCTAAGCTTTGGGATGCTTTGCTTAATGAATATGATCCTTTGATTCCTTCTACTTTCGATAAGAAAATTATGATGATAGCATGCCTCCTATTTGTGATGATTACATTGATGAAAGTGCACTACTGCAGGATGCTGCTAACGTGACACTACGATCAGAGACCCTTCTACGAAACTATGTGTAATGCCATAATCGCAAACGGTGGTGTAAAATAACCGCCAAAAAAGGTGCAAAACATTTGTGATGGAGGATGCATCAAACATGGTTCAGATTTTAGTTGCGTGTGCGATGCAGGGCATACGGTTCAATTCAATCAACCATTTGCAATGAGGTGGAACAGAAGAAATGGGCAGATAGATGAAGGTGTGTGCGATGTACAGCATACGGTTCACTCGGATGAACTGTTTGTGATTAGGCAACACAAAAGAAACGGTCAGCAAGATCAAAGGTGTGTGCGATATACGGCATGCGGTTCACTCGGATGAACTGTTTGCATTGAGACATGAGAACAGAAACGGTTCAAATGAACAAGATGTGTGTGATACGAGGCAAACAGGTCTGTAATCAGAAACGTGTGCGAAGACCGATAAGAACACAGACGATTACTGCTAACAAGCCGTGTGTGTTGTGAGCAAACGATTTCTGGTATACAATTGTGAGTGATTGATGAAAACATCACCGATAGGTTCCATTGTTTAGTCCGTGTGCGATGTGATTTTCTTTGTCCGCACACCATCTACGCTCTGTCTACAGAGCATCAACATATATACTTAAAAAGGCAGCATTGCATAACCAAATTAAGCATACAATTGCACAAGTGACTACACACATAACATTTCCACACACCAAGTATGCAATTACATGCATACTAAAGTAGGAGAAACGAGGATCTAATCATCTACTTATTGTTACGACGATGCTTGCCAGTGCTCTGCTTCCGGCTGGATCCCTGGCCGTTTTGGGGAAGGAGGTACTTCCTCATGTCAACGATCCGCCTGTACATGTCATAGCTCGTGTACGCCTCCTTGGCCGCGTACACAATGTGAGCTTTCTCGAGTTTCTCCATCCAGGCCGAGTGACAGGCACGCTTGTCCTTGTTGCATGAATCCTTCACGTCTCTGTAGTAGGGGTCAATGATGGCCTCGGCGAGGTGAACCAGTGAGTCCTTCTCATGCTCCTTGCTGCCCTAGATCTTGTATTGGTCCTGGATGTTGAGAAGATTCTGGCAGGCGATGCCCGAACTCTCGAGCGCCTTTACATCGTTGGTGATAATGTCCACCGTGGCGAACATGTAGTGGGGGCTGTTGACAAACCTGGCGAAATGCTCGCAAGGCCTTGTGGCCAGGCAGTAGTGGTAGACGAGGACGTGGTGGCGCACGCACATCTGGGCGACGGCGACCTTGGGACGAGACCCAGCACGAGCGCGGGTGTACTTGAGGTCGAACCCGACCACCTTGTACTTCTCCTCGGCAAGCAACAACTCCATGATGTGGATGGAGTGCTCCACCCAGACCGGATCGCTGGTGTACACCACTGAGAGGTCCATGAACCTTCTGTGGGTGTCCACCATGGCATGCATGGTGAACTGCTGCTCGTCGTCGGCAGCCGCTCAGAGCGCCATTAGAGCCGCGCAGGATACTCTCTAAGAATTTCTTGTGGTGGGTGCGCTTCTTGCAATGGTGGGGCGCGATCGAAAGTTTGAAGAGACACAAGGGTAGGTTAAATGGCCGCTATAATAAATGGGGGTTGGCCGGCCTGTAATCGTCACGTCTTGTCACGGCGTTCATAGCGGAGGATTCCAGAATCCAGTGTACGCTTGACAACACTGCACCCCAGGCATGGGCTCGTAGAGGCGCCAAATGTATCGTCGGTGAGCCTGTTCCTGCGCTACCGCGCTGTTTACCGCGCAAGTTTCCCACCCGGCTAGTTTGGCCACGCGTCGGCTAGAAGAGGGACAAATCGTGGGCGTTTATTGGCAAAAAGCTTTTTAAAAACGAAGTTTGTGGAATGACTTCGGTCATAAGTTACCCTTGGGTGATGAGGTCAAAGTTACACAGAAGGGTGATGACAATGGACACTCGAGTGCGATAATTAATTCTGCACTCTACAGTGCACACGGTGTAAGAAACCAACTGTTTGCAATAATGTCGAAGATCGCAGTCGAGTTAGCTATACAGATCGTGTGTTGTGAGATCGACAAGGTAAACTGATTCGAGAATGGTTAATAAAATCTAAGATCATTGCATATTAAGGTCAAAATAGTGCTAGCAATATACGAGTCTCATACGATGCCATTTCAACGATTGTACCACAAAAGCTCGAAATGTTACAAGGTTCAAATTGTAGAGTTATATGGCTCCAATTCGAAGATTACAAGGTTCAAACTGATATTAGAAATGAAATTCAGCTCATCAGCTGCAAACGCTCGCGCTGATGCGCTGAACATGGATATCAGAGAGGTTCAAACTAATATCACCGCTTCTAAGTCTGGCTTCGAAACCTCACAATTTTTGCAAAGGGGTTAGCCACTGAGAAGTCATGTATGTGGTTGACCCGATGACTTCCGATTACTCTGTCATCTGAAGTTCCAAAATGAAATTCAACATTTTTGGAGCCTACTCCATTTTGCTGCAGGCGCTGGCTGATCAACAGACCATTCATTTTTGCTAAATAAATGTAGGTCAAACCTCATTTCCTTCAGCACCCTTTCTCTGAGAACAAAGAACCTGGCGAATATAATCTCTGGTAAGGTCCATCGGTAGGAGTTTAAAGTAATTTCTGAGAGATGCAGATCTAGGCATTCGACGTGATTGTTATATTGTATCACATTATCCATCACTGGGCCTAATCTTATCTGCAAAAGAAGAAAACGTGTTAGTGCCTACATGCAATTTTGAACATTACTACAGGCCTAGCTATTTGGTTTGCAGGATTTGTAAAATGCACTAACATGCCATCTTCGATCTGACATGATTAACATGGGCATTTGATTACATTCTAGAAAAATGTAGCCTTCTTCACAAGAGGTTGGAGTGGATGAAAAGTTCCCTAAGAAAACTAGTACAGATGAATCCAAAGGAGAAATGCTTATGTATTGTAATCATATGGATCAAGCAACCAATATGGGGGGGGCAGTATGTACTGAAATCCTCCAAAAGAACCTTCAGAAATCGTAGTACATTGTCATTGTAAACTTGGAAAAAGGTGTCACAAATTGAACTCCCTTATGGTTAACATTTAATAGGAAAGGAACATCACCTCGATATATAGCTTCTCCAGGGACAGAAAGCATCTCAGGAAACTGACAACTTGCTCCAGGTCGGGCCCGATAGATTCCAGTGCCAAGACCTTCACTGTGCGCAGTTTCGGGGTCAAGCTTGCCGGAATCATTTTCTGAATGACAGACGAACAAACATCTTCAAAATTAGAAACAATGTTAATTTGTAGAAGGAGAGGTAGAAGGCGGCTGTTGTACCTGAATGGGTGTGGATGCAATAACAAGTTCGGAGTATTTGTCAGACGAGTAGCCCACCACTGTCAATTTCGGCACAGAAATGACATTGATTCTTGTTGGACCTTCTTGATCAACTACAAGTAATCTCTCAAGTGCAGGTGTGTCCTGGATGACCATACCGTGGTCCACCCTTTGTGATGTCTTCCTGCCGCACCAGCAAAACACATAAATAGCACGGAGAGTCATGGAGGTGATGTGGAAGGTACTCAACCCATTGATCGCCTCAAGATGAAGGTACTCGAGTGCAGTACAGCCACGGAGCAGGCGCTCCATGTCACCCTTTGAGAGGCAGACGACGACGAGCTCGAGGTGCTTCAGTCGTGCTAGAATAAGAGCGGGCGCGTCATTAAGGGGCGGGAAATGGCAGTTCCTGAACTTGGCGACGTGCAGCATGGGCGCGAGGCGGACTGCGGACGTTGGCAACGACCGCATATGCCCATCATCAAAACTAAGCTCCTCGAGCTGATTTAGGGCGGGGGATTGGAACCAGTCGTCAAGCTTGGCTCGGTCCTTGCCGTTGGAACGGAACTTGCCCATTCTAAGGCCTTTGGTTGGGCCAGGGTGATTGCCGAGAATACATCCAAGCTTTTGCGATAGCCATGGCAAAGCTCGTGGGTGTCGATGAGGTCGAGAGGGCTGGAGTTCCATAGGGGGCGCCACCGCCGGGAAAGGAGGGTTGTCCGCGCCCCATATTTGATTGGGAGGAGGGAGATGATGACTGTCAACATATCATCGGGGAGGCTGCTGATTAAGTCTAGGCCTGCTGGAGTCGCTTGCGGTTCTAGCTCGCCCCGCCCCCGCTTGTTGGCAGCCCCGTTCTCCACCTCTGGAGTCTCCTTGTCAGCGGCGCTTTCTGATAGAAATGGGAGTACAAGGAATAATTAGTTAAAATAGGGCAATAGAAAAGTGTATTGGTAACTAGAAGTTATTAGGTAGGAATATAGTAAGACAAGGGAATAACAATTGGTTGCTTAAATACAACACAATTCATTTGACATTGCTGGGTAAGTCAACATATGCAGATAGTTGAAAAGAAAACTTACTTCGAACAAAGTCTGGACGGATGATTTTGTCAGGGAAGTTAGCATATTTCTCATGACCAGGCCCTTCTATGTGCAGTGCAATTTTAGTGCCAGCTTTCAGTACATAAAACTTTGCAATTTCATTCCAAAAGCCAGTGCCAAAATAGGAGCCGCCATGTTCATCAAGTCTTACAGAGCAACGATTGTAAATCCATGGTTTGCGTGCAGTATGACATTCTTGGAGCCTTGATGTATGTAAAGGGAAAATTTTTGCACTACATATCGGTTGCATAGCGAGGGACGTCCTGCAGAAATGGCAGGATTGTTAAAGAAAATATGGTAACATGCAAATATGGGCCCAGATTGAAAGAACTGTACAGCAGTTGAAATCGAAGGACAAAAGTCTATAATTCAACAGATAGGACAAACATGATGTCATGGAAATATGAGAGTAATCGAAAGAACAATACATCATTAATTTTCCTAATATAGAAAGAAGAGGGGAAAATCCCCTTTGACGTATATGGTGCATGTGGCACCTTTTATCCAAATGTAGCAATATTTAGAATACAGGAAAGTAGGCCATGCCAACCGACTTAGGGTGAGATTGAACATACCGCACGCGTACTCTCAAGTTATCTGGTACGATGAGATGGAATCTCTGGCGGCGGTCGCCAAGTCCTGAAGTGTCGGTGCACTGTACATTCTATGAATGAAAAATACCCTCAAATCAGCTCGAATAAAAATGAATTCACAGCGATTTCCGCCGGGTGATTAAAGGAGGCAGATGAACTGGGATAAGAGATGAGATAATATCTCGTTAAATTAGTTACCTTGTCGTCCATGAGAAAGAACCCTCAGTACGGCAGATTCCCCAACCGAGCGGAGCTGGGTCGACCGCGAGCAGCATCGAGAAAGTCGATGGCGATAGGCGGCGGCAAGCAGAAGTGGCGAAATGCGGTGGGCTTTGCCGGCAGCCTGGCAGCGGCGGCAGGCGTCGAGCTAAGTGTTTACCGCCGCGATGGGCGGTGCCATGGCATAGACGCAGAGGAGCTTGTGCAGGTGTGAATGGGGGACGTACCGGAGGGGCCAAGGGGGTGGCGGGCGGGGTGAGGGTTTTTGTGACGGGGATGGTGAGGGTTTTCTTTTTTTCTTTTTTGAATTGGGTGGTGAGGGTTTTCTGTCCCACAAAGAATTTTGGGGGCAACGGTTTGCTAGAGCGAACCGTGTGTGATTGACGTAGCAGGCAAAATGATAGTCATTGCACACGGTTCCAATTTTGGGAACCGTGTGTGATTGACGTACTACCTCCGTCCTGGTTTATTGGTCCCCCGTTGTAATTTTTACCAAAATTTGGTGAAATATTTAACATACTCAGACATAGATAATAAGCGTACACGTACATAAGCATAGTTCAACCATAAGTACATAGTTCAACTGTCATTAAGCATACTCAAGCGTACATAGTTCGATCCATCCCACATCTCATCTCACATGCGGCCGACACGATCCTAAAGCTTCTCTAGGTACTCGGCGTACGCGTCATGCGCCACCCTGCGAGAATACTTCTGCTTGAAGGAGCCAACAACCTATCCTCTTGCATGCGCCAGAACACTTAGATACGCGTCATGAATCTTGTGGTTGCAGAATGGGCATCCATAGCCGTCGTTCCAGGTCCTAATACGCCTGTTATGCATTCCCGCATAAAGCTCCCTCAGGATTCACCTCTTGTACCTCCTCTGGGCATCTTCATCCTCGCTGTCCACATCGTCAGACAGCACCTATACAATAGTAAAACAAATTTGGCATCAAATCACTAATTACATGTTGTGAAGTAGGATTAGGAATTTATGGCTATTTATTTATACATATCCAGAGATTATGGTTCGATTTTTAAGCACAATCGTCTATGTACAGACCAATCTTGAAGAAAATAATGGCACAAACATATGTAGGTCATTCAAAATAAATTGTCAAGTCCTGGCTAGGAATTATTAGCATGAACACTAACCCTAGTCGGATTACTAGCAGAAATCATTTGCACAGATGAAACAACTAATCACTTATCACCTGTACCATTCAAACAATCAATACACTACACGGATCTAATGAAACTTACTCAGATTTCATGGACTGGGAGAACATAACCACAGGATTTCTATTCCAAAAAGGGGGACGCAGGAGTAACCACAGAAACCCTATGATCTATTTGACACATAAATGGGTATAGATGACTAACCAGCTGTCCGTCGTCATTGGAGTCATCGCCGGAGTGGTCGTCGGAGTCATCGCCGCAGTGGTCGTCGGAGTCGCTGTGGAACTCCGCCTCCGGCTGTGGAAGCTTGATGCCGTCGACGACGTCAGGGTGTAGAGATAACTCGCCGGCGGTGACGGCAACCTCTGTCTCCATCTCCATGCCGTGCTCTGGTGCTTTAGCAGCCCCGGCTTCGCCACTCCCTCCGGGGCGCTTTGGCGGCATCCTCATGCACTGACGACTTTGAGGACTGAGAGCGGCGTCGAGGATGCAAGCGGAGAGAAAGGATTGTGTGTGCGTAGCGAGGATGGGGGGTGCGGCCGCTTGGGCGCACCATTAATATGGAGTAGTGGGAGTTGTGAGAGAGAGGCGGGCGGCGGTCAAACCGATGGCTCGACTCCCGGTGAGCCTGCGCATCGGACTGCTGACATGCCTACCAAAGTTTCACACAGCTACTCGCATGCCTCCCGATGCCACTGCATAGTGAGCACGCCTCCGTCAATTCACACACCTGCATGCACGCCTCCCCGTCTGCTTGCGCGGCGGACTGGTCGCATGCGTCCCATCAACTCACGCCTGCTCGCACGCCACACGGGTCGCGCGGCGGCACGTATATAGTTTTTCTATTTGGATGATAAATGCTGCCGCTTTATTGCTTAACCGAAGCATGGCACGTATCCATTGTTGGTCTAACGCTCACGGTTCGAATAAATAATCCATTTGGGATATTGGTTCCCAATTATTAATAATCTCCCGTCTGTAATTAGATAAAGATTACATCAAAACTGGTCTCAAATTTAACAAAAAAAATACAATGCCTCTTTGTATTGGTGTCCATATGACAACACGATAAGTTTCATGAACTTCAAATAAGTTTTGGATGTACTAGAATTTAAAAATCAAGATTCTCAATGTTTGAAATTTGTTGCACAGGGAGTAAACATGCACCCAGTGAGACACATCTGTTTTTGCAATCCATTTAGGTGCACTGTCACGTGTGCATGTAGCTCAAATTTGATTTTTGCACATTATACCCGTAGAAAATCAATCAATCAATGTACTAAAACGTCTTACTGATCACTGTGATTTTTTTGAAATTAAAATGTCCCTCCTTTGGTAACATGTATGTTCACCGCGGGATAATTAATTTAACATGCATCGTAGTTGCGGTGGATTTGCGGTGTGTGTGTGGGTGTGTGCATCTGGGGGTGGCGGGTGGCTCGCAGTACACTACGAGTTGTGAGTCATCGTGTGGGTTGGCCATTTTGTTAGGCAGGCTGGTGCCACATCAGAGTCGTGAAATTGTTATTTAAAATATTACACAACCCTTTCATACATAAATGTTTGGCCACATGCAGTCGATGGTTGTCCTACACGACACTCGATACTAGCGTGTGACGCTTTCTGTGGGCCCGCGAGGTCGTCGTCCATCACTTTGACGAACAGCCGGCGGTGAGGTTAATTTGACCAGCAAGGTAGAATCTTTTTTGTTTGTGTTATGGTGGTATATAGTACGCGTTGAAGAGGTGGGAGGGGACTAGCATATATACTATACGTATGCGTCCATGAACAAGTACACCTCACTCAGTGTCGGGACTTTTTGGTTACCGAGGCACGTGCCACATCAAAATTGTGAAATTGGTTATTCAAACATCACACAACACCTTTTTGGGCCACATGCATATATATCCTAGCTAGGACACTCACGTGTGATGCTTCCATCTATGGGCCCACGAGGCCATCGTCGATGCATGCATGCATGCATCACTTTGACCTACATCGGGAGAGGTTAATTAATTTCACCATCGATGAGGATTATTTTGGGTTCTACATATATTACGGTAGGAGCATATAGTATGCGGTGAAGAGGGGGGAAGGGGACCATCATATGTAGTACGCTTGATATGAACCTCGCTGTGTGTCGGTGCATCATTTACGGTTTTTGAGGCATGTGGCTCATCAAAGTTGTGCATTTTGGGTATTCAACATATATATGTTTGGCCCACATGCAAAGCGGTGGTGGTTGTCCTCTCGCACCCACTTAAGAGGTTATCAGCGATATTGATGCTTTCCATCTGTGGGCCTGCTTGGTCCATCACTTCCTTTTGCCTCACAACAAGAGAGGTTAATTTGACTTAGGAGGGGATTATTATTTTTGCTCTGGGATGACATGCATGATACACTTTGAGCACACACATGCATGTGTACGCATGAATCCCTCCCATCGAGTCGAAGTGGCTAGTACAACGACACCATCATGAACCGATCTCGCTCTGTGTGGGGAGCTAGTGTATGATTTTTGACACACGCGCCAGATCAATGTTGTGTATTCAAACATGCATGCACACATCACCTCCATACATATGCATGTAGTTCGAATGATACACTCCCTCGCGTGGTTATCAGCGACAAGCCTATATATTCGTGGGCCCGCGTGGACATCCATGATCACCTTGACCAACAACAAGATAGGTTACCATGGCGGATTCTTCATTTGGTTCTTGTTATCATAGTATAGGTCATGGTGAGATTCAGACCTAATTAAGTTTGAGCGCATATACTGTGACGCCCCCGATTTGACCGTACACTAATCATGCACGCAAATGTGTACGACCAAGATCAGGGACTCACGGGAAGATATCACAACACAACTCTAAAACATAAATAAGTCATACAAGCATCATAATACAAGCCAGGGGCCTCGAGGGCTCGAATACAAATGCTCGATCACAGACGAGTCAGCGGAAGCAACAATATCTGAGTACAGACATAAGTTAAACAAGTTTGCCTTAAGAAGGCTAGCACAAACTGGGATACAGATCAAACGAGGCGCAGGCCTCCTGCCTGGGATCCTCCTAACTACTCCTGGTCGTCGTCAGCGGCCTGCACGTAGTAGTAGGCACCTCCAGTGTCGTAGGAGTCGTCATCGACGGTGGCGTCTGGCTCCTGGACTCCAGCATCTGGTTGCGACAACCAGATAGAAAGGAGAAGGGGAAAACAGGGAGGGAAGCAACCGTGAGTACTCATCCAAAGTACTCGCAAGCAAGGAGCTACACTACATATGCATGGGTATATGTGTAAAGGGGCATATCAGTGGACTGAACTGCAGAATGCCAGAATAAAAGGGGGATAGCTAGTCCTGTCGAAGACTACGCTTCTGGTCATCTCCATCTTGCAGCAAATAGAAGAGAGTAGATTGAAGTCCTCCAAGTAGTATCGCATAGCATAATCCTACCCGGCGATCCCCTCCTCGTCGCCCTGTTAGAGAGCGATCACCGGGTTGTATCTGGCACTTGGAAGGGGTGTAATTTATTCAGTATCCAGTTCTAGTTGTCATAAGGTCAAGGTACAACTCCGGGTCGTCCTTTTACCGAGGGACACGGCTATTCGAATAGATAAACTTCCCTGCAGGGGTGCACCACATAACCCAACACGCTCGATCCCAATTGGCCGGACACACTTTCCTGGGTCATGCCCGGCCTCGTAAGATCAACACGTCGCAGCCCCACCTAGGCTCAACAGAGAGGTCAGCACGCCGGTCTAAACCTATGCGCGCAGGGGTCTGGGCCCATCGCCCTATGCACACCTGCACGTTGCGTACGCGGCCGGAAGCAGACCTAGCCCCCTTAATACAAGCGCGAGCTTACGGTCCAATGCGGCGCGCGCCACTCAGTTGCTGACGTCAAAAGAGCTTCGGCTGATACCACGACGTCGGGTACCCATAACTACTCCCACGTAGATGGTTAGTGCGTATAGACCAAATGGCCAGACTCAGATCAAATACCAAGATCTCGTTAAGCGTGTTAAGTAACCGCGAACGCCGACCAGGGCCAGGCCCACCTCTCACCTAGGCAGTCTCAACCTGCCCTGTCGCTCCGCCACAAAGATCCACTCGCGGGTACTCCTACGAGCCGACCCGACTTTAGTCATCTCATGTGCCATGTATATAGTATATAAGTATATACCCGTGATCACCGCCCAGGTGATCACGGCCCGATAGTATAGCACAGCAGACGGACAAGAATGTAGGGCCACTGATGGAAAACTAGCATCCTATACTAAGCATGTAGGATTGCAGGTAAAGGTATCAACAGTAGTAGCAAGGATAGGCTATGCATCAGGATAGGATATCGAAAAGCAGTAATATGCTACACTACTATAATGCAAGCAGTATAGAGAAGAATAGGCGATATCTGGTGATCAAGGGGGGGGCTTGCCTGGTTGCTCTGGCAAGTAGGAGGGGTCGTCAACTCGGTAGTCGAACTGGGCAGCAGCAGTGTCGGTCTCGTAGTCTACCGGAGAGAAGAGGGGGAAGAAACAGTAAATACAATGCAAACATAAACATGACGATGCGTGACATGACAATGAACAGTGCGGGTGTGACCTAACGCGACAGTAGGTGGTACCGGCGAAGGGGGGGAACATTCGGGAGGTATTCCCGATGTTTCGCGTTTTCGGACAGACGGACCGGAGGGAGAAAGTTGCTAGTTCGATAGGTTAGGGAGGTGTGGTGGACGAACGGACTGCGTATTCGGATTCGTCTCGTCGTTCTGAGCAATTTTCATGTTGAAAATATTTTAATCCGAGTTACGGATTAAAAGATATGATTTTCTAAAGATTTTATTAATTTCTGGAATTTAATTAATTATTTAATTTAATTCGAAATTTGGATTTATGACATCAGCATGATGTCATGCTGACATCAGCAGTCAACAGGAGTTGACTAAGTCAAACTGACATGTGGGTCCAGTGGGACCTACCTGCCATTCACTGTTTAGGTTAATTAGGGTTTAGCTAATTAATTATTATTTAATTAAATTAAACAGGATTAATTAACTTAATTAATTAATTAATTAATTAAAATTATTTTTATTTCTTTATTTATTTATTTATTTATTTTTATTAATTAAATTATTATTATTATTATATTTATTACTATTATTATTATTATTTTATTTATTATTTTTATTATTTATTTATTTTATTATATATATATATATTTTTTTAGAAAACGTTCTGGGGCGCTGGGGCCCGTTTGTCATTGGGCCTGGGGGTCGGGCCCAGTGGCCAGTGGCTCAGGTGGGGCTAGGCCCACCTGGCGGTGGCCCAGAGGGGCGAGGCCCACTGGCAGTGGCCCAGGGGCACTGCGGCTACGGGCGCGGGGCGGGGCGCTAGGCGCGCACGGCGCCGGCGGCCAGGGCCAGGGGAGGCGGGGCTCCGACGAGCCACCGGAGCGGCGGCGGACGCGAGCCCGTCCGGAGCTCGGGCGCGGGGCGCACGGGGAAAAGGGGGGCGCGCGGCGCGAGGCGAGGTCGAACACGGCGCGGCGAAGCGAGGCAAGGCCGGGGTGAGGGCGCGACGGTGAGCGGCGCCCGCAGCGGAGCAGCAGCAGCAGGGCTGCACGGCGGAGGGAGAGCGACCGCAGGGGGCGGCCATGGCGCGGCCATGGCAGGAGCACACGGGGCGCGAGCGAGGGGGGCTCATCGGCGGTGGACGCGGTCGGCTGTGGCAAGGGCGCTGTGCAGGTGGCCGCGGCGAGGGCATGCGCGGGCGCGGGCGTGCGCGCACGGGGCACGGCGAGCGCGGGGTGAGGGAGAGGGGGCGGTCGCGGTCCTCACCGCGCTTCGTAGGGATCGGGGCAGTGGGTGTCGAGGGGGATGGCGGGGACGGCGGCGTTGGGGAGCAGGCTGGTGGGGAAGCTCCGGCGAGGCGAGGGCGCGGCCGGCGGGGGGGGGGGGGCGGTGAGGCACGTCGAGGCGATGGGGGTCGGGGCGCCGTTTTCCCGATCCAGATCGGGGGCAGAGGGAGGAGTGAGTGGGGGGGCGAGTGGGGGTGGCTGTCGGTGGGGGGGGGTGGCCTGGGGAGTGGATAGGGAGAGAGATGGGCCGGGGGGGAGCTGGGCCTTTCGGCCGGGGGGGTGGGAATGGTGTTGGCCGGCTGGGCCTGGGGTTGGCCCAGTTGGGCCAGTTCCAGTGGGGGGGGCCTTCTCCTTTTCCTTTTTTTCTTTTTCTTTGTTCTGTGTTCTTTTGCATTTTCTTTTTATTTGTTTATTTTCTTTTCTTTTTTATTTCATCTAAAAGTATTTAGGCATTTTATAAAAATGTGTTTTCTCCACAATAATTATCAGTGCAATTTCTGGCATGGCCCGAACATTTTTGTTTAAATTTTTGAAAACTTTTATTTTCCACTTTAAATTTAATTGAAGTTTGAATTAGGAGTTTGAAAAGAAATGTGTTTCAAACGTGATCAAGCCCTGTTTAGCAACATGATTAGCTTAATCACAGAGAGTTACTGTAGCATGATTCTCGGGGTGTTACATATACTATGCACGCATGCATGCATATATGAATCCCCGTCGTTGGCTTGAAGTGTGTTGTAACATACATATGCATCGTCAAACCTAACCCTCACTCAGTGTGGGGATTTCTAGTTCGAAATCACGGTGCCACATCAAAGTTGTTTATTGTTACTAAAAAACACACCTCTCCATACATATGTTTGGGCCACACGCATGCAGTGGTTGTCTTCGAGGACTAGCTACTTGCGTGATTATTGGCGAGCTAGCCCATCTCTGGGGTCGCATGGACGACCATCACTTTGACCAACAACAAGAGAGAGGTTGTATGACCAAGGTGGATTATTCTTGGTCCATTTTACGATCCATCTTGGTGAGATATAAGCCTCTCTGGCCCGCCGACTGAAAGTGTGTGTGTGGGGGGGGGGGGGGTGCTACATCGCACTTTGCTAGGTGAACCTCGGTTGGGGGGCATGTGCATTCATAGCTTAGGATTCCCTTCGTGCTGACACGAGGGAGGGGTGGCTGCTAGCTACTTCGCACTTTGCTAGGGTGAACGAGGGAGGGGGCTGCTAGCTACTTCGCACTTTGCTAGGTGAACCTCGGTTGGGGGGCATGCATTCATAGCTTAGGAATCCCTTCGTGCCGACACGATGGAGGGGGGCTGCTAGCTCTACTTCACACTTTGCTAGGCGAACCTCGGTTGGGGGGCATGCATTCATAGCTTAGGATTCCCTTCGTGCCGACACGAGGGAGGGGGGCTGCTAGCTACTTCGCACTTTGCTACGGTGAACCTCGGTTGGGGGGGGCATGCATTCATATATAGCTTAGGATTCCCTTCGTGCCGACACGAGGGAGGAGGGGGGCTGCTAGCTACTTCGCACTTTGCTAGGTGAACCTCGGTTGAGGGGGAGGGGTCATGCATTCATAGCTTAGGATTCCTTTCGTGCTGACACGAGGGGGGAGGGGGGTGGGGGCAAGCAATACCATGCGCTTTGCGAGAGAGGTGCCATGTCGAAGTTGCATTTGGTATTTGAAAATCAAACCACCCTTTTGATACATAAATTTGGTCCACATGCAAGTGAGCTCGTGTTCTGACCCTCTCCCGCGTCATTTTTCGCCAAATTTATGAACATTAGACAAGTCGGATGACGCAACAGACACAGTTCACTCAAACTAACCGTGTGCCATGCCGGTGCACCTGTCACGCACACATCCGCACAGTACATTGGGCTCCACAAGGCTCCCCCTCTCAAAAATATCTGCCCGCTTCGAGGGTTTTACTGTTTCATAACACACGATTGTTATGTCCGGACCGTGTGCGATGTTTCTTGTTCCCAATCCCGCCTGCATCAAAAATATTTGCCCGCCTCAAGGGTTTTTCTTTTCCATAACACACGGTTGTTAGCTCCGGACCGTGTGCGATGCGCCATCATCAAAATGTTCAATAGCCCAGCATTTCACTCCCGCGTTTGACTCCCGCATAGTAAAATTTCAGTACCCGCGTCATTTCCTCAAACACCCCGCGCCCCCCTACACACACACACACCAAAACCTCCTCGGGCGTGCGCGCACAAACACACACGCACACACACACCCTCCCTCACTCGAAACCCTAGCAAAGTCGCCGCCGCCGCCGCAAGGCCTCCATTGTCAACATCTGCCGGTTTGCCCGTGCAGCTTACCCATCGATCTCCATACCCAGGCCGCCCTGAGTTTCTTAGATGACGCCTGCCAAACGCCCCCTTTCCCACAGATCCCCATCCACATCCCCATCCCCCACTCCAGAGCGTCGTAGCCTAAGCCCGGCTATGCTTCCCGTCGAGCTCGAGGAGCGACTGGCCCAAAAGAGGTGTATAGCGGTCTTTTCGCCCGACGTCGCCGAGGAAGCTGACGACCATTACTGGCGGCAGACACTCAAGCAGCGGGCTAGAGTATGCGGGCATGTCTCATCCGCCGGCTACGACATCGAGGTCGTCGACAGCGACGCCCTAAGGTGGGCTGTGTCACAGGTTAAGTGGCCCACCCCCAACCCCTCGGGTTCAACCGCCGTCGATCTCATCCATGGCCCCGCCGCTGATCTCCTCTGGCTCGCTGTCAACAATTTTCCATTCTACATCACCATCGAGCCCCTTTTGTCATTTATAAAGGACACGTTCTGCGACGCTGGCTTGGGATCCACAGCTTCCAAGTCAGACCTCATCGATGGCGACCACGAGGAGGGCACCCTCTCCGGCTCTTCCAAGGGGAAAGAGACAATCTGCTCCTCCAAGGGGAAAGCGCCCGTGTGCGACATCAGGGAGGGCACCCTACAGCCGTACTCTTCCAAGGGGAAGGAGCCCATCTGCGAGAACATGGAGCACATCCAGGATCCGTGCTCTTCGCACGGGAACGAGCCCATCTGTGACAAGTGAGGAAACCCATGATTTGTTTATTTCAGTTGTTCACAATGTGATGCTCTATATGTGCAATTATTTACTATGCAGTACATTTCATCAATCCAGTTTTAAACATACCGATAGGAATGCATACATGTTCTTGCTGTTAAGCCTGTTATAGCTAGCATATGCCTCTTTTAAAGTTTTTTGATTGTTCGGTTGTTTGTAGTTAGCATATGTTCAGTTTCAAATGCTATCTTTGGTTGTTCGTAGTATGCCTTGTTTATTCCAGTTAGTCACAACGTGATGTTCTACATGTGCAAGTATGAACTATGCAGTTCAATTTCATCAGTACCAGTTTCAACATACCACTATGAATGACTACATTTGGTTGCTGCATCTTGTAGTTAACACGCCTTTCCATTTTTATTTAACCATAACCAGTGTACTTAGACCGGCGCAATACCAGTTTGAATGACCATGTTTGCTTGTTGTTAAATGTTAGGCCTGTTGCAGTTAGCACACCTTTCCACTTGTTTTGCTTTACTAGTGTGCTTAAACCTGCACACTGAAGCTATCTTTTGGAGATTATTTTGTGTGCCATGTGTAATTTTGGTTGATGTTTAGTCTGTTGTGCTTAACATGCTTCTTGATGTACCTACACAGGACAATTTTGGGAACGACTGCTGTTTTCCATCAAGGTTAGTTTCATCCCATGGCTTATATCTGCTCACTGTTCAGGATATCCGTAGCTGGTACCATATTGGTCGGCGTCTGATAAGGGACTAATCGGTGAATCGGACTTTTAACTGAATATATCTGCAACCCATTTTTCCTTAGGTTAACTAGGGCCATATGTAATATATCTGAGGCTACATAGCAACATGCACTGTACTTAATGTCTAAATATGCAATCCTAGGCTACATAGCAACAAGGAAGAGTGTTAAATTAATGTTCTAATGATGTCTAGGTATACGTAGAAGAGCAGCAGCAGCAACAGCAACAACACAGCCATGTTTGGATACTCAACTTAGCTAGAGGTTAGAGTTAGTTTCTAGCTCATTACTAACCCGGAACTAACTCCATCCAAAGAGTTTTTTGGATGGCAGGGTTAGATTGACAATAAATGCACTAGGAGAACTAGCTCCAATTAGCACCTGTTGGGTTGGATACTAGTTTTTTTGGTGGGTTACAGATGCAACTAGCTCAAACTAGCCCTCATGTTTAGATATACTTTAGGGCTATTTGAGCCTGAACTACCTCAAACTAACTGTAACCCGTGGATACAGCAGCAGATAATTTATAAGAATGACCTAAACTCCTTCCAGCCCATAGTATAAGATGTTAATTCATCTAATATGTGAGTATATTGGATGTTATAAGATACTCCCTCCGTTCCTAAATATTTGTCTTTTTAGAGATTTCAAATGGACTACCACATACGGATGTATATAGACATATTATAAAAGAGTGTTGTACTACATCATTGTGCAATTGCTGTTTAGCTTCTAATATTAACTTGGTGCTTTTAGGTACATGTGTCATTGGTAAAGATCCGTGTTTCGACCCTTTCTGCGTATGGGGCAATGAGATATCGATGAACCAGCATCAAGTGAGGAAGCTGATAAAGATTGTTAGTAAAATGGGTCCAAAGATGGCAATAACACCTTTTGTTTACACTTTATCCAAGACAACAGCGAACTGCAGGATGGTAAGTAAGAACTCTGTAGCCTTGTTTTTACTGCCCATAATGAGTTGTGTTAGATGACAATGTCTGAAATCTTATTCCTTTGCAGTGGTTGCCAAAGTAGTTTACTCAAGATTACCTCTCAAACTACATGATTGGTGGGCATGCAAAGGTTAAAGTATTTCTACCAGAGCACGATGATTATCTAGATGTTTTCATGAAGACCGTGAAGGATGGGCGGTCGGCCATTACAAGGGGTTGGACTAGAGTCGTGCGTGCCTTCTGCATGGAGGAGGGCACAATATGGGCATTCTGCTTCACCTTGTTCAGCAACCAGAATATATTTCGCCTCTTTCTTTACCGTCTTTAATGGTACAAGTATACAACTGTGGTTCATCATTCTTTATTCGGTTCTTATGTAATTCTTGAACATATGTACCTATGAATCGAATAATGCATTGGTTGTTTGAACCAGATGGATATGAATAAAGCTGTAGCATACATTCAAATTCAAATCCAAATCCGGTACAATTTGGAAAAGCAGCAATTAAATTACAGTGAAATTACGCTCTCTAGGTTGTTACGGCACATACGGTTGGTAAAACACAAACGTTTGCGATATGCACCATAATCCGAGACGGTTCACAGAGAGGAAACATGTGCAAGCATGCACAAAGTTGCCTATTGCAAAGCGTGTGCGATGTCAGACAATATCACAAATGGTACGGGCAAACTAAATGTTTGCGTTAGTTGCCTTATCGTACACGATTCGCAACCATGAACGGTTTCTGATGAAGTATGCATCGTAAACGTTGCACCACAGAATAGCGTGTGCGATAGTTGTCGTGTACGATGATGTTACGACGGTCCAACGTTTCGTAATCCTGTCCGACACTCGTACGACGATTAGCTAATCTTCTTAACAGTGAACTGTTTGTGATGGGCCGTGCATCATACACGTTCTATAATAGTGAACCGTTTGTGATGGGCCGCGCATCGTAAACGTAGCACCACAAAATACCGACTGCGATGGCAATGCGAGCAGAAACGAGTAGGAGTACTGTAGGGGCACTATCCCCGACGGTTTCTAGGTCGTGTGGGAAGGACCCCCCTATCGCCCACATTCACTTGGCGACGGTTCCAAATGCCGTCGCGGAAAGGGGTTAAAAACCGTTTGTTTAGGACCGACGCGCACCAGTGGTGGGTTTGGAAGAGTGTCAACTCTAGGTAGTAGTGACCCCACTATTTTGGAGGGTGCTGAATCTTATTACATTGTTGATGAAAGTGGATTTGGAGAGGTCATGACTTTATTTAGTGAAACATCCACTATTTTGGAAGAGGTTTCAATTGACTATGACAATGAAGTTGCTATCTATGATGATTATTATGATGACATGTATGCCATAAAGTGTGATAAATCTTCTATGCTTGTGCTGAAGGAAATATGCCCTAGAGGCAATAATAAAGTTATTATTTATTTCCTTATTTGATGATAAATGTTTATTATTCATGCTAGAATTGTATTAACCAGAAACTTAGTACATGTGTGAATACATAAACAAAACATAAGTGTCCCTACTTGACTAGCTCGTTTATCAAAGATGGTTATGTTTCCTAACCATAGACATGTGTTGTCATTTGATGAACGGGGTCACATCATTAGAAGAATGATGTGATGGACAAGACCCATCCGTTAGCTTAGCATTATGATCGTTAAGTTTTATTGCTATTGCTTTCTTCATGACTTATACATGTTCCTCTAACTATGAGATTATGCAACTCCCGAATACCGGAGGAACACCTTGTGTGCTATCAAACGTCACAACGTAACTAGGTGATTATAAAGATGCTGTATAGGTGTCTCCGAAGGTGTTTGTTGGGTTGGCATAGATCGAGATTAGGATTTGTCACTCCGTATATCGGAGAGGTATCTCTAGGCCCTCTCGGTAATGCACATCACTATAAGCCTTGCAAGCAATGTGACTAATGAGTTAGTTGCAGGATGATGCATTACGGAACGAGTAAAGAGACTTGCCGGTAACGAGATTGAACTAGGTATGGTGATACCGACGATCGAATCTCGGGCAAGTAACATACCGATGACAAAGGGAACAACGTATGTTGTTATGCGGTTTGACCGATAAAGATCTTCGTAGAATATGTAGGAGCCAATATGAGCATCCAGGTTTCGCTATTGATTATTGACCGGAGATGTGTCTCGGTCATGTCTACATAGTTCTCGAACCCGTAGTGTCCGCACGCTTAACGTTCGATGACGATCAGTTAGTTTATGTGTTTTGATGTACCGAAGGTTGTTCGGGGTCCCGGATGAGATCACGGACATGATGAGGAGTCTCGAAATGGTCGAGACATAAAGATTGATATATTGGAAGGTTATATTCGAACACCGGAAAGGTTCCGGGGGACACCGGACAAATACCGGAATACCGGGGAGTTACCGGAACCCCCCGGGGGGTCAATGGGCCTTCATGGGCCTTAGTGGAAATAGAGGGCACCAAGGGAGCTGTGGGGCGCGCCCCCCTAGGCCCAAACCGAATTGGTTTAGAGCTTGGGGGCGGCCCCTCTTTCCGTCTCCCCTCCTTCTCTTTCCTTCCCCTCCTAGTTGGACTAGGAAAAGGGGAACCTACTCCTAGTAGGAGTAGGATTCCCCCCTTGGGGCGTACCCTATGAGGCCGCCGGCCCCTCCCCTTGCTCCTTTATATACAGGGGAGGGGCGCACCTCTAGGACACACAAGTTGACAATTGTCTTAGCCGTGTGCGGTGCCCCCCTCCAAAGATTTCCACCTCGGTCATATCGTTGCAGTGCTTAGACGAAGCCCTGCGCCGGTAGCTTCATCATCACCATCACCACACCGTCGTGCTGACGAAACTCTCCCTCGGCCTTAGCTGGATCAAGAGTACAAGGGACGTCACCAAGCTGAACGTGTGCAGATCGCGGAGGTGCCATGCGTTCGGTACTTGGATCGGTTGGATCGCGAAGACGTTCGACTACATCAACCGTGTTGTCATAACGCTTCCGCTTTCGGTCTACGAGGGTACGTGGACAACACTCTCCCGCTCGTTGCTATGCATCACCTAGATGGATCTTGCATGTGCGTAGGAATTTTTTTGAAGTTAGTGCGTTCACTAACATGTGCATCATCAAAAAAGTGTTGTATGTGATGGTTATATTGTTGAATCCATTCATGATGTCTCTGAAAATTATTATGAGGAAGGAACTTATGCTCTTACATATCTCAATAATATCAAGTTTCTTCTCTATGTGTTGATTGTTTTGAAGTTGCACTTGTTTTGCCTTGCTATGCTAGTTGATTCTTGCTCCCATAAGTTGTTTGATCACAAAATCCCTATATATAGGAAGTGGGTTAGACCTAAATGTGCTAGTCATATGCTTCATGATGCTCTATTTATGTTTCAGTTCTTATCTTTTATGCGAGCATCATTCAAATCATCATGCCTAGCTTAAAAGGCATTAAAGACAAGCGCCATTTGGGAGACAACCCAAGACTTTTACCTACTGTTTTTGTGTGTTCACATGATTAAGCTACTGTAGTAATCATGTTTTATTGCTTTTGTTTCAATAAAGTGCCAAGTAAAGCCTTTAGGATCTTCTTGGGTGATAGTTGTTTGATCCTGCTGAAAAACAGAAACTTTTGCACCTACGAAAATAATTTTCATAAATCACAGAAACGTGCTTTTGCCCTGTTTCTTTTTGCAGAATATTCATATACAAATTGCTCAGGTTTTCCTAATTTTTAAGAATTTTTGGAGTAGCAGAAGTATGGTTGGAGTACAGATTACTACAGACTGTTCTGTTTTTGATAGATTCTGTTTTCAATGCATAGTTTGCTTGTTTTCTACTTTCTATGGCTTATATTGCTGAATATAAATTGTAGAAGTGATATACTATAGTAGGCATTGTGTGGAAACAATTATGAATCTTGTCTTTGACAGTACCAAAGTGAATTGGTTTGCTCTTTATCATACTAACCTATCTCATGAAGTTCCGTTAAGTTTTTTGTGATTGAAGTTTTCAAGTTTTGGGTGGGATATCAATATAAGGAGAATAAGGAGTAACAAGACCCTAAGATTGGGGATGCCCAAGGCACCCCAAGGTAATATTCGAGGAAGATCCAAGCAACTAAGCTTGGGGATGCCCCGGAAGGCATCCCCTCTTTCGTCTCCATCATTATCGGTAACCTCACTTGGAGCTATGTTTTCATTCATCACATGCTATGTCTTTTACTTGGAGCGTCATTTTATTTTTCTAGGATTTGCTTGATGTTATTTAGAATAATGTTGTTCATCTTTTATTTCAATAAAAATGTCAAGGACAGCCTTCACATTGCTTATTTTGCAAGTCTACATGTTGCTGTTTCAAAACAGAAAGTTTGTCGCAGTTGCAAAAATTCCCAAGAAAACTAAGAATATGATAAAATGTTGAAACTTTTTGCATAATAAGCTCTGATAAATTTTCTACAGTGTGGTAAATTTTCATAATTTTTGGAGTTAGGGAAGTATTGATACTCTTTCATTCCTTACAGACTGTACTGTTTTGGCAGATTGCTGTTATGTTTGCATTGTTTGCATATGCTTGCCTGTTTAATGAATCTATTTGAGGATAGGAGTACTAAATATGCAGAGGCATTTAGTATGAAATGTTGAATAATAATTTTAGTGACTTGCTACAGTCGAGAATAATAAGGTTTTTCCATTAGTTTATACTAACTTATCTCACGAGTTCTTGTTGAGTTTTGTGTGGATGAAGCTTTTGAGATTTAGGAAAACTGTGATATGAGAAGAATTAAGGAGACACAAAAGCTCAAGCCTGGGGATGCCCAAGGCATCCCAAAATAATATTTCAAGAAGTCTCAAGCATCTAAGCTTGGGGATGCCCCGATAGGCATCCCACCTTTTTCTTCAACAATTATCGGTTAGTATCGGTTGAGCCTAAGTTTCTGCTTCTTCACATGAGTTGTGCTATTCTTAGAATGTCATTTTAATTTTGCTTTTGCTTGTTGTTTTAATAAATTATTAGATCTGAAAGTTTTTAAATAAGAGAGAGTCCTCAAATACTACCTATTTACTTAACTACTCGTTTGATCTTCACTTATATCTTTTTGGAGTAGTTTGTCATTTACTCTTGTGCTTCACTTATATCCTATGAGTAAATTGTTGAATAAATTGAATATCATGAAGTTGAAATCATATCATGCCTAGTGGTAGCTTCACATTGGGTTTAAGTGAAATCTTTTGAGGCTTGACAATCACAATTTTGGTCATACAAGAAATTCACGAATAATTAGTATAAGGAAGAGAACTTTCACATGCAAATACACTATCATGGAAATCTTTTGTGATTGTGAGCCCCCATCAAAATATTATATGCCAAAATTATTGACGTTGGACAAGGAAGACAACGTAATGGTTTATGTTTGTTCATATTCACATAGAAGTCATATTGTCATAGGTCCTTTAACCACTACTAGAGAAAAGCCTAGCAGTAGCGTGGGTTTTAGGTATATCAGTAGCGCAGGTGCCCGCGCTACTGATACGACGCTACAGCTAACAGGTAGTAGTGGCACGGGTGCCACCCACGCTACTAGTACGTCCGTTAGTAGTAGCGTGGATACAACCCGCGCTACTACTAACTAGTAGTAGCGTGGTTCTGGACCCTCGCTACTGCTAACTAATTAGGAAATAAAAAATAAATTCCAGCCATGGCTGCTGCTGCTAGGCGTGATCGTCTTCTTCATCCATGGCCGATGCTGATCCTGGAGGGGATGAAGTCGTCCATGAAGATGGTGCTTCCCCATCCAACTCTTCTCCACACCTCTCCATTGCCGCTGCTACAAAAAAAGAGACAAGGATTAGAAGATGAAGAGAGAGATAGAGAGGAGTAGGTGCAGCAACTCACCAGTGGCCGCCGGAGTTGGAGCCGAAACCCTAGATGACGCCATGGGTTGAGTCCATCAGAGATCTGGCCATCGTCATGGGCGGCGCTCTGCTGGATCTTCCTCTCCTTCCAGCGGCGAGGAGGAGGAGGAGGAGGAGGAGGAAGGAGGAGCAGCGGAGGAGGAGGAGGAGGAACGAGGGGCTACAGTGGAAGAGGAGGTTGCCAGAATTGAGGGAGACATCGCGGCGCGAGGCCGGCAGTTGTCGTGGAGGAGGAGACGCGCATGTGCAGGAGCGCCATGGAGAGAGAGAGATAGAGGAGGAGAGGGACAGGGGAGAGGAGTGATTTGGACGAGGAGATGGGGATTTCAGGGCTGTTAAAAAACCCAGTACTTAGTAGTAGCGCGGGTTTTTACCCCTCGCTTCTACTATGGCATGTCCCGGGGGGCACGGTAGAGACCGCTTAGTAGTAGCGAGGGGTAAAAACCCGCGCTACTACTATGAACTTAGTAGTAGCGCGGGTTTATAACCCTCGCTACTACTATGGCATGTCCCGGGGGGGCACGGTAGAGACCGCTTAGTAGTAGCGAGGGTTAAAAACCCGCGCTACTAGTAAGTAGCAGTACCGAGGGGTATAAACCCGCGCTACAAGTAAGTGTCTGTGTATAAGCTTTTCCCTAGTAGTGAAAATGTGGTGCTTGCCCCCTATTTTGCTAGCCAAAAAATCCGCACTAAGTAGAGATACTACTTGTGCATCCAAAAACCCTTAAACCCAAATCTTATTTTCAAGAGTCCACCACCTACCTAAGAATTGAGCAAGATCCTTCAAGTAAGTTGTCATCGGTGCAATAAGGCAATAAAAATTGCTTCTAAAAGTGTTAGATCATTTAGTGTAAGAGAAAATTGAGCGTTGTACGAACTTATGATGGCAAAGCAATAAAAGCGACGGACTGCATAATAAAGGTTGCTATCATAAGGGGCAATATAACGTGACGTTCTTTCGTACTAAGGGATTGAGCATACAAACAAATAAGCGCATGGCAACCTCTGCTTCCCTCTGCGAAGGGCCTATCTTTTACTTTTCAGTATTTACTTTTATGCAAAGAGTCAAAGTTTCTCTCTCTATTCCTTTTTATTTTTCTCTTTTGGCAAGCATCATGTGGTGAGGAAAGATCTAGGCACATATGTCCAGTTGAATATGGGCAGCATGAGTTATTATTATTGACATCACCCTTGAGGTGAATACGTTGGGAGGCAAAACAATAAGCCCCTATCTTTCTATGTGTCCGGCTGAAACATTTTGCTCATCTGTACGCGGTGAGTGTTAGCAATCATAGAAGACTATATGATGGTTGAGTATGTGGAGCTCTTACTTAGACTCCGTTGAATAAGTCGAATTGCAATTGCTTGGTGACTAAGAACATAGGTTGTTGGGTTTCAAGAGAGTTCGTTGTTTAAACCGTAACATGTGAATTGGTTGCCACTACAACATGAGAAATTTTATGAGAAATAATTGCTTTTATGATGCTAGGAAAAGTGATTGAAACTGTCATTTATCAAACTTATGCACTTTTCTAGCATTCACACGTCATAAACTATTTCTTTTATCATTTACCTACTCGAGGACGAGTAGGAATTAAGCTTGGGGATGCTGATACGTCTCCAACGTATCTATAATTTATGTAGTATTCATGATGTTATTTTATCATTCTTGGGTGTTTTACAATCATTTTATAGCAACTTTATATCATTTTTTGGGACGAACCTATTGACCCAGTGCCCACTGCCAGTTGCTGTTTTTTGCTAGTTTTTTACATCGCAGGAAATCAATATCAAACCGAGTCCAAACACCGCGAAACTTCACGGAGATTTTTTATGGACCAGAAGGAGCCCAATGGGCCTGAGCTGCACCTGGGGGGTGCCCCGAGGGGGGCACAACCCACCAGGGCGCGCCAGGGCCCCCTGGCGCGCCCAGGTGGGTTGCGCCCACCTCGGTGGCCTCCCACACCCCCTCTTTGCACTATAAATTCCCAAATATTCTGAAACCCATCGGGGTAGCCCTAGACGAGAAGTTCCGCTACCGCAAGGCCTCTGTATCCACGAGATCGAATCTAGACTTTGTTCCGGCACCCTGCCGGAGGGGGGAATCATCTCAGGTGGCCATCTTCATCATCCCGGTGGCCACCACAATGAGGAGGGAGTAGTCCACCCCTGAGGTTAAGGGTTTGTACCAGTAGCTATGTGTTTAATCTCTCTCTCTCTCATGATCTATATCACGGGCTTTGTTAATATAGTCGGATCATATGATGTTTCTCCCCTCTATACTCTTGTTATGATGAATTGAATCTTTACCCTTCAAAGTTTTGTCTTGTCGGATTGAATATTCAGAGATGAGAATACATGATATATGTCTTGCAATATGAATACTTGAGGTGACAAATGGGGTATCATATTGATTCACTTGATATGTGTTATGGCATTCAACTCGCAGATTCCCGCGGTGATATTGGGGTAATCTATGCATAGGGGTTGATGCACGTTTTTCTCTGACAGAAACTTTGGGGTCTCTTTATAGTTCTTTGTGTGGACGGAGTATTATGAATATGAATTTGCTTTGGTGTTATTCTAGTACGAACTCTAGGATAGATCGAATGGAAAAAATAGCTTTGTGTTATTTTAGTACGAACTCTTGAATAGATCGAACGGAAAGAATAGCTTTGAGGAAGTTTCTTGCCCTACAAACAATTCCTATCTTTTGTACCCCGCTAATAGGAACTCGGGAGTGATTCTTTGTTGCACCATGAGGGATAATCATATGATCCAACTATGTTAGCATTGTTGAGAGATTGCACTAGCGAAAGTACGGACCCTAGGCCTAGTTTTCAAGCATTGCAATACCGTTTTTGTGCCCGTTTACTATTTGCTACCTTGCTATTTTTATTTATTGAGGTTATAAAAATATATTTCTACCATCAATATTACACTTTTATCACCTTCTCTTCGCCGAACTAGTGCACCTATACAATTTGCCATTGTATTGGGTGTGTTGGGGACACAAGAGATTTCTTGTATTTGGTTGTAGGGTTGTTCGAGAGAGACCATCTTCATCCTACACCTCCCACGGATTGATAGACCTTAGGTCATCCACTTGAGGGAAAATTGCTACTGTCCTACAAAACTCTGCGCTTGGAGGCCCAACACGAGTCTACAAGAATAAAGTTGTGTAGTAGACATCAGGCATGCTCTTTGTTTTGGAACTAACATTTCAACTGTGGTATTATAGGAGCAAACCACATCACCTTGGCAGGAATCTTCTTCCTGGGGCGCTCGCCCTCAACATCACCAGGGTCATCGTGGCTGATCTTATAGCGCATTGCACCGCATACCGGGCATGCACTCAAATCCTCGTACTCACCGCGGTAGAGGATGCAGTCATTAGGGCATGCATGTATCTTCTGCACCTCTAATCCTAGAGGGCAGACAACCTTCTTTGCTTTGTACATACTGTCGGGCAATTCGTTGTCCTTTGGAAGCATCTTCTTTAACATTATCAGCAACTTTTGAAATCCCTTGTCAGATACACCATTCTCTGCCTTCCACTACAGCAATTCCAGTGTGGTGCCCAGCTTTTTCTTGTCAGCTTAGCAATTTGGGTACAACAATTTCTTGTGATCCTCTAACATGCGCTGCAACTTCAGCCTCTCCTTTTCAGTTGCGCAGTTTCTCTGCACTGGCAATGGCCCGACCAAGATCATCAGCGGGCTCATCTGATGCCTCTTCTTCAGCTTCTTCCCGCATTGCCGGCTCAGCTTCTTCCCCCATTGTTGTACCATCGTATTTAGGGAACCCATGGCCAGGATAGCTATCGTCGTCCTCTTCTTTTTCATTGTCTTCCATCAGGACCCCTCTTTCTCCGTGCTTGGTCCAAACATTATAGTGGGGCATGAAACCGGACTCAAACAGGTGGACGTGAATGGTTCTTGACTTGGAGTAATTCTGGTCATTCTTACAAACAGCACATGGACAACACATAAAGCAATCCGCCCGCTTGTTTGCCTCAACCACAATCAGAAAAGTATGCACACCTGTAACGAATTGGTGAGAGCATCTTTCATCGTATATCCAGTGCCGGCTCATCTTCATTACACAACACCGAAAATACTAAATTAATACAAGTTCATACATAAAGTCCATACACACTTATTCTCATAAAACAACAAAAAAACTCTCTAGCTAAAGCATTTAAATACAAAAACAAATGCGATCAATATCGCAACTAAGGTAACAATTGATCCAACAACATAATGATACCAAGCCTCACTATCAATCGCATATTTTCTAATCGTTCTAACCTTCAAGCGCATTGCATCCATCTTGACCTTGTGATCATCGACGACATCGGCAACATGCAACTCCAGTTTCATCTTCTCTTCTTGAATTGTTTTCAATTTTTCTTTCAAATACTCGATTTCTTGTTCAACTAAATTTAACCTCTCGACAAGAAGGTCGGTTGGAATTTCCGGTTCACATACCTCCTAGATAAAAACATCTATGTCACGTTGGTCGGCATAATTGTCATAACATGAAATGCAACAAATAGTTATAAAAGAGAATATATACCACATCTGAATCATAAACCGGATGAGGGCCGACGAGGACGGATATCAAAACCATGCCACTATGTGTAACAAACAACATACGGGTAAGGAAATTATACAAGTAACTATATATCTAAATCACACAAACATGATTATTTTTTATAAAAAAATAAGAACAAGAGGCTCACCAAGGTGGTGCCGGCGACATGATCGGAAGGTGCGGGCGATCGACGATGGTTAGGACGGGGACGGGAATGCACTAAATCATGAGTATTAGCTAGGACCTAAATACCCTCTTTAAGGGTTTATATAGGAAAATCCATGTGCGGGCGATCGCGGGCTGGATGAAGGGTTCATGATACAAACCGGGAGTAAATGTGAGCTTTTAGTACCGGTTCGTGCCACGAACCGGGACTAGAGGGACTAGTGGGGCCCCAGCCAGCCACCACCCAGTCCCGGTTCGTGGCATGAACCGGTACTATAGGTTCAACATGAACCGGGACTAATGATGCCCGCCCGCCTAGCCGTTGGAACCGGCACTAATGGTCACATTAGTGTCGGTCCGTTTACAAACCGGGACTAATGTATCTCGCTTAAAGTAGTTTTTCACTACTAGGGAAAACCCTAGTAGTAGCGCTTGTTTTAGAGCTACTAGTAGCGCTTGTACAAGCGCTACTAGTAAGGCGCTACAGCTAACTCGTAGTAGTAGCGCTGATTCACCAGCGCTACTGCTATGCCTAGTTAGCAGTAACGCTTGTCTATGAAAAGCGCTGCTGATAAAATAAGTAGCAGTAGCATTTCTGCTGAAAAGTGCTACTGCTACATTTTTCTGTATTTTTTAAAATGCAGCTTATTGTCATTGTATTTGTATAGGTTTAATATACAGTACTTCCATCATATGATTTTATGGCCATGATTAGTTATTATATATAACAGTGGGTGAAATGAACATGGATTAGATTGAAGTGGAGGCAACATGTGGTGCATGTCGAAAGTAGCACTAATCCAAACTTGAGTTTGGATTAGTGCTACTTTCGACATGCACCACATGTTGCCTCCACTTCAATCTAATCCATGTTCATTTCACCCACTGATATATAATAACTCATCATGCTCATATAACAACTTAGCATCATGCATCATCATAACAACAAGTCCTACTCATCATCCATACAACTTCTACTAGTTATCATAATAACAAGTCATACTCATCATCCTCATAGTCATCTAACCAACCCTACTGAATTTTTCTTAGCACATGCTCATGAGTATTAGCTAGGACCTAAATACCCTCTTTAAGGTAAATAGCATAAAACAAGATAGGCCCTGACTCTCCATTATGGAGAATGGAGATTATCCTGTCTCCAATTCTTGTGCTTCGCTTCCTTTTCCTTCCAAGTAGCTCCATACGATTGACCATACATTTTTTCCAATCTTTGATTGTCATGTGTTGATTGGTTTTTGAAATCCGGTATGAACATCGGTGATGCGTAGGATGACCTGGCCGTAAGTTCATAACATCAAGGCGACCTTTCGGAAACATCATCAGATGAGGCACACAATCATTCGGGATTTTCTGTTGAAAAACATAGTAATAACTTCGTAGTTAGCAATGTAGTTGAGTTTTAGAAGAATTTATGCAAAAGAAGCACAAATGTCATATTAGTACAAAATCTTACCATGACATCTCCATGGATGTTAACGTAGTTCAACACGTGCACTAGTGGCACGTATTGACCATAATGTGCAGGAGTTTGATAATAGATATTGTAATTCTCAAGATCAGTTATAAATGAGATCAGATGATCTTTCTCGTGATAAGTTAATTCTGAGCCATCGGTGTAGTATGTTCTGTCTACCATCTTCTGCACATTCTTTGAAGAATGAAAATAAGCTATCAATGGAAAGAAGTTGTCAACGATTTTGAAGTAAACAATATAAATTACTTAATAACTAGGAAGCATATCAACAAGGACCCAAATGTCCATATTATCTTGGTAGATGTTAGGATCACCAAGATCGAAGGTGACAAGCATACCCTCCTGAAAATCATACATCTTGCAAAGTGCTTCCCAATTCGCGCAACCAAAATGGGATATGCTCTTGGAATTGTATAGTTTTACAGCTAAATCAACACCATGATGGGTCCTTAGGTGAAGTATCTTTGTTTCCATACTTTCATGATCTTCAAAATCCATCCTCTCCAAGACATAGTATCTTCCATGGCATGTGATAAGCTAGTCGAATTGTAAAATACGAAAATATTACACGTTGAAGAAGCAGAAGTCGTGCTTAATTACGAAAAAACACGGGTCCTCGTTGCGTACCGTTTCAACATTGAAGGTCTCCTGGAGTTTAATGCTGAAGCGCTGATCTTCTTCCAGGTGAGGCCTGTCGCAAAGACCCCGGTAGTCGTTGCACCAGTCGCACTCTGGGAGACTTTCGTCATCCGACGACATTTCCTATGTTCATAATTCAAAGATTAAACTTCTAAAATTAAATATATGTACTATAGAAACTAAATTAGATAATTATTATTCATCACGGGTTGACTATTGGTCTGTCGGGATTCTCCTTCCTCTCTCATATATGGTGGACCCTCCCTCACTGATTTTTCGACCGTTGATGATGGTCACTACTCCTCCTTCCCCTAGTGCATAACAAAGGTCTAGCACAAGGAGAAGAAGGAGAAGCGACTCACCACGACAATAGTCGGCATTCTTCTTCTCTCATATATGGTGGAGACACTCCCTCACTGATTTTTCGACCGTCGATGATGGTCGCCACTCCTCCTTCCCCTAGTTCATAAGTGAGGTCTAGCACAACTAGAAGAACTAGAAACGACCCCCACGACAACAGTCGGCATTCTACTTCTCTCATATATGGTGGAGACACTCCCTCACCGATTTTTCGACCGTCGATGATGCATGGTCGCTACTCCTTCTTCCCCTAGTGCATAAGTGAGGTCTAGCACAAAGAGAAGAAGGAGAAGCGACCCCCACGACACCAGTCGGCATTCTTCTTCTCTCATATATGGTGGAGACTCTCCCTCACTGCCATTTTAACTGTCATGTACGAATCCCCAACAGACTTAAAGTCAACTCAAAATGTCGTTTAATTCTCTTTCTAGCAAACCCGGGGCACTCAATATTTCCTACACACAAGTCATGCTTAAATTCACGGAAAAATCCGGCATGACCTTTGCTAAAATAGGACATATCGAGTGCCTGAAATTTGCCAGAACGGAAATGAATCAACACTCCGGCAAAACATAGGCCACTGTGAGGTGTACCCTGCAAACATATGCCACTTGGGCAAGCAATAGTACTACACAGAACACTACATATCACATGTCTAAATCTCCATCATATTTCATGAAAATTATCACAGCTACTCACGTAGCTACTACTCTACTACAACTATCAAAACATCTACATCATCATCGACATGGGGATTTTGCTGGTCTCACCTCGAGGTCGGAGGTGGTCGGTGGCGGGGACGACGGCGGGGATGATGCAGGGGTTCCTTGATTTCTGCAAAAATAAAATGTAAACAAAAACATATTATCCTCATCTTACGACTTAGTGAAAACCCTAAACCAAAATATAAACCAAAACCTACATTTTCTAAAAATTTACTTATTCAAATTTTCTAGAAATTTCCTATTCTATTCAAAAGACCTATATTTACTTATTTTTTTTCAATTTCATATTTTATTCTATTCAAATTTTCTAAATATTTCCTATTCTATTCGAAAGACCTACATTTACTTATTTTTTTTCAATTTCATATTTTATTCTATTTAAATTTACTTATTCAAATTTTCTAAAAATTTCCTATTCTATTCAAAAGACCTACATTTACTTATTTTTTTTCAATTTCATATTTTATTCTATTGAAATTAACTTATTCAAATTTTCTAAACATTTCCTATTCTATTCATAAGACCTACATTTACTTATTTTCTTCAATTTCATATTTTATTCTATCAAATTACTTATTCAAATTTTCTAAAAACAAAATATGCTAAAAACCTACATTTACTAAAAATTCTAAAAACTTCCTATTCTATTTACAGAAAGGGGGAGGAGGAGGTGGGAGGAGGAGGAGGAGGGAGGAGGAGGTGGAGGAGGAGAGAGCAAGAGGGGGAGGAGGAGGAGAGGGAGGAGGAGGAGGAGGAAAGAGAGGAGGAGGGGGCTGCCAGGGGTGAGGGAGGAGCAGGAGGGAGGAGGAGGGTGGCACCTTGGGGGTGGAGGAGGAGGACGACGACGGAGGAGGAGGGACGGAGGGAGGACGGCGGTGGTGATGGCGACAGGCGACGACGAGAGTGTGAGGGGGAGAGTGAGGGGACGCGCGCGGGCTGGTTGGATAAGGGCCCTTAGTGGTAGCGCTTGTTCCTAAAAAGCACTACTGCTATGATCAATAGCAGTAGCGCTTTTAAGGAACAAGCGCTACTACCAAGAGCAGTAGCAGTAACGCTTTTAGTGAACCAGTGCTACTACTAATTTTAAGCATGTAAAAAAAGCATTAAAAGCATCAAAAAAGCATTGGCCATCATTGTTCTTTTTGTGTGGAATATGAATTGTCAGTATGAATCCTCCCCGGTTTAGGAACCGGCAAGGATTCATATTGCGACCATAAATCCTACACATAGATTACAATGAAGACCAACTGGTTGTAATAGTTTGAGAAGCACCATATTTAAGGTGGTAAAGATTCTGTTCGCGGAGCGAGGTGGGACTAAATTAACTTGGCCTGGACAGAATTTATCAGTAGCGCCGGTTGGTGGAAAGCGCTACTTCTAAGTACAATAGCAATAGCGCTTTTAGAGAACCGGCGTTACTACAATACAAAAAAAGACACATCCGTGACATTTTGGGCCGAACGAAATTTTTTACATAGATGTGGTGGGGTCCTACTTCTATGACAAAAATTCGTACTTATGACACTTCTATGACAATAATTGTGAAAAAACCCGGTATCATCATAGATGTGGTGGGGTCCTAGTTCTATGACAAAAATTCATGACAGAAAATGGGCTTTCCGTCCTGGGCGGCTTGGAGACGCAACTGCATGACATTCTTTGGGCCGTTCATGACGGAAAAAACCATGGTAGAAGCGAGGGCGAGGAAAATATCGGGGAGTTCCTGGTTACGGTGTCTGGTCGGGGCTGTTAACTGAACCCGATCGAGCACTTCCTTCGCTACTGCTGCTAACTGAAGTCGATCGATGCTGCCTCTGGATGAACAATGAGCATTGTTGGGGGGTTTGGATGAACAGTTCCCAGTGGGGGTTGGATGAACAGGAACCGGTGGTACTAGAGGTCGTTGCCGCTGGATGAACAGTACCTCGATCGAGCCGGTGGATGAACAGGACCTCGTGGAGGGCTGGATGAACAGGACCCTGTGGAGGGCTAGTTGAACAATAGCTGGTGGAGGGCTGGATGAACAGTAGCCCGTGGAGGGGTGGTTGAATAGGACCCCTGTGGAGAGGGCTGGTTAAACAGTAGCCGGTGGAGGAGCGCGGGTGGAGGCTGGATGAACAGGAGCCCGTGGATGAACAGTCGCAGGTGGTGGCTGGAGGAGGTCGACGGTGGATGAACAGTAGCCCATGGAGGCTGGAGGAGGTCGACGGTGGAGATGAACAGTATCTCGTGGAGTCCCGTTTTGCGGGACGCCACATCCCTCCCATGAACAGGACCCCAGTTTTGACCGTAGCGCTCCAACACAAGTCCGTTTCCTCTGTTTTGCGGTATGCCACACCCCTCCCGATCAACAGGACCCCATTTCGACCGTAGGAGGTCCAACAGAAGTACGTTTCCTCCGTTTTGCAGTATGCCAAACCCCTCCTGATGAACAGGATCCCATTTCGACCGTGGCCGGTCGAACACAAGGCCGTTTCCTCTGTTCTGCGGTACGCCAGGCCTCATTTCCATCGGCTGTTCCGTCCAAGCCGGTTGGCTCCCGATGAACACGACACATTTCGTTCCTACCCAGCCGGTTGGCTCCCCATCAACACAACGACGACGCAGCTTCTCTGTTCCGACCCAGCCATGTACACGAGCCCTGGCCGTACGTATGCGCGAGTAGGTATTCGAGTCCCCGCCCGTATGTACGTACGTGGCCGTATTTACTTTCTTGCACCCTGGCCGCTGTACGTACCTGTACATGCTACGTGCACGCCTCTACTACGACACGTGCGCGCCTCTACTACGACACGTGCCCTTCCTTACATGGCCACGGTTCATCGCTGCAGTCTGCAGACAGACCGATCGTATGTATGTACACATTCACGACTAGAATGACAATGCTACGTACGCTTCGACCGGGTGGGTCCCGACTGTCAGGCACTTCCTTGAGTGCGAAGATGTAGCTGGTGGGTCCGAGCAGTCAGGGGGCGAATCTTTTTTTTTGCCCGTAATATGGACGCACTTCCTTGCGTGCGAAGATGTAGCTGGTGGGTCCCAGCAGTCAGGGGGGAAACGTTTTTTCGCGAAATACGGTGGCCCATCCTATGGGTCCCTGCTGTCAGGTGGAGGAATAATTATTTTCCGCGTAATAAGGAGGCACTTCCTTGCTGCGGCCGTGGACCCAGTTGTCAGCGCCTCCACGTACAGTACTCTTCCGATGGAAGTTGGTCGTTGACCACATTGACCACGCCGCGCCGAGAGCACCAAGGCAGTGGACGACGGCGAGGCCTAGGAAGGGGACGACGCGGAGCCGGGGAAGACGCGGCAGTGGATGCTCACGTGAAGAGGAGTACGAGGGTTCACTGGTTCGGCTGCGGTGTGAGGATGCCGTCGCCGCAGGGCCTGTCAGCGGTGGGAGTGGTAGGGGGAGGTGAGGCCTCCACGGCAGCACAGCCGGCCATGGAAGGTAGGAGCAGGCGGCACGACCGGCGCTGCTTTGGGCGGCTGGAGCAAGAAGACCAGAGGTTGAAGAATCACAACGGCCATTGGATGGACATCGTACGGTCACTGCAGCTAGAATCATTTATATTGACTAAGTTGACAAAGCCCTTGATACGCGTCAACATAGTAGGCCCACAGGTCAGCCTCCGAAATAGTGTGTCCCAGATGTCAGGGGGAGGAATCATTTTTTGGGCGGCTGAAACTAGAATATACGAGATTGAAGAAGAAGCACGACATCCGTTGGATGGACATCCAACGGACACTACTGCTAGACCCGTGTGTTGACTATCAGTTGACAAAGCCTTGCATACACGTCAACTTAGTAGGCCCACAAGTGTGTGGCAGAGAACTTATAGCCCATTTGCGATTTGTAAGAATGCACAACCCATTTTTGAATTCTAATGGAGTTTACAACAGCCCATTTTCTAGCTAGGACAACGATTAATAATTTCAACCAACTGTTCAAAACAAAATTCAATAAAATTTCCCACATTTTTTGATAGGATCCGAAATATTTTTGTCCCAAAATTTCTAGTCAGATTAAATACAATTTCAATATAAATTTGTATTAGGTAAAAATCCAACGAAACATTGCGCGCGCAACAATTAATGAAATTAAAATTTTCAAAATCCAAAAGTAATATTTTATAAACTAATTACGTATTTGGTGCATTTTTTATAGTTACTCCCTGTTTTTATAATTACATCCCATTTATTATTTCTTAAAGCCCATTTTCTTGTTAAGCCTAATGCAGTCCAGCGGGGCGGAGAATAACAAGTTGACCCGGATTGTGTACTACTGTCGGCCCAGTTGCATTGCTGATGTTGAAAAAAAGGCCTGTGTAGTACAGTACAACCTTACATGGCTACTCAGCCCACATTCAGCGACGATGGAAAGGCCCAGACAAGGCTTCTGTACAACTTTTTGAAGTCACCGAGCTCAGTTAATAACTTAAGAAAAAAGTTAGAGTACAGTGGAACCTAATTAAAAGCTGTCATGAGCGAAGAAATAATTCAACGGGTCCCACTTGTGCGTGTGTGTGTGCGCGCACGCGCGCGTGTGTGTGTGTGAGAGAGAGAGACCCATCGGTCGATGCTCGTAAATACATCTTTCAGCCATATGCATTGATGATGCTCAGTAAAAACTTATATAGTTGACACAATCATCTAGAACACCATAGCACATTGAACTTGCATACCAAAATTTCACGCAGGCGGCACAATCAGGGTGTAAGCAGTGGATCGCTACGGGTAGGGCTATGTTGAAACTAAGGAACTCGTACATAACGGTTCATCGTCTTTATCAATGACGGGGAAATATCTTGAATGATGTGCAAAGAAAACGGATAGACAACACAATATATAAGTTCTGCTAGAACATTAAGTTGACGTACAACCTTTTCTAAAAAAAATCAGGTAAAAAATAGAACGGGTCGTCTGGCAAGATTCAGTTGTTACCTCAAATTAGAGCACATCCAGGCAGCCAGCCCTGCCTCTTCTCCCAAAGAAGCAGTGGCCTCCGCCGCGTGATGGAGTAGGCCCTGTGCCATCCATCGTTCCGAGCAACACGGGGAAAGTCTGGCATTGACTCCTGTAATGGACGTCGTCGACGGACCCGGGCACCAGGGGCGGCGGCAGGACTTCGATTGATGGATTGACCACTTCTTCGACATGCACGAACACTCGATACAGGTACATCCCTAATGTGGTTCGCGGCGGCCTTGGTGGCGACGAATAGTACAACCCCGGTTCCTGCACCGGTATCTCGACACCAATCACCTTCGGTATGGTGGACGGCTTCTTCATCCATGCCATAACCGTCAGAGCCCAGCTGTCTGGAGGAAAAAAACATGCTTACCAGCTCACCTCCAAGGTCGTTGATAAGCTCATTCATGGACTCGCTGTTCCAAGCACGTCAAGGCATGCCATGGAAGGTAAGCTTTGTTAAAAACTCAAGATCAGAGGGCACCAAGCCCCATCCTCAGTGCCACCGATCAAAGCTCACCAGCGCGCCATCGCAGAAGAAACGCCGGGAAGATTCGAACACACGACTGCAGTCGAAAGTTGTCCAGAACCTGACGAAGAAATCAGCCGGTGGCGGACACACTTCGACGAGAAAGTCACTTATTTGGATGCCATGCGCAATGCCAAGTGTTTTGACAAGGTCGTCCAGCGAGACGGGAGGCCGGTCGCTGTTGATGGTTACCATCAGCACTTTGCCGGCAAACTGGTCGTCAAGCGCCGCCATGCCACTATTGAGCGACAGCACGCAGCGCCCAAAGGCAGGACAGACCTCAGGATCTCCGGCTCGGAGATCCGCATTGACCGGCGACATGATAGTGCGCTTGAGTACAGGGAGTACAGGAGGGGGATTTGGGCGTGGAGTAGGAATCGAGATTCTAGAGGTGGGGGCGGGGCGGTTGATTGGGGATGGAAAGGTAGCATGAATTTCTAACACGCGCCAATATGCTCTTGGCACGCAAGCGCACAAAAACACCGGTGGCGCCCACATGTCGGCCTAAGAGTCCCTATTCTTTCTTTTTTTGAGAGCCTGGCCTTTTTTAGGATCTTTTGAGAGCCCGGCCTGAGAGTCATAATTGAACTATTTGGCATTGCCTTACTACTCGGCCCATATTCAACGACACCTCACTGGCCCAAACAAGTGTACATCATCGAAAAGACACTGAGCTCAAATTATAACTTGAAAAAAGGAGATATACTCTAAACACTGGAGAATGGTGATGCCCTCATTTAGCCCACCAGCAGTTCGAGACAATAAACAGTTCGAAACAACGATATATACAACATTCAAACACTGACTAGTGAGTACTACTGACATAAACAGCAAGACATGATAGTTCATAAGAAATCTTGCTACACCACCAAAACACACCCATCTGCAGCGCTCAGACTCTTGTGATCCAGACGAGAATGACATACTAAATAGAGGCAACTATTACATAGTAAGAGTGACATAGACGAGGATGACCAAATGACAAGGAATATGCATAACAAAAGAGATAACTAACCATCCAGATCAAGCAGCAAAGACAACAAGTCATTCGAAGAGGGATGATCCAACACCATCATAATTTGCAGCCCCGGTTCAGCCACCAGTGATCCGGAGACACCAGTACTCCACCCTTTCGACGCAACAACCCAATTACCTATCAACCTAAAGGCTTGAACCAAATCACTGCCTATCGGACTCGACACATCCAAGGATCAAAGTTAATCCAGATGCCTTTGTCATTCTCACCTTCTTTTGGTTGCAGGCTGTATCATTGACAATCAGGGGAGTTTGCTCCCGAACTCCTAGGGCTGGCCGTGTAGACACAGTTTTCCATAGCAAACAGAGCCTCTTTGCGATCAAGGTCCTTGCCAACGGTGATCTCCTGGTTAATCGGATAATTGAGTCCAAGAAACAGAGAGTATGAACCAAGGCTGTTTAGCCGTCTCCAACTCAAAAATCCTGCAGGCCCCAACAAGCTGGTATCCTGCTCATAGACGTAACAGCCACTGTCCGGATACTCACGTATTTCATGGTGCTTGCATACAGTGGGGTTTTTTCAATATAACTTTTCTGTCTCATGTGTCCGAATGATCATCATTCTTTTGTCGTCCTCTAATCGAGCGAGGAACCAGTTGTGCTTCCCTGTTTTTGGCAAAGGTGGTGTGATTACAAAGGGTAGTAACTGTAGGGACACTACATCATATCAAAAAGTACATGCATTGTTAATGTAAGATCAGCATTGTTCAGAGTATGAGTAGGATAATGCAAGAAACAACATTGATATGTCCCTGTTGGAACTGGGAGGAAAATACAGGGAAATGTATATTGGGTTTGAAAATATAGAAGTGCCATGCATGGTTATACTCATGTTATCTCAGCATGTGATGGGGAGCTCTAAATTTGAATTTGAAACTTATAAAACGAAAAAATTCAACACAAATAAACTGGGAGAGAGGGAGTATACCTTTGGATGTGTCCCATACGAAACAAGTCCCCTGGTTTGTCACCGCAAAGATGCGGTTCGAAAGGAGCACAGCGTCTTCGTACTCGTACGGCAACAAATCGGCCGCAGACAACATCGTCCACCTTTGACCACCATGTGCAAGGTTCGTGCTATCTTCTTCAATCTCATCGTGGTTCCATCGTACCAATTCAGGTGGTGGCCCGTTGCATGGCTGATCCCAATGTTGAACAAAGGTTCTACGGGAACGGTGTCACCGTTGTAAATGTTGTGCAAATTGATGTTGGTACCCTCCCGTACATATGCAAGCCAATCTCCACTCGCACCGAGCCTGACCTGTGAGAAAGTGGGCAGGGGGAGAATTAGGAAATGGACACGGAAGTAGTCTTTAGAATGCATTTACTACGTGATCAAACTCATGTTACCTGCTCATCGGACAAAATCCGAGTGCCCCTCAACGTCGGCATCTCAAGGGGCGTCAACTTCCAACTATGGCCACGCCGCACTGGAGAGACCCCCAAGGAAACATCCTCGTGCGTTGCACAGAACATCAAGATGCATTTGTATGAGTAGTTTATCTTGTGAGAGAAAAGGATGAACGGGGGAAGGCCTTATTTGAAATTGTGGAGAGGGGTGTAGGTTTCTTTTTGCAAAATTGCCACAGTTTTCTTCCTATCCATCAGATATAAATCGGACGGCTTATAAAAAAGCAGAGTTGGTGATGATGGTGTGCCTCCCATCCTGCAATATGGGTCGTCCGATCTATATCTAACGGATAGGAAGGAAACTATGACAATTTACCCGCACTCCTCTCAACATTTGGAGATAAGGCCTTCCTTCGTTCATCCTTTTCTCCCACAAGATCTTGATGTTCCGTGCAACGCATGGGCATCTTGCTAGTATAAGAGGGGTGTGGGTATTTTTTTGCAAAATTGCCATAGTTTCCTTCCTATCCGTCAGATATAAATCGGACGGCCTATACTGCAGAATGGCTTGCACACCATCATCAACAACTCTATTTTTTATAAGAGTAGAGTAGAGATAGAGATAGAGACTACTACTACCAATGTGGATCCAAAGTAGTAGAATAATACTTGTTCACGGGCTTGAAATATAAACACTCTAGTTTTGATATACATATATCAGTAAAAGTAAATCATGCTTCACTCAAAATATATTCCTCGGGCTGTTTTGATGGTTTGAAGATAACAGGTTTTAAAAATTTTGGAGCTATTTTTTTACATTTTGTAGTGTGGCACGGCATCCGGTGCACCTAATCATCTGGAAAAAAATGAGTTTGGGTCGGTGGCACACCCTGCGGCAAGATGCCCGTGTTGCCTTCTTCTATAACTAGCAAGATTCCCGTGCATTGCAAGGAACATCAAGATGCATTTTTTTACAAAACACCTGTTGCGATTGACCCTTGTAGGAGTAATCCCATGTGTAAAAACTAATGATATCTCGAGAATTTTATCGGAAAAATGGTATATTTGGAACAAGTTTTCTCTACTACTACTCCTTGAAGTGAGCGGTATGCAATGCATGTGTCAGCAGACATGACAGCTTGTCCATGGAAGTTGAACCACGGCGACCATCACGTTTCTTGTTTCTACCACTGCCACACCCACACGCGATTCCCACGCCGCCGCCCCAACCCACGGCACGACATCCCCCGATGTGCGCCTCATCCCTCTCGGCCCCACCGCTCCTCTGCCTTTGTGTGCATGACATGCGGGCCAGCTGAACTGCGGCGACCATCAACTTTCTACCACAGCCACACCCGATTGGACGCGGTTTGCCTGCTCCGATCCGTACTCCCGCACCATCGAATATTCATCCAGCGGCTGTGACACATTTCGTCCCGGGCATCAATCCTCAGCTGGAGTACTTCTGTACTACAGGTAGTACCCGCCGGTGTGGCCATCTACGCCTCGTAACGCCTCGACGCCCAGCTATGGCACCCTCGCCACGGCCACGCCACCACCGGCCGGTTCATCTCAAACGAGTGAGTCGCGAACCACGCCACCACCTTAAGAATGACATGTGGGCTAGCCGCATTTAAGGTCCGCATGTCATTGACTCATAGGCCGGTCCACTAAGCAACTGAAGCTCGGTCCCGTGGGCCCCGAGAGGGAAATGTAACTCCTGCGGCAGGCCTTGTGGTGGTCCCGCAGTACGAGATCGTGCCAAACCCGGATGAGATTTGGTAACCAACTAGTAAGCTACACGTGCATTGCATGCATGAGATTTGGTAACCAAATCTCTACTCTCTATATCTATATCTATATCTATATCTATATCATCAATACTCTTATAAAAAACAGAGTTGGTGATGATGGTGTGTCTGCCATCCTGCAATATAGGCCGTCCGATTTATACCTGACGGATAGGAAGGAAACTATGGCTATTTTGCAAAAAGATGCCCTCACCCCTCTCCACATTTGCAAATAAGGTCTTCTATTGTTCATCCTTTTCTCCCACAACATAAACTACTCATACAAATGCATCTTGATTTTCCGTGCATGCAACGCATGGGCATCTTGCTAGTTATGAATAAATAACACTCTATCAACGAGCCCCATTAGACACCAAATTTCTTGGCTTCCGTGCTACAGCTAGATCTTCCCCTCATTTCTGTTTTCCAAGCCAGCGGCGGGCGGGGTGCGGTTTGCCAATGGTCGGTTTGCTCAATAGCAGTCCCACATAAAAGTGAAAATGCTAGGCAACACGCCTTCCCTAGCTATGTGGCGTGCCGGACGGGCCGTGGAGTACTCCCGATTCCCGGGCGTGTGGGGGTGCGACGCGAACGCGGCAGGCCTTTTCCTTTTACTGGCAACGTGCCCGTGCGTTGCGACGGATCCAAAGTAGTAGAATAGTAGTACTTGTTCACAAACTTGAAAGAAATCACTCTTGTTTTGATATACTCCTAATATATTACTTTTTTCACTCAAAATATATTTCTCAGGCTGTTTTGATGAGGTGAGGGAGGGATGTGGTTGCTTTCAAGATAATAAGGGGTTTTCTGCAAATTGGAGGAGAGAAGTGGGCTATTGTTGCAAAAATGCCACAACTTACCTCACAGCCGTTACATGCAGATCTAATGGTCAGAAACGACGGATGGCAGACACACCACCATCACCAACTGAGTCTTTTATAGGAGTAGGAGTAGACAAAAATGTATAAATTGTAACATTTGGTTCTGCTCCTTGGCATGATCGATAGATAGAAATAACGATTGGAAACGAAATAACGATTGGAAACGCTAGGGCGGGGCTATTTCCGCCAGATAAGCAGGGTACGTAGTAGCTAGGTTGGCGCATCGCCGGTTTGGTCACATGCGGTCCGACATGTTCTAGTGTTTCTAGCAAGATGCCCGTGCGTTGCACGAATTTGATGGAAAAGGTAAGCACAACTTATAAATTGACGGATGGAGTACTAGTTACACTGATGCATATAATTAAGCAAAGGGATCGCACAGGTTGGTATTGACTGGAACGAGAATGCAATAGCACAATAAGAATTAAGGTCACGATGATGCGATCACAGTGGTGGTTACAGGAGGCAAGAAGAAAGATGCATCCATCAACGTACGACCTCCTCCTCCTCAACTTCGTGCACCGGGCCATCGACTGGCAGCTAAGGAGCGGCAGCTTTTGTGGCAAGGTCAAGGTGCTTCTCAGCAAAGGCATCCAAGTCTTCCAGCCGGTTGAGGAAGGCCAACGTCGTAGCATCCTCAATGGCCTTGTAGATACCTATGTACACAATTTGCTCGTACATGTGGATGTGTAGGTTGACGAATTCTTGCAGGGCGAGGTGCCTCGCGGCGAGAGCGACCTCCATGTGGACATTCTTCGTGGCGTCGGCGGGCAGTCGCAGGGCCACCAGTGCTTGAAAGAGGTTCCGGCCATGGAGGCCGATTAGGGTGGCAGGCAATGAGGATCCCGGGCGCGCGGGCTGGAGGAGTATGGCGATGCCGTCCCCGAGCTTCTTGAGGACGGTGAACTTGTTGGTGGTGGCGACGATCATCTGGTCCAACTGAGAGTCGTCATTCGCGTTGACGGCGGCCATCCATCAGCCAGTCGCGAACACCGTCTGGAGACGATCCTCGGCGCCATGCTGCAGGCCGGCGTCGTGGACCATCTGGCATAGCCACTTGCCACTCGCGCGCATCGCCGCCATGGGTCTGGAGTGAGCACTTTTGCGCTTAGTGTAGGTGCTTAGGCAAATGGTTAGGTGCGTACGATGTGGTAGATGCATTGGGATGGAGGGGTGCCTTTATATGAGTGCAAACTGTGTTGCATTCACATCGTGCAGCCTCTTTTCCCGGTCCTCCTCCCATTACTTCCCTCATGCATGCACAATGCTAATTGAAGGAGGATGCATCATTGGCCGTTCAACATTTTGGGAACCGCTACCCCTCCCTCGTCTGCATTAAAGCCGTATCGGGAACTGCGCCACCCGCTGTCAAATCGAATAGTACTGCGCCGCCCGCTGCACGCCCGGATGAACACGACTCCTCGCCTCCATCAAACCCCTCCGTTAAACCTGCATGCAAATCAAGAAACCTACTCCGGCCACACGTCTGTTCATGAGCGGTCCGGAATTAAACGCAACACCGGCCGAGCTCCTCCCGTCCGCCCTCAGTTTAAACTAGGCCAGACCCCGGCCAAGCTCCTCCTGTCCGCCCTCTATTTAAACGAGGCCAGACAGACAGCGGGCAAGAATCGCACCCCTCCGCCGCACCCCCATCTCCTCCTTCACCATTTTCTCCACTCTTCTGATGGCTTCCCAGGAGCCGTCTCCGGCATACTACCCGGCTGGGTGGCCCGCCGAGCCCTCTGGATACGGGCGAGGCCGCTTGGTGCTTCATCAACCTCGCTTGGCCCGACGGAGCCAGTTGCCGCCCCAATCCGGCGCGTGGTTCAGCAACTCGCCGCTCCAGTTTAGCTCGATGAGGAGTGGCGAGTTGCTCCACGCCAGCACGGCGGCGAGCACGCCGGTACGCGCATCGTCGCTGTCGCGTCGTACCGCGCCACCAGTGTCTGCGGTGGCCGCGCCCCCCGTGTCTGTGGGTGCGCCTCCCGTGCCTGTGGCCGCGCCTCCCATGCCTGCGGCAATGCCATGCAGGCAGAGACAGAAGCCGGGTGTGTGGAGAGCGACGAGTCGGTGGCCAGCTTCTCCATGTCCGCCACCATCATCGAGGAGAAGTAGAACACGGGAGGCCGTCGCCACTTGGGTCCCATGAAGTCCACCGCCGAGGCGACGACTGCGCATTCAGGTGGTTTCTTTGCTGCTTCGTCTCTTCCGAGGACCTTCGTCGACCCCGCAAGTGTCTGCCGTACATGAGGAAGACAATGGGATCCGCAGGCAGCCATTTATATTAGGTGCTCCCTCTCCTGCTGGCGGGAAATATTTGTTCTAAGAATGGATAAATTGGATGTGTCTATAACTAAAATAAGTCTAGATACATCCATTTCTAGGACAAGTATTTCCGGACGGAGGGAGTATTAATTATACCAAGAGAGCCGGATTAGCACTGCTTAGTTCATGTAAATGTAATGAAATCCATCATGTTTATATGAAGATACGGCTTTTTTATACGAAATCCTGCATGCTTATATGAAAACAGTCCGTGTTTGCACGAACTTCATCTGGTTGGTTAGAGTTGTGAAAATGTATGCCGCTGGCGTTTGATGTCGTCCTCCACGGAAGGAAGCGGGAGGAAATTTGCCGGCTGCCATTGGAGATGCTCTTATGCTGGAAATAATAGAGTCACATCCAATCCATTGGAGTTAATTGTGTGTATAGTTCTCCCTCTATAAAAAGTTAATTGCATGTACAGTGTACACGTGACTTGCAGGGTGGCTATAGCTTCGTACAAAAAGTTAAAAAGAAACAAGTCCATCCTTAATCTTGTATTCTAAGTACTCTGTGGGTTCCACTGTCAGTACAGTAGCAAAAGAAGTATATATTAAATAAGTAATATATAATATAAAAAATCTAAAGTTAAAGATAGAATTCGAACTCAGGTCATCGCGTTGTGAGCATCCGGCGCTAACCAGTCCAGCACATTTTTGTTGTAGATCATGCTGGAGATATATCTCCATGTCTACTCTTATACTCCATCTGTTCCTAAATATTTGTCTTTTTCAGATTTCAAATGGAGTACCACATACGGATGTGTATGTAGACATATTTTAGAGTGTAGATTCACTCATTTTGCACTGTATGTAGTCACTTGTTGAAATCTCCAAAAAGACAAATATTTAGGAACGGAGGGAGTAGAAAATAGAGTTGGTGATGATGGTGTGCGTGCCATCCTGCAATATAGGCCGTCGGATTTATATCTAACGGATAGGAAGGAAACTATCGCAATTTTCCAAAAAGATACCCACACCCCTCTCCACGTTTGCAAATAAGGCCTTCCCTCGTCCATCCTTTTCTCTACTCTTACTAGCAATGTGCCCGTGCGTTGCAACGGATCCAAAATAGAATAATACATGTTCACAAACTTGAAAGAAAAACACTCTAGTTTGGTGTATATATCACTAAAAATATACTCGTATTAGGTTTCACTCAAAATATATTCCTTGTGGCTGTTTTGATGAGGTGGGAGAGGGATGTGGTTGGTTTCAAGATACTAAGGAGTTTCTGCAAATTGGAGCAGAGAAGTGGGCTCTTGTTGCAGAAATGACACGACTTACATCATAGTCGTTAGATGCAGATCTGATGGTCAGAAATGACGGATGGCAGACACACCATCATCACCAACTGAGTCTTTTATAGGAGTTAGAGATAAAAAAACAGAGTTGGTGATGATGGTGTGCCTGCCATCCTGCAATATAGGCCGTCCGATTTATATCTGACGGATAGGAAGGAAACTATGGCAATTTTGCAAAAAGATACCCACACCCCTCTCCACATTTGCAAATAAGGCCTTCCCTCATTCATCCTTTTCTCTCACAAGATAAACTACTCATATAAATGCATCTTGATGTTTCGTGCAACGCATGGGCATCTTGCTAGTCTCTCACAAGATAAAATACTCATACAAATGCATCTTGATGTTTCGTGCAATGCACGGGCATCTAGCTAGTTTCTTTTAAAATAGTTACTCCGATAATTGGGTTGAAGTGCTATATTATATGTCTGCCCCGAATGATTTCAGATTCACTAGTAGTAATAAAGAAAAGGTTGTCTTGTTAATTAACAGAAAACAGGGTGAAAACTATCACATGAGGCTAGTGAAAACAAGGCACATTGGGTTCAGCGTCATCGTCACTACAACTGTGCGCGCGCGGGAAGTCTACATATCGAGGGGGCTACGGAGAAAAAGACGTATCTCGTGTGTTTGAGCGAGGCACAGAGACACAATGTTTGAGAGAGAAACTGATTGACAGATTAAGATCAGATCGAGTTGTCACCCTTCTGCTGTCATTTTTGGGGTTGGGGGTGGGGAAGGGGAGGGAGAGAAAGACGTATCGAGAGTGCGCGCGGTAGGCACAGAGGCACAAATAGCGAGTGTGTGTGTGTCTGTGTGTGTTTGAAAGAGGAGTAGATAGATTACTATCAAGATCGAGGTGCCATGCTACTCCTTCGGTGTCGGGTAGTGTGTGTGTGTGTGTGTGTGTGTTTGTGTGGTTGAGAGAGAAGCCAGTCGATAGATTAGTATCAAGATTGAGGTGTCACCCTACTCCTTCGGTGTTGGGAAGTGTGTGTGTGTGTGGGTGGGTGGGGGGGCAGTGACACTTACATATCTCTACTCTTATAAAAAAACAGAGTTGGTGATGATGGTGTTCCTGCCATCCTGCAATATAGGCCATCCGATTTATATCTGACGAATAGGAAGGAAACTATGGCAATTTTGCAAAAAGATACCCACACCCCTCTCCACATTTGCAAATAAGGCATTCCCTCATTCATCTTTTTCTCCCACAAGATAAACTAATCATACAAATGCATCTTGATGTTCCGTGCAACGCATGGGCATATTGCTAGTAGGGAGAAGTAGTTTGTGTGACCCATATCTATATTAAGGGATAGGTAGATAGGATGTGTGCGAGGCATACTTAAAGCATCATGGAGATAAACAAACGGTGTGCATGCAAGTGCCAGAAAAAATGAAGCGATAAGCAATGTCTACGCGCGTGTGTGTGTGTGTGAGAGAGAGAGAGAGAGATCTCAAAACAAAAGGTGCTCTGTTGGAATCCCATTGTATGTATTCATATGGTTCTGGAACTCGAGTTAACCTTAGGCATATGTGTGAGAGACATAATTATCCTTTGAGACATTAGTGGCTGTGGGTGGGCGGAATTAAAGGGGTGGGCATGTTCGACAGAGAGAGCGTGTGTGTTTCTGTGTGAGAGACTTGTAGGATGGGGTAGAAAGACGAATTCTAACCTTGACGGGGGGAGAGAAATACACGAAGTGCACGTGTGTGATTCCGATGCCCACGGGGAAATGAGATATGTATGTGTGTGAGAGAGATTGCACAATTCATTCATGTATCACTATCAAGCGATCGTGGACGTGCATCGCTTGAACATAAATCAATATCTACTTCGTATCGTGGCCAAAGGTACAATATCGATTCAACGCTATAAAGATTGGACACTCACATATCACATTTTTCTATCTAAATAAACCTTTTCAATTGTGCATGCCAAAGTTACAGTGATGTTTCTGCAAACAACCAATGTAGCTATCATGTACATGCACCATTGTTACTCTTGCATTGAAATTCATTAGTCATGGATGATTTAAGGTTCTATTATGAAGTAATATATGTAATATTCATATATGAATTCAACGGGTATGCAATTTATGAAATGGAGGCTATGTAATCATATGAGGTAACACTTTTAAATAGAGGACCACAATATCCATTTCTTTTGTGGGACTACAATATCCATTTCTTTTTGTGCGCCTCTACACTAACATGTCAATGCATTATGTTTAAAGTAAATAACCAATGGCACTAAATTATCTATTTACACGAGAAATACATAGGCTAAGCGTTTGATCCCTTTTTTGTGAACACGCCTCTACACCCGTACGATTGGCCGCGCCTGTGTGAACGTCCAAGTTATCGGCGCATCATACCTAGTTATTGTCTTTTTTTCTGGGGTGGACTTCACACCAGTTATTAACTGCTGACGTGTGCCCCGTGTACACAGTCTCGCATGACCTTCCTGCTAGCATGGTCCAAAATTAGTTGAAACTGGATACGAACGATCCCGCGGGCGGCAAAATCTCCCGCCTCCTTCTAAAATTTCCGCCACCTAGTCTTTAGCATGCGAAATTCCCATTTTGTCCTTGGTGCACGGAGAACAACAGTAACAATACCGCCCTCATCTACATAATAGGCCAGGGCTGCTTTGGTAACTTCCGGTTCCCCCCACCACACTGCACCCCCATTTCCTCTCCCCCTCCTGCAAAAACGACTAACTCCACAGCACCAGAGCATCTTACATCACGCCGTCCGTACTTCATCGGCCTTTCTGCCCCTCCCCTCTCGAAACCCTAGACTGCTCATCCACCGGCGTACCAGAGCCCATTCACTGCCAGCGGCGTCCACCTCGCCGAATCTGCTTCTACGGCCGCATCTACCCCTCCCACTGTCGGTGTCAAAACCGGCGGATCTCGGGTAGGGGGTCCCGAACTGTGCGTCTAAGGTCGATGGTAACAGGAGACAGGGGACATGATTTTTACCCAGGTTCAGGCCCTCTCTATGGAGGTAATACCCTACTTCCAGCTTGATTGATCTTGATGAATATGAGTATTACAAGAGTTGATCTACCACGAGATCGTAGAGGCTAAACCCTAGAAGCTAGCCTATGGTTATGATAATGTGTCCGCCTATCCGGACTCTCTCCGGTTTATATAGACACCGGAGAGATCTAGGGTTACATGGAGTCGGTTACGTAAAAAGGAATCTACATGATTAATCGCCAAGCTTGCCTTCCACGCCAAGGAGAGTCCCATCCGGACATGTAGAGGGTCTTCGGTATTCTCATCTTCATGGCCCATCAGTCCGGCCCATGGCTAACAGGCCGGACGCCCGAGGACCCCTTAGTCCAGGACTCCCTCACCCGCCTCCAATAGAAATAAGTAGACTGCTCATCCACCACTGTACCACAGCCCATTCAGTGCCGGCCTTGTCCACGGCGCCGGATCTGCTTCGCCGGTACTCTCGTCAACCGCAGCGCATCTGCAGTGGCTCATTCCTACTCCCTGATAACCCACAAGTGTAGGGGATCGCAACAGCTTTCGAGGTTAGAGTATTCAACTCAAATTTATTGATTCGACACAAGGGGAGCCAAAGAATATTCTCAAGTATTAGCAGTTGAGTTGTCAATTCAACCACACCTGGATAACTTAGTATCTGCAGCAAAGTATTTAGTAGAAAAGTAATATGATGGTAATGGTAACGATAGCAAAAGTAATATTTTTGGGTTTTGTAGTAATTGTAACAATACCAACGGAAAAGTAAATAAGCGAAGAATAATATGTGAAAAGCTCGTAGGCATTGGCTTAGTGATGGATAATTATGTCGGATGCGATTCCTCATGCAGTAGTTATAACCTAGGGTGACACAGAACTAGCTCCGGTTCATCAATGTAATGTAGGCATGTATTCCGAATATAGTCATACGTGCTTATGGAAAAGAACTTGCATGACATCTTTTGTCCTACCCTCCCGTGGCAGCGGAGTCCTAGTGGAAACTAAGGGATATTAAGGCCTCCTTTTAATAGAGAACCGGAACAAAGCATTAGCACTTAGTGAATACATGAACTCCTCAAACTACGGTCATCACCGAGAAGTATCCCGATTATTGTCACTTCGGGGTTGTCGGATCATAACACCTAATAGGTGATTATAGACTTGCAAGATAGGATCAAGAACTCACATATATTCATGAAAACATAATAGGTTCAGATCTGAAATCATGGCACTCGGGCCCTAGTGACAAGCATTAAGCGTAGCAAAGTCATAGCAACATCAATCTCAGAACACAGTGGATACTAGGGATCAAACCCTAACAAAACTAACTCAATTACATGATAAATCTCATCCAACCCATCACCGTCCAGCAAGCCTACGATTGAATTACTCACGCACGGCGGTGAGCATCGTGAAATTGGTGATGGAGGATGGTTGATGATGACGACGGCGACGAATCCCCCTCTCCGGAGCCCCGAACGGACTCCGGATCAGCCCTCCCAAGAGAGATTAGGGCTTGGCGGCGGCTCCGTATCGTAAAACGCGATGAAACTTTCTCTCTGATTTTTTTCTCTGCGAAACGGAATATATAGCGTTGGAGTTGAGGTCGGTGGAGCTCCAGGGGGCCCAGGAGACAGGGGGCGTGCCCAGGGGGAGAGGGCGCGCCCCCACCCTCCTGGATAGGGTGTGGGCCCCCTGGCCTTGATTCTTTCGCCAGTATTTTTCTTATTTTCCAAAAATAATCTCCGTGGATTTCGAGGTCATTCCGAGAACTTTTGTTTTCTGCACAAAGATAACATCATGGCAATTTTGCTGAAAACAACGTCAGTCCGGCTTAGTTCCATTCAAATGATGCAAGTTAGAGTCCAAAACAAGGGCAAAAGTGTTTGGAAAAGTAGATACGTTGGAGACGTATCAACTCCCCCAAGCTTAAATCTTTGCTTGTCCTCAAGCAATTCAGTTGACAATTTGAAAGTGATAAAGAAAAACTTTTGCACACTCGGTTTGCTCTTGTTGTTGTAAATATATCAAGCCAGCATTCAAGTTTTCAGCAAAGATTATGAACTAACCATATTCACAATAACACTTAGGTCTCATGTTTACTGATATCAATGGCATAATCAACTAGCGAGCGATAATAATAAAACTCGGATGACAACACTTTCTCAAAACAATCATAATATGATATAACAAGATGGTATCTCTCTAGCCCTTTCTGAGACCGCAAAACATAAATGCAGAGCACCTTTAAAGATCAAGGACTGACTAAACATTGTAATTCATGGTAAAAGAGATCCAGTCAAGTCATACCCAATATAAACTAATAGTAATGCATGCAAATGACAGCGGTGCTCTCCAGCGGGTGCTTTTTAATAAGAAGGTGATGACTCAACATAAAAGTAAATAGATAAGCCCTTCGCAGAGGGAAGCAGGGATTTGTAGAGGTTCCAGAGCTCAGTTTTAAAATAGAGATAAATAATATTTTGAGTGGTATACTTTCACTGTCAACGCAACAACCAAGAGATGGCAATATCTTCCATGCTCCATAAATTATAGGCGGTTCCCAAACAGAACGGTAAAGTTTATACTCCCCCTCCACCAACAAGCATCAATCCATGGCTTGCTCGAAACAACGAGTGTATCCAACTAACAAGAGTCCCGGGGGAGTTTTGTTTGCAATTATTTTGATTTGATTTGCTTAAAGCATGGGCCTGGGCATCCCGGTTACCAGCCATTTTCTCGTGAATGAGGAGCGGAGTCCACTCCTCTTGAGAATAACCCACCTAGCATGGAAGATACAGACAGCCCTAGTTGATACATGAGCTGCCCGAGCATACAAAACCGAATTTCATTTGAAGGTTTGGAGTTTCGCACATACAAATTTACTTGGAACGGCAGGTAAATACCGCATATAGGAAGGTATGGTGGACTCATATGGAATAACTTTGGGGTTATGGAATTTGGATGCACAAGCAGTATTCCCGCTTAGTACAAGTGAAGGCTAGCAAAAGACTAGGAAGCGACCAACTGAGAGAGCTACAACAGTCATAAACATGCATTAAAATTAATTTACACCGAGTGCAAGCATGAGTAGGATATAATCTACCATGAACATAAATATCATGAAGGCTATGTTGATTTGTTTTCAACTACATGCGTGAACATGTGCCATGTCAAGTCACTCAATTCATTTAAAGGAGGATACCATCCCATCATACCACATCACAACTATTTTAATAGCATGTTGGCACGCAAGGTAAATCATTATAACTCATAGCTAATTAAGCATGGCATAAGCAACTATAATCTCTAAATGTCATTGCAAACATGTTTATTCATAATAAGATGAATCAGGAACGATGAACTCATCATATTTACAAAAACAAAAGAGGTCGAGTTCATACCAGCTTCTCTCATCTCAATCAGTCCATCATATATCGTCATTATTGCCTTTCACTTGCACGACCGAACGGTGTGTATAATAATAATAGTGCACGTGCATTGGACTAAGCTGGAATCTGCAAGCATTCAATTCAAGAGAGGAGACAAAGTAATATCTGCTCTAAGTTAAATCAACAATCATGCATATAAGAGCCACTAAACATTTTCATTATGGTCTTCTACTCTCGACCCCCAAAAGAAACGAAAAGGAAATAAAACTATTTACACGGGAAAGCTCCCAACAAGTAAAAGAAGAATGAGAAATCTTTTTGGGTTTTCTTTTTAATTCTACAAGCACTGAAATTAAACAAAATAATTTTTTTGGTTTTTCTAAAGTTTATCAAACACACAAGAAGAAAGCTAGAAAAATAAATTAAACACGCATGGATAATACAGTGAAAGAGTATGAGCACCGACAACTAGAATAGTGTGTGAACATGAATGTAAAGTCGGTGAGAAATACGTACTCCCCCAAGCTTAGGCTTTTGGCCTAAGTTGGTCTATTGCCAAGGGTAGCCTGGCTGATATCCGTAGTTACAACTGGGGTCGTACTGAGATGCAGCAGCCAATGCCTCCTGAGCTGCGGCATGTTGGCGGGCTGCCTCCGCTCTCCTCTCGTATTCGGTTGCCTCCTCCCTGGTTACAACATATCTTCGTTTTGCCTGGTAATAAAAAAGGGCAGGAGCAGGGAGAGTAACATGGACAGAGCGACGTCTGTCAAAGATTAGTCGATATTGGAGGAATTGTTCATTCCCCACAAGAAAACGATGACTGACCATAGCGTCATAATCTAAATAAGCGGATGGTAACTGCACGTCATCCTCACATGGAGATATACCAAGATAGTTAGCAACACGAGTCGCATAAATCCCTCCAAATAAATCTCCAGATAAACCATTATTATGCAGCCTACATGCAACTATTGCCCCCATGTTGTAATCTTTATTACCTAAAACAACACTCTTGAGGACACAGAGATCAGGAACACACATGTGACAAGCTTCGTCTTTACCATTTATGCATCTACCAATGAAGAGAGCAAAATAATGTATAGCAGGAAAATGAATGCTCCCTATAGTAGCTTGTGCTATGTCCCTAGTTTCTCCCACAGTTATACTAGGAAGAAATTCTTTATATTCAGATTTACGGGGTTCATTAACACTACCCACTATGGGAGTTTGCAAGCAGTAGTGAAATCTTCTAAGTCCATGGTATAGGATTGATCATATATACCAAACAGGACAGTTTGAGAATTACGCGAAGATGAAAATTTAAACCTTCTCACGAATGCATCAGTCAAATAGTAGTACTGAGGACACTTATCTTGCATGAAGTCCTCTAGATCGGCGTTACGCACATATGCGTCGAATTCATCCTTAATTCCTGCATTGACCATAAATTCTTCTGACGGCCATTCACAAGGCCGCACATCGGCTTCCCTTGGTGGTTCATCGTCTTGCTCACGCATCGCGCGCCTGGGTACTTGCTTTCTTGAAGAACCACCTTGAAACATTTTCCTAGACATATTTCTTCCTCTGAAAAATTTCTGAAATTTTTAGTAACTTCAAAATAAAAGTGAATCAAACTCAATAAAACTGATAGCAACTACTCCTACAAGTTCCTAGAGCCTATATCATGCATTAGAATTACTTGGGACCTCATAAATTTGACATGCAAGCTCAAGAACAGGGTCACCTATGCAGCAAAAATTTGCAATGAATAAAGCACTAGAACAAAAACTAATTGGACCAATGGAGGAGTCACATACCAAGCAACAATCTCCCAAAGCAATTTTTCGAATGGAGCTTTGAGCAAGGAGATCGAAAATCGCAGCAAAATGAGCTAGAACTCGTGCTTGAGCTGGATGGGGATTTTTTTGGGAGGAAGATGGAGTGTGTGGGTGCAGGAATAAGTGGAGGGGGGCCACCATGGGCCCACAAGATAGGGGAGGCGCCCTGTAAGGGTGGGCGCGCCCTGGACCCTCGTGGTCAGGTGCTTGCCCCCCTGTTGTGTTCTCAGTGCCTAAAATCCTCAAATATTCCATAAAAATCGTACTAAATTGGCAGGGCATTTGGAGCACTTTTATTTTCGGGATATTCTTTATTGCATGGATAATTCGGAAAACAGACAGATAATACTATTTCTGCTTTATTTATTCTAAATAACAGAAAGTAAAAAGAGGGTACAGAAGGTTGTGCCTTCTAGTTTCATCCATCTCATGATCATCAAAATGAATCCACTAACAAAGTTGATCAAGTCTTGTTAACAATCTCATTCTGAATAGCACGGAACCGGAGAAATTTCGAATAGCACTAGGTTACCTCAACGGGGATATGAACATCCCCTACAATAAGAATGTCATACTTTTTCTTGACAGTAGGAAGAGGAAATTCAAAACCTCCAATAATAATAGTTGGACTTTTTCCAATAGAATTGATGCTACGAACTTGAGGTTGTTTCCTCGAAAAGTGTACCGTATGCTCATTACCATTAACATGAAAAGTGACATTGCCTTTGTTGCAATCAATAACAGCCCCTGCAGTATTCAAAAAAGGTCTACCAAGGATAATCGACATACTATCGTCCTCGGGAATATCAAGAATAACAAAGTCCGTTAAGATAGTGACATTTGCAACTACAACAGGCACATCCTCACACATACCGATAGGTATAGCAGTTGATTTATCGGCCATTTGAAAAGATATTTCAGTAGGTGTCAACTTATTCAATTCAAGTCTGCGATATAAAGAGAGTGGCATAACACTAACACCGGCTCCAAGATCACATAAAGCAGTTTTAACATAATTTCTTTTAATGGAGCATGGTATAGTTGGTACTCCTGGATCTCCAAGTTTCTTTGGTATTCCACCCTTAAAAGTGTAATTAGCAAGCATGGTGGAAATTTCAGCTTCCGGTATCTTTCTTTTATTTGTAATGATATCCTTCATACATTTAGCATAAGGATTTACTTTAAGCATATCTGTTAAGCGCATACGTAAGAAAATAGGTCTAATCATTTCAGCAAAGCGCTCAAAATCCTCATCATCCTTTGTTTTGGATGGTTTAGGAGGAAAAGGCATGGGTTTCTGAACCCATGGTTCTCTTTCTTTACCGTGCTTCCTAGCAACGAAGTCTCTCTTATCATAACGTTGATTCTTTGATTGTGGGTTATCAAGATCAACAGCAGGTTCAATCTCTACATCATTATTATTGCTAGGTTGAGCATCAACATGAACATCATCATTAACATTATCACTAGGTTCATGTTCATCACCTGATTGTGTTTCATCATCAGAAATAGAAATATTATTGGTATTCTCAGGTGTGTCTACAATAGGTTCACTAGAAGCATGCAAAGTCCTATCATTTTTCTTTTTCTTATTTTTAGAAGGACTAGGTGCATCTAAATTATTTCTCTGAGAATCTTGCTCGATTCTCTTAGGGTGGCCTTCATGATACAAAGGTTCCTGAGTCATTCTACCAGTTCTAGTAGCCACTCTAACAGCATAGTCATGTTTATTATTTAATTCATCAAGCAAATCATTTTGAGCTTTAAGTATTTGTTCAGCTTGAGTGGTAACCATAGAAGCATGTTTACTAATGAGTTTAAGTTCACCTTTAACTCTAGCCATATAATCACTCAAGTGTCCAATCATGTAAGCATTACTCTCTAATTCTCTACCAACATAAGCATTAAAATTTCTTGCCTAGCCATAGTCATCAAAATCATTTAAACATTGGCTAGGGAATTTAATAGACAGGATTTCAACTTTATCATATCTATAGAGAGAATTTACCTTTACTACTTGTGTCGGGTTATCAAGACAATGTGTTTCTTCAACAGGCGGTATGTTAAGACCATGTATTTCTTCAATAGGAGGTAAATTCTTAACATCTTCAACTTTAATACCTTTTTCTTTCATTGATTTCTTTGCCTCTTGCATATCTTCAGGACTGAGAAATAGAACACCTCTCTTCTTCGGAGTAGGTTTAGGAATAGGCTGAGGAGTTGGCTCAATTGGCTCGGGAATTGCCTCAGGAAGAGTCCAATTATTTTCATTAGTTAACATATTACTCAATAACAATTCGGCTTGGTCGACTGTTCTTTCCCTGAAAACACAACCAGCACAACTATACATGTGGTCCTTGGAAGCATCGGTTAGTCCATTATAAAAGATATCAAGTATTTCATTTTTCTTAAGAGGATGATAAGGCAAAGCATTAAGTAACCAGAGAAGCCTCCCCCAAGCTTGTGGGAGACTCTCTCCTTTGATTTGCACAAAATTATATATTTCCCGCAAGGCAGCTTGTTTCTTATGAGCAGGGAAATATTTAGCAGAGAAGTAATAAATCATATCCTAGGGACTACGCACACAACCAGGATCAAGAGAATTAAACCAAGTTTTAGCATCACCCTTTAATGAGAACGGAAATATCTTAAGGATATAATAGTAGCGGGATTTCTCATCATTAGTAAATAAGGTGGTTATATCATTCAACTTGGTAAGATGTGCCACAAAAGTTTCAGATTCATAGCCATAAAAAGGATCAGATTCAACCAAAGTAATTATCTCAGGATCAACAGAGAATTCATAATCCTTATCAGTAACAAAGATAGGTGAAGTAGCAAAAGCAGGGTCGTGTTTCATTCTAGCATTTAGAGTTTTTTGTTTAAGTTTAGCTAGTAATTTCTTAAGATCATCTCTATCCTTGCAAGCAAGAAGATCTCTAGCAGTTTCTTCATCCATAACATAACCCTCAGGAACAAGAGGCAATTCATAATTAGGAGGAGAACCTTCATCATCACTATCTTCAATAATATCATCATTAATAATTTCATTCTCTCTAGCCCTAGTAAGTTGTTCATCAAGAAATTCACCTAGTGGCACAGTAGTATCAGGCACAGAAGCAGTTTCATCATAAGTATCATGCATAGCAGAAGTGACATCATCAATAACATGCGACATATCAGAATTCATAGCAGTAGCAGGTTTAGGTGTCGCAAGCTTACTCAAAACAGAAGGAGAATCTAGTGCAGAGCTAGATGGCAGTTCCTTACCTCCCCTCATAGTTGAGGGATAAATTTTAGTTTTGTTGTCTTTCAAGTTCTTCATAGTGACCAGCAGATATAAATCCCAAGTGACTCAAAGAATAGAGCTATGCTCCCCGGCAACGGCGCTAGAAATTAGTCTTGATAACCAACAAGTGTAGGGGATCGCAACAACTTTTGAGGGTAGAGTATTCAACCCAAATTTATTGATTCGACACAAGGGGAGCCAAAGAATATTCTCAAGTATTAGCAGCTGAGTTGTCAATTCAACCACACCTGGATAACTTAGTATCTGCAGCAAAGTATTTAGTAGCAAAGTAATATGATGGTAATGGTAACGATAGCAAAAGTAATATTTTTGGGTTTTGTAGTAATTGTAACAATAGCAACGGAAAAGTAAATAAGCGAAGAACAATATGTGAAAAGCTCGTAGGCATTGGATCAGTTATGGATAATTATGTCGGATGCGATTCCTCAGGCAATAGTTATAACCTAGGGTGACACAGAACTAGCTCAGTTCATCAATTTAATGTAGGCATGTATTCCGAATATAGTCATACGTGCTTATGGAAAAGAACTTGCATGACATCTTTTGTCCTATCCTCCCGTGGTAGCGGGGTCCTAGTGGAAACTAAGGGATATTAAGGCCTCCTTTTAATAGAGAACCGGAACAAAGCATTAGCACTTGGTGAATACATGAACTCCTCAAACTACGGTCATCACCGAGAAGTATCCCGATTATTGTCACTTCGGGGTTGTCGGATCATAACACATAATAGGTGACTATAGACTTGCAAGATAGGATCAAGAACTCACACATATTCATGAAAACATAATAGGTTCAGATCTGATATCATGGCACTCGGGCCCTAGTGACAAGCATTAAGCGTAGCAAAGTCATAGCAACATCAATCTCAGAACGTAGTGGATACTAGGGATCAAACCCTAACAAAACTAACTCAATTACATGATAAATCTCATCCAACCCATCACCGTCCAGCAAGCCTACGATGGAATTACTCACGCACGGCGGTGAGCATCATGAAATTGGTGATGGAGGATGGTTGATGATGACGACGGCGACGAATCCCCCTCTACGGAGCCCCGAACAGACTCCGGATCAGCCCTCCCGAGAGAGATTAGGGCTTGGCGGCGGCTCCGTATCGTAAAACATGATGAAACTTTCTCTCTGATTTTTTTCTCCGCGAAACGGAATATATAGCGTTGGAGTTGAGGTCGGTGGAGCTCCAGGGGGCCCAGGAGATAGGGGGCGTGCCCAGGGGCGGCTCCCAAGAAGATACAAGGGCAAACGTGTTTGGAAAAGTAGATACGTTGGAGATGTATCACTCCCCACCGGAGACGCTTCGTCCACACCCCCCCCCCGGAGCCGCCCCACCGACGGCCTCTGATCCTCTTCGCCAACATCTTCCTCAACCCTACCGGAGCTGCTTCACCGACACCATCGTCAACCCTACCGGAGTAGCTTCGCCTATACCATTCTCAACCCTACCGGGGCCACTTTGCCAACTCACAAGTCCACGGCCACAGATCCGCTTCGTCGCACCCTCATCCAACCTACCGGAGCAGCTTCTGACGCCCCATCCACGGCCGCAAATCCGCATCGTCGACACCATCCTTAACCCAACCATCGAAGCAGCTTCACCAACGCCCTCATCCACGGCCACAGATCCGCTTCGCCCACACCGTACTCCACCCTACCGGAGCCGCTCCACAAACACCCTACTCGACGGTCCTAGATCTCCTTATCGGACCCCGACAGCCAGCGCAGTGTCATCACCCTTGACGTTTCTAACCTGATTCCCACCGTCTGGCAAGATGCCAACCACGCGCCACGGCCTAGCTACTTGTCACCTTTAAACCCATCCAGCATCACCTGCCCGATGTACTTCAAATATACTAACAGGTCGCTGTTACCTTTATGCAGCTGACAAAAACTACAAGGACGATGTTTCTTCTGGATCTAACAGCTTGGCCAACCAAGATCCTGGACTGAGGCATTGCTATGATCTTGTAAGTGCGTCTCTCTCTCTCTTGTATTGTCGTGTGCCTGCCAGCGTGCTTTGCTAGGATTTTCGACCAGTAATCCCTTTGTGCAGACAATGATTTCTACTACTGGCTGCTAAATTAGATATGTAGATGTCATACATGATACTACCTCGTACCTCCGTTCCTAAATATAAGTCTTTCTAGAGATTCCACTATAGGCTACATACGGAGCAAAATGAGTGAATCTACACTCGAAAATGCATCTATATACATCTGTATGTGGTCCATACTGGAATCTCTACAAAGACATATATTTAGGAACAGAGGCAGTACATTACACAAAATCGTAGGTGGCATGTAGGAATTCCAGTGCACTACATAGGGTCCCTTAGAGTGCCTGCTAGTCCAGCACACAGAGTCATGGCTAGTTTATGCTACGCACACAATCATTAATAGGTGGTTAAAATATGCGCAAGGGATATGCAATGTATTATCATGTAGAGATGTCTGAAATAGTCGTGTCAACTTGCAGATAGGGTTACACAATGAAAAAGTACAAGATGTATGTGGCAATTTCATGGAACATCGCAAAAAAAGGAGAGGCAGTGGTGAGCCTATACAGTGTGCTATGGTAGGTCACTCCTCCATTGCAATCATCGTGACATGTTATTTGTATGTCACTTCTATTGGCCAAGTTTCTTAGGGACAGTTATTACGAGTTATCCTAAGAAAATAAGCACCTGTGAATATAAGCTCCAGGTAATAAGCCAACCAGTTCTTTTCATTGCCTTCCTTTTCAGCTTATCTTTGGTATGATCAGTGAAAATTCTAGATTGCATTATATTTTTTTCATTTTGCTGCCCATATGAAAAATAATTTGACTTGCAAACATCACAAATTGAACCCAGTGCAGTAATTAATATGATAGGAAAACAGAACATCACTATTTGTTCAAAATGCAAATACAAAGATACCATCTACTTGGCACAATCTACTGTGGTCAGTGTCTTCCATACAGATCCAATTGCCTAATTTAAACGAAGAACGCATGACCCACATTTAAATGAAGAACAATTATTTATTGAAATTCGATTGTCCAAGTGGCTGGTTATTATCATATAGCAGCACCACCTGAAAGCATCATATATATAGTAGCAGCAGCTCATAGCAACTCATCATACAGCAGCAGCAGTAGCAGTGTGCAGCAGCAGGAGCATCTCATAGCAATTCATCATATAGCAGCAGTAGGAGCAGCTCATAGCAATTCATCATACAGCAGCAGCAGGAGCAGCTTATAGCAACTCATCATATAGCAGCAGCTCATAGCAATTCATCATATAGTAGCAGCAGCTCATAGCAATTCATCATATAGCAACAGCAGGAGCCGCTCATAGCAATGCATCATATAGCAGCACCAGAAGCAGCTCATAGTAATTCATCGTATAGTGGATCAGAATGAAAAGTTGGCAAAAAATCAGAGGAGATCCTCACCTTGTTGGATGAGCTCATCCTTCAACAGCACCTCAAGGCCACGGCCTGGGAGGAGGGGAGGGGGAATAAGGTGCTGAAAGATCGTAGATGTCGCCTAGAGGGGGGGTGAATAGGCGCTTTAAAACAATTATGGTTTAGGCTTGAACAAACGCGGAATAAACCTAGCGGTTAATTTGGCAAGCACAAAACCTACAGCAACTAAACTTAGCTATGTGCACCAACAACTTATGCTAAGCAAGGTAAACAACTAAGTGATAGCAAGATATATGACAAGAAATAATATGGCTATCACAAAGTAAAGTGCATAAGTAAAGGGCTCGGGTAAGAGATAACCGAGGCACGCGGAGACGATGATGTATCCCGAAGTTCACACCCTTGCGGATGCTAATCTCCGTTTGGAGCGGTGTGGAGGCACAATGCTCCCCAAGAAGCCACTAGGGCCACCGTAATCTCCTCACGCCCTTGCACAACGCAAGATGTCGTGATTCCACTAAGGGACCCTTGAGGGCACTCACCGAACCCATACAAATGGCAACCCTTGGGGGCGGTCACCGAACCCGTACACTTTGGCAACCCTTGGGGGCGGTCACTGGTACCCGTCAAATTGCTCGGGGCGATCTCCACAACCTAATTGGAGACCCCGACGCTTGCTCGGAGCTTTACACCACAATGATTGAGCGCCGAACACCACAAAGGTTGGGGCTATCTCCCCAACGACACCACGAAGCTTCACCACAATGGAATATGGCTCCGAGGTGACCTCAACCATCTAGGGCGCCCAAGCACCCAAGAGGAACATGCTCAAGGGTACCAAGCACCCAAGAGTAATAAGCTTCTCAACTTGTAACTTCCACGTATCACCGTGGAGAACTCAAACCGATGCACCAAATGCAATGGCAAGGGCACACGGAGTGCCCAAGTCCTTCTCTCCCAAATCCCACCAAAGCAACAAATGCTAGGGATGAAAATGAGAGGAAGAACGAAAAGGAGAACACCAAGAACTCCAAGATATAGATCCAAAGGGTTCCCCTCACATAGAGGAGAAAGTGATTGGTGGAAATGTGGATCAAGATCTCCTCTCTCTTTTCCCTCAAAAACTAGCAAGAATCCATGGAGGGATTGAGAGTTAGCAAGCTGGAAGAAGGTCAACAATGGGGGAAGAACACGAGCTCAAAGGATAAGGTTCATTGGGGAAGACGAGTAGCATCAAAACAGCGACTGGTTATAGTAAGAAGAGGCAGCGGAGGTATGCCTAACAAACAGAGGAGTGAAACCTCCAACAGAGAAGAACCAGCATACCCTCCAACATCGAAAACATCATAGAAGATGCACGTGAACTCCGTTTTCGATGAACTCGAGCTTGTCAACAAGATGACCAAAAGCTCCAAAACTCACAAAGAGAAGCAAACAAGAACCAAGAAAGATGATGCAAGGATGCAATGGTTTGAGCTCTCTACGAATGATACGATCAAGCTACTCATCGAGAGCCCCCCTTGATAGTACAGCAAACGATCCTATAACCCGGTCTCCCAACTACCACCATGAGACCGGTAAAATAGAAAACCTATCAAGGGAAAACCTTTGCCTTGCACATGGTCCACTTGAGCTAGATGATGACGATCTTGACTCCCTCAAGTTGGACCACCTTTCTTGATTGCGTTGGCTCGATCAAGACTAGTTGATTGCTCCCCCATACTCCACTATGGGTGAGCCACTCTTCCGCACATCTTTAAAAATCCATTGTCACCACAATGGACGGCAAGCTTCAAGCATTTGATCTCTTCGTGATGCTCCACTTGAACTTGCACACCGCAACCTAACCCCACAAAAAACTCTCACGAAGACCATGGGTTAGCACACAAAGCGTAATGGACAATGCTTACCATACCATGGGATCACTTGATCCCTCAGTACATCTTGTGCGCTTTGTGTGTTGAATCTTTCCAACTCTCTTCATTTGGATGATGTCTTGAAGGTAGACATGAATGATCACACAATCTTCTTCTTCAAGACATGCTTGCAATAAGCTCAACACTCACATGACCGATCTTTGGATAATTCATTAATAGCACCTTGGTCAACTCATAAACTCCTTGAAACCAACACATGGACTTCAAGAAAAGCCTATGGACAAATCCTTCAAATATAACTCAATGCAACCATTAGTCCATAGAGATTGTCATCAATTACCAAAACCAAACATGGGGGCACCGCATGTTCTTGCAATCTCCCCCATTTTGGTAATTGATGACAATCACTTTCAAGAGAGTTTATACAAGGAATTATGCATCACCATGCAATACAACAACCAATAATGCATGCATATGAGGTGCAAACGCTTAGGAACACAACCAAAGCAAGAAAAGACGACTCTCTAAACTCCTCCACAAAACTCTCTGAAACTTCTCCACAAAACTCTCTGAAACTTCTCCCCCATTGGCATCAATTGACAAAATGGGAGAAAATCTTAGAAGGCCAATATAAATTGTGTTTCTCCATAAATTGTGTATTTCTCCACAAGAGAGTGGAATGCAATACCCATATCCAACGGTAAATACTTGGAGGAAGGCAAACTATATTGAGGCCCAAAGATTGCAAAAGAATGATATGCCACAAAGACATAACAAAGAGAGAAACAAGCAATCAAGCTATCAAAAGATACCAATTGAAGCAAGCTATCAAAAGATACCAACTGAACCAACTAGACCAATGATCCTACGAGCCACATGAATACAAGATATTATGATATGAGCAAAGGAGTGTTCTAGAGAAACTAGAGAAGCTCCCCATGATTTGTGCACAATTTAGTTTTGTAATTGGATACACCGAGCACAAAATAGGATCGTCACTCCCCCATGATCAATAGAACCTCACGACATATGCAAGAGAGCAATGAATTGCTCTAAAGACACTAGTGAAGCTCCCCATGATTTATGCACTCCTTCAAATATTTGCATTAGGATACCAAGTGCACAAAATAGGATCATCACTCCTCAAAAATCAATAGAAACTCACAACAGGTGTAAGTGAGCAAGTAGGAAACAAAGCCTAGCACAAGCAACAAACACATGGTTGAGCAAATGTAAAAGTGGCAACTTAAGAATAGGCTAAACCAAAATGATGTGTGTGAGTCATGGCAAAGAACTTGAGAAGCCTAAAATAAGGATGAGCATTAAGCTTCAACATAGTCTTGGATAAATGAGATACACGGTGCATGACATGTCCTCCCCACACACACACCCAACTAGCAAATGGGTTCACAAGCTCACTAAAAAGATAACAACAAAGCTTGCGACAACCCATGGTGAAGATAGAAGATGAAAGCCTCATCAAGACGAGGGATGCCAATTAAGATGGCAAAAGCCTCGTAAAGACAAGCATGAGGAAAATAATCTTCACCACACAAGAGTGCATCAAGATGCAACGAGATAAGACACGCACTCAAGGCAAAAGCTTTCACGGGGCCACCAAAGAAATAACATATGAAAGACAAGGTGGATGTGAAAGAAAGGATATCATCTAGAGATGTAATCTCTCTCAAGTGTATAAGGTTCTAGGTATACGAAATCATGATGATATATATCTACAAAGAAGGATGTACACCCGAAATAGTTACAACACGAAGGAACAAGATATCCAAAAGGAAGTCATGGATATACCAATAAGATATTTGCTTGGAAGCATAGCACATGGCTAGATATGGTCTTATTGTACATAAATGAATTCCTACCACACACCCATCAAAGACATCACAACTAGCAACATGAGATCATCGTTGAGATGCTTTGAGAAAGGAAACAAGTATCACAAGATGGAATGAATATCATGCCAAGATGCAACCTACACAAGGTTGAATGCAAGAAAAGAATGCATGAATAGATACTTGTTACCGAGATATCATTGGAAGGATGTAGAAGAAACCAATTGAAGGTAGTAGATAGTAGTTCATTGAGCATCCTAGCTTGACTCCAATAAGCACATGGTGACACCACCTTCCTTGTGAGTGATCCGAGCATCCAATGCATCTCCAATTGTTCCTAGAACAACAACACAAACAAAATGGTACCCAAACTCATTGGGACCAAAGAGTTAGAAACACCAATATACATAGGACAAACTCCACATAAATTGTGCATAAAGATAAGGAAATGAATTTCATGCACATCTCATCCAATTTGAGACTTGGTGGAGTTTCCCTTATATATTGGGTCAAAGAAGGAAAGAATCAAAGAAACTACATGAAGTTAATATGCATGCTCAATACTTTCAAGAACCGATACCAATTGACAAAGAAATACCAAGTGAAGATGAGATACCAAATGAATAAATCAACACTTGGAGGATATCAATTGAAATATACATCAAGGAATGAGATATCCATTGATACACGCAAAAAGAAAGATGTCAAACTCCCAAAAGAGAGAATGGTTCCAAACAAACAAAGCCCTCTACAAAGTTTCATGATGGCACAAAGTACCAAAAAGAAACGGCTTGCCTTCCATAAAAACACACTTGATAAGGATCACAAGATGAGTGTTTTATAGAAAATAGGATAGCTCCCCCAAGACTAGTGCATTAGAGAGAATTTGCATTTGAATACAAAATGCACAAGGTGGGATCACCATTCGCTATATCTAGAAAACACTAGATAAGGTCAAGAAATAACAAGATCCACAAGTGGTATGGAATACAATGGGAGTTGACACAAACCTAGGCACGAGATAAGGCAAATAAAAGCAAAGGACAATGTAAAGATGATCAATAATTTCTACCACACATAAGTGAGTACCAATTGTCATAAGACAAGAAGTATTTGGAAATAATTCCCGTTGGTAGATAGCAAGGATATCCAACATCATCTTCACACCAAACACAAGCAAATTGCAACTTGTAGAGCTAACATGTCACCTAGGAACAATATAATTAATAATATCAACTCTAAGTGACAACATCTCAAATGTACACATTTTCTAGGCTTGTAATATGCACATAGCATATTACTCCCCCATAATGTGATACCAAAGAAAACTTAACAAGAGGCAATAAGAGGATCCAACGAGAGATAGTCAATGGACTTTTAGAATTTGAATTTCTCATGAGAGATATACCACCTAGCAACTAGATAATCTTGTAATATCAATACTAGATGGTATTCCTCATGTACACACATTTATAGGATTGTGAGGTGCACAAAGCACATCACTCCCCCAAGATGGGATGTTCCATTAATATCTCACACGAGCCAACTAGGATACAAACAAGAACCAAAAAGGCTCAACGCACGACACACACATACATGATGTGCAAACCAACATACACATACTTTATTGCTCAAGATAAGCAAGTTGGAAGCACAACATATACAAACACATGCAAGGAACAAACCCAAAACATGCAATGGGGAAAGTAACTTTCAATGTAAACAATTTAAGTACAAGTTACCGCAAGGAGGCACATTTGATATAAGATAGAAACTTGATAATCCAATTGACTTGGCTTGAGACAATAAGAATGATGAAGTCCCCTTAATTCTTCATAATATAGCCAAGTCTCCAATGCCCTCCACCAACACCTATTGATCAAGTTTGAGCTTGTTGGTCCCCAACCAAGTTGGGTCCTAAGAGGTTAGTCACAATAGGCTTGTCAACCCAAATGGTTCTTTGCTTGAAACCACTTTGAGTACCAAGAAACTTGGCAAACACATTGCCAACCTTATCCTTCCCAAGAGAATAGATATCATCAATAATAATTGGGTTGGATGAGTTACCACTAGTGCATGAGGATGCAAGGTGACCTTTCTCACGACATAAGTAGCAACGTCTTCTCATCACTTTCTTCTCACTTGATTTCTCAACTTGAGAAGCATTAGCTTGAGTTTTCTTGGGAAGATGCCTTTCTTCAACTTGAGGGTGAGCATGAGAGTGAACTTGTGGCCGCTTCCCTTGTTGCTTGTCACTAATGGCCTTCTTCTTCAAAGGGCAAGATCTAACATGATGCCCTTCAATTTTGCACTTGAAGCAAACAATCTTGGCCAAATTCTTGACTTGTTTTTGGCCCTTCTTCTTGTTGCTCTTGGACTTTTTCTTATTATTGGAGTTGAATCCAAGTCCACCTTTGTCATTGGGGGATTTTTGCACACTCAAGATATTGTTGAGTGTGGACTTCCCTTCATGACACTTTTGCAAGTCAATCTTCAAGGAAGTGACTTGGGCCTTGAGCTCTTTGATTTCCTCTACATGGTTAGTATCAACACAAGTACTAGAGGAAGTATAAGCATCATCGTTAGAGCAACAAGGCAAGGAAAGTAATTCATCACAAGATGTACCAATATTGTGAGTAGATGAATTACAAGGACTAGCACATGGCAATATAGCATTTTGGCTAGAGGTAGTGCTAGTACCCATACAAGACTCTAGATGTTACCTTAGTGAACATTGCCTCATGAGCTATCTTTAGCACATTATGGGATACTAGAAGATCATCATGAGAACTTGTGAGCTTTACATGATTTTCTTCCAACATCCCATAATTGCTAGATAGCAACTCAAGTTGAGCCCTTAGCTCAACATTCTCCTTCAATATGGATGCTTCACAAGAGATATAGTTAGTAGCACAAGCATCATCACTAACAACAAGAGGAGAAGACAACTTGGCAAGATCTTTTGAATATGAAGCTTTAAGTTGAGCATGAGACTCGGTGAGTTTGATGAGCTCACTCTTAATGACCCTTGAGCCATTTTCGAGGTGTTCAAAGTCTTCAAGGAGTTTAGCATGCGCAACTTCAAGCTCCTAATTTTTAGTTTCAAAATCATTTGTCACCTCAAGAGCTCTATCACGAGATTCCCTCACTCTAGATAATTCTAGAGCAAAAGTATCCTCAAGAGATTCCTTGGTGGTTTGTCCAAGTTCAAGAGCTTGAGAGAGGTCCGCAATCTCATTAGCGTAATCACGCTCATGACCTTCCATTTTGTCAATGGTGACCTCATGCTCCTCAAGATGAGATTACAACTCCTCAATATATTTCTTTCCCTCAATGGCAATGGACATGATTTCCATGAAGTTGGAACGAGCAATTTTATTTTTATGAAGACCTTTAAAAACCATTTCCCCCTTAATTTATAAGGAGGCAACATTATCATTCTCTTCATCATTATCCTCATCATCATTAGCATTAACATCATCATCAAGAGACATATTGGGGTTCAAAGTGGGAGATACCTTTGAAGCCGTAGCCATAAGGCATAAAGCAATAGATGATGATGTAGGATCCCTTGAAGCACCATTTGAGACCACATCTTGTTCCATGGAGTGTTGGGTTTCCTCTACATTGTTAACACAACAACTAGAGGAAATACATGCGTTTTTATCATGGCAACAAGATATAGCAAGCATATCATCATGGGATTTAGTCAAGCAATTTCTACATGATATGCATGGACTATCAACACAAGCATGTGAAACATGTAAGATGAATGAATTGTTGAAGTCCAAAGATGAAGCATTGCAATAAGACAGTGATGAAGAGTCATCAACGATTAGCGCACTATCATCATTGCAATGACCAACACTACTCACCATATCATTACCTTGTGGCAATGCACATGTATGTGAAGTAGAAGAAGTTGAGAAGGCAACACGGCCGGAGGTGGAGGGAGAACAATCATCCCCAGAAATCTTGGACACACCATATTTATCTTGAAGCTTTGTCCACAACTCATGAGCATCCCGGAACGGCATGAGTTGAAATATAACTACATTGCTCAAAGCATCAAAAAGCACATTAGAAGCTTGAGCATTGAGATAAGAGTTTTTCTCATCCTCTAAATATAATATTTGGGGATCCTTTGGAGGAGAAAAACCCATATCTACAATTCACTCTAAATTTGGGTCCATGACCCTAAAGAGATTAAGCATGCGAATTACCCAAACATCAAAATTTGTGCCATCGAAACTAAGAGTGTCAGAGAATCCTAATCCCCTAGTCGACATCTTTACTCTCTAGGTGGTTAAGCCTAACAAAGAGAGACAAGGCTCTGATACCAATTGAAAGATCGTGGATGTCGCCTAGAGGGGGCGGTGAATAGGCGCTTTAAAATAATTACGGTTTAGGCTTGAACAAATGCGGAATAAACCTAGCGGTTAATTTGACAAGCACAAAACCTACAACAACTAAGCTCACCTATGTGCACCAACAACTTATGCTAAGCAAGGTAAACAACTAAGTGATAGCAAGATGTATGACAAGAAACAATATGGCTATCACAAAGTAAAGTGCATAAGTAAAGGGCTCGGGTAAGAGATAACCGAGGCACGCGGAGAGGATGATGTATCCCGAAGTTCACACCGTTGCGGATGCTAATCTCCGTTTGGAGCGGTGTGGAGGCACAATGCTCCCCAAGAAGCCACTAGGGCCACCGTAATCTCCTCAAGCCCTCGCACAATGCAAGATGCCGTGATTCCACTAAGGGACCCTTGAGGGCGGTCACCGAACCCGTACAAATGGCAACCGCGGTCACCGAACCCGTACACTTTGGCAACCCTTGAGGGCGGTCACCGGTACCCGTCAAATTGCTCGGGGCGATCTCCACAACCTAATTGGAGACCCCGACGCTTGCTCGGAGCTTTACACCACAATGATTGAGCTCCGAACACCTCAGGTTGGGGCTATCTCCCCAACGACACCACGAAGCTTCACCACAATGGAATATGGCTCCGAGGTGACCTCAACTGTCTAGGGCGCCCAAGCACCCAAGGGAACAAGCTCAAGGGTACCAAGCACCCAAGAGTAATAAGCTTCTCAACTTGTAACTTCCACGTATCACCGTGGAGAACTCAAACCGATGCACCAAATGCAATGGCAGGGGCACACGGAGTGCCCAAGTCCTTCTCTCCCAAATCCCACCAAAGCAACAAATGCTAGGGATGAAAATGAGAGGAAGAACAAAAAGGGGAACACCAAGAACTCCAAGATCTAGATCCAAAGGGTTCCCCTCCCATAGAGGAGAAAGTGATTGGCGGAAATGTGGATCTAGATCTCCTCTCTCTTTTCCCTCAAAAACTAGCAAGAATCCATGGAGGGATTGAGAGTTAGCAAGCTCGAAGAAGGTCAACAATGGGGGAAGAACACGAGCTCAAAGGATAAGGTTCATTGGGGAAGAAGACCCCCTTTTATAGGAGGGGGGAAATCCAACCGTTATGTGCTCAGCCCGCACACGAGCGGTACTACCGCTCCACGAGCGGTACTACCGCTCAGGCGGAAGAAGCAGGGAAAAGGAGCGACAAAACATGAACCTTGGGGCGGTAGTACCGCTTTATAAGCGGTACTACCGCTCACCCCAGCGGTACTACCGCTGGAGGAGCAGAACACGGGACCAAATAAGGCAGGGCAGAGCAGAGTACGGCGGCAGTAATGCAGTAGCGGTACTACCGCCCGACCGGAGCGGTACTACTGCTTATAGGCGGTACTACCGCCCAATCGGGGCGGTACTACCGCTTATAGGCGGAACTGCCGTGCCTTACTGCCGTGCAACTACTGCTAAACCCGACACGAAAAGTGCAAGACCCAAAATCGAGGTGGTAGTAGAGGAGCGGTACTGGAGCGGTACTACCGCATGACGAGCGGTACTACCGCAGGGAGAAAACCCAAAACTGCCATAACTTCTTCATGAGAGCTCCGAATTGAGCAAACTCAAGCTTGTTGGATAGAGGAAGACGCGGCAGCGGAGGCAGCGGAGGTATGCCTAACAAACAAAGGAGTGAAACCTCCAACAGAGAAGAACCAGCATACCCTCCAACATCGAAAACATCATAGAAGATGCACGTGAACTCCGTTTTCGATGAACTCGAGCTTGTCAACAAGATGACCAAAAGCTCCAAAACTCACAAAGAGAAGCAAACAAGAACCAAGAAAGATGATGCAAGGATGCAATGGTTTGAGCTCTCTATGAATGATACGATCAAGCTACTCATTGAGAGCCCCCTTGATACTACGGCAAACGATCCTATAACCCGGTCTCCCAACTACCACCATGAGACCGGTAAAATAGAAAACCTATCAAGGGCAAACCTTTGCCTTGCACATGGTCCACTTGAGCTAGGTGATGACGATCTTGACTCCCTCAAGTTGGACCACCTTTCTTGATTGCGTTGGCTCAATCAAGACTAGTAGATTGCTCCCCCATACTCCACTATGGGTGAGCCACTCTTGCGCACATCTTCACAAATCCATTGTCACCACAATGGATGGCAAGCTTGAAGCATTTGATCTCCTCGTGATGCTCCACTTGAACTTGCACACCGCAACCTAACCCCACAAAGAACTCTCACGAAGACCATGGGTTAGCACACAAAGCGTAATGGACAATGCTTACCATACCATGGGATCACTTGATCCCTCGGTACATCTTGTGCGCTTTGTGTGTTGTTTCTTTCCAACTCTCTTCATTTGGATGATGTCTTGAAGGTAGACATGAATGATCACACAATCTTCTTCTTCAAGACATGCTTGCAATAAGCTCAACACTCACATGACCGATCTTTGGATAATTCCTTAATAGCACCTTAGTCAACTCATAAACTCCTTGAAACCAACACATGGACTTCAAGAAAAGCCTATGGACAAATCCTTCAAATATAACTCAATGCAACCATTAGCCCATAGAGATTGTCATCAATTACCAAAACCAAACATGGGGGCACCGCATGTTCTTTCAGGTGCCTTCTGCTACAGTGTGGCATCAGCCGTAGTTGTGCGGCGCCCGCCGGAGTAGTGCGTTGGACGGACCACAGTGGAACAGCTGCTGGAGACCATGAGAATGAGGGGCAGCGCCAGAGGGAGGAGCAGCCGGGGAGATTTGCCCCTACCTGCCGGCCATGTAGCCTAGCTGGACAGAGCATCGTGAGGACCAGGCCAGATGGGACCAGAGGCGACGGCTCGCAGGAGGAACCCTAGGGCTGCAGGCAGGGGATCGAGGTAGAGGGAAAGGGGAGAGGAGATGCAAGCGGGCAGGGCAATGAATGCTTGCGTGTTTGTTTTTACTTGAGGGTCAGGTGTGACGCGGGCGTGAGCAGTTGCATTTCAAGTGTAATATAGGCAGACAACAGAGTCATTTCACTATTCCCCTTCCCTTCAATTTTTAGTGAGCTTCTACCTGAAACTCCCCACTCCAAAGCGAAATAAGTTAAGCCCAAGCCCATAACTCAAAAATGACTTCTTTACATCTTTTATGGCTTATTTTGACAATAAGCCCTGAAAAGGCGGAATCGAACTGGCCCTTAACCTGCAATTCAATTGTGCGTGCAATGATGAATCACACCTGCCTGCTATAGTGTACATTTAGGCATCATCATACATGGCATAACCTAATACATGTGCATTCCATTGTAGAATCTGGAATATGCAATGTTTATGTTAGTTCATACATTGCACATGATGTTTAAATGCCCCTTAAATCTAGTCAGTCAAGTGATGGTCTTTAAGCCTCCTTCTTTGCTTCTTTCCTTGATATGTAAGATTTGCTCACACATCTGTTCAATTGTTGTTTGCATCAGCCAGCCATACTAGGACTGTTTGCTTTGATTACTTGCTGTTCTTGAGCTAACACTCTAACAGAGCTTGTCAACGATTTAAACACTAAGGGCTGCTATAGTGGGGCCTTGTCTAACTCATAGGTGACATAAAGGTTTGGCTGTACACTCAAGTAGGCTCTCCAAGAGTACCTGGAGATCCAGTTCGAAGGTATGCCTAGTTTTTACATAGTGCAGACATAGTAAATGCTTATTTCATTGTGTGCAAGTGCAAGAGACGTGGCATGTTTCATTATGTGGTATTGTTTTGTTATAATCTCATCCTTTTGTGTTGTTCACAGACTGGAAAGTATGCACATTTATCTTCCAAGGAGACGAGTAACTAGTTTGTGTCACCTTGCAGAGGGGGTGCAATGAAGATAAGATTGAGGATTTCCATGTACAAGATGTTAGGAAGGAGCCTTGCAAGAGAAGTAGGAGCTGTGCTGAGCCTGTTCAACCAGTTAAGGTAAGTCACTGTATCCAACTCAACAGTTCAATTCCTTGTTTGTTTCAGGCATAGTTAATTTGCTCTTTTCAATTGCTTTATTTGTCCTCAGTTAATGAGATGCCCAAACAATGATGCCTGATGTTGGGTACTTGTATAACTATTAGTTGACATAATTAAAGGCCTTACCATTTAATTACTCTGGCGAAGTGTGCCTGAAGCTTTGAAGTCTATTAACCAACTATTATTGCATGAGGCTCACAATCTAGTTTATACTAGGCTAATGATTGCATAGTTTTGCTTGTTGTAGTAGGTTTGTATGAATCCCTCTGCTGTTCATTATGCTCCCTAAGACTTTAGTTGAGCTACAGAATGGTCAACTGCTTGCTTACTTATACGCAACATGCTATCTAAATTTGTAACTTGTCTGTGTTTTCGATTGGGCCCCAACATCATGCTCCTCTCGTGAGCTAAGAGAGATTTCTGTATGCAGGCTGCACAGACTAACTTTTTTATAATTTTTAAAATATCACCTGCTTATGCTTCATGATGTGTAACATTATTGTTAGTCCTATTTTGCCATGTACAAAATAGTCTATCTTGCTCGCTTCACTGTTGTAACCATATTTTTGCCCTAGTCATGTGTACTTACAGAAACATTTTAGGATGAAGTGACATCAACACAAAGATCTGCGAGCAGTGCGGCATGGCCGTTACCGAATGATTATGGATTTGAATTGGAATGTGCTGATGTTCTCGAGCATCAACTAGAGGTGGCAAGACAACGTGTACATGATTCTCAACGTACAATCAACAAGTTGAGACTGGACATGCAGGTATTAGATGCAGGAGTCAAAAAATGAAACAAGACACTGAGGTAACCACGAAGGAATTGGAGATATTGCAGACTGAAATTTGTGCTATCTGAGTCCCAATCCTTTTTTCTGAAGAGATTATAGCTCAAATGGTAAGTTCTGTTGATGCGTGTCCATGATGTATGAGCTTTATTTGTCCAGTGTATGTAATTTGCTGTTTGTGTACGCTTTATAATCACTGGTGCCAAACTATAATGCCCAGTGGGTATATTCGGCTGTAATTTCTTCATTGTATAGTGTAGGATTATTCTACGTTTCTATGCTTTTTATTGTATAGTGTATGTTTTTTAGAGGCGATAGTATAGAGTAGGATAATTCTTGAATATGCTATATCGTTAAAACGGGGGCCAACAAGCCCAAATATTTCCTGGATGCCATACAAACGAACAAACATGTGTAGTCAAAGCGGGCCTTAATTGGGCTGGTCAAAATAATATTAAGTGGATCCCAAATGGGCCCATCGTAACAACGGCTCTTAGCAGGCCGTCAACAGGCCTAAAGCTCGATAGGGCCGTATAAATGGAAATGGCCTGCGTGCCTTTAACAGGCCGAAATAAATGTCAATTTTGTCTTGGCCCTTTTACTTTACGGGCCAGTAAGAGGCCGAAAGTGTTATGGGCCAGAGGAGGCCCAATTTGCAAACTAGGCTTTTAACAGGCCAAAAGTCGCGTTGGGCTGAAACGATGCCCTGCGAAACATGGGCCCCTAATGGACCTAAAGTCAAAGGCCCAACTGTTGTGCGGGCCCTTAACAGGCCGAGAGACAAAATGGCTAAGAGTTGGCCCATTTACCAAATGGGCCGAGGACAGGCCTAAAGTCACAGTGGGCTAGAATTGGCCCAACTTCAGAATGGGCCGAGAAAAGGCCCAAAGACGTTCTGGGCCGTTAACGGGCTGGAACTGATGATGGGCTGCTAACAGGTCGAAAGAAGCTCGGGCCGCAATTGGGCCCAAAAATGTAGCGGGGCGTTAACGGGCTTAAACTGACGATGGGCTGGAAATTGTCGAATCTAGAATGGGCCTTTGATGGGCCGATTCTGTGTAACTTGTATCGGCCGTGCTTGTAAATGGGCCTGACTCAAGTAGGCCGCTAATGGGCCGGCCCGCTTATTTTGACAGGCCCAGCCTTTTCACCGGAATGGGCCTCTGTTGGGCCGTGCCACGTGTCGACGTATAATAGGCGCCTCCAGTCCAATGAGTGGATGGCATCTGTCCCAGCGGTGAACCAACACGTGTTTCCTCCGGCCAATGAGAATTTTACACGTGGAAAATCCCCATTGGTCCAGTCTGTTAACGGGTTATCGGATCCAAAACGGGACCCGATAGCTTAACGGCGAGCCGTTACGGTCGATGCCACGTGTCGGTCACCCTTGACGAAAGCACTTCTATAACACGCATTTTATCGTCATGGAAGTGGATACTTCCATGATGATAATTTTCGTAATGTCATGGAACACTTCTACGACGGCACAGGTATGACTATCTTGATTCTGTCATAAAATCGTCATGGATGTATATGCCAGAAAACGTGACCTACTGTGACAAACACGTATCATCACGGAAGTGTATTTTTTTGTAGTGCTAGTATACGTAGCCTGCCGGCAACGGTTTGGCAATTATAGTAGTAGCGTGTTTTATAGCTACAACGCTACTGCTATGTACATAGTAGCAGCGAGCTTTATTCCAAGCGCGACAGCTACTTAGTAGCAGCGCTGCCTTCTAAACAGCGCTACTGGTAAGCTCCTGTGTATAAGGACTTTCCTAATAGTGTTTCTTCAAGTGTTGATTGAGAGATGAAAAATGTACTGCATTCAGATTGTCAATAGTTTGATTCTGCTAGCTGCTTTCAGTAATGCTGCTGAGCTATTTTTAGCTGTTTCCAAGCAACTCCATCACAAAAACTTTGGTATTTCTGTATTTCAATTATGCCTTTGGGATCCGTGGTTGACTTTCCATTTATTCGAGGCCAATCAAGAAAGTTCATGTAAATTTTGTGGCTGAACTTGCCTACTTGCCGGGACACTTTTATATGAGAATTATAGTTGGTGCATTTCATATCTGAACATATGTTTGGTACAAGGTAACTATGCCAGTGGTGTTTTTCTGGCTATTCCTACACATGAATTCTTAGAAGACACTCTTTTCTGACTGCTAGCAGCAAGAATTTGGCCTTCAACTCTTTTGCAGGAAGAGTGCTACTAATGATACAAAGGTATACATGAAATAATAGACTACCAAAGAATTGATCAGCTGAACTCCATCGAATATATTAAGAGGATGAGATAAATACCTCCGCAAAAGAAAAAGCATAATGTACGCCATACCATCTGAAGGGAAAATTACTATCTCCAAGACTTCAGCCACCTTATATGGAATGCCTCTGCCTATTGTTGACTCTCATTTGTGCGCCATATAGTACGTTTATCTACTTGAGAAAAGGTGTAACATTTTAAAGTTATGTTGTTTATATCACCTTACATTATGTTATCTGTGATATTGGGTTATTCCCATTTAATATAATTTTTCATTAATTGTCCATATTCCTATGGAGAACAACATCGTTTATAAATGATGCAAAAGCTTATCTATCTTTATATTAACACTGTGTGCTTGGACACAAGTTGTATTGTTCTTCTTATTCATATGGACTTCTAATCTATAGGTTTACAACTAATGTTTCAGGCATTTATGTCATGATTTTAGCATGTGTTCCCGCAGCAACGCGCGGGGTATCATCTTGTTATTTTAGTGCACAAGGCCTGAGCTACCGTCTTAATCAACGTTTCCTCCCCATCTTGAGACAAGGTGTCCGCCGGAGCAAGATACGCTTAGTAGTCTCTCCTGATTCTGGAATTTACCCTTAATTATTAGCTGACTAGTTGCACTCTCATAGTTATTAATGACACCCTTGATGTATGTAGCTTGATCAAGGCCAGCCTTAAAAAACAACAAGGTGTACGTCGTGTGCAAAGAGAAGGTGGAAAACTTGCATGTGATGCGTTCAATCAATACAAACAACCGTCAGCAACAACAAAAATACATATTGACTTATAGCAAATAAAGCATGAATTTATTTGCTAAATTCAATAAGATGTGAGCCAGTTGAGTTGGTGTTATTCTTTTCAGAAAAAAGAAAAATAACTCCGATAATAAGTGAAAAACCAAAACCGAGGAGGAAAAATAGGGTGGACAACGGAACTTTGGTAACCCCCAAAAAACAAGATTTGTGTTATGTGGACCTTCCTTATTTTTACTCCCTCCATCTGAAAAATTTGTCCTAAACTTGTCTCGCAAATGGATATATCTAGTTTTTTTGGATGGAGGGAGTATTTTTTGTCGAATATTTTCTGTGGACCTAGAAGCTGTGGAACAAGAGGAGAATATTTGTTTTATTTTTAGAATCTGGACAAGATGAGAAGAGGCCGAGCCCGAGCCTGGCCCAGCAATCTGGCGGGCCCCGTTGGAGACCGAGGCGGTTCGGTTGTTCAAGAAGGGGATCCCAAGTCTTGGACCAGCAGAAGGAAACCCTAGCCGTCGTCATCTTCATCTTCCTCTTCATCATCCTCGAAGCCATCTTCTGGTCTGTTGGTAGCTATGGTGCTGCGCAACGTTGCCGCGAAGCTAAAGGCCCCCGTCGCCTCTCTCAAGTAGGCTTGGGCGGTCTGCCGTCCTCAGGTTCGCTCCCCATCCCTCCTACCGCAATCTCGGTCCTTTGATTTGAGTCTAGTCGGGCGAAATCACATAATGCGTTAAGCGATTCCTCATCTTTGCCGACCATCAGCCAATTTATCGCACGTTATCTTAGGGATTGAGATTTGGATGGGGATATCGATCGATTCACCATGCCGCCTTCTTCCTTATCGTAGAAATTTGAGATTTTTATGGGGACACGCGAGCTTGTCGCATGTCCCTGGAATGATTCTCGATTTGGATGGGCTATACACGATGAATTTACCGCCCGTTGCCATATGGATTGCGACTTGGATGGCGTAGATGGATGAATCGATAGGTGGCCTTAGGGGCTGTAGAAGCAGATCTATTTATTCCTCTGTTTGCCTGCACGTAGAGATCCAGTTGAAGTTTGGGATGAACACCATAACCTCAAAGCAAATATGATAAAGAATAGACCCGGGGGGCGTAGATTTCACTAGTGGCTTCTCTCGAGAAAATAGCATACGGTGGGTAAACAAATTATTGTTGGGCAATTGATAGAAATTCCAATAATTATGACGATATCCACGCAATGATCATTACATAGGCATCACGTCCAAGATTAGTAGACCAAAACGATTCTGCATCTACTACTATTACTCCACACATCGACCGCTATCCAGCATGCATCTAGTTTATTAATCATGGAGAAACAGATTAATGCAATAAGAGCGGTGACATGATGTAGAGAAGATCTATTCATGTAGGAATAGACCCCATCTTGTTATCCTTGATAGCAACGATACATACGTGTCTTGCTGCCCCTTCTGTCACTGGGAAAGAACACCGTAAGATTGAACCCATTACAAAGCACCTCTTCCCATGGCAAGAATAATCGATCTAGTTGGCCTAACTAAACCAAAGATTCAAAGAAGAAATACGAGGCTATAAGTAATCATGCATATAAGAGATCAAAGAAAACTCAAATAACTTTCATGGATATAGATCTGATCATAAACTCAAATGTCATCAGATCCCAACAAACACACCGCAAAAGTCATTACATCAAATAGATCTCGAAGTGACCATTTTATTGAGAGTCAAAAAGAGAGAGGAAGCCATCTAGCTAATGCCTACCGACTCGTAGGTCTATGGTGAACTACTCACGCATCATCAGAGAGGCACCAATGAGGATGATGAACCCCTCTATGATGGTGTCTAGATTGGATCTCGTGTTTCTGGAACTTGCAGCGGCTGGAATTGTTTTTTGTCGACTTTCCTAGGGTTTCTGGAATATTTGGGAATTTATAGGGCGAATAGGCGGTGTAGGGGGGCTCCGTGGTGGGCACAACCCCCCAGGGCGCGCCCTGGTGGGTTGTGCTCACCATGGGCCTCCCCTCTGGTACTTCTTTGGCCCACTGAGTGTCTTCTGGTCCAGAAAAAATCTCCAAAAAGTTTCCCTCGTTTGGACTTCGTTCTGTACTGATATTCTGCAAAGTAAAAAACAGGCAAAAAACAGCAACTGGCACTGGGCACTATGTCAATAGATTAGTCCCAAAATATGATATAAAGTTTCTATAAAATGATTGTAAAACATTCAAAAATGATAATATAACAACATGGAACAACAAAAAATTATAGATACCTTGGAGACGTATCAGGGGAGGCAGGCGCACCCTGGTGCCTAGTGGGCACCTGGGTGGCCCCCTCTGGTATTTCTTTTCTTCAATAATTTTTATATATTCCAAAATAATCTCCGTAAAATTTCAGCTCATTTGGAGATGTGCAGAATAGGTATCTCTGACATAGCTTTTTCAGGTCCAGAATCCAGCTGCAGGTAATCTCCCTCTTTATGTAAACCTTGCATATTATGAGAGAAAAGACATTCGAGTTACTCCACAAAGTGTTATATTAAATTAAAACACTATAAATAATAGTAGGAAAACATGATGCAAAATGGACGTATCAGTTAAACATCCGGAAGTCACGGGATCATAGGCCACCGTGACGCTTCGGCTCAATCAGTTTGTCCCATGACTTCCAGTGAGATTTCCTCTTGCCTTTTTTAGGTCCCCACCAAAAGTTCTGACGCAAGAACATTAAGTCATCACAAACAAAGTAAGGGAACTTGAACACTCCCATTTTTTTAGTGCAAAAGGCATGAGCTCACTAGTAGAAAACAGGGCTTTGGTTGGGGCCTAGCCAGCCCATTAGTCCCGGCTCAGTCACGAACCGGGACCCATGGGGGGCATACGTCTCGGTTCGTGCGCCCAGGGTGCCGGCCGGGCCTCGTGGGGCATTTGTCCCGGTTCGTCTGGACCCATTTGTCCCGGTTCCAGCCACGAACTGGGACCAATGAGTTGCCTATATATACCCCATCGCCGCAGCAGGGCACTCCACACTACTCTGTTTTTTTCTGGCCAGCGAGGGGAGAGCTTTGTGGTGCTCTAGCTCACCTCCTATGCACATGAGGTGTTCGATGGAATGCCCGAGCCACACTAGTTAAGCTTTCTCCTCTCGAAACTCGACCTCCAAGCTCCATTTTCCCCGAGATTTGTCTAGGTTTAGCGGTCTGTCACGTCATGTCCCCGTCTTCACCGCCATCGATCGCCCGCGCCGATCTCGTTGCCAGCAGCACCGTGGTGAGCCTCTTGTTCTTATCTTCGTTCTGAAAGAAAAAATTCTTACTTTAGATAGATACTTGTCTAATTTTCTTACTTTTATTATTGCTTGTTATTATATAGTGCGACGGTTTTGGTATCCGCCCCCATCGGCCCTCGTCCTGTCTATGATTCAGATGTGGTATATATTAGCTTTTATAACTATTTGGTTCATTTATTGTTTATGACAATTATGCCGACCAACGTGACATAGATTTTATTTATCTAGGAGGTATGTGAACCGGAAATTCCAACCGACCCTATTGTCGAGAGGTTAAATTTAGTTGAAGAAGAAAACAATTACTTGAAGGAAAAATAAAAAAAATTGAGGAGGAGAAGATGATATTGGAGTTGCATGTTGCGAATGTCGTCGATGATCACAAGATTAAGATGGACGCAATGCGTTTGAAGATTAGAAAGATTAGAAAATATGCCATTCATACCGAGGCTTGGTATCATTATGCCGTTGGATCAATTGTTACCTTGGTTGCAATTATGATCGCATTTGTTGTTGCATTGAAATGTTTTACATAGTTTCAATGTATGGTTTAATTAGATGCTCTGGAGAGCTATATGTTGTTCAATGAGAACTATGTATGTACTTTGGTTTTAATGTGATGATGAACTTCTATTAATTTGGTCACTTATCTATCCATGATGTTCTGTAATGGTTTTTGACACACTTAATTATATATAATGCACGCAGATGAACCGGCAATGGATGTACGATGACAGCCACACCTCCGAGTACGTTAAGGGCGTGCATAATTTTCTCGAAGTGGCTGAGGCAAACAAGCAGAATGGTTTTATGTGCCGTCCATGCCCTATATGTGGGAATATGAAGTCTTACTCTGACCGGAAAATCCTTCACAGCCACCTGCTTTATAAGGGTTTCATGCCACACTATAATGTTTGGACCAGGCACGGAGAAATAGGGGTTATGATGGAAGACAACGAAGAAGAAGAGGACGATGACAACTATGTGCCCCCAGAATACGGTGATGCTGCAACGGGGGAACCTACTGAAGATCAAGAGGAACCAGACGATATTGTGCCCGATGATGATCTCCGCCGGGTCATTGTTGATGCAAGGAGATAGTGCAAAAGTCAAAAGGAGAAGCTGAAGTTCGATCGCATGTTAGAGGATCACAAAATAGGGTTGTACCCCAATTGCGAAGATGGCAACACAAAGCTCGGTACCGTACTGGAATTGCTATAGTGGAAGGCAGAGAATGCTGTGCCTGACAAAGGATTTGAGAAGCTACGGAAAATATTGAAGAAGAAGCTTCCAAAGGATAACTAATTGCCCGACAGTACATACGCAGCAAAGAAGGTCTTATACCCTCTAGGATTGGAGGTGCAGAAGATACATGCATGCCCTAATGACTGCATCCTCTACTGTGGTGCATACGAGGATTTGAACGCATGCCCGGTATGCGGTGCATTGCGGTATAAGATCAGACGAGATGACCCTGGTGATGTTGACGGTGAGCCCCCCACGAAGAGGGTTCCTGCAAAGGTGATGTGGTATGCTCCTATAATACCATGGTTGAAATGTCTGTTCAGAAACGAAAAGCATGCCAAGTTGATGCGATGGCACTCATATCTACTACACAACCTTCTTCTTGTAGACGTTGGTGGGCCTCCAAGTGCAGAGGTTTGTAGGACAGTAGAAAATTTCCCTCAAGTGGATGACCTAAGGTTTATCAATCCGTGGGAGGCGTAGGATGAAGATGGTTTCTCTCAAGCAACCCTACAACCAAATAACAAAGAGTCTCTTGTGTCCCCAACACACCCAATACAATGGTAAATTGTATAGGTGCACTAGTTCGGCGAAGAGATGGTGATACAAGTGCAATATGGATGGTAGATATAGGTTTTTGTAATCTGAAAATATAAAAACAACAAGGTAACTAATGATAAAAGTGAGCACAAATGGTATTGCAATGCTTCGAAACAAGGCCTAGGGTTCATACTTTCACTTGTGCAAGTTCTCTCAACAGTAATAACATAAATGGAACATATAACTATCCCTCAACATGCAACAAAGAGTCACTCCAAAGTCACTAATAGAGGAGAACAAACGAAGAGATTATTGTAGGGTACGAAACCACCTCAAAGTTATCCTTTCTGATCGATCTATTCAAGAGTCCGTAGTAAAATAACACGAAGCTATTCTTTCCGTTCGATCTATCCTAGAGTTTGTACTAGAATAACACCTTAAGACACAAATCAACCACAACCCTAATGTCACCTAGATACTCCAATGTCACCTCAAGTATCCGTGGGTATGATTATACGATATGCATCACACAATCTCAGATTCATCTATTCAAACCATCACAAAGTACATCAAAGACTGCCCCAAAGTTTCTACCGGAGAGTCAAGACAAAAATGTGTGCCAACCCCTATGCATAAGTTCACAAGGTCACTGAACCCGCAAGTTGATCACCAAAACATACATCAAGTAGATCACGTGAATATCCCATTGTCACCACAGATAAGCACATGCAAGACATACATCAAGTGTTCTCAAATCCTTGAAGACTCAATCCGATAAGATAACTTCAAAGGGAAAACTCAGTCCATTACAAGAGAGTAGAGGGGGAGAAACATCATAAGATCCAACTATAATAGCAAAGCTCGAGATACATCAAGATCGTGCCGAATCAAGAACACGAGAGAGAGAGAGAGAGAGAGATCAAACACATAGCTACTGGTACATACCCTCAGCCCCGAGGGTGAACTACTCCCTCCTCATCATGGAGAGCGTCAGGATGATGAAGATGGCCACCTGTGAGGGATTCCCCCTCCGGCAGGGTGCCGAAACAGGGTCCCGATTGGTTTTTGGTGGCTACAGAGGCTTGCGGCGGCGAAACTCCCGATCAGGTTTCTTTTTGGGGGGTTTATGTAGTTATAGGAATTTTTGGCGTTGGTCTCACGTCAGGGGGTCTCCGAGTCATCCACAAAATAGGGGAGTGAGCCCAGGGGGTAGGGCGCGCCCTCCACCCTCGTGGATGGCTCGGGACTCTTCTGGCCCAACTCTTTTACCCCGGAGGCTTCTTTTGGTCCATAAAAAATCATCAAAAATTGGCACGTCAATTGGACTCCGTTTGGTATTCCTTTTCTGTAGAACTCAAAAACAAGGGAAAACATAAACTGACACTGGGCTCTAGGTTAATAGGTTAGTCCCAAAAATCATATAAAGTAGCATATAAATTCATATAGAACATCCAAGATGGATAATATAATAGCATGGAACAATCAAAAATTATAGATACGTTGGAGACGTATCAAGACTCCCCAAGCTTAATTCCGGCTCGTCTTTGAGTAGGTAAATGATAAAAACAGAATTTTTGATGTGGAATGCTACCTAACATATTTATCAATGTAATCTTCTTTATTGTGGCAAGAATATTCAGATCCATAAGATCCAAAACAAAAGTTTAATATTGACATAAAAATAATAATACTTCAACTATACTAACAAAGCAATCATGTCTTCTCAAAATAACATGGCCAAAGCAAGTTATCCCTACAAAATATACAAGCCAAGTTCTATAATGAAAATTCCAACTAGTATATGAAAGTGACAAACTAAGAGACTCTCTATCATGAAGATTATGGTGCTACTTTGAAGCACAAGTGTGGAAAAAGGATAGTAGCATTGTCCCTTCTCTCTTTTTCTCTCTCTTTTTTTTTGTTTGGCTTCTTTGGCCTTTTTTTCATTGGCTTCTTTGGCCTCTTTTTTTTCCTCACACGGGACAATGCTCTAATAATGATGATCATCACACTTTTTATTTACTTACAACTCAAGAATTACAACTCGATACTAGAACAAAATATGACTCTATATGAATGCCTCTGGCGGTGTACCGGGATGTGCAATGAATCAAGAGTGACATGTATGAAAGAATTATGAAAGGTGGCTTTGCCACAAATACGATATCAACTACATTATCATGCAAAGTAATATGACAATGATGAAGCGTGTCATAATAAACGGAACGCTGGAAAGTTGCATGGCCATATATCTCGGAATGGCTATGGAAATGCCATAATAGGTAGGTATGGTGGCTGTTTTGAGGAAGGTATATGGTGGGTGTATGGTACCGGTGAAAGTTGCGCGGTACAAGAGAGGCTAGCAATGGTGGAAGGGTGGGAGTGCGTATAATCCATGGACTCAACATTAGTCATAAAGAACTCACATACTTATTGCAAAAATCTATTAGTCATCGAAACGAAGTACTACGCGCATGCTCCTAGGGGGATAGATTGGTAGGAAAAGACCATTGCTCGTCCCCGACCGCCACTCATAAGGAAGGGCAATCAAAAAATATCTCATGCTCCAACTTCGTTACATAACGGTTCACCATACGTGCATGCTACGGGAGCCACAAACCTCAACACAAGTATTTCTCAAATTCACAATCACTCCACTAGCGTGACTCTAATATCATCATCTTCATATCACAAAACAATCATAACGAATCAAACTTTTCATAGTATTCAATGCACTTTATATGAAAGTTTTTACTATATCCCTCTTGGATGCCTATCATATCAGGACTAAATTCATAACCAAAGCAAATTACCATGCTGTTCTAAAAATACTCTCAAAATAATATAAGTGAAGCATGAGAGTTCATCTATTTCTTCAAAATAAAACCATCGTCGTGCTCTAAAAGATATAAGTGAAGCACTAGAGCAAACGACAAACTACTCCAAAAGATATAAGTGAAGATCAATGCGTAGTCGAATAATTATGCAACTATGTGAAGACTCTCTAACACTTAAGAATTTCAGATCTTGGTATTTTATTCAAACAGCAAGAAAAACAAAATAAAATAAAATGACGCTCCAAGCAAAACACATATCATGTGGTGAATAAAAATATAGCTCCAAGTAAGGTTACCGATGAACGAAGACGAAAGAGGGGATGCCATCCCGGGGCATCCCCAAGCATAGGCTCTTGGTTGTCCTTGAATATTACCTTGGGGTGCCTTAGTCATCCCCAAGCTTAGGCTCTTGCCACTCCTTATTCCATAGTCCATCTAATCTTTACACAAAACTTGAAAACTTCACAACACAAAACTCAACAGAAAACTCGTAAGCTCTGCTAGTATAAGAAAATAAATCACCACTTAGGTACTGTTCTGAACTCATTCCTTTTATATATTTGTGTAATATCTACTGTATTCCAACTTCTCTATGGTTCATACACTCCGATACTACTCATAGATTCATCAAAATAAGCAAACAACACATAGAAAACAGAATCTGTTTAAAACAGAACAGTCTGTAGTAATCTGTAACTATCGAATACTTCTGTAACTCCAAAAATCCTACCAAATTAGGAACACCTGAGAAATTTGTGTACCAATCCAGAGCAAAAGGAATCAGATCAAAAGCACGTTTCTGTGAATTATCAAAACTAATTCACTGGGCGCAAAAGTTTCTGATTTTCAGCAGGATCAACACAACTATCACCGTAAGCTATCCTAATGGTCTTACTTGGCACTTTATTGAAACAAAAGCTATAAAAACATGATTACTACAGTAGCTTAATCATGTGAACATACAAAAACAGTAAGGGTAAATATTGGGTTGTCTCCCAACAAGCGCTTTTCTTTAATGCCTTTTTTGCTAGGCATGACGATTTCAATGATGCTCACATAAAAGATAAGAATTGAAACACAAAGAGAGCATCATGAAGAATATGACTAGCACATTTAAGTCTAACCCACTTCCTATGCATAGGGATTTTGTGAGAAAACAACTTATGGGAACAATAATCAACTAGCATAGGAAGGCAAAACAAGCATAACTTCAAGATTTTAAGCACATAGAGAGGAAACTTGATATTATTGCAATTCCTACAAGCATATATTCCTCCCTCATAATAATTTTCAGTAGCATCATGAATGAATTCAACAACATAACCATCACATAAAGCATTCTTTTCATGATCTACAAGCATAGAATTTGTATTACTCTCCACATAAGCAAATTTCTTCTCATGAATAGTAGTGGGAGCAAACTTAACAAAATAACTATCATGTGAGGCATAATCCAATTGAAAAATAAAATCATGCTGACAAGTTTCATGGTTATCATTATTCTTTATAGCATACATGTCATCACAATAATCATCATAGAAATCAACTTTATTCTCATAATCAATTGGAACCTCTTCCGAAATAGTGGATTCATCACTAAATAAAGTCATGACCTCTTCAAATCCACTTTCATAATTATCACAATAAGATGCAACACCCTCGAAAATAGTGGGATCATTACTTCCTAAAGTTGACACTCTTCCAAACCCACTTTCATCAATATAATCATCATAAATAGGAGGCATGCTGTCATCATAATAAATTTGCTCATCAAAACTTGGGGGGGGAAATATCATCTTCGTCAAACATAGCATCCCCAAGCTTGTGGCTTTGCATATCATTAGCATCATGGATATTCAAGGAATTCATACTAATAACATTGCAATCATGCTCATCATTCAAAGATTTAGTGCCAAACATTTTAATGCATTCTTCTTCTAGCAATTGAGCACAATTATCGGAATCCTTATTTTCACGGAAGACATTAAAAAGATGAAGCATATGAGGCACCCTCAATTCCATTTTTTTTGTAATTTTCTTTTATAGACTAAACTAGTGATAAAACAAGAAACTAAAAGATACAATTGCAAGATCGAAAGATATACCTTCAAGCACTAACCTCCCCAGCTAAGACGCTAGAAAAGAGCTTAGTTGACGGGGTGTTAGTGCGGCTTACCTAGCCTCCCCGGCAACGGCGCTAGAAAAGAGCTTGATGTCTACTACACAACCTTCTTCTTGTAGACGTTGTTGGGCCTCCAAGTGCAGAGGTTTGTAGGACAGTAGCAAATTTCCCTCAAGTGGATGACCTAAGGTTTATCAATCCGTGGGAGGCGTAGGATGAAGATGGTCTCTCTCAAGCAACCCTGCAACCAAATAACAAAGAGTCTCTTGTGTCCCCAACACACCCAATACAAGGTAAATTGTATAGGTGCACTAGTTCGGCGAAGAGATGGTGATACAAGTGCAATATGGATGGTAGATATAGGTTTTTGTAATCTGAAAATATAAAAACAGCAAGGTAACTAATGATAAAAGTGAGAACAAACGGTATTGCAATGCTTCGAAACAAGGCCTAGGGTTCATACTTTCACTTGTGCAAGTTGTCTCAACAATAATAACATAACTGGATCATATAACTATCCCTCAACATGCAGCAAAGAGTCACTCCAAAGTCACTAATAGAGGAGAACAAACGAAGAGATTATTGTAGGGTACAAAACCACCTCAAAGTTATCCTTTCTGATCGATCTATTCAAGAGTCCGTAGTAAAATAACACGAAGCTATTCTTTCTGTTCGATCTATCCTAGAGTTTGTACTAGAATAACAACTTAAGACACAAATCAACCACAACCCTAATGTCACCTAGATACTACAATGTCACCTCAAGTATCCGTGGGTATGATTATACGATATGCATCACACAATCTCAGATTCATCTATTCAAACCATCACAAAGTACTTCAAAGAGTGCCCCAAAGTTTCTACCGGAGAGTCAAGACGAAAACGTGTGCCAACCCCTATGCATAAGTTCACAAGGTCACTGAACCCGCAAGTTGATCACCAAAACATACATCAAGTAGATCACGTGAATATCCCATTGTCACCACAGATAAGCACATGCAAGACATACATCAAGTGTTCCCAAATCCTTAAAGACTCAATCCGATAAGATAACTTCAAAGGGAAAACTCAATCCATTACAAGAGAGTAGAGGGGGAGAAACATCATAAGATCCAACTATAATAGCAAAGCTCGCGATACATCAAGATCATGTCGAATCAAGAACACGAGAGAGAGAGAGAGAGAGACCAAACACATAGCTACTGGTACATACCCTCAGCCCTGAGGGTGAACTACTCCCTGCTCGTCATGGAGAGCGCCGGGATGATGAAGATGGCAACCGGTGAGGGATTCCCCATTCGGCAGGGTGCCGGAACAGGTTCCCGATTGGTTTTTGGTGGATAGAGAGGCTTGCGGCGGCGGAACTCCCGATCTAGGTTTCTTTCTGGGGGTTTCTGTATTCATAGGAATTTTTGGCGTCGATCTCACGTCAGGGGGGGTCTCCGAGACGTCCACGAGATAGGGGGCGAGCGCAGGGGGTAGGGCGCGCCCTCCACCCTCGTGGATGGCTCGGGACTCTTCTGGCCCAACTCTTTTACCCTGGAGGCTTCTTTTGGTTCATAAAAATCATCAAAAATTGGCACGTCAATTGGACTCCGTTTGGTATTCCTTTTCTGTAAAACTCAAAAACAAGGAAAAAACAAAAACTGACACTAGGCTCTAGGTTGATAGGTTAGTCCCAAAAATCATATAAAATAGCATATAAAACATCCAAGATGGATAATATAATAGCATGGAACAATCAAAAATTATAGATACGTTGGAGACGTATCAGGCACAGAGAGGACCGTAAGAATGACGGGAAGTTGAGAGCACCCGCTGATGGGTCGCAGTGGAGAAAAATCGAGAGAAAGTATCGGGCTGAGTTTGCAGGTGACCCAAGGAACGTATGGTTTGGTTTAAGCGCGGATGGCATTAATCCTTTGGGGGAGCAGAGCAGCAATCACAGCACCTGGCCCGTGACTCTATGTATGTATAACCTTCCTCCTTGGATGTGCATGAAGCGTAAGTTCATTATGATGCCAGTTCTCATCCGAGGCCCTAAGCAACCCGGCAACGACATTAATGTGTACCTAAAGCCATTAGTTGAAGAACTTTTATAGCTGTGGAATGGAAATGGTGTACGTGTGTGGGATGAGCACAAACAGGAGGAATTTAAACTGCACGCGTTGCTGTTTGTAACCATCAACGATTGGGCCGCTCTCAGTAACCTTTCAGGACAGACAAACAAGGGGTACCACGCATGCACGCACTGTTTAGCTGACACCGAAAGTATATACCTGGACAAATGCAGGAAGAATGTGTACCTGGGCCATCGTCGATTTCTTCCGACCAACCATCAATGTCGAAAGAAAGGCAAGCATTTCAAAGGTGAGGCAGATAGCCGGAAGAAGCCCGCCATGCGTACCGGTGATCACGTACTTGCTATGGTCAATGATTTACACATAATCTTTGGAAAGGGTCCCGGCGGACTATCTATTCTGAATGACGCTGAGGGACGCGCACCCATGTGGAAGAAGAAAACTATATTTTGGGTCCTACCCTACTGGAAAGACCTAGAGGTCCGCTCTTCAATCGACGTGATGCACGTGACGAAGAACCTTTGCGTGAACCTGCTAGGCTTCTTGGGCGTGTATGGGAAGACAAAAGATACACCGGAGGCACGGGAGGACTTGCAACATTTGCACGAAAAAGACGGCATGCCTCCAAAGCAGTATGATGGTCCTGCCAGCTACGCTCTTACCAAAGAAGAGAAGGAAATCTTCTTTGAATGCCTGCTCAGTATGAAGGTCCCGTCTGGCTTCTCGTCGAATATAAAGGGAATAATAAATATGCCAGAGAAAAAGTTCCAGAACCTAAAGTCTCATGACTGCCACGTGATTATGACGCAACTGCTTCCGGTTGCATTGAGGGGGCTTCTACCGGAAAACGTCTGATTAGCCATTGTGAAGCTATGTGCATTCCTCAATGCAATCTCTCAGAAGGTGATCGATCGAGAAATCATACCAAGGCTAAGGAGCGATGTGGCGCAATGTCTTGTCAGTTTCGAGCTGGTGTTCCCACCATCCTTCTTCAATATCATGACGCATTTCCTAGTTCATCTAGTCGACGAGATTGTCATTCTGGGCCCTGTATTTCTACACAATATGTTCCCCTTTGAGAGGTTCATGGGAGTCCTAAAGAAATATGTCCGTGCTAGGCCAGAAGGAAGCATCTCCATGGGCCATCAAACAGAGGATGCCATTGGATTTTGTGTTGACTTCATTCCTGGCCTTAATAAGATTGGTCTCCCTAAATCGCGATATGAGGGGAGACTGACTGGAAAAGGCACGCTTGGAGGGGACTCAATAATATGCAGGGACGGGCATTCTTGGTCTCAAGCACACTACACAGTTCTACAGAACTCTACCTTGGTGACCTCGTATGTCGATGAACACAAGAACAGTCTATGCTCCAAACACCCGGAGCAGTGTGACGACTGGATTACATGTGAACACATCAGGACTTTCAGCAGTTGGTTGGAAACACATCTCAGAGGTGACAACACTGTTTGTGATGAGCTGTACTCGTTGTCCAGGGGACCATCTTCGACTGTATTGACTTACAAAGGATACGAGATAAATGGGAATACAGTTTACACGATCGCCCAAGATCACAAGAGCACCAACCAAAATAGCGGCGTCCGCTTTGATGCAGCAACCAAGAGGGGAAAGGACACATATTATGGTTACATAGTGGACATATGGGAACTTGACTACGAACATGATTTTATGGTCCCTTTGTTTAAGTGCAAATGGGTCAATCTGTCAGGAGGCGGGGTATAGGTAGACCCACAGTATGGAATGACAACAGTGAATCTGAACAATCTTGGGTACACAGACGAACCGTTCGTCCTAGCCAATGATGTGGCGCAGGTTTTCTGTGTGAAGGACATGTCTACCAAACCGAGAAAAAGAAAAGATAAGGAAGCGAACACATCATACGATGAGCCAAAGCGCCACATAGTTCTTTCAGGAAAAAGAGACATCATGGGAGTGGAGGGCAAGACAGACATGTCCGAAGATTATGAAAACTTTCATGAAATTCCTCCCTTCAAAGTCAAGGCTGACCCAAGCACCCTGATAAATGGTGAAGATTATCCATGGTTACGGCGCAATAAACAAAGGACACAAGCGAAGAAAAAGTGAAGACTTTCTCTCCACAACTAGTATGATGATGCCTTTGATCTAGAGTATCCATGTAACACACGAGTTTCCGTATGAAACCATGATACTTCGAAAGAGATTGTCCGTTTTGTACACGAAGTGCATCCAGTTTTTGCCGTAACCCTCTCAACTTTTTAGCACATGCTATTTGGGTGAAATGATGATACCATGCCAACTTTCAACCTTTTCAGAGTTCATTTGCAATGCTTTTCATTTTCAGGGTCATATAGCTCAAAAAAATCAGTAAATGCATGAAAAATAACAAATGAAGTCAGAAAGGGTTGAAAATTGATGATGTGGCTTTGAATGGTGCATTTTGAACACACAAAAAGTCTGGAGTTCAAATAAGTTCAAAAAAATGAAATCCCTTTGTAACAAACGAGTTTCCGTATGAAGCCCTGATACTTCGAAAGAGATTGTCCCTTTTGTACACGAAGTGCATCCAGTTATTGCCATAACCCTCTCAACTTTTTAGCACATGCTATTTGGGCAAAATGATGATACCATACCAACTTTCAACCTTTTCAGAGTTCATCTGAAGTGCTTTTCAATTTCAGGGTCATTTTGCTCAAAAAAATTAGTAAATGCATGAAAAATAACAAATGAAGTCAGAAAGGGTTGAAAATTGATGATGTGGCTTTGAATGGTGCATTTTCAACACACAAAAAGTCTGAAGTTCAAATAAGTTCAAAAAAATGAAATCCCGTTGTAACTTTAATGAAACCCTAATAGCAAAAGGAATCAACTAAAAAGCTTTTTAAACCTCTAGTATTATTGAAACTAAAATTATATAAAATTTATGCAACTAAAATTATCAAATTATTTTCTGTTCAGAACATTATAAACAAAAAGAATTTTCATAAAATAAATAAAAAAGCAAAAAAGAAAATAAAATAAATAAGTAGAAACAAAATAAAATAAATAAGTGGAAACAAAATAAACTTTAATGAATAAGTAGAAACAAAATAAACTAAAATAAACTTTAATAAAATAAATAAGTCGAAACAAAACAAAATAAAATAAAATAAACTTTAACAAAATAAACTTTAATAAAGAAAAATAAATAAACTTTAATAAAATAAATAAAAATAGCGACACTAACTATTTTTTTGTAAGTAGAAACAAAATAAAATAAATAAAGCAAAAAACAAAACAAAAAAATTAAAAAAATGCTGCCTACAGGGCCACCACGGCCTTCATACGACGAGAAACCCAACTAGTATGTTGGGCCAGGATGCAGGCCCGCGGCGGGCCCAGTAGGCCCACAGGCATAGCAGTGTCATATTAGGCCCGTAGGCCTGCAGTTCAGAGGAGTTCGAAAGGGGAGGCACAGCTGTGCTTATAATCTGGTGCGCAAGCCCCTCAGCTAGCGAGGTGGGACTAAACATCCACCGCGGCTATGCGAGTCACAAGCTATTGGTCCCGGTTGGTGGCTCAAACCGGGACCAATGCCCACCTTTGGTCCCGGTTCGTGGCACCAACCGCGACCAATGCGCCCCTTTAGTCCCGGTTGGTTCCACCAACTGGGACCAAAGGCCTCTACTTCCCGCCCTTTAGGCTGCTGAAAAGAGACCTTTGGTCCCAGTTGGTGGCACGAACCGGGACCAAAGGTGGGCATTGGTCCCAGTTGGTGCCACGAACCGGGACCAATAGCTTTGCTATATAAGCAAACACTTAGCGTTTTTTCATTTTCATCTCTCCAGTTGCCCCGCCCCGACGACGCCGCCAGGCTGCCCGAGCTCGCCCTGTCGCCACCGACGCCCGCATTGCTGCGCGTGCCCCTGCATCCGACTCCCTCGTCGCCGCGCGCGCCCCTGCCCCGACGCCGTCGCTGCCCCACCCCGCGCCATCACCGCCCCGGTCCGCGCCGCCCCTGCCCCGACGACGTCGCCGCGCCGCCCCGCACCGTCACCGCCCCGACGCCGTTGCCGTCACCGCCCCGCGCCGCCCCGACGCCGTTGCCGCCCCGCGCCGCCCCGCACTATGGTCCGGCGGCCTTCTATGATGCTTTTTTGTTCATATGATCATATGATGTTTTTTGTGCATATGGTGTTTTTTCATATATGTATTAATTTTTTTATTTAGGTTGTTAGTAGATATCGGTTTTAGGTTAGTGCATTTTAGGTTAGTGTAGAGGAAAAAGTAAAATAAGGAAAAGGAATAAAAGAGGAAGAAGGAAGAAGGAAGAAGAAGAAGAAGAAAAAGAAAGAGAGGAAAAAGGAAAATAAGAAGAGGAAGAAGGAGAAGAAGAAGGAGAAGAAGAGGAGAAATAAATAAGAAGAGGAAAAAAGAAGAAAAAAAGAGGAGAAGAAGAAAGGAATAGAGGAGAAGAAGAAAAAATAGAATAGCCGGAAGTAACCAGGGCATGATGGTACGAAGTTCTCCAACGTTGTTCTGGAACGGAGTCCCGGATAGGATAATCAGCCTGTTGGTACGAATTTCAGCAAAGGCCTTCCAAATAGCGATATTCAGAAGGCTCTTGCTGAACTTTGTACCAAAAAGCGAATTATCCTATCTGGGACTCCGTTCCAAAACAACTTTGGAGAGCTTTGTACCATCATGCGCGTGTTACTTTCGCCTAATGATGAAGACATGGTTCTGTTGAATCCTTTGACAGTAGAGAAACGTCGGACAATCATGAGAGAGGCGGTCCGGCCCAAACCCTAGAAGCGTTGCCGAGGCCACCCAAATTTACCAAGTTAAAAGAGCTTTGTCGTCAAGGCCACCTCAAAACCATAGAAGTGCTGCTGAGGCCAGCCCAAACCATAGAAGCGTCGAGGCCACTAATATGATTCCTTGTTGTGATTAGCTAGCTAGGTCTACGTTTGCCACTAATATATCCATCTGTCATGTTTGTATATTAATTGCCATGTTGTAATATTTGCAGAAACTATGGAGCACCGAGACTTGGAAGCAGAACAGGTGTTGGGGGACATAATCCTCAGCGGAGGTGATGTCATGTCGTATCTCAACGACACCGATGGTCTGGAAGGTGAGGGTGAAGCAGGCTACGGTGATCGAACAATTGAGGAGGAGGGACATGATTATGATGGCTCCGGTGATGGAATGCCGATGGAAGAGGGACACCGTGATAACGCCTCCGGTGACCGAACGGAGTCTGGCCAGGTATATATGTTAATTAAGCCTGTGCTAACTAGCTAATTGATGCATTAATTGTTTTGGTATGTGCACATATAACTCTCTTCTTTAATCTTTTCTAGCCCTCCGGATCGAGCCAAACTTCGGTAACGAGACGAGGCCCGAAGAAAAGGTTGCGCCAGGATGAAAGGTTCATGATCACAGCAATCACGCGCAATGGCCAACCGATTGAACCCATCCGGACCAAGGAAGCATTTTCTGCTCAGTGCGGGGTTCTTATTAGGGACATGATCCCGATCAGCATCCACCAATGGTATAAGCCTAAGAATGAAGACCCTTAGGTGTCTTATGTCAACGATAGGCAGAAAGATGATCTTTGGACTGAGCTGAAGGCAAATTTCACCCTACCGCCAGAGGAGGATCCGGAGAAGCCAGTTATAGAGCCATTGGTCAAGGCTCATGCTCTTAAGAAGATGGCGGATCTATTCAGGAGGTGGAAGAATGAGCTGAAATCAATGTTTGTCGACAAAGACAAGACTACATAATTCACCGGCCGATATGAGAAGATAAGAGATCACTGGGACGCATTTGTGGCCCACAAGACATCGGACAAGAGTAAGAAGATGTCAGTGACAAACAAGAAAAATGCTGCGAAGAAGGAGCATCACCATCGCACGGGGTCAGGTGGCTACCTCAAAGCCCGGCCGTTGTGGGAGAAGGCTGAGAATGACCTGCTTGATAAAGGGGTCGAACCAGAGACATTGCACTGGCCAGACCATTCAAGGACTTGGTTCTTCGGGGTTGGGGGAACCTTGGACCCTGAAACAGGGAAATGCGTTTGGACGAACGAGCAACTGCGAATACCCGTCATGAAGCTTCAGGAGTATATCGCCGCAGCGCAGCAAGGGACGTTCGTTCCCGACAGAGAGAACGACGAGCTCACAATGGCCCTCGGGAATCTTGAACACCCTGGACGGACACGAGGCACGCCAGGCTCCGTTTCATGGAAGGCTGGGTTTCCCAACGCAGGCGGTTACAAAGGCCGGGAGAGGAGGAGGAAAGTGGAGCGGAACCAACTGCAGGAGCTGCACGCAAGGGTACAAGCGCTAGAGGAATGAGATGCAGTTCATAGCAAGCGACCTGCCGAAGCTACCCCACCATCTCAGCGGAGAAGCAGCGTGGCTTCCACTGAGCTGCTTCAGGAGCCTGTCTTCACGGCTCCTGCTAGCTACCCCGTGGATGCTATGACGGACTCTCAAGATTCCCACCTTATGAAGCAATGGCAGAACTTCAAAGTCAAGGCGGCTGTCGGCTCTGTTGTACCTCTTAAACCCGGCGCAACTTTTCACTGCCGTTCGATTCCAGAAGGATATGCTGTTGTGATGGTGGATGAAATAACGGAGGGATTTGAGGAGCTCGAGCTTGACCACCCTACCGGTGAAGGGGAGACTCGGCTGGGTTTTGCTCTAAAGACTCCATGTCTATGGCGGAAGGAGCTCATCAACCTTCCGAACTGGACGCCTCCGCCTCCTCCTCCTCCTCCGGCGAGTCAGGGCACTCCGCCTCCTTCTCCGGCGCGTGGCGGCACTCCGACTCCTTCTCCGCCTGCGCCGGCGTGTCCGAGCAGCCCGCCTTTGCCTCTGCCTCGTCAGCAAGGGCGAAAGAGAGCCAACGCCTCTCCGGCTGCTCTGGCGCGTCGTAGCACTCCGCCTCCTTCTTCTCCGCCTCATAAGCAACTAAAGAAGACAGCCGCAACCGCTCTGGCTACTCCGGCGTCTAGCACTACAACCAGAGGCGGGAGGCAATACAGATTCGGTCCATCTCTCAAGCCTCTAGAGAAGTTCCCATACGAGATGACCGAGGAGGAAAACGTGAAGATCTGTAAGCCCAGGTGAAGGAATTTTTTGCAAAGAAAAATCCACCTCTGGAGGAGAAGAAAGATGTGGTGAAATTGAAGCGCACTTTGGATGCCCTTAAGCGACCACCGCCGCCTCCACCGGATGACAACCATGTCCGCACTCTTAAAAAAAGGCAGCGCAAGAAGCGCACCGGTCGGGAACTACTTCAACTGACAAAAGGTTACCAGAACGAAGAAGTGGGAAAAAAGTTCCCCAGCTCGGCGAACAGGCGAACCAATGGTGCCCCCCGCTGAAGGTGTCTAGCGATATCGCCGTAATGATCCGAGGATGGTGCCCGGTTATACCAATCCTGGTGATTACCCGCCCGACTCTGCACATTTTGATACAATGGAGGTGGACGAACAAAAATACCGGTACGGGAGGCCTCTCGTGAAACCTGGTCATCCTCCTCTAAAAACGATGATGCGAAGATTCCATAAGTGGTACATGGACACCTGCAAGTCTGGGAAGGATATTTTGACGCTGAGAGTTAAAGAGGAGCACGACCTCGTTGGAATTGATCTGTTGTATGTTCCATTTGAGGAGTTCTTCCAGTTTTTCAATCAAAAGGCCCTCGATAAAATAATCATCACTTGCTACTGCCTGTAAGTACTACTTCTATAATTAAGTCTCTATATATAGCTCAGCTCTTTCATTGCATGTATATATAATTATCCTCACTATATTATGCAAATTGAAGATCGTCGAATGCAAGAAAAGACAAATCTATGATATTGGGTTCATTAACACAAATCTCATCGATGACTGGACGGTTAAACATGATGCCAAAGAAGCCGAGGCCAACTTGCTAAAATCGTTGCTTCGAAATCAAAACAAACATAAAATATTCTTTCCTTACAACTTCAAGTGAGTGTTATTGTCTTGTGCATATTCGGTTTCCCTTATTACTCGAGGTTAATGTAATTGATGAGTTATGCATGCATGCGCAGCTTCCACTTTATTCTCCTAGAGATTGAGCTTGAGCAGGGACTAGTAACCGTCTTAGACTTAAGACGAAAAGATCCCAAGGAGTATGCGGTCATGACTGAAATGCTCAAGAAGTAAGTTCAATCGATCATTATCGCACCATGTCGGCAACTTTGTTCATTTCCTCATATCAAGTAATAATTATTTTCTTTGTCTCGCAGGGTTTGGAAAGTGTTCACCGCAGAAGCTCTGGGACTGCCGAAGAAGCTACGATTTACACACCCGAAAGTAAGTACTACTAGCTAGTTCCGCGCATCTCCCATTGATTCTAGCTAGTTTCATCAATACCATTTATAATGCTTGATTATCAGTTTGATTGACCTCTGTTTCTCGTAAAGTGGTTGTGGCAGGAAGGCGGGAATAATTTTTGTGGATACTACATTTGCGAGTACATCTACAACGCGATGATCTCTAAGCGGGGCTACTCTAAAGAAGATTTTGAAGTGCGTAAGCAATAATATTCACAATTTTGTTTTAATGCCATCATTTGTGTTGAGTTTCATTCATATATATGTATTGACCACCTTCTTCAAATTAGCTTTGGGAGCTGCGGGACGAACTCCTACCACAAGATCGCATCAAAGCAATTCAAGAGGAATTGGTGGGATTCTTTCTTGACCACGTCATAGATAAAGACGGAATACCATGTGGAAGTTGACATCATATTCTAGGGATTGTAAGAGATCTTATATTGTATATATGTAGCTAGTAGCGTCGGATAGATGTACCAAAACTTGTAGTTCGACCAATCTCTCGGAGAAAGAGAGGTCGATCACTTCTCTTTGTATATGTTCATGACGACCTTGTGTACTTAATGGTTTCCTTCATTTGCTTACTAGCTAGCGTGTCGAGTCCTCTCTATACGTATAGTACGTAGCGTCGACCAAGCACGGAGATAAGAGAGAACACTTCTCTCTATTACCTAGCTAACACAATATATGAAACCCCTAAATTAACCCTACAAAACCCCCAACCCCCTCCCCCCTTTAAAAAAAACCCAGCCCCTGAAGTGCTGACGCATGGAGGCTTATTGGTCCCGGTTGGTAAGGCCCCCTGCCTGGGCAAGCCGCAGCGGCCACGTGGAGCCCCATCTGTCCCGGTTCGTATAAGAACTGGGACTAAAGGTACTGGGCTTTAGTACCGACCCTTTAATCCCGGTTCCTGAACCAGGATAAATGGGCGTTATGAACCGGGACAAATGGACCTTTTTCTACTGGTGGCTACAGCCTTAATCAACGTTTCATTCCCATCTTGAGACAAGATGTCCTCCCAAAGCAAGATAGGTTAGTTAGTCTCTCCTGCAGATTCCGGAATTTACCCTCATGCATCCGCCCGTCCGGAGTGGGGAGGCCTAAATATTTGCTTCAAACTCTAGCACTTGGATTTGCAATTCCCGTAGGATCTCTTGTTGGGTACCTTATGGGCATGACGCACCGAACTGGATCGAGCACCTAAGCGGATTTATTAGCTGACCAGTTGCACTCCAATAGTTATTAATGACACCCTTGATGTATGTAGGTTGATCAAGGCCGGCCTTAAAAAAACAACAAGGTGTACGTCGTGTGCAATGAGAAGGTGGAAAACTTGCATGTGATGAGTCAAATCAATGCAAACAGCGGTCAACAACAAAAAAATATACATATTGACTTATCTATATCTAATAATAAAGGAGGGAAGCTTTCATAGTTCTCCATAAATTATCTATTTATATCCGTTGATTTTATGTTAACCATAAAGATTGACAATTGAGATTTAAAAGTAGATCTACACAATGCTACGTAAAATAAAAAGATGTACAGAACCTACAGTTTTATCATTGACATGTCTATGCATAATCCCTTCTCTTTTTAGAGTATGATGAGAGTCCAACCTGCACACAAACACATTAATTTCCTTTTTGTTTTTCCACTTTTTTTCATCCTATTATGAATTTTCGTAAGTCAGCCACGTGTGTGTTCGAATTATTAAACCTGCAGATTCCGGAATTTACCCTCATGCATCCGCCCGTCCGGAGTGGGGAGGCCTAAATATTTTGCTTCAAACTCTTGCACTTGGATTTGCAATTCCAGTAGGATCTCTTGTTGGGTACCTTATGAGCATGACGCACCGAACTGGATCGAGCACCTAAGCGGATTTATTAGCTGACCAGTTGCACTCCAATAGTTATTAATGACACCCTTGATGTATGTAGCTTGATCAAGGCCGGCCTTAAAAAAACAACAAGGTGTACGTCGTGTGCAATGAGAAGGTGGAACACTTGCATGTGATGAGTCAAATCAATGCAAACAGCGGTCAACAACAAAAAAATATACATATTGACTTATCTATACCTAATAATAAAGGAGGGAAGCTTTCATAGTTCTCCATAAACTATCTATTTATATCCGTTGATTTTATGTTAACCATAAAGATTGACGATTGAGATTTAAAAGTAGATCTACACAATGCTACGTAAAATAAAAACATGTATAGAACCTACAGTTTTATCATTGACATGTCTATGCATAATCCCTTCTCTTTTTAGAGTATGATGAGAGTCCAACCTGCACACAAACACATTAATTTCCTTTTTATTTTTCCACTTTCTTTCATCCTATTATGAATTTTCGTAAGTCAGCCACGTGTGTGTTTGATTTATTAAACCTGCAGATTCCGGAATTTACCCTCATGCATCCGCCCGTCCGGAGTGGGGAGGCCTAAATATTTTGCTTCAAACTCTTGCACTTGGATTTGCAATTCCCGTAGGATCTCTTGTTGGGTACCTTATGGGCATGACGCACCGAACTAGATCGAGCACCTAAGCGGATTTATTAGCTGACCAGTTGCACTCCAATAGTTATTAATGACACCCTTGATGTATGTAGGTTGATCAAGGCCGGCCTTAAAAAAACAACAAGGTGTACGTCGTGTGCAAAGAGAAGGTGGAACACTTGCATGTGATGAGTCAAATCAATGCAAACAGCGCTCAACAACAACAAAAATATACATATTGACTTATCTATACCTAATAATAAAGGAGGAAAGCTTTCATAGTTCTCCATAAATTATCTATTTATATCCGTTGATTTTATGTTAACCATAAAGATTGACAATTAAGATTTAAAAGTAGATCTACACAATGCTACGTAAAATAAAAACATGTACAGAACCTACAGTTTTATCATTGACATGTCTATGCATAATCCCTTCTCTTTTTAGAGTATTATGAGAGTCCAACCTGCACACAAACACATTAATTTCCTTTTTATTTTTCCACTTTTTTTCATCCTATTATGAATTTTCGTAAGTCAGCCACGTGTGTGTTTGATTTATTAAACCTGCAGATTCCGGAATTTACCCTCATGCATCCGCCCGTCCGGAGTGGGGAGGCCTAAATATTTTGCTTCAAACTCTTGCACTTGGATTTGCAATTCCAGTAGGATCTCTTGTTGGGTACCTTATGGGCATGACGCACCCAACTGGATCGAGCACCTAAGCGGATTTATTAGCTGACCAGTTGCACTCCAATAGTTATTAATGACACCCTTGATGTATGTAGGTTGATCAAGGCCGGCCTTAAAAAAACAACAAGGTGTACGTCGTGTGCAATGAGAAGGTGGAACACTTGCATGTGATGAGTCAAATCAATGCAAACAGCGGTCAACTACAAAAAAATATACATATTGACTTATCTATACCTAATAATAAAGGAGGGAAGCTTTCATAGTTCTCCATAAATTATCTATTTATATCCGTTGATTTTATGTTAACCATAAAGATTGACGATTGAGATTTAAAAGTAGATCTACGCAATGCTACGTAAAATAAAAACATGTACAGAACCTACAGTTTTATCATTGAAAGAATATATTAAAAAAAGAAAAAAAAAAGGCTGATGTGGCAGGGTTGTTGATGTGGATAGCTCGCATGTTGAGATAAATATAGGATAGTGGGGATGAATCTCTTAGGTATATAGGATTAAGACACTATAAATAATAATAGAAAAACATGATGCAAAATGGACGTATGAGTTAAACGTCCGGAAGTCACGGGATCATAGGCCATCTTGACTCTTCGGCTCAATCAGTTCATGACTTCCAGTGAGATTTCCTCTTGCCTTTTTTAGGTCCCCACCAAAAGTTCCGAAGCAAGCACATTAAGTCATCACAAACAAAGTAAGGCAACTTGAACACTTCCATTATTTTAGTGCAAAAGGCATGAGCTACAGCCTTAATCAACATGTCATTCCCATCTTGAGACAAGGTGTCCTCCCAGAGCAAGATAGCTTAGTTAGTCTCTCCTGCAGATTCCGGAATTTACCCTCATGCATCCGCCCGTCCGGAGTGGGGAGGCCTAAATATTTTGCTTCAAACTCTTGCACTTGAATTTGCAATTCCTGTAGGATCTCTTGTTGGGTACCTTATGGGCATGACGCACTGAACTGGATCGAGGACCTAAGCGGATTTATTAGCTGACCAGTTGCACTCTCATAGTTATTAATGACACCCTTGATGTATGTACCAGCTTGATCAAGGCCGGCCTTAAAAAACAATAAGGTGTACGTCGAATCAAAAAGAATTATTTGCCGTGGTTAGCCCCAACCGGCTGGCATCTCTTTATATTGATAGATCAACTTGTACAATAAGGAAATACAACGGGTATACAACATGTACACGTATATATAGAAAATATAACTCTAACACCACCCCCCCCCCTCAATCTAAACCGTCGTGAACAAGGTTGAGATTGGAACTAAAACGACGAAGTGTGAGCTGAGTAGTAGGCTTCGTGAATACGTCAGCCAACTGATCGTCACTGGAGATGAACCGAACATCAAGAGCACCCAAAGCAACCCGCTCACGCACAAAGTGCTGACGCATGGAGGCTTATTGGTCCCGGTTGGTAAGGCCCCCTGCCTGGGCAAGCCGCAGCGGCCACGTGGAGCCCCATCTGTCCCGGTTCGTATAAGAACTGGGACTAAAGGTACTGGGCTTTAGTACCGACCCTTTAATCCCGGTTCCTGAACCAGGATAAATGGGCCTTATGAACCGGGACAAATGGACCTTTTTCTACTGGTGGCTACAGCCTTAATCAACGTTTCATTCCCATCTTGAGACAAGATGTCCTCCCAAAGCAAGATAGGTTAGTTAGTCTCTCCTGCAGATTCCGGAATTTACCCTCATGCATCCGCCCGTCCGGAGTGGGGAGGCCTAAATATTTGCTTCAAACTCTTGCACTTGGATTTGCAATTCCCATAGGATCTCTTGTTGGGTACCTTATGGGCATGACGCACCGAACTGGATCGAGCACCTAAGCGGATTTATTAGCTGACCAGTTGCACTCCAATAGTTATTAATGACACCCTTGATGTATGTAGCTTGATCAAGGCCGGCCTTAAAAAAACAACAAGGTGTACGTCGTGTGCAATGAGAAGGTGGAAAACTTGCATGTGATGAGTCAAATCAATGCAAACAGCGGTCAACAACCAAAAAAATATACATATTGACTTATCTATATCTAATAATAAAGGAGGGAAGCTTTCATAGTTCTCCATAAATTATCTATTTATATCCGTTGATTTTATGTTAACCATAAAGATTGACAATTGAGATTTAAAAGTAGATCTACACAATGCTACGTAAAATAAAAACATGTACAGAACCTACAGTTTTATCATTGACATGTCTGTGCATAATCCCTTCTCTTTTTAGAGTATGATGAGAGTCCAACCTGCACACAAACACATTAATTTCCTTTTTGTTTTTCCACTTTTTTTCATCCTATTATGAATTTTCGTAAGTCAGCCACGTGTGTGTTCGAATTATTAAACCTGCAGATTCCGGAATTTACCCTCATGCATCCGCCCGTCCGGAGTGGGGAGGCCTAAATATTTTGCTTCAAACTCTTGCACTTGGATTTGCAATTCCAGTAGGATCTCTTGTTGGGTACCTTATGAGCATGACGCACGGAACTGGATCGAGCACCTAAGCGGATTTATTAGCTGACCAGTTGCACTCCAATAGTTATTAATGACACCCTTGATGTATGTAGCTTGAGCAAGGCCGGCCTTAAAAAAACAACAAGGTGTACGTCGTGTGCAATGAGAAGGTGGAACACTTGCATGTGATGAGTCAAATCAATGCAAACAGCGGTCCACAACAAAAAAATATACATACTGACTTATCTATACCTAATAATAAAGGAGAGAAGCTTTCATAGTTCTCCATAAACTATCTATTTATATCCGCTGATTTTATGTTAACCATAAAGATTAACGATTGAGATTTAAAAGTAGATCTACACAATGCTACGTAAAATAAAAACATGTATAGAACCTACAGTTTTATTGACATGTCTATGCATAATCCCTTCTCTTTTTAGAGTATGATGAGAGTCCAACCTGCACACAAACACATTAATTTCCTTTTTATGTTTCCACTTTCTTTCATCCTATTATGAATTTTCGTAAGTCAGCCACGTGTGTGTTTGATTTATTAAACCTGCAGATTCCGGAATTTACCCTCATGCATCCGCCCGTCCGGAGTGGGGAGGCCTAAATATTTTGCTTCAAACTCTTGCACTTGGATTTGCAATTCCCGTAGGATCTCTTGTTGGGTAGCTTATGGGCATGACGCACCGAACTAGATCGAGCACCTAAGCGGATTTATTAGCTGACCAGTTGCACTCCAATAGTTATTAATGACACCCTTGATGTATGTAGCTTCATCAAGGCCGGCCTTAAAAAAACAACAAGGTGTACGTCGTGTGCAAAGAGAAGGTGGAAAACTTGCATGTGATGAGTCAAATCAATGCAAACAGCGCTCAACAACAACAAAAATATACATATTGACTTATCTATACCTAATAATAAAGGAGGAAAGCTTTCATAGTTCTCCATAAATTATCTATTTATATCCGTTGATTTTATGTTAACCATAAAGATTGACAATTAAGATTTAAAAGTAGATCTACACCATGCTACGTAAAATAAAAACATGTACAGAACCTACAGTTTTATCATTGACATGTCTATGCATAATCCCTTCTCTTTTTAGAGTATGATGAGAGTCCAACCTGCACACAAACACATTAATTTCCTTTTTATTTTTCCACTTTTTTTCATCCTATTATGAATTTTCGTAAGTCAGCCACGTGTGTGTTTGATTTATTAAACCTGCAGATTCCGGAATTTACCCTCATGCATCCGCCCGTCCGGAGTGGGGAGGCCTAAATATTTTGCTTCAAACTCTTGCACTTGGATTTGCAATTCCAGTAGGATCTCTTGTTGGGTACCTTATGGGCATGACGCACCGAACTGGATCGAGCACCTAAGCGGATTTATTAGCTGACCAGTTGCACTCCAATAGTTATTAATGACACCCTTGATGTATGTAGCTTGATCAAGGCCGGCCTTAAAAAACAACAAGGTGTACGTCGTGTGCAATGAGAAGGTGGAACACTTGCATGTGATGAGTCAAATCAATGCAAACAGCGGTCAACAACAAAAAAATATACATATTGACTTATCTATACCTAATAATAAAGGAGGGAAGCTTTCATAGTTCTCCATAAACTATCTATTTATATCCGCTGATTTTATGTTAACCATAAAGATTGACGATTGAGATTTAAAAGTAGATCTACACAATGCTACGTAAAATAAAAACATGTATAGAACCTACAGTTTTATCATTGACATGTCTATGCATAATCCCTTCTCTTTTTAGAGTATGATGAGAGTCCAACCTGCACACAAACACATTAATTTCCTTTTTATTTTTCCACTTTCTTTCATCCTATTATGAATTTTCGTAAGTCAGCCACGTGTGTGTTTGATTTATTAAACCTGCAGATTCCGGAATTTACCCTCATGCATCCGCCCGTCCGGAGTGGGGAGGCCTAAATATTTTGCTTCAAACTCTTGCACTTGGATTTGCAATTCCCGTAGGATCTCTTGTTGGGTACCTTATGGGCATGACGCACCGAACTAGATCGAGCACCTAAGCGGATTTATTAGCTGACCAGTTGCACTCCAATAGTTATTAATGACACCCTTGATGTATGTAGCTTGATCAAGGCCGGCCTTAAAAAAACAACAAGGTGTACGTCGTGTGCAATGAGAAGGTGGAACACTTGCATGTGATGAGTCAAATCAATGCAAACAGCGGTCAACTACAAAAAAATATACATATTGACTTATCTATACCTAATAATAAAGGAGGGAAGCTTTCATAGTTCTCCATAAATTATCTATTTATATCCGTTGATTTTATGTTAACCATAAAGATTGACGATTGAGATTTAAAAGTAGATCTACGCAATGCTACGTAAAATAAAAACATGTACAGAACCTACAGTTTTATCATTGAAAGAATATATTAAAAAAAGAAAAAAAAAAGGCTGATGTGGCAGGGTTGTTGATGTGGATAGCTCGCATGTTGAGATAAATATAGGATAGTGGGGATGAATCTCTTAGGTATATAGGATTAAGACACTATAAATAATAATAGAAAAACATGATGCAAAATGGACGTATGAGTTAAACGTCCGGAAGTCACGGGATCATAGGCCATCTTGACTCTTCGGCTCAATCAGTTCATGACTTCCAGTGAGATTTCCTCTTGCCTTTTTTAGGTCCCCACCAAAAGTTCCGAAGCAAGCACATTAAGTCATCACAAACAAAGTAAGGCAACTTGAACACTTCCATTATTTTAGTGCAAAAGGCATGAGCTACAGCCTTAATCAACATGTCATTCCCATCTTGAGACAAGGTGTCCTCCCAGAGCAAGATAGCTTAGTTAGTCTCTCCTGCAGATTCCGGAATTTACCCTCATGCATCCGCCCGTCCGGAGTGGGGAGGCCTAAATATTTTGCTTCAAACTCTTGCACTTGAATTTGCAATTCCTGTAGGATCTCTTGTTGGGTACCTTATGGGCATGACGCACTGAACTGGATCGAGGACCTAAGCGGATTTATTAGCTGACCAGTTGCACTCTCATAGTTATTAATGACACCCTTGATGTATGTACCAGCTTGATCAAGGCCGGCCTTAAAAAACAATAAGGTGTACGTCGAATCAAAAAGAATTATTTGCCGTGGTTAGCCCCAACCGGCTGGCATCTCTTTATATTGATAGATCAACTTGTACAATAAGGAAATACAACGGGTATACAACATGTACACGTATATATAGAAAATATAACTCTAACACCACCCCCCCCCTCAATCTAAACCGTCGTGAACAAGGTTGAGATTGGAACTAAAACGACGAAGTGTGAGCTGAGTAGTAGGCTTCGTGAATACGTCAGCCAACTGATCGTCACTGGAGATGAACCGAACATCAAGAGCACCCAAAGCAACCCGCTCACGCACAAAGTGCTGACGCATGGAGGCTTATTGGTCCCGGTTGGTAAGGCCCCCTGCCTGGGCAAGCCGCAGCGGCCACGTGGAGCCCCATCTGTCCCGGTTCGTATAAGAACTGGGACTAAAGGTACTGGGCTTTAGTACCGACCCTTTAATCCCGGTTCCTGAACCAGGATAAATGGGCCTTATGAACCGGGACAAATGGACCTTTTTCTACTGGTGGCTACAGCCTTAATCAACGTTTCATTCCCATCTTGAGACAAGATGTCCTCCCAAAGCAAGATAGGTTAGTTAGTCTCTCCTGCAGATTCCGGAATTTACCCTCATGCATCCGCCCGTCCGGAGTGGGGAGGCCTAAATATTTGCTTCAAACTCTTGCACTTGGATTTGCAATTCCCATAGGATCTCTTGTTGGGTACCTTATGGGCATGACGCACCGAACTGGATCGAGCACCTAAGCGGATTTATTAGCTGACCAGTTGCACTCCAATAGTTATTAATGACACCCTTGATGTATGTAGCTTGATCAAGGCCGGCCTTAAAAAAACAACAAGGTGTACGTCGTGTGCAATGAGAAGGTGGAAAACTTGCATGTGATGAGTCAAATCAATGCAAACAGCGGTCAACAACCAAAAAAATATACATATTGACTTATCTATATCTAATAATAAAGGAGGGAAGCTTTCATAGTTCTCCATAAATTATCTATTTATATCCGTTGATTTTATGTTAACCATAAAGATTGACAATTGAGATTTAAAAGTAGATCTACACAATGCTACGTAAAATAAAAACATGTACAGAACCTACAGTTTTATCATTGACATGTCTGTGCATAATCCCTTCTCTTTTTAGAGTATGATGAGAGTCCAACCTGCACACAAACACATTAATTTCCTTTTTGTTTTTCCACTTTTTTTCATCCTATTATGAATTTTCGTAAGTCAGCCACGTGTGTGTTCGAATTATTAAACCTGCAGATTCCGGAATTTACCCTCATGCATCCGCCCGTCCGGAGTGGGGAGGCCTAAATATTTTGCTTCAAACTCTTGCACTTGGATTTGCAATTCCAGTAGGATCTCTTGTTGGGTACCTTATGAGCATGACGCACGGAACTGGATCGAGCACCTAAGCGGATTTATTAGCTGACCAGTTGCACTCCAATAGTTATTAATGACACCCTTGATGTATGTAGCTTGAGCAAGGCCGGCCTTAAAAAAACAACAAGGTGTACGTCGTGTGCAATGAGAAGGTGGAACACTTGCATGTGATGAGTCAAATCAATGCAAACAGCGGTCCACAACAAAAAAATATACATACTGACTTATCTATACCTAATAATAAAGGAGAGAAGCTTTCATAGTTCTCCATAAACTATCTATTTATATCCGCTGATTTTATGTTAACCATAAAGATTAACGATTGAGATTTAAAAGTAGATCTACACAATGCTACGTAAAATAAAAACATGTATAGAACCTACAGTTTTATTGACATGTCTATGCATAATCCCTTCTCTTTTTAGAGTATGATGAGAGTCCAACCTGCACACAAACACATTAATTTCCTTTTTATGTTTCCACTTTCTTTCATCCTATTATGAATTTTCGTAAGTCAGCCACGTGTGTGTTTGATTTATTAAACCTGCAGATTCCGGAATTTACCCTCATGCATCCGCCCGTCCGGAGTGGGGAGGCCTAAATATTTTGCTTCAAACTCTTGCACTTGGATTTGCAATTCCCGTAGGATCTCTTGTTGGGTAGCTTATGGGCATGACGCACCGAACTAGATCGAGCACCTAAGCGGATTTATTAGCTGACCAGTTGCACTCCAATAGTTATTAATGACACCCTTGATGTATGTAGCTTCATCAAGGCCGGCCTTAAAAAAACAACAAGGTGTACGTCGTGTGCAAAGAGAAGGTGGAAAACTTGCATGTGATGAGTCAAATCAATGCAAACAGCGCTCAACAACAACAAAAATATACATATTGACTTATCTATACCTAATAATAAAGGAGGAAAGCTTTCATAGTTCTCCATAAATTATCTATTTATATCCGTTGATTTTATGTTAACCATAAAGATTGACAATTAAGATTTAAAAGTAGATCTACACCATGCTACGTAAAATAAAAACATGTACAGAACCTACAGTTTTATCATTGACATGTCTATGCATAATCCCTTCTCTTTTTAGAGTATGATGAGAGTCCAACCTGCACACAAACACATTAATTTCCTTTTTATTTTTCCACTTTTTTTCATCCTATTATGAATTTTCGTAAGTCAGCCACGTGTGTGTTTGATTTATTAAACCTGCAGATTCCGGAATTTACCCTCATGCATCCGCCCGTCCGGAGTGGGGAGGCCTAAATATTTTGCTTCAAACTCTTGCACTTGGATTTGCAATTCCAGTAGGATCTCTTGTTGGGTACCTTATGGGCATGACGCACCGAACTGGATCGAGCACCTAAGCGGATTTATTAGCTGACCAGTTGCACTCCAATAGTTATTAATGACACCCTTGATGTATGTAGCTTGATCAAGGCCGGCCTTAAAAAACAACAAGGTGTACGTCGTGTGCAATGAGAAGGTGGAACACTTGCATGTGATGAGTCAAATCAATGCAAACAGCGGTCAACAACAAAAAAATATACATATTGACTTATCTATACCTAATAATAAAGGAGGGAAGCTTTCATAGTTCTCCATAAACTATCTATTTATATCCGCTGATTTTATGTTAACCATAAAGATTGACGATTGAGATTTAAAAGTAGATCTACACAATGCTACGTAAAATAAAAACATGTATAGAACCTACAGTTTTATCATTGACATGTCTATGCATAATCCCTTCTCTTTTTAGAGTATGATGAGAGTCCAACCTGCACACAAACACATTAATTTCCTTTTTATTTTTCCACTTTCTTTCATCCTATTATGAATTTTCGTAAGTCAGCCACGTGTGTGTTTGATTTATTAAACCTGCAGATTCCGGAATTTACCCTCATGCATCCGCCCGTCCGGAGTGGGGAGGCCTAAATATTTTGCTTCAAACTCTTGCACTTGGATTTGCAATTCCCGTAGGATCTCTTGTTGGGTACCTTATGGGCATGACGCACCGAACTAGATCGAGCACCTAAGCGGATTTATTAGCTGACCAGTTGCACTCCAATAGTTATTAATGACACCCTTGATGTATGTAGCTTGATCAAGGCCGGCCTTAAAAAAACAACAAGGTGTACGTCGTGTGCAATGAGAAGGTGGAACACTTGCATGTGATGAGTCAAATCAATGCAAACAGCGGTCAACTACAAAAAAATATACATATTGACTTATCTATACCTAATAATAAAGGAGGGAAGCTTTCATAGTTCTCCATAAATTATCTATTTATATCCGTTGATTTTATGTTAACCATAAAGATTGACGATTGAGATTTAAAAGTAGATCTACGCAATGCTACGTAAAATAAAAACATGTACAGAACCTACAGTTTTATCATTGAAAGAATATATTAAAAAAAGAAAAAAAAAAGGCTGATGTGGCAGGGTTGTTGATGTGGATAGCTCGCATGTTGAGATAAATATAGGATAGTGGGGATGAATCTCTTAGGTATATAGGATTAAGACACTATAAATAATAATAGAAAAACATGATGCAAAATGGACGTATGAGTTAAACGTCCGGAAGTCACGGGATCATAGGCCATCTTGACTCTTCGGCTCAATCAGTTCATGACTTCCAGTGAGATTTCCTCTTGCCTTTTTTAGGTCCCCACCAAAAGTTCCGAAGCAAGCACATTAAGTCATCACAAACAAAGTAAGGCAACTTGAACACTTCCATTATTTTAGTGCAAAAGGCATGAGCTACAGCCTTAATCAACATGTCATTCCCATCTTGAGACAAGGTGTCCTCCAAGAGCAAGATAGCTTAGTTAGTCTCTCCTGCAGATTCCGGAATTTACCCTCATGCATCCGCCCGTCCGGAGTGGGGAGGCCTAAATATTTTGCTTCAAACTCTTGCACTTGAATTTGCAATTCCTGTAGGATCTCTTGTTGGGTACCTTATGGGCATGACGCACTGAACTGGATCGAGGACCTAAGCGGATTTATTAGCTGACCAGTTGCACTCTCATAGTTATTAATGACACCCTTGATGTATGTACCAGCTTGATCAAGGCCGGCCTTAAAAAACAATAAGGTGTACGTCGAATCAAAAAGAATTATTTGCCGTGGTTAGCCCCAACCGGCTGGCATCTCTTTATATTGATAGATCAACTTGTACAATAAGGAAATACAACGGGTATACAACATGTACACGTATATATAGAAAATATAACTCTAACACCACCCCCCCCCCTCAATCTAAACCGTCGTGAACAAGGTTGAGATTGGAACTAAAACGACGAAGTGTGAGCTGAGTAGTAGGCTTCGTGAATACGTCAGCCAACTGATCGTCACTGGAGATGAACCGAACATCAAGAGCACCCAAAGCAACCCGCTCACGCACAAAGTGAAAGTCAACCTCGATATGCTTCGTGCGGGCATGAAAAACTGGATTGGCAGATAAGATGTGGCGCCAACATTGTCACACCACAAAACCGAAGGGTGAGAAAGAAACACACCAAGCTCCTTCAACACCGACTGTATCCATATAGCCTCAGCGGTGCCATTGGCTAAAGCCTTGTATTCTGCCTCGGTACTAGAACGAGAAACTGTGGGTTGCTTGCGAGAACTCCAAGAGACAAGGTTGGAACCAAGAAAAATGGCAAAACCGCCCGTAGACCGACGATCATCAAGACAGCCCGCCCAATCTGCATCAGTGAAAATACTCAGTCTCATAGAAGCGGAGCGCCGGAAACGCAAGCCAGTAGACAGAGTGCCTCGGATATATCGAAGAATTCGCTTCACTGCCTCATAGTGAGCGGTAGTAGGCTGCGACAACTATTGGCACACCTTGTTAACAGCAAAGGACAAGTCAGGACATGTCAGAGTGAGGTACTGGAGACCCCCAACAAGACTCCTGTACTTGAAAGTATCCTCGGCGCTCAGCGGCTGTCCTTGATCTCGAGACATTTTGTCGGAAGTAGACATGGGAGTAGTAACAGACCGACATTGCTCCATGTTGGCCCGGTGCAAGAGATCAAGAGCATATTTGTGCTGCGACAAAACCAGACCCTCAGAATTATAAGTGGCCTCAATACCAAGGAAATACTCCAGGCGCCCAAGGTCCTTGACACGAAAAAACCAGAAAGAGTGGTAACCAGCTTCTCAACAGCAGACGAAGAGGATCCAGCCAAGACGATGTCGTCAACATAGACAAGCATATATATAATAACCGCATGATGATCAAAGATGAACAGAGAGGTATCGGCCTTGCTAGCAACAAAGCCGAGCTGATGAAGCTTGTCACTCAAGCGGGCATACCAGGCACGAGGCGACTGTTTAAGACCATAGAGAGCACGCTGCAGCTTGCAAACATACCGAGGGTACCATGAATCCTCAAAACCGGGGGGCTGCTGCATATACACTTCCTCATACAGAAAACCATGAAGGAAGGCATTACTCACATCAATCTGACGAAGACACCAACCACGAGAGACAGCAAGAGAAAGCACCAGGCGAACCGTGACTGGTTTAACCACAGGACTGAAAGTATCATGATAATCTATACCGTACTGCTGTGTGAAACCTCGAGCCACAAGCCTCGCCTTGTATTTATCCACAGAACCATCAGGACGGAACTTCGTTTTGAAGATCCATTTGCTGCCAACAATGTTAGTGCCAGGTGGACGGGGTACCAATATCCACATTTTGTTAGCCTGAAGTGCCTCGAACTCAGCCTCCATAGCAGCACGCCAAGCTGTCTCAGAGAGAGCAGTGCGATGAGATGCAGGCTCCACCATAAACGCCCGGCGATGATAGGGATCATATCGAACCGTGCCATCCCGATACACCTTGGGACGGGAGATATCATTGCACCGTCGCGTGACGATGACCCGTGCTGGTTCAGTAGCGGGAGGCGCTGGAGGCGGAGACGCTGGTGGTGTAGAGGACGTCGACGAGGGCGACGAAGCGGCCCCGTCACGGGCCGAAGACGCAGGCGGGGACGGGCCAGGCGAAGAAGCCCCGTCAGGAGTCGGCGAGGCAGATGACCGCGCTGGCGACGGAGAGCGAGACCGCGGGCCGTGGTCGACGACCGGGACCGGCGTGTCGGCCTGGGCGGGTCGGCACCAGAAGCGGCATGAGAGGCCGACCCGGGCAACGAGGCGTGCCTGCATGCGAGCAGGGCCCGGGCGTGCCGGCCGAGGCATGCATAGGCGGTGCCGGTCCGGGAGCAGCCTGCGTGCCTGCATGCAAGCGGGGCCCTGGCGTGCCATCCGAGGCATGCAGGCGGTGGCGCTGATGAAGCAGAGACGTCGAGCGGCGAGGTTGACGTCGTGGGGACCTACACAGGAGAACTAACAACAACACCAGGTGCAATAGCCGGTAACAAGGTAATGTCATAATTACGCGTGTCGGTACTCTGAGTAACTGGCTCATCGGACGGAAATGTCACGGGAAGGAGTTGGGAGACATCATCAGTGGCACCGGGAGCGGCATAGGGAAACACCGTCTCGTCGAACACGACGTCACGGGAGATGTAAATACGACCAGTGGAGCGATCAAGGCACTTGTAGCCTTTATGCATGGGACTATAACCAAGAAACACACACATCCTAGAGCGAAACTCGAGTTTACGTGAATTGTACTTACGCAAACTAGGCCAACACGCACAACCAAAAGTGCGGAGAAAAGAATACTCAGGAAGCATGTTGAGGAGGCGAAACACGGGTGTGGCATTGTTGATAATAGGCGTAGGCATCCTATTGATGAGATAGCAAGCAGTAAGAAACGCCTCGTCCCAAAACCGAAGAGGTAGTGAGGAGTGCGCTAGGAGAGCTAGACCCGTCTCAACGAGATGACGGTGCTTGCGTTCAGCTATACCATTTTGTTGGGAGGTATGTGAACAAGACACATGATGAGCAATGCCGGTGCGCTGAAAATAAGCATGAAGACGGTGATACTCACCCCCCCAGTCTGACAGAACAGAACAAACCTTAGCATTCAACAAACGCTCAACATGGTTTTGAAAAGTGTAAAAAATGCTATCAACATCAGATTTATGCTTGATCAAGTATATCCAGCAGTAACGACTATAGTCATCAATGAAGCTGACATAGTACTTAAAACCCCCGGAAGATGGCAAAGCAGGCCCCCAAACATCGGTATGAATAAGCTCAAGTGGTGATGTAGAAACACGAGTAGAATAATGATATGGTAACTGGTGACTCTTAGCACGCTGACAAGCATCACACAGAGAAGACTCAATGTTTGTAGAGCACAACAATTTATTTGAGCTAACAATGGTATGAACTATTTTATTCGAAGGACGATCAAGACGCCGATGCCACTGCTCGGTAGTCAGCCTAACGCCGGAAGACGCATGACGTCCAGAACTGACGGTGCGACTAAACTGAAGAGGGTAGAGGCCGCCACGACTCCTACCGCGAAGAAGGATGTTCTTCCTGAGCTTGTCATTGACATAGAAAAGGAATTTATGAAATTCAACAAAGATCTTATTGTCAGAAACAAGACGATAGACGGAGAGCAAATTAGTGCTAAGGTCAGGAACAAAAAGAATATTTTTGAGTTCAATTGGGGCGGATGAACCAGGTAAGCGAGAGTGGCCAACATGTGTAATAGACAAACCTACACCGTTGGCGACTTCACTTGATCCGTGCCGTTGTAGCGCTCCTAGATGTTCATCCGGCTCATGTCGTTGGTGAGATGATCCGTGGCGCCGGTGTCGAAGAGCCAAGATTGACTGGGGGCAGGTTGGTAAGAGGTAGAATTTCTAGCACGATTTTCGTCGTACTGGAAACGCATGGTTGTAGCGTTGTTTGCACTGGAGAACCTCATGCCCCCAGTACCGGCAAACTTGACAGCGGGGGCGCTCGCGCCAGTTGTTGCGCCTGCCACCGCCGTTGCCCTGTCCTCCTCCGCCGTTGCCACCACCACCACCCCCTTGGTTGGAGCGGTTGTTACCGCGGGAGGCCTGCTGGCCGCCTCCTTGCAAGCCAGTAGGACGACCCCCGGAGCGGCCGTCGTTGGTGGTGTCGGCGAAGGTGCGCCCCCCTCCACGGCCGTCGCCTTGCCGCGCCACGGCGTTAGCGGAGGTGGAGAACTCGGGGGCGAAGGCGTTCTGCTCCTTGAGGGATTCATAGGAGAGGAGCATGGAATAGAAGTCCGACAGGCTGAGGTTGTCAGCGCCGGCGGCTGCCAACACCGTGAGAGAGTGCTGGAGGGACTCGTACTGAGGCCCGAGACTGACGACGATGTAGTCGATCACCTCAGCATCGGAGAGAGGCGACCCCACCTGGGCCATGGCGTCTGCGAAACCCTTCATCTTGTGAAAGTAGGCGGCGGCGGCGAGCTCGTTCTTCTTCAGCGTCGAGAGTTGATGCCGCATCTGGTGCACCCCGGCCCTGTTCTGTGCCGAGAACATGGACTCGAGGCACGCCCACACAGAGGGCGCGGTGGTGCGGCCGATGACATGGCCGAGGATCTCCTCCGTCATGGAGCCGACGAGGATGCTGAGAACACGCTGATCCGTGTAGAACCGCAAGGCGTACTCCGGATTGGGCTTGGTCACGGCCTTGGCACCGTCTCCTTCGGTGATCGTGGCCGGAGGCGCTCCGTAGGAGCCGTCCAGGAAGCCGTACCAGCCCTGGCCGGCGATGTTGGGGACGACCTGCATCTTCCAGAGAAGAAAATTGGTGCGATCTAGACGCACCGTGATGGTGTTGAGGTTCTGGCCGGTAGGGGCGGAGATGATGGTGCCGGTGGGGATGGATGGTGTGGAGGACTGGGACGAGGTGCTCGAAGAGGAGATGGAAAGCTGCAACGCGGCGGTGGAGGCCATCACGTCGGAGTGCGGCGGCGGCGGCAGCGGGAAAAGAGATGGCGGCGGCGGAAGCGCGTGTGCGAGCAGAACCCTAGGTCGGATCGACCCGCTCTGTATACCAAATCAAAAAGAATTATTTGCCGTGGTTAGCCCCAACCGGCTGGCATCTCTTTATATTGATAGATCAACTTGTACAAACTCTAACACGTCGTGTGCAAAGAAAATGTGGAAAACTTGCATGTGATGAGTCAAATCAAATGCAAACAGCCGTCAACAACAAAAAAATATACATATTGACTTATAGCAAATAAAGCATGAATTTATTTGCTAAATTCAATAAGATGTGAGCCAGTTGAGTTGGTGTTATTTTTTTTAGAAAAAAGAAGAAGAATAACTCCGATAATAAATGAAAAACCAAAACGGAGGAGGAAAAATAGGGTGGACAACGGAACTTTGGTAACCCCCAAAAAACAAGATTTGTGTTTTGTGGACCTTCCTTATTTTCACTCCCTCCGTTTGAATTTTTTTTTCCTAAATTTGTCTCTCAAATGAATATATCTAGTTTTTTTGGATGGAGGGAGTATTTTTTGTGTGGAATGTTTTCTGTGGACCTAGAAGCTGTGGGACAAGAGGAGAATATTTGTTTTGTTTTTAGATTAGAATCTGGACAAGACGAGAAGAGGCCGAGGCCGAGCCCAGCCCAGCAATCTGGCGGGCCCCGTTGGAGACCGAGGCGGTCCAGTTGTTTAAGAAGGGGATCCCGAGGCCCGGACGAGCAGAAGGAAACCCTAGCCGCCGTCGTCTTCCTCTTCGTCGTCCTCGAAGCCATCTTCTGGTCTGTTGGTAGCTATGGCGCTGCGCACCGTTGCCGCGAAGCTGAAGGCCCCCGTCGCCTCTCTCAAGCAGGCCTGGGCGGTCTGCCGTCCTCAGGTTCGCTCCCCATCCCTCCTACCGCAATCTCTGTCCTTTGATTTGACTCCAATCGGACGAAATCCCATGCTGCGTTAAGCGATTCCTCATCTTTGCCGGCCATCCGCGAATTTATCGCACGTTATCTTAGGGATTGAGATTTGGATGGGGATATCGATCGATTCGCCATGCCGCCTTCTTCCTTATCGTAGAAATTTGAGATTTTTATGGGGACACGCGAGCTTGTCGCATGTTCCTGGAACGATTCTCGATTTGGATGGGCTATACTCGATGAATTTGCCGCCCGTTGCCGTATGGATTGCGACTTGGATGGCGTAGATGGATGAATCGATAGGTGGCCTTAGGGGCTGCAGAAGCAGATCTATTTATTCCTCTGTTTGCCCGCACGTAGAGATCCTGTTGGAGTCTGGGATGAACACCATAACTATTCTACACTAGTTTTTTAGTGGGCAACTGCCAGGTCACCACATATGTTGCTGCCCTTACCCAGTGGTTATACATACATTGAAGCTAAAAAAGAAGGTTGGCTAGACACATGCCCCCATTTCTTGGTAAAATTTTGTGGCAAACTTGAATCTTTTTTAACCCATCCAAACATGCTCTAGTTACCATATCTGCTTTTGGACAAAGCACTGCAATCATTCACTATCTTGTACTCCCTCCGTAAACTAATATAAGAGCGTTTAGATCACTACTTTAGTGATCTATAAATGCTCTTATATTTCTTTACAGAGGGAGTACTGCTTATTTTTTTGAGGCTTGTCCAATCATGATTCCAATTAATTACTTTCTTTTGGAATCACTGCCATCTTTGATAGGCCAAGGGTCCCAAGCTCTCTAAAGGTCTTGACATGGATCTTTCGGATCCACACATTCGGTAAGAAAACCATATATTTTTGGTCATTTGTTCATTCATGCATTTGTTTATTTGTTCTGACATTTCTGCATTGCTCAGCCGGGTTTTTGACGAGAACGCAAAGCTATTGAACAGGAAGCGGACGAAGGAGACTGCTGCCTTAATTGTTTTCATGACTGGCACGACAGGCAGTGCTCTCCTTGCCATGCGTTACTGATCTAACGAGAATCCCTACCTATCGTTTAGCTGCCTATCAAGCTAAAAGCTAGCTATCTCCCTACCTATCGTTTAGCTACCTATGAAGGTAATAGCTATCTGTCTGCTGTCATTTTGTATTTAAGGGCACTCTATATCTGAGTATTGTCTATCTGTGGTGTCTGGGCAGATGTGAAATCTCTATCTAATTATGTATAAGACTTAATGAGGTCTGTTATTTGTAATGGTCTTTGTGATATTTGTAATGTGCAATCTCTATCTTGCATGATATTTGTAATGGTCTTAGTGATCTGGTTCTGAATGGGTAACTCCTATCACACATAAAACACATTTTTGTCTGTTATGGAATTGAGCATACGTGTGATTTCATTTACAGATTCCACCTTGAGAGGGTGGGAAAACTAAAACCAAATTGCTCCCTTGGTCTGTTATTCATTCTTGTTTCCTGCAGCTCCATTCCACTTCATCATTATAAGCCGTGCTCCTATTCCCCTTTTATCCCTCCTGGGTAATTTTCGAACAACAACTCCCAAACAAGTTGGGGTGGGCAAGCGAGTATGATATTTTTCAAGAAGATCAATCTACCTGGCCTTGTGGCCATTCTGTCGACTATATCATGGAGGACTTGCCAAGGTTGTCATGCAGGCGTCGTCGCGGAGGACTTGCCAAGGTTGCACCCAGCTCTTGCGCTTCAACAATTGCATTCCTTAGCGACTGCACTTATTAACTCACGTGAGCATCTAACCATCCGTACACACACATGCTTCTATACCATAAATCCAACGTCCACCTACATGTAACGCCCTTACTCACTCCAGGATAGAGGGGAAGAGGGATTGGAGAGGGAAATTTGGGATTCAGGAGTAGACTGAGTAGTCGAGAGATTCAGGGAGAGTTCAGAGTCCTCATACAATATGGTCGAAATCGAGCATGCAGGCTCCTCTCCTCTATTTAGCTTTTTTTAGGGTGAAAATCCAACTTTATTCATGGAATTTCACATGGAGTGGGATACATCTCGGGTCGTGGGGAACATCAAACCAGACGTGGCGTCCCGGACCTCTAGTCAAACAAAACTTAGCTAATCTATGTGCTTCATAATTAACGGCACAGACTCTCAAAAGTAAAAGTACAATGGAAAGAGGAAGCTTTCAGATTTATTTCGCTAATGATTGCTCCATATTGACCCCGGGCTCTCCTTCTAATGTCCGAGACCACCTGTTGACAATCAGATGCCACTACAAACTGTTGTATTCCCAGATCTTCGGCGAGGGCTAGTGCCTCCCGACATGCGACTGCTTCTAAGCTTGCCGGATCGGTGACTCCTTTGATCACGAGAGCAGAACTACCAAGAAAGTTTCCCCCTTCTCCCTGCAAATTGCCGCGGCAGAACCTCGTGTCCTCCCCCGGACTCCGGCATCAACATGTATTTTGCAGTAGCCCGCAGGTGGCTTCTTCGGTTGAGTGTTTCTTTGCATAGGCATCGGCTGGCCCTTGCTCTTTTGTTCTCGATTGCCTCTTATAACTCCTAGTTCATCGATAAAGTTCATGATAAAAGCATGTGTCGCATGGGGACTTTGAAATATTGCCTCGTGAATGGCTTTGCGCCTAGCATGCCATATTGACCATACTGTCACCGCCACAAGGATAAACTCTTCATGAGATAGAGACTCCATCAGTGTGAACAGCCATTGCTTCGCCTTGAGCTCGGTTGTGGTTGTGATTTTATGTGTGATCTCCTCGCTCGTGAGGGCCCAGACACTTCTCGACGAGGTGCATTCCACAAGAGAGTGGCGCCATGAATCCCGTACTCCGCATAGTCCACACTGTGGAGAGTCAGTCATGTGGCGATGTGCACGGACATCATTTGTCGGCAGTGAATGTTTAGATAGTCGCCATAGGAACATACGTACTTTGCCTGGGACCTTAGTTTTCCACAAAGATTTCCATGCTCCTTCCTCAGCCCTTGAGCTAGACGGCCCTGGTCCCTCCTCAAGCCAAGCTTCTCTTCGTGCTCTCGTTGCTATGAGCATGTTATACGCTAACTTCACTGAGAAACAGCCGTGTTTTTCATGATGCCAAGCCCAAAAATCGGGCAAGTTCCGGGTGCATAACGGTATCCCCAGTATAACTTGAGCGTCCAGAGGCAGAAATGTAGCTTCTACCAAATGCTTGTTCCACGATGCTGTCGCGCTGGATATAAGCTCAGAAACCAGCGTCGGTGAGTTGAGAGTCCGACACCCATAAGGCCGTTTCATCTCTTCTCTAGGCAACCAGTTTTGTGTCCATATTTCCGTTGTGGCTCCATTACCGATTCTCTTGTTTGCTTTAGAGTGTCTCTTCCCTCTACAATTGCCCTCCAAACTTGACTCAGGTGCCCCCTAGATTGGCCTCCAAGAAGTCTTTGTTTGGGTAGTAGACACTTTTCAATATTCGAGCACTTAGGGTTTCAGGATTCTGCAAGAGGCGCCATGCCTGGCGAGCCAGCATGGCTAGATTAAATAACTCAAAGTCTTTAAACCCTAATCCCCCATGCTCTTGGGCTGGGTCATTGATTTTCAGGAAACCCAGTGAGGTTTTCTTTTTCCTTCTTTGCTACCCCACAAGAACTTTCTAATGAGCATGTTGAGGTGTTCACATAGCCCTCTTGGTAACTTGAAACACGACATAGAGAAGACTGGGACTGCCTGGGCCACAGCCTTTACAAGAACTTCCTTTCCCGTTGTGGACATCGTTTGCTCTATCTAGCCCTGAACCTTACTCCACAGACGGTCCTTTAGATACTTGAAAGCACCGTTTTTTGAGTTACCAATATCTGAAGGCATCCCCAAGTACTTCTCATTGAGGGTTTCATTAGGGACGCTGAGTGTATCCTTTATCTCATGTCTGACCGCCTCCGGTGCACCTTTGCTAAAGTATACTGATGATTTTGAGTAGTTGATACGGTGCCCAGTTGCTTGACAGTATATGTCCAGAACCTGGTACACCTCGTTTGCCCCACACACCGTTTGCCTTGAAAAACAGCAGACTGTCATCAGCAAATAGGAGATGGCTCACTGGTGGCGCCGTAGGAGCTACCTGTAGACCATGCTTGTTGGATGACTCCCTTTTTGATTTTAACAGGCACGAAAGGCCCTCTGCTGCTAGCAAGAACAAGTATGGAGATATCGGGTCCCCTTGTCTGATACCTCTTGTAGGAATAAACTGTTGCAACTTCTTCCCATTGAACAAAACAGAGAATTTCACTGTGGTGACCATACTCATGACTATGTTCACCCACCTTTCAGTAAAGCCCAACTTCAACATTATTGCTTTTAAATAAGGCCACTCGACCTTATCATAAGCTTTCATCATGTCAAGCTTGAAAGCACAGGACTGATTTTTCTTTGCCTTATTTCTCTTCATAAAATGTAAGCACTCGTATGCTGTGATAATGTTATCTTTTATCAACTTGCCAGGAACAAAGGCTGATAGTTCTTCTGAGATTATGTCAGGTAGCACTTGTTTCAATCTATTAGAGATCACCTTTGAAGCTATCTTGTATAACACATTACACAAGCTGATGGGACGAAATTGAGACAGGAGAGTTGGGTTTTTTACCATGGGTATGAGTACCAATATGGTGTCATTTATGCACTTACCGATTCTGGCCCTTCTACAATCCTCAGAACGGCCACAGTCACATCACCCCCACACACTAGTAGAAAAAGGGCCTAATGCGAAGCACATTAGTCCCAGTTTGTAGCTGAACCGGTACTAATGTGACCATTAGTGCCGGTTCAAACGGCTAGGCGGGCGGTGCTCATTAGTACCGGTTTGTGGCGAACCTTTAGTACCGGTTCGTGCCACGAACCGGTACTAAAGAGGCTGTTGCAGGCTGTTGGCAGGCTGGGGCCCCACCAGCCCCTTTAGTACAGGTTCATGCCACAAACCGGTACTAAAGGTTTTTAGTTGATTCGCCATGCAGCGTTTTTTAGTCCCACCTCGCTCCGCTAACAGGGTTTTTACCACCTTAAATATGTTACTTCTCAAACTACCACAACCACTTGGTCTTCATTGAACTCTATGTGTAGGATGTGTGGCCGCAATAGGAATCTTCACCGGTTCTTAAAAACCGAAGAAGATTCCTATTAACAATTCAGATTCTACACAAAAAGATCATTGATAATCAATGTATTTTTGATGTATATTTTTACATGTTTACACGGACGAAAACTCATATGTTACACCGACACTTCATTTTTTTAAACTTATTACAACTCCAGACTTTTTTTGCGTTCAGTATGCACCATTCAAAGCCACGTCATGAACTTTCAACCCTTTCTGACATCATTTGCTTTTCATGTATTTACTCATTTGTTTTGAGCTAAATGACCCTGAAATTGAAAAGCACTACAAATGAACTCTGAAAAGGTTGAAACTTGACATGGTATCATCATTTCACCCACATAGCATGTGCAAAAAGTAGAGAGGGTTACGGCAAAAACTGGATGCACTTCGTGTACAAACTGGACAATCTCTTTCGAAGTATCAGGGTTTCGGACGAAAACTCATCTGTTACACCAGCACTTCATTTTTTTAAACTTATTACAACTCCAGACTTTTTTTGCGTTCAGTATGCACCATTCAAAGCCACGTTATCAACTTTCAACCCTTTCTGACACCATTTGCTATTTTTCATGCATTTACTGATTTGTTTTGAGCTAAATGACCCTGAAATTGAAAAGCACCACAAATGAACTCTGAAAAGGTTGAAACTAAGGCATGGTATCATCATTTCACCCACATAGCATGTGCAAAAAAGTAGAGAGGGTTACGGCAAAAAACTGGATGCACTTCGTGTACAAACTGGACAATCTCTTTCGAAGTATCAGGGTTTCGGACGAAAACTCATCTGTTACACCGGCACTTCATTTTAAACTTATTACAACTCCAGACTTTTTTTTGCGTTCAGTAAGCACCATTTAAAGCCACGTCATCAACTTTCAACCCTTTCTGACATCATTTGCTATTTTTCATGCATTTACTGATTAGTTTTTCACACAAATTTCAAATAATTCAAATTTAAACTATTCAAATTTGAAAACTACTGGCACTAACAGAAAGTTTGTAAGTTTTTGTACTTAAAGCAAAAAATTCATAAAGAAACTCTAAATACAACAAAAAACAACTCAGAAATAAATAAAAGAAAATAAATAAAGCAGAAGAAACTATATAAAAAAAAAAATTTGCGCGCTGCCCAGTGGGCCTGCTTGGCCTTGGGCGTGGATGCAGGCCCATAAGGCCTAGCAGGCTCACAGGGTAGCGCGGCAAAGTTAGGCCCAGTAGGCTCACAGGGTAGCGCGGCAAAGTTAGGGCCAGAAGCTTGCTTTAGAGAGGAGCTCGAAGGAGCAGCCGCAGCTGGGTTTATAAACCAATGCGGCTGCCCTTCGCTCGGCAAGGTGGGACTAAACTTTGTGCACCGCAGGATGGGAGCGCACCCCCTTTAGTACCGGTTCATGGCTCCAACCGGTATTAAAGGGGGGGGGGTCTTTAGTACCGGTTGGAGCCACCACCCGGTACTAAAGGGGTGCGCTTCTCGCCGCTTTGCCTGGCCAAAACAGACCTTTAGTACCGGTTGGTGGCTCAAACTGGTACTAAGGCTCCTCCTATATATATAGCACTTGCGAAAATTTCAGTTAGTTTCTTCTTCATCTGCTTGTTCGTCGTCGCACCCATCCCCGTCGCCGTCGCGCTCGTCCACGTGGCCGCCGCGCCAGCCCTTGTCGCCGCGCGCACCCGTCCCCGTTGTCGATCGCGCGCGCGCCGCACGCGCCCCCGGCCCGTCCCCGTCGCCGCCCCAACCCGTCGCCGCCCCCCGCCGCCTCGCATCACCGGCCGTCGCCCCGCTGTAAGATCGACCGCTCCGGCCATGCCACGCCATGGCCGGGCGGCCCTCACACACACGCACACAGTACACACAGACAGTACACACAAACAGAGATATATTTTTCTTAATTATTTTCTGTTTTCTGTTTTTTTAGTTTTTTATACTTTTAGTTTATATAAATGTTAGATTAATGTCAATTGTTAGATGATTATATATATAAAAATATTAGATATTAATGTCAAATGTTAGATGAATTAGATAGAAATGTTAGATATTAATGTCAAATGTTAGATGAATTAGCTAGATATTAATGTTATATGAGTTAGTTTTTTATACTTTTAGTTATAGATGAATTAGATATATTAATGTTAGATGAATTAGAAATATTAAATTTAGGTATATGAGACTTGATCATCTAATTGAAATTTTATTATATAGAACTAGCTACTTTATTTTTAGTAAGAAAATTAATAGAACTAGTTTATTTTTAGTAAGTGCTTAGTTGAATTAGTTGAATTAATTAATAGAACTAGTTGAATTAATAGAACGAGTTGAATTAATAGAACTAGTTGAATTAATAGAACTAGCTAGTAAGTGTTTATCAATTAACGTTTCAACTATGAATATAGGAAATGTCGTCTGACGACGAAAATGAATTTGGTATGGGCGAATACTGTGAAGAAGAGTGCGGCCTGTGCGACAGAAATTTCTTAGTTAATGATAGGCGCTTCAGCATCAAGCTGGATGAGACCTTCGAAGTGGATACAGTAAGTCACAATGACAAGTCTTTTTTCGTAATTAAGCATGACTTATGCTTCATTTGCTTCAACTTATAATTTTAAATTTTTACTATTCTACTAGCGTATGCCCTGCCATGCAAGAATTTTTGTCTTGGATAAGATATGTTTCAGTCCTAAGAAAACTATGGAGGTAAAGAGAGTTTACTTGAAGACCGAGCATTATTATACTTTCGACGTCAAATTATACAATGCAGACACCTACACCTATTTTGAATGCAAAACTTGGCAAGCACTATGCAAGGCTGATGCATTTGAGCCTGATATGGTTATCACCTTTGATATTCGTCCGGAAGATGATATTGAAGGTAATAGAGACATTTGAGTCGATGTGCACACGCCTCCAGTTCTACCATTATGTGAGTTTCTCAACAATATTTATGTCTTTGATATTGTTTATTCAAAAATAGTTGACAACTAATTTCTATTGACAGCTTATTTCCATTCAATCAAACATGTTCGGCGCTTGGTAGATAGGACCATCCACTGTCCCGGGGTTGAACTAAACTGCGAGGAGATAAGTCATTATGTTTCATGGCTTGAGGATCTTGATGCTGTCAAGAGAAATTATTTTCCTGAATTTGAAAATATTAGTACTCAAAACGTGCGACCAATTGTGTTCGTATTGAACTACGGTCACATCTATTTAGGAAAGTGGTAAGATTTTTACTATTTGTCCTCGGTGCATCTTTTGCATACATTATTTTTCAAGCTAAACTTCATTGCTAAGTATGTTACTATACGATGTTCTTCAACAGGGACTCGCGATGATAGTTGTGCCTCAGTGGATCGGTACTAAAGGTCGCATGTCAATGGTTAGCTTACGGCCAAGACATCCTACATCACACATGAGTGCATTCAGGATTTATAAAACCGAGGAATGCTTAATAGTGAAAGACTGGAGCAAAATTGTGAACAATCACAGAGAAGTACTAGGGGGCAGCAATCAGAAGCGCAGCCCACGATTAGGAGACAGGTTTATCTGCATGCTCCAATACGATGAATCAGGAGAGCTATACATGTTCTATGGTATTTTACCTAAGAGAGAGAGAGAGCAGCAGGAGTGATTAGCTAGTTCCTGCTCTTAGTACTTGTCCTCTCATGTCCGTGTTCTTCGTCCTGATCAACTTAACTCTCAAAGTGATTTGCTTTTGTGGTCTTATGAACGCTTATAATCTCATGACCATGTTGAACTCAATGATATCTTGCTTCTGGTACAAGTGAATGTTTCTTCTTTAAGCTAATGTTGGTGGTGTACCGGTAATGACTATGATGATTAAATAGTGGTAATGACTATGATGATGATTACCTAGAGTGTTGTTGGTGATGATATGATGCAAGAGTTTTTATATTAATATGATGATGATGATGAGTTATATATATATATATCATTTACGAAAGAACCGCGGATATTAGTTTCAACTGGATGGATCCTAGCTAAGTGATCAAGTAATATGTATTATCAATAATCCATATTACTTGATCACTTAGCTAGGATCCATCCAGTTGAAACTAATATCCGCGATAATCCATATTACTTGATCACTTAGCTATGATCCATCCAGTTGAAACTAATATCCGCGATAATCCATATTACTTGATCACTTAGCTAGGATCCATCCAGTTGAAACTAATATCCGCGGTTCTTTCATAATGATATATATAACTCATCATCATCATCATCATCATCATCATATTAATATAAAAACTTAGAATCCACCCACTTAAAACTAATCCACGGTTCTTTCACCTAGTGATTTTAATAACTCATTATAATGTAAAAACAATCTCTAAATTAAATGGAAAACACAAAATTAAAAGAAAAATAAATAATAAAACAAAACCCCCAAACTTTTTAGTACCGGTTGGTCTTACAAACCGGTACTAAAGGTCTCCCGTCCCCGGTGCTGGCTCGTGCCACGTGGTGGCCCTTTAGTGGCGGTTCGTGTTGAACCGGTACTAAAGGACGGAGGACCTTTAGTCCCCACCCTTTAGTGTCGGTTACAGCGTTACGAACCGGAGCTATAGCCCGGTTCTGCACTAGTGACATGTATCCCAATGATGTTGAGAAAAGTGCGCCGGGTAACCATCCGGGCCCGGTGACTTAATCAGGAACATCTGAAACAAAGCGTCCTTGACTTCCTGTTGGCTATACGGTGCGTTCAACATTTCGTTCATAGCTTCTGTCACTTTGACAAGGACTGTGTCAAGCACCTGATCCATGTCATGGACGCCTTCGGATGTATACAGGTTCTGGTAAAAGTTGGTGGCCATATTTTCCATATCCGCCAGATTGTCAGTGACCTGTCCATCCGGTCTCTGGAGCGACTTGATTTGATTTTTCGTCCTTCTCCTGCTGGCCGTAAGATGGAAGAAGTACGTGTTCTGGTCGCCATGCATTAGCCACTCCAGCCTAGCCCGCTGTGTCCATAGAATTTCTTCCCTATGATAGAGCTCTGTTAATTTTTCAACGATTTTCAATTCCGCATGTGATGGGCCAAATCTGCTTTGGATCACGCGAAGCTCCTGTAGCTCAGCTTTTAGGCGTTGGATGTCACGTCTTATATTCCCAAAGTGGGTTCTGTCCCATTGTGACAGGTCTGGTAAGAGTGACGTTAGTTTGTCACCTAGATTCTGAACCGAATCTCCCTGACTCCTCGCCCAGGCTATCTGCACCACTGGCTCAAGGGCCGGGTCCCTGTCCCATGCTAATTCATACTTAAATGAGCGTGGGGCCCTTCTGCATGCGACCTCATGCACGTAGCTTACGTAAAGGGGACAGTGATTGCTTGCCGCTGTAGTGGCATGTTCCAACTGTTGGGGAACGTTGCATGCAATTTCAAAAAATTTCCTACGATCACGCAAGATCTATCTAGGAGATGCATAGCAATGAGAGGGGAGAGTGTGTCCACGTAACCTCGTAGACCGAAAGCGGAAGCGTTAGGTTAAAGCGGTTGATGTAGTCGAACGTCTTCACGATCCAACCGATCCAAGTACCGAACGTACGGCACCTCCGTGTTCAGCACACGTTCAACTCGATGATGTCCCTCGAGCTCTTGATCTAGTAGAGGGTCGAGGGAGAGTTCCGTCAGCACGACGGCGTGGTGACGGTGTTGGTGATGTGATCCGCGCAGGGCTTCTCCTAAGCACTATGAAGATATGACCGGAGGCGTAAACTGTGCAGGGGGGCATCGCACACGGCTAAGAGAACAATTGATGTGCCTTTGTGGTGCCCTTGCCCACATATATAAAGGAGGGGGGGGGAGGAGAGGCCGGCGGCCAGGAGGCGCGGGCCATGGGGGGGAGGATGTTGCGGAACGTAGTAATTTCAAAAAAATTCCTACGCACACGCAAGATCATGGTGATGCATAGCAACGAGAGGGGAGAGTGTTGTCCTCATACCCTCGTAGACCAAAAGCGGAAGCATTATGACAACGCGGTTGATGTAGTCGTACGTCTTCACGATCAACTGATCCTAGTACCGAACGTACGGCACCTCCGCGATATGCACACGTTCAGCTCGGTGACGTCCCACGAACTCACGATCCAGTAGAGCTTCGAGGGAGAGTTCTGTCAGCACGACGGCGTGACGACGGTGATGATGAAGCTACCGACGCAGGGCTTCGCCTAAGCACCACTACGATATGACCAAGGTGGATTATGGTGGAGGGGGGCACCACACACGGCTAAAAGATCAATGATCAACTTGTGTATCTATGGGGTGCCCCCCTCCCCCGTTTATAAAGGAGTGGAGGAGGGGGAGGAGGCCGGCCTCCTAGGCGGGCCCCAAGGGGAGTCCTACTCCCACCGGGAGTAGGATTCCACCCCTTCCAAGAGTAGGAGTAGGACGGAAGGAAGGAGGAGAGAGGGGGAAGGAAAAAGGGGGGGCGCCCCCCCCCTTCCTTGTCCAATTCGGACTAGACGGGGAGGGGGCGCGCGGCCTGCCCTGGTCGCCCCTTCCTCTCTCCACCAAGGTCCATGAGGCCCATTACACTCCCCGGTGGGTTCCGGTAACCCCCCGGCACTCCGGTATTCGTCCGAACTCACTCAGAACACTTCTGAAGTCCAAACATAGTCATCCAATATATCGATATTTATGTCTCGACCATTTCGAGACTCCTCGTCATGTCCGTGATCATATCCGGGACTCCGAACTACCTTCGGTACATCAAAACACATAAACTCATATTACCGATCGTCACCGAACGTTAAGCGTGCGGACCCTACGGGTTCGAGAACTATGTAGACATGACCGAGACTCATCTCCGGTCAATAACCAATAGCGGAACCTGGATGCTCATATTGGTTCCTACATATTCAATGAAGATCTTTATCGGTCGAACCGTATAACAACATACGTTGTTCCCTTTGTCATCGGTATGTTACTTGCCCGAGATTTGATCGTCGGTATCTCAATACCTAGTTCAATCTCGTTACCGGCAAGTCTCTTTACTCGTTTCGTAATACATCATCCCACAACTAACTCATTAGTTGCATTGCTTGCAAGGCTTATAGTGATGTGCATTACCGAGAGGGCCTAGAGATACCTCTCCGACAATCAGAGTGACAAATCATAATCTCGATCTATACCAACTCAACAAGTACCATCAGAGACACCTGTAGAGCACCTTTATAATCACCCAGTTACGTTGTGACGTTTGGTAGCACACAAAGTGTTCCTCCGGTATTCGGGAGTTGCATAATCTCATAGTCATAGGAACATGTATAAGTCATGAAGAAAGCAATAGCAATATACTAAACGATCAAATGCTAAGCTAACGGAATGGGTCAAGTCAATCACATCATTCTCTAATGATGTGATCTCGTTAATCAAATGACAACTCATGTCTATGGTTAGGAAACATAACCATCTTTGATTCAACGAGCTAGTCAAGTAGAGGCATACTAGTGACACTCTGTTTGTCTATGTATTCACACATGTACTAAGTTTCCGGTTAATACAATTCTAGCATGAATAATAAACATTTATCATGATATAAGGAAATATAAATAACAACTTTATTATTGCCTCTAGGGCAATTTCCTTCAGTCTCCCACTTGCACTATAGTCAATAATCTAGTTTACACAGTAATGATTCTAACACCCATGGAGTCTTAGTGCTGATCATGTTTTGCTCGTGAGAGAGGCTTAGTCAACGGGTCTGCAACATTCAGATCCGTATGGATCTTGCAAATCTCTATGTCTCCCTCCTTGACTTGATCGCGGATGGAATTGAAGCGTCTCTTGATGTGCTTGGTTCTCTTGTGAAATCTGGAATCCTTTGACAAGGCAATTGCACCAGTATTGTCACAAAAGATTTTCATTGGACCCGATGCACTAGGTATGACACCTAGATCGGATATGACACTACTGGAATCAGCTAATTTGCCATCTGCCAGCTCTTTGCCGTCTGCTAGCTGACGGCAAAGAAGCTCTTTGCCATCAGCTACCCAAAAGCAGACGGCAAAGAAATGGCAGACGGCAAAGAAGCTCTTTGCCATCTGCGGGCTCTTTGCCGTCCGCCAGCAGACGGCAAAGAATCTTTGCCGTCCGCTGGCAGACGGCAAAGAGAGAGGTGCCCCCCACCCCCCGCCCGTTTGGAAAAAACTTAACGGCCCACCTCTTTGCCGTCTGCCAGCAGACGACAAAGAGGCAAAAGGGCGGACGGCAAAGAGAGGCGGACGGCAAAGAAGACACTACCTAACGGCCCGTACCCCCCGCCCGTTACTCTGTTCTCTCCTCGCCGAGCCCCGCCACCACTTCCCACCCCACCGTCGTCGCCGCCGCCGCCTGCCGCGCGCCGCCACCCCCACCACTCGCCGCCGCCCGGTCGCCCCACCACCCCGCCGCCCCACCGCCCCCCCGCCCTGTCGCCACTGCCGCCCGGCGCCGTCGCCCCACCACCCGTCGCCCCCGCCGCCCCGTCGCTCTACCGCCCCGGGGCCCCGCCGCCCCACCGCCCCGTCGCCCCCCCGCCCCGGCCCCTCGCGCCCCGGCCCCCCGCCGCCCCGCGCCCCACCGCTCCGGGCCCGGCCCCCCGCCGCCCTAGGCCGCCCCCGCGCCCCGGCCACCTCCTCCACCGCCCCGCCCCCTCCTCCACCGGCCTCCTCCTCCACCGGCCCTGCCCCAGGTGAGCCCCCCTCCTTTTTTTTCTGTTTTTTTCCTTTTTAGTTTTAGTTTTAGTTTAGATTTAGTTTTAGTTTTAGTTTTAGGTTTAGTTTTAGTTTAGTTTTAGTTTTAGGTTTAGTTTTAGGTTTAGTTTAGTTTGAGGAAAGAAGAAGAAGAAGAGAAAAAGAGGAGAGGAGGAGAAGAAGAAGAGGAAAAAGGAAAGGAAGAAGAAGAAGAGGAGGAGGAGAAGAAAAAAGAAGAAGAGGAAGAAGAAGAAGAAAAAAGAGGAGAGAAGGAGAAGAAGAAGAGGAAAAAGGAAAGGAGGAAGAAGAAGAAGAAGAAGGAAAGAAAGGAAGAATAGGAAGAAGAAGAAAAGGAAAAAAGAGGAAAAAAAACCCCGACCCGACAGGGCTCCCCGACCCGACACGGCACCCCGACCCCGACCCGGCACCCCGACCCCGACCCGGCACCCCGACACGACACCCCGACCCCGACACCCCGACCCCGACACCCTGACCCCGAGCCTGACCCGACACCCCGACCCCGACACCGACACAGCACCCCGACCCCGACTCGGCACCCCGACCCCGACCCCGACCCCGACACCCCGACCCCGAGCCTGACCCGACACCCCGACCCCGACACCGACACGGCACCCCGACCCCGACCCGACACCCCGACCCCGAGACCCCGACCCCGACACCGACCCGACACCCCGACACCGACACCCTGACACCACACCCACCCTTACCCCGACACCGACACGGCACCCCGACCTCGACCCGGCACCCCGACCCGACACCCCGACCCCGAGACGGCACCCCGACCCGACACCCCGACCCGAGACCCCGACCCCGAGACCCCGACCCCGAGCCTGACCCGACACCCCGACCCCGACACCGACACGGCACCCCGACCCCGACCCGGCACCCCGACCCGACACCCCGACCCCGAGACAACGACCCCGACCCCGACCCCGACCCCGACACCCCGACCCCGAGCCTGACCCGACACCCCGACCCCGACACCGACACGGCACCCCGACCCCGACCCGGCACCCCGACCCGACACCCCGACCCCGAGACCCCGACCCCGACCCCGACACGGCACCCCGACACCAACACGACACCCCGACCCCCGACACCTCTCGAAAAGGTGTTCTTTGGCCTTCCAGAAGCCGACGGGGTCATATATTTGTGAATTATTAGTTAGGTCATATATCTTTCAATTTTGTTATGAAAAACATCATATATAATTGTGTTGATCGGGTACTTAAATGTGCAGTTGTTTCATCGCTGCGAGGTTTGGTGTTCGATGACCTCGCCGTGCGTTTGACGAGCTCTGCCCCTTCGTTCGTGGGTGAGCACAAATGACATGTCCTCCTCCCCCATTAATTATTTGATCTATTCCGATGAAACTTGATAGCTAGCTATATATGTGTCTTGAATCATCAGTATGCGTAACCAATATGTGTATCCCGTTCGAAAGCGTCATAGTTATAAATATGCATGCATTTGCATATTTATAACCTTGATTCTTTCGAATTGTCCAACGCTATCCATGGACAGCCCGAGGATGTTTAGATTGGGTTCGTTTTCCCATATGCTTTGCTCCGGATCTGACGCATAAATTTCGTCAGTGCCTCCCCTGTTGTTCTCCGGGTACACATCCTCTCTGTTTATTGCAGAGACGTGTATCAGGAGAACAACGGGGAGGTGCTGCCGAAATTTTGCGTAGGATCCGAAGCATAGCATGGGAAAATGAACCCAATCTAAACATAATCGGGTGGGATTAGGACCTATCATTACCTATTAGAGTGTAGGTTGCATGGACGTAATAAGATTGACAAAGTAGATCAACTGATGAATATATACATGGTGAATTATATATATATATATATTTGTTGTGTGTCTAGTAGCTCTGAAAGTCAAGATGAGTGATCGTGCGTGGATGTACACCGGTCACACTGGTCAGAACAAATGGAGCACTGAATGGTTCACAAAACCAAGGGGTTTGTGCGAGCCGCATTTGCAAATGGCCCGAGGAAAACCTGGTGCCCCTGTTTACGGTGCGGCAATTGGGAAAAGAGGACAGAGGCTGAAATGCGAGGAAAGGGGAGGACTTTAACCCGAGCCAGGGTCCCATTGATCCAGAGCTGGTGATGATATCTGGTGGCGGGAGGTCCCATGGCTCCATAGCCATTGGAGATGGACTTATCCGTTGTCCTAGCACTCTCCCGGAGATCAAGGCGCGCCAGTCGAGCTCCGCTCCTGAGATAAGGCCTCGTGAACGGCCAGTGCAACTCGCCATCAAGGTTAGTGATACGTACTCAGTTATCTTTCCCCATTACATTGTGTGCGGTTCCATCAATGATTACAAATGGTCATGTGAGTGGTGTTGCAGGCTGCTATACAGAGTGAGAGAGATAGAACGGAGAAACTTCTGGCGGAGGCGGCGGAGAGGCAGCGGGAGTTGGAGGAGAGGACGACAAAGATGATGGAGGAGGAGAGGGCACGGAATGACATGCAGGCAAGGGCCATGTACGAGATCCTTGGGGTAAGTTTCTTCTGCAGATTAGCCAAAACATTCATGTAGTGTTTGTCTCATTACTAACTAGTATGACTGAGTCGTCGAAACCAAATGTGCAGTTTGTGTGCGAGAAGACAGGTCAGACCGCTCCGCCGATGCCAGTGATTGCTCCTGGGACCACGGTGAGTTTTATTTGAATGGACATTACTTGCTAGTCTTAACATTTGAGTGTCATCATGCTAACAAGACATTGGAAATGATCTTTGGTGCAGCGTAACTCCAGACAAGCATCGCACGATCCTTCTCCAGCTACCGACACGAGCCACCCCGCTCCTACACCTCCTGGATCTTGGTAAGTTTATCTAGTGTTTTGCTTAACACATGCATAAAGACCTAGACTTAGCTTTAATTAGCTTAGTTAGCTCATAGATGATCCATTTTACTTAAGTTAGCTCTAAAATGACCCATTTTACCTAGGTTAGCTTGTAAATGATCCAGTTCATCCAAGTTAGCTCAAAAATGACCCATTTTACCTAGATTAGCTCCTAAATGATCCATTTTACCTACGTTAGCTTTAAAATGATCCATTTCAACTACGTTAACTCCAAAATGACCCATCTTACCTAGGTTATCTCATAAACGATCCATTTCAACTAATTTAGCTCATAAACAATCCATTTCACCAAGTTAGCTAAAAACGATCCATTTCACCTAAATTAGCTCTTAAATGATCCATTTCACCTAAGTTAGCTCAAAAAGATCCATTTCAACTAAATTAGCTCATAAATGATCCATTTCACCTAAGTTAGCTCAAAAACGATTCATTTCACCTTAGTTAGCTAAAAAACGATCCATTTCACCTGAGTTACCTCAAAAACGATCCATTTGACCTTAGTTAGCTCATAAACGACCCATTTCAACTAAGTTAGCTCATAAATGATCCATTTCACCTTAGCTAGCTCATAAACGACCCATTTCAACTTAGTTAGCTCACATATGATCCATTTCACGTAAGTTAGCTCATAAATGACATACTCTTCTTGTTCTAGTCTTCTTCTTGTTCTACTCTTCTTGTTCTAGTCTTCTTCTTGTTCTACTCTTCTTGTTCTAGTCTTCTTATTCTAGTCACCTATTTCTAACTTTCTTATTTTTCATTTTGCAGATTTCATTCACTTGACGAAAGCTAGCATAGATGGAGTGCTCCTTATCCCTTTCTCTGTTTCTTTTGTATCGTTGAACTATGCATGTATCTTGGTAGTTGGATGAACTATGCTATGTATGATGGAACTATGCATGGAACTTGGTAGTTGGATGGAACATATGTGATGAAGTTATGTGATGGAACTATGTATGATGGAACTATGCATGTTGGATATCTTATATGTTTGCTCTGTAATTGCCTTGTGAAATATATCTATATATGCCATATATATTTTCTGTGAAAATTGTTAGATTTCATAAAAAACAGAAAAAGACCCAATATGCAGGCTCTTTGCCGTCTGCCACTGACGGCAACGGGCCCTTTGCCGTCTGCCGCGGACGGCAAAGAAGCCACGTGGCATCCAGCTGTGCTTCCTGGGAGCTGACCCATTTGGTCAGTTTGCCTACAGTGGCAGACGGCAAAGAGTTTGCCGTCAGCGGCGGACGGCAAAGGCCTGCCATGTAGTGACGTGTAGATGACATCATATGGCAGACGACAAAGGCACTAGAAAGTTTGCCGTCCGCGGCGGACGGCAAAGGCCTGCCGTTAGCCACTTAACGGACTGAGAGCATAATTATTGCCGTCCGCGGCAGACGGCAAAGGGCCTTTGCCGTCAGCCGCCAGGAAGCAGACGGCAAAGTAGCTGTTTACCGTAGCCTACTTTGCCGGAGTCTTTTGCCGTCCGCGGCTGACGGCAAAGGTCTTTGCCGTCCGCCGTTCGTGCCTTTGCCGTCCGCCGTGGCAGACGGCAAAATAGCTGATTCCTGTAGTGTGAACTCCTTCATCCAGACTCCTCCATTTGCTGCTTCTGAAGCAGCTATGTACTCCGCTTCACACGTAGATCCCGCCACGACACTTTGTTTAGAACTGCACCAACTGACAGCTCCATCGTTCAATATAAACACATATCCGATTTGTGACTTAGAGTCATCCGGATCAGTGTCAAAGCTTGGATCGACGTAACCATTTACGACGAGCTCTTTGTCACCTCCATAAACGAGAAACATATCCTTAGTCATTTTCAGGTATTTCAGGATGTTCTTGACCGCTGTCCAGTGATCCACTCCTGGATTACTTTGGTACCTCCCTGCTAAACTAATAGCAAGGCACACATCAGGTCTGGTACACAGCATTGCATACATGATAGAGCCTATGGCTGAAGCATAGGGAACACCTTTCATTTTCTCTCTATCTTCTGCAATGGTCGGGCATTGAGTCTTACTCAACTTCACACCTTGTAACACAGGCAAGAACCCTTTCTTTGCGTGATCCATTTTGAACTTCTTCAAAACTTTATCAAGGTATGAGCTTTGTGAAAGTCCAATTAAGCGTCTCGATCTATCTCTATAGATCTTGATGCCCAATATATAAGCAGCTTCGCCGAGGTCTTTCATTGAAAAACTCTTATTCAAGTATCCTTTTATGCTATCCAGAAATTCTATATCATTTCCAATCAACAATATGTCATCCACATATAATATTAGAAATGCTACAGAGCTCCCACTCACTTTCTTGTAAATACATGCTTCTCCAAAAGTCCGTATAAAACCATATGCTTTGATCACACTATCAAAATGTTTATTCCAACTCCGAGATGCTTGCACCAGTCCATAGATGGATCGCTGGAGCTTGCACACTTTGTTAGCATTCTTTGGATCGATAAAACCTTCAGGTTGCATCATATACAACTCTTCTTCCAGAAATCCATTCAGGAATGCAGTCTTTACATCCATTTGCCAAATTTCATAATCATAAAATGCGGCAATTGCTAACATGATTCGGACGGACTTAAGCATCGCTACAGGTGAGAAGGTCTCATCGTAGTCAACTCCTTGAACTTGTCAAAAACCTTTCGCAACAAGTCGATCTTTGTAGACAGTAACATTACCATCAGCGTCTGTCTTCTTCTTGAAGATCCATTTATTCTCGATGGCTTGCCGATCATCGGGCAAGTCAACCAAAGTCCACACTTTGTTCTCATACATGGATCCCATCTCAGATTTCATGGCCTCAAGCCATTTCGCGGAATTTGGGCTCATCATCGCTTCCTCATAGTTCGTAGGTTCGTCATGGTCAAGTAACATGACCTCCAGAACAGGATTACCGTACCACTCTGGTGCGGATCTTACTCTAGTTGACCTACGAGGTTCGGTAGTAACTTGATCTGAAGTTACATGATCATCATCATTAGCTTCCTCACTGATTGGTGTAGGAGTCACAGGAATAGATTTCTGTGATGAACTATTTCCAATAAGGGAGCAGGTACAGTTACCACATCAAGTTTTACTTTCCTCCCACTCACTTCTTTCGAGAGAAACTCCTTCTCTAGAAAGGATCCATTCTTAGCAACGAATATTTTGCCTTCGGATCTGTGATAGAAGGTGTACCCAACAGTCTCCTTTGGGTATCCTATGAAGACACATTTCTCTGATTTGGGTTTGAGCTTATCAGGTTGAAGCTTTTTCACATAAGCATCGCAGCCCCAAACTTTAAGAAACGACAACTTTGGTTTCTTGCCAAACCACAGTTCATAAGGCGTCGTCTCAACGGATTTAGATGGTGCCCTATTTAATGTGAATGCAGCCGTCTCTAAAGCATAACCCCAAAACGATAGCGGTAAATCAGTAAGAGACATCATAGATCGCACCATATCTAGTAAAGTACGATTACGACGTTCGGACACATCATTACGCTGTGGTGTTCCGGGTGGCGTGAGTTGCGAAACTATTCCGCATTGTTTCAAATGAAGACCTAACTCGTAACTCAAATATTCTCCTCCACGATCAGATCGTAGAAACTTTATTTTCTTGTTACGATGATTTTCCACTTCACTCTGAAATTCTTTGAACTTTTCAAATGTTTCAGACTTATGTTTCATCAAGTAGATATACCCATATCTGCTCAAATCATCTGTGAAGGTGAGAAAATAACGATACCCGCCGCGAGCCTCAATATTCATTGGACCACATACATCAGTATGTATGATTTCCAACAAATCTGTTGCTCGCTCCATTGTTCCGGAGAATGGCGTTTTAGTCATCTTTCGCATGAGGCATGGTTCGCAAGTACCAAGTGATTCATAATCAAGTGATTCCAAAAATCCATCAGAATGGAGTTTCTTCATGCGCTTTACACCAATATGACCTAAACGGCAGTGCCACAAATAAGTTGCACTATCATTATCAACTCTGCATCTTTTGGCTTTAATTATGAATATGTGTATCACTACTATTGAGATTCAATATAAATAGACCACTCTTCAAGGGTGCATGACCATAAAAGATATTACTCATATAAATAGAACAACCATTATTCTCTGATTTAAATGAATAATCATCTCGCATCAAACAACATCCAGATATAATCTTCATGCTCAACGCTGGCACCAAATAACAATTATTCAGGTCTAAAACTAATCCCGAAGGTAGATGTAGAGGTAGTGTGCCGACTGCGATCATGTCGACTTTGGAACCATTTCCCACGCGCATCGTCACCTCGTCCTTAGCCAATCTTCGCTTAATCCGTAGTCCCTGTTTCGAGTTGCAAATATTAGCAATAGAACCAGTATAATACCCAGATGCTACTGCGAGCATTAGTAAGGTACACATCAATAACATGTATATCACATATACCTTTGTTCACCTTGCCATCCTTCTTATCCGCCAAATACTTGGGGCCGTTCCGCTTCCAGTGACCAGTCCCTTTGCAGTAGAAGCACTCAGTCTCAGGCTTAGGTCCAGACTTGGGCTTCTTCACTTGAGCAACAACTTGCTTGCCGTTCTTCTTGAAGTTCCCCTTCTTCCCTTTACCTTTTTTCTTGAAACTGGTGGTCTTGTTGACCATCAACACTTGATGCTCCTTCTTGATTTCTACCTCCGCAGCCTTTAGCATCGCGAAGAGCTCGGGAATTGTCTTATCCATCCCTTGCATATTATAGTTCATCACAAAGCTCTTGTAGCTTGGTGGCAGTGATTGAAGAATTCTGTCAATGACACTATGCTACCTTTTGAGCATGCGTTGGTTTTCCCTTGAAGATGAAAGGGTGATGCAGCAAAGTAGCGTAAGTATTTCCATCAGTTTTTGAGAACCAAGGTATCAATCCAGTAGGAGGCCACACGCAAGTCCCTCGTACCTACATAAACAAATAAGAACCTTGCAACCAACGCGATAAAGGGGTTGTCTATCCCTTCACCGCCACTTGCAAAAGTGAGATCTGATAGAGATGGTAATATTTTTGGTATTTTTATGATAAAGATTGAAAGTAAAGAAAGAAAACTAAAAATAGATTGGAAACTTATATGATGGAAAATAGACCCGAGGCCCATAGGTTTCACTAGTGGCTTCTCTCAAGATAGCATAAGTATTACGGTGGGTGAACAAATTACTGTCGAGCAATTGATAGAATTGAGCATAGTTATGAGAATATCTAGGCATGATCATGTATATAGGCATCACGTCCGCAACAAGTAGACCGACTCCTGCCTGCATCTACTACTATTACTCCACACATCGACCGCTATCCAGCATGCATCTAGAGTATTAAGTTCATAAGAACAGAGTAACGCATTAGGCAAGATGACATGATGTAGAGGGATAAACTCAAGCAATATGATATAAACCCCATCTTTTTATCCTCGATGGCAACAATACAATACGTGTCGTTTCCCTTACTGTCACTGGGATCGAGCAACGCAAGATTGAACCCAAAGCTAAGCACTTCTCCCATTGCAAGAAAGATCAATCTAGTAGGCCAAACTAAACTGATAATTCGAAGAGACTTGCAAAGATAACCAGTCATACATAAAAGAATTCAGAGAAGATTCAAATATTGTTCATAGATAATCTTGATCATAAACCCACAATTCATCGGATCTCGACAAACACACCGCAAAAAGAGGTACATCGAATAGATCTCCAAGAAGATCGAGGAGAACTTTGTATTGAGATCCAAAGAGAGAGAAGAAACCATCTAGCTAATAACTATGGACACGAAGGTCTATGGTAAACTACTCACACATCATCGGAGAGGCTATGGTGTTTATGTAGAAGCCCTCCGTGATCGATGCCCCCTCCGGCGGAGCGCCGGAAAAGGCCCCAAGATGGGATCTCATAGGTACAGAAGGTTGCGGCGGTGGAAATAGGGTTTTGTGGTGCTCCTGGATGGTTTCGGGGTACGTAGGTATATATAGGAGGAAGAAGTAGGTTGGTGGAGCCACGAGGGGCCCACGAGGGCGGGGGGCGCGCCCAGAGGGCAGGCGCGCCTCCCTGCCTTGTGGCCTCCTCGGTTGTTTCCTGACGTCCACTCCAAGTCCTCTGGATCACGCTTGTTCCAAAAATAACTCCCCCAAGGTTTCATTCCGCTTGGACTCTGTTTGATATTCCTTTTCTGTGAAACACTGAAATAGGCAAAAAACAGCAATTTGCACTGGGCCTTGGGTTAGTAGGTTAGTCCCAAAAATAATATAAAAGTGTATAATAAAGCCCATTAAACATCCAAAACAAAATATATAATAGCATGGAACAATAAAAAATTATGCATACGTTGGAGACGTATCAAGCATCCTCAAGCTTAATTCCTGCTCATCCTCGAGTAGGTAAATGATAAAAACAGAATTTTTGATGTGGAATGCTACCTAGCATATTCTTCAATGTAATTTTCCTTATTGTGGCATGAATGTTCAGATCCGAAAGATTCAAGACAAAAGTTTAATATTGACATGAAAATAATAATACTTCAAGCATACTAATAAAGCAATCATGTCTTCTCAAAATAACATGGCCAAAGAAAGTTATCCCTACAAAATCATATAGTCTGGCTATGCTCTATCTTCATCACACAAAGTATTTAATCATGCACAACCCCGATGACAAGCCAATCAATTGTTTCATACTTTTGATGTTCTCAAACTTTTTCAATCTTCACGCAATACGTGAGCGCGAGCCATGGATATATCACTATATGTGGAATAGAATGGTGGTTGTGGAGAAGACAAAAAAGGAGAAGATAGTCTCACATCAACTAGGCGTATCAATGGGCTATGGAGATGCCCATCAATAGATATCAATGTGAGTGAGTAGGGATTGCCATGCAACGGATGCACTAGAGCTATAAGTGTATGAAAGCTCAACAAAAGAAACTAAGTGGGTGTGCATCCAACTCGCTTGCTCACGAAGACCTAGGGCATTTTGAGGAAGCCCATCATTGGAATATACAAGCCAAGTTCTATAATGTAAAATTCCCACTAGTATATGAAAGTGACAAAATAAGAGACTCTCTATCATGAAGATCATGGTGCTACTTTGAAGCACAAGTGTGGAAAAAGGATAGTAACATTGTCCCTTCTCTCTTTTTCCCTCATTTTTTTATTTGGGCCTTCTCTTTTTTTGGCCTATTTTTTTCTCTTTTTTTTTTCTTTTGTCCGGAGTCTCATCCCGACTTATGGGCGAATCATAGTCTCCATCCTCCTTTCCTCACATGGGACAATGCTCTAATGATGATCATCACACTTTTATTTACTTACAACTCAAAGATTACAACTCAATACTTAGAACAAAATATGACTCTATGTGAATGCCTCCGGCGGTGTACTAGGATATGCAATGAATCAAGAGTGACATGTATGAAAGAATTATAAAGGTGGCTTTGCCACAAATACGATGTCAACTACATGATCATGCAAAGCAATATGACAATGATGAAGCGTGTCATAATAAATGGAACGGTGGTAAGTTGAATGGCAATATATCTCGGAATGGCTATGGAAATGCCATAATAGGTAGGTATGGTGGCTGTTTTGAGGAAGGTATATGGTGGGTATATGATACCGGCGAAAGGTGCGCGGTATTAGAGAGGCTAGCAATGGTGGAAGGGTGAGTGTGCGTATAATCCATGGACTCAACATTAGTCATAAAGAACGCACATACTTATTGCAAAAATCTATTAGTTATCGAAATGAAGTAGTACGCGCATGCTCCTAGGGGGATAGATTGGTAGGAAAAGACCATCGCTCGTCTCCGACCGCCACTCATAAGGAAGACAATCAATAAATAAATCATGCTCCGACTTGATCACATAACGGTTCACCATACGTGCATGCTACGGGAATAACAAACTTTAGAACAAGTATTTCTAAAATTCACAACTACTCAACTAGCATGACTCTAATATCACCATCTTCATATCTCAAAACAATCATCAAGTATCAAACTTCTCTTAGTATTCAATGCACTTTATATGAAAGTTTTTATTATATCCATCTTGGATGCCTATCATATTAGGACTAAATTTATAGCCAAGGAAAATTACCATGCTGTTCTAAAGGACTCTCAAAATAATATAAGTGAAGCATGAGATATCAATTATTTCTATCAAATACAACCACCACCGTGCTCTAAAAGATATAAGTGAAGCGCTAGAGCAAAATTGCTTAGCTCAAAAGATATAAGTGAAGCACATAGAGTATTCTAATAAATTCCGATTTATGTGTGTCTCTCCCAAAAGGTGTGTACAGCAAGGATGATTGTGGTAATCTAAAAATCAAAGACTCAAATCATACAATACGCTCCAAGCAAAACACATATCATGTGGTGAATAAAAATATAGCTCCAAGTAAAGTTACCGATGGACGAAGACAAAAGAGGGGATGCCTTCCGGGGCATCCCCAAGATTAGGATTTTTGGTTGTCATTAGATTTTACCTTGGGGTGCCTTGGGCATCCCCAAGCTTAGGCTCTTGCCACTCCTTGTTCCATAATCCATCAAAACTTTACCCAAAACTTGAAAACTTCACAACACAAAACTTAACAGAAAATCTCGTGAGCTCCGTTAGCGAAAGAAAACAAAACATCACTTCAAGGTACTGTAATGAACTCATTCTTTATTTATATTGGTGTTAAACCTACTGTATTCAAACTTATCTATGGTTCATAACCTCCGGTACTAGCCATAGATTCATCAAAATAAGCAAACAACACACGAAAAACAGAATCTGTCAAAAACAGAACAGTCTGTAGTAATATGTATCAAACGCAAACTTCTGGAACTCCAAAAATTCTAAAATAAATTTCTGGACGTGAGGAATTTATCTATTAATCATCTGCAAAAACAATCAACTAAATATCACTCTCCAGCAAAAAGTTGTGGCTAATCTCGTGAGCGCTAAAGTTTCTGTTTTTTACAGCAAGATCAAAAAGACTTCACCCAAGTCTTTCCAAAGGTTCTACTTGGCACAAACACTAATTAAAACACAAAACACATCTAACCAGAGGCTAGATGAAATATTTATTCCTAAACAGAACCAAAAAGCAAGAAACAAAATTAAAATTGGGTTGCCTCCCAACAAGCGCTATCGTTTAACGCCCCTAGCTAGGCATAAAGGCAAGGATAGATCTAGGTATTGCCATCTTTGCGATGCAATCCATAAGTGGGTCTCATAATAGATTCATAAGGTAATTTAATTTTCTTTCTAGGAAAGTGTTCCATGCCTTTCCTTAATGGAAATTGGAATCTAATATTCCCTTCTTTCATATCAATAATTGCACCAATCGTTCTAAGGAAAGGTCTACCAAGAATAATAGGACATGAAGGATTGCAATCTATATCAAGGACAATGAAATCTACGGGCACATAGTTCCTATTTGCAACAATAAGAACATTATTAATTCTTCGCATAGGTTTCTTAATGGTGGAATCCACAAGGTGCAAGTTTAAAGAACAATCATCTAATTCACGGAAACCTAGAAATCACACAAAGTTTTTGGGATCATGGAAACATGACACGTCTCCAACGTATCTATAATTTTTTATTGTTCCATGCTATTATATTACCCGTTTTGGATGTTTATGGGGTTTACTTTACACTTTTATATCATTTTTGGGACTAACCTACTAACCGGAGGCCCAGCCCGAATTGCTGTTTTTTGCCTATTTCAGTGTTTCGAAGAAAAGGAATATCAAACGGAGTCCCAACGGAATGAAACCTTCGGGAGCAATCTTTTTGGAACAAACGCGATCCAGGGGACTTGGAGTGGACGTCAAGCAACAGAGGAGGCGGCCACGAGGGTGCCCGGCGCGCCCCCTACAGGTGGGCGCGCCCCCCACCCTCGTGGGCCCCTCGAGCGTCCACCGACCTACTTCTTCCTCCTATATATACTCCCGTACCCTGAAACCTTCAAAAGCGACCACGAAAAACTATTTCCACCGCCGTAACCTTCTGTATCCGCGAGATCCCATCTTGGAGCCTTCGCCGGCGCTCCGCCAGAGGGGGAATCAACCACGGAGGGCCTCTTCATCATCTCCAAGGCCTCTCCGATGAGTCGTGAGTAGTTTACCACAGACCTTCGGGTCCATAGTTATTAGCTAGATGTCTTCTTCTCTCTCTTTGAATCTCAATACAAAGTTCTCCTCGATCTTCTTGGAGATCTATTCGATGTAACTCTTTTTGCGGTGTGTTTGTCGAGATCCGATGAATTGTGGGTTTATGATCAAGTTTATCTATGAGAAATATTTGAATCTCCTCTGAATTCTTTTATGTGTGATTAAGTTATCTTTGCAAGTCTCTTCGAATTATCAGTTTGGTTTGGCCTACTAGATTGATCTTTCTTGCAATGGGAGAAGTGCTTAGCTTTGGGTTCAATCTTGCGGTGTCCTTTCCCAGTGACAGTAGGGGCAGCAAGGCACGTATTGTATTGTTGCCATCGAGGATAAAAAGATGGGGTTTATATCATATTGCATGAGTTTATCCCTCGACATCATGTCATCTTTCTTAATGCGTTACTCTGTTCTTTATGAACTTAATACTCTAGATGCATGCTGGATAGCGGTCGATGTGTGGAGTAATAGTAGTAGATGCAGAATCGTTTCGATCTACTTATCACGGACGTGATGCCTATATACATGATCATGCCTAGATAATCTCATAACTACGCGCTTTTCTATCAATTGCTCGATAGTAATTTGTTCACCCACCGTAATACTTATGCTATCTTGAGAGAAGCCACTAGTGAAACCTATGGCCCCCGGGTCTATCCTTTATCATATAAGCTTTCAATCTACTTTTATTTGCATCTTTACTTTTCCAATCTATATCATAAAAATACCAAAAATATTTATCTTATCATATTATCTCTATCAGATCTCACTTTCGCAAGTGGCCGTGAAGGGATTGACAACCACTTTATTGCGTTGGTTGCGAGTTCTTGTTTGTTTGTGTAGGTGCGTGGGACTTTTGAGGAGCCTCCTACTGGATTGATACCTTGGTCTCAAAAATGAGGGAAATACTTACGCTACTTTGCTGCATCACCCTTTCCTCTTCAAGGAAAACCAACACAAGCTCAAGACGTAGCAAGAAGGATTTCTGGCGCCGTTGCCGGGGAGGCTTCCACCAAGTCACGTCAAGATTCGACCTCCCGCCAACGTGCGATTTCTGGCGCCGTTGCCGGGGAGGTCTTCGCTCAAGTCAAGACATACCAAGTACCCATCACAAACTCATCTCCCTCACATTACATTATTTGCCATTTGCCTCTCGCTTTCCTCTCCCCCACTTCACCCTTGCCGTTTTCTTTGCCCTTCTTCCGTTCGATCTTATGTTTGCTTGTGTCTCCATGTGCCCTCTATGTGCTTGCATCTTTGCTTGCTAAATCTATTGATATGGATCCACTTAAAGTGTTCTACTTGGATCATCTTCGATCCTTATGCGCTCGTGCTGAAACCCCAACTAGCCTAGTTGATGAGAAATCTTTAGATGAGCATGCTCATTTTGTGCGTCATCGTGTGTCTCAAAAAGGGGTACTCTTATGGGATCGAATAAACCGTTTGTTGTGTTATGCTTGGAATCTTTGTGAAATTTGTGATTTTACTTGTTGCTCTAAGAACCCTAAAAAACACCTTCCCTACCTATGTGAGTTTAATGATAATGAAATCTTATCTTCTTATGCAAAGGGTGTTTATAGTTACTATGATATTGAACAAATTGAAGAATTTGTTGCTTTTAAGGGTGCTTACGAAGTTGCTTCTTTAATTGAAAAGTATGGTACTACTCTCTACGAATCTGAAAATTTTGACATACTTAAATATTGCTATGAAAACTATGCTCATAATGTCTATGTCAAAGAATTTATTGAGAGAATGACCGTTGCTTTGGAAGAAAATAATGATATGCATGAATCTATGAATAATGATGATTCCGATGATTTGATTGAAATATCTCTTGATGAACATGATGCTTGCTATTCTTGTGGCCAAGATGCCAATCATTATGAAGATGAATTTGCTATAGTTCCTTATGTTAAACATGAGATCGTTGCTATTGAACCCATACTTGATAGTTCCCTTGATGAAAAGCATGATTGCAATGATGTTATTATAAATTCTCTTGATGTCAATTGTGCTAATAATACGCAACACCCTAAACTTGGGGATGCTAGTTTTGCTATGTCTACTACTTGTTGCAATGATCATGATTGGGGTGATTCTTCTTATGATCTTGAAAATTTATTTAAGCCCCATGATGAATATGAGATTGATAATAGTGTTTGCAATAATATTAAAAGTGGGTTTGGAGAGGTCATGACTTTAGTTAATGTTAATCCCACTATTTTGGAAGAGTGTCAACTTTGCATGCATGTGGATCATGTTGAAAATATTTTAGGTTATAGCTATTTTTTTGAATTTGCTTATGATCCCACATGTAATTATTATGAGAGAGGAAAATACGGTCGTAGAAATTTTTATCTTACTAAATTACCTCTCGTCATGTTGAGATTGCTATAGTCTCTTTCTTCTTCCTTGCATATGCTAGTTTTTGCTTGCCTTGCAAATTTGTTTGCTTATAATATGCCTATGCATAGGAAGTATGTTAGACTTAGATGTGTTTGTCACGTGTTTCATGATGCTCTCTTTGCGCTTCAATTCTTGTCTTTCATGTGAGCATCATTAAAATTATCAATGCCTAGCTAAAAGGCATTAAAGAAAAGCGCTTGTTGGTAGACAACCCAATATTTTTCCTTTCTGTTATTCAATAAATAATTCATCTAGCTTCTGGTTAGATGTGGTTTTATGATTTAATTAGTGTTTGTGCCAAGTGAAACCTATAGGATCTTCTTGGATGATAGTTATTTGATCTTGCTGAAAATTCCAGAAAGTTTCTGTTCACGAAAAAATTGTTTAAAATCACCAGAACGTGATAAAATACTGATTCCAATTGCAGTATATCAATAAACAAATTATCTAGGTCTTCCTATTTTGGTAGAATTTTTTGAGTTCCAGAAGTTTGCGTTAGTTACAGATTACTACAGACTGTTCTGTTTTTGACAGATTCTGTTTTTCGTGTGTTGTTTGCTTATTTGATGAATCTATGGCTAGTCAAATAGTTTATAAACCATATAGAAGTTGGAATACAGTAGGTTTAACACCAATTCAAATATAGAATGATTTCATTACAGTACCTTGAAGTGGTGTTTTGTTTTCTTTCGCTAACGGAGCTTACGAGATTTTCTGTTAAGTTTTGTGTTGTGAAGTTTTCAAGTTTTGGGTAAAGATTTGATGGATTATGGAACAAGGAGTGGCAAGAGCCTAAACTTGGGGATGCCCATGGCACCCCAAGATATTCAAGGATAACCAAAAGCCTAAGCTTGGGGATGCCCCGGAAGGCATACCCTCTTTTGTCTTCGTCTATCGGTAACTTTACTTGGAGCTATATTTTTATTCGCCACATGATATGTGTTTTGTTTGGAGCGTCTTGTATGATATTAGTCTTTGATTTTTAGTTTAACAAAATCATCCTTGCTGTACACACCTCTTGGGAGAAACCCACTTGATTGGAATTTATTAGAATACTCTATGTGCTTCACTTATATCTTTTGAGCTAGATAGTTTTGCTCTAGTTCTTCACTTATATCTTTTAGAGCACGGCGGTGGCTTAATTTTGTAGAAATTGTTGATCTCTCATGCTTCACTTATATTATTTTGAGAGTCTTTTAGAACAGCACGGTATTTTCTATGGTTAAAAAATTGGTCCTAGAATGATGGGCATCCAAGTTAGGTATAATAAAAACTATCATAGTAAGTGAATTGGATGCTATGATCAATTTGATGCTTGATAATTGTTTTGAGATATGGAGGTAGTAATATTAGAGTCATGCTAGTTGGGTAATTGTGAAATTAAAGAATACTTGTGTTGAAGTTGGCAAGTCCCGTAGCATGCACGTATGGTAACCGTTGTGTAACAAATTTGAAATATGAGGTGTTCTTAGATTGTCATCCTTATGAGTGGCAGTCGGGGACGAGCGATGGTCTTTTCCTACCAATCTACCCCCCTAGGAGCATGCGCGTAGTGCTTGGTTTTTGATGACTTGCAGATTTTTGCAATAAGTATATGAGTTCTTTATGACTAATGTTGAGTCCATGGATTATACACACTCTTATCCTTCCATCATTGCTAGCCTCTTCGGTACCGTGCATTGCCCTTTCTCACCTTGAGAGTTGGTGCAAACTTCGCCGGTGCATCCAAACCCCGTGATACGATACACTCTATCACACATAAACCTCCTCATATCTTCCTCAAAACAGCCACCATACCTACCTATTATGGCATTTCCATAGCCATTCCGAGATATATTGCCATGCAACTTTCCACCATTCCGTTTATCATGACACGCATCATCATTGTCATATTGCCTTGCATGATCATGTAGTTGACATCGTATTTGTGGCAAAGCCACCATGCATAATTTTTCATACATGTCACTCTTGATTCATTGCCCATCCTGGTACACTGCCGGAGGCATTCATATAGAGTCATATCTTGTTCTATTTTTGAGTTGTAATTCATGAGTTGTAAACAAATAGAAGTGTGATGATCATCATTATTAGAGCATTGTCCCCAAATAAAAAAAAGAAAGAGAAAGGCCAAATAAAAAAAAGAAGGAAGGCCAAAAAAAGGGAGAGGGGACAATGTTACTATCCTTTTCCACACTTGTGCTTCAAAGTAGCACCATGTTCTTCATATAGAGAGTCTCATTTGTTGTCACTTTCATATACTAGTGGGAATTTTTCATTATAGAACTTGGCTTGTATATTCCTACGATGGCCTTCCTCAAAATGCCCTAGGTCTTCGTGGGCAAGCAAGTTGGATGCACACCCACTAGTTTCTTTTATTGAGCTTTCATACATTTATAGCTCTAGTGCATCCGTTGCATGGCAATCCCTACTCCTCATGTTGACATCAATTGATGGGCATCTCCTTAGCCCGTTGATTATCCTCATCAATATGAGACTTTCTTCTTTTTTTGTCTTCTCCACACAACCTCCATCATCATATTCTATTCCACCCATAGTGCTATGTCCATGGCTCACGCTCATGTATTGCGTGAAAATTGAAAAAGTTTGAGATTGCTTAAGTATGAAACAATTGCTTGGATTGTCATTGGGGGTGTGCAAGATGAGAGCATTCTTGTGTGACGAAAATGGAGCATGACCAAACTTTATGATTTTGTAGGGATGAACCTTCTAATGCCATGTTATTTTGAGAAGACATGGTTGCTTGATTAGTATGCTTGAAGTATTACTATTTCTTATGTCAATATGAACTTTTATTTAGAATCATTTGGATCTGAACATTCATGCCACAATAAAGAAAACTACATTGAGAATTATGCTAGGTAGCATTCCACATCAAAAATTCTGTTTTTATCATTTACCTACTCAAGGACGAGAAGGAATTAAGCTTGGGGATGCTTGATACGTCTCCAACGTATCTATAATTTTTGATTGTTCCATGCTATTATATTACCTGTTTTGGATGTTTATGGGCTTTACTTTACACTTCTATATCATTTTTGGGACTAACCTACTAACCGGAGGCCCAACTCAAATTGCTGTTTTTTTTGCCTATTTCAGTGTTTCGAAGAAAAGGAATATCAAACAGAGTCCAAACGGAGTGAAACCTTCGGGAGCGATCTTTTTGGAACAAACGCGATCCAGGGGACTTGGAGTGGACGTCAAGCAACAGAGGAGGCGGCCATGAGGGTGCCCGACGCGCCCCCTACAGGTGGGCGTGCCTCCCACCCTCGTGGGCCCCTCGAGCATCCACCGACCTACTTCTTCCTCCTATATATACTCCCGTACCCTGAAACCTTCAGAAGCGACCACGAAAAACTATTTCCACCGCCGTAACCTTCTGTATCCGCAAGATCCCATGTTGGAGCCTTTGCCGGTGCTCCGCAGGAGGGGGAATCAACCACGGAGGGCCTCTTCATCATCTCCAAGGCCTCTCCGATGAGTCGTGAGTAGTTTACCACAGACCTGCGGGTCCATAGTTATTAGCTAGATGGCTTCTTCTCTCTCTTTGAATCTCAATACAAATTTCTCCTCGATCTTCTTGGAGATCTATTCGATGTAACTATTTTTGCGGTGTGTTTGTCGAGATCCAATGAATTGTGGGTTTATGATCAAGTTTATCTATGAGAAATATTTGAATCTCCTCTGAATTCTTTTATGTGTGATTAAGTTATCTTTGCAAGTCTCTTCGAATTATCAGTTTGGTTTGGCCTACTAGATTGATCTTTCTTGCAATGGGAGAAGTGCTTAGCTTTGGGTTCAATCTTGCGGTGTCCTTTCCCAGTGACAGTAGGGGCAGCAAGGCACGTATTGTATTGTCGCCATCGAGGATAAAAAGATGGGGTTTATATCATATTGCATGAGTTTATCCCTCTACATCATGTCATCTTTATTAATGCGTTACTCTGTTTTTTATGAACTTAATACTCTAGATGCATGCTGGATAGCGGTCGATGTGTGGAGTAATAGTAGTAGATGCAGAATCGTTTCGATCTACTTATCACGGACGTGATGCCTATATACATGATCATGCCTAGATAATCTCATAACTATGCGCTTTTCTATCAATTGCTCGACAGTAAGTTGTTCACCCACCGTAATACTTATGCTATCTTGAGAGAAGCCACTAGTGAAACCTATGGCCCCCAGGTCTATCCTTTATCATATAAGCTTTCAATCTACTTTTATTTGCATCTTTACTTTTCCGATCTATATCATAAAAATACCAAAAATATTTATCTTATCATATTATCTCTATCAGATCTCACTTTCGCAAGTGGCCGTGAAGGGATTGACAACCCCTTTATTGCGTTGGTTGCGAGTTCTTGTTTGTTTGTGTAGGTGCGTGGGACTTTTGAGGAGCCTCCTACTGGATTGATACCGTGGTTCTCAAAACTGAGGGAAATACTTACGCTACTTTGCTGCATCACCCTTTCCTCTTCAAGGAAAACCAACGCAAGCTCAAGACATAGCAAAACACTAGCACCCAAATCACACAAAGCATAGCATTCATGATTTTTAATTTTAATTTTAATAGTAGGTTCCCACTAATCATAAAGTTTTCTAGGGATAGAAACTTCCAATTCAAGCTTTTCTTCATAAGATTGCATTAAAGCATCGACGATATGTTTAGTAAAAGCCTTATTTTGACTATAAGCATGCGGAGAATTTAGCACGGATTGCAACAAGGAAATACAATCTATTAAAGAACAATTATCATAATTAAATTCCTTGAAATCCAAGATAGTGGGTTCATTGCTATCTAAAGTTTTGACCCCTTCCATCCCACTTTTACCAAATTTTGCATCAAGATCTAAAAACTCCGAATCATTGGGACGCCTTTTAACTAAAGTTGACTCATCTCCAGTCCCATCATTATCAAGATTCATATTGCAAAACAAAGATTTAACAGGGGACACATCAATCACTTTTAGATCTTCATCTTTATTATCATGAAAACTAGAAGAACACGCTTTCACAAAGCAATCTTTTTTTGCGCGCATCCTAGCGGTTCTTTGTTTGCACTTATCAATGGAAATTCTCATAGCTTTGAGGGACTCATTGATATCATGCTTAGGTGGAATAGATCTAAGTTTCAGAGAATCAACATCAAGAGAAATTCTATCCACGTTCCTAGCCAACTCATCAATCTTGGGCAATTTTTCTTCAAGCAAAGCACTGAAATTCTTTTGAGAAATCATAAATTCTTTAACACTAGTCTCAAAATCAGAGGGCATCTTATTAAAATTTCCGTAAGATTTGTTGTAGGAATTACCATTATTATTAGAGGAATTACTAGGATATGGCCTAGGATTAAAATTTCCTCTATAAGCGTTGTTACCAAAATTGTTCCTACCAACAAAATTCACATCCATAGATTCATTATTATTCTCAATCAAAGTAGACAAAGGCATATCATTGGTATCAGAAGAAACATTCTTATTAGCAAACAATTTCATAAGTTCATCCATATTTCCACTCAAAACATTAATCTCTTCAATTGCATGCACCTTTTTACTAGTAGATCTTTCAGTGTGCCATTGAGAATAATTAACCATAATATTATCTAGGAGTTTAGTAGCTTCTCCTAAAGTGATTTCCATAAAAGTGCCTCCCGCGGCCGAATCTAAAAGATTTCTAGAAGCAAAATTCAATCCGGCATAAAAAATTGTATAATCATCCATAAATTCAAACCATGTGTACGACAATTACGTATCATTAATTTCATCCTCTCCCAAGCTTGTGCAACATGTTCATGATCAAGCTGCTTAAAATTCATAATATCGTTTCTAAGAGAGATGATCTTAGCGGGAGGAAAATACTTAGAGATAAAAGCATCTTTGCACTTATTCCAAGAATCAATACTATTTTTAGGCAAAGACAAAAACCAAGTTTTAGCACGATCTCTAAGCGAAAACGGAAATAGCTTCAATTTGACAATATCATTGTCCACATATTTCTTCTTTTGCATATCACACAAATCAATAAAGCTATTTAGATGGCTAGCGGCATCTTCACTAGGAAGGCCGGCGAATTGATCTTTCATGACAAGATTCAGCAAGGCAGCATTAATTTCACAAGATTCAACATCGGTAAGAGGAGCAATCGGAGTGCTAAGAAAATCATTGTTGTTGGTATTGGCAAAGTCACACAATTTAGTATTATCTTGAGCCATCGTGACAAGCAAGCAATCCAACACACAAGCAAACAAGAAGCAAGCGAAAGAAAAAGCGAACGAAAAAAGAGGGCGAATAAAACGGCAAGGGTGAAGTGGGGGAGAGGAAAACGAGAGGCAAATGGCAAATAATGTAATGCGAGGGATAAGAGTTTGTGATGGGTACTTGGTATGTCTTGACTTGTGCGTAGACTCCCCGGCAACGGTGCCAGAAATCCTTCTTGCTATCTCTTGAGCATGCGTTGGTTTTCCCTTGAAGAGAAAAGGGTGATGTAGCAAAGTAGCGTAAGTATTTACCTCAGTTTTTGAGAACCAAGGTATCAATCCAGTAGGAGGCCACACGCAAGTCCCTCGTATCTACACAAACAATTAAGAACCTTGCAACCAACGCGATAAAGGGGTTGTCTATCCCTTCACCGCCACTTGCAAAAGTGAGATCTGATAGAGATGATAATATTTTTGGTATTTTTATGATAAAGATAGAAAGTAAAGAAAGCAAAATAAAAATAGATTGGAAACTTATATGACGGAAAATAGACCCGGGGGCCATAGGTTTCACTAGTGGCTTCTCTCAAGATAACATAAGTAATACGGTGGGTGAACAAATTACTGTCGAGCAATTGATAGAATTGAGCATAGTTATGAGAATATCTAGGCATGATCATGTATATAGGCATCACGGCCGCAACAAGTAGACCGACTCCTGCCTGCATCTACTACTATTACTCCACACATCGACCGCTATCCAGCATGCATCTAGAGTATTAAGTTCATAAGAACAGAGTAACGCATTAGGCAAGATGACAAGATGTAGAGGGATAAACTCAAGCAATATGATATAAACCCCATCTTTTTATCCTCGATGGCAACAATACAATACGTGTCGTTTCCCTTACTGTCACTGGGATCGAGCAACGCAAGATTGAACCCAAAGCTAAGCACTTCTCCCATTGCAAGAAAGATCAATCTAGTAGGCCAAACCAAACTGATAATTCGAAGAGACTTGCAAAGATAACCAATCATACATAAAAGAATTCAGAGAAGATTCAAATATTGTTCATAGATAATCTTGATCATAAACCCGCAATTCATCGGATCTCGACAAACACACCACAAAAAGAGTTACATCGAATAGATCTCCAAGAAGATCGAGGAGAACTTTGTATTGAGATCCAAAGAGAGAGAAGAAGCCATCTAGCTAATAACTATGGACCCGAAGGTCTATGGTAAACTACTCACACATCATCGGAGAGGCTATGGTGTTGATGTAGAAGCCCTCCGTGATCGATGCCCCCTCCGGCGGAGCGCCGGAAAAGGCCCCAAGATGGGATCTCACAGGTACAAAAGGTTGCGGCGGTGGAATAGGGTTTCTGTTGGGGAACGTAGTAATTTCAAAAAAATTCCTACGCACACGCAGGATCATGGTGATGCATAGCAACGAGAGGTGAGAGTGTTGTCTACGTACCCTCGTAGACCGTAAGTGGAAGCGTTTATCAACGCGGTTGATGTAGTCGTACACCTTCATGATCCGTCCCGATCAAGTACCGAACGTACGGCACCTCCGCGTTCAGCACACGTTCAGCTCGATGACGTCCTCGCCTTCTCGATCCAGCAAGAGAGGCGAAGTAGTAGATGAGTTCCGGTAGCACGACGGCGTGGTGACGGTGTTGGTGAAGAACAATCTCCGCAGGGCTTCGCTTAAGCACTACGAAAACTATGATGGAGGATAAACTAGAGGGGACGGGGTTGTCGGCACATGGCTTGGTGTTTCTTGATATGTCTTGGGTGCTAGCCCTACCCCTCTATTTATATGTTGAGCCTTGGGGTCGAAACTTGGAGTAAAAGCCTCCACAAAGTCGGTTTCACCCGAAAGTCAAGAGTCCTTCTTGGACTCCAGGGCCAGACGACAGGGTTCCCGGCGTCGGGCCCCTGAACTCCGCAAAACTTCCTTTTGCGCTTTCCAAAAACCTTGTGGGCTTACCCCTTTGGCCCAAATAAAGTGTTCTCGTACCCAAACATTTCGGTAAACATCCGGAACCTCTTCCGGTGAATTCCGGAACACTTCCGGATACCAAACACTATTATCCCATATTAAAACATTATCTCCGGACTATTCCGCAGTTCCTCATCATGTCCGTGATCTCATCCGGGACTCCGAACAAGATTCGGTCACCAACATACATAACTCATATAATATTATATCGTCAACGAACGTTAAGCGTGTGGACCCTACGGGTTCGAGAACTATGTAGACATGACCGAGACACCTCTCTGGTCAATAACCAATAGCGGAACCTGGATGCCCATATTGGCTCCTACATATTCTACGAAGATCTTTATCAGTCGAACCGCATAACAACATACGTTGTTCCCTTTGTCATCGGTATGTTACTTGCCCGAGATTCGATCGTTGGTATCTCAATACCTAGTTCAATCTCGTTACCGGCAAGTCTCTTTACTTGTTCTGTAATACATCATCCCGCAACTAACTCATTAGTTACAATGCTTGCAAGGCTTATAGTGATGTGCATTACCGAGTGGGCCCAAAGATACCTCTCCGACAATCGGAGTGACAAATCCTAATCTCGAAATACGCCAACCCAACAAGTACCTTTGGAGACACCTGTAGAGCACCTTTATAATCACCCAGTTACGTTGTGATGTTTGGTAGCACACAAAGTGTTCCTCCGGTAAACGGGAGTTGCATAATCTCATAGTCATAGGAACATGTATAAGTCATGAAGAAAGCAATAGTAGAATACTAAACGATCAAGTGCTAAGCTAACGGAATGGGTCAAGTCAATCACATCATTCTCCTAATGATGTGATCCCGTTAATCAAATGACAACTCATGTCCATGGCTAGGAAACTCAACCATCTTCAATTAACGAGCTAGTCAAGTAGAGGCATACTAGTGAAACTATGTTTGTCTATGTATTCGCACATGTATCAAGTTTCCGGTTAATACACTTCTAGCATGAATAATAAACATTTATCATGAAATAAGGAAATAAATAATAATTTTATTATTGCCTCTAGGGCATATTTCCTTCAGTTTCGTGGTGCTCGTGGATGGTTTCGGGGTACGTAGGTATATATAGGAGGAAGAAGTAGGTCGGTGGAGCCACGAGGGTGGGGGGCGCGCCCAGGGGGGCAGGCGCGCCTCCCTGCATCGTGGCCTCCTCGGTTGTTTCTTGACGTCCACTCCAAGTCCTCTGGATCACGTTTGTTCCAAAAATAACTCTCCCGAAGGTTTCATTCCGTTTGGACTCCGTTTGATATTCCTTTTCTGCGAAACACTGAAATAGGCAAAAAAGACAGCAATTTGCACTGGGCCTTGGGTTAGTAGGTTAGTCCAAAAATAATATAAAAGTGTATAATAAAGCCCATTAAACATCCAAAACAGAATATATAATAGCATGGAACAATCAAAATTATAGATACGTTGGAGACGTATCACACTATCATCCGGAAGATTAACTCCGAGTTGAATAAAGTGATTGTTATACCCAGACATTTTGAGTATATGGTCACTGACAGAACTATTCTCCTCCATCTTGCAGCTGTAGAACTTATTGGAGACTTCATATCTCTCAATCCAGGCATTTGCTTGGAATATTAACTTCAACTGCTGGAACATCTCATATGCTCCATGATGTTCAGAACGTCGTTGAAGTCCTGGTTCTAAGCCGTAAAGCATGGCACACTGAACTATCGAGTAGTCATTAGCTTTGCTCTGCCAGACGTTCATAACATCTGGCATTGCTCCTGCAGCGGGTTTGGCACCTAGCGGTGCTTCCAGGACATAATTCTTCTGTGCAGCAATGAGGATAATCCTCAAGTTACGGACCTGTTCCGTGTAATTGCTACCATCATCTTTCAACTTTGCTTTCTCAAGAAACGCATTAAAATTCAACGGAACAACAGCACGGTCCATCTATCTACAACAACATACACATGCAAAATACTATCAGGTACTAAGTTCATGATAAATTAAAGTTCAATTAATCAAATTACTTAAGAACTCCCACTTAGATAGACATCCCTCTAATCATCTAAGTGATCACGTGATCCATATCAACTAAACCATGTCCGATCATCACGTGAGATGGAGTAGTTTTCAATGGTGAACATCACTATGTTGATCATATCTACTATATGATTCACGCTCGACCTTTCGGTCTCAGTGTTCCGAGGCCATATCTGCATATGCTAGGCTGGTCAAGTTTAACCCGAGTATTCTGCGCGTGCAAAACTGGATTGCACCCGTTGTATGTGAACGTAGAGCTTATCACACCCGATCATCACGTGGTGTCTCGGCACGACGAACTTTCACAATGGTGCATACTCAGGGAGAACACTTGTACCTTGAAATTTAGTGGGAGATCATCATATAATGTTACCGCCGTACTAAGCAAAATAAGATGCATAAAAGATAAACATAACATGCAATCAATATAAGTGATATGATATGGCCATCATCATCTTGTGCCTTTGATCTCCATCTCCAAAGCACCGTCATGATCACCATCGTCACCGGCGCGACACCTTGATCTCCATCGCAACATCGTTGTCGTCTCGCCAAACTATTGCTTCTACGACTATCGCTACCACTTAGTGATAAAGTAAAGCAATTACATGGCGATTGCATTTCATACAATAAAGCGACAACCATATGGCTCCTGCCAGTTACCGATAACTCTGTTACAAAACATGATCATCTCATACAATAAAATTTAGCATCATGTCTTGACCATATCACATCACAGCATGCCCTGCAAAAACAAGTTAGACGTCCTCTACTTTGTTGTTGCATGTTTAACGTGGCTGCTACGGGTTGAGCAAGAACCGTTCTTACCTGCGCATGAAAACCACAACGATATTTCGTCAAGTATGTGTTGTTTTAACCTTCACGAGGACCGGGTGTAGCCACACTCGATTCAACTAAAGTTGGAGAAACTGACACCCGCCAACCACCTGTGTGCGAAGCACGTCGGTAGAACCAGTCTCGCGTAAGCATACGCGTAATGTCGGTCCGGGCCGCTTCATCCAACAATACCGCCGAATCAAAGTATGACATGCTGGTAAGCAGTATGACTAGTATCGCCCACAACTCACTTGTGTTCTACTCGTGCATATAACATCTACGCATAAACCTGGCTCGGATGCCACTGTTGGGGAACGTAGTAATTTCAAAAAAATTCCTACGCACACGCAAGATCATGGTGATGCATAGCAACGAGAGGGGAGAGTGTTGTCCACATACCCTCATAGACCGAAACCGGAAGCGTTATGACAACGCGGTTGATGTAGTCGTACATCTTCACGACCGACCGAACGTATGGCACCTCCGCGATCTGCACACGTTCATCTCGGTGACGTCCCACGAACTCACGATCCAGTAGAGCTTTGAGGGAGAGTTCTGTCAGCACGACAGCATGATGATGGTGATGATGAAGCTACCGACGTAGGGCTTCGCCTAAGCGCCGCTACGATATGACCGAGGTGGATTATGGTGGAGGGGGCACCGCACACGGCTAAAAGATCAATGATCAACTTGTGTATCTATGGGGTGCCCCCCTCCCCCGTATATAAAGGAGTGGAGGAGGGGGAGGAGGCCGGCCTCCTAGGCGCGCCCCAAGGGGAGTCCTACTCCCACCAGGAGTAGGATTCCACCCTTCCAAGAGTAGGAGTAGGAGGGAAGGAAGGAGGAGAGAGGGGGAAGGAAAAAGGGGGCGCCACCCCCCTTCCTTGTCCATTTCGGACTAGAGGGGGAGGGGGCGCGCGGCCTGCCCTGGCCGCCCCTTCCTCTCTCCACCAAGGCCCATGAGGCCCATTACACTCCCAAGTGGGTTCCGGTAACCACCCGGTACTCCGGTATTTGTCCGAACTCACTCGGAACTCTTCCGAAGTCCAAACATAGTCATCCAATATATCGATCTTTATGTCTCGACCATTTCAAGACTCCTCGTCATGTCCATGATCAAATCCAGGACTCCGAACTACCTTCGGTACATCAAAACACATAAACTCATATTACCGATCGTCACTGAACGTTAAGCGTGCGGACCCTACGGGTTCGAGAACTATGTAGACATGACCGAGACTCATCTCCGGTCAATAACCAATAGCAGAACCTGGATGCTCATATTGGTTCCTACATATTCTACGAAGATCTTTATCGGTCAAACCATATAACAACAACGTTGTTCCCTTTGTCATTGGTATGTTACTTGCCCGAGATTCGATCGTCGGTATCTCAATACCTAGTTCAATCTCGTTACCGGCAATTCTCTTTACTCGTTCCGTAATACATCATCCCGCAACTAACTCATTAGTTGCATTGCTTGCAAGGCTTATAGTGATGTGCATTACCGAGAGGGCCCAGAGATACCTCTCCGACAATCGGAGTGACAAATCCTAATCTCGATCTATGCCAACTCAACAAGTACCATCAGAGACACCTCTAGAGCACCTTTATAATCACCCAGTTATGTTGTGACGTTTGGTAGCACACAAAGTGTTCCTCCGGTATTCAGGAGTTGCATAATCTCATAGTCATAGGAACATGTATAAGTCATGAAGAAAGCAATAGCAATATACTAAACGATCAAATGCTAAGCTAACAGAATGGGTCAAGTCAATCACATCATTCTCTAATGATGTGATCTCATTAATCAAATGACTATGGTTAGGAAACATAACCATCTTTGATTCAACGAGCTAGTCAAGTAGAGGCATACTAGTGACACTCTGTTTGTCTATGTATTCACACATGTACTAAGTTTCCGGTTAATACAATTCTAGCATGAATAATAAACATTTATCATGATATAAGGAAATATAAATAACAACTTTATTATTGCCTCTAGGGCATATTTCCTTTAGGGGAGTCCTACTTGGACTGCTAGTCCAAGTAGGATTCGGCCCCCCTTCCTTTCAACGGAGAGGGGAAAGGGGAAAGAGGGGGAGAGGGAGAAGGAAAGGGGGCCGCGCCCCCACCCCTTGTCCAATTCGGATTGTGCAGGGGGGAGGCGCGCGCCACTTCGTGGCCTTCCTTCCTTCTCTCCACTATGGCCCATGAGGCCTATTGACTTTCCCAGGGGGTTCCGGTAACCTCCCAATACTCCGAAAAATCCCCGAACCTATCCGGAACCATTCTGGTGTCCGTATATAACCTTCCAATATATCAATCTTTGCCTCTCGACCATTTCGAGACTCCTCGTCATGTCCGTGATCTCATATGGGACCCCGAACAAACTTCGGTCACCAAACCACACAACTCATAATACAAATCGTCATCAAACATTAAGCGTGCGGACCCTACGGGTTCGAGAACTATGTAGACATGACCGAGACACATCTCCGGTAAATAACCAATAGCAGAACCTAGATGCTCATATTGGCTCCTACATATTCTATGAAGATCTTTATCGGTCAAACCGCATAACAACATACGTCATTCCCTTTGTCATCGGTATGTTACTTGCCCGAGATTCGATCGTCGGTATCATCATACCTAGTTCAATCTCATTACCGACAAGTCTGTTTACTCGTTCCGTAATGCATCATCCCGCAACTAACTCATTAGTCACATTGCTTGCAAGGCTTATAGTGATGTGCATTACCGAGAGGGCCCAGAGATACCTCTCCGTTACACGGAGTGACAAATCCTAATCTTGATCTATGCCAACCCAACAAACACCTTCGGAGACACCTATAGAGCATCTTTATAATCACCCAGTTACGCTATGACATTTGATAGCACACAAGGTGTTCCTCCGGTATTTGTTAGTTGCATAATCTCATAGTCAGAGGAACATGTATAAGTCATGAAGAAAGCAATAGCAATAAAACTAAACGATCGTTATGCTAAGCTAACGGATGGGTCTTGTCCATCACATCATTCTCTAATGATGTGATCCCGTTCATCAAATGACAACACATGTCTATGGTCAAGAAACTTAACCATCTTTGATTAACTAGCTAGTCAAGTATAGGCATACTAGGGACACTCAGTTCTGTCTACGTATTCACACATGTACTAAGTTTCTGGTTAATACAATTGTGGCATGAATAATAAACATTTATCATGATATAAGGAAATACAAATAACAACTTCATTATTGCCTCTAGGGCATATTTCCTTCACCAACCGCGTTGAAGGAAAAGCTATCGACCACGCCGGATTTGCAACACCTCTGTCAAGCCTGACCCTTGTGTACGTGCCACCTGCGACTTTCTTCTCAAAGGTCCAATCAGTCCCCTCATATCCTATGTCAGTTAGGCCTCAAGTATCAAGAGCATCTCTGAAGGCGTCCATCTGAGCCTGGCTTCAGCTTCCCACTCCATCGTGCGCGTGGGCGTGCAAAACTTCATTGAAATCACCCAAGGCTAGCCATGGTACATCACTTGTGCTGACTATTCCCCGGAGGGTGTCCCAAGTCTTGTACCTCTCGTTCACTTGAGCTTCACCATAAAAAAAAGTAACCCTTGTTTTAACATCAACCATATCATCAATGACTACATCAATATGATACTTAGAGTACCCCACAATTTCAAGCTTTATTTTATCATTCCAAAAGATTCCAAGTCCACCACTTCTACCCGAGCTACTGACTGCAATTTTTTTATTAAAACCTAAAGAACCAACCATATTTTCGACCCTCGATCCCTCTATTTGAGTCTCAAGAATGCAAAGTACAGAGGGGGCAAACTGCTTCATCATATCACGAAGCTCTCGAACTGTCGCGGGTTTGCCAGCCCCGCGGCAATTCCAACAAAGTAGACTCATTGCGCTTGGCGCGACCCCAGTTGGGGCCCACCAAAACGCGCATCAGGGTTTTTGGGCAGAGTTGTGTTCTTCCCGCTATTTTTGTCGCTGATCGTCAAGCCGGTCTTGTTCCTCTTCATTTCGTGCTTGGTTGATGGGCTGGCTGGTATCTCTGGAGCTGGCAAACGCAGCAACTTATCTGACGTTTCTGAGGCAGCCGGCTTTATAGTTGAGGCAGCTGGGTCCGTCGTCGCGGCTCCCCTCTTCCTGTTTCTTTCTCCCTCCTCCATAGTGATGTCCAGACCATGATTGTCATCACCTTCGAGCTCCCGGGAAGCAGTGGTGTTTTATGTGGTTCCACGTCCCCGACCTCTGCCCGAGTGGCCAGTTCCTCGTCCACCCCGTGAACCATTACCATCGTTAGAGCCTCTTCCTTCTCCTGGGCCTTTGCCTGGTCCCTTGAACCATGAAGCTTTTAGATCCTTAAAAACTAGATCCTTGGGGGCGTGTACTCCATCTCCACACTCCTTATAAAGATGTCCAAGATATTCGTAGACAGCACACCAATATGGAAGTCATTCATACTTCACCCTGAATATCTCTCTCTAGATTGTGTCCTTCTTCCTGACCACCAAAGAAACAGTATTCTTGAGATGTTTGGTTACATCTACCTTCACCCGAACCCTAGCAAAGTTCCCTTCAAAGTCCTGAGACATCGGTTCAGCATAGATGAACTCTCCCATTGTAGAAGACAGGGCCTTAATTTTTGTGAAGAAGCCGCTCGGAAAATCATGGATCTGTATCAATAGATCTATCTTGTTGAGCACGATCGAAGATGGTTTTGTGTAGCCGCCATAGGGCTCCAGTACCACAGCCCTGCCCTTGAACGACCACGGTCCCTCCTGCATCACCCGTTCCCAATCACCCAGGCATGCAAACTGCAGCGTGTATAGGTTGTTCTCGAGTGGCCTGATTTTCACTTCCTTGGCCAGATCCCAAGCCGCCCTCATGCTCCTGAAGAACCAGTATTGGCTATAGGTTCGATCCGTATGAACCCTAGCGATTGCCATCCAGCGAGTCGTCTCCGCCGGTAGCTCATCGTCTTCGATCACTACATCTTGGAGATCGGCTTCCTTCAGTCCAAGTTCCTCCATCATTGCCTCTAGGTCAGACATGAAGCCGCCTGATCCAAAAGCAGTGTCACCCATAATTCTCTCGCCCGAGAGTTTTTCAATCCGCGGGCGGTGGGATCCCAGCCCCCCTTGTCCCTCCATCGGAAGCAGAGCTCCGAGAACCCCGATCGATGCCAGTGGTGAGGGTAGGGGAGGGAGAGAGGTAGGTCTCTACGATGGGGCGAAAAAATCACCGCCGCCGAGAGGAGTCAAAACCCTAATGAGAGGGGAAGCTCTATTTCTTTGATGGGAAGGCCTTCATGGCTAGCTTTATTCAATTAAACCACACTTATATCATCTGCTAATAAAAGAGAGACAAAAGAGGGTGGGGAGTCCAGCCACACAGACGGTGGATCATCCCGACCCCGAAGAGCTAGCGCATGAGCTACAGAATTTGATTCTCTATTACAATGCTCTAAAGAAACCTTCCCAAACTCACTTAACAAGCTTCTGCATTCATCTAGAATAGGTGCTGAAATCATGGAGTATCCGGTATTAAGATTGAGCGCTTCAACCACCATTAGATTATCCATTTGAACTAAAATAGAGTTGCACCCAATATTAAGGGCTAGTTTATATCCTTCAACCAGAGTTGCAGATTCAGCCGAGACAACGTCCGCTACATGCTCAAGTTTTGATGTAGATGCAGCCACGAACATGCCACCGTTGTCCCTAACAATCGCCCCGCAGGATCCTGCGTGTTCATTTTCAAAGAAAGAAGCATCAACATTTAAAGCCAACGAACCTGACATCGGTCTTCTCCAGTGATTCACCCGAGGTGTATTTGCTAGTTTCGCTGCCGCTTTCACAAAATTTAGCACTAGCGCCTGTATTGCTACAGCCGTACGATCTGGAGGTTGCACCTCCTCGTCTCGAACAATCAGTCGCTGCTGCCACCATAAATACCAACAAGACACTGCGACCATCTCCGGTAAATCCACAACACCCATATAGATTCTCTGATGTACCGGGTCACACAGAACCAGCTCTAAAATCTCAGCTCCCGGTCTTGCATTAGTATGCGGCGAGTCCATCATACCATGTAATCCCAAATGTATCCATATTTATTTAGCCCGACTGCATTTGATTAGCATATGAGCCACATCCTCAGCATGTGTTCGGCAAATTGGGCATTGTCCAGAAGTGGATATGTGTCTATTGGCTAACACACACATACATGGGATGGCGTTGTGTAGACATCTCCATAAGAAGATTTTAACTTTCCCTGGTACTTTCAACTTCCACAACTTATCCCATACCGGATGCGGCGCCGAGCCACCAACAACTGAACCGATATTGTGCGACAAATCACAATCCTCCCATTATTTGGAATATGCTGATCGCACTGTGAATATGCCAGATCGTGTTAAATGCCAGGCCACAAAGTCCTCTGTCTCATGCACAAAAATGGGAATCTGTAATATTCGCTCCACATCAATATCCAGGAAATTGTCCCTGATCAGAATCTCATCCCACATTCCAGATATGGGATCAATGAGCTCATTGACCCTTGAAAGAATCCTATTACCTCTGGGGGTAATGATTTTCCTATAGGAGTTGCTCGGTATCCAACAGTCCTCCTAGATGTTGATCTTCGGACCATTTCCTACTCTCCATATACAACCCTTTTTAAAAGTTTGAACTCATACGAGAGGGGAAACTCTGCAGCACTTTGAGGCACTTTCTCCTCCTCTATTTAGCTACCTCGGTCATTCCGTCATCGTGCTTGGGCCGGGCTTGTCGTTGCTGGTGCTTGATGCAGCCGAACTGGAGACCTGGTGGTCAGGATAGGTCATTTGGCCCACAACACTACATTAATATAAGTCAGAAATGCCTAGCTGCGGTTTTGTAGGCACTAGAACAGTGCAGCAACAGATTTTTTTAGGGTATCTTGAGATGGTATTTCTATAAATAGTATATTATACCACCAATCAAGAAAAAAAAAGGAGTCGCAACTTGCAAGACGAGTGGGAGTTCGCATCTGGAAAAGAAGCAGGCTTGGGCTATCCATGCGACCAGACATGCAACATACTATTAAAGAAGAACAGAAGAGAAAGCAGATTGTGAAGATTAAGCCAATAATTCAATTTGGTGCCCGGGTTCATCTACACTCGATGAACAATAAAATCGAAATAAAATATAAAAAAATAAACTTTTCTCCATGCAAGATTCTTGAGTGCACCAGGTGTGTGCAAAAATTCATGGGCAAACAACATTCGAGGACCTCGTGCCAAAAAAGACAAAATCAGCTATGAACATTGTTTTTGTTATAAAAAACTTCTTCACAAGCTTGAAATTTGTGTTTTTGCCATGAACTCCTCAATGTCCAAACTCCACCAAATCTGGTACCAACAATACACGTACGTAAAAGCTACATTTTCTTGATGTAATATTCCTAACTAACCTCAAATGCATCACACATTCGACCATCACTACAAAAAAACCAATTCCGTGATGATACGTGTTTGTCACAGTAGGTCGCGTTTTCTGTCATGCATGTACATCCATGACGATTTCATGACAGAATCAAGATAGTCATACATGTGCTGTCGTAGAAGTGTTCCATGATATTACCAAAATTATCATCACGGAAGTGTCCACCTCCATGACGATAAATCGTGCGTCACAGAAGTGCTTTCGTCAAGGGTGACCGACACGTGGCATCCACCGTAACGGAACACCGTTAAGCTATCGGGTATTTTGGATCCGATAACCCGTTAACAGCCCCGACCAATGGGGATTTTCCACGTGTAAAATCATCATTGGCTGTAGGAAACACGTGTCGGCTCACCGTTGGGACACATGTCATCCACTCATTGGACCCAAAGCACCTATGATACGTCGACACGTGGCACGGCCCAACAGAGGCCCATTCCTGTGAAAAGGCCGGCCCGTTTGGCTTTGTCAAAAGGTGGAGGGCCGGCCCACGGCAAGCCTGTTAACGGCTTGTTCGCATATAGCCCATTTACAGCCCGCTAACCCAGGGCCCGTTTACGGCCTATCCGAATTAGGCCCAGTAGCATCATTTGGGCCGTCCAATATAATTCCAGCCCATTTTAACTTCCGGCCCATGTATGGCCCATGACGTCTTTCGGCCCATATGAGGCCCTTATTACTCTCGGCCCATTAACGGCCCGTGGTAAAACTGGCCCGTAATGAACAGTGTATCACTTTATACCCATTAACGGCACGTGGTGAAACTGGCCCGTAATGAACAATGTATCACTTTATACCCATTAACGGCCCATTATTCCGTTGGGCCATTTCCAGCCCATGTTATCTTTCGGCCTTCTCAGGGCCTATTTATTCTTGGGCTCATTGCCAGCATTCGTTTACTTACGGCCCGTTACTGCCATTTTCTTCTTGTGGGCCAAATTCAGCCCGTGGTTACAGTCGGCCCATTTGTGGCCCGTTAATACGTTGGGCCGTTTTCATAGCGTCATCAAATACGGCCGATTAACGACGACCCGTTATGGTCGGCCCATGAACGGACGATTTCAACTCTAGCCCATTTACGGCCATAATGTGGTCTGTTATCGGCCCATGTTTGGCCAACCGATCATACGGCCCGTAGAAGGCCCATTGATGATACGGCCCATAGAAGGCCCATTGTGTCTACGGCCCGTATAAGGCCCACTGTTTCTACGCCACATAGAAGGCCTATTGTTTCTACGGCCCTTAGAAGGCGCATTGTTTCTACGGCACGTAGGAGGTCCATGTTAACTATAGCCGGTGGGCATCAAAGTTCGCCACCAGTGCAAATATAGGGAACACCCTACACCCTATGCTATATTGTCTGATGGAGCACCATAAACTTCGCCTTCAGTTCTCCTAGGCTCCTGAACAACATAGCAAATGTCTGATAGTCTGGTTTCAAAACCATGCATATCTTGACAACATCGAACAATGTCTCTCCTTGTTTCACAAAGGGTCTCTGTTAGGGAATGGACTTGTGTCTGGAGCGCAAATACAACATTGTTTTGAGCTTGCATATCTTGATCATGAGGCAGTTTGGACGAGATTGCCTTAACAACCAACCCAGTATTATGCAGGAACGTGCTTTTGGCACTGTTAGTGGACAGGTACTGACCCACTACAGCAAGAGCTGACATTGCGGTTATAGTTGCCTCGCCACCTTCAGAAGGTGGTGGTTCCACCATTTTTTCCATAGCTCGCTGAAAAGTTGAGGTTTTACATTAGTAGTACCAGAACAGAAGATATTAAGGAGGCAGCAAAACCAAACAAAATAGCTTTGGTCTATATACATAACTTATTCTGGTGAACCCATGTAAAATATTAGTTGTATTTTATTGCAAAGTACATAATAAAACCAGGTTCCAAACATATGACCATGTACCATCGCTAATGTATTGTCTATTTCTTCACATTGTATTGAGGGATAAGGATAAAGAGACGAAGTTTATAATACGGAAAGCATAGTATGACATCATTCATATCACAAAACAACTGAGAACAGACAAATAGGCAATTGTAACGTTGTGTGGGCAAGTCCAGCACGGAACTAGATTACAGGTCAAGATCAAAGGAACATCACTCCTCTCTTTTAAACCTTGTAAGGTGCAATGATACTCTAAGACAATTGTGTATAAAATTGAAAAGAGTAATAGACATTGGCTGCAAACCATGCAGTTCAAGGCACAAGTCAGAGTAAGTAGTAGTTAAAAGGCATGAGGATTAAGGACTTACAACAGCGGCTTTGACTGGTGTAGTCATGCCCTTCTTCTTGTTGGTGTGTCAGTCCTTGAAGATTTCCACAACATTTGGTTTAGGTACTTTTTGGTCCTTGCGGGCTTTCCTCTACATTTGGAACAAGTCAATATAGATCTGATAATATGGTAGAGCAAAAAGAGTGAAACAACAGCTAATTACAAGAGCCTCGCAGTGTGCAATATAGCTACGAGATCCTATCGTCTATTGGAATTTCACTTTCGTACGGTTGGCCTTGTTCTTTGAACAGTTCACCTACAAGAATATAGATTTGTGTGGCACATGCATAAATAGGACTTCAACATGTGATCTGATCACATATGTATATAATGTACCTGATACTTCGGATCAGACCAGTGTTTAACGAGGCCCCTCCAGTCTTAATCCGATATATTTTCCACTGGAGATGTTTGGGAAAGTTCACTGTTAGCCTTGCCTTCAAAGTGAGTTTTCCTCAAATTATACCAATACTGTCGCAGAGCAGACTTGAAAACATGGGTGCAAGCTTGTCTGGTTGCATCATCTTGGCTATCCAACTTGAACCTCATCTGTTGAAAATTATGGGAGTCTCATTATCAGCAACCTAGAAAGTATGGGACAGAGCAAGACGATATTACTAGTTTCCATACATAACCATACTTACAGATAAATGGTCGAGGAAGGTGTTGAACTGGGTTTCGTCTTTGTCATTCCTGTACTGAATCCATGTTGGGAGGATACGTACATGACACCTAACGGCAACCGCTGCCTCTGATACTAACTTGGCTGACTCTGTAGCATCACGTGGCCTTTTTAGACCTGCCTCAAAACGGATCTCCATTCTTCCTCCTCTAGATTTAGTTAACCTATCGAGCATTATCCCTGATGTTTGTTTCCTCTTGCGCCTAGGTGCTAGTCCAACAACGAACATAGGAAGTGTTAGTGTACATCAAACTGTGAGACTACATATAAAGAAGCATGCAACTGTAACTTGACTCCAGCAACTACCTTCTTGCTGTTGAAGCTCACAAGGTTCATCTGATCTTGCCAACTCGTCTTGTGTCAAGAGTGCTTGGGAAGTAGTGTCAGGTGGCAAGGGAGCTTGGGAACGTGCTGCTAGCTCAGTTGACGCACGAGTAACTCGTGCAGCTGGTAGTATTGTGGAAGGTGTTGCAAGAACTAGGGCTGTCTCTACTTGTTTGGTGGCAGCTATTTGTTTTTGTTTGGCTTTTTCTGCAGCTCGTGTAGCATGGGATACCCTGTTTGTAGAATTTTCCGCTGGACTTTCACCTTCTATTGCACCATTAGTACCAGCAGAATCTGCAGGATTCTTCCGGTTCCCTTTCCCTGCCATTCTGTGTTTCTTCCTCTTTCTCTGTGCCATGTTAAGTCAAGCCGACAAGAAAACGGAATAACAATTTAGTTCTTCAGAACAAATTGATGCATGATACAGACGAACTGAACTTTGATGTTAGAAAACCACATGATAGGAGGATGTAATATGTATGAAAAACAGGACGGAAGAGATAACCAGAACTATGATGTGCAAACTAAGCAGAAGACATTTCACTAAATTAGAAGCAATGCAATGGATGGTAGACACCATATGAGAGATGCTACAAATATCGCTCTGCCAAGTTAACAGTGTCTCATCATAAATGGCGTTTAAACAAATGTGAAGCAGTACAAGAAATAAATCATATGCAAGACGCAAACAACATTACACTACCAAGTTAGAGGTCTCTCGTCATTAGTGCCATTGCATATTCACAGCTTATGATGTGTAAACTGAGGAGAAGGCATTTCAACAAATTAGAAGCAATGAAAGCTAGACACCATTTGAAAGATGCAACGAATATCACTCTACTAAGTTAAAACTGTCTCATCATAAGTGCCATTTCAACAAATTAGTAGTACAAGCTAGAAAAGAATGCGAGATGTAACCTATATCACACTCCAAAGTCAAACGTGTCTTATGATGAGTGATTTTTGCAGGTTATAGAACAGTAGTAATTTGATGTAAGAAAATGGTGTGATAGACAGATATTGTATGTTCTAGAAACAGGAACATGTGTCTTATTCAAGTATAATGTGTAAAGTAAGCAGATGGAATTCAACAAAATTAGAAGCAATACAAGCTAGACATCACACATAACATGCAACCACATATAATAGTGCCAAGTTAGAGGGAGCATCGGTGATGGTGCACTAGGGGAGACGTGCTCATCATAAACACAGCTACTTTGAGTGTCTATGCATGTGTTGTCTTAGAAATCATCTTGGGGGGATGGAGGAGTAGAAACTGTAGAGGCCCTCCGTTTGGAAGGAGCACCTTTATCTGCTGCCTTGCTAACTTCCTTCCGCTTTATTGATTTTGAATTGTCAAGTAAAACCGACAAGAAAAAGCAATAAAATTCTCTCTTCAGAACTCATTCATGCATGATACTGACAATCACTACTTTGATGTAAGGCAAACACATGATACCAGGATGGAATATGTACGAAAAATAGGACGGCATGGCATGTTCACAACTGTTTGTGTAAACTAAGCAGAAACCATTCCAACAAATAAAAAGCAATGCAAGCTAGAAACCACATGAAAGATGCAACCAATATGACTATGCCAAGTTAAAAGCGTCCCATCATAAATGGAATTTCAAAAAATTAGAAACAGTGCATGCTATAAATCATATGAAAGATGCAACTAATATCGCACTGCATATACTAAAGGTGTCTCGTCATATTGATTGATGTAGGATACAAAAAAAATAGTTTTATGTAAGGACATGCTTAATAGACAGATGTACTATGTACTAAATACAGGAAGGCATGTCACATTAACAGGTATAATGCATAAGCTAAGCAGAATAGCACATGCAGTTTAACCAGATTGGAAGAATTACAATCTAGACACCATATGCAACATGCAACCACATATCACACTACCAAGTTAGAGCAAGCACCTGCAATGCTAGTGTAGGGGAAGTGCGGTAATCAACTATAGAGCTACATCACTATCTTCATCTAGCCTTGCTGTTTCTTGAGAATCATGTCGGGAGGCTGACGCGGCATTCTTTAAATGAGGAGTAGTCCACTTGCCTGACTGCCTCAACATAAGTGATTGATGAGGGATACACAAGAACATTAGTTTGATGTAAGAACATGGTTAATACACAGATGTACTAGTATGTACCAAAAACAGAAAGGCATGTCATATTCAAAGGTATAATTAATGTGTAAGCTAAGCAGATGCAATTTAACCAAATTGAAAGCAATACAAGCTAGACATCCGGCTGGAGTGGTGAGCATGATCATCTAGGACCTGAGAGCCTGGTGGGAGGCGGGCTGCTTCGCCACCATCGCGGCTTTTTAGTTTGCTTCCAGGTGATGCCTGTCTTTGCTGGGCTTGTCACTAGCTCGGCCAGTGCCCTGACTAGCTATTTGTCTTCTGGTGCTCACGGGATGGTGGTTCATGTAAAAAATATCTTTCCTTATCTTAATAAAGATCGACTTCGGCCTTTTGAATACAAGCTATACACCATATGGAACATGCAACCACATATGCCACCGCGAAGTTAAAGCAAGCACCTGGGATGGTTGTTCATTGCGAGCGAGGTCATCAACTCCAGAGCTACGTTTACCGTCTCCATCTGCTGACACTGCACCCTTCATAGCGCTGTAACGTGCCGTGCTTACCCACATAGAAAGCTGGAGCAACTTCTCTCTTTTCTTTTCTGCTTCTCTCGAGGCAGACTCTGAAATACCCTTGCATAAAAACACAATAGTGAGAGTATGGGTGAAGTGTGTGCAGAACTAGTGCACTATAAAAGTAGCAGATAGCAGGTGGCTGAAAAATAAATGACAGGAGACATATGATAGCTCTACAACATTGCATGGCAAACAAAATTAGATTCTACTCCGTATGATTTTGTAATATATGAGCACAGGAAATGCAGGTACTCCTCCAGAACACCACCACATGTGGTCATATCAAGATAACAGTCGACTGAAAATAAATAGGTCAGTCGATTTTTTTATTGAACCGTCCGATCTATAAGGAACGGGCAGATGGCCTTCATCTACCTCCCGCCAGTCACTGTTGACGATCTTTCTCGAACCGCCAGCGACCACCGGCCCAAACCCCTGCCACCGCCGCCCCACCCTCCCCTCGACCTCACACCACCGCCGTGCTTGGCAGCGCCCCCAGGCCATCCCTTTAATCCCGGCCGACCTCCAGATCGGGCGCCAGTAGCTCTAGGCCCCACACGCCCCTAAGATAAACACCGAGGCGCTGCTTCCCCGGCGTAATAGGCAGACTAGCGCCTGTTACACCGGGGAATGCTTCCGTTAATTGGGAATCAACTGACCAGGAATTGAAATTCAGGGGGGCGACAGACCTCTAGCTAAGGTGATATAGTATATGAGGAGAAACCTTGTGCATCGCGAGTTACTAGGAACATCTAGTATCAAGAAGAAGCGGTCCACTAGTGTCTTCTGTGGGATGAATACCGTGCAAGCAGACACATAAGATTTGCACGAATAAGGGAAGAGGAGTACCCTTATCGGTTGCCAGTGTGGTCTCCTCCATATGTCGCGGCGATCTTCTTTTTTCTCCCAGGGGAACCGATGTTTTGGAGAATCGTGGATCCTTGGAAAAACCCATGGCCAAATTGTTGACTGTGTTGCCGTGGCCGTACATCGGCGGAGGGGAAGTAGATCCGAGGCGGTGAAGGACGGCGTAGCAGGAACAACTCAGGTGCGGTGGAGGGTGGCGAAGTTGGATCGGCAGCGGTGAGGCGCAGGATGGCATGGTTGAACTGGCTCGGGTACGGACGACTCGGCCTCAGCTTCAACTACTAGCCGTGGAGGGCATTGCGGTTGAGGTTGCGATGGACGACGACATCGGGGTATCGGCTCCGGCGTGATGGAGGAGGGCGGCGGTTGATGGGTGGGATGGGGTGGCGGACGGAGGACGCCAGGGTTTCGCAACTGGTGGAGGGGTAGTTTTTGCGCCCACGGAGTACGAATGGGGAATCGGACGGGTGTGCGGGGGGGGGAGGGGGGAGAACCATGTTTCGGTCTGGGACGCGCTTTTTTTTTGGATTTTTTGAATAGAAGATGGGCCGCGCTTGTTGGAAATTTGGGGAAAGTACAAACTTTGCCCCCCTCTTAAATTTTGGACCTACTGCGGGTCAGGGGTAGGATGGTAATCCCAGGTGTCCCAAATAGTGGGCGGGAGTGATTTCGGCCGCGCGCATGTGTGCTTAGGCGTCCATTGTGTATGAATGTTTTTCAGAGGCGGTTGCGTGGCGTCTAGAAGAAGCTACAAACCTACCCCGGTTTAGACCTTTGGACGTCGGGCCGGTAGGTTTCACGGGTCGGAGTTATTAGAAAAGTAATTTCCTTGTACTACCAAACATTGGGTCTCACGCGGTTTCGGGCGAGTAGAGGCTCTTTTGGCGCTTCGTTCAAAATTTTTAAACACAAGAATTCACGTTTGGAGTACTCTTGAACTTTGAGGATTGACCTAAATAGACAACGTCAAATTTGACCTTGTATGTTTGAAAACCTCATTAAATTATCCGCTTCTTTTTGAAATTTTGACACTTGAAAATCCTATAACTATGATTATTTTGGAATGGAGGAGCTAAATTTGAATCTATTTTGTACACGACTACATATGCTATTATGTACAAAATTAGAGCAAACATTGGTGCCCCCATAATTGAGGTATGATTTACAAATGCTATGATATCAAATTCAAATAATTGAATGGACTTCATGTTGCATTCGATTTTTTTAAACCACCTTAAGTTGAATTCAAATGTATGCTAGTTCATAGGTAGCTATTTATAATGTTCATTGTGTAAATTTTGTATGTATAATGTGCTTTACACACACAACATGAACTATACTCACGTTTATATTCGATTGCTAAAGCGATGCATTGTCTGGAGTTCAAAATACTAACTATGTGGATCAATTGTGTCGAATAATAACATAGACATGCTCAAATTCGATAGAATCTAGATGTCTGATGGATCAATTACCGTTCCTTACGCGAATTGCAAATATCATGATCCCATCCTAATATTTGGATACAATTTATATCTTTAATCAATGTTTACATCAGTCTTTTACGTGTAGTTTCACTCTGCATCGGTGGTCTCTCACACATGCTCACACACTCTCTCCCGAGGTGTCTTTCTCGCACACATGCTCTCGATATAACCCTCCCTCCCTCTCGTAACCATTTACGACTGTTTTCACTAACCTTTATCACAAGCACTCTTCCTCTCGCAAGCATACACACGCACAATCCCCATCGACCCCTTCTATATACATAGGCCTGCCTACCTGTCTCCTATACGCACATTATCTTTAGGCTTGTCTCTCACGCATTGTCTCACACCTCTCTTCCTAACCGACGAGTATGATTCTAGCAGATCATTCTGTAGGATGCCCCTTAAAGTTAGGTTGGATGAATAGTAATATCAGAGATAAAGGGATTACCTTAGTCCGAGAACCTAGGGTTACAAATCCTAGCCGGCTTTGTCAGTGGACACAGAGTCCTTCACAATTATGCTATCTTTGTCTTGTATGACTAGTCATCCATGGGTCTCCCTAAATGCGTCACAGGCTGACCAATGTGGCGCAGGACGGAACCGAACGAAGGGCCTCACTGATGTCTACTACACAACCTTCTTCTTGTAGACATTGTTGGGCCTCCAAGTGCAGAGGTTTGTAGGACAGTAGCAAATTTCCCTCAAGTGGATGACCTAAGGTTCATCAATCCGTGGGAGGCGTAGGATGAAGATGGTCTCTCTCAAGCAACCCTGCAACCAAATAACAAAGAGTCTCTTGTGTCCTCAACACACCCAATACAATGGTAAATTGTATAGGTGCACTAGTTCGGCGAAGAGATGGTGATACAAGTGCAATATGGATAGTAGATATAGGTATTTGTAATCTGAAAATATAAAAACAGCAAGGTAACTAATGATAAAAGTGAGCGTAAACGGTATTGCAATGCTAGGAAACAAGGCCTAGGGTTCATACTTTCACTAGTGCAAGTTCTCTCAATAATAATAACATAACCGGATCATATAACTATCCCTCGACATGCAACAAAGAGTCACTCCAAAGTCACTAATAGCGGAGAACAAACGAAGAGATTATGGTATGGTGCGAAACCACCTCAAAGTTATTCTTTCTGCTCGATCTATTCAAGAGTCCATAGTAAAATAACATGAAGCTATGTTTTCTGATCGATTTATCATAGAGTTTGTACTAGAATAACACCTTAAGCCACAAATCAACCAAAACCCTAATGTCACCTAGATACTCCATTGTCACCTCAAGTATCCGTGGGTATGATTATACGATATGCATCACACAATCTCAGATTCATCTATTCAACCAACACAAAAGTACTTCAAAGAGTGCCCCAAAGTTTCTACCGGAGAGTCAAGACGAAAACATGTGCCAACCCCTATGCATAAGTTCATTGAACCCGCAAGTTGATCACCAAAACATACATCAAGTAGATCACGTGAATATCCCATTGTCACCATAGATAAGCACGGCAAGACATACATCAAGTGTTCTCAAATCCTTAAAGACTCAATCCGATAAGATAACTTCAAAGGGAAAACTCAATCCATTACAATAGAGTAGAGGGGGAGAAACATCATAAGATCCAACTATAATAGCAAAGCTCGCGATACATCAAGATCGTATCACCTCAAGAACACGAGAGAGAGAGAGATCAAACACGTAGCTACTGGTACATACCCTCAGCCCCGAGGGTGATCTACTCCCTCCTCGTCATGGAGAGCGCCAGGATGATGAAGATGGCCACCGGTGAGGGATCCCCCCCCTCTGGCAGGGTGCCGGAACAGGGTCCCGAGAGGTTTTTGGTTGCTACAGAGGCTTGCAGCGGCGGAACACCAGATCTATTCTGCTCCCTGATGTTTTTAGGGTATATGGATATATATAGGCGAAAGAAGTCGGTCAGGGGATCCACGAGGGGCCCACGAGGGTGGGGGCGCGCCCAGGGGAGGTGGGCGCGCCTCCCTGCCTCGTGGCCACCTCGAAGCTTCCCTTACATGCACTCCAAGTCCCCTGGATTGCTTCCGTTCCAAAAATAACTTTCCTGAAGGTTTCATTCCGTTTGGACTCCATTTGATATTCCTTTTCTGCGAAACACTGAAACAAGGAAAAAAAACAAAAACTGGCACTGGGCTCTGGGTTAATAGGTTAGTCCCAAAAATAATATAAAAGTGCATAGTAAAGCCCATTAAACATCCAAGATGGATAATATAATAGCATGAATACTTCATAAATTATAGATATGTTGGAGACGTATCAGCATCCCCAAGCTTAATTCCTGCTCGTCCTCGAGTAGGTAAATGATAAAAGAAATAATTTATGAAGTGTGAATGCTAGCAGGTGCATAAGTTTGATCAATGATAATTTCAGTCACCTTTTCTAGCATCATTATATGTCATTACAGTAGCTCAACTCGTAGAACTTTTCATGATCAAGTAACAAGCTATTCACATGTTAAAGTATAGATCATAAACTTTCTTGAAAACTAACAAACCCTGTTATTAGTCATCAAACAATTACAATTCATCTTATTTTCAGGAAGAGTCTATGTCAGAGCTTTGATTTAGCAAATTCCACATTCTCAACTATCATATAGTCTTCCATGATTGCTACCACTCAAAGCATATTTTTAGAACAAATAGCATCCATCGAACACAGAGAAAGATAGGTGCTTAATGTTTCGCCTCCCAACTTACTTATCATAAAGATACTTGTCAACAATAATAATTCATGATCAAATATATTTGAGTGGCCATATATGCTTAGATCTTTCCATCACATGATGCTTGCCAACTAAAGAGTAGGTTGGAATGAGAAGGAATACTACTGACTCTTGCATAAAAGATAGGCCCTTCACAGAGGGAAGCAGGGATTTGTAGAGGTGCCAGAGCTCAAAGCTTTAAAACAGAGATGAAAATAATTTTGAGAGGTATGCTTTCATTGTCAACATAACAACCAAGAGTTCCCAATATCTTCCATACTACATACATTATAGGCGGTTCCCAAACAAAAAGGTAAAGATGTTACTCCCCCTCCACCAACAATCACACTCCACGGCTTGTCCGAAACAACGGGTGCCGTCCAACTTTCAACATTCTTGGGGGAGTTTTGTTTAAATTATTTGCGATTTTGTTTTTGATCTTTTGATCATAGGACTGGGCATCCCAGTTACCAGCCATTTTCTCGTGAATGATGAGCGGAGTCCACTCATCGTGAGAATAACCCACCTAGCATGGAAGATACTGACAGCCCCTAGTTGCTACATGAGCGATTCAGGCATACAAAACAGATTATTATTTGAAGGTTTAGAGTTTGGCACATCAAATTTACTTGGAACGGTAGGTAAATACCGCACATAGGTAGGTATGGTGGACGCTCATGGAAGAAACTTGGTTCATGGGATTTGGATGCACAAGCAGTATTCCCGCTTAGTACAGATATTTTGGCTAGCAAAGGATTCTAAAAAGCAAGCACCACATGTTGGAGGATCTATAACAATATAACTTCTATACAAATATACCCAAGCATAACTCATTACGTTGTCTTCCTTGTCCAATTTCAACTAATTTGCTCAGGTTTGAAAATAATTAATGGGGCTCACAATCATAGAAGATGTCCAAGATAGTATTTTTATATTTGAAATATCTCTTCCTTCAATATTCTTTCATGAATTGTACAAGTGACCAATACCATGTTTGCTAACCTTCAATAAATTTACCACATCTACTTATTAGATGTGAAGTCATTACTCCCCATCGGATAAGCATATGAAACATATACAATTTCAGATTTATGACATTCAACTCATTCAACCATTTACTCATAGGATATAAGTGAACTACACGAGTAAATGACAAACTACTCCAAAAAGATATAAGTGAAGATCAATGAGTAGTTACATAATTATGTAACTATGTGAAGACTCTCTCTCATTTAAGAATTTCAGATCTTGGTATTTTATTCAAACAGCAAGCAAAGCAAAATAAAATGAAATTGGAAGGATAGCAAAACTCATGTGAAGATGCAAAAACTTAGGCTCAACCGATACTAACCGATAATTGTTGAAGAAGAAAGGTGGGATGCCTAACGGGGCATTCCCAAGCTTAGATGTTTGAGACTTCTTGAAATATTATCTTGGGATGCCTTGGGCATCCCCAACCTTGAGCTTTTGTGTCTCCTTAATTGCTTTTATATCACGGTCTCCCTAAATCTCAAAAGCTTCATCCACACAAAACTCAACAAGGACTCATGAGATAAGTTAGTATAAACCAATGCAAAAACCTTATCATACTCTACTATAGCAAATCACAAAAATTCTTATTCAACATTGCATACTAAATGCCTCTGCATATTTGATACTCCTATCCTCAAATAGAATCATTAAACAAGCAAACATATGCAAACAATGCAAACATAACAGCAATCTGCCAAAACAGTACAGTCTGTAAAGAATGCAAGATTCATCATACTTACCTAACTCCAAAAATTATAAAAGACAATTCCCACTGTAGTAAATTTATCAGAGCTTATTATGCAAAAGGTTTCAACATTTCATCGCATTCTGACTTTTCTAGGGAATTTTTGCAACAGCGGTAAACTTTCAGTTTTGAAACAGCAACATGTATACTTACAAATTAAGCATGGTAAAAGCTATCCTTGACATTTTTATTGAAACTAAAGATGCAAAACACTATTATAAATAACAGAAAGCAAATACTAACAAAATAAAGTGACAATCCAAGCAAAACACATATCATGTGGTGAATAAAAATATAGCTCCAAGTAAAGTTACCGATGAACGAAGACGAAAGAGGGGATGCCATCCGGGGCATCCCCAAGCTTAGGCTCTTGGTTGTACTTGAATGTTACCATGGGGTGCCTTGGGAATCCCAAAGCTTAGGCTCTTTCCACTCCTTATTCCATAGTCCATCGAATCTTTACCCAAAACTCGAAAACTTCACAACACAAAACTCAACAGAAAACTCGTAAGCTCCGTTAGTATAAGAAAATAAATCACCACTTTTGGTACTGTTGTGAACTCATTCTAAATTCATATAGGTGTAATATCTACTGTATTCCAACTTCTCTATGGTTCATACCCTCCGATACTACTCATAGATTCATCAAAATAAGCAAACAACACATAGAAAACAGAATCTGTCAAAAACAGAACAGTCTGTAGTAATCTGTATCAAACGTATACTTCTGGAACTACAAAAATTCTACCAAAATAGGACGACCTAGATAATTTTATTATTGACCTACTGCAATTGGAATCAGTATTTTATCACTTTCTGGTGATTTTTAACAATTGTTTTTGTGAGCAGAAAGTTTCTGTCTTTTTCAGCAAGATCAAATAATTATCATCCAAGAAGATCCTATAGGTCTTGCTTGGCACAAACACTAATTAAAACATAAAACCACATCTAACCAGAGGCTAGATGATTTATTTATTACTAAACAGGAACAAAAAGCAAGGAAAAAAATAAAATTGGGTTGCCTCCCAACAAGTGCTATCATTTAACGCCCCTAGCTAGGCATGATGATTTCAATGATGCTCGCATAAAAGATAAGAATTGAAACATAAAGAGAGCATCATGAAGAATATGACTAGCACATTTAAGTGTAACCCACTTCCTATGCATAGGGATTTTGTGAGCAAACAACTTATGGGAACAATAATCAACTAGCATAGGAAGGCAAAACAAGCATAACTTCAAGATTTTCAACACATAGAGAGGAAACTTGATATTATTGCAATATGTAGAAGCATATGATCCTCTCTCATAATAATTTTCAGTAGCATCATGAATGAAGTCAACCATATAACCAGCACATAAAGCATTCTTTTCATGATCTACTTTCATAGAAATTGTATTACTCTCCACGTAAGCAAATTTCTTCTCATCAATAGTAGTGGGAGCAAACTCAACAAAATAACTATCATGTGATTGAAAATTAAGATCAAGATGACAAGTTTCATGGTTATCATTATTCTTTATTTGCATTCGTGTCATCACAATAATCATCATAGATAGGAGGCATGCTTTCATCATAATAAATTTTCTCATCAAAACTTGAGGGACAAAAAATATCATCTTCATCAAACATAGCTTCCCCAAGCTTGTGGCTTTGCATATCATTAGCATCATGGGTATTCAAAGAATTCATACTAACAACACTGCAATCATGCTCATCATCCAAGGATTTAGTGCCAAACATTTTAATACATTCTTCTTCTAACACTTTGGCACAATTATCGGAATCCTTATTCTCATGAAAGATATTAAAAAGATGTAGCATATGAGGCACCCTCAATTCCATTTTTTTGTAGTTTTATTTTATAAACTAAACTAGTGATAAAACAAGAAACTAAAAGATTCTATTGCAAGATCTAAAGATATACCTTCAAGCACTCACCTCCCCGGCAACGGCGCCAGAAAAGAGCTTGATGTCTACTACACAACCTTCTTCTTGTAGACGTTGTTGGGCCTCCAAGTGCAGAGGTTTGTAGGACAGTAGCAAATTTCCCTCAAGTGGATGACCTAAGGTTTATCAATCCGTGGGAGGTGTAGGATGAAGATGGTCTCTCTCAAGCAACCCTGCAACCAAATAACAAAGAGTCTCTTGTGTCCCCAACACACCCAATACAATGGTAAATTGTATAGGTGCACTAGTTCGGCGAAGAGATGGTGATACGAGTGCAATATGGATAGTAGATATAGGTATTTGTAATCTGAAAATATAAAAACAGCAAGGTAACTAATGATAAAAGTGAGCGTAAACGATATTGCAATGCTAGGAAACAAGGCCTAGGGTTCATACTTTCACTAGTGCAAGTTCTCTCAACAATAATAACATAACTGGATCATATAACTATCCCTCAAGATGCAACAAAGAGTCACTCCAAAGTCACTAATAGCGGAGAACGAACGAAGAGATTATGGTAGGGTACGAAACCACCTCAAAGTTATTCATTCTGCTCGATCTATTCAAGAGTCTGTAGTAAAATAACATGAAGCTATTCTTTCCGTTCGATCTATCATAGAGTTCGTACTAGAATAACACCTTAAGACACAAATCAACCAAAACCCTAATGTCACCTAGATACTCCATTGTCACCTCAAGTATCCGTGGGTATGATTATACGATATGCATCACACGATCTCAGATTCATCTATTCAACCAACACAAAAGTACTTCAAAGAGTGCCCCAAAGTTTCTACCGGAGAGTCAAGACGAAAACATGTGCCAACCCCTATGCATAAGTTCATTGAACCCACAAGTTGATCACCAAAACATACATCAATTTGATCACATGAATATCCCATTGTCACCACAGATAAGCACGGCAATACATACATCAAGTGTTCTAAATCCTTAAAGACTCAATCCGATAAGATAACTTCAAAGGGAAAACTCAATCCATTACAAGAGAGTAGAGGGGGAGAAACATCATAAGATCCAACTATAATAGCAAAGCTCGCGATACATCAAGATTGTATCACCTCAAGGACACGAGAGAGAGGGATCAAACACATAGCTACTGGTACATACCCTCAGCCCCGAGGGTGAACTACTCCCTCCTCGTCATGGAGAGCGCCAGGATGATGAAGATGGCCACCGGTGAGGGATCCCCCCTCCGGCAGGGTGCCGGAACAGGGTCCCGGTTGGTTTTTGGTGGCTACAGAGGCTTGCGGCGGCGGAACTCCCGATCTATTCTTGTCTCCAAAGGTTTTAGGGTATATGGACTTATATAGGTGAAAGAAGTCGGTCAGGGGAGCCTCAAGGGGCCCACAAGGGTGGGGGGCGCGCCCAGGGGAGGTGGGCGCGCCTCCCTACCTCGTGGCCACCTCGAAGCTTCCCTTACGTGCACTCCAAGTCCCCTGGATTGCTTCCGTTCCAAAAATAACTTTCCCGAAGGTTTCATTCCGTTTGGACTCCGTTTGATATTCCTTTTCTATGAAACACTGAAACAAGGAAAAAAAATAGAAACTGGCACTGGGCTCTGGGTTAATAGGTTAGTCCCAAAAATAATTTAAAAGTGCAGAGTAAATCCCATTAAACATCCAAGATGGATAATATAATAGCATGAATACTTCATAAATTATAGATACGTTGGAGACGTATCAGTCACCTCGACCCACCGGACCTCACGCGGTGACACACCCTCTGCCCCCACGTCTCGTTATCTTCTCACACCTACACATACCAACACAGACACCACACAAAAAAAAATATTCTCCTGGTGCCTCTATCCACTCCCCCCTTGCATATACACACTCAAGGGAATCTCTCGCCGTGACGTCATATTCATCTCTCTCTCTCTAGACCACTCTCATTTCTCGTGCTATCTCTCCCACGCCCCCCACCCCCCGCCGGCCCCTCTATCCATGCCTCTCTCGAATACGTAATACACACACATACCTCTCTAGGCCCTGCCAAATGCATCAACTACACATTCACACATGTTACATCACGTACCCCATTGATCTAAAAAGCCCTCTCTTCACGTTTATTTCGCATACAACATTCCTTTTGAATAAAGTGTGGCCAAAAAATTATTTTAGAATTTCTACATATATACAACATTACAAAGTTATATGGAGGAGTATGAACGCTAATTTGCATTGCATGGTGCCCACAATGATATTTATTCCGCACTGTGAATTTGTATATTTTTATACTATATATAAAGTTAGTCATAATAAAAAGAAATGAAGAGCATCTCTCTCTCCATCGCATACCCCCCTCTACGCCCATCTCACGTATGCACACAAACTATCTCCAGGTCCTCTAAAAGTAAGCCCCCAGCACATTCACGCATGTTTCATCTTTCTCTCGCGATATATACAGTGACGATCATTGTATTTGAAGCGAAAGCACGATACGTACATTGGACTTCAGAATCCACTCATTACGGTCACCATTTACGTTTTGTGGTTATTATACAGTAACGGGCTCACCGTACAACTCTGTATTTGCTCTAGACACGACTAGTTGACCAGTTAAACGCTCCACGTGGCACCTCTAGTGTTGCATCACATTATCTCACTACCATCGGGCCCACCTGTCGGCTAGTATCTACTCTACATCTACACTCTTATAAAATACACTCTTATAAAAAACAGAGTTGGTGATGATGGTGTGCCTGCCATCCTGGAATATAGGCCGTCCGATTTATATCTGACGGATAGGAAAGAAACTATGGCAATTTTGCAAAAAGGTACCCACACACCTCTCCACATTTGCAAATAAGGCCTTCCCTCGTTCATCCTTTTCTCTCACAAGATAAACTAGTCATACAAATGCATCTTGATGATACATGCAACGCACGGGCATCTTGCTAGTAAGAATGAAAACAAACGACAAAAATATATTGGACGGTGGTTCAAAGTCATGACCGCGGGCACAGCGGACAAGGTGGCCTTGTATTGGTATGCTGAGCCGTCTGTTTTAACACACAGGAGCTGGTGTGGTGATTATACACACACGCACGCATGCACACGAACTGCATGCACGCAACACTCACACGAACACATGCACCCACGCACGCACGCAACACTCACACGTACACACGCAGCCACGCACGCACGCAACACTCACATGCACACACGCACGCATGCATGCACACACCAGTACACCACACGACCAACACACACTCTCACGCTCAAGTGCTCAACCTACACGTGCATGCGCACACATCAGGCCCTGACAGACACATACACAACCAGGTGATTCCCGCGCACGGGTTGGAGTCTTGTCGCGCCTGCGTAAATTTGTGTTTATCTGACCTTTTCCCTATGCGAACTGATAGGTGGGACCCACAAGGAACGTGGTCAATTTAACTAGTCAACATGGTGCCACACAGACTATTTGGCCGGTCAACAGAGTGCAATCCGATGATGAACAGTGAGCAAGTGACCATATAATCACCGAAAACGTATATAGTGACCATAATCAGCTTATTCTGAAGTTCGGTGACCGTATTACGCTTTTCTCTCTGTAGGCCCTCCAAAACTACATCTCTACACGTTCTCGCATGTTACATCTAACAACTATGCAATACAGCACTACTACTACACTCTAACACAATAAATCATATGTGTTTTTAGTTTTACTAGATATCATATTGTTACTTAATTATTCAGTTTGCATACATTAAAATTGCCTTTGAAATGTATGGCCAGTATCATATACCGCGCGGGAAAAATCCCGCCCTTTCCTATTTAATCGGGTTTGTATCGATGGATCATGTGAAACAGCATAACTATAGTACTATACAGTACAAGTGACAGTTCACTAGGCCGTCGTGTCATGTACTCCTCTGTCGTAAGAGTGGAGCGCTCGCTTTCATAAATCTTCTAGTCCCTTTCGCCGACATGTGGGACATCAAGCTACCGGGTCCACGTGCCATACCGGAATACAGTGCAGAGCAGCCGAGGTGGAGCACCCAGTCATGGCGCCAGCGTAGTAATGAGCAATGAGGCGTCAAATCACAAAGCTGCACCTTTCCCGCAGTTAAGTTGGAGGGAGGAAGTAATAATGCTAAAAAAAGTAGTTGGAGGGACGAAGCAACCATCATTTCACTCGTTGTTGAATCCGCTTCTCCCTCATCTTCTTCAAGTTAACCACGTGTTGCTTCTGCCGTTGTTCTGCCTCATGTGGGAAGCAGATCGGCTTGGTAAAGCACTGACACGTGGGACCGCATGTTAGCAAACCGCCAGGACAACGTCCTCTACAAATAAGAAACCTCCCCCGCCATCCGCGCGGCAAAATCACCTCCTTTTTACTAATCTTGATTCTATAATTTTTTAGATCAATATAATTGAGATTTGTATAGATAGAACACAGGAGCAAAACCAAGTGGTACGGCTAAGGGCATCCACAATGTGTAGCCAAATGAGAAAATAGCTTTTGGCATCGTGGGAACCATTGTGGACGGTGTTGCCAAATCCAAAAGGATGGAACCCAAGCTCCCTGATTGATTGATTAAAGGAATAGAAAAATCCAACGTCTCTCCTCTTTCTCCCGTGCTTGGACGCATGTACAGTATAGAGCACAGAGTCTACTTCCCTGTCCCTTCTATCACAAATCACAAAGCAGTGAGGCGTGATACGTCTCCAACGTATCTATAATTTATGAAGCATTCATGGTATTATATTATCTGTTTTGGATGTTTATGGGCTTTATTAAACACTTCTATATTATTTTTGGGACTAACCTAATAACCGGAGGCCCAGCCCATATTGTTGTTTTCTTGCCTATTTCAGTGTTTCGAAGAAAAGGAATATCAAACGGAGTCCAAACGGAATAAACCTTCGGGAAAGTTATTTTTGGAACGGAAGCAATCTAGGGGACTTGGAGTGCACGTAAGGGAAGCTTTGAGGTGGCCACGAGGCAGGGAGGCGCGCCCACCTCCCCTGGGCGCGCCCCCCACCCTTGTGGGCCCCTTGAGGCTCCCTCGATTGACTTCTTTCGCCTATATAAGTCCATATACCCTCACTGGTGGCCATCTTCATCATCCCGGCGCTCTCCATGACGAGGAGGGAGTAGTTCACCCTCGGGGCTGAGGCTATGTACCAGTAGTTATGTGTTTGATCTCTCTCTCTCTCTCGTGTTCTTGAGGTGATACGATCTTGATGTATCGCAAGCTTTGCTATTATAGTTGGATCTTATGATGTTTCCCCCCCCCTCTACTCTCTTGTAATGGATTGAGTTTTCCCTTTGAAGTTATCTTATCGGATTGAGTCTTTAAGGATTTGGGAACACTTGATGTATGTCTTGCCGTGCTTATCTATGGTGACAATGGGATATTCACGTGATTCACTTGATGTATGTTTTGGTGATCAACTTGCGGGTTCACCTTGTGAACTTATGCATAGGGGTTGGCACACGTTATCGTCTTGACTCTCCAGTAGAAACTTTGGGGCACTCTTTGAAGCACTTTGTGTTGGTTGAATAGATGAATATGAGATTGTGTGATGCATATCGTATAATCATACCCCACGGATACTTGAGGTGACAATGGAGTATCTAGGTGACATTAGGGTTTTGGTTGATTTGTGTCTTAAGGTGTTATTCTAGTATGAACTCTATGATAGATTGCACGGAAAGAATAGCTTCATGTTATTTTACTACGGACTCTTGAATAGATAGAATAGAAAGGATAACTTTGAGGTGGTTTCGTACCCTACCATAATCTCTTCGTTTGTTCTCCGCTATTAGTGGCTTTGGAGTGACTCTTTGTTGCATGTTGAGGGATAGTTATATGATCCAGTTATGTTATATTGTTGAGAGAACTTGCACTAGTGAAAGTATGAACCCTAGGCCTTGTTTCAACGCATTGCAATACCGTTTGTGCTCACTTTCACCACTTGTTACCTTGCTGTTTTTATATTTTCAGATTACAAATACTCATATCTACCATCCATATTGCACTTGTATCACCATCTCTTCGCCGAACTAGTGCACCTATACAATTTACCATTGTATTGGGTGTGTTGGGGACACAAGAGACTCTTTGTTATTTGGTTGCAGGGTTGCTTGACAGAGACCATCTTCATCCTACGCCTCCCACGGATTGATAAACCTTAGGTCATCCACTTGAGGGAAATTTGCTACTGTCCTACAAACCTCTGCACTTGGAGGCCCAACAACGTCTACAAGAAGAAGGTTGTGTAGTAGACATCAAGCTCTTTTCTGGCGCCGTTGCCGGGGAGGTGAGTGCTTGAAGGTATATCTTTAGATCTTGCAATCGAATCTTTTTGTTTCTTGTTTTATTGCTAGTTTAGTATATAAAGGAAAACTACAAAAAAACTAGAATTGAGTTTATCTCATACGCTTCATCTTTTTAATATCTTTCGTAAGTATGATGAAAAGGAAAATTGTGCTCAAGTGCTAGAAGAAGAAGTCTATAAAATGTTTGGTACTAAATCTCTGAATGATGAGCATGACTGCAATGTTGTTAGTATGAACTCTTTGAATATCCATAGTACTAATGATGATTGCACTAGTTATGATGAAAATGTCTCCTATAAGCATGTCGATTTTGTGGAGTGCATTGGGTTTGCAAGTATACACCAAATAGGGAAGATAGATATTGCAAGAGGCATAAGCATTTAGAAACTAAATGGTTGCAAGAAAGGCTAAATGTGAGTGCTGAAAATTTAAATTTCCTTTGCCATACTTGTGAACTTTGCAATGAACGTGGTCATTTACATCTCCGATGCAAATTGTTTCATGATCGAATCATGTCCAAAAATTGTGATGATATGATTTCCCTTGCACATCATAATGAACTTAGCTTGCTTTTGGGTTATGAAGAATTGAAACGTTTAATTAAGATCATTCCAAAATTTTCCCATAAGAAATTCCTTGATATTGATCTAGAGAAGATTTATATGTATTGTGCGGTGAATTGCATTGAAAATCCTTAAATTGCTAATTACCTACAGAAAAGAAAGCAAATAGAAGATGAAGAGAACACTAATGAAAGGGAAGAGACTTCCCAATATCCTCCTATTATTTCTTATGATGAATCAGGTAACGAGGAGGAGCTTTCTATTCAACCAATCTCATCAATAAGGAATTCAGAGAAGAAGGTTGAACCCACACATAATGTGAAGAACAAAAAGAAAAAACGGAGAAGCAAAGGTAAAAAGGTATCCCTCCCAAATGATGTTTCTCCTACTACTCATTGTGATGATGATAAGGTCTATACTATTGGTGCTATCCATACTATTAATGATGAGAGTGATTATGCTTATGATACGGAAAGGCCCAAGCTTGGGGAAGCTATGTTTGACGAGGATGACATATTTGAGAATATATTTGCTGCAATTAATGTTTGTCCCAAGCTTGGGGATGCTATGTTTAATGAAGATGATATTTTTAGCCTCCCAAGTTTTGATATGCAAAGTTGTTATGATGATAGCATGGCTTCTACCTATGATGATTATATTGATAAAAGTGGGTTTGGAAGAGTGTCAACTTTAGGATGTAATGATCCCACTATTTTGGAGGATGTTGAATCTTATAATATTTATGAAAGTTGATTTGGAGAGGTCAAGAATTTATTTAGTGATGAGTCCACTATTTTGGAAGAGGTTTCAATTGATTATGATGAGAACAAAGTTGCTACTTATGATGATTATTGTGATGAAACTTATGCTATAAAAAGTAGTGATGATTATATTTATAAAACTTGTCATGATTATGATTACCCTTTTTCTGAACATTACTCTTTTAATGTGGAAACAATTTATAGTATTCGAGTCTCTTATGATACTCCCACTATTCCGAATAAGAAGTATTTTGCTTATGCGGAGAGTAGTAAATTTTCTATGCAAGTAGATCATGAAAAGAATGCTTTAGGTGCTGGTTATATTGTTGAATTCATTCATGATGCTACTGAAAATTATTATGAGGGAGGAACATATGTTTGTAAGAGTTGCAATAATATCAAGTTTCCTCTCTATGTGTTGAAAATCTTGAAGTTATGCTTGTTTTACCTTCCTATGCTAGTTGATTATTGTTCCCATAAGTTGTTTTCTCACAAAATCCCTATGCATAGTAAGTGGGTTATACTTAAATGTGCTAGTCATATTCTTCATGATTCTTTCTTTATGTTTCAATTCTTATCTTTTATGCGAGCATCATTGAGATCATCATGCCTAGCTAGGGGCGTTAAATGATAGCGCTTGTTGGGAGGCAACCCAATTTTATTTTTATTTCTTGCTTTTTGTTCCTGTTTACTAATAAATAAATTGTCTAGCCTCTGTTTTGATGTGGTTTTATGTTTTAATTAGTGTTTGTGCCAAGTAAGACCTATAGGATCTTCTTGGATGATAATTATTTGATCTTGTGAAAAAGACAGAAACTTTCTGTTCACGAAAACAATTGTTAAAATTCACCAGAAAGTGATAAAATACTGATTGCAATTGCAGTAGATAAATAATCAAATTATCTAGGTCGTCCTATTTTGGCAGATTTTGCTGAGTTCCAGAAGTTTGCGTTTGATGCAGATTACTACAGACTGTTCTGTTTTTCACAGATTCTGTTTTTCGTGTGTTGTTTGCTTATTTTGATGAATCTATGGCAAGTATCGGAGGTTATGAACCATAGATAAGTTGGAATACAGTAGGTTTAACACCAATATAAATAAATAATGAGTTCATTACAGTACCTTAAAGTGGTGGTTTGTTTTATTTCGCTAACGGAGCTCATGAGATTTCCTGTTGAGTTTTGTGTTGTGAAGTTTTCAAGTTTGGGTAAAGATTCGATGGACTATGGAATAAGGAGTGGCATGAGCCTAAGCTTGGGGATGCCGAAGGCACCCCAAGGTAATACTCAAGGACAACCAAGAGCCTAAGCGTGGGGATGCCCCGGATGACATCCCCTCTTTCGTCTTCGTTCATCGGTAACTTTACTTGGAGCTATATTTTTATTCACCACATGATATGTGTTTTGCTTGGAGCGTAACTTTTTTTTGTTAGTATTTTCTTGCTTTAGAATAATTTTTTTTCATCTCTATTTTCAATAAAAAGTCAAGGATAGCTTTTACCATGCTTATTTTGTAAGTATACATGTTGCTGTTTCAAAACAGAAAGTATACCGCTGTTGCAAAAATTCCCTAGAAAAGTCAGAATGTGATAAAATGATGAAACCTTTTGCATAATAAGCTCTGATAAATTACTACAGTGGGACTTTTCTTTAATAATTTTTGGAACTAGGGAAGTATCGATCTTGCTGCATTCTTTACAGACTGTCCTGTTTAGGCAGATTGCTGTTATGTTTGCATATGTTTGCTTGTTTAATGATTCTATTTGAGGATATCACTATTAAATATGTAGAGGAATTTAGTATGCAATGTTGAATAATAACTTTAGTGATTTGCTACAACAGAGTATGATAAGGTTTTTGCATTTGTTTATACTAACTTATCTCACGAGTCCTTGTTGAGTTTTGTGTAGATGAAGCTTTTGAGATTTAGGGAGACCGTGATATAAAAGGAATTAAGGAGACACAAAAGCTCAAGCTTGGGGATGCCCAAGGCATCCCTAGATAATATTTCAAGAAGTCTCAAGCATCTAAGCTTGGGGATGCCCCATTAGGCATCCCACCTTTCTTCTTCAACAATTATCGGTTAGTATCGGTTGAGCCTAAGTTTTTGCTTCTTCAGATAAGTTGTGCTATCCTTGCAATTTCATTTTATTTTGCTTTGCTTGCTGTTTGAATAAAATACCAAGATCTGAAATTCTTCAATGAGAGAGAGTCTTCACATAGTTACATAATTATTTAACTACTCATTGATCTTCACTTATATCTTTTTGGAGTAGTTTGTCATTTACTCGTGTGCTTCACTTATATCCTATGAGTAAATGGTTGAATGATTTGAATATCATAAATCTGAAATTGTATATGTTTCATATGCTTATCCCATGGGGAGTAATGCCTTCACATATAAGAAGTAGAGGTGGTAAATTTATTGAAGGTTAGCAAACATTGTATTTGTCACTTGAACAATTCATGAAAGAATATTGAAGGAAGAGAGATTTCACATATAAATATACTATCTTGGACATCTTCTATGATTGTGACCCCATTAATTAATTTCAAACCTGAGCAAATTAGTTGAAATTGGACAATGAAGACAACATAATGAGTTATGCTTGGGTATATTTGTATAGAAGTTATATTGTTGTGGATCCTTCAACATGTGGTGCTTGCTAGCTATTTAGAATCTTTTGCTAGCCAAAATATCTGTACCAAGCGGGAATACTGCTTGAGCATCCAAAATCCTTGAACCAAGTTCCTTCCATGAGTGTCCACCATATCTACCAATATGCGGTATTTACCTGCCATTCCAAGCAAATTTGCATGTGCCAAACTCTAAACCTTCAAATAATAATCTGTTTTGTATGCACGAATCGCTCATGTAGCGACTAGAGGCTGTCAGTATCTTCCATGCTAGGTGGGTTATTCTCACGATGAGTGGACTCCGCTCATCATTCACGAGAAAATGGCTGGTAACTGGGATGCCCAGTCCTATGATCAAATGATCAAAAACAAATTCGCAAATAATTTAAACAAACTCCCCCAGGATTGATGTTAGTTGGAGGCACCCGTTGTTTCGGGCAAGCCATGGATTGATGATTGTTGGTGGAGGGGGAGTGAAAACTTTACCATTCTGTTTGGGAACCGCCTATAATGTATGTAGTATGGAAGATATTGGGAACTCTTGGTTGTTATGTTGACAATGAAAGCATATCTCTCAAAATTATTTATCTCTATTTTAAAATCGAGCTTTGGCACCTCGGCAAATCCCTGCTTCCCTCTACGAAGGGCCTATCTTTTACTTTTATGCAAGACTCAGTAGTATTCCTTCTCATTCCTACCTACTCTTTAGTTGGCAAGCATCGTGTGTTTGGGAAAGATCTAATCATATATGGCCATGCAAATATATTTGATCATGAATTATTATTGTTGACAATTATCTATATGATAAGTGAGTTGGGAGGCGAAACACTAAGCCCCTATCTTTCTCTGTGTTCGATGGATGCTATTTGTTCTAAGAATATGCTTTGAGTGGTAGCAACCATGGAAGACTATATGATAGTTGAGTATGTGGAGTTTGCTAAATCAAAGCTCTGACATAGACCCTTTCTAAAAATAAGATGAATTGTAATTGTTTGATGACTAAGAATGAAGTTTGCTAGTTTTCAAGAAAGTTTACGGTCTATGCTTTAACATGTGAATAGCTTGTTACTTGATCATGAGAACCTTTATGATATGAGCTACTGTTATGACATATAATGATGCTAGAAAAGGTGATTGAAATTATCATCGATCAAACTTGTGCACCTGCTAGCATTCACACTTCATAAATTATTTCTTTTATCATTTACCTACTCGAGGACGAGTAGGAATTAAGCTTGGGGATGCTGATACGTCTCCAACGTATCTATAATTTATGAAGCATTCATGCAATTATATTATCTGTTTTGGATGTTTATGGGCTTTATTAAACACTTTTATATTATTTTTGGGGCTAACCTATTAACCGGAGGCCCAACCCAAATTGTTGTTTTCTTGCCTATTTCAGTGTTTCGAAGAAAAGGAATATCAAACGGAGTCCAAACGGAATGAAACATTCGGGAAAGTTATTTTTGGAACGGAAGCAATCCAGGGGACTTGGAGTGCACGTAAGGGAAGCTTCGAGGTGGCCAGGAGGCAGGGAAGCGCACCCACCTCCCCTGGGCGCGCCCCACACCCTCGTGGGCCCCTCGAGGCTCCCCCGACTGATTTCTTTCGCCTATATAAGTCCATATACCCTAAAACCTTCGGAGACAAGAATAGATCGGGAGTTCCGCCGCCGCAAGCCTCTGTAGCCACCAAAAACCAATCGGGACCCTATTCCGGCACCCTGCCGGAGGGGGGATCCCTCACCGGTGGCCATCTTCATCATCCCGGCGCTCTTCATGACGAGGAGGGAGTAGTTCACCCTCGGGGCTGAGGGTATGTACCAGTAGCTATGTGTTTGATCTCTCTCTCTCGTGTTCTTGAGGTGATACGATCTTGATGTATCGCGAGATTTGCTGTTATAGTTGGATCTTATGATGTTTCTCCCCCCCCCCCCTCTACTCTCTTGTAATGGATTGAGTTTTCCCTTTGAAGTTATCTTATCGGATTGAGTCTTTAAGGATTTGAGAACACTTGATGTATGTCTTGCCATGCTTATCTGTGGTGACAATGGGATATTCACGTGATTCACTTGATGTATGTTTTGGTGATCAACTTGCAGGTTCACCTTTTGAACTTATGCATAGGGGTTGGCACACGTTTTCGTCTTGACTCTCCGGTTGAAATTTTGGGGCACTCTTTGAAGCACTTTGTGTTGGTTGAGTAGATGAATCTCAGATTGTGTGATGCATATCGTATAATCATACCCACGGATACTTGAGGTGACAATGGAGTATCTAGGTGACATTAGGGTTTTGGTTGATTTGTGTCTTAAGGTGTTATTCTAGTATGAACTCTATGATAGATTGAACGGAAAGAATAGCTTCATGTTATTTTACTACGGACTCTTGAATAGATAGAACAGAAAGGATAACTTTGAGGTGGTTTCGTACCCTACCATAATCTCTTCGTTTGTTCTCCGCTATTAGTGGCTTTGGAGTGACTCTTTGTTGCATGTTGAGGGATATTATATGATCCAGCTATGTTATTATTGTTGAGAGAAGTTGCACTAGTGAAAGTATGAACCCTAGGCCTTGTTTCAACGCATTGCAATACCGTTTGTGCTCACTTTTACCACTTGTTACCTTGCTTTTTTTATATTTTCAGATTACAAATACTCATATCTACCATCCATATTGCACTTGTATCACCATCTCTTTGCCTAACTAGTGCACCTATACAATTTACCATTGTATTGGGTGTGTTGGGGACACAAGAGACTCTTTGTTATTTGGTTGCAGGGTTGCTTGAGAGAGACCATCTTCATCCTACGCCTCCCACGGATTGATAAACCTTAGGTCATCCACTTGATGGAAATTTGCTACTGTCCTACAAACCTCTGCACTTGGAAGCCCAACAACGTCTAGAAGAAGAAGGTTGTGTAGTAGACATCAAGGCGTCAAATCACAAAGCACGGACGAAGCAACCATCATTTCACTCTTCGTTGACTCCGCTTCTCCATCGTCTTCTTCGAGAAACCATCTCACCGCACTAAGCTGGACGGATGACGCTATTGTGTACTAGTAGTACTAGTACATTTACGCATCCTTTGGTTCAACGGACTTCCTGGATGCAAATAAGGTGGTTGTCTCGGCTTGCAGGCGGCACTTGCGAACGACTTACCGTGGTCTCCCTTAATGGTGTTCTCCGTCGAACGCACTTCGCCAAACCACAACGTTCGAGATATCGTCGACGTCACCGCAATGGGGAAGGAAGTCAAATATAATAGTTACTACCTCCATTTTTTTGTACACAAGGCCAGTATATCAAAATTACAATTTGTAGAAGGCCACTAACACTAATCGAGGCAAAATTGATGGGTTTTGCCTCATATACTAGCAACCAAGGACATTAATATCCCCTGCATGCATGCGGAAGTGAGAAGGTTGGTTTGCATGGCGCTGCATTAATCAAGCGATGAGGAGTGAGATGGTTAGCTCTTTGGGCTTTGGAGAAAAAAATACGCATTAATTGACACGTGAAACGAGGATTTGTATCGATTAATCCCGCGAAGGAAAACCCCGCCTTTCTTTTTTAACACTAGTACTCCTAGTACGTACTTATCTTGTTTGGGTCTATGCCTTGCATTGCCATACTTCGCCACACATTTTTGCCAAGCTTGCCTAAAGTTTTCAAAATGAAAAGGAGGTACACTTGCGCACGGCTGTCGCGGTCGCACCGCACCCTCACACGGTCGCTCCTGCACGCCACGGTCGCACCGCACCCTCACACAGATACTCCTGCACGCTGCAAACCCAACCAAGGGAACGCACCCTCACTGACACGTGTTGTCGCATGTGAACAAACCAAACTCAGCCATCCTACCGCTGACACATAATTTTCGTTCATAGAGTATGTTTATCCAAACGCATGTTGGGGAGTATCCGTACGGCCCGTGCGGTGGTCTGTTGGGGAAGAAGAAGAGGTGAGGAAGAAGGGTTAGGAGACGTAGGATATTCATCCAACTGCCTGAAATGGTAGACTGACCCAAGTCAGGCAACTTGCATAACAATATATGTTTTTACACAGCAAAAGATCCATAAAAACAACAACATAAAGAAAAATTATCACTGCTCGCGAAACGAGACGGCCTCATTGTCTTTGGCTGCCGGCGCGAACCAGCCGTAGCTGTCGACGTGTGTCTCCGCATCGTGGTTGTCCTCGGCCTCCAGCTACTCGTTCACGCGGAGCGTGCGGGCGCTCTGCATGGACGAGACCACCGCCCGGTTCAAGTCGAGGACGTCCAGTTCCGCCTGCGGGAGGGCCTCGATGGCAGCGGCATCCGCGCGCTCCGCATCGAATCGAGCCTCCGCCGCCCGATTCAAGTCCAGGACGTCCGGTTCCGCCTGCAGGAGGGCCTCGATGACAGCGGCATCCGTGCGCTCCGCGTCGGATTGAGCCTCTGCCTCTCGGTTCAAGTCCAGGACGTCCGGTTCTGCCTGCAGGAGGGCCTCGATGGCAGCGGCATCCGCGTGCTCCGCCTCAAGTTGAGCCTCCGCTGCCCGGTTCACATCCACGACATCCGGTTCCACCTGCAGGAGAGCCTCAATGGCAGCGGCATGCGCGCGCTCCGCGTCGAGTTGAGCCTCTGCCTCCCGGTCCTCCTTTAGTATCGCCAGGTTGAACCGCTGGTCCACCTGCACCATGGGGGACTCGGGCGTCGGCATGAAGTCGACGTCCATCGTCTCATACCCATCGGGGGGCCTTCTGCGCCGCGACCTCCACCATGAACATTGGATCGGCTTCCTCCTCCTCGTAGCTTGGCTCCAGAGAACTCGGGGATTGGCCCGCCGCAAAGCGAGCTTGGGAACGGAGGTCTGTGGCGCCGCCCGCTGCCGCGATTTCTGCGCGGCGCTCCGGCATCAGCATCTTGTAGTACGTGATCTTGCGGCGCACCATGGCTTTCCAGCGAACTAGGGGATGCTTGATGCGGGCTAGGGGATTGAAAGGTGGGGGAAGGGGCTGGAGATTAGGTGCGGTTTTAGGGCAGTGGCTAGCGTAGGCCGAGCAGCGAAGGTTCTGGTGTGAATAGTGGTTCCGGTGATGACCGGTCAATCGGTTTTGACTGTACATCACTCTTGTCGCGTTCGCGTTGCAGCCCGGCAAGTTGGACCCTCCACGTCGCTCACCGAATGGAACGTGCTTCATCTTGCGTTTTCGCTCGCTTGTGGGACCGCAGTTGAGAGCAAACCGACGTCCCTCCCCCGCCCTCGCCCGCGTCATTTATACTACCACTCCCTCCGTTTTATGCGGAGTAAATAAAAACAGAGGGAGTATACTACGGATGAGGATACCCTGACGTGGGCAAACCCATTGAGTAACTAACATGCGGGGCCTAGCAAGCATGGGGTCCGCCAGTAAGTGACCGAAAGGGAGGGTAAGGCAGGGATAGCTACGTTAGAGGATCCACTTCCACTACTACTCCCTCCTTCCATTTACTATACAGGGCCTAATGCGTTTTTCGAGGCTAACTTTGACCAAATGTTAGAGTAATAATATATGACATGCAACTTACACAAAGCATACGGTCAAATTCGTATGTGAAAGGAGCTTCCAATGATATAATTTTCACATTATACATCTCATGTACTATTAATCTTGTCAATAGTCAAATGCGGTTTTGAAAAACGTATTAGAGCATGGTTAATAATATAGCCAGTCGATGGCTATAAGGAACTGCCATGTCATCTATAGACATCATCTATTATATGAACTCATATAGTAGTGTGGGCTATAAGGTTGGCTATTTCCCGCAAAAAAAATTATAAGGTTGGCTATTGTATTAGTACTTTTTTCCATCTCCTCTCCATCTCTTTCTTCATATTTATTGTATTTAACTAGGAATGCGTATATAGCTAGGCTCTTGCATGAGAGCTCACTCCCCTTACTTTTTCACATCTCTCTCCTCCACATAGGCCCTATATAAATGGAAGGAGGGAGTGCTACTATGAGCACTGCATACTCTAGTACAGATGTTGTCAGTACTCCACTAGTACTATTGGACAGGGAGCTTAAAAAAAGTTACTATTGGACTGGCTATACGTGGCGAAATCCTAGTAGGAAGAGCATGCGCGAGAACAAGCACATTCACGTGGTTGAAAACAAATTGGAAACCATCTCGAGTACAAATCTAGGAGTACTTACGAATCTAACAATATTGATTGGGCGTTGTTGAATGTTGATACTTTTTTTATCAAAGTAGAGATACTTTGGCTACACATAAAACTTATATGTAAACAAGAAAGGATAGGAGGGAGTATATTGTACGTTCAAAAACGAAACGAACATTGAATACCCTTTATATATGATTTGCGGATGCTATGATCACCGGTTCAAAATTTTGAATCCGCCTTAGGTATCACACATGCCCCCACTCGTTCTCTCTCGATTTCATCTCGGAGTCCGGAGATCGATTGAAAGAGGACTAGGGTCGGTACAATACGTTCGTTTCGCTTATGAACGTACAATATACTCCCTCTGATCCCCACAGACCCCCCCCCCCCCCCCCCGCGGGTCATTTCTATCATAGAAACAGACCAAACCTTTATCTCCTTGCACGACACGCAATTGATGTCTGAACATCAATCGATCTCGTCAACATGTGTCGAGGCATGAACCGAATGGGATGTCAAAACTAAGACGCGAAGCGACATATAGTGGAGGCAAAGTGAAACTTTAAACGAACCGTTTGTTTGTATGCATGTCGAACAAATTACAAAACATTGGAAATACAAGCATGGTCTAGGCCCACATGCGAATGATACTCGGCGGAATGTTCGAATGAGGCATGCGGGAGGATGGACTCGGCCGGAGGGCGACATGATCGATGGAGAAGAGGGTTGGAGAGGAATGAGAAATAAGAAAACACCACATGATTATACTTGAACGGCTCAAATAAACAATAAGTTGTCTTGCTTGGCCTACATAGAGAAAGGCCTAATGCGCAACGCGGAGCACTGACGCTCTAATATGGCCGGGAAAACAGGGAAACCGACATGTGGGGCACACCTGTCGGGACGACGTAGCGCAGACTAGTCCAATGGAGGAGCTGGCCCACGATCTCCTCGCCATCGGCAACCGTTCATGTGGGTCGTGGGGGCCAACAACGTGGCGCAGCTCCAGCACCGCCTCTGGACACGGCGACCGCGGTGAGCGACACACTCATCATTGCTAGACACGGTCGGTTTCAGTGTGCCGAGGGTGGCGTTAGTGCTTTGGCACGACCAACAATATGTTTGGTTTGTGCCCAAGGTTGCCCCATAGCATTGGGTAGCCAAAATTTTGGTTGAGGTTTTGGTTGCCCATGATTTGGCCGACATTGGCAAGAAAAATGAACTAGAGTTGGCTAGAGTTCATTGGCATGCCAAAAAAATGGCAACCATCCAAACAAAGACCAATCTTTGGGTCATGACCAAAATTTTGGTAAGGTGCACTTTGGCCACAATCCAAACACACCCCAACACCCGGCTCGTCGAGGATGCACGGGGCGCCAGGACGCGTCCGCGGAGTGGTGTAGCACGGCCAACTACATCCTTAGGACCTGAGACCATGCCGGGTCATCTTGCTTTTTCAATGACATGCGGGGATCGCATGTGAGCAAAGGGCATCTCCAACGTTGCCAAACCGCAGCTGACTACCCTGGCACACCAAAAACCCTCGCCCCTCGCGTTGTCACGCGGTGCGTTCCCAGCCGGCGCCAGCTGCCCGCATTCATGCTGTCCGTCCGTATGCCGTTGTTAACAGGCTCGGTGCCCGAGGAACCAACTCCGGCGACTTAATGATGCACCAGGACGCTTGGCCCCACCGGAATGCGCTACTTAAAGCGGCAACTCCCAGCTAACTTCCACACCATAGCGCATCATCCTCCTACCTGGCACCACATCCGCCATGACCGCAAGCGCGAACGCTCTGCGGGAGAGCTTGTCTTCAGGGATGAAGCTCGAGGTTGCCGCCCTCGCTCAAGTCTCCTCTCGCGATGCAATAGCGGCATAGCCGGACGCGGACGCGACCGCACAAGCGGTGGCCACGCTGGCGGCCGACGATGGGAGCACCGTCAGCCACGCATCCTACTTGCCGCCGTCCAACGTCCGGCACCGCCGAGGTCGGGGACTCCTCCGAGGATGAGTAGGGCATGGGAAGCGACAGGGCATGGTGTGCCAACTGGTCGGTCTGTATCCCGTGTTCTACTCTTCCTCGCCGGAGACCGCTCCTTCACTTCACGGATCTTGAACCCCGCCCCCGTACATAGAGATCGCAGATGGAGGACGTCGGTCGCCGCCGTAGAATAGGTTTAGGGTCGGGTTTCTTTTATTTTTCTGTCCTATAAAAGTTCGAAATGTAATGAAAATCTGCCGTGTTTGCATTAATCTCGGCCGGTGTATATGAACTTTCACAATAATATAGTATATTGTAGGAGTACTGGCAAGATACCCGTGCGTTGCACGGAAGATCAAGATCTTGTGGGAGAAAAGGATGAACGAGGGAAGGCCTTATCTGCAAATGTGGAGAGGAGTGTGGGTAAATTTTCACAGTTTCCTTCCTATCTGTTAGATATAGATCGGACGACCTATATTGCAGGATGACAAGCACACCATCATCACCAACTCTGCTTTTTATTGAACCGAGACAAAGCTAACATGCGAAGTAAAATAAACACATAGGGTCTATACATACACAATTTATCTTAGGCACTCCAATAGTACGTCCACTACACATTCACGCATTTCACATCTTTCTACATCTAGGGGAACCTACGAAAGGGTTAACGTAAATTGCCTCTCTCTCTCCTCCCCTAATTTTCATGGTGGTGGGCCCCTCCCTCCCCCCAATCTACAATCAACAGCTCACACATTTCAAATTACGTCAATTACGTAACTGGGATTACGTAGGTGTAGCATTACTCGTCCTAAAAAACCCAACTAAGCCAACCTCCCAGCATATCGCGCGGGAAAAGACCCGGCCGCGCCGTTTTAGTCGGGATTACCAGATTACTAGTAGTATCGATGGATCGCGCGAAGCAACAAGTTTTTTTTAGGGGGCGAAGCACCTAGTTTAAAAGGAAAAAGGCGGTACACTCACAACACCCCTGTCGCGGTCGTATTGCACCCCACACACGTTCGGTCCTGCACACGGCTCACGCAAACGGAACGCGCTTCGGCTTGCCTCTTCACTAACACGTGGGACTGCACTTGGAGAAACCGACCATGCGCCAAACTCCCCCCGCCCACCGCGCGAAAATCCTCCCCCCCACCCAAAAATTCCGCCAAATCCTAGATTCAATCGCCCTTCGGCCAACTAGCCAATAATATTCCCCAAACCCCCCCCCCCCCCGTCCCCCTCCACTCCATTCGCTCCGCCAAAGCCGCCCTCCCCGCCGCGCCAATACGTCGGCGCCGCGGTTCGTCGAGGGGACGCACGGCGATCCTCTCGCTCCCACAGTACGCTCTCGTAGATTGCCGTCCTCTAGCCGCGCCGCCACCGCTGGCGACGTTCTTGTGGAGGCGCATGGCGGTCAGCGCTGCCACCACTGGCGACGTTCGTGTGGAGACGCACGGCAGTCAGCTTCTCCCACGGTACGCGCATTCTAGACTGAGGCCCCGTACATGTCGGTGTAGCGCTGAATGTTAGCTGATAGGCGCTGTTAATCTCACTGTTTGCCGAAGTAGTTTACATCAATATGCTCTGCTTAAGAAGCTTCCTTGCCCTGTTCTGCACTCAATCTGCTTAGCTGAGATGGCATGCCAAGGCCGATTAGTTGCTAAAATATCCTGCCATATATTTATTGTGACATAGATTGCCATGGTCTAGTAGCCAATCTGTTAGGTGAAATAGCTCTACACCGTTTTATACTCGATCTTTGTTGCTGCGATGGCCTTCGATAGTTCGATGGCTGTGTGCTCGGCCTCATTGACTGCTGAAATAGCCTGCCATAATTTAGCACTCAAATCTTTTTGTTGAATTAGCTTTACATATATTTCGTTACTTAGATTTGCTCGTCCAAATATCTTGCCATAGCTTTAGACATCGACCTAGGTATTTTTTTCTGGACTTCATAAAAAAGCATATATGTTTTTCCTTTAATATCTAGTAGAAGAACTAATTTGTATGTCTAACAGATGGACATGACTTGGATAACTTCTGCTCGAAGATTCTCCGCTGCATATGTCGAGGGGGTTGAACACTTCATGAAGTTTATCAAAGCAGAGTACGGTGGTCCGAAATCAGATGTGCTCTGCCCGTGTAGAAGTTGTATGAATTCAGTTACAAGACCCCAGTCAACTGTGCAAAATCATCTACACTTGTATGGGATGTCGGTCACATATACTAGGTGGGTTCATCATGGTGAAGGTGTGAACGTCAATGTTATTGACTATGTGGAAGCAGCAGATCACCATCTTGATCTGCCTGATGCTCAGGTGGAAGAGGAGGAGGAGGAGGTGGTGGCGGAGCCAGTGAGTTTGACCAACATTGAAACAATGCTACGAAATGCTCGTGCATTCCATGAACTTTCACCTGCAGAAGAAAAACGGTGGGCTCGCATGTCGGAACAATGCAACGTGGCTGTCACCCCAGGAAATAAGCTGTCAGTATTCTCAGCTATGGTCACCTTTCTTCAGGTGAAGACATCTGAGCGGATGACCAACAAATCATTCGATGCGATGTTGGCTGCTTTCCACAAAGCTTTCCCAGATGCGTCTGAGCTGCCACACACCTACAGTAAAATGAAGAATTTCCTTCGTGCAGTTGGAATTGGATATGATATGATCCATGTTTGTAAGAATAATTGTGTTCTGTTTCGAAAGGATTATGCCAACTTAAGTGAATGCCCCGAAATGCAAATCATCAAGATGGAAAGATGGCGATGCTATGAAGAGAATTCCTCATAATGTTCTGAGACATTTTCCAATTACACCAAGATTGCAGAGGTTGTTTCATGATGCTGAAACAAGAGAGGATGTATTGTGGCATTCTAGGAACTAGGAGTACAGAGATCAGAATTTAATGAGCCATCCATCACATGGTAGTGAGTGGAAAAGCTTCAATCAGAAACACAAAAAGTTTGCTGCTGACCCGAGAAACATTAGACTTGGCTTAGCTTCAGATGGATTTAACCCATTTGGCCACCAGAGCGCCACATATAGCATGTGGCCAGTGCTTGTTATCCCTTTCACATGCCTCCAAATGTCTGCACCAAAGAATCAAACTACATGATGGCCTTGCTCATCCCAGGTCCAAAAAGTCCTGGAAAGGATTTTGATTTGTTCATGGAGCCTCTTGTGGAGGAACTTCAACAGCTATGGAGGGGTGTTCTCATTCGAGACCTATATAGCAGCCCACCAGCTGATTTCTTTTTGCGTGCTGTTATAATTTGGTGCATCCATGATTATCTAGCTTTGGGCACTATGTCAGGGTGAACGACACATGGTTACAATGCATGTGTTCGCTGTGACAGGAATCCGCTGTCATACGCAATGCATGAGTACTTAGCAAGATCTGTTACATTGTACACCGCCGTTTCCTTGCCAAGGACAAGCCGCATCCTAGAAAATACTGAAGACATGTGTTCAATGCAAAGCATGAAAACTGTGATGCGCCAAAGAGGCTCACCACCGATGAGTTACAAGTGGAATTAGAGAAGGTCAGGCATATTACACCAGGAAACCATCCTGGTAATGGTAGCGGGAAAAGCAAGCGTGGTAGGGCAGAAGAGAGATTATTGTTTACCCGCAGGTCCACTTTGTGGGACTTGGAGTATTGGAAAGATTTAGATCTGCGGCATAATCTTGATGTGATGCACATCGAGAAAAATATATGTGACAACATTATCGGCACACTTCTTAATATTGAAGGCAAGACGAAAGATACCTTAAGATCTAGGATTGATTTGACACACCTGGGTATCAGACAGGATTTGCAGGTGCAAGATGAAGGTAAACCACGGGATATGGCACCAGCTGTGTACGTCTTGGACAAGATAAAAAGAAAAGAATTCTGCGAGGTCCTGTCACGTGTGAGATTCCCACATGGATTTGCTTCCAACCCTGAAAGGAGAGTCAGTGCAGATGGAAACAAGGTACAAGGGTTGAAAACTCATGACTGCCACGTCCTACTTCAAAGGGTTTTACCTGTTATCCTTAGAGGATTGGGCCGCCCTGACTTATACAGAGCAGTTGCAGAGTTGGGGCAATTCTTCAGGGAACTCTGTAGTAGAAATATCAGGATAGATGCTTTGGAGCGTCTTAGAGACAAGATACCAACTATCCTATGCGACCTTGAGAAGATATATCCTCCAGCCTTCTTTGATGTGATGGTGCATTTGGCTGTTCATCTACCTGATGAGGCACTACTTAGAGGTCCAGTACAGTATGGCTGGATGTACCCTATTGAAAGGCGGCTAGGCACTTTCAAGGGCTATGTTAGGAACAGAGCTAGACCCGAGGGTTCCATTGTAGAGGCCTACATTTCTACAGAAGCATTGACATTCTGCTCAAAATACATTGAAACAGCTGATCAGCTTAGCAAAGAGGTGGGTGAAGACAATCCCAGGCTCAATGTTTTCGATTATTCTGTTCGAGTTATAGGGAAGAGTCGACAAGAGGACAAACCTAAAGATTTGGACAAAATGGTTTGGTATGTGTTGAATAACTGTCCTGTGATACTACCTTATATCAAGTAAGTGCTAAGTACTGCAGCTTATACATCGTAATCTACTAAACTTGTAGCACATTCTTATATATTTAGATGTTTGACGCGATCACTATGTTGTGCAGCATCTACAAAAAGGAGTTACTGCCGCAAAATCCAAGAAACATTGATAAACTGGTTTTGGCACGATTTGCGAAATGGTTCAAGAGCCATGTAAGCTTTTGAATTGCACTGTCAGTTTTTTAATATATTGAGTACATAAGATGATCAGCTTGTCTATTTTCTAACCATAAGTTAAGAAGATGCGGGATGATGGGCAGGCAGTTGATGATGCCCTTTACTCACTACCAATGGGTCTTGAAACTCGAGTAAGACATTATGAATCTTGCGTTGTTGGAGATGTGAGCTACAACACCCTTGCACGAGACGAAGGCAGGAAGACACAAAACAGTGCCATCATGAGCACAGATACGTATGACAAAGAGACAACTGAAATGTATGCTAACATAACAGACATTGTTCAGTTGCAGTATATCCCCAGTTTCGAGGATCATCGGTGTGTGGTTCTGTTGTGCTGTCATTGGTATAACCTGTGTTCCAGGATCGCAAAACCCAGAGCTGATGATTATTTCAAATCCATCAATGTCAAGGCGGTGTACCAGACCAACGAGCCTTTTATTTTGGCAAATCAAGCAACACAAATATTTTTCTTGGAAGACACATTTGCACGTAGCGATGACTGGAGAGTATTGCAAAGGTTTGAGCAGAGGAATTCGTTCAATGAAGTTGAAAAACAAGATGATGCTTACACTGCTCCTGATGTACAAGATAACACAGATGTTCCTAATATCTTTGAGAACCATCACGTCAATGACGCCAGCGAAAAGATTGCCTGTCGTGCTGTGGACATACAAGAGTTGATCAAGAAGAAGCCAACGTTCGAGGACGTTGAGGACGAAGAAGAAGATGACATCGTGGGGAATTACGATTCAGACTGATACACATGGCGAAGATGTTGACGCTGCTGCTGCGGATGATGATTACATTGCTTTTCTCGTATTTGCCTGTCAGAAGACGTTTTTTATCTACTATGTGAAATTGTGTTTGCTATGACAACTGAAACCTGATGAACATGTTGTTTACTATTTTCCTGTGAGAACATCACTTGTTATGTATGCTGATTTGTGTTTGGTGATTGTATGACGACTAAAACATGATGACATTGTTGTTTAGTTGTACTCATATTTGGCTGTGAAACTTGAATTTGATGACATAGTTTGCTGTTGGACTGCAATTTGCTCGACGTCTTCGAATGAGAACAAAGCTGACCCAACAGGGCCTCTGCTAATTTATTTATTTATTACCAAAAGGGCCTCTGCTATTTATTTATTTATGAGCAAAAGGGGATACCCCCTGATTTCCATTAATAGAAATCATTAGATGTTCACACCACTACGCCCAGCCTGCTACACAGGTTTCATTCATTACTAGTTTCAGCAAAGTGCTCATGTCATAGCCACTGAATACATCACAAGTGCTACATACACTGCAAATAAAGAGACAATCATCCTACAGAGCACATCGATTTTGTCCATTATCTTCACAAGCTCTTTCATCTCCTCATTGTTGTCAAGGCCGTTCAACAGCTGTTGCTTGGCCATGATTAGAGGAACCGCATCTTTAACCTTCTGCTCTGCATCTTCCTCTTTTGTCGTTCCTTCAGTTACTTGTCCAACACCCCAACCTGCTGGTATTGGGATTCCTCAGCTAACCAAATAATCAACGTAGTTGCACTCCCCCACATCAGCAACTTCCCAGAAATACAAATCACATGAATCTTCCCTTTTCTGCACGAATCAAATTGGAAGATCATCAACCAAACTATTAAAAAAATCAGCAACTGAAAGCAGCAGAACAGCACTTAAACATATTATTACCCCATGATTCAGGCATTTGTAGAAGACTCGGCCAGGGTTGAGGATTGTGGTTGAGATGCGACAGATGACTCTGTGTGATTTGCAGCTGTGGCACCACACCAACGGCAGCGGGTTGCGATGAGCAACCGGCTGCGGTGCGCGTGCCGGCGGGGGTGTGATGAGACCCACAGGCGATGGTACGGGTGGCGACTTGGCGCATATCTGGTTGTTGCCTGCTGAAGAGTAGGTGGACGAGCAGCCAGCGGACATGGTTGCTGCGGCCAGAGCTTCTGATGCTAGGCAGAGTAAGTAGAGAAGAGGAGAAGCGAACGTTGGATATGTCAGTTTCATTACTTGCAGAGTAGCATAGCACCATATATAGTCATAGTCTAGGTTTGGTTCGAACCAGCTACAGGAGCACGTCTCTCTTTTTTCTAAAACTCAGCAACGTCTCTTTACTAGTACACTAGCTTGTTCCGTACGCCTTCTCAAGTCTTTGATTCCTCCAGCTGACATCTGGGACCCACCGGAAGGGCCTCTGTATTTCGCGAAAAAAATGTGCCCCCCGCTGACAGGTCGGACCCACCAGCTATCTTCGCACGCAAGGAAGTGCCTCCTTATTACACAAAAAAATGAATACTCCCCCTGCCAGCTGGAACCCAGCATAGTGGGAGGCTGACTTGTGGGCCTACCAAGTTGAAGGGGACGGAGGGCTTTGTCAACTTAGTCAATATGAACGATTCTAGCTCCAGTTACCGTACGATGTTCATCCAACGGCCGTAGTGCTTCTTCAACCTCTGGTCTTCTTGCTCCAGCCACCCAAACCAGCGCCGGTCGTGCCTCGTGCTCCTGCCTCCCGTGGCCGGCTGCGATGCCGTGGAGGCCTCATCGCCCCCTACTACTCCCACCGCTGGCCAGGCCATCCCTCTACTCACCCACACCCCCTGTTATTCTGCGGCGACGGCAGCCTCACACCGCAGCCGAACCAGTGAACCCTCGTACTCCTCTCCGCGTGGGCATCCACTGCCGCGTCTTCCCCGGCTCCGCGTCGTCCCCTTCCTAGGCCTCGCCGTCGTCCACCGCCTTGGTGCTCTCGGCGCGGCGTGGTCAATGTGGTATAAGTTCTCTGCCACGCACTTGGGGCCTTACTAAGTTGACGCGTCCCCTAAAAAAAGAGAGTTGACGCGTATGCAAGGCTTTGTCAACTTATAGTCAACACACGGTTCTAGCAGCAGTGGCCGTTGGATGTCCATCCAACGGATGCCGTGCTTCTTCTTCAATCTCGGATATTCTAGCTTCACCCGCCCAAAAAATGATTCCCCCCTGACATCTGGGGCGCACCGCTTCGGAAGCTGACCTGTGGGCCTACTAAGTTGACGCGTCCCAAGGGCTTTGTCAACTTAGTCGATATAAACGATTCTAGCTGCAGTGACCGTACGATGTCCATCCAACGGTCGTCGTGCTTCTTCAACCTCTGGTCTTCTTGCTCCAGCCGCCCAAAGCAGCGTCGGTCGTGCCGCCTGCTCCTGCCTCCCGTGGCCGGCTATGCTGCCGCGCAAGCCTCACCGCCCCCTACTACTCCCACCGCTGGCCAGGGCATTATTCTACTCTCCCACACCCCCTGTTATTCTGCGGCGATGGCAGCCTCACACCGCAGCGAACCAGTGAACCCTCATACTCCTCTACGTGTGGGCATCCACTGCCGCGTCTTCCCCGGGTCCACGTTGTCCCCTTCCTAGGCCTCGCCATCGTCCACCACCCTGGTTCTCTCGGCGCGGCGTGGTCAACGTGGTCAAGGAACGACTTCCATCGGAAGAGTACTGTACGTGGAGAGGCTGACAGCTGGATCCACGGCCGCAGCTGGGTCCACGGCCACAGCCCAGTTTTTTTGTGATTTGCCAAGTAAGTCGCTTTGTCAGGCCTGTTGGGCTGCAAATCTTTCAAGACGAGGAGAGCTTCATTCGGCTGTCCGAGAAAATGGCCTATCAGTAATGAGAAATGGGCTGCACATTTTTAAAACACATCAAACCGGCAATTAGTTTCAAATTTCTTTTTTTCATTTCGAGATTTTAAATTGCATTGATTTATATGCGTGGACAATTTTTTGGATTTTATATTGATATACATTTATTTTTTAAATCAGTTTGAATGTGACTCGAAATTTCGGGATTAAAAACAGTTCGGACCGCACCGAAATATGCAAAATTTCGTATATTTTTTTAACCGTGGCCACAATATGGGTTGTAATGCTAACAAAAAGAATATGGGCTCCAAAAAATAACCTTAAGAATTAGCAAATGGGCTGTAAATTGTTAGAAATAATGGCAGATGGGCTGTATGCTGTTTTTCACAGATTTGAGGCTTTCCTAAAAAAAGGTTGACGCACAAGCAGTGACTGTTGGATGTCCATCCAACGGCCGTCGTGCTTCTTCAATCTCTGCTCTTCTTGCTCCAGCCTGTCAAACAAGCGCCGGTGGGACTGCCTGCTCCCTCCTCCCCGCGGCCGGTTGTGCTGCCGCGCAGGCCTCACCGCCCTACGGTACTCCCATCGCTGGCCTAGCCATCCCTCTACTCACCCACGCCTGCTGTTATTCTCCAGTGACGGCTGACGAACCAGCAAACCCTCGTACAGTCGTACTCCCCTCCGTGTGGGAAACAACTACTGAGTCTTCCCTGGCTCCGTGTCGTTCCCTTCCTAGGCCTCGCCGTCGTCCACCGCCCTGGTGCTCTCAGTGCGGCCTGGTCAACATGGTCAACGACCGACATGCATCTGAAGTGGACTGTACATGGAGAGGCTAACAGCTGGGTCCACGGCCGCACGCAAGGAAATGCCTCCTTATTACGCGCAAAATAATGATTCCTCCACCTAACATCTAGGACCCACCGAAAGGGCCTCTGTATTTCGCAAAAAAAATGTTACCGCCACTAACAGCTCGGACCCACCAGCTATATCTTCGCACGCAAGGAAGTGCCTCCTTATTACGCACAAAAAAAATGAATACTCCCCCTGCTAGCTGGGACCCAGTATAGTGGGAGGCTGACTTGTGGGCCTACTAAGTTAACGGGGACGGAGGGCTTTGTCAACTTAGTCAATATGCACGATTCTAGCTCCAGTGACCGTACGATGTCCATCCAACGGCCGTAGTGCTTCTTCAACCTTTGCCTTCTTGCTCCAGCCGCCCAAACCAACGCTCGTCGTGCCTCGTGCTCCTACCTCCCGTGGCCGGCTGCGATGCCGCGGAGGCCTCACCGCCCCCTACTACTCCCACAGCTGGCCAGGCCATCCCTCTACTCACCCACACCCCCTGTTATTCTGCGGCGACGGCAGCCTCACACCGCAGCGAACCAGTGAACCCTGATACTCCTCTACGCGTGGGCATCCACTGCCGTGTCTTCCCCGGCTCCGCGTCGTCCCCTTCCTAGGCCTCGCCGTTGTCCACTTCCCTGGTGCTCTCGGCGCGGCGTGGTCAACGTGGTCAAGGAACGGCTTCCATCGGACGTGGACTGTACGTGGAGAGGCTGACAGCTTGGTCCACGGCCGCAGCAAGGAAATGCCTTCTTATTACGCGGAAAATAATGATTCCTCCACCTGACAGCAGGGACCCACCGGATGAGCAACCGTATTTCGCAAAAAAACGTTTCCCCCCTGACTGCTACCAGCTACATCTTCGCACGCCAGGAAGTGCGTCCGGGCAAAAAAAACGATTCGCCCCCCTGACTGCTGGGACCCACCAGCTACATCTTCGCACGCAAAGAAGTGCCTGACAGTCGGTACCCACCTGGTCGAAGCATACGTAGCGTTGTCATTCTGGTCGCGAACGTGTACGTACATACTGGTCGATGTAGAGGCGCGCACGTGTCGTAGTAGAGGCACGCACGTAGCATGTACACGTACGTACAGCGACCAGGGTGCAAGAAAGTAAATACGGCCACGTACGTACATACGGGCGGGGTCTCGAACGCCTACTCGCGCGTACGTACGGCCAGTGCTCGTGTACATGGCTGGGTCGGAACGGAGAAACTGCGTCGTCGTCGTGTTCATGGGGAGGCAACGGAATGCGTCGTGTTCATCGGGAGGCAACGGAACGCGTGGGAGCCAACCGGCTTGGACGGAACAGCCGATGGAAACGAGGCCTGGCGTACCGCACAACGGAGGAAACGGCCTTGTGTTCGACCGGTCACGTTCGAAACGGGATCCTGTTCATCGGGAGGGGTCTGGCGTACCGCAAACCGGAGGAAACGGACCTCCTACGGTCGAAATGGGGTCCTGTTGATCGGGAGGGGTGTGGCATACCGCAAAACGGAGGAAACAGACTTGTGTTGGAACGCTACGGTCGAAATGGGGGTCCTGTTCATCGGGAGGGGTGTGGCGTACCGCAAAACGGGACTCCACGGGATACGGTTCATCTCCACCGTCGACCCCCTCCAGCCTCCACCTGCGACTGTTCATCCACGGGCTCCTGTTCATCCAGCCTCCATCGCGCGCTCCTCCACCGGCTACTGTTCAACCAGCCCTCTCCACGTGCTCCTGTTCAACTACCCCTCCACGGGCTGCTGTTCATCCAGCCCTCCACCGTCTACTGTTCATCCAGCCCTCCACGGGGTCCTGTTCATCCAGCCCCAACCGGCTCGATCGATCGGGGTCCTGTTCATCCAGAGGCAACACCACGGGGTCCTGTTCATCCACCCACACCGGGAACTGTTCATCCAAACCCCCCAGCAACGCTCACTGTTCATCCAGAGGCAGCATCGATCGGCTTCAGTTAGCAGCAGTAGCGAAGGAATCGCTCGATCGGGTTCAGTTAACAGCCATTGATCGATCGCTCGGGTTCAGTAACGCGTAGCCTACAGTGCAATCGCTCGGGTTCAGTAGGCGAACGCCTCGCTCGAGTTCAGTTAGAGCCCAACACCCCGCACCCACGCGCGTGCGTGTACGAGAGAAACGCGCAAACCTCCGTGCATCGCTCGGCCCCGACCACCCACCGTAACATGGAACACCCCGATATTTTCCTAGCCCTCGCTTCTACCACGGTTTTTTCCGTCATGGACGGCCCAAAGAATGTCATGCAGCCGCGTCTCCGGCCTGCCCAGGACGAAAAGCCCATTTTCTGTCATGATTTTTTATCATAGAAGTAGGAGCCCACCACATCTATGATGATACAGGGTTTTGTCACAATTATCGTCATAGAAGTGTCATAAGTATGACAAAAAAATTTCGTTCGGCCCAAAATGTCACGGATGTGTCTTTTTTTTGTAGTGCATATTGCACCACAAAAAAATCAATTTTTTGGCTATTTTAAATGATTTTACTGTTCACACTCGGAGCATATAGACCTTTGTGCAGAAATGCCGCATCTAGATTACGCTTCTTTCTATATCTACGCGATTGCATTTTTTTAATTTATCTATGTAGGTGCAAACCTTGGTCAATCTCTAGATCATCATGCTAGGAAATCCAGTGAATGGTTACTTGATCTGTAGCCGCAAGTCCTTGCATCTTCCTTTTTATCATTGCTGGATGAGGAATGGCCATCCTCTATTGGGATACGCAAGCTGTTTGATGGAAGTTGTGCTTGGGAAGGGAAGTTGTGCTTGGGAAGGTCTGTCTGATGACCCACAAGTATAGGGGATCAATCGTAGTCCTTTCGATAAGTAAGAGTGTCGAACCCAACAAGGAGCAGAAGGAAATGACAAGCGGTTTTCAGCAAGGTAATGTCTGCAAGCACTGAAATTGTAAGTAACGAGTAGTTTGATAGCAAGGTAATTTGTAACGAGCAAGTAATGGTAACGATAACAAAAATGCAGCAAGGTAGCCCAATCCTTTTGAGGCAAGGGACATGCCAAAACGGTCTTATGATAAGCAAAGCGTTCAATATAAGCAGTAGGAACAACTGGATCAACATTATAAATTATAGTTTCATCTTTAGCTATTACTGGTTCTTCAATTTCTTCTTGGATAGGTGGGTGATATTTGAACCACTTCTCCTTAGGGAGATCAACATGAGTAGCAAATGATTCACAAAAAGAGGCTACTGTCTCAGAGTCAAGTCCATATTTAGTGCTAAACTTTTGAAAAGCATTGGTACTCATAAAAGATTTAACACAATCATACTTGAGCTTAAATACCTGACTCTTTACCTTTGTCAAGTTCCCAATCTTCAGAGTTGCATTTAATTATTTCTAAAAGATCCCACCGGAAGTCAATAGTCTTCTTCATAAAGAAACCAGTACAAGAAGTATCGAGCATGGATTGATCATCACAAGAAAGCCAAGCATAAAAATTCTGAATGATAATTTCTCTTGAGGGCTCATGATTAGGGCATGAATATAACATTGACTTAAGCCTCCCCCAAGCTAGAGCGATACTTTCTCCTTCACGAGGCCAAAAATTATATATATAATTCCGATCACGATGAAACTAGATGCATATGATATTTTTTTGGTGAAATTCCAATTTCAATCGATTCCAATTCCAAGATCCAATATCATGGCATAGTCCATACCATGCCAATGCTTTTCCCTTCAAAGATAAAGGGAAAACCTTATTACCCTAGTCCGATCGGTGACCAGCAGACTTCCTTAGTCCCCGACAGGCGGCATGTCCAGCAGATGGTCACATACACCTAGCATGCTTTCCGACGACATATCGGCCATGTCTTCTAACGCCCGACATCATCCGCCGGCAACTAAAGTGCAGTAATCTGAAAATTGGCATCGGGGGTGTAAACTTATCGACCATAGGAAGAGGAAGAATTCGTGGACCATAGGAAGAGGAAGAATTCGTGGGGATCGAGGAGTGAAAATTGTGTGGGAAAAAGAGGAGGATGTCGGCATCCTGGAGAAGAAACTCGAACGGTCTTTCGAGACATGTCCGTGGACCAGAATATAAAATATATTTCAGCAACTATGAAGCAATATAAAATATAGTCGCTTGACAAATTGAAAATATGACCAGAATCAAAGATTTGATGATGTGCTCACATGGATGGACGGAATAAGCTCCAATCTTCAGGAGAGTGATGATTTGAGCATATTGAGGACATGGAAAAATTTCAACTCATTTGGATAAGCCTAGTTAGAACCTCCTTCACAAAGCCCCTTTCTGGTCAAAAACTTTAGAAATTAATTGAGGAATATTTACTAGGCAAATAAAGTTGAATTTTGGCATGTGGCAATGATATGGATATGAAAGAGTGCCCAAAATGTTTGGGGGCAATCAAGAAGATATAAATGACACTTCCTTCACAAAGTGCCATTCAGGGCAGAATAAGAAAATGAATATTTGTGAATTATCTTTGAACATGGCAACGAAGGATTTTGACATAACTATAGAAGATATGTCCCAAAGGATTTATGAGAATTTTGTGGGATACAATGGCAAGATAGAAATATAGGTTGCTTCACAACCTAGGGAAAAAAGGATTATTCCTTTAATAGAAAAAAAAAAAGAATATTCCCAATAAAAAGAATTTGGGATTGGGAAAGATGAAAATGACATGGTCTTGGGATGGATTTGAGACTGACAAGCCACTTTAGAGAGTGAGAAGAGATAATCTTCCCAGGTTTCCAGACCACAGAGCCGCATAAAACAAATCCAAAGCAAAAACCCAAAGAAATTCAAAAGAAAAGGAAAGGGCCAAAATCTAGGGTGTTACACAACCCCTAGCCCGACGAGCGTTTTTTAACCATCAAAATACATTGTATAGTGCGAATACGTGATGTACTTTCTAGGGAGCTTGGCTTCTGTCCATTCAGCCACGAAATCTGCCAGCACCTGAGATTCAATAGCTCGGCACGACCGATATGTTATTTCGAAGGGAAGGAGCTCTATGGCCCACATGGCGATGCGTCCCGTGGTGTCCCTATTGTTAATTTTGTCGTTTAAGGGCACTTTGAATGCCACGGTGACCGAGTATTCTTGGAAGTAGCGCCGAAGTTTTCTTGATGCCATGAAAACGGCATAGGCCATCTTCTCATAATGTGGATATCGTGTTTTACACGGAGTTAGGACTTCGGAGACGTAGTACATGGGCTTTTGAACCTGAAGCTTATGGCCCTCCATTTCTCGTTCGACCATGGGAACCGCATTGACTATCTGGTTAGTGGCTGAGATGTATAGTATCATCGGCTCACATGTGTCTGGTGCCGTTAAAATGGGATTTGTGGCGAGGAGGGCTTTAATTATCTTCCAGGGTGATCGCTGCCTCGGTGATCCACTTAAAATTCTTGGTTTGTTTTAGCAATCTGTAAAGGGGTAGAGCTTTTTTCCCGAGCTTTGAGATGAAGCGGCCACACAGCCTGCCAAATTTTGGACGTGTTTGAGCTCGGTTGGCACCTCTCTAGTCAGGCCAGGGCTTTAATTTTGGTTGTGTTGGCTTCAATTCCTCGGCTGGACACAATGAAGCCGAGGAGTTTGCTCGCCGGCACACCGAAGACGCATTTTTTGAGGTTTAGCTTAATTTGTACTCCCGCAGACTGGTGGATGTTTCGCGAAGGTTGTCGACCAGTTGTCCGGCGTGTTTGGTTTTGACAACCACATCGCCGATATAGGCCTCTACGGTTTTTCTGATGTGTTTTTTCAAACATGTTTGGATCATACGCTGGTACGTTGCGCCAACGTTTTTCAGTCCGAAAGGCATTGTGTTAAAGCAAAAGAGCCCGTAGGGCATGATGAATATGGTTGCAGCCTGGTCGGATTCCTTCATCTTTATATGGTGGTATGCCAAGTAGGCGTCTAGAAAACACAACAAGTCATGCCCTGTTGTGGCATCCACGATGTGGTCAATGCGTGGTATGGGGAAATTTTGGACGGTAGGAAGAGGTAGAATTCGTGGGGACTGAGGAGTGAAAAATGTGTGGGAAAAAGAGGAGGCCGAGAGGGTCTTTCGACACGTGTCCCTGGAACTCCCACTCCTCTCTAAAGCGCGGCACCCTCCTTCGCTTCTTCCTCCACAAACCCCCGGTCTTGCGTAGTCGAAGAGAGAGAAAAACCCTCGCCGTCGAGAATGAGGGCCGCTCTCCGCCTCGCCTCCGCCCTCCGCCGCCTGCCAGCTCGCACCGGCGACCTCGTGTCCTCGCAGGCCGTCCTCCCGCCGCTCGCCGGCCGCGCCCCCCTCCTCTCACGCGCCCTCTCGCTCCCTCACCTCCCCGCCGCCGTCCGTCGTTTCTCGGACAAGAGCCCAAAAGACCACCTTGACCGCGCCACCACCCTGATCAAGCAAGGGGAGCTTCTCGTCGAGGAAGGCAAGGTCATTTCCCGTCACCTCCCAAGGGGGTCAAGGACTCCACCAAGGATCGGCTTCGCGACTTCAAATCAGGCCTATCGGAAATCATCAGGTACTCGTCTTTTGCTTTGTGAGTTGAATTCCTCCTCAGTTCCTATCTTATGGCGGGATTGGGGGGAAAAAGAAGCGTTTTGTTGGCTTATTATGGAAAAAAAAACTCCGTTTGGGCCTGATTGGGCTTGAAAACCGTTTGTTGTTCTTTGGATTTGACGGTTGATTCTGCTGCAGGCTGCAATTTCGCCATCATTGGGTAAACCGCGTTGCTTGGCTGAGGATCTCAGTGCACTCTTTACTTATCCTCGTCACCGGTGGGATCCTCATCCATCTTGGGGGCTCTTACCTGTTGGACTTATGCAAGCCTCACATGAAGGCGATTGCTACCAAGGCAATTGACAAGGCGGAGGAGAGGGGTAAGGAAGTGGCAAGGTCGGACAAGTCGAGGGCGGCGGCTCAGAAATTCATCGATCAGGCCATCAACAGTTTCTCCATATGGGCGCTTGTGTTTGGCTGGAAGAAGAAGAAGGATGAACCCAAGAAGGAGGAGGAGGAGGCACCCAAGAAGTAGAGGCTCAAGCCCAAGGAGGAGGGCACAAGCAATTTTTTGTTCATTGAAAGGGGGTCCCGCGATTGACTGCGCCAATCAGTTTTTATTTCTCAATCTTTACTTTGGTGCTCTCAAACTTATCAATGTGTTGCCTGTAATGGTTCAAGATCTCTGTTTTGGGTCGGTCCTGTGAGAATTTTAATATCCAATATTTAGTTGACTGATGATGTTTCTTTTAAGGAGGAGTTTGGGTACTTTGATATATATATATATATGTTTCTAACCTGTCAATTTGCGGGCATTGAGGCTACCAATTGTGCTGCACGCTCTGCGTCGCAAGTCTATGTAATGTTCAGGTGCCTGATGTGTTCCCGGTTCTTGTGGCGGCGCACACGGCCCTGCTATCCAAGTCGGGGGAGTCGCTGGCCACGAGGACCCTGCACTCGGAGCTCGTTTACAACTACTCTGGCTCGAAGCATGTGGGTTGCTCTACATCTTACTTCTTCATCCTCTTTTCACAGACTTGTTATTATTACTCTGTGTCTGTGTGCACTTGATCTTACATTACATGATGATGGCATTATTGCTCTAGTGCGGGTTTAGTGACATCTTGGTTGGTTTTGTGTTTCCTAGATAACAGAGTCCCTGAAGCGACGCGGCATCACTGAGGACACGCGATATATCCTGGCTGCCGAGTTTGATGCTTCAGACAAGGAGGTATAATGTTCAGAATGCACCCCTTGTTCGGACATGGTTTTGAACCTGTCAGTTTCTTGCGAATAACCCTGCTTGAATTGTTTGAATCTCGCTTGAGCACCACAAGTCTGAAGTTTTGAACTTTCCTGCCCTGACGGTTGTAGTGTATAAACTGAAAAATCTTTCAAAACCTAGCTGAAACTTTCTTGCTTTGGGCATCTAGCGTTAGTGCTCTAATTATGGGCCTTGAATCAAGAGCTTCTTGTAACTACTCAAGATTTCGGTAAATAACTTGAAGCGTTTTATGTCTATCACAGTCTGGTTCATGTTACCAGATATCTGAAAAAAAAACATTATAAGAAACCAAAATTCTCATATTTGATCTGTGGTCAGTGTGTCGATTAGATCATGTGCCCGGCGAGCAGACTAGATTGGATCATTTGATTTCACATGGAGTCCGTCAGAATGCAATTCTATGACGAATTTGGTTTTGCGGGGCCTGCGTGAATAGTATACCTTATCGTTTATGTTATACATGTATGATCCTGGCCTGTGGGACGCAGCTGCAACTCCAACTCGGTATTTGAAGTCCTTCCTGCTGAGTGCAGTCACCAGCTCTTTTTGTTTTGTTTTTTTTGACAAAAGAGTCCTTCCTTCTATCGTTTTATGTTGGCTTTGAATATGCAAAAGATTCATATTTCTACCACCTTCAGTTTATCAACATCGATGCGTCGGGCCCATCACCAGCCCCAAACTTGTAGCATATTTATCAAGTGCAGTAACCTGTTCTCCTCACTTGGCTTTTTGGTATGTTATGATTCTCTTACTACTGTAGCTTGCCTGGATGGTTACATATCGTTAGATGAACAAATTTAAAAACAGAGTTTTCTTTATCCTCTCTTGTAATGTTAGTTATGTGACACCGATAGAAGGCAGAGCAGATCGCCAAAACTCCTAGCAAGTGGTTAATTATGACAGGCCGTTGGCATTTAGAAATATTTGACGAGACATTGGTTTAGCAAATAGAGATTTGCTTTGAGAAATAAGGGTCATTTTCCAATTTTAGTCTAGGATGCTTGTGATTAGTTAATCCATTCAAAGGAGATGCACTTTTTGGTTTTAATCATTGTTTGGGTCAAACATATACGATGGGTTACTGTGTTTATAGATTATTTGTAAATTCTGTTCCTTGACCTTTGTGTGCTTGTCGTTCGGCATGTACATAATTTGCAGTTTTATGGAGGGCATATATGTTTGTCATACTGCCTGCTGTAACATGGATTGTCCTTATTCAGTTCATTTTTCTTTCTTCAAATAGAGAGTACAAATTAGCGATGGTAGCCTTGAATCAGTTTGAACCTTTTACTCTTGCTGTACCATGGTTACTCTAGCTAGTTATAAGAGAAATGCTTACACGAATTTTATTATGTGTTCTGTAAATAGATTGAGTTTTGATGTACAGGTCTAGCCATGGGTCTCTTGTTTGAAGGGTGTATGTTTGTATGTGTATTTCTAAAATGAAAATGGTCTTGAAGTCAAATTGCATATTTGTGTCTGTGAACTTTTGATGCACTTACGTAGTCTTTTTGTATTTTGCCTGTGCACAAGAAGACAGTCAGGCCTTGTGAATCTAACACAAGAGCTAGTGCATCAAGTGAGTGAAGGCATCAGGCTTTTCTCGTTATTTTATTCTGTTACTCTACTAAACTGCCACACCACACATACATATATCAATGTTGTGGTGAAACAACACAGGATGAATATGTGGCATTAATGGTTTTAGCAATAATGAGTTAAATTTCTGAAATAGTACTGGTGGGCAAATATTTATCTTTCTTTTTCTATTTAAGGATTGAACTTGTACTTTCTATTGCCACTCGTGGGCAGTCTGAAACATTGGAGTAGCTTTTTACCTGTCGTTGATCTCTATTGCCAGCCTGATAATATCTGAGGTGATATTACAAAGAGATTCACCACGTGCTTATGATGAAAATAATTTGCTCGCCTGGTGCCTATCCTATCGGTGCGAGCATCAATCACGGCACGTGCAGCCCCGGTAGGTCGAGGCGGACTGGAGCACGGTGAGTCCTGACCAGTGACGCCGCGGTGTTGCAGTAGAAGAAGAAGGTGCACCGGGCTGACGATGAACATGCTTCTGTGTAGGTTGAGCTGGGCGACAGTCTCGCTGACGACCAGCACCACGAGGCACTGGTGGAACATCCACACCACATACGAGTATCTGTGGGAGTAGAAGAATAAAAAAAAAACATCCACACCACATACGAGTATCTGTGGAGTTGAAGAATACTATGCTCTGAAGCATGTCATAGCACACGGGGTTTGCATGAAACTGAGGGTCAGTGGGTCACTCCCTGACGCTCTTGTGTTGGGGTGTAGTCTTCCAGATCTCGTCGGATGAGAAGGCCGTTCTTTTCACGCCCAAGTGTTAATGGAATTAGGAGGTCCACTCATGGTGATTCCTTTAAAGGTAGGCAGGTTGCTTTTTCAATTATTATTTTGGCATGAATCCAAGATGTATCAATTAATTTTTTGATAACCTATTGGTTGTGCGATCTGCTGTTTCTCTCTCTTGCTGAACGGGTCGCGTGACGACGATGCCACACAGATCTGATGGTTACGCGCATCCACATCGAACAGCTCCCAAGTGACACAGGGAAGCCCTGGCTGGTCAACCGGCGTAGAGCAGCGCCCAGAAACAATTCTTTTGGGAATAAATTATTTATCGTTGCAAGCAAATTTTCATCATAATAGGTGCACTGCATGATTCGATGTTGGTTTCATTTCAATTCATTTTTATTACTATTTACATTTACCATGATTACTAATTACCAAAAAAAACATATATGAGGTCAAAGGAAATAAAAAAAAGGAAATATCTATTACCATTCAATAGATTTAGTAAAGAGCAAAATACATTACCATTCAATAGATTTAGTAGTTGCAAACCCTTTAATTTAGCATCAAAGGACGAGTCCCGTTACTAATGATGCCATCTAAGAACAAGCCATATGCATAATCCAACAAAGAATGTTAGCTATACATTATTTTGACAGGGCAAACTAGGAATATGAGCGTGAGCCATGCATCAACTTGCTCTCTCAAATATTTGATCAAGCAGCGCAAGCTGGCTGTCTACACTCAAAATCAGGCCGGCCGTTCCCGACCATGGACTGTTCAGAAATCCCCTTCCCTGCTTGCACATCTCATTGTTTTGTAAAAATCATGGGTATTCACATGAAGACGCAAGAATACCTCTAGCGTCGCCTCTGCTTTTAAGTTTGATCAAATTTGTAGAGTAATACTATATCAAAATCCATAATATCACATTGGTATTTTTAAATTCAACATGAAGTGAATTTACATACTTCTTTTGTTTAATATTGTGGATATCGATATTTTTTCTTTGAACTTGGTCAAAGTTTAAAAAAAGGGTCCCGATAACGTCCATACGTGTGGGCGTTAAGGGTTCTGGCCACCCATTTTGTGTGGTATCTAAATAACCAGTCCAGACGTCAACGTATGGGCAAAACAAGTAATGCCCACATGTCCGGTCTTTGATCTCGCGGTCCCTCTCACACGCCTACGTGTGGGCAAAATAGATAACGCTCACACGCCCGTACTCACGGCCCCACACGCTCCGCGTGGCAGTCATCATGGGTCCCCGCAGTTGCCATGGTCCGGACCCTCTTCCATATTCGTTTAACTGCAGTTGCCATGTTGCTGAACTACAGTTGCCATGTCTGACAACTACAGTTGTCATGGTTGCTCAACTGCAGTTGCCATCTCAGGTCAAGTGTCAGATGCCATTTTTGGACAACTGTAGCTGTTGTCATGTATGGTCTGGTCTACTACAGTTGCCATGATTTGAAAACTTTAGGAGTTGCCACCTACTAACACTAGACAGTTGCCATGTGGCACTAAAAAAAAGGCATGGCAAAAAAACATGTTCGAGTAAAGAGAGAGTTGCCATCTGCTTACAAGCACGCTAGGGCAGTTGCCATGTACCCTGCAAAAACACATGGCAACTCGGGTAAAAAAGAGTTGCCATCTGCTTACAAGCACGCTACTGCAGTTGCCATGTACCCTGCAAAACACATGGCAACTGACAGTTTTGGGTGTGGGAGATGAGACGGGCGTGTGGGTGAACTGATAAACGTCCACACACCAGCCCCTCTGCGTGCGTGAAAATTGGCGTGTGGGCGAACTGCTAAACGCCCACACACCAGCCCCTCCGCGTGGTGAAACAGGCGTGTGGGCGATCGGATGAATGCCCACACACCTGTCCAGTCCTACATGGCATAAAAAATCTGGCAAAATATGTCAAGATTCGTGCAAACACAAACGGACGTTGATTCATGCATATGGGCGAGATGCAAACGCCCACACGTGTGAGCGTTAGTATTTTCGTAAAAGAATAACTTTCTACAAAATTAATACCCCTTATACTTCTTTTGTTGGAACGTAAGAGGCCTGGGGCAGCAGCAAAAATGTGCTGACGTCCTTGCTGAACTTATCACAATTAGGTCGCACGCGTGTTTTCTTCAAGAAACTAAATTATCCTCTCACGATAACCAGAAACTTACCTCGTTTATCCCTAGACAACTCGACTTAGTTCATCACAAAGATGCCACGGGCACCGCTGGAGGTATCCTCTCGGAGGTCTCCTCAGCCCATTTTCCCATCTCCAATGCCGCACAGACTAGATTCACTCTCTCCTTAACTGTCTCATCGCTAGTCTCCCCATTACAAGTTCTCATCTCCAACGTTTATGCACCTACGAATCTCTCCCTCAAACTCTCCTTTCTTGCTGAATTGGCCGCTATTTGACCTCCCCCAAACACGCCCTGGATCGATTTCAAGCTCATGAGGCACGCTCATGATAAAAATAACGACACTTTTAGGCAACATGAAGCGGACTTGTTTAATCAATGCATCAATAGCCTTGCCCTCATTGAGTTCCCCCTGGTGGATAGAGCTTTTACTTGGTCCAATAAGCGAGATAAACCAACTTTGGAAAAACTGGACCTCATTTCTATTAAGAGAAAAGTATATTTTTCGTCCCTCAACTCTTGATGAAGTCTAAATTTGGTCTCTTAATTTCAAAACCGGACAACTTGCACCCCCTAACTATCGAAACCGGACAAGGTTTGTCCCTGGTCTCGATTTTGACCGGTTTTGGTGCCGACTCACCCCGGTTTTGACCCGTGCTCGCTCAAATTCACGTAATTCTTTTATATCCGTGAACTATTTGAAATTCACATACGCTTTTCAAATCTACGTAGTTTTTTCAAGGTCACGTATTTGTTTTAAAAAATAAACATACTTTTTTTTCAAATCAGTGAACTATTTTGAAATTTGCTTATTTTTTTCAAATTCATGATTTTTTTAACATTTGCGTACTTTTTTCAAATCCGCGTATTTTTCCAACATTGTGTAATTTTATGAACTCCAATTATTTTTTTAAAGCAATGAACTGTTTAAATTCGCTTACTTATTTCAAATCCGCATACTTTTCAAAGTCTGCGTATTGTTTTCAAATCGGGGTTCCTTTTATAATCCATGAACTTTGTTTGAAATTCACGTACTTGTTTCAAGTTGACATAATTTTTCAAATCCACATATTTTTGTGTAAAAAAATCCAAATCCATATACGCGGATTTGAAAAAAGTACACAAATTTTTAAAAAGTTCACGTATTTGAAAAAAGTACAAAAATTTGAAAACATTACGCAGACTTGGAAATGTACGGGAATTTCAGTCGGGACGGTCAAAATCGGGGTGGGACAGCACCAATACCGGTCAAAACCGTGACTAGGGATAAATCTTGTCCGGTTTAAGAAGTTAAGAGTGCAAGTTGTCCGGTTTTGAAGTTGAGGAATCAAATTTGAGGGACAAAAAATATACTTTTCTCGGGACCTTGCCTTCTCCGACTCCTCCTTATCCAGCCTAACTCGTTTTGTTTCCGCCATGTCCCCCTACTTATCTCCATTAACACCCCTTTCCCTCGTCCTGCGCTTTTTGGTTTTGAACTTGGCTGGGCCGAAAACCCAACTTGCCGGACTGTGGTTCAGGGCTCCTGGAACACAGCCCAACAACTCTCAAACGCCCTTCTCTCGCTAGTCCGTCCGCTCAAAAAATGTTGGCTCGCGAGAGCAACTAGTTAACGAGCGCTCCTTCGGGAGCCTCGCAACGATCAGCGCCACTTGGCGCGCTCTCAGCCATTTCGCCACGTGTCGCGCTTTGGGCGCTTCTTCCGGATTTTTTTTCGCACACGTTTTCAGGTTTTTTCGGGTTTTTTTCGACGTTTTGGTTTTTCACCGTCTTCCTTAGCTTTTCGAGCAAAAAAAAATTTGAAAAAAAATTGCGCAAAAAAACGCGTTTTTTTCTTCCGCAAGAGTCATGATTTTGTTTCCGCGAGAGGCAAGGTTTTGCTTTCGCGAGAGTCACGGCCGTGCCTCTCGGAAACGGGAAAAAAGCGTATTTTCTGTTTTTTCCTGTCGCGAGAGGCACAGTTGTGCTTTCGCGAGAGTCAATGTCGTGCCTCTCGGAAACGAAAAAAATACGTTTTTTATTTTTTTTCACGAGTGTCACGGTTTTGCTTCCGTGAGAGGCACGGTTAGGCTTTCGCGAGAGTCACATCTGTGCCTCTCAGAAACGAAAAAAATGTGTTTTCTATTTTTTTTTCGCGAGAGTCGCGGTTTTGCTTCTGCGAGAGGCACGGTTTTGCTTTCACGAGAGTCACGGCCGTGCCTCTCAGAAACAGAAAAAAAGCGCTTTTTCTTTTTTTCCTTTCATGAGAGTTACGGTTTTGCTTTCGCGAGAGTCACGGTCGTGCCTCTCGGAAACGAAAAAAAAACGTGTTTTCTAATTTTTTTTGCGAGTCACGGTTTTGCTTTCGTGAGAGGCACGGTTGTGCTTTCGCGAGAGTCACATCCGTACCTCTCGGAAACGGAAAAAAATGTGTTTTCTGTTTTTTTTTCGCGAGAGTCGCAGTTTTGCTTCCGCGAGAGGCACTATTGTGCTTTCGCGAGAGTCACGGTCGTGCCTTCTCGGAAAGGAAAAAACACGTTTTCTCTTTTTTTTTTCTTCCGCGAGAGTCACGGTTTTTCTTCCATGAGGGGCAAGGTTGTCGATTTCGTGAGAGGCATGGGCATTGCCTCTTTCGAAAAAGGAAACAATCCGTGCTCACGGTTCGGTTTTTTCGTCCGGGTTTTTTCGTGAAAAAAAGTTTGTCAAGACCTATCAACATGGTATCTAGTTTTGAAGATCTCGACGCGAGGAATCCAATGGTGAAAGCGGTTCGAGATTTGGACGCACGGTTTAAGACATAAAACGTTTTGAATAAACGAATCTACGAAAAAAGAAAAAATTCCCAGATTGCGACAGGTGGCGCACATGCAGCGCGCCACTTGTCGCAACCTAGAGAGGTTGGAGTGATCTTTGCAATGGGTACTCCTCAACTAGTGATTTTGTTGGTTCGCTCTTCGAAACTGCCGAAAATCTATCCTTCCTATCTCAACCTAGGAAACAAACTGCAAAGTTGTGATAAACCTGCTTGATGCAATTGAAGAGATCTCTTTTCTCTCCCAATCTGAACTTGCGCTGCGCAAAGTAATTATTGAGGTTCTCCATAGGATCTTCCACGAAAAAATGATCTACTGGCGTCCTCGGGCCAAAATTAAATTGGCAATTGATGGTGACGAGAACTCTAGATATTTCCACGCCTCTGCTTCTCATAGGCATCATCATAACAAGATACCCATGATACTACATGACAACATGGAGTTCACTTCCCACGAATCAAAAATGCAAATTCTCTTATCCTTTTTCTCCTCCCTTCTCGGGGTCTCCTCCACACCCACATGGAACTTCTCGCTCAAAAACCTTTACCCCTCTCTTACACTGCAGCTTCTACACCTTGACTCCCCATTCCCGGGTCAGCAAATTTAGGACGCTTTTCCAGACACGAACCAATTAGCTAGTTCTGGACCTGACAGGTGTGGTCAGGGGTTTTACCGAAAATTTTGGCCCATAATTAAGCAAAAGGTCTCTGACCTCTTCCATAGCTTCCACAACCTCCTATCCGCGGACATCTCTTGTCTTAACCGAGCATTCATTATCCTTCTCCCCAAAGGGGCCGCTCCCCCTCTCTCGACACTTTCCGCCCCATCTTTCTGCAAAACTGCCCGGCCAAAGCCCTCACTAAGCTTCTTACAAACCATCTCAAACCTGGAATCCCTCTGCTTATCCATCCCAATTAGACTGGCTTCCTATCCGGGAGGAGAATCTCAGAAAACTTCCTATATGCCGCAGATGTCCTACATGTCTGCGCCAGGATGAAGGCGCCCACACTTGTGATTAAACTGGACTTCTCAAAAGCTTTCGATTCTGTCTGCTGGCCCTCTCTTCTCGCCATCCTCCGAGCCAGGGTCTTCTCAGACAAGTGGCTTGCTTGGATTGAAACACTCCTTCACACAGATAAAACTGCAGTACTCCTTAACGGCTTGCTAGGCCCGTGGATCCAATGCAGAAAGGGTCTACGACAAGGGGACCCTCTCTCATCTTTTCTTTTCATCCTCGTTGTAGACGTTCTCCAATGAATGATTATTAATGCCCGTGAGCGCAATCTCCTTGCAAACCCTGTCTCCCCCTCGATGCACTGCCCAGTCCTTGAATATGCTGATGATACTCTGATTATCATCAAAGCAGATCCAAATGTCGCGTCTCATCTCAAACGTATCATGGATGACTTCTCACTAGCGACACGTCTCTCGATTAATTTTGCTAAAACTACGGTAGTTCCTATAAATGTGGATCCCAAGGCTGCTGTCGTGGTTCTAAGACTGACAGTAGAATGGGGGGTAGGTATGAGGAGGCAAGATCCCAGCTATGGTGAAGTTGTACACACAAGGTTTACGAGTTCAGGCCCTTCATGGTGGAAGTAACAGCCCTATGTCTCGGTGCTCGAGAGCTTGGTCGATTGGATTATGTGTGTGGAGTTATAGGGGGTGCGGACCCTTGTCCCTGAGGAAGGGGGAGGCTTATATAGAGTTCGCCAGACCCCTCCAGCCCTCAGTTACACAGGGTTTAAGGTACATAAAGATAGGGCGTCACTGATAACGCCAGCAATAAAGATACATAAATGACCATTAAGTCTACAGAGTAACGCCTGACCGTTGCCATACAGAGTGGCTTTAGATCTTCTATCCGTCGAGTGATTCTTGTTACGGTCGAGTGAGTACTTTCTGGTCGAATGAACTTGAGTCTTCTGAGTGGGATGTTTCTGGTCGAGTGGATGATGACATCCCTTGAATGCTTCTGACTTTAGAGTGATGTCCTTGGGAAGGGTGTCTAGGTCAGGCCTATGACCCTACCCTAGGTACATATCGTCATCAGTAGCCCCCGAATGGTTCAGGGTTTGAGTGGGAGAGGAGTCGAAAGTGATTCCGACTCAGTTCTTACGCTCCGGAAGCGTTTTGCTGAGATTAATGAACCAGGTGACAACTTCAACTTCTTTTTCAGTCGCCTTGATCCATTCTTAGTTTGTCGAGTGAACTTTTGCTGAAAAATCTTCGAGTGTTGGTATCGAAAAAATCTTCAGTCTGACAGGTTGCTCTGCTGCTCCTGGATCTTGCGGGATTCGAAATTTTGGGAAGCGCGCGGGACTGAGGAGGCCGCAGTAACCGGGATGGATTAGGCAGGGACGCCTCGATCTCCGCGCCACCTTTTTCGCCACGTACCGAGCAAACGACAGTTGCGGGATTTGACAGGATTGCCCGGGCCCAGCCGTCAGTCACTCGGAAATGACTCCATATAAGGCGTTGGGTTGGGGGATTTTGCACAGTGCGCTCCAATTTCCCCTTCTTCCTCCTCTGCTTCTCCACCGCTACCGCTTCCGCTCTCGACGCCGCCTCCCACCCGTGCGCTTCTCGCCGCGATGGCGAAGGACAAGACGGCGGCGCTGGAGCGCACAAAGAAGGGGGCGGCAAAGGGGAAGGGGAAGAAGACCGGCAGGAGCGGGTCATCGTCGAGATCCGGCTTGCCACACGGCTGGGTTCAGGGCGACTGGATCCAGTCCACAATCAAGATGGATGATTTGCGAGATCTGGCCGAGAGCGGGCTGATCGAGCATGGTTCTTGGAGGCTCCCGGGGGATGAAACTGAGCCACAGCCTCAGAAGGGCGAGTGCGTCTTGCTCGCCACCCACGTCGACCGCGGTTTTTCCTTGCCTCCACATCCCTTTTTCCGCGCTTTTCTGAACTTCTTCGGAGCTCAGCTCCACCATTTCTCTCCCAACACTATCACGTACCTTGCTGCCTTTGTCTCTCTGCGTGAGAATTTCCTTGGCTGCCGACCACACTGGGGTCTGTTTAAGCACATCTTCACATGCCGCACGCAGACTGTGAAAAAAGCTAGCCCGAGTGACGAGAAAACCCAGGTGATCCAGATGTGTGGGGGCTTAGGCATCCAGATGCGGGGGAAGAGTGCTTTTCCCGCGATGGCTCTCCCTGACTCGGTTAGAGGGAGGCAGTCGACTTGGTTTTATTGCAAAGACAAGTCGACCCCTAGTCATTCGACTGGTCTCCCTCCCTTTTCTTTGGCGCGAGTCCAGAAACCCACTACCTTGAAAGTGACTCCACAGAGAAGGTGGAGGTGGCCATGTTGATGGAGCGAGTAGTTCAGCGGATCCATGAGGGTGTGACTGGTATGGATTTGCTCGAGGTATTTCTCAGTCGACGTATCCAGCCTCTCCAGGCTCGTGATCACTCGATGTGGATGTACTCGGGGATTGAAGATTCCACTCGGATCCACTCGGAGGACGTTGATGAGAAGACGGTGGCGCAGTGGGTGCAAGGCATCACAGGAAACAAGGACAACCCCAGGGGGGTCCCGAAGAGTTTTACCATTCGATGCCAACAACCAACCAGACAATGTCTATTCTTTATTTCCGAGTGTTTTTCATTCCAACTTGCAATTGTTTACTGAGTTTTGTTGGGGAACGTAGCAGAAATTCAAAATTTTCTACGCATCACCAAGATCAATCTATGGAGTTTACTAGCAACGAGAGGGAAGGAGTGCACCTACATACCCTTGTAGATCGCGAGCGGAAGCGTTCAAGAGAACGGGGTTGATGGAGTCGTACTCGTCGTGATCCAAATCACCGATGATCCTAGCGCCAAACGGACGGCACCTCCGCGTTCAACACATGTACGGAGCAGCGACGTCTCCTCCTTCTTGATCCAGCAAGGGGGGAGGAGAGATTGATGGAGATCCAGCAGCACGACGGCGTGGTGGTGGAAGTAGCGGGATTCCAACAGGGCTTCGCCAAGCGCTGCGGGAGGAGGGAGATGTGTCACGGGAGGGAGAGGGAGGCGCCAGGGGCTGTTATGTTGCTGCCCTCCCTCCCCCCCACTATATATAGGCCCCCTGGGGGGCGCCGGCCCTGGATCCCATCTACAAGGGGGGGGGGGGCGGCGGCCAGGGGGAAACTTGCCCCCCAAGTCAGGTGGGGCGCCCCCACCCCTAGGGTTTCCAACCCTAGGCGCAGGGGGAGGCCCATGGGGGGCGCCCCAGCCCACTAGGGGCTGGTTCCCTTCCCACTTCAGCCCATGGGGCCCTCCGGGATAGGTGGCCCCACCCGGTGGACCCCCGGAACCCTTCCGGTGGTCCCGGTACAATACCGGTGACCCTCGAAACTTTCCCGGTGGCCGAAACTTGACTTCCTATATATAATTCTTCACCTCAGGACCATTCCGGGACTCCTCGTGACGTCCGGGATCTCATCCGGGACTCCGAACAACTTTCGGGTTTCCGCATACTAACATCTCTACAACCCTAGCGTCACCGAACCTTAAGTGTGTAGACCCTACGGGTTCGGGAGACATGCAGACATGACCGAAACGCCTCTCCGGTCAATAACCAACAGCGGGGTCTGGATACCCATGTTGGCTCCCACATGTTCCACGATGATCTCATCGGATGAACCACGATGTCGAGGATTCAATCAATCCCGTATACAATTCCCTTTGTCTCGGTATAGTACTTGCCCGAGATTCGATCGTCGGTCTCCCGATACCTTGTTCAATCTCGTTACCGGCAAGTCTCTTTACTCGTTCCGTAACACATCATCCCGTGATCAACTCCTTGGTCACACTGTGCACATTATGATGATGTCCTACCGAGTGGGCCCAGAGATACCTCTCCGTTTACACGGAGTGACAAATCCCAGTCTCGATTCGTGCCAACCCAACACACACTTTCGGAGATACCTGTAGTGCACCTTTATAGCCACCCAGTTACGTTGTGACGTTTGGTACACCCAAAGAATTCCTACGGTATCTGGGAGTTGCACAATCTCATGGTCTAAGGAAATGATACTTGACATTAGAAAAGCTCTTAGCAAACGAACTACACGATCTTGTGCTAGGCTTAGGATTGGGTCTTGTCCATCACATCATTCTCCTAATGATGTGATCCCGTTATCAGCGACATCCAATGTCCATGGTCAGGAAACCGTAACCATCTATTGATCAACGAGCTAGTCAACTAGAGGCTTACTAGGGACATGGTGTTGTCTATGTATCCACACATGTTTCTAAGTTTCCTATCAATACAATTCTAGCATGGATAATAAACGATTATTATGAACAAGGAAATATAATAATAACCAATTTATTATTGCCTCTAGGGCATATTTCCAACAGTCTCCACTTGCACTAGAGTCAATAATCTAGTTCACATCACCATGTGATTAACACTCACAGGTAACATCACCATGTGACCAACATCTAAAGAGTTTACTAGAGTCAACAATCTAGTTCACGTCACTATGTGATTAACACTCAATGAGTTCCGCTTTGATCATGTTATGCTAGTGAGAGAGGTTATTAGTCAACGGGTCTGAACCTTTCAGATCCGTGTGTGCTTTACAAATATCTATGTCATCTTGTCGATGCTACCACGCGCTACTTGGAGCCATTTCAAATAACTGCTCTACTATACGAATCTGGTCTACTACTCAAAGTCATCCGGATTAGTGTCAAAGTTCGCATCGACGTAACCCTTTACGACGAACTCCTTTTCACCTCCATAATCGAGAAAATTCCTTAGTCCACTAGATACTAAGGATAAGTTCGACCGTTGTCATGTGATCCTTTCCCGGATCACTATTGTACCCCTTGACCAACTCATGGCAAGGCACACTTCATGTGCGGTACACAGCATAGCATACTGTAGAGCCTACGTCTAAAGCATAGGGGACGACCTTCGTCCTTTCTCTCTCTTCTGCTGTGGTCAGGTCTTGAGTCTTACTCAATACTCACAGCTTGTAACACAACCAAGAACTCCTTCTTTGCTGATCTATTTTGAACTCTTTCAAAATCATGTCAAGGTGTGCGTTCTTTGAAAGTATCATCGGGCGTCTTGATATATCTCTATAGATCTTGATGCCCAATACGTAAGCAGCTTTATCCAGGTCTTCCTTTGAAAAACTCCTTTCAAACAACCCTTTATGATTTCCAGAAATTTTACATCATTTCGGATCAACAATATGTCATTCACATATACTTATCAGAAATGTTGTAGCGCTCCCACTCACTTTATTGTAAATACAAGTTTCTAACAAACTTTGTATAAACCCAAAAACTTTGATCACTCCATCAAAGCGTATATTCTGACTCCGAGATGCTTGCTCTAGTCCATGGAAGGATCGCTGGAGCTAGCATACCTTTTAGCATCCTTAGGATCGACAAAACCTTTCTGATTGTATCACATACAACCTTTCCTTACGAAAACTGGTAAGGAAACTTGTTTTTTTGACATCCATCTGCCAGATTTCATAAATGAAGCTAATGCTAACATGATTCCGACGGACTTAAGCATCGCTACGGATGAGAAAATCTCATCGTAGTCAACTCCTTGAACTTGTGAAAATACTCTTTGCCACAAGTCGAGCTTCATAGACGGTAACATTACCGTCCACGTCCGTCTTCTTCGTAAAGATCCATTTATCTCAATGGCTTGCCGATCATCGGGCAAGTTCACCAAAGTCCATGCTTTGTTCTGATACATGGATTCTATCTCGGATTTCATGGCCTCGAGCCATTCGTCGGAATCCGGGCCCACCATCGCTTCTCCACAGCTCATAGGTTCATCGTTGTCCAACAACATGACTTCCAAGACAGGATACGAGGTTTGGTAGTGACTTGATCCGAAGTTTCATGATCACTATCATAAGCTTCCACTTCAATTGGTGTAGGTGCCACAGGAACAACTTCCTGTGCCCTGCTACACACTAGTTGAAGTTATGGTTCAATAACCTCATCAAGTCTCCACCATCCTCCCACTCAATTCTTTCAAGAAAAACTTTTCCTCGAGAAAGGACTCGTTTCTAGAAGCAATTACTTTTGCTTCCAGATCTGAAATAGGAGGTATACCCAACTGTTTTGGGTTTTCTATGAAGATGCATTTATCCGCTTTGGGTTCGAGCTTATCAGCTTGAAACTTTTTCACATAAGCATCGCAGCCCCAAACTTTTAAGAAACGACAACTTAGGTTTCTCTAAACGGTGTCGTCTCAACGGAATTGCGTGGTGCCCTTTTTAAAGTGAATGCGGTTATCTCTAATGCCTAACCCATAAACGATAGTGGTAATTCGATAAGAGACATCATGGCATGCACCATATGCAATAGGGTGCAGTTATGATGTTCAGACACACCATCACACTGTGGTGTTCCAGGCGGTATTAATTGTGAAACACTTTCCACAATGTCTTAATTGTGTGCCAAACTCGTAACTCAGATACTCATCTCTATGATCATATCACAGACATTTTATCCTCTTGTCACGACGATCTTCAACTTCACTCTGAAATTACTTGAACCTTTCAATAATTCAGACTTGTGTTTCATCAAGTAAATACACTCAGCATCTACTCAAATCATCTGTGAAGTAAGAACATAACGATATCCACTGCATGCCTCAGCACTCATTGGACTGCATACATCAAAATGTATTACTTCCAATAAGTTGCTCTCTTGTTCCATCTTACTGAAAACGAGGCCTTTCAGTCATCTTGCCCATGTGGTATGATTTGCATGTCTCAAGTGATTCAAAATCAAGTGAGTCCAAACGATCCATCTGCATGGAGTTTCTTCATGCATATATACCAATAGACATGGTTCACATGTCTAAATCTTTTCAAAAACGAGTGAGTCCAAAGATCCATCTACATGGAGCTTCTTCATGCGTTCTATACCAATATGACTCAAATGGCAGTGCCACAAGTATGTGGTACTATCATTACTATTTTATATCTTTTGGCACGAACATGTGTATCACTGCGATCGAGATTCATTTTAGGTGCAAGACCATTGAAGGTATTATTCAAATAAACAGAGTAACCATTATTCTCCTTAAATGAATAACCGTATTGCGATAAACATAATCCAATCATGTTTATGCTCAACACCAAATAACAATTATTTAGGTTTAACACCAATCTCGATGGTAGAGGGAGCATGCGATGCTTGATCACATCAACCTTGAAACACTTCCAACACATATCGTCATCTCACCTTTAGCTAGTCTCCGTTTATTCCGTAGCTTTTATTTCGAGTTACTAACACTTAGCAACCGAACCGGCATCTAATACCCTGGTGCTGCTAGGAGTACTAGTAAAGTACACATTCATATAATGTATATCCAATATACTTCTGTCGACCTTGCCTGCCTTCTCATCTACCAAGTATCTAGGGTAGTTCTGCTTCAGTGACCGTTCCCTCATTACAGAAGCACTTAGTCTCGGGTTTGGGTTCAACCTTGGGATTCTTCACTAGAGCAGCAAATGGTTTGCTATTTCATGAAGTATCCCTTTTGCCCTTGCCCTTCTAGAAACTAGTGGTTTTACTAACCATCAACAATTGATGCTCCTACTTGATTTCTACTTTCGCGGTGTCAAATATCGCGAGTTGCTTAAGGATCATCATGTCTATCCCTGATATGTTATAGTTCATCACGAAGCTCTAATAGCTTGGTGGCAGTGAGTATGGAGAACCATCACTATCTCATCTGGAAGATTAACTCCCACTCGATTCAAGCGATTGTGGTACTCAGACAATCTGAGCACATGCTCAACGATTGAGCTTTTCTCCCTTAGTCTGCAGGCTTAAGAAACTTGTCAGAGGTCTCATACCTCTTGACGTGGCACTAGTCTGAAATCCCAATTTCAGTCCTTGGAACATCTCATATGTTCTGCGACGTTTCAAAAACGTCTTTGGTGCCACAATTCTAAACCGTTAGCATTACGCACTGAACTATCACGTAGTCATCGAAACGTGTATGTTAGATGTTTCGCAACATCTACAGACGACACTGAGGTTCAGCACACCGAGCGGTGCATTAAGGACATAAGCCTTCTGTGCAGCAACGAGGACAATCCTCAGTTTACGGACCCAGTCCGCATAATTGCTACTATCAACTTTCAACTAAATTTTCTTTAGGAATGTATCTTAAACAATAGAACTAAAGCGTAAGCTATGACATAATTTGCAAAGACCTTTTGACTATGTTCATGACAATGAAGTTCATCTGATTATTTAATGAACTCCCACTCAGATAGACATCCCTCTAGTCATCTAAGTGATACATGATCCGAGTCAAACTAGGCCGTGTCCGATCATCACGTGAGACGAACTAGTCATCATCGGTGAACATCTCCATGTTGATCGTATCTACTATACGACTCATGTTCGACCTTTCGGTCTCTTGTGTTCCGAGGCCATGTCTGTACATGCTAGGCTCGTCAAGTCAACCTAAGTGTTTCGCATGTGTTCCGAGGCCATGTCTGTACATGCTAGGCTCGTCAACACCCGTTGTATTCGAACGTTAGAATCTATCACACCCGATCATCACGTGGTGCTTCAAAACAACGAACCTTCGCAACGGTGCACAGTTAGGGGGAACACGTCTCTTGAAATTTTAGTGAGGGATCATCTTATTTATGCTACCGTCGTTCTAAGCAAATAAGATGTAAACATGATAAACATCACATGCAAATCATAAAGTGACGTGATATGGCCAATATCATCTTGCGCCTTAGATCTCCATCTTCGAGGCACGGCATGATCACCTTCGTCACCAGCATGACACCATGATCTCCATCATCATGATCTCCATCATCGTGTCTTCATGAAGTTGTCTCGCCAACTATTACTGCTACTACTATGGCTAACGGTTAGCAATAAAGTAAAGTAATTACATGGCGTTATTCATTGACACGCAGGTCATACAATAAATTAAGACAACTCCTATGGCTCCTGCCGGTTGTCATACTCATCGACATGCAAGTCGTGATTCCTATTACAAGAACATGATCAATCTCATACATCACATATATCATTCATCACATCCTTTTGGCATATCACATCACATAGCATACCCTGCAAAAACAAGTTAGACGTCCTCTAATTGTTGTTGCATGTTTTACGTGGCTGCTATGGGATTCTAGCAAGAACGTTTCTTACCTACGCAAAAGCCGCAACGTGATATGCCAATTTCTATTTACCCTTCATAAGGACCCTTTTCATCGAATCCGATCCGACTAAAGTGGGAGAGACAGACACCCGCTAGCCACCTTATGCAGCTAGTGCATGTCAGTCGGTGGAACCTGTCTCACGTAAGAGTACGTGTAAGGTCGGTCCGGGCCGCTTCATCCCACGATGCCGCCGAATCAAGATAAGACTAGTAACGGCAAGTAAATTTACAAAATCGACGCCCACAACTACTTTGTGTTCTACTCGTGCATAGAAACTATGCATAGACCTAGCTCATGATGCCACTGTTGGGGAACGTAGCAGAAATTCAAAATTTTCTACGCATCACCAAGATCAATCTATGGAGTTTACTAGCAACGAGAGGGAAGGAGTGCATCTACATACCCTTGTAGATCGCGAGCGGAAGCGTTCAAGAGAACGGGGTTGATGGAGTCGTACTCGTCGTGATCCAAATCACCGATGCGCCGAACGGACGGCACCTCCGCGTTCAACACACGTACGGAGCAGCGACGTCTCCTCCTTCTTGATCCAGCAAGGGAGGAGGAGAGGTTGATGGAGATCCAGCAGCACGACTGCGTGGTGGTGGAAGTAGCGGGATTCCAACAGGGCTTCGCCAAGCGCTGCGGGAGGAGGGAGATGTGTCACGGGAGGGAGAGGGAGGCGCCAGGGGCTGTAATGTTGCTGCCCTCCCTCCCCCCACTATATATAGGCCCCCAAGTCAGGTGGGGCGCCCCCCACCCCTAGGTTTTCCAACCCTAGGCGCTGGGGGAGGCCCATGGGGGGCGCCCCAGCCCACTAGGGGCTGGTTCCCTTCCCACTTCAGCCCATGGGGCCCTCCGGGATAGGTGGCCCCACCCGGTGGACCCCCGGGACCCTTCCGGTGGTCCCGGTACAATACCGGTGACCCCCGAAACTTTCCCGGTGGCCGAAACTTGACTTCCTATATATAATTCTTCACCTCCGGACCATTCCGGAACTCCTCGTGACGTCCGGGATCTCATCCGGGACTCCGAACAACTTTCGGGTTTCCGCATACTAACATCTCTACAACCCTAGCGTCACCGAACCTTAAGTGTGTAGACCCTACGGGTTCGGGAGACATGCAGACATGACCGAGACGCCTCTCCGGTCAATAACCAACAGCGGGATCTGGATACCCATGTTGGCTCCCACATGTTCCATGATGATCTCATCGGATGAACCACGATGTCGAGGATTCCATCAATCCCGTATACAATTCCCTTTGTCAATCGGTATAGTACTTGCCCGAGATTCGATCGTCGGTATCCCGATACCTTGTTCAATCTCGTTACCGGCAAGTCTCTTTACTCGTTCCGTAACACATCATCCCGTGATCAACTCCTTGGTCACATTGTGCACATTATGATGATGTCCTACCGAGTGGGCCCAGAGATACCTCTCCGTTTACACGGAGTGACAAATCCCAGTCTCGATTCGTGCCAACCCAACAGGCACTTTCGGAGATACCTGTAGTGCACCTTTATAGCCACCCAGTTACGTTGTGACGTTTGGTACACCCAAAGCATTCCTACGGTATCCGGGAGTTGCACAATCTCATGGTCTAAGGAAATGATACTTGACATTAGAAAAGCTCTTAGCAAACGAACTACACGATCTTGTGCTAGGCTTAGGATTGGGTCTTGTCCATCACATCATTCTCCTAATGATGTGATCCCGTTATCAACGACATCCAATGTCCATGGTCAGGAAACCGTAACCATCTATTGATCAACGAGCTAGTCAACTAGAGGCTTACTAGGGACATGGTGTTGTCTATGTATCCACACATGTATCTGAGTTTCCTATCAATACAATTCTAGCATGGATAATAAACGATTATTATGAACAAGGAAATATAATAATAACCAATTTATTATTGCCTCTAGGGCATATTTCCAACAGTCTCCCACTTGCACTAGAGTCAATAATCTAGTTCACATCACCATGTGATTAACACTCACAGGTAACATCACCATGTGACCAACATCTAAAGAGTTTACTAGAGTCAACAATCTAGTTCACGTCACTATGTGATTAACACTCAATGAGTTCCGGTTTGATCATGTTATGCTAGTGAGAGAGGTTATTAGTCAATGGGTCTGAACCTTTCAGATCCGTGTGTGCTTTACAAATATCTATGTCATCTTGTCGATGCTACCACGCGCTACTTGGAGCCATTTCAAATAACTGCTCTACTATACGAATCTGGTCTACTACTCAAAGTCATCCGGATTAGTGTCAAAGTTCGCATCGACGTAACCCTTTACGACGAACTCCTTTTCACCTCCATAATCGAGAAAATTCCTTAGTCCACTAGATACTAAGGATAAGTTCGACCGCTGTCATGTGATCCTTTCCCGGATCACTATTGTACCCCTTGACCAACTAATGGCAAGGCACACTTCATGTGCGGTACACAGCATAGCATACTATAGAGCCTACGTCTAAAGCATAGGGGACGACCTTCGTCCTTTCTCTCTCTTCTGCTGTGGTCAGGTCTTGAGTCTTACTCAATACTCACACCTTGTAACACAGCCAAGAACTCCTTCTTTGCTGATCTATTTTGAACTCTTTCAAAATCATGTCAAGGTGTGCGTTCTTTGAAAGTATCATCGGGCGTCTTGATCTATCTCTATAGATCTTGATGCCCAATACGTAAGCAGCTTTATCCAGGTTTTCCTTTGAAAAACTCCTTTCAAACAACCCTTTATGATTTCCAGAAATTTTACATCATTTCGGATCAACAATATGTCATTCACATATACTTATCAGAAATGTTGTAGCGCTCCCACTCACTTTATTGTAAATACAAGTTTCTAACAAACTTTGTATAAACCCAAAAAATTTGATCACTCCATCAAAGCGTATATTCTGACTCCGAGATGCTTGCTCTAGTCCATGGAAGGATCGTTGGAGCTAGCATACCTTTTAGCATCCTTAGGATTGAGAAAACCTTTCTGATTGTATCACATACAACCTTTCCTTACGAAAACTGGTAAGGAAACTTGTTTTTTTGACATCCATCTGCCAGATTTCATAAATGAAGCTAATGCTAACATGATTCCGACGGACTTAAGCATCGCTACGGATGAGAAAATCTCATCGTAGTGAACTCCTTGAACTTGTGAAAATACTCTTTGCCACAAGTCGAGCTTCATAGACGGTAACATTACCGTCCACGTCTGTCTTCTTCTTAAAGATCCATTTATCTCAATGGCTTGCCGATCATCGGGCAAGTTCACCAAAGTCCATGCTTTGTTCTGATACATGGATTCTATCTTGGATTTCATGGCCTCGAGCCATTCGTCGGAATCCGGGCCCACCATCGCTTCTCCACAGCTCATAGGTTCATCGTTGTCCAACAACATGACTTCCAAGATAGGATTACGCATTACTCTGAAGTAGTATGCATCCTCCTCGTCCTACGAGTTTTGGTAGTGACTTGATCCGAAGTTTCATGATCACTATCATAAGCTTCCACTTCAATTGGTGTAGGTGCCACAGGAACAACTTCCTGTGCCCTGCTACACACTAGTTGAAGTTATGGTTCAATAACCTCATCAAGTCTCCACCATCCTCCCACTCAATTCTTTCAAGAGAAACTTTTCCTCGAGAAAGGACTCATTTCTAGAAGCAATTACTTTTGCTTCCAGATCTGAAATAGGAGGTATATCCAACTGTTTTGGGTTTTCTATGAAGATGCATTTATCCGCTTTGGGTTCGAGCTTATCAGCTTGAAACTTTTTCACATAAGCATCGCAGCCCCAAACTTTTAAGAAACGACAACTTAGGTTTCTCTAAACGGTGTCGTCTCAACGGAATTGTGTGGTGCCCTTTTTAAAGTGAATGTGGTTATCTCTAATGCCTAACCCATAAACGATAGTGGTAATTCGATAAGAGACATCATGGCATGCACCATATGCAATAGGGTGCAGTTATGATGTTCAGACACACCATCACACTGTGGTGTTCCAGGCGGTATTAATTGTGAAACACTTTCCACAATGTCTTAATTGTGTGCCAAACTCGTAACTCAGATACTCATCTCTATGATCATATCACAGACATTTTATCCTCTTGTCACGACGATCTTCAACTTCACTCTGAAATTACTTCAACCTTTCAATAATTCAGACTTGTATTTCATCAAGTAAATACACTCAGCATCTACTCAAATCATCTGTGAAGTAAGAACATAACGATATCCACTGCATGCCTCAGCACTCATTGGACTGCATACATCAAAATGTATTACTTCCAATAAGTTGCTCTCTTGTTCCATCTTACTGAAAACGAGGCCTTTCAGTCATCTTGCCCATGTGGTATGATTTGCATGTCTCAAGTGATTCAAAATCAAGTGAGTCCAAACGATCCATCTTCATGGAGTTTCTTCATGCATATATACCAGTAGACATGGTTCGCATGTCTCAATCTTTTCAGAAACGAGTGAGTCCAAAGATCCATCTACATGGAGCTTCTTCATGCGTTCTATACCAATATGACTCAAATGGCAGTGCCACAAGTATGTGGTACTATCATTACTATTTTATATCTTTTGGCACGAACATGTGTATCACTGCGATCGAGATTCATTTTAGGTGCAAGACCATTGAAGGTATTATTCAAATAAACAGAGTAACCATTATTCTCCTTAAATGAATAACCGTATTGCGATAAACATAATCCAATCATGTTTATGCTCAACACCAAATAACAATTATTTAGGTTTAACACCAATCTCGATGGTAGAGGGAGCATGCGATGCTTGATCACATCAACCTTGGAAACACTTCCAACACATATTGTCATCTCACCTTTAGCTAGTCTCCGTTTATTCCGCAGCTTTTATTTCGAGTTACTAACACTTAGCAGCCGAACCGGCATCTAATACCCTGGTGCTGCTAGGAGTACTAGTAAAGTACACATTCATATAATGTATATCCAATATACTTCTGTCGACCTTGCCTGCCTTCTCATCTACCAAGTATCTAGGGTAGTTCTGCTTCAGTGACCGTTCCCTCATTACAGAAGCACTTAGTCTCGGGTTTGGGTTCAACCTTGGGATTCTTCACTAGAGCAGCAAATGGTTTGCTGTTTCATGAAGTATCCCTTTTGCCCTTGCCCTTCTAGAAACTAGTGGTTTTACTAACCATCAACAATTGATGCTCCTACTTGATTTCTACTTTCGCGGTGTCAAATATCGCGACTTGCTTAAGGATCATCATGTCTATCCCTGATATGTTATAGTTCATCACGAAGCTCTAATAGCTTGGTGGCAGTGACTATGGAGAACCATCACTATCTCATCTGGAAGATTAACTCCCACTCGATTCAAGCGATTGTGGTACTCAGACAATCTGAGCACATGCTCAACGATTGAGCTTTTCTCCCTTAGTCTACAGGCTTAAGAAACTTGTCAGAGGTCTCATACCTCTTGACGTGGGCACTAGTCTGAAATCCCAATTTCAGTCCTTGGAACATCTCATATGTTCTGCGACGTTTCAAAAACGTCTTTGGTGCCACAATTCTAAACCGTTAGCATTACGCACTGAACTATCACGTAGTCATCAAAACGTGTATGTCAGATGTTTCGCAACATCTACAGACGACGCTGAGGTTCAGCACACCGAGCGGTGCATTAAGGACATAAGCCTTCTGTGCAGCAATGAGGACAATCCTCAGTTTACGGACCCAGTCCGCATAATTGCTACTATCAACTTTCAACTAAATTTTCTCTCGGAACGTATCTTAAATAGTAGAACTAAAGCGTAAGCTATGACATAATTTGCAAAGACCTTTTGACTATGTTCATGATAATGAAGTTCATCTGATTATTTAATGAACTCCCACTCAGATAGACATCCCTCTAGTTATCTAAGTGATACATGATCCGAGTCAAACTAGGCCGTGTCCGATCATCACATGAGACGGACTAGTCATCATCACTGAACATCTCCATGTTGATCGTATCTACTATACGACTCATGTTCGACCTTTCGGTCTCTTGTGTTCCGAGGCCATGTCTTTACATGCTAGGCTCGTCAAGTCAACCTAAGTGTTTCGCATGTGTTCCGAGGCCATGTCTGTACATGCTAGGCTCGTCAACACCCGTTGTATTCGAACGTTAGAATCTATCACACCCGATCATCACGTGGTGCTTCAAAACAACGAACCCTCGCAACGGTGCACAGTTAGGGGGAAGGGGAAGAAGACCGGCAGGAGCGGGTCATCGTCGAGATCCGGCTTGCCACGCGGCTGGGTTCAGGGCGACTGGATCCAGTCCACAATCGAGATGGATGATTTGCGAGATCTGGCCGAGAGCGGGCTGATCGAGCATGGTTCTTGGAGGCTCCCGGGGGATGAAACTGAGCCACAGCCTCAGGAGGGCGAGTGCGTCTTGCTCGCCACCCACGTCGACCGTGGTTTTTCCTTGCCTCCACATCCCTTTTTCCGCGCTTTTCTGAACTTCTTCGGAGCTCAACTCCACCATTTCTCTCCCAACACTATCACGTACCTTGCTGCCTTTGTCTCTCTGTGTGAGAATTTCCTAGGCTGCCGACCGCACTGGGGTCTGTTTAAGCACATCTTCACATGCCGCTCGCAGACTGTGAAAAAAGCTAGCCCGAGTGACGAGAAAACCCAGGTGATCCAGATGTGTGGGGGCTTAGGCATCCAGATGCGGGGGAAGAGTGCTTTTCCCGCGATGACTCTCCTTGTCTCGGTTAGAGGGTGGCAGTCGACTTGGTTTTATTGCAAAGACAAGTCGACCCCTAGTCATTCGACTGGTCTCCCTCCCTTTTCTTTGGCGCGAGTCCAGAAACCCACTACCTTGAAAGTGACTCCACAGAGAAGGTGGAGGTGGCCATGTTGATGGAGCGAGTAGTTCAGCGGATCCATGAGGGTGTGACTGGTATGGATTTCCTCGAGGTATTTCTCAGTCGATGTATCCAGCCTTTCCAGGCTCGTGATCACTCGATGTGGATGTACTCGGGGATTGAAGATTCCACTCGGATCCACTCGGAGGACGTTGATGAGAAGACGGTGGCGCAGTGGGTGCAAGGCATCACAGGAAACAAGGACAACCCCAGGGGGGTCCCGAAGAGTTTTACCATTCGACGCCAACAACCAACCAGACAAGGTCTATTCTTTATTTCCGAGTGTTTTTCATTCTAACTTGCAATGGTTTACTGAGTTTACCATCCTTTGTTCACCTCTTATGCTTCGCAGATCTATATGGAGACATACTCAATGCCGAACGGGGAGCAGGAGCAGTACCAGGAAGGAGAAGAAAGCGGAGGCGAAAGCATGGATTGGCAGTCTGATGGAGGAGAAGAGGAGGAGGAAAGCGAGGAATAGAGCAGTGGTGAAGAAGTCGAGTCACCACCTCGCAACGAAAGGCGTTCCAAGAATAAGCACGACCCAGCAAGTGTCTGTGGCAAAGTAGCTCTGCCGACTGGACAGACGTCCAAGCGCACTCGGACCTCTTCCCCTGCGCCGAGTGAAAAAGCTTCAAAGCAGCCCAAAGTTGCAGCATCTAAGTCTCAGAAGACCCTGCCCAAGATCAAGATCGATGTTCCTGTCGCTTCTGCGTAAGTGTCTTGTCCTTATTTTTTGCTCAAGGACCTGTGTTGTCGACTCTCTTCTTGATTTAACCGAGTGAATCTTGAAACTTGTAGTGCTGCTAACTCTGGGACTTCTGCTTACAGAGACGGTGACGAGGAAATAGGAGACGCGGTCACTTCCAACCCAGGTATGACTTTTGCAATCTTGTCTTTACTTTCTCAGCCGTTTTGTTGGTCGACTGAATTCTGGCGATTGATTCTTTTGCAGCTCCTCCCAATGTCATTGATCTTCCAGATGACGACGAGGATGTGCCGCTGAGGCCTATGGGAAGGAGAAGCAGGAAGACATCAACTGGCAAGGTGCCTCAGTCGACGCCAGTGACGGAACCGGTGATCCAGGAGACCGGCGATGCCAATCGGGCTTCTGTGACTTTCGCCATACCATTGTTGAGTGTCCAGCCTTCAGCGTCGACTGCACAGACTCCAGCTGATCCATCTTCACTCTTCACTACGCATCATGTCCCAGAGGACCATGTGGGTGCTGCCAAGGAGGCTATATGCCAGGCAGGCATCATGATGGAGCAGATGAAGGTGGTTCGGGAGGCCAATCAAGCTGCTTACGATGCCAGCTCAGCTCTCCGGAGCAACGTCCAGGTTGGTTGATTACCGACTGATCTTTTAGCTTGCCGCTTGTTCTGTTAAGATATGCTACCTGAAAACTTTCCTTGAGCATATTTTCATCAGTCTGCTTTTTGCATTTGTACACCCACTGGGTGTTTTAACTTACTGCTGAATAGTTTTGCTTCTTGGGTCGACTAGGTTGTGTTGATTGAGTCTTTGAACCAGTGGGGGCACGCTGAGTGCACCCACTGGGTGTAGTCTCCGAGACCATAGTTGACTGCGGGCAGTCAGCTATGGTCTGAGAATCAGAATTTTCTCACTCGATCTGAACGGATCATGTCGAGTGGAACCTGAACTAGTGGGGGCACGCTGAGTGCACCCACTAGGTGTAGTCCTCGAGACCTTAGTCGACTGCAGGAAGTCAACTGTGGTCTGAGAACAACTTTCCTCTTCTTCTTTTTTACACTCAGCCTGGACGGACCATGTCGAGTGGAAACTGAACCAGTGGGGCACGCTAAGTGCACCCACTAGGTGTAGTCCCCGAGACTACTGTTGGATGTTTGATTTGACAGTAGTCTTAGAACTTGTTGAATTTATCACTCTATTGCTCTGGAATAACTAATCTTTTCATCTGCCAACTGACCGTCCTTTGATTACAGAAATCCTGTGAACATGGAGCTCGCTTTGCTGACCTGGAGCAGAAGTAGATTCAGCTCAATCTCGATCTGGAGCTAGCCAAGACAAACTTGCAGAAGGCCAAGGACGAAGCCACTGGTACGAAAAACTTGTCGACTGATTTGTTCCTGAACCGGGTGTTATTTGCTTTTTCGGACCCGGGCGTTATTTCTTTCAGAAACAATGAACCAGGCTCTGGCGAAGAAGGACCTGTACCTTGCAACCGCGCAGAAAGCAGCCGAAGAGAAAACTGCACTCGCCGAACAGAAGCTGGCTTCAGTCGGCAAACTGGAGGAAGAGAACGCCAAGCTGAAAACTGCCCTTGATGAAGCCAACAAGGAAGCGACTCGTCTGAAGAAGGGCAAGAGGGCCCTGACCGACAAAGTGGAAGACATCGCCCGCAAGAGAGATGACCTGGAGAATTATCTGGGAGGACTTGCCAAGAAGTTGTTCGTTATGCTTGAAGGTGCTTTCCTTTGTCCGACTGACTGGTTACTGTCAACTCGATATATATAGCTATTGACTCATCGCTGTATTGCGTGTGCAGAATTTTGCCAGAACTTCAAGGAAGAAACTGGGCGAATTGAGACAAGCTTGGACCCCATCCTCTCTCCTATTAAGGACGAAACCGCCATGAACGTGCTCTAACTAGAATCTCGTGTCGCTGGCGTCGTCGACTACCTTGCTCGGCTGAAAGTTGCGGTGTCGCGAATCGACACAGCACTCTGGCCAGGGGCGACGCTCCAAAATGACCTCGAGTCCCTGATGGCTCGACTCAATGAGGTCCCTGGTCGATTGCAGGAATGGAAGAAGTCTTCTGCTCGGTGCGGTGCTGACGTGGCTCTGTCTCTGGTTCGTGTCCACTACAAGGAAGCGTGAGAAGAGAAGCTAGCGGCGATCAAGGTTGCCAATACCAAAAAGCACGACTTCCAATCCTTCATGGAAACCTTCATTGCTGCTGCCACTCGGATTGCTAATGGAATCGACCTGGACAAGTTCGTCGAGCCTGCTAGCCCTCCTCCTGCGGAGTGATCAAACTTTATGTCTTGCCTTAAATTTGCCTCGGAATGCCGAGTGATTTTGTAACCGTTAAACTCCTTCGGGCTTGATGCCTGAGTACTTTAATCTGTGGTCTGGAACCTTAGGATTTATCTGAACCTGGTTTATCTCTGAATATGCTGGTGTTTGCCTTCGAGTGGAACTTGTTTCTTCACTCGGATTAGTCTTTGTATTTGTGATGCAGCTCCGCGGAGAAGGTGGCAGTCGACCTGCACCTCATCGTCCTTGCGGATCAGGACAGAGAGCACATTGTACTTATGGCGCAGCTCTGAGGAGAAGGATGCAGTCGACCTGCACCTCGTCGTCCTTGCGGATCGGGATAGAGCGCACATTGTACTTATGGCGCAGCTCTGAGGATAAGGACGCAGTCGACCTACACCTCGTCGTCCTTGCAGATCGGGATAGAGCGCACATTGTACTTATGGCGCAGCTCTGAGGAGAAGATCGGTCCTCACTCGGAACGTGTTTTATACTTAGGCGAGTACTGGACTGCGGCTAAGCCCCCGAGTGAGAGGCTTGCTCACCACTCGCTGGGATTTTTGAAACTTAGGCGAGTGCTGGACTGCAGCTAAGCCCCCGAGTGAGAGGCTTGCTCACCACTCGGTAGGATTTTTTTAAACTTAGGCGAGTACTGGACTGCAGCTAAGCCCCCGAGTGAGAGGCTTGCTCTCCACTCGGCAGGATTTTTTCAAACTTAGGCGAGTACTGGACTGCAGCTAAGCCCCCGAGTGAGAGGCTTGCTCACCACTTGGTGGGATTTTTGAAACTTAGGTGAGTACTGGACTGCAGCTAAGCCCCCGACTGAGAGGTTTGCTCACCACTCGGTAGGATTTTTTAAAATTAGGCAAGTACTGGACTGCAGCTAAGCCCCCGAGTGAGAGGTTTGCTCACCACTCGGTAGGATTTTTTAAACTTAGGCTAGTACTGGACTATAGCTAAGCCCCGAGTGAGAGGCTTGCTCATCACTCGGTAGGATTTTTCAAACTTAGGCGAGTACGGGACTACAGCTAAGCCCCCGAGTGAGAGGGTTGCTCTTCACTCGGTGGGATTTTTCCAAACTTAGGCGAAATGGGTTCGCAGCTAAGCCCCCGAGTGAGAGGGTTGCTCTTCACTCGGTGGGATTTTTCAAACTTAGGCGAGTACGGAACTGCAGCTAAGCCCCCGATTGAGAGGGTTGCTCTTCACTCGGTGGGATTTTTCAAACTTAGGCGAGTACGGGACTGAAGCTAAGCCCCCGAGTGAGAGGGTTGCTCTTCACTCGGTGGGATTTTCCAAACTTAGGCGAGTACCGGACTGCAGCTAAGCCGCCGAGTGAGAGGCTTGCTCACCACTCGGTATGATTTTTTAAACTTAGGCGAGTACTGGACTGCAGCTAAGCCCCCGAGTGAGAGTCTTGCTCACCACTCAGTGGGATTTTTTCAAACTTAGGCGAAACGGATTCGCAGCTAAGCCCCCGAGTGATAGGCTTGCTCTTCACTCGGTAGTATTTTTTTTGGAACTTAGGCAAAGCGGATTCGCAGCTAAGGTACCCACTGGGGGATTTAGAACATATAAAAAGGAACAACAGTCAATCGGGAGACTGTAAAAATGTGTCTTTGATAATCAAACTAGGAGGTATTTCTTATTACATCTCAACTGTCTGAATTCTTAAGTATAAAAGGGGCAGAGCAGCTCCGCATTCCAAGCGCGTGGCTCGTCTTTATTATGCTCGACATTGTAGAGGCGATACGCTCCGTTGTGGAGCACTTTGGTGATGATGAAGGGGCCTTCCCAAGCAGGAGCGAGCTTGTGAGGTCTCTGCTGATCCACTCGAAGAACCAAGTCTCCCTCTTGAAATGCTCGACCTCTCACGTTTCTGGCGTGGAATCGACGTAGGTCTTGCTGATAAATGGTCGACCGGATCAGAGCCATCTCTCTTTCCTCTTCCAGGAGATCAACTTCATCTTGTCGAGCCTGTTCTGCTTCATCTTCTGAGAAAAGTTCGACTCGTGGTGCATTGTGAAGCAAGTCACTCGGAAGCACAGCTTCAGCCCCATAGACTAAGAAGAATGGAGTTCGACCAGTCGACCGATTAGGAGTTGTCCTCAATCCCCAAAGCACTGGTGGAAGTTCATCGACCCAAGCGCCTGCTGCGTGCTTGAGGTCATGCATCAATCGGGATTTCAGTCCTTTGAGAATCAATCCGTTTGCTCTTTCAGCTTGCCCATTCGACTGGGGATGGGCGACTGAAGCATAGTCGACCTGAGTGCCTTGGGAAGCGCAAAAGGCTCTGAACTCATCAGAATCGAAGTTTGACCCATTATCTATGATGATGCTATGCGGAACACCATATCTGAATGTTAACTCTCTGATGAAGCTGACAGCAGTACTGGCTTCGAGGTTTTTGATAGGCTTGGCTTCAATCCATTTGGTGAACTTGTCGACTGCTACGAGCACATGGGTGAAACCACTCCTGCCAGTCCTCAGAGGTCCAACCATATCTAATCCCCAGACAGCAAAAGGCCAGACGAGTGGAATGGTCTTCAGGGCTGATGCAGGCTTGTGAGACATGTTGGAGTAGAACTGGCAACCTTCACATTTGTCGACTATGTCTTTTGCCATTTCATTCGCTCGTGGCCAATAAAACCCCGCTCGGTATGCTTTGGCCACAATAGTCCGAGAGGACGCATGGTGACCACAGGTCCCCGAGTAGATGTCATTCAGGATCACTCGACCTTCTTCCAGTGTTATGCACTTCTAAGCGACTTCGGTAACACTTTCTCTGTAAAGCTGTCCACCCATTATTGTGAAAGCTTTAGATCGACGGACAATCTGACAGGCCTCTTCTTCATCCTCTGGGAGCTCTTTCCTGAGAATATATGCAACGTACGGCACTGTCCAATCGGGAACGACAACCAAAACTTCCATGATCAAGTCGACCATGGCTGGGATTTCAACTTCAGTCGGATCAGTAGGGCTTTTAGGCTGTGGAGGCTCTTTCGTGAAGGGATCCTCTTGGACAGACGGCGTGTGAAGATGTTCCAAGAACACATTACTGGGAATAGGCTCACGCTTGGAACCTATCTTTGCCAAATCATCAGCTGCTTGATTTTTCAGTCGGGGTATATGGTGAAGCTCTAACCCCCAAACTTGTTTTCTAACTTTCTCACTGCATTACAATAGCCAGTCATAGCCGGGCTCCTAACATCCCACTCTTTCATTACTTGATTAACCACCAAATCTGAGTCGCCGTAGACCATTAGGTGACGGACGCCGAGTGAAATGGCCATACGCTACCCGTACAGAAGTGCTTCATATTCAGCTTCATTGTTGGAGGAACCAAAATGAATCTGAAGAACATAGCTGAGCATGTCTGCTCGGGGGGATACCAATACCACCCCAGCACCAGAACCATTCAGCATCTTGGATCCATCAAAGAACATGGTCCAATGCTCCGAGTGAATCTGAGTCAGTTGTTGCTGCTCAACCCACTCGGTGAGGAAATCTGCTATTTCTGGGGACTTGATAGCTTTCTTTGCCTCAAACTTGATATCCAATGGAAGGAGTTCAATCGCCCACTTTGCCACTCGACCAGTTGCATCTCTGTTGTTCAGAATTTCTGACAATGGTGCGTCGCTGACGACTGTAATGGAATGATCTGAGAAATAATGTGCAACCTTCTTCGTGGTCATGTAAATTCCATAAACAAGCTTCTGATAATGCGGATATCTCTGCTTGGACGGAGTCAAGACTTCAGAAATATAGTACACTGGGCGCTGAACTTTATAGGATTTTCCTTCTTCTTCCCGCTCGACCGTGAGTACTGTACTGACAACTTGTCCAGTGGCTGCAATATAAAGCAGTAAAGGCTCTTTGCTTATTGGGGCAGCGAGCACCGGCTGGGTGGAAAGCAGGGCTTTGAGCTCTGCAAACGTTGCGTCAGCTTCAGGAGTCCACTCGAACTTATCAGATTTCTTCATCAGTCGATAAAGAGGCAATGCCTTTTCACCGAGGCGAGAGATGCATCGACTCAAGGCGGCCAAACAACCGGTAAGCTTCTGAACGTCATGCATACGCACGGGGCGTTTCATCCGGAGTATGGCCCCAACTTTCTCTGGGTTCGCGTCGATCCCTCGTTCGGAAACGAGGAAACCGAGTAACTTTCCACCTGGAACTCCGAATGTGCACTTCGAGGGATTAAGCTTGATATCATACCTTCTCAGGTTGGCAAAGGTTTCAGCGAGGTCAGTCAGCAGGTCAGAACCTTTACACGACTTGACCACAATGTCATCCATATATGCTTCCACATTCTGACTGATTTGAGTGAGCAAGCACTTCTGAATCATCCTCATAAATGTGGCACCAGCGTTCCTGAGACCGAATGGCATGGTGACATAGCAAAAGCACCCGAATGGAGTGATGAAAGCTATTTTTATTTCATCGGGTCCATACAGTCAGATCTGATGATACCCGGAATATGCGTCCAGAAAAGACAAACGCTCACACCCCGCAGTTGAGTCGACGATTTGGTCGATGCGGGGGAGAGGGAAATGATTCGGGCAGGCCCGATTGATATGCTTGAAGTCAATACACATGCGAAGTGAGTCGTCCTTCTTGGGGACCATGACAATATTGGCGAGCCACTTGGAGTGGTAAATCTCTCGGATGAACTAAGCTGCCAGGAGCCGAGCCACTTCCTCGCCAATTGCCTTTCTCTTCTGTACGGCGGACCGTCGAAGATGCTCTTTGACTGGTTTCACTTTCGGGTCGACTCGTAAACGGTGCTCAGCCAGTCCCCTGGGTACACCCGGCATGTCAGAAGGTTTCCATGCAAAGATAACCCAGTTCTCATGGAGGAACTAGATGAGCACTTCTTCCTATTTGCTGTCGAGTGATGTTGAGATATGAGTAGGAGCAGCATTAGGATCGGTCGGATGAATATGAATCGACTTTGTTTCACCGGACGACTGAAATGCAGAATCTGTGGCAGGCTTCTTGGCTCGCAACAAATCACTCGGATCTGCATTCTTCTAATATTCTTGCATTTCAACTACTGCCATTTGTGCATCAGCAATTTTTGAACCCTTCTGGAGGCACTCTTCTGCCTTCTGCCGATTGCCAGTGACTGTGATCACTCCTCTGGGACCGGGCACCTTCAATTTGAGGTACACGTAACATGGTCGAGCCATAAAATGTGCATATGCAGGCCTACCCAAAATAGCATGATAAGCACTCTGGAAATCCACTACTTCAAATGTCAACTTTTCCTTACGGTAATTCTTTGAATCACCGAAAACCACGTCAAGAGCGATCTGGCCGAGTGATTCGGCTTTCTTTCCAGGGATAACGCCATGGAAACTCATGTTGCTTTCACTAAGCTTGGAGATCAGAATGCCCATCCCCTTCAAGGTTTCAGCGTAAAGGATATTCAGACCGCTACCACCATCCATCAACACTTTGGTCAGTCGAGTGCCACCAATAACTGGGTCGAATACCAACGCTTGCCTCCCTGGAGTGGCAACACGTGCAGGATGATCAGACTGGTCGAATGTGATAGCTGTTTGTAACCACTTTAGGTATGTTGCCGGAGCAACCATATTCACTTCTCTGTTTATCACTTTCAGTCGACTTTTGCTCTCAACATTAGCAAAAATCACCAGAGTGGAATTGACGTTGGGAAAACCATCATCACCTTCTTCCTTGTCCTCATCCTTGTCTGATTCCTTTTCCTTTTCGCTAGGCTGCTTCTCTCGAAATTGTTGGATCAGGAGTCGACACTATCGAGTGGTGTGTTTAGGATAAATCAGATTACCCTCTTCATCCTTCTTGGTGTGAATGTGACATGGCAAATCCAACACATCATTTCCTTCTTGATGTTTTACCTTCTTGGGGGTCTAGGGCCCCTTAGGTTTCCCTTTAAACTTTTCTTGAATCACTGCCGCAGTTTCACCAGGTCCTGCAGGCTCAACTTTTCGTTTCTGTTTCCGATTGGAATTGCCTCCACCGGTGTCCTGACCGACTAGTTTGCTCTTCCCACTGTGGAGTCGATCCTCTTCTTCTCCATTAGCATAATGAGTGGCTATTTCCATCATCCGAGTCAGAGACATATCTCCTGTCCGACCGAATTTCAGGTTAAGCTCTTGATATCGAACGCCTTCCTTGAAGGCACAAACTGCTTGATGCTGGGATCGATTTTCCACTGTGTGATGCAAAGTGGTCCACCTCTGAATGTAATCCCTCAGAGTCTCATTCAGTTTTTGCACGCAATGTTGCAATTCCGTCAATCCTGCTGGCCGTTTGCAAGTACCCTCAAAAGTTCTGACAAACACTCGGGCAAGCTCCTCCCAACAGAATATACTGCCTGGGGTTAATTGATTCATCCATGCTCTGGCCGAACCTTCCAGCATCAGAGGAAGATGCTTCATGGCCACCTCATCATTGCCGCCACCAATCTGCACAGCCACTCGGTAATCCTCAAGCCAAGTGTCAGGCTTGGACTCACCAGTGAACTTACTGACTCTAGTCGCCAGCCTGAAGTTGGGAGGAACCTCTGCAGCCCTAATGGCTCTGCTGAAACACTCTGGACCTGAAACATGAACTCTGCTACCAGTCGGGCGATCTCTATCAAGGCTCTCTCTGTGTGCTCTGTTCCTGTCGACCAGACCTTGAACGAGAATAGATATCTCATCAAAGCCTGGTTCCCTTGGGTCGACTGGTATTCTTCGCTCGCCACTGTGCGGGCGTCTGTCATCATATTGCCGAGGCACATATGATCCACTCCTCGGAGGAGGTGTGGGCACTCGACGACGGTCATCGCGGCCGAGTCGGTGATCATACTGCTCATGGTTCTGTCCCACGTATTGGTCTTGCTGTTGCCCACGTCCCTCACGCTGCGGGGGTGATCTTGGGCTGTGGGCTGACTGAACTGTATCTGCCATCACAGATCTGCTAGGAATCCTATTCCGCGAGTGAGATACTGCTGTGTTCTGCTCTCCTGCTGCCCGGAGTAAGGCCCGGATCTGCATCAAACCCCTGCCAGCCTCCGACTGGGAAGGCTGGATTGACTCTGCTATACGGGCCGCACTGAGGCGGGAAAAGTTGTCGATGTCGTCGACTGGACTTAGGGATCCGCTGCCGAACATGCTCGTCGACTGCATGCTGAAGGTTCTCCAGTTGAGTGCGCTCAGCCAAATTGGCAAGGCGCGCCTCCTCCAAAGCCCGAGCCTCAGAGGTTTCCCCAACGATGGGTGTGTGGAGCGCCTCCATGTTGCGGCTGTAGAGCTCCTCCCTCTGCTGCGAAGAAAGGGTTTCGGGGTGATACTCCTCGTGAACGCGCGACAGATCGCCGCCACCGTCACCGCCATCGTCGCGACGTAAACCAGGCGGACTGCGTGGCCCGTCGACCATCAAGACTTCAGCCGCAGGATCGCTGCTGTCGCACTCGGATGCGGTCTCGTCGGAGCCAGTCGAACAGGCCGTAGAGAGATTTGTCGGGCTCGATGGCCGCAACTTGTGGGGTGGCCGACTGTCGGGCCACTGCGTGTTTCACCCATCGCTGAAGCCACGACCGACCGGATCGCTTGCGTCGGCGAACAGCGGGGAGCAGGGACATCATGAGAGCCGACCGATACTGGGTCGACGGCTGCCGGAGAAGGACGCCACGAACGCACGCGCGAAAGTGCGTCACCCCGCGGACGGGGAGCGTCTCGACGTCGAGTGGAGCTTTTTGAAGCCAGGCGGAGTTGTCGGCGACGAAGACGAGCGCGCCGAGACGGATCTCGCGGCCCTCAGCCAATCCACCGCCGGAAACCATGATGATGGGAATCAGAAAAATCGCAACCTCGCCAAAAAGTCGCTAAGACACCTGCCCCACGGTGGGCGCCAACTGTCGTGGTTCTAAGACTGACAGTAGAATGGGGGGTAGGTATGAGGAGGCAAGATCCCAGCTATGGTGAAGTTGTACACACAAGGTTTACGAGTTCAGGCCCTTCACGGGGGAAGTAACAGCCCTTCGTCTCGGTGCTCAGGAGCTTGGTCGATTGGATTATGTGTGTGGAGTTACAGGGGGTGCGAACCCTTGTCCCTGAGGAGGGGGGAGGCTTATATAGAGTTCGCCAGACCCCTCCAGCCCTCAGTTACACAGGGTTTAAGGTACATAAAGATAGGGCATTACTGATAACGCCAGCAATAAAGATACATAAATGACCATTAAGTCTACAGAGTAACGCCTGACCGTTGCCATACAAAGTGGCTTTAGATCTTCTATCCATCGAGTGATTCTTGTTACGGTCGAGTGAGTACTTTCTAGTCGAATGAACTTGAGTCTTCTGAGTGGGATGTTTCTGGTCGAGTGGATGATGATATCCCTTGAATGCTTCTGACTTTAGAGTGATGTCCTTGGGGAGGGTGTCTAGGTCAGGCCTATGACCCTACCCTAGGTACATATCGTCATCAGCTGCCACTGCGATAGCATCCTCCTTGGGAGCTGTTATTGCCGCTTTCCCTAAAAATACTCGGGCCTCACACTCTCCCCTCAGCTTTCCGACCGATCATTGATCGGTTTGACGTTTACTTAGCAGGCTGGGCTGCCCTCTGGTTGTCTCGTGGGGGGGGGCGCCTTGTCCTACTCTCGGCAATATTGGATACCCTCCCAACCTATTTTATGCTTTGTTTCACCCTGCCTGCGAGTGTTCTTGAGGAGATTGACAAGCGTAGGAGGATTTTTTTGGGTCAAACGACGATTCTTTCTCGGGGCCCAAGTGCCTTGTTTCATGGGATCGAGCTTGTACACCTAGGTTAGCTAGTGGTCTTGGGGTTAAAAACTTGCGAGCTCAATTTTTTTGCCTTATGTTGATATTTGCATTCAAATTCTTGCACTCACCCCTCTTCCCTTGGAAGGATTGGATCCTCAACCACTCGCCATTGCATATAGGTCTAGGTAAAAATGTCTCCTTCCTTGGTAAAGCAATCTTTAAACACCTAAATGCTCTCCGTGAGATTTCACAAGTGACTATTGGAAATGTCTCCTCTACCTTCTTCTGATTAGATCGTTGGGTTCTCCAGAACCCCTCTGTATTGCTTTCCCTGCTCTATTTTCACACCACACCAAACCAAATGCTCTTGTAGACAATATCATGATTGATGGGGTTGATTTGGGCTCGCATAGCCGACTAACCTTAACGTCTTTCAATGAACTTGCTTCTTTCAGGCTTTTGTTGCAGGATGTGTCTTACAGGTGTTCCCGACACCAAGACATTGCTTAATGGCACCCCCTTCTCCACCAAAAGTGCTTATGATGCCCTTGCTTCATAGCTTGCTAACCTCATGCTTGCATACATTTGGGACTCGCAGGTCCCTAGCCGTGTGCGGGTCTTCGGATGGCCCTTCTACCTCGACAGGCTCAACACTAGGGCCAACTTACACCGTAAGACCATCATCGAGTCTTCATCCTGCAATAGATGTGCGGTTGCACCTGAAGACCGAGCTCACCTCTTCTTCAAATGTCCGGCCACCCGCAGCATTTGGGACGCCATTAGGCTCCACCCCTGTTCGTATGCCCTCGAGAATCTATGGTCGTCCTCTGGTCACGCAGGGCTTCTAGGGTCAGTGTGGCTTTCCATTTCTTCTCACCATCTGGAAAATTTGGGACGCGCGGAACGCAAAAACTTTTCGCCACATTGATGTCTCGCCCAATAATGTAATTAAGGGTATCATTGAGGACCTCACCATGTGGTCTCACCGCCTTAAGAAGGTGGAGGACAAGGTCCATGCCGGTTTGTGGCGGGACTTCTTTTCTTCTCGCCTTATCTAGTTTGTAAACTCTTTACAAAAATTAAAATATATTCAGGTGGGGAGCCCCCGGTCCTGGTGACATTTAAAAAAAACTATGTTGTAGCATAACCATATCTCCTAAAACTCTAAGCTCCCTAGAGAGGGAGGCTCCTGGTGAATCGCAGGGCTATGGGCTGTGTCCTCGGCCCTATGTTCCTATGGCGTTGTTTTCGCCCCTTGGGTCGGTTTGCATGTATTCGTGGCGGCTGGGGGTGTGCGTCCTATGCACGTGTTGATTCCTCGGTGCCTTTCTTGCTGGGCGTCCTGTTGGTTTGGGTGAGGGCGGTGGCGTACGACTAACGGCAACATCCTCTCTCCTTTGCCTCTCCATCCATCAGCTCCTCCCATCCCACTTCTTCCCTTCCCCTCACCCCAGCCGGCAACCCCTCCCATCCCTCCTCTCTCTCCTTTCCCTCTGATAGCCTATGTCGCCAGCCCTGTCCTCGTGCACCACGGGAATATGGTGGAGGAGGAGAACTGCGACGTGGTGGTCTTGTGTGCATGCTCCTGTTACGTTTGGTAGTGTGCTCGCTCCCGGGGATGACCTCGCACGCCACATGCGTTCAGGGAGCATGCCATGTTGCCATGGCCTCCACCCTGCTGGCCTCACTTTCAAGTGAATAAATCAAAGTCACTGCCCCTCTCTCGCGCGCTGGGGAAAACTGCATCGTGGGTTGCTTATTTGATGCGCCCGCTCGCGCGCGCTGGACAAGCCAATCGGACGTGCGAACCTCACCAACCGCCGGATCTGAAACCTCCAGGCGCCTCCGCCCGCACCTTCCCCCATTCGCTCCGGCGACCCGTCGGCGGTTCCCCTGCCTATCCCCAGCGTGCCACCGCTTCCCCTGCTTTTCCCGGTGGCCACCGCTCCTTCTCTCCTCGCCGTCGGCCCTCGAGCACACCGTTCCTCGGACGAACAGCGCCCGGCGACCGTTTGTAGCTGGACGCCCACAAGATGTTTGACAAAACACTTGCAAGGTATATATTGCTTCTAACTTTACATTTGTAGATGAATTTGGTGCATGTTGTTTGTAGTTTTAAATTAGTTTAAATTCAAGTTTGTAGATGAGTTCGTCCTATGATTCTTCCAATGAAGAATTTGATCTTCAAGAGGAGGAGGACATCGCAATGATCCTAGCTATGCACGTCAATAAAAAGCCGAAGCACAGTGGTTCAGTTTTCGGTCGTCAAAAATTGTGGAGGAAAATGATCGATGCCCACAACAGATTGATGAGGAACTATTTTGTGGAGAACCCCACATACCCCGAGTCCTACTTTCAACGCCGTTTTAGGATGAGCATCGAGTTGTGGGCATAGCACCTTTCAAAAGGTGACCGCCACTTTTGCGTATGTTGGCATACGGTATTCCGGCAGATCTAGTTGATGACCACTTGGCCATGGTGAAAGTCAAGCCATCATGTGTGTCAGGCGCTTCGTAGTTGGAATTGTGCAAGTGTTTGGTCCGGAATATTTGAGAGCTCCCAATGCCGAGGACACCGCAAGACTTTTGGAGATGAACAAAGCTCGCGGGTTCTCAGGTATGCTTAGCTCAATAGATTGCATGCATTGGAGTTGGATGAACTTTCCTAAGGCATGGCATGGACAATTCCACGGCCAAAAAAATGGTTCCAATATAATCCTTGAAGTGGTGGCCGATCATGAGACTTGGATTTGGCATGCTTTTTTCGGAATGTCTGGATCTTGCAATGACATGAATGTTCTTCAACGGTCACCACTCATGAATAGGATTGCAAATGGTGAAACTCCACCGGTGGAGTTTGTAGCAAATGGGCATACATACAACTATGACTTCTATCTTGCGGATGGCATCTTCCCAAGGTGGCAAACATTTGTGAAGCCGTTGATGGCACCGCAAGGTAAGAAAAATCTTGATTTCCACAATACTCAGGCGGCGGCTAGGAAATATGTGAAGAGAGCTTTTGGAATTTTGCAAGCCAATTTGCTATTGTGAGAGGACCAGCTAGATTTTGGGATCAAAATATCCTTTGGTACATCATGAACGCTTGTGTGATCATGCATAATATGATCATCGAGAATGAGCGTGGGCAAGATTTAAACTATTCTCAGTATGAGTAGATGGGACATCCCGTGCGAGTGTGGAGGAGGGCAGTGAGGGTGGCCCGCTTTGTTCTCTCTTATCATGCCATTCGACGTGCCGAAACGCATGATGACCTTCAAAAGGATCTGATCGAGGAATGATGGTCATAGAATGGACGACAAAACTAGTTTGATGTTATATGTTTGTTGTATTGTTGACTATTTATTGTATTGTAGATAAACTATTTGTTTGAGTTGTAATAATAATTGAACTATTTATTGTTGATTTATTTTGTGTGTGTTTGATCTTCTTCGTTCTATGTTGAGTGAAAAATATTGTTTGTGTGGGGCGCGCGCACTGTAATTTAGCGTGCCTGCTGGAGTCCTACCTGCGGCGCGAATTATATAGCGCTTCTGGTAAAGCAAAACACCAGCCCCGCGCACTAAAACGCTATTCCGGCGCTGTAAAAAAATTTAGCTCGCCGCGCAACCGCGCGTGGAGTAAGTTATATGGTGGCGAGGTCGGGCATGGCGCGGCGGCGAGGATGACCAAGGCCGCCGTCGATGGAGCCAGCCATGGCACATGGCAAGGACGGAGGTCGAGGATGAGCGAAAGGGCGCGCCAGATCAAGGCAATGGACAAACTCCACGGCCGCTCATCGATGCATCGACTTGAGCAAGCATCCGGAGTGGGCGGTAGCCAGTGCACGTGGTGGCCGGCTAGAGGAGGCCTGCGGCAGCCTGGGCGTTTTCCTGCGTTGACACCCAGTATCGTCCGCGGCGACAACTAGGGTGCTCAGCCGTGGTGGAGTCAGGTATGCTGCGCCGATTAGGTGTGGTAGCCGACCGATTTGGGGGCGCGGCGGCCGTCCGACATGCTGTGCGTGCGTGATGTGCGTGTTGGCTGCTAGAGGGCTGGGCGTGCATGTTCTTAGCCGGTGTGCTATGCGTGTGTCGGTGTGTGTGGCTCGCCGGCCTACTGTGCTTGCATGCATGCCTGCCTGCCTCCTTTCACCTCTGCTTGCGTGTGCGTGTTTGATATGTAGAAGCATTTACAACTTCCTTTTGCCATCATATATTGCTCTTCAATATTGTAAGATGGTAATTTTGTTCACACTTCTGTTAACATGGAACAATTATCTGATAATTTTAACCGCTTAAACAATTTGGAGTTTAATGGTCCAAAAGAAGGATCTCAAGCTACCGTACTTACAAAAAAAGGACATGTGAGGTGGCGTATGAGTATGTGGTTTTGCAGCTACCGGAGTAAGCACCATAAGCTTCCGTTCGTCAAATCTTGATGACAAAATAGCTTTCAGCTTACATACTACTGATACTGAAATTCAATTACTTTGTCTGCAAAGCAAAAGTGAAGATCTAAATAACCAAATGTCCAAACAACTTCATAGTGTCCATGATTAGATGTCCACTACACTTGCCAAAGACAATTTTACGCTTCATTGTGGGTACTCCTCCGTTCATTTTTATAAGTCGTTTTAGACAACTCAAAATAAGCTGGTTTGCACATTGTCTGAAAGTCTTCAAGGTCTTATAAAAGTGAACAGAGGGAGTACTTGATTCCGTAAATCATCATTTAGCATTCACGTCCAATCGCGATCCTTCTATTAGTCTCCTAAAACACTAAGTTCCCTTGAAAGGGAGCCGCCTGGTTGATGGTGGGCTCAATGCGCACGTGTGTGTTTGGAGTGTTGGTTTTCATTCTTGGGTCCATTCACATGTACACGTGGCAACTGGGTAGGCATTGTTGTGCAAGTGTGACGGCAGCATTGTCCTGCATCGTCACAACGAAGCACATAGTCAAACTCAATGAGACCAGGCCTAGCACCACGCAAATAAAGGCCAAGCGAACCAACCAATCATACCACTCCAAGAAAAAAAATGCACACCCGACAGAAAAACCGTGCTGCAAGGCGCACGTATTGCTCTACTGAATCATTTATAGTGGTGTAACATAGCCATTCATGGACACGTGTGGCAACTTTCTTGGCAAATCTTCCTATGAAACATGATAACCCTTCTAGCATGACAATTTCTGAACATGGGGCAATTTTTTCCTTTAAAACATGCAATTCTTTCAGCTATCTCCTAAAACACTAAGCTCCCTTGAAAGGGAGCCTCCTGATTGATGGTGGGCTCAACGCGCACATGTGTGTTTGGAGTGCTGGTTTTCATTCTTGGGTCCATTCACATGTACACGTGGCAACTGGGTAGGCATTGTTGTGCAAGTGTGACGGCAGCATTGTCCTGCATCGTCACAACGAAGCACATAATCGAACTCAATGAGACCAGGCCTAGAACCACGCAAATAAAGGCCAAGCGAACCAACCAATCATACCACTCCAATAAAAAAATGCACACCCGACAGAAAAACCCCGCAGCAAGGCGCGCGTATTGCTCTAGTGAATCATTTATAGTGGTGTAACATAGCCATTCATGGACACGTGCGGCAACTTTCTTGGCAAATCTTCTAGCATGACAATTTCTGAACATGGGGCAATTTTTTCCTTTAAAACATGCAATTCCTTCAGCTATCTCCTAAAACACTAAGCTCCCTTGAAAGGGAGCCTCCTGGTTGATGGTGGGCTCAATGCGCACGTGTGTGTTTGGAGTGCTGGTTTTCATTCTTGGGTCCATTCACATGTACACGTGGCAACTGGGTAGGCATTGTTGTGCAAGTGTGACGGCAGCATTGTCCTGCATCGTCACAACGAAGCACATAATCGAACTCAATGAGACCAGGCCTAGCACCACGCAAATAAAGGCCAAGCGAACCAACCAATCATACCACTCCAAGAAAAAAATGCACACCCGACAGAAAAACCGCGCAGCATGGCGCGCGTATAGCTCTAGTGAATCATTTATAGTGGTGTAACATAGCCATTCATGAACACGTGTGGCAACTTTCTTGCAAATCTTCCTCTGTAACATGATAACCCTTCTAGCATGACAATTTCTGAACATGGGGCAATTTTTTCCTTTAAAACATGCAATTCTTTCAGCTATCTCCTAAAACACTAAGCTCTCTTGAAAGGGAGCCTCCTGGTTGATGGTGGGCTCAACGCGCACGTGTGTGTTTGGAGTGCTGGTTTTCATTCTTGGGTCCATTCACATGTACACGTGGCAACTGGGTAGGCATTGTTGTGCAAGTGTGACGGCAGCATTGTCCTGCATCGTCACAACCAAGCACATAATCGAACTCAATGAGACCAGGCCTAGCACCACGCAAATAAAGTCAAGCGAACCAACCAATCATACCACTCCAAGAAAAAAATGCACACCCGACAGAAAAACCGCGCGGCAAGGCGCGCGTATTGCTCTAGTGAATCATTTGTAGTGGTGTAACATAGCCATTCATGGACAGTGTGGCAACTTTCTTGGCAAATCTTCTAGCATGACAATTTCTGAACATGGGGCAATTTTTTCCTTTAAAACATGCAATTTTTTCAGCTATCTCCTAAAACACTAAGCTCCCTTGAAAGGGAGCCTCCTGGTTGATGGTGGGCTCAACGCGCACGTGTGTGTTTGGAGTGCTGGTTTTCATTCTTGGGTCCATTCACATGTACATGTGGCAACTGGGTATGCATTGTTGTGCAAGTGTGACGGCAGCATTGTCCTGCATCGTCACAACGAAGCACATAATCGAACTTAATGAGACCAGACCTAGCACTACGCAAATAAAGGCCAAACGAACCAACCAATCATACCACTCCAAGAAAAAAATGCACACCCGACAGAAAAACCGCGCGGCAAGGCGCGCGTATTGCTCTAGTGAATCATTTATAGTGGTGTAATATAGCCATTCATGGACACGTGTGGCAACTTTCTTGGCAAATCTTCCTTTGTAACATGATAACCCTTCTAGCATGACAATTTCCGGGGCAATTTTTTCCTTTAAAACATCCAATTCTTTCAGCTATCAGATGACAACTCCAGCATGGCAATCCACTCTGCCACGCCTTTGGTATATCTTGGATCCTATGATTTGTATATTAAACTCAGATGCCAATTAGTTGTCCTAGGCAACAACGATCCTTTGCTTTTGGCATAAATTTCCGCTGGCTTTGTTGTACACTAAATCATTATAACTTTCTGGGTTGCACAGGGCAACACGTGTTAGAGTTTTGGTTAGGTAAGCAGGAGACGGAGAATAGACAGCGACCTGAGGCGTAGAATGGAGGACCTAGGATCATGCTTAACCATTTGTATGTTCTGTAACGATCAGGTTTTTTTCTTCTTTTTGCGGGGTTAAAGGGATTTCATTGCTCAAACTGGAGGAAGCTCCTTGTTAGCCAAACAAGCGTGGCGCCTGCTTGATAATCCTGATTCCCTATGTGCCACCATTTTGAGAGCTAAATATTTTCCGAATGGAGACTTAATGAATGCGAGTCTGAAAAAAGGATCTTCTTTCACTTGGCAAAGCATTATGGCCGGAGTGGAATCTCTCAAAAAGGTTATATCTGGAGAGTTGATAATGGTCAGAATATTGATATTTGGAGAGATGCATGGATCCCGAATGGGGCCAATAGAAAAATTATCACTCCTAGAAAAGGGCAGCTCCTAACAAAAGTTGCTGATCTTATAGATCCAATCAACAATTGCTGGGATGAAGATTTGGTAAGACAAATGTTGTGGCCAATTGATGTCCAGAGGGTGCTTACGATCCCCCTCCCCACGTATAACATGTCGGATTTTATAGCTTGGAGTTTTACAAAGAATGGACTGTTCACGGTTCGTTTTGCTTATCTGGAGGAATGGAAAACGCAACATGGGAGGAAATTGCAATAATCAGATGGCATAGGAGGAACAAGTGTCAATACTATTTGGAGCAAGATTTGGAAATTATCTTGTCCAGCAAAAGTGAAGATATTTATTTGGCGTACCTTACATGGAACCCATGTCGTGTTACACTTGCTAATAGACATACGAAAGTTTCGCCCACCTTCCCATCATGTTTGAACGGGCATGAAGATACTAAACACTTATTATTTTTGTGTCAAAAGGCAAAAGAGGTGTGGGAGAAACTGGGATTGCACGAAGCCATTAAAAAAGCTTGCGCTGTCGATCGTGCGGGAGAGGCAGTACTCGAATTTCTACTTCTTATGCCAGAACACGAGCTATCTACAGTGGGCATACAGAATGTTCGCGAACTAATCGCTATAACAACCTGGTATTTATGGTGGGAAAGACGTTCGCTAGTCCATCATGGGAAGACCCAAGATGCATACCAAATTTCGATGGAAGTCCGTGCTATAACAACAAACTATGTTATTGCCCAATCCTCCAAGGCAACAAATAGAATAAAGGGATGGACGAGACCCCCTCTAGGTTTTGTGAAATTAAATGTCGATGCTTCTTTCGATCAAGACATGCTTAGAGGCACAGCGGGAGCTGTACTTAGAGATGATAAAGGAAGATTTATTGTTGGAGGGAATTGGAAGATGGATTGGTGTGCAGATGTCTTAACAGCGAAAGCCATGGCACTACGTTTTGGCTTATTACTTGCACAAAAGGCGGGAAGCAACCGACTTGTTGTTAACTCCGACAATATGGAAGTAATTGACACGATGAAGAATGGAGGACATACAGCGGGAGCGGCGGCGGCTGTGTTTGATGATTGTTATTTTATGGCTTGTGAGTTTTCGTTAGTTAGATTTGAACATTGTAATAGGAAGGCAAATAAAGCAGCTCATAAAATTGCTAGAGTAGCTAAATTTTCTGAGACAAGGGATTGGTTTGAGGAACCTTTGAACGATATTGTAAATTTTCTTATAGACGATGTAACCATTATTATTAATAAATAAAGAGGATGTTTTACTTTCAAAAAAAAACTGGAGGAAGCTCCTCCAAACAAAGTTGGGGTACATTAGCAGGGCCAGATTTTAGCCAAACTGCCGTCCTAGCTTCTACACGACCAAAAGTCGTCAACCTATGACTGGCAGTATTTTGACACCTACTAATATGAGCAATGAAACAATCCCTATCACCAAGAAGTGACTTCACTTATCATCATCGCATGCAGCGACCTATCCTTCATTGGTGCCCGAATCGAGCACGGCAACCAGACAATCCATCTCAACATCCACAGAAAGTGGCGACCATTGCATAGCAAAGTTCAAACCCTCCAAACAGGCTGCAAGTTCAGCTTGCAAAGGATTTGCTCAGTTAACCAGGCTTCTGCAAGCCGAGAAAATGATGGCACCGTTGCCATCGCGCAGTACCATGCCTGCACCTGCCTCTCCAGAAGCTTCATAGTAAGATCCATCAACATTTAATTTTACACGACCATGGACTGGAGATTGCCATTTGATCGGGAGAGACTGAGTGCTCTCTGCATGTGATAGCAGCGGCAGCCGGCCTCCATCATCAATCACCGTAGGATACCTCTTGATAGGGCGATTCATAGCTGCGATTCATAGCTGTAACGATCAGGGTTTAACCATTGATTTAGATGAGACTCACACACATGGGCAAAATGACAAAACGCTTGACCCTTTGCTTAGATAACATATTACACAGATGAAACCTCAATATTATCAGAGATTACTCGGATGAATCCACAGACTACCCAGTCATAAATAGTACTCTTGCCACAAGCCAAATACCGAGTAGTTAAACATATAAGACATCCGCACCAGCTTAAAATTAACGCACATAACAGCGAGGCTAACCAAACGCCATTTCCTTGGGCGCCTTAGTCTTTGTTTGTACCAACCGCATTGACATCTGAATCAAGCGAATCAAGCACCTCACGTACCGCCGCCTCCGCCTCCGCCTCCGCCGTCGCCTCACGGGCAGCTAAGTCTGAATGGAGCAAATGGGCAACCGCACCAGTCAAACCACCCATGAAGCCAATGGTAACCAAAGTCTGCTTCATTTCGCCTGCCCTAACGGCCCTCTCGAGGGCCTTCATCTCCTGGCTAATAATGAGAATGAACAAATAAACTCAAATAGACGCACGAGAAAAGGCAATGGAAGTTGGTTCAGCTTTAGTGCCTTACAGGGTGAGCGGATCAACATTCAGGCCCTCCAAAGGGTGCTTAGCCTACACATGCATTGCATAAATTGTCAGATATGACAGTGATTCCAAAACAACAACAACAACAACAACAAAGCCTTTAGTCCCAAACAAGTTGGGGTAGGCTAGAGGTGAAACCCATAAGATCTCGCAACTAACTCATGGCTCTGGCACATGGATAGCAAGCTTCCATGCACCCCTGTCCATAGGCTAGAGGTGAAACCCATATGACAGTGATTCCAAAAGAATTAACTAATTCAAATCATGATTGGACTAGCCTCAAAAACAAGTACTCAACAAAATAGTGAATGATTGCAATGCTTTGTCCAAAACAAGATATGGTAATTAGAGCATGTTTGGATGGGTTAAAGAAGATTCAAGATTTACACTAAATTTTACCAGGAAATGCAGCAGCCAACCATTTTTTTAGCTTTCATGTATGTATAACCACTGTGCAAGGGTAGTGGCATATGTGGTCACCATGCAGTTGCCCACTAAAAACTAGACTAGTTATAGTGCTCATCCCAGACTCCAACTGGATTTCGGCAGGCAAACAGAGGAACAAGTAGATCTGCTTCTGCAGCCCCTAAGGTGACCTATCAATTCATCCAGCTATGCCATCAGAGTCAAGACCTTTAGAGAGCTTGGGACCCTTGGCCTATCAAAGATGGCAGTGATTCCAAAAGAAAGTAGTTAATTGGAATCATGATCGGACAAGCCTCAAAAAAATAAGCAGTACTCCCTCTGTAAAGAAATATAAGAGCATTTAGATCACTAAAGTAGTGATCTAAACGCTCTTATATTTCTTTACGGAGGGAGTACAAGATAGTGAACGATTGCAATGCTTTGTCCAAAAGCAGATATGGTAATTAGAGCATGTTTGGATGGGTTAAAAAAGATTCAAGTTTTCCACAAAATGTTACCAAGAAATACGGGCATGTGTCTAGCCAACCTTCTTTTTTAGCTTCAATGTATGTATAACCACTGGTTAAGGGCAGCAACATATGTGGTGACCTGGCAGTTGCCCACTAAAAAACTAGAATAGTTATGGTGTTCATCCCAGACTACAACTGGATCTCTACGTGACAAGCAACAAGTTCAAACAAAGGAATAAATAGATCTGCTTCTGCAGCCCCTAAGGCAACCTATCGATTCATCCAGCTATGCCATCAAAGTCAAGACCTTTAGAGAGCTTGAAACCCTTGGCCTATCAAAGATGGCAGTGATTCCAAAAGAAAGTAATTAATTGGAATCATGATCGGACAAGCCTCAAAAAAATAAGCAGTACTCCCTCTGTAAACTAATATAAGTGCGTTTAGATCACTAAAGTAATGATCTAAACGCTCTTATATTAGTTTACGGAGGGAGTACAAGATAGTGAATGATTGCAGTGCTTTGTCCAAAAGCAGATATGGTAACTAGAGCATGTTTGGATGGGTTAAAAAAGATTCAAGTTTGCCACAAAATTTTACCAAGAAATGGGGGCATGTGTCTAGCCAACCTTCTTTTTTAGCTTCAATGTATGTATAACCACTGGGTAAGGGCAGCAACATATGTGGTGACCTGGCAGTTGCCCACTAAAAAACTAGTGTAGAATAGTTATGGTGTTCATCCCAGACTCCAACAGGATCTCTACGTGCGGGCAAACAGAGGAATAAATAGATCTGCTTCTGCAGCCCCTAAGGCCACCTATCGATTCATCCATCTACGCCATCCAAGTCGCAATCCATACGGCAACGGGCGGCAAATTCATCGAGTATAGCCCATCCAAATCGAGAATCGTTCCAGGAACATGCGACAAGCTCGCGTGTCCCCATAAAAATCTCAAATTTCTACGATAAGGAAGAAGGCGGCATGGCGAATCGATCGATATCCCCATCCAAATCTCAATCCCTAAGATAACGTGCGATAAATTCGCGGATGGCCGGCAAAGATGAGGAATCGCTTAACGCAGCATGGGATTTCGTCCGATTGGAGTCAAATCAAAGGACAGAGATTGCGGTAGGAGGGATGGGGAGCGAACCTGAGGACGGCAGACCGCCCAGGCCTGCTTGAGAGAGGCGACGGGGGCCTTCAGCTTCGCGGCAACGGTGCGCAGCGCCATAGCTACCAACAGACCAGAAGATGGCTTCGAGGACGACGAAGAGGAAGACGACGGCGGCTAGGGTTTCCTTCTGCTCGTCCGGGCCTCGGGATCCCCTTCTTAAACAACTGGACCGCCTCGGTCTCCAACGGGGCCCGCCAGATTGCTGGGCTGGGCTCGGCCTCGGCCTCTTCTCGTCTTGTCCAGATTCTAATCTAAAAACAAAACAAATATTCTCCTCTTGTCCCACAGCTTCTAGGTCCACAGAAAACATTCCACACAAAAAATACTCCCTCCATCCAAAAAAACTAGATATATTCATTTGAGAGACAAATTTAGGAAAAAAAAATTCAAACGGAGGGAGTGAAAATAAGGAAGGTCCACAAAACACAAATCTTGTTTTTTGGGGGTTACCAAAGTTCCGTTGTCCACCCTATTTTTCCTCCTCCGTTTTGGTTTTTCATTTATTATCGGAGTTATTCTTCTTCTTTTTTCTAAAAAAAATAACACCAACTCAACTGGCTCACATCTTATTGAATTTAGCAAATAAATTCATGCTTTATTTGCTATAAGTCAATATGTATATTTTTTTGTTGTTGACGGCTGTTTGCATTTGATTTGACTCATCACATGCAAGTTTTCCACATTTTCTTTGCACACGACGTGTTAGAGTTTGTACAAGTTGATCTATCAATATAAAGAGATGCCAGCCGGTTGGGGCTAACCACGGCAAATAATTCTTTTTGATTTGGTATACAGAGCGGGTCGATCCGACCTAGGGTTCTGCTCGCACACGCGCTTCCGCCGCCGCCATCTCTTTTCCCGCTGCCGCCGCCGCCGCACTCCGACGTGATGGCCTCCACCGCCGCGTTGCAGCTTTCCATCTCCTCTTCGAGCACCTCGTCCCAGTCCTCCACACCATCCATCCCCACCGGCACCATCATCTCCGCCCCTACCGGCCAGAACCTCAACACCATCACGGTGCGTCTAGATCGCACCAATTTTCTTCTCTGGAAGATGCAGGTCGTCCCCAACATCGCCGGCCAGGGCTGGTACGGCTTCCTGGACGGCTCCTACGGAGCGCCTCCGGCCACGATCACCGAAGGAGACGGTGCCAAGGCCGTGACCAAGCCCAATCCGGAGTACGCCTTGCGGTTCTACACGGATCAGCGTGTTCTCAGCATCCTCGTCGGCTCCATGACGGAGGAGATCCTCGGCCATGTCATCGGCCGCACCACCGCGCCCTCTGTGTGGGCGTGCCTCGAGTCCATGTTCTCGGCACAGAACAGGGCCGGGGTGCACCAGATGCGGCATCAACTCTCGACGCTGAAGAAGAACGAGCTCGCCGCCGCCGCCTACTTTCACAAGATGAAGGGTTTCGCAGACGCCATGGCCCAGGTGGGGTCGCCTCTCTCCGATGCTGAGGTGATCGACTACATCGTCGTCAGTCTCGGGCCTCAGTACGAGTCCCTCCAGCACTCTCTCACGGTGTTGGCAGCCGCCGGCGCTGACAACCTCAGCCTGTCGGACTTCTATTCCATGCTCCTCTCCTATGAATCCCTCAAGGAGCAGAACGCCTTCGCCCCCGAGTTCTCCACCTCCGCTAACGCCGTGGCGCGGCAAGGCGACGGCCGTGGAGGGGGGCGCACCTTCGCCGACACCACCAACGACGGCCGCTCCGGGGGTCGTCCTACTGGCTTGCAAGGAGGCGGCCAGCAGGCCTCCCGCGGTAACAACCGCTCCAACCAAGGGGGTGGTGGTGGTGGCAACGGCGGAGGAGGACAGGGCAACGGCGGTGGCAGGCGCAACAACTGGCGCGAGCGCCCCCGCTGTCAAGTTTGCCGGTACTGGGGGCATGAGGTTCTCCAGTGCAAACAACGCTACAACCATGCGTTTCCAGTACGACGAAAATCGTGCTAGAAATTCTACCTCTTACCAACCTGCCCCCAGTCAATCTTGGCTCTTCGACACCGGCGCCACGGATCATCTCACCAACGACATGAGCCGGATGAACATCTAGGAGCGCTACAACGGCACGGATCAAGTGAAGTCGCCAACGGTGTAGGTTTGTCTATTACACATGTTGGCCACTCTCGCTTACCTGGTTCATCCGCCCCAATTGAACTCAAAAATATTCTTTTTGTTCCTGACCTTAGCACTAATTTGCTCTCCGTCTATCGTCTTGTTTCTGACAATAAGATCTTTGTTGAATTTCATAAATTCCTTTTCTATGTCAATGACAAGCTCAGGAAGAACATCCTTCTTCGCGGTAGGAGTCGTGGCGGCCTCTACCCTCTTCAGTTCAGTCGCACCGTCAGTTCTGGACGTCATGCGTCTTCCGGCGTTAGGCTGACTACCGAGCAGTGGCATCGGCGTCTTGGTCGTCCTTCGAATAAAATAGTTCATACCATTGTTAGCTTAAATAAATTGTTGTGCTCTACAAACATTGAGTCTTCTCTGTGTGATGCTTGTCGGCGTGCTAAGAGTCACCAGTTACCATATCATTATTCTACTCGTGTGTTCTACATCACCACTTGAGCTTATTCATACCGATGTTTGGGGGCCTGCTTTGCCATCTTCCGGGGGTTTTAAGTACTATGTCAGCTGTAGGAGATATGCCCTAGAGGCAATAATAAATGTTATTGATTATCTCCTTGTTCATAATTATGTTTATGTTCCATGCTATAACTGCTGTGGTTCCCGAGCCCGTATATCCATAAAGGCTCTGGGGAGAACCCATATGCACGTGTGGAATAATAAACGGTAAAATGTATTCCTAGTCGTGCCTCTAAGACTAGCTCAAGTGTTGCATGATGATTATGTTTTCCCAATCATGGGCATGTCTATGCCAAGCAACTTTGAGGGCACAATGTCAGGAAGGACATTTGTGTTGAATCGACCCGAATTGATGTTATGCTATGAGATACATTCGTCACAAGTTAATGGTTTATAACACAGAGATAGTTAATGTTTGCATAATTCCTTAGACCATGAGAGTATCGAGTTTCTTCATGCTTGCTTCATGAACTTTGGGGTTTGTTAAACGTCATCCGTAACTGGATGGCTATTACGGCGGCTTACGGGTTCATGGGAAAGTATGTTAAGTAACTTGATAGCTCGAGATTGGGATTTGCTCCTCCGACGATGGGGAGATATACTCGGGCCCACTCGGTGTTACGGTGTCCATCATCGTCTGGCCAGACACTTTGTGATTTGATCACGGGGATGCCGGAACACGAAACGAGAAAAGAGAACAAAACCGGTAACGAGGTAACTTGCATAGTGGACAAAGTGTTGGCCCACGGGGATGCAATAAATCTCACCTCAGGTGTTTGTGATATATCGTGAAGCAACAGGAATAGCTCACCTCAACTGGAGGTTCACTCGAATATTCATTCGTGTGGGTATAGGGGTCAATATGGGTGTCCACGGCTCCGATGTTGATCATTGATCGGAAGGGGTTCCAGGTCATGTCTATACTTCACCGAACCTATAGGGTCACACGCTTAAGGGTCATCTATCTGCTGAATACTAGACAGGGAGTCAGAGAGAAAATCACCGAAAAAGTTTCGGCCACCGAAAAGTTTCGGACAGCGGAATCGGACCGCAGAGAGAGGTCACCGGATGAGTTTCGGTGAAACCGAAAAAGTTGTTTCGGGGTATGCCATTAAGTCAAAATGGTTTCGGCACATGCCTGATAATTCTTGGAGGGTGCCAGAATCATTCTGGAAACTTTTTGGAATTTTCAGAAATAAAAACCGAAAATGTTTCGGAGCTGCCGGTACCGCTTTGGCTGTTTTTCGCGGATGAAATTCACTAATCTAAAATTGTTTCAGAACGAATCCAAAATCATTTTAGTGGGTACTGGAATTATTCTAAGACCCACAGAAATATTTTCGGATTTAGTGGACGCGAAAAATTGTCTTCATGAATAGTGAAAACGCATTCTTGTTTGCTTTTCGCAGATGAAAATCACTAAACCGAAATTGTTTCGGAACGCGTTGAAAATTATTTTAGTGGGTACTGGAAATGTTCTGAGCCCACATAAATATTTTCAATTCGAACGGACGCTGAAAAATGTCGTCATGAATAGTGAAAGTGCTTTTTGCTTGGCTTCTTGGAGAAGCCACCTTGAGGGCCTTTTTGGTATTTCCCCCCTTGGCTTCTTGGAGAAGCCACCCTTGGGCTTGGCCTATAAATAGGGGTGGAGGGGGCTGCCTAAAGGATCATCCCTTCTCACATACATGCCATTGCAATGATCTGGCTTCTTCTCTCCCTCCCAGCGAAATAGTTTCGTAGAGCCGAAAGGCTGTCTGGGTTCCGGCAGGAACTAGTTCTGGACGGCGAAGCCCTGCCGGATAGCTGACACCGTATGTGTGCAACTCTGTAGAGAGGTCGTAGTTTCGATCTTAGTGCCCTGAGGGGCTGTTCGAGAGTGCCTCCCGAAGGGCTGTCCAAGTGACGGTCCGAGTTCTGTGGGTCCTCCCGGAGGGCTGTCCGAGTGACCGTTCGAGTTTCGAAGGTCCTCCCGAAGGGCTGTCCGCGACACCGTCCGGGGGACTGTTCGACCGCCTCCCGGAGGGCTGTCCGTATGGCGGATGAGGGTATTCATCCTCGCGGTTGGGAGGTTGTAAATCCTAGCTGCGGGGATCTGCACCGCCGATCGTCATCGACTCTACTTCCCGCTGCGCTACGAGTCGGTAACGAAAAAGATCAAACCTTGTATGCAGTCTCCATAGTGGTCCTGGGCTGGTGCGTAGGTCGGAAATTTTTGTTTTCTGCTGCGTTACCCTACATCAGCTTCATTGATGACTATAGTCGTTACTGCTGGATATACTTGATCAAGCATAAATCTGATGTTGATAGCATTTTTTATACTTTTCAAAACCATGTTGAGCGTCTCTTGAATGCTAAGGTTCGTTCTGTTCTGTCAGACTGGGGGGGGGGGTTGAGTATCACCGTCTTCATGCTTATTTTCAGCGCACCGGCATTGCTCATCGTGTGTCTTGTTCACATACCTCCCAACAAAATGGTATAGCTGAACGCAAGCACCGTCATCTCGTTGAGACGGGTCTAGCTCTCCTAGCGCACTCCTCACTACCTCTTCGGTTTTGGGACGAGGCATTTCTTACTGCTTGCTATCTCATCAATAATGCCACAACCGTGTTTCGCCTCCTCAACATGCTTCCTGAGTATTCTTTTCTCCGCACTTTTGGTTGTGCGTGTTGGCCTAGTTTGCGTAAGTACAATTCACGTAAACTCGAGTTTCACTCTAGGATGTGTGTGTTTCTTGGTTATAGTCCCATGCATAAAGGCTACAAGTGCCTTGATCGCTCCACTGGTCGTATTTACATCTCCCGTGACGTCGTGTTCGACGAGACGGTGTTTCCCTATGCCGCTCCCGGTGCCACTGTTGATGTCTCCCAACTCCTTCCCGTGTCATTTCCGTCCGATGAGCCAGTTACTCAGAGTACCGACACGCGTAATTATGACATTACCTTGTTACCGGCTAATGCACCTGGTGTTGTTGTTAGTTCTCCTGTGTAGGTCCCCACGACGTCAACCTCGCCGCTCGACGTCTCTGCTTCATCAGCGCCACCGCCTTTGCATGCCTCGGACGGCACGCCAGGGCCCCGCTTGCATGCAGGCACGCAGGCTACTCCCGGATCGGCACCGCCTATGCATGCCTCGGCCGGCACGCCCGGGCCCCGCTCACATGCAGACACGCCTCGTTGCCCGGGTCGGCCTCTCGTGCCGCTTCTGGTGCCGACCCCGCCCAGGCCGACACGCCGGTCCCGGTCGTCGACCACGGCCCGCGGTCTCGCTCTCCGTCGCCAGTGCGGTCATCTGCCTCGCCGGCTCCTGACGGGGCTTCTTCGCCTGGCCCGTCCCCGCCTGCGTCTCCGGCCCGTGACGGGGCCGCTTCGTCGCCCTCGTCGACGTCCTCTACACCACCAGCGTCTCCGCCTCCAGCGCCTCCCGCTGCTGAACCAGCACGGGTCATCGTCACGCGACGGCGCAATGATATCTCCCGTCCCAAGGTGTATCGGGATGGCACGGTTCGATATGATCCCTATCGTCGCCGGGCGTTTATGGTGGAGCCTGCATCTCATCGCACTGCTCTCTCTGAGACAGCTTGGCGTGCTGCTATGGAGGCTGAGTTCGAGGCACTTCAGGCTAACAAAACGTGGATATTGGTACCCCTTCCACCTGGCACTAACATTGTTGGCAGCAAATGGATCTTCAAAACGAAGTTCCGTCCTGATGGTTCTGTGGATAAATACAAGGCGAGGCTTGTGGCTCGAGGTTTCACACAGCAGTACGGTATAGATTATCATGATACTTTCAGTCCTGTGGTTAACCCAGTCACCGTTCGCCTGGTGCTTTCTCTTGCTGTCTCTCGTGGTTGGTGTCTTCGTCAGATTGATGTGAGTAATGCCTTCCTTCATGGTTTTCTGTATGAGGAAGTGTATATGCAGCAGCCCCCCGGTTTTGAGGATTCATGGTACCCTCGGTATGTTTGCAAGCTGTAGCGTGCTCTCTATGGTCTTAAACAGTCGCCTCGTGCCTGGTATGCCCGCTTGAGTGACAAGCTTCATCAGCTCGGCTTTGTTGCTAGCAAGGCCGATACCTCTCTGTTCATCTTTGATCATCATGGGGTTATTATATATATGCTTGTCTATGTTGACGACGTCGTCTTGGCTGGATCCTCTTCGTCTGCTGTTGAGAAGCTGGTTACCACTCTTTCTGGTTCTTTTCGTGTCAAGGACCTTGGGCGCCTGGAGTATTTCCTTGGTATTGAGGCCACTTATAATTCTGAGGGTCTAGTTTTGTCGCAACACAAATATGCTCTTGATCTCTTGCACCGGGCCAACATGGAGCAATGTCGGTCTGTTACTACTCCCATGTCTACTTCCGACAAAATGTCTCGAGATCAAGGACAGCCGCTGAGCTCCGAGGATACTTTCAAGTACAGGAGTCTTGTTGGGGGTCTCTAGTACCTCACTCTGACACGTCCTGACTTGTCCTTTGCTGTTAACAAGGTGTGCCAATACTTGTCGCAGCCTACTACCGCTCACTATGAGGCAGTGAAGCGAATTCTTCGATATATTCGAGGCACTCTGTCTACTGGCTTGCGTTTCCGGCGCTCGGCTTCTATGAGACTGAGTATTTTCACTGATGCAGATTGGGCGGGCTGTCTTGATGATCGTCGGTCTACGGGCGGTTTTGCCATTTTTCTTGGATCCAACCTCGTCTCTTGGAGTTCTCGCAAGCAACCCACAGTTTCTCGTTCTAGTACCGAGGCAGAATACAAGGCTTTGGCCAATGGCACCGCTGAGGCTATATGGATACAGTCGGTGTTGAAGGAGCTTGGTGTGTTTCTTTCTCACCCTCCGGTTTTGTGGTGTGACAATGTTGGCGCCACATACTTATCTGCCAATCCAGTTTTTCATGCCCGCACGAAGCATATCGAGGTTGATTTTCACTTTGTGCGTGAGCGGGTTGCTTTGGGTGCTCTTCATGTTCGATTCATCTCCACTGACGATCAGTTGGCTGACGTATTCACGAAGCCTACTACTCAGCTCACACTTCGTCGTTTTAGTTCCAATCTCAACCTTGTTCACGACGATTTAGATTGAGGGGGGGGGGGGTGTTAGAGTTATATTTTCTATATATACGTGTACGTGTTGTATACCCGTTGTATTTCCTTATTGTACAAGTTGATCTATCAATATAAAGAGATGCCAGCCGGTTGGGGCTAACCACGGCAAATAATTCTTTTTGATTCGACGTACACCTTATTGTTTTTTAAGGCCGGCCTTGATCAAGCTGGTACATACATCAAGGGTGTCATTAATAACTATGAGAGTGCAACTGGTCAGCTAATAAATCCGCTTAGGTGCTCGATCCAGTTCAGTGCGTCATGCCCATAAGGTACCCAACAAGAGATCCTACAGGAATTGCAAATTCAAGTGCAAGAGTTTGAAGCAAAATATTTAGGCCTCCCCACTCCGGACGGGCGGATGCATGAGGGTAAATTCCGGAATCTGCAGGAGAGACTAACTAAGCTATCTTGCTCTGGGAGGACACCTTGTCTCAAGATGGGAATGACATGTTGATTAAGGCTGTAGCTCATGCCTTTTGCACTAAAATAATGGAAGTGTTCAAGTTGCCTTAGTTTGTTTGTGATGACTTAATGTGCTTGCTTCGGAACTTTTGGTGGGGACCTAAAAAAGGTAAGAGGAAATCTCACTGGAAGTCATGAACTGATTGAGCCGAAGAGTCAAGATGGCCTATGATCCCGTGACTTCCGGACGTTTAACTGATACGTCCATTTTGCATCATGTTTTTTACTATTATTTATAGTGTTTTAATCCTATATACCTAAGAGATTCATCCCCACTATCCTATATTTATCTCAACATGCGAGCTATCCACATCAACAACCCTGCCACATCAGCCTTTTTTTTTCTTTTTTTAATATATTCTTTCAATAAAATTGTGTGACTCAATTTATTTTTAATTTTTATTTAGTACGTCAAACGAAGCGAACAGTCGGTTGCTCTTTGGCCTTCTGTACCCGATGTCTCGCGATTTCTTCATGTCTGTTATGTTATAGGTCGACCTACAATCATCGACACCACGCCGGTCCATTATCCCCGCACACCACGTAAGATAAGGCAGCCCCAACAGGTCTGACGCAGGACCGCAGCCGCCTCTTGCTGTTGCCACCGGCGCACAACGACGGACATTCTCTTCCGCCGGCCGTCGTCGGGTGTGCAGCCCCCTCTTCCCCCGTATCAAGGCCTGCCGGCTAGATCGCGCCGCTGCGGTATCCCCACCGGCCGCACAAGGTGAAGGTAGGGCAGCCCCAGCCAGGGCTGGCGCAGGACCGGCGCCTCCTGCCGCTGCCACCAATCAACACGGACAGAGTTTCTCTGTCGGCGGCCATCATCGGGCGTGCAACCTCCTCGCTTCACATCCAGGCAGGCCGACCACATCTGCCAACGAGAGAAGCAGCACATGCATCGGAACTGTGCCGCTACCCTGCAGACTAGACACGCCCAACCTCGGCAACATCCACGTACAAGGAATCCCGGTACCCATTGGTGGCACCATCTCCAGCGCACGCAGATTCGCCCATCAGCGTCACACAACCAAGCGGCTTCCTCCTATCCGGGTATACCGTGTCCAGCATCCGATTGCATGGTGGTCACACCAACACCGTGGTGGTGCTACACTATCCGAGTTCTTCACAAGAAGGATGATCTCATCTGCTGAAGGATCTCCTCTGTTTGCACTGTCACCATAAGGTACTGCAAACAACGATGCCCACTGTCTATTCATCATTTCTATGGTCGTAGTGACTTCCTATATTACTTACTGACTGTTCTTAATCTACCTGTTAATTTGATTTCACACATATACGTGTAGCTAGATTGGACATTGGAGTGGGTACGTTACTAGGTGTGCATGTTCTTTTGCATTAGTGTTTTCCTGCCATTGATTTGGTTTGTGGTGCATCCTTCAAGTTAGTGGGTCTATTTACTTTTATTCTTGATTCTTGCATTTTCTTTTGCTGCACTTAAATCCTTCTTTTGGATTTACACTGATCTTCGTTGTTTGATAATCTAAAAGCAGAATTCTCACATAGGAAAAATGTATTTCTCTCCATGGTTGGGGATAATTACAATTATGACCGGATGATGACTAACGATTTCCATTTGCTTGCATAGTGTAATCTTTTCATAACTATTCGTGTTCAAGGCCAGTCAAAATTTTAATGTATATCCATTATAATCTCTACACAACCTATTTTACCAGATTACACATATTTGCTTCAATTTTCAGAAAGGCGAATAAGCAAGTTTTCCTCATGTTGTGTCCAAATTTGCTAATATTTATTGGGTCAATCTTATCAATAATTGGTGCTGATCTCATATAACTTTTAACCAGAGAATGCGATTTTGAGTATAAACATGTTAGGAATTCAGGCACAAAAAATACATATGGTGAATAGCCATTACAATTGTTCACTACTATTTGTTATTTTAACATTGTTTTGCTCCATGCACATGTGCTTCAATATGTATTTTGGACCAAATGTCCGTTGTTGCGGGGAATTATCTAGTTTAATATAATACTTTGTAGAGTAATTATAATGTCTTTTCTCTCATAATATACAAGATTTACATAAGAAGGAGATTACAGGCAGCTGGATTCTGGACCTGAAAAAGCTATGTCAGAGATACCTATTCTGCACATCTCCAAATGAGAAGAAATTTTACGGAGATTTATTTTGGAATATATAATAATTATTGAAGAAAAGAAATACCAGAGGGGCCACCCAGGTGCCCACTAGGCACCAGGGCGCGCTTGCCTCCCCGATACGTCTCCAAGTATCTATAACTTTTGCTTGTTCCATGTTGTTATATTTTCATTTTTGCATGTTTTACAATCATTTTATTGCAACTTTATATCATATTTTGGGACTAATCTATTGACGTAGTGCCCAGTGCCAGTTGTTGTTTTTTGCTTGTTTTTTACTTTGCAGAATATCAGTACAAAACGGAGTCCAAACACAAGGAAACTTTTTGGAGATTTTTTCTGGACCAGAAGACACTCAGTGGGCCAAAGAAGTACCAGAGGGGAGGCCCATGGTGAGCACAACCCGCCAGGGCGCGCCCCGGGGGGTTGTGCCCACCACGGAGCCCCCCTACACCGCCTATTCGCCCTATAAATTCCCAAGGGATTTTTATTTCTGTGCCCCTGGTTCGTTAGTTCTACTCATTCAACCCTATGCTCTTAACTTTTGCTCACTTTTCCCCACCCCCTTGCCCAAAACCCTCAGAGCTAGTCACAGCGGACGTTGCCGTCGGGTCAATGGCTTGACCGTTAACTCTGAGGAGTGGGGCCGCGTAGGGCGGAGTCCACATTTTGACCATTACGTGGTAACCAGTGGGGCCGCGAAACTGACACTTATTGTAACCTGAATCAGATCCAGTCGCTTCCGCGCCGCCCCCTCCGCCGCCGTCGTGCCGCCTCCGCCACAGTCGTGCCGCCTCCGTCGCCTCTACCCTCTCTCCCCATCTAGGATTAGGAAGAGATGTCGGGGGGGAGGGGGGCACCCTGTTGGGCCCATCGATCGTGGAGATGATTGGGTCGAATCAGAGGTTGATAATTCATGGATTCCACCTGGGTAAGCATCGTTTTCCTCTCAAATTGATTAGGAGATCCGTAAATTAGGCTGTATTTGACCACTGTTGGCGTGAATCAGTGCAATTTATCTGAAAATTTTCGGCCTAACTACGCCCTTTATCTTATTTCAATCGAATAGGGTTGATCCTGCACTTGCTTTTCGGTTGGCGGTTAGAATGGAAACTAGCGAGCTGCGTGGAACTAAACCGTGTATGATTTCTGGATTTTTCTATCCTAAAGTGGTAGAAACTAGCGTTTCGTTCAGAGATTTCCGCGAGGCACTCTGTTGTGAGTATCCGTGGAGCCCTGTCGATGCTGTTGAACTGAGATATTTCGACGGTACCGAGCAGAGATTTGTCCCATTAACTTGTGATGAGCATCTGGGATTGCTATTTAGTTTGAATGCTGACAGCCGTTTCGGTAAAATCCATATCGGTGTGCTTCAGGCACGCAAACAACGTATCCCGAAGGGTGTTCAGACATCATCTGTCTCTGCTAATAGCGAGCGTCCTCGCACTCCTTGTAGGTCGAGACCAAGTAAACCTAGTGGTTCTGAAAGCCACAACATGTCGGCTACCGGTAATTCTGCCACTTCTCCTCTCCCTTCTGCACCTGATGTAGAAGTAGATGCAGAGCCTGACGAGGAAGTGCCTCGACATGGTGATGAGGATGAGATTCTATTCCCTGAACTGGTAGATAGAGTCAGTCAACAGGCAGTGGAAGATGAATATGCAGAGGAGCCTAGCAGCCGTGCTAGATTTGATGACACTGACGATGAAGAGAGGGAGGAGAACATCGACTCCTTAGTTTTACAAGAATATGATGGTGAGGACATGCAAACAATTGAGTGGAACAGGGAGAATCCTGACCTTACTCCAGGAACCGTATTCGAATCGATGGTGGACTGTCGTAATGCAGTGACTACATATTGCATTCTCACTGAAAACTCTTATGAGGTTGATAGGAGTGAGCTAGGAAGATTCAATGTTCATTGCCCTTATGATAGGTGTAGGTGGAGGTTGCATGCATCCACTATGCGAAAGAGCAAATTCATTCAGGTATTACAACTGAATATTGTTATCAGATTATTTATCCATTCTATATTCAGATCATGTGTACTGTTTCTTAATTGTATTTGACATCATTTTTTATTTTGTTTCAGATAAAAAGCAACCCACACGGGCACACTTGCCCACCTGGAGGGGGAGGGGGAAAGGACAAATCTAAGCTTGCAAAGACTAGGTGGGTGGCAGATGCAATCTTGGATTGGGTGAGGGAAACACCAACAATTGGTCCAACAACACTCCATGGAAAGCTATTTGAGAAGTACAAGATTAATGTACAGTACATGAAGATTTTCTATGCTAAGGAAAGGGCTCTTGATAGGATTAATGGTCCATGGAATGAGAGTTTTCAGTTGCTTTACACCTTCAAAGCTGAAGTGGAGACGGCTAGTCCAGGGAGTGTTGTAGAGATTGACAAGCATACAGTTAAGTAAAAATTAAAAGGGAAGTCAATGGAGAAGGAGTGCTTCAGGAGGGTTTTTGTTTGTTTCAAGATTTGCTGGCAGGGGTTTCTGAATGGTTGTAGGCCCTATTTGGCTGTCGATGCAACTGCTTTGAATGGAAGATGGAGAGGCCAGCTAGCAGCATCTTCTGCAGTTGATGGACACAACTGGCTATTCCCAGTTGCATTTGGTGTGTTGGAGGTAGAGTGTGAGGAGAGTTGGGTCTGGTTTCTGCAGCAGTTGCGCAACATTATAGGTACACCCTCAGGTTTAGTTATACACACAGATGCTTGCAAGGGTTTAGAAGCTGCAGTAGAAATTGTTTTCCCTGGAGTGGAACATAGGGAATGTATGCGACACTTAGCGCAAAATTTTAAAAAGAAATTCAAAGGCAAAGTTTATGATGAGAATCTATGGCCAGCATCATACACATGCAGCTTGAGGAAGCATGAGCACCATTTGAGAGTGTTGTATGCTCATAATCCTTTGGTGAAGGAGTACATGGATGAACATCATGGAAAGTTGTGGTCAAGAAGCAAATTCAATGAAATATGCAAAGTAGACTATGTGACCAATAACCTCGCTGAGTGTTTCAATGCAAAGTTCAAGTCAGTGAAAGGGCTTTTGTTGTGGCAAGCATTTGATAAGATTAGGCAGATGATCATGGTAAAGATGGCTCTTCGTAAAAGAATTGCAGAAACACAATATGTTGGCCATCTTATGCTCCCATGTCTGATTAAGGCATTGCATGCCAAGGCAAGAGGACTAAGGATGAAATGCATTGAACCGTCGACATACAAGGCTGAGGTGACATACATTGACAGTAAAAATAGGGAATGGAGATATCCAGTGAACCTTGCAACCAATGAATGCAGCTGTAGGCAATGGCAGATCCGCGGGAAGCCGTGCATACATGCCCTACATCTCATGACTGTTATTGGAGGTGAAGATGGTGAAGTTGATCAGTATTGCTCTGAATATTTCTTTGTTGACAAATTTAGAGCTGCTTATGCTGAAAATGTGCCTGCACTCTTGGGAAAAGACCAATGGAACATAGTAGACCCAGGGTTCAAACTCCATTCTCCTGTACTGACTAGACCCCCAGGAAGACCAAGGAAAAACAGGATAAGAGCTGGTGAAGAGGGTCATGTAAAAAACAACATAAGTGGAAAATATGTGGTATCCTAGGGCATATTGCTAGGCGTTGTACCAATCCAGTTGATGCATCATTTGGAGAAAAGGAACAATGGGCGGCAGCAAATGTAGAGGAGAATGCAGCAAGTTTAGAAGATAATGCAGCAGCAGAGGAGAATGCAGCAAGTTTAGAGAATGAAGCAACTGAAGTAGCAGCTTGGTATGTGTGCAATCTTTCCATTTTTTTGCATTTGTTCTCTTTTTTGTCGATGGCTAAGCTTATTTCTGTTTGACCCAGCTCTAGGATAATTAGAGGCACAAGACAGGAAAGACCTAGAGAGGAAGAAACTTCGGTTGAACCATCATCTGATGCGGAATTTGAAACGATGGCTTACAAAGGTTTTGAAGCTATAAGAGAGGAGGAAGTTATTTTGTCTGAAGTTCCTTTAAAGATTAGTGAGCCCACCGATGACCATCAACTGGTCATCACTTGCTCGATCAGTCAAAGCTCAACAAAACCGCCACCACCAGAAGTGAAGATCAGAAGCAACAAGACAAAGCTTTCAAAAGCACAAAATATCCCAGCCAGGGAAACCAGAAGCAAGATGGTTAACCCATCCCGGAGCACAAGGAGCAAGGCAAAGATTTGAATTTGAACTTGAATGCAAGTCATAAACTTTGAAGTTTAAAGATTTGTAATAAGGATTCTGTCGTCAATTTGAAGTACTGTGAAAACTTGTAAGGTGTAATAATTCTATTTGTAAACTTTGAATTTGAACTACTGAGGCAAACCTTGAATTTTAGGCAAACTTTGAATTTGAACCAACACTTGAAGTCCATTCCCCTGTGGTGTGAGTTGCACAGTTTGCTGAACTATTATAAATGTTAGGTGATCAATCCGATCTCTTTTGCGTGGTAAAACTTGTAGTCATGAGAAATGTGCTCCAAACGAGCTCCCAAGCTAGGGTAAACAGCCCCATTTGTAATCAAGTTTTTTTGGACCTACTCCAAATGAGCCAAATATTTTTTATTAACACCAAATCAATCTATATAGTGTAGATTCAAAGAATCACTATTTATTGAATTAATCTTTCTATTTTTACAATTTTTTTCAAAAAAATATACTTTAATAGAAAAACCATTAAGAAACACGTTTACCATATGAAAATGGAAAACTAAGTTCAGATCCTTCTTATTCACTTTGAAATCAAGCTTTGGTGATTTTTTTTGATTTTTTTAAATTTTCAAAAACCGAAGGGAAACACTACCTCCTCTCCTTGGTCTCTATGAAACGTTGTACATGATAGCTCATATGTGTGAAGGTTTTTTCATGAAAATGTCCATAGACAAAGTTTATGATTTTTGGTTGGTAACATGTCACACATGACAACATTGTGCGCAGGTTTTATATTTTTTTAATTTTTTTAATTAATGGTGCTCATTTTACCTCGATCGTGCTAGCTAGTTTTTTTTCTCTAAATGTACGTATACCAAGTTTAGTATTTTTCCTTGTTAGTGTGTCCTATAAAACGATGAACCGCGAAGGTTTCATATTTTTTCCATTTTTTTAAAATTATTTATGCTCAGTCAAAGCCTTTGAAACCTCGTTGACCAGCTCAAAACCCCTCTAAACTCCGCGGGGATTCGCCTAACCCTAGCTCCGAACATCAGCCGTTCGATCATACCCTAGCGCCAAGCGACAGCCCTCAGATGTGGTCTTCTAGAAGTAATTCCGAGGGCAGGCTGCGTGGAGGCTCCGCACCGCTGGATCACATGGACGGCTCCGCATCGTTGGATCGTGGGGCGATCCGCGAGAGGCGATCCGCGAGATTTTTGGTTGGTAACATGTCACACATGACAACATTGTGCGCAGGTTTTATATTTTTATAATTTTTTTAATTAATGGTGCTCATTTTACCTTGATCGTGCTAGCTAGTTTTTTTCTCTAAATGTACGCATACCAAGTTTAGTATTTTTCCTTGTTAGTGTGTCCTATAAAACGACGAACCGCGAAGGTTTCATATTTTTTCAAATTTTTTTAAATTATTTATGCTCAGTCAAAGCCTTTGAAACCTCGTTGACCAGCTCAAAACCCCTCTAAACCCCGCGGGGTTTCGCCTAACCCTAGCTCCGAACGTCAGCCGTCCGATCATACCCTAGCGCCAAGCGACAGCCCTCAGATGTGGTCTTCTAGAAGTAATTCCGAGGGCAGGCTGCGTGCAGGCTCCGCACCGTCGGATCACATGGACGGCTCCGCATCGTTGGATCGTGGGGCGATCCGCGAGACTTGTTGGTTGTGCCTCCCCTTTCTTCGGGTACCCCCTTTCTTCTGGTGCTTATTCTGCAGCGACGATAGGAGCCACTCCTCCTCTGCTTCTTCTTCTCCGGCGACGAGAGGAGCCACTCCTCTGCTTCTTCTTCTCCGGTGACTTTGGGCGATATGTCGAGCTCCACTTCAGCCTCCCACCCCTCGTGGACCCAGTATGGTCCACTTCCCATGGAGCGATGTCCTGACTGCCCACGCAGCACGCCACTGATACGGTTGGCTTCGAAGGAGGTCAAGAATGGCAACTATGGGCGCGAGTTCGTGAAATGCGAGAGCAAGCTAGAGGGGCAGGTTAGATCTCATGATTTTTCTTTGATTTCTTTTTCTATTTGCTTTTAATTCTTTTTCGATCTGGGATTTAGGGTTCATGTTTTCGTTTCAGATCATGAAGAAATGCACACATTTTGAATGGATGGATGACTACGTTAAGCGGATTCAATTCAATGGGGCCCCAACCCGGGAGCTCAATCTGCCGTCGGCAACAACAAATTTGGTCTCTGAAAGTGCTGCTCTGACATTTGGGGATGCAGACCTGAAGGGGGAAATAAAGAAGATGAACAAGAACTTGAAGCAGATGATTCAATTGAACAAGCAGGCGAATCTGATAGCTTTAGGATTTTATCCCTTTTATTTTTGTGTAGTTGCTCTAGGATTTGCTTACTTACTGGTCATCACTCGTTAGAGATGTTATTAGTGTGTTGTCATGTGCTCTAGGATTTGGTTAAATTTGTGGATCATGTGTTCTACGATTTGCTTAAATTTGTGGATCATGTGCTCTATGCTCTGTGTTGCTTAATTTGTGGATCATGTGCTCTATGCTCTATGTTGCTTAATTTGTGGATCATGTCAGTTTCGTCAGCTTCGTACACTTTCAGTTTCTTCAGTTTCGTCAGACAACACCGACCACAGAAGAAAAAACCCGTAGTTCTAGGGCCCAAATTGAAACTAAGCTCTGGTTGGGCCGTCTCATTGCGTTGAGTGTCGAAGGCCCACGTGCTGGCTCTGTTTTTTCCCTTGATTATTACCATGGTAAATCCATTTATTGCCATGCCAAACAAAAATAGTTCATGATGGTAAATCGATTTATTGCTGGACTTGCACATGTCAATTTTATTTGTACATATCATGGCAATTTCCTTCTGTATATAGCCTACGGCACAACACTTCCATTTTTTGACATGCAGATATTATAAACAAGTTTTTGTTGCAAGAAAAATATTATATACACGATTTTTTGTTTTTGTTTTTTTATTAAGAACATGTTAGACTTAATTATGTAGATCATGATATCCATCTGAAACCACGTCTAAAATAAAGTCCGGTGGCACCATTAGCCAGCATATCCATCTAGAGAGCATGTCTAGGGCTCGGCTACGGCACCATATCCATCTAGAGAGCATGTCTGCGGCTTGGCTACGGCACCATATCCATCGACCGATATCTCACGTAGCAAGCATACATCCATAACATAAAAAGTAGCAACCATAGCATACTTCTTACATAAAACATAGGGTGCCCTAAACCATAGCATAGTCCACAAACTATTCAAAAATTAGCTTGTTTTTGTTCATACAATATACGGAATAGGGCCACCAACAATTCAAAAAAATTAGCTTTTCTTCTTCTTTTCAACATCAACATGGCTCATTTTTCTAGCTTTAGTTTCCTTTTTGACACTTCAACTACTCCATTATCCGCGCGTGCGAAAACTTGACCCTACTCTAAATGGCGAAAACTTGTTGGTTTTCATTGAGGAATACCCTTTCATTGATTGATTTAGCAGAAGGGCTCGTGTACAGCACCATATCCATCTAGCGATTTATCTCACGTCAAATAAGATAGAAATAGCAAGCAAAAACACTGATAACCAACGACATATCAAATAAGGGTAGCAAGCATAACAAAGTTCTTAGGGATAACACGACAGAGATTAAAAGTTCACGGTACAACCAATGACATAATTAAGATAGAAATATATAAAAGGTAAAAAGCCCTAACACCCTAGGGCAAGACAAGCTCACGATCGGGACCGGGACTTCACCACCATCTTCACTGCGCCTTCTCTTCACTGCTCCTCTCCATGCCGTCCTGGCCGATGTAGTAGGGGAGGCCGTGCATACCATCGCGGGTGGGGAAGATGCAGTCGAAGTTTGTGAAGATGTTGTGGGTTGTGAATGCAATGAATTCGCATGCACACCAAAACACCTGGCTGAGGAGGTAGTACGCATAAAATCTGTTGGTGAAGGTGACGGTGAGCCCTATCGGCGGAGTCCTGGAGTTTGGACGCACTTCCTCCAGTCGGAACATCACCGGCGAGCCCGCCGGGAGGTGGGCGAAGCCCGCACGGAGGAACCACTCGGCAAACCCCCTTGCACCCCTCCAGCGTGAGAATGCCCACACGCAGAGCGTCCTCTCCACGACGATGCCGGCCGGATACCGTCTCTCCGGCACGGTCAGTGGGAGCTCGAAGGTGGGGCCGTTGTACTGCATCCTCGCCTCGCTTTGAGAGAGCTTTGGGTTTGGGTGAAGAAGAGAAGGGGGCGGCGTAAATGGATGTGTGGAGAATAGGTGGAGGGGTGGTGGTTTAAATAGGGAAAGGGGAAGGGAAGGGGAGTGGCACTGGCCACGCTTTGGATTTGCTACGTTCAAACGAGCCGTGTCGATCGTATGCCACTTTAATTGCCAATAGGTTTTAATTGCACGTTGAATAGATGCGAGTGGATCAAAAAGTGTGAAACAATGCTCTACATCGAGGAGACACGCGTGGGAGATGATACGAACTAGCGGCAGCAACCGTCCATGCGTCCGTGGCGGCTCGCGTGAAAATGAGGCCGGTCAGCGTCCGTGGCGGCTTGCGTGAAAAAGAGTCCGGTCAGCGCATCGTGGCGGCGGGCGGCGGCGCATGCATGTAGGCTAGCTACGTGCATGCATGTAGGCTAGCTGGACATGTCGTGCATGCATAACAGGCTTCTGTAATGGCGGCGCGCGCACGGCCCAAGTCTAACCACGGCCCAACGGGCTAACCGCGGCACCGTCCGCCGCGACCCGACTCATCAGGTCCAACGGGCGACACAGTCAGCGCGGCCCCACTCATCAGAGTTAATGGTCAAAGCACTGACCCGACGGCATCCACCATTTGTGACCAGTTCTGAGGGTTTCGGGCAAGGGAGTGGAGAAAAGTGAGCAAAAGTTAAGAGCGTGGGGATGAATGAGTATGGCTAAGGGACCAGGGGCATAGATATAAAAATCCCAATTCCCAAATATTCCAGAAACCCTAGGAAAGTCGACGAAAAACAATTCCGGCTGCCGCAAGTTCCAGAAACACGAGATCCAATCTAGACACCACCACAGAGGGGTTCATCATCCTCATTGTTGCCTCTCCGATGATGCATGAGTAGTTCACCATAGACCTATGACTCTGTAGGCAGTTGCTAGATGGCTTCCTTTCTCTTTTTGACTCTCAATAAAATGGTCTCTTGGAGATCTATTTGATGTAATGACTTTTGCGGTGTGTTTGTTGGGATCCGATGAAGTTTGAGTTTATGATCAGATCTATATCCATGAAAGTTATTTGCGTTTTCTTTGATCTCTTATATGCATAATTACTTATAGCCTCATATTTCTTCTTCGAATCTTTGGTTTAGTTAGGCCAACTAGATCGATTATTCTTGCCATGGGAAGAGGTGCTTTGTAATGGGTTTGATCTTACAGTGTTCTTTCCGAGTGACAGAAGGGACATCAAGACACCTATGTATCGTTGCTATCAAGGATAACAAGATGGAGTCTATTCCTACATGAATAGATCTTCTCTACATCATGTCACCGTTCTTATTGCATTACTCCGTTTCTCCTTGAAATTAATAAACTAGATGCATGCTGGATAGCGGTCGATGTGTGGAGTAATAGTAGTAGACGCAGAATCGTTTCGGTCTACTAATCTTGGACGTGATGCCTATGTAATGATCATTGCATGGATATCGTCATAATTATTTGAATTTCTATCAATTGCCCAACAGTAATTTGTTTACCCACCATATGCTATTTTCTCAAGAGAAGCCAATAGTGAAATCTACGCCCCCCGGGTCTATTCTTTATCATATTTGCTTTGAGATATATTTTTATTCGCTTTCATTTTCAGACCTGTTATTCCAAAAACCCAAAAATACCATGCTGCACTTTTTATTTATTTATTATATTTTGTGTTATTGCGAGATCTATTTATCCAAAATCATACAAACCAATCTATCTTTTGCCTGAGGAGGAATTGACAACCCCTCCTACGCGTTGGGTTGCAAGTATTTGTTCTTTGTGTGCAGGTACCGTTTACATAATGTTGCTTGGTTCTCCTACTGGATTGATACCTTGGTTTCATAACTGAGGGAAATACCTACCGTAGCTGTGCTGCATCTTCCCTTCCTCTTTGAGGAAATACCGACGCAGTTTCAAGCGACATCAAAAGGAATTTCTGGCGCCGTTGCCGGGGAGGATCAAGTCAAGATCTATCAGGTTCCTAATCACAAATCCCATCTCCTTGCAATTTACATTATTCGCCATTTGCCTCTCATTTTCATCCCCCTACTTCACAAAAATATTTTCCTTTCATTTGCCTTCTTTTCGTTCGCCTTTTTCTTGTTCGATCTTTTGTTTGCTTATGTTACCATGTGCCTTTTATTTGCTTGCATCTTCGCTTGCTAAAAATCTATTGAGATGTATCCTCATCCACTTGCTAATATTTTCAAAAGATCCTATTATGATGAAATAATTGCTATTGAGTTGAGTGTGCTAGATTATCTTTATGAAGTTTTACTTGAAATTCATGAATGTGAAAATTATGATGAACTGCTAAAAGAAGAAATTTATGAAGTGATTCAGGATAGCTCCTTGAATGAAAAGCATGATTGCAATGGTGTTACTATAAATTCTATTAATGTCAATTGTGCTAATAATATGCAAAACCCCAAGTTTGGGGATGCTAATTTTGATATGTCCACTACTTATTGTAATGATCATGATTGGAATGATTCTTCTTATGATCTTGAAAATTTATTTAAGCCTCATGATGAATATCTTTGAGGTAATATTGAAAGTGGGTTTGGAAGAGTTCCAACTTTAGGTAATAATGATCCCACTATTTTGGAGAAAGATCAATCTTATGAATTTTTTGATAAAAGTGGGCTTGGAGAGGTCATGACTTTGTTTGATGATAATCCCACTATTTTGGAAGAGTGTCAACTTTGCATGCATGTGGATCATGAAGAGAATATGTTATAGCTATATTGTTGAATTTGAATATGATCCTACATGTAATTTTTATGAGAGAGGAAAATATGAGTGTATAAATTTTCATGTTACTAAATTACCTCTCGTTATGTTGAGATTGTCAATATTTTATTCTTGTCCTTTGCATATGCTAGATATTTCTTGTCTTGATAATTTGTTTGCTTATAAAATGCCTATGCATAGGAAGTATGTTAGACTTAAATGTGTTTTTCACATGCTACATGATGCTCTCTCCGTGTTTCAACTACTATCTTTCATGTGAGCATCATTGAAATATTATGCCTAGCTAGGGGCATAAAACGATAGCGCTTGTTGGGAGGCAACCCAATGAATACAATTTATTTTTGCTTTTTTCTTTCTGTTCTTTAGTGTTTGCACAATTATGCTACTGTTATGATTATGTTTTTATGTTTTAATTAGTTTTTTTTGCCAAATAAAGCCTTTGGGATAATCCTGGGTGATAGTTGATTTGATCTTGTTGGAAAACAGAAACTTTTGCGTCTAGTAGCAGAATTTTAGAAAATCACACAAGCGACTAAAGTGTCTGAATCTTTTTACACAAGATTGATATACAAATTTTTCACGTTGTCCTAATTTTTCAGAATATTTTGAGTTATAGAAGTATGAGGTCAATTCACGTCTTTACAGACTGTTCTGTTTTTGACAAATTCTGTTTTCGTTGCATTGTGTGTTTATTTTGATGAATCTACGGTTTGTATCGGGGGGTATAAGCCATGGTAAAGTTAGAATATAGTAGGTATAATGCAATAACAAAATTGGAATGAGTTTGCAACAGTACTTAAAGTAAAGATTGCTTTTCTCATACTAACGGATCTCACGAAGGTTTTGTTATGTTTTGTGTGATTGAAGTTTTCAAGTTTTGGGTGAAATCACGATGGATGAAGGAATAAGGCAGGGCCAGGCCGGGCCGGCAAAGTCCGGAACCCTGTGTGAAGCTAAAAAATGGGGCCCTATCTTGCTTAAAAAAATGACTAACGAGCAATTATAATCTATATATATCTTGCTAAAATTGACTAATTGGTACCTGTTTTGAAGACGTGAAGCGCCCGAAGGATGGAAGCCGTGAGAGCTGTAGCCATGTGCCCGTGTCAATCCTCTCACTAGGAACTATTGTCGTGAGGCACTCTTTGCCAGGAATTGTCGCCGTGTGCCCGTGTGACCCGTCGTCGGCGCTCTGGAGTGTGGAGTTTTCACGGTCGACGATCGACCCGACGATCTTGTTCCAGTCGAGAAGCGGCCTGAGGATTGTCTCCGACCGATCTGACGATCCCGTTTCCTGTAGGCTGTAGCCAGGGGCGGAGCCACGATTTTGGGATCGGGGGTTGTGGGGGCGCCGGGTGACAACGACATTTCTATGTATAATTAACAAATACTCCCTCTGTAAACTAATATAGTAGTGATCTAAACACTTTTATAGTAGTGATCTAAACTAATATAGATCCCTATAGTAGTGATCTAAACGCTTTTATATTAGTTTACAGAGGGAGTATTTGTTAATTATACATAGAAATGTCTTCCTTGATCGTTGTCACCCGGCGCGTTAGTGCTCTAAACGCTCTTATATTAGTTTACGGAGGGAGTAGTTTTCATCTATAGAATACGTAAACGGCAGGATGAATTAAACCAATGACTACCTAAATTTTACTGTAAACTAGCGCATTCGTGTAACTTCTGATTATTTTCTTATATAAAAAAAATTAGCAAGGGTAATTGGGGAAAAATGCAATATAATAGAAATTAATTCACCCGTCAAAAAAAAGAAATTAATTCTTTCTGAACCAACAAACTGAAGATTGAAAAAGATTGGAGGACTAACCGAAGAAATTAGAGGCCCTTCGCGTATGTTAGTCGGATGGGGAATGAATTCGGAAAACTGAGATGGCGGCGTCAGTGCACGGCCGCATGCTGCCATGGAATTTCCCTAGCCCTGGGAGCAGTGCAAGGGCAGCAAATCGTGCGAGAAGAAACAAATCAACCGTAAAATAAATAAGAAATTGACTGTAGCGACGGCGACACGAGTGCTTTTGCCTTCTGCGACCGAATCCGAGTCCCGACGATTCCGCTTCCTTGTCCGGATAATTCGACTATAGTAATCCACGTTAACAATGCCACCTCACGTCAATTATTGTTGCTAATCTCGCGTTAGTTCGAAACCGATTTAAATTTAAAATCAAACAAATAATAAATATTTTTAAATATTAAAACTAAAATGTTCAATAAATTGTAGATAAGTCAGAGGCTATGATAAAATTGTAAACAACATTATTAAAATTTGATAAGTGACTTAAACAATCTCAAACAGTGGCTGAAAACATTATTTAATAACCTTTTTATTATTACAAAATAAATATAAAATGATATTTACCCCAAACTTGTTTTTTGGTGGTAGGATATATTGTGCTGTGATTTGTGGGCCAGCTCTCATATTTTACAAAACTCATTTGATGCCCAAACAATTAGCCAAAACTAAAACAGAAAAAGGAAAATAAAGAAAAGAAAAATAAAAACAGAATACAAAATAAAAACAAAAACAAAAACAAAAACAAAAAAGGGGCAAAACCCCACCCCCACTGGACCAGGCGGCCTAGCTCACAGGCCAGGCCAGTCTACATGGCCCAACCGGCCGCACCCCACTCCCTTATCCCCTCACCCCCCGCAAAACCCTAACCCCCGTCGCCCCACTTCCCCACCTCCCACGTCGCCACTCCACCCCCTCTCAATCCAATCGGGATCGGGATCGATCCCCATCGCCCCTCGCCTAGACCTCGCCGGAGGCCGGCTCACCGTCCTCCTCGACACCGCTGGAGCTGCCCCGCCGTCGTCTCCGCCATCATCGCCGTCGTCTTCGTCCTCCTCCCCAAGCCCCCTTGCCCAGAACCCTACGGCCCCCTGTGAGCCGCCACCCCCCCTCTCCACTCTCCTCTGCCTCGTTCCCGCCCGACGCGCGCCCTCCCCTGCTCACCGCACGACGCGCCGTCGCGCGTGCACGCGCCCGCGTCGGCCAAGCCCCGCCTTGCCCCTTTGTCGTGCTCACTCCCGCAGCCCCGCTACTGTCGCTCCCTGCTCGCCAGCAGCTTGCTGCTCGCCCGTCGTGGCCTCGCTCACCGCCATCTCGCGCGTGCCCGCTCGCTCGTGGCCCCGGCCACCACTCCCGCAACCCCCCACCGCGTGCACCCGCAGTCGCCCACGATCAGCTGCTAGCCGCGCGTGCCTGCATGGCCGTCGGCGCTCACTGCCGTTGGCCGCCGCTCGCTCGCGCGCTCACACCCACCCCCCGCTCCGGCTAGCCGCTACCGCGCTCGCGTCCCCTGCCGCCCCCGCCTCTGCTCTCCGCAGCCGCACGGCCCCGCCGACCATCGTTGCCCCAGCGCGCCTGCCCCGCGCTGCTCCCCCTTGCTGGCCACCGCCTAGCCCGCCTGCGGCCGCGCCCCGTTGCTCCCGCTGCCGACCAGCGCCCCGCCTCCGTCGTCTCTTCCCCCCCTCGCACCTCGGCTGCTCGCTCCCCGTGCCCCGCCCCTCTTCCCTGGCCTCTACCGCATCGCCGTCCACTTCCGTCCCGCCACTGCCGACCGCCGGCGCCGCCCTCCGCCGGGCGCGCCCTGCCCCGCCAGCTCCTGGCCATGGTCGCCGGCGCCCGCGCCGAAACCTGCGCCGGCACGGCCTTGCCTCGTTACCAGGGCGGGCGGCGGGTGCGCCCGCGCCCGTAAACCGGGCGCCCGCTAAGGCGCTTAGGGCCAATGACATGTGGGGCCCCACACCTCACCCCAGAACGTTTTAATAAAAAATATATAATAATAATAATAATATAAATAAAAATAAATAATTAATTAACTTGATTAATCCCGTTTAACTAACCTAACTAATCTGTTATTTAAACTAATTAATTTGGTTAATTAGTTAACAAAGTATGACATGCGGGACCCACACGCCAGTTTGACCCAGTCAACGTTCTGTTGACTGCTGACGTCATGCTGACGTCAGCATACACTATTCTGGATAATGTTGATTTAAAATAACTAAATAAATTCTAAAATGATTAAATCTTTTAAATTTAATATAAAATAAACCGTACCTCGGATGGAAAAACTTTGTACATGAAAGTTGCTCAGAACGACGAGACGAATCCGGATATGTAGCCCGTTCATCTGCCACACATCCCTAGCGTAGAGAACACACAACTTTCCCCTCTGGTTCATCTGTCCGAAAACGCGAAACACCGGGGATACTTTCCCGGATGTTTCCCCCCTTCGCCGGTATCACCTACTACCGCGTTAGGGCACACCTCGCAACACTCATTGTCATGTCATGCATCGTCATGCATATGTTTGCATTATATTTATTGTTTCTTCCCCCTCTTCTCTCGCTAGACACCGAGACCGACGCCGCTGCTACCCAGTACGACTACGGTGTTGATGACCCCTCCTACTTGCCAGAGCAACCAGGCAAGCCCCCCCTTGATCACCAGATATCACCTATTCTTCTCTCTACTGCTTGCATTAGAGTAGTGTAGCATGTTACTGCTTTCCGTTAATCCTATCCTGATGCATAGCCTGTCCTTGCTACTACTGTTGTTACCTTTACCTGCAATCCTACATGCTTAGTATAGGATGCTAGTATTCCACCGATGGCCCTACATTCTTGTCCGTCTGCCATGCTATACTACCGGGCCGTGATCACTCGGGAGGTGATCACGGGTATATACTTACATACATATTATATGATACATGTGGTGACTAAAGTTGGGTCGGCTCGTAGAGTACCCGCAAGTGATTCCGATGTGGGGGGCTGGAAGGACAGGTGGCTCCATCCCGGTAGAGGTGGGCCTGGGTTCCCAAAGGCCCCCGACTGTTACTTTGTGGCGGAGCGACAGGGCAGGTTGAGACCACATAGGAGAGAGGTGGGCCTGGCCCTGGTCGGCGTCCGCGGTTACTTCATAATAACACGCTTAACGAGATCTTGGTATTTGATCTGAGTTGGGTCGTTGACCTTATACGCACTAACCGCCACGTGGGACAAGATATGGGCAACCGGCGTCGTGGTATCAGCCGAAGCCTTCGTGACGTCAGCGACTGAGCGGCGCGCGCTGGATTGGACTGGAACGCCTGCTCTTGTATTAGGGAGGCTAGGTCTGCTTCCGGCCGCCCTCACAACGTGCAGGTGTGCAATGGGCGATGGGCCCAGACCCCTGCGTCATAGGATTTAGACCGGCGTGCTGACCTCTCTGTTGTGCCTAGGTAGGGCTGCGACGTGTTGATCTTCCAAGACCGGGCATGACCCAAAAAGTGTGTCCGGCCAAAGGGGATCGAGCGTGCCTGGTAATGTGGTGCACCCCTGCAGGGAAGTTTATCTATTCGAGTGATCTTCGGTAATAGGACGACTTGGAGTTGTACCTTGACCTTATGACAACTAGAACCGGATACTTAATAAAACACACCCTTCCAAGTGCCAGATACAACCTGGTGATCGCTCTCTAACAGGGCGACAAGGAGGGGATCGCCGGGTAGGTTTATGCTATGCGATGATACTTGGTGAACTTACCTTCTACTCTCTTCTACATGCTGCAAGATGGAGGCTGCCAGAAGCGTAGTCTTCGACAGGATTAGCTATCCCCCTCTTATTCTAGCATTCTGCAGTTCAGTCCACCGATATTGCCCCTTTACACAGATACCCATGAATAAGTATTGTAGATTCTTGCTTGCGAGTACTTTGGATGAGTACTCATGGTTGCTTTTCTCCCCCTTTTCCCCCCTTTCCTTTCTTCCTGGTTGTCGCAACCAGATGCTGGGGCCCAGGAGCCAGACGCCACGTTGGACGACGACTCCTACTACACCGAAGGTGCCTACTACTATGTTCAAGCCGCTGACGATGACCAGGAGTAGTTTAGGAGGATCCCAGGCAGGAGGCCTGCGCCTCTTTCGATCTGTTTCCCAGTTTGTGCTAGCCTTCTTACGGCAAACTTGTTTAACTTATGTCTGTACTCAGATATTGTTACTTTCGCTGACTCGTCTATGATCGAGCACTTGTATTCGAGCCCTCGAGGCCCCTGGCTTGTATTATGATGCTTGTATGACTTATTAATGTTTTTAGAGTTGTGTTGTGATATCTTCTCGTGAGTCCCTGATCTTGATCGTACATGTTTGCGTGCATGATTAGTGTATGATTGAATCGGGGGCGTCACATTCCCCATCGATGGAGTAGTGGCCTGGCTGGACGCCTCGAATCACACGGACGCCAGCGGCCCAGCGCCATGCGAGGCCCAGCGCTAAGGAAACATTTGCTTTTAAGAGTTTATAAAATTTGGAGCCCCCAAAAATCATAGGCCCTGTGCAGGCCGCATGTTTTGCACAACTGTGGGTCCGGCTCTGGAATAAGGAGTAGCAAGAGCCTAAGCTTGGGGATGCCCCATGGCACCCCAAGATAATATTCAAGGAGAAACAAGCAACTATGCTTGGGGATGCCGCGAGTGGCATCCCCTCTTTCTTCTAACGACCATCGGTATTTTACATGGAACTATATTTTTATTCGTCACATATCATGAGTTTTACTTGAAGCATCTTGCATTATATGAGTCCTTGCTTGTTTAGATTTTTATTTTATCACAAGTATCCTTGCTGGACACATCTATTTGAGATAGCCAAAATTATGCTATGATTTGTTAGAATTGCTCTTTATGTTTCACATAAATTTTTTGAGCTATGGAATTGCTCTAGTGCTTCACTTGTATCTTTTTTAGCACGGTGTGCTTTAATATGTTTGAAGAAATACTCTCATACTTCACTTAGATTTATTTGAGAGCTAGTAATATTCAAGAAATTCTCTCATGTTTCACTTATATTATTTTGAGAGATGAAAATCTTTATGCTCATGTTCTTCACTTAAATTTGTTTGAACTTGTCAAAGCAATTGCAATATATGAAACTAGTCCCTGTCGGTGCAACAAACCCTGGGTCTGTTGCCCAGACCGTGCACAGGCCTAAGGACAAGATTGCGGCACCCAAGATGAGACCAAGCACAAGAGATCAGCTCTTTAAAGGATCAGAGCGCAGATCAAGAAGACCAAGACGAGCCAGAAGGGCAAGATGTCACTAAGGGAAAAACCTCCCTTGCTGGGCAGGCAAGCCTGGCAAGGACGAGGATTGCCCCTAAGAAAAGCCACCAGACCGCCCCGGCAGGCTTGCTGGGCGCGGCAAGGGAAAATTGCCTTGCCAAGGCTCCACCGCACCACCTCACAGCGACGCAAGTCATCGATCAGTGCGGTGTCAAACCCCTGAGTGACTAAGTGGCTGCTTCTCGCCACGTGGCAGCCACTTCCTACGGAAAACACCTCCAAATGACACCCGTCCTGAGACGTGTCAAGTAAGCAGGCGCGAAGCTGGCAAAACAGCCCAGCAAGGCTTGTCGGGCACGCTGTGATGTGACACTAAGCGGTGCATTTGATGCGCTCTGTCCGCGTGCAGAGTTAGGTATGATAGCACTATTTGCTATCTAATCAGAACGTAAAGACTGATTTGCCACTGTGGTGACCCCTTGTTTTATAAAAGGAGGCCCATGGCAACCGTAGAAAGGATTCGGACCCTCGACTACTCATACGCGCGTAGTCGCTCTGGCCACGAGGCAACCCTGCCGGGCAAGAGTGCTGCATTTTCCACCATACCACCAATCCACCAAAGCAGGAGTAGGGTTTTACGCCTCACGGCAGCCCAAACCTAGGTAAAACTGCCTGTGTGATCTCTGCCGTGTTGTGCTACGCTTCTCCACTCTTTATGCAACGTGCCCATCCCCCCGTCGAACCACAAAGGGGCTGATGGCCCCATAGGTGGCCGTGGTTTCCCACGACAGTCCCAAAGTGATAGATATTCAACAAGGATATAATAAAAGCTTTCATGAAGATCATTGGACAAAATGAGCTTGATTCGTTGTAATAGTTTTGAGATATGATGATAGTGATATGTGAGTCATGTTGGTGAGTAATTATGCTTTAGTAAGAATATTGGTGTTAAGGTTTGTGATTCCCTATGCAAGCACGAAAGTCAATTGTTATGCAATGAAATTACATCCTACTTATGGTGCATTATTCGGTGTTAGTTATGCTTAATGCTCGCTTATGTGAATTTTCGTTTCTTGGTTGGTTTCTTCTCAATCTTTTTGCTAGCCTCCACTTGTACTAAGTAGAGATACTACTTGTGCATCCAAAACCTTTAAACTCAATTTTGCCATATGAGTCCACCATACCTACCTATATGCGGTTTTCGTGCCGTTCTAAGCAAATTTGTTTGTGCCAACTCTAATTTTCAAAATAAGTTTCCCTTTTGTGAGCCCGTACCGCTCATGAAGCGGTAGGGGGTGGCTAATATTTTCCATGCTAGATGTGTTATTCTCAAGATGAGTTTTTATTCACTTGTCATTGCACGAGAGTACGACGGTAATAGGGATGCCTAGTACCGAAAAGGAAAAATGAATTTACTTTATATTGTCAAATAATAAATTCCTTGGAAAGTGTTGGTATGGACGGTACCCGTGGATACGGCTAGCCGTGGAGTGTGAAAGAATGGTGGAAAAAGGAATAAACTTTACTCTTTGTTTGGGAACAGCCTATGATATATCTAGCATGGAAAGTGTTGGGAACTACTCAGTCATTTTCGTTGACATGAAAAGCATGCCTATCAAAATGTTTTATCTCTTATTTTCTTTGCTTAGAGCCCTAACACCTCTACAAATCCCCACTTCCCTCTGTGAAGGGCCTATATATTTACTTTATGCAATTTTTATTTTGTGTCCATCTTCTCTTATAAAGCACCAACTAAGGGGCACTATGATCATACTTGAGCATTGGATGTAGGTAATATGCGAATGTGTTCCATGAATGGATCAATGACTGAGCATGATGGGCTAGGGATAACTTTCTTTAGTGTTGATATTTTGAAAGACATGGTTGCTTGTTGATGTGCTTGAGTATTGAAATCTTCATGTCAAAACTAGACTATTGCTTTGAACTATATAAAAGTCCAAATGTCCATGCTACAAAAGAAAAGAATATGTGATGAACATGTTAGGCAACATTCCATATCAAAAATTCTGTTTTTATCATTTACCTACTCGAGGACAAGTAGGAATTAAGCTTGGGGATGCTGATATGTCTCCAACATATCTATTATTTTTGCTTGTTCCATGTTGTTACATTATCATTCTTGGATGTTTTACAATCATTTTATAGCAAATTTATATCATTTTTGGGACTAACTTATTGACATAGTGCCTAGTGCCAGTTGCTATTTTGCCTCTTTTTTACTTAGTAGAATAACAGTACCGACCGGAGTCCAAACACAGTGAAACTTTTTGGAGATTTTTTCTGGACCAGAAGACACCCAGTGGGCCAAAGAAGTGCCAGAGGGGAGGCCCGTGGTGAGCACAACCCACCAGGGCGCGCCCAGGAGCCCAGGCGTGCCCCGGGGGTTGTCCCAACCGTGGAGCCCCCCTGCACCGCCTCTTCGCCCTATCAATTCCCAAATATTCTAGAAACCCTAGGGGAGTCGACGAAAAACAATTGTAGCCACCGCAAGTTCCAGAACCACCAGATCCAATCTAGACACCATCACAGAGTGGTTCATCATCCTCATTGGTGCCTCTCCGATGATGCGTGAGTAGTTCACCATAGACCTACGGGTCCATAGGCAGTAGCTAGATGGCTTCCTCTCTCTTTTTGATTCTCAATACAACGGTCTCTTGGACATCTATTTGATGTAATGACTTTTGTGGTGTGTTTGTTGGGATCCGATGAAGTTTGAGTTTATGATCAGATCTATATCCATGAAAGTTATTTGAGTTTTCTTTAATCTCTTATATGCATGATTACTTATAGCCTCATATTTCTACTTCGAATCTTTAGTTTAGTTAGGCCAACTAGATCAATTTTTCTTCCCATGGGAAGAGGTGCTTTGTGATGGGTTCGATCTTATGGTGTTCTTTCCGAGTGACAGAAGGGGCAGCAAGACATGTATGTATTGTTGCTATCAACGATAACAAGATGGGGTCTATTCCTACATGAATAGATCATATCTACATCATGTCACCATTCTTATTGCATTACTCTATTTCTCCATGAACTTAATAAACTAGATGCATGCTGGATAGCGGTCGATGTGTGGCGTAATAGTAGTAGATGCAGAATCGTTTCGGTCTACGACATGATGCCTATGTAATGATCATTGTGTGGATATCGCCATAATTATTTGAATTTCTATCAATTGCCTAATAGTAATTTGTTTACCCACCGTATGCTATTTTCTCGAGAGAAGCCACTAGTGAAATCTACGGCCCCGGGTCTATTCTTTATCATATTTGCTTTGAGATATATTTTTATTTGCTTTTATTTCAGATCTATTATTCCAAAAACCCAAAAATACCTTGCCGCACTTTTTCTTTCTTTATTTTATTTTGTGTTATTGCGAGATCTATTTATCCAAAATCATACAAACCAATCTATCTTTTGCCCGAGGAGGGATTGACAACCCCTCCTACGCGTCAGGTTGCAAGTATTTGTTCTTTGTGTGCAGGTACCATTTACATAGTGTTGCTTGGTTCTCCTATTGGATTGATAACTTGGTTTCATAACTGAGGGAAATACCTATCGTAGCTGTGCTGCATCATCCCTTCCTCTTTGGGGAAGTACCGCGTAGTTTCAAGCGACATCAGCCCCCGATGCGCCCTGGTGGGTAGTGGGGCCCCTGGCTAGCCTCCGGTGCCCATCTTCTGGTACATAAGCCCATTTTCCCTAGAAAAAAAATCAGGAGAGTACTTTCGGGACAGAGCACCACCATCTCGAGGCGGAGCTTGGGCAGGAGGACTTTTGCTCTCTGGCGGAGCGATTCCGCCAGGGATACTTCCTTCCGGGAGGGGGAAATCGAAGCCATCATCATCACCAACAACCCTCTCATCTTGGGAGGACCAATCTTCATCAACATCTTCACCAGCACCATCTCATCCCCAAACCCTAGTTCATCTCTTGTGTTCAATCTTTGTATCAAATCCTCAGATTGGTACATGTGGGTGACTAGTAGTGTTGATTACATCTTGTAGTTGATGCTAGTTGGTTTATTTGGTGGAAGATTATATGTTTAGGTCCATTATGCTATTTATTATTCCTCTGATCTTGAGCATGAACATGATTTGTGAGTAGTAGCTTTTGTTCTTGAGGACATGAGAGAAGTCTTGTCATAAGTAATCATGTGAATTTGGTATTCGTTCGATATTTTGATGATGTGTATGTTGTGATTCCCTTAGTGGTGTTATGTGAACGTCGACTACATGACACTTCACCATATTTGAGCACTGGTCCACCCACATATCAAATTATCAAAGTAGAAAACACGAATCAAACCAACATGATGAAAGAGACTAGATGAAATTCCCATGTGTCCTCGAGAACGTTTTACTTATTATAAGAGATCGTTCCAGCCTGTCCTTTTCAAGAAAAAGGATTGGGCTACCTTGCTGCACTTATTGTTACTTTTGCTATTTGTCACTTGTTACAAATTATCTTGTTATCAAACTACCTGTTACCGAAAACTTCAGTGCTTGCAGAAAATACCTTGCTGAAAACCGCTTGTCATTTCCTTCTGCTCCTCGTTGTGTTTGACACTCTTACTTATAGAATGGACTATGATTGATCCCCTATACTTGTTGGTCATCAAGAGTCATTTCTGACGCCGTTGTCGGGAAGTGAAGCGCTTTTGGTGAGTGGAAATTGGTAAGGGAAAATTTACATTACGTGCTGAAATTTACTGTTACTTGCTACTATGGAAAACAAAAATTTCAGGGGTTTGTTCAGGGTATCTTCGCCTCGAACGGAAGCACAAAGAGTTGCTCCTTAACCTACTACACCTACTGAAAATATCGGTAATGAGATTCCTTTGGGTATGATAGAGAAACTGCTAAATAATCCTTATGCAGGAGATGGAACATTACATCCCAATATGCACCTAATCTATGTGGATGAAGTTTGTGGATTATTTTAGCTTGCAAGATTGCCCGGAGATGAAGTTAATAAGAAGGTTTTACCTTTATCTTTGGGGGCAAAAACATTGCAATGGTATAGGCTATGTGATGATATATGAGCTTGGGACTGGAATCGATTGAAATTGGAATTTATCAGAAGTTTTATCCTACGCATCTAGTTCATCGTGATCGGAATTATATATATATATATATATATATATATATATATATATATATATATATAAATTTTTTGGCCTCGTGAAGGAGAAAGCATCGCTCAAGCTTGGGGGAGGATTAAATATATGATGTATACATGCCCCAATCATGAGCTCTCAAAAGAAATTATTTTAAAAAAAATTTATGCTCGGCTTTCTCATGATAATCAAACATGCTTGATTCTTCTTCGACTGGCTCTTTTATGAAGAAAGCTATTGAATTTAGGTGGGACCTTCATGAAAGAGTTAAATGCAACTCTGAAGATTGGGAACTCGACAAAGGTAATGAGTCAGGTATAACACTTAAGTTTGATTGTGTTAAATCTTTTATGGATACCGATGCTTTTCACAAGTTTAGCGATAAATATGGACTTGACTCCAAGATAGTAGCCTCTTTTGTGAATCATTTTCTACTCATGTTGATCTCCCTAAGGAGAAATGGTTTAAATATCATCCACCTATTAAAGAAAAAAAATCGAGGATCCTGTTATAGTTAAAGATGAAACTATCATTTACAATGTTGATCCAATTTTTCCTACTACGTATATTGAAAAACCACCTTTCCCTGTTAGGATAAAAGAACATGCTAAGGTTTCAACCGTGGTTAACAAAAGTAATATTAGAGCACCTAGACCTTCTGAACAAATTAAAGTAGAACCTAGTATTGCTATGGTTAAAGATCTCTTGGTTGATAATATTGATGGGCATGTTATTTATTTCTATGATGAAGCTACTAGAATTCCCAAACCTGATGGTAAAGATAAGAATAAGCCCGTTGTTGGTATGCCTGTTGTTTAAGTTAAAATAGGAGATCATTTTTATCATGGCTTATGTGATTGGGGTTCTAGTGTTAGTGCTATCCCTTTTACTTTATATCAAGAAATTATGAATGACATTGCTCCTGCTGAAATAGAAGATATTGATGTTATTATTAAGCTTGCTAATAGAGATACTATCACACCACTTGGGATTGTTAGAGATGTTGAAGTCTTGTGTGGGAAATTAAAATACCCTACTGATTTTCTAGTTCTTGGCTCTCGATAAGATTATTTCTGTCCCATAATACTTGGTAGACCTTTCTTGAACACTGTTAATACTAAGATAGATTGCAATAAATAAACTGTCAGTGTTAATTTTGGTGATGTGTCTCATGAGTTTAATTTCTCTAAATTTTGTAGAAAACCGCATGATAAATAATTGCCTTGTAAGGATGAAATAATTGGTATTGCTTCTATTGTTGTACCTCCTACTTATCCGTCAGAACAATATTTTCTAGGCCATGAAGATGATATGCACTTGCATGAAAGAAATGAAATAGATAAAATGTTCTTTGATAAACAACCTATTCTTAAACACAATTTGCTTGTTGAAAATCTAGGAGGCCCTCCTCCACCTAAAATTTATCCTGTGTTCGAATTGAAACCATTACCTGATACTTTGAAATATGCTTATCTTGATGAAAAGAACATATATCCTGTTATTATTAGTGCTAACCTTACAGAGCATGACGAAAAGAGATTGTTAGAAACTCTGAGGAAGCATCGTGCTGCTATTGGATATACTCTTGATGATCTTAAGGGCATGAGTCCCACTCTTTGTCAGCCAAAAAATAATATGGAACTTGATGCTAAACAAATTGTTGATCATCAACAACGATTAAATCTGAAGAAGAAGGAAGTGGTAAGAACTGAGATATTAAAGCTTTTGGAAGCAGGTATAATTTATCGTATAGCCGATAGTAGATGGGTAAGCCCTGTTCATTGTGTCCCTAAGAAAGGAGGTATTACTGTTGTTCCTAATGATAAAAATGAACTTATCCCACAAAGAATTGTGACTAGCTATAGAATGGTAATTGATTTCAGAAAATTAAACAAAGCTACTAGAAAGATCATTAACCTTTGCCTTTTATTAATCAAATGTTAGAAAGATTATCTAAGCACACACACTTTTGCTTTCTTGATGGATATTCTGGTTTCTCTCAAATACTTGTATCGCAACCTGATCAAGAGAAAACCACTTTTACTTGTCCTTTTGGAACTTATGATTATAGACGTATGCCTTTTTGTTTATGCAATGCACCTGCTACCTTTCAAAGATGCATGACTGCTATATTCTCTGACTTTTGTGAAAATATTGTAGAGGTTTTCATGGATGATTTCTCCGTTTACGGAACTTCTTTTGATGATTGCTTAAGCAACCTTGGTCGAGTTTTGCAGAGATGTGAACAAACTAATCTTGTCTTGAATTGGGAGAAGTGCCACTTTATGGTGAATGAAGGTATTGTCTTAGGGCATAAAATTTCCGAGCATGGCATTGAAGTGGATTGCTACCTCTTGAGCACTGCGTTGGTTTCCCTTGAAGAGGAAAGGGTGATGCAGTAAAGTAGCGTAAGTATTTCCCTTAGTTTTTAAGAACCAAGGTATCAATCCAGTAGCAGACCACACTCAAGTCTCACGCACCTACACAAACAAATAAGAACCTTGCAACCAACGCGATAAAGGGGTTGTCAATCCCTTCACGGCCACTTGCAAAAGTGAGATCTGATAGAGATGATAAGATAATATTTTTGGTATTTTTATGATAAATACTAAAAGTAAAGAAAGCAAAATAAACGGTAATAGAAATAGCTTGTTGATGGGAGATTAATATGGTGGAAAATAGACCCGGGGGCCATAGGTTTCACTAGTGGCTTCTCTCAAGATAGCATAAGTATTACGGTGGGTGAACAAATTACTGTCGAGCAATTGATAGAATTGAGCATAGTTATGAGAATATCTAGGTATGCTCATGTATATAGGCATCACGTCCGTGACAAGTAGACCGACTCCTGCCTGCATCTACTACTATTACTCCACACATCGACTGCTATCCAGCATGCATCTAGAGTATTAAGTTCATAAGAACGGAGTAACGCTTTAAGCAAGATTACATGATGTAGAGGGATAAACTCATGCAATATGATATAAACCCCATCTTTTTATCCTCGATGGCAACAATACAATACGTGTCGTTTCCCCTACTATCACTGGGATCGAGCACCGCAAGATTGAACCCAAAGCTAAGCACTTCTCCCATTGCAAGAAAGATCAATCTAGTAGGCCAAACCAAACTGATAACCAATCATACATCAAAGAATTCAGAGGAGATTCAAATATTGTTCATAGATAATCTTGATCATAAACCCACAATTCATCGGATCTCGACAAACACACCGCAAAAGAAGATTACATCAAATAGATCTCCAAGAGAATCGAGGAGAACTTTGTATTGAGATCCAAAGAGAGAGAAGAAGCCATCTAGCTAATAACTATGGACCCGAAGGTCTGAGGTGAACTACTCACACATCATCGGAGGGGCTATGGTGTTGATGTAGAAGCCCTCCGTGATCGATGCCCTCTCCGGCGGAGCGCCGGAAAAGGCCCCAAGATGGGATCTCACGGGTACAGAAGGTTGCGGTAGTGGAAATAGGGTTTTGGCTCCGTCTCTGATGTTTTTGGGGTATGTAGGTATATATAGGAGGAAGAAGTAGGTCGGTGGAGCTACGAGGGGCCCACGAGGGTGGAGGGCGCGCCCAGGGGGTAGGCGCGCCCCCGCCTCGTGGCCTCCTCGTTGATTGCTTGACGTCCACTCCAAGTCCTCTGGATCATGTTTGTTCCAAAAATCACGTCACCGAAGGTTTCATTCCGTTTGGACTCCGTTTGATATCCTTTTTCTTCGATACACTGAAATAGGAAAAAAATAGCAATTTGGGTTGGGCCTCCGGTTAAAGGTTAGTCCCAAAAATAATATAGAAGTGTATAATAAAGCCCATTGAACATCCAAAACAGAATATATAATAGCATGGAACAATCAAAAATTATAGATACGCTGGAGACGTATCATGGATAAGGCCAAAGTTGATGCAATTGAGAAAATGCCATGTCCTAAAGATATTAAAGATATCTGAAGTTTCCTTGGTCATGCTTGTTTCTATAGAAGGTTTATTAAAGATTTCTCTAAACTTTCTAGGCCTCTTACTAATCTCTTGCAAAAGGATGTTCCATTTGTTTTTGATGATGATTGTGTAGAAGCCTTTGAAACACTTAAGAAAGCCTTGATCTCTGCACATATTGTTCAACCACCTGATTGGAACTTGCCCTTTGAAATTATGTGTGATGCTAGTGATTATGCCGTTGGTGCTGTTCTAGGACAAAGAGTTGATAAGAAATTAAATGTTATCCATTATGCTAGTAAAATTCTAGACAGTGGTCAAGTAAATTATGCTACTAGTGATAAATAATTTCTAGCAGTTGTGTTTGCTTGTGATAAAATTTATATCTTACATACTCCCTCCGTCACAGTTTAGAAGGCACAGTTAAATTTGCATGCGTTTCCACAATAGACAAGGTTTAGGGCACATTGCATTTATTTCTAGTAGCTAATTAGTACTCCGATATACTATTTCTATATGCATGCGTAGTGTGAATGCTATTTTTTAGCCCATCTCACAACCAATATATAACCACCTATGCCCCAGAGAATTTCCAAGCGCGCCTTCTAAACCGTGACGGAGGGAGTAGTTGATTCTAAATTAATTGTGCACACCGATCATGCCGCTATTAAATACCTAAACCTAAACTCATTGGGCGGGTTCTCTTTCTACCAGGATTTGATTTACATATCACCGATAGGAAGGTGGTTGAGAATCCCGTAGCTGATAACTTGTCTAGGTTAGAAAATATTCTTGATGACCCACTGCCCATTGATGATAGCTTCCCCGTTGAATAACTAGGTGTCATAAATGCTTCTCGTAATACAACTTGCTATGCAGACTATGCTAATTATATTGTTGCTAAATTCATACCACCTAGTTTTACATAACGACAAAAGAAGAAAACATCTTTGATTTAAGACATTATTTCTGGGATGACCCACATCTTTATAAAAGGAGTAGATGGTATTATCAGACGTTGTATACCTGAGCATGAACAGGAAAAAATCCTATTGAAATGCCACTCCGAAGCCTATGGAGGACACCATGCCGGAGATAGAACTGCACACAAGGTATTACAATCTGGTTTTTACTGGACTACTCTCTTCAGGGATGCTCGTAAGTTTGTTTTATCTTGTGATGAATGTCAAAGAATTGGTAATATTGGTAGACATCAGGAAATTTCTATGAATTATTCACTTGTTATTGAACCATTTGACGTTTGGGGCTTTGATTATATGGGACCTTTGAAGGAAATAAGCCCTAGAGGCAATAATAAAGTTGTTATTTATATTTCCTTATATCATGATAAATGTTTATTATTCATGCTAGAATTGTATTAACCGGAAACTTAGTACATGTGTGAATACATAGACAAATAGAGTGTCACTAGTATGCCTCTACTTGACTAGCTCGTTGATTAAAGATGGTTAAGTTTCCTAGCCATGGACAAAGAGTTGTCATTTGATAAACGGAATCACATCATTAGAGAATGATGTGATTGACTTGACCCATCCGTTAGCTTAGCATGATGATCGTTTAGTTTATTGCTATTGCTTTCTTCATAACTTATACATGTTCCTATGACTATGAGATTATGCAGCTCCCGAATACCGGAGGAACACTTAGTGTGCTATCAAACGTCACAACGTAACTGGGTGACTATAAAGATGCTCTATAGGTGTATCCGATGGTGTTTGTTGAGTTGGCATAGATCGAGATTAGGATTTGTCACTCCGTGTATCGGAGAGGTATCTCTGGGCCCTCTCGGTAATGCACATCACTATAAGCCTTGCAAGCAATGTGACTAATGAGTTAGTTACGGGATGTTGCATTACAGAATGAGTAAAGAGACTTGCCGGTAACGAGATTGAACTAGGTATTGAGATACCAACGATCGAATCTCGGGCAAGTAACATACCGGTGACAAAGGGAACAACGTATGCTGTTATGCGGTTTGACCGATAAAGATCTTCGCAGAATATGTAGGAACCAATATGAGCATCCAGATTCCGCTATTGGTTATTGACTGGAGATGAGTCTCGGTCATGTCTACATAGTTCTCGAACCCGTAGGGTCCGCACGCTTAACGTTCGGTGATGATCGGTATTATGAGTTTATGTGTTTTGATGTATTGAAGGTTGTTCGGAGTCCCGGATATGATCACGGACATGACAAGGAGTCTCGAAATGGTCGAGACATAAAGATCGATATATTGTATGACTATGTTTGGACATCGGAATGGTTCCGGGTGAGTTCGGGCATTTACCGGAGTACCGGGAGGTTACCGGAACCCCCGGGAAGTATATGGTCCTTATTGGGCCATAGTTTGAGAGAGGAGAAGGGGGCCTAGGAGGGGGCGCGCCTCCCCAAGCCCAATACGAATTGGGTGGGGGGCCGGCCCCCCTTTTCCTTCCCCCTCTCTCCCCCTTCCTTCCTCTCCTAATCCAACTAGGGAAGGGGGGGGGGGGGAATCCTACTCCCGGTGGGAGTAGGACTCCCCTTGGGCGCCATAGAGGGCCGGCCCCTCCCTCTCTTCTACTCCTTTATATACGGGGGAGGGGGCCACCCCATAGACACACAAGTTGACAATTGTCTTAGCCGTGTGCGGTGCCCCCTCCACCATAATCCACCTCGGTCATATGGTTGCGGTGCTTAGGCGAAGCTCTGTTCCGGTAGCTTCACCATCACCGTCATCATGCCGTCGTGCTGACGAAACTCTCCCTCGACACTCAGCTGGATCTAGAGTTCGCAGGACGTCACAGAGCTGAACGTGTGCAGATCGCGGAGGTGCCGTACCTTCGGTTCTAGGATCGGTTGGATCGTGAAGACTTTCGACTACATCAACCGCGTTGTCATAACGCTTCCGCTTACGGTCTACGAGGGTACGTAGACAACACTCTTCCCTCTCGTTGCTATGCATCACCATGATAGATCTTGCGTGTGCGTAGGAAATTTTTGAAATTACTGCGTTCCATAACAGTGGCATCCGAGCCAGGTCTATGCGTAGATGTTATATGCACGAGTAGAACACAAATGAGTTGTGGGCGTGGGTATATACATATTGCTTGCCGTCACTAGTTGATTCTTGATTCAGCGGTATTGTTGGATGAAGCGGCCCAGACCGACATTACGCGTACACTTACGCGAGACTGGTTCTACCGACGTGCTTCGCACACAGGTGGCTGGTGGGTGTTAGTTTCTCCAACTTTAGTTGAATCGGATTCAATGAACATGGTTCTTTCTGAAGATCAAAAAGCAATCACTATACCGCGTTGTGGTTTTTGATGCGTAGGTAAGAACGGTTCTTGCTCAGCCCGTAGCAGCCACATAAAACTTGCAACAACAAAGTAGAGGACGTCGAGGGAGTCCTGGACTAAGGGGTCCTCGGGCGTCCGGCCTATTATCAGTGGGCCAGACTGATGGGCTGAGAAGACATGAAGGCCGAAGACTGTACCCGTGTCCGGGTTGGACTCTCCTTGGCGTGGAAGCCAAGCTAGGCAATCAACTATGCAGATTCCTTTCTATGTAACCGACTCTATGTAACCCTAGATCCCTCCGGTGTCTATATAAACCGGAGGGTTAGGTCTATAGGACCGAATACTCATTACCATAGTCATACAGGCTAGAATTCTAGGGTTTAGCCATTAAGATCTCGCGGTAGATCAACTCTTGTAACACTCATATTCATCAAGATCAATCAAGCGGGAAGTAGGGTATTACCTCCATAGAGAGGGCCCGAACCTGGGTAAACATTGTGTCCCCTATCTCCTACAACCATCGACCTTAGACGCACAGTTCGGGACCCCCTACCCGAGATCCGCCGGTTTTGACACCGACATTAGTGCTTTCATTGAGAGTTCCACTGTGCCGTCGACGGAAGGTTCGGTGGCCCCTTCGATCGTCTATAGTGACGTTGTCCAGGGAGAAACCTTCCTCCCCGGACAGATCTTTGTATTCGGCGGCTTCGTCCTGCGGGCCAACTCGCTTGGCCATCTGGAGTAGATCGATAGCTACGCCCCTGGCCACCAGGTTAGATTCGGAAGCTTGAACTACGTCGCAGACATCCGTGGAGACTTGATCCTCGACGGATTTGAGACCGCGGCGATCACTCCCCCTCGCTCCGATGAACATGACTTAAACCTGTCATCGGACCACAATCAGGAGATGGTTCCTGATATTGCTCTGGCCTCGGATCCAGAGCGGATCATGCCATCCGAGGCGACGGAGTCCGTGGTGATGGAGCCGCACATAGACTCAACTCCACGCGATAACTGCGTTACCGGAGCCCCGGAATCGTGTCCGGCTATAAATTTCGAACTGTGTACGCCCGCGGATGCCGAACTTGATCGCTTATCGATTTTCGAATTCAGCGCCGCAGACATCTTCCAACACTCGCCCTTTGGTGATGTGCTAAACTCATTAAAAAGCCTATCCTTGGCGGAGGATTCACAGCCGAACTATGTCCGGTTCGAACTAGGGGCTGACGATGGAGAATTTCGTTTCCCACCCACCACCCATTTCATAGCCACCGTCGATGACTTAACCGGCATGCTTGATTATGGCTCCGAAGACATCGACGGTATGGATGACGATGCCGACAAGGAGCAAGGCCAGGACCCGCCATTCACTGGACGATGAACGGCCACTTCCTCATATGACGTCTACATGGTAGACACGCCGAAAAATAACAGCGGCGATGACAAGGAAAACCCAGCGAAGGAGGACCCTCCTAAAACACAACCAAAGCGCCGGCATCAGCAGCGCCGCTCTAAATCCCGCCGCAGTAGGGACAACAACACCGGCATAGGAGACGACAACACTCCGGATGGCGCCGAAGACACAGAAGAACCCGATGAGCAAACTGTCAAACGAAACAATCGGGAGTCAGGGCAGGTCAGCCCTGACGAACAGGCCATAGAAGAAGACTCGGAGGACGATAGTTATCGTCCGCCCTCTAAGGACGAGACGAGCCTCGGCAACGAAGACTTCATCGTGCCTGGGGACCCTCTGGAGTAGGAGCGCTTTAAGTTTCAGCTCATAGCCACTGCAAGGAGCCTGAAAAATAAACAGCAGCAGCTTCAAGCTGAACAAGATCTGCTCATCGACAGATGGACTGATGTCCTAACAGCTGAAGAGTACAGCCTCAAGCGCCCAGCCAAGAGCTACCCAAAACGCAGATTGCTACCTCAGTTCGATGAGGAGGCGCCAGAGCCCATATCTCCCTCGCGCAATGCGGAACGACCACCACGTGGTCGAGACAGTGCGGTGGACCGAACACCCCGCGGTCGGGATAAAGCGGCAACTCAGGCCGAGCAGCAGCCTGCCCCACCGCCCCGTAGAAATAGAGACAGAACATCTCGAGATCACACGTACAACCTACGGCAGACACTGGATAGCAGAGCAGCACATACAAGATCGATCTACGGACCGCGAGGACGCGCCTCGAGACATGACGACGGCTACCTATTTGGACGTGACAAACCTAACCACGCCCGGGCCGAATGCCGCAGACGGACTCTATCAGAGCTACGTTGCGATGCGGCCCGATATAGAGGCGCCGCACACCCTCTCTGCTTCACGGATGAAGTATTGGATCATGAATTCCCAGAGGGGTTCAAGCCCGTCAATATTGAATCATATGACGGCACAACCGATCCCGCAGTATGGATCGAGGATTTTATTCTCCACATCCATATGGCTCGAGGAGACGATCTCCATGCCATCAAATACCGCCCACTAAAGCTCAAAGGGCCAGCTAGACACTGGTTAAACAGCCTGCCTGAAAATTCCGTCGGCAGCTGGGAGTACTTGGAAGAAGCTTTCCTTGACAACTTCCAAGGCACTTATGTCCGGCCACCAGACGCCGATGACTTAAGTCATATAGTCCAACAACCTGGAGAATCAGCCAGAAAATTCTGGACTAGGTTCCTAACCAAAAAGAACCAGATCGTTGACTGTCCGGATCCCGAAGCCCTAGCGGCCTTCAAACACAGCATCCGTGACGAATGGCTCGCCCGCCACCTCGGCCAAGAAAAGCCGAAGTCCATGGCAGCCCTCACGGCACTCATGACCCACTTTTGCGCGGGTGAAGATAGTTGGCTGGCTCGTAGTAAAAACACAGCCAACAAAGCAGGCCCCTCCGGGGCCAAAAGCAGCACCGGCAAGCTCCGGCGCAATAGACACAAACGCCAAAGCAATGGCGATAACACGGATGACACTACAGTTCATGCCGGATTCAGTGGTTACAAGTCCGGCCAGCGGAAGAAGCCCTACAAAAGGAACAGCGAGGGACCATCCAGCTTGGACCGCATACTCGACCGTCCGTGCCAGATACATGGCACCCCAGACAAACAAGCCAACCATACCAACAGAGATTGTTGGGTTTTTAAGTAGGCCGGCAAGGTAAATGCCGAAAACAAGGAAAAGGGATCACAAAGTGAGGATGATGACGAAGAGCCCCGGCAGCCGAACACTGGGGGGGCAGAAGAAATTTCCCCCTCAAGTCAAAACGGTGAGCATGATATACGTTACACACATTTCCAAAAGGGAGCGCAAGCGCGCACTCAGGGACGTATACGCGGTAGAGCCAGTTGCCCCAAAATTCAATCCATGGTCGTCATTCCCGATCACCTTTGATCGTCGAGATCATCCAACTAGTATCCGTCATGGCGGTTCCGCCGCACTGGTCCTCGACCCAATCATTGACGGATTTCTTCTAACACGGGTCCTAATGGACGGTGGCAGCTGAGGGAGTCCTGGATAAGGGGGTATCCGGACAGCCGGACTATCTACTTTGGCCGGACTGTTGGACTATGAAGATACAAGATCAAAGACTTCGTCCCGTGTCCGGATGGGACTTTCCTTTGCATGGAAGGCAAGCTTGGCGATTTGGATATGTAGATCTCCTTCTCTGTAACCGACTCTGTGTAACCCTAGCCCCCTCCGGTGTCTATATAAACCGGAGGGTTTAGTCCGTACGATCTCGTGGTAGATCAACTCTTGTAATACTCATATCATCAAGATCAATCAAGCAGGAAGTAGGGTATTACCTCCATCGAGAGGGCCCGAACCTGGGTAAACATTGTGTCCCCCGCCTCCTATTACCATTAGCCTTAGACGCACAGTTCAGGACCCCCTACCCGAGATCCGCCGGTTTTGACACCGACATTGGTGCTTTCATTGAGAGTTCCACTGTGTCGTCGCGATAAGGCTTGATGGTTCCCTCTATCATCTATAATGATGCGATCCAGGGTGAGGTTTTCCTCCCCGGGTAGATCTTCATATTTGGTGGCTTCGTACTGCGGGCCAACTCGCTTGGCCATCTGGAGCAGATCGATAGTCATGCCCCTGGCCATCAGGTCAGGTTTGGAAGCTTGAACTATACGGCCGACATCCACGGGGACTTGATCTTCGACGGATTCGAGCCCATGACAGGTGTGCCGAACAGTTACGATGAGCCTGACTTAGATCTACCATCGGAAGGTATTCGCGAGATCACGCCTGCGGCTGCCCTGGCCCTCAATCTGGAGCAGATCGTGCCATCCAAGGATGGGTGGATGGGCGCCGCCACAGAGGCCGCACACTCAGCGGCGATAGAGCCGAACACAGGCTTTGCCTCCAATGAGGTCTGTGTCATCGGACCCTCGGACTCGTCTCCAGCTATAGGCTCCGAACCGCATGCATCCATGCCTGTCGAATCTGATTGGGCACCGATCATGGAGTTCACCTCCGCGGATATCTTTCAGCACTCACCCTTGGGCGACGTGCTAAATTCATTAAAGTCTCTCTCCTTGTCAGAAAACTCGTGGCCGAACTATGTCCGGCTCGAGTGGGAAGCGGACGACAAAGAAATTCGTTCCCCACCCACCACCCACTTAATAGCCACTGTCAACGACTTAACCGACACGCTTGATTTTGACTCCGAAGACATCGACGGTATGGACGACGATGCTGGAGAAGAACAGGAACCACCACCCACAGGGCACTGGACAACCACGTCATCATATGATATATACATGGTGGATACACCCAGAGAAAGTGACGGCGAGGAATGGAAGGATGCAACGAAGGATAATCCCCTTGATAAGCAACCAAAGCGACGGCGTCAGCGCCGCTCCAAATCCCGCCACAGTAAAAATAGCGATAATAGTGCAAGAAGAAATAATACCCTGGACGACCCCATGGACCCAGCGATGGAGTAGGATGAGCCGGGGGACGTCGAACATAGACCGGGGCCGCCGTCTGATCATAGTGACGGCAGATATAACACTCATAAACCCGCCTCCGGAGAGGAGGACAGTCCGGGCGACGATGCATTCAGCCCGGAAAAGCAATTGGAACAAGAAGACCTTCGCGAAGTGCTTATTGCCACCACAAGGAGCTTGAAGAAGCAGAAGCAAAGGCTTAAAGCCGCGCAGGATACGGTCAACCGCAGATGGAACAAAGTGCTCGACACTGAAGAAACATACGGCGGCGATCGCCACACCAAGAGCTACCCAAGACGCAAGCTTCTGCCCGAATTCGACGACGAGGTTATAAAGCCCATACCACCGAAAAATAATACGGCCGACCGGCCGGACCGACCACTCCATGGCCGAGACAAAGCGGTTAATCATGCCGCACACAAGTCAGCGCACAATTACGTGAGCACCTGGACAAAAAAGCCGGTATGGCCAGGTCCATCTATGGATCTAGGAAGCGTGCTCCGACACAGGATCAGGGCCGCCCAACGATTATACCGATCGAATAACAGCTCGGAATCAAAACCGAACACCACAACCGTCGGATCCAAATACAGGGGTGCCGCACACCCCCTGTGCTTCACCGATGAGGTGCTGGATCATGAATTTCCAGAGGGATTCAAACTCGTAAACATAGAAGCATACGATGGAACGACAGACCCTGGGGTCTGGATTGAGGACTTTATCCTTCATATCCTCATGGCTCACGGAGATGATCTTCACGACATTAAATACCTGCCCCTCAAGTTGAAAGGACCAGCTCGGCACTTGTTGAAAAGCCTTCCCGAAAACTCAATTGGAAGTTGGGAGGAACTTGAGGATGCTTTCAGGGCTAATTTCCAAGGGACCTATGTCCGACCTCCGGATGAAGACGATCTAAGTCACATAATTCAACAACCCGGAGAGTCAGCCCGACAGCTTTGGAACAGATTTCTCACTAAGAAGAATCAAATCGTCGACTGCCTGGACGCCGAAGCCTTAGCGGCTTTCAAGCACAGCGTCCGGGACGAATGGCTCGCTAGACACCTCGGCCAGGAAATGCCGAGGACAATGGCAGCCCTCACAAGCCTTATGACCCGCTTTTGCACGGGCGAGGACAGTTGGTTGGCCCGCAGTGGTACCAACGACCCAGGCACATCCGAAGTCAGGGATGGCAACGGAAAGCCACGACGCAATAAAAATAAGCGTCAAAATAATGAAGACAGCCCAGACAATATGGCGGTCAACGCCGAATTCAGGGGCTCTCGACCCGGTCAACGGAAGAAGCCATTCAAAGGCAGTAGAGATGGACCGTCCAGCCTAAACAGGATTCTAGACAAATTATGTCAGATTCATGGCACCCCTGAAAGACCTGCAAATCATACCAATAGAGAATGCTGGGTCTTCAAGCAGGCCGGCAAACTAAACGCCGAACACAAGGGGAAGGAGACGCCAAGTGAAGACGAGGATGAGCCCCGCCAGCCGAACACTGGGGGACAGAACAAATTTCCACCAGAGGTCAAAACAGTAAACATGATTTACGCTGTAGAGCCAGTCGCCCCCAAGCTAAACCCATGGTCGGCCTGTCCGATCTCTTTCGATCGCAGGGATCATCCAACTAGTGTCCAGCATAGAGGTTCGGCTGCCTTAGTGCTCGAATCAATAATTAACGAATACCATCTCACCCGAGTCCTTATGGACGGTGGCAGTAGTATCAATCTGATATATTAGGACACTGTCCGCAAAATGGGGATAGACCCATCAAGAATTAGCCAAAGCACTACTACCTTTAAAGGAGTAATACCAGGCGCAGAGGCCCGCTATACGGGCTCTCTAACATTAGAGGTTGTATTCGGTTCTCCCGACAACTTCCGAAGCGAAGTACTAACCTTCGGCATCGCTCCATTCCGAAGCGGCTACCATGCACTACTCGGAAAAATGGCTTTCGCCCATTTTAATGTAGTCCCGCATTACGCTTATCTTAAACTCAAGATGCCCGGTCCACATGGCGTCATCTCCATTAGCGGAAATATAGAGCGTTCTCGGCTTGCGAAAGAATATGCGGCGGCTCTAACAGCTAGACCAACTCCCCAACCCGAATGAATGATCGGTCGTCAAGACCACAGACGCGGCTAGACGTGTCCGGCGCACCACTAGTTGTAGCAGCCCAGATAAATCTGAGCTTGGTTGGCGGACACGCCCCCACATGTGGTGCTAGGGGCTGCTCGCACGTACAAAGGCTCTTAATCCGGCGGGATCCTATTAGTAAATTAATAGATTGCATTTTTATGGTTCATTAAGAATAACCAACTTTTCGCACGATTACCAGATTCTCTCACCTGGGTTTTCTCTTTTTTGCAGATGATCATCGTGCTACACCCTTCCAGGACACGACACAACAGAGACAAAGGCACAGACGTGCAGCAGGGCCCCGGTCAAAGGTTTCTTTTTAGATTAAGACCCTGCGTAAACCTTTTTAAATGTCTCTTATTGATTCACCCCCTCCGGATACTTTACACAACCGAGTGGGATAACGGCGTTATTGGCATTTCGTCACGCCAAGATTAATGCATGTACCTGGAAATTTAGGGCTCATTATCGAGGGCGTTACTGAGCCCAGAATATGTTGTAAAGTCCGAATACCTTAGGGAGTGTTCGGCGTCGCGAGTTTGGCCTTATATGCATCAGCTCCGAATCATGTCTTTGGTCAAATGTTGGTTTTGCCTGGCTCCCGTGTTTTGATACCTTACGTTCCGCTCTATCGGCTAAGGTGCCACCGGGAGAACTACTGCGATTGTGCCCCGGTTCATCTGGGTGAGCACCTCAGTAGAGAAAGCCGAAAACTGACTGCAATGGTAAAGCGAGAGACTGGTCAACCACTCGATGACTCATCGGAATCTTCGGGATTCCTCCGCATTAATGAAGGACCGTTTCCCGGTCATGTACGCGCACCGTATTCGGATGAGCGCGGACATACCAGGGGATATATAGTAGCCCCACCGTCAAACTCCTATGGCTAAGTGAAAGTGTTAAAGCAATATAGTCCGATTGCCTTGTTCGCCGCGCTATCACCTCCTCAAATGGACCAAGACGTTGGATCAAGTGTGATTATGCGCTTTACCGAACACCCCCGCATTATATGCGTGGGGGCTGAAGCCGACGACTGCAATCTTTCAGGTTATATACATATATACATAAACGGCCGCACAGGAGGCACTTAATACTTTACAGGCAAAAGTATAAAAATAGCCTTTATAATCAAAATAGCATTGTTTTTACAATCAAGATACATGTCATTAGAACATGGTACTTTTTGAGCACTGAGCCTCTATTAAATGGGCACCTTCTAGGACTTCTTCAAAATAGTCCTCGGGCGAGTCCTGGCCTCCGGTCGGACCCCTGGTTGCAATGGCGGTGGCCTCCATCTCTGCCCAGTATGTCTTAACACGGGCAAGAGCCATCCATGCACCCTCTATGCACGCCGCCCTCTTTATAACGTCGATATGCGGCACAGCGCGAACAAATCGTTGCACTAAACCAAAATAACTTTCCGGACTTGGTTCCTTCGGCCCAAGATGATCCACGACAGACCTCATGGCAAGCCCGGACAACCTATGGAGCTCGGCCCACTCGGCCATTTGTTCATTTAACAGCAGCGGACGCTTTGGAGCACTGAACTGCGACCAGAACAACTTTTCCACCTCATGATCCTTTTGATCTTTGAAATACTCAGTCGCATCAACAACACTCTTTGCTAGGTCCAGGTATGTGTCTGCAACACTCCATAATTTATCCAGAGGGGCATACTTCGGATCGCCGAACTTCGTCCGCAATAGGAAGGGCTTCCCAGCCGTGATATCTCCGGCTTGGCGAAGCTCCTCCCGCGCTGCTATGATTTCAGAGCGCGCTTCCTTGGCTGCTTCTAAGGCCTTCTTCAAATCAGCCGCTTTCGTTTGGTTCTCCCTCTCGAGGAGCTCATAGCGGTAGGTGGCATTTTGCAGCTCAAGAGCCATGTTGGCTATTTTCTCTTCGCTCTGGCGATGAGCAGCCTGTTCGGCTTTCAACTCCTCGGCTGCCTTCAGGGCAGCCGCATCACTTCTTCTGGCTTGCTCCTTGGCTCGGGCAAGTTCCACCCGCAGGGTCTCCATGGTAGCAGCTCCATCTGCAATCAAAGCATATTATAGATACTAGCATAATGCTCCTCTTAATATCTGCTGACCACCCGAAAATACATACCCTGTGCCTCGTCAAGCCACTTGTTCACAAGCACGATGTCGGCGTCGGCCACGTCAAGCTGCCGCCTCAGTTCGGCAAAATCAGCAGTCCGGTCAGCCGCCGGACCCTCAGCTGCCTGCACATGATAGCAGGGCGGTCATTACATGGGACTATGATCCTCTGTTCGCCGCTGGTCGGCAACCAGAGTCTCAGGGGCTACTATTTCTATACAGGCTCAGTGCGGTACAGTCAAAAATATATATATTACTTTGCGTACCTCAAAGCCTCTTAGCAGGCTCGTAAAAGCTTCATTTAACCCGCTCTTAGCGGATGAAATCCTCTCAATCACCGTACCCATTAAGGTACGATGCGCCTCTGAGATAGCCGCTTGCTCCAAAAGACCCATCAATGTGTCCGATTGGGCACCGGACAATCCCGGGCTCTTTCTGTTGCTCTCCTTGGGAGCCGGATACTCCGGACTTCGGGCGGCCGAAGAGTTACCTTCTGGCCTTTGCGGATCAGGTGAAATCCTCTGCGACGACACCTTAGGGTTGTCCGTCTCGCGATGCGGGGAAGCAGGAGAAGGCGTCTCGCTCTCCATCATCTCCGGAAGAAGATCCCTCGAAGACGAACTTTGTTGAGAAGGGCTAGGAGCCGGACTATAAAACATGTGTCCTGGTCGTTATTCTCAGAGAAGAAAAAAAAAGATATATTTGTCAAAGTGCCTTTGTTCACTTACGGCTCGATTGATGGCTGGCCCCCTTGCGGGCGCTGTGCGGCAAGGATGCCCTCCGGGCCGGGGCCCCCTGGCGAATGTTTCTTCCTTCGTTTGGAAGCCTTCGTTTCCAAATCTTCAGGGGCGCCCCTTTTCTTCCCATGGGGAGAGGGGATTTTTGATTCACCTCTCCGATCACCCTCCTTTGCGGAGGTACCAATTCCCCCGGTTTGGATGTGTAATGCATGAAGCCCGCTCTCGGCTTCTCTTGGCCTCCCTTCATCTTCTCCTGATGGCACTTGGTAGGGTGCGCGCTCCAGCATCCTGGCTAGAACAGGATTCGGCGAGCCTTCAGGAAGAGGGGCCGAACAGCTGATCCTCTCCGCCTTCCTTATCCAATCCTAGGCCGAGGGTGGTTTATCAGAATGATGTTATAACAAACATAATAACGGTGTGTTTGGTTGCAGAGTTACTTACTTGGGTATCTGGACGGTTGCAGTTCAGACCCGCATCCTCGGTAGTGTCCGGACACTTTATTCGTGGTCCGAAGAATAGTTGCTACATCCCTTCGAGCGTCACGCCGAAGAAGTGTTGAATAGTTTGCGGTCCTTCCGGGTTGAACTCCCACATACGGAGAGGGCGACATTTGCACGGCGGGACCCGACGAACCAGCATTACTTGCATTACTTGGACGAGACTGACGTCCCTCCTAAGGAGATCTCGGATGCGGCTTTGCAATGTTAGCACGTCATTAATTGGCCCCCAGTCGAGCCCTTTGTTGACCCATGATGCCAGTTGAGGCGGAGGGCCCGGGCAAAAGGCTGGGGCGGCCACCCACTTTGTACCCCGGGGGGCAGTGATGTAAAACCACTCCCGCTGCCATAATTCGGACACCTCCGGGAAGGAACCCTTCGGCCATGGGGCGTCGGCACCTTTGCTTATTATAGGGCCTCCGCACTCTGCGTGTCGCCCCTCGATCATCTTTGGCTTCACATTGAAGGTCTTGAGCCATAAGCTGAAGTGGGGGGTAATGTGGAGGAAGGCCTCACACACGACGATAAACGACGAGATGTGAAGGATGGAATCTGGAGCTAGATCATGGAAATCTAGCCCGTAATAAAACATGAGCCCTCTTACGAAAGGATCAAGACTAAAGCCAAGCCCTCGAAGGAAGTGGGAAACAAATACGACACTCTTGCTGGGTTCGGGAGTGGGGATAACCTACCCTTGAGCAGGTAGCCGGTGGGAGATTTCGGCGGTCAGATACCTAGCCTCCCTAAGCTTCTTGATATCCTCCTCTGTCACAGAAGAGGCCATCCACAGGCCTTGAGGGTTGGATCCGGACATGATTGAAGGTCTGAAGCGCTTAGCCTGAGCCTTGGGTGTTGGAACTCGAGGTAAGGGAAGGGAAGGATTGGGCGTGGAAAGAAAAGGACAATTTTGGACCTCTATAAAGGGGGTAAATATCAAGCGTCCTCCGCATGACCGTTTGGAACTCGCCTAAAACCGTGGAGTTATATCAGTAGCACGATTGGGTTACCCACGCCCGTATTGATGAGAATCCCGTGATAAGGGGACACGATCTCTGCTTCGACAAGATGTGCCAGTAAAACCGCCTCGCAAAATGTGCAACAGCTGGTTGAGAAAAACGGTTCGAATAATGACCAGGCCGCGGCGTGATGTCACGCTATGAAAAGTTGTCAGAAGATTAGATTTGTGGAATATTATTCTCTCTACGGTGGTATGTGGAATTTGTTTTGCAGAGCCGGACACGATCCTTGTGTTCAAAATCTTCTATGGAGTATTCGGAGAAGGAACCCGCCTTGCAATGCCGAAGACAATCTGCGCGCCGGACTCATCGTCATTGAAGCCTAGTTCAGGGGCTACTGAGGGAGTCCTGGATAAGGGGGTATCCGGATAGCCGGACTATCTACTTTGGCTAGACTGTTGGACTATGAAGATACAAGATCGAAGACTTCGTCCCGTGTCTGGATGGGACTCTCCTTTGCATGGAAGGCAAGCTTGGCGATTCGGATATGTAGATCTCCTTCTCTGTAACCGACTCTGTGTAACCCTAGCCCCCTCCGGTGTCTATATAAACTGGAGGGTTTAGTCCGTAGGACAAAGAACAGTCATAATCATAGGCTAGCTTCTAGGGTTTAGCCTCTACGATCTCGTGGTAGATCAACTCTTGTAATACTCATATCATCAAGATCAATCAAGCAGGAAGTAGGGTATTACCTCCATCGAGAGGGCCCGAACCTGGGTAAACATTGTGTCCCCCGCCTCCTGTTACCATTAGCCTTAGACGCACAGTGAGGGACCCCCTACCTGAGATCCGCCAGTTTTGACACCGACAGTAGCAGTCTCAACCTGCTTTATCAGGATACAGTGCGCCAAATGGGCATTAATCCCTCGCGAATCAAACCCACAAAGACTACCTTTAAAGGAGTTATACCAGGCGTAGAAGCCCGTTGTACGGGCTCGATCATGCTGGAGGTGGTCTTCGGTTCCCCGGATAACTTCTGAAGCGAGGAGTTAATCTTCGATATCGTCCCCTTCCGCAGCGGCTATCACACACTGCTTGGATGAACCTCATTCGCTCGATTCAATGCAGTACCACACTATGCTTATCTTAAGCTCAATATGCCCGGTCCGCACGGCGTCATCACGGTCAACGGAAATACGGAACACTCCCTCCATACAGAGGAGCACACCGCCGCCCTAGCAGCAGAAGTATAGAGCGGCCTTTTCAAGCAGAACCGCAATCCGGCTGCCGAGCCCATGGACACAGTTAAAAAGATCCAGACTACGCTGCAACAGGACAGCTCGGCTCGTCAAGAGCTCGACTAGCAATTCGTCCTCCGTCCCAGCCCTGATCAAGTAGTGGCACTTGTACCACGCGCACATAATTACGCACTCAAAATCCCATGGGCATTGATGGTGGCATAGCTTGTGGTCCATAGTACGGCTTGACCGACCCCGGACTCACACATACTTTCACCTTTTTTTCTTTTTTTATTTGTTTCAGGTTCCTTTCTCCGCGGGCCTGATCACCAGTCCTTTCGAAGGATCGACATACAAAGGCGGCAAGCAGCATAGGTGTCTAGGGTAACCTCTATACGTTCTTCTTGACAACAATTCTACTTATTTCTCAGGACCCGCACGCTGCGCCCTCTTGATTCCAGCATGTTAAATAGCCCGGATGCTTATCGCACTATTTGTACAAGATACGCCTTGACGTATCCATCCAGTTATAATGAAAATGGTTCGCGGCCCAGTTTCTGTGGTTTTCGCTTCTTACTCCATTTTATTTCGATTTACTTATCGACCGCATCCGTACACTTTGGTACGTTTCATATTCGCCAGGGGCTCCCCATCGCCCCATAATACGGCAATAAAGTCTGAACACTTCTTATAGATAAGTTCGGCACCCCGAATTTAGCATTATATGCATTGGCTCCGAATCATGTCTTTGGTCAATAGTTGGGTTGCCCGGCTCCTGTGCTTGCTACCCTACGTTCCGCTATATTAGCTAGGGTAGTAAAGGGAGAACTACTGCGATTGTGCCCTGGCCTAGACCAGATGAGCACATCAGTAGAGAAAGCTGAAAACTGACTGTCATGATGCGGCGAGAGCCGGTCAGCTGTTCGGAGGTCACAAATCGTTGGAGATTTTTTCCGCATTCCGCGAAGGATCGGTACTTCCCGATCAGACGCTGACAGCACTCTAGTTTGTACACCAGGGGCCGCGCCCATGTGTTATTATAAAACTCCTATAGCTAAGTGAGGGTGTTTAAGCCGCATAGTATGATTGCTTGGTTCGTTGTGCTAAACAACTCCTTTAAGGACCATATAATTGGATAAAGATTGTTTAGATTCCATCCCGAACACCTCCGTACTACCTATGTGAGGGCAGAAGCCGACGACTGGCCAACCCTCAGATTTCATACAACACGGCCGCACAAAAGGAAACAATTAAAACATAAACAAGCATTATATTACAAACCGGCTTTGTTTTTATTATACAAGGCAAGGACAAAACGCGAGTGTATTCATTCGAAAACAATGTCCTGCTCGCACTGCGTCGCTGCAAGTCGACAGCCTTCTAGGACATCCGCAAAATATCTCTCGGGTGTGCGGTGCTCCTTGCCCTCCGGCGGCCCCCTGGCCACCTGGACAGCGTCCATCTTCGCCCACCACATCTTGCAACGGGCGAAGGCCATGCGCGCACCTTCAATACAGGCCAATCCCTTGATGATGTCCAGTCGAGGACAGGCGTTCACCAGCCGCTGCACGAGTCCAAAGTAGCTGCTGGGTATAGCTTCGGCTACCCATAGCCGGATTATTAAATCCTTCATGGCTAGTTCGGCCACCTTATGCAGCTCCACTAGCTGTTTCAGCTGATCGGTGAAGGGCACTGGATGTTCAGGTGCCAGATGTTGCAACCAGAGCAGGTTCTCCGTGGAGCTCCCTTCTTCAGCTCGGAAGAACTCCACGGCGTCAGATACGCTGCACGGCAGATCGGCAAAAGCTCCTGGAGATCTTCGAATTCGGGTTAGTAACATATATTTCCTCTTCACATACTTGCTTTGCTACTAAACGCCTTACCCGCCGCAATCTTCCTGGCCTCTTGGATCTCCTGGAGGGCGCTCCGGGCCTCATTCCGGGCCGTTTCGGCGTTTTGACGAGCCTGGGCGAGTTCGGTCTCTCGGACCGACGCGTCGCACTCCAAGGTCTCGCACTTCCTCCCCGCGTCCTGGAGCTCTTGCCGAATCTCGCTGACCCGGGCCTTGAGCTTCTTACGGGCAGCCTGCTCCTGGACAGCCTTCCCCTCGGCTTCGGCCAGGGCCTCTTTCAGGGCCTCGACCTCGGTCGTCGCTCCTACACACATCTTGGCACTTCAGTCGAGGTATATCATTCTACCCTCTTAATACAAACGGGTTACCACATACCTTGTTTTTCTTGGAGCTGCCTCCTCACCTGACCGAGCTCCTCCTCGGTCCGCTCTTGTCTCTGCTTTAGCTCGGAGACTTCGGCAGTATTTGCGGCTACGGCCAATAGCGACGCCTACGCATTCAGTTCGGACAAGTTTAATTAGTTACTTGGCATCATGGATTGATCCTCTGTCCGGTTTTTCTTTCCGGACACCGGACAGTGTCTCAGGGGCTACTGTCTATATCGGGATTTTCTCCTTTTGGCTTCGCTTACCTCAAAACCTGTCAGCAGACCACCGCAGGCTTCGGTGAGCCCGCTCTTGGCGGACTGAACCCTTTCAATCACTGTGCCCATAAGAACACGGTGCTCCTCCATAATGGAAGCGCCTCGCAGCGCTTCCAGTAGATTATCTGGTGCCCCTGGTTGGACAGGGGTCACCGGGGGAATAGGCGCACCCCTCCTTTCGAAGGAGGCTACATGCCGGATCCTGGAGCCATATCGGTCTCCGGAATTGAGTCTGGTTGAGGGCCGAATTGAATACGGCCCTCACCCCCAGTTTCCACGGGAATTGACTCCCCCTGGTGTTCGGCGACAGGGGCTTCGCCTTTTGGTACCTCTCCCTCACCTGGGAAGGTCCGTTGGGAGAGCACCTCGTCGTCTCCCTTGGCCTTGGGAGAGTATGCTGCCGGCGGTGTCTCGCTGGCCATCTCCTTCGAGTCCAACGAATCCTCTGATGAGGATCGCTGGGAGTTGTCGTGGGCTGGACTGTAGCAATATAATTAACCATGTCAACACAATAAGGAGGAGAGGCCGGACGGGTATGCAGGAGTCATAGCACTTACAATGCGGCCCGGGGCTTACTACAGGGGCATTGCTCCGGACTGCTGTCGACGTCCCACGCAGTGTTGACCGCAAGGGAGTCCTTCCCCCTCTTGTGCGTGGCCTCCTCCAGGTTCGTGGAGGCCGCCCTCTTCTTCTTTCCGTCCTTAGGGGGAGGGTTGTTCTCCTCTCCTCCTCCTCGTCATCGCCGTCCTCAGCGGCGGAGGATGGGGTTTCTTCGCCTTCAGACGTCCCGTCCGAAGTGCCTTTTCGGCGGGGGCCACCTTTGGCCCCCTTGGCCTTCTTCTCCGGCGGCTGATAGGGCGCCGGAACCAGCATCTTCGCCAGGCGCGGGATGACTGGCTCTTCGGGCAGCGGAGCCGGACTCCAGATCCGCTCCGCTCTCTAAAAAGAATATGTACAACAAAAATTAGGCGTTCTCCTTGGACAATCAAGTAGAGGCACGCCTTGAGGAGTAAAAGCTTACTGCACTGGCGGGATGGGTGTGGTCGTGCCCGCGGTCCGAATCCAGGGCCGGTGGCTTCTCGTTGCCCTTAACGAGTGACTTCCAGGCGTCTTCGTGAGTAGATCCGAAGAGCCTCTCCAAGGTTTGGTGCTTCTCTGGATCGAATTCCCATAAGGGGAAAGTTCGGTCTTGGCATGGGAGGATTAGACGGACCAGCGTTACCTGGATCGCGTCGACGATCTTGACCTTTTTGTCCACCATGCTTTGAATGCGCGTTTGCAGCACTATCAGTTCGTCCGTCGAAGACCAGTTGGGACCCTTCTCCGTCCAGGAGGTGAGCCGTGTGGGAGCTCCGGATTTGAATTCCGGGGCCACCGCCCAAGTGGCGTCGCGTGGCTCCGTGATGTAGAACCACTGCTTCTGCCACCCCTTGACAGTGTCCACAAGCGTGCCCTTGGGCCATGTAGCGTTGGGCATCTTGCTCACCATGGCGCCGCCGCACTCTGCATGCTGACCATCCACCACCTTTGGCTTCACATTGAAGGTCTTGAGCCATAGGCCGAAGTGGGGATGGATGCGGAGGAAGGCCTCGCACACAATGACGAACACCGAGATGTTGAGGAAGGAGTTCGGGGCTAGATCATGGAAATCTAGCCCGTAATAGTACATCAGTCCCCGGACGAAAGGGTGAAGTGGAAACCCTAGTCCGCGGACGAAGTGAGGGAGGAAAACCACCCTCTCATTGGGCTTCGGAGTAGGGATGATTTGCCCCTTGGTTGGCAGACGGTGGGCGATTTCTTTCGCCAGGTACCCGGCCGCCCGAAGCTGGGTGATGTCCTTCTCCTTGACGGAGGAGGCCATCCTCTTGCCTTGACCTCCGGATCTGGACATGGCTGGATGCTTTCCAGAGATAGATGGGAACTTGGGCGCTGGAGCTCGAGGATGGAAGGGCTGAGAGAGAGAGAAGGCGTGGGTGAAGAAAGGGAGTCCTTATCCCTTTATAAAGGCAGTGAATATTGAACGCCTCCCCATTTGCCTCGAAACTCGCCTATTCCCAAGGCCCATGTAAACAGGCACGGTTGGGTTACCCACGCCCGTATTGATGAGAATCCCGTAATAAGGGGACACGATCTCTGCTCTGACAAGACATACCAATAGCAACCACGTCTCGAAACATGGAGCAGTAGATGAAAAACGGTTCGGAATTGTGACCGGGAAGATGTGATGTCGTGCTGTAAAAAGCTGTTAGCGGATTGGACTCATGGAAGCATCATCTTCTCTCTGCGGTTGTGTGTGGTGTGTGTTACAGGTCTGGATACAATCATTGCGTCTGAAGACTATCTTGGAGTTCGGAAAAGGGGAACCCGCCTTGCAATGCCGAAGACAATCTGCGCGCCGGACTCCTCGTCATTGAAGCCAAGTTCAGGGGCTACTGAGGGAGTCCTGGACTAAGGGGTCCCTTGGCGTCCGACCTATTATCAGTGGGCCGGACTAATGGGCTGAGAAGACATAAAGGCCGAAGACTGTACCCGTGTCCGGATTGGACTCTCCTTAGCATGGAAGGCAAGCTAGGTGATCAACTATGCAGATTCCTTTCTATGTAACCGACTCTATGTAACCCTAGATCCCTCCGGTGTCTATATAAACCGGAGGGTTAGGTCTATAGGACCGAATACTCATTACCATAGTCATACAGGCTAGACTTCTAGGGTTTAGCTGTTACGATCTCGCGGTAGATCAACTCTTGTAACACTCATATTCATCAAGATCAATCAAGCAGGAAGTAGGGTATTACCTCCATAGAGAGGGCCCGAACCTGGGTAAACATCGTGTCCCCTGTCTCTTGCAACCATCGACCTTAGACGCACAGTTCGGGACCCCCTACCCGAGATCTGCCGGTTTTGACACCGACAAACGTCTAACTTGTTTTTGCAGGGCATGTTGTGATGTCATATGGTCAAGACATGATGCTAAACTTTATTGTATGAGATGATCATGTTTTGTAACAGAGTTATCGGCAACTGGCAGGAGCCATATGGTTGTCGCTTTATTGTATGAAATGCAAGCGCCATGTAATTGCTTTACTTTATCATTAAGCGGTAGCGATAGTCGTAGAAGCAATAGTTGGCGAGACGACAACGATACTTCGATGGAGATCAAGGTGTCAAGCGGGTGACGATGGTGATCATGATGGTGCTTTGGAGATGGAGATCAAAGGCACAAAATGATGATGGCCATATCATATCACTTATATTGATTGCATGTGATGTTTATCCTTTATGCATCTTATTTTGCTTAGTTCGGCGGTAGCATTATAAGATGATCTCTCACTAAATTTCAAGGTACAAGTGTTCTCCCTGAGTATACACCGTTGCTACAGTTCGTCGTGCCAAGACACCACGTGATGATCGGGTGTGATAAGCTCTACGTTCACATACAACGGGTGCAAGCCAGTTTTGCACATGCAGAATACTCGGGTTAAACTTGACGAGCCTAGCATATGCAGATATGGCCTCGGAACACTGAGAACGAAAGGTCGAGCGTGAATCATATAGTAGATATGATCAACATAGTGATGTTCACCATTGAAAACTACTCCATCTCACGTGATGATCGGACATGGTTTAGTTGATATGGATCACGTGATCACTTAGATGATTAGAGGGATATCTATCTATGTGGGAGTTCTTAAGTAATATGATTAATTGAACTTTAATTTATCATGATCTTAGTACCTGATAGTTTTTTGCATGTCTATGTTGTTGTAGATAGATGGCCCGTGCTGTTGTTCCATTGAATTTTAATGCGTTCCTAGAGAAAGCTAAGTTGAAAGATGATGGTAGCAATTACACGGACTGGGTCCGTAACTTGAGGATTATCCTCATTGCTGCACAGAAGAATTACATCTAGAAAGCTCCGCTGGGTGACAAACCTGCTGTAGGAGCAACACCAGATGTTATGAACATCTGGCAGAGCAAAGCTGATGACTACTCGATAGTTCAGTGTGCCATGCTTTACGTCTTAGAACTGGGACTTCAACGATGTTTTGAACGTCATGGAGCATATGAGATGTTCCAGGAGTTGAAGTTAATATTTCAAGCAAATGCCCGGATTGAGAGATATGAAGTCTCCAATAAGTTCTACAGTTGCAAAATGGAGGAGAATAGTTCTGTCAGTGAACATATACTCAGAATGTCTGGGTACCACAACCACTTGACTCAGCTGGGAGTTAATCTTCCTGATGATAGTGTCATTGACAGAGTTCTTCAATCACTGCCACCAAGCTACAAGAGCTTCATGATGAACTATAATATGCAAGGGATGGATAAGACAATTCCTGAGCTCTTCGCAATGCTAAAGGCTGCGGAGGTAGAAATCAAGAAGGAGCATCAAGTGTTGATGGTCAACAAGACCACCAGTTTCAAGAAAAAGGGTAAAGGGAAGAAGGGGAACTTCAAGAAGAATGGCAAGCAAGTTGCTGCTCAAGTGAAGAAGCCCAAGTCTGGACCTAAGCCTGAGACTGAGTGCTTCTACTTCAAAGGGACTGGTCACTGGAAGCGGAACTGCCCCAAGTATTTGGCGGAGAAGAAGGATGGCAAAGTGAAAGGTATATTTGATATACATGTTATTGACGTGTACCTTAGTAATGCTCGCAGTAGCGCCTGGGTATTTGATACTGGTTCTGTTGCTAATATTTGCAACTCGAAACAGGGGCTACGGATTAAGCGAAGATTGGCTAAGGAAATATTAACATTGGCTTTCTCTAGGAATGCTACCTCTACATCTACCTCTACATCTACATTGGCTAAGGAAATATTAACATTGGCTTTCTCTTGGAATCACTTGATGCTTGCGAACCATGCCTCATGGGCAAGATGACTAAAACTCCGTTCTCCGGAACAATGGAGCGAGCAACAGACTTGTTGGAAATAATACATACTGATGTATGCGGTCTGATGAGTGTTGATGCTCGCGGCGGGTATCGTTATTTTCTTACCTTCCTAGATGATTTGAGCAGATATGGGTATATCTACTTGATGAACACATAAGTCTGAAACATTTGAAAAGTTCAAAGAATTTCAGAGTGAAGTGGAAAATCATCGTAACAAGAAAATTAAGTTTCTACGATCTAATCGTGGAGGAGAATATTTGAGTTACGAGTTTGGTCTTCATTTAAAACAATGCGAAATAGTTTCGCAACTCACGCCACCTAGAACACCACAGCGTAATGGTGTGTCCGAATGTCGTAACCGCACTTTATTAGATATGGTGCAATCTATGATGTCTCTCACTGATTTACCGCTATCATTTTGGGGTTATGCTTTAGAGACGGCTGCATTCACGTTAAATAGGGCACCATCAAAATCCGTTGAGACGACACCTTATGAACCGTGGTTTGGCAAGAAACCCAAGTTGTCGTTTCTCAAAGTTTGGGGCTGCAATGCTTATGTGAAAAAGCTTCAACCTGGTAAGCTTGAACCCAAATCGGAGAAATGTGTCTTCATATGATACCCAAAGGAGACTGTTGGGTACACCTTCTATCACAGATCCGAAGGCAAGATATTCGTTGCTAAGAATGGATCCTTTCTAGAGAAGGAGTTTCTCTCGAAAGAAGTGAGTGGGAGGAAAGTAGAACTTGATGAGGTAATTGTACCTGCTCCCTTATTGGAAAGTAGTTCATCACTGAAATCAGTTCCAGTGATTCCTACACCAGTAAGTGAGGAAGCTAATGATGATGATCATGAAACTTCTGATCAAGTTACTATCGAACCTCATAGGTCAACAAGAGTAAGATCCGCACCAGAGTGGTACGGTAATCCTGTTCTGGAGGTCATGTTACTTGACCATGATGAACCTACGAACTATGAGGAAGCGATGATGAGCCCAGATTCTGCAAAATGGCTTGAGGCCATGAAATCTGAGATGGGATCCATGTATGAGAACAAAGTGTGGACTTTGGTTGACTTGCCCGATGATCGGCAGGCCATAGAGAATAAATGGATCTTCAAGAAGAAGACTGACGCTGACGGTAATGTTACTGTCTACAAAGCTCGACTTGTTGCAAAAGGTTTTCGACAAGTTCAAGGAGTTGACTACGATGAGACCTTCTCACCCGTAGCGATGCTTAAGTCCGTCCGAATCATGTTAGCAATAGCCGCATTTTATGATTAGGAAATTTGGCAAATGGATGTCAAAACTACATTCCTTAAGGATACCTAAAAGAAGAGTTGTATATGATTCAACCAGAAGGCTTTGTTGATCCAAAAGGTGCTAACAAAGTGTGCAAGCTCCAACGATCCATTTATGGACTGGTGCAAGCCTCTCGGAGTTGGAATATACGCTTTGATAGTGTGATCAAAGCATATGGTTTTATACAGACTTTTGGAGAAGCCTGTATTTACAAGAAAGTGAGTGGGAGCTCTGTAGCATTTCTGATATTATATGTGGATGACATATTGTTGATAGGAAATGATACTGAATTTCTGAATAGCATAAAAGGATACTTGAATAAGAATTTTTCAATGAAAGACCTTGGTGAAGCTGCTTATATATTGGGCATCAAGATCTATAGAGATAGATCAAGATGCTTAATTGGACTTTCACAAAGCACATACCTTGATATAGTTTTGAAGAAGTTCAAAATGGATCAAGCAAAGAAAGGGTTCTTGCTTGTGTTACAAGGTGTGAAATTGAGTCAGACTTAATGCCCGACCACTGCAGAAGATAGAGAGAAAATGAAAGTCATTCCCTATGCTTTAGCCGTAGGTTCTATTATGTATGCAATGCTGTGTACCAGACCTGATGTGTGCCTTGCTATTAGTTTAGCAAGGAGGTACCAAAGTAATCTAGGAGTGGATCACTGGACAGCGGTCAAGAACATCCTGAAATACCTGAAAAGGACTAAGGATATGTTTTCTCGTTTATGGAGGTGACAAAGAGCGCGTCTTAAACGGTTACGTCGATGCAAGCTTTGACACTGATCCGGATGACTCTAAGTCACAAACCGGATACGTATTTTTATTAAATGGTGGAGCTGTCAGTTGGTGCAGTTCCAAGCAGAGCATCGTGGCGGGATCTACATGCGAAGTGGAGTACATAGCTGCTTCAGAAGCAACAAATGAAGGAGTCTGGATGAAGGAGTTCATATCCGATCTAGGTGTCATACCTAGTGCATCGGGTCCAATGAAAATCTTTTGTGACAATACTGGTGCAATTGCCTTGGCAAAGTAATCCAGATTTCACAAGAGAACCAAGCACATCAAGAGACGCTTCAATTCCATCCGCGATCAAGTCAAGGAGGGAGACATAGAGATTTGCAAGATACATACGATCTGAATGTTGCAGACCCATTGACTAAGCCTCTCTCACGAGCAAAACATGATCAGCATCAAGACTCCATGGGTGTTAGAATCATTACAATGTAATCTAGATTATTGACTCTAGTGAAGTGGGAGACTGAAGGAAATATGCCCTAGAGGCAATAATAAAGTTGTTATTTATATTTCCTTATATCATGATAAATGTTTATTGTTCATGCTAGAATTGTATTAACCGGAAACTTAGTACATGTGTGAATACATATAGACAAACAGAGTGTCACTAGTATGCCTCTACTTGACTAGCTCGTTGATCAAAGATGGTTAAGTTTCCTAGCCATGGACAAAGAGTTGTCATTTGATAAACGGGGTCACATCATTAGAGAATGATGTGATTGACTTGACCCATCCGTTAGCTTAGCACGATGATCGTTTAGTTTATTGCTATTGCTTTCTTCATAACTTATACATGTTCCTATGACTATGAGATTATGCAACTCCCGAATACCGGAGGAACACTTAGTGTGCTATCAAACGTCACAACGTAACTGGGTGACTATAAAGATGCTCTACAGGTGTCTCCGATGGTGTTTGTTGAGTTGGCATAGATCAAGATTAGGATTTGTCACTCCGTGTATCAGAGAGGTATCTCTGGGCCCTCTCGGTAATGCACATCACTATAAGCCTTGCAAGCAATGTGACTAATGAGTTAGTTAAGGGATGTTGCATTACGGAATGAGTAAAGAGACTTGCCGGTAACGAGATTGAACTAGGTATTGAGGTACCGATGATCGAATCTCGGGCAAGTAACATACCGATGACAAAGGGAACAACGTATGCTGTTATGCGGTTTGACCGATAAAGATCTTCGTAGAATATGTAGGAACCAATATGAGCATCCAGGTTCCGCTATTGGTTATTGACCGGAGATGAGTGTCGGTCATGTCTACATAGTTCTCGAACCCGTAGGGTCCGCACGCTTAACGTTCGGTGATGATCGGTATTATGAGTTTATGTGTTTTGATGTACCGAAGGTTGTTTGGAGTGCCGGATATGATCGACATGACAAGGATTCTCGAAATGGTCAAGACATAAAGATCGATATATTGGATGACTATGTTTGGACATCGGAATGGTTCCGGGTGAGTTTGGGCATTTACCGGAGTACCGGGAGGTTACCAGAACCCCCCGGGAAGTATATGGGCCTTATTGGGCCATACTGGGAGAGAGGAGAAGGGAGCCTAGGAGGGGGCACGCTCCCCCAAGCCAAATCCAAATTGGGTGGGGGGCCGGCCCCCCCTTTTCCTTCCCCCTCTCTCCCCCTTCCTTCCTCTCCTAATCAAACTAGCGAGGGGGCGGGAATCCTACTCCCGGTGGGAGTAGGACTCCCGTTGGGAGCGCCATAGAGGGCCGGCCCCTCCCCCTCCTCCACTCCTTTATATATGGGGGAGGGGGGCACCCCATAGACACACAAGTTGACAATTGTCTTAGCCGTGTGTGGTGCCCCCCTCCACCATAATCCACCTCGGTCATATCGTTGCGGTGCTTAGGCGAAGCCATGTTCCGGTAGCTTCATCATCACCGTCATCACGCTGTCGTGCTGATGAAACTCTCCCTCGACACTCAGCTGGATCTAGAGTTCGCGGGACATCACCGAGCTGAACGTGTGCAGATCGCGGAGGTGCCGAACCTTCCGTGCTAGGATCAGTTGGATCGTGAAGACGTTCGACTACATCAACCGCGTTGTCATAACGCTTCCGCTTACGGTCTACGAGGGTACGTAGACAACACTCTTCCCTCTCGTTGCTGTGCATCACCATGATAGATCTTGCGTGTGCGTAGGAATTGTTTTGAAATTACTGTGTTCCCCAACAACCTTTTCCTTCCTCTAATGGGTATACACATATTTTGGTTGTTGTTGATTATGTCACTAAGTGTGTAGTAGCTATACAAACTAGTAGTCCTGATCATAACACCTCCATTAAAATGCTTAAAGATGTTATTTTCCCAAGGTTTGGAGTCCCTAGATATTTAATGACTGATGGTTCACATTTTATTCATGGTACTTTTCGTAAATTGCTTGCTAAATATGATGGCAACCACATAATTGCATCCCCTTACCATCCTCAATCTAGTGGTCAAGTTGAGTTGAGCAACAGAGAAATAAAGTTAGTATTGCAAAAGACTGTCAATAGGTCTAGAAAGAATTGGCTAACAAATTATATGATGCACTTTGGGATTATAGAACAACTTATAAAAATTCTATGGGTATGTGTAAGTGCATCTAGTGGCACCCCTAGTTGGATTTGGAGTATTGACGACAAACGTGGTTGAGATTCACATGAAAACGCAGGTAGAAGTCCCTATTGATTCGGTTTACCCATCAAAGATGACCCCCAAAATGTATGAAGACATTGAAGACAATGGTGGTTCGCGAAGACATTTGTGTTGAAGATAATGACTCGTGAAGATATTCATTCGAAGACAATGGAGCAGAAGACATAGCTTCTTCTGTAGTTTCATTTCCTTCTTTCTTGAGTCATAGGAACCACCGAAATGTCAAGTGGGGTCCAAGTGAACAAAGTCAAAAAACAGACGTGATGCTCAACCAAAATCCTATGTCTTCAAGTGAAGAGAGTGAGAGAGAATCTTATCCAGAGTTGGAGGAGTCAGCTTTATTTGTAGCCCAAGTCAAGCTGTCGTGTGTGTCCGAAATCCGACCGTTGGACACGTGTTGGTTCCTTAGTGACCCAGGGTCATTTCAGACATATCATGTCGGGTTGCCTCCTGGCTATAAATAGCTTCCCCCTACACCATAAATTGCTGGTTCCTCACAGTTAGTGCATGGCTTTTGTCGTTTGAGAGCAACCCACCTCTGATGCCTTTGAGAGAGAATCCTTGCGAGGACAAAACCCAAAACACCCAGAGCCCAAAGAGTGTTTGGCTTCACTGGAGTCTTTCTGTCCGCGTGATTGGAAGACTTATTACACTTGAAGACTGTGATCTTCCAGTCGGTTAGGCATCGCCTTCTGAGGATCCAAGAGTCATTGTGGATCACCGGTGAACAAAGACTGCGATGGTTTGGAAGTCTACCTTCAAGACTTACCTGAGTGATTGTGCGAGGACTAAGTGACCTTAGCTCAAGGGGAATAAGGTGACACTACAAAAAAAATACACTTCTGTGATGATACTTGTTTGTCACAGTAGGTCACGTTTTCTGTCATGCATGTACATCCATGACGATTTTATGACAGAATCAAGATAGTCATACCTGTGTTGTCGTAGAAGTATTCCATGACATTACCAAAATTATCATCACGGAAGTTTCCACTTCCATGACGATAAATGGCGTCTCATGGAAGTGCTTTCGTCAAGGGTAACCGACACGTGTCATCCACCATAACGGGTCGCCGTTAAGCTATCGGGTCCGGTTTTGGATCTCATGCTAACAGCCACGACCAATGGCAATTTTCCACATGTAAAATTCCCATTGGCCGACGGAACCACGTGTCGGCTCCGCGTTGGCACATATGTCACTCATCCAATGGGCGAGATGTGCCGATGATATGTTGACACGTGGACCGGCCCAAAAGTGGCCCATAAAGATTAAATGGGCCGGCCCGACTAAAGGCCCACAAGGTTTTGCAAACCATAATGGGCAGGCCCAACTAAAGGCCCACAAGATTTTGCAGACCATAATGGGTCAGCCCAACTAAAGGCCCACAAGATTTTGTAGACCATAATGGGCCGGCCCAACTAAAGGCCCACAAGATTTTGAAGACACTAGTGGGCCAGCCCGTTAACAGGTTGCCATATTTTGGGCCAAATGCCGGCCCATATTTGATTTGCTCCATTAATAGCCTGCCACGTTCTGGGCCTAATAAGGTCCCATATGAGATCCGACCCGTTAATAACCTACCATGTTCTGGGCCATATTACGACCCATATCAGATCCGTCCCTTTAAAAGCCTTTGGGCTAAATTATGGCCCATATCAGATTCGGCCCATCAACTGGATGCTGTGCTTTTGGGCCCACTTGAGGCCTAGTTAGGATTTCTGTTAGCTAAAGGCCCATTTAGTAATACGGCCTGATATTAGTTTTGGCCTGTTAAAGGCCCGTTTAACATTTTGGCCCTATATTTATTTCGGCCTGTTAAAAGCCCGTCATACAGTTGGGCCTAACTATGGCCCGCTTTGCATCCGGCCTGCTCATAGCCATTAATCTGATTTGGCCAAACAAGGACCGAGACCATTTTGGCCTGTTAACGGCCCGTGATGTGATTGGCACAATCATGGGCTGGGGTCTATTTCGGCCTACTGTCGGCCCGTGAGTTGTTCGGCACATTTCAGGCCCAACCAACTTTTTAGCCTACCAAAAGCCCACTGAATTTTCTTGCGAAAATAGGTCCGGCGGTTTACTCGGCCTATTAAAGGCCTGAAACTACTAGTGGTCCAGTTTACATTTAGGCCTGTTAACGGACCAAGATGACTGGGCCCATGATGCGGCCCATACATAGTGATTTGCATGACGGCCCGATTATGTACCATAATTTCATAGTTTGGCCGGTTTACTTTTCATGGAGCGAAGACAGGATATATATATGGTAAAATAACTACAGCATCATGAATAAGAAAAAAACTAGACTATACAATAAAGAAATTATGGCATATTACATCCAATGGGCATCAAAGTTCGACACTATGATAATAAAGCACAAGCAGACAGCAAATTACATACACTGGGCATCAAAGATCGCCACCAGTGCAAATAAACACGCCGACAAAATAATATACAAAACCGACAGCACTTCAATAGAGTTCAAGATAGTTAGCCCTGCTCGGGAGCTGCAGCACAAGCAGCTGAGCAAGCTGATGAGACTGCGCTTGTTTGACGCTTATATCCTCCTCACTCTGAAAGAGAAACAAGCAGACAAATGACATGTTTTGCACATATAAGTATCAGTGCTGACAATTCATCACATTTCTTATTGACGAATAAAGTGACACAATTTAAAATAGCATTAACATAATATGATATTGTTCAGGTTAAGACATGGCAGGAAATGACATTGTGAAGGAGTTGGCAGCTTCACGACACCATTGGATTACAGATCAAGAACTCATAAGTATCAATGGTTAGTGTGCTATTAATTTATCCCATTTCAGATTGACGAATAAAGAGATGGTTTAAATAATAGTAGAATGATATGACATTGTTCATAGTTAAGACATTGCAGAATATGACATTGTGCTGTAGTGGGTAGGTTCACCACACCTCTGGATTACGGATCAAGAACAGAAGCATACATGCAGTACAAAAGAAGATCACTTGCTCTTTATAGTTTAATTTACATGGTATGAAGAAGGAACTTGGTTGTACAACTGAAAACCTAAATTGAGAAGGACAAACTTTTGTTTATGGACTACATAATAAACTTTAAACATGCAATTTTATGCAAACACCAAAAATAAACAGCTGTTGCAGTCATGCCTAACGAAATATAGACAACAAAGTTTGAAGGCTTGAGAAGGACATAGTTACATTAGTGGTGAAGACCGGCTCTATAAAGCCCTTGTCCATGCTGATGGGGGGGGGCAATTCAACAAGTTTACCACAAAATATTTTTCATAAGCATCGTCTTTACTCTACATTTTGTTAAGAGTAAATATAGATGTGATAATATAAGAAACAATGGAGAATATTTAAGATAAGATGAAGAGTGATGCCACATAACCAAGTAGCTATAAATGTAAGTACAACGATACATGCAAAAGGAACAACCAAGAGCAATGTAGAGCTAAACTTCTTTAGTACCATCGGTGTTAGCCAACCTTATGGTAAGAGTAAATATAGATCTGATGTGTAGAAAATGGAGGGCAAAGGAAAATAAGCTGTAGAGTGATTGTACATGAACAACTAGCTGTCATTATAAGTACACTAATAAAGGACATCAGGTACTTCCAAGAACAATGCAGAGCTAAACTTTTTCATTGGCATTGGATATATTCTACACTAATGTAACCATTCATACATATCAGATAATTTGGAGCAAACAATTTATAAGCAAGCTATCATGCATACTACTATCACATACTGAACCATGTATGAATGCAAGTATAGTGATACAGGACAACAGGTACTAACAAGAGCAAAGCAGCGGGCAGCATATTTGCAATATCCCGTCGTCCTTTTCAAACCGGAATTCTTCTTCGAGCAGATTTCCTGCAAAAGAGATCCGTAAGGCACATGCGGAAAAGTAGAACTTCAAATTGTCATGTGATATCATAGACAGTACCTCATCCTGGGAACGAGACCAGTGCATAACAAGGTTTTTCCATTCAATGTCTTCTGGCACAGGAGACTTCACCAGAAATTCGTTTATAGACTTGCTATCAAAGTGTGATTTCCTCAGGTAACACCGATACTGCTGCAATGCTTCCTTGAAAAGCGCAAGCAAGCTTTGCTTGTCATGACTATCCAGATTGATCCTCGCCTACTTACAACAATGTAATGTAAATCATTGATGTTTTCAATCAGCAGAAAACAGGAAAATAATCACCATGAATAATAGCACTTACACGTAAGTGGGACAGGAAGATGTGAAAATGGTGTTTGTCTTCACTATAATCTTCCCATGATGGAAATATATGTACGTAGTCCCTAACAACATTGACAACATTGTCTTTTAAACTAGGAAGAACTTGAATGGGGTTCCAATCTGCAGGAATTGGCCGTCTCTGTAGTTGGGATAGGTCTTCAGCCGGTGGACTTGCTGTACTTTTTGCTGGAGTGGGATTTTTCTGTGGTACGGCTGGTGCTATGGCGACTGAAATCGGCATACCTTTTGCTGGAGTGCAGGTCCTGTGTGGTGGGGCTGGTGGTGTGGCCAGTGAAGTATTGGTACAGTCTGCTGGAGTCAGTCCTACGTTTTGTGTAACTGGCTGTAGACCCAATATAAGTGGGATGGTGTCTGATTTCTCCGGCACCACCACGTTTTTCAAGGACTTTGCTGGTGCTCCTTCAGGTTCGGTAATCAGCCTCTTCCTTTTTGATGTCTGATGCACAAGAACAACATTTGAGTGGAAAAACATGGTATGATGACAAATGGAATATGTATTGATAATGGATGGGCATGGCATCTTGACATATATGATGAGTAAACTAAGCAGATGGCAGTGCAACAAAGTAGAAGAAATGCAATACACCTTATGCAAGATACATGCAATCAATAAAACCTTGCCAAATTAGAACATGCACCCTGATGGGTGAACATGATAGTGTTGGGGAACGCAATAATTTGAAAAAAAATTCCTACGCACACGCAAGATCATGGTGATGCATAGCAACGAGAGGGGAGAGTGTTGTCCACGTACCCTCGTAGACCGACATCGGAAGCGTTATCACAACGCGGTTGATGTAGTCGTACGTCTTCACGATCCGACCGATCAAGTACCGAACGTACGGCACCTCCGAGTTCTACACACGTTCAGCTCGATGACGTCCCTCGAACTCCAATCCAGCCGAGTGTTGAGGGAGAGTTTCATCAGCACGACCGCGTGGTGACGATGATGATGTTCCACCGACGCAGGGCTTCACCTAAGCTCCGCAACGGTATTATTGAGGTGTAATATGGTGGAGGGGGGCAACGCACACGGCTAAGAGATCTCAAGGATCAATTGTTGTGTCTCTGGGGTGCCCCCCTGCCCCCGTATATAAAGGAGCAAGGGGGAGGCAGCCGGCCAAGGGGAGAGGCGCGCCATAGGGGGGAGTCCTACTCCCACCGGGAGTAGGACTCCTCCTTTCCTTGTGGGAGTAGGAGAAGGGAAGGGGGAAGGAGAAAGAAAGAAGGGTGCGCCCCCCTTCCCTAGTCCAATTCGGACCAGACCATGGGGAGGGGTGCGGCCACCTTTTGAGGCCTTTCTCTCCTTTCCCGTATGGCCCATTTAGGCCCAATACGAATTCCCGTAACTCTCCGGTACTCCGAAAAATACCCGAATCACTCGGAACCTTTCCGAAGTCCGAATATAGTCGTCCAATATATCGATCTTTACGTCTCGACCATTTCGAGACTCCTCGTCATATCGCCGATCTCATCCGGGACTCCGTACTCCTTCGGTACATCAAAACTCAATAAAACTGTCATCGTAACGTTAAGCGTGCGGACCCTACGGGTTCGAGAACTATGTAGACATGACCGAGACACGTCTCCGGTGAATAACCAATAGCGGGACCTGGATGCCCATATTGGCTCCCACATATTCTACGAAGATCTTTATCGGTCAGACCGCATAACAACATACGTTGTTCCCTTTGTCACCGGTATGTTACTTGCCCGAGATTTGATCGTCGGTATCTCGATACCTAGTTCAATCTCGTTACCGGCAAGTCTCTTTACTCGTTCCGTAACACATCATCCCACAACTAACTCATTAGTCACAATGCTTGCAAGGCTTATGGTGATGTGCATTACCGAGTGGGCCCAGAGATACCTCTCCGACAATTGGAGTGACAAATCCTAATCTCGAAATACGCCAACCCAACAAGTACGTTTGGAGACACCTGTAGAGCACCTTTATAATCACCCATTTATGTTGTGACGTTTGGTAGTACACAAAGTGTTCCTCCGGTAAACGGGAGTTGCATAATCTCATAGTCATAGGAACATGTATAAGTTATGAAGAAAGCAATAGCAACATACTAAACGATCAAGTGCTAAGCTAACGGAATGGGTCAAGTCAATCACGTCATTCTTCTAATGAGGTGATCTCGTTAATCAAATGACAACTTATGTCTATGGCTAGGAAACATAACCATCGTTTATTAACGAGCTAGTCAAGTAGAGGCATACTAGTGACACTCTGTTTGTCTATATATTCACACATGTATTATATTTCCGGTTAATACAATTTTAGCATGAATAATAAACATTTATCATGATACAAGGAAATAAATAATACTTTATTATTGCCTCTAGGGCATATTTCCTTCAGTCTCCCACTTGCACTAGAGTCAATAATCTAGATTACACAGTAATGATTCTTACACCCATGGAGCCTTGGTGCTGATCATGTTTTGCTCGTGGAAGAGGCTTAGTCAATGGGTCTGCAACATTCACATCCGTATGTATCTTGCAAATTTCTATGTCTCCCACCTGGACTAAATCCTGGATGGAATTGAAGCGTCTTTTGATGTGCTTGGTTCTCTTGTGAAATCTGGATTCCTTTGCCAAGGCAATTGCACCAGTATTGTGACAAGATTTTCATAGGACCCGATGCACTAGGTATGACACCTAGATCAGATATGAACTCCTTCATCCAGACTCCTTCATTTGCTGCCTCCGAAGCAGCTATGTACTCCGCTTCACATGTAGATCCCGCCACGACGCTTTGTTTAGAACTGCACCAACTGACAGCTCCACCGTTCAATGTAAATACGTATCCGGTTTGCGATTTAGAATCGTCCGGATCAGTGTCAAAGCTTGCATCAACGTAACCATTTACGATGAGCTCTTTGTCACCTCCATATACGAGAAACATATCCTTAGTCCTTTTCAGGTATTTCAGGATGTTCTTGACCGCTGTCCAGTGATCCACTCCTGGATTACTTTGGTACCTTCCTGCTAGACTTATAGCAAGGCATACATCAGGTCTGGTACACAACATTGCATACATGATAGAGCCTATGGCTGAAGCATAGGGGACATCTTTCATCTTCTCTCTATCTTCTGCAGTGGTCGGGCATTGAGTCTTACTCAACTTCACACCTTGCAACACAGGCAAGAATCCTTTCTTTGCTTGATCCATTTTGAACTTCTTCAAAACTTTGTCAAGGTATGTGCTTTGTGAAAGTCCAATTAAGCATCTTGATCTATCTCTATAGATCTTGATGCCCAATATATACGCAGCTTCACCGAGGTCTTTCATTGAAAAACTCTTATTCAAGTATCCCTTTATGCTATCCAGAAATTCTATATCATTTCCAATCAGTAATATGTCATCCACATATAATATCAGAAATGCTACTGAGCTCCCACTCACTTTCTTGTAAATACAGGCTTCTCCAAAAGTCTGTATAAAACCAAATGCTTTGATCACACTATCAAAGCGTTTATTCCAATTCCGAGAGGCTTGCACCAGTCCATAAATGGATCGCTGGAGCTTGCACACTTTGTTAGCTCCCTTTGGATTGACAAAACCTTCTGGTTGCATCATATACAACTCTTCTTCTAGAAATCCATTCAGGAATGCAGTTTTGACATCCATTTGCCAAATTTCATAATCATAAGATGCGGCAATTGCTAACATGATTCAGACAGACTTAAGCATCGCTACGGGTGAGAAGGTCTCATTGTAGTCAATCCCTTGAACTTGTCGAAAACCTTTCGCAACAAGTCGAGCTTTATAGACAGTAACATTACCATCAGCGTCAGTCTTCTTCTTGAAGATCCATTTATTTTCAATGGCTTGCCGATCATTGGGCAAGTCAACCAAAGTCCATACTTTGTTCTCATACATGGATCCCATCTCAGATTTCATGGCCTCAAGCCATTTTGCGGAATCTGGGCTCACCATCGCTTCTTCATAGTTCGTAGGTTCGTCATGGTCTAGTAACATAACTTCCAGAACAGGATTACCGTACCACTCTGGTGGGGATCTTACTCTGGTCTACCTACGAGGTTTGGTAGTAACTTGATCTGAAGTTACATGATCATCATCATTAACTTCCTCACTAATTGGTGTAGAAGTCACAGGAACAGATTTCTGTGATGAACTACTTTCCAATAAGGGAGTAGGTATAGTTACCTCATCAAGTTCTACTTTCCTCCCACTCACTTCTTTCGAGAGAAACTCCTTCTCTAGAAAGGATCCATTCTTTGCAACGAATGTCTTGCCTTCGGATCTGTGATAGAAGGTGTACCCAATTGTCACCTTTGGGTATCCTATGAAGACACATTTCTCCGATTTGGGTTTGAGCTTATCAGGATAATTTTTTTTCACATAAGCATCGCAACCCCAAAATTTTAAGAAACGACAACTTTGGTTTCTTGCTAAACCTCAGTTCATAAGGCGTCGTCTCAACGGATTTTGATGGTGCCCTATTTAACGTGAATGCAGCTGTCTCTAATGCATAACCCCAAAACGATAGTGGTAAATTGGTAAGAGAGATCATAGATTGCACTATATCCAATATAGTACGGTTATGACGTTCGGACACACCATTATGCTGTGGTGTTCCGGGTGGCGTGAGTTGCGAAACTATTCCGCATTGTTTCAAATGTAGTCCAAACTCGTAACTCAAATATTCTCCTCCACGATCTGATCGTAGAAACTTTATTTTCTTGTTACGATGATTTTCAACTTCACTCTGAAATTCTTTGAACTTTTCAAATGTTTCAGACTTATGTTTCATTAAGTAGATATACCCATATCTTCTTAAATCATCTGTGAAGGTGAGAAAATAACGATATCCGCCATGAGCCTCAACATTCATCGGACCACATACATCTGTATGTATGATTTCCAACAAATCTGTTGCTCTCTCCATAGTTCCGGAGAACGGCGTTTTAGTCATCTTGCCCATGAGGCATGGTTCACAAGCATCAAGTGATTCATAATCAATTGGTTCCAAAATCCCATCAGTATGGAGTTTCTTCATGCGCTTTACACCAATATGACCTAAACAGCAGTGCCACAAATAAGTTGCACTATCATTATTAACTTTGCATCTTTTGGCTTCAATATTATGAATATGTGTATCACTACGATCGAGATCCAACAAACCATTTTTGTTGGTGTGTATGACCATAAAAGGTTTTTATTCATGTAAACAGAACAACAATTGTTCTCTAATTTAAATGAATAACCGTATTGCAATAAACATGATCAAATCATATTCATGCTCAACGCAAACACCAAATAACACTTATTTATTTTCAACACTAATCCCGAAAGTATAGGGAGTGTGCGATGATGATCATATCAATCTTGGAACTACTTCCAACACACATCGTCACCTCGCCTTTTACTAGTCTCTGTTTATTCTGCAACTCCTGTTTCGAGTTACTACTCTTAGCAACTGAACCAGTATCAAATACCGAGGGGTTGCTATAAACACTAATAAAGTACACATCAATAACATGTATATCCAATATACCTTTGTTCACTTTGCCATCCTTCTTATCCACCAAATAGTTGGGGTAGTTCCGCTTCCAGTGACCAGTCCCTTTGCAGTAGAAGCACTTAGTCTCAGGCTTAGGACCAGACTTAGGCTTCTTCACTTGAGCAGCAACTTGCTTGCCGTTCTTCTTGAAGTTCCCCTTCTATCCCTTTGCCCTTTTCTTGAAACTAGTGGTCTTGTTAACCATCAACACTTGATGTTTTTCTTGATTTCTACCTTCGTCGATTTCAGCATCACGAAGAGCTCGGGAATTACTTTTGTCATCCCTTGCATATTATAGTTCATCACGAAGTTCTACTAACTTGGTGATGGTGACTAGAGAATTCTGTCAATCACTATTTTATCTGGAAGATTAACTCCCACTTGATTCAAGCGATTGTAGTACCCAATCTGAGCACATGCTCACTAGTTGAGCGATTCTCCTCCATCTTTTAGCTATAGAACTTGTTGGAGACTTCATATCTCTCAACTCGGGTATTTGCTTGAAATATTAACTTCAACTCCTGGAACATCTTATATGGTCCATGACGTTCAAAACGTCTTTGAAGTCCCGATTCTAAGCCGTTAAGCATGGTGCACTAAACTATCAAGTAGTCATCATATTGAGCTAGCCAAACGTTCATAACGTCTTCATCTGCTCCTGCAATAGGTCTGTCACCTAGCGGTGCATCAAGGACATAATTTTTCTGTGCAGGAATGAGGAAATCCTCAGATCACGGATCCAATCCGCATCTTTGCTACTAACATCTTTCAACTTTGCTTTCTCAAGAAACGCATTAAAATTCAACGGAACAACAGCACGGGCCATCTATCTACAATTAACATAGACAAGCAAAATACTATCAGGTACTAAGTTCATGGTAAATTCAAGTTCAATTAATCATATTACTTAAGAACTCCCACTTAGATAGTCATCCCTCTAATCCTCTAAGTGATCACGTGATCCATATCAACTAAACCATGTCCGATCATCACGTGAGATGGAGTAGTTTCAATGGTGAACATCACTATGTTGATCATATCTACTATATGATTCACGCTCGACCTTTCGGTCTGCGTTCCGAGGCCATATCTGTTATATGCTAGGCTCGTCAAGTTTAACCTGAGTATTCCGCGTGTGCAACTGTTTTGCACCCGTTGTATTTGAACGTAGAGCCTATCACACCCGATCATCACGTGGTGTCTCAGCACGAAGAACTTTCGCAACGGTGCATACTCAGGGAGAACACTTATACTTTGATAATTTAGTGAAGGATCATCTTATAATGCTACCGTCAAACAAAGCAAGATAAGATGCATAAAGGATTAACATCACATGCAATCAATATAAGTGATATGATATGGCCATCATCATCTTGTGCTTGTGATCTCCATCTCCGAAGCACCGTGCTTGTGATCTCCATCTCCGAAGCACCGTCATGATCACCATCGTCACCGGCGCGACACCTTGATCTCCATCGTAGCATCGTTGTCGTCTCGCCAACTTATTGCTTTTACGACTATCGCTACCGCTTAGTGATAAAGTAAAACTATTACATGGCGATTGCATCTCATACAATAAAGCGACAACCATATGGCTCCTGCCAGTTGCCGATAACTCGGTTACAAAACATGATCATCGCATACAACACATTATATCACATCATGTCTTGACCATATCACATCACAACATGCCCTGCAAAAACAAGTTAGACGTCCTCTACTTTGTTGTTGCATATTTTACGTGGCTGCTACGGGCTTAGCAAGAACCGTTCTTACCTACGCATCAAAACCACAACGATACTTTGTCAAGTTGGTGCTGTTTAACCTTCGCAAGGACCGGGCGTAGCCACACTCGGTTCAACTAAAATGAGAGAGACAGACACCCGCCGGTCACCTTTAAGCAACGAGTGCTCACAACGGTGAAACCAGTCTCGCGTAAGCGTACGCGTAATGTCGGTCCGGGCCGGTTCATCTCACAATACCGCTGAACCAAAGTATGACATGCTGGTAAGCAGTATGACTTATATCGCCCACAACTCACTTGTGTTCTACTCGTGCATAGCATCAACGCATAAAACCAGGCTCGGATGCCACTGTTGGGGAACGCAGTAATTTCAAAAAAAATTCCTACGCACACGCAAGATCATGGTGATGCATAGCAACGAGAGGGGACAGTGTTGTCCACGTACCCTCGTAGACCGACAGCGGAAGCGTTATCACAACGCGGTTGATGTAGTCGTACGTCTTCACGATCCGACCGATCAAGTACCGAACGTACGGCACCTCCGAGTTCTACACACGTTCAGCTTGATGACGTCCCTCGAACTCCGATCCAGCCGAGTGTTGAGGGAGAGTTTCGTCAGCACGACGGCGTGGTGACGATGATGATGTTCCACGGACGCAGGGCTTCGCCTAAGCTCCGCAACGGTATTATCGAGGTGTAATATGGTGGAGGGGGGCACCGCACACGGCTAAGAAATCTCAAGGATCAATTGTTGTGTCTCTGGGGTGCCTCCCTGCCCCCGTATATAAAGGAGCAAGGGGGAGGCAGCCGGCCAAGGGGAGAGGCGCGCCATAGGGGGGAGTCCTACTCCCACCGGGAGTAGGACTCCTCCTTTCCTTGTGGGAGTAGGAGAAGGGAAGGGGGAAGGAGAAAGAAGGAAGGGTGCGCCCCCCTTCCCTATTCCAATTCGGACCAGACCATGGGGAGGGGTGCGGCCACCTTTTGAGGCCTTTCTCTCCTTTCCCGTAAGGCCCATTTAGGCCCAATACGAATTCCGTAACTCTCCGGTACTCCGAAAAATACCCGAATCACTCGGAACCTTTCCGAAGTCCGAATATAGTCGTCCAATATATCTATCTTTACGTCTCGACCATTTCGAGACTCCTCGTCATATCGCCGATCTCATCCGGGACTCCAAACTCCTTCGTTACATCAAAACTCAATAAAACTGTCATCGTAACATTAAGCGTGCGGACCCTACGGGTTCGAGAACTATGTAGACATGACCGAGACACGTCTCCGGTCAATAACCAATAGCGGGACCTGGATGCCCATATTGGCTCCCACATATTCTACGAAGATCTTTATCGGTCAGACCGCATAACAACATACGTTGTTCCCTTTGTCACCGGTATGTTACTTGCCCGAGATTTGATCGTCGGTATCTCGATACCTAGTTCAATCTCGTTACCGGCAAGTCTCTTTACTCGTTCCGTAACACATCATCCCACAACTAACTCATTAGTCACAATGCTTGCAAGGCTTATGGTGATGTGCATTACCGAGTGGGCCCAGAGATACCTCTCCGACAATTGGAGTGACAAATCCTAATCTCGAAATACGCCAACCCAACAAGTACGTTTGGAGACACCTGTAGAGCACCTTTATAATCACCCATTTACGTTGTGACGTTTGGTGGCACACAAAGTGTTCCTCCGGTAAACGGGAGTTGCATAATCTCATAGTCATAGGAACATGTATAAGTTATGAAGAAAGCAATAGCAACATACTAAACGATCAAGTGCTAAGCTAACGGAATGGGTCAAGTCAATCACGTCATTCTTCTAATGAGGTGATCTCGTTAATCAAATGACAACTTATGTCTATGGCTAGGAAACATAACCATCTTTTATTAACGAGCTAGTCAAGTAGAGGCATAGTAGTGACACTCTGTTTGTCTATATATTCACACATGTATTATGTTTTCGGTTAATACAATTCTAGCATGAATAATAAATATTTATCATGATAGAAGGAAATAAATAATACTTTATTATTGCCTCTAGGGCATATTTCCTTCAGATAGGCCATCTGCCTTCGACTCCTCAAGGTCAGAATAGTCATTAGGATCATATTCTGAACAAGAATATGCAGGTGGGGAGCGTATGAGTTTCATTGCATCCAGAATGGCACTCAATGCCTTGGTGCCAATTTTGTTAGTCGTTGCAGTGTTCCACAATATTCTTCTCATGCGCGCATTCTGATTTTCCTTGTGATTACGTACAATATCTCAGAAGCATGAAAACATAAATAGTAGTGAGATTATCTTTGTAATGCAGAGGATCCCTGTAAACCCCTGTGTGCTATCACTGGATTCTGATGAGAGAGCCCATGTGTGCTGTAATATGGTGCGTGCATTAATATAATCTAGCACAAATACTCAAAAAATAGGCTCCAGAAGTAAGGATAGTTGGCAGATGATAGGTTCATAATATATTGTATAGAGAGTTTATTGCCAAACCATGATAACAAGAGCACACAACAACTGGGCAGATCGTAGTGTACATAAAAGGGGTACACCATAGCCAGCATATATAAATCGGGAAAGTGGAACTGGCTAGAAAATACGGTGTTGTGTTGCCTCTAGTAATTGAAAGCCTATCGATCACGTACAAGCTAGCTCTATCAGCTGTTGACTGCAGATGTCCCTGCTCCCCTTCCTGACAAGGAACATACTGTACGTACTAAATACAGAATAACAAAAGAGGAACATGTTAAAGAACAGAAGAGGAAGCATATTCTTGAGGTTCCGCTTCTTTGCATAAAATGTTGGTTGCCCACTCATGATGAATCATAGCACCCAAAGAAATGCAATTCCATGTCTTCTCTATATGTGGCCACATGCATTTGGAAAATCAAGTGGGAGCATTACCTGACCAATTAAATGTGTGTCTGTTAACTAATATCAGTATCATATCACAATTCGTATTTGAAGAAGTAAGCTTTGGACTTATGATTGGTGTGTTGTTTAGCTTCAAGAGTGGACTGCTGCTAGTGCGACACAAAACAGCTACATAGATCATAGTGTAGATATAACGGGAAAACCGTAAGCATCACAAGTAAAATCAGGAAAGTGGAACTTGCTGGAAAATATGGGCTGCTATTGTCGGTACGGCTAGAAAGGCTTCAGATACCAGCTCTCTTCAACTGAAGGTGTGGTACTATTAATATCAGTGTAACTCTCAAAGGTGACACAACTCCCTGCATTTCCTTGCTAATCTTATAGGATTCAAGTGTGCAGGCCAGTACAATTCCTATTCCTATGTTTACAAAATCCTACGAATCAAAGAGGCCCGAAGAGTTGAAAGTGTCCATCACAACCGACCGAATAGACCTCTACACTGCAAATGTCCCTACTCCTCTTCATTACAAGGAACATACTGTACTACTATCATACTCCCTCCATTCCAAAATAAAAGTCTTTGTAGAGATTTCCACGATGGATCACATACAGATGTATACTGATACATTTAGAGTGTAGATTCACTCATTTTGCTCCATATGTAGTCCATGGTGGAGTCTATACAAAGACTTGTATTTAGGAACGGAGAGAGTACTTATTAAAGAAGAACAGAAGAGGAACATGCTAAAGAAGAGCAAGCAGATTTTGGATAATAAAATGTTCGTTGCACAGTGCCCACACATGATGAACAAGAGCGCATTAAGAATGCAACTCCCTACTGTCTCTCTATCTGTGGTGCACGTGCTTTTCGAAAGTAAAGTAGGAACATTAGCTAACCAATTAAACATTATCTGTTTTAGTTATATCAGCATCATATCAGATTCGTATTTGAGCAACAAGTTTGGAATTATGAGTGGCACGTTGTTTAGCTTGATGGATTGAGGAGCAGTGCTAAGAAGCTAAGATGATGGTACTGAATATAAAGGATGTCTGCATGCAAGTCGCGTGACTTTCGTCATTTGGGTCAGTCGACCATTTTAGGTGGTTGGATGAAGATCCTACGTCTCCTAACCCTTCTTCTTCCTTGTCTCTGATTCTTCCCCTACAGAACACCGCACGGGTCGCCGGCCGAACCACCGGCACTGACCCCCCGCCCTCCCCTGAACCACTCCCACCGCCTGTGTTCCTCTGCCACCCCCACCCCTCACCCCCGCCCCACCCACGTTGAGTTTTCTTCATTCGGCGAGGCCCCACTGCTTCCAGGCCACCGCTCCCACAACCACCGTCCCCTCCCGGGCCCCTTCCTTCCCTCCGGCGAACTCCGGTGAGCTCTCAAAAGCCGACTGACCCAATTTTGAAATTTAGTATACTATCATTTAACTAGTGTGGAATATAAAAGGGGAAAACCATAAGCATTGCGAGTATAGTGTTGAGTGTGCCACGGCGGATCTGAAGGTGCAAACCGGAGAAAGGCAACTTTGCAACCAATGTTTGCTTTCAACTAACAAGTAAGATCCTAAGTGATGGACAAGAAATCACAGTAAAGCAGTGGCGATCTATTTTCTTGCTGCGATAAATAAGTTGAGTAGATACGAAAGAGTACCGCCTCTAGTGCGGCGCCATGTATGCATCTGTTGGGAATTTGACAGTGCTGCGGTAGCGATGGCCGTCGGTGGCCTGGAAGCAGATCTAGGAGGGTAGACGGTGACGACGAGGGAAATATCCCGGCGCGGTGGACGAGACGGTCATAGGAGCGGCACCGGCAAGGTGGACGATGGCGGGGATGAAGCGAGAGGACGGGATGCAAGGATCCTAGTCCGGAGCCGTGGATGAGAGAGGTCGATCTCTTGTAATGGAAGACGGCGTCGGGGTATCAGCTCCAGCGGTGGAGGAGGACGACGGTGGATGGGATGGCGGGCGGAGGAGGCTGGGGTGGAGAGGGTGTTTTGGCACGCACGGAGTACGAATGGGGAAATGGAGGGAGAGAGGAAGGGGGGAACCATGTCTTTAGGGCGCGCTTGTCTCAAATGCGAGGAAATTTACAAACATTGCCCCCGTTTAAAATTTCCTACATCACATCAATATTAGTCGGTTGGGGATAGGACGGTAATCTCGCATACACCGAATATTTGCCGAAGGAGATTTCAGCCGACGAGGGTTTGTTTTGGCGCCCACCGTGTATGAATCGGGGAGGGAGGCGATTTCAGCCGAGGAGACACTGTGTTTTGGCGCCCACTGTGTATGAATCTGGGTGAGAGGCATTTATGTCACGTTTGAGTGAAATTACAAACCTGCCCCTATCAAGACCTATTGAAATTGAGCCGACATGTGTTGCATGTCAGGGAAAGGCAGTAATTTCCATCTCCCATATTTTGGTTTCGGGTGGTTACTGCAAGTTTGGCCGCTTCGTTCAATTTTTTGAGAAAAAGCTTGCACGTTTACCGTGCCAACTCAATTCCAATCCATTTTGTATTCTATTTTTGTTCGGGCAGGATCCATTTTCGATTGGAATAAAATTCTATATACATCATTTTTTATATATACTTTCAAAAGCACAACAAATAATTGTGCTCCTTTATATACATAATATGATTTACAAATACAATGATCTCAAAATCATAAGGTTGAATTCAAATTTTTTAAACCAAATTATGTTCTACTAAAATGTATGGATCAGTAATATCTACATATTAAATAACATAGATGCGCGTGAATTCATATGAGTATGCATGTTTGATAGATCAATTTTGGTTCGAGTATGAATTACATGTATAATCATCTCGAATTCAAATATTTGAATCCCTTTTATGTTGACATTTTCTATACACACAACTAAATATTATAATCTCCTTTCACGCCCATATCTCTCGCATGCTCCTTCATGTAGCTATCACTCTCTTTTCTCCAGCTCACCCGCACGCTCACTTCATGTTTCTCCTATTTTCGCAAACATGGTCTCTCGACGTCTCCCTTGAGAAGTGTCACACTCTCCCTATCATTATACATTACACGGTATTCATTATCTCTCACGTCTCTATCATTCTCTGGTATCACTAGGTACCTAAGCTTTCTTTTTCACCGCCACCCACACACTCTCACTCATCTTTCACTTTGTCTTTCTCTCTAGGGTTCTCTCACGCACCCTATATCTCTCTAGATATGACTCCTAGCACTAAAATTACTCTATCCCGCACACACAACATTTGTTGCGGTCTCCTTTCCGTCTTCATCTCAGTTATAAAACTGACATTATTCATTTGTTTACTGATCAGACAAACTCTCCCCTTTTCTCTCTCTCTTTCTCTCTCTCTCTCTCACACACACACAACTCCTGCTTCCACTCCCATTCCCGACTACTGTCTCTCTCAGACACACACAAAACTCTCGCTTTCGCACCCCTAACTCGTATTTCTCTCACAAACATTGATTGACTAGCCTCCAGATAGGTTTATACACCTGCACACTCTTGCTTCCACTATCTCGTACATGTCTCTCTCGCGCTCCTTGTATCTATGTAGATTTTTCGTCCCTTCTTGAGACACGCCCTCTCGATCGTGCACACACACTATCGCCTCATTTTATGGTGATACCTCTCACACACACTCTTTGTGTCTTTGTCACACACGCACTCCGTCCTCCTCCTCTCTCCCTCTCTCTCTCTCTCTCACCACACACACACACATGGGCTTTTTGCAACAACTAGCAAGATGCCCATGCGTTGCAGGGAGCATCAATATGCATTTGTATGATTAGTTTATCTTGTGGGAGAAAAGGATGAACGAGGGAAGGCCTTATTTGCAAATATGGAGAGGGGTGTGGGTATCTTTTTGCAAAATTGCCATAGTTTCCTTCCTATCCGTCAGATATAAATCGGACGACCTATATTGCAGGATGGCAGGCACACCATCGTCACCAACTCTGTTTTTTTATAAGAGTAGAGATATAACACTTCTCGAATCTCGAAACCAACCACATTCCTCCCTTATCTCATCAAAACCATCAAAGGAATATATTTTGAGTGAAACATAACATATTTTTAGTGATATACGTATTTCAAAACTAGACTCTTTTCTATCAAATCGATGAATATGTATTAATCTACTTTGATCGTGTGGCAACACATTGGCACATTGCTAGTTATTACTACTGTATAATTTTTTGGAAACTAGACAAACGGTGGAGTACATATACAAAGAGAAGAGGCGCACACACGCAGTTGGTCTCTCATTGTCTTGCACACAGGAGATTAACATAAAGGCACCGTAAACAAATAAACCCTAAAACTCTAGGTGCACAATTGCTGCATGCGCGGGTACTGGGTACGTGGTGGAGCACACCTTTGTACGAATAGTCAGCTCGCGTGATAATTTGATCCGTAGGAGTTGATGGTCGGGACCACAGGTGAACGACCTGGAGGCGGTGGCTCGCCAGTCGCCACTGATCGAGTAGCCATGTTTAAAATATCATTTTTAGCGGGGTAAGAATTCCAATTTTCAATGGCGCGTTATAAGTACTAGTTTTTAGAACGATTGGTATGGAGCGAAAATGGAATTCATAACTACTACCTCCGTCCTGGTTTACTAATCCCCATCGTATTTGGGTCAAAGTTTGTCCATGAATTTTACTTGTAAAATGTGAATGGAAAACGAGATTTTGTTATACCCAAACAAAAAAGGACTAGAGGGAGAGTGATTGCTCTGACATGGCCGCAACTTCTCATAGCGCAGGAATTGAACCGGCACGGCGGCCAAGAGGGCCCCACTTGCTGCAGGCCAGGCTGAACACGGCTCCTCGCCACATGCAACCGGCTTCACGCTGCCCGCCTGCCTCCATTGAACCCGCGCATGTGCCGGCAACACGTTCTTCTGCCAGCCGGCTGGAATTTTAGAACACAATGTCGGTTGGCTCCTCTCATCTGCCCGCTATTTAAATGAGGCCAGACGCCTGGCAAGAACCGCACCGCACCGCCGCTCCCCATATCCTCCTTGCACCATTTTTTCTACACTCTCCATAGCATCCGGTGAGCAGGAAGACGAGTTCTCTGGCATAAAAGCCGGCTGGGTGCCCCGACGAGCCAGGCAACTCGCTGCCCCACCACCCTCCCTGCCCCAGGCCGTCAGTACTGTGGGCAAGGCTGCAGGCGGGCAAGCGGAGGAGCAAGCCGCCGCTCCAAGCTAGCCCCTGGTGCATCAACTCGACGCTCCAAGCCTGCTCGCAGAAGAGTCGCCAGTTGCACGCCGGCACACGGGGGACCACGGCGTCCAGTGCACCGTGGTTGGCCTCGCCATCCGACGCAAACGTTGGCGGAACCGCGACACACTAGCGGAGGTGGCCAACACGTCTGCAGCCACCGCCGACACCGAGGAATAGTAGACCACGGGAGCCGCCGTCGCTCGGAACCCACGAATGCTACGAGCACCGCGTCACCGGCAGACTCACGGTGTGTTGGCCGGTTTGGCTCAAAACATCGTGGACCCCAGCCGCGGCCGACATTAGAAATATTATACCTGCCTCCAGAAGTTAACCGCCTTTAGTTAAAAATGTCCAAAAGATAATTAATTATGTATGGTCTTGACTTGTTGTGCTCCCACTGGTAGTAGGAACTAGAGATTTTTCTTTATTTATAACTCTCCTCACAATTTTTTTGGCTTTGAAGTGAATCATGGTTGTGGACATTATCTACGAATGTGCAGATATCTGTGAACATGAGTTTGATGTGGAAGTTGAACTTGGAATGTTGGGCTTGTGTGTGCCATGTCCAATGCTTCGTCTGTTATTGTTTGGAAAGTAATGTTGTTATTACATGACCCAATTTTTTTTATTTTGTGCCACATTAGTACATGCACAGACATCACAACAGGCATGCTGAGTGGATAAACATTTGAACCTAGCTATTATGAAGGAAAAATTGTATTGACAACAGTTTTAGATAGCAGGAGCACTACAAAAAAAATACACTTTCGTGATGATACGTGTTTGTCATATTAGGTCATTTTTTTTCTGTCATGCATGTACATCCATGACGATTTTATGACAGAATCAAGATAGTCATACCTGTGTTGTCGTAGAAGTGTTCCATGACATTACCAAAATTATCATCACGGGAGTGTCCACTTCCATGACGATAAATGGCGCGTCATGGAAGGGTTTTCGTCAAGGGTAACAACACGTGGCATCCACCGTAACAGGTCGCCGTTAAGCTATCGGGTCCGGTTTTGGATCCGATAACCCGTTAACAGCCCGGACCAATGGGGATTTTCCACGTGTAAAATTCTCATTGGCCAGAGGAAACACGTGTTGGCTCATCGTTGGGACAGATGTCATCCACTCATTGGACAGGAGGCGCCTATGATACGTCGACACGTGGCATGGCTTAATAGAGGCCCATTCCGGTGAAAAGGTCGGCCCGTTTGACTTGGTCAAAAGGTAAGGGTCGGCCCACTGAAAGCCTGTTAACGGCCTGTTGGTATATAGACCATTTACGGCCCGCTAACTCCCGACCCGTCACGACCTATCGGAATTAAGCCCAGTAGCATCATCTGTGCCGTCCAATATGATTCCAGCCCGTTGTAACTTCTGGCCCATGTATGGCCCATGATGCACTACTAGGGAAAACCTTATACATAGAATCTTAGCAGCAGCGCGGCACAAAAAGAGGCACTACTGCTAATTAGAAGTAGCGGTTAAGAAAAACACGCTACTGATGCAAATTTAGCAGTAGCGCGCAAGGGCTAAACCGCGCTGCTACAAAAATCGACCGACAGTAACCAACAACCTAAGTTTGGCAGCAGCGTGGTGTCACGATGCGCGCTACTGCTAATGCAATAGTAGTAGCACGCTTTTTACTCACGTCGCTGCTGCTAATTTTGAAATTGTCCACACGGTTGGCCCCGTTTAGCAGTAGCGCGTGTGAGAAAAGCGCGCTGCTGCTACGCTCTTATCAGTAGCGTGTTTTTCCTCCCGCGCTACTGCTAAGACGTAGCACCCCACCACCTTTTTCCACCCGTCCTCCCCTCCCCCATCTCCTCTCCTCCCTTTCCCCTACCTCCCACATCCTCCCTCTCTCACTCTTCTTCTTCCTCAATACTTCTCCCCCCATTACTCTCCCTCTTCTACCTACCTTTCTCTCTCTCTTCATTACTCCTAGCTAACTACACCACCTCCATTAATGCATCTCCTTTCTCTTTTTCCTCCCCCTCCACTAGTTGAAGTTGTCTCCTCCCAAATTAGCTAGCTAGGTAGATGTGGCATTTAGTTAAGTGACCTATTTGCCCCCTAACTAGATCTATCTTTGTCAAGAAGAGCTTTGTGCACTTTTGATCTCCCTACATCATCATCTCCACCGTGTGCTCGATCTCGTGATTAAAATTTCATGCTTTTGCAAAATGGAAATATGTGTATGTGTGTGTGATATATATGATAATTGGGAAATATGATGGAAATTGTGTGTGTGGCATGAGCTGACGCCAAATTGTGCTTTTGAGTTGCCTATGTTTTGCCGAAATGTTGATTTATTTCCGTTTCGGCAAATTCCGGGCAAACTCTAGATCTATATGTCCTTTTTTTAGGGAAGGTCATGCCGAATTTTTGTATGACTTTGATGCATGCACGCATTTTTATAATCAATTTGTTTATTATTACCGTGCAGACGTTCATGATGGTCAGTGGAACGATGGTGGACAGGTGGTTGCAGTCGGCGGTGCAGGACATGCAAGAAAATAACCGGACAGAGGTTTTATGTCCGTGTGGAAAATGCAAAGGAATAGTTTGGCTCGACCCCTATGACGATGGTCGTGTCGAAGCGCGCCTGTTCATGACTGGTTTCATGGATGGCTATACTCGATGGATAATTGAAGATGAGGATGACGATGTTGAGGACACCGATGGGGCAGGCAATGACGACACGGGGCAAGACGAAGAGATGATCGATAATGGCGGCGGGGAAGAGGCCGGACATGGCGGCGGAGAAGGGGCCGGACATGGTAGAGGAGAAGGGGCCGGACATGGCGGCAGAGAGAACATGGACTCCACGCAGCAGAGTTCGTCGGTACTAAGTTCAATCGTGCGGGACCCTCATGTTCAAGCACTGCTTCGCAAGGAGACGAGTAATGAGAGAGCTGCTTCTAGAGAGGAGGCTAAGCTGGAGCAACTGATGGTAGACTCAAACACTCCATTGTATGATGGTTGCAATCTTTAGGTGACCCGCTTGAGTTTCACGCTCCAACTCCTGAAGACGAAGGCTAAAAACAAATGGACTGATAGTAGCCTCGATGAGCATCTCAAGTACCTAAAGGATGTTCTTCCCGTGGGGAATCTATGTCCTACTAGTGTTGATGAGGCCAAGAAGATTGTGTGCCCTCTTGATCTGCCGCATGTTAGATACCATGCATGCATCAACGATTGCATAATTTATCGGGAGGAGCACGCGGAAAAAACAAGCTATCCAGTGTGCAATGCTTCTCGATACAAGAAGGCCGGGAAGAAATGTCCCCAGATAGTTGTATGGTACTTACCGATCACTCTCCGTCTCCAGCGGTATTTCGTAGATCCCAAGGAAGCAAAGCTAATGTGCTGGCAGGCGGAGAGGACGAAGCCCAACGATGGAGATGATCCGAAGCTGAGACACGTCAAGGATGGAAGCCAGTGGAGAGCATTGAACAACTTCTATCGGTATTTCGAATGTGATGCAAGGAACATCGTGCTTGGCGCGTGTACCGATGGCATGAACCCGTTTGGCAACCAGAACACCAACCATAGCACATGGCCCGTGTTTGTATGGATGTACAACCTCCCCCTGGTTGTACATGAAGTCGAAGTACATTCACATGAGCATGCTTATTCAAGGGCCGAAACAACCAGGAAATAATATTAATTTGTATCTGGGGCTACTTCAAGAGGAGTTAGACACGTTATGGAAAACACCGGCCAAGACATGGGACGCCAGCAAAGGCGAATATTTCTACATGAGAGCCGTGCTGACCACGACGGTGCATGACTATCTCGGTTACGGATATGTCGCAGGCCAGGTGTGCCATGGATATTGCGGATGCACGCGGTGCATGGATGATACGACGTCTCAGTAGCTAACGTCAAGGAAAGATGGTGGGTCTGGGAAAATCGTGTACATGAGGCATCGAAGATGGCTCGAACAGGACGACCCGTGGAGAAACCGTGGAGATCTATTCAATGGTCACGCCGAGCATCGAGGTCTATGTTCTGGGACTTGGAGTACTGGCACAAACTCGATACACCTCATTGCATTGATCAAATGCATATCTGTAAGAATGTCCATGAGAGCTTGCTCGCGACACTGATGAACATGCCGGATAACACAAAGGATGGGCCGAAGGCAAGAAAAGACTTGCAAGATTTGAATATCAGGGAAGATCTGCACATGCCGCCCCATAAAAAGTCAGACGAGACAGAGACGGAGACAGAGGCGCGGGAGAAGAAGGGCAAGAAAATAAAGAAAGAGGATTATTGCCCCCCTTCTTGCTTCACCTTAAGTCAGGCTGAATCGATCAATTCTTTAAGTGCCTTACCGGAGTCAAAGTTAGTTCCGGTTACTGTGGCAAGATAAGCAGATATCTAGACACGGACAAGAAAAGGTTCAGCGGGATGACGTCCCATGACTATCATGTGATGATGACGTAGATACTACCTGTTGCCCTTAGAGGGATAATGGACAAGCACGTCCATGACACGCTTATTGGTCTCTGCAACTTTTTCGATGTCATCTCTCGAAAGTCGATCAGTGTGAAGCAGCCCTGAAGGCTACAGGAAGAGATCGTTGTGATACTGAATGAGCTTGAGATGTACTGCCCGCCCGCGTTCTTTGACGTGATGGTGCATCTATGTGTCCATATTGTGGACGACATAATAGACCTGGGGCCGTCATTTCTGCATAACATGATGCCCTTTGAGAGGATGAATGGGATCATCAAAGGATTTGTTCGTAACATGTCATGTCTGGATGGAAGCATCGTCTAGGGCTATCTGACACAAGAGTGCATCTCTTTCTGCGAGAATTGTCTATATGGCACAGACCAGCTGCCTGGTGTTAGTGTTGGTTTTCCCGTTAACAAGCACGATGGGAGGCTCGAAGGAGAAGGTCACTCCAACGGTCGCAGGGAACTGCACGTGTCATACTCAGATCGACGCAGTGACTTTGATAGAGCAAACTTGGTAGTGCTACAACACCTAGACGAGGTAGATCCTTTCGTGGCACTGCACAAAGAAATTATCGCAAAGAAGTATCGTGACCGGGGGGTATGCAGGACGGACGCCGAATTTACTAGAGAGCACAACTCCACTTTCCTGCATTGGTTCAAAGAGCATATTATTGCTAATCCCCCGGAGGAGGGCTCTAAGGACGGATTGCTCATATACGCCTTAGCACATTTCCCCTCGCCCAACCTCGTAACCTATCAGGCATACGATATCAATGGATACACGTTCTACACGGAGACCAAAGATATGGACAGTGATGATCAGAACTCAGGGGTGACGATCGAATGCATGACCGGCAGCGACAACAGCGCAACTGAAAGATTTTACGGAAGGGTCGAGGAGATCTAGGAGCTTGACTACTCTGGACTGCACAACACGATGATGTTCCGTGTCAGATGGGCAAAGAATGTCGAAAGAGAAAACCGGAATTTCACTACCATGTCTATACCCGACGCCAAGAGCGCTACCGTGAACGCTATCGCAAAAAACGAGCCATGGGTACACGCTAAGCACGTGACACAATGCTTCTTCATAACTGACCCACGCAATCCCAGCTGTGTTGTCATGAGGAGAGGCAAAAGGAACATCATTGGAATGGATGGAGTCGCCAACGAGGAAGACTACGATCAGTACGGCAACCCAATGACGGAAGATGACGATGATGATGAAGTATACGTCAAAAGAAGAATCAATACTACATTACCTAATAAAAATCATACTCCATGGAAAAGGCAAAGTCACAATGAGGGGCTCAATTATTCTTCAACGAACAAGAAGGGAAAGAAGCTGACTCAAAAACGAAAACGTCAACGCTGAGGAACCGTATGTTATCGGTCAAATGATGTAATATATATGTTCCTATTTTGTATACACACTTAGCCATTATTATGCATGGGTCCAATGATGTAATATATATGTTCCTATTTGTATACATACTTAACCGTCAAATGGTGCAATATATATAGCTCTTTGTTCACTGCTCTCGGAAAAAAAGAAAAGAAAAGTGAGAGAAAATAAAGGAAAAGAAAATAGAAGGAAACAAACAGGAAAACTGTTATATAGGTACTAGTTATAGCAGCAGCGCTTTTGTGAGAAAAGAGCTACAGCTAGTTAAGATAGCAGTAGCGGTTTCTACACGAAACCGCTATAGCTACCTGGAGTAGCTATAGCGCGTTTTGCCTAAACGCGCTACTGCTATGCCCATTTAACCCCTAAAATCCCCACTCCTCTCTTCATCCCGCCTCTTTTCCCCTAAATCCCCACACTCTCTCTTCCCCCGTCGCGTCGCCGGAGCCCTGCCCTCGCAGCGCCTCTGCGCTCGCCACCGACCCCGACCGAGCCCGGCGTCGGCTCCGGCCCCGGCCCCCGACCCCGACCGACCCCGACCCCGGCCCCAACCCCGGCTCCAGCCCCGGCGCTCGACCACGGCCCCGGCCCGACCCGGACCCCGGCTCCGGCCCCGACGCTCGACCCCGACCCCGACCCCTCCCAACCTCGACTGTCGTCGGGCCTGCACCCTCTGTAAGCACCCCACCGCTCCTCCTCTCTCTGGTAGCTAGTTTTTTGGGTTAATTTACTTAGGTTTTAGTTAGGGCAGATGGTTAATTAGGTTATATATTTAGTTATGAATTTAGCTAGGTTTTTTCTTCAAGTTCTATATTTTTCTTCCTTTTATATGCAAATTTGAAGTGGACATGTGATATGTGGACATGTGATGTTTTGGTCATGTCATATTTGGAATTTGGACATGATGATTATGTGCAGGGTAAATGATTCGAGTGGCCTATGTTACGCCAGAATGTTGATTCATTTCCGTTCTGGTGAATTTCAGGCGCTCGATATGTCCATTTTTTAGCAAAGGTCATGCCGAAATTTTCCATGAATTTTGGCATGATTTGTGCTAGATAGTAGGCATATCGAGTGCTCGGAGTTGCTGGGAAACGACATTCCGGCAAACATAGATTTCTTTTTTATGCCATTTCTAATTTTTTTTCATAGTTTTAGAATTAAACGAGGAGACTTAATCATAGGAAACATGTCGAACAACGAAGAAACTGGGCCTTCTGACCAAGATGCATACGAGATGGATTATGAGGGTGAACAAGAGTACCTCGACTATTTGACTGCTAAGCAATTCCAAAGTCAAGGTTTGCAGGTCGGCCTCGATGATGGTACTGACGCCGACATCGACACTAACGGCGCCAGCACCGATGGCGTCGCCGAGACCGACGGGGAAGGTACCGGCGGGGAAGATACCGGCGGGGAAGGTACCGGCGCCGATGCCGCTACTGAAAAGAAGAAGCAGAAGAAGTAGAGGATACGAAAACCTAACAAACTAGGGATTGGACGACTGGTGGTCACAAAGATGGCACCTGGCAAGTTTGAGCCATTAGAGCCGGAAGAACCTCGCAAGTGCTATGGAAACCAAGTAGGATGCATCCTACGAGAATGCGCGAGCATCAATGACGATGACTTAAGGAGTAAAGAACATTTGACGCAGTTGCTCCTCATGAAGTTGCACAAGAGATTCAAGTTCCCCGACCGGGAGGATAACATAGAACAACCGTGGGATGATCCGAAGATGAAAAAGATTAACAATCACGCCATGGGCATGTTCAGCAATGATTTGGCCTCCTAGAAAGGGACGGTGAAACGAGCTATTGAGGTTGAGGAACCCCTGCCCAAGATTCTCGAGGAAAATCCGGCACTTATGGAAGAGGAGTTCGAAAAGTTCAAGGACACTTGCTCTACCGAGGCATCCAAGGCTAAGGCTGCGAAATTCAAGAGCCTTCAGCAAAGGAACACGAGGAAGCATCGCCTCGGAAGCTGTGGCTACCTCGGTAAAAGGCCCATATGGGATAAGGAGGACGCGGAACGTGAAGCCGCGGGTATCCCAGACCCCTTCCCAAAGTTCACCAGCCCCTTGGAGCGTGACTTCATTAGGGCCAGCTACAAGTGGGACAAGGAAAAGAAGGTTTTTTTACACGGACCAGATCACGAGGAAATTGATTAGACTACTGGTAATTATTCTTTTACCACCTTACATTTAGCTCCAGATCTAGTCGACTACAAATTCCTAAATGGTTCACGCTCCTTCTGCAGGAGAAGTAACACCAGCTTGCAGCCGAAAGCCCTACTTCTCTGATGAGGCCCAAGTGGGACACCCCTCTCAATCGGGCCTTGAACGAACTTAAGGGACTCCCTTTGGGCCAGCGGCCGCAATATGGTCGTGTGCACGGCGCTGGAGACGGCGCCACGTGGAAGGTGTTTTACAACGAGGGCCCGGAGGCCAAGAAGAAGAAAAAGAAGTTTAGTCAGGCGGACATCGACGAGAAGGTGAAGCTTGCAGTCGAGAAAAAAGCAGCTGAGGACGCGAAAAAAACAGCCGAGGAGAAAAATGAGTTGCTACAGCAGGCAGTCAATGCAACTGTAACTGCCTGCAGAAATGATTTTGCTACTAACTTGGTTCCAGCTATCATCAACTGGACGAAGGAAAATCATGACAAGACTATACATGATTTCCCGTTGCCCAGTTTCGTCGGGAGCAACTCCGTGAACAACAACACCACCGCACCATCACTTGCTCACGCAACCGGGCCTCCTCTCCCAGTCGCTCCCGCTCATAGCAGCCCATCCTTAGTCTCTAGCGTGCTAGGTGGGCCTTCGTCTTTGGCTGAGCTCGACGCCATCACGGTAATTACATGTCGCACCAACATATATATATATAATATTCCATTTTCGTTGCCTTTCAGATGTTTTACGCCACAGACATGTGATTGCAGGCCGAAGAAACCCCGTGCACCATACTCTACTTGATCAAAGGCCGGAAGGTGGACGTAGGAAAGGGGATGATAATGAACCCCTTGCAACCCACGTTCCACAACCAGCCGATCCTTGATGGGCACTTCAGGGTTAACTTGTCCAGTGTGAAATCGGGGAACGAGGATTTGCCTCCTCCAGTACAGCATGTGGGAGAGGACGACGAGACCCCGCCGCAGATTGGAAGCTGCAAGGGTTGGATGCTGCTATGGCTGAAGAATCTTATTCGTCTGGAGCCAGCCGAGAGCACACCAATAACCACACATCAACAAGCATGTGCGGAGACCACCACCCCACCTACACAATTACCAGCTCCTGTAGTGCCGGGTGAGAGCGGCGGACGACGTGATGAAGGGGGTGCAATAGTACTGGCTGATGTAATCGGTCCTGTAGAACAGAGAATGGATGATGAGACGGAGGTCGACCGAATGGCTTTCCTCAATACAAACGCGTATGAGTGTGACTTATATATGATGAGTCAACCATATGACAAATCGGGCTATCAGCATGCTAATGAGGATATGGATGATCTGCCCGGGCAGGAAGGTCGTAGCAGGGATTGCAAAAAGTCTCTCTTCATGAAATCCTCACTGGACATGCCGCCTCAACACAGGCTCAACTAGCCGTGGGTCGTACAGTGCTTAGCCCGGGAACACTGGGGCAGGTGTTAAGGAAGGGTCTGGAAGGTGTGCCCAAGAAAAAGGAGAGGAAGAGATCGGGGAAGATAGCTGCCTCCAAACAAGCCAGAGCACATAGCAACCAGACGATGGATTCTGAAGAGCGTGTACCCGTGAAAGGTGCGGCCATGTTCCATCTCACGGGCGAGCCGATGCTACCACCGAAACCGCTAGAGGCACTATCAGGGGATCTCAGGAGACTGCACGACCATGTGCTGTCGACTGAGAAAAGCCTACTAGCCTTGAAGGATCCAGGATATCCGACATACGCGGCTCGTGTGCCTGAGGGGAAGTGCTACGTTGACACACGGCCCGCGGAGGTGTTCTTCCCGCGTTTTGACCATATCTTTGAGATGTTTCTGACAAGGCGGCTCGATTTTACAATCGTTCGCCTTTTTGCGCTACATATGAGCTCCGTCATGAAGAGAGAAGAAGTCTCGCAAATCTGTGTGGCGGATCCGTACTACATGCACGAGTCTTTCTTGAGTCTCGGCGACTTTGAGCGTGGAACTTCTAGGGACTACCTCCAAAACTTCATGGTACAGAATAAGAACCAGGAAATTGTCCTCCTGCCTTATCATTCAAAGTAAGTCAGTTCTGGACAACCCTTTCGTACATTTCAATCATTCCTTCTTGCTCATATGGAGAATAATTTGAGGTGTCTTTTCCCCGCAGCAACGGGCACGCCGTCCTTATTGTTCTTTACCCGTGAGTATCCGACGCCGTGTATTTCGACCCTTCCAGAGACTACGAGAAGAAGGACTATACCCACATAATGAATATTCTAGATGATGCTCTCCAAGGCTTCAGCATTAGAGGTGGCCACATACAGATCAGGAAACAAAGGAACAAGAAGATGGGTTCGCGCATAAAACTAACTTCTACTGCATCCATGTCCCAAAAGCAAGCAAGAAAGATGGATTCTACATCCTCCATCTCATGATTGAGTTTAGCACGGATCACCAAAAGCTTGGCATGACAAGCAGAAATGATGATCATATCCACAAGTGGGTAGAATCTCATGGAGAAGCAGATTATAAACTTAGAGATGACTTCTTTCGCATCCAAAGGGACATTGCGACGATCATCATGAAAGAATTCATCGATGAGAAGGGGATGTTCCACCACGGCCCTATATCGCGAGCTGACATCCGAACTTGCATAGGCATGCAACGTCATGACCTCACGCCGTTCAAGAAGCTAGGGTCCATCCTCAATGATATGGAAGGATGGAACTTCTAGTGATTTACGATGCCGATGATGATGATATGTGTCGGTTGAACTTGTATACTTTCTATAGCGATGAAACTTTGTGATGTCCACGGTCCCTGCCGAACTTGCATAACGCTACTTTCTTAGTTTGGGTACGATGACCTGCGTACCTCTAATTAATTAGTTTGCGTACTGTATGTTGCATCTAGTTGCTAACCCTTTCTTTTTCGTGTTGCTCTAGTATATTTTGTTGCATATGATTGTATATCCTCTTGATGAAGATGCATCTCTAATAGGTACCTAGTTTCTTGATGGCGAGATGGCAGTGCTATGTTGTGTACAAGGTTCCGGGGGTGTACAACGAGTGGCCTGAGTGTCAGGCGCAAGTGAATGGGGTCTCGGGCACCAGCCATAAAGGCTTCAAAAGCAGACAAGAAGGAGAAGCTAGTTACTTGAGGTTCACGCTTGAGGTTCACGCTAGCTTGAGGTACACTTGTATAGCAGTAGCGCGGGCGTGCATACGCTGATGCTACAGGTTAACTGTAGCGCCTTATTAGTAGCGCCGGTCCCCGCGCTACTGATATACCTAGAACCCGCGATGCTGCTAGGCTTTTCCCTAGTAGTGATGTCTTTCGGCTCATATGAGGCCCTTTGTAACTCTGGGCCCATTAAAGGCCTGAGATGAAACTGGCCCATAATGAACAGTGTATCGCTTTATACCCATTAACGACCCATTATTCCGTCGGCCGTTTCCAGCCCGTGTTAACTTTCGGCCTTCAAGGGCCCATTTACTCTTGGTCTCATTTCTAGAATTCGGTTAGTTACGGTCCGTTAGTGGCCTGTTCCGTTTGTGGGCCAAATTCAGCCCATGGTTACATTCGGCCCGTTTGTGGCCCGTTAACCCGTTGAGCTGTTTTCATAGTGTTATCAAACACAGCCTATTAACGGCCCGTTATGGTCCATGAATAGTACGACCCATGTTTGGCGAAATGATTATATGCCTCATAGAAGGCCCGTGGATCCTACGGCCCATAGAAGGCCCATGGATCATACGGCCCGTAGAAAGTCCATGGATCCTACAGCCCGTAGAAGGCCCATGGATCCTACGGCCTGTAGAAGGCCCATGGATCCTACGGCCCATAGAAGGCCCATGGATCCTACGGCCCGCAGGAGGCCCATGGTTACAACAGTCCGTGTGTTGCCATGGTTATTATGGCCTAGTTACCAAAAATAGGTTATTGTGGCCACTAGAGAAACACGGAAAAAGAACTGCAGTGACTATAGGCAAACAACTAAACAAGACAATAAGGAAATAAATAAGCAAGCAACTAACGCTAGCCTATTACAGCTATTACACATATTACATCCACTGGGCATCAAAGTTCGCCACCAGTGCAAATATAGGGAACAAAGCAGCATATTACATACACTGGCCGTCAAAAGTGGCCACCAGTGCAAATAAACACGGCAGCAAAACAAGTCCATAACTGAAACAACTTCAGAAGAGCTCAAGAAACGTTATCCTGGGTATCCACCATGCTGGCAATAAGCTTTGCAAGCTTATTAGCTTTGTCCTGTTTGGCGCTAAAATCCTCCAATGCTTGCTGTTGCACCAGAAAGTATGCATTTGAATGCTCCAGGGACTTCCGCAGTCCTTCCGCTTCTTGTCGCAGCACAGCTGATCGATGTCTTTCAGCTTGTAGTTGAGACTCAAGAAACCGAACTGATTCAGACAGTGAGTTTGAATAGCTTGTGCAAGCGGTAGTGGCCAGTAACTCGAACACTAAACCAAGACAGGACTTTGGGGTTGTCTCACTGTCTTCAAGATAGTTTTCCTTAGATGTTTTATCAGCTTTGTTGGACACCAACAAGGATGTCTCACTATCTTGAACCTTATCTGCATTACTTCCTTTACCATTGCTTAATAAGGCACTCTTCCCCAATATTCTGTCAGCATTCTAAAAGAAGAAACAAGCAGACCCATAACAGGTTTAGCATGTACTAGTATATGGAACTCATTTCGGTGAACCAGTTCATTAGTAAGGTGGACAAGATTAAACTACCAAGTCTTCTATTGCCAAGTAGTACATTATAAAAGCATCAAACAAACATATATCTATGTCCAATGGTCACTGCATTGTCTTGCCAAATCAAAATAGAGACACGGTTCAAATCATATTAGTTCAAGAGAAAGCAGCACTGAAAGAATACAAAGCATGGGAAACTACATGTCATAACAAGATTTCAGATGGGTACCACGGGTCTACTTGTACAACAACACTATTGGCTCTGTTGTGATGCTAGTAATGTGCATGATATGAGAAGTCTACTATATACACAATTGAAATCGAAATCAACAGAGCTATTTATAAGAGCAAACCTGTTAAAGAAACATGCGTAAACATACATGTTGTGCCATTGGAGTTTCAATTGGATCGCTCAATTTAAAAATAAGTTTGTATGAGTAAATAAAGTGATACAAGAGCAAAGCAGTATGGATGATAACAATGGAATCTTAAATGAGAAGAGTTGTTCTTCAGGTTTAAGCACTTGTTTTACATGAACAGAGTACAGTAAGACGCAAGCATATAGTACTTCAAAAAAGGAGCTCATAGACCTTACCACATTCTTGGTTCGGGACCAGTGCAGAACAAGGCATTCCCAGTCATCGTCCAGTAAATGTGTCTCAGGAGAACATAAGGGAATTTGATGAGTTTCTTTGCCAGTGAAGTACGTTTTCTTCAGGTAATTATGATACTGCCACCAAGCATTCTTGAAGATAGCAGAGGTATTAGCACAGGTTGCCTCATCCCGAGTTTCCAAATCGGTCCTTCTCTATAGAGAAAAATGGGAAAATTTGTTGTATTATAACCATCATGGAGGTAGAATGTATGGGACAAAGCAAAGTAATTGCCATGAATAACTTTACTTACACATAACTCCTGGACAAACACCTTCAACTGGCATTTTCCTTCATCTTCAGTATAATATTACCGTGATGGGAAGATACGCACATAGGATTTAACAACATCAAATGCGATAGATGCTAAACTATGAATGGCTGGTTGTGCTTCCTCCACAGGAATAGGTGTACTAACTAGTGGAGTTGAGGTTCGCCATGGTAGTACTGACGCTTTGGGCACTGGAGCTGCCTTACTAACTACTCTTATTTGGGAGCTCTGTGGTGGAGATGGTGTTGTGTCAACAGGAACTAGGTTACTATCTGCTGGGGTTGGGGTTAGATTGGGTGAAGCTGGTTCTCTGTCCATCGCAGTAGGGGTACAATCTACGAGAGTCTGGGTTATGTGTGGTAGGGCTGGTTCTCGTGCATGTACAACCGGGGTGCTATCTCCACCAAGTGGTAGCACTATTTTATTTGAAGACCATGTTTTTACTCCACTAGATACTGCCATCACCCGCTCCAATTCAAATGGCTGATAAACCATAGTTGAATGTACAGACATTGTATGAGAGATAGATGCAATAGATAGTGTGGAAAAAAGAGGGCATGAAATAGTTGACATGTATATTGTTTAACTAAAACGGATAGCATGACATAATTTTACATATATGATGTCTATCTAAACTGGATAGCATAGCATAACATAATTCAAAGATATGATGACTAACTAAACAGGATCGCATGAAATAATTCACATACATGTTATCTAAGTAATCAGGATCGCATGATTTAATTCACATATGTGATTTATATGCTAAGCAGAGGGCATTCGCATATATGATGTCTGAACTAAGAACATAGTGTTGAATATTGTGTATATGATGTCTAAACTATGCAATGCAAGACACCATATGCATGATATGAGCAGTATAACCATGCCAAGTTAGAGCATACACCTTGGTGGGGGAATAGGACTGGTCATATGTCTCTGAATCCATCTCTGAGGAGCTATTGGGACCCACCAAGAGATCTGCTTCAACAGGTAGCACTGTCTTCTCTGAAGGCCTTGTTTTCACTCCAGATTTTTCCATCACCCACTCAAATGGCTGACTCACAGGAAGAGTAGTTTAATGTATAAATATTGTCAACAAATGGAAATGTAATGAAGAAAAGGATGGGCAAGATATCATTCAAATATATGTTGCCTGGTTAAACAGGATGGCATTGCACATTTCACATATATTATGGCTGGCTAAAAGACATGAGACTGCATAATTCCCATATATGATATTGAAACTAAACAGGTGGCATTACAGAACATGTCTAAACTAAGCAGATGACATATATGATGTCGAAAGTAGGCACTACAAGGCAACATATGCATGATATGACTAACATCATCATGCCAAGTTAGAGCAAACACCTTGAGGGGTAAATAGGAGTGGTCAGCTGCGTCTGAATCCGCCTCAGAACAGATATCTTCCTCTGGATTACAATCTAGAGAGGGGGGAGGGTTTGCCATTGAACCCATCATGGAGCGATGTCTGCATGACATTGTATTGCCATGCAAAACTCTTCTCTTTTCTCTACATGTTCAGCATGACTGTGTACAATATCTGACATGCATACAAAAAAAATATAGTGAGATTATGTAAGGAGAGCATGCAGAAGTCTAGAGTGATGGTAACAACCAGTGGTTGGATCCAAAAATAATGATAGCAGGTTGATGATTGCTTTAATTTTAAAAAAATAGATGATGATTGCTTTACTATTTGTTTCCCACCCAAGATGAACAACATAGGCATACCCTAGGTGAACCAGATATTAGACAGAGATACTATTCATTGCTGCCTTGATATGTGCCCCACAACTAATTTAGAACTCAAGTTTGAACATTAATTTGGACCTGACTTGGAGTCTAAGAGGTGAACATGATGATAAAGTAGCAGGTAATATTAAGCAATGCATAACATAAGCAGAAACAAAAGAGTGTGACCTCTCTTGTGGACCCGCGTACTCCTCAGGTTCATCTGCTGAGTCGATGATGGTGACGCCGTTGAGGTGGGTGCCGGCGGCAGGGAAGGAGATCTGAGGCGGCGAAAGACGGTCAGGAGTCGTGATGTCTGGTTTGGTGGATGCTTCTGTCGATGGAGCAGCTCAGGTGAGGTGGACGACGTCGCGGCAGGAGCAGGACAAACCACACAAAGTTTTCCTCGACACCTACCTGTAACTGAAGTAATTTTGTAAGGGCTCATTTGGCTTGCATGATTCTAAAAACGTAGGGATAGGAAAAACACCAGAATAGGATAGGAATGCACACGGGAAACAGAGCATTTGTGAACACATGATTTCTGTCAACTTGGGTGTTTGGTTCATAGGAATTGGAAGAGCAGAGGAATGCAAAGAAACATGGCCAATATAAAGTCAAACCATATGAAAGCGTGTACAGTTAGAATGTTATTCTGCCACTAATGCACTTGGTCTTGTTTTCATGCATAGGATTTTGAAAAGTAGGTCCAGGTGGATGTTTTGCTCCATTCCTTTCAACAAAATGCATGAATAATTGAATAGTAGAGTGCCATAGGAAAATTTCCTATTGCTATGTTTTTCCATTGAACCAAAATAGCCCTAATGGATCGACATGAATGTAGAGTAATAAGTGATGCGACAAGTGTACAACCTCTTTGCCGTAGTCGTGTCGACCTCAACATCATTGGGTTGGTCGCTGAAGAAGTTGAGGTAGAGGTGTCTATCGGAGGTGTGGAGGAAGATTTGAGGAATCTATAGACGGCGTCGAGGGCACTGCTCTGTTGTGATGGATAGTTCCGTCGTTGTTGCAGCTCTGACGAGCCGTAAGACGTTGAGGCTGAAGCAGCACAAGACAGACATCGTTAATCTCAAGTGGGATTCTAATAGCATCTCCAATAGATGATATAAAATACATTACCAAAAATTGATAGATGTAAAATTTACATCACCAAAAACCAACGGACCACAACAGATGAGGTAAAAATTGTTGACTCTGAACTTAACTGTCGAAACTGAAATTTACTGTGGAATCTGAATGGTACCGTCGAAACTGAACACAATGGTAGCAGAGAGGCACTTCACATGTAGTTTAGGGAGGGCATGCAGTTCATCTTTGACCTGCACCCCCCCTGAGCCGCCAGCCACCACCGGCCGAACCACCGGCCCCCGCTGCCCACGGCCGGCGGCGCTCCCGCGCCGCCTCATCACCCCGAAACCACTCCCCACCGCCGGTTTGCCACCGCCCCGGCCACCCCTCTAGCCCCCCCACGCCGAGCTTTTTCTCCGGTGATTCCCACACCACCGCCCCACCACCGCACGCCCCCACCGCCGGCGACCACCGCCCCCACCCTGAACCCTGAGATAGATAGTGGGGTACCTCTCCGGCGACCACCGCCCCCACCCTCCCCACTGCGGGCAGTTCTTCCTTATCTCTGGCGAGCCCCCATACCCCCTGAAAATCGACTGACCCAAAAGTCGATTCAGTCGACTGAAGTGTAGCTAAATCGGAGCAGAGCAGCAGCACGAGCGAGGGGGAGAGCAGCAGCAACAGCGCGAGCGAGAGAGCGAGAGCCGGAGCAGCAGCAGCAGATCTGGCTAGTATGGACGCCGCCGCCGAAGGGGCCTCGCACTGGGGGAGAGCCGCTGTGGAGATGTCGCCCGCGGCGCCGGCTTCGAGGTAGCCGCTCCATGGGGTGCGGGATGGAGCACCATCGGCGCCACGAGGTCAAGTTAAGGAGAAGGTGCGATGCGATGAGTGTACAACCTCTTTGGTGGCGCCGAGTAGGCTTCGGCTTTGTCTGAGGAGTCGGTGAGGATGCTGCGGTTCCGATGGAGCAGGTTAAGGTGGTGCTATGGGGATGGAGCAGCCGTGATAGACGAGGTGATCATCGGAGCAGCTCCTTGGAGGTGGAGGACGGGGTGGCTGAACCGGCGGGATGACGAGATGGACGACGGATCCTCATATGGGGAGGTGGATGAGGGACGTCGAGCTGTTGCGGTGGACGACATTGTCGGGGAAGAGGCTCTGGCTGGGCAGCGGTGAGGTGGCGAATGGAGGAGGGTGGGGTTTTGCAGCTGGAGCGGAGAGGTTATGGCGGCCTGGGATTTCGAATGGCGGAAAGGAGGCGATGGGAGGGGGAACCATGACTTAGGGACGCACTTGTCCGAAATGTAGGGTGTGTTACAAAAGTACCCCCACCGATTTGAACTAGCGGCCCTTTCAGCTCAGGGTTAGAAGGGGATTTCATGTGTCGGGATTTGGTAGCTAGAGGGAGTTTTCGCGCGCGTTGTAATTTCGGGATAGCAAGGCGCGGGTTGTGAAGGCGCGAGTTTTGGGAGCACAATATCTGAGGCCTCCTTTGGTTTAGAGGAATCTTGTAGGAATTTCATAGGATAGGATTTCTATAGGAAAAATTCCTTTAGAGCCCTTTGGTTTGTCGGAATGCAATCCTATTCCTATGGAGGAATTCTTCATATCCTTCACATTTCATAGGAAAATAAACATCAGCCTAGACTCAATGAAAAAAAAATCCTATGATGTGAATCAAAGGGCATCTCCTTTCCTATTCCTACTCATAGGATTTGAGATACATGTCATCTCATTTCCTATGACTTTCCTATTCCTACGATTTTCCTACCCTATGAACCAAAGGAGGCCTGAATTTTTGGGATATAACAAGGCGCGGGTTGAATTTTAGGGACAAGCCTAATGTGTAATATTGTACTTGTACGTACCAAATCAATTCGCACTTCGCTCAATGAAAAAAACGAAAAAAATAAAACTATTCACACCACACAAAGAGAGAGTCTTGTCCCGTTTTACTATACAAATGCTATTCAAAGCTATGAATCCATGTTATGTCCAATTAAATTTTTTATTTTCGCTGGCTGTATAATGCATGTAACCTACTCATACCAATATTTTAGTGCATTCCAAATGTCTATACTACCGCTTCTATTCGAACTAAATTTGAATTCGTTTCTCTATTTGAATAAGAATCTACAATCATGATTGTTGCCAACTTCAACCATCATTCGTGTATTACCTTAACAACACACCACATGATTACTGTAGAGATAGATATGAACTATCTATACTATATGAATTCGAATTCAATTTTTTGAATACACTCGATGTTGATTCCAGATAATAGTACATTTGTTGTACTAACTAGATATTCATAATCTAAACCATGTTCCATACGTACACCGTGTTTATCACACAAAGTATAGTGCCCCGCCCCCTACATTATGACAAGTATTTAGCCTTGAGCTGCAAAAGCCACACATTATCCCAAATTATAATCAATGTTCTACATTAAGATATCTTCTTCAAGTACCCGTATCCACTTTTCAATAATGAATTAAGATCTGTTCGTCTTTTACACCTTCACGATCCTCTTCTCTTTGTAGCTAGCTAGCGCTACCTTTCTATCGTGCATGCACATGCCCGCCCCCCTCTCACCCTCCCTAAGTGTCCCCTCCATCGCGCACATTCGTTATTTCTCTTTAGGTTGTTCACCCATGGTGTGTGTGCCCCCCGGCTCCTTCTTTCCGGCACACACCGGTCGATATACCTCTCTAGCCAAGTGTGCCTAGCACAAACACACACTTCCCCTCTTCTCTTCTCACCGTCCATGCCCCCCTATGTCCAATACGGTTCCACGCAGGTGCACACTCCCGCCCCTCTTTTCATCGATCTCATACTTGCACACTCCTCCCCCTCGACATAGTAGGCCTCTCGCACCACTTCCTAGCCGCACCCCTCTCCCCCCGTCCGTCTCTCCGGACCTTATTCGCTTCTAACGCATGCATGCATGTATACGTACCGATCTCCCAACATATAGCTAGGTCAACTATAGTTCTTTTTCCCCATGCACCGATAGACTTACCTCACTAGTTATGTCTATCCCTTTCTCAGACACAGGATGGTTGATCTTCCTATGTAGTTACGTATGCTTACAACAACCATATCGCCCCCCTCATCATCCTTGCATACCTCCCGACCCATCTCTCACACGCACGTGCATAGACAGATAGACATCCCCGGCCCTCTCTTATTGATATTGCACTCGTACCCTCCATTCGTCTAGCAGGCCTCTCCCACCATTTGTGAGAAGCAACTCCACCACCAACCCTCCAACACTCTACCTTTGTCTTTCTCCCAACCTTATTCCTCTGCTACACATATGCATGGATGCCGGCCGATCTTCCTCAATATATAGCTAGGTCTCTCTCCTTCTCCACACATATACTAGTCGATCTACCTCTCAATAGTTAGGTCTCTGCCCCCCCCCCTACACAGCCCCACACACACACCGATAGTCGAACGTTGTAGGAAGGTATCCATGCCATGGAGAAAAACTGCACCTCTGCACTCTCAGATTCCAGTAGGCCAGCCGCCCTGTATCTTTGACGTGGGCAAACACAAATTCGATGGCACTCTTTATCGATTGCGCAACCACACACTTCATCCCTGTTTTCGATTCTATCAATATCTCTCACCGATGATCCCTCCACTCTCTTCTCATGGATCGCTCCATCTATATATGATATATCCATGACTCTGTTTCACACACAGTGCATATGTTACGTTTTTAGTTTGAGATATCATCGACACATTGCCTTTGTTTCGCACAAACCATCTCTCTCACACCCACCCACGTATGTACCTGCACCTAAAGAAGAGGTGCACGCAAGATGCACGTACTCACGTCTCGTTCCCGGCCACACCCGTGCGGGTACAGTGGAGTTAATTTCTGTATGAAAAGGCAGCCCACGTGATAATTTGACGCGTGTAGCGGTTGCTTACTCGAAGGAGGGTCGTGTACCATGCGTAGATGGAACAAAGTTCGACTTGACGTGTTAGTATTAAATAAAGTTTTATTCCTCAATGGCACGTATATAATATAAAATTATTGTCATCGGGAAAAAAGAAAAATCCGCTTCACTATATACAATGGAGCCTGCCTGTCGGGGTTTGTCTCTCGTCACACCATCTCACACAAGGCGGCGGTAGCCTCTCTCTCTCATCATTGGTCAGTGATCCGGCCGCATCCCGTCCGCCGGCGGAAAGGGAGGATGTGCATCGCGTCTCCGTTCGACGGCGTTGAGGCAGCACATCATGATCTGCGGTACTTACCGTTCTCTCTGACCAAGCTCCGGCGCGGCAGGGCCTTCACCACTTGCTCATTGCCGCAGTATGGGAAGATCCCGGCCGCCGGCGCCCTCCTAGTTTCACCCGACGACCCTCAGGTACAACTTCCTCCGGCCTTGCTCCAGTGCCCATCTTCCCACGTTGCTGCATGTGGAAAATCCTGCATGTGGATCTTCTTTAGTTGTTTGCTTAAAACGTATCTCGGCCGGCATACTTTCCATCTTGCAATATTGTCCTCAAACCATTTTTGATAAACCACCATGCTGCTATCTTTCCCATATTACATGGAATATGCTTCTTTTTTGTCGGCGTATGTGTCTTGAACTTGTGTTATTGGGCAGTAATTGTTTCCTTTCTACCTCCTTTTGCAAACAGGGCTATCCATTTCACCTTGTTGCTATTGCGACCTTTTGGTGAATTGCACAAATCACTTTTTCTTAAGATTGTTTTGTGCAGTTCGGCCAAAATGTCACATGGGCAATGTTTTTACATTTCTATGGGACTACAGAAAGGGAGATTGGTTTTGCTATCCTCCTCATCCAACTCCGTGCCTAATCTTCTCCAACAAGTAGTTAGTACTAAAGAGAGATCGCAGAGGTGATGGCTTCTATTTGTGTGTGTTATGTTTCATGATCTAGTTCCACTATTATTGTAATCAGACTGACTGGATATCTTTGCAAATAGGGATGGTCAGCTTGATTTTAGTGGAGCTGGACAAAATGATCGGATTGTGATGTCCTCCATACACCCCTTTTTTGGCTACAGAGCTTGGTGAAACTAGCTGCCAACCAATGAACACTGTGCCCAGGAAATGGAGCCATGCCTACGAACAACATCGATCAATTATATATTTTTGTTTATTTGTACACCTTCTCACAACTTTGTCTTCAGTTGTGATGTGAATATTGGCGCTGATCTGTGAACCATTGAGATGCATAAGCAGCCATGGTAGTTTCATTTGTATTTGATGGAATGTTGTAACGAGATAATCTTGAGGCAAGAGGATACATGAATCCTAAGTTGAAACCTTTTTTCCTGCGTGAACCAAAGTTGAAACCTTCATAGCATCACAGTACAATTTCATTAAAATTATGCATACATATAAACAAATCCTGAAGGATTGATAGCAATGCCAGAAACAATTCAACTTCGTTTCGGTGACATGTGGTACATCCTTCATCCGGCTCCACCTGCCATGCAGCAATATTGAGTGCACAACTACAGGGAAAGATTCACCCCGGTCGTTGCGCCGTAGTAGTAATGACTAGTGAGCAGTCAAATCACAGAGCCCCACATTCGCAGTAAGTTGCTCGGAGGAAGCAACCATCATTTCTCTGTTCATTGAATCCGCTGGTACTCCCATATTCCCAGAGTAATAAGTTTCTCGGGCGAAGCAACCATCACTTCACCTTTCCCACAGTAAGTACTACTCCCTCCTTTCCGGTTTATAGGGCTTAATTTGAAAATCTCTTCAACCAAGGTAGATGATGAATGGTGGAATTAATCCCTTATAAACCGGAAAGGAGGGAGTACCTCCTTTTTTTATTCTAGAAACAACCACACACGAATATTGGACGGTAGCAGCACAACAACTGAATCAAAAATCAAAACCAACTAATGAACTACTACTAATGGTGAGCGTTTGCTAGTATCATGTACTCTGTCTGTCCATGTATATAGGGCTTAATGCGTTTTTCGAGACTAACTTTGGCCCTGTTTGGATCCATGGGTTAGAGTTAGTTTGAGCTAGTTGGGGCTCAAATAGCCCTAAAGTATCCAAACATGAGGGTTAAATTGGAGCAAGTTGCCCCAAAACCAACCAAAACTATCCCACCCAAGAGTCGCTAACATGTGATGAGTTAACCGACCTCAATAGACGGCAAAAACGCCAGCCCGCCGCACTTTGAGAGAGACAAGGGGCGAGAAGCGATACGGGCTGGTGGATTACTAGAGCTAGGTGTCGCATGGAGGCCAAGAAATATGGTGATAGCGTAGGTTAGCCATGTAGTATGATAACTACACTGGGCTGCCATGTTCCGTACTCTTCCGGTCTACTGTGGAGATGATTGGTTGATTTTATATCGCTGAATAATGTAAAATATTATGAGTGCAGACGCTCCACCACGAGGTTCCTTGCTCCTTCTCGGTCATCGTGAATCTATGTTCTTCCACTCTTTTTTTGACATGAGCTTTGTTCATCCTTTTGCCAACACGCGGGACATATAGCATCAAGGTGCATGTGTCATGCAAGAAAATGGAGATAAGCAGTGTGTAAGTGAGTCGTGCACTATGATGGCACCTAGTACTAGGCAATATTTTTCCTCCTCGATGGCACGTGAATAGTGCACGTACTCAATGACGGAGCACGGGATGGTAGCCATGGACATGGTCGGCCCTTTTTGGAGAGAGTACTAAATACGTATTAACTTTGATGTGTCCCGTCAACTCGCAGAACGACGAGAAGCACACACTGAGTGACGGAGCACGGGATGGTAGCCAAGGACATGGTCAACCCTTTTTGAAGACTAATGCACTACTTTTGATGTGTCTGGGCCCCATGCTCATGTATGCCAACGTGTTACTAGTCAATTATTTTTCCAGAGTCAGCTATCACACCCTTTCGATGCAACGTCAATGTACCCACTAGAAACAAGTTAGACTTCTTCGGTTCAACCGCCTCCCTAGGTGTTTGGAGAGGAATTGGCCAGCGCGAGGCGGTTCTATAGGTGGGTAGGCGGCTTAAAACAAGGGAAAACACGCGAACCAAGTAGACAAGGGAGGGAAGCTTCTACATTCGCAGGGGACGTGGCATTGGCTATTGGGCGGCAACATGCGGTCATTCGGGTATGCCATAAAGGATACGAAGAGGCATCCTATATTAGCAATGACCAACTTCCCTACCGATAGCTCATCTAACAGAACTCCCAAGTTAACTATGCTGAGACTGGTCGTTTAGTTAATATCGAGGTCTTTGTTTTGTAATTTATGACATTTTGTTTTGTTTTTTGAACACATGTTAATCGAAGGTTTTTTGAACATAACACATCCCAAGACATATATGCTTATGTGGCATGGAGTTAATGAGGAGAGAGGTGTCTGTAGTAACATAATATGTTACCGTAACATAACGCACACCAATGCAAAATGAGTCTACAGAGTCTACAACATAATAAATGAAGGCTTGCATGGCACTACGTTTATGTTACTACCCACTATGATGATAGTAACATAAACTAGTAACATGCATATGTTACTAGTCTAAATTACTGCCCACTATGAGTAGCCTTAGCATGGTTAATAATATAGCCAACTGATGGCTACAAGGAACCGCCATGTCATCTACAGCCATCATCTATATGCACTCATACAATAGTGTGGGCTATAAGGTTGGCTATTAGTACATTATTACTTTTTTCCATCTTCTCTCTATCTCTTTCTTCACATTTATTGCATTTACCTAGGAATGCGTATATAGCTAGGCTCTTGCATGAGAGCCCACTCCCCTTACTTTTTCACATCTCTCTCCTCTACATAGGCAAAAATGCCATGTAAGCGGGCTATAAGCCCACTTGGGCTTATAGCCCGCTTACATGGCATTTTTGCCTATGTGGAGGAGAGAGTGGTGAAAAAGTAGGACTAGTCATAATGGGTAGTAGTGGGCTCATAGCCCGCTTACATGGCATTTTTGCCTATGTGGAGGAGAGAGTGGTGAAAAAGTAGGACTAGTCATAATGGGTAGTAACTTAGACTAGTAACATGCATACGTTACTAGTCTATGTTACTACCTCTATAGTGGGGAGTATGTGTGGTGTCATGCAACACTTCATTTATTAGGTTGTAGACTCGTATTGTCTTGGTATGTGTGATGTTACAGTAACTAGCTATGTTACCACATGCTTCTCTTTTCTCATTAATTACTCACCACATCATCTGTTTTGCCTTGAGATGTGTGATGTTACCATCTATGTTACTCCCACTGTGGGTAGTCTAAGGGAGTGGCTCTCATGCAAGAGCCTAGCTATATGCGGATTCCTAGACAAATAGTATAAATGTGAATAAAGAGAAAGATAGAACATTGAAAAAGTAGTAATGTTATAGCCAACCTTGTAGCCCACACTACTATATGAGTGACTATAAGTGATGGCTATACATGACATGGCAGTTTCTTATAGCCATCAGCTGGCTATACTATTAACCATGCTCTTAGTAGGTGACCTTGCGCTTGGCTCTTCGCCTCTTCTGGAAGTCGAACAATAATGATGGTACTACAGTAGTACTTCTGGCAATCTGACACCAAATGAACTGCTGCATGTCCACCGCTTGTAAGCAAAAGTTTCTCCTCGTGCTGCGAGCCACCGCACATGCGTTGGCGAGGGAGAAGGCGTAGTAAGCAAGATTCTCGTCGTTCTGCGATTTGACGGGACACATCAAAGTTATTTAGTACGTACTCTCTCCAGAAAATGGCTGACCATGTCATGGCTACCATCCCGTGCTCCGTCGTTGAGTATGTGCACTATTCACGTGCCATCGAGGAGAAAAAATATTGCGTAGTACTCCCTCTGTTCCTAATATTTTTCTTTTTAGAGATTTCAAATGGACTACCATATACGGATGCATGTAGATATATTTTAGAGTGTAGATTCACTCATTTTTCTCCGTATCTAGTCACTTGTTGAAATCTCTAGAAAGACAAATATTTAGGAACGGAGGGAGTAGGTGCCATCGAAGTGCACGACTCACTTACGCACTGCTTATCTGATTATCTCCATTTTCTTGCATGACACGTGCACCTTGATGCTAGATGTCTCGCGTGTTGGCAAAAGGATGAACAAAGCTCATGTCAAAAAAAGAGAGTGAAAGAACATAGATTCCCGACGACCCAGAAGGAGCAAGGAACCTCGCGGTGGAGCGTCTGCAAGTAACCTTGCGCGTTTTCCCCTGTTTTTTGCCGCCTGCCCACCTATAAACAAATAAAAGAACATGAACTGTTCGCTAACCACTAGAGACGATACATCTGGATGCTAAGTTGAAGATATTTTATATTTTATACTGATAACCACGCAAGCAGCCACACATGTACAGGACGCATGCAGCCACGCATGAACAGACGCCAACACACTAACTCATGCACATACGCGCACAGCATGGAGCACACAACGCACGTACACAACACATGCATGCACACACACTCGACCGCAGAATGCGCGTGAATAACACATGCATGCGCACACAATCGGCTAAATGGAGGCGTGCACCATCCGCGGCGACGTCCGATTTGTCGTGCTACGGCGAAGCTCGCGCACAACGGCACCTACGCATCTCTTGCAACACCTCTTTGTCGTTGTTTCTCAACGACTAGCCGGAGACGAAGGCGACCGCAGCCTCGACCTTAGAGCTAGCACCGATGGAGAAGCACACACGCTGCATGCACACGAGCACGTACGGAGTGCCCACGATGTGGTGCGTCCCCAGTCGCCTCTACTCCTTCTGCGCAAACATAGATTCCAAACGACCGAGAAGGAGCAAGGAACCTCGCGGTGAAGCGTCTGCAAGGAACCTTGCGCGTTTTCCCCTGTTTTTTGCCGCCTGCCCACCTATAAACAAATAAAAGAACATGAACTATTCGCTAACCACTAGAGACGATACATCTGGATGCTAAGTTGAAGATATTTTATATTTTATACTGATAACCACGCAAGCAGCCACACATGTACAGGACGCATGCAGCCACGCATGCACAGACGGCAACACACTAACTCATGCATATACGCGCACAGCATGGAGCACACAACGCACATACACAACACATGCATGCACACACACTCGACCGCAAAATGCACATGAATAACACATGCATGCGCACACACTCGGCTAAATGGAGGCGTGCACCATCCGCGGCGACGTCCGATTTGTCGTGCTACCGCGAAGCTCGCGCACACCGGCACCTACGCATCTCTTGCAACACCTCTTTATCATTGTTTCTCAACGACTAGACGGAGACGAAGGCGACCGCAGCCTCGACCTTAGAGCTAGCACCGATGGAGAAGCACACACGCTGCATGCACACGAGCACGTACGGAGTGCCCACGATGTGGTGCGTCCCCAGTCGCCTCTACTCCTTCTGTGCACGTTGTCTATGTGGGTGAGATCTTCTAGGACTTAGATGATGAAGATACGGACTAGACGGCCGATTGCAGGAGGCACAAGATGCAGAGCAAGAGCTAGGGCAGTGGACCCATGGTGGCAAGGCGATGTGGTTCTCCGGGGGGCTGATCCGGCATGGTGATTGTTAGAAGGTAGAGAGGGATTTGATGGAATAGTTGATTGTATTGCTTGAGCCTCGTGGGCATATATATAGGAGTACATGGTCATCTTGGAGTACACGGCAAGTAAGAATATTTCCTAGTCTATCCTATATTTCTAATCTAAAAATGATACTCAACAGTGATCAAGAGTGGTTCACGCGAGAGCAGGACTCCATGTAGGAGCACATTGACGCCAAGCATGTCATGCAGGAGCACCTCGGCCACAACAGACAGTGAGCACAAGAAAAACATGAGCATGTCAAGGGCGATGAAGGGGTTGGCTGGTGCTCCAATGTCTGTATGTCCTTGTGTGTGCGTGTGCATTCCGCCGGTGCTCTAAGGCCGAAGCCGTCGCCGCCTTGCCTTCGTCTCCATTTGGTCATCGAGCAACGACGACAAAGAGGTGCTGCAAGAGATGGCATAGCAGGGTTTTGTTTTGTACAAGCTTGCCTGTAGCATGATGAACCGGACATGAAGGCCATGATGGTGGGTGCCTGCCTTCTCGTGCGATCAGTTGCTGCTGCAGTGGCGCGCGGAGAGGTCTCCTTGCTTGCTGGCTACTGCTGCTGTGTGTGGTGGCCATGGTGGTGCTGCACAATGGGTCAAGCAGAGCAGAGCACGTGACCGGCTATGTGGTGCGGTCGTCCGGCATGCATACGCAGCCCCCTTCCACCTAGCCCCAGATGGCGCCCGCGAAGGCAGGCACGGGTATCCATGTGTTGTGTGCGGACGTGGTGTGCGCCGTGTGTGCATGCATGGGCATTATTTAAAAACAAAAGATATGTACATTAGCATTCAAGTGTATTGATTCAAATAGTTAGCCTACTACGTGATCAGCAAGTTGGAGATTCCGGATTCTGTGCGCATAGTCCTTGTTTTCTTACATGTTTATTTATTTCATCAGTTGGCAGGTGGGACCCATAAGATAGCTAGGGCGTAGTAATGACAATGGAATAGTAGGTTCCACGTATACAAATTTGACCAGTCAACTGGACAAATTATGGAGCTCTACGGTGAGCCAGTGACCGTATAATTACTATCACTCGCATTCAATGATTGTATTGAGCGTATTCTAAAGTCCAATGACCGTATCGTTCTTCGACCTCAACTTCAGTGACCATCAGTGTATTTATCTCTACTCTTATAAAAATCTTATAGAAAGCAGAGTTAGTGATGATGGTGTGCCTACCATCCTGCAATATAGGCCGTCCGATCTATATCTAACGGATAGGAAGGAAACTATGACAATTTACCTGCACTCCTCTCCACATTTGCAGCTAAGGCCTTCCCTCGTTCATCCTTTTCTCCCACAAGATCTTGATGTTCCGTGCAACGCACGGGCATCTTGCTAGTCTCTAGGAAAATTATGAGGGGGGTGTCTCCAATAGTGTTCCTCGGCTCACACATAGCATCACGGTGGTCGAACTTGGAGTCATTCATGTAGTACACGTGGCATCTCAGATCTAGATACAAGGTGACGTACACCGTCAAGGTCCATGGTCAAGGGGGTCAGGGCGGACGCGACCTCTCACTTTGTCCGCCATTTGAAGCGGCGTGCCGGCCCAGGGTGCCGCCCACTACACTCCCAACTGTACCCGCCTCCTTGCCGCATTCAAAAACCTACATTTAAACCCGCGTGGAATGCGAGAAACCAACTCCGGCCACACACGTCCGTTCAGGAGCAGGACGCCGGCCAAGCTCCTCCTTCCACCATTTTCTCCTCTTTCAATGGCATCCGACGAGCAGGAAGAGAAGTTCTCTGGCATAAAAGCCGTCTGGGTGGCCCGCCGAGCCCGGCAGTTACGAGCGAGGCAGCTCGCTTCTCCACCTACCTCGCCTAGCTCGTCAGAGGCAGTTGCCGCACTAAGCTAGCGCATGGTTTCGCAGATGGCGTCTCCAATACAACTCGAGGAAGAGTGCCAACTTGCTCAACGCCGGCTTGTCGGGGAGCACAGCGCCATAGGCATCGTCGCTGCCCTCGACGCCGCCGCGTCATACAACGCCTCCAGTGTCTGCGACTGCGCCATCCGCCATCGACGCGCACGTAGCCGTGACATGCAGGAAGAGAAAGAAGCCGCCACGGATGTCGATGAGGTCACGCGGTTATGTGGATGTCGACAAGGTGACGGGCAGCACGTCCCCGCCCGCCGCCATCATCGTGGAGAAGTAGAACACGGGAGGCCGCCGCCAATTGTATCCCATGAAGGCCACCGCTGAGGCGACGCCGGCGAATACAGCCGGTGTCTTGCACGATTCTTCTTCCGCCGGATGCTGGAGGAGGACAAAGAGATCGGGCGGCGACCATTTAGATTAGATACTTTAATTCTACCAGGCTGGTTGTAATGGGAGTATTATAAGTAGTAGTATCATGCATGCCAACTAGTAGGCAAATTTGATGAGGTGGCGTAGAATTAAATGAAGAAAGAGAGGGTTGAGTATCATATTATGATACCGTATGGAATTAAGACCTCTTCCAATGCAAATGTTCTTAGATGAGGTGCTAAGTGCATTAAATGGCTTAGCAATTCAAGTCTCCAATGCATAGGTGCTTAGTTTGTTGTTGCTAAGCTTGCTTCATTTAATTAGCTATAGACTCAAAATTGTCTTTCCACCTAGGTACACGCGCTTAGCACCGTTTCTTCCTGGGGTCACCAAACTAGTCTCTCTCTTCTTAATTAACTTGCCACATCATATTTTATGCCTACATGGCAGGCTTAGTACCTGCATACATGGTGGAGCACTGGGAGAGGCCTAAGGCTGGTCATAGTGGGGAGTAACTTATACTAGTGTCATGCATATGACACTAGTCTAAGTTACTACCTCCATAGTGCAAAGTAACGTAGTGTACTAGTGTCATAGATGGCTACATTTATTAGCTTGCAGACTCATTCTTTCTCGGGAAGCGCTATGTTATAGTAACATATTATGTTGCTCTAAACATCTCTCTCCTCATTAACTACATGACACATAAGCAAAATTTTCTTGGAGTGCGCTATGTTACTACCTAAGTTACTCCCACTATGACTAGCCTAAGTTACTCCCATTGTGGTTAGTCTTAGGCCTTGTTCGGTTCAACCTCCTCCCAAGGGGTTTGGAGAGGAATGGAGGGGAATTTGGCTTTACATGATTTAATCCCCCACAATCCCTGTTAATCTATGTGTGGGCATGTTATTTGACCCCTCATTTTGCCGTGCTACGACCAGTGTGAGTGTTTGCATGCAGTACACCATCCTCTAATTTGGTGGATGCCAATAAAGGAGCTATAACTTTTTTCAAGTTGAAAAATGTTACCGATGAGGAGCCATAATTAAGCTGGAGGCGTCTCTTATTTTCTTTTGAATGGGCAATAAGCTGGAGAGCTAGAGAGTGTCTCTAATGGGCTGCCTCTAGTGTTAAGGCCCTTCAGTACGAAACACTGGCAGCCGACTGGGCCGATACAAAAGTCTATCCATCTTAAAGCCCATTTGTTTTTGTTTTTTGCGAGGAGAAGCCCATATTTCTTGAAGAGGGTCAGATCCCAGAAAAACCCTCCTTCCTCCTCGCTTCCTCTTATACTGTAGCTCGCTGGACTCTCCCGCTTCTGTCGCCCCCCAATTCCCCCTACTCCCTATCTTCGTCACTCGTACAGAAACCCCCCGCTCACCTTCTTCCTCACTCATACAGAAAACGCCTGCCCCTCTTCTTCCACTCCTACAGAAAACCCCAGTCCTCCTTCTTCCCCACTCGCACTGCCACTTGGCTCGTCTCTGGCTACTCTGCTAAAACCCGTGAGCTCGGTGTGATGCCCGCAAGGAAAATGGAGTCGGCTGGCCCCAGTGCCAAGAAGATGAGGCTCCCGCTAGCGGCGACGACGGTTGTAGATCCCGCACCTGGCAGCCCGGGGAGAAGCAGCGAGCCCCCCCCCCCCACCCGGATATGAGGAACCGGTAGAATCTCCGATGGACCGCATCAGCGATCTCCCGAATGTTATCCTTGAGGAGAACATCTCGCTTCTCCCCACCAAGGATTGCTGCCGCACACAAGTCCTCTCAACTCGGTGGCGCCCTCCATGACGCACCGCACCCCTCAATATCGACTGTCGTTAGGTATCTGTCCTTCCTGAATTTGATCTCCTCAGAGCCATCGTCTCCTCTCACCAGCAGGGCCCCGTTCAACGCCTCTCCATCCCGACAGCCTACCTGCTGTCCATAGCCGGCACGGTGAATGCTTGGCTGACATCCGCTGATTTCAAAAAACTCCAGCAGTTTGAGTTATACGATTACCATGAAACCGAACACCAAGAATTTGTCCCTACACCACCGCTGTCCATCTCGTGCTTTTCTTCCTCTCTCCACACCGCCACCTTCGCCCAGTGCCATCTACCAGACGATCTGGTACAAATGCTTCGACTCCCACTTCTAAAAGAACTTCCGCTTGTGTTGGTTTATCTGTCGGAGGCCTCACTGCACAGCATCATCCACTCTAGTTGCCCTGCCCTGAAGCGCTTGCTGATTGTTTTGGGAGTAGAAATCCCTATCAGTTGTCTCCAAATAAAGTCGCCTCATCTTAAAAGCATTGGAATTGCTTTTGAAGGACAGCAGTTCATCATCGAAGATGCCCCTTCACTTCAAACGTTGCTCCTTAATTATTGTTATAAACCTTAGCAAATAACTGTCGTCTCTGCGCCCAAACTGGAGTCCTTGGGTGTAATTCATGATCCGTTTAATGATCGCAAGAAGTTGGTGTTTGGATCCTCACTTTTTCAGGTACCGTATATTAGCATCTACACATTTATAATCATAATCTGCATTTTTCATTTGTACGTATAAGTTTTATATCATCTTGGAGTACACTTTGCGTACTAATATTATGTTATATGCTCAATGAAGTGTTCGTCCATGGATAGCCTATCAATGTTGCTGGATTCTGTCAAGATCTTATATATCGGAATGTTTAGTTATGATCTGAACATAATTATTGGCTTGCTGCGATGCTTTCGGTCTTTGGTGAATTTATATATAAAGGTGATGATTTCATGCACATTGAAAGACCGTATATATTGTACTAGAATTAACCATTCAGCTGTTGCTCTTTCGACATACTCTTTTTTTAGACCTTAACTATTTTCAAATCTTCATGTCTACTTAGGCACTGCAACCACATGGAGAAAAACGTATAACCAATTGGTGGCGTAATAAGCACCAGGATTTTCATAGTTCTCATGACATTCGTTTGAGGACAATAACGATGGAAGGATATGCATCCAATCAGGCAAACAGAAACTTTGTCACATTCTTCCTGTTGAATGCGAGGTTACTATTGTCCATGAGGCTTAAGTTTTACAGCAAGAGATGTCTCATGGACAGACACGTTGAACAGCAAAAAAAGAAGTTTCAGGTGGACAAATGGGCTTCTATTTCCTAAAATAATTTTTTTTGCACAGGATGTTGATTCTATGGATCAGACCGATCCATTTGTTTGTGACTGTGAAAAAGAGTGGTTGGGTTAGATGTTACTGCCATGTTCAATCTGGGTTTTGTCTAAATTTGATGAACAATTAATCCTTGGGCTTTTGTACCGTTTGTAAGCATGACTTGCATGTTGTTGCCCTCGTACTCCCCTCCACCTGCTACTACACTGCCGCATCTTCCACGGCTGCTGTTTGTTCCCGTCCGAGGACTCGCCGTCATTCTCTGCCCTTGGTTCGCTCGCTGTGCCCGCCGCCGTCTGGCGTTGTCAACATGGTCAACAACCAAGAGGAATCAGGAGATGATTGTAAGTGGAGAGGCTGACGGTAGGGACCCACCAGGGTCATTGCATTACGCAAGCAGGTGCCTCATTATTACAAGCCAAAAAAAATCTTCCTCCTAATTGTTTGACAACTAGGTCCCACGCCATTGTGAATGTAGTCAATAAACAAGAAAATTACACAACGAGTGGATAATGCCAGGGAACCAGCAGCTCGCCCAGTTGTTTTTTAGTTTCAGAGACGGAGCTCAACTGCATGCTGTGCGGGGGCTGTGGCCCGTCTAGCCCACGCTTACGCTTTCATTTAAGCACATGACGAGCCCAGTTCATATCTTTTTTCTTTCTAAAAGTGGCTAGCCCAGTTCTTTTTTTTGGAGAATACCAAAACCTAGGCCTACTTGCTTTTCTCAGTCCTGCTGGGCTGCAAATCTTTCAAGACGAGGAGGGGTGTAAGTAGTAAGTAATGGGCTTCCCCAAAAAATGGGCTATAAGTTGTAAGAAATGGGCTGTAAATTTTTAAACCAAAGCCAACCGGCAATTACATTAAAATATCAATTTTTCTACCCCTCAAAAAATTTAAAATATCATTTTTTCTGGATTTCTCTACTCTCTACTCTTATAAAAAGCAGAGTTGGTGATGATGGTGTGCCTGCCATCCTGCAATATAGGTCGTCCGATCTATATCTAATGGATAGGAAGGAAATTATAACAATGTGCCCGCACTCCTCTCCACATTTGCAGATACGGCCTTCCTTCATTCATCCTTTTCTCCCACAAGATAAACTAATCATACAAATGAATCTTCATGTTTCATGCAACGCACGGGCATCTTGCTAGTTAAGATTTTAAATTTCATTCATTTTTTTGCGGAGAATTGTTTTTTGAATTTTATTTTGATATAATTTTTAAAAAATAATTTTTAACGTGGCTCGAAATTTCGTGATTAAAAGAGTTCGGACCCCACCGAAATATGCAAAATTTCGTTGAAATTTTTAGCAGTGCCCAGAATATATGGTCTGTAATGCTAATAAAAAGAATATGGGCTTCAAATATCCTTAGAATTAGGAAATGGGCTGTAAATTATTGAAAATAATGGCTAATGGGTTGTATGCTGTTTTCCACAGATTAGGAGGCTGACTTCTGGGCCTACTAGGTTGAAGATGACGTTGTCCTAATTTTTTTTATGCGTACGCAAGGCTTTGTCAACTTAGTCAACACAGAGAAGTGACTGTTGGATGTCCATCCAACGTCCGCCGTGCTTCTTCAATCTCTGATCTTCCTGCTCCAGTCGCCCAAACCAGCGCCAGCGGGACTGCCTGCTCCCTCCTCCCGTAGCCGGCTGTGCTGCCGCCAGGCCATCCCTCTACCCACCAGCACATCCTGTTATTTTCCAGTGACGTCAGCCTCACCCCGCAGCCGACCAGTCAGCACTCGTACTCCCCTCAGCATGGGCATCTGCTGCGGTGGCCTCACCGGCTCCGGGTCGTTCCCTTCCTGGGCCTCGCCCTCATCCACAGCGTTTGTGCTCTCGGCGCGGCAAGGTCAACATGGTCAACAAACAACATCCATCGGAAGAGGCTGATAGTAGGGACCCAAACAAGGAAATGCCTCCTTATTACACGAAAATTAATGATTCCTCCCCCTGACACCTGGGACACACCGGAAGGGCCTCTGTATTTCGCGAAAAAATGTTCCCCCCGCTATCAGCTCGGACCCACCAGCTATATCTTCGCACGCAAGGAAGTGCCTCCTTATTACGCACAAAAAATGAATACTCCCCATGCTAGCTAGGACCCACCGTAGTGGGAGGCTGACTTGTGGGCCTACTAAGTTGACGGGGACGGAGGGCTTTGTCAACTTAGTCAATATGAACGATTTTAGCTCCAGTGACCGTACGATGTCCATCCAACGGCCGTAGTGCTTCTTCAACCTCTGGTCTTCTTGCTCCAGCCGCCCAAACCAGCGCCGGTCGTGTCGCCTGCTCCTGCCTCCCGTGGCCGTCTGTGCTGCCGCAGAGGCCTCACCGCCCCCTACTACTCCCGCCGCTGGCCAGGCCATCCCTCTACTCACCCACACCCCCTGTTATTCTACGGCGACGACAGCTTCACACTGCAGCCGAACCAGTGAACCCCCGTACTCCTCTCCGCGTGGGCATCCACTGCCGCATCTTCCCCGGCTCCGCGTCGTCCTCTTCCTAGGCCTCATCGTCGTCCATCGCCCTGGTGCTCTCGGCGCGGCGTGGTCAACATGGTCAGCGAATGACATCAATCGGAAGTGGACTGTACGTGGAGAGGCTGACAGCTGGGCCACGGCTGCACACAAGGAAATGCCTCCTTATTACACGCAAAGTAATGATTCCTTCACCTGACAGCAGGGACCCATCGGACGGGCCACCGTATTTCAGTAAAATCGTTCCCCCCTGACTGCTGGAACCCACCAGCTACATCTTCGCACACAAGGAAGTGCGTCCTTATCCTTCCTGACAGCTGGGACCCACCCGGTCGAAGCGTACGTAGCGTTGTCTGTGTACATACCAGCCGATCAGTCTGTCTGCCACGATGAACCGTGGCCGAGAAAGGAAGGGCACATGTCATAGTAGAGGCGCGAACGTATCATGTACACGTACATACAGCCAGGGTGCAAGAAAGTAAATACGGCCACGTACGTACATACGGGTGGGGTCTCGAACGCCTACTCGCGCATACGTACGGCCATGGCTCGTGTACATGGCTAGGTCGGAACGGAGAAACTGCATCATCTTCATGTTCATCGGGAGCCAACCGGCTTGGATGGAACAACCGATCGAAACGAGGCTTGGCGTACCGCAGAACGGAGGAAACGACCTTGTGTTCGACCGGCCACGGTCGAAACGGGATCCTGTTCATCGGGAGGGGTCTGGCGTACCGCAAAACGGAGGAAACAGACTTCTCTTGGACCTCCTACGTTCGAAACGTGGTCCTGTTGATCAGGAGGGGTGTGGCGTACCGCAAAACGGAGGAAACGGACTTGTGTTGGAGCGCTATGGTCGAAAAAGGGTCCTGTTCATCGGGAGGGGTGTGGTGTACCACAAAACGGGATTCCACGGGATACTGTTCATCTCCATAGTCGACCTCCTCCATCCTCCACGGGGCTACTTTTCATCCACCGTCGACCTTCTCAAGCCTCCACCTGCGACTGTTCATCCACGGGCTCCTGTTCATCCAGCCTCCACCGCTCCTCCACGGGCTACTGTTCAACCAGCCCTCTCCACGGGTTCCTGTTCAACCACCCCTCCACAGGCTACTGACATCCAGCCCTCCATCGGCTACTGTTCAACCAGCCCTCCATGGGGTCCTGTTCATCCAGCCCTCCACGGGGTCCTGTTCATCCACCCCAACCGGCTTAATCGATCGGGGTCTTGTTCATCCAGCGGCAACGACCTCTACTACCACGGGGTCTTGTTCATCCAACCCCCACCGGGAACTTTTCATCCAACCCCCCCCCCCCCAACAACACTTACTGTTCATCAAGGGAAGGAGGTAGCAGGGTTCGATCGGCTTCAGTTAGCAGCAATAGCGAAGGAATCGCTCAAATGGGTTCAGTTAACAGCCAGATCGATCAATCGCTCAGGTTCAGTAACGCGTAGCCTGCAATGCAATCGCTCGGGTTCAGTAGGCGAACGCCTCGGATTCATTTAGAGCCCAACGCCTCGCACCCACGTGCGTACGTGTACCATGGAAACGTGCATCGCTCGGCCCCCGACCACCCACCGTAACCGGGAACTCCCCGATATTTTCCTCGTCCTCGCTTCTACCATGGTTTTTTCATTCATGGACGGCCCAAAGAATGTCATGCAGTTGCGTCTCTGGCCCGCCCAGGACGAAAAGCCCATTTTCTGTCATGATTTGTTGTCATAGAAGTAGGAGCCCACCACATTTATGATGATACCGGGTTTTGTCACAATTATCGTCATAGAAGCGTCATAAGTATGACAGAAAAAATTTCTTTCGCCCGAAAATGTCACGGATGTGTCTTTTTTTTGTAGTGGAGACGGCTAGCCTGCTCTGCCTCTCCTAGCTTTTTTCTGGATTCTTCCATCTCTTCTTTGGCTTGGGTGAAGAGAGCATCTGATTTCTCTTTTCGGTTCTTCAGGAACTCAGCTACATTCTCAAGGGCTGCTGCACGATTTCTTTTAGCCTTTACTAGAGCCACGAGGACACGAACATTGGACGACTCCACCTAGCTTGTGTGTAATCCAGCATCATTTGGGAATTTTCACCTTGTATCTAATCCAACATCATTAGGGAACGGGCACCTTGTGTGTAATCCAGCCTCATTTTGGAAACATGATCTCGAGGTTGACCATACTTCCCTCCTCGCAGGCACTGCATCCTGACATGAAGTTACCTCTTTCTTAGATCAATACTCAGAGCAACCCAGATCCATTTAGTAGAAGCCAGATAAACAGGACTTGGAGAAGTGAATTCAATAGGAGAATATAAAATCAGACTCCAAGATGAGAACACCCACTTCCTACATCAAGCTAAAAACGATTAAGACCCTTCTTATTACACATCGAAGAACAGAGGCTAAGAGAAACAGAAACTACAACATATACACATCGAATAACACGAGGCTAAACGAAAGTAATTGAAAGGGTGTTACTTACTAAAGCTCATTTTACAGGTTCGGTGCAGCTCCTCTTTAACTTGCCACGTTCCTTAAAGATGTCCCCAATATCCCGTGTTTGGTCTTCATTGCTCCTCTGCATGTTCGCACTCGTAGTTTTGACATCTCAACATGGCAAGAAAAATATAGTAATACTCACGCATCTTGTTGGCAACATTAAAGCACTCATCTTCCATGTTAGAGCATCTCCAACAGAAGCGCAACACGCGGCACGTTAAAAAAGCGTTTACAGCGCCGGAATAGCCAGTTTTTGCGGGCTTCGGAGTGCTGGCTCTAGCGGCCGCTGCAAAAAATTATGCGCGCGCACCGCTCCAGCAGACACACTATATTTTTTTTCTCCTTTCTACTCTGACTCGATAGACATTCGAGTCCGAGTCGATACTGGCATAGATAGATACAAGCAAGATGCCCGTGCGTTGCACGTAACATCAAGATGCGTTTGTACGAGTAGTTTATCTTGTGAGAGAAAAGGATGAACGAGGGAAGGCCTTATTTGCAAATGTGGAGAAGGGTGTGGGTATCTTTTTGCAAAATTACCATTGTTTCCTTCCTATCCGTCAGATATAAATCGGATAGCATATATTGCAGGATGGCAGGCACACCATCATCACCAACTCTATTTTTTATAAGAAGTAGAGAGTAGAGAGTAGAGACATAGATAGTTTTCAACATAGTTATAGCATAGATAGATAAAAAATAGGTATTTCAACTACTCCTCGTCGTCCGACTCCTCCTCGGTGATGTCCTCCTCCAACATCTCAATGTAGGCGTCAAGATACCGATTGTCGTAGGAGTCCCAGGGTGACGCTGCTCCTAGCTAGATGTTGAATTGAGCGGCCACCTTCCGTGTATGCTTGTCCTCGCGATAGGCGGCTCGCTCCGCCCTCCTCTTCTCTCTCTCCGCCCTCCTTTTCGCGTAGAACTCGCCCTCGTTGATGATGTCCTATGGGAAGTGTTGGAGCCATAGCACCATGGCTTCCTCGTCCATCTCAGTGATGCCGAGACGGTGCTCCCGCCTCCAGTTGTTGTGACGATCCTCGTTGGTGATAAGCCGTGGCGGAGGTGCGAGCTCCTGCGCCCGCTCCCGCGTCGGCACGTTGGGGAAGTTCAATGCTCTATGAGGCCACCGGAGGCGCCATGCTGCCGCATCGTACGAACGGGCGGCCTCGTGGGCGGTGTCGAAAGTGCCGAGGCCGAGGCACATCCCACGGAACTGGATCTCGGTGGAGAAGCCACCAGAGGGGCGCGCGCGGACGCCACGGTATCCCCAAGTGTCCTGGCAACGCGGCGGCATTGTGGCGCAGCGGCGGTGAGGCGAAAAAGAGCGGGAAGAGAGCAGTGACGGGGCACAGAGCGGGGAGAGAGCGGTGGCAAGGCATAGAGCGGTGGGAGGGCGTTGGATTTTATAAAGCGAGCCAGACGCCGTGCGCCAAAACTAGCCTGCGCCCGGCCGCTGTTTCCCGCGGGCGCGCGATCCTTTCCCGTCGTCCCTCCTATCTCTACTCCCTTATCTACTCTTATATTTATTTTATATTTATACTAGCAAATATGCCCGTGCGTTGCAACGGGGAAAGAATTTATCTTGCCTCTTGCACAATAAACACAACTCAAAACTCTCAATAGGTCCATGTCATATATTTCAACACGTCACCCCACCTTTAGTGCCTATCCTCCTTGCCACCCTCACCGACGATGATAGCGGTGTTCGCCTGAGCACAACGCTCCCAAACATGGTCAATCCCACGTCAATGAGCTCGCCCCCGCATGTCACAACCTTCATTTCGCCCACGCAAGGGAATATTTCAAAATCAAAACTTTAAAACACTTCTATGATGGAAATGGACATGATGGCTGCCATCCGAGATTCACGTTGTGCATCTGGTCCATACACCTTCTCACATATTCCTACCTATTTTTGCACAGGATTTGTCGGATCAAGGAACTGTGGGCCGCGGAACATCGTCGGGGATGGAAGGCACACCGAGGGCGGAGTTCAAGGGAAGTACGTTGAAGCCGGACGGGACATAGCAGGATTGGGAGTTTGGTTATTCCATCAGATGTTACAATCGTTATCAATTCTAAAATTTTTGTATACTTGGCAGATGGCGTTCCCTCCTGGCAAGCTAGGTATGGGCGTAGCCTGGAAACCAACACAACACATAGATGTAATACCGTGGCTAAATAAAATCTAGTGACTGGAAGTATGTCCATGTGTATAAATTTCAGACAATCACGTACCATGACGTGCCCCTCATGCCTTCAGTGGCACGTTTCCCTCGTGGAGTCTCATAGTCCAGCCCTTAGCCGCTCCTTATCCTATTTCCTGTCATAGTCCACCTGCGCGTGCCCATGATGACGTATTGACATACATGTGAGGCCAGCGAGAGGCACGACTGGGTGACGCGAGAAAAACGCAGATGGCGACCACGTTGTCGCTAGGTCGGATGACGCGGTGCATGGGATGGGGCGAGGACAATAGGGTTTTACAATGGAACAACAGCATGCACCGTGGTGCGCTAGTGTTGTGCGCCATGGGGAGCGCTGGTGCTGGAGTACATGCCCGGCGGCAGCCTGGCTGACCAGCTCCACTCCACCATGCCGCCGCTAACCTGGCGCCACCGCATGCACGTCCTCCACGTCGTGGCCATTGCGCTGGAGCACCCCCACAACGACATCTCCATGGTGCACGGCGACGTCTCATCCTCCAATGTGCTTGTGGATGGCGATGGTCGCGGCTCTGTAACCCGGGGTCGGCTTGCGAGGGCACCTTCTCAGTCGCCGTCGTGGGCTATATATGTGGGCCCCTTCTTCCTCCGCATGGGCATCGTGTCCAAGAAGTCCCACGTGTATGGCTTCGCGTGCTGCTACGCGAGGCCATCACTGGCTAGCCGGCTGCTGGAGCGCCCAGCCTGGACGGCAACGACCAGTACCTAGCGGCGAAGGTGCTGCCGCGCGTGACGGCTGCCGGGGTGGCGGGGCTTGTCGACGGCAGGCTGGCGACGACCACGATGCCATGGAGGAAGGCGATGGCGCGTAGATCTCTGTCGATCGCGTTGCGACGCAGATGAGTCTCCGGCCGGCAATGGCGCAGGTGCGGGTGACCATCACGCCAAAGGTGGCAAGGTCCACCACGTGGATGAAAGACAGCGATATGATGGCACCGGCGTCGGTGCGGCCCCGTACCCGACTACCAACTTTAGCGCCATTGCGTCCAGACCGCCTTCCGCTAAGGCTAATTACCAGGATATTGTTTTGATTTGGAAGAGGTATTTAAGAGACGCGGAGATGTTGCATATGAACTCCTAAGGACGTGTGGGGATCGGCTTGTCTAAAACCAAATGATGAACAGAAGAAACAACGGATGAACGCATAGATTTTTTTCTGGAGAACGAACACATAGATAAAAAACCACGCATGGCTGGCGTTCCATAAAAGCCCATCAACACACAACTATATGGCCCAAGCCAGCTTAGCGTGCGTGCTAGAAAAAACCATCGTGTAGGGAACTTTAGCGTAGAAAATTCACTGGTCCCTATTTTGGTCTGAACAGTTATCGTAGATCCATTAAATCTGAACCATCAATCTCTATGATTTACACAAAATCAACGGATATAAATAGGTGAGTTATGGAGAACAAGGAAAGGCTTCATACTTTAATATTAGGTATAGATTTATCTCTACTCTTATAAAAAACAGAGTTGGTGATGATGGTGTGCCTGCCATCCTGCAATATAGGCCGTCTGATTTATATCCGACGGATAGGAAGGAAACTATAGCAATTTTGCAAAAAGATACCCACACCCCTCTCCACATTTGCAAATAAGGCCTTCCCTCATTCATCCTTTTCTCCCACAAGATAAACTACTCATACAAATGCATCTTGATGTTCTATGCAACACATGGGCATCGTGCTAGTTCTAAAAAACTTTCCATCATTTGCCACACTACTGGTTGCAGATGAAGAACCTACCCAAGCACAACGCAATATAGGTGCGACGCACAATTACAAGGTGATATTCTGTTGGACAATGCAAACTATAACCAATTACTTTTACGGGAACAATAGCAACCAGGAAATTTGAAGGGTAGGTATGAACACAATTTGAACTGCACATGTACTGGTAAGAGATACAATACACACATTACCAATCAAGGAGGAGTACGATGGTTGCGGCGGCCTCTGTTCATCATGGCCGGCAATGGGAGTCAGTTCATTTTCCACAACGGTGCTGCTTCTGCGCTTGGCATCGGCTTCCGGGAAGCAGATCCGAGACCGTGAAGACGCTGCTGGGGAAGAGGCTCCCTGTACGACGACGACGGTGGACCGGCTCCAGTGCGGCGTACAACATCGTCGATGAGGCAGATGCGCTGCGGTGGACGAGTGTGCCGATGTAGAAGGGGAGGAGCACGAAGGCTGCGATGCCGTTGAGAAGTCTTTTTTGCGGTGGGGATAGAAAATGGGGATTATTCAGGTGTATTACTCTGGGTGCCGGGGTGGGGTTGGCTGGGTAGGGTGAACCTGAAGTTACCAAAAAAGCCCCCTACCAACCATCATGTGTAGGCCTGTTCCGAAGGACATGATGGTAACTTCACACTGCCCGAATCAGGGTCGCGGGAGATTTTACCGCCGACCTCAAAATTTTGTAACACTGAACTCCCCGTTTGGTGTGTTGGGTGATTGGTCTAAGCAACTTGCGAGTAGTACTAGTAGTTAGTCATACTAGTAACTACTAGTACTCCATCCATTTTTATTAACTCTGCATATTAGGTTTGACCAAAGCCAAACTTACTAAAGTTTGACCAAGTTTAAAGAAAAATATAAAAATTTACCATAACAAATATGTATGATGTGAAAGTACATTCAATAATGAATCTAATGGTATTTATTTGTTATTGTATATGTTAATATTTTTTTATAAACTTTGTGAGAGTTTACAAAACTTGACTTTGACCAATGTTAATACGCGGACTTAAATAAAAACGGAGGGAGTACACATTTGTTTTCTTAGTTTGTAGTGAATTAATCATTTGTTGTAATCGTGAAATAAATATATTAGGCTACTGACTTCGAATGTAATGGTTTATACAATTCAATAGTTAGAATCATTGTTGAATTCCAAGATGTATACGAGGTCTATAGTACTTCACAATATGCTCAAACTCACATAATCCCAGTGAAATGAAAATCTAAATGCATTTCATAGTTATTACTTTGTAGGATGAAACAAAACCAACCATAACTCTACATGATCCATTATAAAAAGCAACATTTTGAACACATCCCAATGTGTGAATTAAACGTGTAGAGAGAGCTTGCGAAGATGGAGCAGATAGGGCAGGAAAGATTGTATGTATGTGGGCGAGAGAGTAGGAGACAAACCTAACGAGAGAGAGACAGAGAGGGGGGGGGGGAAGAAGTTAGGTCTGTGAGAAAGATGGAGACATGTAATATACGTGAGATGTGTGTGCATCCAGATTTTGTACACGTCGAAGGAGAAGAGACAACGTGTTTGATGAGAGAGCTGGAAAAACATGGACGAGAGGGGAAGGATCTCGTGGGTTGATAATTTTTTGCGGGATAGAGGGGGGAGGAGTTAGTCAGCTGTCGTCACATAATCCTGCTTCCAAATGGCCCCGCATTCTCTAGTGCAGTGTGGTCGCCGTCTTCGATATCCTCGATGCCCTCTTTGAAGATTGAGGTGGTGTGCATGCTGGGGTGCAGAGAAGCACAAGCGAGAGTGGTCGCCATATAACCTTGGATGGGGATGAATTGTGTGCTCGGGGGAGGGGGGAGTGTGTGTGTGTGTGTCAGATATTGAGAGAAATCAAACCTATGGGGAGAATGTCTGTGTATGTGACGGAAAGCTACATGCTAAATAGGGTTTTCATGAAGAGATTGTGCGTGCGAGATAGAGTGCGATGTGCGGGCCTTGAGGTGGGCAGGGCCAGGCGAGGGTGTCAAAATGTGTGCGTTGATGCATGTGTTACATGCGATCGTGCAAGGGATGGACGAATCGAGAGAGATGGTTGTTGTGTTATGGATGCTCCTCTCTCTCTCTCTCACACACAAGTACAAATAGAAGACCCTTCTCTCATGTATACACAATGTATCGACATCTCTCTATGTCTCACTCATGCATGATCATTTGCACATTCACACCTCTCTATGTATCTATCACACGCACACCGTCTCCACATTGCCCTTCCGCCACAACACACATATGGACACATACACGCATTCTCTCTCAGTCACACACACAGAATCAGTATTAAAAAAAATTAGGGTGCACCTAAAACGTCCAAATCCAAATAAGCACGAACTGAAGCTAAATTCAAATATATGGAAATATTGTAGCGTGAAGAACTTTTCTAGGAAAAATGAGTAGAGTAATATTCGGGGATTGTTTTCACACACACAAAAAGGTTCGGTGGATGTCCTTCGATTGCGACACGGTGATGCATCGTTTGATCGACCGCGCGGCCGCGGTGCACGCGCTTGCACAGGATTCTGTATCGATGCTGTGCTAACTAATATGGTAGTATAAGCGCTGCCTCAGTCTAATGTTTACCTGTACTAGTATGGTGTTCTTTTAAGTTTGACCAACCCTATATAAAACTAAACTAAGCTCACATACGCGCACTCATCAATATGCCGCCGGCATTGCGCATGCCAGCGCCTGCCTACTCCGTCCGACCATTTCTCGCTCATCACCGCCGTGCCCCCGCCATCCCTGTGCCATGAAGCCGAAGGCTCGCCCGCTAACGTCGTCTGCAGTCCCTCCTCGCGATGCCGCCGTGCTGCCAAGCACGCGAGCAGCTGGTGGAGCCGTGTCTATGCCCGCAGTGTACGAAGAGGAGGACGAGCGCATGCTCTAGCACGCCGGCGAGGAGGAGCTAGCATGTCATTGTCGTCCCCGCCCGCGCGGAGGAGGCGCGCATGGTGGCTGTCGCGGGGGAAGCCAGTCGCGCCCAGGCCGAGCCCGCAAACCAGGAGCGGATGTGGAATCTACCTTGAAGACCTTGAATGCCACGTGGATCCTGCAATCTGAACCTACAAGTTGGGTCAGTCGACTCTTGTGAGTCGTTGGATGCAACATGGATGGCCAGAAGGACTTCTTCAACCTCCGAAATTGATGCACTGTTCATCTTCTCTCTCAGGCATCGAGCCACCAGCCCGCCAAAGGCCTAACCGCCTGCCGCCGCCCCGACCTCCCCCATACCGCCTGCCACCGCCATGCTCCCCCCACCCCCGCCATCCGCTTAACCCCGGGCACGATCCATTTTTCCGGTGAACTGCATTCCACACCCAACACTCATAAGATAGATCATGGGCACCCTGCCACCCTAATATAGATATTGGGGTAGCTTCTCTGTCGTCTTCTTCCTTCGCTCCGTCGAACTTCTTTCACAAATCGACTGACCCAAATTATAGTACTAGTACGTATTAAGTACAATAGGAACATGATGATACGAGAAGTAGTACCATCTACAAGAATAACAGTAGTAAGACATACTAGTACTATTGTACATACTAAAGAGTTCAAATAACGAGAAAGAACATAAACATAGTTCTGCTTGGGCCACCTTACTCGGAGTCCGAGTCCATGTCCTCGACTTCGTCCTCGTGCCTCTTCCTCTTCCTCTTTGCCGACACTTCTTTGCTTGAACCGGACACTAGGCTATGCTTCTTCATCCAACCCTTGTAGATATTTAAAAAAAGTTAGGCATCCGTTGTAGCGTACATGATGTGATCTTCATCTATTGTCTTCGACTCCCATGCATAATGAAACTCCAGGTGAGGTTTCTTCAGTTGAGCGTACGAAGGATAAATCATGGCTGCTGCCGGGATCATCATTGAGGGCTGAGAGGAGGACACCAGGCTTGCCTTCTCGAGATCGAAGGGATGGCCTACAATGAGGCCTATCCGACCCAGGACTCTCCTGCCGTTCGTAAAGTCTACAGTAACGAATTTCACTCTTTTCTCCTTGAGGGAGACTCAAATTCCTGGCACCTAATGTCAGCATGGCATATGTGGTAGACCAAGGACACGTTATGTACGCAAACCTGGATCACGACGGGCTTCTTCTGTCGGATTCTGGGTTCCGGCAAACCCTTGAGGTTCGAACTCTGGGCTGCGCACGAAGAACTCTCTCTCCCTATCTCGCTCTCGCAACGATCTCAAGGCCTAGCTTGCCGAACTCAAGGAACAAGAGACATGAGAGTTTATAATGGTTCGGGCCACCGTTGTGGTGTAATACCCTACTCTAGTGTGGTGTGGTGGATTGCCTTGTAGGCTGAGGATGAACAAGTACAAGGGACGAACAGCCTCCTGAGGAGAGGTGTTCTTGAGCTCGGGGAGCTGGTGTGTGCGAGGGTGGTCTGGATGATCCGTCCCTGATCCGTTCCTCCTATGGTGGTGGCTAGTCCTATTTATAGAGGCCCTCGTCCTCTTCCCAAATGTTAGGCGGGCAGGGATCCCACAACGGCCAATTTTGAAGGGAGACAACTAGTACAAGTTATCCTGACAAAAGGTGGTCTTCGCCTGCCAAAGGCTCTGGTGGTGACGCTACTGTGGGCTCCGCGGTGACCTTCGTCCTGCCGTCCTGCTGGTCTTGGTCTCGTTGCATCGATATGGAAACCTTTGCCTGATGCCTTGGGACTCCTCGCCTACGCCTGCCTCTTTAGCACCAAAGAGGAAACTGGTATACTCCGCCCGCTGGCGCCCGCCTGGCTTCGGTTATCATGGATCACATCACACAAACCTCGCGAGCTGACCCCTGCCTTGATATCTCCGCTCCTCAGGAGCCTGCCTAGCGAGGCTGCCCCTGAGGAGGTCTTGTGTCGTCCGCCTTGTGAGGCTTGGCCCCTCGTGAGAGTCTTGAGTGGTTGCTGATGATGATGGGCCGTACCGGGCTGCTGGAAGAACCACGTGGGCTGCAGGGAGGCAAGTCTGGGTACCCCCATTCCTAGGACGCCGACAGTAGAACCCGGGCCCAAGGCACGTTCGGACTTGGCTTTGAGGCGAAGCCAAAGGGCAAGTGCGGAGCGCCACGGGCCCCAACCACCTGCGGCCTTGATTGACGCGTGGCGATTGACGGGACATGGGCGTCTCCGCTTCCCCATGCTGCCTCGGCAACTGTTCGACTTGACGAGACCCTGCTGCATGCAGAAGAAAACCATCATTACCTGCGATCATGGAGGTCGATGGTTGGCTTCCTTCTGGCTATAAATGAGGAGAGGGGCAGAGCCCCCTGTCGGTGTCGAAACCGGCGGATCTCGGGTAGGGCGTCCCGAACTGTGCGTCTAAGGTCGATGGTAACAGGAGACGGGGACACAATGTTTACCCAGGTTCGGGCCCTCTCTATGGAGGTAATACCCTACTTCCTGCTTGATTGGTCTTGATGAATATGAGTATTACAAGAGTTGATCTACCACGAGATCGTAATGGCTAAACCCTAGGAGTCTAGCCTGTCTGACTATGTCTGCATATATGTTGCCTCTACGGACTAAACCCTCCTGTTTATATAGACACCGGGGGGGATCTAGGGTTACATAAGGTCGGTTACAGAGAAAGGAATCTTTATATTTGGCCGTCAAGCTCGCCTTCCATGCCAAGGAGAGTCCCATCCGGACACGGGTAGAGTCTTCGGTCTTCGTGTCTTCACAGCCCAGTAGTCCGGCCCATGTACAATAGGTCGGACACCCGAGGACCCCTTAGTCCAGGACTCCCTCAGTAGCCCCTGAACCAGGCTTCAATGACGAGATGTCCGGCACGCAGATTGTCTTCGGCATTGCAAGGCGGGTTCCCCTTCCCGAATACTCCAAGATAGTCTTCGGACGCAACGAACGTGTTCGGATCTGCAGCACAAGTACCACACACAACCGCAGAGAGTATAATATCTCACGAGTCCGATCAGCTGACAACTTTTTGTAACGTGACGTCATGCTTGTCTGGTCTTTATTTCAAACAGTTTCTTGTCGTGCCGTTCGACGTTTCAAGGCTTGGCTTTTATTGACACGTCTTGTCAAAGCAGAGATCGTGTCCCCTTATTGTGGGATTTTCGTTAATACGAGCGTGGGTAACCCAACCGTTCCACTAGGAAGATTCCTTAAGAATAGGCAGGTTTTCAGGCTTAGGAGGAGGCGTTCGATACCCGTTGCCTTTATAAAGGAGCCAAGGGCCGTCTTTTCACGTTGAACCTCTCCTCAGCCTTCCCAACCTCGAGTTCTAGCACCCAAGGTTCGCCTTCATTGCTTCAAGATTCTCAATCATGTCCGGACCCGGCCCATAGGGCCAATGGGTGGCTTCCTCTGTTACGGAGGAGGACATTGCGAAGCTCCGGGCGGCCAGATACCTACCCGCGGAGATCCCCCACAGGCTTCCTGCTCAAGGACAGGTTATTCCTACTCCCAGATCCGGCGAGAGGGTCGTATTCATCTCTCACTTCCTCCGAGGGCTAGGGTTCGCTCTTCACCCCTTCGTCCGGGGGCTCATGTTTTATTACGGACTAGATTTTCACGACCTAGCCCCAGATTCTTTCCTCCATGTCTCGGCGTTTATCATCACGTGTGAGGCCTTCCTCCGAATTCCCCCACACTTCGGCTTATGGCTCAAGACCTTCAGTGTGAAGCAGAAGGTAGTCGACGGGAAACGAGCGGAGTGCGGCGGTGCTATAGTGAGCAAGCTTACCAACACTCACTGGCCAAAAGGTTTTTCGCTGAAACTTCCAACCAATGGCAGCAGGAGTGGTTTTACATCACAGAACCCCGCGGTACCAAGTGGGCAGCTATACCTGCGTTCCATTCTGGCCCTCCGTTACAGCTTTCATCATGGATTAATAAGGGACTAGACTGGGGATCAGTTGATGAAGTGCAGACTCTACAGAGCCGCATCCGAACCCTCCTTGAGAAGGACATCGATCTCGTCAACGTGATTCAAATAATGCTAGTCCGCCGATTCCTGCCATGCCAGCGTAGGCCTCTCCGCATGTGGGAGTTCAACCCGGAAGGACCACGAACCCTCCAACACTTCTTCGGCACAACGCACAAAGGGATGTGGAAGTTGTTTTTCTGGAAACGAAAACAGTGGCCGGACACCACCGAGGACATTGGCCTCGACTGCAACCATCCGAATACCGTGGTAAGTGCTCAACTCCCGAACACTTTGTAGTTATGTATGCCGCAATGCAATACTGAGTAAAACTTATCTTTTTCTAGGGCTGGATAAAGAAAGCGGGGCGAATTAGGTGTTCGGCCCCCTTCCCGAAGACTCAGCGGATCCCGTACTAACAAGGATGCTGGCCCCGGCGCCGAACCAGATGCCCATGGAGGAGGACAAGGCAGAAAGCGGGAGGACTAAAAGCGGCCTCCATCCCGAAGGTATATCGGACATTGCGTCCGGGGGAATCAAAATTCCACTGTCCGAAGACAAAAATGAAGGAGAAATCAAAGTCTCTTCCACCCAGGGTAAGAAAAGGGCTGCCTCCGAAGATTGGGAGGAAAGGGCTTCTAAGCGAGGCAAGGTGCCTCGGTCGGGCGGCTCGGGCTTGGAGGATGGCGTCCTCGCACCATCCCAGGATGAGAACACGCCTCTAGCCGAATTGTAAGTGAACAAGGATGTTTGTAAACATATCCCGTTCCTTTCCTGTTACCAAGGTAACATCTAGAATATATGTTTCTGTAGCTCGGCAAATAGTCTTCTTCACCAATCCTCTTCCTTGAGGGATCTTCTTCCAGAGATGATGGAAAGCGAGACACCTCCACCGGTCTCCTCGCCCAATAAGGTGGACGACTTTGAGGTGTCGTCCCGGAGGGTCTCTCCTGATCAACAAGTGGTGCGAGGGGTGATGAAGACACTACCCGAAGGTGATACTTTGGTAGCCCAGAGTCCGGGGGCCAACAATAAAGGCTCCGGAATCTCCGAACTACAGCCGGAGATGACTCTGGGGACAGATAAACAGATCCCTTTGAAGGGAGGCCGTACTTATACAGCAGCTTCTGGAGGCCCAGAAGCGCCGGATGTCGGAGTAAATGGCCACGGGTAGCCTAACCGACTACCCCTGGCTCTTTAGCAAAATTATCAGGCCTTTGGGCCTTCAAGCACTCCAAGCATTTGGGCCGCCTTCCCCGGCCGGCTACCACTAAAGCCGACTCCCGGAAGTCGGCCCAGCCTCACCGACTCCTCCCCAAGACGACTACGGGGTGGCCGACTCCGAGAAGCCGGCCAAGACCGCAACCACTCCTACATAACGGCGACGTGATGGGGTGTGGCCACAGTGCGGCCCACTACCCCCGAAGCCCGAGGCGGGTGTGGCTACAGGAGGCCGTACGGGACGGACGTCTCCCGTGCGGCTCGGCACTGTAGCCATGCTGACCACAACATCATCCACGACCCCCTCCTGTACGGCCCAAGGACTGCGGGCCCCTTCAGCCAGAGAGAGGCGTGAAGGCGGCCCGGCCTTTCCCAGCCGGCCGAGAGCATAGCCGGCCTCCAGAAGCCGGCTGATCCCTTCCTCGAAGCAGGAGTCCCATTAAGGAGACAAGACGAGGTAAGGTTACAGTGATAGCCCCCGAGGCGGGCCACTGTAGCCACGCTTACCTCGACGAAGCCCTCGTCATCACAGGCGCGGCTACAGTAAGCAGCCGCCGACAAGACCCTAGGCGGTGGGGCCGGCCTGTCGACCGAGTAGCCGGCAGCCGGCGGGACCCACCGGCCGGCGGGACCCAGCAGCCGGCGGAGAAGCCGGCGAGCGTAGACACTGACGGCTGGGACCAGATCCCAGTCGGATTACCATTGTACCCCCGGGGGGTAGGCCTATATAAACCCCCCGGAGCACCCATGCAAAGGGTTGGCTTCTAGGTTGGCTTCCAGTGCGCTTCTAAGCATAGCACCCACACACACCATAGATAGAGAGAAGCTAGAGCTGGCCTTGTCCTTCTTCTCCCTAGATCTCAACAGCTCTAGGAGCGATTGTAGCTACCTTTTATCGATCTAGTGATCATGCGGAGACCCCGCAGAGCAGGACTAGGGGTGTTATCTCCTCGGAGAGCCCCGAACCTGGGTAAGATTCGCCGGCGTGCATGTCTACGCCTCATCCCGTTTCCAGGCACCGACGACGTTTTATTGGCTCCCACAATGATAAGCCATCCCTTGGCATATGTCGCATCAACCACCCGACATTTGGCGCCCACCATGGGGCCAGGTGCACCGTCGTCTGGAAACCTGTTCTTGACGGGAACCCTCTTCCTCCCCCGCGAGCGCAGCCAGCCTGCTGCGGCCGATGGTGTTTGCCTCGACGCGCTGCAAGGCGTCGACGGCGCCTGCGCAGCGAGCCGCCTCACCGATCTGCTCGGCGAGACTCGCATCTCCGACGAGCCTGCGTCCGACGCAGGCACCGACTACCCCGAGAGCCGCCTTGTCAGCCTCCTCGACCAACTTCACGTCTCCAGCGAGCCTGCTGCGGACATGGAGTCTGTCGGCTCCACCGACCCGATGCTCATTGACTCCGACACCGCGTCGCTCGACGCCTACCCCTCCGATGTGGTGGTCTTTGACGACCCCCTCCCTCGAGCTGACAGCGGCAGCAGCGCTGTCACCGAAGTGCTGGTCATCATCCACGTCTCCAACTCGGGCGAGAACGGCCGCGACGCTCAGCAAGCGGCGATGCACGACCTCTCCGTCCCCATCCCAGCCGATGCCGACGCCGAGACCCTGGAGGCACGCCGCCTTGCCCTCATCGCGGAGGGAAAGAAGATAGCCTTGATGAGACGCCTGACCGAGGCCCACCAGCGCGAAGTCGACCGCGCCGCCTTCGGCACGCTGCCGCCTAGCGGCCCGAGCCGAGCCGGCTTCGTCCAGAAGCGCGGCGCAACCGTTGCCAGCATGCTGGGCACAGATCGCCCCGTCTACGCCACCCCGCTCGAGAATCTCCGAGCCGCTCAGGCGGCTGCAGAGGAGCTCAATGGGCTAGGAGCCGATGAGCTCCCCTACATGACAAGACGGATTCAGCAGCTGATCGATGCAGCTGCAGAGCGGCACGAAGCCGGTGCCCGCGCTGATAGCCATCCCCCGCACCGGGAACACGCCGCGATGTCCCGCTCGCCGACTGCGAGCGGCGCGCGACAGAAGAAAGATAAGGAGCCGGCTGCCAGCCGCAGCCGGACTCGCATCACCATCGAGCGCGACGCGGATGGCCGCCCTCGAGCGGTAGAGCACCAAGGGAATCTGCCTCCTCCCCCGCCTCGAAGAGAAAGACGCCTTACTCCGCCGCCTGTCACGCATCCGACTCTTGGTGACCGACTCGGCCGCCGAGAAGGAGTCGGCGAGAACGACGCCCGCCACAGGATCGACCGCCTAGCTCGGTCCTTGGCGTTAGAAGAAGAAGACGATGTCGGTCCGCCATGCTTTGGCCCCCGCATCCGCGACGAGCCCTTTCCCAAAGGGTTCTCGCTCCCCATAGATACGCCCAAGTACAACGGCTCGGTGAAGCCGGAAGATTGGCTCATCGACTACTCTACGGCCGTCAGCATAGCCAACGGCAACCGGCGCGTCGCCGTGAAGTACGTCCCCCTCATGCTGTAAGGCACGGCATGCACATGGCTCAACAGCCTCAAGCCCTACAGCATCAACAGCTGGCTAGACTTCACCGAAGTCTTCGTCCGCAACTTCACCAGCACCTACAAGCGGCCTCCCAAGCCTCGCCAGCTCTCCCTCTGTGTCCAAGGGCCCAACGAGTCGACTCGCGACTACCTCACGCGATGGGCCGAGCTCCGCAACTCTTGCGAAGGGGTGCATGAGGTCCAAGCCATCGAGTACTTCACCGCCGGGTGCCGAGAGGGCACCCTCCTCAAGCACCGACTCCTCTGCGACGAGCCGGCTACCCTCGAGGAGTTGCTGATCATCGCCGACAAGTACGCCACCGCCGACTCCTCGATGAAGACCGAGCTCCGAGTGGATGCCTCGGGGAAAGTGATCGCTCCAGCTCCCAAGACGCCGGCTGGCGACGCAAACCGGCGCCCCTACCAGAACGACCACAAGCGCAAGGGCCCTATGCCGACTTCCTCTAGCCGGCAGGTGGCCACGGTTGAAGACGAACAGCCCGAAGAGCGGCCCGTTCCCAAGAAGAAGGGTGGCCGGCCGCCTTGGCAGCCGGCCTTCTCCTACGAGCAGGCTCTTGATGCCCCCTGCAAGTTTCATAGCGGCGTGAAGCCGTCCAACCACACAACCCGGAAGTACCACTGGCTCACCCGCATCACCAAGGGCGAGGGAATGCAGCCGCCTCCTCCTCCTCCCGGCCCGCCGCCTCCAGCCCCTCAGCAGCCTGCGGCTCGGCCGGCAGTCGGCGCCGTCCAAGACGAGTTCCCCGAAGCGCACGACGCTTACGTCGTCTTCACAAGTCAAGCTGACGACAAGCGCAGCCGACGCCGGCAGCACCAAGAAGTGAACGCAGTCGCCTCTAGCCCCGCCGAATTCATGCACTGGTCGGAAAAGCCCATCAGCTGGAGCCAGGCCGACCACCCAGAGGTGATGCCTTCGCCTGGCTCCTATGCTATGGTCTTGGACGTCACCCTTGCGACGGAGAGGCGAGCTGCCAGATTTTCCCGCGTCCTGATAGACGGCGGAAGCAGTATCAACATACTGTACCGTGATACCATGGACAAGCTGAACATCAAAGCTAAGCAGCTCATGCCGAGCCGCACCGTCTTCCATGGTATCATACCCGGCCTATCTTGCTCTCCAATCGGCAAGATCAAAATGGATGTTCTCTTCGGAGACAAAGATCACTTTCGCCGGGAAGCAATATGGTTCGAGGTAGTGGATTTGGAGAGACCCTATCATGCACTGCTTGTCCGACCTGCTTTGTCCAAGTTCATGGCTGTGCCCCACTACGCCTACCTGAAGATGAAGATGCCGAGCTCGAAGGGGATCATCACGGTAGCCGGCGACTACAAGAAGTCCATCGAGTGTGCCACGGCCAGCAGCCGGCTGGCCGAGTCCCTCGTGGTGGCAGAAGAGAAGAAGATGTTGGAGCGGGTTGTGGCCATGGCCGGCAAGCAGCCGGCCTTGTCCCCCAACCCCAAGGACTGTGATGCGCAGGGCTCCTTCCAGCCTGCGAAAGAGACGAAGAAGATACCTCTAGACCCGGAGCACCCGGAGAGGTTCGCCGTGATTGGGGCGAACCTGGACAGTAAATAGGAAGGCGAGCTCGTCGACTTCCTCCGTGAGAATCGTGACATCTTTGCATGGTCCCCAAAGGACATGCCGGGTGTCCCGAAGGATTTCGCCGAGCACAAACTACACATCCGAGCTGATGCGAAGCCGGTCAAGCAACCCCTCCGCCGACTATCAGAAGAGAAGCGAAGAATTGTGGGAGAAGAAATAGCCCGGCTCCTTGCCGCCGGCTTCATCATGGAAGTGTTCTTTCCAGAATGGCTTGCCAATCCAGTTCTGGTTTTTAAGAAGAATAACAAGTGGCGTATGTGTATAGACTACACGAGTTTGAACAAGGCCTGCCCAAAGGATCCGTTTGCTTTGCCACTGATTGACCAAGTGATAGACTCTACAGCCGGATGCGAGCTGTTAAGTTTTTTGGATGCATACTCAGGGTATCATCAGATCAAGTTGGACCCGGCTGACTGCCTGAAGACTGCCTTCATCACACCCTTTGGAGCTTTCTGCTACCTAACGATGACATTCGGCTTGAGAAATGCCGGTGCCACCTTTCAGCGTTGCATGCAGAAATGTCTCTTGAAACAACTTGGCAGAAATGCCCACGTCTACGTAGACGATATTGTGGTGAAGACAGAGAAGCGCAGTACCTTGCTGGAAGACTTGAAGGAAACCTTCGCCAACTTGCGCCGATTCCAGATCAAGCTCAACCCCGAGAAGTGCGTGTTCGGTGTGCCAGCCGGCCAGCTGCTAGGCTTCCTGGTCTCCGAACGCGGCATTGAGTGCAACCCTGTCAAGATCAAAGCCATTGAGAGGATGGAGATTCCCACCAAGCTGCGAGATGTGCAGAAGTTCACCGGCTGCTTAGCCTCCCTGAACCGTTTTATCAGCCGACTAGGAGAGAAGGCCCTCCCTCTGTACCGACTCATGAAGAAGTCCACTCACTTTGAGTGGAATGATCAAGCCGACCAAGCCTTCCATGAGTTGAAGAAAATGTTGACCACTCCGCCTGTCTTGGCTGCGCCGACTGAGAAGGAGCCCATGCTCCTCTAGATCGCCGCGACAAGCCGAGTCGTCAGCACTGTTGTTGTGGTCCAGCGCCCGGAGGAAGGCCGAGCCCAGCTAGTCCAGAGGCCGGTCTACTATCTCAGCGAAGTACTGTCCAGCTCAAAGCAAAACTACCCGCACTACCAGAAGATGTGCTATGGGGTGTACTTCGCTGCCAAGAAATTGAAGCCCTACTTCCAAGAGCACCCCATCACGGTCATGTGCACTGCCCCGCTCGCCGAAATCATAGGCAGCCGGGATGCATCCGGCCGGGTGGCCAAATGGGCCATTGCCTTAGCGCCCTACATGATTTTCTATCAACCCCGCACCGCCATCAAGTCGCAAGCATTGGCCGACTTCCTCGTCGACTGGGCCGAGACCCAGTACTTACCGCCGGCTCCCGACTCTACCCATTGGCGGATGCACTTTGACGGGTCCAAGATGCGCACCGGCTTGGGAGCCGGCATCGTCCTCACCTCTCCCAAAGGCGACAAGCTCAAGTACACGCTGCAGATCCACTTCGCCGCCTCCAACAACGTGGCCGAGTACGAGGCGCTCGTACATGGGCTCCGGCTAGCCAAAGAGCTTGGCATACGCCGGATCCTGTGCTACGGCGACTCAGACTTGGTGGTCCAGCAATCATCTGGCGATTGGGACGCCAAGGACGCGAACATGGCGAGCTATCGTCTCCTTGTCCAACAGATAAGCGGATACTTCGAAGGGTGCGAGTTCCTTCACGTACCAAGGGCCGATAACGACCAAGCAGATGCCCTAGCACGAATCGGCTCTACCCGACAAGCCATACCGACTGGCGTCTCCCTCCAGCGCCTCCTCAAGCCGTCCATCAAGCCGTCTCCAGAGTCGGATTCCATCTTCGTGCCGCCTACGCCAGAAATAGCCGGATCCGGCTCAAGATATCCTGCAGGCGGCACGGGGACTTCGACGACTGGCCCGGGGGCTGCTGTAGTCGCACCCGACTCAGGGACTTCAGAACCCGGCTCGGGGACTGCAGCAGTCGGCCCGGGGACTGCAACGACACAAGAAGCGGTGACCGACTCCAATGCAACACCCAACCCACCCACCCGAGTCATGGTGGCCACATTAACAGCAGAAGAAGTCACAGCTCCCTCATGGGCCCAGCCCATCCTCAAGTTCCTAGTCAACAGAGAGCTGCCGGCTAATGAGATCGCAGCAAGACTAGTGCAACGACGAGTCGCAGCATACTCAATAATCAACAGGGAGCTTGTGAAGCGCAGCGTTACTGGAGTCTTCCAGCGTTGCGTCGAGCCAGAAAAAGGAGTGGCAATCCTCAAAGACATCCACCAAGGCGAATGCGGCCATCACGCCGCCTCAAGATCCCTCGTGGCCAAGGCTTTCCGCCATGGTTTCTTCTGGCCGACTGCCTTGGAGGATGCCAAAGAAATAGTCAAGAGCTGCAGAGGATGTCAAGTCTTCAGTTCCAAACAACACCTGCCGGCTTCTGCCCTCAAGACCATTCCCCTCACCTGGCCTTTTGCCGTCTGGGGACTGGACATGGTGGCCCTTTCAAGACAGCCCGCGGCGGCTTGACCCATCTACTCGTTGCTGTGGACAAGTTCACAAAGTGGATTGAAGCCAAGCCAATTAAGAAGCTGAACGGGCCGACTGCCGTAACATTCATCACCGACATCACTACTCGGTACGGCGTGCCGCACAGCATCATCACTGACAATGGCACGAACTTCGCCAAAGGAGCACTGGCATGTTTCTGCGCGACGCAGGGCATCCGACTGGACTTAGCGTCCGTTGCCCACCCGCAGTCAAACGGCCAGGTCGAGCGAGCAAATGGACTCATCCTCTCCGGCATCAAGCCTCGACTCGTTGTACCACTGGAGCGATCGGCCGGTTGCTTGCTCGAAGAGCTGCCGGCTGTCCTCTGGAGTCTGCGCACTACACCCAACAAATCAACCGGCTTCACTCCATTCTTCCTTGTGTACGGTGCCGAGGCTGTCATCCCAACAGACATCGAGTTCGACTCGCCTCGGGTCACCATGTACACGGAGGAGGAAGCCAAAGAAGCAAGAGAAGACGGCGTCGACCTACTGGAAGAAGGCCGACTGTTAGCCCTCAGTCGGTCCGCCATCTACCAGCAAGGGCTGCGCCGCTACTACAACCGCAAGGTCAAGCCAAGATCCTTCCAAGAGGGCGACCTTGTGCTCCGGCTAATCCAGCGAACAGCCGGCCAGCACAAGCTCTCGGCCCCTTGGGAAGGCCCCTTCGTCGTCAGCAAAGCACTCGGCAACGACTCCTACTATTTGATCGACGCGCAAAAACCAAGAGCACGCAAGAGAGACGACTCCGGCAAGGAGTCGGAGCGACCATGGAACGCAAACCTCCTAAGACGATTTTACAGCTGAAAAGCAGTATGTATCACACTCCCTTTTTGTATTAAGTACAAACCAACAGGCCCCCCGAACAGTACTCGGGGACTGCCTTTTATTTATCTATGAATGACGAGTGTCATATCCTTGAATGTATTATTACATTTTGAATTCTTGTCCGGAACCGGGTTCGACTAGTCGGCCCGGGGACTGGCCGCCTTGAGCTATATTGGAAGTTCTTCCTGAAGTCAGAAAAGTAGTGCGCCGGCTCCCGAGTCCCCTCTTGTTGCAAGTCGCAGCTCAAAGAACTGACTGCCCGACTAGCAAGAGGCAAGATAGAAAGGACGCCTACACGAAAAACGGCCAAGGAACAACGAACCTATATAGCAAAGAGACGGCCTCCAAACATGCCCGCCGGCTACCAGAGCAGCCGGCTGGGCGGCTTCCTAAAAAACTTAGCTTTAGTCCAGCAGAGCTAAAGTACTTCCCCCTCCCCAATCGGCTAGGCACCCCCCCGGCTACAGATTGCAGAGCAACTGTCTGACTGGGGAGGCGGCAACCAAGGGACGGCGGCAAAGGAAAAAAGCAGAAGGACAAAAAGCGAAAGTACAAGGAAAGACCGATTGCATAATTTATATACATAAAGCCGCCCACGGGCCGGCAACAGACTTAAGTTTGAATACACCCAGTGGGTGGAATTGTGCAGACTTAACCAAACATTGTTCGAAAGTAACAAGACAGGAAAACAAAGAAAGAAGACTAGGGCGCGACATAAAGGCCGAGTCGGTCGATGAAGGCGACCTCGCCGGCTAAAGGAGCAGCCGCCTAACTGGCCCCGGCTTGACCACCTCCAGCGGCAGAAGGCGTGGAGGCGCGCGGCGCAGTGCTAGAGGAGCGGTCAAGCTGAGGCTGGTCGGCCGCTCCACCAGCCGGCTCGTCGTCTTCACCCTCTTCCTCCTCCTCTTCGCCCTCGTCGCTGGAGTCGATCTCCTCCGCCGAGTCCTCGCCGTACGCCGGGTCCAGCTCGAACCAATCTTCCGGCTGGGCGACTCCATTGTCGTCCACCTCGGGGGCGAAGACGTTGGTGTCGGTGTAATCGGCGATCGCTGAAGCTCGCCGAATAATGGCCGGCCGCGCCGACTCCAGCTCCGTGTCGGCTTGCTGCCGCCAGGTCGCGAGCTGGTCCAGGTTCAGGCCGGGATACCAGGCCTTGACGAACTCCAGCGCCCGCCTGGCGCCGGAGGGAGCCGCTGACGACTTCCAAGCCTCGAAGCGGCCGACCGCCACCTCCAGCCAGTCGGCGGTCCGACTGGGGGTGCGAGGGACCACCTGGCCGGGCCAGAGGGCGGCCAAGACCTGCGATCCCGCGCGCTGAAGCCGGCTGGATGCGAGCCTGGATCGCCAGGAGCTGTTCCTCCAGCGAGCGGCCGGCGGTTGGCGAGATCTCGAAGCCGGCTTGCCTCTTTGCCTGGCGACGGGCCTCGATGGCCTTGTTGGAAGCGGTGGAATAGCCGGGGAAGTACTCTGCGCGAAGAAGAAAAGGAAAGAAAAATACCAAGATCAGAAAAACAAGCCAAAGTGGCAGACGGCAGGAAAGGACGAGGGGATAGACGGCTTACCGTCAACCAGATCCTCGATCTGGCCGTAGCCGGAGACCAGAGTCTGCTTGACGTCCGCCCAGCCGGCCGCCTCAGTCTCGAACTCGGCCTGGAGAGTGGCTTCGCGGTCTTGCGCCGCCTTCAGCGCCGCCTTGTGGCTTTCCTCCTGGTCGGCTAGCTTCTTGACCAGGCGGTCGCGCTCCTGCACCAAGGCGGCAAGCTCCGCATCCTTGGCACGAAGAGCAGTCTGGGACTCCCCCAGCTGTGCCCTCAGACTGGCGTTGGCCGCTGCAGAGATAGAAGAAGAAGAAGAACAATGAGGAATCATCAAGGAAGATCCGAGCCGACTGCTCAGCAGTCGGCCCAAATCTCGGGGACTACACCCGGTGGGTGCGCTGACGCGCCCCCACATGAGATAAAAATCAAGTCACATACCTCGGCTTTCAGTGAGATCGGCGGTCTTCTGAGTCAGCTCCCGAGCCTGGGAGTTGAAGGCGGCCGCTCGGAGGTTGTGGTAGTCCTGCAAGGCGGACAGAAGACCAAAGTGAGAACAAAAGCAACAAAATCTCCAGGAAGTTCCAAGCCGCCTGCTCAGCAGCCGACTCGGAATTCGGGGACTACACCCAGTGGGTGCGCTGACGCGCCCCCACAGGAGAAGTCAAGATCAAGAAAAAAGCAAAGTCAAGAAGAAACAAGACGGGAGCACTAACCCGGATGGCCGCCCGAGTCGCGAGGAACTCGTCGGTGAACTGCCTTAGCGCCGCAGCTTGGCTTTGGAGCCGGGTCCGGACGTCTTGTGCAGCCACATTCACCACGGCCATCCCTCCGCCAGGTGTCCACCCTGAGGTAGCGCTGGCTGCCTCCGCGTCTTGGGCCGACGAGCTGGAGCCCACGGCCGGCTGCGGCTCCGACGCCGCCTTCTGCGGCTCCGCCGCGGCCTTCCCCGCACGCCGGCTTGGCGGAATCCTGACCGCCACCTCGACCCTCGCGGCCGGCTCGCCCTCCGTCGACTGTGCAGGCGGCGGTTCAGGCCGACCACCTTGGCCCGCCCCAGTCGGTGGGGTCGGCTCCGGAGCCTTCTCCAAGATAACGACGTCGTCGCCGCTTCCTCCCAGCCCAGGCTGGGAGCCACTAGCTCCCCCTGGCGAGGGTCCCATGCCCCCAGGCGCCATGGTGCGCAGGGGGGTGACCATCAGAGCCTCCCCTGCCGCCACTTCGGCCTCGGCCTCTGCCTGGGCCTTGGCTGCGGCTTCGGCGAGCGCCTTCGCCGCCTCCTCCTCCCGAGCTGCCTGGGCGGCGGCTGCCCTCCGCGCCTCCGCCTCCCGCGCTTCCTGCTCCTCCCGCGCCTCCCGCGCGTTCCTTTCCGTCGCCTCTAGGGGGGCGACGCGGGGATCTACGCGGCGGGCGGTGCTCCCAGAGCCCCCTGGCGACTCGATGACGGAGCCGGCAGCCGCCCGCTCAAGTGACAGTGGAGCTCTGATCATTGAAGAAAAAACGAAGATTCAAGAACCACCGAAGGAAAGAAAAGAGGACAGTACGAAGAAAGAGAAAACTTACGCCGACATAGTCTGTGGCTGCTTCACCACTTTGCGGAAGCGAGCCGCCTTCGCAGCCGCCTCTTCCCGCCTGGTGGCCGCCGCCCCACCCCTGGGCTTCTTCGTCCGGCTCCCGAACATGCCCTGAGTAGCGCGACGTTTCTGGCCTCTACCCCGAGAAGGCTGCGCGCCGGAGGAGCCCGCGCCGCGTCCGGCTGCCGGCTGGCGGTGCGGGACGGCTTCGGCTTCGTCCTCGTCCGGCCAGTCGTCGAAGGTCGCGGTGAACCCAGAGCCGCCTGCTTCGTCGCCGGCTTGGCCGCCGGCCGGCTCGGCGGCATCCTCCATATGGACTGCCCCCAGGTCGGGGTCATCCTGGTCATGTTCGGTCCGGTCGGGGACGAAGCGAAGCTCCACGTCTGCCCCGCCGACCGGCCGGAGCAGAGGACTCTGTCAAAAAGAGCAAGCCGACAGAATTAGTGTCGGCCCAGAGGAACTCGGTGACAAAGCTGAGAGAGAGAGAAAAAGAGACGAGGGGAGCGTACCGCAGCCGGAGGATTGGCGCAGCTGTATGGCTCCTTGCCGAATCGCCAGTCGTCAAGAAGTTGGCAGTTGGCGAGGTAATTCACCATGTCAGCGGCGTTGGGCGGCGGCATCTCCTTGGTGCACATCCGGCTCGGATCGAGCTGGCCACTCATCTGACAGATCAGATGAGGCCGGCTTTGGAGCGGAAGGACCCGGCGCGTGACGAACGCGGCCAGGAGATCGGGCCCCGTCAGGCCCTCCGACTGGACCATCACCTGGAGGCGGGCGATGGCGGCGTTTCCTCACGGCGACAGCGTCACGGCCCGGAAGGACCACTGGGGCAGCCTGCCCGCCGGTGGGCCGGCTACGTAGGCCAGCAGGTTGAGGTAGTCGCCCCGGGGAGCGATGTTCCGCATGTAGAAGTATGACTTCTGCCACTTCTTCACCGATTGGATCAGCGTGATGACGGGGAAAGGGTTGTCGGCGCCTGACCTCCGCGACGCGATGAAGGCGGCGGTCTGAGCTGGCACGCCCTGCACGCGCGTGCCCAGCTTCGACTGGAAGAACTCCCCCCAGAGCTCGAGGGTGGGGAGGACGCCGAGGTAACCCTCGCACAGGGTGACGAAGGCCGACAGCAGCACCACCGTGTTGGGGGTGAGGTGGTGCGGCTGGAGCTGGTAGAAATCCAGCTAGGAGCGGAAGAAGGCGCTCACTGGCAGGCCGAAGCCGCGCAGGAAGTGCGAGCGGAAGACCACCCGCTCGCCCTCCCGCGGCGCCGGCCTGACTTCCTTCTCCAACGGAAGGCGGACCTCCACTTTGTCCGCGCTGGGCAGACGCCGGGTGTCGCGGAGGAAGTCGATGTGGTCGCTATGGATGATGGAGCCATCCCAATCCCCGCCAAGTTGCTCTACATGGGGAGGCATAGCGAAAGCAAGCACGGCGGCGGAGGAGCGTGCGGAGGAAGAGCGCGGTGGCGAGGCGCTGACGCGAGAACGAGCAAGGCAAGAAGACGGCTGGAAGCAGGAGGAGCGTGCGAGGACCTGCCGCCCTCCACCTCCCCCTACTTTTAGCCTCGCGCAGCTGAAGAGGTCGAACGTGGGGGGGAGACGTGGGATTAACTGTGCCCACTCCCCCCATGTCTCACGTTAATTGCACCTTAGTGCGAGCCGAAACTGCCGCACGGAACGTGCGGGCGGTTTCGGAATACAAAGGATCCGCGCCTGGGCCGGGGTGCGGACGTGGCGGGCCCCCACCTTATGGCGACGTCCCGTCACGCGCGTGGGCTGGCAGGCTTTCCAGCCACGTGGTACGCCGATGGCCCGAGGCCGGCCCGAGGCCCGGTGCACGTGCTTGCGGGTTCCCGCCCCCCGACTCCAGAAGAATTCGACTAAGGCGGCGCGCCTGACCAAGGCCGGCTCCCAGCTGCCGGCTTGTCACGATAGGAAGCTGATCGAGCTTCTTGAATCCCACTCCACCTCGAAGCCCAATCAGGTTCGGGGACTACTGTCGGAGTAAATGGCCACGGGTAGCCTAACCGACTACCCCTGGCTCTTTAGCAAAATTTTCAGGCCTTTGGGCCTTCAAGCACTCCAAGCATTTGGGCCGCCTTCCCCGGCCGGCTACCACTAAAGCCGACTCCCAGAAGTCGGCCCAGCCTCACCGACTCCTCCCCAAGACGACTACGGGGTGGCCGACTCCGAGAAGCCGGCCAAGACCGCAACCACTCCTACATAACGGCGACGTGATGGGGTGTGGCCACAGTGTGGCCCACTACCCCCAAAGCCCGAGGTGGGTGTGGCTACAGGAGGCCGTACGGGACGGACGTCTCCCGTGCGGCTCGGCACTGTAGCCATGCTGACCTCGACATCATCCACGACCCCCTCCTGTACGGCCCAAGGACTGCGGGCCCCTTCAGCCAGAGAGAGGCGTGAAGGCGGGCCGGCCTTTCCCAGCCGGCCGAGAGCATAGCCGGCCTCCAGAAGCTGGCTGATCCCTTCCTCGAAGCAGGAGTCCCATTAAGGAGACAAGACGAGGTAAGGTTACAGTGATAGCCCCCGAGGCGGCCCACTGTAGCCATGCTTACCTCGACGAAGCCCTCGTCATCACAGGCGCGGCTACAGTAAGCAGCCGCCGACAAGACCCTAGGCGGTGGGGCCGGCCTGTCGACCGAGTAGCCGGCAGCCGGCGGGACCCACCGGCCGGCGGGACCCAGCAGCCGGCGGAGAAGCCGGCGAGCGTAGACACTGACGGCTGGGACCAGATCCCAGTCGGATTACCATTGTACCCCCGGGGGGTAGGCCTATATAAACCCCCCGGAGCACCCATGCAAAGGGTTGGCTTCTAGGTTGGCTTCCAGTGCGCTTCTAAGCATAGCACCCACACACACCATAGATAGAGAGAAGCTAGAGCTGGCCTTGTCCTTCTTCTCCCTAGATCTCAACAGCTCTAGGAGCGATTGTAGCTACCTTTTATCGATCTAGTGATCATGCGGAGACCCCGCAGAGCAGGACTAGGGGTGTTATCTCCTCGGAGAGCCCCGAACCTGGGTAAGATTCGCCGGCGTGCATGTCTACGCCTCATCCCGTTTCCAGGCACCGGCGACGTTTTATTGGCTCCCACAATGATAAGCCATCCCTTGGCATATGTCGCATCAACCACCCGACACCGGATATATTGACGAACATGCTGCAACAGGCGTCTGTCTTGGAGGAACATCGTACCTTGATGGGTACAGTGGTTGAAAAGGTTTTGTCCGCGAAAAGCGGATTAAATGAAGCCTGCGCGAGCCTGCTAAGAGGCTTCGAGGTTTGTACATGTAGAATTTTTTATTGTGTTTTATTCACAAACCGCACCTGTGTATAGGAGCTTCCCCTGTGACTCGGATTGGCTTCCCGAGGGAGGCGATCAGAGGATCAAAAAAGATGTGTCCAGGAAATAATATGAAGAATTGAAACGCAGGCTGTCACCTTCCTGGCGTCCGCCCAGACTACAGAAGTTGCTGATCTGGAGCGGAAGCTTGATGTGGCAGAAGATAACCTTACGCTTATCAACAGGCGTCTTGACGAGTCACAAGGTATGTTTTTGGGGCATTCCTTACAAGCCCATGCTTTGTAATTTAAGCATGACGCGAAATATTGTATACTGAGATATGCATGACTGCAGATGGTGCCACCGCGGTTGAGGTCCTTCAGGCTGAGCTGGCCCAAGCCAAGGAACAGGCCCGGGTTGATAATGCGGATGCCGAAAAGGCGTCTGCCGAGTTAAAGGCCGAACAGGCTGCTCGGCGCCAATGCGAGGACAGAACATCCACGATGGCGCATGAGCTAAAGGATGCCTCTAGCCGCTGTGAATTCCTCGAGAAGGATAATAAAGCCAAAACGGCTGATCTTGACAAGGCCTTATGAGAGGCGAAAGAAGTACGGTCCGAATCTAGAGCGACTCGGGAGGAGATCCGACAAGCTGGGGAGATCGCGGCTGGTAAGCCCTTTTTATTGCAAACTAAGTTTGGCGATCCGGATTATGCTCCGCTTAATCAAGTGTGGAGTTCTCCAGACGCGTTGTTGGACTTGCCAAAGAGTGCTTCCGATGCGGCGCAGTTTTATCAAGCGCAAGAAGGGCATGTGACGGAGAAAATTTTCTGGTCACAATTCGGTGCGTCCAAACGCCCACTGCTGCTGAACGAACAGATGATCCAACGGGCCGAGCTCCACAGACTATCCTTTTCTGCCATGAAGGACGTCGTGATCGGACTGTGGCCGAACGAGCCAATTCCGGATAGTTACTTTGGTTTGGTGCGGCGACTTGCTGACGCGGTGCCGCGTATCGACGTCGTTAAGCGGTCAGCGTGCATTGAAGGTGCACGGATGGCCTTTGCCTGTGTCAAGACATACTGGGCGAAGATGAAGGCCATGGATATTGTAGCGAAGGGTCCACCCAAGGGCAAGGACCATCACGCACCAGAGCATTATTTCGAGGATGTCCTGGAGGGTGCCCGCTTGATAGAGGGTCAATGCTCGAAAAACATGATATTCGAGTGAAACGTATGGAATTTTGTAAGAGACAATATTATAATAAGGCTATGTTTTGTAGTTTTGCCTAAAACTTTTGTTCCTCCTGTGCGGCTGTCTTTGCATTAATCTGAAAGTTTTCCAGTCGTCGGCTTCAGCCCCCTCGTATAAAGTACGGGGGTGTTCGGAAAAGCATTTGATCACTCTTAATTCAACGTCTTGGTCCATTAAGGAGGTGTCAATGCGGTGAACTAGGCAATCGGACTATAGGGTGTTAACACTTTCACTTAGCCATAGGAGTTTTATGGTGGGACTACGATATAGCCCTAGTATGTATAAGGCTTATTCCAATATGCTGCGTTACATGTATGACCTAAAAAAGGCCCTTCGTATAATACGGAGGAAATCGCGAAGATTCGGATAAGTCATCGAGTGGTTGACCAGCTCTCGCCGCATCATGACAGTCATTTTCGGCTTTCTCTACTGAGGTGCTTGACCAGATGAACCGGAAGCACAATCGCAGTAGTTCTGCCTTTACTACGCTAGTCGATAGAGCGGAACGTAAGGTAGCAAGCACAGGAGCTGGGCAACCCAACTATTGACCCAAGTCATGATTTGGAGCCGATGCATATAAGGCCGAACTCGCGATGCCGAAGTATGCTATAAAGCTGTTCGGACTTGTCGGCAACTCATTTGTTCCCATACCGAGCCCCTGGCAATTTTTTTAAGCCGAGGTGTGTGAAACATCCAAAGGAGCAAAATTCAGTTCTTTTGAGGAAAGTGAATGTTGAATACGGATTATGTTCACTGGAACCTGAGTGATATGCCAATCATCATTTTATAGATAGTAAAGCCACAACCCTGGCTATTTGACATGCCAGGGGTCGACGGCTGAGGAAACATGCATTTTACAGGCTCGCAAAATAGAGAGTGCGGTCTACCAAAAATTGTTTTGGACCTCCTGTCGCACGTCTGCGCCACCTTTTCTCGGTGAAAGGGCTCCTTTAACAGGAGTAGCCCCTGGGTGAATTTATGAATCGAACTCCGAGAGAGCCCGTGAGATGAACGACCTTTGAACCACCTGTGGTAAAGGGTAAAAAGAAAGAGTAGTTAGAAAAGGAAAAGTAAGGAGGTTATGGGAGTACTTGTAGGGCTGTCCGTATAGTGCTTCTGCCGATGCCCATGGTATTTTGAGTGCATAGTTATGTATGCACGGTACAGATTTCGCAGGTATATTAAGCGGGCGGCGGAAGCCGAACTGTTAGTCAAACTCCGAAATTGGTCGATCCTGATGAATGGAGACCGGCGGCTTAATGGCCGACAAGGTATGCGGTTTGATAAGACCACTTTGTACTTTGGCTGAAGTAGCCGTAGTGTGATCCTCTATCCGAAGGGGGCGTTTCTTGCACTCCCCTGTAGAGTTGTGTGTCGTGAATACCATGTTCACTGTGTTTACTCCGGGGGAAAATTGTTTTTGACACCCGGTTTTCGGTTGGTGAGTATCTTCGTCGCCGCTATCACCGGGCGGCCTCTTCCCCTTGTTGTCGGCATTGAGCTTGCCGGCTTGTTTGAAGACCCAACAGCTTCTGTTGGTGTGATTAGCTGGTTTATCGGGGTTGCCATGAATCTGGAAGGGCTGATCCAATATCTTGTCTAAATTGGATGGTCCATCTCTGTTTTCCTTGAATTGCTTTTTCCGTTGACCAGGTTTGGGGCCGTTGAATCCGGCGTTGACCGCCGTGTCATGTGTTCTTTCATTATCATTGCGACGTTCGTGTTTACTTCATCGTGGCTTGCCATTGCCGTCTTGGACTTCGGAAGTGCCCGGATCGCTGTCTATGTTGCTTCTACGAGTGAGCCAGCTGTCTTCTCCCACGCAAAAGCGGGTCATTAGAGCAGAAGGGCTGACATGGATTTTGGTTTTTCTTGAACGAGGTGGCGGGCGAGCCATTCATCCCGGACACTGTGTTTGAAGGCCGCTAGGGCCTCCGCGTCCGGACAGTCGATGATTTGGTTCTTTTTAACTAAGAACCTAGTCCAGAGCTTCCTGGCTGACTCTCCGGGCTGCTTGACAATGTGACTTAAGTCATCGGCATCCGGTGGCCGGACATATGTTCCTTGGAAGTTGTCGCGGAAGGCGTCTTCCAAGTCCTCCCAGTTGCCATTATAGTTTTCAGGCAGACTATTTAACCAGTACCGAGCTGCTCCTTTGAGTTTTAACGGTAGGTATTTGATGGCATGGAGGTCATGTCCGCGGGCCGTATGGATGTGGAGAAGAAAATCCTCGATCCACACCGCGGGATCAGTTGTTCCATCATATGACATGGATAGGTTTAAACCCTTCTGGGAATTCATGCTCCATTACTTCGTTAGTGAAGCTGAGTGGGTGTGCGGCGCCTCTATATTGGGCCATGTCGCAGTGTTCAGCCCGGGCGTGACTAGACTTGTCACGTCCGAATAGGTGGCCGATGTTGCATGTTGAGGCACGTCCTCATGATCCGTAGATCGTTCTGGTATGCTCTGCTCTACTGTCCAGGTCCTGCCAAGGGTCGTGTGTGTGACCCCGAGCTGTTTTATCTCCGTTTTTTCATTGGGGTGAGGCGGGCTGCTATTCGGCTTGAGTTGCCGCTTTATCCCGACCGATTAGTGGTCGGTCGGCCGCATTGTCCCGACCGCGTGGTACAGGTTCCGTCGCCTGCTCATCGAACTGAGGTACAATCTACGCCTCGGGTTACCCTTGGCTGGGCGCTTGAGGCTGTATTCTTCGGCTGCTAGGATATCTGTCCGTCTATCGTGGAGCAGGTCTTGGTCAGCTTGAAGCTGCTGCTGCTTCTTTTTCAAGCTCCTTGCAGTGGCTATTAGCCGGCGTTTAAAACGCTCTTGCTCGAGAGGTTCCCCAGGCACGATGAAATCCTCGCTGCCGAGGCTCTCCTCATCCTCGGAGAGGGGAAGATAATTACTGTCCTCCGAGTCTTCGTGTGTCGCCTGTTCATCAGGGCTAAGGTGCCCGTCTTCCCGTTCATCTTGTTCGGAGGTTGCCTCAATAGGGCCCTCATTGTCTCCGGCATCGTCCGGGGTATTGTTTTCTCCGGTGCCGTTATTGCTATCTTTTGCACGACGTGACTTAGAATGGCGCCGCTGCCGCCAGCGTCTGGGCTGTGTCTCAGGAGGTTTATCCTCAACTGGATCTTCTTTGTCATCGTCGTTAGTTTCTTTAGGTGTATCCACCATGTATACATCGTGCGAAGAGGTGGCCGTCTAGCTGGTGAACGGCGGGTTTTGGCACTACTCCTCATCGGCATCGTCGTCCAAACCATTGATGTCTTCGGAACCGTAATCGAGCATGTCGGTTAAGTCTTCGACAGTGGCTATGAAGTGGGTGGTGGGTGGGAGTCGAAATTCCCCGTCATCGGCCTCCAGTTCGGAACGGATATAATTCGGCTAAGGATAGATTTTTTTAATGAGTTTAGTACGTCGCCTAATGGCGAGTGTCGGAAGATGTCTGCGGCGCTAAATTTGATGATCGATGATTGATCCAGCCCGACGTGCGCGGACACGCATGGTTCGGAACTTATGGCCGGAGATGAGTCCGAGGTTCCGGAGACACAGATATCTGTGTACGGCTCCAACGCCGTGGAGTCTGTGGCTTCCGTGGCGGGGTTGAGCTTCCCGACCTCGGATGGCGCGATCTGCTCCGGATCTATGGCCGGAGTAGTTATAGGTGCAATTTCCTGAGCATGGTCCGATGACAGATTTAAGTCATGTTCATCGTAGGGACAGGGAGCGGCTGTCGTGGTCTCAAAGCCGTCGAAGATCAAGTCTCCGCGGATATCCGCGACATAGTTCAAGCTCCCAAATCTGACCTGATGGCCAGGGGCGTAGCTGTCGATCTGCTCCAGATGGCCAAGCGAGTTGGCCCGCAGTGCGAAGCTGCCGAACACGAAGATCTGTCCGGGGAGGAAGGTTTCCCCTTGGACAGCATTGTCGTTGATGATTGGAGGAGCCATCAAACCTTTTGAGGATAGCACAGTGGAACTCTCAATGAAAGCACCAATGTCGGTGTCGAAACCGGCGGATCTCGGGTAGAGGGTCCCGAACTGTGTGTCTAAGGTCGATGGTAACAGGAGACGGGGGACACAATGTTTACCCAGGTTCGGGCCCTCTCTATGGAGGTAATACCCTACTTCCTGCTTGATTTATCTTGATGAATATGAGTATTACAAGAGTTGATCTACCACGAGATCGTAATGGCTAAACCCTAGGAGTCTAGCCTGTCTGACTATGTCTGCATATATGTTGCCTCTACGGACTAAACTCTCCGGTATATATAGACACCGGGGGGATCTAGGGTTACATAAGGTCGGTTACAGAGAAAGGAATCTTTATATTTGGCCGCCAAGCTCGCCTTCCACGCCAAGGAGAGTCCCATCCAGACACGGGTAGAGTCTTCGGTCTTCGTGTCTTCACAGCCCATTAGTCTGGCCCATGTACAATAGGTCGGACGCCCGATGACCCCTTAGTCCTGACTCCCTCACCCCAGTTGCTCATCTCTTCCTCCATTCCGCCTGCCTCTTCTACTTCCTCCTTGCTTCACCGCCTTGGTGTGACACCCATGGCGCCGCTAAGGAGACTCTTTGCCGCTGAGAAAGGAAAAGCCCCCCGCGAAGAGCTAGGGACACTCCCACCAAAGAAGAGGCTGGCCCACTCGTGCGACGTCGTCGTGAGGCAGGAGGTGACGAGGCCTTGGTACAGGCGGCCTCCCCCTGGCTACCCGCTGCCCTTGTACGCCCAGGCGCAAGGCTCCGGAGGGGGAGGCAGCGGCTCACGCCACTCGCCTCTCGGCCGCGGTGGCCATGCTGTAGCGGCACGTGCCGCCGCCCCACGAACTCACGCAGGGATCCTCGCGCGAACTCGTGGTGTGGGCGGCGATGCCACCCCGCACGTGGATCCGATTCCCGCAGTTCTTCGCTGAGGAGATGCCGCCGAGGGGGCCACTCGAGTTGTGGCTGCAGCACACCGAGTGCGTCACCCCGGCGACGGGAGCAGAGGTCGAGGTCGTCTCCTCGGGTAAGATCTTCATGACCCGTGGATGGGGCGAGGTCGCCCGCGCCTGCCGCTCGGAGGGCGCCCTCACCATCCACTTCGAGTACGACGGCGCCTCCACGATGTTGCTCAAAGTCTTCGACGAGGAAGGCCGCCACCTGGAGTGCTGCCCTGGAGGGGGCCGCCAGGACGGCGTAGCGGCAGGCGCCAGGCCTGCCCTTGGCCCTGCCAACAGCCCCTCCAGCAGCAGCGGCGGCTCCTGGGGGGCTAGCGATTCCCCCGAGCCTGATGAGACTCCGGAGATGAGTGACGACAGCTACATGCCCTCGAGCTCTCGCCGTGCCCGGAGCGCAGCAGCGGCGTCCGCCCGTCGTCGCCGATGATCTGAATGGGGTTGGCGTCGGCCTCCCGTGGCCCACTGTTGATGATGGCGTTGGTGGCGACACTTGTAGATACGACTTCTGATAGTCTTCTTCTTTTGTTCCCTGTGAGGAATTGAGATGAACCCCATGGGGGCGTGTAAAGAATTCGTAGTGCCTTTTGTGTCAATATCGTTCTCGTTACGAAAATTTATGATTGCGTGTCTTGCTTCGGCTTGGTCCCCCTTTCCAACCTCGCGGTAGCTTAGCACTCTACGCTGACAGGTCCCAGTCCCCAGGCAGGCTTCAGCCGTCACCGGTATGCCAGGTCGCGATGTCGTAGTCAAGGCCAGGAGGTGAGCGGCCCGAGGTCGGTGAGAGCTCCTGAGGCGTGATGCTCAAGAGGTCCCCTTTAGCATGCAAGCAAATCCCTGAAGGCAGGAAAGGAAGGCGGTGTCGTTGTAGCAAGGCTGCAAGAGCTGGAAATCATGTGTCACAGCGATGGGCTGGCTTGAGTGCGTGACTTATCTTAGCGATCCTGGGTCGATCCCTTGTGCAACGCCCGATTCGTGCGTCAGCAGTGCTGGTGTGGCTAGGTTAGGCTCGTGCGAGCTTCCCCCTATTTTCATGCTCTTCTATGTGCTCTGCGTCCTCGGGTCCCGGCCCTCGAGCGAGCTCAGCCGCCGCTGGTATGCCAGGTTGCGGTGTCGCGGTCAAGGCCAGAGGTGAGGGCTGGAGAGCCAGTAAGAGCTCCAGAGGCGTGATGCTCAAGAGTGTCGGGTGGTAGGTGCGACATATGCCAACGGGTGGCTTATCATGGTGGGTGCCAGTAAGACGTCGCCGGTGCCTGGAAACGGGATGAGGCGAAGACATGCACGCCGGCGAATCTTACCCAGGTTCGGGGCTCTCCATGGAGATAACACCCCTAGTCCTGCTCTGCGGGGTCTCCGCATGATCTCTAGATCAGAAAGAGTAGCTACAAATGCTCCTAGAGCTGTTGGGTTCAAGGGAGAAGAAGAGCAAGGCTAGCTCTTGCTTCCCTCCCTCTATGGTGTGTGTGTAACTCTAAGAAGCCAACCCTTTGCATGAGTGCCCCGGGGGGTTTATATAGGCCTACCACCCGGGGTACAATTGTAATCCGGCTGGGCGCGGGTCCCAGTCGTCAGTGTCTGCGCTCGCCGGCTTCTCCGCTGGCCGTTGGGGCCCGCCGACTGGTGGGTCCCGCCGGCTGCCGGCCTCTTGGTCAACAGGCCGGCCCCACTGCCTAGGGTCTTGTCGGCGGCTGCTTACTGTAGCCTCGTCCCTGATGACGAGGGCATGGTCGAGGTAAGCGTGGCTACAAAGTGCCGCCTCGAGGGCTCTCGCTGTAGCCTTACCTCGTCTTGTCTCCTTAATGTGGCACATGCTTCGAGGGAGTGGGTAGCCGGCTTCTGGGGGCCGGCTACGCCCATGGCCGACTGGGGGAGGCCGGGCCGCCTTCATGCCTCTCTCTGGCTAAAGGGGCCCGCCGCCCGTGGGCCGTACTGGCGTTGGTCGTGGATGACGTTGAGGCCAGCATGGCTACAGTGCCGAGCCGGACGGGAGATGGCCGTCCCGTACGGCGTCCTGTGGCCATGCTTGCCTCGGGCTTCGGGGGTAGTGGGCCGCACTGTGGCCACACTCCGTCTTGTCACCGTTATGTGGGTGTAGTTTTGGTGGGTGCGGTCTTGGCCAGCTTCGTGGAGTCGGCGCGCTTCATGGTTGGCTCTTGGAAGTCGGTCCTCTTGGCGCCGACTTCCTGGAGTCGGCCATCTCGCAACCATCTTGGGGGAGGTTACCGGGGCCGGGTCGCCTTTGGGGAGCCGGCCCCAGCGGTAGTCGGCCAGGGGAAGTCGGCCCAATGCTTCGAACGCTTGAAGGCTCGATCGGCCTGATAATTTTTGAAGAACCATGGGTAGTCGGTTAGGCTACCCGTGGCCATTTACTCTGACAGTAGTCCCCGAAGCTGATTGGGCTTCGAGGTTGGGTGGGAGTCGAGAAGCTCAATCAGCTTCCTATCTTGACGAGCCAGCAGCTCGGAGCCGACTTTCTTTGGGGGCGCCGTCTCGGCGAAAATTTTGGAGTCGGAGGACGGGAGCTGAACAGCGCGCGCACCGGGCCGCGGGCCGGCCACTTGCCGCCTGCGGACCACGTGGAAAAAAAGCCTACCAGCCCACGCGCGCGATGGGACGTCGCCACAGGGCTGGGGCCCGCCACGCGCACGCCCGGGCCTAGGCGTGGATTCTCTGCGGCCCGAAGCCGCCCGCACGTCTCCCTGCGGCGGTTTCGGCATGCTTTTAGGGTGTAATAATCGCGAGGCGTGGGGGGAGTGGGTGTAGTTAATCCCACGTCGCACCCCACGCCCTGCCTCCCCGGCTTCACCTTGCGAAGCTATAAGTAGGGGGAGGGGGAGAGCGGCAGGCTCTCGCACGCTCCTCCTCTTTCCACCGTCTTCTTCCTCCTGCCTTTTCTTGCAACAGCGCCTCGCCGCCGCGCAGTTCCACCACTCGCTCCTCCGCCGCCGCGCTCGTTCTCGCCAGCCCCACGCCACGATGCAGTACGGCGGGGATTGGGACGGCTCCAACGTCCACGAGGATCACGTCGAATTCCTCCGCAAGACGCGGCGGCTGCCCGGCGCGGACAAGGTGGGGGTCCGTCTCGCGCCGGCGAAGGAGATTACGCCGGAGCCGCAGGAAGGCGAGCGGGTAGTCTTCCGCTCGCATTTCTTGCGCGGCATTGGCCTGCCCGTGAGCGCCTTCTTCCGCTCTTGGCTCGAGTTCTACCAACTCCAGCCGCACCACCTCCCCCCGAACACGGTGGTGCTGCTGTCCGCCTTCGTCACCTTGTGCGAAGGCTACCTCGGCGTCCTCCCTACCCTCGAGCTCTGGGGGGAGTTCTTCCAGTCCAAGCTGGGCATGCGCATGCAAGGCGTGCCGGCTCAGAGTGGCGCCTTCATCGCGATGCGGAGGGTGGCTGCCGACAACCCCTTCCCCGTCATCACGCTGATCCAGTCGGTGAAGTTATGGCAAAAGTCATACTTCTACATGCAGAACGTCGCCCCGCAGGGCGACTACGTCAATCTGCCGGCTTATCTAGCCGGCCCACCGGCGGGCAGCCGGCCCCAGTGGTCCTACGGGCCGTGACGCTGATGCCGGCTGGAACCGCAGCCGTCGCCCGAGTGCGAGCGATGGTCCAGTCGGAGGGCTTGTCGGGGCCCGATCTGCTGGCCGCCTTTGTCACGCGCCGGGTACTCCCGCTCCAGAGCCGCCCTCATCTGATCTGTCAGATGAGCGGCCAGCTCGATCCGAGCCGGATGTGTACCAAAGACATGTCGCACGACGAGGTGGCCTACACGGTGAACTACCTTGCGAACTGCAAACTCTCCGCAGAGTGGCAGTTCGGCAAGGAGCCATATTGCCGAGCCAATCCGCCGCCCACGGTATGTTCTCCTTGTCTCTTTCTCTTTTCTCAGTTTTGTCGCCGAGTTCCTTTTGGCCGACTCTGACTAGTCGGCTTGTCTCGACAGAGCTCTCTTCTTTGGCCTGCAGGCGGGTCGGACGCGGAGCGCCGATTCGTCCCCGACCGGACGGAGCACGATATGGAGGACCCTGACTTGGGGGCGGCCGCTATGGACGACAACACCGAGGCGGGCGGTGGCCGAGCCGGCGGCGAAGCAGGCGGCTCCGGGCTTGGAGTCAGCTTCGACGACCGGCCGGACGACGATGAGGCTGAAGTCGTCCCACACCGTCAGCCGGCGTCTGGCCACGGCGCGGGTTCCTCCGCTGCGTCGCCTACTCGGGGCAACGGGCAAAAGCATCATGTCACGCAGGGTTTGTTCAGCAGTCGGCCAAAGAAGCCCGGAGGCGGGGCAACGGCGACTAGGCGGGAGGAGGCGGCCGCGAAGGCGGCCCGCTTCCGCAAGGCGGTGAAGCAACCGCAGACGGTGTCGGCGTAAGTACATACTCCTTCGTGTACTCTTTTTTCTTTTTTTTTGGTAGCTCCTGAATCCTTGTCTTTTTCTCCAAACAACCAGAGCTCCATTGTCGCTCGAGCGGGTGGCTGCCGCCTCCGTCGTTGGGTCGCCGGGAGGATCTGGGAGCACCACTCGCCGTGTGGACCCCCGTGCCGATCTTCTGGCGGCGACGGAGCGGAACGCGCGGGAGGTGCGGGAGGCGCGGGAGGCGGAGGCGGCGAAGGCGGCCGCCGCCAAGGCGGCGCAGGAGGAGGAGGCGCCGAAGGCGCGCGCTGACGCCGCAGCCAAGGCCCAAGCAGAGGCTGCAGCTGCGGCGATGGCGGAGGGGGCCTTGTTGGTCACCCCACTGCGCGTCGCAGCGCCTGGGGCCCCGGAGCCTCCGCCAGAAGAAGCCGGCGATGACCAGCCGGGGCTGGAGAGGGATGACGACGTCGTCATCCTGGAGAGGGCGCCGGTACCGACCCCGCCGACTGGGGCGGCTCAAGGCGGCCGGCCTGATCTGCCGCCTGCGCAGTCGGCGGGGGGCGAGCCGGCCGCGAGGACTGAGCTGGCGGTCCGGATGCCGCCGAGCCGGCGCGCGGGGAAGGCTGCGTCAGAGCCACAGAAGGCTGCGTCGGAGCCGCAGCCGGCCGCGGGCTCCAGCTCGTCGGCCCAGGATGTGGAGGTGGCCAGCGCCACCTCAGGGTGGACGCCGGGCGGAGGGACGGCGGTGATGAACGTGGCCGCGCAGGACGTCCGGACTCGGCTCCAGGCCCAGGCTACGGCGCTGAGGCGATACACCGACGAATTCCTTGTGACGCGGGCAGCCATCCGGGTTAGTCTTCTTATCTTGCTTCTTCCTGATCTTGGTTTCTTCCGTGGGGGCGCGTCAGCGCACCCACTGGGTGTAGTCCCCAAGTTCCGAGTCGGCTGCTGAGCAGGCGGCTTGGAACTTCTTAGTGGATTTAGCTTGGCTATTCTTGTTCTTACTTCGATCTTCTGCCTGTCTTGCAGGACTACCACAATCTTCGCGCGGCTGCCTTCAACTCCCAGGCTCGGGAGCTGACCCAGAAGACCGCCGACCTAACTGAGAGCCGGGGTGAGTTCTTTGTTCTTTATCTCACGTGGGGGCGCGTCAGCGCACCCACTGGGTGTAGTCCCCGAGATTCGGGCCGACTGCTGAGAAGTCGGGTCGGATCTTCCTTGACGACTTCCTCTTATTGTTTCTTCTTTTTCTGCCGCCCCTGCAGCGGCCAACGCTAGTCTGAGGGCACAGCTGGGAGGGTCTCAGACTGCCCTTCGTGCCATGGAGGCCGAGTTTGCCGCCTTGGTGCAGGAACGTGACCGCCTGGCCAAGAGGTTGGCCGACCAGGAGGAGGGCCACAAAGCGGCTCTGAAGGCAGTGCAGGACCGCGAAGCCGCCCTCTAGGCCGAGTACGAGACAGAAGCGGCTGGCTGGGCTGAAGCAAAGCAGACTCTGATCAATGGCTATGGCCAGATCGAAGACCTGGTTGACGGTAAGCCGCCTACTTCTTCGTCCTTTCTTGCCGTCTGCCGCTTCCGGCTCATTTTCTGACTTGGTGTTTTCTCATCTTTCTCTTTCTTTCTTGCGCAGAGTACTTCCCTGGCTACTCTACCGCCGCCAACCAGATCATCGAGGCCCGCCGCCAAGCACGAAGGCAGGCTAGCGCCGAGATTGCACCCAACGCTGGCCGTTCGCTGGAGGAGCAGCTCTTGGCGATCCAGGCCCGTCTCCAGCCGGCGCACCGACTGCTCCGCCGGCTTCAGCGTGCTGGGGCGCAAGTATTGGCCACCCTCTGGCCCGGCGAAGTGGTTCCCCGCACCCCCAGTCGGACTGCCGACTGGCTGGAGGTGGCAGTCGGCCGCTTTGAAGCCTGGAAGGCTTCGGCGGCTCGGTCCGGCGCCAGGCGGGCGCTGGAGTTCGTCAAGGCCTGGTATCCCGGCCGGAGTCTGGACTAGCTGGCTACCTGGCGGCAGCAGGCCGACACGGAGCTGGAGCCGGCGCGGCCGGCTATCATCCGGCGGGCTTCGGCGATCACCGACTACACCGACACCAGCGCCTTCGCCCCTGAGGTAGATGACAACGGTGTCGCCCAGCCGGAGAAGTGGTTTGGGCTGAACCCGGCAGACGGTGAAGACTCGGCCGAGGAGATCGACTCCTGCGACGAGGGCGAGGAGGAGGAGGAGGAGGGTGAAGACGCCGGGCCGGATGGTGGAGCCGCCGGCCAGCCTCAGCCTGACCGCGCCTCCAGCACCACGTCACGCGCGGGTGCGTTGCCTGCCACCGGTGGTGACCAAGCCGAGACCTGCCAATCGGCCAGTCCTTCAGCCGGCGACGCCATCTCCACCGACCAGCCTGGCTCCCGCACCGCGCCTTAGTCTAGTCTGCTATCTTTTGTTTTCCTGTCTTGTCACTTTTGGAACAATATTCTGTTAAGTCTGCACAATTCCACCCACTGGGGGTGTATTCGAACTATGTCGATTGCCGGCCTGTTGGGGGCTTTATATGTATATATGACTATGCATGCGTTTGGCTTTTCCTCGTTCTTTGCTTTTCATCCTTCTGCTGTTTCCTTTGCCGCCCTCCCTTGGTTGCCGCCTCCCCAGTCAGATAGTTGCTCTGCAATCTGTGGCTGGAGAAGCGCTTGGCCAATTGGGAGGGCAAGTACTCTAGCTTTGTTGGATTATAGCTAAGTGTTTAGGAAGCCGGCCAGTCGGCTGTTCTGACAGCCGGCGGGCGTGGTTGGAGGCCGTCTTTTTGCTATATAAGTTCATTAGTCCTTAGCCGTTTTTCGTGTGGGCATCCTTTCTGCCTTGGCTCTTGCTAGTCGGACAGTCGGTTCTTTGAGCTGCGACTTTCAACAAGAGAGGACTCGGGAGCCGGCACACTACTTGTCTGACTTCAGGTACAACTTTTAATATAGCTCAAGTCGGCCAGTCCCCGGGCCGACTAGTCGAACCCGGTGCCAGACAAGAAATCAAATGTAATAATACATTCATTGATATGACACTGGTCACTCATAGATGAATAAAGGCAGTCCCCGAGTGCTCCTCGGGGAGCCTGTTGTTTCATAGTTAATACAAAAGGGTAGCATGATACATACTGCTTTCAACTGTAAAAGCTTCTCAGGAGATTCGCGTCCCATGGTCGCTCCGACTCCTTGCCAGAGTCATCTCTCTTGCGTGCTCTTGGTTTTTGTGCGTCGATCAAGTAGTAGGAGTCGTTGCCTAGTGCCTTGCTGATGACGAAGGGGCCTTCCCAAGGGGCCGAGAGCTTGTGCTGGCCGACTGTTCGCTGGAACAGCCGAAGCACAAGGTCGTCCTCTTGGAAGGATCTTGGCTTGACCTTGCGGTTGTGGTAGCGGCGCAACCCTTGCTGGTAGATGGCGCACCGGCTGAGCGCTAACAGCCGGCCTTCTTCTAATAGGTCGACGCCGTCTTCTCTTGCTTCCTTGGCCTCCGCCTCCGTGTACATGGTGACCCGAGGCGAGTCGAACTCGATGTCGGTTGGGATGACAGCCTCGGCACCATATACAAGGAAGAACGGAGTGAAGTCGGTTGACTTGTTGGGGGTAGTACGTAGACTCCAGAGGACAGCCGGCAGCTCATCGAGCCAGCAGCCGGCCGACCGCTCCAGTGGTACAACCAGTCGGGGCTTGATGCCGGAGAGGATGAGTCCATTTGCTCGCCGCCGTTTGACTGCGGGTGGGCAACGGACGCTAAGTCCAGTCGGATGCCCTGCGTCGCGCAGAAACGTGCCAGTGCTCCTTTGGCAAAGTTTGTGCCATTTTCGGTGATGATGCTGTGCGGTACGCCGTACCGATTAGTGATGTCGGTGATGAATGTTACGGTAGTCGGCCCGTTCAGCTTCTTGATCGGCTTCGCTTCGATCCACTTTGTGAACTTGTCCACGGCGACGAGCAAATGTGTCAAGCCGCCGCGGGCTGTCTTGAAAGGACCCACCATGTCCAGTCCCCAGACGGCAAAGGGCCAGGTGAGGGGAATGGTCTTGAGTGCAGAAGCCGGAAGGTGTTGCTTGGAACTGAAGACTTGGCATCCTCTGCAGCTCTTGACTATCTCTTTGGCATCTTCCAAAGCAGTCGGCCAAAAGAAACCATGGCGGAAAGCCTTGGCCACAATTGATCTTGAGGCTGCGTGGTGGCCGCATTCGCCTTGATGGATATCCTTGAGGATTGCCACTCCTTTTTCTGGCTCGACACAATGCTGGAAGACTCCAGTGACGCTGCGCTTGACAAGCTCTCTGTTGATTATTGCATATGCCCCGGCTCGTCGTTGCACTAGTCTTGCTGAGATCTCATCAGCCGACAGCTCTCTGCTGACTAGGAACTTGAGGATGGGCTTGTCCCATGATGGAGCTGTGACTTCTTCTTCTGTTAGGACGGCCACCATGACTCGGGTGGGTGGGTCAGGTGGCGTGGAATTGGAGTCGGCCACCGCTTCTTGTGTTGCTGCAGTCCCCGGGCCGACTGCTGCAGTCCCCGGGCCGACTGCTGCAGTCCCCGGGCCGGGTTCTGAAGTCCCCAGGCCGGGTGCGACTACGGCAGTCCCCGGGCCAGTTGTCGAAGTCCCCGTGCCGCCTGCGGGGTTCCTCCAGTCGGATCCGGCTGCATCTGGCGCAGGCGGTACGAAGATAGAGTCCAACTCTGGAGACGGTTTGATGGACGGCTTGAGGAGGCGCTGGAGGGAGACGCCGGTCGGTATAGCCTGTCGGGTGGAGCCGATCCGTGCCAGGGCATCTGCTTGGTCGTTGTCGGCCCTTGGTACGTGAAGGAACTCGCACCCTTCGAAGTACCCGCTGATCTGCTGGACGAGGAATCGATAGCTCGCCATGTTCGCGTCCTTGGCGTCCCAGTCGCCAGACGACTGCTGGACCACCAAGCCTGAGTCGTCGTAACACAGGATCCGGCGTATGCCGAGCTCTTTGGCTAGCCGGAGCCCATGTACGAGCGCCTCGTATCAGGCCACGTTGTTGGAGGCGGCGAAGTGGATCTGCAGCGTGTATCTGAGTTTGTCGCCTTTGGGAGAGGTGAGGACGATGCCGGCTCCCAAACTGGTGCGCATCTTGGACCCGTCGAAGTGCATCCGCCAATGGGTAGAGTCGGGAGCCGGCGGTAGGTACTGGGTCTCGGCCCAGTCGATGAGGAAGTCGGCCAATGCTTGGGACTTGATGGCGGTGCTGGGTTGGTAGAAGATCGTGTATGGTGCCAATGCAATGGCCCATTTAGCCACCCGGCCAGATGCATCCCGGCTGCCTATGATCTCGGCGAGCGGGGCGGTGCACACGACCGTGATGGGATGCTCTTGGAAGTAGGGCTTTAGCTTCTTGGCGGCGAAGTACACCCCATAGCACATCTTCTGGTAGTGCGGGTAGTTTTGCTTTGAGCTGGAGAGTACTTCGCTTAGGTAATACACCGGCCTCTGGACTAGCTGGGCTCGGCCTTCTTCCGGGCGCTGGACCACAACAACTGTACTGACTACTCGGCTAGTCGCGGCAATGTAGAGGAGCATGGGCTCCTTCTCAGTCGGTGCCGCCAGGACAGGTGGAGTAGTCAGCATCTTCTTCAGCTCATGGAAGGCTTGGTCGGCTTGGTCATTCCACTCGAAGTGAGTGGACTTCCTCATGAGTCGGTACAGGGGGAGAGCCTTTTCTCCTAGTCGGCTGATAAAGCGATTTAGGGAGGCCAGGCACCCGGTGAACTTCTGCACATCTCACAATTTGGTGGGAATCTCCATCCTCTCGATGGCCTTGATCTTCATAGGGTTGCACTCGATGCCGCGTTCGGAGACCAGGAAGCCTAGCAGCTGGTCGGCTGGTACTCCGAACACGCATTTCTCGGGGTTGAGCTTGATTTGGAATCGGCACAAGTTGGCGAATGTTTCTTTGAGGTCCTCCAGCAGGGTGCCACGCTTCTCTGTCTTCACCACAATGTCGCCTACGTAGACGTGGGCATTTCTGCCGAGTTGCTTGAGGAGGCATTTCTGCATGCAACGCTGAAAAGTGGCACCGGCATTCCTCAGGCCGAATGTCATAGTCAGGTAACAGAAAGCTCCAAATGGTGTGATGAAGGCAGTCTTCAGGCGGTCTGCTGGGTCCAACTTGATCTGATGGTACCCTGAGTAGGCATCCAAAAAACTCAACAGCTCGCATCCGGCTGTGGAGTCTATCACGTGGTCAATCCGTGGCAAAGCAAACGGATCCTTGGGGCAGGCCTTGTTCAGGCTGGTGTAGTCTATACACATACGCCACTTGTTATTCTTCTTCAATACCAGAACTGGGTTGGCTAGCCACTCTGGAAAAAACACTTCCATAATAAAGCCGGCGGCAAGGAGCCGGGCTATCTCTTCTCCTACGATTCTTCGCTTCTCTTCTGACAGTCGGCGGAGGGGCTGCTTGACCGGCTTCGCGTCGGCTCGAACGTGCAATTTGTGCTCGGCGAAATCCTTCAGGACGCCTGGCATGTCCTTTGGGGACCATGCAAAGACATCTCGATTCTCACGGAGGAATTCGACGAGCTCGCCTTCCTATTTACTGTCCAGGTTTGCCCCAATGACAGCAAACCTTTCCGGGTTCTCCGGGTCCAGGGGTATCTTCTTCGTCTCTTTGGCCGGCTAGAAAGAGCCTTGTGCATCACAATCTTTGGGGTTGGGGGACAGGGCCGGCTGCTTGCCAGCCATGGCCACAACCCGCTCCAGCATCTTCTTCTCTTCAGCTACTACGAGGGACTCGGCCAGCCGGCTACTGGCCATGGCGCACTCGATGGACTTCCTGTAGTCGCGGGCTACGGTGATGATCCCCTTCGAGCTCGGCATCTTCATCTTCAGGTAGGCGTAGTGGGGCACAGCCATGAACTTGGCCAGAGCAGGTCGGCCAAGCAAAGCATGATAGGGGCTCTCCAGATCCACTACCTCAAACCAGATCGCTTCTCAGCGAAAATGATCCTTGTCTCCGAAGAGAACATCCATCTTAATCTTGCCGATTGGGGAGCAAGACAAGCCGGGGACGATACCATGGAACACGGTTCGGCTCGGCATAAGCTGCTTCGCCTTGATGTTCAGCTTCTCCATGGTATCGCAGTACAGTATATTGATACTGCTTCCGCCATCAATCAGGACGCGGGAGAATCGGGCAGCTCGCCTCTCCGTCGCGAGGGTGACATCCAAGACTAGTGCATAGGAGCCAGGGGAAGGCATCACCTCTGGGTGGTCGGCCTGGCTCCAGTTGATGGGCTTCCCGAACCAGTGCATGAACTCGGGAGCGCTAGAGGCGACTGCGTTGACCTCTTGATGCTGACGGCGCCGACTGTGCTTGTCTTCGGCTTGGCTGGCGAAGACGACGTAGGCGGCGTGCTCTTCAGGGAACTCATCTTGGATGGCTCCGACCGCCGGCCGAGCCGCCGTCTGCTGGGGGGCTGGAGGCGGCGGGCCGGGAGGCGGAGGCGGCACCAACCCTTCGCCCTTGGAGATTCGCGTGAGCCAGTGGCATTTTCGGGTCATGTGGTTGGACGGCTTCGCGCCGCTGTGGAACTTGCAGGGGGCGTCGAGAGTCTGCTCGTAAGAGAAAGCCGGCTGCCAAGCCGGCCTACCACCCTTCTTCTTGGGAGCGGGCCGCTCTTCGGGCTGCTCATCTTCAACTGTGGCCACCTGCCGACTGGTGGAAGTCGGCATGGGGGCCTTGCGCTTGTGATCGTTCTGGTAGGGGCGCCGATTGGAGTCGCCAGCCGGCGTCTTTGGAGCCGGAGCGAGCACCTTCCCAGAGGCGTCCACTCGGAGCTCGGTCTTCATCGAGGAGTCGGCCGTGGCGTACTTGTCCGCGATGATCAGCAGTTCGTCGAGGGTAGCCGGCTCATCGTAGACGAGTCGGTGCTTGAGGAGGGTGCCCTCTCGGCACCCGGCGGTGAAGTACTCGATGGCCTGAACCTCGTGCACCCCCTCGCAGGAGTTGCGGAGCTCGGCCCACCGCGTGAGGTAGTCGCGGGTCGACTCGTTGGGCCCTTGGACGCATAGGGAGAGCTGGCGAGGCTTGGGAGGCCGCTTGTACGTGCTGGTGAAGTTGCGGACGAAGACTTCCGTGAAGTCCAGCCAGCTGTTGATGCTGTAGGGCTTGAGGCTGTTGAGCCAGGTGCGCGCCGTGCCTTGCAGCATGAGGGGGAGATACTTCACGGCCACGCGCCAATTGCCGTTGGCTATGCTGACAGCAGTGGAGTAGTCGATGAGCCAATCTTCCGGCTTCACAGAGCCGTTGTACTTAGGCGTGTCTCTGGGGAGCGAGAACCCTTTGGGGAAGGGCTCTTCGCGGATGCGGGGGCCAAAGCATGGCGGGCCGACATCGTCTTCTTCTTCTAACGCCAGGGATCGAGCAAGGCAGTCGATCCGGTGGCGGGCGTCGTTCTCGCCGACTCCTTCTCGGCGGCCTAGTCGGTCACCGAGAGTCGGGTGCGTGACGGGCGGCGGGGTGAGACGTCTCTCCCTTCGAGGCGGGGGAGGAGGCGGATTTCCTTGGCGCTCCACCGCTCGAGGGCGGCCTTCCGCGTCGCGCTCGATGGTGAGACGAGTCCGGCTGCGGCTAGCAGCCGGCTCCTTGTCTTTCCTCTGGCGGGCGCCGCTTGCAGTCGGCGAGCGGGACGTCGCGGCGTGCTCCCGGCGCGGGGGATGACTATCGGCGCGGGCGCCGGCTTCATGCCGTTCTGCAGCCGCGTCGATCAGCTGCTGGATCCGCCTTGTCATGTAGGGGAGCTCGTCAGCTCCCAGCCCATTTAGCTCCTCAGCGGCCGCCTGAGCGGCTCGCAGATTCTCGAGCGGGGTGGCATAGACGGGGCGATCTGCCCCCAGCATGCTGGCAATAGCCGCGCCGCGCTTCTGGACGAAGCCGGCTCGGCTCGGTCCGCTAGGCGGCGGCGTACCGAAGGCGGCGCGGTCGACTTCGCGCTGGTGGGCCTCGGTGAGGCGTCTCATGGAGGCTATCTTCTGGCCTTCCGCGACGAGGGCGAGGCGGCGTGCCTCCAGGGTCTCGGCGTCGGCGTCGGCCGGGATGGGGACGGATACGTCGTGCATCGCCGCTTGCAAGGCGTCGTGGGCGTTCTCGCCCGAGTGGGCGACGTGGCTGATGACCAACACTTCGGTAACAGCGCTGCTGCCACTGTCAGCTCGAGGGAGAGGATCGTCGAAGACCACCACGTCGGAGGGGTAGGCGTCGAGCGATGCCGTGTCGGAGTCGACGAGCATCGGGTCGGTGGAGCCGACCGACTCCACATCTGCAGCAGGCTCGCTAGAGACGTGAAGCTGGTCGAGGAGGCTGACGAGGCGGCTCTCGGGGTAGTCCGTGCCCGCGTCGGACGCGGGCTCATCGGAGATGCGAGTCTCGCCGAGCAGATCGGCGAGGCAGCTCGCTGCGCAGGCATCGTCGACGCCTTGCAGCGCGTCGAGGCAAACGCCATCGGGCGCAGCAGGCTGGTTGCGCTCGCGGGGGAGGAAGAGGGTTCCCGTCCAGAACAGGTCTCCGGACGACGGTGCACCTGGCCCCACGGTGGGCGCCAAATGTCGGGCGGTAGGTGCGACATATGCCAACGGCTGGCTTATCATGGTGGGTGCCAGTAAGACGTCGCCGGTGCCTGGAAACGGGATGAGGCGAAGATATGCACGCCGGCGAATCTTACCCAGGTTCGGGGCTCTCCGTGGAGATAACACCCCTAGTCCTGCTCTGCGGGGTCTCCGCATGATCTCTAGATCAGAAAGAGTAGCTACAAATGCTCCTAGAACTGTTGGGTTCAAGGGAGAAGAAGAGCAAGGCTAGCTCTTGCTTCCCTCTCTCTATGGTGTGTGTGTAACTCTAAGAAGCCAACCCTTTGCATGGGTGCCCCGGGGGGTTTATATAGGCCTACCCCCCGGGGTACAATTGTAATCCGGCTGGGCGCGGGTCCCAGTCGTCAGTGTCTGCGCTCGCCGGCTTCTCCGCCGGCCGTTGGGGCCCGCCGACTGGTGGGTCCCGCCGGCTGCCGGCCTCTTGGTCGACAGGCCGGCCCCACTGCCTAGGGTCTTGTCGGCGGCTGCTTACTGTAGCCTCGTCCCTGATGACGAGGGCTTCGTCGAGGTAAGCGTGGCTACAGTGTGCCGCCTCGAGGGCTCTCACTGTAGCCTTACCTCGTCTTGTCTCCTTAATGTGGCACATGCTTTGAGGGAGGGGGGTAGCCGGCTTCTGGGCGCCGGCTACGCCCTTGGCCGACTGGGGGAGGCCGGGCCGCCTTCATGCCTCTCTCTGGCTAAAGGGGCCCGCCGCCCGTTGGCCGTACTGGCGTTGGTCGTGGATGACGTTGAGGCCAGCATGGCTACAGTGCCGAGCCGGACGGGAGATGGCCGTCCCGTACGCCGTCCTGTGGCCATGCTTGCCTCGGGCTTCGGGGGTAGTGGGCCGCACTGTGGCCACACCCCGTCTTGTCACCGTTATGTGGGTGTAGTTTTGGTGGGTGCGGTCTTGGCCGGCTTCGTGGAGTCGGCGCGCTTCATGGCTGGCTCTTGGAAGTCGGTCCTCTTGGCGCCGACTTCCTGGGGTCGGCCATCTCGCAACCATCTTGGGGGAGGTTACCGGGGCCAGGTCGCCTTTGGGGAGCCGGCCCCAGCGGTAGTCGGCCAGGGGAAGTCGGCCCAATGCTTCGAATGCTTGAAGGCTCGATCGGCCTGATAATTTTTGAAGAACCATGGGTAGTCGGTTAGGCTACCCGTGGCCATTTACTCCGACAAAGAGCCCCCCCTTTAACGCGCAAGAGAATTGCATGAGAAATGGGAGGAGCTTATGGTGCCGCCCACAATTAGGCTCCGGAGATTCCTGTAGGTTAGCGCGAGGGGAGAATACAGATAGCGATCGCGTTTGCTAGCCTGCCGCTGTTCTCTCCGCAAGAAGATGAAGGCACTGAGGTCCTGGTGAGGTGACGTGCGTGGGGCGTGCCGCGAGCCAGAGCTCGACCACTCAGGTTTGTCAGCGTTGCAGGGACGGACCCGAGCACAAGCACCGTGCCAAAGTGTGTGGCCCCCGTTGTGAGATGAGAAGGAAGCCCGTCAGCAGCGCGGGTGGCCGCGAGGGACAACAAGTAAGCAGGTGGTGATTATAAGTGATCCATGCAAGAGGGCAAGCTAGTTCAAATAGATGCAAGATACATGCCGCTGGGACGGACCTGAGCGGCCTGGGGATGATGCAGCCCGAGGGGCGCCCTGTCGGTGTCAAAACCGGCGGATCTCAGGTAGGCGGTTCCGAAGTGTGCGTCTAAGGTTGATGGTTGCAGGAGACAGGGGACACGATGTTTACCCAGGTTCGGGCCCTCTCTATTGAGGTAATACCCTACTTCCTGCTTGATTGATCTTGATGAATATGAGTGTTACAGGAGTTGATCTACCACGAGATCGTAATGGCTAAACCCTAGAAGTCTAGCCTGTATGACTATGGTAAAGAGTATTCGGTCCTATAGACCTAACCCTCAGGTTTATATAGGCACCGGTGGGATCTAGGGTTACATAGAGTCGGTTACATAGAAAGGAATCTGCATAATTGATCGCCAAGCTTGCCTTCCACTCCAAGGAGAGTCCAATCCGGACACGGGTACAGTCTTAGGCCTTCATGTCTTCACAGCCCATCAGTCCGGCCCACTGACAATAGGCCGGACGCCCAAGGACCCCTTAGTCCAGGACTCCCTCAGTAGCCCCTGAACTTGGCTTCAATGACGAGGAGTCCGGCGCGCAGATTGTCTTCGGCATTGCAAGGCGGGTTCCCCTTTTCCAAACTCCAAGATAGTCTTCAGATGTAATGATTGTATCCGGACATGTAACACACACCACACACAACCGCAGAGAGAAGATAATGCTTCCACGAGTCCAATCCTGTGACAACTTTTTACAACACAACATCACGTCTGCCCGGTCATAATTCCGAACCGTTTTTCATCTACCACTCCATGTCCCGAGACGTGGTTGCTATTCATATGTCTTGTCAAAGCAGAGATCGTGTCCCCTTATTACGGGATTCTCATCAATACGGGCGTGGGTAACCCAACCGTGCCTATTTACACGGGCCTTGGGAATAGGCGAGTTTCGAGGCAAACGGGGAGGCGTTCAATATTCACGGCCTTTATAAAGGGATAAGGACTCCCTTTCATCACCCACGCCTTCTCTCTCTCAGCCCCTCCATCCTCAAGCTCCAGCGCCCAAGTTCCCATCTTTTTCTATCTCCGGAAAGCATCCAGCCATGTCCGGATCCGGAGGTCAATGCAAGTGGATGGCCTCCTCCGTCAAGGAGAAGGACATCACCCAGCTTCGGGCGGCCGGGTACCTAGCGAAAGAAATCGCCCACCGTCTGCCAACCAAGGGGAAAATCATCCCTACTCCAAAGCCCAACGAGAGGGAGGTTTTCCTCCCTCACTTTGTCCGTGGACTGGGGTTTCCACTTCACCCTTTTGTCCGCGGACTGATGTACTATTATGGGCTAGATTTCCATGATCTAGCCCCGAACTCCTTCCTCAACATCTCGGTGTTCGTCATTGTGTGCGAGGCCCTCCTCCGCATCCATCCCCACTTCGGCCTATGGCTCAAGACCTTCAGTGTGAAGCCAAAGGTGGTGGATGGTCAGCACGCGGAGTGCGGCGGCGCCATGGTGAGCAAGATGCCCAACGCTACATGGCCCAAGGGCACGCTTGTGGACACTGTCAAGGGGTGGCAGAAGCAGTGGTTCTACATCACGGAGCCACGCGACGCCGCTTGGGCGGCAGCCCCGGAATTCAAATCCGGAGATCCCACGCGGCTCACCTCCTAGACAGAGAACGGTCCCAACAGGTCTTCGACGGACAAACTGATAGCGCTGCAAACGCGCATTCAGAGCATGGTGGACAAAAAGGTCAAGATTGTCGACGCGATCCAGGTAATGCTGGTCCGTCGAATCCTCCCATGCCAAGACCGAACTTTCCCCTTATGTGAATTTGATCCGGAGAAACACTAAACCTTGGAGAGGCTCTTCGGATCTACTCACGAAGATGCCTGCAAGTCACTCGTTAAGGGAAACGAGAAGCCACCGGCCCTGGATTCGTACCGCGGGCACGACCACACCCATCCCGCCAGTGCGGTAAGTTTTTACTCCTCAAGGCGCACCTTCTACTTGATTGTCCAAGGAGGACGCCTAATTTTTGCTGTACATATTCTTTTTAGGGGTGGACGGAGAGAGCGGAGCGGATCTGGAGTCCAGCTCCGCTGCCTGAAGAGCCAGTCATCCCGCGCCTAGCGAAGATGCTGGTTCCGGCGCCCTATCAGCCACCAAAGAAGAAGGCCAAGAAGAAGGCTAAGGGGCCAAAGGTGGCCCCCGCCGAAAAGGCACTTCGGACGCGACGACCGAAGGCGAAGAAACCCCATCCTCCGTCGCTGAGGACGATGATGACGAGGAGGAGGAAGAGGAGAACAACCCTCCCCCGGAGGAGGGAAAGAAGAAGAGGGCGGCCTCCATGAACCTGGAGCCGGAGACGCCCAAGAGGGGGAAGGGCTCCCTTGCCGTCAACACTGCGTGGGACGTCGGCAGCAGTCCGGAGCGACGCCCCCGCACTAAGCCCCGGGCCACATCGTAAGTGCTATGACTCCTGCATACCCGTATATGCGGCCTCTCCTCCTTATTTTATTGACACGGTTAATTATATTGCTACAGTCCGGCCCATGACAGCTCCATGCGATCCTCATCGGAGGATTCATTGGACTCGAAGGAGATGGCCAGCGAGACACCGCTGGCAGCTTACTCTCCCAAGGCCAAGGGAGACGACGAGGTGCTCTCCCTATGGACCTTCCCAGGCCGGGGAGAGGCGCCAAAAGGCGAAGCCCCTGTCGCCGAACACCAGGGGGAGTCAATTCCCATGGAAACTGGGGGTGAGGGCCGTATTCAATTCGGCCCTCAACCGGACTCGATTCCGGAGACCGGTACAGCTCCAGGACCCGGCACGCAGCCTCCTTCGAAAAGGAGGGGGTGCGCCTGTTCCCCCGGTGACCCCTGTCCAACCAGGGGCACCAAATAATCTGCTGGAAGCGCTGCAAGGCGCTTCCATTATGGAGGAGCACCGTGTTCTTATGGGCACGGTGATTGAAAGGGTTCAGTCCGCCAAGAGCGGACTGACCGAAGCCTGCAGCGGTCTGCTGACAGGTTTTGAGGTAAGCGACGCCAAAAGGAGAAAATCTCGATATAGACAGTAGCCCCTGAGACACTGTCTGGTGTTCGGAAAGAAAAACTGGACAGAGGATCAATCCCTGATGACAGGTAACTAATTAAACTTGTCCTGAACTGAATGCACAGGCGTCGCTGTTGGCCGCAGCCGCAAATACTGCCGAAGTCTCCGAGCTAAAGCAGAGACTGGAGCGGACCGAGGAGGAGCTCGGTTAGGTGAGGAGGCAGCTCCAAGAAAAACAAGGTATGTGGTAACCCGTTTGTGTTAAGAGGGTAGAATGATATACCTCGACTGAAGTGCCAAGATGTGTGTAGGTGAGGGAGTCCTGGATTAGAAGGTCCTCGGACAGCCGGACTATGTACTTGTGCCGGACTATTGGACTATGAAGATACAAATTGAAGACTTCGTCCCGTGTCCGGATGGGACTCTCCTTTTCGTGGAAGGCAAGCTTGGCAATTCGGATATGTAGATCTCCTTCTCTGTAACCGACTCTGTGTAACCCTAGCCCCCTCCGGTGTATATATAAACCGGAAGGTTTAGTCCGTAGGACAAGAACAATCATAATCTTAGGCTAGCTTCTAGGGCTTAGCCTCTACAATCTCGTGGTAGATCAACTCTAGTAATACTCATATCATCAAGATCAATCAAGCAGGAAGTAGGGTATTATCTCCATCGAGAGGGCCCGAACCTGGGTAAACATTGTGTCCCCCGCCTCCTGTTACCATTAGCCTTAGACGCACAGTTCGGGACCCCCTACCCGAGATCCGCCGGTTTTGACACCGACATTGGTGCTTTCATTGAGAGTTCCACTATGTCGTCACGGTAAGGTTTGATGGCTCGCCTTGTTATCAAGGACAACATCACCTCTGGGGGAGCTCTGGCTTTAGGCCAAACTCTCCGAATAGGCGGCTTCGTCATGACCGCCCGTTCGGCCGCCGCACCGATGATGACTTCTCGGGTCATCGAAAACAACCTCCACGTCAGCTCGAAATACGCCGAGCAGATGGATCCAATGGAGCTTTCATCCTTGAACGAGCTCTTGGATCGCATCGCCGCCCTAGGAGTCGCTATAGACTATGATCGGATCGGGCTTAAAACCGACCAAAGAGAGATTAACTCTCCGCCGGTCACCCATCAGATAGCGGTGGTGGAGGAGCAATGCAGCGATTATTCCACTATTTTGAGGACGAACTATGTCCGGATTCCCGAGCTCTCCGAGCCGGATACCCGTCTGCAGGAGGACATGACCCAAGCTCCGAACTTAGAATCGGACAGCGGGCCAGAAAAATTGGGCAACATCCCAGAGCCCGAACTGCCAAGTTCGGAAGCTCCTCTGCCTCTGAGTCTTAGATCGGGTCAGGGTTCGGACTTAAATCTACCCACCCACCCAGATACAAGCGATCTAATTTCCCACATTAGACAAGAGTACCAAGAGACAGTACATCACTTTTGGGCCAGATTCCTCCTTGTAATGAACAAGGTCAAGGACTGTCGCGAGGAAGACGCAATTTCGTTATTTTGCAAAAATTGCACGGACAAGGGAATCCTCAACACCATACGTCGGCGTGACATAGTACACTTCGCTGACTTGGCGGCCATAGTACATAAGTACTGTGCGATGGAAAGCGCCTGGAAAACCCAAGCAAAATTCTGGGATCCACCGGCCCTCAATAAACCCCTCGTCCGAACTAAAAGGGTGCACTCTCACAAGTCACCCGATCCAATCACAAAGAAGCCAAAGCCCACTACAGGGCGCCGAACCGTATTGGAGGGATGGCTCAATGGGCCATGCAAAATTCACACCACACCGGATACCATACCAACACACAGCCTTAGAGCATGTTGGATACTTCGGCAAGTGGCCAAGAGCGGCGAGGATCTCCTCATCAACGATACCGCAGAGCATCATCCCGTAGAAAGCAACAATACAGTATTGACAGTCTTCGAGACTTTCGGCTCAAATAACAGGCGCAAGAGAGCACTCCGCAGCCTCGCCGAAGTCTGCCACATTGCAGCAACAAATCCCTGGAACGACACGGCTATAACCTTTAATGCCAGTGACGAACTGCCATTCCGAACAGTCCGAGCTCCAGCCGCTTTGGTCCTTAGTCCAATTGTGGACGGCTTTCGGCTTATTAAAGTGCTCATGGACGGCGGCAGCGTATTAAACCTCATTTACGAGGAAACTCTCAACAAGATGGAAATAGACAAAGGCCGCATTGAGCAAAGCAGCACTACCTTCCGAGGGATTATCCCTAGTAGGGAGGCGCGATGTGCGGGAAACATCACCCTTGATGTGGTATTCGGCACGCCGGAAAATTACAGGTCCGAGGAGATAACATTCCAAGTGGCCCCGTTCAATTATGGGTACATGCAGCTCAAGATTCCCGGGCCCAACAGAATCATCACTCTAGCCAGCAACCCGGACGTAGCACTCCGCGCCGAAAACAAAACCGCCGCCCTCGCCCTTGAGGCATTATCCGAAGCCCTAGCGGCCGAAGAATTAACTGCACTACGCTCCGCAGTGGATAGGGACAATGTGATACTCAACAAATGATCCAAATCCACCTCTTTCAAGCCAGCGGACGAAATCGTCAAATTCCAAGTCCACCCAACGGACTCTACAAAAACGGCAACCATTGGGGCACAACTGGACCCCACAATCGACGCCGCACTGCGGGCGTTCTTACGCGAGAATTGGGACATCTTTGCCTGGCACCCCTCAGACATGCCAGGGATCCCACGCAGGCTGGCCGAGCATAGCCTTAATATACTAAAGGGATACAAGCCGGTCAAGCAGACACTATGACGCTTTTCAGAACCTAAACGACAAGCTATGGGAGAGGAGCTAGCCAAGTTACTCGAAGCCGGATTCATCAGAGAAATAAAACACCCGGACTGGCTAGCAAACCTGGTGATGGTACCAAAGAAGGACAAATCCTGGCGCCTATGCGTCGACTTCAAGGACCTCAATAAGGCTTTCCCAAAGGATCCCTTCCCTCTCCCTCGCATCGACCAAATAATCGATGCCACCGCAGGACACGACTCATTGTGCTTCCTCGACGCATACTCCGGATACCATCAAATCAAGATGGCGGAGTCCGATCAAGCTGCAACGGCATTTATAACTCCATACGGTCCCTTTTGTTTTAACACCATGCCTTTCGAGATCAAAAATGCCGGTGCAACCTATCAACGCATGATTCAGACATGCCTGGAAACACAAATCGGCAAAACAGTGGAGGCATACGTAGACGACGTAGTCATCAAAACCAGACACGTCGAGTCTTTAATAGACGACCTGAGGCTTACGTTCGACAATCTCCGAACATATGACATCAAGCTCAATCCTGAAAAATGTGTTTTCGGCATTCCTGCCAGAAAGCTCCTGGGTTTCATCATTTCCAATAGAGTAATTGAAGAAAATCCAGCTAAAATTCGAGCCTTGTCACAGTTGGCTACCCCAACAGACCTCAAGCAAATCCAGAAATTATCTGGATGTGTGGCTGCCTTAAGCCGCTTTATCTCCCGATTGGGAGAAAAGGCACTACTCTCTATCGCCTTCTTCGACGCACCGAACACTTCGAGTGGATGGATGCGGCCACGGCCGGACTGGAAGAAATAACGGCCCTCTTGGCCAGCAACCCAATCCTGGCCGCACCAAACATCGGCGAACCGATGCTGATATATATAGCTGCAACGCACCAAGTTGTTAGCGCAGTGCTCGTCGTCGAACGAGAGGAGGACGGACATAAGTTCCCGCTTCAAAAGCCGGTATACTACGTATCCACCATCCTCACACCATGCAAATCACGGTACCCACATTATCAAAAGATAGCATACACGGTCTTCATGGCATGCCGGAAACTACGACACTACTTTCAAGAGTGTTCAATCACGGTGGCCTCTGAAGTACCCCTCAACGATATAATAAATAACAGTGATGCCACGGGCCGGATTGCTAAGTGGGCTATCGAGCTCCTCCCGTTTGACATCATATACAAACCACGGCGAGCCATTAAGTCGCAAGTACTGGCTGACTTCGTCGCCGAATGGACAGAAGCCAAACTCCCTAAAGAGTACGGTGCGTACTCCAATTGGATCATGCACTTTGACGGCTCTAAGATGCTGGCAGGTCTGGGAGCAGGCGTTGTCCTGACATCCCCCACCGGAGATACAGTCCAATACGTACTACAAATATTATACACAGACTCCAACAATACAGCCGAATACGAGGCTCTATTGCATGGTCTTCGGATGGCAATCTCCATGGGCATTCAATGCCTAGAAGTGCGTGGGGATTCGAACCTCGCAATATCTCAAATAAATGGAGACTTTGACGCCAAGGACCCAAAAATGGCGGCTTACCGCAATGCCGTCCTCAAAATGTCAGCTCGGTTCGAGGGGCTCGAATTCCACCATGCGGTCCGAGAAAACAATCCAGCGGCGGATATCCTCGCCCGCATCGGCGCTAAGCACGACCCCGTCCCACCTAATATCTTTTTGGAAAGGCTGTTCAAGCCATCCGTGGTGTGGGAAGGAGAGACCGACAATACCAGTCCGGATCCGAACACAACCCGTGATCCCGAACACTCTGACGTAATCGGAGGCTCCGCCACTGAAATAACACCTTCGGCCCACGTGATCATGGATGTCATCGCCCCGTGGACAGAACCCTTCTTAGCCTACCTAAATAGGCAAGAACTCCCCGAGGACCAAAATGAGGCATGCTGCATTGTGCGGCGCTCCAAAGCCTACAAGGTTCATGAGGGAGAGCTTTATAAGAAAAGCGCGACCGAGTGCTCCAAAGGTGCATCTCCAAAGAGGAAGGGCGGCAGCTCTTGGCCGAAATTCACGCTGGACTCGGCGGCCACCATGCCGTAGCTCGGGCCCTTGTAAGCAAGGCCTTCCGTACAGGTTTCTACTGGCCAACAGCCTGAGCAGACGCACAGGACCTCGTCCAACATTGCGTCGGTTGCCAGCTTTTTGAAAATCAAAGCCATAGGCCACCTACCACTCTCCAAACAATCCCCATAACTTGGCCCTTTGCGGTCTGGGGGCTTGATATGGTCGGACCCCTTAAAGGAGGAAGCCATAAGAAAAAATACTTGTTGGTCATGGTGGATAAATTCACCAAATGGATAGAAGCCAAACCAGTTAAAACGGCCGAATCCGGACCAGTGATAGACTTCATATCCGGGGTCGTACACCGTTACGGTTTCCCCCATAGCATCATCACCGATAACGGCTCCAACTTCACAACCGACGAGGTGAAAACTTGGTGCAGCAACATGGGCATTAAGCTCAATTATGCCTCCATCTATCACCCCCAAACAAACGGTCAAGTCGAACGAGCAAATGGTCTTATTATGAGCGGCATCAAACCCAGACTAGTGCGATCCTTGAAGGAATCAGATACGCACTGGGTCAAGGAGCTCGACTCCGTACTATGGGGGCTGCGGACCACGCCGAACCGCACTAGCGGATACACACCATTTTTTATGGTGTACGGCGCAGAGGCGGTATTGCCCTGCGACATCATTCATGACTCACCTCGAGTGCGCATGTACGAAGAAAGAGAAGCCGAGCTGGATCGGCAGGACAGTTTAGATGCCCTGGAGGAGGAGCGCGACGTCGCAAAAAGCCGTTCCGCATTCTATCAGCAACAGGCTCGAAGGTATCAAAGCAGGGAAGTACGGGCCAAAACTTATAACGTTGGCGAACTCGTTCTATGCCTACCGGAGAAGAAAAAGGACAAGCTCAAGCCCAAGTGGGAGGGTCCCTTCATCATTGATAAAGTTCTCGCCGGAGGAGCGTACCGGTTGCGCGATGCATCAGATAATCGACTCGAGCCGAACCCATGGAACGCGGCCAGACTCCGAAGATTCTACGCCTAGTGCTGAACTCCGTGTTCGTCCCCTTACCTCCGCCTTTCTTTCTTAAGTTATATCCTCTTTCTTTCTTTCTTCTTTCTTTTTTTTACGGCCTTACAGGCTTCAAGTGTGCCTCGACCGCACACTCTTGCCGTGCTATGCGGGCTCAATATACCTGGGGGCTTCTTATACAGAAGCCTAATATAATTATCTTCCGGGCTTCATGCCCACTACATATGTGTCACTTTTCCATATGTACCTTTTCTTCGCCATTATATGCATCGAGATGACTTAAGTTTTGGCCAAGCTGGGTTGCCTGGCTCTTGTGTTTATGCCCTACGTTCCCATTAATTCGGCTAGGGCATAAGGGGAGCACCTCTGCGATTGTTACTGCCGGGTCAGCCGGATGTGTACCTCAGACTGGGTGAAGCCGAAAGCTAGCGTTCTTAAGGGAATATTCGGTCGGTGAACAAAAGATGTTTTGTTACCTATTACAACATAAGCCCCCAGATGTTTTATGTCCTGCATCTTTGTTCATAGTTCGGACATGCACATTCACGCATGCGTGCCCAGGGAAAGGAACCCTTAACGGAACTATTCTCCCTGGAAGATGTTTCTTACTATCCATGTAATATAACATAACTAGTTGGGTACTTGTCTGTTCAAGCACTTATGACCCCTACGCCTTGTTTCCACGTGAACCCCGGTTTACATAATCGAGCGGGTATTCGGATACACTTCAGACTGTCGGGTCTGGAGGTTGAAGCGAAAAGGTCCGCCATGACAAATGATTTACAATCTGGCTAGGGACAAAATATGTCCATTGAAGTACATAGTCATTTAGACTGGCTAAATTCTTCTTCTATACCATCCAACAAGCTGTCTAGCCTACAATCCTGTTGGGAATACTTTGCGGCTAATCCTACCTGGTCATATACCAGACTTACGAGAATCTCTTTCCCATCTGACCCTACAGGTATGACCTGTGCCATGTGATTTGGATCAACCTTGGTGTACCGTGTTTTCACCATAGCCTAGGCTTCCCTCGCACCTTGTCGGCAGGTCGATATCTTCCATAGCCGGAAGCGCCACCGCGCTCCCTTGAGCATCTCTACAAGCTCTCCGATGCCTCCTGGCAGGGAGGCGGATGGCCACAAGGCTTGGGCAATACCCTGCATCACTTGCCGAACTTGTTCGTGCAATTGTGAAAGCTCTTATAGCAGATCGCCTGCAGATCCGGGCATCTCCTCTTTAGGGCGACCTGTCAGCATACCTACAGACATAACTCTGTTAGCCCGTTTCTTCGCCGAACTGTATAAAGGTTCGTTCGAGCACTTACTAAAAATGGCGCGTCAAAGCCTCTTATTCTCCTTCACGGAGTCCGCAAGCTGGGCCCGAACATCTTTTAGTTCAACGCCCAGCCGGGTATGGGCATCCTGGAGATCATTTTTCTCTCGAATAACCCGTGTAAGCACACGCTCGCCAGCCTCTAACTGTCGTTGAGCATGTTGCTCATCCCCTGGTACTATCTCGGGATTCACTCCGGGATTGCCTGCAGAATCTATTGTTAGATTTGCGAGCATGCCGAATACTAACTGGTACACGTTATTATATTCTTGTCGATCAAGACAAGTATTACCAGAAGAGACCTTCTTGGATTCCTCCATTTCGGCAACTGCGGCCCTTAGTTGGAATTTGCACTCCTCCAGCTCTTGAGACAAATGGTATTCTCCTCTGTAAGAACCTAGGCATACAATGATCCTTAAATCAGTTGTGCCAACTGTTTCAAGTCTCAGGGGCTACTGATATACATAATTATCATATTTTTCTTACCCGTATATCCTTTAAATACTGGTCTGTGGCTCTAGCAAGCCCACCTCGAGCAGCCCGGATGTACGCGTCTCCGGAGTTGAAGGCATTAAATGCCTCTTCGGAGAAATTAGGGTCGCGAAGTACAGCCCGACGACGCCTGTGATTCATGGCGCTCTCCACCTCGGAATTTGTAGCGGATATTCTATCTGCATCCTCTGTAGGAGGACCGTCCGGCTTTGTCCCCACGTTGGCCTCCGCCCTCGAGTCCGGTTCTTGAGTCCGGCTGGTGGAGGCGTGGCTGCCAGGATCTTCGGTCATAGTCCGGCGAGCACTCTTTCTGCCAGGGGACAAGGGACATTGTTATATTTTAAAGACGACAATTACGGAGCAGGTTTTAAATCATACCTTTGCGACGGCGTCTCGGTCCTGACCGCCTTCATTTTAAGCCTACCTGGCTTCGGTGCCCCTTGTTGGTGAGTCACCGCGGGTTCGACACGGCGCCCCAATGGCCTTCCTTGTTAAACGCAATGCATGTGTGGTGGGTAAAGTGCAGAGAAGGGATCCTTCTCAGAAGTCAGGACTCTGGTTTTACTTACATGCGATGCAGGGAGTAGGCTGGGATAATCGGCTATGATGGCCACCAAGGCACCGTCATGGCTTAACTGATAAAACGTCCTGTCGACGAGCTCCACAAATACGTCCGGATCTTCTTTGAGTCCAGGGTCGAGGGCCCGGTCAGGGTCCTCTAGCTGTGGAGGCGGGATGTGGAATCACAGCTTTTCGCAGTTCCTGCTATGAATTAGCAAGATAAATATTTGTGATGAGGAATGCGGGAATGAATGGAGTTGAGTAAAAGATAGTGGCTCACCCAGCTTGGGGGGTTGTACATGAAAAATCCATCCCGTGGCTTAAAATGGATAAAGTCCTCTTCTTCTCCTTTGTACAAATCGGACAGTATTTTCGCCAGAGCGGTGGCGGAGTCCAGACCTTTACGACCGCAGCGGGTGGCATCGTCTTCTCCATTGAAGTGCCACATGGGTTTCCCCCCATACTGAAGTGGCTGCACCCCCCGCATTATACATATTGACATAACCTCGATTATTGTCAGTCCTGATTTGGCCAGCATTCTTATCCTGCCCATCAGGTAAAGGACTTCTCTGTTATCTTCCTCCTGGGGGCTCCGGGGGCGCCAGCTGTGGCGTTTCTTCAACGGGGCATTAGCAAACTCAGGAAGGCCCATCCGAATAGGGTCTGGAAGGGGACGTCCTCCATATAAAACCACTCCGAAGGCCAGTCTTCGGATGTCTTCTTCGGAGTACCGGACAGGTATCCGGTTCCGGCGATACGCCATATTTCGGCTCTTTTTCCGGTGTAACTCTTTTATGTATGTCGAGATCCGATGAATTGTGGGTTTATGATCAAGATTATCTATGAACAATATTTGAATCTCCTCTGAATTCTTTTATGTATGATTTAATATCTTTGCAAGTCTCTTCGAATTGTCAGTTTGGTTTGGCCTACTAGATTGATCTTTCTTGCAATGGGAGAAGTGCTTAGCTTTGGGTTCAATCTTGCATTGCTCGATCCCAGTGACAGCAGGGGAAACGACACGTATTGTATTGTTGCCATCGAGGATAAAAAGATGGGGTTTATATCATATTGCTTGACTTTATCCCTCTACATCATGTCATCTTTCCTAATGCGTTACTCTATTCTTATGAACTTAATACTGTAGATGCATGCTGGATAGCGGTCGATGTGTGGAGTAATAGTAGTAGATGCAGAATCGTTTCGGTCTACTTGTCGCGGACGTGATGCCTATATACATGATCATGCCTAGATATTCTCATACCTATGCGCTTTTCTATCAATTTCTCGACAGTAATTTGTTCACCCACCGTAATACTTATGCTATCTTGAGAGAATCCACTAGTGAAACCTATGGCCCCCGGGTCTATCTTCCATCATATTAATCTCCCGCCAACGTGCTATTTCTGTCACCGTTTATTTTGCAATCTTTACTTTTCAATCTATACCAAAAATACCAAAAAATACCAAAAATATTGATCTTATTATCTCTATCAGATCTCACATTTGCAAGTGGCCGTGAAGGGATTAACAACTCCTTTATCGTGTTGGTTGCAAGGTTCTTATTTGTTTGTGTAGGTACGAGGCGACTTGCGTGTAGTCTCCTACTGGATTGATACCTTGGTTCTCAAAAACTGAGGGAAATACTTACGCTACTTTGCTTCATCACCCTTTCCTCTTCAAGGGAAAACCAACGCAGTGCTCAAGAGGTAGCAAGAAGGATTTTTGGTGCCGTTGCCGGGGAGATCTACGCACAAGTCAAGACATACCAAGTACCCATCACAAACTCTTATCCCTCGCATTACATTATTCGCCATTTGCCTCTCGTTTTCCTCTCCCCCACTTCACCTTTGCCATTTTATTCGCCCTTCTTCTGTTCGTCTTTTCGTTTGCTTTGATGTCTTACTTGGCTCGTTTGCTCGTTTGGTTGGAATAGTTGTTTATTTATTGCTAAATAGAGAACCTAAGATCTATGGATACTCATACGCTTGCTAATCTTTTTAAGAGATCCAATTGTGACGAACCAATTGCTAGTGAGTTTTGTGCACTAGATTATCTTTATGAAGTTTTGCTTGAAATTTGTGAATCTGAAAATTGTGATGAAGAAATTTATGAAGAAATTCACGATAGCTCCTTGAATAAAAAGCATGGTTGCAATGATTTTACTATAAATTCTCGTTATGTCAATTGTGCTAATAATATGCAAAACCCTAAGCTTGGGGATGCTAGTTTTGCTATGTCTACTACTTGTTGCAATGATCATGATTGGGGTGATTCTTCTTTTGGTCTTGAAAATTTATTTCAGCCCCATGATGAATATGAGATTGATAATAGTGTTTGTAATATTATTGGAAGTGGGTTTGGAAGAGTGTCAACTTTAGATCCCACATATTTGGAGAATGTTCAATCTTATGAAATTTTTGATAAAAGTGGGTTTGGAGAGGTCATGGCTTTAGTTAATGTTAATCCCACTATTTTGGAAGAGTGTCAACTTTGCATACATGTGGATCGTGTTAAGAATATGTTTTGTGATAGTTATATTATTGAATTTGCTTATGATCCTACATGTAACTATTATGAGAGAGGAAAATATGGTTGTAGAAATTTTCATGTCACTAAATTTCCTCTCGTTATGTTGAGATTGCTATTGTTTCTTTCTTCTTCCTTGCATATGCTAGATCTTGCTCGCCTTGATAATTTTTTGCTAATAAAATACATATGCATAGGAAGTATGTAAGACTTAAGTGTGTTTGTCATATGTTTTATGATGCTCTCTTTGTGCTTCAATTCTTGTCTTTCATGTGAGCATCATTAAAATTATCAATGCCTAGCTAAAAGGCTTTAAAAAAGCGCTTGTTGGGAGACAACCCAATATTTTTCCTTGCTGTTATTCAATAAATATTTGATCTATCCTATGGTTAGATGTGGTTTTATGTTTTAATTAGTGTTTGTGCCAAGTAAAACCTATAGGATCCTCTTGGATGATAGTTATTTTATCTTGCTGAAAAAGTCAGAAACTTTCTGCTCACGAAAACAATTGTTAAAAATCACCAGAACGTGATAAATACTGATTCCAATTTCAGTAGATTAATAAACAAATTATCTAAGTCTTCCTATTTTGGTAGATTTTTCTGAGTTACATAAGTTTGCGTTAGATACAGATTACTACAGACTGTTCTGTTTTTGACAGATTCTGTTTTTCGTGTGTTGTTTGCTTATTTTGATGAATCTATGGCTAGTATCGGAGGGTATGAGCCATAGAGAAGTTGAATACAGTAGGTTTAACACCAATATAAATAAAGAATGAGTTCATTACAGTACCTTGAAGTGATGGTTTGTTTTCTTTCGCTAACAGAGCTCATGAGATTTTCTGTTGAGTTTTGTGTTGTGAAGTTTTCAAGTTTTGGGTAAAGACTTGATGGATTATGGAATAAGGAGTGTCAAGAGCCTAAGCTTGGGGATGCACAAGGCACCCCAAGGTAAAATTCAAGGACAACCAAAAGCCTAAGCTTGGGGATGCCCCGGAAGGCATCCCCTCTTTCATCTTCGTCCATCGGTAACTTTACTTGATGCTATATTTTTATTCACCACATGATATGTGTTTTACTTGGAGCGTCTTGTATGATTTGCGTATTTGCTTTTTAGTTTACCACAATCATCCTTTCTTTACACACCTGTTGGGAGAGACACACATGAATCAGAATTTATTAGAATACTCTATGTGCTTCACTTATATCTTTTGAGCTAGATAATTTTGCTCTAGTGCTTCGCTTATATCTTTTTAGAGCACGGTGGTGGTTTTATTTTATAGAAATTATTGATCTCTCATTCTTCACTTATATCATTTTGAGAGTCTTTTAGAACAGCATGGTAGTTTGCTTTGGCTATAAAATTAGTCCTAATATGATGAACATCCAAGATGGGTATAATAAAAACTATCATATAAAGTGCATTGAATACTATGAGAAGTTTGATACTTGATAATTATTTTGAGATATGAAGATGTAGATATTAGATTCATGCTAGTTGGGAAGTTGTGGATTTGAGAAATACTTGTTCTAAAGTTTGTGATTCCCGTTGCATGCACGTATGGTGAACCGTTATGTGATGAAGTCGGAGCATGATTTATTTATTGATTGTCTTCCTTATGAGTGGCGGTCGGGGACGAGCGATGGTCTTTTCCTACCAATCTATCCCCCTAGGAGCATGCGCGTAGTACTTCGTTTAGATAACTAATAGATTTTTGCAATAAGTATGTGAGTTCTTTATGACTAATGTTGAGTCCATGGATTATACGCACTCTCAGCCTTCCACCATTGCTAGCCTCTCTAATACCGCGCACCTTTCGCCGGTATCATACACCCACTATATACCTTCCTCAAAACAGCCACCATACCTACCTATCATGGAATTTCCATAGCCATTCCGAGATATATTGCCATGCAACTTTCCACCATTCCGTTTATTATGACACGCTCCATCATTGTCATATTGCTTAGCATGATCATGTAGTTGACATCGTATTTGTGGCAAAGCCACATTTATAATTCTTTCATACATGTCAGTCTTGATTCATTGCATATCCCGGTACACCGCTGGAGGCATTCACATAGAGTCATATTTTGTTCCAAGTATTGAGTTGTAATGTTTGAGTTGTAAGTAAATAGAAGTGTGATGATCATCATTATTAGAGCATTGTCCCAAGTGAGGAAAGGATGATGGAGACTATGATTCCCCCACAAGTCGGTATGAGACTCCGGACAAAAAGAAAACAAAAGAAAAAGAGGCCATAAAAAGAGAAAAAGGCCCAAATAAAAAAATGAGAGAAAAAGAGAGAAGGGACAATGTTACTATCCTTTTACCACACTTGTGCTTCAAAGTAGCACCATGATCTTCATGATAGAGAGTCTCCTATGTTGTCATTTTCATATACTAGTGGGAATTTTACATTATCGAACTTGGCATGTATATTCCAATGATGGGCTTCCTCAAAATGCCCTAGGTCTTCGTGAGCAAGCGAGTTGGATGCACACCCACTTAGTTTATTTTGTTGAGCTTTCATACACTTATAGCTCTAGTGCATCCGTTGCATGTCAATCCCTACTCACTCACATTGGTATCTATTGATGGGCATCTCCATAGCCCGTTGATACGCCTAGTTGATGTGAGACTATCTTCTCCTTTTTGTCTTCTCCACAACCACCATTCTATTCCACATATAGTGCTATGTCCATGGCTCACGCTCATGTATTGCGTGAAGATTGAAAAAGTTTGAGAACATCAAAAGTATGAAACAATTGCTTGGCTTGTCATCGGGGTTGTGCATGATTAAATACTTCGTGTGATGAAGATAGAGCATAACCAGACTATATGATTTTGTAGGGATAACTTTCTTTGGCCATGTTTTTTTGAGAAGACATGATTGCTTTGTTAGTATGCTTGAAGTATTATTATTTTTATGTCAATATAAAACTTTTGTCTTGAATCTTTCGGATCTGAACATTCATGCCAAAATAAAGAAAATTACATTGAGAATTATGATAGGTAGCATTCCACATCAAAAATTCTATTTTTATCATTTACCTACTCGAGGACGAGCAGGAATTAAGCTTGGGATGCTTGATACGTCTCCAACGTATCAATAATTTTTTATTGTTCCATGCTATTATATTATCTGTTTTGGATGTTTAATGGGCTTTACTAAGCACTTTTATATTATTTTTGGGACTAACCTATTAACCGAAGGCCCAATGATTGTTGTTTTTGGCCTATTTCAGTGTTTCGCAGAAAAGGAATATCAAACAGAGTCCAAACGGAATGAAACCTTCGGGGGAGTTATTTTTGGAACAAACGTGATCGAGGGGACCTAGAGTGGACGTCAAGAAAGAAGCGAGGAGGCCACGAGGCAGGGAGGCGCGCCTGCCGCCCCCCCCCCCTGGGCGCGCCCCCACCCTCGTGGGCCCCTTGCAGCTCCACCGACCTACTTCTTCCTCCTATATATATCCATATACCCCGAAAACATCCAGGAGCACCACGAAACCCTATTTCCACCGCTGCAACCTTTTGTACCCGTGAGATCCCATCTTGGGGCCTTTTCCGGCGCTCCGCCGGAGGGGGAATCGATCATGGAGGGCTTCTACATCAACACCATAGCCTCTCCGATGATGTGTGAGTAGTTTACCTCAGACCTTCGGGTCCATAGTTATTATCTAGATGGCTTCTTCTCTCTCTTTGGATCTCAATACAAAGTTCTCCTCGATCTTCTTGGAGATCTGTTCGATGTAATTCTTTTTGCGGTGTGTTTGTCGAGATCCGATGAATTGTGGGTTTATGATCAAGATTATCTATGAAAAATATTTGAATCTTCTCTGAATTCTTTTATGTATGTTTTAATATCTTTGCAAGTCTCTTCGAATTACCAGTTTGGTTTGGCCTACTAGATTGATCTTTCTTGCAATGGGAGAAGTGCTTAGCTTTGGGTTCAATCTTGCGTTGCTCGATCCCAGTGACAGCAGGGGAAACGACACGTATTGTATTGTTGCCATCGAGGATAAAAAGATGGGGTTTATATCATATTTCTTGAGTTTATCCCTCTACATCATGTCATCTTGCCTAATGCGTTACTCTATTCTTATGAACTTAATACTCTAGATGCATGGTGGACAGTGGTCGATGTGTGGAGTAATAGTAGTAGATGCAGAATCGTTTCGGTCTACTTGTCGCGGACGTGATGCCTATAAACATGATCATACCTAGATATTCTCATAACTATGCGCTTTTCTATCAATTGCTCGACAGTAATTTGTTCACCCACCGTAATACTTATGCTATCTTGAGAGAAGCCACTAGTGAAACCTATGGCCCCAGGGTCTATCTTCCATCATATGAATCTCCCGCCAACGTGCTATTTCTGTCGCCGTTTATTTTGCAATCTTTACTTTTCAATCTATACCAAAAATACCAAAAATATTTATCTTACTATCTCTATCAGATCTCACTTTTGCAAGTGGCCGTGAAGAGATTGACAACCCCTTTATCGCGTTGGTTGCAAGGTTCTTATTTGTTTGTGTAGCTACGAGGCGACTTGCATGTAGTCTCCTACTGGATTGATACCTTGGTTCTAAAAAACTGAGGGAAATACTTACGCTACTTTGTTGCATCACCCTTTCCTCTTCAAGGGAAAACCAACGCAGTGCTCAAGAGGTAGCACTTCTCTCAAGATAGCATATATTACGGTGGGTGAACAAATTAGTGCCGAGCAATTGATAGAAAAGCGCATAGTTATGAGAACATCAAGGCATGATCATGAACATAGGCATCACGTCCGTGTCAAGTAGACCGAAACGATTCTGCATCTACTACTATTACTCCACACATCGACCGCTATCCAGCATGCATCTAGAGTATTAAGTTCATAAGAACATAGTAACGCATCAAGCAAGATGACATGATGTAGAGGGATAAACTCAAGCAATACGATATAAACCCCATCTTTTTATCCTCGATGGCAACAATACAATACGTGCCTTGCTGCCCCTGCTGTCACTGGGAAAGGACACCGCAAGATTGAACCCAAAGCTAAGCACTTCTCCCATTGCAAGAAAGATCAATCTATTAGGCCAAACTAAACCGATAATTCGAAGAGACTTGCAAAGATATCAAATCATGCATATAAGAATCCAGAGAAAATTTAAATATTGTTCATAGATAATATTGATCATAAACCCACAATTCATCGGATCACGACAAACACACCGCAAAACAATATTACATCGAAAAGATCTCCAAGAGAATCGAGGAGAACTTTGTATTGAGATCCAAAGAGAGAGAAGAAGCCATCTAGCTAATAACTATGGACCCAAAGGTCTGTGGTAAACTACTCACACATCATCGGAGAGGCTATGGTGTTTATGTAGAAGCCCTCCGTGATCGAATCCCCCTCCGGCAGATCGCCGAAAAAGGCACCAAGATGGGATCTCACGGGTACAGAAGGTTGCGGCGGTGGAAAACTGGTTTTGTGGCTCCCCTGGATGTTTTCAGGGTATAAGAGTATATATAGGCGAAAGAAGTAGGTCGGTGGAGCCACGAGGGGCCCACGAGGGTGGGGGCGCGCCCTCCTACCTCGTGGTCGCCTTGTTACTTCCTTGACTTCCACTCCAAGTCTCCTGGATTGCGTTTGTTCCAAAAAAGATCTTGGCGAAGGTTTCATTCCGTTTGATATTCCTTTTCTGCGAAACACTGAAATAGGCAAAAAAACAGCAACTGGCACTTGGCCTTCGGTTAATAGGTTAGTCCCAAAAATAATATAAAAGAGCATATTAAAGCCCATTAAACATCAAAAACAGATAATATAATAGCATGGAACAATCAAAAATTATAGATACGTTGGAGACGTATCAGCATCCCTAGGCTTAATTCCTGCTCGTCCTCGAGTAGGTAAATGATAAAAACAGATTTTTTGATGTGGAATGCTACCTAACATAATTTTCAATGTAATTTTCTTTATTGTCGCATGAATGTTCAGATTCGAAAGATTCAAGACAAAAGTTTAATATTGACATAAAAATAATAATACTTCAAGCATACTAACTAAGCAATTATGTCTTCTCAAAATAACATAGCTAAAGAAAGCTCATCCCTACAAAATCATATAGTTTGGCCATGCTTCATCTTCGTCACACAAAATGCTCTCATCATGCACAACCCCGATGACAGGCCAAGCAATTGTTTCATACTTTAGTATTCTCAAACTTTTCAACTTTTACGCAATACATGAGCGCGAGCCATGGACATAGCACTATGGGTGGAATAGAATATGATGATGGAGGTTGTCTGGAGAAGACAAAAAAGGAGAAAGTCTAACATCGACGCGGCTAATCAACGGGCTATGGAGATGCCCATCAATTGATGTCAATGCGAGGAGTAGGGATTGCCATGCAACGGATGCACTAGAGCTATAAATGTATGAAAGCTCAAAAAAAGAAACTAAGTGGGTGTGTATCCAACTTGCTTGCTCACGAAGACCTAGGGCATTTGAGGAAGCCCATTGTTGGAATATACAAGCCAAGTTCTATACTGGAAAATTCCCACTAGTATATGAAAGTGAAAAAATAAGAGACTCTCTATCATGAAGATCATGGTGCTACTTTGAAGCACAAGTGCGAAAAAAGGATAGTAGCATTGTCCCTTCTCTCTTTTTCTCTCATTTTTTTAGGCCTTCTCTTTTTTTGGCCTTTCTCTTTTTTTCCTCACATGGGACAATGCTCTAATAATGATGATCATCACACTTCTATTTATTTACAACTCAAAGATTACAACTCAATGCTAGAACAAAATATGACTCTATATGAGTGCCTCCGGCGGTGTACCAGGATGGGCAATGAATCAAGAGTGACATGTATGAAAAATTATGCATGGTGGCCTTGCCATAAATACGATGTCAACTACATGATCATGCAAGGCAATATGACAATGATGAAGCGTGTCATAATAAACAAAATGGTGGAAAGTTGCATGGCAATATGTCTCAGAATGGCTATGGAAATGCCATAATAGGTAGGTATGGTGGCTGTTTTGAGGAAGATATAAGGAGGCTTATGTGTGATAGCATATCACGGGGTTTGGATGCACCGGCGAAGTTTGCACCAACTCTCAAGGTGAGAAAGGGCAATGCACGGTACCGAAGAGGCTAGCAATGATGGAAGGGTGAGAGTGCGTATAATCCATGGACTCAACATTAGTCATAATGAACTCACATACTTATTGCAAAAATCTACAAGTCATCAAAACCAAGCACTACGCGCATGCTCCTAGGGGGGTAGATTGGTGAAAAGACCATCGCTCGTCCCCGACCGCCACTCATAAGGAGGACAATCAAAGAAACACCTCATGCTTCAAATTTGTTACACAACGGTTACCATACGTGCATGCTACGGGACCTGCAAACTTCAACACAAGTATTTCTCAAATTCACAATTACTCAACTAGCACGACTCTAATATTAGCATCTTCATATCTCGAAATAATCATCAAGTATCAAACTTCTCATAGTATTCAATGCACTCTATATGGAAGTTTTTATTATACCCATCTTGGATGCCTATCATATTAAGACTAATTTTATAGCCAAAGAAAATTACCATGCTGTTCTAAAAGAGTCTCAAAATAATATAAGTGAAGCATGAGAGATCGATAATTTCTATAAAATAAAACCACCACCGTGCTCTAAAAATATATAAGTGAAGCACTAGAGCAAAATTATCTAGCTCAAAAGATATAAGTGAAGCACATAGAGTATTCTAATAAATTCCGATTCATGCGTGTCTCTCCCAAAAGGTGTGTACAGCAAGGATGGTTATGGTAAACTAAAAAGATAAGACTCAAATCATACAACACGCTCCAAGCAAAACACATATCATGTGGTGAATAAAAATATAGCCTCAAGTAAAGTTACCGATAGACGAAGACGAAAGAGGGGATGCCTTCCGGGGCATCCCCAAGCTTAGGCTTTTAGTTGTCCTTGAATTTTACCTTGGGGTGACTTGGGCATCCCCAATATTAGGCTCTTGCCACTCCTTGTTCCAAAATCCATCAAATCTTTACCCAAAAACTTGAAAACTTTACAACACAAAACTTCAACAGAAAATCTCATGAGCTCCGTTAGTATAAGAAAATAAATTACCACTTTAAGGTACTGTAATGAACTCATTCTTTATTTATATTGGTGTTAAACCTACTGTATTCCAACTTCTCTATGGTTCGTAACCCCCGATACTAGCCATAGATTCATCAAAATAAGCAAACAACACGCGACAAATAGAATCTGTCAAAAACAGAACAGTCTGTAGCAATCTGGATAGTTCGAATACTTCGGTAACTCCAAAAATTCTGAGAAATTAGGAAGTCCTAAATAATTTGTTTATTGATCTAATGCAGTTGGAATTGGTATTTTATCACTCTCTGGTAAAAAAATGGTAATTATTTTCGTGAGTGCATACTTTCTGTTTGTTTCAGCAAGATCAAACAACAATCACCCAAGAAGATCCTAAAGGCTTTACTTGGCACAAACACTAATTGAAACATAAAAACACAATCATAACAGAGGCTAGATGAATTATTTATTACTAAACAGGAACAAAAAGCAAGGAACAAAAATAAAACTGGGTTGCCTCCCAACAAGCGCTATCGTTTAACGCCCCTAGTTAGGCATTGATAATTTCGATGATGCTCACATGAAAGACAAGAATTGAAGCACAAAGAGAGCATCATATAGCATATAAAAAACACATCTAAGTCTAACATACTTACTATACATAGGCATCTTATAGGCAAATAAATTATCAAGACAAGCAAAAACTAGCATATGCAAGAAAGAAGTGAGAAACAATAACAATCTCAACATAACGAGAGGTAATTTAGTAACATGAAAATTTCTACAACCATATTTTCCTCTCTCATAATAATTACATGTGGGATCATATTCAAATTCAACAATATAGCTCTCACATAAAATTTTCTCTACATGATCCACATGCATGCGAAGTTGACACTCTTCCAAAATAGTGGGATTAACATTAACTAAAGTCTTGACTTCTCCAAACCCACTTTTATCAAAAAATTCATAAGATCGATCATACTCCAAAGTAGTGGGATCTAAAGTTGACACTCTTCCAAACCCAGTTTCAATATTATCGAAAACATTATTATCAATCTCATATTCATCATGGGGCTTAAATAAATTTTCAAGATCATAAGAAGAATCACCCCAATCATGATCATTGCAACAAGTAGTAGACATAGCAAAATTGGCATCCCCAAGCTTAGGGTTTTGCATATTATTAGCAAAATTGACATTAATAGAATTTATAATAATATCATTGCAATCATGCTTTTTATTCAAGGAGCTATCGTGAATCACTTCATAAATTTCTTCTTTCAATACTTCATCACAATTTTCAGATTCGCGAATTTCAAGCAAAACCTCATAAAGATAATTTAGTGCACACAACTCACTAGCAATTGGTTCAGCATAATTAGGTCTCTTAAAAAGATTACCAAGTGGATGAGGATCCATGAACTTTTAGCAAACTAAGATGCAAGCAGAAAGAAGGCACATGGTAACACAAGATCGAACGAAAGAGGGGCGAAGAAAAGGCGAATCTTTTCGAAAATCGTTTTAGAAGTGTGGGAGAGGAAAACGAGAGGCGAATGGCGAATAATGTAATGCGAGGGAGAAGAGTTTATGATGGGTACTTGGTATGTCTTGACTTGGTGTAGATATGCCCGGCAACGGCGCTAGAAATCCTTCTTGCTACCTCTTGAGCATGCGTTGGTTTCCCTTGAACAGGAAAGGGTGATGCAACAAAGTAGCATAAGTATTTCCCTCAGTTTTTGAGAACCAAGGTATCAATCCAATAGGAGACTACAAGCAAGTCACCTAGTACCTGCACAAACAATCAAGAACCTTGCAACCAACGCGATAAAGGGGTTGTCAATCCCTTCACGACCACTTGCAAAAGTGAGATCTGATAAAGATAATAAGATAATATTTTTGGTATTTTTGTTGTATAGATTGGAAAACAAAGATTGCAAAGTAAAATAGATAGTAAACTAGAATAGTAGATCGGAAACTTATATGATGTAAAGTAGACCCAGGGGCCATAGGTTTCACTAGTGGCTTCTCTCAAGATAGCATTATTACGGTGGGTGAACAAATTACTGTCGAGCAATTGATAGAAAAGCGCATAGTTATGAGAATATCTAGGCATGATCATGAACATAGGCATCACGTCTGTGTCAAGTAGACCGAAATGATTCTGCATCTACTACTATTACTCCACACATCGACCGCTATCCAGCATGCATCTAGAGTATTAAGTTCATAAGAACAGAGTAACGCATTAAGCAAGATGAAATGATGTAGAGGGATAAACTCAAGAAATATGATATAAACCCCATCTTTTTATCCTCGATGGCAACAATACAATGCGTGCCTTGCTGCCCCTGCTATCACTGGGAAAGGACACCGCAAGATTAAACTTGATCATAAACCCACAATTCATCGGATCTCGACAAACACACCACAAAAGAATATTACATCGAATAGATCTCCAAGAGAATCGAGGAGAACTTTGTATTGAGATCCAAAGAGAGAGAGGAAGCCATCTAGCTAATAACTATGGACCCGAAGGTCTGTGGTAAACTACTCACACATCATCGGAGAGGCTATGGTGTTGATTTAGAAGCCCTTCGTGATCGAATCCCCCTTCGGCAGATCACTAGAAAAGGCCCCAAGATGGGATCTCACGGGTATAGAAGGTTGCGGCGGGGGAAAAGTGTTTTTGTGGCTCCCCTGGATGTTTTCAGGGTATAAAAGTATATATATAGGCGAAAGAAGTAGGACGGTAGAGCCACGAGGGGCCCACGAGGGTGGGGGCGCGTCTACCCCCCTGGGCGCGCCCTCCTACCTCGTGGCCGCCTTGTTGCTTCCTTGACTTCCACTCCAAGTCTCCTAGATTGCGTTTGTTCCAAAAAAGATCCTCGCGAAGGTTTCGTTCCGTTTGATATTCCTTTTCTGTGAAACACTGAAATAGGCAAAAAGCAGCAACTGGCACTGGGCCTCCGGTTAATAGGTTAGTCCCAAAAATAATTAGAAGAGCATATTAAAGCCCATCAAACATCCGAAACAGATAATATAATAGCATGGAACAATCAAAAATTATAGATACGTTGGAGACGTATCAGTGTGGTTATGGAGAAGGTTCAGTCTGCCAAGAGCGGACTGAATGGAGCCATCAGCAGCCTACTGACAGGCTTTGAGGTATGCAACTAATGTTGTAAATACTTTACAATATTCATATGGAAGAATAAACTTGTGTACAGACAGTAGCCCCTGATGGTCTGTCCGGTTTGGAAGAAGCCGGAGAGAGAATCCAGATAGTATTCGGGATAATAATATACTGTGCTCTTTATTTGAATAGGCCTCCATGTTGGCGGTAACCGCCGAGGCTGCCGAAGTTTCCAAACTTAATCGGAAGCTGCAGGTGGCCAACGAGGAGTCGACCTCATCAACAAGCGGTTGGATGAAACGCAAGGTATGCGCCCGATGTTTATTTTTATATCAGAAATGATGTGTACATTGAGAGGCTCACTCATATGATGCTTTGATTATGATCGCTGCTGGCGCAGCCGAGGTCGAGACCGTAAAAGGTGACCTCACCCAGGCCAAAAAAAGAGGCGGAGGCAAATAAGGCAGCCGCTGACAAAGCGGCTGCCGAATTAGAGGCCGAACAAACTGCCCGTCGTCAACACGAAGCTCGGGTGACCGAAGTCGAAAGGAGCTGAAGGATGCCATCGGCAAGTGAAAGACACTGGAGGAGAAGACTTCGGCTCAGTCCTCTGAGCTTGCCAAGGCCCTCCAGGATGCCAAAGAGGCACGAAGAGAGTCCCGAAGCACTCGCGAAGAGATTCGCCAGGAGAGGCAGATAGTGGATGGTAAGGCCTTTCTTTTACAGAGTATCTTTGAAGGTCAGAGGTATGCTTTGCTCACACGAGTGTGGATTTCTCCAGGCGCATTTGTGGATCCTCCGAGGAGCGCCGCCGATGCCGCACAGTTCTTCCGAGCCCAAGAGGGGAACTCTTCTGAGAAGCTGTTTTGGTCGCAACTTCTCATGCCGGAACAACCAACACCCCTAAACAACCAACTGAAGCAGATGACTGAGCTACATAGGGTGGCAGGTTTGGCTATGAAGGACTTAATAGTCCAGCTCTGGCCGGCCGAACCAATCCCTACCAGCTACTTCGGTTTGGTGAAGCGACTTATCGACGTGCGCCCGCGGATTGATGCTGTGAAGCATTGATACGTCTCCAACGTATCTATAATTTTTGATTGTTCCATGTTGTTATATTATCAATCTTGGATGTTTTATAATCATTTTATAGTCATTTTATATCATTTTTTGGTACTAACCTATTGACATAGTGCAAAGTGCCAGTTGTTGTTTTCTGCATGTTTTTTACATCGCTTTGGTACAATCTATATTTTCGCGAAATGGATCATAATAAAATGGATTTTAGGTATCTAGGGAAGATTCACTTGGAAGTAACTATTTCCTAGATACCGATGGTACTTCAGGGTTGAATGAATCAAAAAATATCTAAAAGAGACCTAAAATTAATGTGAAAAAAGACATATTTGGAAGTTAGACCTTTTTATAGGACTGTCTTTCAATTTCAAAAAAGAGGACGTTTGAAACTTTTAACAGGCGCAATCGTGAGTCAACAAGTGACTCGAACGCGACCTATATTCTCAATCCCTACTTTCCTATTATATTGTTCAATATGTTCGCGGAGAATTTTATAAATATCGTCGACTCGAAGGGTTGCCATTAGTGTTTCTGGACTCTTTTTCGAAACCTAGGGGAAAAATAATGCCTAAATTCTAAACGAAAGTGGAAAAGAATTTAATCCTTTATAAGAACTAAAGTTTTCATCGGAATATAAAAATAAAAAACTTAAGGCAAAGGGGCGAGAAACTCAAGGCCACTCTTCCTCCATCTCCTTGTGCTTCGGGACCCCATAGTAGAAACAAAGAGTGTGCTAAACTATTGGCAGTGGTAGAATCTGCTGCGGTTAAGAAATAACAACCTTCCAAATAGACGAAGAAATTATTGGAGTTAAGAAAGAAGCTTCGGACTCATATTGTTCATGGGTTGAGACCGGGAGTTGAACTCTAGGAGGTCAAATCACCCCTTGTTCCTCAGTAGCTCAGTGGTAGAGCGGTCGGCTGTTAACTAACTGGTCGGTTCAAATCGTTCGTTCGCTAGGATGCCTCAGCTGCATACATAACCACCTTAATGAATTAACTGACTTGTTTTACTTATTAAAATAAAAATCTTAAAAATCTAAAATTTGACCTGTTAGTGTTCTAAGTTCAAAAGTCTAGTAAAGTAAAAAAAAATGTTTTTTATGTATCCTACTCGATGTTAATTAGGCGTAAATGAAACTTTAGCAAAAATCTCGCAAAATGAAAAGGATATTCAATTAATATAATATCAACTCATTAAAGAAAATTGAGGGCATGCTTAGGTTAAGAAAATCGATCAAACGATTCCCGTGCCAGCCCAAATCATGATCTTCACTAACTTGGATTTGGTTCTCTTTCGAAAATCGCGAGTTGCACAGATGTGAATCATGAAAAGCAAGATCCCGAATAAGAAAATAGAAACTGAGGAACACTTCCACTTGACACCTATTTAAACGGCTCGTCTTGCCGCTACCTTATCCTATTTACATACTTATGTCGCTTCTTCTATCTAAAATATCAGAAAGAATTTTGCTGATTTATTTATTGCTATATGCAATTTATGGAATATCAGACGGAGTCCAAACGCAACGAAACTCCACGGAGATTTTTTTTGGACCAGAAGGAACACAGTGGGCCATGGCTGCGCCTGGGGGTGCCCCATGGAGGCACAACCCACTAGGGCGCGCCAGGAGGCCCAGGCGCGCCCTGTTGGGTTGTGCCCACCTCGGGTGCCCCCGGACTGCCTCTTTGCTCTATAAATACCCCAATATTCTAGAAACCCTAGGGGAGTCGACGAAATATTCATCCAGCCGTCGCAGAGTCCAGAACCACCAGATCCAATCTAGACACCATCTCGGATGGGGTTCACCACCACCATTGGTGCCTCTCCGATGATGCGTGAGTTGTTCTTTGTAGACCTTCGGGTCCGTAGTTAGTAGCTAGATGGCTTCCTCTCTCTCGCTGAATTCTCAATACAATGGTCTCTTGGAGATCCATATGATGTAACTCTTTTGTGGTGTGTTTGTTGGGATCGATGAACTTTGAGTTTATGATCAGATCTATCTTTTTATATCCATGAAAGTTATTTGAGTTTCTTTGATCTCTTATATGCATGATTGCTTATAGCCTCGTATTTCTTCTCCAATATTTGGGTTTTGTTTGGCCAACTTGATCTATTTATGTTGCAATGGGAAGAGGTGCTTTGTAGTGGGTTCGATCTTACGGCGCTTGATCCCAGTGACAGAAGGGGAACTGACATGTATGTATCGTTGCTACTAAGGATAAAACGATGGGGCATATCTCTACATAGATAGATATTGTCTACATAATGTCATAGTTCTTATTGCATTACTCCGTTTCTCCATGAACTTAATACACTACATGCATGCTGGATAGCGGTCGATGTGTGGAGTAATAGTAGTAGATGCAGGCAGGAGTCGGTCTACTAATCATGGACGTGATGCCTATATAATGATCATTGCCTGGATATCATCATGATTATTTGAAGTTCTATAAATTGCCCAACAGTAATTTGTTCAACCACCGTTTGCTATTTTTCTCGAGAGAAGCCACTAGTGAAACATACGGCCCCTGGGTCTCTTTCTCATATATTTGCCTTTGCGATCTACTTTTCCTTTGCATTTATTTTCAGATCTATTAAACCAAAAATACAAAAATACCTTGCTGCGTTTTATTTGTATTTATTTTGTTTGGCGTTCGATCTATCAATCTACTACAAATTTATCTCACGTCCGTTTGCTATCTTGAGGCGCCGTACCCCGGAAGGGATTGACAACCCCTTTAACACGTCGGGTTGTGACGATTTGTTATCTGTGTGCAGGGGATGTTTACATTGTGTTGCTTGGTTCTCCTACTAGTTCGATAACCTTGGTTTCATATCTGAGGGAAATACCTACCGCCGCTGTGCTGCATCATCCCTTCCTCCTTGGGGAAATACCGATGTAGCTTCAAGCGACATCAAGCATTCGGCCTGCATAGAGGGTGCCCGGATGGCCTTTGCCTGCGTCAAAATGCAATGGGCAAAGATGAAGGCCACCGAAGTGGCAACCGCAGGCCCGCCCAAAGGCAAAGATCATCGGAAGCCGGTAAGGTACTTCGACAACATCGTAAAAGGAGCCTGAGAGATAGAGGGTCAGTGTTCTAAGGACGTGATGTTTGATTGAATGTGTGCGTGTTGTATGAAACTATGTGATGAACCCATGTTGTTACATATCTATGTTTTTGCCTTTTATTCGAGCGACTTTTCCTCCTGTGCGGCCGTTTATTATTGTATTTCTGAAAGTTGCCAGTCGTCGGCTTCAGCCCCCATGTAGATGCTACGGGGGTGTTTGGCATAACGCATGACCGCACTTTATCCAACGTCTTGGTCCGTAAAGGAGGTGTCCGCGAGGTGAACCAGGCAATCGGACTATTCGGCTTTATTACTTTCACTTAGCCATAGGAGTTTGACTGTGGGGTTAAGTACTAGCCCCTTGTGCGTGTGCAGTTATCCGGATTACGGTGCCTTCTTCACGCGGCTGGACGAGGACCAGCCCTTCATGTAACACGGGGTTAACCGCTAATGATTTGTAGTGTAACACTAAGTCGCCGAATCGCTGACCAGTTCTCGCCTATCACGACAGTCAGTTTTCGGCTTTCTCTACTGAGGTACTTGACCAGACGAATCCGGAAATACAATCGCAGTAGTTCTCCCTTTATTACCTGAGCCGAACAAGCGGAACGTAAGGTGATAAGCACAGGAGCCGGGCAACCCAACTATAGACCAAAGACATGATTCGGAGCTCATCCATATAATGCAATATCCGGGATGCCGAAGAGTTCCCTATAGAAGTTCGGACTTGAAATGTGCAGGGCTAAATACAGCCCACAGTGTTAAGGCCGGACTAAGGCACGTGTGGCAATCTCAAGTAGGGGGGATACAGATGATAATGTAAAATAACATGTTTACCAAACAAAGTGGTGGTCTACTGTTTCCTTTATACCCTGATTAATACGTCAAGCCGTGTTGTTACAAGTTATGCCAATAACATAGAGGCCATTTGACATTCCAGAAGTTTACACAAGGGAAAGGTTTACACAGAGCCTAAAAGTAGTGGTTTTAAGAATCCCAATGATGCCCTGCTGCACGTCTGCGCCATTTATCCTTGGTGAGACATCCTTAGAGAGTAGGATTCCGATGGTCGTCTGCTAGAGAGAAGAACCTAGAAAGGGGTCCCTGCATGACCGTAGATCAGGTAGGTTTTTTAACGAACCTATAGTAGAAAAAATGTTTAAGGTCAAAATAGGGTCAAGCCGTAATATAGACCTTTTCCGCAGTGTGCCTCCGGCGCTACCAAAGGTATTTCAAGTGCATAGTTATGTACACGAGGTATGTATGCCGCAACCTTATGGGGCAATCGGCGGAGGCAAAACTGCTATTCAAGCTCCGGTTCCACTGAGCTACCGCATTGTAACACTGATCGAACGCCTTTGGCGGTGTCACGGGTCTTGACGACCGATGGGATGTTCGGCTTAATGAGGCCGCCCTGTACTTCAGCCGCTAGGGCCACGGTATGCTCCTCAGTACGGAGGAAGTGCCATGTGTTCCCATTTACAGTGATGACGCCACGGGGTCCAGGTATTTGGAGCTTTAGATAAGCATAGTGGGGGACTGCAGTAAAGCGAGCGAAAGCAGTTCGTCCGAGCAGAGCGTGATAACCACTGCGAAAAGGGACGATGTCGAAGCTCAATTATGCGCTTCAAAAATTGTCTGGAGAGCCGAATACTACTTCCAGTGTTAGTGAGCCCATGCAGCGGGCCTCCACGCCGGGTATCACTCCTTTAAAGGTAGTGTTGCTAGGCTTGATTCGCGCCGGGTCTATCCCCATCTTGCGGACAGTATCCTTATAGATCAAGTTGAGGCTGCTGCCGCCATCCATAAGGACTCTAGTAAGATGATATCCTCGATGATAGGATCAAGTACCAGGGCTGCCGAACCCCTGTGGCGGATACTGGTTGGGTAATCCCTGCGATCGAATCTGATCGGACAAGCTGACCATGGGTTGAATTTTGGGGCGACGGGCTCTATGGCGTAGACGTCCCTTAATGCGCACGTACGCTCCCTCTTGGGGATGTGGGTGACATAGATCATATTCACCGTTTTCACCTCAGGGGGAAATTGTTTCTGTCCCCCCAGTGTTCGGCGGGCGAGGCTCATCATCGTCCTCGCTTTGAGGTCCTTTCCCCTTATGTTCAGTATTTAATTTGCCGGCCTGCTTGAAAACCCAGCAATTTCTGTTGGTGTGGTTGGCGAGCTTGTCCGGGGTGCCATGAATCTAACAAGGTCTCTCTAGTATTCTGTCCAAATTGGATGGAACGTCCTTATTACCTTTGAACGGCTTCTTCCGCTGACCGGATTTGGAGCCACTGAATCCGGCATTTAACATCGTATTCACTATATCTCCATTGTTGTTTCGACGCTTGTTTTTGTTGCAGTGTGGCTTTCCATTGCCGTCCCTGGTTTCAGAAGTGTCGGGGTCACTGGTACTATTGCTTCTACGAGCCAACCAGCTATCCTCGCCCGCGCAAAAGTGCGTCATAAGTGCTGTAAGAGCTGCCAAGTCTTCGGCTTTTCCTGGCCGAGATGTCGGGCGAGCCATTTGTCACGGAAGCTATGCTTAAATGCCGCTAGGGCTTTGGCGTCCGGACAGTCGACGATTTGGTTCTTTTTAGTTAAGAGCCGGTTCCAAAGTTTGCGGGCTGGCTCTCCGGGCTGCTGGACTATGTGACTCAGGTCGTCCGCATCCGGTGGCCGGACATAAGTGCCCTTGAAATTGGCCCGAAAAGCATCCTCCAAATCGTCCCAACTTCCAATGGAGTTTTCTGGGAGGCTGTTCAACCAGTGCCGTGCTGGTCCTTTCAGCTTTAGGGGGAGGTACTTAATGGCGTGGAGGTCATCTCCGTGAGCCATGCGAATATGGAGAAGAAAATCTTCAATCCATACGACAGGATCGGTCGTTCCATCGTATTGCTCGATGTTCACGGGTTTAAACCCTTTCGGAAATAGGTGCTGCATCACCTCATCGGTGAAGCACATGTGGTGTGCTGCACCCCTATACTGTGAAACATCGCGGCGGAGTTTGGATGGCATCTGTGTTTGGTGCTGACCCCGAACCTGATTATGTTTGTCGTGCCAGGCTTGATGGTCGTCATCCCGTGTGGGTGCATGTCCTCTTGATCCATAGATTGATCTGGTCTGGCCATCTCTATTGGCCAGGTCCTGACGTAGTTCGTACTTGAAGCCCGGAGCTGCCGTCTCCTTGCTTCTGTGGCGAGGGGCCGTAGGCCAGGTGTTCGGCATTATTGGCTGTTTTGTCCCGTCCACGTGGTGGTCGGTCAGGTTGATCAGCCTGATAGTATCTTGACAGTATTGGCTCCAGTGCCTCGTCGTCAAATTGTGGCAGTAGCCTATGTTTGGGATAACTCTTTGTTGGGCACTCAAGGCCATATCCTTCTTTGGCGGCTAGGACCTTAGTCCATCTGTCGTTCAGCGTGTCCTGTTCGGCTTTAAGCCGCAGCTGTTGTTTTTTCAGGCTCTGCACGGTGGTAATAAGCCGTTGCTTGAAGTGTTCTTGTTTGCGGGGTTCCTCTGCGACGATGAATTCTTCGTCACCAAGGCTAGCATCCTCTTTGGAGATAGGCATATAGTTGCTATCTTCCAAATCTTCGTGATCGGCAAGTTCTTCGGGGCCGAATTGACACTCTCCCCTTTCATCTTGCTCGACCTCGGGCTCAACGAGGTTGTCGGGGTCTTCGGCATTGTCCAAAGTGTCAATATCTCCAGTGGCGGTGTTACTTTCCCTTCCCTGATGCGGTCGTAAGCAGCGCCGCTGATGTCGACGTTTTGGTGGTTCATCGACGGGCTTATCCTCATCTTTAGTGTCGTCGTTGTCCTTCTTCTCTGGTGTGTCCACCATGTATACATCGTAAGTAGAAGTGGTCATCCAACGCCTGGTAAGGGGTGGGTTTTGACCTGGTTCGGCTTTGACATCGTCGTTTATGCCGTCGGTGCCTTCGGAAGCGTAGTCTAGCATGTCGGTTAAATCCTCGACAGTGGCTACTAAGTGGGTGGTGGGTGGGACGAAAAATACCCTAGTCTTAGCCCCCAGTTCAAGCTGGGCATAGTTCGGGGGTGATACCTCCGTGATGGTGAGAGATTGTAGTAAGTCCAGCGCCTCGTTTAAGAACGAGCGCTGGAGAGGTGTTTGAGGATCTACACAGCCAGATTTGGCGACAACCTCTTGACCGAGCTCGAGGGGTGCGGATCTCAATAGCTCGGAGTTCGTGTCCGGAGGAGAGTCCGGCTTCCCGATGATGGGATGAGTCTCGTTTGATTCCGGTTCCGCCAAAGGCGCGGTCGCATCTGAGTCTCTGGCCAGAAGCTCCATGGGGAGGGAGAGTCTGGCGGGTTTTGCCCTCCCGTCTTCGGATGAAGTGGTCCGCTCCGGATCTAAGGCCGGGGCGAACGCGAGAGTCGGCCCCTGGACGGGGTCTGATGGTAGATCCGAAGAGCCTTCTTCGTGTGGGTGGGGAGCGGCGATCGAGGCCTTGAACCCCTCGAAGATCAGATCTCCTTGGATATCAGCGATGTAGTTCAAACTTCCAAACCTGATCTAGCGACCAGGGGCGTAGCTGTCGACCTGCTCAAAGTGACAGGTTGAGTTGGCACCTAGCACGAAGCCACCAAACATGAAAAGCTGCCTAGGGAGAAAGGTTTCCCCAGAGACAGCGCCATTGTCGATGGCGAGGCGAGCCATCGATTCTTCTGTCGACAACTCAACGGGCCTCTCAATGAAAGCACCATTGTCGGTGTCAAAACCGACAGATCTCGAGTAGGGGGTCTCAAGCTGTGTGTCTAAGGATCGATGGTAACAAGGGACAGGACACGATGTTTACCCAGGTTCGGGCCCTCTTAAAGGAGGTAAAACCCTACGTCCTGCTTGATTCTATTTGATGAGTATAGGGGTTACAAGAGTTGATCTCCCTCGAGATGGTAATGGCTAAACCTAGCTGTCTAGCCTATGATTATTCTGATAGCTTCTACGGACTAAACCCTCTGGTTTATATACACATCGGAGGGGCCTAGGGTTGTACAGAATCGGTTCGCAGAAGAAGGAAATAGCACATCCGGACACCACACTTGCCTTCCACGCATATAGGAGTCCTACCCGGACACGGGGGATAGTCTTCTGCTTTATCTTCACGGCCCATCAGTCCGGCCCATATCGAATAGACCGGACACCCGAGGACCCCCTAATCCAGGACTCCCTCAGGACCCACCTGGTCAAAGCATACGTAGCATTTCCATTCTGGTCGCGAGCGCGTACGTACATACTGGTCAATCGGTCTCTCTGCAACGATGAACCGTGGCCAAGCAACACTACAAAAAAAAGACACATCCGTGACATTTTGGGCCGAACGAAAAAAAATTCGGTCATACTTATGACACTTCTATGACGATAATTGTGACAAAACCCGGTATCATCATAGATGTGGTGGGCTCCTACTTCTATGACAAAAAATCATGACAAAAAATGGGCTTTTCGTCATGGGCGGGCCGGAGACGCAACTGCATCACATTCTTTGGGCCGTCCATGACGGAAAAAACCGTGGTAGAAGCGAGGGCGAGGAAAATATCAGGGTGTTCCCGGTTACGGTGGGTGGTCGGGGCCGAGCGATGCACGGAGGTTTGCACGTTTCTCTTGTACACGCACGCGCGTGGGTGCGGGGCGTTGGGCTCTAACTGAACCCGAGCGAGGCGTTCGCCTACTGAACCCGAGCGATTGCACTGCAGGCTACGCATTACTGAACCCGAGCGATCGATCGATGGCTGTTAACTGAACCCGATCGAGCGATTCCTTCGCTACTGCTGCTAACTGAAGCCGATCGATGCTGCCTCTGGATGAACAGTGAGCGTTGTTGGGGGGGGTTTGGATGAACAGTTCCCGGTGGGGGTGGATGAACAGGACCCCGTGGTGTTGCCTCTGGATGAACAGGACCCCGATCGATCGAGCCGGTTGGGCCTGGATGAACAGGACCCCGTGGAGGGCTGGATGAACAGTAGAAGGTGGAGGGCTGGATGAACAGTAGCCCGTGGAGGGGTGGTTGAACAGGAGCCCATGGAGAGGGCTGGTTGAACAGTAGCCGGTGGAGTAGCGTGCGGTGGAGGCTGGATGAACAGGAGCCCGTGGATGAACAGTAGCATGTGGAGGCTGGAGGAGGTCGACGGTGGATGAACAGTAGCCCGTGGAGGCTGGAGGGGGTCGACGGTGGAGATGAACAGTATCCCGTGGAGTCCCGTTTTGCGGTACGCCACACCCCTCCCGATGAACAGGACCCCCATTTCGACCGTAGCGCTCCAACACAAGTCTGTTCCCTTCGTTTTGCGGTACGCCACACCCCTCCCGATCAACAGGACCCCGTTTCGACCGTAGGAGGTCTGTTTCCTCCGTTTTGCGGTACGCCAGACCCCTCCCGATGAACAGGATCCCGTTTCAAACATGGCCGGTCGAACACAAGGCCGTTTCCTCCGTTGTGCGGTACGCCAGGCCTCGTTTCCATCGGTTGTTCCATCCAAGCCGGTTGGCTCCCACGCGTTTCGTTGCCTCCCGATGAACACGACAACGACGCAGTTTCTCTGTTCCGACCCAGCCATGTACACGAGCCCTGGCCGTACGTATGTGCGAGTAGGCCTTCGAGACCCCGCCCGTATGTACGTACGTTGCCGTATTTTCTTTCTTGCACACTGGCCGCTGTACGTACGTGTACATGCTACGTGCGCACCTCTACTACGACACGTGCGCGCCTCTACTACGACACGTGTGCGCGCCTCTACTACGACACGTGCGCGCCTCTACATCGACCAGTATGTATGTACATGTTCGCGACCAGAATGACAACGCTACGTACGCTTCGACCAGGTGGGTCCCGACTGTCAGGCACTTCCTTCCATGCGAAGATGTAGCTCGTGGGTCCCAGCAGTCAGGGGCGAATCATTTTTTTCCCGGACGCACTTCCTTGCGTGCGAAGATGTAACTGGTGGGTCCCAGCTGTCAGGGGAGAAACGTTTTTTTCGTGAAATATGGTGGCCCGTCCGGTGGGTCCCTGCTGTCAGGTGGAGGAATAATTATTTTGCACGTAATAAGGAGGCACTTCCTTGCGGCCGCCGTGGACCCAGCTGTCAGCCTCTCCACGTACAGTACTCTTCCGATGGAAGTCATTCCTTGACCACGTTGACCACGCCGCGCCGAGAGCACCAGGGCGGTGGACGACGGCGAGGCCTAGGAAGGGGACGACGCGGAGCCGGGGAAAACGGGGCAGTGGATGCCCACGCGGAGAGGAGTACGAGGGTTCACTGGTTCGGCTGCGGTGTGAGGCTGCCGTCGCCGCAGAATAACAGGGTGTGTGGGTGAGTAGAGGGATGCCCTGGCCAGCGGTGGAGTAGTAGGGGCAGTGAGGCCTGCGCGGCAGCACAGCCGGCCACGGGAGGCGGGAGCAGGCGGTCCCGCCAGCGCTGGATTTGGCGGCTGGAGCAAGAAGATCAGAGATTGAAGAAACACGACGGTCGTTGGATTGACATCCAACGGTTACGTCTGCTAGAATCGTTTGTTGACGTATATAATAACTAAAAAAATCTTGCATACGCGTCAACTTAATAGGCCCACAAGTCATACCATTCCCTCTTTTTTTAATAATTTATATATAGCTCATTGCGACTTCTTATGCTATTTATTGTAGTCCGGTTTTTTTGGTTGGCCAGGGCCAATTTCGCATATTTCTGTGGGTTCCAAACTATTTTTAATACCGAAATGTCGAGCCAGATTTAAAGTACTTTGAAGATCTATTTAAATTAGGTTAATGCCCAGTGAAATAGGAATCTGAAAATGTGAAAAAATTCAGAAATTATAAAGTAATTGCCAATTTGTCATCTGTTTTTATATTTACAACCCATTTCATATTACTTTCAAGATTTGCAGGCGTCTTGAAAGAGTTGCAGCCCATCAGGGCGTAGAAAAATAAGTAGGCCTGGATTGGGTATTCTTCAGAAAAAATAAACTGGGCTCATTTTCACAAAGAAAAATAGTTGGGCTGGTCACATGGTGAACATAAAATATAAGCCTGGGCTAGACGGGCCACAGCCCAGTTCAAACCCTGCTCTGTCTCAACAATAACAAAAAAAATACTGCTCGAGCAGCTACGTCCCAGGTGTCAGCCGATCTTGTGCTGTTCTCTTGTCTATTGACTATATACGCTCACAATGTCGTGGGTCCCAGATGTCAGGAAAACACTAGGAGGAAGCATTTTATTTTTCCATACGCTGACATGGTGGGCCCCTACTGTCATCCTCTCCACGTACTTCTGCCAATTCCTGTTGTTTGTTGACCATGTTGACAACGCGAGAGCGCGCGGAGGACGACGGCGAGGCCTCGGACGTCGGCGTTAACGATTTAGGAGATGATGGGGCGGCGATGCGTGCGCTGAGGCGCAGCCAGCCATGGGAGGCGGAAGCAGGCGGCCCCGCTGGCACTGGTTTGGTTTTGGCGGCTGGAGGAAGATAGGACTGAAGAAACATGACAGACTGTAAAAGCAGCAGGAGTACTTAACAACCTTAACTGAAACCAGCAGGGGCGCTTAACAACCATAGCTGAAAGCAGGATGAGTACTTATACAGGTTCAACCGTACAAAGCACGCCTCGAACAGTGCTACTTTGCCTACAACTAACCAAGGGTGAGGCCGCCAAGCCCCAGGACAAGGCCCAGGCGCCACCCCGCGCATCCACAACCTTCTGAAAGCTGCTTCATCTCCCAATGTGGTCAATAAACAGGATATTCGCTTTAGGGCCATGGAAAAGCACGAACATAATCTTCTGTCCTATTCTCCAAGATGGACGGGTCTTCGTTATTTGAGACCACCCATGATTAAGTATCTTTTCACCTCCAAGGGGAATGGAGTAGGTCGACATAAACATCATGTTGTGACCAAGCGCAAGTCTGACCCGACCATGGTCAGGCATCTGTATAGGAATAATAGAACTGGCCAGTTTCTGTTTCAAGAAGATCATAGCTGTAAAACTGTGTATAAGCAATAGTTTATGAACAACATATATAACAGAAAACAGCTCGTACCATAAGTTTCTCGACACAGTTGGACCTGTTTAATGAGTGCAGCAGTGGCACACATATCCCACGTGGCCTTCCACCATTGAAACGCCCCACAAGGACCTCAAGACGATCAATAAAGTGTAGGAACTTGTGGATGTTGTCCCAGTCAACTTCAGTGCCATCAGTAACAGCCGAGTTGTTACAGAATAACAAATGAGCAGCCTGCTTAACTCTGAAAAAACCTACACGTGCCACCAATTATAAGAAAATATTAGTTAGAAGTAGCATCTTCGTGAGAGATTCGTTGCTACTTCTAAAGTTAAATTGTGATTAGTTAGACAGAATAGGTGGATTAAGAAGTAATCGAGGCAACAAGCAAGAACCAGATACAAAACTAACATGGATGAACAATTGGAACGACGTCGGGGTGGAAGATCGAAGTGAACATGAGACCAGGTTCTGCCATTTCCATCAACATTCGTGCGCCAACTTTCAGTCCGTAACACTTGAGAAAGTTTATCAAAGTTCAGCCATAAAAAAGCAGCGATCTACTTGGTTCATGAACCCAACTCGGAACTTATATCCATGGCTTGTCTTCACTGTGACCATTAAACTGGTGTATTCAGTTATGGCAAGGCCGAGCATCTTGAGTACATGTGTTCTGGCAGAGCAAATAATGCACTGCAGGAAAAATAATATGAGAAGACAATGTATTCCCTATCCAAATCTAGAAATAAATTCCTCCTTCACGTCAGTGTTGACCATCGTACTGGTAGTACCTTTTATCCAAAGATAGCAATCCAAATTTCCAAATTAGTCGATAGCATGTTCAAAAAAACCCCACCTCCCGGATAGAAAAGAGGATTCTAGGAACATACTATGCGCGTTTTAAAATCCTGTGTTAGGATGAGAAGGAACAAGTGTGGCGTCTCGCCGAGGGTGTAGAAACCTGTAGGGTCCTCGCACTTTGGGCACTGCAAATGAAACACACTAGATTTAGTAGGAAGAAAATGCATCAATGGCGGTGGCTGCCATCCTAGGATTACCCGCGACCAAGGGACTTGGATTTATCGGGGATGGATGAAGAATTTGTACCTGGTTCTCCATGAGAAAACCCTATGCAATCGCTAATACGTCTCCAACGTATCTATAATTTATGAAGTATTCATGCTATTATATTATCTGTTTTGGATGTTTATGGGCTTTACTAAGCACTTTTATGTTATTTTTGGGACTAACCTATTAACCGGAGGACCAACCCATATTGTTGTTTTCTTGCCTATTTCAGTGTTTCGAAGAAAAGGAATATCAAACGGAGTCCAAATGGAATGAAACCTTCGGGACCGTGATTTTTGGAACGAACGTGATCCAGGAGACTTGGAGTTGAAGTCAAGGAAGCTTCGAGGTGGCCACGAGGGTGGAGGGTGCCCCCCTACTAGGCGCGCCCCCCTGTCTCGTGGGCCCCTCGTGGCTCCCCTGACCGACTTCTTTCGCCTATATAAGTCCATATACCCTAAAAACATCGGGGACAAGAATAGATTGGGAGTTCCGCCGCCGCAAGCCTCTGTAGCCACCAAAAACCAATCGGGACCCTGTTCCGGCACCCTGTCGGAGGGGGGATCCCTCACCGGTGGCCATCTTCAGCATCCCGGCGCTCTCCATGATGAGGAGGGAGTAGTTCACCCTCGGGGCCGAGGGTATGTACCAGTAGCTAGCTATGTGTTTGATCTCTCTCTCTCTCGTGTTCTTGAGGTGGTACGATCTTGATGTATCGCGAGCTTTGCTATTATAGTTGGATCTTATGATGTTTCTCCCCCTCTACTCTCTTGTAATGGATTGAGTTTTCCCTTTGAAGTTATCTTATCGGATTGAGTCTTTAAGGATTTGAGAACACTTGATGTATGTCTTGCTGTGCTTATCTGTGGTGACAATGGGATATTCACGTGATCTACTTGATGTATGTTTTGGTGATCAACTTGCGGGTTCCGCCCATGAACCTATGCATAGGGGTTGGCACACGTTTTCATCTTGACTCTCCGGTAGAAACTTTGGGGCACTCTTTGAAGTACTTTGTGTTGGTTGAATAGATGAATCTTAGATTGTGTGATGCATATCATATAATCATGCCCACGGATACTTGAGGTGACAATGGAGTATCTAGGTGACATTAGGGTTTTGGTTGATTTGTGTCTTAAGGTGTTATTCTAGTACGAACTCTATGATAGATTGAACGGAAAGAATAGCTTCGTGTTATTTTACTACGGACTCTTGAATAGATCAAGCAGAAAGGATAACTTTGAGGTGGTTTCATACCCTACCATAATCTCTTTGTTTGTTCTCCGCTATTAGTGACTTTGGAGTGACTCTTTGTTGCATGTTCAGGGATAGTTATATGATCCAGTTATGTTATTATTGTTGAGAGAACTTGCACTGGTGAAAGTATGAACCCTAGGCCTTGTTTCCTAGCATTGCAATACCATTTGAGCTCACTTTTATCATTAGTTACCTTGCTGTTTTTATATTTTCAGATTACAAAAACCTTTATCTACCATCCATATTGCACTTGTATCACCATCTCTTCGCCGAACTAGTGCACCTATACAATTTACCATTGTATTGGGTGTGTTGGGGACACAAGAGACTCTTTGTTATTTGGTTGCAGGGTTGCTTGAGAGAGACCATCTTCATCCTACGCCTCCCGGATTGATAAACCTTAGGTCATCCACTTGAGGGAAATTTGCTACTGTCCTACAAACCTCTGCACTTGGAGGCCCAACAACGTCTACAAGAAGAAGGTTGTGTAGTAGACATCAAGCTCTTTTCTGGCGCCGTTGCCGGGGAGGTGAGTGCTTGAAGGTATATCTTTAGATCTTGCAATCGAATCTTTTTGTTTCTTGTTTTATCACTAGTTTAGTTTATAAAAGAAAACTACAAAAAATGGAATTAAGGTTGCCTCATATGCTTCATCTTTTTAATGTCTTTTGTGAAAATGATGGGAAGGAAAATTGTGCTCAAGTACTAGAAGAAGAATTACATAGAATGCTTGGCATAAAATATGTGAATGATGAGCATGATTGCAATGTTGTTAGTATGAATTCCTTGAATATCCATGATGCTAATGATATGCAAAGCCACAAGCTTGGGGAAGCTATGTTTGATGAAGATGATATTTTTTGTCCCCCAAGTTTTGATGAGCAAATTTATTATGATGAAAGCATGCCTCCTATTTATGATGATTATTGTGATGACATGGATGCTATTAAGAATAATGATAACCATGAAACTTGTTGTCATTATTTTAGTTTTCAATTGGATTATGCTTCACATGATAGTTATTTTGTTGAGTTTGCTCTCACTATTCCGAATTAGAAGAATTTTGCTTATGTGGAGAGTAATAATTTTTCTATGCTTGTAGATCATGAAGAGAATGCTTTAGGTGCTGGTTATATTGTTGAATTCATTCATGATGCTACTGAAAATTATTATGAGGGAGGAACATATGCTTGTAGGAATTGCAATAATGTCAAGTTTCCTCTCTATGTGTTGAAAATCTTGAAGTCATGCTTGTTTTGCCTTCCTATGCTAGTTGATTATTGTTCCCATAAGTTGTTTGCTCACAAGATCCTTATGCATAGGAAGTGGGTTAGACTTAAATGTTCTAGTCATATTCTTCATGAGGCTCTCTTTACGTTTCAATTCTTATCTTTTATGTGAGCATCATTGAAATCATCATGCCTAGCTAGGGGCGTTAAACAATAGCGCTTGTTGGGAGGCAACCCAATTTTATTTATGTTCCTTGCTTTTTGTTCCTGTTTAGTAATAAATAATTCATCTAGGCTCTGTTTAGATGTGTTTTTATGTTTTAATTAGTTTTTGTGCCAAGTAAGACCTATAGGATCTTCTTGGATGATAATTATTTGATCTTGCTGAAAATTCCAGAAACTTTCTGTTCACGAAAACAATTGTTAAAAATCACCAGAAAGTGATAAAATACTGATTCCAATTGAAGTAGATCAATAAACAAATTAAGTAGGTCTTCCTATTTTGGTAGAATTTTTGGAGTTCCATAAGTTTACGTTTGGTACAGATTACTACAGACTGTTCTGTTTTTGACAGATTCTATTTTCTATGTGTTGTTTGCTTATTTTGATGAATCTATGAGTAGTATCGGAGGGTATGAACCATAGATAAGTTGGAATACAGTAGGAACACCAATATAAATAAAGAATGAGTTCATTACAGTACCTTGAAGTGTTGTTTTGTTTTCCTTCGCTAACGGAGCTTACGAGTTTTCTGTTAAGTTTTGTGTTGTGAAGTTTTCAAGTTTTGGATAAAGATTCGATGGACTACGGAATAAGGAGTGGCAAGAGCCTAAGCTTGGGGATGCCCAAGGCACCCCAAGGTAATATTCAAGGACAACCAAGAGCCTAAGATTGGGGATGCCCCGGATGGCATCCCCTCTTTCGTCTTCGTCCATCGGCAACTTTACTTGGAGCTATATTTTTATTCACCACATGATATGTGTTTTGCTTGGAGCGTCATTTTGTCTTATTTTTCTTTGCTTGCTGTTATTTAGAACAATGTTTTTCATCTATATTTTCAATAAAAATGTCAAGGATAGCTTTTACCATGCTTATTTTGCAAGTATACATGTTGCTGTTTCAAAACAGAAAGTTTACCGCTGTTGCAAAAATTCCCTAGAAAAGTCAGAATGTGATAAAATGTTGAAACCTTTTGAATAATAAGATATGATAAATTTAAAACAGTGGGAATTTTCTTTCATAATTTTTGTAGTTAGGGAAGTATGATGAATCTTGCATTCTTTACAGACTGTCCTGTCTAGGCAGATTGCTGTTATGTTTGCATTGTTTGCATATGTTCTCTTGTTTAATGATTCTATTTGAGGATAGGACTATTAAATATGCAGAGGCATTTAGTATGCAATGTTGAATAATAATTTTAGTGATTTTCTACAGTAGAGTATGATAAGGTTTTTGCATTGGTTTATACTAACTTATCTCACGAGTCCTTGTTGAGTTTTGTGTGGATGAAGCTTTTGAGATTTAGGGAGACCGTGATATAAAAGGAATTAAGGAGACACAAAAGCTCAAGCTTGGGGATGCCCAAGGCATCCCTAGATAATATTTCAAGAAGTCTCAAGCATCTAAGCTTGGGGATGCCCCGGTTGGCATCCCACCTTTTTTCTTCAACAACTATCGGTTAGTTTCGGTTGAGCCTAAGTTTTTGCTTCTTCACATGAGTTGTTCTATCCTTGCAATGTCATTTTATTTTGCTTTGCTTGCTGTTTGAATAAAATACCAAGATCTGAAATTATTAAATGAGAGAGAGTCTTCACATAGCTACATAATTATTTAACTACTCATTGAACTTCACTTATATCTTTTTGGAGTAGTTTGTCATTTACTCGTGTGCTTCACTTATATCCTATGAGTAAATAGTCGAATGATTTGAATATCATAAATCTGAAATTATAATGTTTCATATGCTTATCCCATGGGGAGTAATGACTTCACATATAAGAAGTAGAGGTGGTAAATTTTTTTTGAAGGTTAGCAAACATTGTATTGGTCACTTGAACAATTCATGAAAGAATATTGAAGGAAGAGAGATTTCACATATAAATATACTATCTTGGACATCTTCTATGATTGTGAGCCCCATTAATTATTTTCAAACCTGAGCAAATTAGTTGAAGTTGGACAAGGAAGACAACATAATGAGTTATGCTTGGGTATATTTGTATAGAAGTTATATTGTTATGGATCCTCTAACATGTGGTGCTTGCTATTTAGAATCCTTTGCTAGCCAAAATATCTGTACTAAGCGGGAATACTGCTTGTGCATCCAAATTCCTTGAACCAAGTTTCTTCCATGTGTCCACCATATCTACCTATATGCGGTATTTACCTGCCGTTCCAAGTAAATTTGCATGTGCCAAACTCTAAACCTTCAAATAATAATCTATTTTGTATGCCCGAATCGCTCATGTAGTGACTAGGGGATGTCAGTATCTTCCATGCTAGGTGGGTTATTCTCACGATGAGTGGACTCTGCTCATCATTCACGAGAAAATGGCTGGTAACTAAGATGCCCAGTCCCATGATCAAAAGATCAAAATCAAATCAAAATAATTGCAAACAAAACTCCCCCGGGAATGTTGATAGTTGGACGGCACTCGTTGTTTCGGACAAGCCGTGGAGTGTGAATGTTGGTGGAGGGGGAGTAAAAACTTTACCTTTCTATTTGGGAACCGCCTATAATGTGTGTAGCATGGAAGATATTGGGAACTCTTTGTTGTTATGTTGACAATTAAAGCATACCTCTCAAAATTATTTTAGTCTCTATTTCAAAATCGAGCTCTGGCACCTCTGCAAATCCCTGCTTCCATCTGCGAAGGGCCTATCTCTTACTTTTATGCAAGAGTCAGTAGTATTCCTTCTCATTCCTACCTACTCTTTAGTTGGGAAGCATCGTGTGTTGGGGAAAGATCTAAGCATATATGGCCATGCAAATATATTTGATCATGAATTATTATTGTTGACAATTATCTATACGATAAGTGAGTTGGGAGGCGAAACACTAAGCCCCTATCTTTCTCTGTATTCGATGGATGCTATTTGTACTAAAAATATGCTTTGAGTGGTAGCAATCATGGAAGACTATATGATAGTTGAGTATGTGGAGTTTGCTAAATCAAAGCTCTGACATGGACCCTTCCTGAAAATAAGATGAATTGTAATTGTTTGATAACTAAGAATGAAGTTTGCTAGTTTTCAAGAAAGTTTATGGTCTATGCTTTAACATGTGAATAGCTTGTTACTTGATCTTGAGAAGTTTTATGAGACGAGCTACTGTTATGACATATAATGATGCTAGAAAAGGTGATTGAAATTATCATAGATCAAACTTGTGCACCTGCTAGCATTCACACTTCATAAATTCTTTCTTTTATCATTTACCTACTCGAGGACGAGTAGGAATTAAGCTTGGGGATGCTGATACGTCTCCAACGTATCTATAATTTATGAAGTATTCATGCTATTATATTATCTGTTTTGGATGTTTATGGGCTTTACTAAGCACTTTTATATTATTTTTGGGACTAACCTATTAACCGGAGGCCCAGCCCATATTGTTGTTTTCTTGCCTATTTCAGTGTTTCGAAGAAGAGGAATATCAAACGGAGTCCAAACGGAATGAAACCTTCGGGAGCGTGATTTTTGGAACGAACGTGATCCAGGAGACTTGGAGTTGAAGTCAAGGAAGCTTCGAGGTGGCCACAAGGGTGGAGGGCGCGCCACCCCTACTGGGCGTGCCCCCTGTCTCGTGGGCCCCTCGTGCCTCCCCTGCCCGACTTCTTTCGCCAATATAAGTCCATATACCCTAAAAACTTCGGGGACAAGAATAGATCGGGAGTTCCGCCGCCGCAAGCCTCTGTAGCCACCAAAAACCAATCGGGACCCTGTTCCGGCACCCTGCTGGAGGGGGGATCCCTCACCGGTGGCCATCTTCGTCATCCCGGTGCTCTCCATGATGAGGAGGGAGTAGTTCACCCTCGGGGCTGAGGGTATGTACCAATAGCTAGCTATGTGTTTGATCTCTCTCTCTCGTGTTCTTGAGGTGGTACGATCTTGATGTATCGCGAGCTTTGCTATTATAGTTGGATCTTATGATGTTTCTCCCCCTCTACTCTCTTGTAATGGATTGAGTTTTCCCATTGAAGTTATCTTATCGGATTGAGTCTTTAAGGATTTGAGAACACTTGATGTATGTCTTGCCATGCTTATCTGTGGTGACAATGGGATATTCACGTGATCTACTTGATGTATGTTTTGCTGATAAACTTGCGGGTTCCGCCCATGAACCTACGCATAGGGGTTGGCACACGTTTTCGTCTAGACTCTCCGGTAGAAACTTTGGGGCACTCTTTGAAGTACTTTCTGTTGGTTGAATAGATGAATCTGAGATTGTGTGATGCATATCGTATAATCATGCCCAAGGATACTTGAGGTGACAATGGAGTATCTAGGTGACATTAGGGTTTTGGTTGATTTGTGTCTGAAGGTGTTATTCTACTACGAACTCTATGATAGATTGAACGGAAAGAATAGCTTCGTGTTATTTTACTACGGACTCTTGAATAGATCGAGCAGAAAGGATAACATTGAGGTGGTTTCGTACCCTACCATAATCTCTTCGTTAGTTCTCCGCTATTAGTGACTTTGGAGTGACTCTTTGTTGCATGTTGAGGGATATTTATATGATCCAGTTATGTTATTATTGTTGAGAGAACTTGCACTAGTGAAGGTATGAACCCTAGGCCTTGTTTCCTAGCATTGCAATACCGTTTGCGCTCACTTTTATCATTAGTTACCTTGCTGATTTTATATTTTCATATTACAAAAACCTTTATCTACCATCCATATTGCACTTGTATCACCATCTCTTCGCCGAACTAGTGCACCTATACAATTTACCATTGTATTGGGTGTGTTGGGGACACAAGAGACTCTTTGTTATTTGGTTGCAGGGTTGCTTGAGAGAGACCATCTTCATCCTACGCCCCCCATGGATTGATAAACCTTAGGTCATCCACTTGAGGGAAATTTGCTACTGTCCTACAAACCTCTGCACTTGGAGGCCCAACAAAGTCTACAATAAGAAGGTTGTGTAGTAGACACCAATCGCCGAGAGGGGGTTTTCTCTGAACAAGCAGACGAGGGAGAAGGGGATTCAGACCAAGTGAAATATTGCCGCTTCGTCCGTCCAGCTTGCTGCTAAAGCTGGAAAAGGGGGGTTTTGTGATTTGATGGCTCATTGGGCATTACTGCGGCGCTACGACCGAGGTGTGTCTACCGTGCAGTTGTGCACTCTAATTTGTGCACATGGCACGTGGACCCCATTGTCGGATGCCCCACATATCAGCGAAAGGAAGTAGAAAGACAGGAGTAACTAGTTACACATAAATATATTTTTGACAGAGAGATACTCCCTCTGTAAAGAAATATACAAATCTTTTATATCAAAACTTTATACATAAGAAAAATCAAGGGGAATATATATAACATATATAATTATAAAAAACAGAGTTGTTTTTAACACAGTATAGACGAGTTGGTGATGATGGTGTGCCTGCCATCCTGCAATATAGGTCGTCCGATTTATATCTGATGGATAGGAAGGAAACAATGGCAATTTTGCAAAAAGGTACCCACACACCTCTCCACATTTGCAAATAAGGCCTTCCCTCGTTCATCATTTTCTCTAACAAGATAAAATACTCATACAAATGCATCTTGATGTTACGTGCAATGCACGGGCATTATGGGGGTTCAGCTGAGAATATACTACTCAGACAGGCTCACGGTTCTGGACTTTGGGCCGCAGGCCCACCCTGCATGTTTGGGGGCCATTGTGTTCTACCTCAGCGCTTTTCATATTGCAAGCGATCGGTACGGCGCTGGTTTTAGATGTTGTCGCAAGGCGAATACACAAAATTGAATAAAGCACGGCAGCTGTTGGAATGAAATCGAACGACAGTTCCTAACCAGCAATGAGAGTTGCAGTTCTATCAACGATATACGATGTGATAAATAATATTGTCGTATTACTTATACACACAGGACACTTGTTTCACCATGCTAGATTATTACATCAAAATCTCTTGGAGGATAGATCAGTTCGGCAGTTGCGTGCTGCTACTGAAGAATTTCAAAGTTGATTTGGACCATCTCTCTTTGCCGAGAAAGTTTGATTTTGAGATCATCCCCTACCGCAAGATATGATTTAGATTTGAACCTTGACCATCCTTAGCATCAATCATCATGGGACCATCCTTTGTACTTACGGTATATTGAGCAGGTTCATTCACACCAAGGCTGCGCATGGTAAGAGAAACTTGGCCGCTGTCGCCTGGATTGTTGAATGACTCCCTCGTTGCTCTAGGAATTCTCTGTTTGCAAACAAGAAGACATACCCAAACAGTTAGATCAACATAGTGAATCACGTGAAACAACATGGAAAGAAAAAAGAACGAAGCACTTGGGCGGCCAATGCTTACCAAGAAGGTGGACATGTCGGTTTTTGTAAGGACTTTGGTATATGAAGTGTGAACTGCAGCCCAGTCTGTTGCCGGTGCAACTGCTCGTTCGGTTGCCGCTGCACGGGCCAGAGCAGATGCAAGTGCAAGTGTTGGTGCAGGTGCCGAAGCCGCTGCTACTGCCGGAGATGGTGCTCCTTGTAGAGCTAGTGCCGGTGTCGGAGCAGGTGCCGGTGCCGATGCCCGATCCTCCGGTAGATCAGCCAGATCCTCTGACGCGGTCGGTGCCCAATCCTCAGCTGGATCAGACTGAGCTGCTGCCGCTGTCAGTGCTAGAGCAACTGTCGGTGCTCGATCCATTGCTGAAGGTGGTACCGATGTGCGAGACAGCGGCGATCGTGTCTGGTCTGCTATGATCAGCTTTCTAACTTGATTAGGCTCCATGACCGTGATCCAGTTTTATTCTTCATTTCTTTTAAACGCGAGAAGGACTAATTGTGGCGTTTTTATTAAACCAAACTGCAGTTCATCATAGGGATTCAGCTTGTACTCAGACAACAGAGTGATCCAATTTTTTCGAGTAATATAAGTGATGGACAGTGCCTTCGTTACTGACACGACATAAGAAGTGAAACCTGCAAAAATAGCCATCATAGAGCAAACCAAATGGTTTTTTCTGTGATGAATGTCACATGGCAAAACCTGCATTGTAAAATTGCAGGAAAAGAAAGAAAACATGACATTAAATCAATAAGATTTAGACAGTAAATCAATAAGATTTACTTGATGTGACACGAGTGAATCCTTACCAGGAAATCACTATGTTGAAGTACTAAACAGAAGATTGATCGTCCAACTACGGGTGGCATGCAGGGGCCCCGCCTACTCCCACAAGCAGGACAGTCCAAAGGTCGTGACAAATTGTATGGACCGAACATCCATGGGACTGGAAATCCTGGTGGGTGCGATAAACCCTGCAATGCATACAGACATTGGAGTGTAACCATAATTGATAAACCGTCCTCACAAAAAAGATGATTTGGATACTTCAAAATATACAGACTGAATTGAGTGGATAGACATTAACATAGACCGTTCTCAGGACTGACCACACACCAAAAGCGGCAGTACTAATAAACAATACAGGGTTCACAAACACAAATCAAGTACTGAACAATAGTACTTACTACAGACAAGCAAAGTTGCACTAATTAAACTCTGCAGACTATTTCTTGCCACCGACCTATGAGATGAACCCCGCATAACTGACTAGGCCATGGACTTCGTGAGAGATGTCTACATGCACCATCACCATCTCGTCAACCTTGGAGAACCTAACAGAGTGGTCTTTCCACTCATAAACATGATGATGAAGACAAGCCGCATCATATTTGTTGGGAAGCTTTACAAGAACCACACCCTTCGTAATCGAAGTCACAGCCAGGAAATTGTTGTGGTCAAGTACAGCCTCGAGAACACGCCTCACAACAATGCTACAGGAAAACACTAGTTCAGGACACGTGGCGACAAGGACACAGCAGCTGGATAGTTTAGCAGTAGAACTCATCCTCAGGTCTTCCAGTTCACACGGCATGACTTTGAGAACTTCATCTCCACCGCGGACCTGGTTCTAATTCAAACAGAAACCATATTTTATTACTACCTCCGTTCGGAAATATAAGATGATTTTCGATATTATACTCCATATATGACTACATATACGCACAGAAATGAGTGAACAAAGACACTAGAACATGTCTTCAAAGGCATGAGAGCAGAGGGATTACTTGCAATATCCATAACACAAGTTACTGAGGCAAATATACCCTCTTCAAAGGTAGCATTGATGTTCATAAAGTACTCCCTCCATCCCAAAATTCTTGTCTTAGATTTGTCTAGATACGGATGTATCAAGTCACATCTAGACAAATCTAAGACAAGAAATTTGGGACAGAGGGAGTAGTTGAAAGTAATCTATAAGAAATCAGTGTCAACCTCTCGCATGTTTTGGGCAAAAGAGGAATTTAGAACCGTCATTTGGCACACAAAAATCACATGCAAGATCGCCCAGGAAGTTGTACTACTAGTACTAGTACTGCGTGTTAGATGAAAAAACACGATCAAGATCGAGAAAAAGATCGTCAAGAAGAGAGATTACCTGGACTTGCTTAATGAGGGATCCCGGAGAGGGGGGCTTGGACAGGGTGATGGCTTTGAGCTTGTCTGCGGTAGTATCGGCGGGGTGCTTGCGCTGCTTTGTACCATGAGCCTCGTCGGTTTTGGCCAGAGCCATAGACATCACTTCGGACGGTGCTCCAGCGTCCATCAAGAAACTGTCAAATAGAAATAAAAGAAAAGAAACCATAATCACAAACCCAAAAGAAGAACAGAGAGGGAGTTATAGGATCAGTCTCGGGGTTGCAAGACCGGGCCTTGGCCAGAATCAACACCATTGATGCGCTCACCTTTCCTTCTTTGGGAGAGAAGAACAATGGCAGAAGCAGGTCGGGGTTTTCTTGAAGAAATGAGGAACAAGATGAGGGAGAAGCGAGTTGGGTAGAGAGGAAGCTGAGAGAGAAGAGTGAAATGATGGTTGCTTCGTCCGTCCAACTTACTGCTGGAAAGGAGGGGGTTTTGTGATTTGACGGCTCATTGGGCATTACTGCGGTGCTTCGATCGGGGTAGTCTACCGTCACTCTACTACAGAGTAATTTAGTGCATGGCTGGTGGACCCCGATGCTGGCTGTCCCACACGTTGGCGAAAGTGAGTAATTTAGTGCATGGCTGGAGGAGGATCCGCACGGTAGAGCGTGTCCACTGTTTTTCTGAAGAAAAAAATGATTACAGCAAGCGTTTCCACTCTTACAACGGAGGAGTGCAAAACATAGCAGCCACTTGAACATACACAGTGCTCCTACTACTAGGCATGTGTAGTGGTTCATACGTCAGTACTACATAATCTTGTTGCTAGTGTAGTAAGATATGACGACAACAAATGATGATGTGCACATGTCAACTATATGAACAATAATGTAGTAACATAGTACCGCTTTTTCGACTGTCCGGTCGAGAATGAACAGTGGGATCAATGTTAACAGAACTAGGTCTACAGCGCACGGAGAGTACGGTGCTACAGTACTCCATGAAACATGAACCATATGAAGCACGAATAGTGTTAGGCAGGGTGTATGAAGGGTGCATGGGATGGGAGCAAAAGTTCCCTTCTCGACCCACTTTTGGTTGTTTGGCAGAGTGCATGAAGGGTGCATGAGTCCACACTAGTAGGTTAACACAAATACACGAAGAGGAAACAACTATATTGAGATGAGAATGCAACCAAACACACCCACACGCTTTGTGCTACAGTGACTGATCTGCACCGTCTGAGTTTGATCCAACGGTGATGTTGCGCCGAGACATGGACATGCCCATGCAGAGGGCGCCTAAACACCACCGAAGTCCCTCTGCTTCTCGAGGCACACGACATTGGTGATGCAGGGGGCGAAACGGCTGAAAGGCAATGCGATCTACGGGAAGGCGGTGGGAGCCAGCCGAGGAGCGGGGAATCTTTTGGTTTTCACCATGGTCAAACACCAGTCGACGACTTCTCACATCAGGGAGCAGTGGGTTTTACAGGCGGAGTCATCATGACTAATTGCTACCGCGCCTGCTCCCGTCAATCAAAAAATTAAAAATCCTGCCACGCCTGCTCCCGTCAATCAAAAATTAAAAATCCTGCCGCACCCAAACACCAGACCAACACCGTGGTGGATATTTAAATTTACCTGCCGGCAAGTAGATAAAAAAAGGGGTCAAAAAACAAATGTGGCGGCGGCCTAGCTAATCGGTCAAACTAGCCCAACTAGCTAGCCACCATCCTTCACTGATGTACTCGGCGGGAAAGGTGGTCTTTCGTGATTTGATGACTCATTTACTTGCTTCGGAGAAAACGCGTGGTAGGGCATCCCACGTCAGGAAGAATATATGCGTGCACCACCCAGGAGGACCCCAAAACCGTGCGGTAGGGTGTGCCATGTCTCGGCACAGAGGAAAAATGTGCGTGTAAAAATATACTGTATCAGACATAGTACCTATGGTTCGACCTCGGGACCCAGCCAGTCGGTCAAAAACACCCCACTAGCCACACAGCTTCATCATGCTAACGTGGCATGGAGGATAGGTGTGGTTAGCTCCGTCTCGACCAGCCACAACATCTCTTGTTCTAGGCGATTCTTCTATTTTCCAATCTTTTTTTTAGTTGTAATAACACCACGGCAAGCTAGCGCCGCTCTTCGTGTGTGCCCGTGCAAAGGTTAGACGATGGAGAGAAGAGAGAGATCACAGACCTGGGACCCACCAGTAAGTGAGTCAACGGTCATGCACGTGTTGATGAGGCACTCCCTCTACTCTACTCAACGTAATACTGTATAAATTCAAGTTATGGGACAAAGCCAACAACCATTGTTGTTTCAGGCTATTGACTTACGCTTTGTAGTCCAGGTTGCCAGCTCGAATCTCGTCTTTCAGATTTGTTAGTTTTAGGTCCAAATTTGATTAATGACAAGTGGGACCCCCGTGTGTTGTTCCGATATTTCAGTGTAGGATGGTTTTTTTGAACAAACACTTTGCGCGGTTAGACAAGTAACGGCACGAGTTACACGTATTTTGCAAGTTTACAAACAAAAATGATAGCGGCATAGAATATCACATCCACCCTGCAGCTTAGATGCTATGGTGATACGAGTTTTTACACCGTTGGAACTGAGATCCAATGGCTTGGGAGTAGTCTTTGTAATTATGCGCAATTTCCAAACTCTCCAAAGGTTTTTTTGCAAATAAAACATTCAGGCCTCGTGTGTGCCACTGCATCTTGGATCCAACGGCTCCCCGTTGCTCATATTAGGTGCTCCCCGTAGCTTAATTACCCGCTACGGTGATATGAGCATCTAGGTCGTATGATCAGCGATCAGATGGCACATCCGTAGTACTTGTACTTTCTGCGCAATTCCCAAACTCTGTCAGCCATATATTGCAAAAACATTCAAACCTCCTACTGTGGGCCGTTAGATCTCCGTGAACTCGTATCACCATAGAATCCACGGTGCGGGAGCACCTCATCTTCTCCCGTGCGAGAAAACATAAGGTTCTCTCACAGCTTGGATGCTACGGTGATACGAGCTTCGAGGTCGTTTGATCTGAGATCCAATGGCATATGAGCAGTCTTTGTGCTTGTAAGCAGTGGCCGAACTCTTTGGGGGCTTTTCTGCAAAAAAAGATTCGAACCACCGAGGAGGTGTTGGGTCACAAATCCAATGGCTCCGAAGAGCTTGTATCACCAAAGCATCTAAGGTGTGGTAGCACATGATATTCTTACATACAGGAGAATATGATCTCCTCCTTCATCTTAGATGCTACGGTGATACGAGCTTCGAGGTCGTTGGATATGGGATCCAAGGGCATCTGAGTAGTTTTTGTACAAATTGTGTGCAATTCTCAAACTCATCAAGCTTTCCTGTAAAAATATTAAGACATCATGTGAGCTGCTATATCTCAGATCTACAAGCTCCAAGCAACTCGTATCGGCATATAGCATCTAAGGTATGGGGGCACATGATATTCTCCCAGGGAGGAGGGGTGGGGCTGCACAACCAATCGGTGGTTGGGAGGGTGGGGACAAATATAATCTAAACAACCCTAAACAGAGCTTCACAATTTTATCTAAGGTCGAGGGGTTGACCCCCGACAATCATAGCTCCGCCTAATTAAACCCAACATTTGCATGTACTGTACTACTAGACTTAATATTCATGTTTCAGTTTCATGTTCATTTTAAATATTGAATTGAGGACCATGCATGTCTTACGTTTTACTCCCTTCCTTCCTAAATATTAGTCTTTTTAGAGATTTCAAATGGACTGGCACATACAGATGTATATAGACATATTTTAGAGTGTAGATTCACTCATTTTGCTCTGTATGTAGTCACTTGTTGAAATATCTAAAAGACTAATATTTAGGAACAGAAGGAGTATTTTTGAATTCGTGTCATACATGCATGGTTTGGAAAAATAGATGCACTATACTTATTGAATTGTTGTTGTGTTCGAGTGTGTGTGTGTCTCTCTATGTGTGTGTGATACGTCTCCAACGTATCTACTTTTCCAAACACTTTTGCCCTTGTTTTGGACTCTAACTTGCATGATTTGAATGGAACTAACCCTGACTGACGCTGTTTTCAGGAGAATTGCCATGATGTTATCTTTGTGCAGAAAACAAAAGTTCTCGGAATGACCTGGAAATCCACGGAGATTATTTTTGGAAAAGAAGAAAAATACTGGCGAAAGAATCAAGGCCAGGGGGCCCACACCCTGACCAGGAGGGTGGGGGCGCGCCCTCTCCCCCTGGGCGCGCCCCCCTATCTCCTGGGCCCCCTGGAGCTCCACCGACCTCAACTCCAACGCTATATATTCCGTTTCACGGAGAAAAAAATCAGAGAGAAAGTTTCATCGCGTTTTACGATACAAAGCCGCCGCCAAGCCCTAATCTCTCTCGGGAGGGCTGATCTGGAGTCCGTTCGGGGCTCCGGAGAGGGGGATTCGTCGCCGTCGTCATCATCAACCATCGTCCATCACCAATTTCATGATGCTCACCGCCGTGCATGAGTAATTCCATCGTAGGCTTGCTGGACGGTGATGGGTTGGATGAGATTTATCATGTAATCGAGTTGGTTTTATTAGGGTTTGATCCCTAGTATCCACTATGTTCTGAGATTGATGTTGCTATGACTTTGCTATGCTTAATGCTTGTCAGTAGGGCCCGAGTGCCATGATTTCAGATCTAAACTTATTATGTTTTCATGAATATATGTGAGTTCTTGATCCTATCTTGCAAGTCTATAGTCACCTATTATGTGTTATGATCCGACAACCCCGAAGTGACAATAATCGGGATACTTCTCGGTGATGACCGTAGTTTGAGGAGTTCATGTATTCACTAAGTGCTAATGCTTTGCTCCGGTTCTCTATTAAAAGGAGGCCTTAATATCCCTTAGTTTCCACTAGGACCCCACTGCCACGGGAGGGTAGGACAAAAGATGTCATGCAAGTTCTTTTCCATAAGCACGTATGACTATATTCGGAATACATGCCTACATTACATTGATGAACTGGAGCTAGTTCTTTGTCACCCTAGGTTATAACTATTGCATGAGGAATCGCATCCGACATAATTATCCATCACTGATCCAATGCCTACGAGCTTTTCACATATTGTTCTTCGCTTATTTACTTTTCCGTTGCTACTGTTACAATCACTACAAAACCCAAAAATATTACTTTTGCTATCGTTACCATTACTATCATATTACTTTGCTACTAAATACTTTGCTGCAGATACTAAGTTATCCAGGTGTGGTTGAATTGACAACTCAACTGCTAATACTTGAGAATATTCTTTGGCTCCCCTTGTGTTGAATCAATAAATTTGGGTTGAATACTCTACCCTCGAAAGCTGTTGCGATCCCCTACACTTGTGGGTTATCAAGACTAATTTCTGGCGCCGTTGCTGGGGAGCATAGCTCTATTCTTTGAGTCACTTGGGATTTATATCTGCTAGTCACTATGAAGAACTTGAAAGGCAACAAAACTAAAATTTATCCCTCAACTACGAGGGGAGGTAAGAACTGCCATTTAGCTCTGCACTAGATTATCCTTCTGTTTTGAGTAAGCTTGCGACACCTAAACCTGCTACTGCTATGAATTCTGATATGTTGCATGTTATTGATGATGCCACTTCTGCTATGCATGATACTTATGATGAAACTACTTCTATGCCTGATACTACTGTGCCACTAGGTGAATTTCTTGATGAACAACTTGCTAGGGCTAGAGAGAATGAAATTATTAATGATGATATTATTGAAGATAGTGATGATGAAGGTTCTCCCCCTAGTTATGAATTGCCTGTCATTCCTGAGGGTTATGTTATGGATGAAGAAACTGCTAGAGATCTTCTTGCTTGCAATGATAGATATGATCTTAAGAAGTTGTTAGCTAAACTTAAACAGAAAACTCTAAATGCTAGAATGAAATATGACCCCGCTTCTGCTACTTCACCTATCTTTGTTACTGATAAGGATTATGAATTATCTGTTGATCCTGAGAATATTACTTTGGTTGAATCTGATCCTTTTTATGGCTATGAATCTGAAACTGTTGTAGCACATCTTACTAAATTAAATGATATAGCCACCCTGTTTACTAATGATGAGAAATCCCGCTATTATTATATCCTTAAGATATTTCCATTCCCATTAAAGGGTGATGCTAAAACTTAGTGTAATTCTCTTGATCCTGGTAGTGTGCGTAGTCCCCAGGATATGATTTATTACTTCTGTGCTAAATATTTCCCTGCTCATAAGAAACAAGCTGCCTTGAGGGAAATATATAATTTTGTGCAAATCGAAGAAGAGAGTCTCCCACAAGCTTGGGGGAGGCTTCTCCGATTACTTAATGCTTTGCCTGATCATCCTCTTAAGAAAAATGAAATACTTGATATCTTTTATAATGGACTAACTGATGCTTCCAAGGACCACTTGGATAGTTGTGCTGGTTGTGTTTTCAGGGAAAGAACAGTCGACCAAGCTGAATTGTTATTGAATAATATGTTGACTAATGAAAATAATTGGACTCTTCCTGAGCCAATTCCCGAGCCAATTGAGCCAACTCCTGAGCCTATTCCTAAACCTACTCCGAAGAAGAGAGGTGTTCTATTTCTCAGTCCTGAAGATATGCAAGAGGCAAAGAAATCAATGAACGAAAAAGGTATTAAAGCTGAAGATGTTAAGAATTTACCTCCTATTGAAGAAATACATGGTCTTAATATACTGCCTGTTGAAGAAACACATTGTCTTGATAACCTGACACAGGTAGTAAAGGTAAATTCTCTCTATAGATATGATAAAGTTGAAATCCCGTCTATTAAATTCCCTAGCCAATGTTTAGATGATTTTGATGACTTTATGGCTAGGCAAGAAAGTTTTAATGCTTATGTTGGTAGAGAATTAAAGAGTAATGCTTACATGATTGGACACTTGAGTGATTATATGTCTAGAGTTAAAGGTGAACTTAAACTCATTAGTAAACATGCTTCTATGGTTACCACTCAAGCTGAACAAATACTTAAAGCTCAAAATGATTTGCTTGATGAATTAAATAATAAACATGACTATGTTGTTAGAGTGGCTACTAGAACTGGTAGAATGACTCAGGAACCTTTGTATCCTGAAGGCCACCCTAAGAGAATCGAGCAAGATTCTCAGAGAAATAATTTAGATGCACCTAGTCCTTCTAAAAAGAAGAAAAAGAAAAATGATAGGACTTTGCATGCTTCTAGTGAACCTATTGTAGACACACCTGAGAATCCCAATAATATTTCTATTTCTGATGCTGAAACACAATCAGGTGATGAACATGAACCTAGTGATAATATTAATGATGATGTTCATGTTGATGCTCAACCTAGCAATAATAATGAAGTAGAGATTGAACCTGTTGTTGATCTTGATAACCCACAATCAAAGAATCAACGTTATGATAAGAGAGACTTCGTTGCTAGGAAGCACGGTAAAGAAAGAGAACCATGTGTTCAGAAACCCATGCCTTTTCCTCCTAAATCATCTAAAACAAAGGATGATGAGGATTTTGAGCGCTTTGCTGAAATGATTAGACCTATTTTCTTACGTATGCGCTTAACTGATATGCTTAAAGCAAATCCTTATGCTAAGTATATGAAGGATATCATTACAAATAAAAGAAAGATACCGGAACCTGAAATTTCCACCATGCTTGCTAATTACACTTTTAAGGGTGGAATACCAAAGAAACTTGGAGATCCAGGAGTACCAACTATACCATGCTCCATTAAAAGAAACTATGTTAGAACTGCTTTATGTGATCTTGGAGCCGGTGTTAGTGTTATGCCTCTCTCTTTATATCGTAGACTTGAATTGAATAAGTTGACACCTACTGAAATATCTTTGCAAATGGCCGATAAATCAACTGCTATACCTGTCGGTATTTGTGAGGGTGTGCCTGTTGTGGTTGCAAATGTCACTATCTTAACGGACTTTGTTATTCTTGATATTCCCGAGGACGATAGTATGTCAATTATCCTTGGAAGACCTTTTTTGAATACTGCAGGGGCTGTTATTGATTGCAACAAAGGCAATGTCACTTTTCATGTTAATGGTAATGAGCATACGGTACACTTTCCGAGGAAACAACCTCAAGTTCATAGCATCAATTCTATTGGAAAAAGTCCAACTATTATTATTGGAGGTTTTGAATTTCCTCTTCCAACTGTTAAGAAAAAGTATGATATTCTTATTGTAGGGGATGTTCATATCCCCGTTGAGGTAACCTAGTGCTATTCGAAATTTCTCTGGTTCCGTGTTATTCGGAATGAGTTTGTTAACAAGACTTGATCAACCTTGTTAGTGGATTCATTTTGATGATCATGAGATGGATGAAACTAGAAGGCACAACCTTCTGTACCCTCTTTTTACTTTCTGTTATTCGGAATAAATAAAGCAAAAATAGTATTATCTGTCTGTTTTCTGAATTATCCATACAATAAAAAATATCCCGAAAATAAAAGTGCTCCAAATGCCCTGCCAATTTAGTATGGTTTTTTCTGGAATATTTGAGGATTTTAGGCACTGAGAACATAGCAGGGGGGCAAGCACCTGGCCACGAGGGTCCAGGGCGCGCCTCCCTGTCTCGTGAGCCCACGATGGCCCCCCTCCACTTATTCCTGCACCCACACACTCCATCTTCCTCCCAAAAAATCCCCATCCAGCTCAAGCACGAGTTCTAGCTCATTTTGCTGCGATTTTCGATCTCCTTGCTTAAAGCTCCATTCGAAAAAATGCTTTGGGAGATTGTTGCTTGGTATGTGACTCCTCCATTGGTCCAATTAGTTTTTGTTCTAGTGCTTCATTCATTGCAAATTTTTGCTGCATAGGTGACCCTGTTCTTGAGCTTGCATGTCAAATTTATGAGGTCCCAAGTAATTCTAATGCATGATATAGGCTCTAGGCACTTGTAGGAGTAGTTGCTATCAGTTTTATTGAGTTTGATTCACTTTTATTTTGAAGTTACTAAAAATTTCAGAAATTTTCAGAAAATGAGGGGGAGGTTATTGAGGGGCTCTTCTAGTCAAAGCTCTAAGGATAAACAAGCTAAGGAGAAACAAAAGGCCAAGTATAATCTTCCTCGCGTAGCGGAAGTAAGGCCGTGTGAGTGGCCATGTGATAATTTCTTGAGAGCAGCCGGGATTTATGAAGACTTTTATTTATTGGCTGAAACTGCGGGACTCACCAACTTCCTCCACGACCAGATCGAACAGTACCTCTTACTTACCAATACTTTCATGCAAAACTTTTACTATCATCCTAAGAATTCACCTCCTTCAGTATCTTTCCATTTATATGATGAGGCTAAGGAAATGTCATTACATGATTTTTGCGCGGTTTGTAGAATACCATTTGAGGGCAGATTAGATGAACCATGTCGTAAAGATGTGGAAGGTTTTATTAACACCATTACTGTAGAGGAACCGAGGAAAGGTACCGATGCGAGAATCACTAACATACATTTTCCTGCTTTACGCTACTTTTCCATATTTGCTAGTCGATGCTTAATTGGTCGTGGAAATAGTGGAAACTTCAGTGTTCCTGATATCATTATTCTGTTCCATGCCTTATTTGGCGATAACAGTTTTAGTATGGGTGCCGTTATTGCTAAACGGCTGAGCCTGAACCGTACAAAGGGCCCCATTTTTGGAGGTATCTATGCTGCACGCCTTGCTAGACATTTTGAGATACCTATTAGGCATTATGAGAAAGATGAAACACTGCTGCCCTCTACCTTTTTAGATTACAGAAGCATGGTAGCACATGAGTTTATTGTTAACAACGATGATAAGATGCTTCTGTATAACCTGAGATTTAGTAAGAAACACAATGAGATTATTACCCTGCCTGCGCCTTCTTAGTTTGATTTAACTGCAGGTCATTACCTCGTCTTACCGTCGGCCGTGTACGCGCACCGAGGCCAGACATCTGCTCCAGAGCCTGAGCCGGAACTTCCACTGGACGCTTATCGTCCATCCTGTTATCGGTGGGATCCAGAGGACATCGCTAGTCAGTGGCAATACGATGACACTCCTCATTACACCAGGGAGAGTAGCCGCGATCCATGGGCATAGACCAACTTAGGCCAAAAGCCTAAGCTTGGTGGAGTATGTATTTCTCACCGACTTTACATTCATGTTCACACACTATTCTAGTTGTCGGTGCTCATACTCTTTCATTGTATTATCCATGCTAGTTTAATTTATTTTTCTAGCTTTCTTCTTGTGTGTTTGATAAACTTTAGAAAAACCAAAAAAAATTAGTTAGTTTAATTTCAATGCTTGTAGAATTAAAATGAAAACCCAAAAAGATTTCTCGTTCTTCTTTTACTTGTTGGGAGCTTTCCCGTGTAAATGGTTTTATTTCTTTTCTTTTCTTTGGGGGTCGAGAGTACAAGACCATAATGAAAATGTTTAGTGGCTCTTATATGCATGATTGTTGATTTAACTTAGAGCCCATATTACTTTGTCTTCTCTCTTGAATTGAATGCTTGCAGATTCCAGCTTAGTCCAATGCACGTGCACTATTATTATTATACACATCGTTCGGTCGTGCGAGTGAAAGGCAATAATGACGATATATGATGGACTGATTGAGATGAGAGAAGCTGGTATGAACTCGACCTCTTTTGTTTTTGTAAATATGATGAGTTCATCGTTCCTGATTCAGCCTATTATGAATAAACATGTTTGCAATGACATTTAGAGATTATAGTTGCTTATGCCATGTTTAATTAGCTATGAGTTATAATGGTTTACCTTGCGTGCCAACATGCTATTAAAATGATTGTGATGTGGTATGATGGGATGGTATCCTCCTTTGAATGAATTGAGTGACTCGACTTGGCACATGTTCACGCATGTAGTTGAAAACAAATCAACATAGCCTTCATTATATTTATGTTCATGGTAGATTATATCCTACTCATGCTTGCACTCGGTGTAAATTAATTTTAATGCATGTTCATGACTGTTGTCGCTCTCTCAGTTGGTCGCTTCCCAGTCTTTTGCTAGCCTTCACTTGTACTAAGCGGGAATACTGCTTGTGCATCCAAATTCCATAAACCCCAAAGTTATTCCATATGAGTCCACCATACCTTCCTATATGCGGTATCTACCTGCCGTTCCAAGTAAATTTGTATGTGCCAAACTCCAAACCTTCAACTGAAATTCTGTTTTGTATGCTCGAGCAGCTCATGTATCAACTAGGGATGTCTGTATCTTCCATGCTAGGTGGGTTATTCTCAAGAGGAGTGGACTCCGCTCCTCATTCACGAGAAAATGGCTGGTAACCGGGATGCCCAGTCTCGTGCTTTATGCAAATCAAATCAAAATAATTACAAACAAAACTCCCCCGGGACTCTTGTTAGTTGGAGGCACTCGTTGTTTCGAGCAAGCCATGGATTGATGCTTGTTGGTGGAGGGGGAGTATAAACTTTACCATTCTGTTTGGGAACCGCCTATAATGTACGTAGCATGGAAGATATTGCCATCTCTTGGTTGTTGCGTTGACAGTGAAAGTATACCGCTCAAAATATTATTTATCTCTATTTTAAAACTGAGCTCCGGCACCTCTACAAATTCCTGCTTCCCTCTGCGAAGGGCCTATCTATTTACTTTTATGTTGAGTCATCACCTTCTTATTAAAAAGCACCCGCTGGAGAGCACCGCTGTCAATTGCATGCATTACTATTAGTTTATATTGGGTATGACTTGACTGGATCTCTTTTACCATGAATTACAATGTTTAGTCAGTCCTTGATCTTTAAAGGTGCTCTACATTTATGTTTTGCGGTCTCAGAAAGGGCTAGCGAGATACCATCTTGTTATATCATATTATGATTGTTTTGAGAAAGTGTTGTCATCCAAGTTTTATTATTATCGCTCGCTAGTTGATTATGCCATTGATATGACTAAACATGAGACCTAAGTGTTATTGTGAATATGGTTAGTTCATAATCTTTGCTGAAAACTTGAATGCTGGCTTGATATATTTACAACAACAAGAGCAAACAGAGTTTGTAAAAGTTTTTCTTTATCACTTTCAGTTTGTCAACTGAATTGCTTGAGGACAAGCAAAGGTTTAAGCTTGGGGGAGTTGATACGTCTCCAATGTATCTACTTTTCCAAACACTTTTGCCCTTGTTTTGGACTCTAACTTGCATGATTTGAATGGAACTAACCCGGACTGACGTTGTTTTCAGCAGAATATCCATGATGCTATCTTTGTGCAAAAAACAAAAGTTCTCGGAATGACTTGGAAATCCACGGAGATTATTTTTGGAAAATAAGAAAAATACTGGCGAAAGAATCAAGGCCAGGGGGCCCACACCCTGACCAGGAGGGTGGGGGGCACGCCCTCTCCCCCTGGGCGCGCCCCCCTGTCTCCTGGGCCCCCTGGAGCTCCACCGACCTCAACTCCAACGATATATATTCCGTTTCGCAGAGAAAAAAATCAGAGAGAAAGTTTCATCGCGTTTTACGATATGGAGCCGCCGCCAAGCCCTAATATCTCTCGAGAGGGCTGATCTAGAGTCCGTTCGGGGCTCCGGAGAGGGGGATTCGCCGTTGTCATCATCAACCATCCTCCATCACCAATTTCATGATGCTCACCGCCGTGCATGAGTAATTCCATCGTAGGCTTGCCGGACGGTGATGGGTTGGATGAGATTTATCATGTAATTGAGTTAGTTTTATTAGGGTTTGATCCCTAGTATCCACTATGTTCTGAGATTGATGTTGCTATGACTTTGCTATGCTTAATGCTTGTCACTAGGGCCCGAGTGCCATGATTTCAGATCTGAACCTATTATGTTTTCATGAATATATGTGAGTTCTTGATCCTATCTTGCAAGTCTATAGTCACCTATTATGTGTTATGATCCGACAACCCGAAGTGACAATAATCGGGATACTTCTCGGTGATGACCGTAGTTTGAGGAGTTCATGTATTCACTAAGTGCTAATGCTTTGTTCCGTCTCTCTATTAAAAGGAGGCCTTAATATCCCTTAGTTTCCACTAGGACCCCGCTGCTACGGGAGGGTAGGACAAAAGATGTCATGCAAGTTCTTTTCCATAAGCACGTATGACTATATTCGGAATACATGCCTACATTACATTGATGAACTGGAGCTAGTTCTGTGTCACCCTAGGTTATAACTATTGCATGAGGAATCGCATCCGACATAATTATCCATCACTGATCCAATGCCTACGAGCTTTTCACATATTGTTCTTCGCTTATTTACTTTTCCGTTGCTACTGTTACAATCACTACAAAACCCAAAAATATTACTTTTGCTATCGTTACCATTACTATCATATTACTTTGCTACTAAATACTTTGCTGCAGATACTAAGTTATCCAGGTGTGGTTGAATTGACAACTCAACTGCTAATACTTGAGAATATTCTTTGGCTCCCCTTGTGTCGAATCAATAAATTTGGGTTGAATACTCTACCCTCGAAAGTTGTTGTGATCCCCTACACTTGTGGGTTATCAGTGTGTGTGTGTGTGTGTGTGGTCATATGCTTGATACATAAAAGTTTTCTCAGCTCCATATTGTTCATCTTTTAAATTTGAATTTGCATTGAAAAACTTACTAGGGATACCATGAAATGTGAAATCCACGTTGAGATCACTATATCACAAACTCACTCTAATTCAACTACTCGTCATAAATCAATTAGCACATTGAGATTAGTATTTGCAAGGAAAATACGGGCATTGTAATACACATAGATTCGTTCGGCAATTTAAAAGGTTCCTTTCGTATTCTCGAATGGTAGGACGCAACGGCGTACCAGCCAGACCTTGGCTCGTGTTGATCCTAAAAAAAACTGGGCTCGTGTCCTTCTGGTGGCGTGCGTGGTACACACATTAGGCAACCCCAACCAGTCGAGCCTCCGCGTTTTGAGTCGAAATATCTGGCGGCCAGAATTCCAGCCCTAGGAAATTCCCCTCATGTCCCCGGTCCATAATGACTACCGATGAACAACGGAGGGATGCTTTAGTACCTAGACAATGTTACCTACCGTGCCGAGCACGGTTCAATTCCCTCGGTCGCCGCTCGCTAAGGTCACCCGTCAACTGCATTGCCTAGTACTATTACTACACCAGGATGAGCACAGAATTGAGCCCGTTTGTTCGTGCCTAGTACTTGAGTTAATATATCAGGCAATGCACTGGTACGGAGGGATTATCCTTTTACTCTGCATATATAACTTGTCTGAAGTCTAACTAAGCAAAATGTTTGACCAAATCCTTTCTTAAGTAATACAACAGGACAGATGTATGGCTTGAAAATTTATGGCATGATGCAGATTATGATATTGTTTCGAATCCTGGATCTTAAATTTCAGAAATCCCAAAAGTGACCATAAATTCTTGAAACTGAGCATGGTCACGTGATATGGCACAAATATTACTTCGTAATTTTTTTCTTCAATTTGAGACAAGCTGCTTATGACAAGTTGCACAAATGAAGAGCCAAGGTATTTTGGAACAAAGACCTGTCACGTTAAGGCGAACGCTTTCACTATTGAAACCATGGGCGTTTACGTGCCGCCACGAGTCCCGCTTCTCATCGGCAGGTGCCGTCCGAGCAAGCGTGTGAGTCGACGGGAGGCGTGCGAGCAGACCGCTGCGCCGGCTGACAGGGAGGCGTGCGAGAAGACCGCTGCGCAGGCTCACCGGGAGGCGAGCCTTTGACCAGGCTCCGCCGCCCACCTTCGTCCCAACTGCTCCCGCTTTTAATGTCGCCGGCGCCGCAGTTTAAAATCAACCCCGCACTACCCGGTATCGCTACAATCTTCTCTCTTCCTCTCTGATTCTCCTGTCGTCTACCTCCAACCAGCCTGACCTAAACGTACGCCATGTCGCAGCACGATGGTCTGCCCTTAGTCTTCCAGTTTCCTGAGGAAGACACCCAGTCGGAGTCTTAAGAACATAAGGCGTTTTAGGACGAGCTTGAACTGGCCTTGCGGGAAGATGCCATGCCTGTCCCCGCTCCAGTTCCGTCTCCCGTTGCCCCGACTGCGCCAGCGCCCATCCCCGTGGCATTGATGGGCTGGGAGCCATACATTGTCGCCGAGCTTGATGCCACGGGGTTCCACGAGGTCCCCGCCGACTTTCACGCACCCGTGCACCTGCCAGCGCATGCGCCTGCGCGTGCACTAATGCGCACACCCATGCTGGTGCCCGTGCACCTGCCAGCGCATGCGCCTGTGCGTGCACTGACGTGCGCGCCCGTGCTGGTGCCCGTGCACACGAATGTCTCCGCCGCGCCGTTGACAGTGCCTGTCCACGCGCGGGTGCCAGTGCCCCCCTCAGCGGCATGGATGGCCGCCGTCGACCACTTCCTTGCACCAACGCCAGTCGCCTCCTCCCGCCAGTTGACTCGCTCCGAAGTCCAGAACATTTTGGCCTTCCTTGAAGCTAGGCCAACGTCCAGGAGTACGCCAACAACAGCGCAAGGCGCCGCCGTTGCCGTCGGTCAGTGGCCCGACAACACACAGAGCACGGCAGAGGACCCGCTTCCCACCGCAAGACGCCCCCGTCGCCGCCGCGTAATCTAAATTTTCCATGAAAAACGTTCGGATTGCCATGCTTAAAATCCGAACATTTATCATTTCCGTTTATTTTAGATTGATCATCGTATAATTTAAAGTCGGAGTCAGACTGAACGAAATCTATGGTTTGATCGATTGAATGTTCTACTAGAGCCGTATCAAATTAAATATAAAACGTCATCAAGCCACATGTATTCCTTGTCATCCAACGACCTAGACTGCTTCAATGTCGAGTGCTCAACACGTTTAGCGTGCAGTTAATTTCATGCCAAAAATAGTGCTAATCACATAGTAACACGCAAATAATATCCTACTTAATATCCGCATGCACTTAATATACTTCCAAATTAACGTGCATTGCACGTACACACTGACTAGTGCTGCTAGTACGTGAAACCGGTGCCGTAACTTGTGAACGCGTCCAGATATGGTCAACGGCAACATCGCCCGCGAGTTCTTCGTGTTTGCCTGTGCGTCTAAACGCAGAAGGGGAGGAGAGAGAGAGAGCACACATGGAACCCACCAGTAAGTGAAGGCGAATAGTACTAAAAATAATATTACATGTTATCCATTAAATAGGCTGTGGTAATATAAAAACATTATGTGAACAAAGGGAGGTACAACAAACATTGCTGTTCTACGTATGTTGCCTATTGACGTGTGGCTTGAAGGCCCTGGTCGCATGTTTGATCCTCGTCCTTTATTTTTTAACTTGTATATGGGTCCAAATTTGTTTCACGAAATGTGGGCCCCTCGGTGTGTAGTTTGTAGCACTTTAATTTGTGGGTTGAAATTTGTTCCATTCCAAGTGGACTATCGGTGTGTAGTTTTGTAGCTTATTTATAATAATTAAAGAGAACAACAGAGTTTTTTGCAATAATACCATGGTGCGACGTTGAAGGCGAGAAAGGACGTGCGAGAGAGCGATGACCGAGCCAGAGGGAAATCAACTAGGGGAGTTGTGGGGGTTGCAACGGTATTTGGAGTAGTTGTGGGCCGAATGCTACGAAAATATAATCTAAACCGACTGGAATAAATGCCTACACAAATTAATCCAAGGTTGGAGTGCCCCTCGCAATGTAAATAGCTCCGGCTTTGTGAGGGATGGAGAGGTAGCTTCAATGTGTGGAAGATACAGCGTGAGAAAGCGAGGTCAACGGAGAGACATATAGAGAGATAAAGTGAGTGTGGTCCGACATTCATTGAAAAGATATATATGCTCTGGAGAGATATTGTCCGATTGAGCTTTTGGCAAGGGTATGGGCTGTAAGATAGAGCTTCAGAGATGATCCGGTCACGGACGTGTAGATATATTTTGTGCGTGGGAGGAAGCAAGGTCAATCGATCACATAGGGTCGTCGTGCGATCGAAAGAGTGAGACGGGTTGGAGAGAGTGACCTAGATAGACAATGTGCGTGAGAGAGTATACAATGTGAATAGGTCGAATTGGGCTCAAACATGGTGATATATCGTTTTTGTCCGAGAAAGAGCGAGGTCAATCAAGACATACAAAAAGAGAGAGATAGGGAGAGACAGAGAGAGAGAGATTGAGCGAGCATGGCCCGCCATGAGGTCGAAAGAGTGGGGGCGGCTTGGATGGACTGACCTAGATAGACAATCTGCGTGAGAGAGTATAGAGTGTGTCGATCAAGACCCGAACAGGGAGATACATCATTTGTGTGTGAAAGAAAACGAGGTTAAACGAGACTCAGATAAAGAGAGCGAGATTGAGCGAGTGTGGCCCGCCGTGCGGAAGAAAGAGTGAGACAGTCTCGAGGGAGTGACCTGGATAGACAACGTGCGTGCGTGCGCAAGAGAGGTTGGGGTCTAGATAGGCAATGCATGTATTTAGCATGAGAGGGTGAGAGGGAGAGGGAGAGAGAGAGAGCTCGGCATGGGGTGCAATGGCGGGTGTGTGAAGTAAATACATTTGGTAACTGAGTGGAAAAAGGGGGTTGTGTAGTTGAGAGAGTTAGAGATCGAAACATGGAGAGAAAGAATGAATGTGTGTTGGAAACCGGTAGCTTCCTAAGGTGGTTAGGAGAGGAAGATTGACCGATACAGGAAGTATGTAGTGTGTGTGCGGGGGGAGGGGGGCTAAAAACAACATTTCAGTGTAGATAGTACGAGACTTAATATCGATGTTTCAATTCGGTGTACATTGTAAGATTTGAACTGAGGACCATGCATATGGGTAATTATTTCGAATTCGTGCCATACTAGGTTCCGAAAAGTTGACATTGACTCGATTTGTTGTGTTATTTTGTAGATCATATGTTTGAATCCATCCAAAAGTTTTCTCACTACCATGGTGTTCATCATATACATATCAATTTGTATTAAAAAAAGTAGTGTGGATACAGTGAAATGCGAAATCCACGTTAGAATTGGAGATCGCTATGTGACACACACTCTAATTCAAATAACTAATTATGTGACACACACTCTAATCCACGTTAGCGTGGATACCATTTCGGTTTTTTTTTCAAATAACTCCTCATTAATTAATTTATAGTATCTCGTTTCGAATGACTAATTATTTGCAAGGAAAACACGGGCATGGTAATACATACAGATTCATTTGCAAATGAAAGAAGATTCGCTTGCATTCTCAAATCTCCTCTCAAATGTAGGCGCACCAGGCAGACAAGGGTCGTGTCGTCATGGTCGCGTGTGTCGTACGGTGGCTTTGCACCCACCCACCCACCCGGACGATGCTTCGGTGCCTTAAGGCACCTACCTTTGTGTCTATGACATGTGGGCCCAATAGGTGGCTGGCCCACATGTCAGTGACCCAAAGGCAGGTGCCTTTAAGGCACCAAAGCTGTGTCCCACCCACCCCCTCCCTCCCTCCCCCCTCCCCCCCAAAAAAAGGACGACGACAAAATAAGTTCGCGCTTCCACGTTTCGGATTGAAATATCTGGCGGCCCCAATTCCAACCCTTCAAAATCTACCTTCTCCACTGTCCCATTCCGCGCCCAGATTGCTCAAATCCCTAATTCGCCGCCAACCCAAGGAAAGTTCGAATCGCCCCTCATCTCGTCTCTTTCCCCACCTCTGTGTCAGACGACGATGACAAAGACGACGGTCGCGCTTCACCACCGCACCGGAACTACCTCATCTATGCCCTCGTCCACTGCACCGGGTGGTCCACCGACAACGTCGGCCGCCGCAACCGACGTGCCTCACAGACACCGACTTCCATCGCATCAGGTGCACTTCACCAACGCCATCTCCCAGCTCACCGGGGCTACTTCACTAAGCACATCGTCGCACCTCCGCCCCCCGAGGCCGCTGGGGCTTCACCAACGGTATCGTCCACCGCATCGTAGCGCTCCGCTGCCACTCAAGATCTGCATCCGTGCGCGGCCAGCCAACGCCAGCGCATCACCCTCAACGGCTCTGAAGTGACCCGCACTCTAGCTAGGCGAGCATGCCCAAACGCTGGCCTGAACTAGGTATCCACACATCACTCCCTTGTGCACTGTTCCGACGATGTTTGGATATCCTTTCACTGCTCTCTTAGCTTACACGCCTATGCAACTCTGACTTTAACTCTTATTTCTTCTGGAGATATCATCTGAAACAAGCAAATCCATTTTTTGGCCAAGCATGACGGCACTACGGGATCTGGTACACATCATGCACACCCGTATAACCTTGTAAGTATCTGTCCTCCGGTACAACAGCAAGGTCGATTCCTCTTATTTGATCAACCATTCGCCGTGTCAAAAATGCAGAGGGGGATGCAAGGAGCACAAGGCCTGCACATCCAAGCAAGTGGTAACATGGACTTGTACATGGAACATCCCAAGCGCAAGCAGAGCTGCAGTGAGCCTGTACAACGAGCTAGCGTAAGTCCCTGCATTTCATTTAATTCGTACTGGCATTCGTGTATGATTTGTGTGCAGTGGCGAATCCACGAATTCAAGTTACCAGGGGAGAACATTTAACTTAAAAAATACGAAGGCACTTGCACTCTGGAAATCAACATAACTTGAGAAATGTGAAGCTACATGCACTTTGAAAACCAGCTAATGATCCAAAGTAGTTCAGATTATAAACACTAAATGATGCAAGCACCAAAAAACACAAAATGCAACATGGTGTACAAGGACTACAAACATGGTCTGTACCTGCTTGAATTATTCGTTCTCTGGCAGAAAATATCGAAGTGTAATTGCACCTATAACCAGTGCGCAAACTGCATATCAATATATCTATCCTGCACAAGTATGCCAATAGTTTCAAACAACAGATTAGAAAAGTATTTATGCTACGTTGTCATGATACGGGGACTTTCTGGTAGATGGCCTCGACGTTTCCTCAAGCCATGAAAATGCACTATAATTTGCTTGTCATCAATGCCTGCAAATCTCTATGTCTCTCTCAACATAGCAGATCATCATTAGACACTAAATCCTTCAATGGGAGCTTGCAAAATGCTTGCATTAGATCCCTCATTAGACACTATATGTTCATCACCGGGAGCATGTAAAATGTTTGCATCAAATCCTTCATTAGCAGTCTGTTCATTAGACACTTCAGGCTCAAGAACAACATGAGCTTGGATGTTTGCACCGGAAACTTGATTAGATACATCAGATTCAGTCAGTTCAGTATTGATTGAGGGAGTTATAAAATAAGTAGAAATTGGTTTCATTTTCTCATAGATTCCCTACATACAAGCAGTTTTACAACACCGTCAGGTTTAACTATTGGCCAGAAATTGAAGAGTTGAATTAGATATAATCAGGGATGTGATGTACCTGCTCGTTGCGCATGCTACTCTTGCAAGCTGCGACTGTCCATTTGCGCAAGCTCGATGTCATGCCCGTGCTGCCGCCGCTGCCTCCCACGTAGGCTACACCCAGGGTTGGATCTTCATCTTCTTGTCCTTCCGTTCGCTTGAAGCCCGGCGACTGCCCTCCAACGAGGGTGCGAGGAAGTGCTGTGTCGGTCTGTCCAGCGGCGGCTAGGTTAGGAGCGAACCAAACTGGAGGCTGGAGCAAATGAATTGGGATTTTTCCTGTTGTCGATCGATATGGGAGGCGCTCGTTTGGGCCGCGAGCCTGCTATAGGGCCTGCCTTGCACTTATGTTATTGGCCCATCCAAATTGAAACATTTTTCTTCATTTTTTACATTGCATGATCGTGCGTTGGGACGAACAAAACTAGCCTGGGCCAACCTGGACGACTCAAACTAGGCGCACACTTTCCAGCCACCTGACGCGGCAGCCCATACCAGCCCCTATGGTGGCGTCGCCCCTTTTTGCGTGTATGATTGGGGTAGTGAAAAATATTCTAGTGGCGCTTTTGATTTACCCACAGAATGGTTGAATTGCTTGTTTCTATGAACTGAGTTCGCCAGTAATGTGAAGGATGCCAGTCTTTTCATCCTATTGTAGATTGCTTAGATCTCAATATGCCAAAAGTAATCGCATGAAATATACAGTAAAAGTCAGTGTGATGTGTGTGGCTACAACTAGTCTGAGTACACGTCCTCATATAACATATCAAGGACGCACCATCTTACCAGATTAACCATTCGACTTACCAATGCAATGTGGGAAGAAAGAAGTATTGGGATTGCGTATCCAAGCAATTGATGCCATGGACTCCTACGTACAACCTTGTAAGCGAAAAAGAAGTTGCAGTGTGCCTGTACAAAGAACTAGCGTAAGTTCAGTTACCTGCTTCTTGAAATTTTAGTTAGCCACTTATTGCAAAATTGGTCAATTACGTTGCTTGGCTTAATTTAGTTTGCTACTGATTACATAATGCCACAGCCTCTTAATCCTATTATAGACTGCGCCTATCTATGTGTTTGATACTTACTGTTAAGAATTACCTGTTTGCCTGAACTTAAATAGCTACTTGTTTGTTTAACTGCTTTGCTGCTGCAACAACGGGTTACAATGATGTTAATAACTACTTTTCAGCATCCAATTGAAACTCTTTAATTCCTTGTTTGTTTAACTGGTTTGCTTTTATAACTCCCAGTTGAGATGTTTTGCTAACTTCAACTTTTCTGAATCCAATTGGAACTTTAATGGCAAAACAGGTTAGCCTAAGATCAAAGAGTGAGGTCCCCATGGACGTTGTATCATCCCACAGCAGTGGCACCGGCCCAATCGTGCATTATGAATTGCCAACTGCTGATGCTCTAGAGGCTAAACTAGTGGTAGAAAGAGATTCTGCTTCTGCACTTAGAGATGAAGTTGACATGTTCAGGAAGCAAACAGCACAATCACTAGCAGTACTCAAGACAACCATTAAATATTTGGTGGATTTCAAAACGAAGCAAGCTGAGACTGACCACATTGTTAATGTCCTGAAGGAAAAAAGGAAATTAAATTCCCACTTGGTAAATCATAGGTGAAATGTTATTTCCATCGTTGAATAACCTTTGTGTTGTTTGTTCATGTAATCAATCAAAGCATTTGTTTTAGAGATCATGTAATAATTGTTTTTTGTTTTTTGTTTTTTGGTTTGTAGTTTTATTTGAGCATAAGTCTGTATTAATTGATAAGACTCGGAGACATTTCATTTTGATTGCTGTGCCAGACCTACAAATATGCCAATCGGGCTGAATGTGCATTCAGCAATAATAGTAGTATAGATGGACCATAAGTGGCACGCATCAGAAAGGGCCAAGATGATGTAGTAGCTTGGCTAAAAAAAGGATGTTGTTGTAGCAACAAAAAGTACAGTGGCCTGGCTTATGTATGTTAGTTGATATTATTGATCCATATACTCAAGTGTTTATATGTCTATTAGTTCTGTACATTCTTGGTTGATTGACTCAGTATTTGAATCTTGATACATCGCTTGTGTACATATCTAAACGGGAGTACACATTATGCTGCGTGTGACATTTGAGTTGGACATGAAGTGTTCCAAATATTCAAATTCACCTTAAACTAGATTCTAGCTTCTGAATTTGAGTATCGGCATTTGTAAACCATATTCATATATGACAGTGGACTACATCTTTGTCGTCCTTTTGAAGATATATAAAAACACATAGAATGATTTATAAAGATTCATATAGGAATACAAAATGGATTCGAATTTAGTTGCCAGGGTAAACGTGGATGCTTATTGTCCCAAAATTCGAAAGAAGCGGCAAAATGTCTCACTCCCACCTCGGCTGCCCGAAGCCAAGTGTTTGGGAGATGGAAATTACTGTCTACCCATTACACGGACAATCCATCGGCCCGATTTCCACTTCTCAAAATAGGGGTAGGTTAGTAACTTCAATTAGACGTGGCACGACCGCCTCTGAGCCCATTCCGACACGGTGGGCGCCAAACATGGGCGGCAAAACACATTTGATTCAAGCTCGTCCGAAAGACCTCTGTTTCTCCCTCCATTTCCCCATTCATACACGGTGGGCGGCAAAACAAACTCAACTCGGCCGAAATCGATGTAGGCAAATATTTTCAATAGGGGCAGGTTTGTAACTTCACTCAGACGTGACACAACCGCCCTACCTGTCAGCCCCGTTCATACACCGTGGGCGCCAACCATGGGCGCCAACCACCCTCTCCTCGCCCGAAATCGCTCTGGGCAAATATTGGCGAGATGCGAGATTACCGTTGAATCCCCAACCGATGAGACGTCCAAATTTTAAACGGGGGCTAAGTTCGTAACTTTCCCATATTTCAGACAGGCGCGTCCCAAAAACATGGTTCCCCATACCTCTCCCTCCATTTTCCCATTCATACACCGTCCGCGCTAGAACACCATCCCCACACCAGCCTCCGTCCGCCACCCCATCCATCGCCGCCGTCCTCCACAACATCCATCGCCACCGTCCTCCACCATGCCGGAGCGCCTACCAAGACCGCGTCGTCCACTGCTAGAGATGGACGTTTCTCATCCACGGCGACGGAACAAGAGCCTTGCATCACGTCCTCTCGCTTCGTCGGCGCCGTCGTCCTCTTTGCCGGGGCCGCTCACACGACCTTCTCTTCCACCGCAACGGGACTTATCCCCCGATGCACCCGTCTATCGTCGCAGATCTGCTTCAACGCCACCGACAGCCATCGCACCCCCGATGCCTACACGGCGCCGCAAGAGAGGTTGTACTTCATATCTCCTCAACCTTTTGATCTCAACCAGAAGATAGATCTTAACTTGGTTACTCTACTTTCTTTTCAGCTCTTAGAATTTAGTTCTTAGTTCGAAGCAAACAATGGCTGCTAAATATCATTTCTCCGGTTTGTAGCTTCAAATCTGCCATGGCACAGTCATAATATGGTTTAATTGATCATGTTGTTTTCGTGGTGGTTTCTTTAATAGAAATCGGAGGGGAAACCCTCTTTTGCTAAAAAAAATTATGCTTAGAGTTTCCCCCTTTTTTGATCACTATACGATCAGAATACGTGCTTCGTGTCATAATAGCACTGCTCCACCCATCAAGCTAAACAAGCTTAGTTGTTCAAATATGAATCTGATATTATTAAAACAGAGTCATTTAATTGGTCAGCGAAATGTTCCTAAATTAGTTTCGAAAATGCATGTTCGCCGCTCGGGTGTGTATCTCTACAGGGTGCCCACGGAGGCCCGGCCCACCCTGGAATTTTGGGTCGTCCCAGTCCCCGATTCCCCTCTGTTCTGCTGCGCGCTTCCGATCTCTACTCGCCCCTAGCCGCCCGCCTCACCGGCGACTCGCCGTCCCCAGACGGCATGACTCTAGGAGGAGACGCCGGACTAACAGGAGGTCAGGAGCCGCTCGCCCAACAGCGTCACCGCTGCCCGGGTGCGCCGCCGTGCCTACCTTCCCAGTCCGTTCAGGGCTCAGGCGTGCAGCACCCACTAAGCCAACCCGATTTATCCTGAGATACGTCCTCAACACTCAGCAGCCACTCCTCATCACCCATTTTCTAATTGATTCATTACTCATTAGGCAGGACTGTCATTAGGGTTTGTTGTGTGCTCAGTGCTACCTACACTTAATGGTTCATATGTATTTCGGTAATCTTTAGTACCTATAAAGTTCACGGGGTTTTCAAAATTCCGGCCCTAGGAACAGACACTAGTCATTTTGGATTGTTGGTCGTAGTGACATTGACCCAGATTACTGCTGCAAGCCAGGTTTGTTGACAATTTTACTTGTCTTTCTTACTCACCCATCAAGGTGCTTGCTCTAACTTTCCAAGGTTATATTGGTCGCACATATCTTGCAACTGATGCTTTGCATTGCTTCTACTTTGTTGAACTGCCATTAGCTTAGTTTACACATCGTGTATGTGAATACGCCCTGCCTATCCATTTTCAGTACATATTCCATCTGTCATCATACCATATTTATCCATTCAAATGTTGTTCTTGTGTATCAGACGTTCAAAAGGAAGAGGGCGATTGCTGATCGTGGAGGAGCACAAGCAAAGTATTTGGAAAAGGTAGTGGCACCTAATAAATCAAATAGCCCATTAGGTGTAGTTGCAATATCACCTGACCCACAAAACACCCCAACTCTAGCAGACTCTAGCCCTACTACACTGGTCATTTCTGATGCCCCAACTCAGCAGACCCCAACTGCAGCAAACAGTATGATTATGCCAGTTGACATAGCACCAGCTCTACGGCGCAAAACCCCCATTCCAGCAAAGAGTACACCAAATCCAGTTGCCAAATCCCTTTTTGAACCAGAGAGAGCCCCGATTGCAGCAAATAGGACCCCTGTTCCATTTCTTCCCAGTTTAGAAGACGAAGCTTATATTGTTGTCAGGAACTTTGTGCGCATCTTTCCTTCATGGAAAGATTATACCGCAGACACAGAACAATTTCCAGTCTTCCTCTGCAACTTACGCGTAAGTAATGTACTAATGTTATTCATGGTCATTACTGCATATGTTTCTGCTGACAGAAGACACAAGATTTCATTCTTTTAAATAGGCGAGGACCAAACTGGATTGTGAAGACGAGCAAGGGTTGGTTGCGCTTTTCAAGCACTCGTTGATGAAGTATCGTTCCTACCTGAGGCAAGCGCACTTCGATGGCAAGCCTCTAAACGAAATTTATGTAAAGTCTCCGGTGCTACATTTATCCGACGGTGACTGGAATAATCTTGTTACACATTGGTCTCGGCTATAGCGTAAGGTACTGCCTATGATATCACATCACAATTTGAACTACATTTCTGCATTTGCCTTAACGTCTCACTTGTACGAAAACTGTTAGCAGAAGAACATTCATTCTCAAGGGACCACAGAATCTCGCAACTATACTACACACTGCATTGCTCTTGTGAGTACCTCTTGCCCTGTATGACCATACTTACTTTCATAGCTGTTTGATTATGTAGCATCACTGCACATGTTAGCCTCGTTATCGTCCATTTGGTGGACATTATAAGATCCGTATGGACTCTTACATAAATTTAGAATCAACCCAATGCTTTTGAAGAGGTTTAGCTCTGCAGTCCTCTTGTAAGGACTGAATGTCGTCTATCACTGTACTTACATTAACAGCTACTCCCTCCGTCCCATAATATAAGAATGTTTTGTACAGTACACCAGTGTTCAAAACACTCTTGTATTATGGGAAGAGGGATTGGTTCATTGTGTAGCATTCTGCATCTTATCTCCCTCGCCCACCATTTACTAAAAAAGATCAGATCTATATTTAATCTTACCAAAAAGTAGAATACACAGACAATGCCAGTGCAGAAGTGTAGCCCATTGCTCTTGTCAGTACATTTTGTCCTCTAACGCTTGTACTTCCAGGGATTGGTAGTTGATTATGTAGCATCAATTTGCATCTTATCTTCATTATCCTCTATCCCTTCCGGTATTATCATATCTATAATTACTCTCTACAAAATGTAGAGTACAGGCAATGCTTATGAAGAAGATTCTGTGTTGAAATTCTTGAGTTATCCTTCCCTTGACATGGAGAAGGGCATTATAAAGTCGGTGTTAACTGTTAATGTAAGTCAGTCCTTCTAAAGCCTTTATCCTCAACTGCTGTTTAATTTGCTCATACTCCCTATCGTTTACTGCTATTTAGTTTGTTGTTTCTACCAAAATGCATGTTCGTAAGAACCATAAGTTCTAAGTTTTACTTGTAAAACCAAATTCCGTATTCATACCATGCACATTACTCAATACTCCCTATATGTATGCTTGTTTTTGTGGATCTATAATCCAGTGTGTGGTGAAGCAGCCCACGTTTGCACCTTGTCATCTCCTGTTTTATCTTACTGATGTGGCTGATGATATGAACAACATGCCATGCACATTAACCAAAATAGATACCATGATTTTCTTTGCCCTTCATCTATGCTTGTTATGTTGACATGGTAATCCAATAGTGTGGTGAAGCTCCCCGCATTATGAACAATGCCAAATTATGCTATTGATATTTTGAACTTACTCTTTATTTTCTAATTTGAAATTGGATGGAATTGACAGCACAGTTATCATCTTTGTTTATACACGTGCAAAACCTGTCATCTCTCTACTTTGTTTCAGGGTGATATGCCTGATGGCATACACAAGTCTGCTGAAGGCTATGAGACAAACCCAACATATATTGCAGCAAAGAAGGCAAAACATCTTGAAGATAGCGAGACAACCCCAAAGTCTTGTCTTGATGCAGTGTTCACGTTACTTGAGACTAGCAGTCAGACAAGCTCACAGAATTCATTGTCTGAATCAGTTCGACTTCTTCAGTCCCAAGTTCTAGCAGAAAGGCATTCTGCAACTCAACTTTGACTTGAAGTCCTATCTCTAAGAAAGATTGCGGAGAACACCAATGAGAACCTCATCGCTAAACAGCTACACCTGGAAGCTATGACTGGCATGCTAGGCCGGTCCCACAGCCTTGCTCAGCAGCTTGCGCAGCAGTTCCCGCGCAAGGCTAACCTTTCTTGAACTGTCTTGGAAGTGGTCTCGGTTCAGTATTATTTTGTTACGCTGCAATGGTGCCCAGTTTTTGTAATCTGCTTCTTCGTTGCGCTTTATGATCACTGGTGGCGAACTTCGATGCCCTGTGGATGTAATATACCATAAATCCTTTATTGTATAGTGTAGGTTTATTCTTAGTTACTATGCCATAATTTCTTTATTGTATAGAGTAGGTTTGTTCTTAATTCCTACTAGTTACTACCATCATTCGCTATCTGAAAAAAATCAGATGTAGTCGACCGGGCCAAAACATTCGCCTCTAACGGGCCTGGTTTTTAGCGGGCCACAAGTGGGCCGGCCTGCATCTTTCTTGGGCCTGAATGATTGGGGCCTTCATACTTTGCGCGAGGCCCACAACTTACAGCGGCCTATATTTTAGTTGGGCCTTTTGTGGACCCAGCGCTTAGTTTGGCCCAGGTAGCGTTGGGCCATTAACAGGTTGAATATTGTACTGGCCTGTTACGGCCCAGATGAAACCATGGGCCTTTAGCAGGCCGAAATGCATGTTGGGCCGCAATTTTCACTAGTCGTCGACGAGCCTTCAGTAGGCTGAAATGTAGACCGAGCCTTTTTGGGCCCAGTTATATCACGGGCAGTTACCAGGCTGAAACATATCTCGGGTCTTAGTTGGCCCACTGATATCATGGGCCTTTAAGAGGCTGAAAGCTTAGTACAGACATCAACGGGCCGAATTATGCGACAGGCCTTTAATAGGCCCAAAGTCACGTTGGACTTAACTGTTGCCACCTTTATCACGGGCCATTAGTGGGCCCGATGTCCCGTCGGACCATATATGGCCCATGGGCAGCACGGGCCATTCCCAGGCCGAAAGTCACACCGGGCTGAAATGGGCCCATGTCTACATCGGGCCTCTAACAGGCCGAAAGTCACTGGGCTGTAATTGGGCCCAAATATTTGGCGAACAATTAACGGGCCAGATCTGGCTCGGGCCGTAAATGGGCCCAAATATTTGGCGAACAATTAACGGGCCAGATCTGGCTTCGGGCCGTAAATGGGCCTTTATTAAGCAGGTCGTTATTGGGCTGGCCCACTAGTACCTGAGTAAGTACTACGGGCCTTTGACTGGGCCGGCCTTTTTAACCTATATGGGCCTCTGTTGGGCCCAGCCACATGTCGACGTATCATAGGCATGTCTCCTCCAATGGACGAGCAACATCTGGCCCATTGACGAGCTGACAGGTGTTCCCTCCAGCCAATCAGAATTTTACACGTGGAAATTTCCCATTGGTCCCGGCTGTTAACGGGTTATCGGATCCAAAACCGGACCCGATAGCTTAACGGCGTTCCGTTACGGTGGATGCCACGTGTCGGTCACCCTTGACGAAAGCACTTCTGTGACGCGCGATTTATCGTCATGGAAGTGGACACTTCCGTGATGATAATTTTGGTAATGTCATGGAACACTTCTACGACAGCACAGGTATGACTATCTTGATTCTATCATAAAATTGTCATGGATGTACATGCATGACAAAAAACGCGACCTACTGTGACAAACACGTATCATCACGGAAGTGTATTTTTTTTGTAGTGCAAGCAGCGACACGTGTAGTAGTAGAGCCCCCGATGTAGCAGTTCAGGCAGTCCAGTCAAAACCGTGTACACGTATGTACAGCCTAATGCCAAAAAATACGGCCACGTGCGTATATACGGGCGGGGTCTCGAACGCCTACTCGCGCATTTGTACGACCAGGGCTCGTGTACGTGGAGAGGCAACGGACGGCAGCAACAGCGTCCTGTTCATCGGAAGCCAACCGGATGGGTCGGAACGAAGAAACTGCGTCGTGTTCATTGGGAGGCAACGGAATGCGTTGTGTTCATCATGAGGCAACGGAATACATCGTGTTCATCGGGAGCCAACTGGCTTGGACGGAACAGCCAAAACGAGGTCTGGCGTACCGTAGAACAGAGGAAACGGGCCTTCTGTTCGACCGCGTACGGTCGAAATGGGGTCATGTTCATCGAGAAGGGTCTGGCATACCGCAGAACGAAGGAAATGGCCTTCTGTTCGACCGCCTACGGTCGAAACGGGATCCTGTTCACCGAGAGGGGTCTAGCGTACCGCAAAACGGAGGAAACAGACTTCTCTTCGACCTCCAACAGTCGAAACGAGGTCCTGTTGATCGGGAGGGGTGTGGCGTACCGTAAAACCGAGGAAACAGACTTCTCTTCGACCTCCTACGGTCGAAACGGGGGTCCTGTTCATCGGGAGGGGTGTGGCATACCGCAAAACGGGACTCCATGGGCTATTGTTCCTCCACCGTCTATTGCCTCACTCCAGACTCCACGGGCTACTGTTCATCCACTGTCGACCTCCTCCAGCCTCCACCTGCGATTGTTCATCCACGGCGTCTCCCTCCTGCCTCCACCAGCTACTGTTCATCCACGGGCTCCTATTCATCCAGCCTCCACGGGCTACTGTTCAACCAGCCCTCCATGGGATACTATTCATACAGCCCTCCACCAGCTACTGTTCAACCAGCCCTCCACGGGGTCCTGTTCATCCACCCCCAACCGGCTCGATCGGGGTCCTATTCATCCAGCGGCAACGGCCTCTACTACCACGGGCCCTGTTCATCCAACCCCCACTAGGAACTATTCATCCAACCCCCAACGACGCTCACTGTTCATCAAGAGGCAGCATGTTCGATCGGCTTCAGTTAGCAACAGTAGCGAAGGAATCGCTCGATCGGGTTCAGTTAACAGCCAGGGATCGATCGATCGCTCGGGTTCAGTAATGCTTGGCCAGTGCAATCTCTCGGGTTCAGTAGGCTAACGCCTCACTCGGGTTCAGTTAGAGCCCAACACCTCGCACCCACGCTCGTACATGTACGAGAGACACGCGCAATCCCTCCATGCATCGCTTGGCCCCGACCACCCACCGTAACTGGGAACTCCCCGATATTTTCCTCACCCTTGCTTCTGCCACGGTTTTTTCCGTCATGGACGGCCCAAAGAATGTCATGCAGCTGCGTCTCCGGCCCTCCCATGACGAAAAGCCCATTTTTTGTCATGATTTTTTTGTCATAGAAGTAGGAGCCCACCACATCTATGATGATACCGGGTTTTGTCAAAATTATCCTCATAGAAGTGTCATAAGCATGACATATTTTTTTTCCTTCGGCCCAAAATGTCACGGATGTGTCTTTTTTTTGTAGTGTGAAGACGTGGTCTTCTGCGTTCAATCTCAGCCTCCCTAACCAGACTTACAGTTGTCACAACAACTGGAACTGGTTTACCAAATCCTTGTCTTCACCAAGCTACTCGTTCTATCTCCTCACTCCTTTACTTATAGTCCAGTCTCATGAAGTCATTGCTTGTCTGTTTTGTTTGACTTTGTTGTATGAAGAAATTCTCTCTGATTGCATATTTGGCTTCATACTGTTTGCCTATTCTGATCTAATCTACCTAGCTGCTATTTGTCTTCGTGCTTACTCTGTACTATTTCTTTGATTATGGCATGGCTAGTGTGGTTTATCTTCCGCTGCATGTTGTGTAGGTTTTATTTGGTTGTCTGTCTTCGAAGACATTTCCTACCTTGAAGACATTCACAAAAATCGCCTATTCACCCCCTCTAGTCGATAACTAGCACTTTCAATTGGTATCAGAGCAAGGTGCTCCCTTGTTCTTGTGATTTGGTTTAACCGCCTGGAGTTTTAGCTATGTCGACTGCAGGGATAATCAAGGTCTCTGTTGCGTGCCCTATCTTTGATGACAGTGATTACCCCTACTGGAAGAATAAGATGCACATGCACCTTGAAGCCATTGATAATGACCTCTGGTATGTCGTCAAGACTGGAGTTCCCAAAGTCGGTGAAGGTGTCACCGTTGCTGACATGAAGAGATTCGCGCAACTGGACTCGACTGCCAAGAACATCATCTGTGGTCATCTGACCAAAGGGCAGTATGGCCGTGTGAGTGCTCTGGAGTTTGTGAAGCTAGTCTGGGACTGGTTGTCCTAGGTCAATCAAGGCGTCTCAACTCAGAGTGACTCAAGAATTGATGTGCTTTGCAATCTCTTCAACCGCTTCAAAAGGCTTGACAATGGAAATGTCCAGCACACCTTTGACCGTCTCACTGGTATCACAAATGAGCTTCATGCTCTTGGCACCGCTGAGATCACTAAGCATGAAGTCGTGAAGAAGCTACTAAGATCACTTGACAGCTCATTTGACACTCTAGCCTTGATGATCCAAGAACATCCTGACTTCAAGGATCTCGCCCCATCTGACATACTTGAGAGGCTCAATACACATGAGTTTTAGCTATCTGAGAAGAGAGATATTTATGGTCCCAACTATGGCCGATCCCGTGCTTTGAAGGCAAAGGTTCTTTCCTCATTTGAAGACTCTGGCTATAGTTCGACCCTGAAGATACTGGCAAAGAGGTAGCAATGCTTGTGAGAAAATTTCAAAAGTTCTCCAAGAAGAATCGCTTCAGAAAGCCTTCAAAATCCAACTCCAAGAATGGTGAGGCTTCCACACATCACTACAAGAAGAGAACTTGTCACAAATTCAAGAAACCAGGCCATTACATATCTGAATGTCCTCAATGGGAAAGGAAGCCAAGAAAAAGAAGAAGAGCGAGGAATATGACTCTGACGATAAGAAGAAGAAGAAATCTTCAAAGTCTTCTGCCAAGTCTTCATCTCACAAGAAGAGCTCATCTGGCAAGGATCATGGTTTCATCGGCAAGGAGATGGATTCAGAGGAGGAGTCTACTTCTGAGGAGGCAGAGGTGGAGTCGGAAGAGGAGTCTGATTCAGGCGTTGCAAGCCTGGCTCTGGCTTCGGCATTCGTCGCCAAGTCAATCTTCAACACTAAAGACAATGGTCACGTCACCGATGCCGAAGCCAATGATGACGACGACTCTGCTCCTACCTACTGCTTCATGGAAAGCGGTGCTAAGGTAAACTCACACGATGCTTACTTGCAGACCTCTAGTGAAGATGACTATGAATGTGAACCCAAACCCAGCTATAAAACCCTTGCTAAAATTGCAACTGAGCAACAAACAACTATGGAGAAGATTCAAAAACTGTTAGACAAAAGCGATGACCTGCTGGACGAGGAAATGAATTGAACTCAGTCCTTAATCAAAAACATAAAAAATCTTCGAATTAAGTATGAGGATCTTGCAACTCGTCATGAAACCCTCTCAGGTAATCATGAGAATCTTTTCATATGATTATCTGCAAAGGAAGCAAGATCTAGAGAAACTGAGAGTGTCTCATGAAGCTCTTCAAAAGGAAAACGATTCACTATTTTCTCAATAGATCAGTTCCGCTTAGGAAGAGTTTGTGCCACCTTGCTTGAAATGTCTTGAGCGTGATAATGCTATCTCTACTGCTGAATGTTCAAATGCTTCTGAAGTTGCAATATCTTCAATTGTTGATGTGGTGACTAACCCCTCTTCTGAGGATACCTCTACTATTGCTGATGAGAATGTCAGGTTGAAGACATCGCTTGAAACATGCATGTACAAAAGCCTCAAAGGGCATCAGACTCTATGTGATTTCCTCAAGAAGCAGATTCTGAACCGAAACCCTAGAAAAGAGGGTATTGGTTTCGAGAGGAACATGAATGTTGATGGGTCCTACTGGGAGCCTGAGTAGTATCCCAAAACTACATGGGTTGCTGCAAAGGGCCCTTCAGTGGATCCATCCACCTTATCTTGTTTCACTTGTGATAATACTAACATCATTCATGAGTCCTTTGGCTCGAACTATAAACTGTTCAAAACCAGAATGGTGAAGTGTTTGCCAGGTTTATTGGAACTAACTGCAGGAATGGGTCTCCCATGAAGAAGATATGAGTTCCTAAAAGTCGTCTTGAGAAGCTTCCTGTGAATGTCATCATGACATCACCAGGGAAGAAGACAAATCCCAAACTAAAGGCTTCGTATGGCCCAAAGGCCTCATAAAGACCCAGGACCTCATACGGTCACCCTAACACCAATGTTTTGCAGGGAAACTATCATCAAACTCATGAATATGATCATTTATCTTCGAACCATTATGTTCACAAATCGAAGAACTTTTCTGCTTATTCATATGAGTACTATATACCCCTTGTTAAGCTATTTGGTAGGGCTTCAAAGCCAAAATTCTCAGATGCTTCACTTAGACTCATTGCTTCTAAGCCACCCCTTAAGATGTGGGTGGTTAAGAAGAATTAACTTCTCTTGCAGGGGTCGGGTCTCCAGCCAAAAAACATTGACTTCTGAAGATAATGCTGGGGACCTGAAAAATCTTGTTGGGAGCAAGATAAAATGTCAAAATGGTGTTACCATTTATTTCGCCCATGGTTTTCTCGATGATCGTCCTACCATATCCTCAACTATGTTTACCTATGATGAACAACTCTATCAATACATGTTTGTTCTTCACAGTACTCTTGGTGAAGCCTATCCTACTAACTGCACTGTAGGGTACAACTCCGAAAGCTACTGAATGGATCATGGATAGTGGATGCACTAACCACATGACTGGTGATCGAAGTCTACTCTTCGACCATCTACAAAAAGCCACATCACATTTGCTGACACTGGTAAAAGCAAGGTGTTGGGTCTAGATAGGGTTGCTATCTCAAAGGATGAACACATGGATAAAGTGATGCTTGTTGAATCCCTTGTTTACAACCTCATGCCCGTCTCAATACTTTGTGATCTTGACATGATTGTAATTTTGGAAAATATCAATGTCTTATGCTAATGGCTACTAACAAATCTAAAGTCTTTGAAGGTTATCGAAGAGGTGATCTGTATATGGTACATTTCTCCGCAGGACCACAGCTTGCCGTATGCCTTCTAGCAAAAGCTTCAGAGAGTTGGCTTTGGCATCAAAGGCTACACTACTTCAGGATCCTGCTAACGCGACACTACGATCAGAGGCCCTTCGACGAAACCGTGTGTGATGCATTAATCACAAACGGTGATGTAAAAAAACTGTCAAAAAGATGCAAAACGTTTGCGATGGCGGATACATCAAACACGGTTCAGATTTTAGTTGTGTGTGCGATGCGGGGCATACGGTTCAGTTCAATGAACTGTTTGCGATGAGGCAGAAGAACAGAAATGGGCAGCCAGATGAACGCGTGTGTGATATACGGCATATAGTTCAGTCTGATAAACTATTTGTGATAAGGCGGAACAACAGAAGTGGGTAGCCAGATCAAGGTGTTTGCAATTGACGGCATAGACTTCACTCGGATGAACTGTTTGTGATTAGGCAGAACAACAGAAACGGTCAGCCAGATGAAGGTGTCTGCGATACTGGGCAAATGGTTCACACGGATGAATTGTTCGCGATTAGCCACAACAAACAAAAACAGTTAGACAAATCAACATGTGTGCGCTAGATGGGCACACATTCTAATTAAAAGAAGCATGCGCGATGGTAATAACGAGCGCGCACGGTTGATGGAACAAGACGTGTGCTGACATTGCCTATTGCGGTGCACCCTATGGTGCAAACGCCATGTACGCGGCCGAGAACGCGTGCCCACTTTACGCCTTCCGAGAATCGTACCGCACTTCGAAATATGAACCGTCAATAAATTTTGAACTTGCTTCCCTTCACATTCACAATTACTATTCATGCCGATAAAAAACTATTCACACCGATCAAAACCAAAACGGTTTCCCACTTAGGAGTGTATTAGTACTCGGTTATAAATACCACCCACTCCAAGATGACTGCACATTCCTCCTCAACTCCTTATCCACAAAAACAAACAAGTCATTGATCGTCGTTCCCTTGCATCTGCCGTCTGCCATGGCCCGCATGAATTCTGGGTTGAGAGATTACTACCAGGAAGAGGCGAGCATGGAAGCGGAAGCACGAGAGATGTCCCGCCTCGCTGTGAAAGCAGCCGACATGTCCCGCCGCGCGGCCATAGCGACAAAGAGGTCATGCCGTGCCGCCGAAGCAACATGGAGGTCCCGTCGCACCGTCGATGCAGTAGGCTGGTCTGGCCGCGCCAAGGAAGCGGCACAGATGTCCTGCCGTGCCGCGAATGCAGCAGAGATGTCCTCCCACACCGCGGCAGCCTGGAAAAATGTCTCGCGGGCAAGAGAGGACTCTTACGGGCGCATGCATGCGATCGTCCATAGCCAGATGGATCAGATCTCCGGCTGGGCGAGGTTGCAGGACGACATGAAAACCTCATTTGAATAGGCTACCGGCGTCATCCGGCAACTAAGGGAGGGCAATGCAAAGCTCTGGACCGAGCGTGACCTTTTGAGGGCGAAGATCATCAGAAGTGCGGAGCAGCAGGAGGAGACCACTACCTTGTTGAAGACGACCTGCGTCATCGTCAAGAAACTTATGGACGAGAATGCCATGCTCCGCCAAAGGCTGGTGGAGGAATCCATGGATGCTCTCAAGCAATGTCTTGAGGACATGAAAGAGCTCATCGCCGCTCACCGCAAGAACTAGTCTCCGCGGCCTGCAACAACGCATCAAGAAAGTAGAGATCAGTGAGCCAGATCGTTGTTTGCCTCTTCCTTCTTCTTTTGCCATAGTGTATTTTGAGCGTTCCTGCCTGTTGCTTTTTTAATTATCTTCCTAAATATGTAAGACAATTATTATCCACTATCATCGTCCTTATATTCATCTTTTTGAGGAAACATCATCCTTATATTCATCAGTCTTGCTATAAGTCGCAGTCGATGCTATATAGGTCCGTCGGATCTTACATCAAGATCCGTGCAAAACTTTCTTTTCAGATTTCTTTTTTCTCCCTTAATTCTCAGTCGAGTGAGACATAGCCACGCCATTAAACAGGGGCTCGGACGCCATTAATGGAGACATTGGGAAAGAGGTGGGCGGCGGATAGAGGTCGAAGGGCTCTCCTCCCGATGAGCACGAGCATGGGTCTGATTGCACGCCTCCCGTACTCAAATAGCTACCCCGCACGGCACCTCCTAGCCAATAAAAATGGGGATGCGTGGCGGCACGTAAATGGTAAGTAGAACGCTCACAGTTTCAATAATACTTGTGTTTCCGATTGTAACGTGACAACACTTGTTCCAAAATGACAGTTGATTGTTAATGTGTGCGCTTCGCAAATCGAACAAAAAATCACCACATCATGTTGGTGCCATGTCATGACACCATGCCAAGTTTCATGATTTTCAGGCGAGTTTTCGATTTACGATAATTTTAAAACCAAATTTCTCGATGTTTCCGGCCGAGCCAAGACGCCCAGATGTTTGAATTTCATTCCCATTTCTTGCATGGGACCTAGAAATTCACCCAAGGACACACAAGTGATTTTTCAACCAACTTTGGTGCACTGGAGCATGTGCTTGTAGTTGAAATTTGAATTATGGACATTAAATGCCCAGGAACTCTATTAATGTATAAAAAAGCCAAACAAACTTGGAATAATTCAATATATTAACACGACACTCATGTAGTTCTATGTTGCCTATGTAAAAAATCGAGGGCATGGTCGGGGGGAGGCAGCGTATATCGTTTCGCACACAAAGGTGACACGTTCCCTCTTGGAACCACGAGCCTTCTTGAGAGAAGCTCCGGTTTGCAAGAAGCTTATGCCAAAGATTGTCCCAATTCAGCCAAAAAAATTACCACGACATGTTGGTGCCATGTCATGAAACCATGCCAAGTTTCTTGATTTTCATGTGTGTTTTGGATTTACAGGAATTAAAAAACCAAGTTTCACAATACTTCTGGCCGAGCCACGACGCCCAGATGTTTGAATTTCATTCCCATTTCTTGCATGGGACCTAGAAATTCACCCAAGGACACACATGTGATTTTCAACCAACTTTGGTGCACTGAAGCATGTGCTTGTAGTTCAGTTTTGAATTATGCAGATTAAATTCCCAGAAACTCTATTAATGAATAAAAGAGGCCAAACGAACCCAGAACAATTCAATATTTTAACACGACACTCATATAGTTCTATGTTGCCTCTGTAAAAAATCAAGGGCGGGGGAGGGGGAGAGGCAGTGTATATCATTTCGCACACAAAGGTGACACGTTCCCTCTCAGAACCATGAGCCTTCTGGAGAGAAGCTCCGGTTTGCAAGAAGCTTATACCAAAGCTTGTCCTAATTCGGCAAAAAAAATTACCACAACATGTTGGTGCCATGTCATGACACCATGCCAAGTTTCATGATTTTCATGCATGTTTTGGATTTACAGGAATTAAAAAACCAAGTTTCTCAATATTTCCGGCCGAGCCACGATGCCCAGATGTTTGAATTTCATTCTCATTTCTTGCATGGGACCTAGAAATTTACCCAAGGACACACATGTGATTTTTCAACCTACCTTGGTGCATTGGAGCATGTGCTTGTAGTTCAAATTTGAATTATTCACATTAAATCCCTAGAAACTCAATTAATGCATAAAAATGCCAAACGGACCCAGAATAATTCCAACTTTTAACACGACACTCATATAGTTCTATGTTTCCTCCGTAAAAAAATCAAGAGGGGGCGGGGGCAGCGTATGTCGTTTCGCACACAAACACTACTAGGGAAAACCCTAGCAGTAGCGCGGGTATTTTGCCTATAGTAGCGCGGGACGACGCGCTACTAATAAGGCGCTACAGCTAACGTGTAGCAGTAGTGTCTGTCATCCCACGCTACTGCTATGCATGGCTAGCAGTAGCGCGCTTTAGTGCAGAGCGCTGCTGCTAATATCTGCAGCGCTTTTTAGCAGGAAGCGCTACTGGTAAGGGAGCGCTACTGCTAACTTTGTTCCCCTCGCTACTGCTAGTTTTATTAGTTTCTGTTTTTTTTTGCATATTTGTTTTGTATTTGAATAGGCTTTATACAATAATCTTTAGCATATCATACACATACAAATGTAATCATAGCATATACATACAAATAGTCTCATCAAATCATGTCATCATCATAATCATCAACCAACACAAAGTGGTCTCTCGTCATCATCTCAAAAATAGCGATACAAGTCTCGATTACTTGCAACTACATCGTCATCCATCTAAACAATGATATACGCAAGAAGAGATATCACTTTGAGTGAGAGCAGAACTATGCAGTACATTAGTTCGTATCCCTCTCTCGCATTAGCGTGAACCTAAACTAACTACTGATTGTCGCTCGGAAACCGGAAACCGGTACACCTCGGCCTGACACTCCGGCCACTCGTCGTATATATACTCCTGGCGTAGCACTTCTTCGCCATCGATGATCTATGCACCTGCATCGTCACATGAGTCAATGATATGCAACATATATAGTTGAGCAACAGAAAGAGGCAGACTTGGCAAAAATAGAAGCAACATATCATAAGCATAAATAACAAAGTTGATCGTACCCAAAATGCCCTAACTAGAGTGATCGTCGCTAGTCGAGGAGGACGGTTTAATTACATCACAAATAAAGTTTCGTCGTGCATAACTCAAAGTTTCGTCATACAGAAAGTGTGGACTAAACGGACACATTGTCATATATCGACAATCACTCCAACATGTAGTGCCATCCATCCAAGTCAGGGAGATAGTCCTCGAGGCTAGTGAAAGGCTTCAGGTCGAGACGCTGAGCGGCTACCCGTGTTAGGACGTCTTCCCGCGACATTTTTCCTTCTTCGTAGAACATCCCTGTTTTTTCGACGACCTCCTTCATGATGACTTGGGCAAGTTCGCGCTGGATGTGATAGAACTCAGCTCAAAGTCGATGATCCTCGATATCTCCTAAGTTCTTTGCCCATTGGAGAATATGGGCATCGCCGGATCTAGCTGACAGGTTCTGGTGATCCTGTTTGTACTCCAGCATGTCGTGTAGGACATAGAATCCATCATTAAGAGAATCACTCGGTTGCTGGATGCAGCAGAAGTCGGTCTTATGGCCGAAGGCGGGCCTGCCGTCCCTTCTCTTCTTGTCCTTAACCTCTCCACCCCGTGCGTCATAGTAAAACATAGCACTGTCGAGAACAGACTTGATGTGGGTGTAGTCCTTTTTGTTAATGTTCTTCGACGAGTCCAAGTAAAGAGCGTGGGAGTATCGGGGGTAGAGGATGATGAGGACGGCGCGCCCGCCGCTGCGCAAAATAAGTACACCTCAAATTAATTAGCCTCCACCGTGCAAATGAATGATTGAAATCGAAGGAAGGATATCTGCGCGGATGACTTACAGGGGATGATAAGGCACGAGAATCGCCTCCTTGTCCTTATTGGTGAGCATGAAATTGACGATGTATTCCCTCGCGTATTCACGGTGCTTTGTGCAGACTCCCAAGAAGCCCTCGTGCATGAAGTACGGGTCAACGACACAGATATGAGGTATCTGCTCAACCCCGATGAGGTAGTTCATGTGCAAGGCATAAAGGCGGACAAACGTAAAATCCAGCTTCTTCACGTGAAACATGTCGAATATGTAATCGAATCGAAGGAAGAACTTCTCCGCAGGGAATGTGTCGACATACGACAATTGCCGCGGAACGTTAACCACATAGAGTGGGTATCCTGGATCTTTTGAGGCGATGAGGCCTTTCTCTATCCGCAGCACATAGTCATGAAGTCTCCTTAGATCGCCGAATCTAGCCCCTAGCACTGCTTTAGGTAGGATTGGTTGACCGGGGATATGCCATTTTGACGCACCGGGGATATCTATACGGTCTTGAACCCGAGGCTGCTGAGGCGGCTGGATCATAGAAGTAGCTTTTTTGCCTTTCCTCGGTCTCTTCCTAGACTTCTTTACTACCGGAAGGTCGTTCATAATACGTTCAGCCTCCGGAGACGGCAATTCAGGCATCGACTCATGACGCTCAAACCCTAAGTAGGCGCCAGTATTGACATACTGTTGAGTGTCATCGTCATCGTCATCCTCATCCTCATCTATGGCGACGTCACCAGCGACTAATGGAGCCTTTTCCTCACCCCCTCCGCTATCACCCAGCACGACAGCCGACGCTAATTGGGTAGGTGAGGTGTTGATGTTCATACCTAACTGCGTGCTCATGGGTGTGCTCCCGGCCGCCTCCAGACGAAGCAGACTCTTTGTCCACAACAGGACCCACCCATTGCAACAATCACCAAGCCGCCACGGGGTCTCGTCGTCATACCCCACTAGTACCAGAGGAGCCAAATTCTCGTGGCCCGGTTTGACACTCGCCACGGAAACCTTGAAGACGTCCGGGGGGATCGGCTGGCTGTGGAACAATGGTTCCTTCGGCTCCATTATCGTCGCCTTCCCACGTCCACCTTCTGGTCGCCGATGGTGTACAATATGGAGCACGGGGTTTCGTCGGCCTGCAAAGAAAAGTCTGCGACGTGAGACATCCGAAAGGCAACGAAAACATGAGATTATACATTTATTGAAGGGGGCCGGTGTGACAGATACCGTGAGGGCGTCGAGCTCAGCCAAAGACGAAGCACCGCCGAGTACGTCCGGTGCCGGAGCCGGTGCCGGAGCAGGTGTGGGAGCCGGTGCCGGAGCAGGTGCAGGAGCCAGTGCGGGAGCAGGTGCAGCTGCAGGTGCTGGTGCAACGCTAGTCGAGCTGCTCCCCAAGAAGTCGGCAAGGGGAAGGTTGATACGTCTCCGTCGTATCTATAATTTTTGAATGTTCCATGCCAATATTATTCAACTTTCATATACTTTTGGAAACTTTTTATACTATTTTTTGGGACTAACATATTGATCCAGTGCCCAGTGTCAGTTCCTGTTTGTTGCATGTTTTATGTTTCGCAGAAACCCAATATCAAACGGAGTCCAAACGGGATAAAAACGGACGGAGAATTATTTTGGAATGTTTGTGATTTTTTGGAAGTAAAATCAACGCGAGACGGTGCCCGAGGGGGCCACGAGGCAGGGGGCGCGCCCCAGGGAGGCAGGCGCGCCCTGGACCCTCGTGGGCACCCCGTAAGGCAGTTTACGCTCTTCTTTTGCTGCAAGAAAGCTAATTTTATAAGAAAAATCTGGGCGAAAGATTCACCCCAACCGGAGTTACGGATCTCCGGATATAAAAGAAACGGTGAAGGGGTAGAATCTGACAACGCAGAAACAGAGAGAGACAGAGAAATAGATCCAATCTCGGAGGGGCTCTCGCCCCTCCCACGCCATGGGAGCCAAGGACCAGAGGGGAAACCCTTCTCCCATCTAGGGAGAAGGTCAAGGAAGAAGAAGAAGAAGGGGGGCTCTCTCCCCCTTGCTTCCGGTGGCGCTGGAACGCCGCCGGGGGCCATCATCATAACCGCCATCTTCACCAACACCTTCGCCATCTTCACCAACATCTCCATCACCTTCCCCCCTCTATCTACAGCGGTCCACTCTCCCACAACCCGTTGTACCCTCTACTTGAACATGGTGCTTTATGCTTCATATTATTATCCAATGATGTGTTGCCATCCTATGATGTCTGAGTAGATTTTCGTTGTCCTATTGGTGGTTGATGAATTGCTATGATTGATTTAATTTGCTTGTGGTTATGTTGCTGTCCTTTGGTGCCCATCATATGAGCGCGCGCGTGGATCACGCCTTAGGGTTAGTTGTATGTTGATAGGACTATGTATTGGAGGGCAAGAGAGACAGAAGCTTTTACCTAGCATAGAAATTGATGCATATGGGATTGAAGGGGGGCCAATATATCTTAATGCTATGGTTGGGTTTTACCTTAATGAACGTTAGTAGTTGCGGACGCTTGCTAATAGTTCCAATCATAAGTGCATAGAATTCCAAGTCAAGGATAACATGCTAGCAGTGGCCTCTCCCACATAAAACTTGCTATCGGTCTAGCAAACTAGTCAATTGCTTAGGGACAATTTCGCAACTCCTACCACCACTTTTCCACACTCGCTATATTTACTTTATTGCTTCTTTACCTAAACAGCCCCTACTTTTTATTTACGCGTTCTTTATTATCTTGCAATCCTATCCAACAACACCTACAAAGTACTTCTAGTTTCATACTTGTTCTAGGTAAAGCGAACACTAAGCGTGCGTAGAGTCGTATCAGTGGAAGATAGGACTTGAGAGAATATTTCTTCTACCTTTAGCTCCTCGTTGGGTTCAACACTCTTACTTATCGAAAGAGGCTACTATTGATCCCGTATACTTGCGGGTTATCAAGACCTTTTTCTGGCGCCGTTGCCGGGGAGCAATAGCGTGGGGTGAATATTCTCGTGTGTGCTTGTTTGCTTTATCACTAAGTAATTTTTATTTGTTGTTATTAGTTGTTCTCTATCTTTAGTTATGGATATGGAACACGAAATACCAAAAAAAAATTAGGTGTACTTGCTGCTCATGGAGATGGGGAACCTCCTAAAACCCTCGATGACCATTATGTGAAAGATATTATGTACTACTTTGATAATCCTGAGAAAACCCCATTCAACTTTATAATGGGATTAACGTTGGATCAACATGAATACTTTAGGGATTATCGCTTGACACAAAAAGGGAAACTATTACGGGATCAAATTTATATGTTGCGTTGTTATGCTCGGGATCTATGCTTGAGATATGATTATAATTGTTGCTCTAGGATGAAGGCTCCACACCTTCCCTTTTCATGCAAATTTAATGATAATGAAACCTTAGCTTCTTATGCTAATGGTATATATGATTACTATGATGTTGAACAAATTGAAGAATTTGTTGCTTTTAAGGCTGCTTATGAAATTGAATCTTTGTTTGAAAAGTATGAAGCTTTTGATGATGATGTTTATAGGCCTGAAAATTTTGCTATATTGAAATATTGCTATGACAATTATGAATTCAATTCCGATATTGATGCATTTATTGAGAAAGTCTCCGCTAGCCAAGAAGAGACTAATATTTTGCAGGAGTCTATGGAAGAAGAAATTGATGAAACTATGAGCTCATTGGATGAAAAAGATGATGAGGAGAGCGAAGAACAAAAGGAGGAAGAGCGGATTAGCTACCCGTGCCCACCTTCTAATGAGAGTAACTCTTCAATTCATACATTGTTTAATTCCCCTTCGTGCTTACCGAAGGAAGATTGCTATGATGATTGTTATGATCCCGTTGATTCTCTTGAAATATCCCTTTTTGATGATGCTTGCTATGCTTGTGGCCAAGATGCCAATATGAATTATGCTTATGGAGATGAACTTGCTATAGTTCCTTATGTTAAACATGAAATTGCTGCTATTGCACCCACGCATGATAGTCCTAATATCTTTTTGAATTCTCCAAACTACACTATATCGGAGAAGTTTGTGCTTATTAAGGATTTTATTGATGGGTTGCCTTTTACCATTGCGCATGATGATTTTGATAGATATAATATGCATGTGCTTGCTGATCCTACTTGCAATTATTATGAGAGAGGAACTATATCTCCACCTCTCTATGCTTCCAATATGATAAAATTGCAAGAAACTGCTTATACTATGCATTGGCCTTTACTATTTGTGCATGAATTGTTCTTTTATGACATGCCGATGCATAGGAAGAGAGTTATACTTCGTTGTTGCATGATATATGTTACTTTGTGCTCACTACTAAATTACAAATCATTGTTAATCAAAATTGGCTTTGATATACCTTGGGATCCAGGTGGATCCATTACTTGAGCACTATATGCCTAGCTTAATGGCTTTAAAGAAAGCGCTGCCAGGGAGACAACCCGGAAGTTTTAGAGAGTCATTTATTTATGTTGTGTGCTTTTATAAAAGTTTATATAATAAAGATAATGTGCCAAGGTTTGCCTTTAGGATGTTTACAATGCTTGTTGGTTTGTACGGTGTAGGACAGAAACTTTGGCTGTAGTGCGCGATTTTTAGTTTTTTACTCGAACGTCAAACGGTTCTGATTCCTTTTTCACTGTCTTCCTGTACAAATTTTTTATTTTTCCTAATTTTGGTAGAATTTTTGGGGTACCATAAGTATATTAATGTTCATATTTCTACAGACTGTTCTGTTTTTGACAGATTCTGTTTTTAATGCATAGTTTGCTTGTTTTGATGAAACTATCAATTTATATCAGTGGATTAAGCCATGGAAAAGTTATATTACAGTAGACACAATGCAAAAACAAAATATGAATTGGTTTGCAACAGTACTTAGAGTAGTGATTTGCTTTATTATACTAACGGATCTTACCGAGTTTTCTGTTGAAGTTTTGTGTGGATGAAGTGTTTGATCGAGAAGGTCTTGATATGAGGAAAAGGAAGAGAGGCAAGAGCTCAAGCTTGGGGATGCCCAAGGCACCCCAAGTAAATATTCAAGGAGACTCAAGCATCTAAGCTTGGGGATGCCCCGGAAGGCATCCCCTCTTTCTTCAACAAGTATCGGTATGTTTTCGTATTCGTTTCGTTCATGCGATATGTGCAAATCTTGGAGCGTCTTTTGCATTTAGTTTTAATTTTTCTTTTATGCACCATGCTGGTATGAGATAGTCCTTGGTTGATTTATAGAATGCTCATTGCACTTCACTTATATCTTTTGAGTGTGGCTTTATAGAATGCTTTATGTGCTTCACTTATATCATTTGAAGTTTGGATTGCCTGTTTCTCTTCACATAGAAAACCGCCATTTATAGAATGCTCTTTTGCTTCACTTATATTTGTTAGAGCGTGGGCATATCTTTAGTAGAAAGAATTAAACTCTCTTGCTTCACTTATATCTATTAGAGAGATGACAGGAATTGGTCATTCACATGGTTAGTCATAAAATCCTACATAAACTTGTAGATCGCTGAATATGATATGTTTGATTCCTTGCAATCACTACTAGGGAAAAACTTATACATAGAAATTTAGCAACAGCGCGGGTCAAAAAAGGGTGCTAGTGCTAGATAGCAGTAGCGATGCAGAAAAAACCGCGCTGCAGATACAATCGTAACAGTAGCGCGTGTAGCTGTAAAAGCGCTACTACTAATATTCCCATTGGTAGAACGATAAGCTACGCATAGCAGTAGCGGGCTTGGAGGAAGCGCGCTACCGCTAGGGCATAAGTAGCAGCGCATTTCCTAAGAAGAGCGCTACTGCTAATGGAAATAAAATAAAATGAAAAACAAATAGAAAAGTAAATGAAAATGAAAGAAACAAAAAATGGAAAAAGAAAAAAATAAAATGTAAAGCAAAATAAATGAAAAAGCGAAAAAACAGAGAAAGGCATAGCTGTAGCGTGTGTTCGTAAGACGCGCTATAGCTAACGTAGCTGCAGCGCGTTTCCTAGACCCCCGCTATAGAAACAGAAAAGGAAATCAAAAATGGGAGAAAATTACATAGCTATAGCAGTAGCGCGTTTTGTAAAAAGCGCTATAGCTACCTTAGCTATAGCGCATTTTGCGAAACGCGCTACCGCTAATTTTGACTTAACCAAAAAATCGTTTCCCCCCGGCCACCACTTCTCCCCCAAATCCCTCGACCCACCCCGCCGCCGTCTCCCCGATTCGCCGTCGCCCCACTTCGCCGCCCTCTCCTGCCGACGTCGACGCCCCCGGAGCCACCAGAGCCGTGCGCCGTCGACGCCACCAGAGCCGCCCCCAACGCCACGGAGCCGCGCGGCCTCATCAACGCCACCGGAGCCGCCGTCGACGCCACCGGATCCTCCCTCGCCACAACTGCCTCCCTCGCCGTCACCGGAGACGCCCCTGGCTCCCTCGCCACCACCGGAGCCATCCTCTGTAAGCCCCCACCCCTCCTCTTTCTCTCTCATGCATAGGTTAGCTAGTTTAATTAGGTTAATTATCTAGGTTAGGGCAAAAATTTAGTTAGGGCTTTGACAGAGAAGTAGTTAGGTTAACTAGTTTAATTAGGTTAATTATCTAGGTTAGTGCAAAAATTTAGCTAGGGCTTTGACAGAGAACTAGTCAGGTTAACTAGTTTAATTAGGTTAATTATCTAGGTTATTTAGGCAAGTTTTATTTTAAAGATGATCCCTTCCTAGACTTTTATTGTTGATTATATCTTTTCATTGAAGTGGTCATGTTATATCTTTTCATTGAAGTGGTTCGATTGTGCCCAAGTGGCTTTGTTGTTTCCAGGGAATGAAGCTGAGTGGCCTATGTTTTGCCGGAATGTTGATTCATTTCCGTTCTGGCAAATTTCAGGTTCTCGATTTGTCCGCTTTTTAGCAAAGGTCATGCCAAAATTTTCTGTGAATTTCGGCATGACTTGTGCTACAAACTAGGACATATCGAGTGCCCGGGATTTGCCGCACCAGGAAGGAGTCAACGTTCCTGCAAAACAATAGGCCTTTTTTATGTCATTATTCATTTTATTAGGTCTAGAATTAATTGACTAGATTTAATCATAGGAAACATGGCTAGCAACGATGAAGGACAGGGTTCTGGTGATTGCGACGACGTCTACCGGGCGGCAGACGAATTTTTGAGCCTTGCCGACGATCAACCGATGTTGTTGCTGGGCCCACCATTGGCATCGGGGACTGAGACCGACACGCAGACCGGTGTTGAGACTGAGACCGGCGCTGAGACTCAGACCGGCATCGAGACCGGCGCTGAGACTGAGACCGGCGCTGCCTCGGGGAGCGGAGCTGGTGTAGAACCGAAAGCAAAGAGGCAACGGCTTCCTAACAAACTCAGGACTACTAGACTGGTGGTCACGGAGGTGGACGACGGCAATTTTGAGCCAAAGGCGCCCGAGGAAGCGCGCTCGTGCTATGGCAATCAAATAGGCTGCATCGTACGGACAACCGCCACCATCAATGATGAGAAACTACAGAAGATACATAATATGAGGCCCTCCCTCCTAAAGAAGTTTCACCAGATATTCTTGTTCCCGGGCCGGACCGAGCGATTCTCTTAATGATGGATTCTGTCCTACACCACATGCTGGAGTACAGACGGGATCACCGGAACCTTCACATGTCACCTAGATCCGGCGATGCCCATATTCTGCAATGGGCAAAGGACATAGGAGATATTGAGGATCATCGACTTCGAGCTGAGTTCTATAACATCCAGCACGAACTTTCCCAAATCATCATGAAGGAGGTCGTCGAAAAAACAGGGATGTTCTATGGAGAAGGACAAATGTCGCGGGAAGACGTCCGAACATGGGTAGCCTCTCAGCGTCTCAACATGAAGCCTTTCACTAAGCTCGGGGACTATCTCCCTGACATGGATGGATGGCACGACATGTTGGAGTGATTGTCGATATATGACAATGTGTCCGTTTAGTCCATACTTTCTGTATGACAAAACTTTGAGTTATGCACGGCGAAACTTTATTTGTGATGTAATTAAACCGTCCTCCTCCTCGACTAGCGAAGATCACTCTAGTTAGGGCATTTTGGGTACGATGAACTTTGTTATTTATGCTTATGATACGTTGTTTCTATTTTTGCCAAGTCTGTCTCTTTCTGTTGCTCAACTATATATGTTGCATATCATCGACTCATGTGACGATGCAGGTGCATAGATCATCGATGGTGAAGAAGTGCTACACCAGGACTATATATACGACGAGTGGCCGGAGTGTCAGGCCGAGGTGTATCGGTTTCCGGTTTCCGAGCGACAGGTAGTAGTTAGTTTAGGTTCACGCTAATGCGAGAGAGGGATACGAACTCATGTACTGCATAGTTCCGCTCTCACTCAAAGTGATAGCTCTTCTCGCGTATATCATTGTTTAGATGGATGACAATGTATTTGCAAGTAATCGAGACTTGTATCGCTATTTTCGAGATGATGACGAGAGACCACTTTGTGTTGGATGATGATTATGATGATGACATGATTTGATGAGACTAGTTGTATGTATATGCTATGATTACATTTGTATGTGTATGATATGCTAAAGATTATTGTATAAAGCCTATTCAAATACAAAACAAAAAAACTAATAAAACTAGTAGTAGCGAGGGGAAAAAAGTTAGCAGTAGCGCCGCCTTACCAGCAGCGCCTCCCTGTAAAAAGCGCTGCAGATAATATCAGCAGCGCGCTTCTCTGAAGCGCGCTACAGCTATCCATGTATAGCAATAGCATGGGACGACAGGCGCTACTGCTATACGTTAGCTGTAGCGCCTTATCAGTAGCGCATCGTCCCGCGCTACTGATAGGCCTAAAACCCGCGCTGCTGCTAGGCTTTTCCCTAGTAGTGAATAGTTTTGCGATATAAAGATGGTGATATTAGAGTCATGCTAGTGGGTAGTTGTGGATTGTAGAAACACTTGTGTTGAGGTTTGAAAGTCCCGTAGCATGCACGTATGGTAACCGTTGTGTGACAAATTTGAAGCATGGGGTGTTTCTTTGATTGTCTTCCTTATGAGTGGCGGTCGGGGACGAGCGATGGTCTTTTCCTACCAATCTATCCCCCTAGGAGCATGCGCGTAGTACTTTCTTTCGATGACTAAGAGATTTTTGCAATAAGTATGTGAGTTCTTTATGACTAATGTTGAGTCCATGGATTATACGCACTCTCACCCTTCCATCATTGCTAGCCTCTTCGGTACCGTGCATTGCCCTTTCTCACCTCGAGAGTTGGTGCAAACTTCGCCGGTGCATCCAAACCCCGTGATACGATACGCTCTATCACACATAAGCCTCATTATATCTTCCTCAAAACAACCACCGTACCTACCTATCATGGCATTTCCATAGCCATTCCGAGATATATTGCCATGCAACTTTCATCATCATCATATACATGACTTGAGCATTCATTGTCATATTGCTTTGCATGATCGTAAGATAGCTAGCATGATGTTTTCATGGCTTGTCCGTTTTTTGATGTCATTGCTACGCTAGATCATTGCACATCGCGGTACACCGCCGGAGGCATTCATATAGAGTCATATCTTTGTTCTAGTATCGAGTTGTAATATTGAGTTGTAAGTAAATAGAAGTGTGATGATCATCATTAATAGAGCATTGTCCCAAAAAAAAAGAGGCCAAAGAAGCCTAAATAAAAAAGGGGGCCAAAGAAGCCCGCAAAAAAAGGGACAATGCTACTATCCTCTTTTTCCACACTTGTGCTTCAAAGTAGCACCATGTTCTTCATATAGAGAGTCTCTTGAGTTATCACTTTCATATACTAGTGGGAATTTTTCATTATAGAACTTGGCTTGTATATTCCAACGATGGGCTTCCTCAAAATGCCCTAGGTCTTCATGAGCAAGCAAGTTGGATGCACACCCACTTAGTTTCAGTTTGGGCTTTCATACACTTATAGCTCTTAGTGCATCCGTTGCATGGCAATCCCTACACCTCGCATTGGTATCAATGGATGGGCATCTCCATAGCCCGTTGATTAGTCGTGCCGATGTGAGACTTTCTCCCTTTTTGTCTTCTCCACATAAACCTCCACCATTATATTCTATTCCACCTATAGTGCTATGTCCATGGCTCACGCTCATGTATTGCGTGAAAGTTGAAAAAGTTTGAGAACGTCAAAAGTATGAAACAATTGCTTGGCTTGTCATCGGGGTTGTGCATGATGGGAGCATTTTGTGTGACGAAAATGAAGCATGGCCAAACTATATGATTTTGTAGGGATAAGCTTGCTTTGGCCATGTTGTTTTGAAAAGACATGATTGCTTTATTGGTACGCTCGAAGTATTATTGTTCTTATGTCAAATGATAGACTATTGCTTTGAATCACTCGTGTCTTAATATTCATGCCATGATTAGATTATGTGATCAAGATTATGCTAGGTAGCATTCCACATCAAAAATTAGCTTTTTTATCATTTACCTACTCGAGGACGAGCAGGAATTAAGATTGGGGATGCTGATACGTCTCCATCGTATCTATAATTTTTTATTGTTCCATGCCAATATTATTCAACTTTCATATACTTTTGGCAACTTTTTATACTATTTTTTGGGACTAACATATTGATCCAGTGCCCAGTGCCAGTTCCTGTTTGTTGCATGTTTTATGTTTCGCAGAAACCCAATATCAAACGAGTCCAAACGGGATAGAAACGGACGGAGAATTATTTTGGAATATTTGTGATTTTTGGGAAGTATAATCAACGTGAGACGGTGCTCGAGGGGGCCACGAGGCAGGCGGGGCGCCCCAGGGATGCAGGCGCGCCCTGGACCCTCGTGGGCACCCCGTAAGGCGGTTTACGCTCTTCTTTTGCCACAAGAAAGCTAATTTTATGAGAAAAATCTGGGCGAAAGATTCACCCCAATCGGAGTTACGGATCTCTGGATATAAAAGAAACGGTGAAGGGGTAGAATCTGAGAACGCAGAAATAGAGAGAGACAAAGAGATAGATCCAATCTCGGAGGGGCTCTCGCTCCTCCCACGCCATGGGAGCCAAGGACCAGAGGGGAAACCCTTCTCCCATCTAGGGAGAAGGTCAAGGAAGAAGAAGAAGAAGAAGAAGAAGAAGGGGGGCTCTCTCCCCCTTGCTTCCGGTGGCGCCGGAGCGCCGCCGGGGGCCATCATCATCACCGCCATCTTCACCAACACCTTCGCCATATTCACCAACATCTCCATAACCTTCCCCCCTCTATCTACAGCGGTCCACTCTCCCGCAACCCGCTATACCCTCTACTTGAACATGGTGCTTTATGCTTCATATTATTATCCAATGATGTGTTGCCATCCTATGATGTCTGAGTAGATTTTCGTTGTCCTATTGGTGGTTGATGAATTGCTATGATTGATTTAATTTGCTTGTGTATGTTGCTGTCCTTTGGTGCCCATCATATGAGCGCGCACGTGGATCACACCTTAGGGTTAGTTGTATGTTGATAGGACTATGTATTGGAGGGCAAGAGTGACAGAAGCTTTTACCTAGCATAGAAATTGATGCATACGAGATTGAAGGGGGACCAATATATCTTAATGCTTTGGTTGGGTTTTACCTTAATGAACGTTAGTAGTTGCGGACGCTTGCTAATAGTTCCAATCATAAATGCATAGAATTCCAAGTCAGGGATGACATGCTAGCAGTGGCCTCTCCCACATCAAACTTGCTATCGGTCTAGTAAAGTAGTCAATTGCTTAGGGACAATTTCGCAACTCCCACCACCACTTTTCCACACTCGCTATATTTAATTTATTGCTTCTTTATCTAAACAGCCCCTACTTTTTATTTACGTGTTCTTTATTATCTTGCAATCCTATCCAACACCACCTACAAAGTGCTTCTAGTTTCATACTTGTTCTAGGTAAAGAGAACACTAAGCGTGCGTAGAGTCGTATCAGTGGCAGATAGGACTTGAGAGAATATTTGTTCTACCTTTAGCTCCTCGTTGGGTTCGACACTCTTACTTATCGAAAGAGGCTACAATTGATCCCGTATACTTGCGGGTTATCAAAAGTCCGCTGCATTTTTTCTAGATTTTGCTTGCTCCAATTGAAAACGGCCGGAACCAAGGTAGTAGACATATCTACAAGCACCTGTTTTGCGGCAGCTACCGCTGTTGCGACTGTCTCAGATGATTTCTTCTCAACCGCAATCTCAACCTTCTTGTCGATGTTTTCTTCAGTTAACCTCCGTCTTTCCTTTATCTCCTCCGTGGTCTCACGGTAGTACTTCTTCCACGTGGCGCCGTCTCTGACACCGTATGATGCAGCCTATTTGATTGTCGTAGCACGCGCACGCTTCCTCGGGCGCGTTGGGCTCAAAATTGCCGTCGTCCAGCTCCGTGACCACCAGTCTAGTAGTCCTGAGCTTGTTAGGAAGCTGTTGCCTCTTTGCTTTCGGTTCTATATCGGCTCCGCTAGTCTCGGCGCCGGTCTCAGTCTCAGCACCGGTCTCGATGTCGGTCTCAATCTCTGATGAGACAGGTGGACCCATCAACATCAACTCTTGATCGTCGGCTTCCCTCAAAAGTTCTTCTACCGCCAGTGTAACGCCCCGGATCCGATGCGCCAGGTGTCCTCCAGTTATTCGCCGTTGTTTCCATGTCATTTGCTTGCGTGTTGCACCTTGCCATGTCATCATCTGCATTTCATCTGCATGTTTTTTAAAACTTGCATCCGGCCTTTTTCCCCGTCGTCCGTTTCGCGATCCGACACTCTCGCACGCGCCCGTCGCACCTCTCAGACCTTATTTCGTGAGCGGGAGAAAAACATTCTCGGAATGGGCCGAGATTTTCCAAGTGGTCTTGGTATATCACCGGTAGACCGCCCGTCAAATTTCGTTCCATTTGGAGGTCGTTTGATGCCCCAACGGTTAACCGGGTAACCGCATAAGCCCCTCTCTCTTTGCAGCCCAACACCCCTCCAAACAGCCCGCTAGCCCATCTAACTCCCCTCCATGCTCTTCGCCGTTCGATCACGATCGTGTGGGCGAAAACCGCTCCCCATTTGGACTCTCCTAGCTCCCTCTACCTATATATAAGTGCCTCCCTCTCCATTTCCCGGATGAAACCCTAGCCCCGCTCCCCTCGCGCCGCCGGACGCCGCCACCGGACATGTCCGCCGACGCCCCCGCCGGCGAACGTCTCCAGCCTCCCCAGCACCGCAGGCCCGCGGGGCCCAGATCCGGCCCGCCCGGGCCCGGCTCCCGCGCCCGCGCCGCCCGCGCGCTGCCGGCCGTCTCGTCTCCCCGCGTGGCCCGGCCGCCCGCCGCCGCGAGCCCCCGGCGCCCCGCGCCTCGCCCGCTCCGCCGTGCTCTGCCGCCGTCGACCACCGCACCGGACCCCGCCGCTTCCGCACGCCGACCTCACCCCACCGCCGCTCCTCGCCGCCCCGTGCCGGATCCGGCGAGATCCGGCCGGAGGGCCGCCCCCGCGCCCGGATCCGCCTCTCCCCGGAGCTCCTTGCCCCGCTCCGGCCTCCCTATGCCCTCGCCGGAGCCGGAGCTCCGTCCAGCCGTCGCCATGGCCTCGGGCCTCCCTGCCTCCTCCAGATCTGGACGCCGCCGTCCCGATCCAGCCCGGACCCTCCATCCAAACGTCGACCTGCACGACTTCGTCCCGTATCCGCCTCGTCCCGGTTCGGCTCCGTCCCGTTTTTCGGAGGGTAAATTTCGCCCAAGTCTCAGATTTTCAAACTTCATATTTCCATGTTTACCATGTCATAACTCCATGCTCGTTACTCCGTTTTGCATGTATGATATATCAAAATGTTCGTTCTGAGATGTTCTACATTACATTCCACTGAGACATGTTTGTTTGATTTCATCTTGATGGCTTAATCATCGTTGCAAGAGTGCTATATGATGTTAACTGTTGTCTGTTAACAGAACTGGGTGATTTGTCTTTTTCATTGCTTTTTGTGTGTGCATCCTATGAGCTTCATGTCTACATGAGTTTTGAGCTACATCATGCCATCTTTACAGTGGTGCAAGTATTGTATTTTTAGGAGCTCTGCGATGACTAGCAAAGGCATGCAAAGTAGGCTCCATGATGTTGTTGTTTTCAGACAGTGTTTTGCTAAGTCCTTTTCCTGTTACATTTTGTTGCTATGTTGCCATGCTGCTACCATGAGTTCCATGCATGATCTGGAGATGTTCAGTAAGGATGTTTTTTTCCACATGTTGTACTATATCCATCCATGCCCTTGGTTGAAATTATAGCTTGTTGTAGATTGTTGTTATCATGCTCCAAAGTTGCTAAATAATGTTGCTGTCAGCCTGTTAACATGAAGTTCAGTATTGTCATGTGTTTTGCTAGTGATCCATGCACTCTATGACTATTCTATTGACATGTTTAGCTCCATAAATGTGTCTTCTTACTGTTGGTCACATTTTTATGCCATGTATTGCTCTGTGGTGATTTGTACAAGCTCACCAACATGCCTACTTATCGTTGTTTCTGTCATGAACTGTTATTTTCTGTCTGAATCTGTCATATTACTTGCCATGTTTGCATGGATGGTACCATCTTTTCTGTTGATCTTTGGAATAAGTTCAGTAAGGAAGTGTTATTAAGTGCTTTTAGTACTAGCACACCATGCTTAAGTTTTCCATGATAGCTTGCTGTAACTTGTAGTTTGCTAGCTCTAAACATTGCAACCTGATGTTATTTCTGTCATGTCCAGTGAATTTCTGCTAAGTCTGTGAAACTGGTATTATTTGCAATCTTGCCATGTCCTTTTGGTCATGTTCTACTGGTTTCTGGAGATAGCTCAGTGTTCATGTTTTGTTAAGCTTCATTTGTATATCACGCCTATGCCTTTTTTTATGTTGGGGTGTTGTATCATATTTTCATGATGCTTGCAAGATGCCTAGTTGCTGTTTTGGACAGATTGTTATTATATCTTGCTTGGAGTGTATGTGTTGCACCGTTGCTCTGTTTTGAGCATGCTCTATATGAAACTTGCTTAGTTTGGCATCTAGTTTCATCTTGTCATGTTGCATCCATGTTTTGAGAGTGTTTGCTTGATGTTTGAATGAATTTTTGCATCAATGTCATGTTTAACTTGTTTTGCTCATATCTTCTAGGCCGTAGCTCCGAATTAAACGAACTTTATATGTAACTTGACTAGAATGTCGTGTAGATCATCTTGGTGCATTTTAACTTGTTGTTTAACAAATTGGACATAAGGTTTATTCAGATCTAGACCAATTTCGAAATTTGCATATGAGGACTTACCGGAATTGTTATATGTTGTTTCTGGCCTCATTTAAACTTGCTTTGATGTGTGTTGCTCTTTTATGCATCATCTCTTGCCATGAGTAGCATCATATAGCCTTGTCATGCATCATACTTGGTTGAGCATCATGTCTTGTTATGTGTTGTGTGATTACCATGTTTTTTACTTCTTTCCAGTTGTGCTTCTTCTCGATAGTTCCTGTTTCGTTGCGATCATGAGGATTCGTTCGACTACGCTTGGTTCGTCTTCGTGGCTTCGTATTCTTCATGGACTCGTTCTTCTTCCTTGCGGGATTCAGGCAAGATGATCGTTACCCTGGATCTCACTACTATCATTGCTATGCTAGTTGCTTCGTTCAATCGCTATGCTGCGCTACCTATCACCTGTTTATCAAGCCTCCCAAATTGCCATGTCAAGCCTCTAACCCACCTTTCCTAGCAAACCGTTGTTTGGCTATGTTACCGCTTTGCTCAGCCCCTCTTATAGCGTTGCTAGTTGCAGGTGCAGTTGCAGGTTGTTCCATGTTGGAACACGGATATCATGAACTTTGTTGGGATATCACAATATCTCTTATTTAATTAATGCATCTATATACTTGGTAAAGGGTGGAAGGCTCGGCCTTATGCCTGGTGTTTTGTTCCACTCTTGCCGCCTTAGTTTCCGTCATACCGGTGTTATGTTCCTTGATTTTGCGTTCCTTACGCGGTTGGGTGTTATGGAAACCCCTTGACAGTTCGCCTTGAATAAAACTCCTCCGACAAGGCCCAACCTTGGTTTTACATTTGCCTCACCTAAGCCTTTTTCCCTTGGGTTTCCGGTGCCCGAGGGTCATCTTTATTTACCCCCCCCCCCCCGGCCAGTGCTCCTTCGAGTGTTGGTCCAACCTGGTCGATGTCCGGCGCCCCCTGGGCAACCAGGGTCTATGCCAACCCGACGTCTTGCCCATCCGGTGTGCCCTGAGAACGAGATATGTGCCCAGATCGATTAAAAAAAGGAAATTAAAAATAGATAAGTAAATAAAAATGGTAACTAATGAATTAATTAATTAAATTAATTAATTAACTTAATTAATCATGTTTAATTAGACTAATTAAACATTAGTTACTTATTTAGCTAAATTAAACTAGTTAATAGGTTAATTAGGTTATTGTACCTATGCCACGCGAGACCCACTTACACTATTCATGTGTTGACCAGTCAACTTTTGACCGGGTCAACCCAGCCCACTGGCCCCACTGTCATACTCACATGCTAGGGTAGAACTAGGTGACAACAGTATATTCTGTTTTTAATTCGAATTAATATAAAACCAGAAATTCCAGAAATTGTTTAAATCTTTGAAAATTCATATAAAATAAACCGTAGCTCAGATGGAAAAACTTTATACATGAAAGTTTCTCAGAACGACGAGACGAATCCGAATACGTAGCTCGTTCGTCCGCCACACATCCCTAACATATCGAACACGCAACTTTCCCCTCCGGTTCATCTGTCCGGAAACGCGAAACACCGGGAATACTTTCCCGGATGTTTCCCCCCTTCGCCGGTATCGCCTACTAGCGCGATTGGGCACCCCTAGCACCGCTTATTGCCATGTTATGTTTTGTGATGTCTTGAGTGCTCCGTATTTACTATTTCTTCCCCCCTCTTCTTCTCCGGTAGACCTCGAGACCGACGCCGCTGCTACCCAGTACGACTACGGTGTTGACGACCCCTCCTTGCCAGAACAACCAGGCAAGCGCCCCCCCCCTTGATCACCAGATATCGCCTATTCTTCTCTCTACTGCTTGCATTAGAGTAGTGTAGCATGTTACTGCTTTCGTTTAATCCTATTCTGTTGCATAGCCTGTCATTGTTGCTACAGTTGTTACCCTTACCTGCTATCCTAATGCTTAGTATAGGATGCTAGTGTTCCATCAGTGGCCCTACACTCTTGTCCGTCTGCCATGCTATACTACTGGGTCGTGATCACTTCGGGAGGTGATCACGGGCATATGCTATATACTTTATATTGTTACATTACTTATGATACTGTTCGGAGATGGGGGCTGAAGGGGCAGGTGGCTCCATCCCGGTAGAGGTGGGCCTGGGTTCCCGACGGCCCCCGACTGTTACTTTGTGGCGGAGCGACAGGGCAGGTCGAGACCACCTAGGAGAGAGGTGGGCCTGGCCCTGGTCGGCGTCCGTGGTTACTTCATAATAACACGCTTAACGAGATCTTGGTATTTGATCTGAGTTGGGTCGTTGACCTTATACGCACTAACCGCCATGTGGGACAAGATATGGGCAACCGGCGTCGTGGTATCAGCCGAAGCTCTTTTTGACATCAGCGACTAAGCGGCGCGCGCCGGATTGGACTGGAACGCCTACTCTTGTATTAGGGAGGCTAGGTCTGCTTCCGGCCGCGTATGCAACGTGCAGGTGTGCAATGGGCGATGGGCCCAGACCCCTACGCGCATAGGATTTAGACCGGCATGCTGACCTCTCTGTTGAGCCTAGGTAGGGCTGCGACGTATTGATCTCCCGAGGCCGGACATGACCCAGGAAAGTGTGCCCGGCCAGAGGGATCGAGCGTGTCGGGTAATGTGGTGCACCCCTGCAGGGAAGTTTATCTATTCGAATAGCCGTGATCTTCGGTAACAGGACGACTTGGAGTTGTACCTTGACCTTATGACAACTAGAACCGGATACTTAATAAAACACACCCTTCCAAGTGCCAGATACAACCCGGTTATCGCTCTCTCACAGATCGACGAGGAGAGGATCGTCGGGTAGGATTATGCTATGCGATGCTACTTGGAGGACTTCAATCTACTCTCTTCTACATGCTGCAAGACAGAGGCTGCCAGAAGCGTAGTCTTCGATAGGACGAGCTATCCCCCTCTTATTATGGCATTCTGCAGTTCAGTCCACCGATATTGCCTCTTTACACATATACCCATGCATATGTAGTGTAGATCCTTGCTTGCGAGTACTTTGGATGAGTACTCACGGTTGCTTTTCTTCCCCTTTTTCCCCCTTTCCTTTCTACCTGGTTGCCGCAACCAGACGTTCGAGCCCAGGATCCAGACGCCACCGTCGATGACGACTTCTACTACACCAGAGGTGCCTACTACTACGTGCAGGCCGCTGACGACGACTAGGAGTAGTTTAGGAGGATCCCAGGCAGGAGGCCTGCGCCTCTTTCGATCTGTATCCCAGTTTGTGCTAGCCTTCTTAAGGCAAACTTGTTTAACTTATGTCTGTACTCAGATATTGTTACTTCCGCTGACTCGTCTATGATCGAGCACTTGTATTCGAGCCCTCGAGGCCCCTGGCTTGTATTATGATGCTTGTATGACTTATTTTATTTTTAGAGTTGTGTTGTGATATCTTCCTGTGAGTCCCTGATCTTGATCGTACACGTTTGCGTGTATGATTAGTATACGATTGAATCGGGGGCGACACAAGTTGGTATCAGAGTCGACTGCCTATAGGAATCCCCCTTCCACACTCCTTGGCCGGAGTTGAATCTAGACTTTACAAAACTTTTACTAACATGGTTGTGCGGCCCATGGGCCCACGTCGCCATTGGGTGGTATTAGGATCTTTTATTCCTCGTCTATACTCTGGGACTCTGATCTCTCTTCTATTCGGGTTAAAATGAAATTACTAACTCTAACATCAGAATCTCGTGATCACATCCATCCGGAGAGCCCTTATTACAGATGATCGGCTGCTGCAACAGAAGATTTTGAAGATACTCTAGGATGTTCTCCCGAGACACTTGTGCCTACCGTCCTTGCAAATTCCCTGCCACTGATATATCCCTATGGATATCTGCATGCACTTGTCATTCTCATGATCATTCCTTGTCGCTCTTGTTGTTACAAGATGCCTTGAGATATTCTCCGTTGTCCCAAGAATCCTTTGAGTTTACTGTCTTGCAGTTTTATTTCAACCCTTATGGTTTTTTGCCTCACATTTATCGAGGATCCGTTCTTCTCAATTGCTCATGTGTCTCACATAATTCTTCAGAATACTTTTCGATCTGTCAAAAATCCTCTACAGCCTGTACCCTTTAAACTCTTGCTTGCTTGCATTATGGTCAATTCCATATGACTAGTAGTCCTCGTTAACATCCCTTGTCTTAGTCATTTTGAGCCTATTGATTCAATGTGTGTGTACGCACGCAGTCATCAGATTATCCCTTTTACAATTATCTTTCCGGCTCAAGCGTCATTCCGGACATGAGTTGGTTCTCGGCAATTCAAACATTTATTGATTGCCCAACTAAGTGTTTTTAACTTATCCATCCTTGATCAGAGCGTCTGCTTCTCATCCTTCGTTTTGGAAACCATAATTTCTTTCTAATTAAGCATCAGACTAATCAGGTGATTCTTGAATCTGATGCCTCTGCATTCTTTCTTCCTCTGAGTGAGTACCGATACTCACATCAGCTCCGTTGTGGATCGCCCAATCCATTGTTGGGTTGTTATCCGACAGTGTCCATCATATTCAATCACCTTGTGAGTCCTTCCCCTGATACATAATGCCTTTGGTAAATTGTATCCTCTTCTTAGCCAACCATGCCCTGCTTTCGAGCTTGTGTATTTACTTTTGAAACTTGTGGTATATGTTACTAAGATGCCCGATGGGTTGAACCTATGCCTTCCCCTAATCCGTGAGAACACAAAAGTTTTCACAAGTCATACTCTTCCGGTGTTCTACCAGATAAAATTCCAACACTACAGTTATATCAAAGCGAGAGGTGAATGAAATGATATGCATTAATGAAGTGGGAGTCGACCTTGAACTTTGTGTTCATGCCCATGAAATTGATGTAGACCGTCTCGGAAGCTTCTTGCAAAATGATTATCCAGCTGTATGATTCTTTCGTTATTCTTGAAATTGATTCCTTACAGTTATGGTACCGACCATGCTATCCTGATCTAATATATCTGATGGGAATTCATTCCAGTGCCTCGTCTATTTTTGGCAAGGTTGAAGTATCTACTGTCATAGGTCAATGACCAGGTTCTACTTCTATCATGTTCTACCTTCAAGTATTACCCCTGGTATCTCGAGGATATCATGCCATTGCACTACATCTTATGAACTTTTGATGAAGTACTACCTTTCCTTGTCATTGTCACTTCATAGGTTTTGGGTTGTTATCAACCGAGGACACCGACTAGTGAAATTATTCCGCACTACAAATCAAATATCCCTAGTATTTTTACTAGGAAATTCTGAACTCAATCTGGTCATTCCTAGACTATCGGCTGCATCCTGGTCTTGCTACCTTTGACTGTGCTACCTCGTCCTTCTCTGGTGCACGAATTCTTCAGTGTGTGAGCACGACTTACGTCGAGCTTTCAACATCATGTTGCTTGTCTTGAAAGGCAACTTTGGTTCCGAGCTTGCATCTTATATATTGATCCTATAACTTGCCACTTCGGCATTCCCTTGCTTGTTGCTGTTGTTGTTTGATTACATCCCCTCGAAACCTCCCGGCAAATGTGTCGGATCACCTTCAACACTTTGACTTCTTCCGAGATGTCAACTGTGTTCATGATGAGAAATACCCTCCTTGCCCTCGATGATTTTTATTATCATCGACAACACCCTTGACTTCCTTTCATCGCGAACTTGTCCACATTATGAATACAACTTGCTATCCGACTTATGTTATGCTCTACCTTGGAGTATTACCATCGTTTATGACAAGAATGTCGTGAGAATTTCACCACCTCTTATGAATTATTGATGCAAGTAATACTTCTCACCATCACCATTCTTCCTTGGTCCCCGTGTTGTTTTTAACCATGATACCAATATGCTAACGATGCTGTTTGAGTTCTGTACTTCTAGCAACCCTATTGCTTTGAAGTTAACGATCAACAGTCCGTTCTTAGACTGTTGGTTATTGAATCATCACTCTAACATTGATCTTGTTGCCTAAGGTCATATTTCGGGCACACCTTTCAACTAATGATTGATGGTGTATGTTTTTCCTCGAGCATACAACATTATATCATTTGAATTAACAAGTGTCGTCTTCTTGTTCACATTATTGTGGAAATCCATCCGTTTGTAATTCTCGATGAATTATCGCTGAGCCCATCAGCCACCTCCTCATCCTCTCCTTGGTTTAATGATGAACTATTGTTTCAGGAACCCGCTCCCATAGTTCATTTCCCGAGAGTCTTACAATGTCATCTCGTCAATTTGCGTTGCATCTTTTCTTCTCAGGCATCCCGTGTCTGAGGTATCTTGACACCAATCAGATCTGAATCTCGGTCAGCTATGATGGTTGGAACATATTTTCAAGAGTCATAACATTGATCCTCATATGACCCGGTAAGGTGTGTCATGCCTAGTACACCTGGCCGGAGGACCTATTGTTATAGTTTCCTTGTTAGCAAGGCTATCCATTCTTCCATGAGGAAATTGTAAGACTTATTCTACAAGTTATTCCTGATGAATCCATTGAGTATCCAAAGTCCGACCTTGCTTGAAGACCATATCAATGCTATCTCGAAGCATGTCTGTGGTACTCCGATCTTCAATAAGAGCATTTGAAGCACAATGCAAAAATTTCCTTATCAATTATCCAAACACCGTTGTATGGATAACGTCATGAAATTTTCTCTCCCCTCATCTAAAGGGTTTTCTATTTATATCTTGCCATGGATATCATGCTCTGTTTGACCTTGGAAAGGATATACCCCTGAATTATGTGTTTAAACACCTTTTCCTTTCCATTGTTTTGTTTAAACCCTTTCTATGATCTATATGATATAAGCAGTAATAATTCCCTGCTTGTGCAAACACCTCGGTGTACAACTCTGTCAGTAAGACCCTGTTACTATTGTTGATGACATTTCGGTAACCACCGATGGACGAGAACTTTGCCTATTGGTCCGCCTCGTTTCAACGAGCAGGAAAATGGTTCTCTTCGTCCCTCGCCCTTGGTACCAACGTTGTTACTGACATATAACCGACAGGTTAACCTCTGACATGCCTTGCTTACATGATCATGCAAGATGTCATCGCCCTTCCTACTCTTAACCCACATGGTGGGCCCATAACCCACAGTTCCACAGGATCGAAACCTGACTCTCCTATACACCCTGTTTCCAAAGATATTCCTCACGCTTAGCTTCGTATGTAATTCACGAGTCACCTTCCGTGTGATCATCAATTCTGGTATTAAACACAATACTTAATCCCGTTGCTTTGAACCCCTTTCACACTGTTTCAGGCAACGGACGATTGTCTACCCGCTTGAAACTTCTTATTGTACCTTCTTACTTTGCTCTCGATATTTACTTAAGTTTCAACTTGAGAGTTATTTTCTACCACATTCCCTGAGTTATAAACCAGATACCACCTTGTAGAGTTCCGTTCTTCCGAAGCTACCCCTTATCCTTTCGTAAGTACGATGGAGTTCTCGAAGAAAGGATGCCGACTTCATCATGATGACCTGATGCAGAGAAATGAAGACATCAATGTAATGGATCGACCTCTTCGAGAAGAGCAACCAAGGCCGAGAAGATACGTTAGAATTTCGTAACTAGACTTTCCCCCCTTCTCTACCTCTTAAATCTCGGGACGAGATTTCTTGTAGTGGAGGAGAATTGTGACGCCCGGATAATTAGGCTACAGTAAACCTACGCTAATGATGCCACGTCACCTCTGTTACTGTTGCTAACCTCGCGTTAGATCAAAACGTTTCAAAATCAAATTTGAATTTTAGGCAAACATTAAAAGTTTTCGAACATAAAAACTAAAATGTTCTAGAGGTGACAAATATTGCATAGTTAATTATGGTGGAGAATCCACATATTTATAAAATATTTAAGTGCATTAAAATGATTTAACCTGTAGTGAAAACAATTAAATAAATGCCTAATTTTTATAAGATATTAAAACTATTTTATTATGGTCTAGGAATTAATCTGACAGTAGTTTATTTATAAATACAAATTTAGATACTAGTGGTAATTTTTATAAAACTAAAAAGAAAAGAAAAGAAATAAAACAAAAGACAAAAAAATAAATGGGGGGAAAAGGGGACCCTTCTCCCCCTCGGCCCAATTGGGCCTTGGCCTAGTCAGGCTGGCCCAGCCGCCCCTCCATAACCCCCCTCACCCGTAACCCTAGCTACAAGTCGCCCCACTCCCCTCCCCACGATCCCCACGCCTCTCTCTCCCTCGATCCACATCTCCCCTCCCCTGCCCCCCGATTGGATCGGAGGGATCGACCCGCCGCCGCCGCCGAAACAACGGCGCCATCGCCTCCCCGTCGCTGGACCCCGCCGTCACCGGAGCACCGCCGCCGCTCGGAAACCTCGTCGCCTCCTCCCCTGCGTCGCCTCGTTGCCGACCCCCTCCTCGACTCCTCGCCAGACTCCTTCGACGCCGTCCTCTCCGTCGTCGCCTCGTCCCCGTCTTCCTCCTCAACGGCTCCAGCGAGCCTCGCCGCCCCAGATCCCCTGCAACGGGGGTGAGCAACGACCCCCCCTCTTCTTTCCCCTCTCGTCCGGTCGCCGCCCATGGCCGTCCCACTCCGCCCATGCCCGAGCCCCGCCTAGCTGCACCTTGCCACTGTCGCTGCCGAGCGAGGCCGCCGTCGCCTCGGGCCCCTGCTCACCGTGCCCGACCTCCCTCCTCGGCGTCCACAGCGCCGCTCCGGCGTCGTCCTCGCGCTCGATGCGGCCTCCTTCCCCCACGCGCAGGCGACGCCCCACGCCCATGGCCACCTCTGGCGCTCCGGCGCCCGCGCCCTGCTCCTCCCCTTTTGCCCTGTCGTGGCCTCGCCGCTGCCACGCCGGCGAACCCTCCCCCCTTGCCGTGGCCCCAACTGGCTGCGTCCAGTGCGGGCGCCCGCAACCGCACGCCCCTGCGCCCGTTTCGCCCGCCCACTAAGGCCTATGGCCTATGACAAACGGGGCCCATGCCCAGATCGATTAAAAAAAGGAAATTAAAAATAGATAAGTAAATAAAAATGGTAACTAATGAATTAATTAATTAATTAATTAATTAACTTAATTAATCATGTTTAATTAGACTAATTAAACATTAGTTACTTATTTAGCTAAATTAAACTAGTTAATAGGTTAATTAGGTTATTGTACCTATGCCACGCGGGACCCACTTACACTATTCATGTGTTGACCAGTCAACCTTTGATCGGGTCAACCCAGCCCCACTGGCCCCACTGTCATACTCACATGCTAGGGTAGAACTAGGTGACAACAGTATATTCTATTTTTAATTCGAATTAATATAAAACCAGAAATTCCAGAAATTGTTTAAATCTTTGAAAATTCATATAAAATAAACCGTAGCTCAGATGGAAAAACTTTATACATGAAAGTTGCTCAGAACGACGAGACGAATCCGAATACGTAGCTCGTTCGTCCGCCACACATCCCTAACATATCGAACACGCAACTTTCCCCTCCGGTTCATCTGTCCGGAAACGCGAAACACCGGGAATACTTTCCCGGATGTTTCCCCCCTTCGCCGGTATCGCCTACTAGCGCGATTGGGCACCCCTAGCACCGCTTATTGCCATGTTATGTTTTGTGATGTCTTGAGTGCTCCGTATTTACTATTTCTTTCCCCTCTTCTTCTCCGGTAGACCTCGAGACCGACGCCGCTGCTATCCAGTACGACTACGGTGTTGACGACCCCTCCTTGCCAGAACAACCAGGCAAGCCCCCCCCCCCTTGATCACCAGATATCGCCTATTCTTCTCTCTACTGCTTGCATTAGAGTAGTGTAGCATGTTACTGCTTTCGGTTAATCCTATTCTGCTGCATAGCCTGTCATTGTTGCTACAGTTGTTACCCTTACCTGCTATCCTAATGCTTAGTATAGGATGCTAGTGTTCCATCAGTGGCCCTACACTCTTGTCCGTCTGCCATGCTATACTACTGGGTCGTGATCACTTCGGGAGGTGATCACGGGCATATGCTATATACTTTATATTGTTACATTACTTATGATACTGTTCGGAGATGGGGGCTGAAGGGGCAGGTGGCTCCATCCCGGTAGAGGTGGGCCTGGGTTCCCGACGGCCCCCGACTGTTACTTTGTGGCGGAGCGACAGGGCAGGTCGAGACCACCTAGGAGAGAGGTGGGCCTGTCCCTGGTCGGCGTCCATGGTTACTTCATAATAACACGCTTAACGAGATCTTGGTATTTGATCTGAGTTGGGTCGTTGACCTTATACGCACTAACCGCCATGTGGGACAAGATATGGGCAACCGGCGTTGTGGTATCAGCCGAAGCTCTTTTTGACGTCAGCGACTGAGCGGCGCGCGCCGGATTGGACTGGAACGCCTACTCTTGTATTAGGGAGGCTAAGTCTGCTTCCGGCCGCGTACGCAACGTGCAGGTGTGCAATGGGCGATGGGCCTAGACCCCTGCGCGCATAGGATTTAGACCGGCGTGCTGACCTCTCTGTTGAGCCTAGGTAGGGCTGCGATGTATTGATCTCCCGAGGCCGGACATGACCCAGGAAAGTGTGCCCGGCCAGAGGGATCGAGCGTGTCGGGTAATGTGGTGCACCCCTGCAGGGAAATTTATCTATTCGAATAGCCGTGATCTTTGGTAACAGGACGACTTGGAGTTGTACCTTGACCTTATGACAACTAGAACCGGATACTTAATAAAACACACCCTTCCAAGTGCCAGATACAACCCGGTGATCGCTCTCTCACAGGTCGACGAGGAGAGGATCGTCGGGTAGGATTATGCTATGCGATGCTACTTGGAGGACTTCAATCTACTCTCTTCTACATGCTGCAAGACAGAGGCTGCCAGGAGCATAGTCTTCGATAGGACTAGCTATCCCCCTCTTATTATGGCATTCTGCAGTTCAGTCCACCGATATTGCCTCTTTACACATATACCCATGCATATGTAGTGTAGATCCTTGCTTGCGAGTACTTTGGATGAGTACTCACGGTTGCTTTTCTTCCCCTTTTTCCCCCTTTCCTTTCTACCTGGTTGCCGCAACCAGACGTTGGAGCCCAGGATCCAGACGCCACTGTCGACGATGACTTCTACTACACCGGAGGTGCCTACTACTACGTGCAGGCCGCTGACGACGACCAGGAGTAGTTTAGGAGGATCCCAGGCAGGAGGCCTACGCCTCTTTCGATCTGTATCCCAGTTTGTGCTAGCCTTCTTAAGGCAAACTTGTTTAACTTATGTCTGTACTCAGATATTGTTGCTTCCGCTGACTCGTCTATGATCGAGCACTTGTCTTCGAGCCCTCGAGGACCCTGGCTTGTATTATGATGCTTGTATGACTTATTTTATTTTTGGAGTTGTGTTGTGATATCTTCCCGTGAGTCCCTGATCTTGATCGTACACGTTTGCGTGTATGATTAGTGTACGATTGAATCGGGGGCGTCACAGCCACTCGGCTTCATTCCCTGGAAACAGTGTTCAAATATCCATCTTCGACACCGCAACACATGTCCAAATATACACGAGCAACCACATGTCCAAATATACATGTCCAAATTTCACAAGCTAATTCAAAAACTAAGTGTAGAAGACAATTCATTTAAATACTAATAGAACAAAATTCAGTTAACTTTAGTGCACTATAATGATGAAAGGAAAAAAATTCAGTTAACTACTAATTTCATTCATTTAGGTTATTCATTTAACTTCACCTAATTAACCTACTGTACCACTACTACTAGCAGCACTACTAACCTAATTAACCTAGCAAAACCCTACTGCCCTAACTAAAAACATCTAATTAACATCTACTAGTACCACTACTGCCCTAACCTAATTAACATCTACTAGTATCACTATATACTACAAGCAGCACTGCTACAACATTTTCTTCATTTTTTTTTTAAAAACATCTATGAAAACAGAAAACCCTAATTAAACCCTACTGCCCTAACTAACTTTTGCTGTAAACCAAAATTTTTGCTCTAAACTAATTTTTGCTCTAACATCTACTACTTAACATCTTTTGCTCTAAACTAAATTTTTTGCTATAAACTAACTTTTGCTTTACTAATTTTTGCTCTAAAATGCAAAGATAGAGGAGTGGGGGGGAGGGGTGGGGGGCTTACAGAGAGGGGAGAGACGGTGGCGGGGAGGTGCTCGATGACGGAGGCAGGGGCGGGGAGGACGGGCTCGGGCACGGGCAGCGGCGGTCCTGGGCGGGCTCGGGCGGCGGTGAGGTCGAGGGCGGCCTCGGGGCGGCGGCAGTGAGGCTAAGGGCGGCCTCGGGCGGTGGCGGTGAGGATGAGGGCGGCCTAGGGGGGAGACGGTGAGGTTGCGGGCGTCCACGCCGGCAGGAGACGGCGGCGAAGTGGGCGATGGCGAATTGGGGAGACGGCGGCGAAGTGGGGCGAGGGATTTGGGGGAGAAGTGGTGGGGGGGAGGGAAACCGCTGGTTAAGTGAAACATAACGGTAGCGCGTTTCTGAAAACGCGCTTTTCAGAAACGCGCTACTGCTATGCCTTTCTCCTTTTCCCCTTTTTTCATTTATTTTTCTTTACATTTTATTTTTTTTCCTTTCTCCTTTTTCTATTTCTTTCATTTTCATTTACTTTTCTACTTATTTTTCATTTTATTTTCTTTTCGTTAGCAGTAGCGCCTTACACATAAACGCGCTGCTACAACAATATTAGCGGCAGCGCTGTTTCTAAAAAAGCGCTACTACTATGTGTAGCCTATCGGCTTAGTGGTGGGAATTTTAGTAGTAGCGCTTTTACAACAGGACACGCTACTGCTATATATGTATCTGCAGCGCGGTTATTCCGCGCGCGCTACTGCTGTGTAGCAGTAGCGCGCTTTTTTAACAAGCGCTACTGCTAAAGTTCTATGTATAAGGTCTTCCCTAGTAGTGAAGGTGGCACGTTCCCTCTCGACACCACACGCCTTCATGAGAAAAGCTTCAATTTGCAAGAAGCTTATACCAAAACGTGTCCCAATTCGTCCAATTTCTTTACCACAGCATGTTGGTGCCATGAAATGACACCATGCCAATTTTATGATTTTCAGGCGAGTTTGGGATTTACAAGAATTTAAAAACCAAGTTTCTCAATGTTTCCGGCCGAGCCACGACGCCCAGATGTTTGAATTTCATTCTCATTTCTTGCATGGGACCTAGAAATTCACCCAAGGACACACATGTGATTTTTTAACCAACCTTGATGCACTGAAGCATGTGCTTGTAGTTCAAATTTGAATTATGCACATTAAATGCCTAGAAACTCAATTAATGCATAAAAATGCCAAACGAACCCGGAAAAATTCCCAATTTTAAGATGACACTCATATATTTGCATGTTCACTGTGGATAATTGTTCTAGCAATTCAAGTGGATAATTGTTCTAGCAATTCAAACACCATCCGTTCCCTCCGTAACATCATTTTGTCTTTCAAAACAGAATGAAAAAAATCAGGTACACACAAACAGTTTACTAGTAAGAATCGTGTGGGATGATATAAAATATCTTGGCGCACCGTCTTGTCTGGCGTACACAGGCTGTACACGTATAGTCTAACACCTCCCGCAGTCGTGACATTGCTTGGGGCGACGCAAAGACTAGACCTGAACTGAAGAAAGGTGTCGGTAGGCAGTCCTTTGGTCATCACGTCAGCCAGCTGCTATTTGGTGGGGATGTGCAGCACTCGGAATTCGCCAAGAGCGACACACTCGCGAACGAAATGGATGTCGAGCTCCACATGCTTGTTGCGCCTATGGTGGACGAGATTCGCCGAGAGGTACACCGATGAGACATTATCGTAGAAGACAAGCGTGGCCTTGGTCACGGGGGCATGGAGCTTGCCGCGGAGTTGGCGTAGCCAGACGCACTCAGCCACAGCGTTCGCAACGCCGCGGTACTCCGCCTCGGCGCTGGAGCGGGAGACGACAACTTGTCGCTTCGAGGACCAGGAGACGAGGGTGTCGCCGAGGTAGATGTAGAAGCCGGACGTCGAGCGCCTGGTGTCAGGGCACCCGGCCCAGTCAGCGTCGGTGAAGGCACGGAGATCCAAGGTCGACGAGGCGCGGAGGTGCAGGCCGAGGGAAGGCGTGCCGCGAACATAGCGAAGCACACGCTTGACCAAGTTCTGATGGCAGTCGCACGGGTCGTGCATGTGCAAGCAGATCTGTTGTACTGCGTAGGCCAGCTCGGGCCGAGTGATGGTGAGGTATTGCAGCGCCCCGGCAATGCTGTGGTAGGCGGAGGGGTCATCAACGCGCGGGTCGTCGGCCTGCGGGAGCTTGCCCTTCGTGTCAATCGGGGTCGATGAAGGTTTGCAAGCGTCCATGCCCGCACGATCGAGCACATCCTCGGTGTACTGTTGTTGGCAGAGGAAGAATCCGGTAGGAGTGCGCTGGACCTGAATGCCGAGGAAGAAATGGAGCGGGCCGAGGTCCTTCATGGCGAACTCGCCAGTGAGACGATGGACGGTGCGTTGTAGAAGTGCGGTAGTAGATGCGGTGAGGACGATGTCGTCCACATACAACAGGAGAAATGTCATCTCGGTGCCGTGCATGTAGACGAACAGGGACGAGTCGGAGCGAGTCCCGGCGAAGCCGAGCGTCTTGAGGAAGCCGGCGAAGCGCAGAAACCAGGCGCGCAGCGCCTGCTTGAGGCTGTAGAGGGACTTGGCCAAGCGACAGACGTGCTCGGGCTTGGTGTCGTCGACGAAGCCGGCGGGCTGGTGGCAGTACACCTCCTCCTCAAGAGTGTCGTGCAGGAAGGCGTTCTTCACATCAAGCTGATGCACGGGCCAGTGGCGGGAGGCGGCGACAATGAGAACCGTGCGGATGGTCGCCGGCTTCACCACGGGGAAGAAGGTCTCGCCGTAGTCGACCCCGGCGCGCTGCCGGAACCCACGCACGACCCACCTAGCCTTGTAGCGCTCGAGGGTACCGTCAGCGCGCATCTTGTGCTTGAACACCCATTTGCCAATGATTAGATTGGTGCGGGGGGCGCTGCACCAGTTCCCAGGTGCGGTTGCTGACGAGGGCGGCGAACTCTTCGCGCATCGCCGCTAGCCAGTTCGGGTCACGCACAGCGACACGAACAGAGCTGGGCAGCGGAGAGATCGACGTGCTGGTCGAGGAAGTGGCGGCGTCGTAGTAGCACGGGTTGGGCCAGAAGACCCCAGTCTGCGGCGTGACCATCCAGCGCGCGGAGAGGCCACAGCCAATGGAGGAAGTGCATTAGGAGGAGGAGGAGGTGGCGAGGAAGCACCGCGGGCGCCTGAGGACGGGGAAGCGGTGGAGTTTGAAGTAGCAGATGGCGCGCACGAGCCGAAGCCGTCGATCGTGGATCCAACGCCCCCATTTGAAATAGGAGAACGGGCAGTGGAACGTGCGGACGTGGAGCCACTGGATGACGATCGGGCGGTCGCAGTTGAACCGCTCTGAGGCGCGAAAGACGGCGCGATGACGGAGCGCGGAGCTGGTACCTGCAGGATCAGTGGCGCAGCAGACGGCGCCGGCGGCGGAGGCAGCACGGTGGCGGGGGCGGCGGAGCGAGCGAAGGGGAAGTCATGCTCATGAAAGAGGACATGGTGCGAGGTCAAGACGCGCCGCGAGGCGGGATCGAAGCACCGAGACCCGTGGTAGTCAGATGGATAGCCGAGGAAGACGCACGCAACAAAGCGGGCATCGACCTTGTGGCGAGCTGTGGCGGCGACGTTGGGGTAGCAGAGGCAGCCAAAGACGCACAGGAGGCTGTAATCGGGGTCGACGCCAAGCAGGAGTTCGTACGGTGAGCGAGGTGCACTGGAGTGGCAAGGACGCCGATTCAGCAGGTAGGTGGCGGTGTTCATAGCTTCAGCCCAGAACCCGGCGGCATGGACGCGTGAAGCAGAAGGGCGCGAACGCTTTCGTTGAGGGTACCTAGGATGCGTTCCGTCTTCCCGTTCTATTGGCTAGTATAAGGACAGAAAAGATGAAGAACAGAGCCATGAGCAGATAGGAGAGAGCGCACTGAAGCACTATCGAACTCGCGGCCGTTGTCCGTCTGAAGCGAAAAGACAGGAAACTGAAACTGTGTGCGGACATATGCATAAAATTCACGCTATATGGGAAGTACATCAGATTTGTTTTTGAGGGGAGACGTCCATACATAACGAGTGTAGTCATCAAGGATCACAAGGTAAAACCGATAACCGGAAATGCTGGTAAAGGGAGAAGTCCATACATCTAAGTGGAGCAGCTGAAAGGGAAAATGCGTACGGCTATCTGAAGACTGAAAGGGTAAACGCGCATGTTTGCCTAATCGACAGGCTCGGCAGTGATGCGGCGACGACTTGCTGAAACTGAAGCAGAGGTGGGAGGCGATCTGCTGAACGGCGGCCGCCCCCGGGTGCCCAAGGCGCTGGTGCAGTAGCTCGACAGTGGCCACACCGGCGAAAGGGCGCGAAAGCAGCGACGGCGCAGGCCCCACCTGATACAAATCGCCGGCGGAATCACAGCGGAGGATCACCGTTCTGGTTCGGATGCCCTTGACAGAAAATCCAAACAAGTTAAACTCTACAGAAACTGGATTGTCACGACATAGCTGACAAACAGAAATAAGGTTTTTGATTAAAGAGGGAGAGACAAGCACGTTACGGAGCTGAATTGGTGAGGTACTAGAGATAAGAGAACCAGTACGAACGTGAGTAATCGGGAGATGCTCACCGCTACCAACGATGATATGCGAGGGAGAGGAGGGATGAACGGAGTGGAGAGTACCGGTGTTGTTGGACATGTGGGAGGCCGCGCCCGAGTCGAGGTACCAGTCGGAGGAGCTGCCTGACGAGGAGGGGCTAGCCGTGCCGCTGTGCAACGCCGCCTGGAGGGATGTCATGTCGAGCGGCTACGCAGACGGGTGCGTGGCGGCGGGAGGCACATCGTAGTACGGCAAGGGCCCGTAACCCGGCGGAGGCCCGTAGCCGCCGTAGCCGTAGGCGCGGAGGGAGCGGCGTACATGGCCTGTTGAGGAGGCGTGTCAGGGCGTGGACCGAGCACACCAGAGCCGGGGGCGCGCCAAGGAACGGGCCAGGCCTGCACCAGGCCAGTCCATGAGTTGGCGCCAGGCGCCGGAGCAGAAAGCCCAGGGAGACGCGGCGGTGAGGGGGCGGCAGATGGCCCTCCATTATGGCTGTGGCCACGTCCACGTCCACGGCGACGCTGGCGCCCACGGCCGCGTGTGGAAGAGCCATCGGGCGTGGCGGGCGAAGCAGGGGGCGGGAGCGCGACCAGAGAGGGTGCGGCGACGCCACGTCGGGTGACGAGCGTGTGGGCGCCCTGGATGCGCGTGGCCTGATCAGCGCGGTGTTCCTCGAGCAGGAGGAAGGAGCGCGCCTAGAGGAATGAGGAGAGCGGCGTGTGCGAGGTAATGTGGGGGGTGGTGCCGTGGAACTGCCGCCCGAGCCCGCGCAGGATGTGGAAAACCTGCTGTGGCTCCGGCACGGGCTGCCCCAGATCACGCAGCTGATCGGCGTAAGTCTTGAGCTTGGTGCAGTACTGCATGATGGTCATATCGCCCTGCACGACGGCGTGGTATTCGGCGTCGATGTAGACGGCCCGAGCGAGCTGGTTGTCCCGGAAGATAGCGTCGATCGCCATCCACACAGTGAGGGTGATGTCCTCTTACTGCATGACGGCGTCCAAGAGCTCGGGGGAGACGGTTGTGTTGAGCCAGTAGACAACGGTGTGATTCGCCATCGCCCACTCGGGGTCGTCGAAGCGCGGCAAGGCCTCGGCATCGACGTGGTCGCGGAGACCGAACATGCCGATCGCCGTGTCGAAAAGGCGGCGCCACTGCGAGTAGTTGCCGGGTGACGGCAGACGCAGAAGCGTCGGTGGTCGCGGCGGCCAGCGCGGAGGCGTCGCCAGGAGCGGCGAGAGGGCCGTCGGGAGCAGCGGAAGAAGGATCGGGGACCGGAGCAAAGGGGTTGATCCAGTCAGAAGCATCTGATGCCATGATAGTGAGAAGGTAGGAGAAGGATGGTTAGGGAATCAACAGACACTCCATTAGGCTCATTGGCCGGGCTATATATACAGTTAGAGAGACCACGCCCGAGAGGGAGATTGTGTGCCACTACCACCATCGTGCGCTACCCACGCGCGCACACACACGACGCGTACACCCTTGACATATACACAGGCTGTACACGTATAGTCTAACACAAATGTCTAACGCAAACCCACCCATTCGTGGAAGACCAAAAATTTCTGCTGCACACCCAGGAACATGTTGCAGGAAGGAGATCACAGGAATAGGATTACCACTCAATGCGCCGACCCGTAGAGGAAGTAGAGTTGATGGCGCTCAACGATGCAGCTGTAGAACACGTCGTCGTACAGGCTCCTCCTTGATCAATCCCACAGACGATTCATCCTAACATACGCCACTGAGGTATCCACACATACAGTGCAAAACAGCCGGTGGCGAACTGTTAGGTTTGCTCGCAAGCGCCTTAGTGGCGGCAGGGTTTCTCCAAACCCTAGGGCGGAGCAAACGGTCCAACCAATAGTGCCTTGCCCTATCTGATTATCGGTCCTACCACTGAAACAACTGTTCTGAATCAACATCGCAATATCTCTGCAGGTGGCCTGCCTAAAATCTTGACGAAGTGATCTTAGAGCCTGTCACCATACAAATATTCAATTGTTGCTACAGCATCCAACACTACATGCCTATCGTAATGCAATTCCTAAACTCAGGCTTGAAACGTCCTGCCGCGAGCTTGACCATCAACTGGAGGCGCAAGTGCGCAACAGATGCAGTGTTCGTCCAAAGAATTCGACACGCACAGCTGGAAAGCATCCTGGCCATCGTTTAAGACCTCAGAGGGCGTCTCGAGCAGCAATCCTGCAAACGATTGCATCTGGCAGTGTAGATATTGATAGTTCCTGTGGAGTTATTTTGTATTGCTGCCAGTACGAAAAAGGAAATTCAGTCAAGGAAATGAAAAGTAAAATAATTATGATACCCAGAATCATATAGCTAGTGTCAAGTTGAACTAAAAAACCTTCAGAATCTTTGGTTGGTTTGCTCTTGACTCCAATTCCGATAGATCAATCTCGGTTCCGCTGATGAGCTTTTCCAGTGCTTTCATCTACGATGTAACGATTTTACACTTAATGGTTGTTTCGAATTCCTCCATTCAGAATGATAATGACTCACAGCACATACAGTAAGATTACTTGTTCGGTTCATCTCATAGTACTTGTGACACATTTAGAGTGGTCTGCATTGAGCAGGAGAGGGAGATGTGCCCCATCAGTTCTTTAGAAAATGTTTGTCAGGCATGTTCTGAAGTTCTTCCACACTTTTTTTTTTTTGAGAATCACCGGGAGAGGAGTCCCTCCACCTGAATATATTACTCAAAGTGGCCATTATGCCAGGAGAGTGATCCAGTTTATAAGGGAAACCGGATCGAAAACCTAAACAAGTTGACCCGTTTATAAGGGAAACCGGGCCGAAAACCATACAAGTAACAAGGTTACAAGAAGATGAGAAGAACAGAACGCCCAACATAAGGCAGGGCCTAGCTAGCAGACTAAAAAGACAATCACCACAAAAGACACAAATAGTTGTGGGGTGTTGCGAGGGGAAGGGGGGCTGAGGCCAGGCGGATCTGGTCGCCGCCCAAGTCGGCCTTTATGTGGGGGGGGGGGGGGGGGGGGGGGGGGTAGTTCTTTCTCACTGCTATGCACATTACTAGGATAGGTGATTTTGGTATATTACGAACAAACATCTATGAGAAGACACTTGCATTTCCAAATGTTCCTTTTGAACTTCATGTTTTGTAGTAACTCAGAGATGGCCTCGCAATTTCTTTTTACCCAGATATGGAGTCAAAGATATCAGTATACTTTTGGTTTCATATAATGTTTTTTTTTTCAGATATCCCAATAAGTGGTAATAGGAACCAGACTGTGACGCACATAAAACACTTCCAAGTTATTTACTGAAATCTTGAGTCATTACAATTACAAGAAGCTCTTAACTCAAGGCCCCATACTTAAGAGTACTAACAGTAGGTGTCCAAAGCAAGAAAGTTTCAGCTAGGTTTTGATTTATTTTTCTTTCAGTTTTTACACTACAACCGTCAGTGCAGGAAAGTTCAGAACTTCAGGTGTGTGGTACTCAAGCTCAGGCAATTAGCAAGAAACTGACAGGTTCAGCGAGATTCAATGTCGATTCAAGCAAGGTTACTAGCAAGAAACTGACAGGTTCAAAACCATGACTGAGCAAGGGGTGCATCATACCTCTTCATCTGAAGCATCAAACCGAGCTGCGAGGATATACTGTGTGTCATCAGCGATACCGCATCGCTTCAGGGACTCTGATATCTAAAAACACAAAACCAAGCAAACTGTCACCGCACCGTGCTAGAATAATGTCATCACCATGTAATGCTAAGTACATCCAGAGTAATAAAACTAGTTCTCTGAACAGAGAAGAAAAAATAACAGCTAGAGTAACTCACATGCTTCGAACCAGAGTAGTTGTAGACGAGCTCGGAGTGCAGGGTCCTCGTAGTCAGCGACTCCCTCGACTTCGAGAGCAGCGCCTTGTGCGCTGCCGCAAGAACCGGGAACACATCCGGCACCTGACATTGCATCGACTTGACTAATTGGTATCCTTACTTGCAGCGATTGGGGATTTAGCATCAAAAGAATGGTAGAGTGTGGTACAGTACCAGCGATGCATTGATAAAAGCGGCCTCTGGCTCCAGCTTCCCCGACTGCATCAGGTCGAGGAGCTCCCTGCATTCATCCGGCATCATCAGTAACCGTGAGCTCTGTCCAGCCGTACAACTTTCGGGGTCACAGAAGAAGAAGGTGAAGGAAGAGGGGGGAGAAGACGTACTGGCTGTTGGAGACATCGGAGAAGAGGGCGAGGGAGACGCTACGGCCGCCGGCCACGGGGAAGCTCTTCATGCCGCCCGCCGGCGACGAGCCTACTCTTCCTCTGTAGGGCGGCGCGCGAGCGGCGCGGCTGCGTGCGCGGAGGTGTCCGCCTGGACGGTGACCTGCAGGGTGGTGGAGCCAGGAATTTGCTCCTGGGTATTCTTATCAAAAAAAAAATTTGGCCAAAGCAAAATAATAGAACAACAAATGTGCAATAAGATGGCAATTAGGCAATATCAATGACCATGCGTATAATAATAGTAGCAAAATATCATTGTGGCAACATAATGGGCCATGGAAGTGTTGACAATTCATCGTTTGTGAAATCCTTAGCATAAAACTTTCTAGCAAGCCTAACTAACTTGTCTTGATCATAAGCAGCAAATGAATCACGTGGGACTAGATGCTGCCATGTAAGTAAGTAGTTCAGTTTTAACTCATCAAATCTTGCATCCAACTCCTGAAGTTGCAATGCAAGTAAGATTTATCCCACAATTCAAACAGGCTAACATCCTTCTTCTTCATCTACTCCCTCCGTTCCCAAATATAAGTCTTTCTAGAGATTCCAACAAGTGACTACATACGGAGCAAAATGAGTGAATCTACACTTTAAAATATGTCTACATACATCTGTATGTTGTAGTCCATTTGAAATGTCTAAAGAGACTTATATTTAGGAACGGAGGGAGTAGTACATTACAATCACATAAACAAAGTAGAAATCAGTGGCAGTGTGGCATCAAATCCATCACATAAACATCCTTCTTATTCAAACTTCAATGTCCATTTACTTCAATCTCAGTTTACAAACAAATCTTCAGATTCTTAAAAAAAACAGAGGGCAAAAGGCTAAAAAATACCTTGGTGGAGCTGTGCTGGAGGAGACGGTCAGCGGTGGAGGGAGTCAGCAGGGGAGGCCGAGGGGAGGAGAGGGCCGGCCGGACTTGGAATCGCCGCCGCCCGCGCGGAGGGGAGGGGAGGGGAGGGAGAGCTGTCCAGTTGGCGGAGGGGAGGGGCGGAGCGCCGGAGCCAGAGGCCGAGGGCCGGCCGGACTTGGAATCGCCGCCGCCCACGCGGCGCCGCTAGGTCTGGGAGGGGAGGGAGACTGGGAGAGGTGCTCGCCCGCTCGGCTCCTCGTCCGCGCGTGTAACCAGACCGCTCGGTCGTCTGTCTGGTTCGCTGCGTGCCTGCTTTGTCCTCAGTTTGGGCTGGGCCAACAAACATATATTGTAATAAAAAAATCGAGAAAGCTAAAATCCATACGGCAGGAATTCTGCAACAGGCGCGTACGCCGTCATTGCCGCACGATCCGCATCTCGCGGCCCACCACAGTTTTCCTAGTGTGAACAGCAGGATTCGAACCTCGCACCTCTTATGAGCCAACTTAACTAGCACGTTCCCTTTTCTTGAAGGAATGAAAGTAAATAGGCTATTTAACCCGTCTCCTGTACCACGTTTGCATAAAAACAAGTTAATTTAGTTACCGGTTTTTTCCACACTTAAGTAGATATTTTACCAACTCATCTTGAGTTGGTGACACCATGTTAACTTTTGGAGAGGTGGGAGGGGGAGTTGATGAAATATAACCCCCCCCCCCCCCCCTCCCTCTAAAGTTTTCTGTGGATAGCATAACAATTCAGACATCGCAGACCTGATAATTTATCTACCTCAATCATGGTAACTTTACCGCCTGGAGCCCGGGGTGAAATATCCCTTCGGTAACTTTTGTTGTGTGAATAACACGGTAACTCACACTTCGCAGACCTAATTACTTATGTACCCCGGCCCTGAAAACTTATGGTCAAAGCCCGGAGAAATAGCAAGAAAACGGATGCGCTAACGCGCAACGGCTTTCGCGCTAGTTGCTCAAAAAATCGTATAAAAATCAAGCAAGAAAACTAAAGAAAGCGTTAGCGCATTGGACTCGAAATCCAAATTATGCTAGCTGACAAAGAAAAAACAGAATATAACAGAGAAATATTGGTTCTGACTGGTTGGTAAAAGGACTCTAAATCCTTTGAGTGGTTCGATTCCACAACAGAACAAAGAATGAAATGAATGAATGAAAGCCATGACCATGCCTCCAGTAGGAAGATCGAGGAACCGGTGCTGGCGCTCCTGGTTCATGGGATCCTAACCGCGATGGGGAGATTAGATAGTATTCTTTCGTAAGTCCATCCAATGGAGATAGGTTGAGGAGAAAGAAAGGAGAAAACTAAAGAGAAAGATGGACAGTAGATTGACAGTATCCGAATCAAATAAGAAAAAAAACGTAGCTATTTCATCAAATCCCGATTGTGTGGGTGTGAAGTGGAAAAATCCCGTTCTGGCTGGCAGCGGGCATAGGACTGAAAATCCTCTTTCGCCGGGCCTTTTGGACTCGAAATCCAAACGGAGAGAGTGGTTCGAATCCACCTCAGAACGAACAATGAAAAAGGCGTCGAGCGGGTGCAAGCTCGAGGAGCTAGGAAGGATGGAAGAAAGCTTGACCGTTTTTTCACTGAACTACTCGAACTTTTTGTTCGAAAAAGCGGAAATAGCTCAGTTCGAGAGAGGGTTGAGCTTCATCGGTTAGTGTGCACCAAAGGATGGCGAGGGTGGGGTTGAAACATACCACGGTAACTTCTATTCAAATAACATGATAACTCATACATGCAGACCTGATAACTTATGTACCTTGGTCCTGATAACTTTGTCGGCGGGGGTGGGGGTGGGGGAGTCGTTGAGACATACCACGGTAACTTCTATGCAAATAACATGATGACTAACACATCGTAGACATGATAACCCAATATGGAAAAGTTGTTTGAAAACATATTTCCGGTAATTTCTATGTAAATATCATGGTACTATACCACATCTAAGATGATAAACTATGTACAAACACCGCGGTAACCTTTGACCCGGGGAAAAAAACTATTGTAAACATATGCCTGATCACTTTTGTCTAGATAGTATGAAAATTTAGAAACAACATAGACGGTAACCTATGTACAAACACCATGATAGCTTTTAACTTGAGAAAAAAGTTGGTAAACAACATACATGATAACTTATGTGTAAATTGCGTGGTAATGTACACACCACAGACTTGATAATTTATGTATAAACATCACGATAACTTTGACACGGGAAGGGGGGGAGTTGTTGAAAACATCTTCCCCTCCTCCCAATAACCTATGTGCAAATGGCATGATAATTTACGCACACCAAAGATGATAAAATATGTAAAAATAACATGGTAACTTTAGACCCAAGAGAATTTTTTTATTAAAAACATACCCCACCCCACCCCACCCCCGACAACTCCCGTGTAGGTAGCATGATAATTCACACACATTAGAGCTGATAACCTACATTACACATCTATGCATGCATTAGAGGAGGAAAAATTGATATCATCCTAGATTCTCCAATATTCTCGAAACTTTGAAATGTTTTGTAGCTCAAACCATCGGTCTGATCGAAACCATCGGCCAACAAACATATATTGTATTAAAAAAATTGGGCTTAAATCTTGGGTATTCCCTGGAATACCCAGGAATATCACCAACGCGCCACTAGCGCGGAGAAACTGAAACTCTAGTTGGCACTTTCACTTTTAGCAGGGCGGAGCCGACGGGCCAACCTGTTGGGGGTAGCAACAGCGCGGCGGCGGAGGGGAGAAAACGGCGCGGTCGCAGGGAGCTAGGGTTGTTGGTGCGTGCGGGGATACTTTGAGTTTTTTCCTTTTTCTTTTTTTGACATCGTGCGCACGGGGATCGGTTGAGCCAATTGAAAGAACATGTGGTGCTCCCATGTTTGGTTTTGGTAATTGATGACAATCTATATGGACTAATGGTTGCCTTGAGTTATATTTGAAAGATTTGTCAATAGGAATTTCCTGAAGTCTATGTGATGGTTTCAAGGAGTTTATGTGTTGATCAAGGTGCTTTTGAAGGAATTATATAAAGACTGGTCATGATACATGGTTGATCAAGACTAAGTCAAGAGTGAATCAAGTTGATCACAAAGCGTAGAAGATGTATCTAGAGGGGTCAAGTGATCCCAAGGTATGGTAACCATTGTGCATTACGCTTTTGTGTACTAACCCATGGTCTATGTGAGAGTTCTATGTGGGGTTAGGTTTGTTTCCATGGGCTCGCGTCAAGAGGAAGATATCATACAACCCATGGAGAGGATGACATCAAGTGGTGATCATCATCAAGTTTGCGTTGTGCAAGTTCAAGTGGAGCATCACGAAGAGATCATGCTTGAAGCTTGTCGTCCATTGTGGTGACAATGGACTTGTGAAGATGTGCCCGAAGAGTGGCTCACCCATAGTGGAGTATGGGGGAGCAATCAACTAGTCTTCATCAATCAAGAAAAGTGATCCATCTTGAGGAGGACAAGATCGTCATCATCTAGCTCAAGTGGATTATGCGCAAGGCAAAGGTTTGCCTTTGATAGGTTTTCTATTTTACCGGACTCATGCTAGTAGTTGGGAGACTGGGTTATAGGATCGATTGCCGTATTATCAAGGGGGGCTCTCAAGTGAGTAGCTTGATCGTATCATTCGTAGAGAGCTCAAACCATTGCATTCTTGCATCATCTTTCTTGGTTCTTGTTTGGTTTTTCTCCTTCTGAGATTTGGAGCTTTTGGTCATCTTCATGACAAGCTCGAGTTCATCGAACACAGAGTTCACATGCATCTTCTATGATGTTTTCGATGTTGGAGGTTATGCCGATTCTTCTTTGTTGAAGGTTTCACTCCTCTATTTGTTAGGCATACCTCCCCGGTCGCTGTTTGGATGCTACTCATCGTCATCTATCCAACCAGCTTGAGTTTGCTCAATTCGAAACTCATTTGCAGAAGTTATGGCAGTTCTGGTTTTTCTTGTTGCATCTGCTTTGCTTGGAGCTTTCTTGTTGCACCTACGGTAGTACCGCGGTCGATAGCGGTGGTAGTACCGCCTGTAGCGACAGGCGGTAGTACCGCTCCAATACCGCTCTACTACCGCCTCGATTTGGGTCTTGCATTTCTCGTGTCGGGTTTCAGTAGTAGTCTACCAGTGGTCCCGCTGGCATACTATCGTTGACCCCACTTAGACTCGATCGAGGAGCGGCAGTAGCAGCGGCAGTAGGGCGGTAGTACCGCTTAGCCCATAAGCGGTAGTACGGCGGCTACCACCGCTGCCACTTCCTCTCGTGGTCTCCTTCTCTCCCCCGTGTGCTCTGACCCCAGCGGTAGTGCCGCTCGCTTGAGCGGTAGTACCGCCCGCTGCAGCCCGCGGTAGTACCGCTCGTGTGCGGGCTGAGCATAACAGTTGAATTTTTTCCCCTCCTATAAAAGGGGGTCTTCTTTCCCATTGAACCTTATCCTTCGAGCTCTGTTCTTCCCTCATTGTTGACCTTCTTCAAGCTTGCTATCTCTCAATCCCTTCATGAATCCGAGGTCCAAATCTTGCATGTAAAAATGGATTTAGCTGGTCAAGTGAGCCCTCTTACAAGGCTAGTACAATAATGCATCAATTTGTTTTTATTCGATTGGTCAAGTGAGAGCTCAGATCTGAGTCATTTTTACCCATTCATGTGGTCTATGATTGTTGTGCTGGGTATATTCCAAGGAGGTTTTTTGGCAAACATGAAGCAGCCACTAATAATAGTATAAAATAAAAACTAACTGACAATAACTGCTACCATGGCCTACAAAGAAGCCTGAAAGTGTGGCGAGCTGCTAGTGGGAAGAATTCAACTGCAGAGATCAGATCTTGTTGCCTAGCTGAAGAATTAGCCACAGCCAAGTGACACTGACACAGCCAAGCCAATGACCAGATCCTTGGGAGCAGGATATCCATGTAAATTTTGAAAGAAACCGTTGAGGATATGCTGGCAAACTTGCACGAACATCATCATTGGACAGAACACACACACGTGAACCATTACATGGAGGCAACAACATCCCAGTAGTACCACATCATTATGTTCATGATAAAGCCATAAATAAAACCAATGGCCCCAGGCCACACATATTTCGCTGATTTTACTCATGTTCCGCAATGCCACCGAAACAACAGATCCGAGTCAACATCGCAATATCACTGAAGGTTGCTTGCATGAAATCTTAATGGAGTGATCTTAGAAACACTCAAGCTGTGTGCCTGTGACCATACATATTATTCAGTTGTCGCTACAGCATCCAGGACTAAATGTTACCATAATGCAATTCCTAGGTTCAGGGTTGAAACACCCTGCTGCCACGAGCTTTGACCATGACAAAAGGCGCGGCAGATGCGGTGTTCGTCCCAATAATTCAACACACACAGCTGGAAAACGTCCTGGCTATCGTTTTAAGACCTCAGAGAGCGTCTCGAGCAGCAATCCTGCAAACGATTGCCTCTGGCAGCGTAGATATTGATAGTTCTTGGGGAGTTATTTTGTATTGCTGCCAGTAGGGAAAAAAATGGGTCAAGGAAAGGAAAAATAAAACAATTATGATACTCAGAATCATAAGGCTAGTGTCAAGTTCAGCTAAAAAACCTTCAGAATCTTTGGTTGGTCTGCTCTTGTCTCCAGTTCCGACAGATCAATCTCGGTTCCGCTGATAAGCTTTTCCAGTGCTTTCATCTGTGATGTAACCATTTCACACTCAATGGTTGCTCGAATTCCTCCATTCAGAATGATAATGATGTATATAAGGAATATAAATGGTATGAAGCTGAGGGTGCATGCTGAAAGTAACATTTTATTTCGAGAGCACCATATACAGTAACACTGCTTGTTCAATTAATCTCATAGTGCTTCTGACACATTTAGAGTGGTCTGCATAGAGCAGGAGAGGGAGATGAGCTCCATCAGTTCTTTAGTATTGGTTCTTCAGAAAATGTTTCCAGGCATGTTCTGCAGTTCTTCCACACTGCTATGCACATTACTAGGATAGGTGATTTTGGTATATTATGATCAAACATCTATAAGAAGACACTTGAATTTCAAACTGTTCGTTTTGAACTTCATATTTTGTAGTAAGTAGTAACTCAAAGATGGTCCCACAATTTTTCTTTTACCCAGATATGGAATCAAAGATATCAGTTTGCCATGAGAATTTTGGTTTCGTATAATGCTTTTTTTCTTCAGATATCCCAATAATTGGTAATAGGAACCAGACTGATGCACATAAAACGCTTAAAAGTTATTTACTGAAATCTTGAGTCATCACAAGAAGCTCTTGATTCGAGGTCCATAATTAGAGTACTAACACTAGATGTCCAAAGCAAGAAAGTTTCAGCTAGGTTTTGAAAGATTTTTCAGTTTTTACACTACAACCGTCAGGGCAAGAAAGTTCAAAACTTTGGAATTGCGGTACTCAAGCCCAGGCAATTAGCAAGAAACTGACAGGTTCAGCAAGATTCAGAGTCAATTCAAGCAGGGTTATTAGCAAGAAACCGACAGGTTCAAAACCATGACTGAAAAAGGGGTGCATCCTGAACAATTATACCTCTTCATCTGAAGCATCAAACCGAGCCGCGAGGATATACTGCGTGTCATCAGCGATACCGCACCGCTTCAGGGACTCTGTTATCTAAAAAACACAAAACCAAGCAAACTATCACCACACCGTGCTAGTCTGCTAGAACAAGGCCATCATCATGTAATGTAAGATGAAGCACATCCAGAGTAATCATTCGCTTCCCCTCAAAAAGGAGTAATAACAACTATCTGAAAAGAGAAGAAAAAATTAACAGCTAGAGTGACTCACATGCTTCGAGCCAGAGCAATTATAGACGAGCTCCGAGTGCAGGGTCCTTGTGGTCAGCGACTCCCTCGACTTGGATAGCAGGGCCTTGTGCGCCGCCGCGAGGACCGGGAACACGTCCGGCACCTGACATTGCATCGACCAAACTAATTGGTATCCTCAATCGCAGCAATTGGTGTGATTTAGCATATACAGGAGAGTGCGGCACAGTACCAGCGACGCGTTGATGAAAGCGGCCTCCGGCTCCAGCTTCCCCGACTGCATCAGGTCGAGGAGCTCCCTGCGTGTTCATCCAGCATCATCAGTAATCGTGACACAAGCAGGAACTCTGTCCAGCAGTACAACTAACTCGCGAGGTCACGGAAGCAGCGGTGAAGGAGGAGGAGGGGGGAGGAGACGCACCGGCTGTTGGAGACGTCGGAGAAGAGGGCGAGGGAGACGCTGCGGCCGCCGGCCACCGGGAAGCTCCTCATGCCGCTGGCCCGGCGGCGAGGGTCGGCCTCTTCTTCCCCTTTGTTCTTCTTCGGCGTGGCGGCGTTCACGGAGGCGGGGCGGAGTCGCGGGGTCGGGTGCTTGGACCGCGGCGTCGATCTTGCAGCTCTTGAGCAGCAGCGCGGCGGCGGAGGAGGGGGACAGGAGAGGAGACGGCGCACGGACGGGAGCTAGGTCGCAAAGGGGACGGGTTGAGCCTGTTTTCTTTTTTCCTGTTTGGTTTGAACGATGCGAGAGCATCTGCAACTGGACTCCATGTCCACCCAAACGTCCCAACGGGCTGTCCGGCTAGTGCCGGAACAAAAAAAAGCCACTCAAGTGGACTCTTGTAGCCGGCCCAAACTTTCAGACTCATCGGCACTCCTTATATTCAGCTCATATCATGCCAAATATGGAAACGCCCAGATGCGCCGGACAAGCTGGTTTAGACGAATGAGGGGATTTGAGGGGCAGTGTTGAAGATGCCTAACTTGGCATTTTAGGGGCAGTGGATCAAAAACCGATGATCAAGATGGTCAAACATCTAGCATTTGTAATACCTCAAAAAAATCTAGCGTTTGTAATGTATTCTTTTCGATCCATATTACCTATCTTAGATTTGTCTAGGTACGAATATAGACATATTTTAGTGTTAGATACAACTTAAACAAATCTAAGACAAGTAATATGGATCAAAGGAAGTATATTTTTTAACGAGTTCGGGAATTTAAGCTCTATTTGTTTGTTAAGTTAGAGAATCCATTTTTTTGGTACAAAGATCAAATCCCATGTAGTTAAGCAATGGAAGGAAAATCCCATGTAGTCTTTTTTTTTTGAAACATCAAAACTTTATTTCTCAAATAATCGCAAGGTCATTTACAATGGCATGAGAAATAAAATCAGGGAATGTTGAGTCCCATTAACTAGAAGATCTATCTCTAAACGAGTTCCTCGCGAGATCATTTGCAACTTCATTTGCTTCCCATGTAGGTTAGCGGGGGAATAAGAAGAGGTTTAAAATTCCAGTTAAGTTAGCGTGGGGAGGAGACATAGGATACCTTTGATACCTTTTTTTGAAAGAACCCCACCTTAGTTTTATAGAAGACAGAAGTTATGTACAAGAGATTACAAGTGGGTTAGGCATGACAACACGGTACCCCACACCTCCATCACTCCAAACACACGTAAGCAACTCATCTAATTGTTGGAATTCACTTGCTCCCGCCTTAGCCAAAGGTGGAGCTCCGAAAAAATGAAATCTATGGTGCTCCCATTTCGTTTTGATGCTTTCAGAGGCACCAACAGATGAGCATGGTGAGGGAGTAAAAAACATTTCGTTGTGCCTTAGGAACTTGCTTCCGCGCCGAAGCCCACCACTCCTCAACCCTCTGCACCGGAGGCAGCAGAGCCAGATTGATCCTAACCCTTGAGAAACGCTGGAACCAAATTAAGTTGCCGTGCGAACACACATTGTAGTAGTATGTGATCCACCGTATCCTCCTCTTGATCACACAAAAAGCATGGTGAGCTCTGGTCCTCTAATCCGTGCCTGAAACGTCTGTCCGACCTTTGATGCCTTGAGGAGACCTTTAAAAATGAGAAATAAGGTGCATGCCTTTGCCATTACGCCACCATGACTTCTTCCTCTACCGATGTTGGGGGACACATCCTTGTCATACAATTGTCACTGACGTCGCTCTTCATCTCGCGCCGGTTATCGTGATATTAAGGATGTGCGTGTCGCTTCATGCTCACACTCAACTCCTCCCTCCCCATTTGCCATCAGACCCCTAGTCCTCACAAGTGAGGTATGTTTTAAGGACGGTTTTATGCACAACAATCTTATGGTGGTTTGTTTGGTTGCTCATCCTAACATATTCAACTACTAAGCCACATTGAGACTGTGTGCTTATAGAAAGCTTCTTCCGCCTTCTCAGTACCCTCTTGTGGATGAGAACGAGCGGTACATTTTTTTTCCGCAAAATTATTGACGGTCTGTCTGATTCTAGGTAGTCGCATAATTATTTGGTTTCTTAAAACCAATCGTGTGTATTAATATTTGATCTTTAATTTTCATAAGAGATATTTTGTTATTGAAAACTGAACTTAGTTTTTTTTAAATGCATCATCGGGTGGTACGTGCAATGCATGTACAAAATCACTGGGCATGGAAGGTTCTAGCTTTGAGATTCGTGCTGGCGCCAGATCGCAGCCGCAGAAAAGATCTCCCAACTTTTGTTTTTCCACCCGTTTCCAAGAGGAGAGAAAGAGATAAGGCGCGCGCGTCCTCCCCCTCCCCGCTCACGACTCCACGGCCATGAGCTCTTCTCCTCCCTGCCCGCCGCCGTCGCAGGCCACGTCGTCGTACGGGTGCTGCTGCCACCGCCCGCTCCTCGCGTCCACCTCCGCACCGGCGAGGAGCAGAGGCGCTCGCCTCACGCTCACGCTCCGCTCCCCATCCCTCCCGCTTCCCGCCGGCCCTCTCAGCAGGTGAGCGGCGTTTCTTGGTTTCTGTCAGGGACATGAAGCTCTCCATGCCGTTTCTTAGATTGCTCATCACATCCATGATCCATTGCACGATTTCATGGCGCTAATCGAAGGTCGAGGAGCCGGAGGGTCGCATGCCGTGCGGCCGACGAGCCCGGGCCACCAGCCGCCAGCAATGGCGACGAGGTAAGGAAGACACAAAGCTCTCCCCTTCTTCAGAGTGTCAGTAGCGCACCGGCGAACCATGAATCGAATCACGATTGTATATATGCTACCATTGGCAGCAGTGTCCAATTAAGTTCCCGTATAATTCCGAAACAAGTTTAATCAGCTTTGGAAAAACAAAATGCAGTCAGTAAGCAAGCAGGCATTCATTTTCCCTTCCTTCCAGGAGAAAAAAGGGGCTGTTGATGATGATGCTCCATCGCCTCCAGCCGACGGTGTTGTCCAAGCAGATGCAGATGCAGAGACCGATTCTGGTGCAGACAATGTAACCATCTTTGCCTTTAAGATTTCTCAAATACAGTCTGAAATGCACCATGCCTTATTAATTAGAGTATCTGCAGTGTGTGAGTTCTTATGTATGTTAGACCTAGAATCCTAGCTAGATGGATGGACATGCAAGTAACTGAACTATAATTATTTAGCTTTCCCATGCCTCACCAGACGAAAGATGAATCCCCGAATGCAGAGCCGCTAAACTCAGCTCTCACATCGCTTCAGAACATCGACCGGTATGCTAAAGCAGCCGCTGACAGCGCTGCGCAGGTACGCTCGTAGGGATCTAGTTCATGCCAGAAAGGCATTGAGAACGCCATCATAGTAGCATGTCTGATATTCTGTTAAAAAACAGACGAAAGATGAATCCCCGAATGCAGAGCCGGTAAGCGCCGCTGTCACATCACTTCAGAACATCGACCGGTATGTCAATGCAGCCGCTGACAGCGCCGCGCAGGTATGCTCGTAATGATCTAGTTTATTCCAGAAAGACATTGAGAGCGCCATCATATATAGTAGCATGTCTGATATTCTGTTAAAAAACAGACGAAAGATGAATCCCCGAATGCAGAGCCGGTAAGCGCTAGCGACACGGTTCGGAACATCGACGGAGATGCTACTGCAGCCGCTGACAGCGCTGCGCAGGTACGCTTGTAGTGATCTAGTATATATGCCAGAAAGACATTGAGAATGTAGTCATGACATGTTGGATATTCTGTTCAAAAACAGGAGCAGGTGGTGGAGGTTGATGTTAATGTTGCTAGTGGCTCCCCTTTGCCTGGAATGAAGGTAACCGCTGTTTCCGTTTCAGTTTTCTTGGTTTGCATGTTCAAAAGTTGGGTGGAGTTTCAAAAATCAAAGAGATATACTGCTTGTTCATCATAAATAGAGAATTCTCTAAAGTTCAATGTTTCTGAAATCTGAAACCCGATGAGGGTAACGAGCCTTCTTGTTTACCTCGGAAAACTCAATGATCTGCAGCAACAGCTTGAAGAAGCTGTGAGTATCCCCAAGGCTACAGTAGACATCCTAAAGGATCAAGTCTTCAGTTTTGACACGTTCTTCGTGACCAGCCACGAGCCTTATGAGGTGAGCATCTAAGATGCCATAGTTTATCTTCATGTTCATACAGCAGATTTTGTTACTTATTCCAATGAAATATCGATCTCACTAGCAAGTTGCAACCTTTTGTTTACTAATCGTGTTTATGAAGTAGCATCCATGCTCGAACCACTATGTGGCAACATGACCAGGCATGCCATTGGGCCAAATCAACCAAATATTCTGACATAATATGACTGCTCTGTTAAACTGATCATGTACTATATGATTCATATTCTCATCTCAAATGAAAGCATGTAAATAGGCATCAAATGCTCAAAATGACAGATTGTTATTGTTGCCTTCACTTTTGTACATTAGGGTGGAATACTATTTAAAGGGAACTTGCGTGGTGTGCCAGCCAAAAGTTTTGAAAAGATCACAACTCGACTAGAGGTAACAAGATACTTGAAAAGTAGATCCTTTCACAGATATAAGTGTGTACAAATATGTGAATGTTCTGATCTGTGTGCTGCTCCCGGTTATCCACAGAACAAATTTGGCGATGAATTTAAGGTTTTTCTTCTCATCAATCCAGAGGATGAGAAGCCAGTTGCAGTAGTTGTACCTAAGCAGACAGTGGAGCCTGCCACTGGATGTAATAATTCTTTCCTCATATCTTCACCAGTCAATGCTTCATGAATTGGTCAAATATTTTTCTTATGTCAGGCACCCAAATTTTGCATTACTATGTCTGATCCAACTGTCGGTAAATTAAATTTTCAGCCGTCCCAGAGTGGGCTGCTGCTGGTGCATTCGGAGTAGTTACCATCTTCACTCTGCTGCTTCGGAATGTACCTGTCCTTCAGGACAACTTGCTGTATGAGGTTTCTCTTCCATTTATTCACCATTTTGCTTTGCCTTCTGTTCGGATAATTGTTGATTTCTTTGTACTATAAGAATTTTAAGGTAATAATTAATTTACAGTTTCTCTAGCTTGATGTCATCTTCGAATGGCAGTATGTGCTTATACCTTTGTGTTAAAAAAACTTTGAAGTCTCATCTGGAGCCAAGTGATGTTATCTAGACACTTGGCAATTTGATGCTAAAACTTCTGTCTTCCTGTCATGACAAAGCATTCCTAATGCACATAAAATTTGTTTGGTCAATTACATTAGTTATACATCTCGATTCATGCAATAATTTCTACTGTTCCCTTTACTTTGGAAAACAGAACTGTGTATTTCCTCATATCATAAGCCAGACAATAGTCTGCTAATTCTCACGATATATTCTTCTCCAGATCAACATTTGATAACCTTGAGCTATTGAAAGATGGACTTCCTGGTGCCTTGGTAACTGGACTCATAGTAGGGGTTCATGAAATTGGACATATCCTTGCTGCTAGGGATGCTGGGGTCAAGCTTTCAGTACCATATTTTGTTCCTAGCTGGCAGGTAAGGTGCAAGCCTACAATTTCACCTAAGGAGTGTATGTTTTTAATTGTTAGAAATTGTGCCTAGCTTAAAAAATTGCCATTCTCTATAAAAAGGAAAAAAAATCTTGGATGATTTCCTTGATTACTTATTTCCTTTAATTATATAACATGCTATTCCAGATTATGAGACCAAATTAGAAGAACTTCGTTTAACTTTCTTCTGTTTGTATTTCCTATTTGTAATGCAAAAGCAATGTTTGATCTGAAATGTGTTCTTAGCGGCCTTCTAGAAATATAGGAATATTGGGAGATAGATCATAGCTTTGGCAGTAACATTCATTTTTGCACCATTCCAGTCTTATCTACTTGACTATGAGTATCTCATTTTTGTGTTCTCTGTAGATAGGGTCTTTTGGTGGCATCACCAGAATAGTCAATATCGTCCGCAATCGCGGGGACCTGCTCAAGGTAGCAGCTGCTGGACCGGTTGCGGGGTTTTCGCTCGGATTTGGTCTTCTTCTGCTGGGCTTCACGTTACCTCCAAGTGACGGTCTTGGTATCATCGTAGATCCCGCCATATTTCATCAATCATTTCTTCTTGGTGGTCTTGGTAAGGATACTAAAGTCTAAAACTATGGATCATCCTCGTTCTGAATGTACTGAGATATAGACTGCACAAAAACAGCATGCTTTTGAACTATGCAAACGGTGTCTAATTTGATATTATCTTTCCTTGCCTACAGCAAAACTTATTCTTGGAGATGTTCTAAAAGAAGGAACACAACTATCCATCAACCCACTGGTATTGTGGGCTTGGGCTGGTCTCCTGATCAACGCCATCAACAGCATCCCCGCAGGAGAGCTCGACGGCGGCCGCATAGCGCTCGCCATGTGGGGAAGAAAGGTAAACATGCTACTGCTCAAACAATAAACAGGATGGAATGCTACCTGAAGCTGTGAAGAACTTCTGTGCTTGCTTTTCTCACCCTTGACTTGCAATGCACCCTCTGATGAATCCAAACTTGTATTTTGCAACAGGTATCATCCCGGCTCGGCAGCGTCACCATTGCACTGCTCGGCCTCTCGTCGCTCTTCAGCGACGTGGCGTTCTACTGGGCGGTGCTCATCTTCTTCCTGCAGAGGGGCCCGATCGCTCCCCTCTCCGAGGAGATAACAGAACCCGAGAACAGCTACATTGGCCTCGGCGTCGCCATTTTGTTCTTGGGGCTCCTGGTCTGCCTGCCCTACCCGTTCCTCTTCGACCCTTCGCAAGTTACTGATTTCGACTTCTGACAGAAGAGTTTCGAAACTCGCCGCGGCTTCTCTTCCTCCAACTGTATCTGTGAGATGTCTTGCCATCTTCGCGATTCCTTGTGATCATAAGAATAGCTTGGAGCCTTTGATGCTCAAGTGCTCCTTGCAGTAGCAAAATAAAAAGCAGGAGTTTTTTCTTGTGGTAGCTAGTGAAAGTTCACCTTGTATCAGAGTAGAACAATGTAGTCCAGTTCATTGCTCCGGCTGTAACTGTCCATCTGTTCAATTCTGCTGATGAGTTCATGACAGATTTTTGCAACATTTCAGTAGCATTAAGGTAGCAGCCCTGACATTATGGGGTTCAACATTCAGCCAGATGAGCTACCATAACTGGCAACTCCAAAATCATATACTACTTCAAATAAACAGCTACCGAATTTACATTGCGATACAACAAAACTCAACACAGTTCAGCCAGTGGGGCATGCTTCGCTACCAGCACAATGAACTGGTCGAAGAAAGAACATATAAAAGACGGATCCTTCTCGATAACATAAATGGATTAACATTGGACATGGAGCAGCCCACATAGCATAAATGAATGAGCATTGGACACTCAAAGAACCTACATATGAGAATAGAGCTCATCAGAGATGATCTTCAACGCTGCCGCTCTTAACATTTTGTGGTCGTGAAAATTCATCAGAGTCAGAACTTTGTACTAGCAAAGAGGCAAATCATCGTGCATAGTGTCCTGCTCTATCGCTGCACAGCTCGTCGTCAATGTCGATGCTGTCAAAGCACATCAGGTTGTTGTTGACGCTCGGCTCGGAGCTGGCGTTGCTGCTAGTCGCAAGAGGGGAGTCCGAGACACTTATCGGTCTGCCCCTTGTGGAGCCAGACCGGCCGCTATGCACAGATGATGCTGGAATGCTCGTCATAAGAGGCCGTAGATTGTTTGGAATGCTGCGCCGTATGTCCTGCATACAAGAATTACACCTCAGATTTAATTTAACTAAAAGGAGGAGTTTTTGCTGTTCACTAAACTGAGAGAAATAAATAAATTACCATGTGCCGAAGTGCCATGTCCAGTGACTTCTTTGACAATGACCGACCGAAGCCAGAGCTATCTGGAGAATTTAATGATTTTCCTGACAAACTATTGAGGCTGGATCTTTGATCATCATGTTTCGGAGGAGCTAGTCTTCTCATGTTCACTACCCTCTCAACCATCTTATTGCCCATTTGAACTGGGTTCACACTGTCACCTCCGTTAAGATGTGATCTTCTCACTGCCGGCATGGAACTCCCTGAAGGCACACTGCCATTTGAAGTCCTCCCTCTTGAAGGAGAGCAAGACTGGCGTTTCGGTCGAGCAGCTGGCCCAGGCTCCACAGAGGAAGATCTAGAACTAGGTGCTCCAGGCCTACCACGAGTAGCAGAGGTTGGTCTTTCCGGCAGCGACGTCCTCAGATTTGGAGGCGCATCAAGCGAGAATCCGGGCATTTCAGATGGTTTCCATGGTCTTGATTTGACTGTAGGTGAGCTGCCCCTTGAAGGTGCTGGCGCCGTTGTTGTCGCTGCCGATGCAGAGCTTTTGGGCATTGTAGGTCCTGGTCTGGAGATTGAGGAGGATCGAACTGGTCCGGGCAAGTTACTGTGCTTGGTGTGGGTGGGAGGGGCAGAAGACCGCCTTGTTGGGGTTGATGACCTTGATGCAGGCTTGCTTTGTGCTGGTAAGGAGGGCCTTGACAAAGGTGTAGTTGACCTAGTAGCAGGCATTGATGATCTTGAAGTAGGCGTTGATGATCTGCTAGCAGGTGCTGATGCTCTACCTGAAGGAACTGATGTCCTGGTAGCAGTAGCAGGGCCAGATGTCCTGGTAGCAGCAGCAGGGCCAGATGTCCTGGTAGCAGTAGCAGGGCCAGATGTCCTTGATGGAGTTGTTGACCTTGATGAAGGCAGTGCTGACCTTGTTGAAGGAAGTGTTGACCTGGAAGTGGGCGTCGAAGATCTTGGGGCAGTAGGTCCAGTCTTGGCAGGCAGAGTTGCCCGAGCATTGGGGGATGAAGGTCTTGAACCTTTGGACGCGGTGGTCGATGCAGCACGTCCAGTTGGTGTTGAAGGTCTCGAAGAATTAGACGTAGGCCCTCCAGATGATGTCGGCCGACGAGTTGTCGCAGCTGAGTTCAAGCTGTTTGATGACGATGTTCTCAGTGGATGTGTGGTTCTTGATGGAGGATCTGGATGATTGGCCAACTAAAATACCATGCAAGAGCAGACAGAAAGAAACTTATGAGTACACATCATATTTAGAGAACGCAACGGAACCCCAAAACTAGATTCTAAAGAACATCTTAACCACTGTACCGACATAGGCAAGTAAGATCTTCAGTCCAATACATCACAAATGAATCAAAGGTACTATCTCTGAGATAGATCCATGATGAAGCTATGAGACAATAGATAATAAGTATATGGAGAGCTTATCTGCTTGAAAATCCAAAATAATTCGGAAGACACAAGTATACTTGTATACCGTAAAAGTGGTGTACAGATTCAGTTAGACCATACTTTGTATCCAGCATGAGTGGATTTGTGGAATTATGTGGATTGCTGAGAAGTTCACCACAATAGGTAATCGTGTAGAAACCAAGTAATGCTCATGTTCCAATGGCTCACCCTTGATTTTAAAAAGAAATTATTGAAGAGTACTCATCATACTTAAATAGGAAGTTTACCCAAAAACCTAGATTCTAGAAGACTTCTAAAAAATGGAAACAATTAATTACCATTTACCAACCCCGTAAAAATATAGACAAGTAAAACCGTTCAGTCAAATACATTACACACTAATCAAAATTCAAAAGTGCCATCTCCGAGAAAAAAAATCCACTACGAAGTTATGAGACGAGGAAGTATTATCTGGAGATAAATCCATGGAGAACCTGTTTGCTTCCAGATCCAAAATAATATCCGTATACTATAAAGTGGTGTATGATATTATAACGTGGTGTACAGATTCAGCTAGATCATATCACTTTATATCCACCATGATAGCAGGTTTGTGAATTATGTGGGTTGCTGAGAAGTATTCACCACAATAGGTATTCTTGTATAAACCAAGTAACGTCATGTTCCAATGGCTCACCCTTGATTTCAAAGAGTTGTGGCGAGTCTTTGGTGATCCTGTTTGGCTCACCGGAGACCTTTTTGGCGCAGCTTCATGAGATGGGAAGAGTGGAGTTCCAGGTGGAGTGAGAAGCCTGAAAGTGAACAAGTTCATTGGTCAGGAAGGTCAGTAAAATACTCTGAACTGCAGCCCAGCTGTGCTCTCTAAATAAAATGTATGGTGTAGCAGAATGAACTTAAAAAACTTCAAAACCACGAGCAACAAAACGATCAAATGTGTAACATGCACCAAAAGGAGCCATTTGTCTCACACAGTGTCTGATATTGAGCACTTTGAATGGAATAGATGGGCAATGATTAGCTGAATTATAAAATGCCCACTCAAATCCATTTCATGACTCATGCTAAAACATGTCACTATCACTAAGTAATTGCATCCCTACAAAGTCAAGCAACCAATCAAGACAAATATCATGTGAACTTGTTCCATAGTTCACCTGCCACCTACCAACAACCAATCACCACCAAACAATCCAATAGCCCTCTAAACAAAAAGAATATGCTTCAAATGTTAAGTGGCTGCCTAGAGATCTAACACTCACACACTTGCTGGCAAATTAATGATCGGACATGCATTAAGGACAAAAACTTAGCAGGTAAGTCCAAACATGGCAATCAAGTACACTTCAAATCAACTAGAGCTAAGCTAGGTAGCTTGCTGGGGCTAAGGTATTGAATGTTGAAATTTATGTGTCTGGCACCAAACTATTCCAGTTGTGTACAAAAAAAATTTCACAGAAAGCTCATGACATGATGGATTCACTAGCTAACCAACCAAAAAAGCAAAGAGAAGAAACTGGGGCCAACTAAAGCTCAACAAATTGACAACTCCACAAACAAAAAGAGCTTTCCAGAAGATCTCACAATCACCTAAGACCCAGCCCATCCGGATTGCGCATCCTAAAGCGCAATAGCTAAAAGAAAAGAGTGCACCCTGATTACAACACATTAACAAGGCAAGCGATCAAAGAAAGAAGCAGCAGCTAAGGGAAACAAGGGAGCCAACTGTTGCTCCAACAACCAGCTAAGACCCAACCTTTCCAACAATAACAGCTAAACTCTAACTAACAGCACCAAATCCAGGAGAAAGCCGAACTTTATGGTTTGGCATTCAGGTTTGGTAGTGCGGACCGTAGCAGCAGCAGCTGAAAGCACATTTTGCTATGCAAGCCAAAATCTCATATACTTGTAGATCACTGCACATAAATAAAACTAACAGCATGGGGCGAAAGCCAAAATTTATGGTTTGGCATTCAGGTTTGGTAGTGTGGACTGTAGCAGCAGCTGAAAGCACACTTTCCTTTGCAGCCCAACATCTTGCAATACACAGTGTGGTACATTAATGTAACTACACATTAGTTTGCAGTACACAGTAGTATTAATGTAGCTCCGAATTTAAGGAACATCTGGAACAGAACCCCTCAATTAGCAAGGCTCAGAAACCCCCTACCCCTACCCCCACCTACATTGCCAAAAGAGTGGAGGCTCAAACTTTAGGGTACCAGCACCAACCAATTGGCAGCTTCAAACCGGCTACATGTAAATTGAATTCACAATGGTGAAGTCCAGACTAGCCCCCAACCTTGTCCCACCAATGATTATGTTGCCCGTAACGGAAAAATCACAAATTTGTGAGTAAAAGGCAGGCAGCGGGGACACCTACCAGTCGTAGTCGCTCTTGTCCCCGGCGTCGGAGTGGAGGAAGTCGTCGGCCCCGCCGGGCGCCCGCCTGAACCCGCCGGCCATCCTGTACGCCGGCGCCGGCGCCGCCCTGGGCTCTGCGCCCATAAACCCAGACCGGGGGTGAGCTAGGGTTTTCGCCAAAGGGGAAAAACGGCAGCAATAGCCAATAGGGAGACGGAATGGTCGGATAGGAAGCGTGCGTCGGAGCTCGTCGTCCTTACCAGCTGGCACAACCGGCGGCGGCGGCGGCGGGGAGGGGTCGAGCAGCAGCAGCCCGTCCCCGTCCGGGTCCTCCCCGTCGCCGGCGAGCAGCATGTCGGCGGCGGCGCCGGCCCGCTCCTTGTCGCGGCGGCGCATCTCGAGGAAGAGCGCGAGCTCCTCGTCCTTCTCCCGGATGACGGCCCCCAACGTCCTCCCCCCGCCGCCACCGTCCGCCATGGCCACCCGGTGCATCGCTCGATCCGCCCCCCGCGCGCGTCACCCCGCCGCCCGCCGCATTGCCCCGGCCAGATCTAGCGCGAGCGCGCCTTGCCCGCGTGGGTGGCCTCGGTGGAGGGCGGGCTGGATTGCCTGCGTGGGCGCGCCCGTGAGCGAGCGAGAGGAGAGGAGAGGAGGGGAGGAGCAGCAGTGGGAGTGAAGCGAACGGCAGAGCGAAGGGAAAGGTCTCTGCTTTGCTTTCAGGTGAGAGTTAAGGAGGCTTTGTGGATTTGAATTTGGTTTGGACGTTGGGGTTAATTAATTAGCGGCCTCACTCGGCCGGGACCGTTTGAAATCCGTTTGTGTTTTTCGAAATAAAATAGCTGAGGGGGCCTGGACTGTTGCGTTCAATCTGGTCCATGGAGAGGTAAATGCTATGTGCACACCGTCGCCTTCACTGGCCCTGTTTGGATACTCTAGCTTAGCTAGATGTTAGAGTTAGTTTCTACTAGCTCATGACTAACCATGAACTAACTCTGGCCATAGAGGTGTTTGGATGACAGGGTTAGATTGACAATAAATGCATTTGATGGAGAGGGGTAAGTGTTTTTTCAGTGGGCCCCACAAAAACTAGCTCCAATTAGCACCTCTTGACGGGATAGAGAGAGAAAAATGATTTTTCAATGGGCCCCACGAGAACTAGCTCCAATTAGCACCTCTTGGGTGGGATAGTTTTTTGGGTGGGTTAGATGCAACTAGCTCCAATCTAGACCCCAACTAGCTCAAATTAACTCTAACCCATGGATCCAAACAGGGCCACAGACTGGCAGTGAAGTGAAGTCATCTCGGGTCCAGTTGTCCCAACAATCAAACTTCTACTACACATCTTGTGGCGTTGGGGGCCTGGACTGTTGTGTTCAATCTGGTCCATGGAGTAATATAGAAGTTTATGTCTTCTTTCGTTCAAAGAGTCTTTGGTTCAAAAAGGAGAAGTGGAGAAAAATCACAGGAATATGACATTTTCGCACGAAATGACGCCTTTGCGCTGGCGCGCTGCAGCGAGCGAACCATCCAAGATGTGTGGTGCTAAGGCGGCACGCATGCAGGCCCACTTAGTCTACACGTAATCTCCCCCCTTCGATTGAAGGGTGTGCCCTTCTAATTTTCGATCAAGTCTCCGCCTATTTCTCCCACCGCTCACGTGAATTTCACAGGTGGGCCCTCCCTGCTTTCCGGTATCAAGCCTCCACCTAATCTTCAAATGGAAACCGGGGAGGAGGTGCACTTTCCCAACCGGGGAAGTTGAACTTGTCAGGAAGTGAGCGCCTGGCAAGCGAGCGCGAGTTAGCTAGGACATTTTCCTCGCAAGCGAGAGAAATGAAGGAAATTTGTCTTTGTTCTCGGTTTTAGAGGGAAAATGCATGGATTGTCCTATCCATTTGGATCTTCTTTTCAAATTGCTACTCATGGAGAAAGAGACTAAGATCTTAGCATCAGTATAACATGTTAATTATACTATCTTTTACTGCGGTCTGACTTTGATTCCTGGAAACAAAACACGCAAGTCTACATTTTTTTTATGTTTTTCAATTCTCTATTTTACACATGCATTTATACCAATTCTTGCGTTTTTAGAATCTGTGAACGAAATGTGGCCTTATGGAAGGTACTTGAACCTTACCTTATGGTTTGAGCTCTGGGGAAATGCTGCGCTAAGATTGAATCAATATTTCCTGTGATGTAGTTGCCCAATTGGTTTGTGTGAGGATGAGTGGTTCTGAACCATCTGGGCTATCTTTTTTCGAGCTTAACAAATGGGGTCGTTTGCTTTAACATACCATAGTGGTTTTCATCGAGACACTACTACAAATTAGTCCAACACGAACGACGTATGCATTCTCCCTTGTGCATTCCAAGACGAGATAGATTCATCTTGCATCACGGGCATTTTCAGCTCGCTTATTCATCGAGACACTATGAAGTTGTACTATATGAGCAATAATTAATATGGTTCGGAGGGAGTGCTACAATTACCTCGCATATTTAGAGGCTAGAGGTAGAGGGTCTCGCGGACATTTTCGCATCATGTGCAACAAAAACATGTGATTTTCAGGCAAAATTGTTGCTCCAGTGTCGATTCCAGCTGTGTACCCGAACTTTTTTTTTTGTCGATCAGCTGTATATCCGAACTATGCCCACATTATTACTTTTATTACTTACAATGAACATTTTTTGGGGGGAGGGCGTACGATTAATAAGCATTGAAAACGTGCTGTGTTTTGGATAGCATAATCATTTTGCTCCGGACTCACTCTGCGTGTGGGCATGGCAATTTCAGCTTGGCCCTTCTCCAGCCTCAACACACGAGGCCGAAGGTGTCGCTATCCACTGACTGTAGGCCCACCACCCGGCGTACGCACCTATCACCGGCAGCCACGTGCCGTCCTACCGAGCGAGGCGACCGGACAACGCGAGGCCAGCCCCACGCGTGACGCACCGCACTGTCTCGTCTCGGGCCTTTTCGCACCGAAACACGTATACTACCCGTCGGCGGCGCGCGGTGGGTCGTGCCGCGTGGCCCGCCAGTCAGTGTGTGGGTTGCGGCCGGAGCCCCGTGACGCGCCACGGCGGTTGCCCTTTCCGGGACGTCAGCGCCGCGTGCGTGCTGCGCCTGATGAGATCCGTGTTTTTTTTTTTGCGAATCTGATGAGATCCGTGTTGTTACACGGTCGGATTTGTCGGGTTTGCCCCTCGTTTCAAATCGGTCACGACTGGTTCGAATGGGCACCGCTGTAATTTTTGTGTGAGAGCGGGCAATTACGGGAGATTTTAGTCTTGGGCCTCCTTCGATTCAAATGAATTCCATAGGATTTTTGAAGCGCTGGAATCTTTATGATTTTTTTATATTGGTCGTTTGATTCAAAGAAATACCGAGCCGGGCACATCTTAAGATTGAGGAAGTCACCACAGACACCTCGTAGTCAACGAGAACATCTTCTCCCATTGACCGGGCATCATTGGGAAGTCCCGAAATAAATCCAGAAAATACGAGTATCATGACTTGAGCCCTGATGGATTAGTGCCGCCACAAAGAACACAACCATCTAAGTTATGCTCAGTTCGCGAAAAGATTGTAGCCAGCGAGCAGAGTGCAGGCCGGGCCGGCAAAATCATTGACCCTATGTCGACAACGTTTTTTTTCTTTTTAATACACGTTTAACATTTTTCCAATACAAACTTGACATTTTTTAATACATGGTCAACATTTTTACTACACATATTTTTAATATTTTTTAAATGCTTGATTAACATTTTTCAAATACAAGATTAACATTTTTTAAATACATGGTCATATTTTTCGTACACATGTTTTACATTCTTTTGATTTGATCGCTTGATTAAAGTTTTCAGATAAAAAGATTAACGTTTTTTTAATACACGATCAACATTTTTTCTATGCACTTTAACATTTTCCAAACGCTTGATTAACATTTTTCAAACACTTGTTCAACATTTTTGCAAATGCTTGATTAACATTTTTATATACATGATAAAAAATTCATCATTTTATTAATACATGGTAAACATTTTTTATACACATTTAGTATTTTATAAATGCTTGATTAACATTTTTCAAATACTTGTTTAAAAAATTTCAAATGCTTTATTGACTTTTTTATATACATGATAAAAAAATTAATTATTTTTTAAACATGGCAAACCTTTTTCTATACAGATTTAATATTTCCCAAATGCTTGATTAACATCTTTCCAATACTTGTTCAACATTTTTTTCAATTCTCGATTAACATTTTTATATGCATGATAAAAAAATTCATCATCTTTTTAATAGATGACCAACAATTTTTCTATACACGTTCAAGATTTTTCCGAATGTTTGATTAACATTTGTCAAATACTTGTTCAATATTTTTCAAATATTTTTTGTAGAGTGTTTTTATAATATATATATTTAGATTATTTTAAAGTATAAAAAGTACAAAAATAAAGAAAAAAAGAGAACAGAATGCATTAAAAATATAGAAAAAAATTAGGTTGTGGCCCCGCACGTGGTGGCCGGCCCATCTCGCTTGCCCCTTCAACGAGACGGAAGCTAAACTCGCTGAATACGAGATATAGGGACGCTTTGCTTATCCTACATTGCCAGTTTACCCTCATTAATTCAAAGAATTTATAGGATATGGGAATAAAAAAGTAGAAAAAATTCCTAATTTTTTTAAGGAAAAAGGCTACTGCACGGCTTTAAATTAATGAAGCCCATATGGTAAGCTAAAACACCACACTACCACAAGCACACAACAAAGAAAGAAAAATAACCAGCATGATACAATGGTGTCGAGGCACAACAACACAACCTAGAAAATAACAAGCCAACATCGATTGGAAAAGAAGAACCACTTGGGGACTTCTAAAATCTCTTCCGCGAGCAACCAACCGGAGCGGAGAATGAAGCCAACTTGAGAAGGGGACAAGCCGACATGGGAAGCCATGCCATCGCCAACACCTAGACCTCCACAAAGACAACACCATCTAGCTCCATCGCCTAAAGGAGCCCTCTGCTCTCTTGCCCTAAAGTGAGAGGGGGCTGAGTCGCCGTGCGATGGTTGCACTCATCACCATCAAGCCTATATGAAAACTACCGCCGAGGTCCCGCAATGTAGACTCCGAGCACCACCCCACAATCAAAACTTGTACACCTTGAGAGCGCCACCGTCAAGGCCATGGGACCATCAATACAAAGAGAAGAGGTTGTCGTCCAATACCACACCCCGACCATCAACAGGAAGAGCCTTGCCCAAGAGATAGAGCCTGCAGAAAGGGAACGACGCCATAGTGTCGCCACACTGATGTTGGGAAACGTAGTAATTTCAAAAAATTTCCTACGCACACACATGATCATGGTGATGCATAGCAACGAGAGGGGAGAGTGTCCACGTACCCTCGTAGACCAAAAGCGGAAACGTTAGCACAACGCGGTTGATGTAGTCGTACGTCTTCACGATCCGACCGATCCAAGTACCGAACATACGGCACCTCCGAGTTCAGCACATGTTCAGCTCGATGACGTCCCGCGAACTCCGATCCAGCAGAGCTTCACGGGAGAGTTCCGTCAGCAAGACGGCGCGGTGACGGTGATAATGTTGCTACCGACGCAGGGCTTCGTCTAAGCACCGCTGCGATATGACCGAGGTGGAATATGGTGGAGGGGGGCACCGCACACGGCTGGAATAGATCAACAGATCAACTTGTGTGTCCATGGGGTGCCCCCTGCGCCCGTATATAAAGGAGGAGGGAGAGGCCGGCCCTAGAGGGGGGCGCGCCAAGTGTGGGGAGTCCTACTAGGACTCCCAAGTCCTAGTAGGATTCCCCTTTCCTTCCCAGAGTAGGAGAGAAGGAAAGAGGGGGAGAGGGAGAAGGAAAAGGGGGCTGCACCCCTTGTCCAATTCGGACCAGAGGGGGGGGGGCGCCTCCTTCCTTTTGGCCTCTCTCCTCTATTCCCGTATGGCCCAATAAGGCCCAATACTTCTCCCGGTGAATTCCCGTAACTCCCCGGTACTCCGAAAATACCCGAATCACTCGGAACCTTTTCGATGTCCGAATATAGTCGTCCAATATATCGATCTTTACGTCTCGACCCTTTCGAGACTCCTCGTCATGTCCCCGATCTCATCCGGGACTCTGAACTACCTTCGGTACATCAAATTACATAAATCATAATACAAATCGTCACCGAACTTTAAGCGTGCGGACCCTACGGGTTCGAGAACTATGTAGACATGACCGAGACACTTCTCCGGTCAATAACCAATAGCGGAACCTGGATGCTCATATTGGCTCCCACATATTCTACGAAGATCTTTATCGGTCAAACCGCATAACAACATACGTTGTTCCCTTTGTCATCGGTATGTTACTTGCCCGAGATTCGATTGTCGGTATCTTCAATACCTAGTTCAATCTCGTTACCTAGGAAACATAACCATCTTTGATCAACAAGCTAGTCAAGTAGAGGCATACTAGTGACACTCTGTTTGTCTATGTATTCACACATGTATTATGTTTCCGGTTAATACAATTTTAGCATGAATAATAAACATTTATCATGATATAAGAAAATAAATAATAACTTTATTATTGCCTCTAGGGCATATTTCCTTCAGTCTCCCACTTGCACTAGAGTGAATAATCTAGTTCACATCATCATGTGATTTAACACCAATATTCACATCTGTATGTGATTAACACCCATAGTTCACATCGTCATGTGACCAACACCCAAAGGATTTACTAGAGTCAGTAATCTGTTCACATCGCCATGTGATTAACACCCAAAGAGTACTAAGGTGTGATCATGTTTTGCTTGTGAAAGAGGCTTAGTCAACGGGTCTGCGACATTCAGATCCGTATGTATCTTACAAATCTCTATGTCTCCCACCTAGACTTGATCCCGGATGGAGTTGAAGCGTCTCTTGATGTGCTTGGTTCTCTTGTGAAATCTGGATTCCTTTGCTAAGGCAATTGCACCAGTATTGTCACAAAAGATTTTCATTGGTCCCGATGCACTAGGTATGACACCTAGATCGGATATGAACTCCTTCATCCAGACTCCTTCATTCGCTGCTTCCGAAGCAGCTATGTACTCCGCTTCACACGTAGATCCCGTCACGACGCTTTGTTTAGAGCTGCCCCAACTGACAGCTCCACCGTTCAATATAAACACGTATCCGGTTTGCGATTTAGAATCGTCCGGATCAGTGTCAAAGCTTGCATCAACGTAACCATTTACGATGAGCTCTTTGTCACCTCCATAAACGAGAAACATATCCTTAGTCCTTTTCAGGTATTTCAGGATGTTCTTGACCGCTGTCCAGTGATCTACTCCTGGATTACTTTGGTACATCCCTGCTAAACTAATAGCAAGGCACACATCAGGTCTGGTACACAGCATTGCATACATGATAGAGCCTATGGCTGAAGCATAGGGAACATCTTTCATCTTCTCTCTATCTTCTGCAGTGGTCGGGCATTGAGTCTTACTCAACTTCACACCTTGTAACACAGGCAAGAACCCTTTCTTTGCTTGATCCATTTTGAACTTCTTCAAAACTTTGTCAAGGTATGTACTTTGTGAAAGTCCAATTAAGCGTCTTGATCTATCTCTATAGATCTTAATGCCCAATATATAAGCAGCTTCACCGAGGTCCTTCATTGAAAAACTCTTGTTCAAATATCCCTTTATGCTATCCAGAAATTCTATATCATTTCCAATCAACAATATGTCATCCACATATAATATCAGAAATGCTACAGAGCTCCCACTCACTTTCTTGTAAATACAGGCTTCTCCAAAAGTCTGTATAAAACCGTATGCTTTGATCACACTATCAAAACATTTATTCCAACTCCGAGATGCTTGCACCAGTCCATAAATGGATCGCTGGAGCTTACACACTTTGTTAGCGCCCTTTGGATCGATAAAACCTTCAGGTTGCATCATATACAACTCTTCTTCCAGAAATCCATTCAGGAATGCAGTCTTCACATCCATTTGCCAAATTTCATAATCATAAAATGCGGCAATTGCTAACATGATTCGGACGGACTTAAGCATCGCTACGGGTGAGAAGGTCTCATCGTAGTCAACCCCTTGAACTTGTCGAAAACCTTCCGCAACAAGTTGAGCTTTGTAGACAGTAACATTACCGTCAGCGTCTGTCTTCTTCTTGAAGATCCATTTATTCTCGATGGCTTGCCGATCATCGCGCAAGTCAACCAAAGTCCACACTTTGTTCTCATACATGGATCCCATCTCAGATTTCATGGCCTCAAGCCATTTTGCGGAATCTGGGCTCATCATCGCTTCCTCATAGTTCGTAAGTTCACCATGGTCTAGTATCATGACTTCTAGAATAGGATTACCATACCACACTGGTGTGGACCGTACCCTGGAAGACCTACGAGTTTCTGTAATAACTTGATCTAAAGTTTCATGATCATCATCATTAACTTCCTCACTAATTGGTGTAGGAATCACTGGAACTGATTTCTGTGATGAACTACCTTCCAATTCGGGAGAAGGTACAATTACCTCATCAAGTTCTACTTTCCTCCCACTCACTTCTTTTGAGAGAAACTCCTTCTCTAGAAAGGATACATCTTAGCAACGAATATTTTGCCTTCGGATCTGTGATAGAAGGTGTACCCAGCAGTTTTCTTTGGGTATTCTATGAAGACACACTTCTCCGATTTGGGTTCGAGCTTATCAGGTTGAAACTTTTTCACATAAGCATCACAGCCCCAAACTTTAAGAAACGATAACTTTGGTTTCTTGCCAAACCACAGTTCATAAGGCGTCGTCTCAACGGATTTTGACGGTGCCCTATTTAAAGTGAATGCAACTGTCTCTAATGTATAACCCCAAAACGATAGTGATAAATCGGTAAGATACATCATAGATCGCACCATATCCAATAAAGTGCGGTTACGACATTTTGGACACACCATTACGCTGTGGTGTTCCGGGTGGCGTGAGTTGCGAAACTATTCCGCATTGTTTCAAATGAAGACCAAACTCGTAACTCAAATATTCTCCTCCACGATCATATTGTAGAAACTTTATTTTCTTGTTACGATGATTTTCAACTTCACTCTGAAATTCTTTGAACTTTTCAAATGTTTCAGACTTATGTCTCATTAAGTAGATATACCCATATATGCTCAAATCATCTGTGAAGGTGAGAAAATAACGATACCCGCCGCGAGCCTCAACATTCATTGGGCCACATACATCTGTATGTATGATTTCCAACAAAACTGTTGCTCGCTCCATAGTTCCGGAGAACAGCATTTTAGTCATCTTGCCCATGAGGCATGGTTCGCAAGTACCAAGTGATTCATAATCAAGTGATTCCAAAAGTCCATCGGAATGGAGTTTCTTCATGCGCTTTACACCAATATGACCTAAACGGCAGTGCCACAAATAAGTTGCACTATCATTATTAACTTTGCATCTTTTGGCTTCAATATTATGAATATGTGTATCACTACGATCGAGATCCAACAAACTATTTTCATTGGGTGTATGACCATCGAAGATTTTATTCATGTAAACAGAACAACAATTATTCTCTGACTTTAAATGAATAACCGTATTGCAATAAACATGATCAAATCATATTTATGCTCAACGCAAACACCAAATAACACTTATTTAGGTTCAACACTAATCTCAAAAGTATAAGGAGTGTGCGATGATGATTACATCAATCTTGGAACCACTTCCAACACATCGTCACTTCACCCTTAACTAGTCTCTGTTTATTTTTCAACTCCCGTTTCGAGTTACTACACTTAGCAACTGAACCAGTATCAAATACCGAGGGGTTGCTATAAACACTAGTAAAATACACATCAATAACATGTATATCAAATATACTTTTGTTCACTTTGCCATCCTTCTTATCCGCCAAATACTTGGGGTAGTTACGCTTCCAGTGACCAGTCCCTTTTGCAGTAGAAGCACTCAGTTTCAGGCTTAGGTCCAGACTTGGGCTTCTTCACTTGAGCAGCAACTTGCTTGCCGTTCTTCCTGAAGTTCCCCTTCTTCCCTTTGCCCTTTTCTTGAAACTAGTGGTCTTTGTCAACCATCAACACTTGATGCTCTTTCTTGATTTCTACCTTCGCCGATTTCATCATCACGAAGAGCTTGGAAATCGTTTCCGTTATCCTTTGCATATTATAGTTCATCACGAAGTTCTAGTAACTTGGTGATGGTGACTAGAGAACTCTGTCAATCACTATCTTATCTGGAAGATTAACTCCCACTTGATTCAAGTGATTGTAGTACCCAGACATTCTGAGCACATGCTCACTAATTGAGCAATTCTCCTCCATTTTTTAGGCAAAGTACTTGTCAAAGGTCTCATACCTTTCGACACGGGCATGAGTATGAAATACCAATTTCAACTCTTGGAACATCTTATATGCTCCGTGGCATTCAAAACAATTTTTGAAGTCCCGGTTCTAAGCCGTAAAGCATGGTGCACTAAATTATCAAGTAGTCATCACATCGAGCTTGCCAAACGTTCATAACGTCGGCATCTGTTCCTGCAATAGTTCTGTCACCTAGCGGTGCATCAAGGACATAATACTTCTGTGCAGCAATGAGGATAATCCTCAGATCACGGATCCAATCCGCATCATTACTACTAACATCTTTCAACTTTGCTTTCTCAAGGAACGCATTAAAATTCAACGGAACAACAGCACGGGCCATCTATCTACAACAACATAGACAAGCAAGATACTATCAGGTACTAAGTTCATGATAAATTTAAGTTCAATTAATCATATTACTTAAGAACTCCCACTTAGATAGACATCCCTCTAATCCTCTAAGTGATCATGTGATCCATATCAACTAAACCATGTCCGATCATCACGTGAGATGGAGTAGTATCAATGGTGAACATCACTATGTTGATCATATCTACTATATGATTCACGCTCGATCTTTCGATCTCAGTGTTCCGAGGCCATATCTGCATATGCTAGGCTTGTCAAGTTTAACCTGAGTATTCCGCGTGTGCAACTGTTTTGCACCCGTTGTATTTGAACGTAGAGCCTATCACACCCGATCATCACGTGGTGTCTCAGCACGAAGAACTTTCGCAACGGTGCATACTCAGGGAGAACACTTATACCTTGAAATTTAGTGAGAGATCATCTTATAATGCTACCGTCAATCAAAGCAAAATAAGATGGATAAAAGATAAACATCACATGCAATCAATATAAGTGATATGATATGGCCATCATCATCTTGTGCTTGTGATCTCCATCTCCGAAGCACCGTCATGATCACCATCATCACCGGCGCGACACCTTGATCTCCATCGTAGCATCGTTGTCGTCTCGCCAACTATTGCTTCTACGACTATCGCTACCGCTTAGTGATAAAGTAAAGCAATTACAGGGCGATTGCATTGCATACAATAAAGCAACAACCATATGGCTCCTGCCAGTTGCCGATAACTCGGTTACAAAACATGATCATCTCATACAATAAAATATAGCATCATGCCTTGACCATATCACATCACAACATGCCCTGCAAAAACAAGTTAGACGTCCTCTACTTTGTTGTTGCAAGTTTTACGTGGCTGCTACGGGCTGAGCAAGAACCGTTCTTACCTACGCATCAAAGCCACAACGATAGTTCGTCAAGTTGGTGCTGTTTTAACCTTCTCAAGGACCGAGCGTAGCCACACTCGGTTCAACTAAAGTTGGAGAAACTGACACCCGCCAGCCACCTGTGTGCAAAGCACGTTGGTAGAACCAGTCTCGCGTAAGCGTACGCGTAATGTCGGTCCGGGCCGCTTCATCCAACAATACCGCCGAACCAAAGTATGACATGCTGGTAAGCAGTATGACTTGTATCGCCCACAACTCACTTGTGTTCTACTCGTGCATATAACATCTACGCATAAAACCTGGCTCGGATGCCACTGTTGGGAAACATAGTAATTTCAAAAAATTTCCTACGCACACACAGGATCATGGTGATGCATAGCAACGAGAGGGGAGAGTGTGTCCATGTACCCTCGTAGACCGAAAGCGGAAGCGTTAGCACAACGCGGTTGATGTAGTCGTACGTCTTCATGATCCGACCGATCCAAGTACCGAACGTACGGCACCTCCGAGTTCGGCACACGTTCAGCTCGATGACGTCCCGCGAACTCCGATCCAGCAGAGCTTCACGGGAGAGTTCCGTCAACACGATGGCGTGGTGACGGTGATGATGTTGCTACCGACGCAGGGCTTCGCCTAAGCACCGCTACGATATGACCGAGGTGGAATATGGTGGAGGGGGGCACCGCACACGGCTGGAATAGATCAACAGATCAACTTGTGTGTCCATGGGGTGCCTCCTGCCCCCGTATATAAAGGAGGGAGGGAGAGGCCGGCCCTAGAGGGGGGCGCCAAGTGTGGGGAGTCTTACCAGGACTCCCAAGTCCTAGTAGGATTCCCCTTTCCTTTCCGGAGTAGGAGAGAAGGAAAGAGGGGGAGAGGGAGAAGGAAAAGGGGGCTGCACCCCTTGTCCAATTCGGACCAGAGGGGGGGGGGGGCGCCTCGTTCCTTTTGTCCTCTCTCCTCTATTCCCGTATGGCCCAATAAGGCCCAATACTTCTCCCGGTGAATTCCCGTAACTCCCCGGTACTCCGAAAATACCCGAATCACTCGGAACCTTTCCGATGTCCGAATATAGTCGTCCAATATATCGATCTTTACGTCTCGACCATTTCAAGACTCCTCGTCATGTCCCCGATCTCATCCGGGACTCCGAACTACCTTCAGTACATCAAATTACATAACTCATAATACAAATCGTCACCGAACTTTAAGCGTGCGGACCCTACGGGTTCGAGAACTATGTAGACATGACCGAGGCACTTCTCCGGTCAATAACCAATAGCAGAACCTGGATGCTCATATTGGCTCCCACATATTCTACGAAGATCTTTATCGGTCAAACCGCATAACAACATACGTTGTTCCCTTTGTCATCGGTATGTTACTTGCCCGAGATTCGATCGTCGGTATCTTCAATACCTAGTTCAATCTTGTTACCGGCAAGTCTCTTTACTCGTTCCGTAACACATCATCCCGCAACTAACTCATTAGTTACAATGCTTGCAAGGCTTATAGTGATGTGTATTACCGAGTGGGCCCAGAGATACCTCTCCGACAATCGGAGTGACAAATCCTAATCTCGAAATACGCCAACCCAACAAGTACCTTTGGAGACACCTGTAGAGCACCTTTATAATCACCCAGTTACGTTGTGATGTTTGGTAGCACACAAAGTGTTCCTCCGGTAAACGGGAGTTGGATAATCTCATAGTCATAGGAACATGTATAAGTCATGAAGAAAGAAATAGCAGAATACTAAACGATCAAGTGCTAAGCTAACGGAATGGGTCAAGTAAATCACGTCATTCTCCTAATGATGTGATGCCGTTAATCAAATGACAACTCATGTCTATGGCTAGTAAACATAACCATCTTTGATCAACGAGCTAGTCAAGTAGAGGCATACTAGTGACACTCTGTTTGTCTATGTATTCACACATGTATTATGTTTCCGGTTAATACAATTTTAGCATGAATAATAAACATTTATCATGATATAAGGAAATAAATAATAACTTTATTATTGCCTCTAGGGCATATTTCCTTCAACTGACATGCCCAGAAATGAACCAAGGGTTTTCACCCAGAGCGTGGAGGAGGCCACCCAAAGTGACGCCTCCAATTAGGTGAACAACACTCGAGAGTGTTGCCTGAAGGAAATATGCCCTAGAGGCAATAATAAAGTTGTTATTTTATATTTCCTTATATCATGATAGATGTTTATTATTCATGATAGAATTGTATTAACCGAAAACCTGATACATGTGTGGATACATAGACAAAACACTGTGTCCCTAGAATGCCTCTACTTGACTAGCTCGTTAATCAAAGATGGTTAAGTTTCCTAGCCATAGACATGTGTTGTTATTTGATGAACGGGATCACATCATTAGGAGAATGATGTGATGGACAAGACCCATTGTTAGCTTAGCATAATGATCGTTCAGTTTTATTGCTATTGCTTTCTTCATGTCAAATACATATTCCTCCGACTATGAGATTATGCAACTCCCGGATACTGGAGGAATGCCTTGTGTGCTATCATACGTCGCAACGTAACTAGGTGATCATAAAGATGCTCTACAGCTATTTCTGAAGGTGTTTTTTGGGTTGGCATAGATCAAGATTAGGATTTGTCACTCCGAGTATCGGAGAGGTATCTCTGGGCCCTCTCGGTAATGCACATCATAAGAAGCCTTGCAAGCAATGTGACTAATGAGTTAGTTGCAGGATGATGCATTACGGAACGAGTAAAGAGACTTGCCGGTAACGATATTGAACGGTATGAAGATACCGACGATCGAATCCCGGGCAAGTAACATACCGATGACAAAGGGAATAACGTATGTTGTCATAACGGTTCGACCGATAAAGATCTTCGTAGAACATGTGGGAGACAATATGAGCATCTAGGTTCAGCTATTGGTTATTGACCAGAGAGGTGTCTCGGTCATGTCTACATAGTTCTCGAACCCGCAGGGTCGCACACTTAACATTCGTTGACGCTAGAGTACTATTGTGATATTTGATGAGTGGTAACCAAATGTTGTTCGGAGTCCCGGATGAGATCCCGGATGTCACGAGGAGTCTCGGAATGGTCGATAGGTAAAGATTTATATATAGGAAGTCATATTTTGGGTTTCGGAAAAAGGTGCAATTTTTTCGGTATTGTATCGGGAAGCTTCGAGAAGGTTCCGGAGGATTCCGGAGGGGTCCGAAAGTCCACAAGTGGGTTCACCACGACCCAAGGGCTAGCATGGGCTGCGGGGAGGTGCCCTGGCCTTATTGGGCTAGGCGCACCAAGTCCTCAAAAGCCCATGTGGCTAGGGAAGGCAAAAAAGGAAGGAGTCCTAGTAGGAATAGGATTGGACTTGGAGTCCAAGTCCTCTCCCCCTTAGCCGCGCCCTAGGGCTTGGAGGGGCTGTTTGCCACGCCCCTTCACCTATATATAGAGGGGAGGGGCGCCCCAAGAGGACACACCAAGCCCTTGGCGCCCCTCTCTCCCCCGTTACTCCGTAGTTCCATCGCCTCGTCTCGGCGACGCTTGGCGAAGCGCTGTCGGTGCTCCACCACCACCATCACCACCACGCCGTCGTGTTGGTTGTGATCCCATCTACTTCTCCTCTCCCGCTTGATGGATCAATAAGGAGGAGATTTCATCGAGCCGCATGTGTGCTAAACTCGGAGGTGCCATTCGTTCGACACTAGATCGATTGGATCGTGAAGAAAAGTTTGACTACACCAACCGCGTTGTGTAACGCTTCCACTTTCGGTCTACAAGGGTATGTAGACACACTCTCCCCTCTCGTTGCTATGCATCTCCTAGATAGATCTTGCGTGAGCGTAGGATTTTTTTTTTGAAATTGCATGCTACGTTCCCCAACAGTGGCATCCGAGCCAGGTCTATGCATAGATGATATGCACGAGTAGAACATAAAGAGTTGTGGGCGGTGATCGTCATACTGCTTACCACCAATGTCTTATTTTGATTTGGCAGTATTGTTGGATGAAGCGGCCTGGACCAACCTTACATGACCACATTCATGAGACCGATTACATCGACAGACATGCAACTAGTTTTGCATAAAGGTGGCTGGCGGGTGTCTGTTTCTTCAACTTTAGTTGAATCGAATTTGACTGCGGCCGGTCCTTGTTGAAGGTTAAAACAGCAAACTTGATAAATCACCATTGTGTTTTTGTGCCATAGGTAAGAACGGTTCTTGCTAGAAGCCCGTAGCAGCCACGTAAAACTTGCAACAACAAAGTAGAGGACGTCTAACTTGTTTTTTTGCAGGGCATGCTGTGATGTGATATGGTCAAGACATGATGTGATATACGTTGTTGTATGAGATGATCATGTTTTGTAAAAGTTATCGGCAACTGGCAGGAGCCTTATTGTTGTCGCTTTATTGTATGAAATGCATATGCCATGTAATTGCTTTACTTTATCACTAAGCGGTAGCGATGGTTGTAGAAGCAATAGTTGGCGAGATGACCACGAAGCTATGATGGAGATCAAGGTCTCGAGTCGGTGACGGTGGAGATCATGACGTTGCTTTGGAGATGGAGATCAAAAGCACAAGATGATGATGGTCATATCATGTCACATATTTTGATTGCATATGATGTTTATCTTTATGCATCTTATTTTGCTTAGTACGACGGTAGCATTATAAGATGATCCCTTAACTAAATTTCAAGGTATAAGTGTTCTCCCCGAGTATGCACCGTTGTGAAAGTTCTTCGTGCCGAGACACCACGTGAAGATCGGGTGTGATAGGCTCTACGTTCACATACAACGGGTGCAAGCTAGTTTTGTATATGCGGAATACTCGGGTTAAACTTGACGAGCCTAGCATGTACAGACATGGCCTCAGAACACTAGAGACCGAAAGGTCGAACGTGAATCATATACTAGATATGATCAACATAGAGATGTTCACCATTGATGACTACTTCATCTCACGTGATGATCGGACATGGTTTAGTTGATTTGGATCACGTATCATTTCGATGACTTGAGGGATGTCAATCTAAGTGGGAGTTCTTAAGTAATATGATTAATTGAACTTGAATTTATCATGAACTTAGTCCTGATAGTATTTGCAAATTATGTTGTAGATCAATAGCTCACGTTTTAGCTCCCCTATGTTTTTTGATATGTTCCTAGAGAAAACTAAGTTGAAAGATGATAGTAGCAATCATGCAGACTGGGTCTGTGATATGAGGTTTATCCTCATTACTGCACAGAAGAATTATGTCATTGACGCACCGCTAGGTGACAGACCTATTGTAGGAGCAGATGCAGACGTTATGAACATTTGGCTAGCTCAATATGATGACTACTTGATAGTTTAGTGCACCATGCTTTATGGCTTAGAACCGGGTCTTCAAAAACATTTTAAACACCATGGAGCATATAAGATGTTCCAAGAACTGAAATTAGTATTTCAGACGCATGCCCGTGTCGAGAGGTATGAGACCTCTGACAAGTACTTCGCCTAAAAGATAGAGGAGAATAGCTCAGCTAGGGAGCATGTGCTCAGAATGTCTGGGTACTACAATCGCTTGAATCAAGTGGGAGTTAATCTTCCAGATAAGATAGTGATTGACAGAGTTCTCTAGTCACTATCACCAAGTTACTGGAACTTCTTGATGAACTATAATATGCAAGGGATGACGAAAGCGATTCCCGAGCTCTTCATGATGCTGAAATCGATGAAGATAGAAATCAAGAAAAACATCAAGTGTTGATGATTAAACAAGACCACTAGTTTCAAGAAAAGGGCAAAGGGAAAGAAAGGGAACTTCAAGAAGAATGACAAGCAAGTTGTCACTCCCTTGAAGAAACCCAAAGCTGGACCTAAGCCTGAAACTGAGTGCTTCTACTGCAAAGGAAATGATCACTAGAAGCGGAACTACCCCAAATATTTGGCGGATAAGAAGGATGGCAAAGTGAACAAAGATATATTTTGATATACATGTTATTGATGTGTACCTTACTAGTGCTCGTAGTATCTCCTGGGTATTTGATACATGTTCGGTTGCTAAGATTAGTAACTCAAAACAGGAGTTGCAGAATAAATGGAGACTAGTTGAGGGTGAACGATGTGTGTTGGAAGTAATTCCAAGATTGATATGATCATCATCGCACACTCCCTATACTTTCGGGATTAGTGTTGAACCTAAATAAATGTTATTTGGTGTTTGCGTTGAGCATGAACAAGATAGGATCGTGTTTATTGCAATACAGTTATTCATTTAAGACAGAGAATAATTGTTATTCTGTTTACATGAATAAAACCTTCTATGGTCATACACCCAATATTAATGGTTTATTGAATATCGATCGTAGTGATACACATATTCATAATGTTGATGCCAAAAGATGCAAAGTTGATAATGATAGTGCAACATACTTGTGGCACTGCTGTTTAGTTCATATTGGTGTAAAGCGCATGAAGAAACTCCATGCTGATGGGCTTTTGGAATCACTTGATTATGAATTATTTGATACTTGCGAACCATGCCTCATGGAAAAGATGACTAAAACTTCGTTCTCCGGAACAATGGAGTTGGAAATAATACATACTGATATATGCGGTCCGATGAGTGTTGAGGCTCGCGGCGGGTATCGTTATTTTCTGACCTTCACAGATGATTTGAGCAGATATGGGTATATCTACTTAATGAAACACAAGTCTGAAACATTTGAAAAGTTCAAAGAATTTTAGAGTGAAGTGGAGAATCATCGTAACAAGAAAATAGAGTTTTTACGATCTGATCGCAGAGGTGAATATCTGAGTTACAGTTTGGTCTTCATTTAAAACAATGTGGAATAGTTTCACAACTCGTGCCACCTGGAACACCACAACATAATGGTGTGTCCGAACGTCGTAACCATACTTTATTAGATATGGTGCGATCTATGATGTCTCTTACCGATTTACCACTATCATTTTGGGGTTATGCATTAGAGACAGTCGTATTCACGTTAAATAGGGCACCGTATAAATCCTTTGAGATGACACCGTATGAATTGTGGTTTAGCAATAGGCCTAAGTTGTCATTTCTTAAAGTTTGGGGTTGCGATGCTTATGTAAAAAAGCTTCAGCCTGATAAGCTCGAACCCAAATCGGAGAAGTGTGTCTTCATAGGATACCCTAAGGAAACAATTGGGTACACCTTCTACCACAAATCCAAAGGCAAGTTCTTTGTTGCCAAGAATGGAACCTTTCTAGAGAAGGAGTTTCTCTCAAAAGAAGTGAGTGGAAAGAAAGTAGAACTTGATGAGGTAATTGTACCTTCTCTCAATTTGGAAAGTAGCTCATCCGAGAAATCCGTTCCCGTGATGCCTACACCAACTAGAGAGGAAGCTAATGATAATGATCATGAAACTTCAGATCAAGTTACTACTGAACCTCATAGGTCAACCAGAGCACGATCCGCACCAGAGTGGTACGGTAATCCTGTTCTGGAAGTCATGTTACTTGACCATGACTAACCTCCGAATGATGAAGAAGCTATGACGAGCCCAGATTCCAATAGATGGCTTGAGGCCATGAAATCTGAGATAAGATCCATATATGAGACCAAAGTGTGGACTTTGGTGGACTGCCCGATGATTGGCAAGCCATTGAGAATAAATGGATCTTCAAGAAGAAGACTGACGCTGATAGTAATATCACTATCTACAAAGCTCGACTTGTCGCAAAAGGTTTCCGACAAAGTTCAAGGAGCTGACTACGATGAGACTTTCTCACCCGTAGCGATGCTTAAGTCTGTCTGAATCATGTTAGCAATTGCCACATTTTATGATTATGAAATCTAGCAAATGGATGTCAAAAACTGCATTCCTTAATGGATATTAAAGAAGAGTTGTATATGATGCAACCAGAAGGTTTTGTCAATCCTAAAGGTGCTAACAAAGTGTGCGAGCTCCAGCGATCCATCTATGGACTGGTGCAAGCATCTCGGAGTTGGAATATACGCTTTGATAAGGTGATCAAAGCATATGGTTTTATACAGACTTATGGTGAAGCCTGTATTTACAAGAAAGTGAGTGGGAGCTCTGTAGCATTTCTGATATTATATGTGGATAACATATTATTGATTGGGAATGATATAGAATTTCTGGATAGCATAAAAGGATACTTGAATAAGAATTTTTCAATAAAAGACCTCGGTGAAGCTGCTTACATATTGGGCATCAAGATCTATAGAGATAGATCAAGACGCTTGATAAGACTTTAAATGAGTACATACCTTGAAAAGATTTTGAAAGAGTTCAAAATGGATCAGTCAAAGAAGGAGTTCTTGCATGTACTGTAAGGTGTGAAGTTGAGTAAAAGACTCAAAACCCGACCACGTCAGAAGATAAAGAGAGAATGAAAGTCATTCCCTATGCCTCAGCCATAGGTTCTATAAATTATGACATGCTGTGTACCAAACCTGTTGTGTACCTTGCCATGAGTTTGGCAGGGGGTACAATAGTGATCTAGGAGTAGATCACTGGACATCAGTCAAAGTTATCCTTAGTTACCTAAGAGGACTAAGATAACTGGTAGAAAATTTGCAAAATACATACGACTCTGAATATGGCAGACCCGTTGACTAAACTTCTCTCACAAGAAAAACATGATCACACCTTAGTACTCTTTGGGTGTTAATCACATAGCGATGTGAACAAGATTATTGACTCTAGTAAACCCTTTGGTTGTTGGTCACATGGCGATGTGAACTATGGGTGTTAATCACATACAGATGTGAACTATTGGTGTTAAATCACATGGCGATGTGAACTAGATTATTGACTCTAGTGCAAGTGGGAGACTGAAGGAAATATGCCCTAGAGGAAATAATAAAGTTGTTATTTTATATTTCCTTATATCATGATAAATGTTTATTATTCATGCTAGAATTGTATTAACCGAAAACTTGATACATGTGTGGATACATAGATAAAATACTGTGTCCCTAGTATGCCTCTACTTGACTAGCTCGTTAATCAAAGATGGTTAAGTTTCCTAGCCATAGACATGTGTTCTCATTTGATGAACGGGATCACATCATTAGGAGAATGATGTGATGGACAAGACCCATCCGTTAGCTTAGCATAATGATCGTTCAGTTTTATTGCTATTGCTTTGTTCATGTCAAATACATATTCCTCCGACTATGAGATTATGCAACTCCCGGATACCGGAGGAATGCCTTGTGTGCTATTGATAACCCACAAGTATAGGGGATCGCAACAGTTTTCGATGATAGAGTATTCAACCCAAATTTATTGATTTGACACAAGGGGAGCCAAAGAATATTCTCAAGTATTAGCAGTTGAGTTGTCAATTCAACCACACCTGGATAACTTAGTATCTGCAGCAAAGTATTTAGTAGCAAAGTAGTATGGAAGTAACGGTAACGGTAACAAAGGTAACAGTAGCAGTTTTGTAGTAATTGTAACAGTAGAAGCGGTAAAGTAAATAAGCAAAGCACAATATGTGAAAAGCTCGTAGGCATTGGATCAGTGATGGATAATTATGTCGGATGCGATTCCTCATGTAATAGTTATAACATAGGGTGACACAGAACTAGCTTCAGTTCATCAATGTAATGTAGGCATGTATTCCGAATATAGTCATACGTGCTTATGGAAAAGAACTTGCATGACATCTTTTGTCCTACCCTCCCGTGGCAGCGGGGTCCTAGTGGAAACTAAGGGATATTAAGGCCTCCTTTTAATAGAGTACCGGACCAAAGCATTAACACATAGTGAATACATGAACTCCTCAAACTAGGGTCATCACCGAGAAGTATCCCGATTATTGTCACTTCGGGGTTGTCGGATCATAACACATAATAGGTGACTATAGACTTGCAAGATAGGATCAAGAACTCACATATATTCATGAAAACATAATAGGTTCAGATCTAAAATCATGGCACTTGGGCCCTAGTGACAAGCATTAAGCATAGCAAAGTCACAGCAACATCAATCTCAGAACATAGTGGATACTAGGGATCAAACCCTAACAAAACTAACTTGATTACATGGTAAATCTCATCCAATCCATCACCGTCCAACAAGCCTACGATGGAATTACTCACGCACGGCGGTGAGCATCATGAAACTGGTGATGGAGGACGGTTGATGATGACGATGGTGACGAATCCCCCTCTCCGGAGCCCCGAACGGACTCCAGATCAGCCCTCCCGAGAGAGATTAGGGCTTGGCGGCGGCTCCGTATCGTAAAACGCAATGAAACTTTCTCTTTGATTTTTTCTCCGTGAAAGCAAATATATGGAGTTGGAGTTGAGGTCGGTGGACGTCCAGGGGGCCCACGAGGCAGGGGGCGCGCCCTAGGGGAGGGGGCGCGCCCCAACCCTCGTGGACAGGGTGTGGGCCCCCTGACGCTGATTCTTTCGCCAGTATTTTTTATTAATTCTGAAAAGTTGCTCCGTGGATTTTTAGGTCATTCCGAGAACTTTTATTTCTGCACAAAAATAACACCATGGCAGTTTTGCTGAAAACAGCGTCAGTCCGGGTTGGTTCCATTCAAATCATGCAAGTTATAGTCCAAAACAAGGGCAAAAGTGTTTGGAAAAGTAGATACGACGGAGACGTATCAACTCCCCCAAGCTTAAACCTTTGCTTGTCCTCAAGCAATTCAGTTGACAAACTGAAAGTGATAAAGAAAAACTTTTACAAACTCTGTTTGCTCTTGTTGTTGCAAATATGTAAAGTCAACATTCAAGTTTTCAGCAAAGATTATGAACTAACCATATTCGCAATAACACTTAGGTCTCATGTTTACTCATATCAATGGCATAATCAACTAGCGAGCAATAATAATAAATCTCGGATGACAACACTTTCTCAAAACAATCATAATATGATATAACAAGATGGTATCTCGCTAGCCCTTTCGACCGCAAAACATAAATGCAGAGCACCTTTAAAGATCAAGTACTGACTAAACATTGTAATTCATGGTAAAAGAGATCCATTCATAGTCATACCCAATATAAACTAATAATAATGCATGCAAATGACAGCGGTGCTCTCCAGCGGGTGCTTTTTGATAAGAGGGTGATGACTCAACATAAAAGTAAATAGATAGGCCCTTCGCAGAGGGAAGCAGGGATTTGTAGAGGTGCTAGAGCTCGATTTTGAAATAGAGATGAATAACATTTTGGGCGGTATACTTTCACTGTCAACATAACAACTATGAGATCTTGATATCTTCCATGCTACACACATTATAGGCGGATCCCAAACATAATGGTAATGTTTATACTCCCCCACCACCAACAAGCATCAATCCACGGCTTGCCCGAAACAACGGGTGCCTCCAACTAGCAAACATCCTGGGGGAGTTTTGTTTAATTATTTTGATTTGATTTTGAGCATGAGACTGGGCATCCCGGTGACCAGGCATTTTCTCGTGAATGAGGAGCGGAGTCCACTCCTCTTGAGAATAACCCACCTAGCATGGAAGATATAGATAACCCTAGTTGATACATGAGCTATTCGAGCATACAAAATAGAATTTCATTTGAAGGTTTGGAGTTTGGCACATACAAATTTACTTGGAATGGCAGGTAGATACCACATATAGGAAGGTATGATGGACTCATATGGAATAACTTTGGGGTTTATGGAGTTTGGATGAACAAGCAGTATTCCCGCTTAGTACAGGCGAAGGCTAGAAAGAGACTAGGAAGCGACCAACTGAGAGAGCGCAACAGTCATGAACATGCATTAAAATTAATCAACACTGAGTGCAAGCATGAGTAGGATATAATCCACCATGAACATAAATATCGTGAAGGCTATGTTGATTTTGTTTCAACTACATGCGTGAACATGTGCCAAGTCAAGTCACTCGAATCATTCAAAGGAGGATACCACCCTATCATACCACATCACAACCATTTTAATAGCATGTTGGCACGCAAGGTAAACCATTATAAGCTCCTAGCTAATTAAGCATGGCATAAGCAACTATAATCTCTAATTGTCATTGCAAACATTTTTATTCATAATAGGCTGAATCAGCAATGATGAACTAATCATATTTACAAAAACAAGAGAGGTCGAGTTCATACCAGCTTCTCTCATCTCAATCAGTCCATCATATATCGTCATTATTGCCTTTCACTTGCACGACCGAATGGTGTGTATAATAATAATAGTGCACGTGCAGTGGACTAACCTGGAATCTGCAAGCATTCAATTCAAGGGAGAAGACAAGGTAATATGGGCTCTTGGTTAAATCAACAATTATGCATATTAGATCCACTAAACATTTTCATTATGGTCTTCCCCTCTCGATCCCCAAAGGAAAGAAAAGAAATAAAACTATTTACACGGGAAAGCTCCCAACAAGCAAAAGAAGAACGAGAAATCTTTTTGGGTTTTCTTTTAATTACTATTATTATGATAACCCACAAGTATAGGGGATCAATTGTAGCCTCTTTCGATAAGTAAGAGTGTCGAACCCAACGAGGAGCTAAAGGTAGAACAAATATTCCCTCAAGTTCTATCGACCACTGATACAACTCTACGCACGCTTGACGTTCGCTTTACCTAGAACAAGTATGAAACTAGAAGTACTTTGTAGGTGTTGTTGGATAGGTTTGCAAGATAATAAAGAACACGTAAATAAAAAGTAGGGGCTGTTTAGATAAAGAAGCAATAAAGTAAATATAGCGAGTGTGGAAAAGTGGTGGTAGGAGTAGTGAAATTGTCCCTAAGCAATTGACTACTTTACTAAACCGATAGCAAGTTTTATGTGGGAGAGGCATAAGCTAACATACTTTCTCTTCTTGGATCATATGCACTTATGATTGGAACTCTAGCAAGCATCCGCAACTACTAAAGATCATTAAGGTAAAACCCAACCATAGCATTAAAGCATCAAGTCCCCTTTATCCCGTACGCCACAACCCCCTTACCCGGGTTTATGCTTCTGTCACTCAAGCAACCCACTATAAGCGAATCATGAACGTATTGCAACACCCTACATTGGGAATCCCTCACGCTTGCGCGACACGGAGGGAACAATAGGACATCAACATAACCACAAGCAAATTAAACCAATCATAGCAATTCATCAATCACCGATAGGACAACGAAAATCTACTCAGACATCATAGGATGGCAACACATCATTGGATAATAATATGAAGCATAAAGCACCATGTTTAAGTAGAGGGTACAGCGGGTTGCGGGAGAGTGGACCGCTGAATATAGAAGGGGGAAGGTGATGGAGATGTTGGTGAAGATGGCGGAGGTGTTGGTGTAGATCGCGGTGATGATGATGGCCCCCGGCAGCGCTCCGGCGCCACCGGAAGCAAGGGGGAGAGAGCCCCCCCTTCTTCTTCTTCTTCCTTGACCTTCTCCCTAGATGGGAGAAGGGTTTCCCCTCTGGTCCTTGGCTCCCATGGCATGGGAGGGGCGAGAGCCCCTCCGATATTGGATCTGTCTCTCTGTCTCTCTCTGTTTCTGCGTTCTCAGATTCTGCCCTTTCACCATTTCTTTTATATCCGGAGATCCGTAACTCCGATTGGGTTGAAACTTTCGCCCAGATTTTTCTCCGGAAATTAGCTTTCTTGCGGCAAAAGAAGAGCGTCAACCGCCTTATGGGGTGCCCATGAGGGTCAGGGGCGCGCCCCCTGCCTCGTGGCCCCCTTGGGCACCGTCTCGCGTTGGTTTTTCTTCCCAAAAATCATAAATATTCCAAAAATGATCTCCGTCCATTTTTATCCTGTTTGGACTCCGTTTGATATGGGGTTTCTGCGAAATATAAAACATGCAACAAACAGGAACTGCACTGGATCAATATGTTAGTCCCAAAAATAATAAAAAGTTGCCAAAATTATATGAAAGTTGTAGAATATTGGCATGGAACAATAAAAAATTATAGATACGACGGAGACGTATCATACTACAAGCATGGAAATTAAACTAACTAATTTTTTTTTGTTTTTTCTTAAGGTTTATCAAACACACAAGAAGAAAACTAGAAAAAGAAATTAAACTAGCATGGATAGTACAATGAAAAAATATGAGCACCAACGACTACAATGAGTGTGTGTGAACATGAATGTAATGTCGGTGAGAAATACGTACTCCCCCAAGCTTAGGCTTTTGGCCTAAGTTGGTCTATGCCCATGGATCATAGCTACTCTCTCCGGTGTACTGAGGAGTGTCATCATATTGCCACTGGCTGGCGATCTCCTCCGGATCCACTGATAATATGATGGACGATAAGGGTCAAGTGGCGGTTCCGGCTCGGGCTCTGGGGCTGATGTCTAGCCCCGGTACGCGTAAACGGCTGCCGGCAAGACAAGGTAATGGCGTGCAGTTAAATCAAACAAAGAGGGCGCAGGCAAGATAATAGTCTCACTATGTTTCTTATGAAATCTCAAATTATACAAAAGCATCTTATCATCATTTTGAACAATAAACTCATGTGCTACCATGCTCTTATAATCTAGAAAAGTAGGGGGCAACAGCTTTCCCTCTTTCTCAAAATGCCTAATAGGTATCCTGAAATGTTTAGCAAGGCGTGCAACATAAATACCTCCAAAGATGGGGCCCTTTGTACGGTTCAGGCTTAATCGTTTAGCAATAATAGCGCCCATACTAACAGAGTTATCACGAAATAAAGCATGGAACAAAATAACAATATCAGGAACACTAAGGTTTCCACAGTTTCCGCGACCAATTAAGCATTGACTAGCAAATATTGCAAAGTAGCGTAAAACAGGAAAATGTATGCTAGTAATTCTTGCATCGGAAACCTTCCTCGTTTCCCCTACAGTAATAGTATCAATAAATCCATCCACATCTTTACGATGTGGTTCATCTAATCTGCCCCCGAAAGGTATCTTGCAAACTGTGCAAAATTCATATAGTGACATCTCCCTAGCCACATCATATAAATGAAATGCTACTGAAGGAGGTGACTTCTTAGGATAAAAGTAGAAATTTTGCACGAAAATATTGGTGAGTAAGAGATACTGTTCAGCCTGGTCGTGGAGGAAGTCGGTGAGGCCCGCATTATCAGCCAAAGAATAAAAGTCATCATAAATCCCGTCTGCTCTCAAGAAATCATCACAAGGCCATTCACACGGCCGTATTTCCGCCACACGGGGGAGATTATACTTGGCCTTTTCATTCTCCTTAGCTTGCTTATCCTTAGAGTCTTGGCTAGAAGAGCCCCTCAAAAATCTCTTAATCATTTCCTGAAAATTTCTGAAATTTTTAGTAACTCAAAAAGTGAATCAAACTCAACAAAACTGATAGCAACTACTCCCACAAGTGCCTAGAGCCTATATCATGCATTAAAATTACTTGGGACCATATAAATTTGACATGCAAGCTCAAGAACAGGGTCACCTAGGCAGCAAAAATTTGCAATGAATAAAGCACTAGAACAAAAACTAATTGGACCATTGGAGGAGTCACATACCAAAGAACAATCCTCCAAAGCAGTTTTGTGAATGGAGCTTTGAGCAAGGAGATCAAAAATGAAAGCAAAGTGAGCTAGAACTCGTACTTGAGTTGGATGGTGATTTTTTGGGAGGAAGATGAAGTGTGTGGGTGCAGGAATAAGTGGAGGGGGCCACCATGGGCCCACGAGGCAGGGGGCGCGCCCTGGACCCTCGTGGTCAGGTGCCAGCTCCCCCTGCTGTGTTCTCAGTGCCAGATATTCTCAAATATTCCAGAAAAAATCATACTAAATTTGCAGGGCATTTGGAGAACTTTATTTTCGGGGTATTTTTAGTGCATGGATAATTCAGAAAACAGACAGAAAATATTATTTTTCTTTTATTTAATCTAAATAACAGAAAATAAAAAGGAGGGTACAGAAGGTTGTGCCTTCTAATTTCATCCATCTCATGATCATCAAAAGGAATCCACTAACAAGATTGATCAAGTCTTGTTAACAAACTCATTCCGAATCGCATGAAACCGGAGAAATTTCAAATAACACTAGGTTACCTCAACGGGGATATGCACATCTCCAATAATAAGAATATCATATTTCTTCTTGACAGTAGGAAGAGGAAATTCAAAACCTCCAATAATAATCGATGGAATTTTCCCAATAGAATTGATGCTATGAACTTGAGGTTGTTTCCTCGGAAAGTGTACCGTATGCTCATTACCATTAACATGAAAAGTGACGTTGCCTTTGTTGCAATCAATAACAGCCCCTGCAGTATTCAAAAAGGGTCTACCAAGGATAATCGACATACTATCGTCCTCGGGAATATCAAGAATAACAAAGTCCGTTAAGATAGTGACGTTTGCAACCACAACAGGCACATCCTCACAAATACCAACAGGTATAGCAGTTGATTTATCAGCCATTTGCAAAGATATTTCAGTAGGTGTCAACTTATTCAATTCAAGTCTACGATATAAAGAGAGAGGCATAACACTAACACCGGCTCCAAGATCACATTAAACAGTTTTAACATAGTTTCTTTTAATGGAGCATGGTATAGTTGGTACTCCTGGGTCTCCAAGTTTCTTAGGTATTCCACCCTTAAAAGTATAATTAGCAAGCATGGTGGATATTTCAGCTTCCGGTATCTTTCTTTTATTTGTAATAATATCTTTCATGTACTTAGCATAAGGATTCACTTTAAGCATATCAGTTAAGCGCATACGTAAGAAGATAGGTCTAATCATTTCAGCAAAGCGCTCAAAATCCTCATCATCCCTATTCTTGGATGGCCTACAAGGAAAAGGCATGGGTTTCTGAACCCATGGTTCTCTTTCTTACCATGCTTCCTAGCAACAAAGTCTCTCTTATCACAACGTTGATTTTTTGATTGTGGGTTATCAAGATCAAAGCAGGTTCAATCTCTACATCATTATTATTGCTAGGTTGAGCATCAACATGAACATCATCATTAACATTATCACTAGGTTCATGTTCATCACCAGATTGTGTTTCAGCATCAGAAATAGAAATATCATTGGAATTCTCAGGTGTGTAGAACAGGTTCACTAGAAGCATGCAAAGTCCTATCATTTTTCTTTTTCTTCTTTTTAGAAGGACTAGGTGCATCTAAATTATTTCTTTGAGAATCTTGCTCAATTCTCTTAGGGTGGCCTTCAGGATACAAAGGTTCCTGAGTCATTTTACCAGTTCTAGTAGCCACTCTAACAGCAAAGTCACGTTTATTATTTAATTCATCGAGCAAATCACTTTGAGCTTTAAGTACTTGTTCTGCTTGAGTGGTAACCATAGAAGCATATTTACTAATAAGTTTAAGTTCACCTTTAACTCTAGCCATATAATCACTCAAGCGTCCAATCATGTAAGCATTACTTTTTAATTCTCTACCAACATAAGCATTGAAGTTTTCTTGTCTAGCCATAAAGTCATCAAATTCATCCAAACATTGGCTAGCAAACTTAGTAGACGGGATTTCAACTTTATCCTATCTATAGAGAGAATTTACCTTTACTACATGTGTCGGGTTATCAAGACCATGTATTTCTTCAACAGGAGGTAAATTCTTAACATCTTCAGCTTTAATACCTTTTTCTTTCATAGATTTCTTTGCCTCTTGCATATCTTCAGGCCTCAGAAATAGAACACCCCTATTCTTCGGAGTTGGTTTAGGAGTGGGCTGAGGAGTTGGCTCAGGAATTGGCTCAGGAAGAGTCCAATTATTTTCAGTAGTCAACATATTATTCAATAACAATTCAGCTTGATCGACAGTTCTTTCCCTGAAAACACAACCAGCACAACTATCCAAGTGGTCCTTGGAAGCATCAGTTAGTCCATTATAAAAGATATCAAGTATTTCATTTTTCTTAAGAGGGTGATCAGGCAAAGCATTAAGTAACTGGAGAAGCCTCCCCCAAGCTTGTGGGAGACTCTCTTCTTCAATTTGCAAAAAATTATATATTTCCCTCAAGGCAGCTTGTTTCTTATGAGCAGGGAAATATTTAGCAGAGAAGTAATAAATCATATCCTGGGGACTACGCACAAAACCAGGATCAAGAGAATTAAACCAAGTTTTAGCATCACCCTTTAATGAGAACGGAAATATCTTAAGGATATAGTAGTAGCGAGATTTCTCATCATTTGTGAATAGGGTGGCTATATCATTCAATTTAGTAAGATGTGCCACAACAGTTTCAGATTCATAGCCATAAAAAGGATCAGATTCAACCAAAGTAATTATCTCAGGATCGACAGAGAATTCATAATCCTTATCAGTAACAAAGATAGGTGAAGTAGCAAAAGCAGGGTCATATTTCATTCTAGCATTCAGAGTTTTCTGTTTCAGTTTAGCTAATAACTTCTTAAGATCAGATCTATCATTGCAAGCAAGAAAATCTCTAGCAGTTTCTTCATCCATAACATAACCCTCAGGAACAACAGGCAATTCATACTTAGGGGGAGAACCTTCATCATCACTATCTTCAATAATATCAGTTTCAATAATTTCATTCTCTCTAACCCTAGCAAGTTGTTCATCAAGAAATTCACCTAATGGCACAGTAGTTTCAGGCATAGAAGTAGTTTCATCATAAGTATCATGCATAGTAGAAGTGGCATCATCAATAACATGCGACATATCAGGATTAATAGCAGAAGCAGGTTTAGGTGTCGCAGGCTTACTCATAACAGAAGGAGAATCTAGTGCAGAGCTAGATGGCAGTTCCTTACCTCCCCTCGTAGTTGAGGGATAAATCTTAGTTCTTTCATCTTTCAAGTTCTTCATAGTGACCAGCAGATATAAATCCCAAGTGACTCAAAGAATAGAGCTATGCTCCCCGGCAACGGCGCCAGAAAATAGTCTTGATAACCCACAAGTATAGGGGATCGCAACAGTTTTCGAGGGTAGAGTATTCAACCCAAATTTATTGATTCGACACAAGGGGAGCCAAAGAATATTCTCAAGTATTAGCAGTTGAGTTGTCAATTCAACCACACCTGGATAACTTAGTATCTGCAGCAAAGTATTTAGTAGCAAAGTAGTATGGAAGTAACGGTAACGGTAACAAAGGTAACAGTAGCAGTTTTGTAGTAATTGTAACAGTAGCAGCGGTAAAGTAAATAAGCAAAGCACAATATGTGAAAAGCTCGTAGGCATTGGATCAGTGATGGATAATTATGTCGGATGCGATTCCTCATGTAACGTAGGCATGTATTCCGAATATAGTCAGACGTGCTTATGGAAAAGAACTTGCATGACATCTTTTGTCCTACCCTCCCGTGGCAGCGGGGTCCTAGTGGAAACTAAGGGATATTAAGGCCTCCTTTTAATAGAGTGCCGGACCAAAGCATTAACACATAGTGAATACATGAACTCCTCAAACTACGGTCATCACCGAGAAGTATCCCGATTATTGTCACTTCGGGGTTGTCGGATCATAACACATAATAGGTGACTATAGACTTGCAAGATAGGATCAAGAACTCACATATATTCACGAAAACATAATAGGTTCAGATCTGAAATCATGGCACTCGGGCCCTAGTGACAAGCATTAAGCATAGCAAAGTCATAGCAACATCAATCTCAGAACATAGTGGATACTAGGGATCAAACCCTAACAAAACTAACTTGATTACATGGTAAATCTCATCCAACCCATCACCGTCCAGCAAGCCTACGATGGAATTACTCATGCACGGCGGTGATCATCATGAAATTGGTGATGGAGGATGGTTGATGATGACGACGGCGATGAATCCCCCTCTTTGGAGCCCCGAACGGACTCCAGATCAGCCCTCCCGAGAGAGATTAGGGCTTGGCGGCGGCTCCGTATCGTAAAACGCGATGAAACTTTCTTTCTGATTTTTTTCTCCGCGAAAGCAAATATATGGAGTTGGAGTTGAGGTCGGTGGACGTCCAGGGGGCCCACGAGACAGGGGGCGCGCCCCCATCCTCGTGGACAGGGTGTGGGCCCCCTGACGCTGATTCTTTCGCCAGTATTTTTTATTAATTCTGAAAAGTTGCTCCGTGGATTTTCAGGTCATTCCGAGAACTTTTATTTCTGCACAAAAATAACACCATGGCAATTCTGCTGAAAACAGCGTCAGTCCGGGTTAGTTCCATTCAAATCATGCAAGTTAGAGTCCAAAACAAGGGCAAAAGTGTTTGAAAAAGTAGATACGACAGAGACGTATCAGCTATCAAACGTCACAACGTAACTGGGTGATTATAAAGATGCTCTACAGGTATTTCCGAAGGTGTTTGTTGGGTTGGCATAGATCGAGATTAGGATTTGTCACTCCGAGTATCGGAGAGGTATCTCTGGGCCCTCTCGGTAATGCACATCATAAGAAGCCTTGCAAGCAATGTGACTAATGAGTTAGTTGCGGGATGATGCATTATGGAACGAGTAAAGAGACTTGCCGGTAACGAGATTGAACTAGGTATGAAGATACCGACGATCGTATCCCGGGCAAGTAACATACCGATGACAAAGGGAATAACGTATGTTGTCATAACGGTTCGACCGATAAAGATCTTCGTAGAATATGTGGGAGCCAATATGAGCATCCAGGTTCCGCTATTGGTTCTTGACCGGAGAGGTGTCTCGGTCATGTCTACATAGTTCTCGAACCCGCAGGGTCGCACACTTAACGTTCGTTGACGCTAGAGTACTATTGGGATATTTGATGAGTGGTAACCAAATGTTGTTCGGAGTCCCGAATGAGATCCCGGATGTCACGAGGAGTCCCGGAATGGTCAAGAGGTAAAGATTTATATATAGAAAGTCATATTTTGGGTTTCGGAAAAAGGTGCAGTTTTTTCGGTATTGTACCGGGAAGGTTCCAAAAGGTTCCGGAGGATTCCGGAGGGTACGGAAGTCCACAAGTGGGTTCACCACGACCCAAGGGCTAGCATGGGCTGCAGGGAGGTGCCCTGGCCTTATTGGGCTAGGCGCACCAAGTCCTTAAAAGCCCATGTGGCTAGGGAAGGCAAAAAAGGAAGGAGTAGGAATATGATTGGACTTGGAGTCCAAGTCCTCTCCCCCTTAGCTGCGCCCTAGGGCTTGGAGGGGCTGTTTGCCACGCCCCTCCACCTATATATAGAGGGGAGGGGGCGCCCCAAGAGGACACACCAAGCCCTTGGCGCCCCTCTCTCTCCTGTTACTCCGTAGTTCCATCGCCTCGTCCCGGCGACGCTTAGTGAAGCGTTGTCGGTGCTCCACCACCACCATCACCACCACGCCGTCGTGTTGGTTGTGATCCCATCTACTTCTCCTCTCCCGCCTGATCGATCAAGAAGGAGGAGATGTCATCGAGCCGCATGTGTGCTAAACTCGGAGGTGTCGTCGGTTCGGCACTAGATCGGTTGGATCGTGAAGAAAAGTTCGACTACACCAACCGCGTTGTGAAACGCTTCCGCTTTTGGTCTACGAGGGTACGTAGACACACTCTCCCCTCTTGTTGCTATGCATCTCCTAGATAGATCTTGCGTGAGCGTAGGATTTTTTTTTGAAATTGCATGCTACGTTCCCCAACATTGCCGTCACTGACATGGCGATGACGAGCTTGGCGGCCGCCATGGCCTCGGCGTCGAACACTCTTGGCCAGCCGGCGGTGCACGATCATGCTCCAGCACAAGTAGAGGCACCATGGCCCACAACGAGGCCAACAGCACATGGACGAGGGGACGAGTGTCTGTTGGCCATCCGGCAGTGTGCGGTCGTGCAACGAACAACACGAGGACGCACGACGAGGGGCTCCATGGCTGTTGGGCCCCGATGACCTTGAGCTCGCATCCATGGCGGACCTGCCCGCTGCCACCCGAGAGCTCAAGGGGCTCCATGGCCGTCGGGAATGAGGCGAGGAAGGGTGGGGGACGTCAGACGACTGGTCGTCGTCGGCGGGGACGGTCGAAATCTGGAGCTAGTGGCGGTGGCGGTTGACGTGAAACTTCCCTCCCGCCAACATGTATCGGGGGAGTTAAAAAAATTGTTTTCAAGACTGAAAATATGGGGATGTGGTATTTTTTGGTATCGTGGAGCTAATTTTTTTGCCTTCAAGACTGGAAATATGGGGATGTGGGGGTTCGTTTTCAGGGGAGCCCGATGTTTTGCGGCATCTATTCGATGCATGTTTTGTCGACATAAACCGTAAAAGAACAATTATTTTGAGGCTTTACCCTCCTTTTTACGGGATCTGCTATAGATGCTCTAAGCAAGACTCATTCATGCAGGTCAGCGTGGTATTGGCGAGATGTGTTGCTTAGCAGCAACCCTCGCTATCTATTTCAGGGATACACGGTGATGTCTATATTATATATATGAGACTGAGATATACGGTGACATTTAGAAATATCAAATATCCAAGGGAAATATGAACTAAATGAACACAATAAAACAACAACAATATTTTCCCCATTTCCAAAATATAAGGTGCAACAGTTTTTGTGCAATTCAAATATATGTATGTTTGACCATGATTATATAGAACAGAATATCTACAATATAAAATGAATAAAATAGGAAAATGGTTTTCGTGATGGATCTAATGATACAAATTTGATATTGTACATATTGATACCTTTCTAAAACGTTGGTCAAACATGGATACGTTCAACTTTTTTATGAAAATAATACACTTTATATTTTGAAACCGAGGGAGTATATAGGTCGAGCAGCAATTGGGCACAACCGCACAAGCATGGCTCTTTCTTTCAGGCTGGTTATAACGGGGAGTATCATATATATACTAGTATCATGCATATGATACTAGTGTATGATACTACCTCTCTAATGCATAGTATCATATATTAGGCTGGTCGTAATGGCGAGTATCATATACTAGTATCATGCATATGATACTAGTGTATGATACTACATCCGTAGTGCATAGTATCATGAGTTAGTATTATAGTTAAATTCATTTATTGCCATGCATGACACATAGTAGCACACCATTTAATATGATACGGTATCATGATATGATACTCAACCCTCTCTTTCTTCATTCAATTCTATGCCACCTCATGAAATTTGCCTAGTTGACATGCTTGATAGTACCATTATGACCAGCCTTAGTATCATGTAGTACTCTATTTATTGCCATGCATGACACAAAGTAGCATAGCATTTATTATGATACGGTATCATGATATGATACTCCACCCTCTTTTTTTCATTTAATGCTATGACACCTCATCAAAATTTCCTACTCCCTCCTTCCATCTATACAGGGCCTAATGCGCTTTGCGAGGCTAACTTTGACCAAATGTTAGAGCAATAATATATGACATGCACCTTACACAAAGCACACCGTGAAATTCGTATGTGAAAGGAGCTTTCAATGATATAATTTTCATGTTATACATGTCATATACTATTAATCTTGTCAATAGTCAATGACGTTCTTGAAAAACGCATTAAGCCTTATATAGATGGAAGGAGGGAGTAGTTGGCATGCATGATACTAGCTATGATACTACTATTACGACCAGCCTCATCCAGAAGCATGCATGGATGCAAGATGAGTTGCGCGACCACTGAGGAAAGCCCCATATGTACTTTCAAAGAGAAAAAGAAAGGAAAATATAACTAACATACTTACTACTGTTCTTATAGTGTTGCCCTGTTTTCATGGCAAGAGATAATTGTCCAGGTGATTCGCAACGTGTCACCTTGTGCCAACGATCACAACACACACGTACATGAGATGCAAATTATTGCGATGTCACGTCCCATGTCCGAAGAAACCGCTAGATCCAAAGAAACTGAAGAGGCGCAGCTACCCCGTCCTCATCGGCCCTGGTGGAAGCACCAATGCCACTCATCATTGTTGGATTGATACATTGTGTTTCTAAATTACATAGAGCTTAAGAAAATATCGGTTTGTGACTTCTGTGCATCAATACTACATGAGCATAGCTATGAACCATACATGTCTATAAAGGAAGCACATAAATAAGTATTTACATTAAGAAGTATTTGCTTCTTTTAGTTAACATTGTTTTTGCCTTCCTTTGACCTACAATAAGCTCTGCTCAGAGATTATATCTGACTATTCATCCATGGATAGTAATGTTTACAGGGAAGAATTATAAACTCAATATTAGCATTAACAAAGCTAACTAAAAGGCCGTGACGCTTGGTTATTTGCTGCATGAAAATTGTTGTTAGGGAATATCAAGCCCTTGAGAAAAGCACCAAGCAGACCCAAAAGGAAAAGGAAGGATCCCCTACTTAAGAATACATAAAAGAATCAAGACGTCACCGCAATCCTTTCAGACGACGAGGACGACCCACTAGCCATAAGCCACAAATGCAACTCCTAGAAGTCTCTATTAGATCAAAGCCCACTCCGTTGTATAATCGTGCTCATGGATCCATCCAACGTATGGTTCTCCAAAGTTTTTCCTATGTAATCAGCCACTTATGACATAATCAATAAACTTGTGCATTTTCTGTTTTAAAACATACAATTCATGCATTCAACTGCCAGTAAAAAGTAATTAAACAATAAGGTAGATAGTCAAACATATAAGACAATCCTAACAGTTATAAAACCAATGGCATCAAGGCTAACCAGCTTCCTTCAACCCCTTATTCTTTTCTTGAATCTTGGTTTGAATCAAGAGCCGCGCGGGCAGCTAACTCTAAATAAAGCGCATAGATAAACGCACCAGCAAAAGCACCCATTATACCACCGCTAATCTTATCCTTCTGTAGGATCGCCCTAACTTCCTTCTCGAAAACCTCCGCCTCCTTCTCGAATGCCTCGACCTCCTTCTCATATGCCTCAGCCACTTTCTCAAATTCCTCGATCTCCTGGCTAAGAATGAAAATGAACTTGTAAACTCAAATAGATGAACAAGAAAAATACTGCAAGTGTTTAGCTTACTGCCCTACCGAAGGAGTGGGTCAACATTCGGGCCTTCCCAAGGTTTGGGATGCTTAGCCTACATGCATGCATAAAACGTTAAAGATGGTAGTGGTACCGGTGATTCCAAAAGCATATGGACATAAATAACATGCGAGAGCGACTTATCGTGGTATGGGTAGGGATTCAGCAAGGCAATATTATTCACACGTATGCATGCATTTAAGCACTGGCGGAGCTCCCCGTAGGGCAAGGTAAGGCGGCCGCCCCATCTTGATTTTCTGTACTATAAGCCTATCTAAAGTACTCCCTCCGTTCCTAAATGTAGGTCTTTCTAGAGATTTCAACAAGTGACTACATACGGAGCAAAATGAGTGAATCTATACTCTAAAATATGTCTATATACATCCGTATGTGGTTGTCCATTTCAAATCACTAAAAAGACTTATATTTAGGAACGGAGGGAGTACTTGGCATGATGGTATGATAACGGGCATACTATCGCGTGGTTGGGGATCAAAACCTTGTGCCTCCTATTAATTTTTCAGCAGCGCTCTCCCCTCTTGATATTGAGCTTTTTTGAGTTGTCCTTTCTCTGTGTGCCTTTTGCTAATAAAAGGAATAAAAAAGTGTGATGGTGTGCTGTGCTCTCTCCGTGGGCCTTTTGCTAGTAAAATGAAGAATATTGAAGTGTGGTGAACTCGGAGCCGTGACTGCTAGGACAGGATCAGCTGCGTGTAGTATTTGGAACTGTTTCATTGTAATGCTTTTTACCTAAAAAAGGTCAAATTGATTGAATTTTTCGAGCGATAAAATTCCAAGATTTTTGTCTAAAACATCAAGTATACGTAGCCACACCGTGCGAGCAAGCGCCGAACCCTCATTGTGACGCCAACAACAGGTAAGCGAACATTGGTCAGGAGCGGTGGGCATGGGCATCCGACAACTTAAGAGTTTGCCGCTAGGGCAGTGTTGAGTATGAAAAACAAATGTTGATCACACATTTAAGAATACATGGCTGCATGCATCGCCCAGATGTAGAGGCCGAGGGTATATCCTTCCTTTCTAAAAAGAAAATCCATTTAAGAATATGTTAAACATGTATAAAAAAATTCGACCATGTATTTATAAAATTGTATTATGTATAAAAAAGTTGGGTGTGAGTTATTTTTTTAATCCCAATAACCATTTTTTCCACACATAATGTATATATTTTGTATACATCAGGAACATTTTTGTTTACATGCTAATTTTTAAATATATAATTAGCTTTATAAAAACAATTATGTTTTAGTATACACATTTAACATTAAAAAAATAAATTATCAACATGTTTTCATAAGAACAAAAGAAAGATAATGAAAACCATGAAAGCTAAGAAAGAAACAAAAAAAAACGAAAAATCATAGAAAACCACCGCAAAAAAGAATGAAAACCAACGAAACTGATAAAAAACAAGAAAGGTACAAAATTAAACAAAAAAAGAAGGAATGAAAGAACTAAAAATCCAATGAAAACTGAGAAAGAACCAAAAACAAAGAAAAATAAAGTAAGAAAATGAAAAAAGATAAAGAAACAATGAAAATCGGGCATACTATCGCGTGGTTGGCATGATGGTATGATAACGGGCATACTATCGCGTGGTTGGGGATCAAAACCTTGTGCCTCCTATTAATTTTTCAGCAGCGCTCTCCCCTCTTGATATTGAGCTTTTTTGAGTTGTCCTTTCTCTGTGTGCCTTTTGCTAATAAAAGGAATAAAAAAGTGTGATGGTGTGCTGTGCTCTCTCCGTGGGCCTTTTGCTAGTAAAATGAAGAATATTGAAGTGTGGTGAACTCGGAGCCGTGACTGCTAGGACAGGATCAGCTGCGTGTAGTATTTGGAACTGTTTCATTGTAATGCTTTTTACCTAAAAAAGGTCAAATTGATTGAATTTTTCGAGCGATAAAATTCCAAGATTTTTGTCTAAAACATCAAGTATACGTAGCCACACCGTGCGAGCAAGCGCCGAACCCTCATTGTGACGCCAACAACAGGTAAGCGAACATTGGTCAGGAGCGGTGGGCATGGGCATCCGACAACTTAAGAGTTTGCCGCTAGGGCAGTGTTGAGTATGAAAAACAAATGTTGATCACACATTTAAGAATACATGGCTGCATGCATCGCCCAGATGTAGAGGCCGAGGGTATATCCTTCCTTTCTAAAAAGAAAATCCATTTAAGAATATGTTAAACATGTATAAAAAAATTCGACCATGTATTTATAAAATTGTATTATGTATAAAAAAGTTGGGTGTGAGTTATTTTTTTAATCCCAATAACCATTTTTTCCACACATAATGTATATATTTTGTATACATCAGGAACATTTTTGTTTACATGCTAATTTTTAAATATATAATTAGCTTTATAAAAACAATTATGTTTTAGTATACACATTTAACATTAAAAAAATAAATTATCAACATGTTTTCATAAGAACAAAAGAAAGATAATGAAAACCATGAAAGCTAAGAAAGAAACAAAAAAAAACGAAAAATCATAGAAAACCACCGCAAAAAAGAATGAAAACCAACGAAACTGATAAAAAACAAGAAAGGTACAAAATTAAACAAAAAAAGAAGGAATGAAAGAACTAAAAATCCAATGAAAACTGAGAAAGAACCAAAAACAAAGAAAAATAAAGTAAGAAAATGAAAAAAGATAAAGAAACAATGAAAATCGGTGAAAATGGAGAAAACCGGTGAAGAAACAAAGAAACTGAAAAGAGAAAGAAAAAGAAAAACACATCCGAATCAGCGAAGGGATTACGAGTGAGCGCGCATCGCGAACCAGTGAGCGAAAAAACAGAGAAACAGGAGGGCCAGTTGCTACTTGAGAAGTTGTTCCTTCTCGCGAGAGAAGCTTCCGGCTCGCGTGAAGCGAGATATAGCTATCATGCTCCTTCTCTCCCTATCAAACCCTTAATGAGTTTCTCCCCTGTACGATGCATTGAGGATTTGAGGGTCAAACAATCCCATAGGCAGGCGACGGCAGTGATGTAATATTGCCGGCCTAATTAGATAGGACACATACTACAACGATTCGGTTTTGAAAACCCCGTAGAAGGTTCCTTCTCTTTTTCCTTGGCTTTCTAATACATTTCTTTTTCAAATAAAGTTCAGAATCATCATATATTGTTTGGTAATTCAAAAAATATTCATGTTAAAAATATATATTCGGAATTTCAGCAAATGTACCCATTTTCAAAAATATGTTCACAAATTCAAAAAATCTTTGGTAAAAAAAAATCCTATTTCAAATTTTCTCATAAATTTAAAAATCTCAGTGAATTTTAAAAAATATATCATTTTTTTAGAAGTAGTTTAGAATTTCGAAAAATGTTCCAGTTTTTAAAATTTGTTCACAGCTGCAGAAAATGTTTGGGAATTTTAAGAAATGTTCTTGTTTTTATAAAATTAGAATAAAAAAACATTTTTATAAAAAATATCACATTTACAAAATTGTTCCCAATTTCAAATAATGTCTGGAATTTAAAAAATGGTTTGCTTTAAGAAAATTATTATAGAAAATAAAAAATGTTCACAATTTCAAAAAAGATCACTATATTAAAAATGATTTCTATTTAAAAAATCGATATTAGAAAAATCAACTGAAACAAGTTGGTACACTGTACCGGATCACTACAATGTACCAGATCAATACAGTGCATCACCGCTAAATGGCCGGTCCAGGGATGCATCCGATGCCTATTTGACGCAAAATGCGACATATAGGAGCTCTCATTCTATGTTGGCTTTACTTTTGATGTTAAATTTGATGGAGGAGAAAACCACGTTAATTAAAACGGGACCTCCTACATGCCGCAATTTACGACAAATAGTCAGCAATTCACAAAGGGGTGCAACCCCCCTCCCCCCCGTGGCCCGGCCCAACATAGCGAGAATAGTTAAAATTCCCCGAAAGAGATGCACGTGTGTGGCATTTGAAGAACATACCTCCAACTCCTAGGTGTGCATGCCCGGCCACTGGAACTAATGAACTTTGTTGACTAAATATAAAAGTACAAGAAAGCTCAAAGGGGGTCCATGGAAGGGGGGAGGGGGGCAAGTGAGAGGTGGAAGAACTACCTCCTTTTATAGGGTCCTTCAAATCCAATCGTTATGTACAAATTTACACATGCCCGGTACAACTGCTTTTTGCGGGATTCCCGTTGCAGGGCACCGAGCGGTACAACCGAAGGTGGGACCGGTAGTATCGCTGAGATGATATCAGCAGGGACAACCGGGCAACCACCGCCAAGTACCGCTCCAGCGCCCGAGCGGAGTCATCCACGAGTGGTACTGGGGGGCCGGTACTTGGTCCAGTGCAACCGCCAGGGTCATGACCGGACGGTAGTACCGCCCTAGGTCCACCGTTGCACCGGTGCGCATATGCCGCCCGGGACAACCGGCCCAGCACCGACTACTATCGTCCTGGTACCCGAAAGAAACCACCCTCGAGCGGTACTAGGTCCGGTACAAGCACCGGTATAACCTAGGTGGTCTCCCTGGGAGTGGCACGGTCCGGGCAGTACAACCGCCCGTGAACAACGGTACCACCGCAATGCCATCACCTGGGATACCACCTTGTCGGTACAACCGCCCCTGCATAGGAAAAGCTGCACTTGGTGGATAAGGAATCTCTCTCCTCGAACGAAAGGGTATATGTGGGTGCAACAAGACTGTGTACGTGCTTTGATTCACCCAGTATCTTTCGATGCAGACTCCCTCCTGATAGTACGGATTTCCTTAGGACCATAAAAACAAAAACGTTGGAAATGCCGTCTTCGATCTTTTCCGTCGGGAGGGGTGCACAGCCGTCTTGTGCCACATGATGTATACCTGTGTAGCTTAGGCACACGGTTAGTCCCCAAATTGCATTGTCATCAACACCAAAACACTTAAATGGAAATGCCCTTACATCCATCGATCATATGCATTTGACCGAATAATTTGAAGGATGTGACTGAACGCACGAACAAATGAGGGTTCCAAGCGGACAGAATTGTTGGATGGATGCGGACATACATAGGGAAGGGTGACAATTAGCCGAATCGGATTGTAGATGCTCTAAAAAACATTGAAAATGTCCTAGTAGCACTTTGAAGTTTGAACTCATTGGATGAGATCAGATGGTTTGGTTTCTTGTGGTTGAATCAACCCATCGGGTTTCAAGTCCTATACTTGGCACTGATGGTCGCATCTTTTTGATTTATTTCAAGTCTTTTAGCGATGCGCGTTCAGTGTGAGGAGACGTTCCGGTTGACTACAAAGGTGTTTGTGATGACTTTGTCAATTTGAAGATGATGTGCCGACTGAATTTTTTGAAGGCATGCGTGCTTGCATTCATAGGATATGATGAATGTATGTGCCTATGTGGGAGCTGTACCGTGTTAAAAAAACGAAAATGTTAACACCCACACGTGTGGGCGTCTGGCAACTCGCCCACACGCATGGATCCTCGTCCAACGAATTCTGCACGAATCTTGGCGCGTTTTAGCAGTTTTTGTGTGCCACGTAGGACTAAGCTGGTGTGTGGACATTCATCCAGTCGCCCACACGTCCTTTTTTCACCACACGGGGGCTGGTGTGTGGGCGTTTAGCAATTCACCCACACACTAGTTTCACGCACGCAGAGGGGGCTGGTGTGTGGGCGTTTATCACTTCGCCCACACGCCCGTCTCCTAGCCCACACCCAAAGCTGGCAGTTGCCATGTGTTTCTGCAGGTATATGGTAACTGCCCTAGCTTTGCTTGTAAGCAGATGGCAACTCTCTTTTACCCGAGTTGCCATGTGTTTTTGCATGGTACATGACAACTGCCGTAGCGTGCACGTAAGCAGATGGCAACTCTTTCTTTTACATGGCAACTGCCCTAGCGTGCTTGTGAGCACATGGCAACTCTCTCTTTTACCCGAACATGTTTTTTTGCCATGCCTTCTTGTAGCGCTACATGGCAACTGCTAGTGTTTAGTGGGTGGCAACTCTTAAAGTTTTGAAATCATGGCAACTGCAGTAGATCAGACCATACATGGCAACTGCAGTTGAGCAACCATGGCAACTGTAGTTGTCTGACATGGCAACCGAAGTTCAGCGACATGACAACTGCAGTTAAACGAACATGGATGAGGGTCTGAACCATGGCAACTGCGGGACGCGCGGTGACTGTCACGCCGGCATGCGGGACCACGAGGTACGAGGCCTGACGTACGGGGCGTGTGGGCGTTATCTATTTCACCCACACGCACGCGTGTGAGAGGGATCGGGAGAGAAAAAAAGATGTGTGGGTATTACTTTTTTTCCCACACGTAAGTGTGTGGGCTGTTCCTTTTATACACCACACAAAATGTGTGGGCAGCCCCCTAACGCCCACACGTGTGGCACTTATCGGCCGAAAAAATGTTTATACGACTATGCCTCGTCGGTAGTCGCCACCCACACAGGAGAGGTCAAACCAACTGCCAATTTCTTGCCAATGACTAAACAAACGAGAAGATCTTGGATTCAAGCGGATCCCCCAATCTTTTCTGTAGCCAGGTCACCCCATGTCTGCACACCCAGCTTCCTGGCTGCTTCCTTGTCCTGCTTCCTGCTCCTCCCGCCTCTCCAGGGCGCCCCCTTCCCGGCGACGAGGCGTGCCGCGTCTGGCCGGACCGCCGATGAGCGCCGCCTCCTGGCTCCTGCGCATCATCCTTGGGAATGCGGCTGCCGACCTGTAAAGTTTGGTACCAGGTGATTTCGGGCAAGATCCGGATTTCTTGAGCTCCTTCTTCCTAGGTCAATGCGTTCTCAAGGAAGAGACATCCGTTTCTTGGATTAGCTGTCGAAGCGGCCTTGGATTAAAGGTAGCACCAGTATTTCACTTCTTGATCTCTGTAGCGTCCGACACCAATTTCTCTGAATTTTTTGGGATACCCTGAACCAAAGGGGGTGCCTTTTTTGGGATACTCTGTACCCCCTCGCTGTTCTTGTCACGCTTACTGCCTTACATATGACTGATATGAGATTGTTCACAAGAAGTAGCCACTCTGATTTGGTTGATGTGCTAAGTTACCCTGTAGATTAGTACTCCCTCCGTTCCGAAATAGATGACCCAACTTTATACTAACTTTGTTTTAAAGTTAGTACAAAGTTGAGTCATCTATTTTGGAACAGAGGGAGTACATGTCAGAGTACAGTTTCTAGTTTCCGCTCCAATGATGTTAATTGTTACTATGTTCTATGAGCATCGATCTGTAACTGCATTGCCAAGTTGGTACTTTAGAGTAGCTTAAATTGCACTACTTTCTGCATGGATGTGATCTTGTTCCAGTGACACTACTTGTGGTGTGCTGAGTAACATATGTTCTGAACAGATTTCCGGTTCAAGTAATAGTTTCAACTAGGGCCCTCCAATCCTCTTGTAAAACAAATTTTTTTAGTACAGTCAAAATAATTGGGTGTTGCAGGAAACAGGAGTGCAGATTAGTTTTCTTTTCTGGGGTCTGGTTTTCATTTAAATTACAGCGGATAAACTGATTATCATCATTAGTGTGTTGAGCATTTGATAATAGATTTGTCCTCTATAAAAGGATTTGTGTAATAAACATGAACTTGAAAATCTTAGGGCGGATTGCATTTCTAATGCCTTAATGTTTTGTTTTGGATTGGTCTACTCAAATATGTGCAGTATGTAAAACTTCAATCTTCGGGTACAGAATGCTCAACAGGTGACGTTATTTTGGTTGTTGTGCTAGGTTACCCTGTACTCCTAGTTTCCACTCCAGTGGTGTTAATTGTTATGTTCTATGAGCATCGATCTCTAACTGCATTGCCAAGTTGGTAGTTTAGAGTACTAGCTTAGATTGCACTACTTTCCCTATGGATGTGATCTTGTTCCAGTGACACTCTGTTGTGGTGTGCTGAGTAACATATGTTCCCGACTGATTTTTGCTTCAACTAATAATTTTAACTAGGGCCCCCACCTCTTGTAAACAATTTTCTTAGTGCAGTCAAGTAATTGGGTGTTGCAGGTAAAAAAAGTGCGGATTAGTTTTTTTGTCTGGGATCTGGGTTTCATTTAAATTACAGTCGATAAATTGATTATCTTCATTAGATTTTTGAGCATTTGATTATAAGTTTGTCCTCTGTAAACGGATTTGTGTAGTAAACATGAACTTGAAAATCTTAGTGCAGTTGCATTTCTAATGCCTTAATGTTTTGTTTTGATTTGGTCCACTCAAATCTGTGCAATATGTACAAGTTCAATCTTCAGGTACAGAATACTCAACAGGTGACGTTATTTTGTTTCAGATATTCAGACAGGCTGCTACATTCCCCTGATTTCAAACACCTGATTCCATAAAGAAGTTGACGATGGACCGTGGCAAAAATATCATCCAAGATGAACCTCCAAATCTCAGCTCCAATCCTCTGTACTACCAGCCCAGTTCAGAGAATCTGCTCCTTGACATGGAAATGCAACAGCCATTTTCGGCATCCACCTTACCATTCGATCCTGCACCTTCCACCAGTATCCCACACATGGACTGGAACCCAGGTACAATGCTGGACAACCTCAGCTTTATCGAGGACAAGATCCGGCAAGCAAAGGATGTCATCCGTTCGATGATCAGCGATGGCAGTCAGTTATCGACTCAGCAGCAGCAGCAGGTCAATGCAGACCTGACATGCCTCATAGTTCAGCTCATCTCAACAGCCGGGAGCCTTCTCCCTTCACTGCAGAACTCATCCTTTCTTAGCCAGCCCCCCTGCAACAGTGCAGATGGCTAATCTTGCTGCCAGTGGCAGTGGAACTAGCTCAAGCTCCGTTCGTAACAGAGCCGTCTCTGAAGATCACAAGGAGGAAATGCATAGTCCTGACTACGAAGAGCTTTTTAAGGGGTTGACTGATTATGCTGTGGAAGTGGAAGGCATTGAAATCGGCAACAGTTTACTTGTCGACGAGCACGACACCAAGGATGGCAACGAGGTTGGCATTGGCATAGATGCAGACAGCCTACCACCAGGCACATATGAACTCTTGCAGCTGGAGGAGGACGAGATCCTGGCTCCGCAGACCCACTTCTGCGCCATCTGTGGCAAGGGCTTCAAGAGGGACGCGAACCTGCGGATGCACATGCACGGGCACGGCGACGAGTACAAGAGCCCCGCCGCGCTGGCCAAACCGCCTAGGGACGAGAGCTTGGACCACGCCGCCATTGTGAAGAGGTACTCGTGCCCGGTCGCCGGGTGCAAGAGGAACAGGCTGCACAAGGGCTTCCTGCCCCTCAAGACGATCCTGTGCGTCAAGAACCACTACAAGCGAAGCCACTGCGTGAAGAACTACACCTGCAGCCGGTGTCACGCCAAGAAATTCTCTGTCATGGCCGACCTCAAGACGCATGAGAAGCACTGCGGCCAGGTCAGGTGGGTGTGCTCCTGCGGCACGACCTTCACGAGGAAGGACAATCTGTTCACTCATGTGGGTCTGTTCAAAGGCCACACACCGCTGTTGCCGGCAGACGAGCCTGAGGCTCACACCAGGTGGCTCACGCAGGAAGCCATCAAGAACCAGCCAAGGGTAGTAGCTTGATTTGGGGTAACTCTGGTGGTGCTGGCGTGCCTTTAGGTGTCGATGGGCTGGACAGCTTCACCGAAGACTTCCTTTCGACGGAGAATTTTGGCTCCTTCAGCTTTGGTTTAGGGCAATTCGATGGGTTCCCAGAAGATAATTCTGAGGGTTCATTCATGCTGCTGCCTCCAGGGCACCACCAAAGCGCCGAAAAGAATGGAGAGAGCTAAAATTCAGACCATTCTTTTCCTGGATGGTTTCAGAGGTACTACAATCATTTATCTGTAGAATAGCACCTCCCTTTTTGTTCTTCACGGCGCTTTGTGCTTGGCTGGGAAGTTCTTACCTGAAATATTTCCCTGTGTCTTATGTACTATATACTCCCGTACTTCTACCTCAAGTTCCATTTGCATTGAGCTGTTGGTTTTCATCTTTGTAAAGTATCAGGCCACCTATTGTGAATCTGATGCAGACTCATTTAAGATTTGGGTACTTTATAACCACATTTGTAGATTTGTCTTGAAAAGTTCGCTCGTCTATATTTATGATTTTGCTGGGTTCTACATATACAATATAATTTGTAACTAGATGTGCATTTCAAATGTAGAGGCTCTTTTTTAGTGAATTATATGGAGGAGATACTGTACATTTTTCATAAAAAATAATGAAAAAAATAAACTTGATTAAGGACATGAGATTATGAACCTATATAAAAAGTTATCTGCAGAGATTTCGAACACGCAAATTGGGGAGACGTCAGAGCTTTGCTTATTGTTGGCTGACATTGAAGAGGTGATAAATTCTGTCTTGATCAGAAGCAGAATGATGTAAGTTCTTCGAGACCCTAGCACCATGTCACTGGATAATCAATGGGAGGATATATGTATAGGACAGTTCTGTGAACTAATACTGGTTTATTCAGAAAATCGTTTTGAGTATTAGTTGGGAGCTCTAAATTATGGATCACGGAATCAGCATTTCTGTATGGAGTTTGTTTTTTATATTCTTATTAAATTAGATTGCTTGCTAACCCTCCTTAGAAATTACCCAAAGTGCTGGCGGTTACCTTGGTAGTTTCAGTTGGGTCGTGAGCTCCGCATGCTGACCATGTCTGCTTCAACCTGTATATATGTTTCTCCACTGCTTGTCGACACATTACAGAACATTTTAGACAAAAATTAGGTGGACCTTCCTTCAATTCAGGAAATGCCTAACTTGTACTGATCTCATGCTTTAGGTGATCAGGTCCATTTCATTTACTTTATTTTTCATAATAAGGAAGTAACTGGCACGAACTCGTCTACAAACTAGCCAAAACACAATGAAGCACTTTACTATAGAAGTGGAAAGTTTTCATCCTGTCTGCGGGTACCCAAACAGTAGTACTTGCTTGCAAATTTACAAGAGATCATCGTTTAATGTTTCCATATTCTAAGATTGTGAAGGACAAAAACTGCCCCTCCCCAACCAAGGTCTTCTCCACGCCGCCGCCTCGGTCCCCCTCCTCTCACCCTGTTTGTCGGCCTCGTCGGCGACTAGAGGAGTCGGGACTCGCCCCTTCCGTTTTTCTTAGTTTTTGTAGGTCATTGTTTCCCCTCAGGTTCTGATTTCCCGGTGGCATCGACAAGGTGGCGACAGTGATGACACATTGAAATAAGGACTCTCCCGCCTCTCCCTACCTCGACGGACGTGGACGAAGGGACCGTGAGGGTATAGTTGCCAGATCTTTTGACTGTCTTCAGATCTTGGCAGTTTGTGTGTCAATCAGGAGAAATACTTGTTTGTCTCGTGGTGCGGCGATTTCGACATCTTCTTTCGATCTATTCAACGACATGGTTGTGTTTTTTCAACCCTGACTAGTGGTAAAGGATTATAAGTCTACGATGCATCGGGCGATGCCCCAACCGATGTTCCTTCAAAGACTACTAGATTTCGTTTCTAGCGACCAACAACGATTGTGGTCTTCAAAGCCAAGTACAACAAGGCTGTTTTTTGTAGGTGTGCCTTTCCCTGATCGTCGGTTCAGTGCAAGCCAAGCTCCGGCAGGTGACGCATAATCATAGGAAGAAGATGACCAATATGATTTTTGATGTAATTTTATTTTTTGTTGGTCGTTTTATGTCTTGTTGTCTTTCCATTCTATTGGTTGCTGTTTTTCTTGATAATTATCAGCTATAAGATACCTCCTTCTGTATATTTTCTCAAAAATAAAAAGGGCAGCAATAAAGCTCCTCAGATTTGCCACCACTTGACATGCTAGATTCATCGATGGCTGCAACCACTTGAAAATGATAGTTCGGGGTCAAATTAAAAAACTTCAAAATGATGGTACCCAGCTTATTTATCCAATATGAATGGTGCGTTAAGCGATAGATATGTGATGCATGACTTGTATGGCGGTCTTCTATTGGTAGCCTCTTGCTCTAGTCATATATGTACAGAGACTTTTAAAAGTCCAAAAAAATTAAATGTGTGCATCATTTGATGCATAGGCCGAGAGTTTGACTTTGTTTATGAAGGGAAAATAACCATCAAATCATTAGCCAAAATTTCGTTGATCTTTGTTAGGCTACTAGTTTTTCTTACATTTTTTTAGGGAACTATTTTTCTTACGTGAATGATTTACAAATTACCTTGGCATCATAGCCGGACCATAGGCCAGATAAACATGCATGGTGATCAACCCACGCACACAGGTGGAGGCCCCTACCCACATACTAACTGACTATATATATACACGAAAAGTCTAACGCCCACAAGTGTGGGCGTTTGCATCTCGCCCACACGCGTGGATCCGCGTCCGTTTGTTAGCGCACGAATCTTGGCATGTTTCTAGTGCCACGTAGGACTGGGCTGGTGTGTGGGCATTCATCTGGTCGCCCACACGGCCGTTTCACCACACGGGAGGGGCTGGTGTGTGAGCGTTCAACAGTTCGCCCACACGCCACTTTTCACTCACGCACAAGGGCTGGTGTGTGGGCATTTGCCATCTCGCCCACACGCCCGTCTCATCTCCCACACCCAAGTTGCCACTTGCCATGTGTTTTGCACTGTACATGGCAACTGCCCTAGTGTGCTTTATAAGCAGGTGGCAACTCTTTTTTTTTACCCGAACATGTCAGTTGCCATGTATTTTTGCAGGGTACACGGCAACTGCCCTAGTGTGCTTGTAAGCAGATGGCAACTCTCTTTTTTTACCCGAACATGTTGTTTTGCCATGTCTTTTTGTAGCACTACACGGCAACTGCCTAGTGTTAGTAGGTGGCAACTCCTAAGGTTTTCAAATCATGGCAACTGTAGTAAACCAGACCATACATGGCAACTGCCTAGTGGTAAACCAGACCATACATGGCAACTGCCTAGTGGTAAACCAGACCATACATGGCAACAGCCGCAATTGCCCAAAAATGGCATCTGAAACTTTTGACATTAGATGGCAACTGCAGTTGAGCAACCATGGCAACTGTAGTTGTCCGACATGGCAACCGAAGTTCAGCGACATGGCAACTGCAGTTAAACGAACATGGACGAGGGTCTGGACCATGGCAACTGCGGGACGCGCGGTGACTGTCACGCGGGGCGTGCGGGACCACAAGGTACGAGGCCTGACATACCGGGCGTGTGGGCGTTATCTATTTCGCCCACACGCACGCGTGTGAGAGGGACCGGGAGGAAAAAAAGAGGTGTGTGGGCATTACTTGTTTTGCCCACACGTAGGTGTGTGGGCTGTTTCTTCTCCATACCACACGAGGCGTGCGGCACAACCACCCGATACACCACACGTGTGGCAGTTATCGGTGTCCTATATATAAATGAATATCTAGACAAAACAAAAGACTCAATTTACAGTGCAAGTCCACAATATAAATCACCTTTATTTAGGCTACTAACCTTTCTTAGGTGAATGATTTACAAGTTGTACTAAAGGTTGTCTTAGTTAGAGCAATGCTATTTCGGTACACAAGTACAGTGTAGACATACATGACCAACATATTTTTAATCCCACAATAATATGTAAGACACACTTGGAAAAAAAAATGATAAAGCGGTGTCCCAATAATTAAGTGACAAGCTCCTCGTAAACATCTTATGTAATCTAGAATTTTTCTATTTGCGTATGTCTAATCAAAGAATAATCAAGATATTTCGTATATACCACTCAGTTATTAAGAACACACAAAGAGATATACACTATATTCACCTGCAAAGAAAGAAAGATATACACTATATTTGTGCAATAGTCACAAATAATCGGAGAAACAAGCAACTTTCTTTTTTTAATTTTTTATTTTCTAAAGTTTAAGTGGATTTGGTTTAAATATGTTAAAATTTATTATTTAACCAAATAGTGTAAAATACCATAGTATATTATTATCTATGATTACGATTTAATGAATTTTTTATATATAAGTACTAAAAATTGGTGTAAATGATTATTTATTTTGAGGGCCTAATATTTGGTTGAATGACCCCGATGTCGACAAGCTAAGGAGAAGCCAAAGAGCTGGCTAGCTTAGGTTGCTCTAAACAAGCGGCACAATGATACATTGATCAATGTGCCGTCATATTAGTACATAAATTTTTCTTGTTTATTATTATATTTGTTTTATAATTATTTCATGTATTAGATACCGCTGAACCTGTACCAACACTGTGGCCCTTACTTTTGTTCTGAAAGCACGTCAGTGTGGACTGTTCACAAACTAGTAAAGAACAAGTCTACACTTAGCCTTTTGGCCCATAGGCTATGTAGTGCCAGAAGTGAGACCCTGTCAGATGTAGCCTCGTCCTTAAAAGAGTCAGATGTAGTCTCAAATATGTTCTGATTCGTGTTCTCTGCAAACACAGATGTATAATTAGGGTCTGCATTGTTTCAAAATTTACAGAAACTGGCTTTTTTTCCTTTTCGAGATCGGATTTAACTCTCCAGCCCCATGTAAGGCGTTAAGACTTCCTCATGTTTTCTTCCCTAAGCCTAGGTTGCTTGGGAAGGCTCTCCCCTCTAGGCTTTCACTGGCGAACCCGTGGTTTCGCCTCCCTCCTCATGCCGCTCCCGCGTCCGATGGCGAGGAGGGGAATCCCGGTGCCTCCGCTTTAGTTAATAGTTTAGGTTAGAGTTTTTTAGTCCTCGCAGGCGCGGCACTCGTTGGATGGTGGCGCTTCTTCTTTGAGTTTGTCTTCTGGGCTCCAATCCTCCTCGAGTTTGTCCACATGGATGTAGTCGACGGAGCTCTGACGTAGATTCCCCGCCGTCCCCTTAGAGCGGTGACCTCGAGCCCATCCAAGGCGGAGCTGCCGTGGCCACTCGAGAGCTCGAGGGGCGGATGGTCACCGTGAATGAGGCAAGGAAGGGCGGGGTGTTGGGGAACACAATAATTTCAAAAAATTTCCTACGAACATGCAAGATCTATCTAGGTGATGCATAGCAATGAGCGGGAAAGTGTGTCCACATACCCTTGTAGACCGAAAGCGGAATCGTTTAGTAATGCGGTTGATGTAGTCGAACGTCTTCGCGATCCAACCAATCAAGTACCGAACGCACGGCACCTCCGCGATCTGCACACGTTCAGCTCGGTGACATTCCTCGAACTCTTGATCCAGCTGAGGCCGAGGGAGAGTTTCTTCAGCACGACGGCGTGGTGACGGTGATGATGAAGTTACCGGCGCAGGGCTTCGCCGAAGCACTACGACGATATGACCGAGGCGTAAAACTGTGGAGGGGGCGCCGCACATGGCTAAAGATCAACTTGTGTGTCTATGGGGTTTCCCCCTCCCCCGTATATAAAGGAGGGAGGAGGGGAGGGCCGGCCGGCCCCTAGGGCGCGCCCCAAGAGGGGAATCCTACTAGGACTCCAAGTCCTAGTAGGAATCCACCAAGAGGGAGAGAGGGCGAAGGAAGGAAGAGGGGGAAGGGAAGGAAAGGGGGGCGCTGCCCCCTTCCCCTAGTCCAATTCGGACCCAAGGGGGGAGCACGCAGCTAGCCCCTCCCGGCCCTTCCTCTCTTCCCACTAAGGCCCATAGAGGCCCATTAGTTCTCCCCGGGTTTCCGGTAACCCCTTTCGGCACTCCGGTTTTATCCGAAACTCTCAGGAACACTTCCGGTGTCCGAAGTGAAGGAAATATGCCCTAGAGGCAATAATAAAGTATTATATATTTCCTTATATCATGATAAATGTTTATTATTCATGCTAGAATTGTATTAACCGGAAACATAATACATGTGTGAATACATAGACAAACAGAGTGTCACTAGTATGCCTCTACTTGACTAGCTCGTTAATCAAAGATGGTTATGTTTCCTAGCCATAGACATGAGTTGTCATTTGATTAACGGGATCACCTCATTAGGAGAATGACGTGATTGACATGACCCATTACGTTAGCTTAGCACCCGATCGTTTAGTATGTTGCTATTGCTTTCTTCATGACTTATACATGTTCCTATGACTATGAGATTATGCAACTCCCGTTTACCGGAGGAACACTTTGTGTGCTACCAAACGTCACAACGTAACTGGGTGATTATAAAGGTGCTCTACAGGTGTCTCCAAAGGTACTTGTTGGGTTGGCGTGTTTCGAGATTAGGATTTGTCACTCCGATTGTCGGAGAGGTATCTCTAGGCCCACTCGGTAATGCACATCACTATAAGCCTTGCAAGCATTGTGACTAATGAGTTAGTTGCGGGATGATGTATTACGGAACGAGTAAAGAGACTTGCCGGTAACGAGATTGAACTAGGTATCGAGATACCGACGATCGAATCTCAGGCAAGTAACATACCGATGACAAAGGGAACAACATATGTTGTTATGCGGTCTGACCGATAAAGATCTTCGTAGAATATGTGGGAGCCAATATGGTCATCCAGGTCCCGCTATTGGTTATTGACCGGAGAGGTGTCTCGGTCATGTCTACATAGTTCTCGAACCCAAAGGGTCCGCACGCTTAAAGTTACGATGACAGTTATATTATGAGTTTATATGTTTTGATGTACCGAAGGTTGTTCGGAGTCCCGGATGTGATCACGAACATGACGAGGAGTCTCGAAATGGTCGATACATAAAGATTGATATATTGGACGACTATATTCGGACACCGGAAGTGTTCCGGAGAAGTTTCGGATTAAACCGGAGTGCCGGAGGGTTACCGGAACCCCCCGGGGAAGTATTGGGCCTTAGTGGGCCTTGAGGGGAGAGAGAGGGCAGCAGCCAGGAGGTGGCGCGCCCCCTCCCAGGAGGAGTCCTAGTTGGACTAGGAGAGGGGGGCGCAGCCCCCTTTCCCTCTCCCTCTCCCTCTCTTTCCTTCCCCCCTTCTTTTCCTAGTAGGACTAGGAAAGGGGAGTCCTACTCCTACTAGGAGGAGGACTCCCCCCTCTCTTTGGCGCGCCAAGGGCAGCCGGCCTCCCCCTTGCTCCTTTATATACGGGGCAGGGGGGCACCTCTAGACACACTTGATATACGATATTTTAGCCGTGTGCGGTGCCCCCCTCCACCATATTACACCTCGATAATACCGTTGCGGAGCTTAGGCGAAGCCCTGCATCGGTGGAACATCATCATCGTCACCACACCGTCGTGCTGACGAAACTCTCCCTCAACACTCGGCTGGATCGGAGTTCGAGGGACGTCATAGAGCTGAACGTGTGTAGAACTTGGAGGTGCCGTACGTTCGGTACTGGATCGGTCGGATCGTGAAGACGTACGACTACATCAACCACGTTGTGATAACGCTTCTGCTGTCGGTCTACGAGGGTACGTGGACAACACTCTCCCCTCTCGACGCCTCATAGGACTTTCTCACCCGTAGCGAAGCTGAAGTCCGTCCGAATCATGTTAGCAATTGCCGCATACTATGATTATGAGATATGGCAGATGGACGTCAAAACGGCATTCCTTAACGGCTTCCTTAAGGAAGAGTTGTATATGATGCAGCCGGAAGGTTTTGTCGATCCTAAGAATGCTAACAAAGTATGCAAGCTCCAACGCTCAATCTATGGGATGGTGCAAGCATCTCGGAGTTGGAACATTCGCTTTGACGAGATGATCAAAGCGTTTGGGTTTACACAGACTTATGGAGAAGCCTGTGTTTACAAGAAAGTGAGTGGGAGCTCTGTAGCATTTCTCATATTATATGTGGATGACATATTATTGATGGGAAATGATATAGAATCCTTGGAAAGTATAAAGGCCTATTTGAATAAGTGTTTTTCAATGAAGGATCTTGGAGAAGCTGCTTATATATTATGCATCAAGATCTATAGAGATAGATCAAGACGCCTCATAGGTCTTTCACAGAGTACATACCTTGACAAGATATTGAACAAGTTCAATATGGATCAGTCCAAGAAGGGGTTCTTGCCTGTGTTGCAAGGTGTGCAATTGAGCACGGCTCAATGCCCGACCACGGCAGAAGATATAGAAAAGATGAGTGTCATCCCCTATGCCTCGGCCATAGGGTCTATTATGTATGCCATGCTGTGTACCAGACCTGATGTAAACCTTGCCGTAAGTTTGGTAGGAAGGTACCAAAGTAATCTCGGCATGGAACACTGGACAGCGGTCAAGAATATCCTAAAGTACCTGAAAAGGACTAAGGATATGTTTCTCGTTTATGGAGGTGACGAAGAGCTCGTCGTAAAGGGTTACGTCGACGCTAGCTTCGACACAGATCTGGATGACTCGAAGTCACAGACCGGATACGTGTATATTTTGAATGGAGGAGCAGTAAGCTGGTGCAGTTGCAAGCAAAGCGTCGTGGCGGGATCTACATGTGAAGCGGAGTACATGGCAGCCTCGGAGGCAGCACAGGAAGCAGTCTGGATGAAGGAGTTCATTACCGACCTAGGGGTGATTCCCAATGCGTCGGGCCCGATGACTCTCTTCTGTGACAACACTGGAGCTATTTCCCTTGCGAAGGAGCCCAGGTTTCACAGGAAGACCAGGCATATCAAGCGTCGCTTCAACTCCATTCGTGAAAGTGTTCAAAATGCAGACATAGATATTTGTAAAGTACATACGGACCTGAATGTAGCAGATCCGTTGACTAAACCTCTCCCTAGAGCAAAACATGATCAACACCAGGACGCAATGGGTGTTCGATTCATCACAATGTAACTAGATTATTGACTCTAGTGCAAGTGGGAGACTGTTGGAAATATGCCCTAGAGGCAATAATAAATGGTTATTATTATATTTCTTTGTTCATGGTAATTGTCTATTATTCATGCTATAATTGTATTGTCCGGAAATCGTAATACATGTGTGAATACATAGACCACAACGTGTCCCTAGTAAGCCTCTAGTTGACTAGCTCGTTGATCAACAGATAGTCATGGTTTCCTGACTATGGACATTGGATGTCATTGATAACGGGATCACATCATTAGGAGAATGATGTGATGGACAAGACCCAATCCTAAGCATAGCATAAAAGATCGTGTAGTTTCGTTTGCTAGAGCTTTTCCAATGTCAAGTATCTTTTCCTTAGACCATGAGATCGTGCAACTCCCGGATACCGTAGGAGTGCTTTGGGTGTGCCAAACGTCACAACGTAACTGGGTGACTATAAAGGTGCACTACGGGTATCTCCGAAAGTGTCTGTTGGGTTGGCACGGATCGAGACTGGGATTTGTCACTCCGTGTGACGGAGAGGTATCTCTGGGCCCACTCGGTAATGCATCATCATAATGAGCTCAGTGTGACTAAGGCGTTAGTCACGGGATCATGCATTGCGGTACGAGTAAAGAGACTTGCCGGTAACGAGATTGAACAAGGTATTGGGATACCGACGATCGAATCTCGGGCAAGTAACATACCGATTGACAAAGGGAATTGCATACGGGATTGATTGAATCCTCGATACCGTGGTTCATCCGATGAGATCATCGTGGAACATGTGGGAGCCAACATGGGTATCCATATCCCGCTGTTGGTTATTGACCGGAGAGGCGTCTCGGTCATGTCTGCATGTCTCCCGAACCTGTAGGGTCTACACACTTAAGGTTCGGTGACGCAAGGGTTGTAGATATATGTGTATGCGGAAACCCGAAAGTTGTTCGGAGTCCCGGATGAGATCCCGGACGTCACGAGAGGTTTCGGAATGGTCCGGAGGTGAAGAATTATATATAGGAAGTCAAGTTTCGGCCACCGGGAAAGTTTCGGGGGTTACCGGTATTGTACCGGGACCACCGGAAGGGTCCCGGGGGTCCACCGGGTGGGGCCACCTATCCCGGAGGGCCCCGTGGGCTGAAGTGGGAAGGGAACCAGCCCCTAGTGGGCTGGGCGCCCCCCCATGGGCCTCCCCCCATGCGCCTAGGGTTGGGAACCCTAGGGTGGGGGGGTTTCCCACTTGCCTTGGGGGGCAAGGCACCCCCCTGGCCGCCGCCCCCCACCCTAGATGGGATCTGGCCCGTGCCCCCCCTTCCCAGGGGGCCTATATAAAGGGGGGGAGGGAGGGAGGGCAGCAACACAACAGCCTTGGGCGCCTCCCTCTCCCCCTGAAACACCTCTCTCTCTCTCTCTCGTATATGCTCGGCGAAGCCCTGCCGGCATCCCGCTACATCCACCACCACGCCGTCGTGCTGCTGGATCTCCATCAACCTCTCCTTCCCCCTTGCTGGATCAAGAAGGAGGAGACGTCGCTGCACCGTACGTGTGTTGAACGCGGAGGTGCCGTCCGTTCGGCACTCGGTCATCGGTGATTTGAATCACGACGAGTACGACTCCGTCATCCACGTTCATTGGAACGCTTCCGCTCGCGATCTACAAGGGTATGTAGATGCACTCCTTTCCCCTCGTTGCTAGTATACTCCATAGATGCATCTTGGTGAGCGTAGGAAAATTTTAAATTATGCTACGATTCCCAACAGTGGCATCATGAGCCAGGCCTATGCGTAGTTACTATGCACGAGTAGAACACAAAGAAGTTGTGGGCGTTGAGTTTGCCAATTCTTCTTGCCGCTACTAGTCTTTTCTTGTTTCGGCGGCATTGTAGGATGAAGCGGCCCGGACCGACCTTACACGTACGCTTACGTGAGACAGGTTCCACCGATTGACATGCACTAGTTGCATAAGGTGGCTAGCGGGTGTCTGTCTCTCCTACTTTAGTCGGAACGGATTCGATGAAAAGGGTCCTTATGAAGGGTAAATATAAATTGGCAAATCACGTTGTGGTCATACGTAGGTAAGAAAACGCTCTTGCTAGAAACCTACAAACCACGTAAAAACTTGCAGCAACAATTAGAGGACGTCTAACTTGTTTTTGCAGCAAGTGCTATGTGATGTGATATGGCCAGAAGATGTGATGAATGATATATGTGATGTATGAGATTGATCATATTCTTGTAATAGGAATCACGACTTGCATGTCGATGAGTATGACAACCGGCAGGAGCCATAGGAGTTGTCTTTATTATTTTGTATGACCTGCGTGTCATTGAGTAACGCCATGTAAATTACTTTACTTTGTTGCTAAACGCGTTAGCCATAGAAGTAGAAGTAATCATTGGCGTGACGACTTCATGAAGACACAATGATGGAGATCATGATGATGGAGATCATGGTGTCATGCCGATGACGAAGATGATCATGGTGCCCCAAAGATGGAGATCAAAGGAGCATAATGATATTGGCCATATCATGTCACTATTTGATTGCATGTGATGTTTATCATGTTTTTGCATCTTATTTGCTTAGAACGACGGTAGTAAGTAAGATGATCCCTTATAATAATTTCAAGAAAGTGTTCACCCTAACTGTGCACCGTTGCGAAGGTTCGTTGTTTCGAAGCACCACGTGATGATCGGGTGTGATAGATTTTAACGTTCGAATACAACGGGTGTTGACGAGCCTAGCATGTACAGACATGGCCTCGGAACACACGCAATACACTTAGGTTGACTTGACGAGCCTAGCATGTACATACATGGCCTCGGAACACGGAGGACCGAAAGGTTGAGCATGAGTCGTATAGAAGATACGATCAACATGGAGATGTTCACCGATCTTGACTAGTCCGTCTCACGTGATGATCGGACACGGCCTAGTTAACTTCGGATCATGTATCACTTAGATGACTAGAGGGATGTCTATCTGAGTGGGAGTTCATTAAATAATTTGATTAGATGAACTTAATTATCATGAACTTAGTCTAAAATCTTTACACTATGTCTTGTAGATCAAATGGCCAACGTTGTCCTCAATTTCAACGCGTTCCTAGAGAAAACCAAGCTGAAAGATGATGGCAGCAACTATACGGACTGGGTCCGGAACCTGAGGATCATCCTCATAGTAGCCAAGAAAGATTATGTCTTAGAAGCACCGCTAGGTGATGCACCAATCCCAGAGAACCAAGACGTTATGAACGCTTGGCAGCAGCGTGCTGATGATTACTCCCTCGTTCAGTGCGGCATGCTTTACAGCTTAGAACCGGGTCTCCAAAAGCGTTTTGAGAAACATGGAGCATATGAGATGTTCGAGGAGCTGAAACTGGTTTTTCAAGCTCATGCCCGGGTCGAGAGATATGAAGTCTCCGACAAGTTCTTCAGCTGTAAGATGGAGGAGAATAGTTCTGTTAGTGAGCACATACACAGAATGTCTGGGTTGCACAACCGCTTGACTCAGCTGGGAGTTAATCTCCCGGATGACGCGGTCATTGACAGAATCCTCCAGTCGCTTCCACCAAGCTACAAGAGCTTTGTGATGAACTACAATATGCAGGGGATGGAAAAGACCATTCCTGAGGTATATTCAATGCTGAAATCAGCGGAAGGGGAGATCAGAAAAGAACATCAAGTGTTGATGGTGAATAAAACCACTAAGTTCAAGAAGGGCAAGGGTAAGAAGAACTTCAAGAAGGACGGCAAGGGAGTTGCCGCGCCCGGTAAGCAAGTTACTGGGAAGAAGTGGAAGAATGGACCCAAGCCTGAAACTGAGTGCTTTTATTGCAAGGGAAGTGGTCACTGGAAGCGGAACTGCCCCAAATACTTAGCGGACAAGAAGAAGGCCGGCAACACCAAAGGTATATGTGATATACATGTAATTGATGTGTACCTTACCAGTACTCGTAGTAGCTCCTGGGTATTTGATACCGGTGCGGTTGCTCATATTTGTAACTCAAAACAGGAACTACGGAATAAACGGAGACTGGCGAAGGACGAGGTGACGATGCGCGTTGGGAATGGTTCCAAGGTCGATGTGATCGCCGTCGGCACGCTACCTCTGCATCTACCCACGGGATTAGTTTTAAACCTCAATAATTGTTATTTAGTGCCAGCTTTGAGCATGAACATTGTATCTGGATCTCGTTTAATTCGAGATGGCTACTCATTTAAATCCGAGAATAATGGTTGTTCTATTTATTTGAGAGATATGTTTTATGGTCATGCCCCACTGGTCAATGGTTTATTTTTGATGAATCTCGAACGTGATGTTACACATATTCATAGTGTGAATACCAAAAGATGTAAAGTTGATAACGATAGTCCCACATACTTGTGGCACTGCCGCCTTGGTCACATTGGTGTCAAGCACATGAAGAAGCTCCATGCAGATGGACTTTTGGAGTCTCTTGATTACGAATCATTTGACACGTGCGAACCATGCCTCATGGGTAAGATGACCAAGACTCCGTTCTCCGGAACAATGGAGCGAGCAACCAACTTATTGGAAATCATACATACCGATGTGTGCGGTCCAATGAGTGTTGAGGCTCGCGGAGGATATCGTTATGTTCTTACTCTCACTGATGACTTAAGTAGATATGGGTATGTCTACCTAATGAAACACAAGTCTGAAACCTTTGAAAAGTTCAAGGAATTTCAGAGTGAGGTTGAGAATCAACGTGACAGAAAAATAAAATTCTTACGATCAGATCGTGGTGGAGAATATTTAAGTCACGAGTTTGGTACACACTTAAGGAAATGTGGAATAGTTTCACAACTCACGCCACCTGGAACACCTCAGAGAAACGGTGTGTCCGAACGTCGTAATCGCACTCTATTGGATATGGTGCGATCTATGATGTCTCTTACCGATTTACCGCTCTCATTTTGGGGCTATGCTTTAGAGACTGCCGCATTCACTTTAAATAGGGCTCCGTCGAAATCCGTTGAGATGACACCGTATGAATTATGGTTTGGGAAGAAACCTAAGCTGTCATTTCTAAAAGTTTGGGGATGCGATGCTTATGTCAAGAAACTTCAACCTGAAAAGCTTGAACCCAAGTCGGAAAAATGCGTCTTCATAGGATACCCCAAGGAAACTATTGGGTATACCTTCTACCTTAGATCCGAAGGCAAGATCTTCGTTGCCAAGAACGGGCCCTTTCTAGAGAAGGAGTTTCTCTCGAAAGAATTGAGTGGGAGGAAAGTGGAACTTGATGAGGTGATAGTCACCCCTTCCGAACCGGAAAGTAGCGCAGCGCGGGAAAATGTTCCTGTGGTGCCTACACCGACTGGGGAGGAAGTTAATGATGATGATCATGAAGCTTCGGATCAAGTCACTGAACTTCGTAGGTCCACAAGGACACGTTCCGCACCAGAGTGGTACGGCAACCCTGTCCTGGAAATCATGTTGTTAGACAACGGTGAACCTTCGAACTATGAAGAAGCGATGGCGGGCCCGGATTCCGACAAATGGCTAGAAGCCATGAAATCCGAGATAGGATCCATGTATGAAAACGAAGTATGGACTTTGACTGACTTGCCCGATGATCGGCGAGCCATAGAAAACAAATGGATCTTTAAGAAGAAGACGGACGCAGATGGTAATGTGACCATCTACAAAGCTCGACTTGTCGCTAAGGGTTATCGACAAGTTCAAGGGGTTGACTACGATGAGACTTTCTCACCCGTAGAGAAGCTGAAGTCCGTCCGAATCATGTTAGCAATTGCCGCATACTATGATTATGAGATATGGCAGATGGGCGTCAAAACGGCATTCCTTAACGGCTTCCTTAAGGAAGAGTTGTATATGATGCAGCCAAAAGGTTTTGTCGATCCTAAGAATGCTAATAAAGTATGCAAGCTCCAGCGCTCAATCTATGGGATGGTGCAAGCATCTCAGAGTTGGAACATTCGCTTTGACGAGATGATCAAAGCGTTTGGGTTTACAAAGACTTATGGAGAAGCCTGTGTTTACAAGAAAGTGAGTGGGAACTCTGTAGCATTTCTCATATTATATGTGGATGACATATTATTGATGGGAAATGATATAGAATTCTTGGAAAGTATAAAGGCCTATTTGAATAAGTGTTTTTCAATGAAGGATCTTGGAGAAGCTGCTTATATATTAGGCATCAAGATCTATAGAGATAGATCAAGACGCCTCATAGGTCTTTCACAGAGTACATACCTTGACAAGATAGTGAAGAAGTTCAATATGGATCAGTCCAAGAAGGGGTTCTTGCCTGTGTTGCAAGGTGTGCAATTGAGCACGGCTCAATGCCCGACCACGGCAGAAGATATAGAAAAGATGAGTGTCATCCCCTATGCCTCGGCCATAGGGTCTATTATGTATGCCATGCTGTGTACCAGACCTGATGTAAACCTTGCCGTAAGTTTGGTAGGAAGGTACCAAAGTAATCCCGGCATGGAACACTGGACAGCGGTCAAGAATATCCTAAAGTACATGAAAAGGACTAAGGATATGTTTCTCGTTTATGGAGGTGACGAAGAGCTCGTCGTAAAGGGTTACGTCGACGCTAGCTTTGACACAGATCTGGATGACTCGAAGTCACAGACCAGATACGTGTATATTTTGAATGGAGGAGCAGTAAGCTGGTGCAGTTGCAAGCAAAGCGTCGTGGCGGGATCTACATGTGAAGCGGAGTACATGGCAGCCTCGGAGGCAGCACAGGAAGCAGTCTGGATGAAGGAGTTCATTACCGACCTAGGGGTGATTCCCAATGCGTCGGGCCCGATGACTCTCTTCTGTGACAACACTGGAGCTATTGCCCTTGCGAAGGAGCCCAGGTTTCACAGGAAGACCAGGCATATCAAGCGTCACTTCAACTCCATTCGTGAAAGTGTTCAAAATGGAGACATAGATATTTGTAAAGTACATACGGACCTGAATGTAGCAGATCCGTTGACTAAACCTCTCCCTAGAGCAAAACATGATCAACACCAGGACGCAATGGGTGTTCGATTCATCACAATGTAACTAGATTATTGACTCTAGTGCAAGTGGGAGACTGTTGGAAATATGCCCTAGAGGCAATAATAAATGGTTATTATTATATTTCTTTGTTCATGGTAATTGTCTATTATTCATGCTATAATTGTATTGTCCGGAAATCGTAATACATGTGTGAATACATAGACCACAACGTGTCCCTAGTAAGCCTCTAGTTGACTAGCTCGTTGATCAACAGATAGTCATGGTTTCCTGACTATGGACATTGGATGTCATTGATAACGGGATCACATCATTAGGAGAATGATGTGATGGACAAGACCCAATCCTAAGCATAGCATAAAAGATCGTGTAGTTTCGTTTGCTAGAGCTTTTCCAATGTCAAGTATCTTTTCCTTAGACCATGAGATCGTGCAACTCCCGGATACCGTAGGAGTGCTTTGGGTGTGCCAAACGTCACAACGTAACTGGGTGACTATAAAGGTGCACTACGGGTATCTCCGAAAGTGTCTGTTGGGTTGGCACGGATCGAGACTGGGATTTGTCACTCCGTGTGACGGAGAGGTATCTCTGGGCCCACTCGGTAATGCATCATCATAATGAGCTCAGTGTGACTAAGGCGTTAGTCACGGGATCATGCATTGCGGTACGAGTAAAGAGACTTGCCGGTAACGAGATTGAACAAGGTTTTGGGATACCGACGATCGAATCTCGGGCAAGTAACATACCGATTGACAAAGGGAATTGCATACGGGATTGATTGAATCCTCGACACCGTGGTTCATCCGATGAGATCATCATGGAACATGTGGGAGCCAACATGGGTATCCAGATCCCGCTGTTGGTTATTGACCGGAGAGGCGTCTCGGTCATGTCTGCATGTCTCCCGAACCCGTAGGGTCTACACACTTAAGGTTCGGTGACGCTAGGGTTGTAGAGATATGTGTATGCGGAAACCCGAAAGTTGTTCGGAGTCCCGGATGAGATCCCGGACGTCACGAGAGGTTTCGGAATGGTCCGGAGGTGAAGAATTATATATAGGAAGTCAAGTTTCGGTCACCGGGAAAGTTTCGGGGGTTACCGGTATTGTACCGGGACCACCGGAAGGGTCCCGGGGGTCCACCGGGTGGGGCCACCTATCCCGGAGGGCCCCGTGGGCTGAAGTGGGAAGGGAACCAGCCCCTAGTGGGCTGGGAGCCCCCCCATGGTCCCCCCATGCGCCTAGGGTTGGGAACCCTAGGGTGGGGGGGTTTCCCACTTGCCTTGGGGGGCAAGGCACCCCCCTGGCCGCCGCCCCCCACCCTAGATGGGATCTGGCCGGCGCCCCCCCTCCCAGGGGGCCTATATAAAGGGGGGGAGGTAGGGCAGCAACACAACAGCCTTGGGCGCCTCCCTCTCCCCCTGAAACACCTCTCTCTTCGTATATGCTCGGCGAAGCCCTGCCGGCATCCCGCTACATCCACCACCACGCCGTCGTGCTGCTGGATCTCCATCAACCTCTCCTTCCCCCTTGCTGGATCAAGAAGGAGGAGACGTCGCCGCACCGTACGTGTGTTGAACGCGGAGGTGCCGTCCGTTCGGCACTCGGTCATCGGTGATTTGAATCACGACGAGTACGACTCCGTCATCCACGTTCATTGGAACGGTTCCGCTCGCGATCTACAAGGGTATCTAGATGCACTCCTTTCCCCTCGTTGCTAGTATACTCCATAGATGCATCTTGGTGAGCGTAGGAAAATTTTAAATTATGCTACGATTCCCAACAGTAATCACTTAGATGATTAGAGGGATATCTATCTAAGTGGGAGTTCTTAAGTAATATGATTAATTGAACTTAAATTTATCATGAACTTAGTACCTGATAGTATCTTGCTTGTCTATGTTGATTGTAGATAAATGGCCCGTGCTGTTATTCCGTTGAATTTTAATGCGTTCCTTGAGAAAGCTAAGTTGAAAGATGATGGTAGCAATTACACGGACTGGGTCCATAACTTGAGGATTATCCTCATTGCTGCACAGAAGAATTACGTCCTGGAAGCACCGCTAGGTGCCAGGCCTCCTGCAAGAGCTACGCCAGAAGTTATGAACGTCTGGCAGAGCAAAGCTGATGACTACTCAATAGTTCAGTGTGCCATGCTTTACGGCTTAGAACCGGGTCTTCAACGACGTTTTGAATGTCATGGAGCATATGAGATGTTCCAGGAGTTGAAGTTAATATTTCAAGCAAATGCCCGGATTGAGAGGTATGAAGTCTCCAATAAGTTCTATAGCTGCAAGATGGAAGAGAATAGTTCTGTCAGTGAGCATATACTCAGAATGTCTGGGTATAATAATCACTTGATTCAACTGGGAGTTCAACTTCCGGATGATTGCGTCATTGACAAAATTCTTCAATCACTGCCACCAAGCTACAAGAGCTTCGTGATGAACTATAACATGCAAGGGATGGATAAGACAATTCCCGAGCTCTTCGCAATGCTAAAGGCAGCGGAGGTAGAAATCAAAAAGGAGCATCAAGTGTTGATGGTCAGTAAAACCACTAGTTTCAAGAAAAAGGGCAAAGGGAAGAAGAAAGGGAACTTCAAGAAGAACAGCAAGCAAGTTGCTGTTCAGGAGAAGAAATCCAAGTCTGCACCTAAGCCTGAACCTGAGTGCTTCTACTGTAAGCAGACTGGCCACTGGAAGCGGAACTGCCCCAAGTATTTAGCGGATAAGAAGGATGGCAAGGTTAACAAAGGTATATGTGATATACATGTTATTGATGTGTACCTTACTAATACTCGCAGTAGCACCTGGGTATTTGATACTGGTTCTGTTGCTAATATTTGCAACTCGAAACAGGGGCTACGGATTAAGCGAAGATTGGCTAAGGATGAGGTGACGATGCGCGTGGGAAATGGTTCCAAAGTCGATGTGATCGCCGTCGGCACGCTACCTCTACATCTACCTTCGGGATTAGTTTTAGACCTAAATAATTGTTATTTGGTGCCAGCGTTGAGCATGAACATTATATCTGGATCTTGTTTAATGCGAGACAGTTATTCATTTAAATCAGAGAATAATGGTTGTTCTATTTATATGAATAATATCTTTTATGGTCATGCACCCTTGAAGAGTGGTCTATTTTTTATGAATCTCGATAGTAGTGATACACATATTCATAATATCGAAGCCAAAAGATGCAGAGTTGATAATGACAGTGCAACTTATTTGTGGCACTGCCTTCTAGGTCATATCGGAGTAAAGCGCATGAATAAACTCCATACTGATGGAATTTTGGAATCACTTGATTTTGAATCACTTGGAACTTGCGAACCGTGCCTTATCGGCAAGATGACCAAAACACCGTTCTCCGGAACTATGGAGAGAGCAACAGATTTGTTGGAAATCATACATACAGATGTATGTGGTCCGATGAATATTGAGGCTCGTGGCGGATATCGTTATTTTCTCACCTTCACAGATGATTTGAGCAGATATGGGTATATCTACTTAATGAAACATAAGTCTGAAACATTTGAAAAGTTCAAAGAATTTCAGAGTGAAGTTGAAAATCATCGTAACAAGAAAATAAAATTCCTACGATCTGATCGTGGAGGAGAATATTGGAGTTACGAGTTTGGCCTACATTTGAAACAATGCGGAATAGTTTCGCAACTCACGCCACCCGGAAGACCACAGCGAAATGGTGTGTCCGAACGTTGTAATCGTACTTTATTAGATATGGTGCGATCTATGATGTCTCTTACTGATTTACCGCTATCATTTTGGGGTTATGCTTTAGAGACCGCTGCATTCACTCTAAATAGGACACCATCGAAATCCGTTGAGACGACGCCTTTTGAACTATGGTTTGGCAAGAAACCAAAGTTGTCGTATCTTAAAGTTTGGGGCTGCGATGCTTATGTGAAGAAACTTCAACCTGATAAGCTCGAACCTAAATCGGAGAAATGTGTCTTCATAGGATACCCAAAGGAGACTGGTGGGTACACCTTCTATCACAGATACGAAGGCAAGATATTCGTTGCTAAGAATGGATCCTCTCTAGAGAAGGAGTTTCTCTTGAAAGATGTGAGTGGGAGGAAAGTAGAACTTGATGAGTTAACTGTACCTGCTCCCTTATTGGAAAGTAGATCATCGCAGAAATCAGTTTCTGCGACACCTACACCAATTAGTGAGGAAGTTAATGATAATGATCATGAAACTTCAGATCAAGTTATTACTGAACCTCGTAGGTCAACTAGATCAAGATCCGCACCAGAGTGGTACGGCAATCCTGTTCTGGAGGTCATGTTACTAGACCATGACGAACCTACGAACTATGAAGAAGCGATGGTGAGCTCAGATTCCGCAAAATGGCTTGAAGCCATGAAATCCGAGATGGGATCCATGTATGAGAACAAAGTATGGACTTTGGTTGACTTGCCCGATGGTCGGCAAGCAATTGAAAATAAATGGATCTTCAAGAAGAAGACTAACGCTGATGGTAATGTTACTGTCTATAAAGCTTGACTTGTTGCGAAAGGTTTTCAACAAGTTCAAGGGATCGACTACGATGAGACCTTCTCACCCGTAGCGATGCTTAAGTCTGTCCGAATCATGTTAGCAATTTCCGCATTTTATGATTATGAAATTTGGCAAATGGATGTCAAAACTGCATTCCTGAATGGATTTCTGGAAGAAGAGTTGTATATGATGCAACCGGAAGGTTTTGTTGATCCAAAGGGAGCTAACAAAGTGTGCAAGCTCCAGCGATCCATTTATGGACTGGTGCAAGCCTCTCGGAGTTGGAATAAACGCTTTGATAGTGTGATCAAAGCATTTGGTTTTATACAGACTTTTGGAGAAGCCTGTATTTACAAGAAAGTGAGTGGGAGCTCGATAGCATTTCTGATATTATATGTGGATGACATATTACTGATTGGAAATGATATAGAATTTCTGGATAGCATAAAGGGATACTTGAATAAGAGTTTTTCAATGAAAGACCTCGGTGAAGCTGCATATATATTAGGCATTAAGATCTATAGAGATAGATCAAGACGCTTAATTGGACTTTCACAAAGCACATACCTTGACAAAGTTTTGAAGAAGTTCAAAATGGATCAAGCAAAGAAAGGGTTCTCACCTGTACTACAAGGTGTGAGATTGAGTAAGACTCAATGCCCGACCACTGCAGAAGATAGAGAGAAGATGAAAGATGTTCCCTATGCTTCAGCCATAGGCTCTATCATGTATGCAATGCTGTGTACCAGACCTGATGTGTCCCTTGCTATAAGTTTAGCAGGGAGGTACCAAAGTAATCCAGGAGTGGATCACTGGACAGCGGTCAAGAACATCCTGAAATACCTGAAAAGGACTAAGGATATGTTTCTCGTTTATGGAGGTGACAAAGAGCTCATCGTAAGGGGTTACGTTGATGCAAGCTTTGACACTGATCCGGACGATTCGAAATCGCAAACCGGATACGTATTTACATTGAACGGTGGAGCTGTCAGTTGGTGCAGTTCTAAGCAAAGTGTCGTGGCGGGATCTACGTGTGAAGTGGAATACATAGCTGCTTCGGAAGTAGCAAATGAAGGAGTCTGGATGAAGGAGTTCATATCCGATCTAGGTGTCATACCTAGTACATCGGGACCAATGAAAATCTTTTGTGATAATACTGGTGCAATTGCCTTAGCAAAGGAATCCAGATTTCACAAGAGAACCAAGCACATCAGAAGACGCTTCAATTCCATCCGGGATTTAGTCCAGGTGGGAGACATAGAAATTTGCAAGATACATACGGATCTGAATGTTGCAGACCCGTTGACTAAGCCTCTTCCACGAGCAAAACAAGATCAGCACCAAGACTCCATGGGTGTAAGAATCATTACTATGTAATCTAGATTATTGACTCTAGTGCAAGTGGGAGACTGAAGGAAATATGCCCTAGAGGCAATAATAAAGTATTATATATTTCCTTATATCATGATAAATGTTTATTATTCATGCTAGAATTGTATTAACCGGAAACATAATACATGTGTGAATACATAGACAAACAGAGTGTCACTAGTATGCCTCTACTTGACTAGCTCGTTAATCAAAGATGGTTATGTTTCCTAGCCATAGACATGCATTGTCATTTGATTAATGGGATCACCTCATTAGGAGAATGACGTGATTGACATGACCCATTACGTTAGCTTAGCACCCGATCGTTTAGTATGTTGCTATTGCTTTCTTCATGACTTATACATGTTCCTATGACTATGAGATTATGCAACTCCCGTTTACCGGAGGAACACTTTGTGTGCTACCAAACGTCACAACGTAACTGGGTGATTATAAAGGTGCTCTACAGGTGTCTCCAAAGGTACTTGTTGGGTTGGCGTATTTCGAGATTAGGATTTGTCACTCCGATTGTCGAAGAGGTATCTCTGGGCCCACTCGGTAATGCACATCACTATAAGCCTTGCAAGCATTGTGACTAATGAGTTAGTTGCGGGATGATGTATTACGGAACGAGTAAAGAGACTTGCCGGTAACGAGATTGAACTGGGTATCGAGATACCGACGATCGAATCTCGGGCAAGTAACATACCGATGACAAAGGGAACAACATATGATGTTATGCGGTCTGACCGATAAAGATCTTCGTAGCTTATGTGGGAGCCAATATGGGTATCCAGGTCCCGCTATTGGTTATTGACCGGAGAGGTGTCTCGGTCATGTCTACATAGTTCTCGAACCCAAAGGGTCCGCACGCTTAAAGTTACGATGACAGTTATATTATGAGTTTATATGTTTTGGTGTACCGAAGGTTGTTCAGAGTCCCGGATGTGATCACGGACATGATGAGGAGTCTCGAAATGGTCGAGACATAAAGATTGATATATTGGACGACTATATTCGGACACCGGAAGTGTTCCGGAGAAGTTTCGGATTAAACCGGAGTGCCGGAGGGTTACCGGAACCCCCCGGGGAAGTATTGGGCCTTAGTGGGCCTTGAGGGGAGAGAGAGGGCAGCAGCCAGGAGGTGGCGCGCCCCCTCCCAGGAGGAGTCCTAGTTGGACTAGGAGAGGGGGGCGCAGCCCCCTTTCCCTCTCCCTCTCCCTCTCTTTCCTTCCCCCTTCTTTTCCTAGTAGGACTAGGAAAGGGGAGTCCTACTCCTACTAGGAGGAGGACTCCCCCCTCTCTTTGGCGCGCCAAGGGCAGCCGGCCTCCCCCTTGCTCCTTTATATACGAGGGCAGGGGGGCACCTCTAGACACACTTGATATACGATATTTTAGCCGTGTGCGGTGCCCCCCTCCACCATATTACACCTCGATAATACCGTTGCGGAGCTTAGGCGAAGCCCTGCATCGGTGGAACATCATCATCATCACCACACCGTCGTGCTGACGAAACTCTCCCTCAACACTCCGCTGGATCGGAGTTCGAGGGACGTCATCGAGCTGAACGTGTGTAGAACTTGGAGGTGCCGTACGTTCGGTACTTGATCGGTCGGATCGTGAAGACGTACGACTACATCAACCGCGTTGTGATAACGCTTCCGCTGTCGGTCTACGAGGGTACGTGGACAACACTCTCCCCTCTCGTTGCTATGCATCACCATGATCTTGCGTGTGCGTAGGAAATTTTTGGAAATTACTACGTTCCCCAACACGAAGAACATGGTTCAATATATCAATCTTTATGTCTCGACCATTTCGAGACTCCTCTTCATGTCCGTGATCTCATCTGGGACTCCGAACAACCTTCGGTACATAAAATCACATAAACTCATAATACCAATCATCATCGAACGTTCAGCGTGCGGACCCTACGGGTTCGAGAACTATGTAGACATGACCGAGACACATCTCCGGTCAATAACCAATAGCGGAACCTGGATGATCATATTGGCTCCTACATATTCTACGAAGATCTTTATCGGTCAAACCGCACAACAACATACGTTGTTCCCTTTGTCATCGGTATTTTACTTGCCCGAGATTCGATCGTCGGTATCACCTTACCTAGTTCAATCTCGTTACCGGCAAGTCTCTTTACTTGTTCCGTACTGCATCATACCGTAACTAACTCATTAGTCACATTGCTTGCAAGGCTTATAGTTATGTGCATTATCGAGAGGGCCCAGGGATACCTCTCCGACAATCAGAGTGACAAATCCTAATCTCGATCTATGCCAAATCAACAAACACCATCGGAGACACCTGTAGAGCATCTTTATAATCACAGAGTTACGTTGCGACGTTTGATAGCACAGTAAGTGTTCCTCCGGTATTCACGATTTGCATAATCTCATAGTCATAGGAACATGTATAAGTCATGAAGAAAGCAATAGCAATAAACTAAACGATCATAGTGCTAAGCTAACGGATGGGTCTTGTCCATCACATCATTCTCTAATGACGTGATCCCGTTCATCAAATGACAACACATGTCTATGGCTAGGAAACTTAGCCATCTTTGGTTAACAAGCTAGTCAAGTAGAGGCATACTAGGGACACTCTGTTTGTCTATGTATTCACACATGTACTAAGTTTCCGGTTAATACAATTCTATTATGAATAATAAACATTTATCATGATATAAGGAAATATAAATAACAACTTTATTATTGTATCTAGGGCATATTTCCTTCAGTCTCCCACTTGCACTAGAGTCAATAATCTAGATTACATAATAATGATTTTAACACCCATGAAGTCTTGGTGCTGATCATGTTTTGCTCGTGAGACAGGCTTAGTCAATGGGTCTGCAACATTCAGATCCGTATGTATTTTGCAAATCTCTATGTCTCCCTCCTTGACTTGACCGCGGATGGAATTGAAGCATCTCTTGATGTGTTTGGTTCTCTTGTGAAATCTAGATTCCTTCGCCAAGGCTATTGCTCCAATATTGTCACAAAAGATTTTCATTGGACTGGATGCACTAGGTATGACACCTAGATTGGATATGAACTCCTTCATCCAGACTCCTTCATTTGTTGCTTCTGAAGCAGCTATGTACTCCGCTTCACACGTAGATCCCGCCACGACGCTTTTCTTAGAACTGCACCAACTGATAGCTCCATCGTTCAATATAAATACGTATCCGGTTTGTGACTTAGAGTCATCCGGATCAGTGTCAAAGCTTGCATCGATGTAACCATTTACGACGAGCTCTTTGTCACCTCCATAAACGAGAAACATATCCTTAGTCCTCTTCAGGTATTTCAGGATGTTCTTGACCGCTGTCCAGTGATCCACTTCTGGATTACTTTTGTACACCCCGGCTAAACTAATAGCAAGGCACACATCAGGTCTGGTACACAACATTGCATACATGATAGAACCTATGGCTGAAGCATAGGGAATGGCTTTCATTTTCTCTCTATCTTCTGTAGTGGTCGGGCATTGAGTCTGACTCAACTTCACACCTTGTAACACAGGCAAGAACCCTTTCTTTGCTTGATCCATTTTGAACTTCTTCAAAACTTTATCAAGGTATGTGCTTTGTGAAAGTCCAATTAAGCGTCTTGATCTATCTCTATAGATCTTGATGCCCAATATATAAGTAGCTTCACCGAGGTCTTTCATTGAAAAACTCTTATTCAAGTATCCTTTTATGCTATCCAGAAATTCATATCATTTCCAATCAAAAATATGTCATCCACATATAATATTAGAAATGCTACAGAGCTCCCACTCACTTTCTTATAAATACAGCCCGCTACCTCTTGAGCACTGCGTTGGTTTTTCCCTTGAAGAGGAAAGGGTGATGCAGTAAAGCAGCGTAAGTATTTCCCTCAGTTTTTGAGAACCAAGGTATCAATCCAGTAGGAGGCTACGCTCGAGTCCCTCGCACCTACAAAAACAAATAAGAACCTCGCAACCAACGCGATAAAGGGGTTGTCAATCCCTTCATGGTCACTTACGAGAGTGAGATTTGATAGATATGATAAGATAATATTTTTGGTATTTTTATGATATGAAGAAATAAAGATGCAAAGTAAAATAAAAGGCAATGGAAATAGCTAAGTGTTGGAAGATTAATATGATCGAAAATAGACCCGGGGGCCATAGGTTTCACTAGCGGCTTCTCTCAGGAGCATAAGTATTACGGTGGGTGAACAAATTACTGTCGAGCAATTAATAGAATTGAGCATAGTTATGAGAATATCTAGGTATGATCATGTATATAGGCATCACGTCCACGACAAGTAGACCGACTCCTGCCTGCATCTACTACTATTACTCCACACATCGACCGCTATCCAGCATGCATCTAGAGTATTAAGTTCATAAGAACAGAGTAATGCTTTAAGTACGATGACAGGATGTAGAGGGATAAACTCATGCAATATGATATAAACCCCATCTTGTTATCCTCGATGTCAACAATACAATACGTGCCTTGCTGCCCCTGCTGTCACTGGGAAAGGACACCGCAAGATTGAACCCAAAGCTAAGCACTTCTCCCATTGCAAGAAAGATCAATCTAGTAGGCCAAACCAAACTGATAATTCGAAGAGACTTGCAAAGATAACCAATCATACATAAAAGAATTCAGAGAAGATTCAAATATTGTTCATAGATAATCTTGATCATAAACCCACAATTCATCGGTCCCGACAAACACACCGCAAAAGAAGATTACATCGAATAGATCTCCACGAGAATCGTGGAGAACTTTGTATTGAGATCCAAAGAGAGAGAAGAAGCCATCTAGCTAATAACTATGGACCCGAAGGTCTGAGGTAAACTACTCACACATCATTGGAGAGGCTATGGTGTTGATGTAGAAGCCCTCCGTGATCAATGCCCCCTCCGGCAGGACACCGGAAAAGGCCCCAAGATGGGATCTCACGGGTACAGAAGGTTGCGGCGGTGGAATTAAGTTTTCGTGGATGCCTCTGATGGCTTGGGGGTACGTAGGTATATATAGGAGGAAGAAGTACGTCGGTGGAGCAACGTGGGCCCCATGAGGGTGGAGGGCGCGCCTGGGAGGGGAGGGGTAGGCGCGCCCCCCTGCCTCGTGCTCTCCTCATTGATTACTTTACGTGGACTCCAAGTCCTCTGGATCACGTTCGTTCCAAAAATCACGTTCCCGAAGGTTTCATTCCGTTTGGACTCCGTTTGATATTCTTTTTCTGCGAAACACTGAAATAGGCAAAAAAAACCCAGCAATTTGGGCTGGGCCTCTGGTTAATAGGTTAGTCCCAAAAATAATATAAAAGTGTATAAATAAGCCCATTAAACATCCAAAACATAATATATAATAGCATGGAACAATCAAAAATTATAGATACGTTGGAGACGTATCAAGCATCCCAAAGCTTAATTCCTGCTCGTCCTCGAGTAGGTAAATGATAAAAACAGAATTTTTGATGTGGAATGCTTCTTTACATACTTCTTAATGTAATCCCTTTTTATTGTGGCATGAATATCTAGGTCCGAAAGATTCAAGATAAAAGTTTAATGTTGACATAAAAACAATAATACTTCAAACATGCTAACCAAGCAATTATGTCTTATCAAAATAACATAGCCAAAGAAAGCTTATCCTTACAAAATCATATAGTTAGGCTATGTTTCAATATTGTCACACAAACGTTCTCATCATGCATAACCCCGATGACAAGCCGAGCAATTGGTTCATACTTTTAACGCGCTTCAGCCTTTTCAACTCTTACGCAATACATGAGCGCAAGCCATGGATATAGCACTATGGGTGGAGTAAAGTACAATGATGGGGGTTATGAGAGAAGACAAAAAGGTAGAAAGTCTCATATTGACGCGGCTAATCAATAGGTTATGGAGATGCCCATCGATTGATGTTAATGAGAGGAGTAGGGATTGCCATGCAACAGATGCACTAGAGCTATAAATACGTGAAAGCTCAACAAAAGAAACTAAGTGGGTGTGCATCCAACTTGCTTCCTCACGAAGACCTAGGGCATTTTGAGGAAGCCCACCATTGGAATATACAAGCCAAGTTCTATAATGAAAAATTTCCACTAGTATATGAAAGTGACAACATAGGAGACTCTCTATCATAAAAATCATGGTGCTACTTTGAAGCACAAGTGTGGAAAAGGATAGTAGCATTGTCCCTTCTCTCTTTTTCTCTCATTTTTTTGTTTGGGCCTTCTTTTTTTTATTTGGCCTCTTTTCTCTTTTTTTTAGTCCGGAATCTCATCCCGACTTGTGGGGGAATCATAGTCTCCATCATCCTTTCCTCACATGGGACAACGCTCTAATAATGATGATCATCACACTTTTATTACTTACAACTCAACAATTACAAATCAATACTTAGAACAAGATATGACTCTATGTGAATGCCTCCGGCGGTGTACCGGGATATGCGATGAATACGATGTCAACTACATGATCATGCAAAGCAATATGACAATGATGAAGCGTGTCATAATAAACGGAACGGTGGAAAGTTGTATGGCAATATATCTCGAAATGGCTATGGAAATGCCATAATAGGTAGGTATGGTGGCTGTTTGAGGAAGATATAAGGAGGTTTATGTGTGATAGAGCGTATCGTATCACGGGGTTTGGATGCACCGGTGAAGTTTGCACCAACTCTCAATGTGAGAAAGGGCAATGCGCGGTACCGTAGAGGCTAGAAAATTGTGGAAGGTTGAGAGTGCGTATAATCCATGGACTCACATTAGTCATAAAGAACTCATATACTTATTGCAAAAGTTTATTAGCCCTCGAAGCAAAGTACTACTACGCATGCCCCTAGAGGGATAGATTGGTAGGAAAAGACCATCGCTCGTCCCCGACCGCCACTCATAAGGAAAGCAATAAAAGAACACCTATGTGTCAAAATTGTTACACAACTTTTACCATACGTGCATGCTACGGGACTTGCCAACTTTAACAAGAGTATTTCTCAATTTCACAATTACTCAACTAGCACACTCTAATATTACCACCTTTATATCTCAAAACACTTATCAAGTATCCAACTTCTCATGATATTTAATAAACTCAATATAGAAGATTAATTTCACAATTAAAGCAAATTACCATGCTGTTTAAGACTCTCAAAATAATATAAGTGAAGAATGAGAGTTCAACAATTTCTATAAAATATAACCACCGCCGTGCTCTAAAAGATATAAGTGAAGCACTAGAGCAAAACTATATAGCTCAAAGAATATAAGTGAAGCACATAGAGTATTCTAACAAATTCCGAATCATGTGTGTCTCTCTCAAAAGGTGTGTATAGAAAGGATGATTGTGAAAAACTAACAAATAAAGACTCAAATCATACAAGACGCTCCAAGAAAAACACATATCATGTGGTGAATAAAAATATAGCTCCAAGTAAATTTACCGATGGATAAGGACGAAAGAGGGGCTGCCTTCCGGGGCATCCCCAAGCTTTGGCTTTTTGGTGTCCTTAGATTATCGTGGGGTCCCATGGGCATCCCCAATCTTAGGCTCTTGCCACTCCTTGTTCCATACTCCATCAAAGCTTTACCCAAAACTTGAAAACTTCACAACACAAAACTTAACAGAAAATCTCGTGAGCTCCTTAGCGAAAGAAAACAAAACACCACTTCAAGGTACTGTATTGAACTCATTCTTTATTTATATTGGTGTTAAACCTACTGTATTCCAACTTCTCTATGGTTTATAAAGTATTTTACTAGCCATAGATTCATCAAAATAAGCAAACAACACACGAAAAACAGAATCTGTCAAAAACAGAACAGTCTGTAGTAATCTGTAACTAACGCAAATTTCTGGAACTCTAAAAATTCAGCCAAAATAGGAAGACCTAAATAATTTGTTTATTGATCTTCTGAAATTGGAATAAATATTATATCACGTTCTGGTAATTGTTAACAATTGTTTTCGTGAACAGAAAGTTTCTGGAATTTTTCAGCAAGATCAAATAACTATCATCCAAGAAGATCCTATATGTTTAACTTGGCACAAACACTAATTAAAACTTAAAAACAAATCTAACCAGAGGCTATATCAAAGATTTATTCCTAAACAGAAACAAAAAGCAAAAAACTAAAAATAAAATTGGGTTGCCTCCAACAAGCGCTATCGTTTAACGCCCCTAGCTAGGCATAAAAACACGAATAGATCTAGGTATTGCCATCTTTGGTAGGCAATTCTTCAATAAGGCGCCTATCACCCCTAGGGGTTTCTTCCTTTTTATTAATAATCAAACTTCTAGGCACGAAATCAAAGAAATCTCTTGTGGCAAAAGGTTCCTTAAGGATAGCAAAAAGATCGGGGTGAACACTTATGGATTTAAGGTCCGCCTTCCCTTTACTAGAAGTTTCACCCTTATTATTAGGAACATACATTAACTTGGCAAGCTTAGCATTGGAAGAAGTGTTTTTCATGGAAGAAAAGGCAGATCCTAGGTTAGTAATAATATCCTCAATTTTATTAATTCTAGTGGAATCTTGATCTATCCTTTCATTAACCATAGGTTCCTTTTCTTTAAAAATTTTAAGAGCAACTCCTACCTTAGATCCGTATTGGGTAATTTGATTATGGATCTTTTTACCCAATTTTTCAATCAACTCTACGGTGGCAATTTTATTTTCAATAATTTCAAGCCGTTGCATCACATGTTCCAAAGTTAAAATAGTTCCATTAACCAAAAGAGGTGGTGAGCCAAACAAATCTATCATAGCATTATAAGAATCAAACGTATGGCTACCCAAAAAGTTTCCTCCGGTAATGGTATCAAGAATATATCTATGCCAAGGGGTGATGCCTACATAAAAATTGCGAAGTAAAATGGTAGTAGATTGCTTTCTAGCAGATTTATTTTGAGCGTTACAGATTCTATACCAAGCATCTTTTAGACTTTCTCCCTCCCTTTGTTTAAAATTAAGAACTTCATTCTCGGGAGACAGAGGAGTACATAAAGGACTAGCCATGACGAAAAGGAAGGCGAAAAAGAGGCAAACGGAAAGAGAGGGCGAATAAAACAACAAGGGTGAAGTGGGGGAGAGGAAAACGAGAGGCAAATGGCAGATAATGTAATGCGAGGGATAAGGGTTTGTGATGGGTACTTGGTATGTTGACTTTTGCGTAGACTCCCCGGCAACGGCGCTAGAAATCCTTCTTGCTACCTCTTGAGCACTCGGTTGGTTTTTCCCTTGAAGAGGAAAGGGTGATGCAGTAAAGCAGCATAAGTATTTCCCTCAGTTTTTGAGAACCAAGGTATCAATCCAGTAGGAGGCTACGCTCGAGTCCCTCGCACCTACAAAAACAAATAAGAACCTCGCAACCAACGCGATAAAGGGGTTGTCAATCCCTTCACGGTCACTTACGAGAGTGAGATCTGATAGATATGATAAGATAATATTTTTGGTATTTTTATGATATGGAGAAATAAAGATGCAAAGTAGAATAAAAGGCAATGGAAATAGCTAAGTGTTGGAAGATTAATATGATCGAAAATAGACCCGGGGGCCATAGGTTTCACTAGTGGCTTCTCTCAGGAGCATAAGTATTACGGTGGGTGAACAAATTACTGTCGAGCAATTGATAGAATTGAGCATAGTTATGAGAATATCTAGGTATGATCATGTATATAGGCATCACGTCCACGACAAGTAGACCGACTCCTGCCTGCATCTACTACTATTACTCCGCACATCGACCGCTATCCAGCATGCATCTAGAGTATTAAGTTCATAAGAACAGAGTAGTGCTTTAAGTATGATGACATGATGTAGAGGGATAAACTCATGCAATATGATATAAACCCCATCTTGTTATCCTCGATGGCAACAATACAATACGTGCCTTGCTGCCCCTGCTGTCACTGGGAAAGGACACCGCAAGATTGAACCCAAAGCTAAGCACTTCTCCTATTGCAAGAAAGATCAATCTAGTAGGCCAAACCAAACTGATAATTCGAAGAGACTTGCAAAGATAACCAATCATACATAAAAGAATTCAGAGAAGATTCAAATATTTTTCATAGATAATCTTGATCATAAACCCACAATTCATCGGTCCCGACAAACACACCGCAAAAGAAGATTACATCGAATAGATCTCCACGAGAATCGTGGAGAACTTTGTATTGAGATCCAAAGAGAGAGAAGAAGCCATCTAGCTAATAACTATGGACCCGAAGGTCTGAGGTAAACTAATCACACATCATCAGAGAGGCCATGGTGTTGATGTAGAAGCCCTCCATGATCAATGCCCCCTCTGGCAGGACGCCGGAAAAGGCCCCAAGATGGGATCTCACGGATATAGAAGGTTGCAGCGGTGGAATTAAGTTTTCATGGATGCCTGTGATGGTTTGGGGGTACGTAGGTATATATAGGAGGAAGAAGTACGTCGGTGGAGCAATGTGGGCCCCACGAGGGTGGAGGGCGCGCATGGGGGGTAGGCGCGCCCCCCTGCCTCGTGCTCTCCTCGTTGATTACTTTACGTGGACTCCAAGTCCTCTAGATCACGTTCGTTCCAAAAATCACGTTCCCGAAGGTTTCATTCCGTTTGGACTCCGTTTGATATTCTTTTTCTGCGAAACACTGAAATGGGCAAAAAACAACAATTTGGGCTGGGCCTCTGGTTAATAGGTTAGTCTCAAAAATAATATAAAAGTGTATAAATAAGCCCATTAAACATCCAAAAATAGAATATATAATAGCATAGAACAATCGAAAATTATAGATACGTTGGAGACGTATCACATGCTTCTCCAAAAGTCTGTATAAAACCATATGCTTTGATCGCACTATCAAAACGTTTATTCCAACTCCGAGATGCTTGCACCAGTCCATGAATGGATCGCTGGAGCTTGCACACTTTGTTAGCATCCTTTGGATCAATAAAACCTTCTGGTTGCATCATGTACAACTCTTCTTCCAGAAATCCATTCAGTAATGCAGTTTTGACATCCATTTTCCAAATTTCATAATCATAAAATGCGGCAATTGCTAACATGATTCGGACGGACTTAAGCATCGCTACGGGTGAGAAGGTCTCATCGTAGTCAACTCCTTGAACTTGTCGAAAACCTTTCGCAACAAGTCAAGCTTTGTAGACAGTAACATTACCGTCAGCGTCAGTCTTCTTCTTGAAGATCCATTTATTCTCTATGGCTTGCCGATCATCGGGCGAGTCAAGCAAAGTCCACACTTTTTTCTCATACATGGATCCCATCTCAGATTTCATGGCCTCGAGCCATTTCGCGGAATCTGGGCTCATCATCGCTTCCTCATAGTTCATAGGTTCATCATGGTGAAGTACATGACTTCCAGAACAGGATTACCGTACCACTCTGGTGCGGATCTTACTCTGGTTGACCTACGAGGTTCGGTAGTAACTTGATCAGAAGTTACATGATCATCATCATTAGCTTCCTCACTAACTGGTGTAGGAATCACTGAAACTGATTTCTGTGATGAACTACTTTCCAATAAGGGAGCAGGTACAATTACCTCATCAAGTTCTACTTTCCTCCCACTCACTTCTTTCAAGAGAAACTCCTTCTCTAGAAAGGATCCATTCTTAGCAACGAATATCTTGCCTTCGGATCTGTGATAGAAGGTGTACCTAACAGTCTCCTTTGGGTATCCTATGAAGACACATTTCACCGATTTAGGTTCGAGCTTATCAGGTTGAAGCTTTTTCACATAAGCATCGCAGCCCCAAACTTTAAGAAACGACAACTTGGGTTTCTTGCCAAACCACAGTTCATATGGTGTTGTCTCAACGGATTTAGATGGTGCCCTATTTAACATGAATGCAACCGTCTCTAAAGTATAACTCCAAAATGATAGCGGCAAATCAGTAAGAGACATCATAGATTGCACCATATCTAATAAAGTGCGGCTACGACATTCGGACACACCATTACGCTGTGGTGTTCCGGGTGGCGTGAGTTGCGAAACTATTCCGCATTGTTTCAAATGAAGACCAAACTCGTAACTCAAATACTCTCCTCCACGATCAGACCGTAGAAACTTTATTTTCTTGTTATGATGATTTTCCACTTCACTCTGAAATTCTTTGAACTTTTCAAATGTTTCAGATTTATGTTTCATTAAGTAGATATACCCATATCTGCTCAAATCATCTTTGAAGGTCAGAAAATAACGATACCCGCCGCGAGCCTCAATACTCATCGGACCGCATACATCAGTATGTATTATTTCCAACAAGTCTATTGCTCGCTCCATTGTTTCGGAGAACGGAGTCTTAGTCATCTTGCCCATGAGGCATGGTTCGCAAGCATCAAGTGATTCCAAAAGCCCAGCAGCATGGAGTTTCTTCATGCTCTTTACACCAATATGACCCGAACGGCAGTGCCACAAATAAGTTGCACTATCATTATTAAACTTGTATCTTTTGGCTACACTACTATGAATATGTGTTTCACTACTATCGAGATTCAACAAAAATATACCACTCATCAAGGGTGCATGACCATAAAAGATATTACTCATATAAATAGAACAACCATTATTCTCTGATTTAAATGAATAACCATCTCGCATCAAACAAGATCCAGTTATAATGTTAATGCTTAACGCTGGCACGAAATAACAATTATTCAGGTCTAAAACTAATCCCGAAGGTAGATGTAGAGGTAGCGTGACGACGGCGATCACATCGACTTTGGAACCATTTCCCTCGCGCATCGTCACCTTGTCCTTAGCCAATCTTCGCTTAATCCGTAGTCCCTGTTTCGAGTTGCAATTGAGCAACAGAACCAGTATCAAATACCCAGGCACTACTGCGAGCATTAGTAAGGTACACATCAATAACATGTATATCAAATATACCTTTCACTTTGCCATCCTTCTGATCCGCCAAATACTTGGGCAGTTCCGCTTCCAGTGACCAGTCCCTTTGGAGTAGAAGCACTCAGTCTCAGGCTTAGGTCCAGACTTGGGTTTCTTCACTTGAGCAGCAACTTGTTTGCCGTTCTTCTTGAAGTTCCCCTTCTTCCCTTTGCCCTTTTTCTTGAAACTAGTGGTCTTCTTGACCATCAACACTTGATGCTCCTTCTTGATTTCTACCTCCGCAGCCTTTAGCATTGCGAAGAGCTCGGGAATTGTCTTATCCATCCCTTGCATATTATAGTTCATCATGAAGCTTTTGTAGCTTGGTGGCAGTGATTGAAGAACTCTGTCAATGACACTATCAACCGGAAGATTAACTCCCAGTTGAGTCAAGTGATTGTGGTACCCAGACATTTTGAGTATGTGTTCACTGACAGAACTATTCTCCTCCATTTTGCAGCTATAGAACTTATTGGAGACTTCATATCTCTCAATCCGGGCATTTGCTTGAAATATTAACTTCAAATCCTGGAACATCTCATATGCTCCATGACGTTCAAAGCGTCGTTGAAGTCCCGATTCTAAGCCGTAAAGCATGGCACACTGAACTATCGAGTAGTCATCAGCTTTGCTCTGCCAGGTGTTCATAACGTCTGGTGTTGCTCCTGCAGCGGGTCTTGCACCTAGCGGTGCTTCCATGACGTAATTCTTCTGTGCAGCAGTGAGGATAATCCTCAAGTTACGGACCCAGTCCGTGTAGTTTCTACCATCATCTTTCAACTTAGCTTTCTCTAGGAACGCATTAAAATTCAAAGGAACAATAGCACGGGCCATTGATCTATAACAACATAGACATGCAAAATACTATCAGGTACTAAGTTCATGATAAATTAAAGTTCAATTAATCATATTACTTAAGAACTCCCACTTAGATAGACATCCCCCTAATCATCTAAGTGATCACGTGATCCAAATCAACTCAACCATGTCCGATCATCACGTGAGATGGAGTAGTTTTCAATGGTGAACATCACTATGTTGATCATATCTACTATATGATTCACGCTCGACCTTTCGGTCTCAGTGTTCCGAGGCCATATCTGCATATGCTAGGCTCGTCAAGTTTAACCCGAGTATTCTGCGTGTGCAAAACTGGTTTGAACCCATTGTATGTGAACGTAGAGCTTATCACACCCGATCATCACGTGGTGTCTCGGCACGACGAACTGTCGCAACGATGCATACTCAGGGAACACACTTATACCTTGAAATTTTAGTGAGAGATCATCTTATAATGCTACCGCCGTACTAAGCAAAATAAGATGCATAAAGGATAAACATCACATGCAATCAATATAAGTGATATGATATGGCCATCATCATCTGGTGCCCTTTGATCTCCATCTCCAAAGCACCGTCATGATCTCCATCGAAGTATCGTTGTCGTCTCGCCAACTATTGCTTCTACAACTATTGCTACCGCTTAGTGATAAAGTAAAGCAATTACATGGCGATTGCATTTCATACAATAAAGCGACAACCATAAGGCTCCTGCCAGTTGCCGATAACTTTTACAAAACATGATCATCTCATACAACAATTTATATATCATCATGTCTTGACCATATCACATCACAGCAAGCCCTGCAAAAACAAGTTAGACGTCCTCTACTTTGTTGTTCCAAGTTTTACGTGGCTGCTATGGGCTTAGCAAGAACCGTTCTTACCTACGCATCAAAACCACAATGATTTTTCGTCAAGTGTGCTGTCTTAACCTTCAATAAGGACCGGGCGTAGTCACACTTGATTCAACTAATGTTGGAGAAACAGACACCCACTAGCCACCTGTGTGCGAAGCACGGCGGTAGAACCGGTCCCATGAACGTGGTCATGTAATGTCGGTCTGGGCCGCTTCATCCAACAATACCGCCGAATCAAAGTATGACATGCTGGTAAGCAGTATGACTATTATCGCCCATAACTCTTTGTGTTCTACTCATGCATATAACATCTACGCATAGATCTGGCTCTGATACCATTGTTGGGGAACGCAGTAATTTCAAAAAAAAATTCCTACGAACACGGAAGATCTATCTAGGTGATACATAGCAACGAGCGGGAGAGTGTGTCCACATACCCTTGTATACCGAAAGCGGAAGCGTTTAGTAACGCGGTTGATGTAGTCGAACGTCTTCGCGATCCAACCGATCAAGTACCGAACGCACGGCACCTCCGCGATCTGCACACGTTCAGCTCGGTGACGTCCCTCGAACTCTTGATCCAGCTGAGGCCGAGGGAGAGTTCCGTCAGCACGACGGCGTGGTGATGGTGATGATGAAGTTACCGGCGCAGGACTTCGCCTAAGCACTACGACAATATGACCGAGGTGTAAAACTATGGAGGGGGCACCGCACACGGCTAAAGATCAACTTGTGTGTCTATGGGGTGCCCCCCTCCCCCATATATAAAGGAGGGAGGAGGGGAGGGCCGGTCGGCCCCTAGGGCGCGCCCCAAGAGAGGAATCCTACTAGGACTCCAAGTCCTAGTAGGAATCCACCAAGAGGGAGAGAGGGGGGAGGAAGAGGGAAGGAAAGGGGGGCGCCGCCCCCTTCCCCTAGTCCAATTCGGACCCAAGGGGGTGAGGGCAGGGCGCGGCCAACCCCTCCTGGCCCTTCCTCTCTTCCCACTAAGGCCCATAGAGGCCCATTAGTTCTCCCGGGGTTCCCGGTAACCCCTTCCGGCACTCCGGTTTTATCCGAAACTCTCCGGAACACTTCCGGTGTCCGAACAACATGGTCCAATATATCAATCTTTATGTCTCGACCATTTCGAGACTCCTCGTCATGTCTGTGATCTCATCTGGGACTCAGAACAACCTTCGGTACATCAAATCACGTGAACTCATCATACCAATTGTCATCGAACGTTAAGCGTGCGGACCCTACGGGTTCGAGAACTATGTAGACATGACCGAGACACATCTCCGATCAATAACCAATAGCGGAACCTGGATGCTCATATTGGCTCCAACATATTCTACGAAGATCTTTATCGGGCAAACCGCACAACAACATACGTTGTTCCCTTTGTCATCGGTATGTTATTTGCCCGAGATTCGATCGTCGATATCACCATACCTAGTTCAATCTCGTTACCGGCAAGTCTCTTTACTCGTTCCATAATGCATCATCCCGTAACTAACTCATTAATCACATTGGTTGCAAGGCTTATAGTGATGTGCATTACCGAGAGGGCCCAGAGATACCTCTCCGACAATCGGAGTGACAAATCCTAATCTCGATCTATGCCAACTCAACAAACGCCATCGGAGACACCTGTAGAGCATCTTTATAATCACCCAGTTACGTTGTGACGTTTGATAGCACACTAAGTGTTCCTCCGGTATTCGGGAGTTGCATAATCTCATAGTCATAGGAACATGTATAAGTCATGAAGAAAGTAATAGCAATAAACTAAACGATCATACTCTTAAGCTAACGGATGGTTCTTGTCCATCACATCATTCTGTAATGATGTGATCCCGTTCATCAAATGACAACACATGTCTATGGCTAGGAAACTTAGCCATCTTCAATTAACGAGCTAGTCAAGTAGAGGCATACTAGGGACACTCTGTTTGTCTATGTATTCACACATGTACTAAGTTTCCGGTTAATACAATTCTAGCATGAATAATAAACATTTATCATGATATAAGAAAATATAAATAACAACTTTATTATTGCCTCTAGGGCATATTTCCTTCACGAGGGACGTCGGTCGGCTAGTCGGCGGCGACGGGGACGGCCCAAATCGGAAGCTGGCGGCGGCGGTGGTAACGGTCGACGTGAAACTTCCCTTTTGCCAACGGTTTTCTGGTATCGTAGCAGCTGGAAAATTTGCCTCCAAAACTGAAAATATGGGGATGTGAGGGTCCTTTTTTGAGGGAACTGGATAAGTTTTCCAGTACCCGCCATTTTGTGGGATATATTCGGTACATGTTTTGTCGAGATAAATCAGAAAAAATAGTTATTTTGCCGTTTTGCCCCCTTTTATGGGATTTGCTAGAGATGCCCTAAGCGAGACTCATATAGGCAGGTCAGCGTGGTGTCGTCGGTGATTTCTATATTATATATCTTTGAGAATGAGATATACGGTCACATTTGGAAATATCTATATTCTATCCTGAGGACAATAAAACAACAATAATATTTTTTGCGTTCCAGAATACAAAGTACAACAATTTTTGTGCAATTTAAATATGTGTGTTTGACTATGATTATATAGAACAAAATATCAACATCTACAATACAAAATGAATAATATAAAAAAATGGTTTGCATGATGGATCTAATGATACAAAATTGATACTGTACATATTGAACATTAAAACACTGAAATTCAAACATGCATAACATAACCGTCATAACATATAGTTTCATCATCGCAATTTTCAAATAAAAACATGCATAGTCCACCCAAAAGTCATCATCTCAAACACAATGTTTGATCCAAAAATCACCACAAACATAGCATGTATATGTTGTGGATCGAGCCAACCAATGGCATGCACGAACTCAGACGAGGTGCTCGGCGAAGAAAACATCATCGCCACCACTACCACTATCCTCAGCCACCATCCTCTCAGCCGCCGCTATCACCATATCCATCCTCTCGGCCGCGTGCTTGCCTCAGTCACCTCCACAACCTCCTCTTCATCGCCCACCTCCTCATCAACCACCACCTCATCGGCCTCCTCCTCTTCCTCGGCCACCTCCTCTTCTTTGGTCACCTCCTCTTGCTCCATGTCTTGGGCCGCTCCGAATGATCCCAAATGGAGTCGTAGTTAAGCTCATCAAGTCACATCGTTGCTGAGGACTCCAAAGACGCTAAGAATTCAGTCATGTTCATCTCCGCACAACAACAACAACACAATTGAACTACATCACCATCGGCGACCAACAATCAATATTAGTCGAAATGTTGAAGAGGTTTTTATTCAACTTGTTGGCATTTCATTGAGCACTTGGCGGTCGCGACCTTTCTTGCTGGCTGCCACTGCCGGACGGCTGGAGCAGTGCCCGTAGGTGTCGACAGACGCTGCACGTGTCGTCGGTCGTGGACAGGGCGCCGCCATCAAAAGTTTCTTCTTCTTGGCGGCCTCCTCGACTAGGGCCGATGCCGCCGCCATCAGTTTTCGAGCTCGTTTGGCATCGTCGGGAGCTGCAGGAGGGCGGCGGGCCATCGTAGGAGAGGTGCTCGCCACCACGGCGGCTTTTGCAACGGTTGGAGCTGGAGCTTGAACCTGTTGAACTTTTTTTATCCCCGAGCTTTTCTTCAGCGCGGGCGGTGGCGCAGGGGTGGTTTTCGGCGGCGACAAGGTCGCGATGGTGGCCAGCAGGGTGGCGGAATGGTCCGGGATCTCCATTTCGGCGGGAGGGACAGTCATCGGTGGCGGCGGCAGCGAGAAAGAGAGGAGGCGTCTGTTTCCTCAGCTGAGCGCGCGATAAGTATATTTAGGGAGACAGGGTTTTTTTGTGAGGGGAGGGTGGGGGGGGGGGGATAATTTATCCTTATTAGGTTTAGTGGATCGGTAAGGTTTTTTTTTTTTTTTTAGAAAAGGAGGATGCACCCCCGGCCTCTGCATCTGAACGATGCATACGGTAAGGTTTAGTGGATCGGTAAGGTGCGGCGTGAATTTATCCTCCCTTAGCGCCGGATAGGTGATCGGTTAGAGTTGCCCTTACAAAGTGTTTGCATCGGCATCACCTACATAACACAGATGCCAGAAGCCACATACAGACTAGTTAAACACTAGATAGCTACTGTAGTTAAACATATAAGACAGCCGCGCCCCTAATAACACCCATGACATCGATCAAGGCCAACCAAACGCTGCTCCCGTCGGCTGCTTAGTCTTCGTTTGTACCAACCGCATTGACAGCCGCACCAGTAGAATCTTGGTCGGAATCAAGCGCCACACGAAGCGCCTCACGGGCAGCTAAGTCCGATTTAAGCACATAGGCAAACGCACCAGTAAAAGCACCCATGAAACCAATGCTAATCAAAGTCTGCTTCATTTCGCTCGCCCTAATGGCCCTGTTGAGCTCCTCCATGTCCTGGCTAAGAGTGAGAAGGAACAAGTGAACTCAAATAGATGAACGAGAAGAACAATGGAAGTTACGTTGGTTTAGCTTACTGCCTTACCGGATGAGCGGATCAACATTCAGGCCTTCCCAAGGATCGGGACGCTTAGCCTACAAACATGCATGCATACACCGTTAAGGATGGTACTGGTGATTCCAAAAGCAAACAATTAATCAGATGGATGAATTAGAGCACCAACCGTTAATTAGAGCATGCTTTGGGTGGGTTGATTTTCTATAAACTGTACACAAAATTTTTACGAGGAAACTGAAACATGTCATGTGTATAGATGAATCGTCAGAAAAATAACCGCTCTTGCAACAAACTAATTAATTCGCGTCGGTGGGCAAAGACAGGAATAGAACCGCTCTTGCAGGCGCCAAGGCGTGAGTTTACACAAAATTCATCCCTAGGATAGGTGGGTATATATGAAGGTGACGAAGCATGAACGGCGATTCGATTGAATCAAGAGACAAAAATTGCATGCGGTAGGAGGAGGGATGAGGATGGAGAACGGACCAGAGAACGGCAGGCTGCCCATGCCTGCTTCAGAGAGGCGACGGGGGTCTTCAGCTTCGCGGCCACAGTGCGCAACGCCATAGACGAAGATAGCTAGGTTTCGAGCAAGACGAAGGAGACGTGCGCCGGCTAGGGTTTCCTTCTAATAACTCTCTCGATCTCGCGGTCCGGCCCGCTGTTAGACGAGCACCGAACCGCCTCGGTCTCCAACTTGGCCTGCAAGCTTTCGGTTGTGAGATATATATACTCCACTGGATTGGTCGATCTGCTCCACTAAATAAAAAAAACGAAAGAAAAACAAGTCAGTCAATCACAGGCCGTTGTGGATAATCACGGGTGGTGGTGGTGGTGCGAGTTCCGCGCAGGACGTGGCCGGGCGTCGTCGTTGTGCGAGTTCCGCGCGAAAGGAGGACGCACGTCTGACGTCTCCTCTCCTCTCATCGCCGCCGCCGCCAGCTACCTATCCTCTCCTCTGCCCGAGCTCGTCTCTGATCGTCCAATTCCTCGTCATCATCAAAGTCTAAGTCCAAAGTCGTAAGTTGCACGCGCACCCGCACGCGGATGAATCTCTACTCCTAGTATATATAGAGAGATATGGTCATGTGTAGAGAAGATAGGAGGGCCCGCCAGTTCAACGTGATCAGGGAGAACACGCGGCTCATCCAGGAGTTCAACCGCGGCGACGCGCCATATAAACTCCACCTCAACGGCTTCGGCGACATGACCACCGATGAGTTCCGCTTCCTCCCGCATCGCGCACCACCACATGTTCTACCCTAAGGTTAAGGCAGGTGGTGGGGGTTTCATGCACGGCAGCAGGGTCGCCGCCCCGTCGTCGGTCGACTGGTGGCAGAAGGGCGCGGTGACTGCCGTCAAGGACCAGGGGCAGTGCGGTAGCTGCTGGGCCTTCTCAACGATCGCAGTGGTGGACGACATCAACGCGATCCGGACCAAGAACCTGACGTCGCTCTCGGAGCAGCAGCTGGTGGACTGCGACACCGCCGACAGCCATGGTGCCTTGAATTGGTCATACAAGGCCATCAAACAATTGGGCCATTTAAGGGAAACGAGGTGCTCCCAAAAGAACCCTTTGGACTACCTGGACACTCTTTGTTGAACATGGTATATTTTTGGAAATCTCATGACCGACCACAACTTCTGCAAGCATGAGGGTATGCCCATGTTAGGCATCTATGCCTGGTTTGACCGATTTGCGACATGTCCGAGCATTTATCGTCCTTTTTCACTCGAAAAACTCCAGAAAATGCGAAACTTGTCAAAAACCCAAACAACTTGGCATGAAGCCTTTAATTGGTCATACAATTCCACGAAAAAACTAGGGGCCATTTCATGGATGTTGAGAACACAACGTGCTCTCATATGGAGCCTTCTGATCTTTACCCGAACACCCTCTTGGACATACTTGACATGACCCCAACTTTTGCAAGTAGACGGGCATGCCCATGGTAGGCATCCATGCCAGTTTTGAACGACTTTCGACACCGTATGCATGTTGCGAGAATTTTGGCTATTTATCAACCATTTTTGACCGAGAAAACTCTTAATAATGCAAACTTGTCGAAAACCCAAGCAACTTGACATGGTGTCTTGGATTGGTCATACAAGGCCAAAAATTAGGGTCATTTGACAGATGTCGGAAAAAATGTGCTTTCAAAAGGAGCCTTGTGGGCTTGTGGCTACCGGACACCCTACATTGAATACATTATTTTTTTGGATATCCTTGAAATGACCCCAACTTTTGCCACCAGGTCAGCATGCGAATGGTAGGCATCCATGTCAGGTTTGAATGACTTCAGATGCCGCATGCATGTTGCGACACGTCCGGCCATTTATTAGCCTTCTGTCACAGAGAAAAATCTAGAAAATGCAAAACATATCGAAAACCCAAACAACTTGGCATGGTTCCTTGAATTGATCATACAAGTCCTTGAAAAATTTGTTCACAAATTTAACAAATGTTCGGGAGTTTCAAATAATATTCGTGCTTCCAATTTTTTTTCAGAATTTCCAAAATGTTCATGTATTCAATTTGTTTCTACAAAAAAAAAATCGAGAAAATTTAAAAAATTGGTTCCAATTTTTTGTTAATATTTTTCTTTTTTTAAAATTAAAAAATTTAAGTGTTTTTTAATGTTAGGAAAAGTCAAAAAATATTCGTGTTCAAAATTGTGTTAGCTCTTTTTTAAAAATGTGCTTGCTCAAAATTTTGTTCGCTCATTTCATAAAAAAAATGTTTGTGTTTTGACATTCTGAGCAATTTTGAAAGGCACACAATTTTTTTTGCAATTTATGCACTTTTTAAAAAATTGCGAATATTCACATTTTAAGAAAATAATCTGAAAAGCAAACATTTTTTGAATTTTTGAACAAAATTTGAAAAGTATGAACATTTTTGGAAAAGAAAAAAGAAATGAAAAGGGAAAACTAAGAAAGAAAAAGAAATAATTGGAAAAGGACCACTTCCCACAATGGGACGCCCAGTGAAACCGAGGTTTCATGAACCAAAGAAAAAGAAAAAAAGAAAAAAAAAGAAATAGGCACAAGCGTTAAGATGTCCTAGGTTGTTAGTGCGGTTCTCTCTACATGAAGAGGTCATGAGTTTGATTCACGTCACGTGCACAATGTTTTGAAGTTTAAAAAGAAAGAGAAACAAGCCGAGGGCGTCGTGTACGGGCGGTATGTACACAGGCGGCGTGTTGGCGCGGGTGACGTATTTTTGTTAAAACCATCCTACCCTTTATTATAAAGGGGTATGACGAGATATTCTCGGTTGATGTGTTTGACGAGGGGGGGGGGGGGGGGGGGGTACCACAGCAGAAGTGTATAAGCAATTAATCAATGTGTATGGTTGAGAAGTCTTGGTAGTGTTTCTTAAAAAAAAAAGCTAATTCCTTTGCGTTGGTGATATAAGTCAGGTACCTCTGTTTCTTTTATCCTCTGTACTAACGTGCGATTGTATATTTGTACTGACTTGTGAGAGGCCATGCAAGTTTGTTTGACTGTTGAAGATTGCATTTGTCCAACTAATCAGTTCCAGATTTAGTATTGACAAGATACCACATGACGAGACAAAGATATCCATGTAATACCGGAGGTTTAGGTGCTATCATGTTATCGATGCTGAGTCCAGTGTATCACCTTAAAACACAGCGCGAACATTCTTTTTGTTTTGGAGAAAATCGACCACATATTGCCACAAATTTAGAAATCAATTCCACATCCCCACCCGAAACAAAAATGACTACCAGAAGGCGAGAAATCATACATGCATACTTGTCGTTGGAAGAAATTAAGGGGTATTTCTATGGGACCCAACATTCATCTGAGTGGCAAAATTTGATCCCCAGAGAAGATACTAGCTAATCATGAGAGTGATTTTACTAAGATAGATTCGGTTACAGAGGAAAGCTGTGCTGAAGCACTACAAGTGGCGGCTAGCTACAGTAGGTTTTAACCAATTACTCCAAAACCATAGCCTCACAAAAGTGGAGGTAGGTAAATTCTAAACATAGTAAACCTGGCCAGGTTTAGCTTACCATGTTTTTTTGACTTTTTTCTATCAGTGAAAATTGGACCAATCTGGTGATGACACGTTAATTACTGGGGACCTGGGCGGGTACAGCTCGGGTGGACGTAACGATTTATGTCACGATTTGGGGACATTCTTTCTGCCCGCACATGCTCTGCATCGGGCGTGTTTGATTTTGTCAGGCCATGTTTGGCCTGTGGCCGCTGCATGGCCGCGTGATGCGTGGGCCGGTTGGTGCATGCTGCCGTGGCAGTTTCCTATTTGGAGACTTGCATTGCATGCGGTGTTGGGTTGCGATTTGCATTCCTTCAGCCTGATGTGTACGTGTCCCTGTTTTGATGGGTTTCACGTGATTTGCGTGGATGGTTAGCGGTGTTGTTTCTCAGCGCCGCTTTGTGCATCGATGTTTCTCGGCGCGGCTGTGAAGATCGATGCTTCTGGTCTTCCCTTGCTGGATACTTCTGGTGGGCTAGGTTTCTATAAATATGGATTTGACGTCGCAGGCTTGCTTCGCCTTACGCAGCGGTGCTTCTGATGGATGATGGGTCGTGATGAGTGGTGTTGTCGAGGTTGGTGCCCGCCGCCTGGGCCTTCGCTTATCGCCGTCCACGTCGGTGGCGACTTCTCGTGGTTTGTCCATCGCAGCAGAGGCTACGACGTGAGCCGGGAAGGGTAGAGGCGGCGGTGGCGGTAGAGCTGGTGGCTTCCGTTGCCGTAGGAGAGGAAGCGGGCACCGGAAGGAACGGCGGTACTTGCTCCGCCATGCAGGTTATGTGGGAGTTGGAGGTGGCCTGGGCCAGGAGTGCACAGGCGAATGCATGGTGGAGTGCGCCGGCAGGGTTCATAGACCGGCCGACAGGTTCATCGGGTCGGCAGACAGCCGGCCGGCAGCACGTCGCGTTGTGCGTCATGGCAATCCAAGGTGTCGTACGAGAGCAAGGCTTTCATCCGCGACGTGGTTACTGGTTGGTTACCCGTCCTTGATGCTAGCGTTCTTCAATTCTACAACTGTTGGACCGCCTGGCCAGGGTGCACACGTTCGGCCCCCTCTGTCTCATGCACAAGGTCCATCCGCCGCTAGCGGCATCCTCCTCCTCACTTCCGCCCCCAGTCAGCCCACATAAGCGCCGCCCCGCCGGTCCGGCTCACAAGCGCCGCCATGGAGCTCAACAGCACCGGAGGCCCGTTCTGCAACGTCGGCCTCCCCGAGCTCCTGTTGGTGGCCTCGATGACCGCCGGCGCTGCCCCGGCTCCTCCCGCTGGCGCTGCTCCTACTCCTCTCGCCGGCTTGGTGCGTCGTCAGTCCAGGTCCAGCGAGAGGAAGAAGGCGCATGCACCCCTTGCCGTCCGTTGGATCCCATCTGTGGCCTATTTGTGCGGCGTCCCTCCTCCCTCTTTTGCTTTCTTTTACTGCTTTTTTACTCTCTTTTTGAGCAGTGGAGGATTGGCGGCCGCGGTGGAGCGGACTACTCCGTGGACAACGCCATCCTGTGGCAAGCGCATGAGCGGTGCAGAGGCCGCTGATGCCGCGACCCACAATGACAGAAGTCCGCGGACAACCATACGCCGGGCGCGTTACTCGTGGACGTTGTGGGGACGCGGCCGTGACGGTAGTGGGCTTCGGCATGACAGCATGAGCTTGCAGGTGAGCAAGATTCAGAAGGACTTCCATAAAACATCAGTTGGCTTTGCTGCGACTGCATGGGCAGTTTTGGGCGTCTGTGGTGATGGAGGAGGGGTGCAGCAACATACAGGGATGGCGGATGGTGGCTCCGGCATCTCTGCACTGCCTGTAAAGCGCTATGATGTGAAGAGAGTAGTGCTACACCAAATTAGAAAATACAACAAATAACTTCATGCTGACGAGATCCTTTTAGGTGTTCTCGGTGCCTTGAGAATGGTCATTGGGCACGTGAGTGCCGCAATGCCTGGCGTCCCCTCAGCTTTTTGGGAAGTCCTACTCTGTCACCATTGCCTCGCCTCCCAGTCCAGCAGCAACAAGCTCCAGCTCCTCACAAGCACCAGAAAGAAGCCTCGTCCCTCTCGGAAGACGTTTGGTCGTGATTCTTGGGCATCAATCGTTGCTTCTCCTGTTGGCTCCGTGTCCTCGGCGGATATCCTAGTGCGGCCTGCCTTGGAGAGGCAGGCCGAGTTGCTGCGCTCTGAGCTCCTTGGTATGGCTTCCTTCCGGGTTGAGGAGACGGTCCAGCCTCTGCGTGATGTCATTGACTCCATGCAAGGTTGGATGTTGCGGATGGAGAGCTTCATTATGCGAGCTGAGGCTACACTGGGCGCGCTCTCGCTAGCACCGCTTGTGTTGCAGAACGCTCATGTGTTGCGCCCTCTGGTTGTGCCTGATGACAGCTTCGAGATCGAGAGGGGAGTTGAGCTTCATGGTCGTTTCTCCCCTCGTTCTAGAACCAACTCGCCGTCGTCAACCTCTGGGGGATTGGGCAATGATGTGGTTGTGACTCCGGTCCTGCAGATCATGCCTGAGCTTCGAGACCTGTGTGGGGGTCCGGTTCTACCTCGGTCCGTCGAACAACTGAAGGTAGACACCCCTGAGGTCTCGATTGTGGCTTTACCGCCAGCATCACCCCGGGAGTCTAGCCAGAAACTTGATGCCGAGGAGTGTGGTGATTTAGACCTTGCAATCTCTTGCTCGTCGTCCATTGGGTGTCAGGCGTCAGCCAGTCTACCTCTCGGTGTCATGGAGCGCGGAGTTTTGGATGTTGCTACCCTTCCCTCATCCGCGACCATTGAGCAGGTGATGCCTGTTGACATGACCATTGAGGCAAGTGTGTTGGCACCTACTCCAAAGCCAGATGCTCTCTTCGCGAAGGAACTTTGTGATTTGCTCGCTAGTGCGGAGGTTGCTAGACCTGGTTTGGGCAGGTCGATTGCTTGCCTCTTGACGGGGACACCAATAAGGGGTAAACAAAAGAAGGCGGGCAAAGAAAAGAGTGGCGCCACAAGCAAGGCGTCTCTGGGTGCTCGATGGATGACCTACTCTCTCTCAGCATGTCCTCTTGGATTGGGTTATCATTGTGGGTTGAAAGGTGTTTGATGCATTGTGTTGAGGTGTTCTTGTTGGGGGTCTCTTGGTGTAGTAGCAATGTCGGGGTTCGTGGATGTTGTATATTCGAAGTGTCTGGCGGGAGTCGCATGTGCGGTTGTGGGGTTTATTACCATGTGAGTAGTTAGTCCGTGCTTTATCTGTATTGGTTTTCGCCCGGTTTTCCATAAATTAACTGGGCAATTCTGTTCTTCTTAATTAATCGATGAGGCAAAACGTTTGCCTCCGTTTTGAAAAAAAATATGTCCTTCGTTTGCTCCATCTCCCATCTCTGTTCTTATTTGCCCAGATGCCTGATATTCATCTCCGAGGGAGTTTTTTTTAATGATATCATCTATACATGTCGCTTGGTTACTAAACCTATGTAACTTCGAATCCAATTGATAAATTGCTAGCAGCATATGTATACCTTCCGGAGATCATCTGGGGGAGAATCGAAAAGGCTGGCAATAGACATCAAGGTGTGTTTTAAAAAGAAAAATATTAGCACTGCATGACCATCTATTTGAAGTGCAGTTTAACTTAGTTAATTATATATAACTATCTGATCCACAACTAGCAACCAAAGCCATGTTCAGTTATAGTGCTTAAATCTGATTTCTGTGTGTGCAAAATAATATTACACTCCTACTGAATGCACGAGCATACAGACGACGAATCACATATCTACATGTTTAGGTTTTTCCAATGATTTTTTGGGATGGAAACCAGAAGCATCACTCTCCTTGACTAGAATCATCATGGCCAGCTTAAAGACCGCAAGCTGTAGTCAAGTTCTTCCTTTTTTTCTTAATCTTTAGGTTATGGATCATCTCCCCCTTGCTAACTGATACGAAGTACATAAAATTTTGTGAGCAGATTATACGAAGTATTTTTCCTGACCATGTATAATTTCTACCAAGTGTACCCTTCTTCGTGTAAACAACTTGGTACATTGGATAATATTTATCGCCATTTTTTTATGCGTGAACAATATCGGGCAAAATATTGATCTGGTCTTGGATGCCTCCTCCAGAGCAGTACATCTTGAAGGCAAGGGATCTTGTCATGTTGAATAACTTGAGTGCTGTCCGAATAATCTTTATTGTGAGTCTCCATCTTGCATCAGTAATTACGTTTGCTGTTTGTATATTTGTTTTTTCTTTCTTTTGATTTGCTGCACTTCAGAAATTCCGTCACGACGGTTTCCATCTTCAACTTCTATGTTAGATTTATTGTTGGGTGTTTTGACCATTCCTCGTGTGGTAGCTTCTATGGCTTCTTCTATGGAATGGTATTTGTTTTCTCTTTTGGTACATATTTTTCTTTGGCCAGTTGAATTTGACGGATCATTGATTGTCATTCTTGGTTTTTTGATTCAGAGCACTTATGTTATTTTCGCAAGGATAAGTTTTTGACTGATGAATACCATTAGAATTTCATCTACAAGGTATACAACATGATGATCAATAATACTTAATTTTTCTATAGGATATGGTGTGATCAAAATAAAGTACGTAGAGGTTTACCCTTTTTGCCTTTTGTGAGATACACCCTTTTTCATTGACCGGGCACTGTAATCTTCTGTTTCTGTTGACCGTGGTATGTGTTTAAGACTTTAAGGGTACCAACTAACCGGGTTATAGGATCTGTGGTTTTGTGATTCTTCTTGCCATTTTGAGCACTTACGGATAGCTTATGCGGTTTCCAGCCGGGAGGTACCACCCATGTCCAAGAATTTGCACAAGCCATCTGCTACTTCATAATGGTCACTAATCCAGCAGGTGGTTAGACAAGAATATTGTAAGGTTTTAGTTCAGAAGGAAAACAAGGAAGCACTCACTGGACTAGATAATGAGCTTTGTCTATGATCATTAGAATCTTCTTATCAAAATAATGTAGTCAATTTCCCAGTCAAAATAATGTACCCTTCGGTTTTGTAAGTAGAAACTCCTACTATGTTATGTAAAATTTAACTATCAACTTGTGCTCAAAACGAGGTTTTGTGTCCTCTACCGTGAAATTTTCTTCCGAACAACTAATGCATAACACCAACAAACAAAATTATTGTAATGTATTTGTGACAGCGCACAAATTTTTTATCTCACCATATGCATAGTATCAGGTAGACCACTGGAAACACACGATTGCTCTGCTTTAGCAAGGCATCAATTAATTTCCCTATTTCTTATCCTGCTTACGTACATTTCAATTACTAATGTTCAATTGTCATGCCTTTTTACAGCTGGAAATGTTCCTCAGCAGCTTAATTATTATGGTTGTTCATCTACAAGTGAGATGCTCATGCAAACTAGGATGGGCTTCAACCTTCTCATTCTCCCCTGTTTTTGTACTACCTACAAGATATGCTTTTCCCCCCACTTCTTTCTTTGTGCATGGCTGAAAAGACCAGGCTGTGTAGTGAATTTGTTCATTGATTCTTTTTTACCATTGTGCAGGACCATGTTGACAAATGCAACACTTACGACTGTTTTAATATGCTGCCAAGCTCTTCTATTCCTCTTGATCTATTAAACTCTGCAAATTTTGAGTCTTCTGAGTTAAATTCCGATGTCCAGAGTTATTATGAAGGAACAAGACGCAGTGAACTGTGTTTACAAATATTAATAAATCAACTCTGCTTTGCATCCATCATTATTAAGAAAAGTAGCCCTCGGAAAGTCAGGATTAGCAGGTCAATAGTAGTTACAAGTTTTTGCAAGTTTGTAATTAGGGAAATCCTTTCCATCCTGACAGAATATATTATTTTTGATTAATTTAGTTGTGACCCATGTCACACGAAAGCTACTCTTCGAGAGTATATGCATAAGATGTCATATGTTGATTGTGTTGATACATGCTTTCATCTGGTTGAGTTAACTATTGTCACAAATATTTAGTAAGGGATGGAATGTTGTTCTCATATGAATGTTGTCCACGTCACTTACTACGCATGCCAATTCTTAATTGTTGACCAATGTCCTTTCTATCATGGGTCTCAAATGGAAGCCAACTTTTCAACATTTTATAACTTTTCCATTCGCAACAATTACTATAACATATGCCATATACAATAGGACCAGCTGATGGTCTACATATCACGACGCTTCCTTCTTGAAGCCAGTCTGCCTGCCAAACTGAAAATTCATGGATACAGTCACTGGAACCGACCCCACAATACAACAAAAGCATGTGTTGTGATTGATCTGCCAAGACAGCCATACAATTTTTTAAAAAAGCTACATGCATTATCAGTGATCATGACTATCATGCATTTGAAGCTGCAAAGAGAAACATGTTTTCAATGCAAGAGAAGGTATGCATAACACTAGAAATTCATCATGACACGTCGGCAAATAATCGCTCAACAAAATGAATTCACAAGACATGCCAATTGCAACAATTTCTCCGAAGTCATACCAATACATATCCATCCTCGACAAACTTGAGATCCATTATCTCATGCACCTTAGATCGCACAACAATATGCAAAAGCTATATATCACTTCATCACAGACACCAATCCCATAGGAGGCTGCACTAATGATCGAAGCTACAAATAAATGTACTGCTTTTAGTTTACTACAGAAGTGTCAACGTGTATTTTCCATTTTATAAGATGTAGCATTCATGCTAATAATAAATGTATCCTCCTCAAGTTGCTGATTTACCGTGTTTGATCTTAGTAGAAATGTATCAAGATGTGCTTCATGTTCCTTAATACGCACCAAGCATGGTGACGATAAATGTATCCTTTTCAGTTTGCTTCTATGCATGCCTTTCTTTTTATGATCACAATCTTATTCATATTCTTCTCTTCAACTCTTTTAATACTCATATTCATCAAGATCAATCAAGCAGGAAGTAGGGTATTACCTCCATAGAGAGGGTCCGAACCTGGGTAAACATCGTGTCCCTTGTCTCCTGTAACCATCGACCTTAGACGCACAGTTCGGGACCCCCTACCCGAGATCCGCCGGTTTTGACACCGATACCCCCCCCCCCCCCCCCGCCGCCGTTGGCCACAGACGCCATGCTCTCTGTCTCTCTCCAGCGCCGCCGAACCTCTCTGTCTCTCTCTCCGCCGCCGACGAACCTCTCCTCTCTACCAGCCCCATCCACGACAATGTGCAAGCGGTTCCCCGGCGACGGAGCAGCGGCCCACGGCTTCGGCCGCCACTCGCTGCAGACGTGGGAGGCGTACATGCTGTTCGAGGCGAACATTCCGGCGCCTCCAGACATGCGCGCTGGGCCGACAGGATGGAGGCTCAGCGCCGGAGGCGTCCCCATCCCCCCCTGCCGGACGTCGTCGCGCGCCCCGATTACTTTGCCGGCGAGGTCGACCGCGTTCGGTCGTCGCTGACCGAGGAGCAGCGCGCCTCCCCGCAGTACGCCGCCGACAACCACGAGGCGTGGGCGGCGTACTTCCAGCGCCGTCAGGAGCAATGCCTCGCCTCCACCAACGGGGCACCGGTGGTGGCGGGCGGCCGGTGGAACAGCGAGGGGTGACGCCTGTGGTGGTCCGTCCCCGGCCGGACGCTCCGCGAGATTCTCGCGCACCTCGAGGGCGACAACAACCCGCCGCTCACATACCCTCGAGGACCGGCCGCCGCTCCGGTGCCCCCCCCCCCCCCCGCGGCACCGGGCAATGGATGCCAAGGAGGTTCGTCTCCGGCTCGTCGTCCTCGTCCCGTTCCTCCTCCCACTCCTCTTCCGACTCCTCCGGCTCTCCGGCGGTGTTCGGCGTCAAGGCCGAGCCCGCAGCGGAGACCCCGCTCGGCCGGCATCGTCATCAACGAAGGCGGCGGCCGCGCCTCGTCCTCGGGCCCTCCCCGATTCGTCAAGCCGAAGACGGAGCCCAGGCTCGCCGGCGGCGTCAAGGAGGAGGCGCTCGACGACGAGGCGGTCCTCAAATGGTCGCGCGACGACTGGCTGCAGCGGAGAGGGAGCGCCAGTACGCCACCCTCGCGCGGTTTGAAGCTCGTCGCCGTGGCCGGGGCGAGGGAGGCATCGTCGTCCTCAACGACAGCGACGACGACAACGACGCGCCGCCACCGCCTGTCCGCCATGGAGCCGCCAGGCAGGGGTCCAGCACGGGAGGCCTGCCATCAAGAAGGAGAAGGCCGCCGACGACGACGAGGACGGCGGCGACGTCGGCGACTTCGTCGCGCTGATCGGCTTCTTCGCCCCTTAGGTTGCTTTTTTTAAAAATAATTTATGTAAAACGCCGAACATGTTTAATATGAATATCAAATTTGCCGAATTTTAGCTGAACTTTGCCGAATTCAAATGTTTTAAAATAAAAAAACGCGTCTGAGGGCGACCCTGGGCGAGCGACTGGGAACCCGCTCGTCCCACGCCGATTTTAGCGCCGGCTCGCCCGCAAGGGACGCGTAAAATCGCCGCCTGGGGCCGGCAGGAGATGCTCTCAGCCGCCGGCAGAGTGTGGCTGACCCACAAACGTCCAGAATCCAAAGATGTCGATCGAGTTCACGCATCAGATTATTCGTCCAACATGTGAACCTGAAGATAGGGTTCTCAGTAACTGTACAAGTACTAGAGCAAAGCAAGCAGCTGATCAACAACCAACCGTTCCCAGTTAACCACCACTCTGCTCCACACATCCACACATCCAGTTTTCCAGCGCTCGCCCGCCATGGCCGCACCCGCGCCCCATGTGAGCAGCGCAAGGCCATGTCATCCCTCTCATGGAGCTGTCCCAGCGCCTCGTGGAGCAGGGCATCAAGGTCACCTTCGTCAACACGCAGCACAACCACGACCTCATCCTTGCCTCCCTCCACCTCTCCAAGTCCCAACATGGCAGCAGCCTCGGAGGGGTCCACATGGTGTCCCTACCAGACGGGCTCGCCGACGGCGAGGACCGCAAGGACCTCGCGCTGCTCACCCAGTCCTTCTCGGATGCCATGCCCGGCGAGCTGGAGAAGCTCATCGGGAGGGTCTACCAATCGGAATCCGAGTCCGGTGCGTACAGGCTGACGTGGATCATCGCCGACGCGAGCATGGCGTGGGCGTTTCCCGTGGCCAAGCGGCTCGGCCTCCGGGCCGCCGCCTTCAACCCGCTGTCGGTGGCCATGTTCGCCACGAGGATCCGCATCCCCGAGCTGGTAAGGGACGGGGTGGTGGACGAGAAAGGCCTGCCGAAGCGGCGCGGCACGTTCCGGCTGGCTCCGGGGATGCCGCCCATGCGCGCGACGGAGCTCTCGTGGAACTGCGCCGGCGACCCCAGTGGCCAGCCGGCCATACTGGACTTCATCCTCCGGAACAACGCGGCCACCCCACTAGCCGAGGCGGTCGTCACCAACTCCGTCCAAGACCTCGAGCCGGGAGCCATGGCGCTCTTCCCCGAAGTCCTCACCGTCGGCCCGCTCCTTTCTGACTCCTTGGACAAGCCGGTGGCGAGCTTCTGGGCCGAGGACGCCACCTGCGCGGCGTGGCTCGACGCGCAGCCCGCCGGCTCCGTCGTGTACGTGGCGTTCGGCAGCTTCGCCATCTTCGACCGGGCGCAGCTCGTGGAGCTGGCCGAGGCGCTGGCGCTGACCTCCCGGCCCTTCCTGTGGGTGGTGAGGCCGGACTCGGCGAGCGAGGAGTGGGTCGAGGACCTCCGCCGCCGCGCCGGGCCGCGCGGCCGCGTCGTGGGCTGGTGCCCGCAGCAGCGGGTGCTGGCGCACGCATCGACGGCGTGCTTCCTGTCGCACTGCGGGTGGAACTCAACGCTGGAAGGGCTGGTGAATGGCCTGCCGTTCCTGTGCTGGCCCTACTTCACGGACCAGTTCCTCGACCGGGGCTACATCTGCGACGTGTGGCGGACGGGGCTGCAGGTGGCCGGCGAGATGACGACGGGGACGCTCGTGGGGAGAGAGGTGATACGGGGCAAGGTGGAGGAGCTGCTCGGCGACGGGGAGATCAAGGCCAGGGCGCTCGCGCTGAGGGACGTTGCTCGCGGCGCCGTCGCAGACGGCGGGTCGTCGCGCCGGAATCTCGCACGGTTCGTGGACCTCGTCCGAGGATCAGTGACCTAGCTAGTCCCTAGAACACCAATAATCTGCCAAGTCCGAGGGAGCGATGACAATGACATCGTGCATCCCATTTACCATTTACCATGCATCCCAACGTCTAAAATGTCTTCGACTTCAAACTGTGGCTAGCTGTGCATCCCATTTACCATGCATCTGCACCGTCTACTTTATTTCGACGAGAGTTTCAAAATTAGACTCCATAATAGTCTGCTTTGATGGTTTTTTTTTACCCAAAAATTTACCCAAACACTAAAAATCTGGGCGCGAACGCGTTGGTTGTCGTCCGATGAGTGAAGTCTGTTTTAAACCCTGTGGTTGTAGAGGGCGACGCAAACAAACCCCAACGTCTAAATCCATGAAGTCTGTATCCTGTATTCATCTATCCCGGTTAATTTAGACCCTAAGTCTGTTTGGCGAATTGGGGAAAAGGCTATCCTGTCCGGGATCAATCGGCACTCTCACTGACTACGTTGGCCAACCTGTCAGATTCATCGTCTATCCCAATCCTCCCCAGATGTGTGTATCGGCCAACCTGTCAGATTCATCGTCTATCCCAATCCTCCCCAGATGTGTGTATCGGTGGAGGCGGGGAGGTGCTGCCTCGCCCCAATGTGGAGCGGAGGACCGCCAGGAGATGACCGGCCGGTCTACAGCAAGCATGCATGGCGCGGCGGTCGCTTGCCTGAGTGCATCAGGCCGCACGGCTCCCAGCGAGGAGGTCCTCCATGGGCAGCACCTCAGCAGCGGCACGGTGGTCTCGGACAGGAGCGCGTCTCCTTGTATGCGTCTGTGGGTCTCTCCATGCCCCCGATCACGTTGGCCGCCAACGCCTCCTCTTCCAGTACAGAGCGCCCCCCAAACAAGCTGACCGTTCTTTTAAGAAAAAGGGTTTTCTCCCGTTTTGTATTACAAAGCTGACCGTTCATGCCTTGTGGCATGACATCTCGATTGATCTTTGGCCAACGTAAATGGATTTAATTCACCAGTCACCTGGAGACTGGAGTTGCATGCTTCGCGAGAGAGATGACATGCGAGTGTCGGGGAGAACTACGGCAGCGGCGCCATGTATGCATGATGCATCATACGGCACGCGGCACCAAATGCTAGCTCGCAGCCCCGAAGTGTTGTTGGCCTGCTGCACAAGCACATACTGCTGCTAGTTCTGCCGCTTGCCGACGTTGGGCTTGTCCTGCTGAACGAGCGGCGTGACGACGACTGCTAACGGGTCGAGGGAGGGGAGCTCGTCGATGCCTACGGTCGCAGATACCCTTCGTCGTGTACACCTTGCTTAGTTGCGGTCGACGAGCGTGGCGGCCACCGCGAGCAGCAAGACGAGACGAGCGGCGTCAGATGAGACGAGTCGGGGAGCGGAGCGACTTAATGAGCGTGGCAGGCGACCTCCGCCGTGCTTGCAGCCGCGCACGCAAGGCTCGGCGTCCCAGGAAGCAGTGGGGAGCTACGGTGGCCCACGGTATGGTGCGGCAATGGACGCAGGGAAGGTGTTTGAGATACATTTTGTCTAATTCACATCTAGACGTTTGTTAAGGATGTCACATCTAAGCTCCTACAAGTATATAATGTAACAACAAGAAATAAAAAAAACTAGGATAAAAAAAATAAACCACAAACAGAGTGGACATCAGCATGTGACATAACTATGTCACATCTAGATGTGTCCTAGACAGACCCTTAGGAGCAAGAGGAAGGTGTACTTGCCACATAAGCGTGGAGGCGCATGTGGTCAGTGAGAGAGACGAGCGATTCCGGACGGGATTGTCCTTCCAAATGGGCCTAGGGTGGATTTGGGGTTACGATTGACCGGGATCATTGAATACAGGGTATGGACTTCAGGTATTTAGACGTTAGGGTTCGTTTGCGTCGGACTCTACAACCTCAGGGTTCAAAGCAGACTTCACTCTCATCCGATTCGTAGCACAAATCTTGAAGCATGAAAAGGAGCCACGTCATCCTATGAAAAGACTCCACATTGTTTTCAATTTCTTCATGTATGTATGAATGATTATGTGTGCTGCCATGCATGTGGCAACAACAATCAAGCCAAGGATTTTTTTTGTGATATGTGTATTGCGCTGTGTGGTTCATTTTTCAGGGAAATATACATTGTTTTGGCGAAATGTTGATTCATCATTTTTCTGGCGCCCAATTTGATTCACTGTTAGTGAAGGTCAGGCCCATTTAATAAATACATTTAATATATTACTCTAGTTATGTATATTTTCACATTTATCTAACAATTTAACATTCTAATGGTTTAACAATATGAACACAACACATGGACCAAATGTGCCCTAGGTGTGGTGACAACCGGGTGCGAAGGTGCGCCAAGGTGGTTCGACAATAGGGTAGGTGGCTAGAACATGTGCCGGCCCAATATTAATTTGAGAAAATCTTGATACTTGTTCTAGCACAGCCACCCGATGCCTTGAGCTGCTTAGATACTGCGGCGTGATGTTGGCCGCGCAAGACATCCCCTTGATGCACCTAGGTCGTCCCTTAACCGACATTGGCAGGAACTCAAGCTCTGGTAGAGGGAGACGTAGAAGAAATTGTTGTCCCCAAAGTGGTTGAGCGAGACCAAGTTGGCATACGTGATATTCGGCTGGTATCTCTCACGCATGCAAACACAAGCCTTCACATTCGCATGTCTGGCACGAGTCATTGCCTTTGCAGTCGAACGAGCCGCCTACAACAACATCCTTACAAGGTTATCGTGAATGCAAACACTTCATATTATTAATAATAGTAGAGATTTGCTTGAAAAACTTCCTATCTATCATCATCTGTTATAACAGTACAAGGAACATCAAAAATATAAAAAATTACATCAAGATTCGTAGACCACCTAGCGACGTCCATTTAAACGACAAATAATTTGAGATAGAAGAGTAAATTGCAAAAACCCACCACAATTCGGGACCCTAATTCACAAAACCACCACCATTCGATTTTTTTTCAAAAAACCACCAACAATGCGTTGACAGTTTTCAAAAAACGCTGATTGAGCGATTAGAGCTGTTTGAGACAAAACCTGACTGGCGGGTCCCGATGGCAGGTCCACGTGGTGGCGAAAGACAGACGGCGCTGCTAGTCAACCCGTCTCCCTCTGACCTTTCCCCGCACGGAGCCGTCAGGTGAGGAGCGCCTCGCGCATCTGAACACGCACGACCCCGCCGGCTCCGGCCAGCTCGTCCGCCGGCCGACGAGCCTCCCAGCACCGCCATGCACCGCGTCGGCGAGCTGTCCGATGGCATCGATGGCGGCCAGTGAGGCTGGCGTGCCTAGGGTGGGGCCGCCGCCTAGTGCCCATGGCCATGTCTCGGCCGCCGTGGAGCGCGCCGCGGAGGATGGAATGGGAGGACGGTGTGGTTGGGATGGTGCGCGGCGCCCTTAGCCCCGGCGAGCCATGCCTCTCTCTGTCCAGCATGCACGGCGGCGGCGCCGTTATCCCCCGGCGAGCCGTGGCTTTCTTTCTGTCCCGCATGCGCGGCGGCGGTGCCCTTATCCCCTGCGAGAAAAGCCATCCCTTCGCCCCTTGCGAGAACGCCTCCAGCAGCTCGGACTCCGGGCACGCCTCCCCTGCCACGTGCGCCGCTGACATGGCGACCTCGACCGGATGGGCTTAGGCGGCGCAACCTGAGAGCAGATCAAGGAGGAGGGTGAGGACGACTCTGGCGACCTCCGTGGCCAGCTCCGCTGCTCCAGGAGCCTGTGCAGGAGGCGCCTCGCCGGCCACATGCGCCGCCGGCATGGCGAACTCGACCAGATTGCCTTACAGGATGGACTTGACTACTTGAGCGCTCCTCACCCGGACCGAGCCGCGCGCGACGGACTCCAGCGGCGCTTCCCCACCGAGCTGCTGCCATCACCGGTGGCGACGCCCTAGCCTTCATCCTCCCCGTCAGCGTAGCCCCACGCGGTCACAATGCCCGTAGATGCTCGTCAGGCACCGCACAGAAACTGTTTGATGGAATGCCTATAAGAGAAAAACAGATGAAGGGAGATGTGTTTTTTTATTAGAGGAGAGAGATCACAATGACATGCGGGGCCATGTCTATTTTAATGGTCAACCAAACTTCAGTCGAACGCCGTTAGTTTTTGTTGCCATGTCATCGCTTATAGTGGGACCTACCTGTCAGCTTTAGAGTCAGCAAGTGTCTATCTGAGCGATCAGTGTTTTTTGAAAACTGTCAGCACAATGTTGGTGGTTTTTTGAAAAAAAATTTCGAATGGTGGTGGTTTTGTGAATTAGGGTCCCCAATTGTGGTGGTTTTTTGCAATTTACTCGAGATAGAAGGAGTAGTATGTTAACTTGTGATTTACCTGCCCATATTAATGCTATTATGTAAATAAATATTTATCAAATCCTACTCGTGATTTACCTTATATTGTGATGAGAAGTTTGGTAGTAAGTTAAAGTAAAACTGGTTTAGAATATAAATAAATTAAGGCGATTGATTATCATACGGGGAAGGTTCGACGAAGGGATGATGGAGAGAAAAGTTCTTTTAAATACTACCTCCGTCCTAGTTTATTGGTCCTCTTTGTATTTTGTGTCAAGGTTTGACCATAGATTTAACTAAAAAAATGGTAATGCATGCACAGAAAATTATATCGCTAGATTTGTATTCGAACATAGTTTTCGATGATATTACTTTTACTACGTATAATTAATATTTTATTAGTTGAAATAATGGTTAAAATATGACTCTAAATACGAGAAGGACTAATAGCTAGGACGGAGGTAGTATTAGAGATAGAGACGAACATCAATTTCCGAGCCCAAACTCATCTGCACTGTTAAGAGAAAAATTAAAAAAATTAAAAAAATTCTGATTTTTTGCATCAAAGATAATCTGGTGCATGAGGTGCGCTCAAAATTTAAGATCACTTGGATACGAGTAGCTCTCAGCAAAAAAGACAAATTGGTTCAGAATAATACATGAACAGTAAACTTTTTCACGGACTCCAAATTTGTCCTTTTGGCGTGATCTACCCAGTTATCCAAATGATATGAAATTTGAAGCGCACCTCACACATCAAACTATCTTCCATGAAAAAAATTTGATTCTTTTTAGAAAGTTATAGTATTTTTTTTTGTATTTTCTGATCATTGCGGGTCCAGCTGAGCCTAGACACCGAATTGCTTCGTCCAGATAGAGAGTAGAGATGATGGCTCCATCTCTTCCGAGGTTTGAGAGTCATCTTTTTCCTCTTACCTATTTTTGTTTTATTTTTCCATTTTATATTTGTTGCAATAGAATTTTTGGCCCACTCATAGTTTGAATTTGTTGTTATTTGTTGCAGTCGTACTTTGCTTTGGATTAATTTTTTTTTCCAACCACACTTCTTTTTAGGAACTTTTTGTAACAACACTTTGTTTGTGAGGCACCCTTTTGTCCAGGTTTATTAGCCCCCTTGGTAGAACACTCTGACCCTAAATTTAATTAATTAAATACTGTACTAGATACTCCCTTCATAAACTGACATAAGATTTTATATTAGTTTACAGAGGGAGTACATCTGTTTGTGCGACAAGAATTTTAACGATATGAATTTTATGATGTATTGTTTATATTTTGCTAGTTAAATCCATGATTTAAAAAAATATACTATACATAAGTGAGACTTATAAACCCGGGGGGAAGGAAATCGAAAGCATTATTTTTCTATAAGAAAAGTCAGTCAAGGTGTGCCCTAGACCACTGCCTTGCACAAGCCCAAACGGCGCCAGCCCAACCGACCCGACCCCAACCGCTTTGTCTCCCCGCCGTCGCGTCTCTGCCCACACCACACACCTTCCTCCCTTCCCCTCGCTCTTCCCGCTTCCCGAGGCCTCCCTCCGCCGCCCCGCCGACACACGGGCCCCACAATGGCCGCCACCGCCCGCGCCCGCTTCGTCCACAACCGCAGCCGCCGCCGCGCGGCCGACGAGTCCTCCGACGAGCAGCAGGACGCCTCCTCCTCGTCCTCCTCTGACGACGACGGCGGCGACGAGGAAGAGGAGGAGATGGAGGTCGAGGGTTCCGAAGAGGAGGAGGCGGTCGCCGACGAGCCAGCGGCCAGGGAGCCCCCCGCAGCAGCGGGGAGGGGCGGCAGGAAGGGCCCGATTACCATCAGCCTCAAGAAAGTCTGCAAGGTAGTGGCCGGCCGGCCGGCGCCGCCAGAGTTTCCCCTGTTTTCTCGGAGCCTTTTTGCTCACGATTTTGCCACGGGCTGTCCATGGTTTCTCGCAAAGATTGTTTATTTCCGAGATTTCGGGCTTAAGTTTCGTGCCGCAGTCGCTTCCCTAGTAAGCCTCCGCGGATATTTTGGGAGTTCAGTTCAGAGCAGGGGCGGTTGCTTCCCCTTGCGTCTGCTGTGGAAATGGCTGCTTCATCCTGCGTTTATTACGACTAATTTAGGATCTGCCCACTCCAGCATCATTCCAACCTTCTTCTTCTTTTTTGGAAAGATTTCTATCCTTGATGGTGTCTGAACTTTTGAAGTCGGTGTTCTTTTACTGTAATATTGATGTCTTCTTTGCTATGTCTGGTTGCAGGTGTGCAAGAAGACGGGGCATGAGGCAGGGTTCAAGGGGGCGGTGTACATCGATTGCCCCATGAAGCCTTGCTTCCTATGCAAGATGCCAGGTCCTGATATCTGTAACTATGTATGCTTGTTTGTTTCTACTTTGGGATTGGGGAGTAGAAGAACTCAACAGTATTGTAATTTGAGTTGTCGAGTTAGAAAATGGCAGTATATCCCAGTGAGAAGCGGGTAGTTCAGGAACTCTGTTTTATGAATTAGTACTTCCTTGTGTACATGCTCACAGGAGTTTAGTCTAACTGCTTGTTCCAGATACTTATAAATAAAAGTTTCCACTTTTATTCAGGCAAGAGGGATACAAATTGTATGGTATTGATGAACCGCCACATACTATTTTCTCATGTATCTGCATACAGGTGTCTCATAGCTGTTTCCTTTGACTGCTTGACAGTATTGATGTATTGCCATTTAGTACTTGAAAGCTTGACATGGATGGAGACTTTCCGAGTCACTGATACTGTGATGCTTTCTACGTTTGCGCTTTGCAGGTCATACGACCTTGACTTGCCCACATAGGGTAGCGATGGAGCATGGTGTCATCCCAGCCCCTAGAAGGAACACAAACACTTCACTGGATTACGTCTTCCAGAGTCAAGTGAAAGGCAAGATCTCCATGGTGCGTGAGTTGATGATCGCTGTCCTTTTTCCGCATCAGCATCAGTTGCAGCACTTCATATCACTGCTTTCTCCAGTAACAATTATGGTTAAAATGAATTCCTCTCCCTAATTTTAGGTTAAGCCTCGGTTTCTAGTACCTAACCAATTGGAGTGTGGTAACATAAAATTTCACCAAAGACGTGTGACCTGCTTGGAATTTCATCCAACTAAGAACAATGTGCTTTTATCAGGAGACAAGGTATTACAGTCTTACCACTGGGCTGTGTTGTCCACTTAATTCCTTGTAAGTATGGTCACATTGCAGGTATTTTTAGGTGACTAGTAATCGCCCCTTTCTTTTTCTTTCACAGAAAGGGCTACTAGGCATTTGGGATTATGTTAAGTTGCATGAGAAGATTACTTATGATTCTGTGCACTCCTGCATTCTGAACAGTATGAAGTAAGAGCTTAGCTTGATGGCTATTATCCGTTCTGTTATCCAAGGATGAAATACGGCAACTTCATATAATCTTATTCAGGTTCGACACCGCCAATGATGGAGTGCTATACACAGCTTCTTCTGATGGGACTATCAGCAGCACAGACTTAGACACTGGAATTGGTTCGCCCTTGTTAAATCTCAACCCAGATGGTTGGAGTGTAAGTTATCCCCATTGCTTTCTGATCAAGCTTATACAGATTGCTGCGCTAAAATGGATTTTGTACACATTGCATTTTGATATTATCTTTTTTTGACTGTGACATCTTGATATTATCTTTATTACATCTTGTGCTGTGTTAGGCGAACATTTCTTTGCATTGTTGTGATTTTTTTTTTGGCATCCACTTTGGTCTTGATTTAATCAACCTTGTTTGTTGCTTTTAACAGGGTCCAAGCACTTGGCGCATGATATATGGGATGGACTTAAACACCGAGAAAGGTCTTCTTTTGGTGGCAGATAGTTTTGGGTTTCTTTACTTGTGAGTAAATGAGTACCCCTAGGAGCTGTTTGATACCTTCTCTGAAATTAATAGCTTACATGCAGTATATGCAACTTCTTTTAAAACTGTTGACTTGGATGCTAATATGGTTTATTCATGCATTTGCTTGGCAACTCAATTCCAAATAGAATTATCAGTGATAAGTTTCTATTTTTATTTGAGTTCAAGATATAGGTGGATACTGTCATGTGTGATTCAGAGATATCATTGTACATTGTCATATGTGACATATACCATATACTCCTTTGCCGTATCAGAGTATCTTGCATGTTAGCTATATGCCTGTTTAACACCTTAATTTTCGCAGATTGGATAGACGGTCGAAGGAAAGAATCGGGCAACCAATTCTTATACATAAAAAAGGTAGCAAGGTAACTGGCCTTCATTGCAACCCTGCACAACCTGAAGTTCTTCTGAGCAGCGGGAATGATCACTTTGTGAGTGCTCTGCTCTGCATATGTACAAATCCCGTTCTTTACCCTATATCTAATAATTCACATATGTCCTCTCTGTGATTGTAGGCCCGTATTTGGGATACAAGGAAACTTGATCCCAAGTCCGCTCTTGCCAGCCTTGCTCATGGACGGGTTGTTAATTCAGGATATTTTTCTCCACGAAGTGGGAATAAGATCATGACAACATGTCAGGACAATCGAATTCGTGTTTGGGATTATATTTTTGGTAATCTGGAATCCCCAAGTAGAGAAATTGTTCACAGCCATGATTTCAATCGTCACCTGACTCCCTTCAAAGCAGAGTGGGATCCAAAGGTTCTAGCTATGAATTGTTTCCTTTTTTTTTCCTTCCTTTTTGTTTTTGTTGCCAAGTTGCAAAAAGCAACCTGCCAACTTTGATATGAAATGTTATTGTTCTGCAGGATTACTCAGAAACAGTTGCAGTTATTGGTCGTTACATAAGTGAAAACTACAATGGGGTTGCTCTACATCCCATTGATTTCATAGACACCAGCACTGGGAAGCTTCTGGCCGAGGTGATGGACCCCGACATAACCACTATCAGCCCAGTGAACAAGCTACATCCTCAAGATGAAATCCTAGCTACAGGAAGCTCAAGGTAGACCAATCGATCTGTATTTACCCAGCATATCTACCAATCTAGATCTTCTTCACCCTTACGAGGTTCTGTCTGTGCAGGTCCATTTTCATTTGGAAACCAAAGAGTGACATCGATCCCACGGAGGAGAGGACCAGCCAGAAGGTCAAGGAATATGTATACGGGTCAGGTTCGCGGAAGAAACCAAATGGCAAGCACGACAACAGTAGTGATGACGACTCGGATGGTGGTGGTGGAAAGAGCAAGAAGGCGAAGAAGACCCGCTTCACTCATACGGCAAAGGGAAAGGGCAAATCCAAAGCTTGATGATAGATGTAGTTAGTGCAGCAGCTATTTTGGCAGAAAGAACCTATCGACAGCCGCTGCTGGAGCTCATTTTGGGTACCATCTCCCGTCTTAGTCCTAGCTTAACACGCTGAAGCCCTGTGGTAGTATACCACGATCATCTTAAGCAACAAACGTTTTAGAGTTAGTTTTGTGTTGCTTTTGAATCCTGATGTGCTGAAGCCTTGTGGTACTATGGCAGTATGCCACAGTCATCTTAAGCAACAAACATTTAGAGTTAGGTATGTGTTGCTTTTGAATCCTGATGTGCTTTAGGAGTTGAAATATGTGTATATATGCTCCTTATATCTGCTTCTACTCAGTTGCTTGAATGCAGTTTCAAACACAAGTTACTGATCATATGCCCTATGTGTTTCAGTGTTTGTTGTCATCTGCCCTATGTTTTTCAGTGTTTGTTGTCTGCTTCTTGTCCATGAAGTGAAGCAATTAATATGAACATATGTTATGCCTAAGCAAAGTAGCAAACTATAGCAACATGGACAACAGTGTACCATCATGCGAATGACTGAGATTATGTCACTGGGTCAGAAATCCACCAATATGCCACTATACCGACTGCTGAATAATGCTAGATTAACCGTGAATTTCTGCTTTTGACAGTACAAAACATTGAGCCAACATGCCAAACAATGTTTCTTGCAATGTAGGTTGTTTACTAGCTCACCAAGCATCTACCGTCAGAGGCTTTGAGCTTCAGTTTGTCGTTCGGTTGGAACTGATTGGTTAGCACTGGTCAAACCCCAAAAATGATCCATCTGTTGTCTCACACCTCCTGGTCAAGGTGTTCCAACACCAAGACAGGTTCTTTTGGCACCTTTAAGAAGATTTGGCTTTGATCCCAGCCAGCTTCCTCCATCTGTTTGATGAAGTCAGCAAATCCATCCTCCAATGCAGAAAGGCTCTCTTCTAGCCAGGCGGCAACGTCGTCCTGCTTCGGCCGATTTTGGTGAAGCCAATGCGCTTGCCATAGGCTTCTTAGGACCGACATGCTTGTTGCCGCCTCCTGAAAACAAGCACGCATTTGTTGATACATGACGCGTAATTATTTTCATACACAGATGTTTAGCAGTATATCACCTTGAATGTAACCAGGTATGTTGCCTCTTCTAACCCAAGCTGCTCAACACAGAGGATGTACTTCTCATTCTTGTATAGCTTCAGCAGCATATTCACCTGTTTTGGGAGTTCAGAGCACGCATGAGCAAGTGGTACCAAAAGCCATATGTGGAGTTATGAAATTGGTTGCAAGTACCTCGGAAACCGCAAGGCAACCACCAGCAAGTGGCTCTGGTGATTTAAACTCTTCCAGACTATGATACAGCTGGTTTATGCTAACACTGACTAATGTTACGTCATCTTTGATGCAAAAATATTTTACTTCACCACACTAAATTAACAGGGAGAAGTTTGCAGCTGGCGTGGTAGGCAAATTTACAAGATTCTGGCTGTGAGTTCCACTTGAGGTTACATTTTTAAGTTTAAAACTGGGTGCAAATCGATGCCAGTGCCTCATCGGAAATTAGGTGTTGGACGAGTCCAACAGTTGTTATGACTATACATGTCACTATGTAGATATTTAACAAAGCAAACTCTCTTTTGTCCCTTCAGTTCTACTAGTTATCAAGGAAGCTCAACTACAAAAAGCATTGTAATGATGAAGTCAAGAACCAACTTCCCAGCTTTGCATTTGGAAAAATCATACCATAAAATAATTATTTTTGCTAAAGACACAAACCATGTCCATGTGAGTGGATTCCTCTCCACCGAGCATCCTCTCCATGGGCACACCAAAAGAAATTCGAGGTTGCAAGAATCTTTCCCATGTTAAAATATTCTCTTCCTCATTGCAAGCAACATAGCCTAGAACAGAAGGACAAAACAAGTATCAACAATTTTTCCAAAAGCAACCAAGAAAAAAAAATGTAAAATCAAGAAGTGAAGAACATGTCACCAGGAACTGTATGATTTGCAACATGTGACCTCACAAGAATCCGAGCGCGTTTTAGGTTAACCTGCCAATATAGACATGAAGAGAGAATAAAGGCGATGAATCAAAAACTAGTACACTAATATTATACACTTGTGTATATAGGTGAAAATGCATGGTCTAAAAGTGCAAACATGGAGCTTTATTAAATTGAGCAAACATAATTTAAGTCCAGCACCTTACTGTGCGGAACTTGAGAACTACTAGGGACTGGTAGCGAAACCAAAGATGCAGAAGACGAACACCCAGCCATGTCAGAGTAAGAGTTAAATATGAAGACTGTATACCTGGCGTGTCCTGGAATGAAATACCAAAGAATCGTCAAACAGTGAGGAAAGTTAAAGTTGTTATACTGGAAGGAGGTTGGTTATTACAAATAAAGAGAACTTAATAAATAGTATTACCAGAATAAGTACACCAATAGAAAGGCCTACCAGCTGAGCTCCTACTTCCCATACTTCCTCCTGAAAAAATTACATAAAAGTTGGTTGGTGAAAATTTTGCAAAATTATTCACCAATATCTTTTATATACTGAAAATAATATGTTTAATGGTGCATAATGAAAGAATTCTGAAGTCCATCTGATCAGGAAACTCCAAAGGAACTATTGGATACTCATAATATTTTTTCTTTCCTTCCTACGCAAGTACCGTTTTTCTGCGGTTTCACAAAATTGACTGAACAATAGGACACTGAACTGACTATTAGAGAGAGTACTGAAATAGCTAGTACCTTTGCAGCAATCTCCCCTAGATTTCCCGATTTTGCGAAGTGATTTTGGATAACACGATTGGAAGGATCTCTAAATCCTCTTCCTACAGCCTGCTTAACAAGTCCAGAGTCAATTATTTTGTGTAGAGGGAGCTCTCTACAAAGTTTGAGTTAGGTTTTAGTCACATGTGAAACTAAATGTAAGGATTAATATGTCTTGCTTTCAATATACCTTTGCAAGATTCCCCAATGATGCAAGTGGAAGGAAGTAACCAGGATAGAGAGGAGTGGTGAGATCAAAGATGCTGCCATATTGCACAAATAAATAGATAATATTAAGCGGGTTTTGCTTCTTCACTTGATTTTATACATTTGCTGTTATTATTTAACAGAGTTAGTGCATGAACCTTCCAGCACTCCCAATGAAATCAGCATACATCCGCCACTTCTTTGGGTCATCATCAAAAAGTGTTCCAAATCGTCCACCTAAAACAAGTCATTAGTAGATATTCCAGGATAAAGCATTCTGAATAAATAGTCAGGCATAATCATACCAATAAGAAGACGTCCAAAAGCTCCTATGCCATCTTTTGATACCCATCTACAGAAGAGGATTTACATCAGCACAGACAAAGTAGGTGATTAAACCACGAGCATAAAATGAGCTGATCCACTTGCATTCATGTTTCATATTGATTGTTAGGATGTTGGTATGTGCCCTCTGGTATGTTGAATAGTTGATACAATATTTGGTAAAGACTTGAGTTGTGTACACAAATATAATAACGGTGATAAAATCAGGATGAAACATAGTAGCTAAGCTAAAACCTATATGAAGATTCTATGTCTTCCAAAGAACATAAACTAATATTAAAGTTCCGGGTTTCTAATAGCCCATAAAACATAGCAAAGATGGTAATGACCTGATAGCAGCGGCAGCAGCAGCTGCTGAAGTTCCTGTAAAGGACCCAACACCTACAGCCTGTGCCAATCTATGATCAGCTAATCATCAGTTTTGACATAATAATTGAAGATTATGACTTGGAAGTCTTTTCAGACTAAGATTGTTTGAGAGCAGGTGGCAAAATCTTGAAGCCATTTCGGAGCTATCAAATAATGCAATCCATATGATCATATATCACATCACATAAGATGTATCAGGCCATCGTTCCAGCCAATAGAACATTATTTACTTCTGCAAACATCTTGATTAATAGATTGTGTGGTACCTTCAGAAGACTTGATGTAACCAATGTGTGACAGATCCATCCTGTCACGTTTGTGGGGAATTGCAACAGCATGTATTGCAGGTAATCATCCGAAACAGATTCTGAAATATAAACGAGGGACAACAGAGAGTTATAGGTTTGAGAAGTGGTATATAGTTAGACATAGTGTCAGTCTACAACTATGCAAATTGCAATAATGACCCCTTATGCAGCATACTGAGAGAAACTGAGGAAAATGCATATAAAAGATCAAGCTCTACATTTGGCAGTAAAACAATTTGTTTGCTGCATTATGATTAGAAAACACCACAATCACTGCATTTCCTAGATTGTAAACCTGAACCTCCACAGTTCATACTCCGTGACAAAGAGCAAAAGCAATGCCAGCATTCACCTGGAAAACCTGCTGGAAGTACAAAATCACTAACAGCCCGGGGAATCGAAGAATTTGCATTTTCATCTTCGACAGTGTTCGTTGAAGATTCATCATGCTTCTCCCACTGAACTTGCAGCTTAGAGTCGCCGTCCAACATATACCTGTTCGTCACATCAATCAGACGATGAGAAACTTGTTGCAGATACAGACTTGATAACTCTTTGCACAGTCAGGCGTATCAGCAAATAAATAGACGGCGAGCTATTGGATTTCAGAAGAGAAGAGACCTCTTGGCGGCGCCGTCCCGGTACCTCTCCACGAGCAAAGGTCTGGCCTTTCTGCAGGAGCCAGACACGTCTCCATCAAAATGAGAAATTGCGGCAGGAATTCAAGAAAGGGAGCGGTGAAATCGAGGGTCGAACTCGGAGTCGCCGGCGCCGCTGCTGGAGGCCGGCGGAGACGCCAGACGCGAGCGTGGCCGGGGCCGTCGCCATGGGGGAGCTCCGCCCTGGAAGCGGCCGCCGACGGTGAGCATGCTCCGGTGCCGTGGACCGAGCTGACCGGTGGGTAGGTGGAAACTGTGGAAGGATAGGCAGCGCAGCTTACAGTCCACTGGTTTGTTTCTACTAGTAGTAGTAGTTATTTTTTCCTTTTAAAAACGGAAATGTTACGTTCGCTCGGAGGGAGTTCCTAGCGAACACGCCAACAGTCGTCAAATAGAAAACACGAATCTTGAATCAGGCCGGGTCGACACGTCAGCCGAAACCAAACGTTCCCTGGGTATGCTTCCTCGCGAGAATGTCCTCACCGACAGGACCATATATCCTCCGTATCCTCATCGGTGGCTACCGCGAGCTGGTTTCCTAGAGCCAGCATGCGCGGCGAGAAGGCGACGGTGGCGCGGATCCAACAAGGTCATCACGTTGGTTCATGGGGAGCTCGAGCAGCAGCAGCAGAAGGAGGAGGAGGAGGGGTGGCTTCCATGGGGAGCTCAACTAGGAGGAAGAGGTGAGGAAGGGAGCTCAACATAACCTATGCTATAGGTGAAGATGGGCGCGGTGATTTTTAGTGATCACCTAAAACATTTTGGGTATACAGGAGCTACTTGCGTGTGTTCCCTGTGCCAACTTTTCCTATATCAGGGTTTGTTGAGGGTGAAGGGAAACCGTTGGGGATGCTTAGATGGGAAAATCCAATTGGCTTAAGTGGTGTTGCAGCACAAGGCATGTTATGCTAATTAAATTGGGCATACCTCTACCACTATGGTTGTTTGGGTACCCAAATTTAGATGAGGAATATTAGAAAATAGGTTTGCGGTGGAATATTAGCAAAACTAATTTTAGTTATTTTTTGTTAAGCTAAGTGTATGTACTTCATTATTCTCACAAAAAATTATAGAAAGCACGATAATACAGTTCTTTTTTAGTCGAGTATTGAAAGCCAGAACGATGCGGCACAACCACACAAGTAACATAGGTGCTATGTGTCAATTTCGTCATATGATAAGATGATTCCAAGGACGTGAGGAACCATGGAGGAATATCCATTGGGCTAGCTGCAAGTTTCTGTACAGTTGGAGTTCAGCATGTATCGAGTTAAAGAAATTGAATTAAAAAATCTTTTTAAATTTTTTGGAATATTCGTTCGGTATTTCTTGATAACTGTGAACCCCCCCCCCCCCCCCCCCCCCCCCACACCCCCAAATAAAATTTACTTATTCAGAAGCATACAACTTTGCAATGGGTCACCTTGATAAAGTCCGCGAGATGGGCGAGAATCACTCTTCAAGTCCAAACACCTTGAAATTTTGCATGCACCTAGAAGATTCTCTCAACTTTCATGTGTAAGAATTTCAGTTTTTTTCGAATTTGTTCTATTTTTTTGAATTTACTGTTCAACATGGTGAAACTTCAGGAATACAAAGATGCCACTAAAATCATCAACGGGGTAAAAACACACCACATCGATCGGTTGCTAGACCGTCAATGCTTTCTATTCTTCGACCTCTGGCCAATCTGAGAAGAATCATATTCGGTTTTGGATCTTCTACATGATCAAAGATTGGTAGTGGTAAGCAACATGTACAAATTTTTATTTGTGTTTGCCATTAATCAGTCAGCTGGAAAATTTTCGTGCGTCCGGTCGATTCTCACATGTGAGAGCAAGATAACGCTGACAGAGACGGGCTCGACACGACGTCCTCCATCTGGCTTTGCCTAAACCGCGCAGGAGAACGGAACATCGAGTGTGGCAACGGCGTCGCTGGCAGGGGCGCGGAAGCAGATTGACCGGTGCGGGCTGGGGACTTTTACTTCTGACCGCCTCTCAGATTGGCCATCCGGTCGAGTTTGAAATGCACCACATCTATTAGTTTACCGTCAATGTTATCCATTTTCTGACCTCCTAGACTCACATGGTAAGATAGCCAATATGAGAAGAATCTGACAGGGTTCTGCATCTGTGAATTTTTTAGACAAAATATTAGCATACGGGAAGCTTGGAGTGGCATGTATGGAAATTTCTCCACTATGTGTAGGCAGTACATGTTACAGAAGTGAAGAAACTAAAATCACAGCTGAAAGTGAAAGACATAACCCTCACTCCTTATTTCCACAAACAATTATAAACGATGTTGCACATGTCAAGCATGAATCCACGCATCCACAAGCCCCGCCAATGTCGCCATTGATTCTCCATCCTCGAGCAGAGCCTCTTTCGCCTGCCGCATCACCGCTTGAGTCCGCTCTCGGAGCACCTTCCCGCCTTTTGAATCCATCATCCACTTGACCTTCTTGGCAATCTCCTTAGACTCCACCAAGTCCTTGTCGTACCCTTCCATCGGGACGGCCAGCTCCATCTCTTTCTCGAGAAATACCGCATTCATCCTCTGCTCCGCGTATAACGGCCACGCCACCATAGGCACGCCAGCCATAATAGACTCGAGCACCGAGTTCCACCCGCAGTGTGTCACGAAGCAACCCACGGCGTGATGTGCTAGCACGTCACCCTGTGGCGCCCAAGACTTCACGACAAGGCCCCTGCCCTTGGTCCGGTCCAGGAAACCCTTCGGAAGCAGCACATCCAAGTCCGGCTCTGTCGTCGTGTCATCGCTTGGCGGGCTCCGCACGACCCAGAGAAACCTTTTTCCACTAGCCTCCAGCCCAGTGGCCATTTCTCTCGTTTGGCTAGCGCTGAATCGGCCGAGGCTGCCAAAGCACAGGAACGCCACACTGGCCTTGGGTTGCGCGTCCAGCCATGCGAGGCACTCATTGCCGCGCTTCACACCCACCTTGTCCGACTTGATCAACGGCCCAATGCAGTAGACCGGGGGTGTCGAGAGGCCGGGTGGGGCGGAGAGCCCGGCGAGCATGGTGTCCATGGCACGAGGCTCCAGCGAGCGGAAGGTGTTGACGATGATGCCCTGTGACCGGAACAGGTTGAGGCTCACGTTTAGGAACGCACTGTAGGACGCGCCGTCACGGTCCATGAGCGGCTGGATGGTGTGGGTCGCCGGGAAGGAGGCGATCCCCGGGACGTGCACGATTTCCTCGCCCATTTCCCGGAAGCTCCTCGTGCTTTTCCCATGCAGAACCGGGAGGTGCATGAAGAAAGCCAGGATCTGGGCGCCGGAGGTGTTGAAGAAGTAGACGGGTATGCCGAGTTCCGCGGCCACGTCCACAGCGGCACTGCAGAAGAAGTCCACCACGAGGACGTCCGGGGAGGCGCCAGCGAGAAAGTCACGTAGGTGCGGGTTGGAGTGGCGGGCGATGGCTAAGGCTGGTATCATGGAGTGGTCAGACTCGAGAAGCTCCACCTGTGGTAGACGGTGGAAAGAGATGGAGGGGTTGGCCGCGGAGACGCCGGCCAGGAAGGGCCCCGTAGCGCCGGTGTCGTACACCGGGTCCATGAGGACGATGGTGACGGCTAGTCCACGGGCGACGAAGAGCTTGGCGAGCTCGACCATGGAGACAAGGTGCCCAATGAGTGGGGAGCAGTAGAGCATCACCCGCGGCTTCCGGGGACTGATCGTGGTGGTGTTGGCTTTGGTGCCGTCCATGTCGGCGACAAGAACTTTCGTTTCTGATCGGTGGTGTGGCTTGTGGAATGTAGGTTTCTGTTTGGAAACAGGGGAGTATGGATGACAAGTGATCGATGAAGATGAAGAAGACGAACCGGACATTTATAGAGGCGCGATCGACATGGAACGCAACCGTGTTGCCCAGGTTATTAGGTGGAGGTCGTGTTTGAACTTGCATGCATCCGTCACACTCTAATCTAATGGGCACCGAACCCTTCTCAGCTTCTACGTACTCTAGAGCTTCAAGGTGGCAGACAGAAAGAACCTGGATGCTCACTTTATCCGTATATTGTATGCTAATATATGATGATCATCCGATGAAGGCGCATTTATGCTACAAAAAGGCGACGTCATCAATGACGAACGGAAGTTTTACGTCCCGGCCGTATGTGCTAACGTCCCATGAGGAGATCAGTTCAACATAGAAGCAATCACTTAATTATTAAAGTCTGGTACTCCTACTACCTTTGCACGTTCACTAATACTATATAGTAGGGAGTAGTGTACTAGGAAATACACCGGTCGTAGAGATTTATTGGCAGTTTCATCCTGGGAACTTCCTGGGTGTTTTTTTGGTTGGGCAGTGGCATGTAAGTGTCATCAGGTTTTCGCCCCATGGCGGATGGTCCGTTCCAGGATCGTGCTGCGGTGGGTTTCCTGATGATGCGCCAACCCGCTCTCCCCTTTCAGTCTCATTTTGCTTGCGGTTAGTCCTATCTTTCGGTCTAGTTATCTCTAGCAAGTGGATGCTAGATGCATAATTTGAAAAAAATCAGATTGATATATTTCCGTTGATTGCAAAATTAATGGAAAGGAGTGTGAGCCCGGTTGGAAGGAAATACGCCGGTGCTCTTGGGTGCCAGCGCACCCTATATGCAAAAATAATTTACTAATTATAAGGTAGTAAAATATTCTGAAAAAAATCCGGATCAAACATGATCAAGTATTCTATTCATATAGAAAGATTCACCAGGGAGTGACTTTCAATATATCATGGGTTAAACTTCGTAAAAAACGCTATATAAAAATACTATTCACGCTATGTTGTCATCATAAATTTAATTTTTTGCCCTCAAGTCAACGGAAATCATTTCTTGGCCAAACTTTTTATACGAGTACAATAGTTGATCATATTTCATTTCAAAAGAAGATTCGGCATTTTCAGGATTTTTCTGAAATTATTAAAAGGAATTGCACATACACGGTGCGCTCGCCACGAGATCCAAAAGTTCTGTCCAAGAAAAAAATATGGGGTCATCACTTGTTAGCAGCAGTACTTTTCTATGAGCAGCAGTACTTCCTGTTTCAAATAAAAAGGGTGTGCGTTGTACTCCTGTACGTATCTTCCTTATTTTAAGTTCAGATGTTTACAGTCAGGATCTAGGCGCCTTCCGGGGACTGGTCGTGGTGGTTGTGTTGGCTGTGGTGCCGTCCATGTCGATAACAACTTCCGTTACCGATCGATGGTGTGACTTGTGGAGTGTAGGTTTCTTCTTGGAATGTCACGAGTAGGATGACAAGCGATTGATGAAGATGAATATGACGAAGACGAACAAGAACTTTATAGAGGCGCAACATGGATCACAAAAGTGATGCCCTGGTCAGGTGGAGATTGTGTTTAAACTCCTCCGCCTTTCCCATACCACGTCGCTCCCATGGGTGACGGGGAGGGTTCGCCCACCGCCACATCAAGCTTCCTCCTCTCCCTCCCTCCCTCTCATCGCCGCCAGGCAATGGCTAGCCGGCATCGGCGGGGCGTTTCGCCCCCTCGCACGGGGACTCCGTCAAGTGGCGGTGCCGTAGGGCCGGGACGTCGTGCTGGCCAGGGCGCGGTGGTGTGGCGTCAGCTCCACACGACACTGGCGCTCGGGATCGGTGGCTTCGTGGTGGTGGCGCAGGCTGGCGTTCGTGGTTGTGGAGGATCAGGATCTGGCTCGGTTTGGTTTCTAGACGGCGGCTGGCGTCGCGGGCTGCGGACATCATGGGCATGTTGGCCTTTGCCAAGGCGGCAACTGTGTGGTGGAGGCGGCGGCATGGTGGGGCTTGCTCGTGGAGGTGGTGACGGCTCTGTTGGCTCCTTCCAGCGGGTTCGTGCGGCTGCGAGCAGCCGAGTATGTGTGTGTGCGCGCGCGCGCGCGCGCGCGTGTGCGTGTGTGTGCTTGTGTTGGTGATGGTGGCGCGGATCTGGTGGCCATGTTCCGGCAGGCGGTGCAGGGTGGTGGTACAGCCTTCTCTTCTCATGGGTTCGAGCCGGCGGCCCGCGGGGCTCAGCAGGTGCTGGATGCGGTACCGGTGGCATGCGCGGCGGTGGTGGCACCAACCTGGGGTTCGTTCTTGGGTGGACCAGATTTGGGCCCGACGCAGGTCGAGGCTCTCGCTCCGGGTAAGTGAAGTTGGGCACGGTTCAGGTGGTGCCTGCGTGCGGTGAGCTCTCTCTCCTCACGGGTGGGGTGGTTGTTGTTGGTGGCCAGGACCCGCTTCTATGTCGAGAAGATCGGCGTTGATGACCACGGCTTGGCGCCATGTCAGCGTGCTCGGCGACGGCCGCCAGTAATCACAGGGTCGCGACTCCCTCAATCCATTGGGACTGGCTGGAGACGCATGCGTGGGCACCTCCTACCGTGAGGCGTCGACCCAGACCACGTGGCTGACGTCGGGCTAGGAGTGAAGGGAGACGCCTTTTACTCCTACCGTGGTGAGTGCAACGTGATGTGGGCAGTGGGTGGTGTCTCGGACGTTGATGCCAGGGAGGTAGCCCTAGATGGCAGTCCGCATGGTTGGCTCTCCGGCGGGAACCATGGTGGCGGTGGTGTCTGTCCCTCTTGGTCGTGTGGGCGGTAAGGGCTCGGGAGTGCTCTATGTCACTTGAAGTGGAGACACCCCGATCCAGAACCGGAGTTCTGAACCCGTCGCACTTGTTCTGAAGGCCTCGTGGTGGCATGAAGGAGTTGCCGAGCGAAAGCTCCACACTTTGCCGCCGCCGACGGCGCTGCTCGCGGGTGTCTATCTTCTTGAAGTTGTCATGGTGCTCCTCTCTCCGTGTGTGGGTTTGGGGTGAAAACCTTTGTCTGATTGTGGACTCGATAGCGGCGACACCTAGAGCCGTTCTCGCTCCTAGGGACGTTGTCGTGGTGCTTAGGCGTAGTGTGACGTTGTACTCAGTTCTTCTTGTGCTCTCTTTCTGTAGCGTAGTCGCGTGTGTCCCGCGTGATCCGATTATCATAAGATTGATGGTTTATGAGGGCTAACTCATCACCTTATATCATTCGGTTGTGTACTTTGTCCGGTTATTGCTTTATATATAAAGTGAAGCGAAAGTCTTTTTTAAAATTGACTTTGAATTTGCATGCATCCCCATCACTCTAATGACACCGAACCTTCTCAGCTTCTAGTCTATAGCTTCAAGGTGGCAGACTGAAAGGACCTGGATGCTCATTTTATCCATATATGTAGTATTGCCAATATATGGCGATGAGCCGATGTAGGCACATATGCAACAAAGGGCGACGTCATCCATGACGAACAGAACCAGACTTTACGTCCCGGACGTAGTATGTGCTAACGTCCCATCAAGAGATCGGTTCAACATACAAACCAACTCTTAATTACTGTGTGTATTAATCAAAGTATACCTACCTTTCCACATTAAAATAATAATAGTACTACTCATGTCAAAAGATAAAGTAAAATACGGAGTAGTGCACAACCCAGTGTTCATGGTTGCCTAACCTATCTCTCAAGAAAAAGAAAGGTGGTTAAAAAAATCCTATCGCTTGTGTATTAGAAGTTTTTCTTTTTTAGGAATTTACACCCAGGACCAGAATGGCACTTTCGCTAGACTATCTAAAGTTACGCGTCAAGCTAGATTATTTTGGAGAGTCCCTCCATATTATGATAAAGTATAGACGACTGCATCCTATAATAGACAAGATCTTGAAAGTAATTTCTGGTTGGAGAGGGAAACTTGAATTACAAAGGAAGAAGAGCTGTTCTCATGGAAGCATGACCAGCCCGCATTCCTATTTATCTTATCTCTTTCTTCTACTCCCTCCGTTCCTAAATATAAGTCTTTTTAGAGATTCCACTACGGACTACATACGGATGTATATAGACCTGTTTTAAAGTGTAGATTCACTCATTTTACTCTGTATGTAGTCCGCAGTGAAATCTCTAAAAAGACTTACATTTAGGAACGGAGGGAGTAATTCTCTAAGTGGGCCTTGGTCCTGATTAATACACAAATGACCCATTGCTTGTGGAATGATTTTGAGGGGCATAGGAAATGTCATCTTTTTTAGGGGTGTCTCTAGATTTTATTCAATCAAAACATGATTCAGCAGCTTAGGGTAGATTATGTGCTTCTAATTCATAAAAGTATATATGTATTTTGAAAAAAAAGTAAAAGGGAAAAAGAATAAAAGAACAGAAAAAACAAAATAAACGTAAAACATACAGAAAAAAGAAACCCAATAAATAACAAACATGGAAAAGGAAACAGAAAAAATATACTAGAACCTTCCATACGTTTTCGAAAACCGCTACCCTCTCCTGCTATTTAGGCCGCGGCCCGCTAAAAGAATGCCATTGGCGAGCGCTACATACGACTTGCAGACTTGCAGTAAGCGAGAGATAGGCACCAATTTGATGCCCGCGGGTGTCAAACTGATAAGACGACGCACTGGAGTGAGCGCAATGGGCCGGCCTAGTAAGAATCAACTGTAGCAATCGTGTACTTTGAACATTTTGATAATATATAGTGAAATATTTTACAATATAATGGTTTATGTTGTTTTTTTATTTCTTCCTTTTTTTTTCTTTTTGCACATTTCAATTTTATAGTTTTTTGTACTTTTTTCTGATAATATATGGTGAAAAATTCAAATACACACTGAACATTTTTTAATAAAATATGACCATATTTAAATTAAAAATTAGACAATATTTTTTTGGTGAAATTTTTGTACTATATGCTGATCATTTCTAACATACAAGTTGAACATTTTTTTAATATAAGTTGAACATTTTTTCATATATGATAAACATTTTTATAATACAAGGTGAAATGTTTTGTAGTATACGGTGAACATTTTATTAAAATACAAAGAACAATTTCTTAATATACAATTAACTTTTTTCTGTATAACTCTTTGTGTGTATGATCTTTTTAATTTGTGCTTTCAAAGAAGGCAAAAGAAAAAGAAATAAAAACCTAAACAAAATCTCCAAAAAGAAGCTACATCCAAAAGCAAGAAAAAGGCAAACAAGGAGGAAAAAGGCCAACTGGGTCGGCCCAATCCCCATGCCAGTAGGGGTCGGGTCTTCGTCCGGCAAATAGGATCCATGCACTTGGGGAGCAACTAATCAAGGAGTACCCCTTGTGGGAGCCCCGCAAGGGTCGCTTTCGAGGGGCTGAGAATGTGCCTCTTGGCGCACTCTCAGCCACCGCTACATATCACATGCTGGGTGCTCTCTCGGGATTTCATTTTTTAAATATTTTTTGTACGCATTTTCAGGGGTTAGATTGTTTTTTTGGCTTCTTGGTTTTTGCCTGGCTTTCCCTAGCTTTTTGACAAAAAGAATTTTTAAAAAAATGCATGAAAAAATGTGTCTTTTTCTTCCAGGAGAGGCACATATTTTGTTTCTCATGGAGGCATAGATTTGCCTCCGCTAAAGGCACTGGTGTTCCCCTCAGAAAAGGAAAAAAATGCATTTTTTTTGCTTCCACGAGAGGCACAATTGTGCCTCTTAGATTTTTTTCCTTACACGAAAGGTAGGTTTGCTTCGCAAGTGGAAAAGTTGTGTCTCCCGAAAATGGAAAAGCACGTTTTTCTAGCTTTCACGAGAAACAAAGAATTGCTTCTGGTGGTGACATAGATTTGCGTCCCCGATGCCTCTCGAAAGGAAAAAAATAACGTGTTTTTCTTTTCTTTTGGTTCTGCGAGAGGCATAATTTTTTTTTCGCGTGGAGGCCTAGATTTGCTTCTGCTTGAAGCACAACTGTGCCTCTCGAAATGGAAAAAGATGAAAAAAATATATTTCCGACTACATGTTCTCTACCAATTTTTTCATGAAAAAAAGTTTGTCGAAATCTATTATAATATGAGATCTAGTTTTAGAGATCTTGACACGAGGAATACAATGGTAAAAATGGTTCGGGATTTGGATCCACTGTTAAAGAGATAAAATATTTTGAAAAACGAATCTATAAAAAAACAAATGATAAGTGCCACACGTCACGTGCGTGGAACTCAGGTCCTGGAGTTTTTTGATGGCAGTTCCAGTCACGCAAGGATGGCAATTTCCAGTGACGCACGACAAGTTTTGCGAAAAATAAACTGAAGCATGAAAGTTGCCATGCTCGGCAACTAAAGTTGCTAAATTTGCTGTCGAAAACGTTCGGAGTTGCCATGTGCTGGTATGTGGCTTGTGACAGTTATTAGGGTCCAAAAGAACTCTGAGGTTGCAATAAGTCACACGCATACAATGCATCACTTTTCAACCATTGAGTATTTTTTTGACTAGTAATTTCAAGGCACTTGCAGCAAAATGTTTCCGGCGAGAAGCGCCGTGGGGCCAAGCCCAGGAATGAGATGGTCCACCCGGGGGCGACCAGGTCAGATTGATGCTTTAATGGCTGACCAAATACGTGGGTGTTGGCTCAAGCAAATGACTAATACTAGTTGGCCCTTGAGGCCTCATTTGGTTGTTGGGTAGGAAAATACCAGGGAAATAAGCCCCTAGAGGGAGATTTTCCTGTTTCATGAGATCCCTCCCCCCACGTGGGAGATGTTCCACTGCCCCAGGTGCCCAAATGGCAACAAGGGGGAGGGAAGGAAATCCCTCAAACAGCACAGATAACAAACACAGCTCAAATAAGATCACTAGCAATTAAGATCCAAGGGCTCTGATCCACAAATAACTCAAAAAAAAATACAAAATTTCAAAATTCATGTAAACTAGAATTTTAAGAAATATTACAACTGATAACCATCAATTCACCAAGGTTCAAATATGGGCCGTGCCATGTTTCGTTGCGATCGAGTGTTGGCCTAAACTATTTTCATGTGCCATCATCGTTCAAGTTTGTGCACTACAAAATGTATTGAATTGTCAATTGCCATGTACGAGGCAGAGATACTTTCGAACAAGATGAACTGCAAGGCGAAGATCACTAGCCCTACTCAGGTCTTTTCTCCACTCCGCATCGACATCAGGTACCAACAGCTTCATGTTCATTGAACCACAAAAAAAGTTAGCAACAGTTCAAAAATTCAATAGACTATTTTTAAGTATAAGAAGATTAATATGAAATAGTATCAACCATCATATGATATGAGCAGCGTGCATAAAAAAAATCTAGACTACATTGCTTGCGAAAAGAATATAATTTCTTCAAGCTTCTTTGACATCAACAAAGTAATCAGATTCAGAATGTTCTAAGAACCAGAATGCCACTTGCAGTCACTACAAAGTACTCATATTTAATCAGGGGATAAAGCAAAAAGAATCATATTTTATGATCCAGTAGGTGTTTGTGTGTGTCATCCTATGACATGTAAAAACGTTGGACAAGATTGTGACCGAAGCAGGCAAGAAAAATTATCACAAGCCGGTATTGAAAAGCACAACCGGAGTACAAATTTACTAATAAGAACCAGTCGATAGAGCAGACTACGTACAGGATCCTATAGATATTACAACAGATATTTCAGTTCTACGTACAGGATCCTACTCTCCCAAACACGCACTAGATAGAGCAGAAGTAGAACTGTACTACAGTGTTCCTTGTTCTACATATAGGATGGAAAGTTCTAGTTCCTCCTTTATATTTCAGTTCTTTGCGCACTAGGGAAGAACTACTATTGACCAATGCAAATAAAACTTGTGTAAAGCAACATCAACGATTTACAAGTACATCATATTAAAGCAACATCAATGGTTGTGATAGGATCTGGGATCCTACCAGGTCTAGCTCGTAGGTTGTAGGGGTGGAAGGGGCACTACTGGAATTCTGGGCTACGCCGAGTGCCACGGACACTCGGCAAAGGGCCGAAAACCGCCGGCAAAGCCTTTATCGAGTGTCACCCTCGGCGAAAGCCACCCGGCGTACACCTCTTCGGCAAACAGGAGTTTGCCGAGAGCCAGAACACGGGCACTCGGCAAAGACTTTGCCGAGAGCCAAACAGTACCACTCGGCAAAATAAAGTAGCTAACGGATAGCAGACGGTGCCGGTGGTTCCTGACACGTGGGACCAGGGGAACAGGTCGATGGCCTTCTTTGCCGAGTGCCACTCTCGGCAAAGAGAGCTAGTAGGTGGCTGACACGTGTCAGCTCCTGACATGTGGGACCAGGCGAACAGGCCGAGGGCCAACTTTGCCGAGAGCCACTCTCGGCAAAGCCACCCAGTAGGTGGCTGACACGTGTCAGCTCCTGACATGTGGGACCAGGCGAACAGGCCGAGGGCCAGCTTTGCCGAGAGCCACTCTCGGCAAAGCCACCCAGTAGGTGGCTGACACGTGTCAGCTCCTGACATGTGGGACCAGGCGAACAGGCCGAGGGCCAGCTTTGCCGAGAGCCACTCTCGGCAAAGCCACCCAGTAGGTGGCTGACACGTGTCAGCTCCTGACATGTGGGACCAGGCGAACAGGCCGAGGGCCATCTTTGCCGAGAGCCCCTCTCGGCAAAGAGAACCACTAGGAGGCTGACACGTGTCACCTCCTGACATGTGGGACCACGAGAGTAGGCCGAGGTCCAACTTTGTCGAGAGCCACCCTTGGGAATCCTTTTCCCTTTACCGAATCCCTCTCGGTAAAGTTGTCAGGGGCACCACGGGTTATTATCCTTTACCGAGAGGCCTCTCGGTAAAGGTGTCAGGTTCTACTGGTTGGTGCATGTTTACCGAGAGGCCTCTCGGTAAAGGGTGCATTCTGGTCCAGTTTCACAGTCATTACCGAGAGCCACCCTCGGTAATGGTGTGCCCAGGAGCCTTTTTTCTGTTTCTGTTTCTTTCCTGCAGCGAACATATACAGCAGCAGCATATAGTTCATCACACATAGAACATGTCACATATAGGCATCATTGAACAAAAGAAGCAATGATTCTGAAAAACATTCCACATAAAAGCAATAGTGCATAAAAGGTGAAATAGTAGTGAAGACACTCGACTACCACAAGTTTACAAGTCTCAAGATGCAAGAGTTCTCAACATACAAGGAACAGTTTCAAACATAACATAACATGAAGTTCACGCGATTTTGGAGATCGGAGTGATAACATCAACATTAGAAGGCATCATTCCGTTTGCTGCCCCAACTCCATCAACCGGAGTGATAACATCAACATTAGTAGGCATCATTCCCTTTGCTGCCCCAACTCCACCAGCTTGAGGTGGAACTACCAGAACATTGTTCAACCCTTGTGATGGGTTGAGCTGTGATGGATTGACCCAATAGTGAGATGAATGCATATGGTAATGCCGAAAATGGTGATAGAAATAGTTTGAACGAAACTCACAATGTTCCACTCTGGCGTCGGTGGCATCTCTGGCACTGGTTGGCCTTGCATGGAATAAAGATTTGCCACCATATGTTGTAAAGACTTCACTAGATCATCTTGTGCCTTCAGCTTGGCCCGGTTTTCATCTCGTGCTTTCTCGGTGTCAATCAGTCGAGTCTACAATATGGCAATGCAAATGTCATTCATGTTGAAATGCAAATATGCAGGACCATGAAGGATCAATGAAGAAGCACTGACCTGAATATCCTCAATAATGCTCACGGAATGTGGTACGTGACGCTCTACGGTAGGAGTAGAGCCAGTACTCATAGCACGGAGCGTGTTGACTCTCGGAAGGGAGGAGGTTATGACAGAATCGAGGTGAACCGCCATCCGGCCATTCGGTCTACCGCCTGCCGCGGCAATGGCCACAAGAGGGTCAAACGGTAGCACGTGAGGATCAGCATTAGGCCCGTACGTCTCCTTCAATTTTTTGGTGTAGTTCTCTCCATCTGACCGGGCTTTAGAGTTGATCCAGTCCCTCTCCGGGTGGAGAGGGTCCTTTTCCTTGTCGTATTTGGTACGTTTGATGGTCCATGCCTCGAAGTAAGTGATATCCTTGCCAGTGCCTTCTTTCTGGAAAAGAAAGAGATCCAAACAATCAAGGGAATGCTCACAAATGAAAGAGAACATGATGAAAAGGATGTGGTTGCCTACATGTTTTGAGACGATACCTGGGATGGTGAGGTTGCCTTGACGGTGTCCTCGACCCCCCATCAACTTATGCCGTTCAGATATTACTTTGTGTTCATCCTGCCACCCTGGATCTGTCCACCGTTCGACGATCTTCTCCCAGCACGAACGTTTGTCAGCGCACCACCGAGGAATCACCTGTAAATTAAACAAATACATCTTAGTAAGGATTCTAATTTTGCGGTAATGTAGGGAATAGCAAGCATCCATCGTCACTTGCCTTGAAGTAATTGTCCCGTGAAAGATGCGTCCCTCGAGCCTCCTGTTTGGAAATCCTATGGTTGAGATAGTCCGCGTGATACTTGACCACTAACCGGACGCGATCCTCATAGTGCATGTCGTGGACTAGTTTCTTGGCAATATTCTCGACCACCACATTTGCACGATCCTTCTAACCCTCAACGCATGTATAGAAATCCTACAAACATGCATACATGTGAGAAGGGTTAAATCATGACTATGGAAAATTTAAACCTTTTGGTATTGACATTTAGGTGTTTGAAAGGACTTACCCAGAAATCGCTGACCACTCGCATGGCTCTGTTATCATAAACCCTCTGACGCATATCCAAGAAATCTGGTGCAAGTTTGTAGTGATCCCATGACCAAGCTGGCTCAATGATACCGTTCGGCAAAGTGACCAGTCCAGGATAATTTAACCTGCAAAGACCCCCAATGATGCCACTCGGCGACCGTGGCAGACGCCTCTCACCACCTTTTACTAAGCTTCTGCATTTCGAAGAGTGAAGTCATATTATATGTGAGGAAATGACAAAATGTACAATTTATATGGGATGACTCGAGATAACCACTTACTTCTCTCCCATTGGTTTAATCAACACGTCTCTATGCACATATGGACGTCTTGAAAGCTTTGAAGGACCACGCAGCTACACTTTCCCTCCGGAAGTAGTGCTGATAGTTGAACCGCTCTGTTGCGAACCGCTCACCTCGTGGTGCTCTGTCACCCGTGAGGGTCCATCCCCACCCTCAGAAACCTGACGAACAACCAGCCTCCTCTCGGCGGCGTCGTCCTCCACCACCTCCTCCTCCTCATCCTCCACCACCTCCTCCGCAAAATCCTCCTCGTCCTCCTCCTCACACGCCTCATCCCCATCCTCTGTTTCCTCCTCCTGAGCACGGTGAAGCACTGCATCAGAGGGTCGAGGAGAAGAAAGAGGTGCTCTACTCCGGGCTGCTTTACATACTCCTCCTCCTGCCTCACACACTTCCCTCCTCAACCGCCTCCTCCTCCTGCCTCACCTACACCCCTCCTCGTCCGCCTCCTCCTCCTGCCTCACCTACTCCCCCTCCTCGTCCGCCTCCTCCTCCTGCCTCACCTACTCCCCCTCCTCGTCCGCCTCCTCCTCCTGCCTGACCTACTCCCCCTCCTCGTCCGCCTCCTCGTCCGCCTCCTCCTCCTGCCTCACCTACTCCCCCTCCTCGTCCGCCTCCTCGTCCGCCTCCTACTCCTCCCCCACGTGGTACTCAACCTTGTTTCGCATGTTTTGCCGGACGGGTGTCTAGACCCGCCAATCCTTTGGCCTTCTTGGCGGTTGTGGCAACCGATGAAGGAGCGGCCACCGCTTTAACCGGTCGAGCAGGTTGATCATTGTACAGATCATTCACTTTTTTCAAACTTTCCTTTGGAATCTTCTTGCTACCTGTCATGTTTCAATCACCTGATACGAAGAAGAACAAACCAGTTAGTACAGATGATACAACTTGATGTAAATACAATAAATATATCACATATGAAGAATAAATGGAATTGTCACAATAATTCATATAGTTGTTACACACACAAATACATAGAGTTGTTGCACACACGAATACATAGAGTTGTTGCACACACGAATACATAGAGTTGTTACACACACGAATACATAGAGTTGTGACACACATACATAGAGTTCTCACACGATTACATGGAGTTTTTAGAAATAAGGGTCAATATTAGGTGCAACATTTGGATCAGGGCTTTCATCATCGCTATCACGCCCGTTCATACATTCATCCTCGAAGTCTCATGGGGGGGCCCTCATCCTCATCTAGCCCCATGTGCCATCACATAAGTAATGCCAAATCTCGAGGGTCAGAAACATCCTCGTATTCGTCCTCTGCATTATCTACTTCCATGTCATCCATGGCCTCATGTTCCATAGCATCATGTTCGTGATGCACGCCATCATCTTCCTTTGCGTCATCTTTGTCTTCGTCAATGTCTGCTTCTTGAAAGAACTCTCCCTCGTATGTGTTAGGGTTTATATGGTAATCGTCCTTGTTTGGGGTAGGTAACTTGATACGCGGGGGTACCTTGTACATGACATCCCACTTCAAGAGATCGATATATTTCGTAGATGTGCACACGTATGGGAGAAAAAACACCTATGTAGCCTGTTGAGCCATAATATAGACATCATTTCCTGCATATTTCGATGCTCGTTCAACTTCGACAAAGCCAATACTAGGGGTTCGTCTCACTTTCTCAGGATTGAGCCAGCTGCATCTGAATACGATGGGCTTCACTCCTTGTAAACCACAATACTGCAACTCATAAATTTCTTCGATGGTTCCATAGTAGTGACGTCCATCTGTCCCTAGACAATAGACCGCACTATTTATTAACCTTCGGTTGGGCCTCTCACGCGTGTGTTTATCAGTGTGGAAGCGATACCCATTCATGTCGTAAGCCTTAAATGACTTGGCCTCGTATTCAAAACCTTTGGCTACTTCTCTCACTTTGGCGTCCATATCAACCTCCTGATATGCCTACAAGATTAATAGGAGATTGTCTGGTTCATTAGTGGAAGCATTACACGCAAGTAAGATGAACTTGAAGTAACATAAAGTTAGAAAAGTTACTTTTCTTGAGAACCAAGAAATGAAACCGCCATCAACATTGGTATCTTCAAGAAGGTCTGCTGATTCTTCGTCGCTAGGAGGCCGTGGTAGCTTCCAGAATTCGTTCTGGAATTCCCTAGCAATAGGAAGAATTCGAGTTAGAACTCAAGACTAGTGAGTAGTTGTCAACAAAGGTGGTCTACACTTACTTTATGTACGGTTGCACTTCTTCCATGTTGGTCAAGACATAGATCATAATAGTCGACCACACAGTTCTTGGGCTTCGGTCCACTTGCTTTGCCACCTTGGCCTTCAAAGAGGCTAAGGTCAGAAACATTACTGGTGGGTTCTTCATTGTAACGAGGAGCTGGATTTAACCTAGTCTGAATACTGTCATGATAGTACTTTGTCGTGGTTGTGGCCACCTCCTCGTTCAGGTATGCCTCGGCTATGGAGGCTTCAATGCGGGCTTTATTCTTACATTTCCCACGAAGATGCTTGAACTCCCGTTCAGGTGCATACTGCCATCGGAACTGCACAGGTCCTCCCATTCTAGCCTCATACGCGAGATGTAAGATCATATGTTGCATCGGATTAAAGAAACCTGGCGGAAATATCATCTCTAACTTGCATAGCAACTCAGGTGCTTGTTCCTTCAACTTTGCAACCACTTCATAATCTAGTTCTTTGGCGCAAAGCTGACGGAAGAAGTAGCTCAACTCCGCCAGCACTCGCCAAATATCCTCTCTGACATACCCTCGAATCATCACAGGCATTATCCGCTCAAGCCATACATGGTAGTCATGACTCTTGAGGCCTCCTATTCGCTTTGTAGCCATATTCACTCCCCTCATGATATTAGCTGCATATCCATCAGGGAAGTACAAGTTGTTCACAATCCATTGGAGAATTTCCTTCCTTTGGGGCATTGAAGGGGTGAAAGGGGCTGGTGACTTCTTCCAAGAATTACCTTTTACACGACGCACCAAATTTAATTTTGGCCTGTTGCATAGTTTGGCTTGATCGATCCTAGCCTGAATGTTATCCTTTGACTTCTCGGTGTCGAGGAGCGTGCCGAGTAAGGCCTCCGCAATATTCTTTTCAGTGTGCATTACATCAATGTTGTGTGGAAGTAGAAGATCTTTAAAGTAAGGGAGCCTCCATAAGCTTGGAATGTGAGTCCACTAGTGTGTCTCTCCATATCCCACAAAACCTTTCCCATCGAGCTTTTCCTCGAGAGCATCTAACTCATCCTCAAGCTGGGCACCGGTCATAATAGGTGGTGGCGGGTCATCAACAATAAAACCTTTTTGGAAGTGCATAGCGTCTTGCCTGTATGGGTGATCAAGACGAAGGAACTGCCGATGTTGGTCAAAGCATACATACTTGTGACCCTTAGCCAGCCAAATGAAAGTCACACGCTGTCGACACACTGGGCAAGGCCACTTCCCCTTTACACACCAACCACAAAATATCGCACGTGCCGGTAGGTCATGTAGCGATGTGTGGTACCAGATATGCATATTGAAGTGGTTCTTTGAAACGGCATCGTATGTCCGGACCCCGTTGTTCCAAGCAACAAGTAAGTCGTCCACCAATGGCTCCATATACACACTCATATGCTTCCCGGGATAGTTAGGACCTGGAATTATAAACGTCAGGAACATGTGATGTCGTTGCATGAAAACGCCAGGGGGCAGATTCAGGGGGATAACATATACTGGCCAACAACTGTGTATGGCAGCCATCAAACCATATGGATTGAACCCGTGGGTTGTTATCCCAACAGCTACACTCTTCCAGTCATCTGTTTTCTTATGAATTTCAACAAATTTCTTCCATGCTTCACCATCCCGTGGATGTTGCATCTTTTTTGTATTGTACATCTTCCCTTCGGTGGCCCATCTCATATATTGGGCAGTTTCCTCGGTCATATAAAGCCTCTTGATCCTTTCTGTGAATGAAAGATATCGAAGGATATTGACGGCAATCGTGAGCTGCCTCTTGCTACCATCATCATCTATTACCTCAATATACCTAGAGGATTTGCACTTGACACAATAATTCGTATCTTTATGTTCATTTCTAAATAACATGCATCCGTTTGGACAAGCATGTATTTGCTCATACGGCATCTTAAGTGAACCGAGGATTTTGTTTGACTCGTACATGTTCTTTGGCAATATATTTTCTTTAGGCAACAGGCTAGCAATAACTGACAATAACTCATTGAAGCAAATTATGCTCATGTTATGGTTTGCCTTCAGGGCCATTAGGCGTGCAATGCCATCTAGTTGAGTAACCTCTGTATGGGCGTGAAGGGGTTTTTGTGCCGCAAACAAAGCTGCATGATACTCTTCAGGGCTTTCCGGCGGCTCCTCGGAGTTCGGGTCCTCCCGCGGATCCGCATGGCGGATGTCATCTAACGGGTTTTCAATCCGAGTATCATATTCGCCGGTGCGTTGTCGCACCACCTCTGCCCTGGACTGTTCTGTCTCACCGTGAAAGATCCACCGGTAATAGCCTAGCGTAAACCCATATTTTCCTAAGTGTTTACTCATAGTAATCTTATCTCTTTCAGTCTGGTTATCACACTCCGTGCATGGGCACCAAATTCCATGAACTGGCGTTTCTCCAGCAAATACTAATTCCAGGAAATCATTGGTCTTCGACCTCCACTCAGGGGTTATACCCTCCATGCTGGGATGTCCGGTGTACATCCACTCATGTTCTTCCATCCTCTGATATAAAGTGAAACACACACATAATTTTTTTATGTAACAAGTGGTTCCATCAAGTTTTACGACATGCACTGAGCTATGTAATAGGTAAAGATAGGTCCTAATCCCACCCGAGATGTGTAGGCTGGGTCCGCTTTCATGACGTACTCCGACCCGAGACAAAATTTCGGCAGCACCTCCCCGCTGTTCTCCAAATTCACGTCTCAGCAATAAGCCAAGAGGATGTGTATCTAGAGAACAACAAGGAGACACTGTCGAAATTCTGTCTCAAATCTAAGTACATCATGAAAACGACCCGCCTACACATCCTCGGGTTGTCCATGGAAAACGTGGACAATTCGAAAGAGTTGAGGTTATAAATATGCAAAGACTTGCATATTTACAGATACAACCCTTCCGAACGGGAGACACCTAGGTTACGCGACTATTTAGGTGATCTACAAATAATGAAAACCTACACATGAACGGGAAGAGATTACCCTTGAAGCATGCAACGGAATTCACTCTCTCTATTGTCAAAATAGATGCATGTACTGCATGAAAGAATAAAGTTGTGTCAATCATATGTCAAACACACAAACATCAATAACACTCACTCACACCCCCCCCCCCCCACACAAACACACTCACATATCCATACACACACATCACACACTCACTCACACATGCACACACAAACACACACACACACACACACACATCAATAGCACCCCTCTCCCACACACACACTCACATACACCATTCATTATATATGCACATATATACACACCTAAATATAAAAAAACCATTCATTATATATGCACACATACACCAACATCACTCACTGACACACACACATACAAAGCACACACTCACACACATGATTCACTATGCATATATATACACTTTTTGTTGTAATGGAGAGGGGGGAACCCCTTTTATTAAAAAAAACGAGATTGAGTAGGGGCTCACCAACGGGGCAGGGGCGGCGGGGGAGGTGGATGCCGGACGAGGTAGAGCTCAGTGGAGGGGATGCCGCGCCGGTGGTGCTCGGTGAAGCTTGGCCGAGATGGTGGCGGTGGACGAGCTCGGTGGAGGTGGCGGTGTGGGGGCTCGGTGGAGGTGGAGGGGTCGGGGGAGGCACTCCCGGTGGCGGCGCAGCGGAGGCGGTAGAGCTCGCCGGATGGGGTGGCGGCACTAAGGGGCGGCGGCGGACAGAGGGGGCGGGGGCGAGAGAAACAGAGAGAGAAGAGAGGAGTGAGCGCGCGCGAGGGGGAAATTTTGCGTAAGTCCCCGCAGGAAACATTTCCGAGAGCCAACTTTAAGCGACAGTCGGTAAAGTCTTAACCTAGATCTTGGGGGCTTTTCCGAGAGCCGCACCGACAGTAGTTACCGAGGGTCGTCCAGCAGCACTCGGCAATGGCCGCAATTTCCGAGAGGAGCTCTCGGTAAAGCATCCTACTTGTGCATTCTCCATAATATGTATTATACTTTTTTTGTTGTTTTCCTCCATGCTTGGCAAACAACCTTAGCACATCATAATTACTGTCTTGTGTTTTCTTTTTCAAATGATGGGCCTCGCTCGGTTCTAGAGACCGGCACCCCTCCGGTGGCCCCGACAGTCTAGGGCGTTGATCGGCACCGAGAGGGTGTAGTCCACGGTGAATAACTGCTTCTCTGTGTTAGTGCATGTCATCGCGAGATGACAGACCAAGTCTACGCCAAAGCCACAGCAAGATCCCATTCGTGTAGACCCGACGCGTCCGTTTCCCCCATCCAGGTGCCGGCGGCGGCGCCGTCCGTGAGGGGGGGCACACCCCGGAGCCGCGTTCCGGGCGTTTGCAACCGCCACAACACTTCCAGACTTGTGAGAGGCCGCCTACGCAAGATTTGGCGGCTGTGCTAGCCCCCGGAGGCTGCCGGCCACAGTCGTCGACACGCGAAGAGCAATCCGCGGAGAGGGAAGTGTTCAGATACTTCTCCATCACCAAAAATTATGAAAACTTACCATCAGTCCTATAGCACATGTGCCCAAGTCGTGTAAAAAACTCATGATTTTATCGCGCTCCGAGTATTTAATAATATTCACACCGCATCGTTACCGCAGAACGTCTACTACTGTGTCATCGCCGTCCGTGAGGGGGGCCACACCCCGGAGACGCGTGCCGCCTCTTCGGACATGCCACGTATGAGGGCCCGGTGCGATGCTCAGGTGGCATTGCTACCCCCCAGGGCCCCCGTCCCGCCTAACCCTGTAGCGTTTGACCACGGGATCTAGCCCTTTGACTTTGCATGGACGGGCTTTGACCAGTGGAACTCTCCACCCGGTTGTGTTAGGTTAGCCTGTAGGAACACTTTGGAGCAACATCCGGGCCAAAGCTGTAGGGGAACGTAGCAGAAATTCAAAATTTTCTACGCATCACCAAGATCAAACTATGGAGTAATCTAGCACCGAGGGGAAGGGGAGTGCATCTACATACCATTGTAGATCGCTATGCGGAAGCGTTGCAAGAACGCAGATGAAGGAGTCGTACTCGTAGCGATTCAGATCGCGGTTGATTCCGATCTAAGCGCCGAACCACGGCGCCTCCGCGTTCAACACACGTGCAGCCCGGTGACGTCTCCCACGCCTTGATCCAGCAAGGAGAGAGGGAGAGGTTGGGGAAGACTCCGTCCAGCAGCAGCACAACGGCGTGGTGGTGGTGGAGGAGCGTGGCACTCCAGCAGGGCTTCGCCAAGCACCGCAAGAGACGAGGAGGGAGAGGGGTAGGGCTGCGCCATGAGGGAGATGTTCTCGTGTCTATGGCAGCCCCAAACCCCCACTATATATAGGGGAAAGGGAGGGGCTGCGCCCCCACCTAGGTTTCCACCTCTAGGGGTGGCGGCCAGCCCTAGATGGGACTTGGAGGGGCGGCCAAGGGGGGAGAGAGGGGGGGCGCACCACTAGGTGGGCCTAAGGCCCATCTGAGCCTAGGGTTTCCCCTTTTCCCTTCTCTCTTCGCCTTGGGCCTTGGTGGGGGGGGGGGGGGGCGCACCAGCTCACCTGGGGCTGGTCCCCTCCCACACTTGGCCCACGCAGCCCTCTGGGGCCGGTGGCCCCACCTGGTGGACCCCCGGGACCCTCCCGGTGGTCCCGGTACGTTACCGATAGCACCCGAAACTTTTCCGGTGACCAAAACAGGACTTCCCATATATAAATCTTTACCTCCGAACCATTCCGGAACTCCTCGTGACGTCCGGGATCTCATCCGGGACTCCGAACAACATTCGGTAACCACTTATATCTATTCCCTATAACCCTAGCGTCATCGAACCTTAAGTGTGTAGACCCTACGGGTTCGGGAACCATGCAGACATGACCGAGACGTTCTCCGGCCAATAACCAACAGCGGGATCTGGATACCCATGTTGGCTCCCACATGTTCCACGATGATCTCGTCGGATGAACCACGATGTCAAGGATTCAATCAATCCCGTATACAATTCCCTTTGTCAATCGGTATGTTACTTGCCCGAGATTCGATCGTCGGTATCCCGATACCTTGTTCAATCTCGTTACCGGCAAGTCTCTTTACTCGTTCCGTAACACATCATCCCGTGATCAACTCCTTGGTCACATTGTGCACATTATGATGATGTCCTACCAAGTGGGCCCAGAGATACCTCTCCATTTACACGGAGTGACAAATCCCAGTCTCGATTCGTGCCAACCCAACAGACACTTTCGGAGATACATGTAGTGCACCTTTATAGCCACCCAGTTACGTTGTGACATTTGGTACACCCAAAGCATTCCTACGGTATCCGGGAGTTGCACAATCTCATGGTCTAAGGAAATGATACTTGACATTAGAAAAGCTCTTAGCAAACGAACTACACGATCTTGTGCTAGGCTTAGGATTGGGTCTTGTCCATCACATCATTCTCCTAATGATGTGATCCCATTATCAACGACATCCAATGTCCATGGTCAGGAAACCGTAACCATCTATTGATCAACGAGCTAGTCAACTAGAGGCTTACTAGGGACATGGTGTTGTCTATGTATCCACACATGTATCTGAGTTTCCTATCAATACAATTTTAGCATGGATAATAAACGATTATCATGAACAAGGAAATATAATAATAACCAATTTATTATTGCCTCTAGGGCATATTTCTAACAAAAGCCACAGCAAGACCCCATCCGTGTAGACCCGACGCGTCCGTTTCCCCCCTCCAGGTGCCGGCGGCGGCGCCGTCCGTGAGGGGGGACAAACCCCGGAGACGCGGGCCGGGCATTTGCAACCGCCACAACACTTCCAGACTTGTGAGAGGCCGCCTACACAAGATTTGGCGGCATGTGCTAGCCCCCGGAGGCTGCCGGCCACAGTCGTAGACACGCGAAGACCAATCCACGGAGAGGGAAGTGTTCAGATACTTCTCCATCACCAAAAATTATGAAAAATAACCATCAGTCCTATAGCACATGTGCCCACGTCGTGTAAAAAGCTCATGATTTTATCGCGCTCCGAGTATTTAATAATATTCACACCGCATCGTTACCGCAGAACGTCTACTACTGTGTCATCGCCGTCCGTGAGGGGGGCCACACCCCGGAGACGCGTGCCGCCTCTTCGGACATGCCACCACACCGTACGGCATGTATGAGGGCCCGATGCGATGCTCCGGTGGCATTGCTACCCCCCAGGGCCCACGTCCCGCCTAACCCTGTAGCGATCTAGCCCTTTGACTTTGCACGGACGGGCTTTGACCACTGGAACTCTCCACCCGGTTGTGTTAGGTCAGCCCATAGGAACACTTTGGAGCAACATCCGGGCCAAATCCACAGCAAGACCCCATTCGTGTAGACCCAACGCGTCCGATTCCCCCCTCCAGGTGCCGGCGGCGGCGCCGTCCGTGAGGGGGGCACACCCCGGAGACGCGTGCCGGGCGTTTGCAACCGCCACAACACTTCCAGACTTGTGAGAGGCCGCCTACGCAAGATTTGGCGGCATGTGCTAGCCCCCGGAGGCCGCCGGCCACAATCGTAGACACGCGAAGAGCAATCCGCGGAGAGGGAAGTGTTCAGATACTTCTCCATCACCAAAATCTATGAAAAATTACGATCAGTCCTATAGCACATGTGCCCACGTCGTGTAAAAAACTCATGATTTTATCGCGCTCCAAGTATTTAATAATATTCACACCGCATCGTTACCGCAGAACGTCTACTACTGTGTCATCGCCGTCCGTGAGGGGGGCCACACCCCGAAGACGCGTGCCGCCTCTTCGGACATGCCACCACACCGTACGACATGTATGAGGGCTCGGTGCGATGCTCCGATGGCATTGCTACCCCCCAGGGCCCCGTCCCGCCTAACCCTGTAGCGTTTGACCACGGGATCTAGCCCTTTGAGTTTGCACAGACGGGCTTTGACCAGTGGAAATCTCCACCCGGTTGTGTTAGGTCAGCCCATATGATAACTTTGGAGCAACATCCGGGCCAAAGCCACAGCAAGACCCCATCCGTGTAGACCCGACGCGTCCGTTTCCCCCCTCCAGGTGCCGGCGGCGGCGCCGTTCGTGAGGGGGGCACACCCCAGAGACGCGTGCCGAGCGTTTGCAATCGCCACAACACTTACAGACTTGTGAGAGGCCGCCTACGCAAGATTTGGCGGCATGTGCTAGCCCCCGGAGGCCACCGGCCACAGTCGTAGACACGCGAAGAGCAATCCGCGGACAGGGAAGTGTTCAGATACTTCTCCATCACCAAAAATTATGAAAAATTACCATCATTCCTATAGCACATGTGCCCACGTCGTGTAAAAAACTCATGATTTTATCGCGCTCCGAGTATTTAATAATATTCACACCGCATCGTTACCGCAGAACGTCTACTACTGTGTCATCGCCGTCCGTGAGGGGGGCCACACCCCGGAGACGCGTGCTGCCTCTTCGGACATGCCACCACACCGTACGGCATGTATGAGGGCCCGGTGCGATGCTCCGGTGGCATTGCTACCCCCAGGGCCCCCGTCCCGCCTAACCCTGTAGCGTTTGATCACGGGATCTAGCCCTTTGACTTTGCACGGACGGGCTTTGACCAGTGGAACTCTGCACCCGGTTGTGTTATGTCAGACCATAGGAACACTTTGGAGCAACATCCGGGCCAAAGCCAAAGCCACATCAAGACCCCATCCGTGTAGACCCGACGCGTCCGTTTCCCCCCTCCAGGTGCCGGCGGCGGCGCCGTCCGTGAGGAGGGGCACACCCCGGAGATGCGGGCCGGGTGTTTGCAACCGCCACAACACTTCCAGACTTGTGAGAGGCCGCCTACGCAAGATTTGGCGGCATGTGCTAGCCCCCCGAGAGAGGGGGTAGGCCACGGTCAACAACTGCTTCTTCTCATGTTTTTTACTTTACACTCTTTAAAGTTGAGTTTTGAAAAAAATCATCAAAAGTCATGGAATTTATAAACTTTGGTCGTTAAAGCATATGAAATATGAGATACAAAAAAGATAGTGCAAAACAAAGACAAAAAGGGAAGGAAAAAAATATTAGAGCAGTACTTACCGAGGGTCGACTACCGGCCCTCGGGAATGTCTACTTTTTCCGAGGGTGACTCTCGGTAAAGCATCTAACCTAGATCTAGGGGGACGTATTTTCCGACAGCTGCTCTCGATAAATCATCTAACCTAGATCTAGAGTTTATTTCTTTTTCGAGGGCCGCACCGACAAGCACTCGGTAAATGTGACGTCGACTACTTAAGCATATTTCCCCCCTGTTGTTTCTTCTCTCAGCTCCCCACCGACCGGCGCCCCTCCACCGACCAGTGCCCCTCCACCGCCGCCCCCACACCACACCGAGCTCCTCCCTCCGGTGAGCCCCCCTCCTCCTCTCCATGTGTGTATAGATAGATGGATTGATAGATGGATGCATAGATAAATGGATGGATTGATAGATGGATGCATAGATAGATGGATGGATTGATAGATGGATGCATAGATAGATGGATGGATTGATAGATGGGTGCATAGATAGATGGATGGATTGATAGATGGATGGATGCCATGTAGATACTTTTTTTCAAAAGAAAAAATGTAGATAATTGTTGATAATGTTGTATGCATGGATGGTATGTGCGGATGTGACCGATGAGATACGTGAGATAGTGTTGATGGGAGTTGTTCTTAGAGGAAGAAAAATCAACTTTTGAGCGATGACGGTTGATTTGTGTGAGCTCCTCATGTTATATCTTGATAACGCGCGTGGGGCTCACCCAGCTCAACCATCATCGAAAGTTGAAATACCCATGAGAGAGTGTCCACCATATATACCACCACCAGCGAGAGTGTCCACCGTATATACGTGAGAGAGTGTTTATGAGAGTTCTTCTTGGAGGAAGAAAAATCAACTTTTGAGCGATGACGGTTGATCTGTGTGAGCTCCTCATGTTATATCTTGATAACGCATGAGGGGCTCACCCAGCTCAACCATCACCGAAAGTTGAAATACCTGTGAGAGAGTGTCCACCATATATGCCACCACCAGCGAGAGTGTCCACCGTATATACGTGAGAGAGTGTCGTTGAGAGTTGTTCTTGGAGGAAGAAAATTGACTTTTGATGATGGCGGTCGATCTACGTGAGCTCTTCATGTTATATCTTTCATGTTTGATTCTTATGTTATTTTCCATTGTGTGATGAAAGGTGTTAGCATCGATCGATTTTTTGGCTATGGCCTCCTCCAACGGCGAAGCTTCCATTAGGGTCGACTCCTGGAGAAGAGCTCCGAGGACCGCTTGGAGGAACTCCTTGAGAAGAACCCACAGCTGATCCTAATGAAGTTTTTTGTGGATCTGGCCAAGAAGAATCCCCCAGCTTAGGAGGGCAAGGCTCCACCACGCAAGGAGCCATTGAGTCCACCGACCATCATTCCCGATGATGCTTGGTCCTCCACTGTGGGGGATGCCCCCACGTGCTCTGACTCGACGATCACTGGTTTCACCGACTACACCTCGGAGTAGTCACCTAGATAGTTTGACGTTGATTTAGTGGTATAGTTATGTACCTGCTGATATGGACTTGGATGGCCACTTGCGATGCTTTTGATTGTATGAGTGATGAATGCTTATGTTGATTATGTATGATTTGCCTTATTTCTTTTTCTTTTGTAGATGAAGTGGTATGTGGTGTATAGAGGACGGTGTCCAGGAGTATACAATTCATGGTCGGAATGCAATGAACAAATACTTCATTATGAAGGCAACTCCTTCGCCTCATTCAACAACAAAGAGACGACAATGTATCATTACAATCAGTATTTGCTTAAGCAAAAGAGAAAAACAGAATTACGCAATGGTGCAAGCCAGACACGGCTTAGCTGGTTCAGTGGGTTGAAGAACTTCATAATTCTCTTTCAGTTTGTCATAATTGTGGTGTTGCTTTTTATCATATGGTGCATGCATGCAGACCACTTTGTTGTTTAATTAGTAAGTAGGCACTTGTACTAAAGAGCCACTTTGTGATTTGAAATGAAGCTTGTGTGAACTATTTATGGATTAATGCTTGTGTGAGTTTGTTGTTAACTTGTGTGACTTGAAATGCAAGTTTGAGTATTGTATAAATGTTTTTGCTGCACCAACTCGAGCAAAAAATAGTATGAACAGAACTGGGAACAAAATTTTACCGAGGGCGGCACTCGACAAAGAGGCATGCGCTGGGAGCTGAAGGCACTTGGCTGTTGCAGTTTTGCCGAGAGGACTCTCGGTAGAGCAGTGGTTACCGAGGGTCGACTCTCGGCTCTCGGTAAATGAGCAGGTGCCGAGAGTAGCTCTCGGTAATGATAAGGGCACCATCAAAGTTTAGTCCCACCACGCCTAGAGACAAGCAACAAAACCTATTTAAATAGTGGGATAGTACAGATACAGTAAGCTTCGGTATTCATTACACTCTTGTTAAGGAGATGGACTATCACTTTGAATGTTCACCTGTCTCGAGCAGAGAACATTCAAAGTGATAGGCCTTCTTCTTAATGGTGGATGCCGGTGTTTTTTTATTAATGGTGTCGGAACGTGTCCGTTTTGTGCAGGAAGTGCTGGTCATGTTGCTCCGGTGGCCCCGGCGGTCTAGGGCGTTGTTCGGCACTTAGAGGGGTAGGCCACGAGGATAACTGCTTCTTCATGTTAGTGCATGTCATCGCGAGATGACAGGCCAAGTCTAGGCCCGTTCTGTTTTGTGAGGCACGTGCCACGTCAAGGACGTGCGTTGCCTATTCAAACAGCACACCACCCCTGCATGCATATGCATGGGCCACGCGCATGTAGGGGTGCCCTCCCCCCCTCGGGCGGTCTCCATATCGAGCATCCATCCGGTGGCCCCGGCGGTCCAGGGCGTTATTCGGCACCGAGAGGGTGTAGTCCACGGTGAATAACTACTTCTCCGTGTTAGTGCATGTCATCGCGAGATGACAGACCAAGTCTAGGCTCGTTCTGTCACGGGATCACCCACCGAAGATTCTGTCTCGGGGACGGACGCAGCCGGTCCTCGACGTTCCCGCCCGTGTGTGTGGTTTGTGAGGCACGTGTCACGTCAAGGACGTGCGTTGCTTATTCAAATAGCACACCACCCCTGCATGCATATGCATAGGCCACACGCATGTAGGGGTGCCCTCCCCCCTCGGGCGGTCTCTATATCGTGCACCCATCCGGTGGCCCCGGCGGTCTAGGGCATTATTCGGCACCGAGAGGGTGTAGTCCACGGTGAATAACTACTTCTCCGTGTTAGTGCATGTCATCGCGAGATGATGGACCAAGTCTAGGCCCGTTCTTCGAGATAGTCTATGGGTATCGACAGGGAATGTGTCCGGTTTGTGCAGGAAGTGCGGGTCCTGTTGCTCAGTTGGCCTCGAAACTTCTTGTGCTCTCAAAGGAGGCCATCACTTGTATATGCATGGGCTATCCGGTGGCCCCGGCGGTCTAGGAAGTTGACCGGCACCGAGAGAGGGGGTAGGCCACGGTCAACAACTGCTTCTTCTCATGTTTATTACTTTACACTCTTTAAAGTTCTCTCTCGGTGCCGGTCTAGAAAGTTGACCGGCACCCAGAGCGGGGGTAGGCCACGGTCAACAACTGCTTCTTCTCATGTTTATTACTTTACACTCTTTAAAGTTGAGTTTTGAAAGAATTCATCAAAAGTCATGGAATTTATAAACTTTGGTCGTAAAAGCATATGAAATATGAGATACAAAAAAGATACTGCAAAACAAAGACAAAAAGAGAAGGGGAAAAAAATTAGAGCAGTGGTTACCGAGGGTCGATTCTCGGCTCTCGGTAATGGCTACCTTTTCCGAGAGTTGCTCTCGGTAAAGCATCTAACCTAGTTCTCTTTCCTTCTTGTGCATTCTCGATAATATGTATTATACTTTTTGTTGTTGTTTTCTTTAATGCTTGGCAAACAACCTTAGAAAATCATAATTACCGTCTTGTGTTTTCTTCTTTGGATGGGCCTCGTCCGGTTCTAGAGACCGGCACCCATCCGGTGGCCCCGGCGGTCTAGGGCGTTGTTCGGCACCTAGAGGGGGTAGTCCACGGGGAATAACTGCTTCTTCGTGTTAGTGCATGTCATCGCGAGATGACAGACCAAGTCTAGGCCCGTTCTGTCACGAGATCGCCCACCGAAGACTCTGTCTCGGGGACGAACGCAGCCGGTCCTCGACGTTCCCGCCCGTGTGTGTGGTTTGTGAGGCACGTGCCACGTCAAGGACATGCGTTGCTTATTCAAATAGCACACCACCCCTTCATGCATATGCATGGGCCACGCGCATGTAGGGGTGCCCTCCCCCCTCGGGCGGTCTCCATATCGAGCACCCATCCGGTGTCCCCGGCGGTCTAGGGCGTTATTCGACACCGAGAGGGTGTAGTCCACGGTGAATAACGGCATCTCCGTGTTAGTGCATGTCATCGCGAGATGACAGACCAAGTCTAGGCTCGTTCTGTCACGGGATCACCCACCGAAGATTCTGTCTTGGGGACGGACGCAGCTGGTCCTCGACGTTCTCGCCCGTGTGTGTAGTATGTGAGGCACGTGTCACGTCAAGGACGTGCGTTGCTTATTCAAATAGCACACCACCCCTGCATGCATATGCATGGGCCACACGCATGTAGGGGTGCCCTCCCCCCTCGGGCGGTCTCTATATCGAGCACCCATCCGGTGGCCCCGGCGGTCTAGGGCATTATTTGGCACCGAGATGGTGTAGTCCACGGTGAATAACTGCTTCTCTGTGTTAGTGCATGTCATCGCGAGATGACAGACCAAGTCTAGGCCCGTTCTTCGAGATAGTCTATGGGTATCGAGAGGGAATGTGTCCGGTTTGTGCAGGAAGCGGGTCCTGTTGCTCCATTGGCCTCGAAACTTCTTGTGCTCTCAAAGGAGGCCATCGCATGTATATGCATGGGCTATCCGGTGGCCCCGGCGGTCGAGGAAGTTGACCGACACCGAGAGAGGGGGTAGGCCACGGTCAACAACTGTTTCTTCTCATGTTTATTACTTTACACACTTTAAAGTTCTCTCTCGGTGCCGGTCTAGAAAGTTGACCGACACCGAGAGAGGGGGTAGGCCACGGTCAACAACTGCTTCTTCTCATGTTTATTACTTTACAATCTTTAAAGTTGAGTTTCGAAATAATTCATCAAAAGTCATGGAATTTATAAACTTTGGTCGTAAAAGCATATGAAATATGAGATATAAAAAAGATAGTGCAAAACAAAGACAAAAAGAGAAGGGAAAAAAATTAGAGCAGTGGTTACCGAGGGTCGATTCTCGGCTCTCGGTAATGGCCACCTTTTCCGAGAGATGCTCTCGGTAAAGCATCTAACCTAGATCTCTTTCCTTCTTGTGCATTCTCGATAATATGTATTATACTTTTTGTTGTTGTTTTCTTTCATGCTTGGCAAACAACCTTAGCACATCATGATTACCGTCTTGATTTTTCTTCTTCGGATGGGCCTCGTCCGGTTCTAGAGACCGGCACCCCTCCGGTGGCCCCGGCGGTCTAGGGTGTTGTTCGGCACCTAGAGGGGGTAGGCCACGGGGAATAGCTGCTTCTTCGTGTTAGTGCATGTCATCGCGAGATGACAGACCAAGTCTAGGCCCGTTCTGTCACGGGATCGCCCACCGAAGACTCTGTCTCAGGGACGAACGCAGCCGGTCCTCGACGTTACTGCCCGTGTGTGTGGTTTGTGAGGCACGTGCCACGTCAAGGACGTGCGTTGCTTATTCAAATAGCACACCACCCCTGCATGCATATGCATGGGCCACGCGCATGTAGGGGTGCCCTCCCCCCCTCGGGCGGTCTCCATATCGAGCACCCATCCGGTGGCCCCGGCGGTCTAGGGCGTTATTCGGCACCGAGAGGGTGTAGTCCACAGTGAATAACTGCTTCTCCGTGTTAGTGCATGTCATCGCGAGATGACAGACTAAGTCCAGGCTCGTTCTGTCACGGGATCACCCACCGAAGATTCTGTCTCGGGGAAGGACGCAGCCGGTCCTCGACGTTCCCGCCCATGTGTGTGGTTTGTGAGGCACATGTCACGTCAAGGACGTGCGTTGCTTATTCAAATGGCACACCACCCCTGCATGCATATGCATGGGCCACACGTATGTAGCGGTGCCCTCCCCCCCTCGGGCGGTCTCTATATCGAGCACCCATCCGGTGGCCCCGGCGGTCTAGGGCATTTTTCGGCACCGAGAGGGTGTAGTCCACGGTGAATAACTGCTTCTCCATGTTAGTGCATGTCATCGCAAGATCACAGACCAAGTCTAGGCCCGTTCTTCGAGATAGTCTATGGGTATCGAGAGGGGATGTGTCTGGTTTGTGCAGGAAGTGCGGGTCCTATTGCTCCGTTGGCCTCGAAACTTCTTGTGCTCTCAAAGGAGGCCATCGCATGTATATGCATGGGCTATCCGGTGGCCCAGGCGGTCTAGGAAGTTGACCGACACCGAGAGAGGGGGCAGGCCAAGGTCAACAACTGCTTCGTCTCATGTTTATTACTTTACACTCTTCAAAGTTGAGTTTTGAAATAATTTATCAAAAGTCATGGAATTTATAAACTTTGGTCGTAAAAGCATATGAAATATGAGATACAAAAAAGATAGTCCAAAACAAAGACAAAAAGAGAAGGGGAAAAAATTAGAGCAGTGGTTACCGAGGCTCGATTCTCGGCTCTCGGTAACGGCCACCTTTTCCGAGAGTTGCTCTCGGTAAAGCATCTAACTTAGATCTCTTTCCTACTTGTGCATTCTCCATAATAAGTATTATACTTTTTTTTGTTGTTTTCTTTCATGCTTGGCAAACAACCTTAGCACATCATAATTACCGTCTTGTGTTTTCTTCTTCGGATGGGCCTCGTCCGGTTCTAGAGACTGGCACCCCTACGGTGGCCCCGGCGGCTAGGGCGTTGTTCGGCACCTAGAGGGGTAGGCCACGGGGAATAACTGCTTCTTCGTGTTAGTGTATGTCATCGCGAGATGACATGCCAAGTCTAGGCCCGTTCTGTCACGGGATCGCCCACCGAAGACTCTGTCTCAGGGACGAACGCAGCCGGTCCTCGACATTCCAGCCCGTGTGTGTGGTTTGTGAGGCACGTGCCACGTCAAGGATGTGCGTTGCTTATTCAAATAGCACACCACCCCTGCATTCATATGCATGGGCCACGCTCATGTAGGGGTGCCCTCCCCCCTCGGGCGGTGTCCATATCGAGCACCCATCCGGTGGCCTCGGCTGTCTAGGGCGTTATTCGGCACTGAGAGGGTGTAGTCCACGGTGAATAACTGCTTCTCCGTGTTAGTGCATGTCATCGCGAGATGACAGACCAAGTCTAGGCTCGTACTGTCACGGGATCACCCACTGAAGATTCTCTCTCGGGGACGGACGCAGCCGGTCCTCGACGTTCCTGCCCGTGTGTGTGGTTTGTGAGGCACGTGTCACGTCAAGGACGTGCGTTTCTTATTCAAATAGCACACCACCCCTGCATGCATATGCATGGTCCACACGCATGTAGGGGTGCCCTCCCCCCCTCGGGCGGTCTCTATATCGAGCACCCATCCGATGGCCCCGGCGGTCTAGGGCATTATTCGACACCGAGAGGGTGTAGTCCACGGTGAATAACTGCTTCTCCGTGTTAGTGCATGTCATCGCGAGATGACATACCAAGTCTAGGCCCGTTCTTCGAGATAGTCTATGGGTATCGAGAGGGAATGTGTCCGATTTGTGCAGGAAGTTCGGGTCCTGTTGCTCCGTTGCCCTCGAAACTTCTTGTGCTCTCAAAGGAGGCCATCACATGTATATGCATGGGCTATCCGGTGGCCCCGGCGGTCTAGGAAGTAGACCGGCACCGAGAGAGGGGCTAGGCCACGGTCAACAACTACTTCTTCTCATGTTTATTACTTCACTCTTTAAAGTTCTCTCTCGGTGCCGGTCTAGAAAGTTGACCGGCACCGAGAGAGGGGGTAGGCCACGGTCAACAACTGCTTCTTCTCATGTTTTTTTACTTTACACTCTTTAAAGTTGAGTTTTGAACAAATCTAACCCAAAAAGCATATATATATCTATGAGTGCATCAAAAGTCTTTTATCGAAAAAATTCATCAAAAGTCATGGCATTTTCAAATTTTGGTTGTAAAAACATATGCAATATCAGATACAAAAAAGATACTGCCAAACAAAAACACAAAGAGAAGGAAAACAAAAAATTAGAGCAGTTGTTACCGAGGGTCGATTATCGGCTCTCGGTAATGGCCGCTTCTTCCGAGAGTCACTCTCGGTAAAGCGTCTAACCTAGATCTTAACCGTTCCCCTTTCTTTCTATCTTCATTCTTCACCTCTCTGTTCCCCGCGCCACCACCGCCGCCGCCGCCGCCGAAATCGCCACCGCCGCCCTCAACCACTACCAACTGCCGCCGCCACCCCTCCTCCACCGCCCCCAACTGCAGCCACCGCCACCCCTCCTCCACCGCCCCCAACTGCGGCCAGCGCCTCCAACTGTCGTCGCCACCAAGCTTCATGGCCGGCGGCCGGCGCGGCGGTTCTTCGATGCGGCCCGAGGACGGCCGCCACAGCGGAGCTCCTCGGGTAGCGCGGCAGCTGGAGATGCCCTGAGGTTAGTACAAAACCGGCCCCTCCTCCCTCTCTCGTCTCTTCCTCTTGTCCTCCTCCGCCGTTGAGAGTCGTGGTGGCAGGGGCATCCTCTTTCTCAGGCAATGCCTCCGGTGGAGCAGGCATAGGTGTCTGTATTGTCATGCCATGATCACTAGTTAGTGAATAAATATTCAATGCCATTAGTGAATGTTACATGCAGGTATAGGGCGATTCGAGTAGTGAATGTTACATGCAATCTGCAATGATGAAAAGGATTTTCAATGCCATTTGCCACATTCATTTGTTTTACAAGTTTGTAGTTTTGGATGTGCGAAAATCTTGCCTCATGAGTTAAATTCGCCTCCTTTATATAAGTAGGATTGAATGCACCTGCAAGGAATCATACATTATTTGGTATCAAAGTCGAATCATGGATAAATTGCTTGCTTGTGTAACGAAGTTTGGAATAGACCGCAACGATTAAGCATTGTAGCTTTCAGTCATCTATCCAAATCATGGGGTCCTTCTAAGAGTACTTGAAAGTCCATGGTGCCATAATCCACATATGTTGAGTGAACTTTAATCTCCGCCTATCATCAAGAACAATGAAATACATGTTGTTATTGTGTCGGGATTTAGAGGAGCATGTTGCGAACTCTATATCCAAGTCAGATTTGATAAGATCTAAAGAGTGGGAATCATATATGAATTATGCTTGTTGGCATATATTACATCCAGTTAAAATGAAGCTTGAATAAACCATGGAGTATGCTTCAATACTTTTTATTGACCATTTTGGTTGTGCTTATACTCTTCTTTCATGTTGGCTTGGTTTGGTTTAATGAAAATTGGAAGGGGAAAACCCTTCTTTGATCAAAAAAAAGTTTGATGCCTATTGAAGTAGTGTGATTAATATTCACCATATTTATTTTGTTTTTCAGATTCTGGTGGTGGCACTAGTAAGTACCGGAGAGTCCCGATTGGTAGGACCGAGTCGTCCGCCTCCCACCAGTCCACTCCCGACGACGAGTCATCATCGGATGGCGATGTCGGAGTGGACTTAGATGGACCAGATCCGCTCGCTACCGAGTCGGGCGACATGGAGACCTCGGACGGCTCGGGGTCTACCTCGAGCAACATTTCCAAGAGGAAGAAATCCGGGCGTGGTCCGGGGAAGGTCCCGGAACCAACTGCTGCTAGCAACCGTCCTGTCATTTGCCTGATAGGAGAGGGGTAAGCAAGCATTTCATTTCCATCATATTTTGGATGCCACAACTTTGACACTCACATATGCTTGTCTTTTATATCATGCAGTCAGTGGGAATTTATCCTGACACAACCTAAGGGGGCGCGCCCGCCGAACCACGTCATCGGCTCCCTCTTGAGGAAGCACTTCCCTGGATTGTCCAAGCCGGGTGATGACGATCCGCCGTCGCCAGGTTTAACCTGGGAGCATTACCTACACAACAAGGATGAGCACGATGTCACCATGGCCACTCGGGTCATCAATGCTTTTTTTGTAAGTATCTTCGCTCCGACCACTGCATTTTTCCACATCCAAATCCTTGCTTGCGTGGATGGTGAGAAGATGCCATATGCTTTCTTGTAGCAAACATTTTCTTGCGTGGATGGTGAGAAGCAGAAGGCGATCAAAGGCATCGTGAAATCTGCCCGAAAGATACTCTCTGACACCAAGCCACGCTGCGGTACAAAGCCGTGATGCAGTGTCGGCCGCTCGATGAGAAGGGAGAGAAGATGACAAGGAAGACTACTTGCCAGACCAACTTGTCGCGAGAAGAATACCTGTCAGTGGTAAGTGACTACATCGGTTGCTAGTACTTTGATTCATCCCTCTTGTTCCTCAATTATTCGATTTTGTTTGACTAGGTGAAGGAACCCTGGATGTAGGAGGATTGTTGGGAGGCCCTGGTTGACATGTGCTGTGACCCAGCATGGCAGGCGCGGCATGTGGAGAAGGGAAACGAACGAGCCAAAATGCCAGGCCCGGCTCATGTCCAGGGGAGCCGGAACCTAACCGCTCTCAAGCAACACATGGTATGTGGATTAAGATGTTAACTTTTTCGCACGGTGCATCTTGGTTCATTCAACTTGATGGTTAATTTTGCAGGAGGCGAAGGTTGGTCGCCCGGTCCACATCTTGGAAGCCTGGAGAAAAGGCCACAACGGGAAGGATGGCGCGAGTTCTGCAGCGAGTCGGCGGAGGAGAAGTGGGGGACCTTCAAAGAGGTCTTCCAGGAGGTGCACGGGCAGGAAGCCGAACCTACGTCCAAGCCCCTTGATCCTGAGCTTCTCATCATTGCTGGCGAGGGGAAGGGCCATGGCCGCCACCTCCTTTGCAACGGGGCGATCGCCACCTCCTCGCATCGCAAGCTGCACGAGATACGCGCGTCGAGCACCAGCTCAACTCCGTCCATACGGAGTCGCCCAACCGCCGCATCACGTGAGATAGCGCATCTCAAGGTTAGCATCCTAACCTTTCATTTATGTCCATGCCTCGAAATAGCACCGTTCCAACCTATATGAGCCTAATGCCATGTTACAGGATTTAATGGCACAGTGGGCTGTTGAAGAGGAGCAAAGGCGGCAGGCTGAGCAGGAGTCCAGAGAAAAGGAACGGGAAGACACGAACAAGAGGTTGAAGCTGCTTGAGGATCAACTACAGGTAGAACATTATCTAAACTAGAGTAGAAGATTCATTACATAGGGACGAACCACCCTCACGTGACTCTCATCTTATAGGTTCTTATGCAATCTCGAAGCAGTGCAAGTGATGCCCCTCCTCCTCCTCCGCAATGTTAACCCGATGGCCTCTCCTCCTCAAGATGATCTATATATGAACAAGTGTACTTCTATTGTGACGTGCACGTGTTTTGCAAGTAGTGACAATATGTATGAATTTGCGACTTGTGTGTGACGTCTACTAGGATAATACATTCGACTTGGGTGTGACAATATGTGGACTATCCCTAATTATGCCTATATATGTGTGGACTAGATCAAATTATGCCTATATATGATCAAATTGCACTGTAGTTGTTTTTATCAGCAGGGATCAGAAAAGAAATAGCTTGACAGCAGAATGGATGGGAAAGATTTCCAAGAGCAACACCCGGAAAAGGATATACTACCGAGAGCTCCTCTCGGAAACATGGTCGTCTGGGACACTACTGTTGTGCCACAACTTTTCCGCGAGCAGCTCTCGGAAAAGAAGGCGAGCATTGCCGAGACTAGCTCTCGGCAAAGCTATGTAAAGTGTCAGCCCCCATGTGGGCCACGCTGTCGTACTGGTCGGAAGGATTGCCGAGAGCAGCTCTCGACAAAGATATCGTCATTTTTTTCAAAAATATTTAGCAAGTTATTTAAAACTTTTACTGATAAATATGACCAGTGGGACCACATGTCAGTTAGAAAGAACACACACAAAAAAGGATGTTGCATATGCTTTGCCGAGAGTGACACTCGGCAAAGTACACAGTAACTGACGGAGCCGTCTGTTGCGGACGGGCATGCCACGTGGCTCCTCTTTGCCGTAAGCGGCTCTCGGTGTCTGCAACTTTGCCGTGCGGTGCCTCTTTGCCGTGAGACAGTGACGGCAAAGATGGCAGTTTGCCGTGACGGTGGGTTTACCGAGAGTGACACTCGGCAAAGCTAGATTTGCCGAGTGTCCGTGTTTTAGCACTCGGAGAAGAGCATTACACCCGGCGTACATGAAAATTCCAGTAGTGGGGGCTTGGCGAGGAGGAAGGCGAGGTCGCCGGCGCTGGGGCGCCGTCGTCACATGTGCGAGAGAGAGGGAGGGAGCAGGACGCGGCGGCTAGGGTTAGGTCTCCCGGCTCCCTTCAGGAAGCCGAGCAAATATGATTGCTTCTGGTTAACTTCAAACGAGTCCTTACATGAATTTATATAATCTCCAAATATGATAACTGGGCTAAGCCCCTAATAACGATAAGATAACTGGGCCAGGCCCTTAACTGCCTGGGCTCTAGTATATGCCGGTCATAACAGGTTGACAATCCATATACAATTTCAACTAATAAGAACCAGTAGCAAAAGATTCATCATGTAAACGGTAGCACAACTCAGAAAGTAAACATCACCTACCACATCAATGAATTTAAGCTTTATCATACTTTCTTTTTCTTCTCAATGACCGATAAAGACAACAACATCAAGATGCTATAGTGAGTTGAAAGCCTGCAGCACGGCAGCAGTGCTCGAGTTACTATTTCTATCTAAAAAAGATGCAGAATGGTTGCTCACAAATGTCACCTACTCACATGAACTTGATTCATACAACTATATTGATCTGCTTGTATCTAAATCTAATTAATAATTGGTCTTCTATGCCTCCTATAACATATGAAATCTGATGTCAAACTATTGAAAATACTATGGACAAATACATAGCTATGAAATTGAACCAACTGACCCACAGGTCTGGTGCATACAGGTGCAAAGTTTTATCAAATATATGAGCAACTACAGGCATCAAGCTTCAGACTAGTTTTCACAATTTGTATGGGCAGCATAGTATACTACATAGAAACAACTCGTAGGCAGCACACAAGAAAATACAATTGGTAGGTACACAAGAAAAATACAAACTCGTATGCAACTAGTGGTTCAACATCAGGGACGGCGAAGGCATGAACTGAAGAAAATATATGGGGTGAAGGAGGATCGGAGGGGATTAACCCTTGATCAGATGAGATAGAATACGTCCGCGGAACTGATGCCGTCGCCGTCGCCGGAGGGGACTGGAGCTTCGAGGCGGAGGTTAGATCCGGGGAAGGAGAACGGTGACGACCGCGGTCCGTCGCCGTCGCTGGAGGAGCGAAGTTGGATCCTTAACACCGGAGGGAGAGGGTCGGGAGCATCACTTCTGTCGCCGGCGGAGGAGCTCGGAGGCGGTCAGGGGGCCTAGATCTTGCTCGACGACGCTGAAGTTCGCTCGCCTCTGTCGAGCCATGGATTTCCTCCCCGACCTCTCGGGTCGTGGCTTTCCTCCCCGAGGAAAGGACGTGCCGTAGGGGTGGGCGTTCAGTTCCCCCGAACCGAACGGTTCGGTACTTCGGTGTCTTATTAGTTTTTTCGGTTTCCAGAAAACATGCACCGATCGGTCTACAAGAATTAACGACACCGAGTGTTTGGTGGCCCGATCGTTCGGTTCGGTATTCGGTTTTGGACCGAACAGACTGAACAGCTGGGACCTAGCCGCTTGGGGCGCTGGCGCACTGCCACGCTAGGCTGGGTTGGGCTAGCCGGCCCTCGGCTGGAAGATGCATTAATTAACCTTATCTGTCGTGTTTCGGCTGCGCTACGAATTGTGGTTTGTGTGGGCCAGATAACGGCACGTGAGCGCTGAGCGAGACAACATGCAGCACCTAGTTTCATTAAAAAAGGGAAGCAAATGGGCGTGTGCAAAGTGGCATGCGGATGTGCAGTGCATGTGAACGAGAATTAAGGGAATCAAGAGGGATTAAGAGGTGGGCCTCGGTACTTCGGTCAATTCGGTGGACCGAGCATGCAAACCGAAATTACCAAAGAAATTCGGTTTCTCATAATCGCTAACCGAGGACAATACCGAACAAATAGGTTTCAGTCATTTCGGCTTCGGTTCAGGTTAACTCGGTTCGGTCGTTCGGTTTTCAGGTTATATGCCCTCCCCTAGACGTGGATCGGGCAGGGTTAGCCCTCGAGTGATGCGGTCCAAATGACGCGATGGATCTCCCTGGGCCAACTCGGCCCGTGGTTCTCCAACCCCGAGAAATAGCGGGGATCCCCCCGGGATCCCTTGAAACCAAGCGAGGCCTGAAGGTTTAGACCTTCCATTCTAATGAAAAAAATTCCACCGACAGACCCTAACAATATGAGTTTCTCTGATAGTTTAAAAAATCTCTAGTTATGGTTTATGTTTCATGCAGTTGTGCAGACGAGCATGGATGGCAGCTCGCCCTTTTAAGCAAATCTTAACCCACAACACGTACCTGGTCAGTTGTTCTGCGCGGGGTTCGTGATGTAGGCGGGGAGCTGAAGAAAAACAGGGAGCGTGGGCGCGGCAGGGTGCGCGTTGCAGGTTGATGAGATGCACTTGAAGTCTTGAACACACGGAGGAATACATCCGGCGCTAATCTGCCTCCTGTGATTATAGTGCTAATGGGTGGGGGAGGGGGGCCCCCACCCCCACCCCACCCCACCCCCCAGTTCCAACTGGGGAAGCGGCTCCAAGGATGCGGGATGGGGTGTCAGCTCCTGGCGGAGAGGCGCCTCAACGACGGCGCCGGCCTGTGAGGGCTCGGCGGCAACTCGTAGTTTCCTCATTGCCTTGTAATTAATGGCAACTACTAATTTGCAGTGTGAGCGCGGTTCATATTGCTCTGCTTGAGAGGGAGGTGGGCAAGAGGGAGTGGAAGAGGAATAGAGGAGCAAAAGCAAGATGTGTGCATAAGAGGAATTGAATTGAGACATGTCATCTCATTTTCTTTAATTTTCCTGTGAACCAAATAAGGTCTAAATGCGTATAAAAGTACAAACTAGAAAGCATGTTAGAGTTGGGCCCGTATCTTGAGTTAGGGAGAGGATGTATGTTTAGTTACCACACAAGACACTACGTTTTCTATACCACACATCCAAGCTACGTACAACTTTGAAATTGGCATTAGTTACAAAATTAGTTTAGGCAGTAACCACCTAAGTTATAGAGCAAGTTCGTTGTTGACCATCTAAGTTCTCAGATATTTCACTGTACATCTTCTCCAAAGAGCATGCACGCAGAGAGGTTAACTTAACCTCCGTCACCGGCCTATACAGAGACCGATGGTACTGAGGTCGTGAAACTGTCAAGGCTGTCCCTGCTCGGTCGCCACTCGGGTTGCAAAAATGCTAGACACACGGGCAAAACCAACAGACCTTTACGGATGAGCTGACTTGTCATTTTCTAATTAGGCTAAATAAACCCCTCCTCCTAATTAATTGCCCCCCTGATTTTAACTGGTGGGGGTGGGCGCCAAGGCCCGTAAAACCCCGTAATCCTCCGTTGACTAGATCGGCAACGCGCCTTGGCGCGGGGTGCCCATCCCAACACGTGGTCAAGCGATTATTAAAGATCAAGCATTAGTGAGAAGGCAAGTTTAGCACATTTATTCAACATAAGAACTGATTTTCTGGTTCAAGATTAAAAAAAATCATCATTCACTCTGCACCACAAGCAAGACAACATCAAGTACAGCACGGTCATGAGATTATAAAATATAATCTGTCACAAAAGCAAGCAACATTGGGTTCAGTACAGTCAAGAGATTACATGGCATGATGCTTTAGTAAAAAGGTAAGTTTACCACATGTATTCGACATGACAATTGTTTTCTGGTATATGAGAGAAAGAAGAAACATTCAACACGATCATGATGAGATTATAAAAGCTAATAAGAGAACAACAGGCAATGGAGATGCTAGAACTATACAATACTACGACAATAAGTAGACCCTAAATTCAACTCTTAATGGTTCAACATTCCTCAATGATTCATTATTGGCCAGCATCGACAGCGGTAAGAAAACTCGGTCAATTCGCCACAACAAATACAACCTAAGGATAAGCCATAAAAAATAGACGTGTTCCCAGTTTTCCCGATTCACTCTTCTTGCTCCACTTCTTGAGATGGCTTGAGCATCGACAATTTCCTCTCCAACCCACCTTTGCAAGTACAGTTTCTGCAGGTTAATTCCATTGGTGTATTTAACAATAATAAATAGGAATATACTCAAATTGATAGTTTAACTGAAAAATCTACAAATGATACATTTCATGGATGTGGTACCCACTTCAGCTTTGTATACAATGGTGCGGGGGGCAATTTAATTATAGGAAAACAGGTTGAATTTTGAACCTGTTGGAACATGAGGTCTATGGTTGCATGCCATTTTTATATGCAGGGAGATAGACCGACATTATTATCATTTATGGGTAATAAACAAAATGGTTGTAAGCAATGTTTACAGCTCAAAACTCATGGATTTTGCTATCTATGATTTAGCAAGAAACATCCAACATCTTAAATTACCAGAACATGGATCAAGTATCTAAAACTATTTATTTTTTCAAGGGAAGTATCTAAAACCTTCACTCAAGCGAAGAAATAATCCATGCAAACTGAAGGGAAATAAAAAAGGGGCAACGGAATGAAAGGGGTACAATTGTATGCCTAATCATGATCTCTACATATGTGACTTTGGTACATGTATTTCTTTGATCATTTTTCATTTGAATAATCACGATCTTAAAATTATGATGGTTCAGTTTGATTATAATCAAATAAATTAACCAGCTATGCAAGCATGGTGGTTATCAACAGAGAGCCACATTACACCAGTTCTAAATTTCATGATACGTGCTTACTATATTTTTCTAAGATTGGCATGCATCTTGTTAGAACGATGAAATACATGTATACGCCAGCAGCTAGTGCTCACAGGGGAACTGAATTATGTCGATGCATCGCCATGAATATTTAAATATATATTTTACTGAATATATATGGTGGATTTACTTTGTTTGTTCAGCTGGCATGGACAAAAGTTCTAAAACTGACTTATATGCTACAAAAATATTTACCAGAATTGCCAGGTTTTTCACCGTGAGGATTCTTCCATGCAGGACAAGCCAGGCGAAGAGCTTGCATTTGGGGGTGGCCTGTGCTTTCCAAACCTTAGCAGAGCGGAAAGGCACCAAGATCCAGTTGCTTTCTCATTCGTGAGTAATCCACATGCCGGTGATGTTTGAGAGGCTCCCCCGCCTCCGGACTCTTGTAGGGAAAAGCCTTGTGTAAACTATTTGTAGCACTCTCTTCTTCTACTTGAAAGGCAGCGCTCCTGCCAGTTTATCGAAAATAAATAACAGCAAGGCACAAAGATAGCCCAGAATAACCAATCTATTTGATTCTAATATTGTATAGTAACAGATTACACATATAGATAGCTTTGGTTAAACGCCTTATCATGTGACTCGCTCAAGCATAGCGCTATAATGACCTGTTCAACACCGACTGCTGAAATTTTCAGTATAATCATGGAGTGTTAGAACTATATCTAAATCGACAGGAAAACCTTGCACCAGGCGTGGAAGTGCAGTGAAGTTAGCTTCTCGGAGTTGACTTGACCCATGCTGATATTAAGGCTCTGGCTTTGACCAATGTAGCAGCCACGATTGACAGCCATGCCAAGAACAATTTTCTGCTTGATATCCCAAACAGTCCTGGTTCAATTATAAACGTTTTGAAACTAAAGCATTGGGTGGTCATATTTCACGTACGACAAAAGGACAGACAAAAGTTACACAACGAAAGAAATGGAAAGTGAAGCAACACAAATAGATGCTTTTAATTTAAAACGTACAGTGTGCGGTTAATATTACCTGAAAGTGAGAATTATTCAGACAACCTGCAAACTGGCGGAAAAGAGGAACAACTCCGCAGGCTGTGTAGCTTCTAGTATCTCTTCCAACTCTCCCAAACACATCACCTCCTTGGTGCTGTTTCTGATGGGCCAATATTTCAGTAGGCCCTTGATAACTGTGTATGGAAGCTTGCAATCTTTTTCGACAAACTGGGTAATACAGTAAGACAATTGTTGATGGTACATTGCAATGCACTTGGCTTGTGAAGTGGAATCAAGGACCAGGTAAGGAACAATTCATGCTCTTCCTTAAGTGGCAATACGAATCCGTTGATGACGCTCCCTAAGATCTGCAATAGCTTAAGGACAATGCTTGAACGGGCATGAATTGTTCCTTACCCAGGTCACGAATACTAAGTGTGTTGTTACAAGTACAAATATATATTTTTAATCAATCATTTGTACATCTCTAACCTCTACTCTCTAGCCATGATTACATTGTAACTATGAAGTTCTTAACTTTCTCTTCATTTATAATTAGAACACAACACACTACCTTGATATATCCCCTTACTGACAGAGATCCTAAAAAACATCAAGCACATAAGCCTAAAACAAAACAGTGGTGATTACCTTGGAAAAAGATCACTTTGACCCCTGTCTTTCTACATTAATGAATGAACCAAATTCTACTCTAGATGGCCACTTCTTGCCCATTCATATTTTTTATAAGGTGTGTTGACCGGGTAACCAACTTTTAGTTCTATTAGGTACTATAAGCATTGGTCGATGCAATATCAATGAGAAAAAATGGTTCCTTAAATAGAGAAGCTTTTTGGAAAATTCACATGGAGAAAGCAAGGAATCTCATCATGCTGCCGAGGTAAAGCATTTGACAACCCAAAAGGGACAACATAATAATCATGAAGGAGAAATGCCAAATGAGACCATAGAAAAAGGAATGTAGAAAGAGAAACCAATCAACTTAAGAGGAGAGCCAGGTCTCGCCTTGGCGTACGTTTCCCGGTCCATCCCGTTAAGCGGTGAGGCGGAGGACCACAGTACATAATTTATTAGACTACAGAGAACTACAATATCACAATAATTTAAAGAAGCAATTGTATGCCTAATCATTATCTCAATAGATGTGACTTTGGTACATGTATTTCTTTGATCATTTTTCATCCGAATAATCAATACTTAATATTATGATGGTTTAGTTTGATTATAATCAAATAAATCAACCATCTATGCAAGCATCATAGTTATCAACGGAGAGACACATCACGCCAGTTTTAAATTTCATGATAGGTGCTTACTATATTTTCTAAGATTAGCTGCATCTTATTAGAATCAAGATATACATGTAAAAGCCAGCAGCTAGTGCTCCCAGGGGAACTGAACTATGCTTATGCAGTGCCATGAATATCTAAATATATATTATACTGACTATATATCATGGATTTACTTTGGTTTTTCAGCAGTCGTTGTCAAAAGTTCTAAACCTGACGTATATTCTACAAAAATATTTACCTGACGTGATCCAGTGTGTTGTTCCAAATACAAATATATATTTCCAATCAATCATTTGTACATCTCTAACTTCTACGATCTAGTCATGATTACTATGTATACTATACCGAAGCCATAAATATGAACAATTTCAAAATTGAGCGAGTGAGCTTATATGTGTCCGCAGTAAATTTAGAACTATCTACCTGAATCAGTGCCCTAGAAAAGATGTTTCAGAAAGCACAACTACGATTTTACTATAGCGCGAGATGTGATTATAATCACATACCGAACCAAGGTGGATCCTGGTTAAAATGTTTTCGGAAAGATCTAATTTATTCAGGACACAATTGAGCTACTCCCTTTGGACTAAACGGAAGCACTAAGCATGGCCATAACAGAGAGAGAGAGAGAGAGAGAGAGCAGCATCCATAGATAAAAATATGGGCAGAGGGGGGTAGTAAGTCACAAATGGATCTTTTAGAATGATTTATAGAAAAGGCATTTGGGCATGACTTAGTAAAATGTAAGTGGAACTTGAAGAATAATATACTAAGAAAAGAACTCTTGAGAGACTAATTATCAAAATGGTTGAGCGATTTACATTAGTACATTGGGTCTAGCTGCTTGCTCAGGTGTATCTCCTTGGTAATCCCTCTTTAATTTTGCCCGCCAATCATCTGAAAGAAGAGACAAGTAACACATTTGAGTAAAACATATATACTATTAAAAATATTCTAGCAATTGTGTCCAACATGTCATGAGAAATATGGTCCAGAGAGCAATCCATACCAATTTTCACATATTTATAGCTCAGTTTCGCTAGACCGGTGTTGATCAATGCATCAGCTGAAGGAAATGAAAATAACAACGCAATTATTTAGCAGTACAATTTGACGGCATATCAAACTCAAGATCGGACAGCCGGAAATCAATCCATAACATGCATCTGAAAACATTTCAACGAAAAAAAAGATCTGCACATGCATCTAATTATCATGGCATTAGCATTTCGCAAGACATGGCATTTCAGTCAATTAACTTTCGGGACATTTCCAATATGCAAAATAAGAGGGAATCTAGCTTGACATTTGAGAGAGAGAGAGAGAGAGAGAGAGAGAGAGAGAGAGAAAGAGAGAGATGGACCTGCAAGTCATCGACAGTCACTATGACGCCGACCTTGATGGCAACATCTGGTACGTGGTGGTGGCGATTCATGCTCCTTAGTCAGTACCTCACCACGTAGCGGCCTGCAAACCAAGACGTTGGAGAGAGAGAGCCAGCTCGAGTAGCAGGAAATATAGAACTGCAGTTCATATAGACATATTCAACGCCTCAATGCTTAAATCCCAAATTGGGGAGTCCAGGAAATACAGTAGTGCTAAGCTGCAGATTGTTTGATTGTACTTTGTAGCCCTATGCAAAAATGAAATGGTTGTACAAAACTATGTATAATTCTATTAAACACAAGGTGGTGATTCAGACAGCCTCTCAAAGCCTTTCCAAAATAAGCTTCCCAAAATAATCAACCAAACTGGATGCGCTGAACATGAGAACCTGTCTAGAGATATTTCAAGATGCCTAGGGATATGTCAAGAATTAGATCACACTAGAAGGCACACACACAAAGAACGGCGCTGGACAAGAGAGTGGTATGCCTAGCCTGTTGTTCGTTCAGATCCTGAGGCACATCCAACACCGTGGACACATCCGACACCTCCAGCTCATCTGCGCAACCAAAATCCTGTCATCAGTCAATCCGCCGCTCCGAGTCCCCTAACCCGAACCATGAGTAAACAGTACCTTGCAAGGTATACGCTTACACAAGTCTTCTACATAGGGCATGCACCATAAAAGCAATAGGTGGAGATATTAAGCTACTAAAGCCACAGACAACAGCAAAGGACCGATCTGGTCCTAGGCACAAGAACCAACAATCAACTAAATCATACCGAGTCTACAAGCAGTCCTATGCAGCAAGAAAAGCTTAACAGATTAATACATGTTATCCATGGTAATGTAATATGGCAGAATTGAATCGGCAAACACTCGACACATTTTTTGTTATCAGGGGCAAGTCCAGGACAAGCAAGGTATACGTGCAACATGAATCTGAAAAAAACCCCAGAGATTTGTAGCAACATAACGATGATGCGGACCTGCTTTTAAACATGGCAGGGCACATTCTTTAAAGGCAAGCCATAAAAACATCAATCGTGTGATGGGTTGACTACAATTAGCAGAGGCAAGCGGTCAAACTAAACAGTCTGATACATGGTCGACCACAGAGCAAACATGTACAGGTAAAAAATGGCTAATCATGGGATCTGAACAATATGATACATGGTGGATTACACAGCAAGCATCGAAAGGGCTAAATGGACTACTCAACCACAAATCACTCGTTCTGTGCATCATAGATCAACAGCAGGCCCAATCACATAAAATCCTGGACAGATCTATAATAGGAATGTATTAGAGTTGACCAAGCAAAGGGGCTCACCTAGCTAGTTGGCGACGCCGTGGAGCGGAGATGCCGGCCGTTGTTCATTAAAGGTGGAGAATTGTGTGATGTGCTCTCCTATCCTCTACAGCAGCTGTAGGAATACATCAATTGCTCTACTCCAAATCGAATTGAAGCACATCAGGAGCTGCAAGCTCATCCCCACTCCTCTCCTCTGCTGCTACAAAAGAAGAGAGAGATTAGAAAGAGATAGAGAGGAAGAAGAGGAGGAGGAGGAGGAGGAGGAGGAGGAGGAAGGAGGGGCAGGGAATGAACCCACCAGAGGCAGAGAGGAGGCGCAGCCCCATGGCTGCCGGTGTCGGGCCAGGAGGGGATGAACTCTCCTCTTCTGCTGCTTATCTTGGCGGCGTCGACGTCGCCCAAGCCCAAGGCCTGTTGCTGCGCCGCCTTGGCCTGCTGCTGCTGCTCCCCGCCGCCGCTGCCGCCGTCGCGCTCCTCGTCCTCCCTCCGCTGCTGCTCGTCGTCGTTGGGAGGGGGGTTCTGTTGCGGCGGATCTGGCCGCCGACGGCGCGGTTCGAGGCAGTGGGTGGCGGCGGCGGCGATGTGGGTGGGAGGAGAGGAGGCACGTGGGAGGGGAGGGGAGAGGACGCGCGCGGGAGGAGAGAGGAGGCGGCGGCTAGGGTTCAACAAAGAGCGGCTGTCCTTTATAAACCTGCACGTGAAATGACCAAAATGCCCTCGGCAGGGCAAGGAAATTACAGGCGGTGGCAGGAACGAGAGGGTAACTATTCATTGTAGCAGTAACTTTTTTTGATCCAACGACCAAGGTCTTCCGGGAGCGAGAGCCGACGGCCCTAAACGCATCAAGTAAACGATCCGACGGCCGACAGTCGCTGAGCTCTGAGAAGCCTCAGGTTCTCCCTAGATACTTATATCAGGATGTAGCAAAGCCGCTCGGGTTGCGACCCTGCTTAGTTTGCGGGTCCAATTATGGAGGCTACACTCAGGCCAGTTGCGACCAGTAGCATACTTACCCTAGTGCAATAGTGGAGTTAGGTACTAGATAGGCTCCGCTTGGATAAGCGTTTTCGCCAGTATTCGGTTGGTTTAGGATACACACTTGAACTGGTCGTCTTGTTTCCAGGCGGAAAATCATCTGCGACCGGTATTTTACAACTGTAAAATAAATACAGGTGTAAAAGTTTACATCCATTCCAAGCAGGGTCTTAGAGCATCTACAGCCGTACCTCTCAGACCATCCCTTATACGTCCGCGGGCGCGTCCCGTCAGTGACCGGACAGGAGAGAAGAAAAAACGTGGCCCGGACTGTCCGCAAGCCCTCATATCCATCTCAAATATGGGGAGGATATGAGGGCTTGCGGACGCGCCCGGGCACTCTGCCACGTAGGACACGGCCCCACCCCGGACCACCTTTTCTATTTCTTTATTCATTCTTTTATTTCTCTCTCTTCATCTCCACCAATCACGTGCAAGTGACCAGACATATGAGGAGAAAAATGAGAAGTGTGACTGTGCGGACGGATAAATGGGGACGCAAAACGGACACGCCCGATCACTAACCGGACGCGTCCGCAGGCGTTTAAGGGGTCATATTTGCTATGTCCGATTGTAGATGCTCTTAGGTAGCAGTCCCAGCCTTAGAAAAAAAAAATACCTGAGCTTGAACACCTCCCGTAGTCGCAGGTCACTCTACCATGACTCCTGCTCACCATCACTTGAGTTTCACCTCATCCAACACGTTGGCCACCATCGTGTTGGGGGACCTGGCGAGTAAGACGTGCCCCATGCTGCTGATCCAGTTTATGGAGCCAGGGTCATGAAGCTGCATGGGTATGTGTCGGTACCCACTCGGACGAGCCTGTGTTATCCGAACTGATCCTTTTTGTAGGCGAACAGCCCAGCTACCCACATGGTCAAATTTCAGGGATACAAAGATGACACTAAAATCGTTCACTGGGTAAAAACACACCACATTGGCTGGTAACATTGGCTGGTAGACGGTCAATTCTCTCCATTCACCGACCTCCGAGTCTCAGGGGTGTGGATGACCAATTTGAGAAAAATCTGACTAGGCTTTGACTCTGTAAGGCCCTGTGTCAATAATTAATAAAATGGCCGTATGCATCGTTCAGATGCAGAGGCCGGGGGTCGTCCTCTTTTTCTAAAAAAAAAACATGGTCAACGACTAGTAGACACTAGTGGTAAGCAACATATACATATCTTCGGTCGCATTTGCCATTAAATGGTCACATGGAAATTTCCACGCGTTCAGTCGATTCACACACATGAGAGCAAGGCAACGTCAAGAACGAGATGTGCTCGAGGCGGTGTCCTTGGTGAGGCCTCGCCTGAACTGACCTAAACAATGGGATACCAAGCCTGGCAGCGGTGTCGCCGACCGGGCAAGGAAGCAGATTGACTGGTGCATGTAGGAGGCCTTTTTAGTTCTGATCGCCGCTCAGATTGGAAAGCCGGTCGAGTTCAAAATGCACCACATCTTTTAGTAGACCGTCGGGGGGAGGTGGTAAGATAGCCATATGATAAATGTCTAGCATGGTTCTGGATATAAATTTTGAGACGGAATATAAGCATACTGTCAAGTTTGGAGTGTTTCCGCAAAAAAATGTTTGGAGTGGCATATATAGAGATTTCTCTATTATGTGTTGATAGTACATGTTACAGAGAGGAAGAAACTAAAATCACACTTTTAAGACCCAACGCTCACTCCTTATTTCCATGACCATTTATAAATGATGTTGCACATGTCAAGCTTTAACCCACGCGTCCACAAAGCCCGTCATGGTCGCCTCTGATTCTCCACCCTCGAGTAGAGCCTCATTCGCCTGCCGCATCACTGCTAGAGTTCTCTCTCGGAGCACCCTCCCGCCCTCCGAATCCATCATCCACCTGACCTTTTTGGCAATCTCCTTTGCCTCCACCACCTCCTTGTCGTACCCTTCCATCGCGACAGCCAACTCCATCTCTTTCTCGAGGAACACCGCATTCATCTTTTGCTCCGCGTACAATGGCCAGGCCAGCATAGGCACACCTGCCATAGTAGACTCGAGCACCGAGTTCCACCCGCAGTGTGTCACAAAACTTCCCACGGCATGATGTGCTAGAACATCACCTTGTGGTGCCCATGACTTCACGACGAGGCCCCTGCCCTTGGTCCGGTCCAGGAAACCCTTCGGAAGCAGCACATCCAAGTCCGGCTCTGTAGTCGTGTCGTCGCTCGGCGGGCTCCGCACGACCCAGAGGAACCTTTGTCCACTAGCCTCCAGCCCGGTTGCCACTTCCCTGGTTTGTTCGGCGCTGAAACGGCCGAGGCTGCCAAAGCACAGGAACACCACACTGGCCTTGGGTTGCGTGTCCAACCATGCGAGGCACTCGTCTCCACGCTTCATTCCCACCTCCTCTGACTTGACTAGCGGCCCAATGCAGTAGACTGGGGGCGTCGAGAGGCCAGCTGGGGCGGAGAGCCCGGCGAGGATGGTGTCCATGGCACGAGGCTCCAGCGAGCGGAAGGTGTTGATGAAGATGCCCTGTGATCGGAACAGGTCGAGGCTCACATTTAGTAATGCCTGGTAGGACGCACCGTCACGATCCATGAGTGGCTGGATGGAGTGCGTCGCCGGAAACGGGGTGATCCCCGGGACGTGCACGAGTTCTTCGCCCATTTCCCGGAAGCTCCTCGTGCTTTTCCCGTGCAGAACCGTGAGGTGCATAAAGAAAGCCAGGATCTGGGCGCCGGAGGTGGAGAAGAAGTAGGCGGGGATGTCGAGTTCCGCGGCTACGTCCATGGCGGCACTGCAGAAGAAGTCCACCACGAGGAAGTCCGGAGAAGCGCCAGCGAGGAAGTCACGTAGGTGCGGGTTGGAGAGGCGGGCGAATGCCAAGGCTGGCATCACGGAGTCGTCAGACTCCAGGAGCTTGACCTGTTGCAGGCGATGGAAAGAAATGGAGGGGTTGGCTGCGGAGACACCGGCGAGGAAGGGGCCCGTAGCGCCGGTATCGTACGGCGGGTCCATGAGGACGACCGTGATGGCTAGCCCACGGGCGGCGAAGAGCTTGGCGAGCTCGATCATGGGGACGAGGTGCCCCATGAGTGGGGAGGAGTAGAGCATCACCCGCGGCTTCCGGGCACTGATCATGGTCTTGTTGGCTGTGGTGCCTTCCATGTCGTCAACAATAACTTCTGTTCCTGATTGGTGGTGTGGGTTGAGGAGTGTACGTAGGTTTGTGTTTGGAATGTCACAAGGGAGTAGGATGACAAGTGATTGATGAAGATGACCAAGAGGAACCGGACATTTATAGAGGCCCAACATGGATTGCAGCCGTGTTGCCCAGGTTATTAGGTGGAGATTGTTTGAACTTGCATCTGTCACTCTAATCTAATGGGCACCGAACCTTCTCAGCCTCAAGGTGGCAGACAGAAAGTACCGGGATGCTCACTTTGTATGTGTATAATATATGGTGATCATCCGATGAAGGCACATTATGCTAGAAAGGACGACGTCATCAATGACGAACGGAATCAGACTTTACATCCCAGCCGTATGTGCTAACGTCCCATGGGGAGATCAGTTCAACATAGAAACGAATTACTAATTACTAGAATCTGGTACTCCTACTACCTTTGCACGTTAACAAATACAGTAGGGAGTAGTGCTGTCCAATAAAATATTATGGAGTAGCAGCGGGCCGGTGAACGTACGTCATCGCTTGTGTGTTAGCTACACTTCTCTTTTTTGTTTTGGAAAACTTCTGATCTATTCATCAATTGTTAAGGTAGTACAAAGAACATCAGAAGTAAAAATTACATCCGCGATAAGTACAAGCACTGGAGCGCGCCGCCGCCGTCATCGCCCCTCCCACATTGGAGGCGGACAAATATTATCGTAGTAGACAGTCAGGAAATCGTCGTGCTAAGGCCCCATAGGACCAGCGCATCAGAACAACAACCGCCACTTCTCTTTTTTTTGGTTACGAATGACCTATCTTGATCGACTACTAAGTATTATCGTCAATCGATCCTTAATCAAAATAATATATGTGTTATGTTACACAAAACTAGTCTTCTAAAAATCTTAATATGGGTAGACTAGAGGGTGTGAAGAGTACAAGGCAAGACCACTTTAAAGTGGCAAAATGACGGTAATTATTAGAGAGAGAGGGAGAGAGAGAGATCTGGAAATTGGGGAATCGAAAGGGCGATGAAAAATAGCCCAGAGAAAATGGGTGAGAAAGGAGAAAATAAATAAAATGCAATAAGTAAATATAAATGCAATGCAAAACATTAAAAAGTGATTTTTGGCATTAAGAAATGCCATGTGTAAGCCAGTTCCGTTTCACGGGCACCCGACTTATAATTCACATACTTTAAACAATAAACTAATTCCACGGTACCCACTTGGCTTATAGCGTGCTCTGTCACGATGCCGTCAACCACCTCTCTGATGGCCACATGGCAGGAAACGCTGCCAAGACTGGACTGTAAGCCAAGAGTTTTTTTTTTCTGTATGATGACTGGTATTTATAAGCCGAGCACTTTTTTTTCTAACACTCGGCTTATGGTGGGCAGTTAAGCCGAGTTCTCATTCTTTGTTGTTTGTTTTTCACTTGGTAGTCGGCTTACGAGAAACTAAGCTGAGTGCCCGTGTTTTAAGACTCGGCTTGCGCCCAACCACACGGCGACGTGTGATTTTCAAGTAGGGATTATACTAAATTTTGTAAGATTTTAGAGGCTATTAATTCGAACCTAGAGGTGAAAACATACTTTCTTTTTAAATTGAAAAGGGTGTGCATTGTACTCCTGTACGTATACTTCCATTTTCCAAGTTAAGATTTAGAAGAAGGTGAACCCTCCTAGGACAATAACTTTAAACAACAACTCTATTTTTTGAAATGTAAGAAACCAACTTCATGTTAAGAAAATTGGGGTTTTCGGCCTATCCTCAATTCCTCTGCCTTCTCGGTGATGACGCTCACAATGCAATTTAGGTTGACACCTACTTATACTACTAATTCCAGAGTTCTTATCTATATGCATGTATGCAGATAACTTTTAAAGTTTAAACTAACTTGTTTTCAAATACTCCCTCCCTTGCATTGTATAGTGCATATAGATTTTAAGTAAAATCTCAGAAATTTAGAGCCAGTTTTTGGAGAGAAACATTTACATCTATAGTGCCAATGTAGTTTCATATTTTACATATTTAGTATTTTAGACATAAATAATTTTCTCTATAAACTTGGTTAAAGTTCTCAAAATTAAACTTTCCAAAAAATATATACAAACTACATTATGGAATAGAGTGAGTAGAATCCGGGTGTGATTAACAACCACAATATAATTCACCTTTAATTGAATAATATTTATTACATCCCGGGACACAGACATGTGAGTTGTGTGTCATAATTAATCTAAATGATTAGTCATGTAGATAATAGTCAGGGTTATAATCTAACTATTGCTCTAGTTCCTTCGAATTATCAGTATGCGATGTAGTCTTTCAAATGTACATAGTATATTGTGTTTCACTGATAATCGACTAGCTTCCTCAAACATATATATAATACTTAAGTACATTACAACAAGTACTAATTTCATGTTAAACATGCAAAGTATTTCCATGTATAATTTCACAACTGGGCATTCCGAATATCAATAATTTCAAAAGTAATTTAAATATAGTTATAGGACACGTGATCCCAACATCTCCCAGTTGTCCAGAACTATCATTCAAATATCCGTAAACCGTGTTGCCCAGGTCAGGTGGAGATTGTGCTTGAAATTGCATGCATCCCCGTCACTCTAATGGTCACCGAACCTTCTCAGCTTCTACTCTAGTGCTTCAAGGTGGCAGACCGAAAGAACCTGGATGCTAACTTTGTCCGTATATAGTAGGCAGAAATCACATATTTGACCTGAGGGCAAAATCAAATCACAAACTGACATGTTCTCGAAAAAATTTCACTCTACCGACCTTTTAGTGTGGCGCCCGACAGCGAGGCGCCGCACCCAACGCTGCAGCGCCTCGGCCTTAGGCGTCGCACCTCCTGCCAGCGTGGCAGCCCTGGTCCAGTTGCGGCCCCACAGACATCACTGCAGCGCCTAAGGCCTAGGCGCCACACTTGTAATGTGCAGCGCCCGTCTCTTAGGCGCTGCACAGTCTGTGTTCCACTTAGGCTGGCCCCACCCTCTCTCCCCTCCCAGCCCCACCCCACACACCCCACCCCACCCAAACCCTTAGACTTGCCTCTCTTCCCCTCCCCCCTCTCAAATCCTTCTCAAATCTTGCAAATCCGGAGTATTTGACCGTGGATTTCGAAGCCAACCCCTCCCTTAAGGTAATCTCCTCCGATCCCGACTATTTCATCCATAGGAATTGTCGCATTTGCTCAAATCTTGCTACTTTGGGGAAACCCTACTTTTGGCTTGGATTTGCAAATTTGTGTTGAATCATGTTATGTTTCTTTGCTAATTTGGTATGGTTAGGCTTTCATAGTATGCTAGGGTTAGGGTTATGTGTGTTTGATGTTGGTGTTAGGGTTATGCTATGGTTAGGGTTGTGGTAATTGTTATGTGGGGGTTATGGTTATTAATTCATATATATGTTATGGCATATGTATTTTGTGCGAATATTTTTGGTAAGTACTTACTTGATATATGTGTGTTTTTGATTATTATAGGGATGGGGAGAACATGTGTTTATGTTCATCATGTGGATAAAGAGGCCTTTTTGAAAGGCAATGTTGAGCCGGACCCGGATGAGCTTGACATGGTGTTTGAGAGTAGTCCTAGCTATGCGGAGCTCTTGGACCAAGTGAGGAAGGATTTGAATTGGATGGACCCAAGTGACGTTGTTGAGTTCGAGGGAAGGCATAATGTTGGTTTTGGAATGCACATCCGTTGGAAGACAATGCGTGTGAACTCCGAGCAACGTTGGGTTGCATACAAGGAGATGGTTGCCGAATCTCTAGACAAGGCTCTTGAGTTATTTGCCTCCAAGAAGGTTGAGTCTACTTTGAATTTGGACTTGAACCGGAACCCCTCCCCGTTGGTTGCTAGCACTCCCCCACCCATTAACCAAGATCAAATGAGTGAACCTCATTTCATGCAACAAGATTGTCCAACATTGAGCCCGACTCCAAATAACCAAAATGAAGCTTTTGAAGAGGAGAATGATGAGTACGAGGAGGATGACAACGAAGTTGATCTCCATGACAACAATGTGGGTGATCTCGACCAATATCATGTGCAAGAGACCATGGACCAATCCATCCCTTTTTCCCGTGCATATGCATCGGACTCGGATGACGATGGCCCCGATGAAGAAGTTGATGAGGAGGGGTTCACGCCGAAGGAGGCCCAAGCATTCAAGAAGGTATTCGGGCGGGATCACAAGACACCATTGTTCAAGGATCTTAGTCTCGCGGATGAAGCCGTTGTGGATGATGGCAAATGCATATCTCTTGGAGCTAGGCCAAGTTCTCACCGTGATTTGGAAGACGGCAAGAACGGGATATATCCCGGTTGTGAGTTTGAATCCTTCTTGGAATTGAAGATGTGGCTCGACAACTACTCGGTTACACATTATCGTCCACATAAAGTGGCCAACTCGGACGTCAATGTGCGTTACACGGTCAAATGTGAAGTGCCAAGATGTCCATGGATTGTGCGTGCGAGGCCATGAAAAGGAGGTCCCACTTGGCGCATAGTGAGTTGTCTACCAACTCACATGTGCCGGCACAAGAATGCGGATGGCGAGCTTGTGTACCAACAACACAGACAACTCACGTCCGAGTTCATTGCTTACAGGTTATCCAACCAAATATCCACACTTCCAATAATGAGCATCAATAAGAGTGTCATTGACTTTGTGAAAGCCATCTTTCATTACAAGGTGAAGTACGGCAAGGCATGGAAGGCGAAGCAAGCCGCATTCAAGATGTTGTATGGCAATTGGGAGGAAGCATACAACCGACTCCCTAGGTTGTTGTTAGCTATGGCCGCCACAAACCCAGGCATGGTTCACGTGGTTGAGCCTCATGGGCACCAAACATTGATTCATAACGGGAGGACCGTCTGAGTATTTGGCCGTGCATTTTGGGCCTTTGAGCAATGCATGAGGGCTTTTGAGCATTGTCGGCCCGTCATCGCCATTGATGGAACGTTCTTGACCGGACAATACAAGGGCACTTTATTGGTTGCAATAGCAAGTGATGCCAATAACCGGGTGTTGCCTTTGGCTTTCGCTTTGGTTGAGGTGGAGAACAATGATAACTGGGAGTGGTTCTTGCGTCAATTGAGAACTAGGGTATTACCGGCTGAAAGGGAAATTTGTGTCATATCGGATCGCCATCCAGGAATTCTAAACGCGGTGGTGGTTGACATTCCCGGACATACAAAGTTGCACCATCGATGGTGCATGAGGCACTTTTGTGCAAACTTCTATAGGGCATGTGGTATCAAGGAGTTGGCCGATGATCTTCAAGATTGTTGTCTCGCTTTCACGAACAAGCGGTTTGCCACATTGTTCAATGCATTGCTCATACACAAGAAACTTGACCCCGGTGGTCTTGAATTTCTCAATAGGAACATTGTCGAAAGGAATATGTGGGCACGTGCTTTCGATGAAGATGGCCGGAGGTACGGTCAAATGACAAGCAATATGTTAGAATGCTTCAATAAGGTGCTCAAGGGTGTACGTGCATTACCCATGACGGCAATAGTTCAATACACATTTGACAAGATGAATGGATACTTTTTACAGTACTCAATGGAGACGGATAAGAAGATTGCTGGTGAGAACAAGGATAAGCACAAGTACTATTTCCCACCAAAGGTTGAAGAATCGTTGGACTTTCAATCACGAAAGGCAGACTCCCAAGAAGCTGTACTATATGACGACAACGAGTGGAAGTATGAGGTGAAAGAGCCTGGAGGAACCACAAATGATGGCCACCAACACGGAGGCCGCGCTTTCAAGGTCTCCCTCACACGGTGTGATTGTAGCTGCATGAGACCATCGTTGCTTCATCTCCCATGCTCGCACTTGTTAAACGCATCCCGTGTTAGGAATGTGGACGTCAATCACCCTCTTACCATGAGGGAGTCCGAGTTCTCAATCATGACGGTAAAGAATACATGGGCTCCCCGGTTTCAGCCATACTTGGACCAATCACAATGGTCGGAGTATCATGGAGTTCAACTATGGCCGGACCCGGAATTGAAGGTCGTTAGACAGGGAAGACGTAATACAAAGCGTCTTAGAGGTGACATGGACGGATGGGGCCGTGGTGGCGGTGGAGAATACGACACCGGCCAATTCCAAGAGCCTCGTGAGCAATCCCGTTGTGGGGACTTCAGTCATCGGGGACACAACACAAGAACTTGTCCCAAACCAAGGAAAAGATCAAAGAAAAATGATGCAAGCACAAGCCAAGCAAATGATAGCCAACCAAGTCAACCAAGGAGTAGCCAACCAAGTCAAACAAGCCAACGAGGAACTAGGCAACAAAGAGGGACTCAACTAGGTCTTAGAAGAGGCCGTGGTGATGGTCTTGGCCGTGGTGGTGGTAGAGGCCGTGGTGATGGCCTAGGCCGTGGGGATGGTCTTGGCCGTGGTGAAGGCCTAGGCCGTGGTGATGGTCTTGGCGGTGGTGAAGGACTAGGCCGTGGTGAGGGTCTTGTCCGTGGTGGTGGGAGAGGCTGTGGTGATGGTCTTGGCCGTGGTGAAGGCCTAGGCCATGGTGACGGTCTTGGCCGTGGTGGTGGTAGAGCCCGTGGTGGTGCTCTAGGCCGTGGTGGCGGTAGAGGCCGTGGTGGTGGTCTAGGCCGTGGTGGTGGTAGAGGCCATGGTGGTGATCTTGGCCCTGGCGGCGGCCGTAGTGGAGGAATGTTCTCTTGGCTCAATGGACCATTGCCATATGTGACTTACTATGATCTTGTTCTTTTGGCTCAATGCTTGTGTTGTCATTTTGCATTGTGTGACTAACTATTATATTGTCATTTTCATAGGTATGGAAACAATGAAGGGGTGGAGGACACGGAGGGGGAAGGTGAGACCCCTTGGTGGTCGGAGGAGGGCGAAGAAGAAGAAGAAGGGACAAGGACCGTGACCTTCTTATGAACCAAAATGTGTGCTACTATGTGCTATGAGACGTAAATGACTATGTGTTTTGGCTCAATGTTTGTGTATAACTATGTGATTGGACTACTATATTGCTATGTATGTATGACTATGTGATTTGGACTACTATATGTGCTATGTCTTTCTTTCTGTGTTTTGGACTACTACATGTGATCTGGATATGATTATGTGCTATGCCTTGCTGTTAGGCGCTGCACACCTGGACATGCCAGTCCAGAGAGCAACAGAAGCGTTCCAGTAGCTTTTCGACCAAAAAATTTGCTAAGTCAGTGTGCAGCGCCTAAGGGAGAGGCGCTGCACTATACTGTGCAGCGCCTTACTGCTGGGCGCTGCACAGTACAGTGCAGCGCCTTGGCCTTAGGCGCTGCACACTAACTTAGCAGCTTTTTGGGTCGAAAAGCTACTGGAACGCTTCTGTTGCTCTCTAGACTAGGATGTCCAGGTGTGCAGCGCCTATGGGCAAGGCGCGGCACTGTGTAGTGTGGCGCCTTGCCCTTGGGCGCTGCACATCTGGACATCTATTAGGCTGCACTCACCCCCTCCCACCCATCCCCACCCCACACACCCCCACCCCCACACAAACCCGAAGCTCAATGCCTCCCCTCCGCCCTCCTCTCTCCCCCTCTCAAATCCTTCTCAGCTCCAGAGTATTTGACCATTGATTTTGAAGCCAACCCCTCCCTTAAGGTATTCTCCTCCGATCCCCTCATTTTCATCCATAGGAATTGTCACATTTGCTCAAATTTTGCTACTTTGGGGAAACCCTAGTTTTGGCTTGGATTTGCAAATTTGTGTTGAATCATGTTATGTTTCTTTGCTAATTTGGTATGGTTAGGATTTCATAGTATGCTAGGGGTAGGGTTATGTGTGCTTGATGTTGGTGTTAGGGTTATGCTATGGTTAGGGCTGTGGTTATTGTTAAGTGGGGGTTAGGGTTAACCAAGAATTCTCGGTTTTGTAGGCATGGCTTCATCCGGTTCCATGACGGGGCCACCGTGTGCTAACCTAGAAGACATGCCGAACAAGTGGGAGGACGCATCTTTGGACAGGGTGAAGGAGAAAGATGTCAACATCCCGCCATGTTGGTGTGGAGATGTTTGCAAGGTGAAGGTGTCCACCGACCGAAAGAAATCATGGACGAAAGGGCGGAGATATTTTGTATGCCCGAACTATGCTTATGATTGTGCACTTCCAACTAACGCCTATGACCAACCACCGGTAAGCTCGAGAAGTAAAATGTTACTATCAAATGTGTGTCAACACTAACAAAATTTTTGTATGCAGTCACCGCCTCCTCTATGCAAGTTCTTCACGTGGATAGATCTTGAAGTGCCAGAAGATGTCAAAAAGGACCAATACCAAGATTGTCTTAGGCGGCAACAGCGGTTCAAAGAATCGTTTTGAAGAGGCTTGGAGGAAGAGCGTCGTCACAAGGAGAGGATGGAGCAGAAGAAACGAGAGGAGGAGAGGGCACGCCAAGCGAAACTTGCTCGTGAGGAGGAGAGGGCAAGAAAGCTTGCAAAGGCTCGCGAGGCACAAGAGGAGGACTCAGCACGTGACAAGAAGGGGAAATGGCCTCGCTCTACTCAGTAGGGACTTCGCTTCAGTGCACTCGTCGTCAACTATCTTCTAATGAATGTGTCACGAACTTGTGAGGGCATGTGAGATGTTGGTGAACTATCTTCTAGGGCAAGCTGCCATTTGTCATTTGTATTGAATGTGTCGTGGACCATGTCATAGTAATGTTTGAATTGTCTTAAGTTATGAAGTCATCGGCATAAAATGTGTGTTTGTTCAAATTGCTGTGATGCTGCAGTCATTGTAAGTATTATGATGTCCCGGTGAAGTGAACGTGTTGTAAACTCTGTTTTTCCAGTAAACAGCCGTGCAGCGCCCAGAACACAGGCGCTGCACTTGCAGCGCCTGGCTCTTGGGCGCTGCACTCTGACTTGGTAATTTTCGTGGATGGTCAGTGCTGCAAGCCTTCTGTGGCTCTTTGGATAGCCATGGCCATTTGAGCAGCGCCTATGAGACGGGCGCTGCACTGTATGGTGCGGCACCTAAGCATTGGGCACTGCACAGTACAGTGCAGCGCCTGGCTGTTGGGCGCTGCAGTGCTGTTAACTGCCAAACTGCAGAAACAGATGCCATTTTGGCCTCATGCAGCACTCACATAACTTGCTTGAACATCACTAAAATTACTGTAAACACAAATACTGAACAAAGACAACTAATAACTTGAACATCACATCATTTAGGACAATTCAACATTACTACTAGTTCGCAAACACAAATACCACACTAGTAAGAGTTCACCAACATATAACATAACCTCACAAGTTCATCAACCTAATGAAACGGCTACAAGAGCACTAACAAACACAAGCACTAATGACTTCCGCGCGTGTTCCTGGTGCCACGCCTGCAGGCAATCTTCTTCTTCCTGGGTGGACGAACCTCCTCTTCCTACACTTCCTCCTCCGCCTCCGCCTCTGCCTCATCATCCAAGCTAGACATCCGCGAGGTCCCTATGACCACCTTTGGGTTGCCTCTGTTATCAAAGTCGTTGGGCGTGTACCGGCGTCTGGGCTGCCTAGGCTTGAACACATACGAGGACCGAAGTTGAGCGTCCGCCAAAGTCATGTCATCATCAAGCTCATGGCCCTATCACACAATCAAACAATATGGTGAAGACCGGCGTCGTAATCAAGTGAGAATCACATCTAAAGGATTAGTCATACCTCTTGGGTGACCGCACCCTCATCATCCAGATAAGCATATGAGGAACTCACATCGTCCCCCTGATGGTGAGATGAGGGGTTTGATGGTGTACCGGACCTAGAGGCAGATGGTTCATCAAATTCGGGATCACGGCAACCGAGAATATTCGATAACCGCCTTAACTTCTTGTCCTGCCGCTGTAACATGAACAAGTGTGGAAGATATCAAACTCCGCAACATAGACTGGCTCTCATAGTGAATGCGATATGTACCTTGAGGAATGCTCGTAGTGAGCCATCATCATTGCCTTTTCCAACCGGTGTGTTCTCCAGAATAGACTGGCTCTCATCAGCTGCTTTCTTGATCTCGGTGCGCTGCAGATGAGAAAGAATGAACACGTTAGCCATTCAAACATGTGTAATACGGCCAACGGGAAAGTAAAGAAGGAACAATTTACCACATAGTTAATCACCGGAACAGCAAGGACTCCTTGCCCTACCCTGACATCTCTGTTGTACTTCCCCTTTGATAGATCCTCAAAGCTTACGGGTTCTTCAAGAATATCCTCATTATATGCCGGCGGGCATATCTCAACTCGAGTATTTTCAAGAAGCCATCGTATGTAGTTATCAAAATCAAGTGGGTTATGCTCACGAAGCTGGGCGCGTGCACTACTACGAGCTTGCTCCACGCAAAGCTGGAAGCGGGTAACATACGACTTGTCCCAGTCCTTTATCTTCCGCTGCCTTCTCCTGTCCAACCTGCATGGTACAATACCAAACATTAGCAAAATCAAGAAGGACTGACGATGCTTAGTCAATACGCTCTCTTACCTATGAAGTGCTTTGTCCATATCCACCCATTCCGGCGCGTGAGGCTGGAACAGACCAAACTGATGAAACACGCGATGTGGCAAATGAAACTCAACAGCCCAGTTGCATATCAGTGGGCACCGCATAAGCCAGAGATCCCTATCCCGCAAGCACATCGGGTTGATGGAAAACTCCAGGTGTACCCAAGTCTGTCATCAGCGCCATATGGCTGCCATTCCACCTATGAAATAGGGCAACAATGCAAAATTGGTGACTTTTTTTAGGCAAGCATGAGAAATGACTGAAGTAATGACCTCGTTACCTGCTCAGGCGTAATCGTGTCCAACTCGGCAATGTACTTTCGGTACATGAGATTGACAGCGTTCGTCATCTCGGAAACCACATCCCACTTGTAAGCCCATGTGGGGCGCCGTAAGTCGTCATCTTCATCTTCATACCAAGGATTAAACCTGACGCTCTTCGGGCGTCCAACAGGCAGACGCTCCCAGCTCCATACAGAAAGTAGAAGCATATTACCACCAATGCCTGCCCTATCTGTGATCCTGCAACACGCATCGTCCAGCTGCATATGAAAGAAAAACAATGTTCAGTTGACAGCAAGGTTGCATTGGTAATGAACAAATGAGTTGATAACAAAACAAACCAACTACCTGTCGGTACAAGTACGCAAGAGTTGCTGAACCCCAGCTCCATTTGCTATCGAAGACGGTCAACGCCTTCAGCCACATCCATGGAGCGTTCTTGCCCGTGGAGTCAGGAAACAAAGTCCTCGAGACAACGTACCACATATAGACACGAGCATGTGTCTGTATCACATCATCAGTGGCATCCGCAGGGCAATGCGCAAAGTTTTCTTGAATCCATGTGAAAGCAGCTCCGGCTGCTTTCCTTTCCTTCTTCTTCGGCTCTTCTCCCTCCTCTACATCAGCCTCAGCCTCGGTAGGAACCATACCAATAAGAGCAATCATCTGCTCGCGCCACCCGTCAGAATCGGTGCTCATACAGAGAGGCATCCCGTCGATAGCAAGACCGGTGATCAACGAGATATCCTCGAGCGTCACGGTCATCTCCCCAGTCCGAAGATGGAAACGGTGCGTCTCCGGCCTCCACTGATCAGCAAGAGCGGACACCAGTGGAGCGTTCAGATTCGGCGTGGACCGGCTGACCAACTAAATCCACGGGAGTAGTCCTGCCTGCTTGATGTACCGTGTGTACCGCTCATCGTAAGGCATGGCAGGACCAGAGACCCCGTGATACCGAATCTTCAGAGGTTCAAGCTTCTGCAAAAAACAAGTAATGACAAATCTTAGGACATGTAAATTTCAACTGAAGGCAAATTTGCAAAATATTTAGATTACTCGTTATTACCATCTCCTTCTCGCGCATCATGTAGGCCCGGTGTTTCGTGTCGTAGACATCGTCGAGAAGCCAAACCATCCTTACAAATTTCAAACAATAAACATATATGAGTTCATCTCAAATATCGGTAAACACTCAACATTTCATATGTGTTCATCTAAACATCTCATATGTATTCATCTACAAGAATCTCAACATCTCCTTCTCACACAATGAATAAATGATTGTAAATTCTCATATATATCTAGTATGTCATATGTGTTCAAGTAAATCAACATCTCATATTTCAAATAAACTCAACATTTAATATATATCTAAAAAAACTCAACATCTCACATATAGCTACAAAACTCAACATCTCATAATTATCTATAAAACTAGGCATCATATATATCTAAAAAAAATTACAATCTAGGTTTCACTAACAAGAATCATATAGTATGGGGGGGGGGGGATCAAAGGGTCCACCTAATCTTGGGCAAACAAAGATCCAAACCAAGCAAATCAAAGGTTTCACCTAATCTTGGGCAAATCCCTAAAATTGCAACGAATTTACGGAGGAAAAGAAAGGGAACGGAGGAGTTTACCTAGTAGGAGGGATTGGAGATCGAATCCGGGCCTCAAAACTTCAGATCTGAGAGGGGTGTGGGGGGGGGGGGGGGGGCTCCGAAGGGGGCGCCGTCGCCGCTCTCTGTATAGAGAGCAACTTCCTCATAGGGGGAAGAACTGCCTGGGAGGGGCTGGCCCGATGCGGCTTAAGTCAATGTGCAGCGCCCAAGCGATAGGCGCTGCACTTTACACAGTGTGGCGCCCAAGCCTTAGGCGCTGCAGTGCTGTCTGTGGGGCCGCAACTGGACCAGGGCTGCCACGCTGGTTGGATGTGCGACGCCCAAGGGAAGGGTGTTGCAGCGTTGGGTGCGGCGCCTCGCGGTCGGGCGCCACACTAAAGGGTCAGCAGAGTGAAATTTTTTCGAGAGCAGGTCAGTTTGTGATTTGATTGCGCCCTCAGGTCAAATATGTGATTTTAGACTATATAGTATGCTAATATATGACAATCATCCTATGAACGAAGGCGCATTATGCTACAAATGACAACGTCATCAATGACGAACGGAACCAGACTGTACGTGCCGGCCGTATGTGCTAACGTCCCATGAGGAGATCAGTTCAACATTGAAACTAGCTCCAATTTATTAATATGAGTATACTCCTACTACCTTTCCACGTTCACTATAATAGTATAGAGTACCACTCGTGTCAAAAATGAAAGTAAAATACGGTGTACTTACTGTCCAAGGAAAGATTACGGAGTAGTGCACAGCCCCGTAATCATGGTTGCCTGGCCTATCTCTCAAGAAAAAGAAAGGTGGTTAACATGTGTCATCGCTTATGTACTTTTTTTTTCGAAAATACATCGCTTATGTACTAGAAGTAGTTTTTTTTAGGAGTTTACTATTCACCTAGGTGCAGGGTACATTTGCACCAGGGAGCAGAATGGCACTTCCGCCAGACTATCTAAAGTTAAGCGTCAAGCTAGATTATTTGAGAGAGTCCCTCTACATTATGACGAACTAACTATAGATGACGTGCTTCCTATAATAGACAAGAACTTGAAAGTAATTTCTTGTTGGACAGGGAAACTTTTGAATTACAAAGGAAGGGTCGTTCTCATGGAAGCGAGCCTAGTCAGCATTCCTATTTATCTTCGCTCTTTCTTCCAATTCTCTAAGTGGGCTTCGGACCTGATTAATAGGAAAATGACTCATTGCTTCTGGAACGATCTTGAGGGGCATAGGAAATGCCATCTTCTTTTTGAGGGGTGTCACCAGATTTTATTCAATCAAAGCATGGTCCGGAATACATGCAATATCACCGCACTGGGGGTGGGGTGGGGGTGGGGGGGGGGGGGTCAAATAGCCAAACATGGCGGCCCAATAGTGACACAATAGCTTTGCTAAATTATGTGCTTTGTAATTTGCTTCTCTACCTTCATGCTTCACATAGTTACATCTTTTCTGCAATGTCTTTGATGATAATGGCAGTTAGCCCCCAATACTCACATTGAAGATGTTTTACCGTTGCCGAGCAGTCCATCACATTATGAATCTTCCTAACATAGTTATGGTCATGGACGCCGCCCTCCTCATCACTCAGCGATCTCATAGCTCCATCACCGATGCCTGCGTCGTCTAAGTCTATAGGAACATGCAACCCTAGAAGTGCTTCTAGTGGAAACACAGACTGATCATCTGCATTCAAAGCTGTTGCTTTACATGATGCCACGACAAGATCAATCTAATGGTGCAACCATCATCTCAACAACCATTGCAACAGATGGGCTCTCTTCTTGTGCTGAAGCCATAGCAAGATCCTAATCAGGTGGCACTAGTGCAGAATCGGGCTCTAGCGCCGGTTCGTAAGGGCCTTTAGTGCCGGTTTCATAACCCGCACTAAAGGATGGGGACTAAAGCCCCCCCCCATTTAGTACCGGTTCGGCACGAACCGGCGCTAAAGTGCCACCACGTGGCACGAGACAGGCCCGGGTGCAGGTAGACCATCAGTACCGGTTGGTAACACCAACCGGTACTAAATGTTTGGGTGGGGGTTGGTTTTTTTTTGTTTTTCCTTTAATTTTGTGTTTTCAATTTAATTTAGTGATTGTTTTACATTATAATGAGTTGTTAAATCATTAGGTGAAAGTACCGCAGATTAGTTTTGACTGGATGCATGTGGATCCTAGCTAGCTAAGTGATCAAGTATATGTCATATATCCATATTACTTGATCACTTAATTAGGTGATCAAGGTAATATGGATATGGCATATACTTGATCACTTAGCTAGGATCCATCCAGTTGAAACTAATCTGCGGTTTGTTTCATAAATGATATAATAACTCATCATCATCATCATCATCATATTAATATAAAAACACTTGCATCATATCATCACCAACAACAGTATACTAGCTAGCTAAAAATCATCATATATAGTCGTCATTACCACTATTTAATCATCATAGTCATTACCGCTATCTAATCACACCAACACTAGCTTAAAGAAGAAACATTCACTTGTACCAGAAGCAAAGATATCATCGAGTTCAACATGGTCATGATATTATAAGCATTCGTAACACCACAAAAGTAAATCACTCTTTGAGATTAAGTTCAGGACGAAGAACACGGACATGAGAGGACAAGTACAAAGAGCATGAACTAGCTAATCACTCCTGCTGCTCTCTCTCAGGTAAAATAGCATAGAACATGTATAGATCTCCTGATTCATCATATTGGAGCATGCAAATGAACCTGTCTCCTAATCGTGGGCTGCGCTTCTGCTTGCTGCCCCTAGTACTTCTCTGCGATCGTTAACAATTTTGCTCCAATCTTTCACTATTAATCATTCCTCGCTTTTAGAAATCCTGAATGCACTCATGTGGAATGTAGCATGTCTTGGCCGTAAGCTAACCATTGACATGCGACCTTTAGTCTCGACCCACTGAGGCACAACTGTCATCGGGAGTCCCTGTTGAAGAACATCGTATAGTAATATACTTAGCAATGAAAGTTTAGCTTGAAAAATAATGTATGCAAAAGATGCACTGAGGACAAATAGTAAAAATCTTACCATCTTTCCTAAATAGATGTGACCGTAGTTCAATACGATCACTATTGGTCGCACGTTTTGAGTACTAAGATTTTCAAATTCAGGAAAATAATTTCTCTTGACAACATCAAGATCCTCAAGCCATGAAACATAATGACTTATCTCCTCGCAGTTTAGTTCAGCCCCGGGACAGTGGACGGTCCTGTCTACCAAGCGCCGGACATGTTTGCTTGAATGGAAATAAGTTGTCCATAGAAATTAGTTATCAACTATTTTAAATAAACAATATCGAAGACATAAATATGGTTGAGAAACTCACATAATGGTAGAACTGGAGGCGTCTGCACATCGACCCAGATGTCTCTATTACCTTCAATATCATCTTCCGGATGAATATCAAAGGTGATAACCATATCTGGCTCAAATGCATAAGCCTTTTATAGTGCTTGCCAAGTTTTGCATTCAAAATAGGTGTATGTGTCTGCATTGTATAGTTTGACGTTGAAAGTGTAACCATGCTCGGTCTTCAAGTAAACTCTCTTTACCTCCATAGTTTCCATAGCACTGAAATCTATCTTATCCAAGACAAACATTCTTGCATGGCAGGGGATGCGCTAGTAGAATAGTGAAAATTTAAGATTATAAGTTCAAGCAAATGAAGCATAAGTCATGCTTAATTACGGAAAAAGACTTGTCGTTGTGACTTACTGTATCCACTTCGAAGGTCTCATCCAGCTTGATGCTGAAGCGCCTATCGTCAACAAGGAAATTTCTGTCACACAGGCCGCGCTGGTCTTTACAGTATTCGCACATAATGAAATCTTTTTCGTCGTCAGACGACATTTCCTATGTTCATATGCATGGGTGAAACATTAAACACTTACTAGTTCTATTAATTCAACTAAATAAACTAGTTCTATTAATTCAACTCATTCAACTAAGCATTTACTAAAAATAAACTAGTTATATTAATTTTCTTACAAAAATAAAGTAGCTAGTTCTATATAGTAATATTTTAATTAGATCATCAAATCTCAGATACCTAAATTTTCTTACTAAAAATAAACTAGTTCTATTAATTCAACTAATTCAACTAAGCATTTACTAAAATATATAAAGTAGCTAGTTCTATATAGTAATATTTTAATTAGATCATCAAATCTCATATACCTAAATTTTCTTACTAAAAATAAATAGTTCTATTAATTTTCTTACTAATTCAACTAAGCACTTATTAATTTTCTTACTAATTCAACTAAGCACTTACTAATTCATCTAACATTAATATGTCTAATTCATCTTTAAGTAAAAGTATAAAAAACTAACTCATCTAATTAACGATAATTAATATCTAGCTAATTCATCTAACAATTGACATTAATATTTAACTTTTCTATCTAATTCATCTAACATTCGACATTAATCTAACATTCTTATCTAGGTAATTCATCTAATTCGATCATCTAATTAACAATTTGACATGCATTAATCTAAAAAACAGAAAACTAAAAATAAGTAAAAAAAGTGTGTGTGTGTGTGTGTGTGTGTGCGCGCTCGTGTCCGTGTTTGTGTGTGTGTGTGTGTGTGTACGAGCGGGGGCGGCGGCGTACGGGCGGCGGGGGCGAGACGGCGACGTACAGGGCGGCGGCGTACGGGGCGGCGCCGCGAGACAGCGATGACGCGCGGCGGCGTACGGGGCGGCGGCGCGAGACGACGACGACGGGGACGGCGACGATGGGTGGCGGGGGCGATGGCGAGCGGCGCGGGCGAGACAGCGACGGCGCGGGACGGGAGCGGCGGCAATGTCGCGAAGAGGTTGGAGATGGGGAGATGAAACTGAATTTTTCGTAAGTGCTATATATATAGGAAGGGCCTCTAGTACCGGTTGGAGCCACCAATCGGTACTAAAGGCCAATTTTGGCCAGGCCAAGCGGCGGGTAGCGACCACCTTTAGTACTGGTTGGTGGCTCCAACCGATACTAAAGTCCACCCTTAAATACCAGTTAGAGCCACGAACCGGTATTAAAGGGCGCGCTGTGATCTCAAAAAGTAAATGACTGAAAAATAGCAAATGATGTCAAAAAGTGTTGAAAATTGATGACGTCGCTTTGAATGGTGCATACGGAATGCAAAAAAAGTCTGGAGTTCAAATAAAGTTTAGAATAATGAAGTGCCCGTGTAACAGATGAGTTCTCGTCCGAAACCCTGATACTTCGAAAGAGATTGTCCAGTTTGTACACAAAGTGCATCCAGTTTTTGCCGTAACCCTCTCTACTTTTTTGCACATGCTATGTGGGTGAAATGATAATACCATGCCAAGTTTCAACATTTTCAGAGTTTATTTTGTAGTGATTTTCAATTTCACAGTCATTTAGCTCTCTAAACAAATCGGTAAATGACTGAAAAATAGCAAATGATGTCAGAAAGTGTTGAAAATTGATGACGTCGCTTTGAATGGTGCATACGGAACGCAAAAAAAGTCTGGAGTTCAAATAAGTTTAGAAAAATAAAGTGTCCGTGTAACAGATGAGTTCTCGTCCGAAACCCTGATACTCCGAAAGAGATTGTCCAGTTTGTACACAAAGTGCATCCAGTTTTTGCCGTAACCCTCTCTACTTTTTTGCACATGCTATGTGGGTGAAATGATGATACCATGCCAAGTTTCAACATTTTCAGAGTTTATTTTGTAGTGATTTTCAATTTCACGGTCATTTAGCTCTCTAAACAAATCGGTAAATGACTGAAAAATAGCAAATGATGTCAGAAAGTGTTGAAAATTGATGACGTCACTTTGAATGGTGCATACAGAACGCAAAAAAAAGTCTGAAGTTCAAATAAGTTAAGAAAAATGAAGTGCCCGTGTCACAGATAAGTTCTCGTCCAAAACCCTGATACTCCGAAAGAGATTGTCCAGTTTGTATACGAAGTGCATCCAATTTTTGCCGTAATCCTCTCTACTTTTTTGCACATGCTATGTGGGTGAAATGATGATACCATGCCGTTGTCTGTAACAGATGCATTTTCGTTCGAAACCCTAATACTTCGAAACAGATTGTGTAAACATGGAAAAATATACATCAAAAATACATTGATCTAAATGCTATGTGTAAACATGTAAAAATATACCCCTCTGTAAAAAGAAACTATAAGAGCATTTAGATCATGATCTTATATTTTTTACAGAGAAATATATCGAAAATACTTTGATCATCAATGATCTTTTTGTGCACAATCTGAATTGTCAATATGAGTCCTCAACGGTGTGTAAACCGGTGAAGACTCATATTGCGGCCACAAATTCCACACATAGAGTTCAATGAAGACCAAGTTAGGAGAGCGAGGTGAGACTAAAAACAGCCTGGCACAACCTCTTCAGTACCGGTTCGTAGCACGAACCGGCACCAAAGGGGGACGGTGGGGCCACAGCCTCTTTAGTACCGGTTCGTGGGATGAACCTGTACTATAGGTTCGCCACGAACCGGTACTATAGATCTCCGCCCGCCCAGCCATTAGTGCCGGTTCTATTATAAACCGGGACTAATGTGCTTCACATTTAACCCTTTTTCTACTAGTGTGGCACAAATGTCCCAGCTATTGTATCCTTGTCGGATGCTTCCATTGCCGGTCCGGTGCTACCAAAGAAGGCCTCTATTTTCGGAACACTTGGTGGTGGTAAACTAGATCAAGAGTACAAGAGAGCCAACACGATAGTGTGAAGTTGCAACTACTTCATCACCGACATATTGTGTAGCTATTGTGTTGGGTAGTTCTGGTTGCATAGTTTTAAATAGCGGGCCATGCTAAATATCGACAATCCTCCAAATCAACTATAGTGGGGCTATAGCTTTCTATTTTACAACTTCACCGGCTAATTGTACATTAATACTATTTAGCGACACCCTGCTCAAAAACTATAGCCCCGATATAGCGGGCTATAACCGGCTATTTAGAACTTTCACTGGCGATGATGGGCCTTGGTAGGAAAATAATGGTTCGTCTTGTTTCTTTCCCTTTTTACTTTTCACTCCTTTTCCTTTTGTTTATATTTAAAAATATATATAAATAACATATTTCAAGATTAATTTACTTAAATGTTTCAAAATATTTGAACAAACATTTGTACTATTCAAAAAAAGTTTGTACCATTCAGAAAAATGATCATGAAATTTATAAAATGTTTAAATGCTTTGAAATAATATTCATAACATTTTAAAAAATACAATATTAAAATGTGTCTGTAGTTTTAATTAAAAAGTAAGTGGCATTTAAAAAATGTACGAGGAATTCAAAATAGCTTAAGCGGCATTTTAGAAATTTTTCACATGTTACAAAAATATGCTTGTGCCATTTAAAAATAATAATATATAATTTAGTAAATGTCCCCAATATTTCAAAAACCGTTTCATACCAATTAAATTCTATTTGGTATTTAAAAAAATTACCATGTTTCATTAAAAAAATGTGCCATTTTAAAAATCTGTTCATAAAATATGTGAATAAATTGCAAAAAAAAAAATCGCACTACTCGAATAAAGTTCAAGCGTTTATCGGCAAAATGTTCATATTTATTTCAAAGAATATTCTAATATTTGAATATATGGTGAACCTTCTATAATACATGTTTATCATTTCAAAAATACACATTGAAGATGCTGTCAAAAAATAGAGCTGTTTTTTCTCTGTGGCCCCACGTATCGCTCTTTCTTCCTAGCGAAGGAAGAGGCGATCTCGCCAGGCGCCAACGCCGCCAGGGAGTTTCCCCGCCACCGAGTCCGGAGGCCTCCCTCCGCCGACGACCTTAGTCGTAGGTGGTGAGGGGGTCGCCGGATCCATGCGGGTGGATAGTTTTAGACCAAATTAGCTTAGTTTTTAGGCTGTTCATCGTCTTGGCTTCGGCGGCGGCGCTAAATAAAATTTCTTTAAATCCTACTCCGATGAGGCGATTGGTCCTATGGTTGGGGGTGGATTTGGAATTTAGTCTGTTCAAGCAAGGATGGTGTGGCGGCGACGGCATCCTCGTGGTGGATCTGTGTCCTCGGGCTCCGTCGTTGCGATGGCATTTGCTCCAGCACAGACGCGGGGCTTGGGAGGTAGTCCAGGAGCGGATGCAGATTGTGGTCTGCATCGATGTCATCTGGAAGATAGTGGATCGTGTGCTGGGTTCGTGGTACGTGGATGGTGTCGTGGATCTAAGACTGACAATAGAATGGGGGTAGGTATGAGGAGGCAAGATCCTAGCTATGGCGAAGTTGTACACGCGAGTTTTACGAGTTCAGGCCCTTCGCGGAGGAAGTAACAGCCCTACGTCTCGGAGCCCGGAGGCAGTTGACTGGATTATGCGCGTGTGAGTTACAGGGGGTGCGAACCCTTGCCCCAGAGGGGGATGTGGCTTATATAGAGTGCGCCAGGACCCTAGCTCCCCTCTGTTACACAGGGTTCAATGTTCATAAAGAGTAAGCGTTACAGGTAACGTCCGCAATAAAGTGTTACAAATGGTAATTAAGTCTATGAGTAAACGCCCGACCGTTGCTGCGTAGAGTGACTTTAGATCTTCTGTATGTTGAGTGGTTTCTGTGACGGTCGAGTGACATTGATTCTTCCGAGTGGAATGTCTCTGGTCGAGTGGATGATGGTACCCTTCGAATGCTTCTGTCTTTAGGGTGATGCCCTTGGGGAGGGTGTCTAGGTCAGGCCTATGACCCTACCCTAGGTACATGGCTTCATCATTAGCCCCCGAATGGTTCAGGGTTTGAGTGGAGAAGGAGTTGAAAATACTTCCGATTCAGCTCTTGCACTTTGGAAGCGTCTGGTTGGTATCGATGAATCAACACGGTGACATCAACTTCTTTTTCAGTCGCCTTGATCCATTCTTGGTTTTGTCGAGTGAACTTTTACTGAAAAGCTTCGAGCGTTAATATGGAGAAAATCTTCCGTCTGACAGGTTGCTCTGCTGCCCGCGGATCTCGCGGGATTCGAATTTTTGGGAAGCGCGCGGGGCGGAGGAGGCCGTAGCAATCGGGCTAGATAAGGCAGGGCCGCCTCGATTTCTGCGTCACCTTTTTCGCCACGTATCACTCGCACGACTGTTGCGGGATTTGATAAGATCGCCCGGGTCCACAAGTCAGTCACTCGAAAGCAACCTCATATAAGGCGTCGGTCCAGGGTTTTTGAACAGTGTGCTCCCATTCTTTCTCTTCCTTCTTTGTTTTGTCCACCGCATCCGCTCCTGCCTCGGCGCCGCTGCTCCGTTCGAGCTCTGTCTGCTGCGATGGGGAAGGAGAAGACAGTGGCATTGGAGCGCGCGAAGAAGGCTACGGAGAAGGCGAAGGGGAAGAAGTCCAGCCGGGGCGGATGTTCCTCAACGTCCGGTCTGCCACGCGGCTGGATCCAGGGAGATTGGATCCGGTCGACGATTCGCCAGGACGACATCGACGATCTGGCCGAGGAGGGGCTGATCCCCCACGGATCTGTGCGGCTCCCTGCGGACGAGACTGAGCCCCGACCGCAGGAGGGTGAGTGCGTCCTCCTCGCCACCCACGTCGACCGTGGGTTTTCTTTGCCTCCCCATCCTTTTTTCCGAGCTTTCTTGAACTTCTTTGGGGCACAACTTCATCATTTTTCCCCCAACACCATCGTGTATCTTGCCGCTTTCGTGTCCATGTGCGAAAAATTCTTGGGTTGTCGACCACATTGGGGCCTCTTCAAGCACATTTTCACGTGTCGCTCCCAGTCGGTCAAAAAAGCTAATCCAAGTGATGAGAGGACAAAAGTGATCCAGATGTGTGGGGGTCTTGGAATCCAAATGAGGGGTAAGAGCTCTTTCCCAGCCATAATCCTACCCGAGTCAGTCCGGGGGTGGCAGTCGACCTGGTTTTACTGCAAAGACCAGCCGACTCCCGGTCAGTCGACTGGACTTCCCCCCTTTTCCATGGCTCGAGTAGAGAAGCCCTCCACCCTGAAAGTGACTCCGGGGGAGAAAGCAGAGGTGAAGGTGCTGGTCGAGCGAGTGGTCCAGCTCATCTGTGATGGCGTGACCGGCATGGATCTGTTGGAAGTCTTCCTCAGGCGACGCATTCAGCCGCTTCAAACTCGTGACCATCCGATGTGCATGTATTCGGGCATTGACGATTCCACTCGGATCCATCCAGAAGAAGTCGACGAGGATACGGTGGAGAAGTGGTTGAGGGGTATCACTGGCAACAAAGATAACCCCAGGGGGGGCAGGAGAATCCCTCCACTTGACAACTCGCACCAAACAGACAAGGTCCAACTCTGAATTGCTGAGTGTTATCTTGATTTATCATGTAACTGCTTGCAATCAACCGACTGACTTTTGTCTTGCTTGTTGTCTTCTAGGCTCTTACTGAGATGTATTCAATGCCCAACGGAGAGCAGGAGCAGGATCCGGAGGGGGAGGCGAGCGGAGGCGAGAGCGGCGAGTGGCATTCTGATGGTGAAGGGGATGAGGAGAGCTCCGACCCGAGTGATGAAGAAGAGGTCGACTCACCTCCCCGTAGGGAAAGGCGATCCAAGCTCACCCACGATCCCGCAAGCGCCCGCGACAAGGCAACCGTTCAGACTAGGCAGTCGTCAAAGCGTCCTCGGACGTCTTCTCCGGCGCCGACTGAAAAGGCTCCGAAACAATGCAAGGTCGTACCGTAGAAGACCCGAAAGGCGCTCCCCAGAATCAAAATCGACATCCATGTTGCCTCTGCGTAAGTGTCCTGTCTTCAGTTTTACCCAAAATTCTGCGTTGTCTATTTTTCCTTGGTTTGACCGAATGAATCTTGAAACTAGCAGTGCCGCTACCTCTGGGACCTCTGCTTACAAAAACGAGGATGAGGACATGGAAGATGCGGTCACCTCCAACCCAGGTATAATCTTTGTGATCTTGTCTTTGCTTTGTCGATTGAACTGCGATATAACCAATCGAGGATGAACTTTTGGCGACCGATCTTTTTACAGCTCCTCTCAATGTCATTGATCTCCCCGACGACGATGAGGACGAGCCACAGAGGCCCTTGGGGAGAAGAAACAGGAAAACGTCCGCTGGCAAGATGCCTCAGTCGACGCCGGTGGCGGAACCGGTAATTCGGGACGCCGGCGATGCCAATCGGACTTTTGTCTCCTTCGCCGTACCGCTGCCGATTGCTCAGCCTTCATCGTCAGCCACGCAGACTCCCGCCAATCCACCTTCACTTTTTGCTGCACATCACGTCCCAGAGGACCAGGTGGGTGCTGCCAAAGAGGCTATACGCCAGGCGGGCATTATGATGGAGAAGATGAAGATGGTGCGGGAAGCCAGCCAAGCTGCTTATGATGCCAGCTCCGCTCTCCAGAGCAACGTCTAGGTTAGCAGATTGCCGACTGACTCTTAGCTTGTTCTGTTAGGATATGCTACCTGAAAACTTTCTTTCAAAGAATCTTTTCATCTGTCTGCGCTTCGCATCTGTACACCCACTAGGTGTTTTGATTTGCCACTGAGCAAACTTGTATCTTAGGTCGACTAGGTTGTGTCGATTGGACTTTTGAACTAGTGGGGGCACGCTGAGTGCACCCACTGGGTGTAGTCCCCGAGACCATAGTTGACTGCGGGTAGTCGACTGTGGTCTGCGAAGCTAAATTTTCCACCCGGTCTGGACGGACCATGTCGAGTGGAATCCGAACCAGTGGGGGCACGCTAAGTGCACCCGCTGGCTGTAGTCCCCGAGACCATGGTCGACTGCGGGCAGTCGACTACGGTCTTAGATCCTCCTCTTTTTTTACACTCGGCCTGGACAGATCACGTCGAGTGGAAACTGGACCAGTGGGGGCACGCTAAGTGCACCCACTGGGTGTAGTCCCCGAGACCGTGGTTGACTGCGGGCAGTCGACTACGGTTTGAAAACAACTTGAATTTATCGAACTTTTGTTCTGAAGTAACTAATCTTTCCATCTGTCGATTGACTGTCCTTTGATTACAGAAATCTTGTGAACTCGGAGTTCGTTTTGCTGAATTGGAGAAAAAAAACAGATTCAGCTCAACCTCGATCTGGAACTGGCCAAGACAAATCTGCAGAAGGCCAAGGATGAAGCTGTTGGTAAGAGAAAGCTTGCCGACTGATTTGTCTCTGTACCAGATTCTATTTTGCTTTTTCTGAACCGAGTGTTGTTTCTTTCAGAGAAAATGAATCAAGCTTTGTCGAAAAAGGACCAAGATCTTGGGGCCGCACAGAAAGCAGCTGACGAGAGAACTGCACTCGCCGAACAGAATCTAGCTTCAGTCAGCAAACTGGAGGATGAAAACACCAAGCTGAAAACTGCCCTTGATGAAGCCAATAAGGAAGCAACTCGCCTGAAGAGGGACAAGAACAATCTGAACGAGAAGATGGAAGGCATTGCTCGCAAGAGGGACGATCTGGAGAATTATCTGGGAGGTCTTGCCAAGAAGCTGTTCGTCATGCTTGAAGGTATTTTCTTTGAACCGACTGGCTTGTCATTGTCGACTCGATATACAGCCGCTGACTCATCTTTGAATTGTACGTGCAGAATTTTGCCGGAACTTCGAGGAAGAGACTAGGCGAGTTGAGACAAGCTTGGACCCCATCCATTCTCCAGTGAAAGATGAGGCTGCCATGAATGTACTCCGATTGGAATCTCGTGTTGCTGGTCTTGTTGATTATCTTGCTCGACTGAAGGTCGCAATGTCACGGATCGACACAGCACTCTGGCCAGGGGCAACGCTCCAGAATGACCTCGAGTCTCTGATGACTCGTCTTAATGAGATTCCCGGTCGAGTGCAAGAATGGAAGAAGTCTTCTGCCTGGTGCGGCGCTGATGTGGCTCTGTCTTTGGTTCGTGTCCACTGCAAGGAAGCGCGAGAAGAGAAGCTGGCGGCGATCAAGGTCGCCAACACCAAGAAGCATGACTTCCAATCTTTCATGGAGATCTTCATTGCTGCTGCCACTCGGATTGCTGATGGAATCGATCTGGACGAATTCGTCGAACCTGCCAGCCCTCCTCCTGCGGAGTGAACAAACTTTTATGCCCCACCTTAAATTTGCCTCGGAATGCCGAGTGTCGGTGTGGAACGAAACATATGGAATCACAAGAATCCCTACTACGGTTGCCGAAGCGCAGGGTTGCAAGAAGAGCAGGATCAATAGTCAGCACAAGGATCGTTTACCCAGGTTCGGGCCGCGAGGATGCGTAAAACCCTAGTACTGCTTTGGTGGGTGTATTTCAGAGAGCTCTTGAGCTCTCGAACTAGCTGTGGTGACGTGTGGTTCGAAAGAGCCGAATCCTTCTCCAGTATGCCATGGGCCTCCTTTTATAGTCGAAAGGGGCTGCCACAGTGGCACACAGGAGGTGGAAAGGCGCACAGTGCTATGAGCTTATCGCTCGTATTACAGGACAAGTCGCATTTAATGCGCCGCTGAGGTGTCCCCTTGCTTTATCGGGGATGGGGGCGAGGCCCGTCCCGTCCGTCGCCGCTCCTCCTCGCTTCGACACGCGCCCTGGCCAGCGATGCGTGCGGCGCCATGTAGGCAGGCAGGCAGCTCAGGTGGCGTGGTGGTAGGGTCTTCACGAAGATCTGCATGCCGCCACGCAGGCGCCTGCTGAGTTGGCCTGGAAGCTGCATGTTGCCACGTAGGTGCCTGCCCAGCTGGTTTGGGCTGGCAGCTACATGCGAACGGCGGTGGAGACTTGGCTGGTGCGGGCCCGACGGTGGCCCCGCTGGCGTCCTTGGTGAGGGCCTTGCCGGGTGGCCCGACAAGGGTCTTGTCATGGCGCGCTGTCGTCCCCGGCAAGGATCTTGCCGGGGGTCTTGTGGTTCCCCTCGGTAAGGATCTTGCCGAGGATTGCTGTCTTCTGATCTGGTCTTGAATATGTCTTCACAAAGATCTGCATGCCACCACAGAGGTGCCTCCCGAGCCCTAGCCCCACGTGGATGATGGTGTTGGGGACCGTGGGCTCAAGGGTGGCTCGCTCTGTTGGTGTGGGGCGAGCTGCCCCGGCAAGGGTCTTGCCGGGGTTGCTGAGGCTGCCCCGGCAAGGGTCTTGTCGGGGGAACCTGCTTCGTCCCTTTGCTCTTTGTGGTCTTGGCCTTGGCGTTGCTCTGATTATCTTGGGCTTCGGTCTTAGCTTGGCTCACCTCCCCTGTTCTGCTTCATGTGACCGTAGGCGCGGCTCCGACTGCCCGTGTACATGTAAAAGGGGTACAAAAGTGCGCCCCTCTTTTTGTACACCGACAGGAGCCCCCGGGCCTGGGCCACACATAAGCGCGACACGTTGTTGGGCCAGGCCCAAAATGGTGCGCGGGCAGGCGGGGCGGTTTTTACCGCGGTAAAACTTTTCCCGTGCTTCACTTCCCATGACCCGCGCGCAGCGTGGCGCGGCATGGAGGGGTGCACGTGACGTGGGCGGCATGCGTGGGGCGGTTCCCGCATGCATGCGTCACATCGTAGTAAAGAGGCGGCTCGTGCCTTCCCCATAAAAGGAGGGAGGCGTGGAGGCGCGGCTCATTTACCGTGAGGGGCCGGGTCGCGGTCTTCAAGGCGTCCACACCCCATGATCATGGGGTGGGGAGAGGTCGCCTCACCCGTCCCCTCGATTCTGCACGTTCGCCACGCTTCCTCCATGCACTTGGGGTGGCAAGCGGTGGAGGCGGGAAACCGGGCCGTTGCTGGTTGGGGCAGCGGGTCGGTCCCGATTCCCTGCGCCTCTGGTGGCTGGATTGGCCGAGCGGGGCGGCGGAGCCCCGACCCCGCCCCTTTATAAGGAGGGGGAAGGGGGGATTGTGTCCCACACTCTTCTGTCATGTATCGCTTATGCTTCTTCCTTTCACTCGCCATGGAGAAAGGGAATCCTGGTCCCTCGACGGTGGCGGCGAGGGTCACCGCTCGACAGCGTGTCCCTCCTCCTCCTGAGCCCGCGGTGGTGGAGCCGGCCGCGAGGGGAAGGGGGAGGGGGCGAGGCCGGGGCAGAAGTCGTGGTGCTCGGAGAAGAGGAGGACGAGGCGGCGCGCCGGCTTCGCCCCCGCCAATGATGCCCTTTCCGATGGAAGGCCATGTTGGAGATCAGCCCCGCGAGTTCTTCATCAGGCTGCGCCGGCCTCCGCGTCGCCTTCTTCGTCTTCCCGCCACGTTTGCTCGGGAGATGGAGCGTGACCCGCCCCAATCCCTCGGATTGCACATGAGGGGCTGTGGGAATGGGGGCACGCGGGTCGACGTCGACTTCCTGGCTCCTCGGGTCATGTACCTCCATCACGGATGGAAGACGTTCGCTCGCATCCACAGCCTGACGGTGGGGCTTGTCCTCTACTTTAAATTAATGGAGGACGGCCTCCTCTCCGTCAAGGTCTTCGGAGACTTCGGGACTGGCCTGAAGTGCTGCGTGGAGAGCTCCTCCGATGGAGATTCCGACGATGGAAGCTCTTCCTCGAGCGAAAGTGACGAGGAGGACAACGGGGCAGATGACGGGGACCGCCTCGTCTTCCAGCTCCTTTCCCGGCACCGTCATCACCGGCCCACCCGTGGGCAGCCACCGAGGTCTTCTCTTGGTGCTTTTTGCTGCTCGTAGCTCGCCTAGGCGCCCCTTTTGCCCTTTCGCCTCCTTGACCTGCCTCCTGAGGAGAGGGACAAGAAAGGGATCACGGGCATCTTATCTCTTTTTTAATCTGTAAGCCTACGGGCCTTGTTAAATTTAAGGCTTGTAATCCCCCTTGTTCATGTTTTTCATTCCGTACGGACTGTACCTGCGTGGGATGCTTTTAATGAAAAAGGGATGTTTGCCGGGTTTTTCGTTCGTGGGTAGACCCTGCGACAAGGAGCGAATCCTTGTTACAATTTAAGATAAACGTTTTCACCCGGCAACAGGCCTTGCCGTCCCCCCACTTCGCTCGACTATTCTCGCGCCCTTGGCGGAGGCAGGGATGAAGCGGGCTTAGGCTCCTCATTCTACTTCCTTGCCACCGCGGCTAAAACCAAATCTGGGCCCAGGAGATAATCCTTGGGTATAGAAAAGGCGAGCACGGTGGCCTAGAAATAAAATGAGGTTTCACATATCCCAGTCCCGTTCCGAAATGCATGATAGAGGATGAAAGACTTATCTGGATCTGCAGCCCCCGGCAACCTTGTCTTGCCGCGGTTGGATCCTTGTGCTTGGAGCCCCGGGCAACTCTGGTTTGCCGGGGTCGGGATGCTGGTCCGTTTTCTTTCTTCCAAGTAGCTCAGCAGAAGTGCTCATGTGCCCTGCGAACCAAAAGAGGACAGAAAAGAAAGAGGTAGATGCGCACTCGACCTCTAGGCTAGGGGTTAGTCGCTGCTAAGCACTATCAACCCTAACCAAGGAAGAGACTCGACCTAGCATGCATGCTATAACTTAGGGCACCAACGCTTCATTTATTTATGCTCAGGGTCTGCGCCTGGCTTTGTACAAAGGGTCACATGCCTTGTCGGCAAAGCCTGTACAAAAGGTGGCTTGCCGGGCCGCGCCTTATGGGTAAAACTTGCGAAGATGCTCGATGTTCCAGGAGTTGCTCACTGGGACAGCATCTTCGGTCTCCAGGCGGACTGCGCCGGGCCTGGTGACTCGTATTACCCGATAAGGGCCTTCCCACTTTGGCGTCAACTTGTTGGAATTCTTGGCTGACTGAACGCGCCGAAGAACAAGGTCGCCTTCCTCAAAGCTTCGGGCATGAACCTTGCGGCTATGGTAGCGGCGCAAGGCTTGCTAGTAGCGTGCTGCTCTAATAGCCGCCCGAAGACGATCTTCCTCAAGAAGCGTCGCGTCATCTTGGCGCAACTGCTCTTGCTCAAGCTCATCATAAGCGAGCACTCGAGGTGACCCATATATGAGTTCCGTGGGGAGAATTGCTTCTGCCCCGTATACCAAGGCAAAAGGTGTCTGGCTGGTGGCTCGATTTGGCGTCGTCCTGATCGACCAAAGAACCGCCGGCAACTCATCAATCCAGCGCCTTCCACTCTTGTGCAGCTTGTCAAAGGTCTTCGTTCTCAGGCCTCGCAACACTTCAGCATTTGCCCTCTCCGCTTGGCCGTTGCTCCGTGGGTGTGCCACGGAAGCAAAACAGACCTTGCTACCGAGGTTTTGAATGTATTGCATGAAGGTGTGGCTTGTGAACTGCGTGCCGTTGTCGGTGATGACTTTGTTTGGCACACCAAAACGGCAGACCGGTCCCTTGAAGAACTTGACGGCTGATTGAGCAGTCACCTTTTCTCACTGCTTCCACTTCCGGCCACTTTGTGAACTTGTCGATTGCAACGTACAAGTACTCAAAGCCCCCGACAACGCGAGGGAAAGGGCCCAGTATATCGAGCCCCCAGACCAAGAATGGACAGGTAATCGGCGATGTCGTTCTCCATTCAGAGGACGTGCTTCGCTTGGATACCATCAAAGCGTTCCTCCAGCTTCCTCACCTCATCTACATAGGCCACCATCAATGGGCTCTGGTAATCCTTGTTGACCTGCCTAACAACAAGCTGCGAGTCACCCCTGACGATGAGCTTCTTAACCCCGAGGTCTGCCGCGATCCTGAGACCGGCGAGCAATCCCTCGTACTTAGCAGTGTTGTTGGTGGACATCTCCCTGGGGAAGTGCATCTGGATTACGTACTTGAGGTGCTCTCCGGTGGGCGCGACGAGCAGCACGCTGGCACCGGCGCCTTGCAGCGAGAAAGCCCCATCAAAGTACATGATCCAGTCACGGTCTGCTTCCTTGCCGGGGAGAGTGGTCTCCTGGATTTCTTCGTCAGGCGTTGACGTCCATTCTGCAATGAACTCCGCCAAGATTGTGCGCTGGATTGTCGAGGTACTTTCAAACTTCAAACCAAAACTTGATAACTCCAAGGCCCATTCCACAATCCTTCCGGTTGCATCTGGGTTATGCAGTATCCGTTGCAACGGGAGGCGGGTGACGACAGTGATCTCGTGGGCGTGGAAGTAATGACGCAGCTTCCTCGAGGCCATAAGGAGGCCGAAGAGCAATTTCTGAACACCGGAGTACCTCGATCTAGCTCCCTGCAAGAGGGAGCTGACAAAGTAAACCGGGTGCTGCATCATCTTCTTCTTCTGCGCCACCTCACTCGACCGCGCGGGCACTGCCTTGATGGCATCAGACTCTGTCGGGGGCCTCGCCTTGCCGGCACCAGGCGCTGCCGGGGGAATCTTTGGTTTGCCATCCGCTGGTTCTGCCGCCATCACTGCCTCCTCGTCGACCTCCCTCTGTGCCACCAGTGCAGCGCTGACCACTTGATTCGTCGCCGCCAGATACAGCAGCAACGACTCTTGTGGTTTAGGCGCAACCAGTATTAGCATGGAGGAAAGGTATTTCTTCAGATCCTGCAATGCTGCCTCGGCTTCTAGGGTCCACTCCATTGGGTCTACCTTCTTCAAGATTTTGAAGAACGGAAGGGCGAGCTCGGCGGACTTGGAGATGAATCGGCTCATGGCAACGACGCAGCCGGTGAGCCGACGCACATCCTTGATCCACTTGGGCGCCTCAATCTGCTCAATAGCCTTGATTTTGTCTGGGTTTGCCTCGATCCTGCGCTGCGACACAAAGAACCCGAGAAGCTTGCCGGATGGAACGCCGAAGATACACTTCTCAGGGTTCAGCTTGAGGTTGTTCTTGCGCAGGTTGGCAAATGTCTCTTCCAGATCTTGCACAAGAGTTGGCCCGTCCTTGGTTTTGGCCACTATGTCATCCATGTATGCCTCCATATTTCTATGGAGCTGAGGTTCAAAACCAATTTGGACTGCTCTTGCAAACGTCGATCCAGCACTCTTCAACCCGAAGGGCATTCGCAAAAAGCAATACGTACCACATGGGGTGATGAATGCTGTCTTCTCTTCATCTTCTCTTGTCATGAAGATTTGGTGGTAGCCCGAGTAGGCGTCGAGGAATGATAACAGATCACACCCGACCATGGAGTCAACAATCTGGTCGATGCGCGGCAATGGGAAGGGGTCCTTAGGACAAGCTTTATTGATATCCGTGTAATCGATACACAGCCTCCACTTCCCATTCGCCTTGCGCACCACTACCGGATTGGCCAACCACGTCGGGTGGAGCACTCCTCTCACCAAACCTGCCGCTTCCAACTTCCTGATCTCCTCTGTGATGAACTCCTGCCTCTCCAGAGCCTACTTTCTGACCTTTTGCTTAACGGGCCGCGTGTGAGGACAGACAACTAGGTGGTGCTCAATCACCTCCCTGGGAACACCGGGGATGTCGGATGCTTGCCATGCAAACATGTCAACATTCGCCCGCAGGAAGGTGACGAGCGCGCCTTCCTATTTGCTGTCGAGGGTGGAGCCTATGGTGAAGGCCCCTCCCATGCCATCCTCCCTAGAGGACACCTTCTTGGTCTGCGGTGGCTCGGCCCTGGATTTCTTGCTCTTGCCGGTAGAGCTCTCTAGCACGTCCTCGACAGTAGCACAACACTCCGAGGAGGTGCGCTTGCCGGAGTGGGTGCGAGAGGTCTTGCCGGGCTTTCTCTTCCCTTCCGGGCCTTCAGCAGCAGGAGCAGGTGCCTTGACGGCAGCTGCTGCAACTGCTTCCCGGTAGAGTTGGTCGGCGCAGATAAGCGCGTCCTTCTTGTCAGAGGGGACGGAGATGATGGTCAACGGCCCAGGCATCTTTAGCATGTTGTAGGCGTTGTGTGATGCTGCCATGAACTTGGCTAGTGCCGGGCGGCCGAGGATCCCGTTGTAGGGCAAGGGGATCTCGGCCACGTCGAAGGTGATCCTCTCCGTCCTGTAATTCAACTCTCCTCCAAACGTCACGGGCAGTGTGACCTTCCCCTTCAGCTGGCTCCTCCCCGGATTGACCCCTTGAAACGTGCCCGTTTCCTCGAGGTCTCCATCAGGAATTTGCAGCCTCTTGATCACGACAGGTGAGATCAAGTTCAGGCCGGCCCCGCCGTCAACCAACATCTTGTTCACCTTGAGGTTGCGTATCGTTGGTGAGACCAACAATGGCAAACACCCAACCGTAGTTGTGCGGTCAAGGTGGTCCTCGGCGTCAAAGATAAGGGGCGTGCTGGACCACTTTAGCGGCTTCTGAGCGTCGATCGACGGCTCCGCTGCCGTAATCTCACGCGCCCACTGCTTGAGCTGGCGGTGAGAAGTATGCAGCGAGGCACCACCATCGACGCACATGGCCTCTGTAGCCTTCTGGAACTCTTGCTCACCGGACTCGTCGTCCTCGTCGTGATCATCGTCTTCTTGTTTCTTGTCACGGCCCGGGCAGGCCTCTCTTGCTGGTTGTCCTTGCCGGGGCGGCTTCCTTGGCCGCCACACTTCTTGCCGGATCCCTCGGCACCGTCCTGACCTTTCTCCTTGTCCCGCCTTTCATACTCGGCCTTTTGCTTTTCAGCAAGCAGCTCGACTTGTCGGCAGTTCTGGAGGTCGTGGCCCTTGGTGCGGTGGATCTTGCAGTACTGCTTGCCGGAGCCCCCTGGCTTGTCGACAGCTGCTAAGGCCCGGCAAGCGGCGCACCCGGCAATCTCGTTGCCGGGTCCGTCTGCCTTGACCTTTTTGGCAGCGCCGGTGTCGTCAGACCCCTCGACGGCAAGTACGGCCTTGCCCTTGCGTTTCTTGTTGCAACATCGGCCCTTCTTCGTCGGGGAGGCGGCGTTTTCGTCGGTAGAATCGGTTTCCGCACCGGCATCTTCGTTGGGGTACTTCCTTCCCTCTTCAGCCCAGGCGCATCTATCGGCCAGAACGTAGAGCTCGGCCACATCCTTAACCTTGGTCATCGCCAGCTCTTCACGCATCTTACGGTTGCGCACGTTCTGATGGAACGCGCTGATCACAACGGCGGGATGAACGTCGGGGATGTTGTACTGCACCCGGCTGAATCTCTGGATGTACTTGTGTAGGGTTTCCCCTTCCTTCTGGGGAATGATATGCAGATCACTGGCCTGGCCATGAGCTTGGTGGCCTCCTATGAAGGCGCCAACGAACTCATGGCACAGATCCGACCAAGAAGAAATGGAATCCGTCGGCAAGTGCATCAACCAAGACATGACATTGGGCTTCAGTGCCAGCGGGAAATAATTGGCAAGCACCTTGTCATCGCGAGCTCTGGCAGCCTGCATCGTGATGGTGTAGATGCTGAGGAACTCGGACGGATGGGTCTTGCCAGTGTACTTCTCACCGACGTCGGGCTTGAACCAGCGGTGGGACGGCCACTGGAACTGCCGCAGCTCACGGGTGAAGGCCGGGCAGCCCACCTCGTAAGGTAGGCCGCCAGAGCCCCCCGGTGCTGGGTGATCCATAGCGGGTCCCGCCCGCTTGTCCGACTGGCGGCGCGTTTCGCGCCGGCGCTCGACGGTGGTCCGAGTGTCTTCGTGAGCTCTCCCGAAGAACCTGGCGCTGGTCGCAGAGGGTCCGCGGGTCGGACGACGCTATGGAGATGTTATCACAAGCGTCGTCACGACGGGCCAACGCCCACGGCGGCTGGCGAGGAGGGGGAGAGTGCACCGTGGCCGCAGCTCCCCCGGTCCTCCCAGCGCCAGCATGTGGTGGCTCGGTGGAGCACCGACCCGAGGGCCCCGCCGGCCGCAGATCGTCTTTGTTGGCGATGGCGACGAGGCTCCGGATGGTGGCCCTCCACTCGTCGAGCTTCTCTGCAGCAGGAGGGAAGTCGAGGAGCAGCTGCGCGCGCACCAAAGCTTCTGCTGGCGTGGGCGGCGGCGACAGCTGCGTGGATCGCGGCGCGCTTCGACTTGTAATTGCGTTAGAAGGAGCTCCGTTACGACCCAGCGGCTGCGTGCCATTTTCACCAGCACTTCGGCGGGCATGCTGAACCCCTTCATCCTGCGGATGATGCACATGGCTCTTCCCACGGCGGTGCCCAGGGTCACCAGCGTGGTGACGCTGCTCGGCGCGCACACCATGGGAAGAGCGCGCAGTGGTCGCCGGTGTGGGTGTCTTGGAGGTCGCTGCGCCGCCCAGAGGTGGCACAACGACACCCCTGGAGGGCCCCGTGCCGCCTGCGGGGGGCCCAGCTCCGTCTTTGGATCTCGCGACGTGTGGCCGGTCGTCTGGCATGCGAACGACGCCGCTCGCCAGGCTCTGACTGACAGGGCGATGCTGGTGCTCATGGACCGCGGCCCGGGTCCTGTCCGCGACTGGTCCACTGCTCATCCGCACCGGCACGGGCCGTTCGGCTCCCAACGAGCCGATCGTCGTGGCCGTCTTCTTCTTGGGAGCCATGGCGACGAAGAGCCGCTAGGCTAACTACTAGACCAGATTCTCACAATTGTGCCCCCTACCTTGCGCGCCAAAGATGTCGGTGTGGAACGACACCTATGGGATCACAAGAATCCCTACTACGGTTGCCGGGGCGCAGGGTTGCAAGAAGAGCAGGATCAATAGTCAGCACAAGGATCGTTTACCCAGGTTCGGGCCGCGAGGATGCGTAAAACCCTAGTCCTGCTTTGGTGGGTGTATTTCAGAGAGTTCTTGAGCTCTCAAACTAGCTGTGGTGAGCGTGTGGTTCGAAAGAGCCGAATCCTTCTCCAGTATGCCATGGGCCTCCTTTTATAGTCGAAAGGGGCTGCCACAGTGGCACACAGGAGGTGGAAAGGCGCACAGTGCTATGAGCTTATCGCTCGTATTACAGGACAAGTCGCATTTAATGCGCCGCTGAGGTGTCCCCTTGCTTTATCGGGGACGGGGGCGAGGCCCGTCCCGTCCATCGCCGCTCCTCCTTGCTTCGACACGCGCCCTGGCCAGCGATGCGTGCGGCGCCATGTAGGCAGGCAGGCAGCTGAGGTGGCGCGGTGGTAGGGTCTTCACAAAGATCTGCATGCCGCCACGCAGGCGCCTGCTGAGTTGGCCTGGAAGCTGCATGTTGCCACGCAGGTGCCTGCCCAGCTGGTTTGGGCTGGCAGCTGCATGCGAACGGCGGTGGAGATTGGCTGGTGCGGGCCCGATGGTGGCCCCGCTGGCGTCCTCGGTGAGGGCCTTGCCGGGTGGCCCGGCAAGGGTCTTGCCGTGGCGCGCTGTCGTCCCCGGCAAGGATCTTGCCGGGGGTCTTGTGGTTCCCCTCGGCAAGGATCTTGCCGAGGATTGTTGTCTTCTGATCTGGTCTTGAATATGTCTTCACAAAGATCTGCATGCCACCACAGAGGTGCCTCCCGAGCCCTGGCCCCACGTGGATGATGGCGTTGGGGACCGTGGGCTCAAGGGTGGCTCGCTCTGTTGGTGTGGGGTGAGCTGCCCCTGCAAGGGTCTTGCCGGGGTTGCTGAGGCTGCCCCGGCAAGGGTCTTGCCGGGGGAACCTGCTTCGTCCCTTTGCTCTTTGTGGTCTTGGCCTTGGCGTTGCTCTGATTATCTTGGGCTTGGGTCTTACCTTGGCTCACCTCCCCTGTTCTGCTTGGTGTGACTGTAGGCGCGGCTCCGACTGCCCGTGCACAGGTAAAAGGGGTACAAAAGTGCGCCCCTCTTTTTGTACACCGACACCGAGTGATTTTGTAACCGTTAAACTCCTTCGGGCTTGATGCCCGAGTACTATAATCCGTGGTCAGAACTTTAGGATTTATCTAAATTTGGTTTATCTCCGAATATGCTTGTGCTTGCCTTCGAGTGGAATTTGTTCTTCACTCGGAATATTTTTTATACTTGAGATGCAACTCTGGGGAAGAGGTTCCAGTCGACCTGCACCTCGTCGTCCTTGCGGATGAGGATGGAGCGCATGTTATACTTGTGGCGCAGCTCTGAGGAGAAGGTTGCAGTCGACCTGCACCTCGTCGTCCTTGCGGATGAGGATGGAGCGCACATTGTATTTGTGGCGCAACTCCGAGGAGAAGGTTGCAGTCGACCTGCACCTCGTCGTCCTTGCGGATAAGGATGGAGCGCACATTGTATTTGTGGTGCAGCTCCGAGGAGAAGGTTGCAGTCGACCTGCACCTCGTCGTCCTTGCGGATAGGGATGTGTTTCAAACTTAGGTGAGTACCAGACTGCAGCTAAGCCCCCGAGTGGGAGGTTTGCTCACCACTCTGTGGGATTTTCCAAACTTAGGCGAGTACTGGACTACAGCTAAGCCCCCGAGTGGTAGGGTTGCTCACCACTCGGTAGGATTTTTCAAACTTAGGCGAGTACTGGATTGCAGCTAAGCCCCCGAGTGGGAGGGTTGCTCACCACTCGGTAGGATATTTCAAACTTAGGCGAGTACTGGACTGCAACTAAGCCCCCGAGTGGGAGGTGTGCTCACCACTCGGTGGGATTTTTCAAACTTAGGCGAGTATTGGACTGCAGCTAAGCCCCCGAGTGGGAGGGTTGCTCACCACTCAGTAGGATTTTTCAAACTTAGGCGAGTACTGAACTGCAGCTAAGCCCCCTAGTGGGAGGGATGCTCACCACTCGGTAGGATTTTTCAAACTTAGGCAAGTACTGGACTGCAGCTAAGCCCCCGAGTGGGAGGGTTGCTCACCACTCGGTAGGATTTTTCAAACTTAGGCGAGTACTGGACTGCAGCTAAGCCCCCGGGTGGGAGGGTTGCTCACCACTCGATAGGATTTTTCAAACTTAGGCGAGTACTGGACTGCAACTAAGCCCCCGATGAGAGGCTTGCTCACCACTCGGTAGGATTTTTTAAACTTAGGCGAGTACTGCACTGCAGCTAAACCCCCGAGTGAGAGGCTTGCTCACCACTCGGTAGGATTTTTTAAACTTAGGCGAGTACTGGACTGCAGCTAAGCCCCCGAGTGAGAGGCTTGCTCACCACTCGGTAGGATTTTTTAAACTTAGGCGAAATGGATTCGCAGCTAAGCCCCCGAGTGAGAGGCTTGCTCACCACTCGGTAGGATTTCTCAGACTTAGGCTAGTACTGGACTGCAGCTAAGCCCCCGAGTGAGAGGCTTGCTCACCACTCGGTAGGATTTTTTAAACTTAGGCGTAACGGATTCACAGCTAAGCCCCGAGTGAGAGGCTTGCTCACCACTCGGTAGGATTTTTTTTTAAACTTAGGCGAAATGGATTCGCAGCTAAGGCACCCCCTGGGGGATTTGAAACATATAACAAAGAAACAACAAACATTTAGGAGACTGTAAAATTGTGTCTTTGATAATCAAACTAGAAGGTATTTCTTATTACATCTGAACGCTTAAGTATAAAAGGGGCGGAGCAACTCCGCATTCCAAGCGCATGGCTCGTCTTTCTTGTGCTCGACGTTGTAAAGGTGGTATGCTCCATTGTGGAGCACTCTTGTGACGATGAAGGGGCCTTCCCAAGCAGGAGCAAGCTTGTGTGGTTTCTGCTGATCCACTCGAAGAACCAAGTCTCCCTCTTGAAATGCTCGACCCATTACGTTTCTGGCGTGGAATCGACGCAGGTCTTGCTGATAGATGGTCAACCAGATCAGGGCCATCTCTCTTTCCTCTTCCAGGAGATCAACTGCATCTTGCCATGCCTGTTCTGCTTCATCTTCTGAGAAAAGCTCAACTCGGGGTGCATTGTGAAGCAAGTCACTCGGGAGTACAGCTTCAGCTCCATAGACCAAGAAGAATGGAGTTCGGCTAGTCGACCGATTGGGAGTTGTCCTCAGTCCCCAAAGCACTGATGGAAGTTCATTGACCCAGGCGCCTGCTGCGTACTTGAGATCACGCATCAGTCGGGGTTTCAGTCCTTTGAGAATCAATCCGTTTGCTCTTTCAGCTTGTCCATTCGACTGGGGGTGGGCAACTGAAGCATAGTCGACTCGAGTACCTTGGGAAGCACAGAAGGCTCTGAACTCATCAGAATCGAAGTTCGACCCATTGTCAGTGATGATGCTGTGCGGAACACCATATCTAAATGTTAACTCTCTGATGAAGCTGACAGCAGTACTGGCTTCAAGACTTTTGATAGGCTTGGCTTCGATCCATTTGGTGAACTTGTCGACTGCCACGAGCACATGAGTGAAGCCGCTCCTACCAGTCTTGAGAGGTCCAACCATATCCAATCCCCAAACAGCAAAGGGCCAGATGAGTGGAATGGTCTTCAGGGCTGATGCAGGCTTGTGAAACATGTTGGAGTAAAACTGGCAACCTTCACATTTGTCGACTATTTCTTTTGCCATCTCATTTGCTCGCGGCCAATAAAATCTCGCTCGGTATGCTTTGGCCACAATGGTCTGAGAAGACGCATGGTGACCATAGGTTCCCGAGTGGATGTCATTGAGGATCACTCGACCTTCCTCTGGTGTTATGCATTTCTGGCAGACTCCAGTCACACTTTGTCTGAACAATTGTCCTCTTATCACAGTAAAGGCTTTGGATCGACGGACGATCTGTCGAGCCTCTTCTTCATCCTCTGGGAGTTCTTTCCTAAGGATGTATGAAATGTACGGCACTGTCGAGTCGGGAGTGATGACCAAAACCTCCATGATCAAGTCAACCACGGCTGGGACTTCGACTTCAGTCGGATCAGTGGCGCTTTTTGGTTGTGGGGGCTCTTCAGTGAAAGGATCTTCTTGAACTGAAGGTGTATGAATATGTTCCAAGAACACATTGCTGGGAATGGCCTCCCTCTTGGAACCTATCTTTGCCAGATCATCGACTGCTTGATTTTTCAGTCGGGGTATGTGATGGAGCTCTAACCCCTCGAACTTCTTCTCTAACTTTCTCACTGCATTACAGTAGCCAGTCATAGCTGGGCTTCTGACATCCCACTCCTTCATCACTTGATTAACCACTAAATCCGAGTCGCCATAAACCATGAGGCGACGGACGCCGAGGGAAATGGCCATACGCAACCCGTACAGAAGTGCTTCATATTCAGCTTCGTTGTTGGAGGAGTCAAAATGAATCTGGAGAACATGGCTGAGTTTGTCGCCTCGGGGGGATACCAATACCACCCTAGCACCGGAACCATTCAGCATCTTGGATCCATCGAAGAACATGGTCCAATGCTCTGAGTGAATCTGAGTCGGCAGTTGTTGTTCAATCTACTCGGCGAGGAAATCTGCTATTGCTCGGGACTTGATAGCTTTCTTTGCCTCAAACTTGATATCCAAGGGAAGGAGTTCAATCGCCCACTTTGCCACTCGACCAGTTGCATCTCTGTTGTTCAGGATCTCTGACAATGGTGTGTCGCTGACGACTGTAATGGAGTGATCAGAGAAGTAAGGTGCAACCTTCTTCGTGGTCATGTAAATACCATAAACAAGCTTCTGATAATGTGGATATCTTTGCTTGGATGGAGTCAGAACTTCAGAAACATAGTATACTGGGCGCTGAACTTTATAGGCTTTTCCTTCTTCTTCCCGCTCGACCGTGAGCACCGTACTGACAACTTGTCCTGTGACTGCAATATAAAGCAGTAAAGGCTCTTTGCTGATTGGGGCAGCAAGCACCGGCTGGGTGGAAAGCAGGGCTTTGAGTTCTGCAAACGATGCATCAGCTTCATCTGTCCACTCGAACTTGTCAGATTTCTTCATCAGTCGGTAAAGAGGCAGGGCCTTCTCACCGAGACGAGATATGAATCGACTCAAGGCGGCCATACAACCAGTAAGCTTCTGGACATCATGTACACATACAGGGCGCTTCATCCGGAGTATGGCACCAACTTTCTCTGGGTTTGTGTTGATCCCTCTTTCGGAAACAAGGAAACCGAGCAACTTTCCGCCAGGAACTCCGAATGTACACTTTCATAGATTTAGCTTGATATCATACCTTCTGAGGTTAGCAAAAGTTTCAGCAAGGTCAGCTAGCAGGTCAGAACCCTTTCGTGACTTGACCACAATGTCATCCATGTATGCTTCCACATTCCGACTGATTTGAGTGAGCAGACACTTCTGAATCATCCTCGTGAATGTGGCTCCAGCGTTCTTCAGGCCGAATGGCATGGTGACATAGCAGAAACATCCGAATGGAGTGATGAAAGCCGTTTTTATCTCATCAGGTCCATACAGTCGGATATGATGATACCCGGAATAGGCATCCAGAAAAGACAATCGCTCACACCCCGCAATCGAGTCGACAATTTGATCGATGCGGGGGAGAGGAAAATGATCTTTCGGGCAGGCCCGATTGATATGCTTGAAGTCAATGCACATGCGAAGTGAATCGTCCTTCTTAGGGACCATGACAACATTGGCGAGCCACTCAGAGTGGTGAATCTCTCGGATGAACTCAGCTGCCAGGAGCCGAGCCACTTCCTCACCAATTGCTTTCCTCTTCTGTACGGCTGTCAGAACCCCGATTCTAAGTCACACCGATCTAGCCTGTAACACCTCATATCACATTGCGGCCTCATGCACGGTACTCCCACGGGTGTCGCCTTACCATGGCCCGGGACCGTTTGCGCCTTTTGGCTCACGTATATGACAATGTCGCTAGCATCCATATGACAGAGAACCCGGGCCGACATGGCTAGTCGTGAAACCAAAGCGGCACTAGCGTATGGGAACAGGCATACATGAATCAACATCGAACGTGTCGGTCAGCAGCGTGTGAATCCAGGCTGTAGCACTGGGCTAACAGGACTCCGGGAACCCGGGCTGTAGCAGGCTAGGCAGGACTCTGGATGTCACCGCGTGACATTTCCCCGAAGGGACAGACACAGGAACGATGTGAGACACATGTCGGCCAGTCAAGTGTCCAGAGCAGTAGTGCTGGGCTAGCAGGACTCCGGTGAACCGGGCTGTAGCGGACTACTATGGCTCAAGGAGGCACTAGACTACATTTCCCCATAAGAGAGGCTGCCAAGGATAAACAACTAGATTGTCGGATCCCACACATACCAAGCATTTCAATCATACACACAATATGCTCGATATGTGTAAATACAACATGGCATCACAACAAAACTCTACAACTCAAAGTACTTTGTTTAAAGGGCTCCGGAGAGCCTTACATAACATGTTCATACAGATAGGGGTCACATGACCCGACACTCAAGTCATACAATCATACAAACACATGCGGAAGCAACTTGTCTGGGTACAGACACTAGAAAGAAAGAAGGCTTGACGAAGCCTGTCTATCTACGTAGGCCCTTCACAAGCCTAGATCACCACCTGGGTGGCAAGTCACTCGTCGTCGTCGAGTTCTACATAGAACCCATCGGAAGGGGTGGTGTTGTCGTCTGAAAACAGTAATTGAAGCAACATGAGTACAAAGGTACTCAGCAAGTCTTACAACAGATCCTACTATACATGCACATTCTCAAGAAGGTAGTGGAGTTATTGCAGCAAGCCAGCTTTGACTCTTGGCTAAGCTATCCTACGAGACACCACTTGTAAAATATTTTTCGCACACGATTCCACTAATCACCAACTCAATACTCCACCGTGGATCCTCCCTCGTCATCCCACGAGAGAGCCATCCGCGGTACTCACACTTATCTTGAGGCTTTTAGTAGTATCCATTTACTTGTCTATGAACTGCATAAGCGACCAAGTAGTCCTTTACCGCGGACGCGGCTATTCGAATAGTTTTATACCCTGCAGGGGTGTACTTCGTCACACACGCTCTCACCACTTACCGTCGCTACATGACATGTACTCGGCAACCTTCAAGCGGAAGCCCAACGTGGGTGTCGGCCACAGCCTACCTAAACACTCAAGTCTCTAGTCCAGGTTTATCGCCTATTCAGGTTCCATCCGCAGGGAGTCAGGCCGAGGTTTCCACATACGGCCCCAAACGATGTGTGTAGGGTTCCCGGACACCAAACGGGCGACTCGGTACACCGTGCCACGAGCCTACCGCATCACAGCCCACCCCTTGGTCAGCGCTGTCCACGGCCTCCAGCTTACTACAAACACCAGAAACTACGTGCAACTCCTGGAAAGAGGACAAGGGTGATTAAGAAGCCGAGGGGGTCCATTGGTTTCGGGCCCAATGCGTGGTAGTAGCTGAATCTTAAATAACGCATACAGATCTCAGTTCTTAGGGACAGTCTCAATGAAACAACCCACCATGTACTCCTACATGGCCTCTCATCGATACCTTTACCAAAACGTGTTCAACACCTCACTCTCATTACCGACACACGCTTTCACTCTAGTTCATCACCCTGATGAGCCAGACCTGACACGACTCTAAGCGTAGCAAGCATAGCATTGTAGGAACACAACATGGCTCAATCAACTCCTACACATGCTAGTGGGTTTCATCTAGTAACTGTGGCAATGACAGGTCATGCAAAGGAAAGTGGGTTCAACTACCGCAACACACAGCAGTTTGAATCGCGTTGTCTTAATGCAGTAAATGAGAGCAGAAGCGAGAAGATGGGTTTGTATCGAAATGATCAATGGGTTGCTTGCCTGACGGATTGGTGGTGGGATACTGCCCTTCAGTTGGATACTCGTGAATATCCTCGGAGGCAGGACCTACCACGATGAACACAACGAAGCACAATCAACATCAAGCAAAGTGCAACAATATGATGCATGCATGAGACATGGCAAAATGGATGTATTGGGCTAATGCAACTAAGACCAGATGGGTTTGGACTATTTTGAATGAAAGATTCAAATTCCAAGTTCATATGTGGCCCTTATTAGTGCTTTATCTTGTTCTGCATTAAACAGTAGGTTAATTTGCTTAAACATGCATGAAACCAGTACAGATGGATAGAATGGATTTTTCTGATCATTTTTCAAATATAAATCTTTTCATTCTGAGCTATAGATTATTTTCTATGATTTTTTGAAGTTTGTGATATTTTCTGGAATTTCCTGTATAAAAATAATTCCAGTAATTAAATTGTTTATTACGTCAGCAGTGTGTCATGATGACGTCAGCGGTCAACGGGGTCGTCCAGGTCAAACCTGACGTGTGGGTCCCCTGTGTCAGTGTCACTGTTAGATAATTAAACTAATTAGAATTAACTTAAATCTAACCCAGGTTAATTAGCAGGCGGGCCCCACTTGTCATTGACCCAGGGGAGGTCAACCCCTGGTCAACTGGGCGGAAGCGCCGGCGTCTAGCCGCCGGCGAGGCCAGACGCGGCGGTGGGGTGCGGGATCCATGCTCCGGCGACCAAATGGGCGGCAGAGAGCATCTACACGCAGCTGGGAACGAGCCGCATCGATTGGTGGTGGTGGTGGAGCTCGGGGTCGCCGGAATCGACGCCGGCGACGAGCTGTGCGGCTGCCGGGGTACGGGTGTAGTCGAACCCGTCGCTAGAGAGCACGGCGAGGGGCGTGCGATGGTGCTACGGGCTCCTGGCGATGCAGTGAAGCTAACGGCCATGGTGGTGCGACCGTTGGATGGCCGGAGCCTCGTCGGCGACGAGCTCGGCGGCGACGCGTGCGGGTGAGCTACGTGCAGTTTCTACGAAGCTCGAGAGGGAGAATGGAGAGGATAGGGAGGTGGCCAGGCTCACGGTGGTTGCGACGGAGCGGACGGCGAGGTCGGGGGCGAACTGCTGCGGTGGTGACGGCGGAGGGGATCTCCGGCGGTGGGCGGTGAAGGCGAGGTCGGAGCAGTGGCTTCGGGGCAAGCGAGCGCTCGGGGCCCGACTTGCTCGAAAGAGAAGGCGACGGCGGAGCTGCTGGACACGGTGGGGCGGCGCGAGAACGACGCTGGGCGCGGCTACGTCGGCGGGACGACGGCGGCTGCTTCGGCCATGGCGAGAGAGAGCGAGGGAGAGGCGATGGGGCGAATGGAGGTGTCCAGGGGCTCGGGGGCGCGACGTGGAGGTCGTCCAGCTCGTCCACGGGCGAGGCGGCAAGCAGGTGGCGCCGTGGCGAGCTCGCGTACGCCGGCGTCACCTCTGTGCCTGCTCTGGCGGGAGCAAGCAGCTGACTGGCCATGGGCCAGCACAGTGCTGGGCCGCCAGGTGGGCTGCCAGGTAAATTTCTTCTCTGCTTTCTGTTTTCCTTTTTATTTGTTTCTGTTTTGTGTTTTGAAATAGTAGAAATACTATTCCATTTAGGAAAATCCTGAAAATATTCAGAGGCACAATTGAAAATATTCTCAACAGCCTAAAAATACCTTCAAGATTATTTGGGCATTTTAAAATATTTATAGGATTTAAATTGCCCAAATGCAAATACTTATGGCTTGGTGCAAAAATCCAGAATGGCCTCCAAAAATATGAAACCATTTTTCGCAGAGGTTTTAGCTAGGACCAAAGATGGTGAACATTTATGGAGGGCATTTCAGGTTCATTGAAAAGGATTTTAGTAAACCCTAGTTGTGTTCAGCGGGGTGCTGGGGGTTTCTGGTATCCCCATTTCAAGTTTCTGTGAAAAGTAGACATGATGCAACACTCTAATGCATGAACTAGCTAGGATGTGACAACGGCGGACCGTCGAAGATGTTCCTTGACTGGTTTTACCTTCGGGTCGACTCGCAAACGATGCTCAGCCAGTCCCCTGGGTACACCCGGCATGTCAGAAGGTTTCCATGCAAAGATGTCCCAGTTCTCACGGAGGAACTGGATGAGCGCTTCTTTCTATTTACTGTCGAGTGATGTTGAGATATGAGTGGGAGCAGCATTAGGGTCCGTCGGATGAATATGAATCGGCTTGGTTTCACCGGACGACTGAAATGCAGAATCTGTGGCAGGCTTCTTGGAGCACAACAAATCACTCGGATCTGCGTTCTTCCGGTATTCTTGCATTTCGACTGCTGCCATTTGCGCATCGGCGATTTTTGAACCCTTCTGGAAGCACTCTTCTGCCTTCTGCCGATTGCCAGTGATAGTGATCACTCCTCTAGGACCAGGCATTTTCAACTTGAGGTACACGTAACATGGTCAAGCCATGAAACGTGCATAGGCAGGGCTACCCAGAATGACATGATAAGCACTCTGGAAATCCACTACTTCAAATGTCAACTTTTCTTTGCGGTAATTCTTGGAATCACCGAAAACCACATCAAGGGCGATCTGGCCGAGTGATTCAGCCTTCTTGCCAGGTATGACGCCATGCAAACTCATATTGCTTTCACTGAGCTTGGACATCGGAATGCCCATTCCCTTCAATGTCTTCGCATACATGATATTTAGGCCACTACCACCATCCATCAGCACTTTAGTCAGTCGAGTGCCTTCAACAACTGGGTCGACCACCAGCGCCTGCCTCCCAGGGGTGGCTATACGTGCTGGGTGGTCAGACTGGTCGAATGTGATGGCAGTCTGGGACCACTTCAGATAACTTGGTGTTGCCGGAGCAACCATGTTCACCTATCGGTTTATAACTTTCAGTCGACTTTTGCTTTCAACATCAGCAAAAATCATCAGAGTGGAATTGACATTGGGAAAACCATCATCTTCTTCTTCCTTATCCTCACCCTTGTCCAACTCCTTTTCCTTCTCCTTGGGCTGTTTCTCCCGGAATTGCTGGATCAGGAGCCGACACTGTCGAGTGGTATGTTTAGGGTAAATCAGGTTACCCTCTTCATCTTTCTTGATGTGAATGTGACGGGGTAAATCCAACACATCATTTCCATCTTGATCTTTCACTTTCTTGGGGTTCCAGGGTCCTTTGGGCTTCCCCTTGAACTTTCCTTGAGCCACCACTAAAGCTTCACCAGAAGCAGCTGGTTCAGCCTTGCGCTTCTGCTTCCGATTGGAATTCCCTCCTCCGGTTTCCTGGGCGACTGTTTTATGTTTGCCGCTCCGGAGTCGGTCTTCCTCTTCACCATTAGCATACTTGGTGGCGATCTCCATCATCCGGGACAAAGACATATCTCCTGTCTGACCGAATTTCAGATTCAACTCTCGATACTTAACACCCTCCTTGAAGGCACAAACTGCTTGGTGATCTGACACATTCTCCACTGTATGATGCAATGTGATCCATCTCTGGATGTAATCTCTCAAGGTCTCATTCGGTTTCTGCACGCAGGACTGCAATTCTGTTAACCCTGCCGGTTGTTTGCAAGTACCCTCAAAGGTTCTGACAAACACTCGGGCGAGTTCTTCCCAACTGTATATGCTGCCAGGTGCTAACTGATTCAACCATGCTCTGGCTGGGCCTTCCAACATAAGAGGAAGGTGTTTCATGGCCACTTCATCATTGCCGCCACCGATCTGCACAGCCACTCGGTAGTCCTCAAGCCAAGTGTCAGGCTTGGAATCACCAGTGAACTTGCTGATTCCAGTCGCCAACCTGAAGTTGGGAGGAATCACCGCAGCCCTGATAGCTCTGCTAAAGCACTCTGGCCCTGAAACATGTACTCTGCTGCTAGTCGAGTGATCTCTGTCATGACCCTCTCTATGTGCTCTGTTTCTGTCGACCAGACCTTGAACAAGGATAGATCTCGCGTCAAAGCCTGGCTCCCTGGGGTCGACTGGAATTCTTCGCCCGACACTGTGAGGGCGTTTGTCATCGTGCTGCCGAGGCACATATGACCCACTCCTCGGGGGAGGTGTGGGCACTCGATGACGGTCATCGTGATCGAGTCGGCGATCATATTGCTCACGGTTTCTATACTGATCTCGCCGGTCTCCACGTCCCTCACGCCGCGGGGGCGATCTTGGGCTGTGAGCCGACTGAACTGTGTCTGCCACCACAGACCTGCTATGAATTCTATTCCATGACTGTGATACTGTTGTGTTCTGCTCTCCTGCAGCCCGGAGTAAAGCCCGGATCTGCATCAAACCTCTGCCAGCTTCCGACTGGGAAGGCTGAATCGACTCTGCTATTCGGGCTGCAGTTGTGAGATTTTGAATCGGAGTTCGGTATACCTGAGTTGGAGGCGGAAAAAGTTGTCGTCGACTGGACTCAGGAATCCGCTGCCGAGTACGCTCGACGAGTGCGTGCTGGAGGTTCTCCAGTCGAGTGCGCTCAGCCAAGTTGGCCAGGCGCGCCTTCTCCAAGGCCCGGGCCTCGGGGGTTTCTCCAACGATAGGAGTGTGAAGTGCATCCATGTTACGGCGGCGAAGCTCTTCCCTCTGCTGCGAATAGAGGGGCTCGGGGCGGTACTCCTCGTGGACGCGCGACGGATCGCCGCCGCCATCGCCACCGTCGTCGGGGGGAAGCCATGAGGACTACGCGGTCCATTGACCATCAGGACTTCCGCCGCGGGGTCACTGCCGTCGCACTCAGATGCAGTCTCGATGGAGCCAGTCGACAGGTCGAACAGGCCGTAGAGAGTTTCGTCGGGCTCGATTGCCGCGACTTGCGGGGTGGCCGATTGGCGGGCCACCGCATGCCTCACCCACCGCTGGAGCCGCGACCGACCGGAACGCTTGCGCCGGCGAACAGCGGGGAGCGAGGACGCCACAGGAGCCGACCGATACTGAGTCGACGGTTGCCGAAGAAGGACGCCGCGGACGCACACGCGAAAAGTGCGTTGCCCCGCGGACGGGGAGCGCCTCGACGTCGAGTGGAGCCTCTTGGAGCCAAGCGGAGTCGTCGGCGACGAACACGAGCGCGCCGAGACGAATCTCGTGGCCCTCGGCGAATCCTCCACCAGAAACCATGATGATGGGGCTCGGAAAAATCGAAACTTCTCCAACAAGTCGCTAAGACACCTGCCCCACGGTGGGCGCCAACTGTCGTGGATCTAAGACTGACAGTAGAATGGGGGGTAGGTATGAGGAGGCAAGATCCTAGCTATGGCGAAGTTGTACACGCGAGTTTTACGAGTTCAGGCCCTTCGCGGAGGAAGTAACAACCCTACGTCTCGGAGCCCGGAGGCAGTCGACTAGATTATGCGCGTGTGAGATACAGGGGGTGCGAACCCTTGTCCTAGAGGGGGCAGGTGGCTTATATAGAGTGCGTCAGGACCCCAGCTCCCCTCTGTTACACAGGGTTCAATGTTCATAAAGAGTAAGCGTTACAGGTAACGTCCGCAATAAAGTGTTATAAATGGTAATTAAGTCTATGAGTAAACGCCCGACCGTTGCTGCGTAGAGTGACTTTAGATCTTCTGTATGTCGAGTGGTTTCTGTGACGGTCGAGTGACATTGATTCCTCCGAGTGGAATGTCTCTGGTCGAGTGGATGATGGTACCCTTCGAATGCTTTTGTCTTTAGGGCGATGCCCTTAGGGAGGGTGTCTAGGTCAGGCCTATGACCCTACCCTAGGTACATGGCTTCATCAGATGGTAGATAAGGTTTTCTCCTTCGACGTCTTAGTCATGTGGGGCTGCTAGATCTGGAGTTTGATGGCGTGTCCGGGGAGTTGCCCCGGTCTGATTCGTTCAACGGTAATGGTTTCGCCTTTGGCGAACCACCTTGGAGGTCCGAAAGCTTCATGTCAGCGATGGAGCCACGTTGCGCTCGGGTGTGAAGGTGATCCGTCATTTTTTCTTTTGGTGGCTGTTGTGGTGGTGCCAGAGGCATATGACGGGCGTCGGTGTCAAGCTCATAGGTTTCTTCTTTAGTCTTGTTTGTAATTTTATTTCTTGGTTGTTGTTCCTTTGTGCAAAGGCTAGCGTTCTGCTATTTGTTCAGATTTGCCAGGTTGATATGTGCGTGACTTGTATTGTGAGCATATAAATGAGACACGTATTACCTTAAAAAATATGTTGTCAATATATGTTGAACATTTTTTGATACACAATGAACCTTTAAATACTATACCGTGAATTTTTTTAATATATAGTGAAAATTTTGTTAAACTATGAAGAACATTTTTGTAATGTACATGAATTTTTTGTGTAGTTTCACCGTTTGAACGGATATTTGTTCTTGAAATTTGTGAAGTTTTGAAAAAGCAAAAAGAAAAAGAAAAAGAAAGAAAAAACAAAAGACAGATAAAGCTACTTAATTAATACCCTATTTCAAAAAATAGAATCCAGCCTTCCTAGTATTGGGTCTTCAGGCAGCAAATAGAACCCAGCCACTTCGAGCAGGAAAATGTTTCTGGTAGCGAGAACCGGGTGCCCCTGTATCTCACCTTCGGCGAGTCTGCCTTTTGACTCGCTGAAGGGGCGAGCGAGATGGGCTGGCCCACTAGCCCGGCTTTCTGTTTCCGTTATTTGCTTTATTTTTTGCTCATACTTATATGCAAAGAGTAAATTGGTATGAATTATAACATATCAAAGCTTTTAATAGAGGGAAATCACCTCCGACGTGAATAGTTTATTTTTTGCGAGTGACGCTAAAAGAATTAGAATCAGGGGCATGTCTAACGGGCAGCTGTGTTTCCGCTGTTTGCCCACTAGCGCTTCCGGACGGCCCACCTTTTTAGGAAATTTCCTGTCTTCTTCTCCCCGATTAGGAAATCCCATAGCGCGCTATTTCTTTGCGGTTTCTATGGCCTTCCTTTTCATCTGACCGGCTAGTCTGCTGGTCCCACGTACATGCATGTGTATCTAGCATCATGCACTCATCATTAGTTGGCATTTACTCTATCACGTGGTCTTCCTCATGGCTGTTATTTATTTTTGAGTTCAACTTCTTTTAAAAAGACATAACTTTTGAATGAAACATCAAAATTAAGATCTGCTTTCACCGTTGGAACCTCGCATCGTGCTCTTTAAAACTAGATCCCACATGAGTATGTTTTGGCGATTTTTTTGTGTGCAATTTTTGTCTCCATTTTGTGCAACTGACTATCCGTTCATGTGCAACTACCTGACAGCGATGTGCAACTTTTCTCGTGCACCGTAAATATGCACTTTTCCTCTATGAGACCTCCGCCCCCAAACTACCTCCTTGCCGCGCCAACTGAGCAGTGCAGAGAAGTGCACATTGTCGCGCCAACTGAGCATATGTGTGCCAACGGTCCTGCCAACTAAACATCAACGTGTGTGCAACTAGACTACATTGTTGCGCCAACTGAGCATATATGTGTGCCAATAGTCCTGCCAACTAAATATTAATTACATTGCCGCGCCAACTGAGCATATATGTGTGTAACTAGTCCTGCCAACTAAATATCAATGTGTGTGCATTTAGATTACATTGTCGCGCCAACTGAGCATATATGTGTGCCAATAGTCCTGCCAACTAAATATCAATGTGTGTGCAACCAGACTACGTTGCCGCGCCAACTGAGCATATATGTGTGTAACTAGTCCTGCCAACTAAATATCAATGTGTGTGCATCTAGATTACATTGTCGCGTCAACTGCGCATATGTGTGTGCAACTAGTGTTCTGCCAACTAATCATCAATGTGTGTGCAACTAGACTAGATTACAAGCCAACTGAGCATATGTGTGTGCAACTAGTCGTCCTGCCAACTAAATATCAATATGTGTGCAACTAGACTACATTACAAGCCAACTAAATATCAATGTATGTGCAACTAGACTACATTATAAGCCATGACAATTCACATGCAACTATGCGGACTAGATTGTGCAACTCTGTGGCCATGCATGTGTCATAGGACTACTATATGTGCAACTACAACTATTGTGGATGCCAACAAAAAATACTCGCATTTTCGAGCAGCTACACACCATGAACCCTGAAGGGAAGAGGAGAAGAAAGTTGAAACTTGTGCATTAATGCCGAAATTTGGTCACTTGTGGATCCAAAGAACAGAAGCGAGAAGCACCACCACCACACAAGCAAGAGGCTGCATCTAGCCGTCGCTCAAACTGCCACACATGCATGTACCAGCTCGTAACAAGAGAAGCCGCAGCAGTACGAGATCACAGCCACCTCGTTTCAGTCGCGGCGTCGCACCCGCACCCACAAGAAGCACCTAGAGCACCACACTCCTGGACTCTGCCGCGGCCCTGCTCCGGCAGCTCGTCGCAGCTGCCGGACCGCCGGTCCCGGACCCCGCCGGCGCCTTCTTCCCTTACAATCACTGCCCCGGAGATGTAGCATGTGTGGCGCCTTCTTCCCTTAAACTGCATCAAACAATAAGCCATGGACTCAGCTAAGGACATGGCACATCTCTCTAATCCGTTCTTTTCTCCACGCAATGTTTAGGGTGACTAACATAGATGTACTTGGACAAGCGGGCATCTGATTGCCAAAAAGATGAAGCCTTAGCAAGAAAGCAATTGACTACCGTGGTCAAAATCACAACCGGCATCAGGTCAGAAAATACACTGCCGGATGTGCACTTGGTTGAGAGCACCCGACAAGATAGCACCTGGACCACGCGCGCGACCGATCGGGACGGGATCGTGCGGTTCTCAGCCGGCCGCTCGGGACGACGAAAAAGTGCGCGTGCATTAAGAAGGATTTAGGTAGAATCAGTTGCTTTTGTGGAACCACCTGCAGGTAGAAGCATTCGAGGCAGTCTCAACCACATCCTATGTTCTGAGTATCGGCAACACATGCTTTGCAGCGGAATGGAGAACCGCTACAGGCCCACGTACTAAAACCGCTTTCAGTTACCGTTTATGTAGAAGTGTACATGGCTTTCTATTTTTGATTTTTGCTTGTTCTGGACCTTGTTAATCGTGGCGATAATTAATGGATGGTTGTGTGCCGAGGGTCTTTCCCTGTTTTTGAAGAGAAACTGTGTATATTTTTGTATTAAAGAAATCCAAATAAATCAAAGAAAATGTACAGAAGGTTAAGTTTTTTTTTGCGGGAGTAAAGAAGGTTAACTTAGTAACAAAGTTGGAATTTTAACTTTTTTAAAAACACATTACAATTGAAGTCGCTCGGGAGCGGCTACCTGTCAATCGACTGACCCCAGAATTGGGTCAGTCGAATGGCAAAAACATGCAACAGCTAATTCAGAAATAAGATTTGACTGACCCAAAATTGTGGTCAGTCGAAAAGCCCAGAAAATGTTCTGCTTCTGTTTCTGATGACTTGTGGCCAGAGTTTGTGGTTTCTGGTCATAGCCCACCTGAACCCGCTAAGAAGCTAACCCACTAAACAACATCCACCTAACGCACACAGCTCTACTAGGTCTTCTTCCTCCCCCTTTCTTCGCGTAGGTCTAGCCACACGGCTGAGCCGCCGCCATGGAAGGCTAAATAAAGCTGATCTGATCTGATCTTTTCTAAGTGCTCTGTTGATTTTCTGCTAGCATTTCTTCTTGCCAAAACCCTTCTCCTCTAGACGCCCAGACATCCCAAGCAGATGATCTGATTTCTTGTCAGTTCTTTCTAGATCTCCTCCTTGCATTTCATCCTGTCAAAACCATTCTAGGCGTCTATCAAAACCATTTGTCCAGACGCCCAGAGATCCCAAGCTGATGATCTGATCTGCTGATACCTCTAGATCTGCTAACTCAGTTCTCTGAATTTTGTAGATGTTGCGCTTCCATTTCTTCATGCCAGGACGCCTAGAGATCCCAAGTTGAAGAACCAGAAAAAATGGATAAGCTCTCATATCCTTCTAACATCTCAGATCTGTCAAGCAACAAAGCAAAACACAACAGAGGCAAACCTGGAGTTCAATCTCGAATTTCTAAGGTAGAACTAAATAATCCCCCCACCATTTCTTTGTTCAGGCATCATATCACCTTCATGAAAAGGATAAAAAAAATGGTCATCAGGAAATAGACACCAAAAAAATTAATGAATAAGTTGGTGTGTTGTCATGATTTCTAATCTATTAGTATGGAAGTTGCACAGTCAGAGAACTGAAGTTGCTTGTCGTGAATAATATAACTGTTTGTGTGTTCATCGGTCAATATGTTTCAAGTTCTTGCAGCAAAGGTTCACTTAGGTATGCAGTTTCAATTATGCCAAATCATGCTACACAGACTTCTGCAGCAAGTTTTATTTTGTTAAGTTTATCCAGAACATCCCCACATACAAAAATGGATGCACAAAAAAAGATTAGATGATGAATGATGTCCATGTGCTCATTAATCTGTGTTTTCAAGAATGCCTGATAGCGTACAGTAAATATGTAGTCTAAAATAGTTGCATACTTGCCCTCTACTTGCATCTGAACATATGAAATTCATATTGTACAGTTAAAAACAAAAAAGACCGACCTGAATTAAAAGCATGAAAGTGTTTCATATTCAATGAAATAGATTCTCAGAAAAATACACTTCTTCTTGTTGATTTTGAGGTGCAACTACCACAATTGAGTTCATTGTGCAAAAAGTGCAAAACTGAGTTTCCATTTGCAGGTAAACATACTGGGACAAGATGCTTATTACCACCAAGAATGTTGTTATAGTGCAGAAATACAAAAAGACAACACGGTTAGCAACTATTTTCTGAACCTAAAAATGTTTGTTTGCATGCTAACAGTTTATGAGTGATTGTTAATACAAAAAATTACTCGTATGAATTTTTCAGGTGCTCAAAAATTCGAAGCAACATTGTCAACAAGTACAATCAGATAGAAAATCAACTGATGTAACTGTGTTTTTTCTCTTTTATTTGACCATGTAAAAAAAGCGATAAGATGAACTTACATGTTTCTGTTTCCTTCTGTAGAACCCAGTAGTTCCGCACAACTATGGAGTACATCAAGACCAACTGTATGCTGCACAAAACAAAGAACTTAGAAAGCAGGTGAATGATAAACAGTAATGCATAGACCTCAAGAACAGCAAAATGAAAATTAAACACACTTTTGCGAAGGGATCTGATGAGAAAATTATGAATTGCAGGAATTAAATGAAGTTCAGGTTGGAAATCAAAGTTGCGAAATGATGAATGAACTGCTTGCACCAGAAGGATTTCCGCAGTCGTACATGCAACTCATGAAACAAATGACTCTCATGAGTCATCTCCAAAGTGACAACATGACTATCCCTATAACAAGTTTCACTTCGCTCTTGACAACAAGCATGGATGATCAGGTATGTCTCCTTAAAAAATGAAATCTCAAATTTAAAATTTTCCATGGAGTTGTAATGTTAGAGAATCTCTATATGACAAAATCTTATATTGCAGGTTCACAATGAAACAACAGATCCAATATCAAGCAGCTATCAAAATGAAGAAGCAGATGAAGGTGCACCTAATGATGATAATTCTGAAAGCAACAGTGAAGATTACCTCGCCTGCAGTAGTGATGAGAATGAAACTGATGCAGAGGAAGATTACCTGGAGCAAAACACAGTGATTTGTGAGCAGTTGTCTATAGATCATGAGTATTCAGAGTTGCAACAATTAGAGCAGAGTTGGCACAACTCTGTTTCAGATGATGTGCAAGAAATGTTGATTAATCACGAAGAACAGATAGCAAAAATGAATGAGCCAGAATTGCAAGGTCCTGATTATGCAAAAACTACTGATACAGATGGCACAAGTGGGAGTGACGATTCAGAGTTTGAAACAGAGCAACAATAATATGAAGAAGCACATATGAACAACTCTAATCTTGACAGAACTGATGAGTTGCTAGATTCATACCAACAAGATGAAAGCATGCATGAATCAGGCGACCAAGACATTGAGCACCGACAGGATGAGGCCAAGAATAAATCAAACAAAGATAAGAAAAAAAATTCAAGAAGATATTGAATTTTTTCTTGAGAATGAGGTCATAGAGAAAGCATTGAAACTGAGCCAAGAAGATGAATAGAATCACATGCCAACACTAAACATGTCATTTGAAAGTGATGCTGATGCACACCGATTCTACAATGAATACGCAACTATTGTAGGGTTTTCTATACAGAAAGCTGCAAACTATCACTGCCAAAAGAAATATGCTCACAATAACAAAGTGACAAGATTTACTTTGAAGTGCAACAGGTCTGGTAAACCTAGAAACAGGACAAAGTCGACAGCAGCAGGAGCAAAAAGGAGAAAGTACAAAGGTGATAAAAATGCACCCACCATCCTTGAGAATACGACAGACAGGAGAAGGAATTACACAATCAAAACAGGGTGTCAAGCTCAAATGGTTGTTACCTAGAAATTTGAACTTGAGCAATGGGTCGTCACAAGGCTGATCATTCAGCACAATCATGAACTCCATCCGCCAGGCGAACTCAGGTTCCTGAAATCACACAAGTATATAACTGAGCAAGAGAAAGACTTGATCAGGACTTGCAAAAGAGTAAATATACCAACTAGAAAGATAATGGCAATCATGTCATTCTTCCGAGGAAGAGGTCTATCTTCATTGCCTTACACCCCAAAACAGATTAGGAACATGGGTACAAAAATGAGAAGAGAAAATGGTCTGAATGATATGATGCAAGTAGTATCATTTTTTGAACAGAAAAAGTCAGAAGATCCACTATTCTTCTAGTCATTCAAAACGGAACCAAAAAAGAATGTGGTGCATATATTTTGGGCAGATGGGAGTGGAATAAGGAACTATCAGCAGTATGGCGATCTTCTCAGTTTTGACACAACCTACAAGACCAGCAAATACAATCTGAAATTTGCTCCATTTGTGGGAGTAAATGGGCATGGAGACAACTGCCTTTTTGCATGTGGTTTCATTCAAGATGAGAAGAAAGAAACATTCGAGTGGCTCTTTAAGACATTTCTGAAATGCATGGGAGGGAAAGATCCCAATTCTGTCATAACGGATTAAGACGCAACTATGAAGAAAGCAGTACCTAAATGCTTTCCAAATTGCAAGCATCTGAACTGTTTGTTCCACATTCTCACGAAAGCTCAAAACAAAGCTAGGAGGACATTTGGAAAGAACCAACACTTGAATGCTCATTTCATGACATAATCCTAAACTCCCAGACAGTGCAAGAATTTGAGGAATTATGGCCACAAATGATTCAACAGCACAATGTTGAGCATATCAAGTACTTTGCAATTATGTGGAAAAATAGGAAGAGATTCGTACCTGTCTACTTCAAGAATCACTTTTATCCGTTCATCCAGACAACAGCCAGAAGCGAAGGCACCAATGATGTATTCAAAGCAAATGTAGGTTCAACTCAAAGTGTGATTGCTTTCGTGACAAAGTTTGATAGAATATCACAAAGCATTGAAGAAAAAAGAAAAGAAAATTATTCTATCACAAGAAGAACTTCTCCAACAATGTGGAGTGACTGGGCATTAGAAAAGCAGGCAGGAAGACTATATAACAAAGGCATTTTTTACAAATTTCAGCAAGAGTTGATGAATTCAACTAAGTTTCACATGGTTGAAGTTGAAAGAAACAAACAATATGAGGTGTTCAAATCACCAACGCAAGCGCTATTTGACTATAACCCCAGAACTTTCATAGTCATGGTGGACATAGACTCTAAAACTTTCACATGCATATGTGGTAAGTTTGAAAAAGACGGCATACTATGCTGTCATGCACTCAAAGTGATCCAAGCATTGAACATTGATGAGATAGCAGAGAAGTATTTCATTGATAGATGGAGACCTGAAGAGAAGAAATCAGAACAAGTCAGTGAACAAGAGACAAACCTTGAAGATTTGGATGTTCAAATGGCTTTCTTCTCATTCTCTAGAAGGCTCACTGAGTTAGCTTCTGAAGCATCAAAAAATCCTGAAAGGAGGAAAGTTATGCGTGAGCAGATAACCAGTTTGGAGAAATTAATTATGGGCATACCTTGCATACCAAAAGGCGAGGAACCAAAGAGTTGTTCGTCAGAAGTAGCATCAGACACTGCATTAGCTTTGAGTTTGGGTAGCAATTCTGAAAACACACTAAAGGATCCGGTATACACAAAACCAAAAGGGAGAATGAAGAAAACAGGAAGGCAAAAGAGCATAGTTGAGGAAATTATAGCCAAACCAAAAATGACTTGCTCTGGGTGTGGCAAACAAGGTCATAGGATAACTGGATGTAAGCCAACAGAAGAGAATGCAATGCAGAAAATTAACAAGAGAGGTACAGCTTTTCTTCGTAATTTTAGAGTTCAAACCCAGACAAAAGTATAGAAATTCTAAAAAATGTTTCTCATATGTTATATTGATTCATAAATTACAGCTAGAAAGGAAAGCATTGCATTAAATTCAGATGATGAGAAGGCAAAGACTGCAAAGAAGACTAAATGCATTGGTTCGTCAACATTATTTACATAAAAAGTTTTGTAGTAAAAATTCCTAAATATACAAATGGTCTAATTTGAAGTTGTTTTCTTCTTCTACAAAATCAGAAAGAAAAGAAGGCAATGCGAAGTCCAAGAAGAAGGCATTGTAAAGAAGTTTGGAATTGAAGCCCTATAAGATTGAAGAGCTAGCTCAATAGATAAATGAAAGCAAGCTTACACAGATGAAAAAATGTGTGCTGAAAATGACAATTTGTTTGGTGTCAATGTGTATGCAATGATGCTTGATGTAATTTATGAATTGCAAGATGAGTTGCTCCAGAGTTTACAATTTATGCCATTTAAGAAATAGTAGGTTGCTACGTATCATTTTCCAAACTTGTGCAAATCAAAAACAACATAAAATTTGCAAAAAAAAATTCAAGCAAAAAATCAACAGCTCATATTAAAAACATTGATAATAGAGTAGTGATATCATAACTTCCACATGAAGTTGAAACGCCTAAATTTAGCAACTAAGTTTTTACTACAGATAATCACAAAGCAAAGAACTACACACAACTAAACTTGAAGCAGATAGACTAAGCAACATCCGAATACTAGCGGTTGGGGTCTAAAAAGCAACTACATCCATTGTCATAAACATCTACTGTGATCTACTAGCTGCTGGATTGACTTTTGTTGAAAGGCTTCATGCAGCAGACATGCTTGCACCAGCTCCACCTCCATCATGACCATCACCTCCAAATCCAGCAGCAAAATTGCCACCAGAGTAGCTGAAATCAAGCTTGGGGTCAGCACCTCCATCTCCTCCATCATCTTCATTGTCATCATCCTCACCTTTGGGTCCAGCTGCAATGATGATATTCCTCTGAAAGTAGCCATCCCAATCAGGAACACACTGCTCAATTCTGGTCACTCGACGAACAGACATCAGCGCTTCTAGACCACAACGAATGTCGTTACCAGCAACAAGAAGGACATCAAAAGGATCCTCAAAAGCAACTAGGACTGCATCCTTGACATAATGGTCTACAACTGTAAACTTCCTATGCCCAACGCAGTCAAACATAGCATGTCCAACACAAAATGCAGTTGAGTGAGTGTTGCTGGTTACTACGCAGTAGACAACTCTATCAGTATCCCCAAAAGGTATTTTGAGCTGAGCCCTGGTGACAGCTGAAATCTTCATTGTTTTACGGCTGAAGTCCTTTTGTATCAAAAATGGAGAAAAAAAGAATTTAAAACTTAAATTTCATATGTTTAATACAGAAAGGATTGCCAAAAAGCATGACTTCAAGATAAAACTCAGAGTTGCATAGTCTCTAGGAATTCATTTAACAAAAAACTCCTAATTTCGTAGTTTCTACGATATCACACATCATTTTTGTTTTAGTGTGAACAAAAAATATTAATGGTCGAATTTTGTAACCACAAAGACTAAGTGGCAACATTTGCAATTCAAAATTATTTTCTGTTACCATGATTTGCAATATAAAACAAAATAACAAACTAAGTAAATAAAGAAAAAGGTATATCATATTGCAGAGCACATTGTAAAAACATGTAACTAAATTAAATTCTCAAGCACGTCAGAAGTATGCGTAACTAAAATATATTCAAGCACTCACATAATGGGTATCATTTAAGCAAATCGAAATACTATGATCCTAATTTTGTTAAGATATTGTGGATACCTTAGTTGTGGCAACCTTCTCAGAATCAGAGTTAGCCATTTCTTCATACCTGCGCTTGGAAACACTCGGTCCTAGTTAAACCACCTAAATTAAAGTAGGAAAAAAGTTATGAAGAAAACGTCAGAAAGCTATAATAGAAGCAAAAACATTATGAATCATCAGGTTGACAAAATTTAGAATAAAAGTATTTCACAAGAATTGATGTAAAAAATTAATTATTTAGTTAAAACTGAAATACATCAAACAAACAGTACAATGAATTTTTTTATTACTATCATGATTGGCACAAAAAGAATTTATCAAGCATAACAATGCATGAAAAAAGCAGATATGCTTGCTGTATTGATTTGGTGGTCCTAGTTAATTAACAAATATTGCATAACCAGAAAAAATGCATTTAAAGGTTCACATTATATGTAAAAACAAATGTGCAAAATGAGCTTGCATTGGATATATATATAGCAAGTCAGATCATTACTGAGAAACATTAAAAAAAAGGTTCCATGATATGCATGCACTTGCAGACATTATCTACGAAAATTATTGATAAAGAATGGATGAAAAAATGCACAACCTCTAAATTAACAGTTGAGCATTCACCGCTATAAAAAAATGAAGTGAGCATAAAATTTCAACTTTGCAAGATCTTAAAAGAGAAAATGCGCACAGTTGGCACAGTTGAATTAAATATACATTAACTGAGAGAAAGTTGCACACAGAAATATAATATGCAAACTAAAAGAACAAGCACACTAACAAATGTTTTTCATTGTATATTGCATGGGAAGTTTGTCACTTTATTTATGAGAGGGGGAAGAATTACATAGTACATACTAAAACTTGCACAGTAGCACTAACTACAACAAATTAAAAATGACCAAAAAATTATGAATAAATGCATTCAAAGTACTAATCTAAAATTTCATCAACATCGTAGTCACAGAAGAGAAACAAAAAGTACCTTCTTCATGGAGCCATCACTAGCGCCAGCACGATCCATCTACCAAAAAAAGACGGCGAACATTCAAAGTTTGGGTGAAGGTTCAGTCAGAACTAAATTGCTATGAAAAGAAATTTTACAAGAAAAAGAATAAATACCTTCTTCTTGGAGCCATCAGCAGCAATAGCATGATCCATCTACCAAAAAAAGACGGCAGAAAACATTCAAAAAGTGCAATTGAAGGTTCAGTCAGAACTAAATTATGAACAAGAAGGCTGACAACAAAAAAAGAAGAAATGCCTTCTTCTTGGAACCATCACTAGCACCAGCACGATCCATCTACGAAAAAAGGAAAAATGTCAGACATTTAGAATGTGACACAGTTAGCAGCAGTTGTTCAAAACCGAAGACAATAAAAGTGGGAGAACGAACTTCATACCTTGTGTCTACTTGAACCCAGTACCTTCTATGTGAGTTTCTAAAGAACAAGAAAGAAACAGATAGACATTGGAATAAAAAAACTGAAATAAGAACAGAAGCTTGAAAGCAAGAACAGATAGATGTTAGAAAGACAGACTTTCGAACACACAACTCTCACCAGAACTAGAGAAACGCAGAGGAGAAAAGGTCTACAAAAGGAGACGCCTATAGAGCACAAGATGTACAAAAGGAGTAAATATATAGGGACGGGAGGAGGGTGAATGGCGGAGATGCAGAGAAGTTACAAAGAGGCAGAGTTAGTGGGGATAGTGGCCTCCCTTGTTGTCGGTTCCTCGGTATATGTGGTGTGTAGTGGGTTTTAGTCCGTCCAGAGTAGTGGGGAGTGATACGTCTCCAACGTATCTATAATTTTTGATTGCTTCATGCTATATTATATTCTGGTTTGGATGATTAATGGGCTTTGTACACTTTTATATTATTTTTGGGACTAACCTATTAACCAGAGGCCCAGCCCAAATTGCTGTTTTTTGCCTATTTCAGAGTTTTGCAGAAAAAGAATATCAAACTGAGTCCAAACAGAATGAAACCTTCGGGAACATGATTTTTGGAACAAACGTGATCTAGAGGACTTGGAGTCTACGTCAAGAAATCAACCAGGAGAGCACGAGGCAGGGGGCGCGCCCTCCACCCTCATGGGGCCCACGTTGCTCCACCGACGTACTTCGTCCTCCTATATATACCTACGTACCCCCAAACCAACAGAAGCATCCACGAAAACCTAATTCCACCGCCGCAACCTTCTGTACCCGTGAGATCCCATCTTGGGGCCTTTTCTGGTGCCCTGCCAGAGGGGGCATTGATCACGGAGGGCTTCTACATCAACACCATAGCCTCTCCGATGATGTGTGAGTAGTTTACCTCAGACCTTCGGGTCCATAGTTATTAGCTAGATGGCTTCTTCTCTCTCTTTGGATCTCAATACAAAGTTCTCCACAATTCTCGTGGAGATCTATTCTATGTAATCCTCTTTTGCGGTGTGTTTATTGAGACCGGTGAATTGTGGGTTTATGATCAAGTTTATCTATGAACAATATTTGAATCTTCTCTGAATTACTTTATGTATGATTGGTTATCTTTTCCATTCTCTTCGAATTATCAATTTGGTTTGGCCTACTAGATTGATCTCACTTGCAATGGGAGAAGTGCTTAGCTTTGGGTTCAATCTTGCGATGTCCTTTCCCAGTGACATCAGGGGCAGCAAGGAACGTATTGTATTGTTTCCATCGAGGATAACAAGATGGGGTTTATATCATATTGCATGAGTTTATCCCTCTACATCATGTCATCTTACTTACAGCATTACTCTGTTCTTTTGAACTTAATACTCTAGATGCATGTTGGATAGCGGTCGATGTGTGGAGTAATAGTAGTAGATGCAGGCAGGAGTCGGTCTACTTGTCTCGGACGTGATGCCTATATACATGATCATACCTAGATATTCTCATAACTATGCTCAATTCTATCAATTGCTCAACAGTAATTTGTTCACCCACCGTAATACTTCCGCTCTTGAGAGAAGCCACTAGTGAAACCTATGGCCCCCGGGTCTATTTTCCATCATACTAATCTTCCAACACTTAGCTATTTTTATTGCCTTTTATTTTACTTTGCATCTTTATTATAAAAATACCAAACATATTATCTTATCATATCTATCAGGTCTCACTTTCGTAAGTGACCGTGAAGGGATTGACAACCCCTTTATTGCGTTGGTTGCGAGGTTTTTATTTGTTTGTGTAGGTGTGAGGGACTTGAGCGTGGCCTCCTACTGGATTGATGCCTAGGTTCTCAAAAACTGAGGGAAATACTTACGCTGCTTTACTGCATCACCCTTTTCTCTTCAAGGGAAAACCAACGCAGTGCTCAAGAGGTAGCAAGAAGGATTTCTGGCGCCGTTGCCGGGGAGTCTACGCAAAAGTCAACATGCCAAGTACCCATCACAAACTCTTATCCCCCGCATTAAATTATTTGCCATTTGCCTCTCGTTTTCCTCTCCCCCACTTCACCCTTGCCGTTTTATTCGCCCTCTCTTTTCCGTTCGCCTCTTTTTTGCTTGCTTCTTGATTGCTCGCGTGTTGGATTGCTTGCTTGTCACTATGGCTCAATATAATACCAAATTGTGTGACTTTACCAATACCAACAACAATGATTTCCTTAGCACTCCGATTGCTCCTCTTACCTATACTGAGTCTTGTGAAATTAATACTGCTTTGTTGAATCTTGTCATGAAAGATCAATTCGCCGGCCTTCCTAGTGAAGATGCCGCTACCCATCCAAATAGCTTCGTTGATTTGTGTGATATGCAAAAGAAGAAAGATGTGGACAATGATATTGTTAAACTGAAGCTATTTCCTTTTTCGCTTAGAGATCGTGCTAAAGCTTGGTTTTCTTCTTTGCCTAAAAATAGTATTGATTCATGGAATAAGTGCAAAGATGCTTTTATCTCTAAGTATTTTCCTCCCGCTAAGATCATCTCTCTTAGAAACGATATTATGAATTTTAAGCAACTTGATCATGAACATGTTGCACAATCTTGGGAGAGAATGAAAATAATGATACGTAATTGCCCTACACATGGTTTGAATTTGTGGATGATTATACAAAAAATTTATGCCGGATTGAATTTTGCTTCTAGAAATCTTTTAGATTCGGCCGCGGGAGGCACTTTTATGGAAATCACTTTAGGAGAAGCTACTAAACTCCTAGATAATATTATGGTTAATTATTCTCAATGGCATAGCGAAAGATCTACTAATAAAAAGGTGCATGCGATAGAAGAAATTAATGTTTTGAGTGGAAAGATGGATGAACTTATGAAACTATTTTCTACTAAGAGTGTTTCTTCTGATCCTAATGATATGCCTTTGTCCACTTTGATTGAGAATAATAATGAATCTATGGATGTGAATTTTGTTGCTAGGAATAATTTTGGTAACAACGCGTATAGAGGAAACTTTAATCCTAGGCCGTATCCTAGTAATTCCTCTAATAATTATGGTAATTCCTACAACAACTCTTATGGAAATTTTAATAAGATGCCCTCTGAATTTGAAACTAGTGTTAAAGAATTTATGAATTCGCAAAAGAATTTCAATGCTTTGCTTGAAGAAAAGTTGCCTAAGATTGATGAATTGGCTAGGAACATTGATAGAATTTCTCTTGATGTTGATTCCTTGAAACTTAGATCTATCCCACCTAAGCATGATATCAATGAGTCTCTCAAAGCCATGAGAATTTCCATTGATGAGTGCAAAGAAAGAACCGCTAGGATGCGTGCTAAGAAAGATTGCTTTATGAAGGTGTGTTCTTCTAATTTTTATGAGAATAAAGATGAAGATCTAAAAGTTGTTGATGTGCCCCCTATTAAATCTTTGTTTTGCAATATGAATATTGATAATGATGGGACTGAATATGATCTATCTTTACCTAGAAGGCGTTCCAAAAATTTGGAGTTTTTAGATCTTGATGCTAAAATTGGTAAAAGTGGGATTGAAGAAGTTAAAACGTTAGATAGCAATAAACCTACTATTTTGGATTTCAAGGAATTTAATTATGATAATTGCTCTTTGATAGATTGTATTTCCTTGTTGCAATCCGTGCTAAATTCTCCTCATGCTTATAGTCAGCATAAAGCTTTTACTAAACATATCGTTGATGCTTTCATGCAATCTTATGAAGAAAAACTTGAGTTGGAAGTTTCTATCCCTAGAAAACTTTATGATGAGTGGGAACCTACTATTAAAATTAAAATTAAAGATCATGAATGCTATGCTTTGTGTGATTTGGGTGCTAGTGTTTCCACGATTCCAAAAACTTTGTGTGATTTGCTAGGATTCCATGAATTTGATTATTGCTCTTTAAACTTGCACCTTGCGGATTCCACTATTAAGAAACCTATGGGAAGAATTAATGATGTTCTTATTGTTGCAAATAGGAACTATGTGCCCATAGATTTTATTGTTCTTGATATAGATTGCAATCCTTCATGTCCTATTATTCTTGGTAGACCTTTTCTTAGAACGATTGGTGCAATTATTGATATGAAGGAAGGGAATATTAGATTCCAATTTCCATTAAGGAAAGGCATGGAACACTTCCCTAGAAAGAAAATAAAATTACCTTATGAATCTATTATGAAAGCCACCTATGGATTGCCTACCAAAGATGGCAATACCTAGATCTATCCTTGCTTTTATGCCTAGCTAGGGGTGTTAAACGATAGCGCTTGTTGGGAGGCAACCCAATTTTATTTTTAGTTTTTTGATTTTTGCTTCTGTTTAGGAATAAATCTTTGATCTAGCCTCTGGTTAGATTAGCTTTTATGTTTTAATTAGTGTTTGTGCCAAGTTAAACCTATAGGATCTTCTTGGATGATAGTTATTTGATCTTGCTGAAAATTCCAGAAACTTTCAGCTTATGAAAACAATTGTTAAAAATTACCAGAACGTGATATAATATTTATTCCAATTGCAGCAGATCAACAAACAAATTATTTAGGTCGTCCTATTTTGGCTGAATTTTTAGAGTTATAGAAGTTTGAGTTAGTTACAGATTACTACAGACTGTTCTGTTTTTGACAGATTCTTTTTTTCGTGTGTTGTTTGCTTATTTTGATGAATCTATGGCTAGTAAAATAGTTTATAAACAATAGAGAAGTTGGAATACAGTAGGTTTAACTCCAATATAAATAAAGAATGAGTACATTACAGTACCTTGAAGTGGTGTTTTTTTTCTTTCGCTAACGGAGCTCACGAGATTTTCTGTTAAGTTTTGTGTTGTGAAGTTTTCAAGTTTTGGGTAAAAGATTTGATGGATTATGGAACAAGGAGTGGCAAGATCCTAAGCTTGGGGATGCTCATGGCACCCCAAGATAATCTAAGGACTCCAAAAAGCCAAAGCTTGGGGATGCCCCGGAAGGCATCCCCTCTTTCGTCTACTTCCATCGGTAACTTTACTTGGAGCTATATGCGTTTTGCTTGGAGCGTCTTGTATAATTTGAGTCTTTGCTTTTTAGTTTACCACAATCATCTTTTCTGTACACACCTTTTGAGAGAGACACACATGATTCGGAATTTATTAGAATACTCTATGCGCTTCGCTTATATCTTTTGAGCTATATAGTTTTTGCTCTAGTGCTTCACTTATATATTTTAGAGCACGGTGGTGGTTTTGTTTTATAGAAAATATTATTCTCTCATGCTTCACTTATATTATTTTTAGAGTCTTAAACAGCATGGTAATTTGCTTAAATTGGGAAATTAATCCTAATATGTTAGGTATTCAAGACTAGTAAAAAACTTTCTTATGAGTGTGTTGAATACTAAGAGAAGTTTGATGCTTGATGATTGTTTTGAGATATGGAGGTAGTGATATTAAAGTTGTGCTAGTTGAGTAGTTGTGAAATTGAGAAATACTTGTGTTGAAGTTTGCAAGTCCCGTAGCATGCACGTATGGTAAACGTTATGTAACAAATTTGAAACATGAGGTGTTCTTTGATTGTCTTCCTTATGAGTGGCGGTCGGGGACGAGAGATGGTCTTTTCCTACCAATCTATCCCCCTAGGAGCGTGCGCGTAGTGCTTGGTTTTTCATGACTTGTAGATTTTTGCAATAAGTATGTGAGTTCTTTATGACTAATGTTGAGTCCATGGATTATACGCACTCTTACCATTCCATCAATGCTAGCCTCTTCGGTACCGTGCATTGCCCTTTCTCACATTGAGAGTTGGTGCAAACTTCGCCGGTGCATCCAAACCCTGTGATATGATACACTCTGTCACACATAAACCTCCTTATATCTTCCTCAAAACAGCCACCATACCTACCTATTATGGCATTTCCATAGCCATTCCGAGATATATTGCCATGCAACTTTCCACCGTTCCGTTTATCATGACACATTCATCATTGTCATATTGCTTTGCATGATTATGTAGTTGACATCGTATTTGTGGCAAAGCCACCGTTCATAATTTTTCATACATGTCACTCTTGATTCATTGCCTATCCCGGTATACACTTTTATATTATTTTTGGGACTAACCTATTAACCGGAGGCCTAGCCCAAATTTCTATTTTTTTGCCTATTTCAGAGTTTCGCAGAAAAAGAATATCAAACGGAGTCCAAACGAATGAAACCTTCGGGAACGTGATTTCCGGAACAAACGAGATCCAGAGGACTTGGAGTCTACGGCAAGAAATCAACTAGGAGAGCACGAGGCAGGGGGCGCGCCTACCCCCTGGGCGCGCCCTCCACCCTCGTGGGGCCCACGTTGCTCCACGGACGTACTTCTTCCTCCTATATATACCTACGTACCCCCAAACCAACAGAAGCATCCACGAAAACCTAATTCCACTGCCGCAACCTTCTGTACCCGTGAGATCCCATCTTGGGGCCTTTTCCAGCATCTTGCCGGAGGGGGCATTGATCACGGAGGGCTTCTACATCAACACCATAGCCTCTCCGATGATGTGTGAGTAGTTTACCTCAGACCTTTGGGTCCATAGTTATTAGCTAGATGGCTTCTTCTCTCTCTTTGGATCTCAATACAAAGTTCTCCACGATTCTCGTGGAGATCTATTCGATGTAATCTTCTTTTGCGGTGTGTTTGTTGAGACCGATGAATTGTGGGTTTATGATCAAGTTTATCTATGAACAATATTTGAATCTTCTCTGAACTATTTTATGTATGATTGGTTATCTTTTCAAGTCTCTTCGAATTATCAGTTTGGTTTGGCCTACTAGATTGATCTTTCTTGCAATGGGAGAAGTGCTTAGCTTTGGGTTCAATCTTGCGGTGTCCTTTCCCAGTGATAGCAGGGGTAGCAAGGCACGTATTGTATTGTTGCCATCGAGGATAACAAGATGGGGTTTATATCATATTGCATGAGTTTATCCCCCTACATCATGTCATCTTACTTAAAGCATTACTCTGTTCTTTTGAACTTAATACTCTAGATGCATGCTGGATAGTGGTCGATGTGTGGAGTAATAGTAGTAGATGCAGGCTGGAGTCGGTCTACTTGTCTCGGACGTGATGCCTATATACATGACCATACCTAGGTATTCTCATAATTATGATCAATTCTATCAATTGCTCAACAGTAATTTGTTCACCCACCGTAATACTTACGCTCTTGAGAGAAGCCACTAGTGAAACCTATGGCCCCTGGTCTATTTCACATCATATTAATCTTCCAACACTTAGCTATTTTTATTGCCTTTTATTTTACTTTGCATCTTTATTATAAAAATACCAAAAATATTATCTTATCATATCTATCAGGTCTCACTTTCATAAGTGGCCGTGAAGGGATTGACAACCCCTTTATTGCGTTGGTTGCGAGGTTTTTATTTGTTTGTGTAGGCGCGAGGGACTTGAGCGTGGCCTCCTACTGGATTGATACCTTGGTTCTCAAAAACTGAGGGAAATACTTACGCTGCTTTACTGCATCACCCTTTCCTCTTCAAGGGAAAACCAACGCAGTGCTCAAGAGGTAGCAGGGAGTAGTGGGGTTAGTTGGATAAATGGCATCAAACACGTGCCCACTCTGAGAAAAAAAGGTGGCAACAAAATGGGAACAAACAAATATAGGGGGCAAAGAATGAACCCACGCTCGTAAACACAACTAGTTTTTGAAGAAAGAGCAAATGAATAAATGATCCAGAAAATTGTTTCAAGTCATAAAATTATTTATATAAAAAAGTGTTTCAAAATAAATCAAAAAAATGTAGACACTATTAGTCCTAAGAAAAATCAAAGTATAGAAAAGTAGAAAACAATAACACGTGTAAACGAATAAAAAAATCCAGAAACGCGGAAAAGGAAAAACTAAATGTAGGATCATATCATTGTTGTTCTTGTTTGATCTGTATGGAAATCAAACAGCACAACATGATCGAGAAAGAAACTATAATGGGAAAAAATAAATGATATATAAAAAATATTAAAGTGACCACATAAGAAAAAGATTTATATTCTAATACATCAAAAAGTATGCAAGCATCACATGGGTTTGGAAAAACAAAGTCACAAAAACTCATAACATCTCAAATCATTTCATCATCACAAATATACATGAGGATTTCATCATCACAGTGTACACGAGGAATCCATTTACAAAAAAATCGTAACAGTACTCACATATATCATTCCAAATCATTTCTAAAACAACCTATTACACATGAAAATAGTTACTGAGATTTTATAGCTGTCTTCATCCCATGTTTGAATCAACTCCGTCCTCAGAATAGTTATCTTGTTGATGAACCTGCTTCAATGGCTACAATCTGATTGTGCAACAAAGCAAAGCGTCAGAACATAAAGTTGGTTGTAAAACATTTGACAAAATTAGATGAATGGCACAAGAAATCCATAGAAAAATGATGAACAAACACTTCAAGAAATGGGTAAATGTTGTTAAAAATGAATGAGATGGCATTCTTACTCATGAGCACTCTCAGAAATCAAGAACAAAATTCTTCTGGTCACTCAGAATTTTGAGGTCCGTGAACATCATCTCGTTTGCCAGCCTGACTCTGATGTTCGGGATATCTTCATCCTTAATGATGTCATGCATCTGGACCCTAGGCTTCCAATGTTTCAAATATAACGTTGTATGAATACCACAGTCAACACTGCAGTGTAATCAAAAACAGCAAAAACAAAATTAGGCATAAAAAAGAAGTACAAATTTACTATGCTTGCACTTCATGAAAAAGTTTCTGGATTGCACAACATGGTTTGATCATGAAAATGCAGATAATATGCAATCAGCGAAAAGTTTTGTATTAGGATATTTGACATGGTCTATTATATGTACTGGACTAAAAAATGCACATGTACAACTAACACATACAAAAAAACCTAATTTTTAAATTTAGAAAAAACTAGAACAAATGGAACTTGCATCCAGATCATTCTAAGCTGCATGGTGCATGCATTCCACATAAAATGAAAAGAAAATGTTAACGCAAAACAAATAAAGAAAGAACTTATGCATTTGGTTGTTTAGGCACGTCAATAAAATGTGTAGACCAATTTCGCCAATTAAGGTTCCGTGAGCTTCCATACATGTTCCAAACCCTTTTGAAATTTGGTATCTGCAATTTTACAGTGAACTAAATTATTAAAATGCATATGCACAACGAGAACATCATGGAGAATGCAAAAAAAACAAAAACATATGAGAGCGAAGAGCTCTAGTTTATAGAATTACCAAAATGCTCAACACATGCTTGTGGTAATCACTCTTGTCATCAAATGCTGAATCTAAGATGACAAACATTTCATGCTGGAACAATACAACAAAATCAAACCAAATGCTTGCATTGATTGAAGGTGTATAGAGTTGGAAAATGCACCTGAAATTTTTTAAGAAATAGTAAGCACTAAAATGCATTAAAGAAAAATGTAGATAAATAAAATGTGAATGAAGAATGTTTACTTCATTGCATGAATGAATTAATCTTGCACCATTTGCCAACTGAAAGCATCTCTTAACCATGTTGGACTTTTGCTCATAGAGCTCTTGAGTATCATATGAGTCCTTGTTCATAAGATGTTCATGTTCATTGAAAGATAGTTAGGATAGTAAAAAGAATATGCACAAAGCTCGACCTTAAAAATATTAAGAAATCAACGAGACACATACACACACAGAGCAAAATGAAAAATGTACTCACGGAAATGAGGTGGAAAAAGTGATGCACTTTAGAGTCCTTTGGATTGTTGTCCAAAGACAATTTACGACACCAAGCATTTATAGTATAAGTGTCCACTAGGCCCTCATTTGCGAAAGAAGTACCAAATGGAAAATACGTCACTGAAACCTTGCCATAATCAATACATGGTTTGCTGCAACCAGAAAAAAAGAAAAAAAGAAAAAAAAAGGTATAAGATAACAAAAGAACAGTAATTTCAGAAAACAGAACAACTTAATGCAAAAGTAAAAACACAAAGAAATGTCTTACTATTTGAAGTTCTCATCAAGAGACAGAGTGACAATAGCATCATGCAATTGAATCATTCTGGTGGCGACAGGATACTTTGATGATACATCATTTACATAAGGAGATGCATTGTATTTGCTTGGATGTACAATCCTTTTTGGTCCATATGTGTTCGCCTCTCTTCCAGATCTACTAGCAGAGTGATTGTTAATTTTATCATTATAAACTCCTTCAGAATTAGCAAGCAAGATGTTATCCATGTCAGGTTTGTGAACTTCATATAAGATCTCAACTTCAGGAGAGTTTGCGGGGCTATGAAGACAACCAGGAGGATCTAAATCAATCTGAGAAGACACAAAGAAACTGCAAGGTTGCATTACTAAAATGAAAAAAATATGAATAACAAAACTCCAAGGACATTAGTCAGACAAACATATTACAGGAAAAGTAGGGATGGACATCAAACCTTAGTGACATGAACTTGAGGTCGAGATGTTTCACCCAGAAATTCATTCGGTTAGCAGATTTTGGAAGTGACCTTGATCTTGGTGTGCCATTGGATTTCTGCAAAAAGGTACACATTATACAGGAAAATAGTAAAGGCAACTAAAGTAGAAATAAAAATGCATAGTAAAAGCATAAGGCAAGTAAACCAACAAAAAATAATGCAAGTAAAGCAGCTTAGAAGTAATGCCTGAGTAATAACATTGTTTGAAGGACTTGACACAGGAGTAAAAGGCAACGTATGCATTTGAATGGGAGTTTGATATTGTGACCCCTGTTACAAAATAAAGAAAAAAGTATTAAATAAAGGAAAATGAACAGTTTAAGTTTGTACAAGGTGGAAAACATTAACAAGTTATACACAAAAAACTTGCATGGAATTTTTAATAAACAACGAAAACTATACAGGAAAAAATAAGCACAGGTTTGATGTAGAATAAACTTGCAACAATAATATGTTGAAGTTGCAATAAAAAAATATAAATCAGAGGTGCAATTAATAATGACCTCATCATACTGCTGAAAATGATGTTGCCCAGATGGCGTAGCTAGATCACGAACTGATTTTTGTGATGAATCGCGAGTACATTCACCTTTAGACAACAAAAAATTCATAAGAATGTGAATGATGCAGATAGGACGCACAAAAAGGAAAGAAAGCTTGTAACAGAGATACATTCAAACAAATGAAGAGAAAAAAGAATAATACCATTTGGGTTGGTTTTCAACCTCAGTTTCTCAGGGGAAAATGACTTCCTCCTAACACTCATAATATTATTTAATGAGGTCTCGGTAGAAGTGACTTTTGAATTGGCTGCAACTTCCGCCTTCCAGATGTTGGAAACTAATGCTTTTGCCCTTTTCAATGGATTCACTAGTAATGGGAGGCTTAGGCGGAATCAATTTCCTCATGAGCTCTGAAAAAGACTCAAGTTGCTTCCCCACATTGCTGATGTCAAGTTTTCTTCCTTCCTCCTGCATTCAGTTCTCAAACACGTTATTTGTATGAAGAAATGCAACAAGACAAACGATCAACATTAACAAAACACTGGAAAAAATAAACTCAATTCATCAAAATTGAGTGAATTTAAACATAAAAGAAAATAAAAACTTACAATAGAAACTGGATTTATACGTGTAGGCCTTGTTAATTTGCAAGGCTTAGGATAAGAGTTGCTTACGAATATATCATCTTCATCAAGTGGTAATTGAACTTTCCTCATCACACCTGAAACTGAATCTAACAATTTAAATGGGGATATTCAGTGTATTAAATAGTCTCATAATCACAAAACAAAATGAAAAAACAGAACTGGAGAATGACAGACCAGCAGTATCATGCAAATCCACATTTGGATTACAGACATTGGGGGAGCGTTGGGTGAAGGGTGATGCATTTGTATTTGGAGCATCAGCATTATATCCTGATATTATTACATATTCAAGAATGAGAAATACCAAGTAACATACAAACAGAACAAAAATAATTAAGAACATTAATACACTAATGGATAACAGAAAAAATGAAGTACCACAAGGAGAGCGTTTGTCGATTGGTGATGCATTAGTATTGTGAGCATTGGCATTAGATCCTGAGATTATTGCAAATTCAGAATGAGAAAAATAAAAATAAAATAAAGGAAAATAAAAAGTACAAACATTAATACAATTATCATAAATGAAAAATGAAGTAAAGTACCATAGGTTTTTGCTGAGTTGTTATCAGTGTTCGCCATATTATTACTCATGTCATGTCTAGAATTTGTATCAGAATCATTATCCTCGTGATCTGTTGCACTAGCAAGAACGATACAGTTCAACGAGTCAAGCAGCATATTCTGAGATCCTTCGATAGACTTGTCGTCAGCAGTTTCACGGAAATGCCTAGCTAGTAGAGATAACTGATCTTTGACCTACAGAAAATTGAGCAATAAAAGTCATGCAAAAAGCTGTTTTCATGTTGATTAGGTGACAAAAAATAAATTCACAACAAAATTGTATAAAAACATTAAAAGAAGAGAGTAGTACCGAGCTTGGAAGTAAACCACCAACGGTTTTGTCAAGAGCTGATCTGAACTTGACAGATTCATGACTGGTATCCTGATGCACAGCACAGCAACCAATGCAACCCATAGAATAAACTCTTTGAGAAATATTCTTCACCTAAAAACATTGTTTTCAAAATAACATCAGCATGCAATAGAATGAAATCATTGACATTACTCACCATTAAACAAATTAAAAACGAAAAATAAACATGATATTAGCAAGATGCAAAAACTTACAGGGCGAAGGCCATATTCTCTGGGAGCTTTGCAATCCAAATTAGCAAATTCTTTGACTAGAGAATTTTTCCATGCTTTAACCCTAGGTAGTCCAGGTGGAACTCGCCGTAAACCGAAATCAAAGAAATCTAAATAGTAACACTGTCAATACAAAAAACAATCATTAGACAAACAAAAAACATTTAAAGAAATTTTTACAAAACTGGTAAGAAACCATATAAGAGTATAAGAGTCTTACATAGAGGCCATAGATGCAACCACCCAGTGTAGTGAATCCATCTTCTTTTCCAGGCTTTTTTGGTTCTTTCCGAAACTTCCTTATGTACGCCATTAACCAGTCAAATACAAACTGAGACAAATCATAGTGCCTAGCTTCCATGGGATCAATGAGAATTCCTAGGTATTTCGTGCTTGGGTATATATTTGAGTTAGGACACAAAACAGTTGCAAAAGCGACTAGAAGGAAACATCTCATGAATTCACTTCGAGATATATCAGGCTTAAGCATTACACGGCCAAACCACTTCATTGATGGCAATGCAAGCTCACCAATAATGTTTAAGAAGGCACATTTTTCAACTCAGAGTCAAATAAAACTTTCCTGCCACCTAATGGAAGACCAAACATCATATGAAATGACTCTGGGCTCATTGGGATGACCTTGTCGTCAAGAATGATATCTCCAGTAGGAGGACACACTCTCCCATCCACCCACTGTGCAAAACCTCTTGGGATAGAGCTACATTCAAAATCTAACAGAAAGTCAAAACCATACTCTCTAACGACCTCATCTCTTCCGGGTGGCATTTTCTTTAGGAGGTCAGTAAAGTAATCATGATTGCATCTGCTGGTTGCTTTTTTGGTGGGAGTGGGGGGTGCTGAGAAAAATAACAACAGTGTGAAAACACTATAATGCATATTCAGAAAGTTGCTAAGAAGAAAGTGCAAAAAGATAAATCAGTGATAAAAAAATCATGATTGCAAAGTTAACATGATGACATGAAAATGGTTGGATGAGACACAGATGCTACATTGATTTGTAGCAAACTAAAAACAAAGCGCAACACAAAACAAATTAAGAACTTGCACCCTCATCATGCTAGAAAAATGCGTACACTACACATCAGGAAATGTTTAATAGGAAAAATCCTCGTCGAAACTCAATTACAAAAAAAATGAAAAGAACTTTCATACTCACAAATCTAAATTTGCACCAACATTAGAGCAGGACAAAAAAATCACTTGATATATTGCATAAATATAAAAAGATCCAGCCATGTTTAACAGTCAGTTTCTTGTGGGAAAAATTGTGTATACATTGATAACAACTGAGAATTTATATAGTTGCATTTTCATGATACTAAACTTGCATTCTAATGACAACAGCAAGAAATTGCTCAACTCAGAATTGACAGTCAGTTTCTTGTTGGAAAAGTGTGTATAGATCAATATCAACTAAGAATTTATATAGTTGCATTTTCATGATACTAAACTTGCATTCATTTGACAACAGCAAAAATAGCTCAACTACTTACTGACAAGCACTAGAAAAATTCCCTACTGTAAAAACTCACTGCATACATTGCTTATACAAAATTCTAAAACTTGCACGCATTGTACAAACAGCATAACATCCACAGGAACATGCAAAAAGAAAAAGTGCGTTCATATACTAAGTTTCACTTTTAAAAAGGTGTGTATTCATCAAAATATCATAGCATGTAAAAAAATGCATTTACATCATAGTAAAACTTGCATTCATTTTACAACAGCAATAAAATTCAGACTAACCTATAACATACACTGGATCCTGGGTATAACTAAAATAAGTTGCACCTTCATCATCGTAAAAAAATGCATACATTTTATATAATGGGGCACTAATGCATATTCAATAGATGCTGATAGAAAAAACAGCAAAAAGGAAAACCTAAAAGTAAGAAATTGCTTTCAATATCACTATAGACACATTATATAATAAAAATGTACAATCCACTTACAGAAGTATTCTTAGAAGATTGAGGATTCCCATTAGAAGAGTAGAACTACAATCATTCAGAAAAGGTAAAAGTTGTTAAAAATCTGAAGAGAAACAAACAATACAAAGTAACAAACAGACACCAAATACATATAATTACCAGATTATGCAGATTATTAAGAAAATTTTCTATGTCGAACTGCGGATCTCCACCACCAACCTGAAAAGACACCGAAGAATTTGAGAACTTCAGGACACTAAATTTCAAAAAGTTCAAACATACAAGAAAGACAAAAAATACTCTGAAACTAAGCAAAACTATACTAATTATAAACCAAAAAGTTTTACATCAAGTAGTTGAGTCTGTCCATCTTCATATTTCGTTTGAGAGACAATTGTTCCATCTAACTCATCATCATAGTAGAGAGCTTCACTATCTTCCAAATCATTAGTATCACTTGCCATTTGCTGAGAACAAAAAAACAAATCAAAAAAATGACTAAACTAAAATCACTACTGGGATCATTAGCACAAACATGTGAAAAAAGGGAGACCATGAACCAGTGTGCTAGTCGAGTCATCAGTTAGCTACTTGTTCCATTCAGCACAGCTTCATACAATGACCAAATTACTAGTGCATTCATTAGCAAAGCTTGATACAGTGACCAAAATCAGTACTGAATATCATAATTGAAATGCACAAATTGATACTATGAAAAAACATTGCTTAATTGACTTCCACACCTGTAAAAACGTAAAAAATATGCAGATAGTTACAGTGCAGAGCATTAATAGGCATGGATCATATATCAGCTGATGCACAGAAAACACATGAATTGGACTGAACTAGCCAATCAAACAAAAAAACAGCCGAAATTTAATAAACTAGCACATAATATGCACATACTTTGTAAATTCATGACAAAACGACACTAAATTGACTCCCGTCATACAAAAAACACGGCTCTACACGGGCCAATTAGGGGACTCGAACAACATGTAGTAAAATGGGGCGCTGGGCCGCTAAGAACAACATGATGAAACAATCAAACCTCATCTAAACTATCTAAAACGGCTCAAATCGTCAGTTCCCGCTAGGAATTTGACATACCTCAGCTCAAAAACTTAGGGTTCGCGAAGGGGAGCGCACGAAATTGAACGGCACAGAAGGAAGAGAACGGAGGGGAAGGTACCTCGTGACCGGTGTGGATCGACTGGCGGCCCTGTCGGTGTAGGATTGACCGCGAGATCGCGGCAGTACAGGCGGAGCAGCAGCGACCTTGGTGCCGCGAGTGGATGAAGCTGTCGAGAAAGGAGGAGGCGGAGAGGAAGAAGACGTACGCGATTAGGAATTTCAAAAACGAATGACGTCACCACTAAATGACGCAGTCTCACGCAGAGAGAAACAGAACACCACCAACTAAACTATGAAGCACGAATCTCAAAGCACTCAAACGAACTGCTTACACCCAAACACAGAGAAAATGTGCAGTGAGCAAAGTTTTTCCCTGGAGAAAACGTTACTCTTTCAATTTGACATTAAGAAATAAAGCATATACCTGCCATGTTAAACTTAATTTCCAACAAAAAATATTAAATAAAACTAACAGAATAAGTATGAGAATCAACAAATCAAAGCTAAAAAATAAAAAAATAAAAATGAAAGAGTTTAAATAAATGAACATTTGTTTTGATAGATTAAAAAATATCAAACACATCAAAATGATCACTGAAAAAGAAATTATATGGAACAAAAAATGTATAAAATATATGAAAAACATCAAAACAAATATAGGGTGTCTGTGAATCAACAATTGATATGATGTATAATAAAAAGATCAATCAAAAATTGTTGACCACCCATGAAAAATAATCAACGCATGGAAAACTCTAAAAAGAAAAAATAGAAAAGAAAAATGTTCAATACTAATTAAAAATAGTGAAGTAAAACACACAACCAGAACTACCATATAAAATTTCACCATATTTCGCAAAATATAGCACTAATAGGATAATTCAAAAGGGCAGTGGTAGCATAAAACATTCAGTTCACTCCTCCACATAAATGTACAATACTAACATAGAACAAGTCCATGAGTTTATAGATAAAATTATATAAACTAATGTTCATCCTCCAGACTGAACTAAACTTCATCCTGCAGACTGCAAAATCTTCCATCGACCTCTACGCTGATCCCTTTACTTCAGCTGCTGGAAAACGATTGAAACTGAGCGATCACGGCATTCCTTGAAAGTGATGAGCAACACATTGTCTTTAGCATAACCAGCAGCTGCAAGGAACTGATTGAAGGTCATCCTGTCAATCACCATCCTGCCATCTTGCTTGCACAGAGAGTATGAAGATGGTGTTATGACATGCAATTCACCCTTGAAAGCTTCGAGACAAACATTAGCACTCATTGGCACATCAATGAAGACCTTCAAGCTGGAGACAACGGCCTTTGGAATTTTCTATGAAAACAATATAGCAAAAGTACAAACAAACAAAAAACATTTAATACACAGAGATGAATATAGTGAATGAAACACAATAAACAAAATCAACTGGATTCATTAGAAAGAATAAAATTCAAACTGAGCTTATTAACCTAGAAAAAGTTAAAAATAGCATACATTTTTTAAAGAAGGTAAAAAACTCAAAGAAGTATACATGGAAAACTGCCTCATAACAAATAAGTTGTATGTTAATACTAGCATTCATCATAGAAAAATAAAAAAATTTATAGAAGAGGCTTGGTTTTGATTGCAAAAATCTGTTTACTGGACACCTAAAAAATATAGAATAAAAACTTCCATTTACATTATTCTAACAACTATTTAAACACAAAAAGAGGAAAAATTAAGAGCAACATTCAGAAATAATTAAAACAAAAAAAAATGAAGAATTACCATTAAGAACTTCTCAGTATTTGTTGGAGTCAACACATGAACATATGGCATGCATCCCAGAAAAAATGATGTACGGAAGAGAGATGTCACAAACTCCTGCTACCTCTTGAGCACTGCGTTGGTTTTCCCTTGAAGAGGAAAGGGTGATGCAGCAAAGTAGCATAAGTATTTCCCTCAGTTTTTGAGAACCAAGGTATCAATCCAGTAGGAGGCTACGCGCGAGTCCCTCGCACCTACACAAACAAATAAATCCTCGCAACCAACGCGATAAGGGGTTGTCAATCCCTACACGGTCACTTACGAGAGTGAGATCTGATAGATATGATCGGATAATATTTTTGGTATTTTTGTGATAAAGATGCAAAGTAAAATAAAAGCAAAGTAAAAAAGCAACGGAAATAACTAAGTGTTGAAAGCTTAATATGATGGAAGATAGACCGGGGGCCATACGTTTCATTAGTGGCTTCTCTCAAGAGCATAAGTATTTTACGGTGGGTGAACAAATTACTGTTAAGCAATTGACAGAATTGAGCATAGTTATGAGAATATCTAGGTATGATCATGTATATAGGCATCACGTCCGAGACAAGTAGACCGACTCCTGCCTGCATCTACTACTATTACTCCACACATCGACCGCTATCCAGCATGCATCTAGAGTATTAAGTTCATAAGAACAGAGTAACGCTTTAAGCAAGATGACATGATGTAGAGGGATAAATTCATGCAATATGATAAAAAAACCCATCTTGTTATCCTCGATGGCAACAATACAATATGTGCCTTGCTGCCCCTACTGTCACTGGGAAAGGGCACCGCAAGATTGAACCCAAAGCTAAGCACTTCTCCCATTGCAAGAAAGATCAATCTAGTAGGCCAAACCAAACTGATAATTCGAAGAGACTTGCAAAGATAACCAATCATACATAAAAGAATTCAGAAGATTCAAATATTGTTCATAGATAAACTTTATCATAAACCCACAATTCATCGGTCTCAGCAGACACCGCAAAAGAACATTACATCGAATAGATCTCCACGAGAGAGGGGGAGAACATTGTATTGAGATCCAAAAAGAGAGAGGAAGCCATCTAGCTACTAACTATGGACCCGAAGGTCTGAGGTAAACTACTCACACTTCATCGGAGAGGCTATGGTGTTCATGTAGAAGCCCTCCGTGATGGATGCCCCCTCCGGCGGAGCTCCGGAACAGGCCCCAAGATGGGATCTCGTGGGTACAGAAGGTTGCGGCGGTGGAATTAGGTTTTTGGCTCCGTATCTGATCGTTTGGGGGTACGTAGGTATATATAGGAGGAAGGAGTACGTCGGTGGAGCAACGTGGGGCCCACGAGGGTGGAGGGCGCGCCCTAGGGGGGTAGGCGTGCCCCCCTACCTCGTGGCTTCCTGGAAGCTTCCTTGACTTAGGGTCCAAGTCTCCTGGATCATGTTCGTTCCAAAAATCACGTTCCCGATGGTTTCATTCCGTTTGGACTCCGTTTGATATTCTTTTTCTGCGAAACTCTGAAATAGGCAAAAAACAGCAATTCTGGGCTGGGCCTCCGGTTAATAGGTTAGTCCCAAAAATAATATATAAGTGAATAATAAAGCCCAATAATGTCCAAAACAGAAGATAATATAGCATGGAGCAATCATAAATTATAGATACGTTGGAGACGTATCAAGCATCCCCAAGCTTAATTCCTGCTCGTCCTCGAGTAGGTAAATGATAAAAACAGAATTTTTGATTGGGAGTGCTACTTGGCATAATTTTAATGTAATTCTTCTTAATTGTGGTATGAATATTCAGATCCGAAAGATTCAAGATAAATGTTCATATTGACATAAAAATAATAATACTTCAAGCATACTAACTAAGCAATTATGTCTTCTCAAAATAACATGGCCAAAGAAAGTTATCCCTACAAAATCATATAGTCTGGCTATGCTCTATCTTCACCACACAAAATATTTAAATCATGCACAACCCCGATGACAAGCCAAGCAATTGTTTCATACTTTTGACGTTCTCAAACTTTTCAATGTTCACGCAATACATGAGCGTGAGCCATGGACATAGCACTATATGTGGAATAGAATGGTGGTTGTGGAGAAGACAAAAAGGAGAAGATAGTCTCACATCAACTAGGCGTATCAACAGGCTATGGAGATGCCCATCAATAGATATTAATGTGAGTGAGTAGGGATTGCCATGCAACGGATGCACTAGAGCTAAAAGTATATGAAAGCTCAACAAAAGAAACTAAGTGAGTGTGCATCCAACTCGCTTGCTCACGAAGACCTAGGGCATTTTGACGAAGCCCATCATTGGAATATACAAGCCAAGTTCTATAATGAAAAATTCCCACTAGTATATGAAAGTGACAAAATGAGAGACTCTCTATTATAAATATCATGGTGCTACTTTGAAGCACAAGTGTGGTAAAAGGATAGTAACATTGTCCCTTCTCTATTTTTCTCTCATTTTTTTTTGTTTGGGCCTTTTTTCTCTTTTTTTATGGCCTCTTTTCTTTTCTTTTTTTTCGTCCGGAGTCTCATCCCGACTTGTGGGGGAATCATAGTCTCCATCATCCTTTCCTCACTTGGGACAATGCTCTAAAAATGATGATCATCACACTTTTATTTTCTTACAACTCAACAATTACAACTCAATACTTAGAACAAAATATGACTCTATATGAATGCCTCCGGCGGTGTACCGGGATATGCAATGAATCAAGAGTGACATGTATGAAAGAATTATGAACGGTGGCTTTGCCACAAATACTATGTCAACTACATGATCATGAAAAGCAATATGACAATGATGGAGCGTCTCATAGTAAACGGAACGGTGGTAAGTTGCATGGCAATATATCTCGGAATGGCTATGGAAATGCCATGATAGGTAGGTATGGTGGCTGTTTTGAGGAAGGTATATGGTGGGTGTATGATACCGGCGAAAAGTGTGCGGTATTAGAGAGGCTAGCAATGGTGGAAGGAAGAAGGGTGCCTATAATCCATGGACTCAACATTAGTCATAAAGAACTCATATACTTATTGCAAAAATCTACAAGTTATCAAAGCAAAGTATTACGCGCATGCTCCTAGGGGGATAGATTGGTAGGAAAAGACCATTGCTCGTCCCCGACCGCCACTCATAAGGAAGACAATCAATAAATAAATCATGCTCCGACTTCATCACATAACGGTTCACCATACGTGCATGCTACGGGAATCACAAACTTTAACACAAGTATTTCTCAAATTCACAACTACTCAACTAGCATGACTCTAATATCACCATCTCCATATCTCAAAACAATTATCAAGCATCAAACTTCTCTTAGTATTCAACACACTCATAAGAAAGTTTTTACTAATCTTGAATACCTAGCATATTAGGATTATTTAAGCAAATTACCATGCTATTTAGGACTCTCAAAATAATCTAAGTGAAGCATGAGAGATCAATAGTTTCTACAAAACAAATCCACCACTGTGCTCTAAAAGATATAAGTGAAGCACTAGAGCAAAAACTATATAACTCAAAAGATATAAGTGAAGCACATAGAGTATTCTAATAATTTCCGAATCATGTGTGTCTCTCTCAAAAGGTGTGTACAGCAAAGATGATTGTGGTAAACTAAAAAGCAAAGACTCAAACCATACAAGACGCTCCAAGCAAAACACATATCATGTGGTGAATAAAAATATAGCTCCAAGTAAAGTTACCGATGGAAGTAGACGAAAGAGGGGATGCCTTCCGGGGCATCCCCAAGCTTTGGCTTTTTGGTTTCCTTAGATTATCTTGGGGGTGCCATGGGCATCCCCAAGCTTAGGCTCTTGCCGCTCCTTGTTCCATAATCCATCAAATCTTTCACCCAAAACTTGAAAACTTCACAACACAAAACTCAGCAGAAAATCTCTTGAGCTCCGTTAGCGAAAGAAAAAAAAAATACCACTTCAAGGTACTGTAAACTCATTCTTTATTTATATTGGTGTTAAACCTACTGTATTACAACTTATTTATGGTTTATAAACTCTTTTACTAGCCATAGATTCATCAAAATAAGCAAACAACACACGAAAAACAGAATCTGTCAAAAACAGAACAGTCTGTAGTAATCTGTAACTAACGCAAACTTCTGGAACTCCAAAACATCAGCCAAAATAGGACGACCTAGGCAATTTGTTTATTGATCAGCAGCAATTGGAATCAATATTTTATCACGTTCTGGTGATTTTTAACAATTATTTTCGTGAACAGAAAGTTTCTTGAAATTACAGCAAGATCAAATAATTATCATCCAAGAAGATCCTATAGGTTTAACTTGACATAAACACTAATTAAAACATAAAAACACATCTAACCAGAGGCTAGATCAAATATTTATTCCTAAACAGAAGCAAAAAGCGAAAAAAACTAAAAATAAAATTGGGTTGCCTCCCAACAAGCGCTATCGTTTAACGCCCCTAGCTAGGCATAAAAGCAAGGATAGATCTAGGTATTGCCATCTTTGGTGGGCAATCCATAAGTGGCTCTTATGACAGATTCATATGGTAATTTTATTTTCCTCCTAGGGAAGTGTTCCATGCCTTTCTTTAATGGAAATTGGAATCTAATTTTCCCTTCCTTCATATCAATAATTGCACCAATCGTTCTAAGGAAAGGTCTACCAAGAATAATAGGACATGAAGGATTGCAATCTATATCAAGAACAATAAAATCTACGGGCACATAGTTCCTATTTGCAACAATAAGAACATCATTAATTCTTCCCATAGGTTTCTTAATGGTGGAATCCGCAAGGTGCAAGTTTAAAGAGCAATCATCAAAATCACGGAAACCTAGCAAATCACACAAAGTTTTTGGAATCGTGGAAACACTAGCACCCAAATCACACAAAGCATAGCATTCATGATCTTTAATCTTAATTTTAATAGTAGGTTCCCACTCATCATAGTGTTTTCTAGGGATAGAAACTTCCAACTCAAGCTTTTCTTCATAAGATTGCATCAAGCACTAGTAGAAAACAGGGCTTTGGTTCGGCCAGAAAAGGGCATTAATCCCGGTTGCATTACGGACCGGGACTAATGTGAGCATTAGTCCCAGTTCGAGCGGCTAGGGCACCGTACAGGCATTAGTCCCGGTTCAAATGGGACATTTAGTCCCGGTTGGTGCCACGGACCGGGACTAAAGGGTGCGATGCCCATTAGTACCGGTTCGTGGCACCAACCTTTACTAAAGGTTAGACCTTTAGTCCCGGTTCGAGCCACCAACCGGTACTAATGGGGTTTGAGGCATTAGTACCGGTTCATGGCACGAACCGGTACTAAAGGTCCCATTTTCAAACTCTACCCCCCCCCCCCTGGATCGCCTTTTCAGTTTTGTAAAAAGCAAAAGAAAATGATAAAAACTTCAAGAATTAAACTCCTTCCAGATGTAGTTATGTTACTACATGTACTAGTTAGGAAAATTTAAAAACTTAAATTTGGACATGTTTTGCAAAAAGTGTAGGGAAAATGTAAAACGGCTATAACTTTTGCATACGATGTCAGAAAAATGTATAATATATCAAAATGTTCAGCACGAAAATCCGCATCCGATTTTGACCGCCTACGGCCTGTTTGCAAATTTTTAGAATCCGCAAATTCTAAAAGGAAAAAAAGTTATGCTCAAATTTCTGCTTTTTTTGAATTTTTGTTAAATCTGGTCAAACTATGGTCAAACTACTTATTCAAGAAGTATTCGTGTTACTAAATAATTACTCAAGAATATTAGTGTTACTAAATAATTATTTCAGTTTTTTTGAATTTTGGTCAAATCTGGTCAAACTGTGGTCAAACAATGGTCAAACTAATTATTCAAGAAATATTAGTGTTACTAAATAATTATTTCAGTTTTTTTTGAATTTTGGTCAAATCTGGTCAAACTGTGGTCAAACTATGGTCAAACTATGGTCAAACTACTTATTCAAGAAATATTAGTGTTACTAAATAATTTTTGTTTTTTAGAACAATAGTTTCAAACTCAAACAGTGAAATGTGTGACTTCATGCTCAAGCTAAATTCCTGAGGGTTAATAGGATTGACATCTTACTATTGTCAGGAAAACAACAAGTGCAGACTTGGAAACGAGGGAGAATAGAACCCGGAAGTTAAGCGTGCTCAGGCTGGAGTAGTGAGAGGATGGGTGACCGTCCGGGAAGTTAGATGATTTGGAATGATGAGGGGTGATTAGAGATTAGAGGTTAAATTGAGCAGTGATGAGGGGTGATTAGAGATTAGAGGTTAAAATAATTTAGAAATTTGAAAATAAAAAAAATTCAAAAAAATCATAAAATTTCCTTTAGTACCGGTTGGTGTTACCAACCGGCACTAAAGGTGGACCTCCAGGCAGCGGCCACGTGGAGGGCCTTTAGTCCCGGTTCGTGTAAGAACCGGGACTAAAGGGGGAGGCTTTAGTAACGACCCTTTAGTCCCGGTTCCAGAACCGGGACTAAAGGCCCTTTTTCTACTAGTGAAGGCATCTACAATATGTTTGGTAAAAGCTTTATTTTGACTATAAGCATGAGGAGAATTTAGCACGGATTGCAACAAGGAAATACAATCATCAAAGAGCAATTATCATAATTAAATTCCTTGAAATCCAAAATAGTGGGTTTATTAATATCTAGGGTTTTGTTCTCTTCAATCCCACTTTTATCAATTTTAGCATCAAGATCTGAAAACTCCGAATTTTTTGAACGCCTTCTAGGTAAAGGTGGATCATATTCAGTCCCATCATTATCAAGATTCATATTGCAAAACAAAGATTTAATAGGGGACACATCAATAACTTTTAGATCTTTATCTCTATTTTCATAAGAACTTGAAGAACACACTTTTATAAAGCAATCTTTCTTAGCACGCATCCTAGCGGTTCTTTCTTTGCACTCATCAATGGAAATTCTCATGGCTTTGAGAGACTCATTGATATCATGCTTAGGAGGAATATATCTAAGTTTCAAAGAATCAACATCAAGAGAAATTCTATCAACGTTCCTAGCCAATTCATCAACTTTAAGCAATTTTTCTTCAATCAAGGCATTGAAATTATTTTGCGAATTCATAAACTCTATAACACTAGTCTCAAATTCAGAGGGCATCTTATTAAAATTCCATATGAATTGTTGTAGGAATTTCCATAATTATTAGAGGAATTGCTAGGATAAGGCCTAGGATTAAGGTTTCCTCTATACGTGTTGTTACCAAAATTATTCCTACCAACAAAATTCACATCCATAGATTCATTATTATTCTCAATCAAAGTAGACAAAGGACTAAGGTTTCCTCTATATGTGTTGTTACCAAAATTATTCCCACCAAAAAAATTCACATCCATAGATTCATTATTATTCTCAATCAAAGTACACAAGGGCATATCATTAGGATCAGAAGAAACACTCTTAGTAGCAAATAATTTCATAACTTCATCCATCTTTCCACTCAAAACATTAATTTGTTCTATCGCATGCACTTTTTTATTAGTAGATCTTTCAGTGTGCCATTGAGAATAATTAACCATAATATTATCTAGGATTTTAGTAGCTTCTCCTAAAGTGATTTCCGTAAAAGTGCCTCCCACGGCCGAATCTAAAAGATTTCTAGAAGCAAAATTCAATCCGGCATAAAAAATTTGTATAATCATCCACAAATTTAAACCATGCGTGGGGCAATTATGTATCATTAATTTCATCCTCTCCCAAGCTTGTGCAACATGTTCATGATCAAGTTGCTTAAAATTCATAATGTTGTTTCTAAGAGAGATGATCTTAGCGGGAGGGAAATACTTAGGGATAAAAGCATCTTTGCACTTATTCCAAGAATCAATACTATTTTTAGGCAAAGACGAAAACCAAGCTTTAGCACGATCTCTAAGCGAAAAAGGAAATAGCTTCAATTTAACAATATCGTTATCAACATCTTTCTTCTTTTGCATATCACACAAATCAACGAAGCTATTTAGATGAGTAGCGGCATCTTCACTAGGAAGGCCGGCGAATTGATCTTTCATGACAAGATTCAACAAAGCAGCATTGATTTCACAAGATTCAGTATCGGTAAGAGGAGCAATTGGAGTGCTAAGGAAACCATTATTGTTGGTATTGGTAAAGTCATATAATTTGGCATTATCTTGAGCCATCGTGACAAACAAGCAATCCAACACACGAGCAAACAAAAAGCAAGCGAAAAAGAGGCGAACGAAAAAGAGAGGGCGAATAAAACGGCAAGGGTGAAGTGGGGGAGAGGAAAACGAGAGGCAAATGGCAAATAATGTAATGCGGGAGATAAGGGTTTGTGATGGGTACTTGGTATGTTGACTTTTGCGTAGACTTCCCCGGCAACGGCGCCAGAAATCCTTCTTGCTACCTCTTGAGCACTGCGTTGGTTTTCCCTTGAAGAGGAAAGGGTGATGCATCAAAGTAGCGTAAGTATTTCCCTCCGTTTTTGAGAACCAAGGTATCAATTCAGTAGGAGGCTACGCGCGAGTCCCTCGCACCTACACAAACAAATAAATCCTCGCAACCAACGCGATAAGGGGTTGTCAATCCCTACACGGTCACTTACGAGAGTGAGATCTGATAGATATGATAGGATAATATTTTTGGTAATTTTGTGATAAAGATGCAAAGTAAAATAAAAGCAACGGAAATAACTAAGTGTTGAAAGATTAATATGATGGAAGATAGACCCGGGGGCCATAGGTTTCACTAGTGGCTTCTCTCAAGAGCATAAGTATTTTACGGTGGGTGAACAAATTACTGTTGAGCAATTGACAGAATTGAGCATAGTTATGAGAATATCTAGGTATGATCATGTATATAGGCATCACGTCCGAGACAAGTAGACCGACTCCTGCCTGCATCTACTACTATTACTCCACACATCGACCGCTATCCAGCATGCATCTAGAGTATTAAGTTCATAAGAACAGAGTAACGCTTTAAGCAAGATGACATGATGTAGAGGGATAAATTCATGCAATATGATAAAAACCCCATCTTGTTATCCTCGATGGCAACAATACAATATGTGCCTTGCTGCCCCTACTGTCACTGGGAAAGGGCACCGCAAGATTGAACCCAAAGCTAAGCACTTCTCCCATTGCAAGAAAGATCAATCTAGTAGGCCAAACCAAACTGATAATTCGAAGAGACTTGCAAAGATAACCAATCATACATAAAAGAATTCAGAAGATTCAAATATTGTTCATAGATAAACTTTATCATAAACCCACAATTCATCGGTCTCAGCAGACACCGCAAAAGAACATTACATCGAATAGATCTCCACGAGAGAGGGGGAGAACATTGTATTGAGATCCAAAAAGAGAGAGGAAGCCATCTAGCTACTAACTATGGACCCGAAGGTCTGAGGTAAACTACTCACACTTCATCGGAGAGGCTATGGTGTTCATGTAGAAGCCCTCCGTGATGGATGCCCCCTCCGGCGGAGCTCCGGAACAGGCCCCAAGATGGGATCTCGTGGGTACAGAAGGTTGCGGCGGTGGAATTAGGTTTTTGGCTCCGTATCTGATCGTTTGGGGGTACGTAGGTATATATAGGAGGAAGGAGTACGTCGGTGGAGCAACGTGGGGCCCACGAGGGTGGAGGGCGCGCCCCCCTACCTCGTGGCTTCCTGGAAGCTTCCTTGACTTAGGGTCCAAGTCTCCTGGATCATGTTCATTCCAAAAATCACGTTCCCGAAGGTTTCATTCTGTTTGGACTCCGTTTGATATTATTTTTCTGCGAAACTCTGAAGTAGGCAAAAAAAACAGCAATTCTGGGTTGGGCCTCCGATTAATAGGTTAGTCCCAAAAATAATATAAAAGTGAATAATAAAGCCCAATAATGTCCAAAATAGAAGATAATATAGCATGGAGCAATCAAAAATTATAGATACGTTGGAGATGTATCAACTCCTGGTTATCATGATAGTTGAATCGCAGACCCCGAGGCATGACAGAAGAGCAAACAAGCTGATACTTTGCATCAGTCAAATTTTCAAACATTGCGAAACACAAAAGAGATAAGTCACAGCCTAGTAAAAAGTCTATGGCATTACAGCAGAAAACAAGACTATGAATCACATACATACCACAATCAGGAGTAGGAAGAATCCTATGGCCACCACGGTAAGTCTCAACTTTCAAATCAAACACTGAGTGGTCCAGAGTGAATACGACACGGTCTCCAGCAGAAAGAGCATAGTCCTGTGTAAGTTCGTTCCAAGCTGCACCACAAAACTTAGAGTAACGGCCTCGGTGCTTAAAGACAGCAGCATAAGATCTGCTCTCAAAGGTAAGCAGAGCAGGCTCAATCCTCTTGTAGCCTGACATCTGGGTGACATTCCTGTGCTCCTGAATATAAGCAGCTAAGGAAGCCCTTACATTGCATGGGATGTACTGGATTGAACAAACAACAAAGTCAATACAAGAGCAATATACAAAATGAAAAGTACAAAAATAAAAATTGAATACTGATAAATCTAAACTTGCATTAGTTTAACAACATCAAGAAAATTCAGATTATCCATATAAAGATACAGTGGATTAAAGTTACTAGAATTAGAGAATTTGCACCCTCATACTAAATACAGTGGATTAAATTCAGACTATAAATTTCCTGATACTAAAATAGGCAAAAGAACAAACCAAAAAAATCAAAAAAGCTACAATTAGAGAATTTGCACCCTCATCATGGGAGAAAATGCATCCTATACGCATCAGGAAAGATTATAGAAAAAACCTCGTCATAAATTAATTACAAAAAGAAAAAGGAAGTTGCATACTCACAAATCTAAACTTGCACACACATTAGAATAATAAAAATAATAAAATATATACTAACATTAATTGATCAACTACTCAGTGCAAAAAGCACTTGAATATCCCCCTTGTTCTAAAATATGTGTACATTGGATACACACACAAAATGTAAAACTTCCATGCAATATACAATAGCAAAAAGATTCAGTCGTTTTCGGCACTGAGTTTTACTTAAAAAAAGTGTGTATTCATCAATATCAACTGAGAAATCTTATCCTTTAATATACCAAAGGTTACAACATTCATGATAGTAGGAATGTACACACTAGCCAAACAGGAAGTTTATAGAAAACTCATCACATATAGAACTAAAAAAGAAATAAATCTTGCATACTCATAATTCTAAACTTGCGCACATGTTAATGTAGCCAAAAAAATACTAGAATTGAAATGGTGTCATTCAACTACTTACTGAAAAAAAAAACCTAATTCAAAAGTCACTTGATAAATTGCATACGCCTATATATAAAACTTGCACACCATCCTGTCACTTGATAAAAAGTCACTTGACAAAAAGAAAAAGGAAGTTGCATACTCACAAATCTAAACTTGCACACACATTAGAACAGCAAAATAATAAATATCCATTGTAATCCATATCCATAGTAACATACAAGGTGTCCTGGTCTAACATTTACTTTATCCACGGCTATTAAGACAGTGAGTTTTACTTAAATATCAACTGAAAAAATATTACCCTAGAATATATATTCATTGCACATTCATTGTACAAAACTTGCATACTCATATAGAACTAAAAGAAAATAATCTTGCATACTCATAATTCTAAACTAGCACACACATTAGGGCAGCAAAAAAAATACTAGCATTGAAATGGTCTCATTCAACTACTTACTGTAGAAAAATCCCCCTAGTGTAAAAAATCACTTGATAAAATTGCATACACATAATTATAAAACTTGCACGCATTCCACAACAGCAAAAATATCCATAGTAACATACAAGCTATCCTGGTCTAAAAATTGTTTTATCCATAGCTATTAAGACAGTGATTTTTACTTAAAAAAGGTTTGTATTCATCAATATCAAACTGAGAAAAAAACTTATCCTTGAATATATCAACTTCAACAAAGCACATGATCAACCTATATATATTCATTGCATATTCAATATACAAAAAAAATAAAAAAATACCTCATCATAAGGTTCAACGCTGATAATACTACGAACGCACACACTACGAAACAGGAAGTCTATATAAACCTCATCATAAAAAGAACTAAAAATAAAATTTGCATACTCATAAATCTAAACTTGCACACAAATTAGACCACCACAAAAAAATACTACCATTGATGATATCATGAAGTACTTACTGCAAAGCACTCGTATACGCAAGCATGCACACATACTATTAGGAAAAAGACAATTAAAGAGTTCCTACAAAAGAAAACATGAAAATACAGCTCATCATCCTTCTGAAGCAATTCTCATCAAGGACGACATCAAAAGCTTCAGGGACTCCATGATCTCCGGCAAATGGAACGCAGGGGCACCCGGACAACGACAAAGAGGGCAAACCACAACTGCAAAAAAACAAGTAAATTTGTCAACAGCAAACCGTACACATAGAGCATCCTGTCTCTACTCTATCAAAACAAATTACATCACACCGAAAAAGAAAGATAATCCACAAGATATACATTGTTAATTACTCAAAAAACCTCCATAAAATCTACTGAACAATTACAAATTACATGCATGTGCACATGTATGACTGAAACTTCCAGAAATTCCTCAACAAGAAAATAACATACACACAAACTACGAACATGCTAATACATCAGTTCATGACACCATCCTGCTACTGCATGGACTCAAGACACTATGGATTTCATAAGACCATCATGCATTCATCAATGATTTCATAAAACCATCATGGATTCATCAACCCATGCTGCTACTAGAAAACAAATCAATAACTGCATCACAAAAAATAATCATAAAACCTAAAAAATAACAAGATAACATATAATCTACTTGGGTTGAGGTCTGGACATAGATTCTGCATTACAAATAACAAAAGATATACAAAAAAGATTGCATCTTTAAGAGATATACAAGACAAACTAAATTACACACTTCAAAAACACTAATAATCCTAAACCTCAATCCAATCCCTAAAAACAAAATCATTGCACCCTACGAAACCTAAACATACTTCATGCATTACAACTAAAAACAATAAAGATGAAATCAATACCTGCAAAATTTCATATGCACAAACAGACTATCCGTCAAACAACCAGAGACCTACAAAGAAACAGAGACAAAACAAAGAGAAAACCTAATTAGAAAGCAGATCTAGCAGTAAAACAACAAAATCAAATCTAATTAGAAAGAAGATGCAGCACAAAGGACCGGATCTACCAAGAAACTACAAGAACCCTAACTCCACGGATCAACCTGAGAGCACGATAAGCAATAATAAAACTAAAGCAGAGATGCTCAAGAAGACAGAACAAATACCTGATGGGATGCACCAAAACCAAATCCTTAAGCATCAACAAACCCCACCGATTGGAAAGTCCTGAAAACACCAGAGAAAACCACAAAATCTTCTGGTGAGCATCCTTGGGTAGAGGCAAAGAGAAACAGAGAAAGGAAACTAATGAATGGCTCGAGGCAAAGAGGGCAACCCACGAACCCTAGCTCGGGACGGGAAGAGCAGAAGACAGCTAGTGAGGAAGAGAGGGGAGGGGAAGTGACTGACAAGACTCGAGGGGGGAGAGGATAAGACGAGAAAGACGCCGATCGTCCGCGTTCCACATATAACGGGCCGGGCTGCTAACGGGCGCCCCGCGCCACCCGAGCCAGGCCGCAGCACGAGATCGACTGACTCAAAACACTGGCCAGTCGACGCTAGCTGGCCCATTGAACCGCAGACCGCAATCAAAAAAAGAATAAACAGAACGCATCTCAAAGCAACATCCAACGGACCAGAAATCGACTGACGCAAATGTTAAAACTCAGCTGACTGAGAGGTAGCTATTTCGAAGTTGCTCACATACACGAGCATACACTCACCATATGAACGCACGTGTGCACACACACACACACTACCTCTATGAGCACCTTCGAGGAACTGAGCCGGCACATCATCTTGAGATTGATGAAGTCACCGCAGACACCTTCGTAGTCGACAGGAACATCTCCTCCCACTTAACGCTCATCGCCGGAAAGCTGAAAACTCTGATGAGCTGGGGATACCACTGTGCTCCTAACCATACACCACATGTTGATGCGCAGTTGAAATTTTAACTAATTCGATTAAAAAAGAGAAGCAGGTACGAACAGATCCAACTTTTTTTCAAACTAATAAAAGTCCGCGACAATAAACAGATGGAAAAAGCCCATTGCATAACCGTAACCTCAAATTCAATATTTTCCCTTGCCAGTTGCCACGGCAGATCGAATGTGGTTGCATTGTCCACCACGTATGGGTGCCAACTCTGCAGAGTTCGTTAGTTAGATTTATTGGCCGAAAGCAGCAGGGCACCACCGCTTTCTCTTCAATTTTCTGGGCTTAATTCGAGTCAGCCATAATCTTCTAACCACCAGCACATGCATCCATGCCCGGTAATCAAAAGAAACCATTATTGCCGAGCGCAAGATCTCCTTGGGTGTGCCTATATATGGCCATGGAGGCAGAGATCGATCATCCAGTCCATCCACCACACCACATCACATGCATAACAACCTAGTACGCCACAAGAATTAGGCACTCAATATCGATCGCATCGACAATTAATCGGGCAGCTCAATCTCAATGAGCTCGCTGCGATCCAAGCTCGTGGTTGTCGTTCTGGTCATGGCAGTAGCTGCTGCTGGCAGCCTTTCCTTGGTGAGCGTGGAAGAAAGGCCAGCTCTACTCCGTGGCATGGCGCCGTCCACGCCGAACTCAGTGGGGAGCGTCGAATTGCCGTGGCGGCGCCATGTGCTGCACCGGGGGGAGAAGATCCTGGCCTGGCGGTGGCGCCACAATCCGCCCTCCGGCCCGAGCAGCCGTGGTCACGCCGTTGTCACCGTCTCGCCGGACGAGGAAGTGAAGAACCAGGGTCCCGCCGAAAACATTGGTCCATCAGTGCCATGACCAACGCACCTATGTATATGATTATGAAATATGAATACGGTCGATAACATTAATCGCCTATATGTGTATGATACTGTACACATGAACGCATCCATTTAAGGACTCATGCATGCATTGCATGAGCTGGAGTATGTATTGAGTATAAGGACGGTTTTCCTTACTCATTCTGTATTTTTTGCATTGCATGAGCTGGAGTATGTATTTAAGTACAAGGTAATGTGCAACGAGCAATCCATTAGTGTTTTGTGTAATTTATTTAGTCTCACAATTTTGTACCATCTTGTGAGTTAGATTTTGTATTTGTTTGTGTTTGACTGCGCGAAAAAATGATGACGCAGAAGACGATAGAGAAATATAAGGCGAAGCCGGTCGATTAGTTAGAAGCTAAGCAAGCACAGGCATACTTTGGTGCGGTGCTAATGCTACTACGGCTCTTTTTCTTCTTCTTGAGATGATGTACTAGGCTACTAGCATCCTGTATGCAACCAGACATGATGACATATTATTGCATGCAAGCGAGGTAATTTGTTTTCATTCGAAATATGGTACCACAGTTCATAACCGAGCTTGTACATCCAGGTCACTGCCACCGTGCATTGCTCCACTGCACATCTAGTCTAAAGAAGAGGCACACGTCACCAAACACCTACCAAACTAAATGCCATGTGTAGAATCCGTGTGATCAGATGATGTACTGATCCATCAGAAAAGCAAAAGCAGGCGACATGTCACTCTTCTCTTGATATTCGTACGCTGATTTTAGGTGGGTAGTTTCGCTGTATAAACTACTATCTCTGTACCGAAATACTTGTAGTTGAGATCTTATACAGAGAGAGTACAACTTGTGTAAACACGTGCTAAAGTAGATAACCTGGTGTCGTGGATAAATCAAGGGGGTTAACCATGATGAGCTGTCATGCTGACGACGTGACAAACATGCAAAAATTATTGATGTATACATGAGTTGCATGGATTTTTAAAAATAGTGTGTTGCAGCTGTCCAAAGAAAAAAAATAGAAGACATTTTTTTATTTGCGCGGGAAATAAAAGATGTATTACATGTCGTCCATCAATCCCATCCCATCCCATCCATTAGTCGGTAGCTGCCATATACACTCGAACTTGTACTCCATCTGTCCCAGAGAGATCCCCCGCAACAATTCCTTAAGCGCTTTTACATGTTTTTTTGTTTTCAAGCATCCACAAATAGGCACCATGCCTATTCATCTGCGGTTGAAAATTAAGAATGCGATAAGTAGAACACATGTTTTCTTGAGATCATGAGAAAACTAGACAAGAGAGAGTCCTAGTGTCATCGGTGTGCATGACATAGGCGACGACATGATCCAGTTTCTTTGGTGGCATGTTCCTCGAGCATCTTCCCCTGAGGCCACCAAGCATAGGCCACGCAGTCGATGGCGACAGCATGGCTCTTTTTGTGGGGCAGTTTTGCGGCATCTGCATGCAATGGCTTGAGGCAGTGGAGATGAAAATGCAGAGGTAGTGGCATTGTTGCGAGCTTAACTGGCAGCCGTTGGTGCTGAAGGTGGCGGCTAGGCACATCTCGGAGTTAGTGTTGGCAGAGTTGCATTGGTGCCCGGTGGTTGGGAAATCTGTCATGCGACAGCGATCCCATGATATGCGGGTTCAAGTGTGTCAACGGTGGGCCGAACGTCGCGGTTCAGGCATCTCGCGCATCCATTGATATACTGATATGCTTTAACCACATTCATAATTTTTTAACTCTAATGCTTCAGTAGAAATGAATTTGCATGTCTTTATGATTTATCTATAATAACATGTTAATAAAGTCCTAGCACTAGTTTTGGTTTTTCAGTGTTTTTGGTTTCATGGAAAACAAGCATTTTATGCTCACGAGAAAAAATTGAGAAGTGTTTTTGGATGACAAGAGCACCAACGCCAAAAGAGAAGGGTAGTGTAGGTCACAGAAGGCCCAGGCGCCCTAGTGTTGAGGTGCATGTGCTCAATAATGCCGCTCTGCCCCTGTGCACCTCCAGATTATATATACACCAAAACCCCTACATAGATTATGTCACAATTTTCTGTGGCCATCACTTAGCATTACAATTTGTTTTCATCTACAACCATGTTCTATTACCCTGCTGGAGCGGGAATTCATCGCCATCTTCATAAAAAAAATGATCTTCGGCTCTTCGCGGCTCCATGATGATGTTTGAGTAGTTAAACCCCTAAACTATTGTTGCCTGGAAGTAGTCATGAGGCAATCTCTCACTTCCGCTTCAATACAATGAACACACTAGCTGCCTAACAAGATTATGAGCCATCTAATGTATTCTCTATTGTGATTATGCCTATGTGTTGATTTGTTACTTTATAATATGATTATATGTGATTTTTATGTTTGATTTATAGATGTATATTGCTCTTTGATTATTTATTTACTTATTCATTGGACAGTTTGAGTGAATGACCAATAGTGTGAGTGATATGCCTTAGTTGAGTTTAATTTTGCAAGTAAGGTACCTCGGTGATAGTAAGAGGATAATGAGTTTACCATGGTGTCGGCGCTAAACATAAAGCCAATAAACTTGTGTTGTAGAGCACTCTAATTACCGGATAAAATGCAAGGATGTTGGAAGCGTCATATATGTGTCATGTATTTTCAGTTTTTCAGTGCAGATGTCTATATATGTTGTCTGATTGACAGGGCCGGCCCTGGGGTATGGCCCGAGGGGCGACGGCCCAGGGCCCAGGCCGGAGGGGGGCCCAAAATTCTGTATGTAATGTGTAGTATAGCCAAGCGAGTTGCTAAAAAAAAGACAAGCGATAAAATTAGGTGGAGTTAAAAATAAAGGAAACCTACACGGGGGCCTGGAGATGGGCTAGGCCCAATTGAAGCTTAGCGACAGACAGGTGAAGCGTCAGGCACGGCCGCGCACACGCGATAATCAATCTGATCGTTCTGTCGTTTGATTCGTTAGTTCGTCTTCCAATCTTCCTCAACCGTCGCTCGCCGCCTCGGCCGCTCCGGAATCACCAGACAATTTTTCGTTCTCGCCACTGTGGCACTGCGCGCGGCAGGCCGGCAGCTTGGTTTTGCGCCGTGCGCCATATGCCGGCGACCCGGCGTCCCGCCCATCCGGCATCCACGAGGCCGCGACCATCAATCCATCAGCCATCCGCGGCAGGTCATTGGCAAATTTTCACAAGATCGCGACCATGAGTTTGTTTGGTCTTTCACAAGTACGTGTTAATTCATCCCCAATTTCAGTGTACTGTCCACATGAAACATAGTTAGGGTTTTGATTTACAAATTTGTAATTGTCTGCATTCTCTTTTCTTCATAATTTTAGGATACTAGTCTGCTTTACAATGTTTCCTAAGAAGCGTTGCGGAAAAAATGACGTTTATGTATCATGTATAATATATGGTCTTACGACTTAGGGGCCCATCTCGTTGAGGTCGCCCAGGGCCTTCCAAAACATAGGGCCGGCCCTGCTGATTGATGTGTTTTTTTTAGACAAAGCGCCGTTTTCTTCTTCTTGTTAACTTGCTAGCTAGTGGATGATGTGGCTAGTGGGTTGGAGGGGCCAATAGGCATTTCTTTTTGGTTCTGACTACCCTCTCCAGCAGTTGTTGTGCTTTGTGCAAGCCATCTAGGTAGTCTGGCAGAGCGGTGCAGACCTAATTTAGCTTGTCAGCGATGGGGATGAGGGCAAAAGCGGCGGTGGCGGAGCTAGAGCTAGCCATAATTAGGGTTGGATGTCGAAGAAGAAGTAGGCTTCGAATACCACGAAAGATTGGATGAAGCCTATGCCTCTTGAAGGGACGCGTACGTGTTATATAGCACAGATGGTTTACAAGATATGGTAGTTAGGCGTGGATTGATCCTCAAGCAAACATACAAGAGATTAGGAATCCCAACAGTCTAACTACCCGATTACATCAACACGCACGCGCTAGCTCTACCAGAAGGTATATATGGTATATACACTACCGTTCATACGTACAATTATATCTAACAGCTGCCTGCCGCCGCTGGCCGAGCTGGCCGCCGCGTGCTACCACCTGCTGCTAGCCGCGCCCGTGCGTGCACATATGATTGCGTAGCTGGACACCAGCAGCTAGCCGTGTTGTGCACAGATGCATGCGTAGCTAGCCAGTAGCCGCGCTCGGGAGAAGGTGCTCGTAGTCCTTTCCCTTCAGCGCTGCTCAAGGCCGACCTCATAGAGCTGAAGCTCGCCGACCTTGGGGTGACCTCGTCCCCTGCACCGCTCCTGGTCGCCGCCCCCCGCCATCGCCCTCCGCGCCGCCAAGCTCCCGACCACGCCCCGCCGCGACCGCGTGCCCCGTTGCTCATGGTCGCGCGCCGCACCAGGCCTCGCCCAGCCGCGCCCCGGCGGCGCCCGGCCTCGCGCTCGTGGCACTCGCCGTGCCGCCCCCGCGCTGTAAGCTCCCCTGCCTTCTATGTGTATGAGGAAATGTCAGGGCGGACATATCGAAAATGGGTCGGCTACCGTTGGGCGCACAGGCTGACCTAATTGAAAAAGTGGACACGGACGGGCGGACGGCGACATCCATTTGGGTCGGCTGGTTGGAATTGCTCTAAACTCTTTCATGCATTGATCATTCTTCTTTGATTTAAGTGGTTTGCCTAGATTCCCGTGATTGCCATTGGTTCTTCCTCGCATCATCAAAGTGCTCTCTCTCCTCCTTAATTGTTGTGCCATGTCATTTTTTTGCTTATGTGGCATAGTTAACACCTGTCCATCGTGGAGCACCGGGAAAGGCCATATGGAATTTTCTCTACGCGGTAAGACACTGAATTCCATCAGCCGGTCGCGGCCCTTGTACGAGTCGGATCCGGACTGGAAGAACAACGCGTATCGCGTACGGGAAACAACAAAGGGAGCGCCTGGAACTCATTCGAATGAGATATAAAATGGTCTCAGTCGAATGAAGTATTGATGACGTCGCTGGTTGTTTGTCGCAGCCCGATCTCGTGGCAGACCGAGCAGACTTGTTCCTTTCTCCCCGCATGAAACAAATAAAAGCCCATTTTTGTTGTAACTTCTGAGTTGTTTGTTGTGGGTTGTGGGCCTTTTTGGGTTGTTTGTTTTGGGTTGCGAGCCTCTTTGCAAAAAATGATTATATGTGGACCGCTGCAACCTTGGACGAGCGGGCTCCCATGCTGCACGTTCTCTCGTCCCTCCCCTGTCTTCCTCTACTTCACACTGATTTAAAACAGTAACAACACCCCCCAGAATGGGGGAGGGCTTCTGGAAAGATACGTTAAAGGAGGAGCAACCTGCCATAGACTTGAGGATAAAGAAAAAAGAAAAAGAATATACAAGAACCAGTGGCTATACTTCTGTTTTTCATCCTTAGACATGATTATATGCGTGTGGAAAAAAAATCTTTACGACTAAGATATATTGAAAAAACAATGAGTACTAACAACCATCTAAAAAAACGCTAAGACAAATGACCCCTAAAATATGATTAAAAAAAGGCTTCGCCGTTGCCGACAACACTGCCCTGACCTGTTGGTTGTGGTCACGTTATACGTCTTGCGGGTGCACTTGGGTGCGTTGAGTTGCGGTTGCGCTTTAATTGGGGCAATTGCAACTACGAAACAAAAATTAAACTTTAATGAAAATAATAATAATAATTAAGGGGCTGACATTATATGTCTTGCGGGTTGCGCTTGGGTGTGCTGAGTTGCAAATTGCGCTCGGGTTGGAGCAGTTGCAACTACAACAAAAAAGACTTAAAAAAATGGAACCAACTTCATCGGCGTCGACAACCCTCCCCCCGACCCCCGGTTGCGGTCACATTATATGTTCTGCAGTTGCGTTTGGGTGTGTTGAGTTGCGATTGCGCTCGGGTTCGGCGGTTGCAACTACAAAAAAAAAATGAAACCAATTTCATCGGCGCCGACAACCCCCCGATTGCGGTCACATTATATGCCCTTTAGTTGCGCTTGGGTGTGCTGAGTTGCAATTGTGCCCAGGTTGGAGCGGTTGTAACTACAACAAAAAGACCTAAAAATGGAACCGATTTCATCGGCGCCCACAACCCTCCCCCCCCCCCCCCCCCGATTGCGGCCACATTATATGTCCTGCAGTTGCGCTTGGGTGTGCTGAGTTGCAATTGCACTCGGGTTGGAGCGATTGCAACTACAACAAAAAGACCTAAAAACACATAGAAAGAATGATTCAAATGTAGTGGTGTGCAAGTATACTAGGAAAATATATATTCATCTAGCCAATAATAATTATCATGAAAAAGTTACAACATGTCCATGTTTCATGAAAAGGAAAATAGAATACTAGACCCGTTGTCTATGTCACGCGTAGCTGCATGTTTATTCTGCAGTAATCAGCAACAGGATGCTTGGCGCGGGCTCATGCCCAATTTTGTCCCACGCATTTTTTAATTTTCCAGAAATAATTTTAAAAAAAAATTGTTCTAAAAATGTTAAACATCAAAAACAAAATATTATACTGTTGAAAATAAAAATATGACAAGTTCATATGTAAAAAATGCTTATCACATATTTGAAAAAAGTCATATATTCAAAACATGCTTCATCAAGTATTTAAAAAATGTTTGCCGCATATTCAAAATTCTAGCCACATATTTGAAAAATCATTTATTCAAAAATGTTTATTGCATGATAAAAAAAGTCATCACACCCCTAGTTGCAAGTGACATCGAATAAACACCCCAAGTTGCAAGACGATGGTGTACTTGCAAGTGACATGCGGGCCCTCGCAGTTGCGAGCCGACCCTGGACTTGCAACTGGGGCAATTACGAAACATCACACACAAAACAGACCATTTGCTAGTCGAGGGTCGAGTTGCAAGTGGCATGCAGGCCCCAAAGTTGCGAGTTGATAGTGGACTTGCAATTGAGGCAATTACAAACTATACACAAAAATGCCCAGTTGCAAGTAGAGGGTCTACTTGCAAGTGACATGCGGACCCTCGCAGTTGTGATTCGACCCTCGACTTCCAACCGGGGAAATTACGAAACAACACACAAAACACAGCTGGTTTGCAAGTGTAGGGTTGACTTGCAAGTGACATCGAGTAAACACCCCAGTTGCAAGTTGATGGTCTACTTTCAAGTGACATGTGGGCCCTCGCAGTTGTGAGTCGTCCTTGGACTTGCAACTAAGGCAATTAAGAAACATCACAGAAAAAATAGACCGGTTGCGAGTCCAGGGTTGAGTTGCAAGTGGCATCAAGTAAACACTCCCAGTTGCAAGTCGATGGTCGAGTTGCAAGTGGCGTGTGGGCCCCACAATTGCGAGACGATGGTGGACTTGCAACTGGAGCAATTACGAAAATAACACGCACAAAATAAACCACTTGCAAGTCCATGGTGGAGTCAACGGTGGAGTTGCAAATTGAGGCAATTACAAACTACACACAAAAAAGCCCAGTTGCAAGTCGAGGGTCTACTTGCAAGTGACATGCGGGCCCTCGCAGTTGTGATTCGACCCTCGACTTCCAACCGGGGCAATTACGAAACAACACACAAAACACAGCTGGTTTGCAAGTGTAGGGTTGACTTTCAAGTGACATCGAGTAAACACCCCAGTTGCAAGTTGATGGTCTACTTGCAAGTGACATGTGGGCCCTCGTAGTTGTGAGTCGTCCTTGGACTTGCAACTAAGGCAATTAAGAAACATCACAGAAAAAATAGACCAGTTGTGAGTCCAGGGTTGAGTTGCAAGTGGCATCAAGTAAACACTCCCAGTTGCAAGTCGATGGTCGAGTTGCAAGTGGCGTGTGGGCCCCACAGTTGCGAGACGATGGTGGACTTGCAACTGGAGCAATTACGAAAATAACACGCACAAAATAAACCACTTGCAAGTCCATGGTGGAGTCACCGGTGGAGTTGCAAATTGAGGCAATTACAAACTACACACAAAAAATCCCAGTTGCAAGTCAAGGGTCTACTTGCAAGTGACATGTGTGTTGGGGAACGTAGTAATTTCAAAATTTTCCTACGCACACACAGGATCATGGTGATGCATAGCAACGAGAGGGGAGAGTGTGTCCACGTACCCTCGTAGACCGAAAGCGGAAGCGTTAGCACAACGCGGTTGATGTAGTCGTACGTCTTCACGATCCGACCGATCCAAGTACCGAACGTACGGCACCTCCGGTTCAGCACACGTTCAGCTCGATGACGTCCCGCGAACTCCGATCCAGCAGAGCTTCACCGGAGAGTTCTGTCAGCACGACGGCGTGATGACGGTGATGATGTTGCTACCGATGCAGGGCTTCGCCTAAGCACCACTATGATATGACCGAGGTGGAATATGGTGGAGGGGGGCACCGCACATGGCTGGGAGAGATCACATATCAACTTGTGTGTCTAGAGGTGCCCCCTGCCCCCGTATATAAAGGATGGAGGAGGGGAGGCCGGCCAGCCCCTAGGGCGCGCCAGAAGTGTGGAGTCCTACTAGGACTCCCTAGTCCTAGTAGGATTCCTTCTCCCACATGGAATAGGAAAAAGGGAAAGGAAAAGGAGAAGGAAGGAAGGGGGCGCCCCCCTTCCCTAGTCCAATTCAGACCAGACCATGGGAAGGGGTGCAGCCACCTTTTGAGGCCTTTCTCTCCTTTCCCGTATGGCCAATTAAGGCCCAATACGAATTCCCGTAACTCCCCGTTACTCCAAAAAATACCCGAATCACTCGGAACCTTTCCGATGTCCGAATAGAGTTGTCCAATATATCGATCTTCACGTCTCGACCATTTCGAGACTCCTCGTCATGTCCCCGATCTCATCCGGGACTCCGAACTACCTTCGGTACATCAAATCACATAACTCATAATACAAATCGTCACCGAACGTTAAGCGTGCGGACCCTACGGGTTCGAGAACTATGTAGACATGACCGAGACACATCTCCGGTCAAGAACCAATAGCGGAACCTGGATGCTCATATTGGCTCCTACATATTCTACGAAGATCTTTATCGGTCAAACCGCATAACAACATACGTTGTTCCCTTTGTCATCGGTATGTTACTTGCCCGAGATTCGATCGTCGGTATCTCAATACCTAGTTCAATCTCGTTACCGGCAAGTCTCTTTACTCGTTACGTAATGCATCATCCCGCAACTAACTCATTTAGTCACATTGCTTGCAAGGCTTATAGTGATGTGCATTACCGAGAGAGCCCAGAGATACCTCTCCGACAATCTGAGTGACAAATCCTAATCTCGAAATACGCCAACTCAACAAGTACCTTTGGAGACACCTGTAGAGCACCTTTATAATCACCCAGTTACGTTGTGGCGTTTGGTAGCACACAAAGTGTTCCTCCGGTAAACGGGAGTTGCATAATCTCATAGTCATAGGAACATGTATAGGTCATGAAGAAAGCAATAGCAACATACTTAAACGATCAAGTGCTAAGCTAACGGAATGGATCAAGTAAATCACGTCATTCTCCTAATGATGTGATCCCATTAATCAAATGACAACTCATGTCAATGGTTAGGAAACTTAACCATCTTTGATTAACGAGCTAGTCAAGTAGAGGCATACTAGTGACACTATGTTTGTCTATGTATTCACACATGTATTATGTTTCCGGTTAATACAATTCTAGCATAAATAATAAACATTTATCATGAAATAAGGAAATAAATAATAACTTTATTATTGCCTCTAGGGCATATTTCCTTCAGTCTCCCACATGCACTAGAGTCAACAATCTAGTTCACATCGCCATGTGATTTAACACCAATAGTTTCACATCGTCATGTGACCAACACCCAAAGGGTTTACTAGAGAAAATAATCTAGTTCACATTGCTATGTGATTAACACCCAAAGAGTACTAAGGTGTGATCATGTTTTGCTTGTGAGAGAAGTTTAGTCAACGGGTCTGCCACATTCAGATCTGTATGTATTTTGCAAATATTCTATGTCTTCAATACTCTGCACGGAGCTACTCTAGCTAATAGCTCCCACTTCCAATATGTATCTAGATCGAGACTTAGAGTCATCCAGATCGGTGTCAAAGCTTGCATCGAAGTAACTCTTTACGACAAACTCTTTATCACCTCCATAACCGAGAAATATTTCCTTATTTCACTAAGGATAATTTTTTACCGTTGTCTAGTGATCTACTCCTAGATCACTATTGTACCCTCTTGTCAAACTCTTGGTGAGGTACACAATAGGTCTGGTACACAGCATAGCATACTTTATAGAACCTATGACTGAGGCATAGGGAATGACTTTTCATTCTCTTTCTATTTCCTGCCGTGGTCGGGTTTTGAGTCCTTACTCAACTTCACACCTTGCAACATAGGCAAGAACTCCTTCTTTGACTTTTCCATTTTGAACTACTTCAAAAATCTTGTCAAGGTATGTACTCATTGAAAAATATATCAAGCGTCTTGATCTATCTCTATAGATCTTGATGCTCAATATGTAAGTAGTTTCGCCGAGGTCTTTCTTTGAAAAACTCCTTTCAAACACTCCTTTATGCTTTCCAGAAAATTCTACATTATTTCCGATTCAACAATATGTCGTTCACATATATTTATCAGAAATGTTGTAGTGCTCCCACTCACTTTCTTGTAAATACAGGCTTCACCGCAAGTCTGTATAAAACTATATGCTTTGATCAACTCATCAAAGTGTATATTCCAACTCCGAGATGCTTGCACCAGTCCATAGATGGATCACTGGAGCTTTCATATTTTATTAGCACCTTTAGGATTGACAAAACCTTCTGGTTGCATCATATACAACTCTTCTTTAATAAATACATTAAGGAATGCAGTTTTGTTTATCCATTTGCCAGATTTCATAAAATGCGGCAATTGCTAACATGATTCGGACAGACTTTAAGCATCGCTACGAGTGAGAAAATCTCATCGTAGTCAACACCTTGAACTTTGTCAAAAACCCTTTTCGACAAATCTAGCTTTGTAGACAGTAACATTACCGTCAGCGTCAGTCTTCTTCTTGAAGATCCATTTATTCTCAATGGCTGGCCGATCATCGGGCAAGTCAACCAAAGTCCACACTTTGTTCTCATACATGGATCCCATCTCAGATTTCATGGCCTCAAGCCATTTTGCGGAATCTCGGCTCACCATCGCTTCTTCATTGTTTGTAGGTTCGTCATGGTCTAGTAACATGACCTCCAGAATAGGATTACTGTACCACTCTGGTGCGGATCTCACTCTGGTTGACCTACGAGGTTCAGTAGTAACTTGATCTGAAGCTTCATGATCATCATCATTAGCTTCCTCACTAATTGGTGTAGGTGTCACAGGAACCGGTTTCTGTGATGAACTACTTTCCAATAAGGGAGCAAGTACAGTTACCTCATCAAGTTCTACTTTCCTCCCACTCACTTCTTTCGAGAGAAACTCCTTCTCTAGAAAGGATCCATTCTTAGCAACGAATGTCTTGCCTTCGGATCTGTGATAGAAGATGTACCCAACAGTTTCCTTTGGGTATCCTATGAAGACACATTTCTCCGATTTGGGTTCGAGCTTATCAGGTTGAAGCTTTTTCACATAAGCATCGCAGCCCCAAACTTTAAGAAACGACAACTTTGGTTTCTTGCCAAACCACAGTTCATAAGGCGTCGTCTCAACGGATTTCGATGGTGCCCTATTTAACGTGAATGCAGCCGTCTCTAAAGCATAACCCCAAAACGATAGCGGTAAATCAGTAAGAGACATCATAGATCGCACCATATCTAGTAAAGTATGATTACGACATTCGGACACACCATTACGCTGTGGTGTTCCAGGTGGCGTGAGTTGCGAAACTATTCCGCATTGTTTCAAATGTAGACCAAACTCGTAACTCAAATATTCTCCTCCACAATCAGATCGTAGAAATTTTATTTTCTTGTTACGATGATTTTCAACTTCACTCTGAAATTCTTTGAACTTTTCAAATGTTTCAGACTTATGTTTCGTTAAGTAGATATACCCATATCTGCTTAAATCACCTGTGAAGGTGAGAAAATAATGATACCCGCCGCGAGCCTCAACATTCATTGGACCACATACATCAGTATGTATGATTTCCAACAAATCAGTTGCTCGCTCCATAGTTCCGGAGAACGGATTTTTAGTCATCTTGCCCATGAGGCACGGTTCGCAAGTACCAAGTGATTCCAAAAGTCCATCAGTATGGAGTTTTTTCATGCGCTTTACACCAATATGACCTAAACGGTAGTGCCACAAATAAGTTGCACTATCATTATTAACTTTGCATCTTTTGGTTTCAATTTTATGAATATGTGTATCACTACGATCGAGATCCAACGAACCATTTTCATTGGGTGTGTAACCATATAAGGTTTATTCATGTAAAAGAACCACAATTATTCTCTAACTTAAATGAATAACTGTATTGCAATAAACATGATCAAATCATATTCATGCTCAATGCAAACACTAAATAACACTTATTTAGGTTCAACACTAATCCCGAAAGTATAGGGAGTGTGCGATGATGATCATATCAATCTTGGAACTACTTCCAACACGCATCGTCACCTCGCCCTTAACTAGTTTCTGTTCATTCTGCAATTCCCGTTTCGAGTTACTAATCTTAGCAACTGAACTAGTATCAAATACTGAGGGGTTGCTATAAACACTAGTAAGGTACACATCAATAACATGTATATCAAATATACCTTTGTTCAGTTTGCCATCCTTCTTATCCGCCAAATACTTGGGGCAGTTCCGCTTCCAGTGACCAGTCCCTTTGCAGTAGAAGCACTTAGTCTCAGGCTTAGGTCCAGACTTGGGTTTCTTCTCTTGAGCAGCAACTTGCTTGCCGTTCTTTTTGAAGTTCCCTTTCTTTCCCTTTGCCCTTTTCTTGAAACTAGTGGTCTTGTTAATCATCAACACTTGATGCTCTTTCTTGATTTCTACCTTCAATGATTTCATCATCATAAAAAGCTCGGGAATCGTTTTCGTCATCCCTTGCATACTACAGTTCATCACGAAGTTCTACTAACTTAGTGATGGTGACTAGAGAATTCTGTCAATCACTATTTTATCTGGAAGATTAACTCCCACTTGATTCAAGCGATTGTAGTACCCAGACAATCTGAGCACATGCTCACTGCTTGAGCTATTCTTCTCCATCTTTTAGCTATAGAACTTGTTGGAGACTTCATATCTCTCAACTCGGGTATTTGCTTGAAATATTAACTTCAACTCCTGGAACATCTCATATGGTCCATGACGTTCAAAACGTCTTTGAAATCCCGATTCTAAGCCGTTGAGCATGGTGCACTAAACTACCAAGTAGTCATCATATTGAGCTAGCCAAACGTTCATAACGTCTGCATCTGCTCCTGCAATAGGTCTGTCACCTAGCGGTGCATCAAGGACATAATTCTTCTGTGCAGCAATGAGGATAACCTCAGATCACGGATCCAATCCGCATCATTGCTACTAGCATCTTTCAACTTAATTTTCTCTAGGAACATATCAAAAACATAGGGAAGCAACAACGCGAGCTATTGATCTACAACATTATTTGCAAAATACTATCAGGACTAAGTTCATGATAAATTAAAGTTCAATTAATCATATTACTTAAGAACTCCCACTTAGATAGACATCCCTCTAGTCCTCTAAGTGATCACGTGATCCATATCAACTAAACCATGTCCGATCATCACGTGAGATGGAGTAGTTTCAATTATGAACATCACTATGTTGATCATATCTACTATATGATTCACGCTTGACCTTTCGGTCTCAGTGTTCCGAGGCCATATCTGCATATGCTAGGCTCGTCAAGTTTAACATGAGTATTCCGCGTGTGCAACTGTTTTGCACCCGTTGCATTTAAACGTAGAGCCTATCACACCCGATCATCACGTGGTGTCTCAGCACGAAGAACTTTCGCAACGGTGCATACTCAGGGAGAACACTTATACCTTGAAATTTAGTGAGAGATCATCTTATGATGCTACCGTCGATCTAAGCAAAATAAGATGCATAAAAGATAAACATCACATGCAATCAATATAAGTGATATGATATGGCCATCATCATCTTGTGGTTGTGATCTCCATCTCCGAAGCACCGTCATGATCACCATCGTCACCGGCGCGACACCTTGATCTCCATCGTAGCATCGTTGTCGTCTCGCCAACTATTGCTTCTACGACTATCGCTACCGCTTAGTGATAAAGTAAAGCAATTGCATGGCGATTGCATTGCATACAATAAAGCGACAACCATATGGCTCCTCCCAGTTGCCGATAACTCGGTTACAAAACATGATCATCTCATACAATAAAATATAGCATCATGCCTTGACCATATCACATCACAGCAAGCCCTGCAAAAACAAGTTAGACGTCTTCTACTTTGTTGTTGCAAGTTTTACGTGGCTGCTACGGGCTGAGCAAGAACCGTTCTTACCTACGCATCAAAACCAAAACGATAGTTCGTCAAGTTAGTGATGTTTTAACCTTCTCAAGGACCGGGCGTAGCCACACTTGGTTCAACTAAAGTTGGAGAAACTGACACCCGCCCGCCACCTATGTGCAAAGCACGTCGGTAGAACCAGTCTCGCGTAAGCGTACGTGTAATGTCGGTCCGGGCTGCTTCATACAACAATACCGATGAACCAAAGTATGACATGCTGGTAAGCAGTATGACTTGTATCACCCACAACTCACTTGTGTTCTACTCGTGCATATAACATCTACGCATAAAACCAGGCTCGGATGCCACTGTTGGGGAACATAGTAATTTCAAAAATTTCTTACGCACACACAGGATCATGGTATGCATAGCAACGAGAGGGAGAGTGTGTCCACGTACCCTCATAGACCGAAAGCGGAAGCGTTAGCACAACACAGTTGATGTAGTCGTATGTCTTCACGATCCGATTGAACCAAGTACCGAACGTACGGCACCTCTGAGTTCAGCACACGTTCAGCTCGATGACGTACCGCAAACTCCAATCCAGCAGAGCTTCACGGGAGAGTTCCGTCAGCACGACGGCGTGATGACGGTGATGATGTTGCTACCGACACAGGGCTTCGCCTAAGCACCGCTACGATATGACCGAGGTGGAATATGGTGGAGGGGGGCACCGCACACGGCTGGAAGAGATCAACAGATCAACTTGTGTGTCTAGAGGTGCCCCCCTGCCCCCGTATATAAAGGATGGAGGAGGGGAGGCCGGCCAGCCCCTAGGGCATGCCAGAAGTGTGGAGTCCTACTAGGACTCCCTAGTCCTAGTAGGATTCCTCCTCCCACATGGAATAGGAAAAAGGGAAGGGAAAAGGAGAAGGAAGGAAGGGGGCGCCCCCCTTCCCTAGTCCAATTCGGACCAGACCATGGGGAGGGGTGCGGCCACCTTTTGAGGCCTTTCTCTCCTTTCCCGTATGGCCCATTAAGGCCCAATACGAATTCTCGTAACTCTTCGGTACTCCGAAGAATACCCGAATCACTCGGAACCTTTCCGATGTCCGAATATAGTCGTCCAATATATCGATCTTTACGTCTCGGCCATTTCGAGAGTCTTCGTCATGTCCCCGATCTCATCCAGGACTCCGAACTACCTTCGGTACATCAAATCACATAACTCATAATACAAATCGTCACCGAACGTTAAGCGTGCGGACCCTACGGGTTCGAGAACTATGTAGACATGACCGAGACACATCACCGGTCAATAACCAATAGCGGAACTTGTTGGGGAACGCAGTAATTTCAAAAAAATTCCTACGCACACGCAAGATCATGGCGATGCATAGCAATGAGAGGGGAGAGTGTTGTCCACGTACCCTCGTAGACCGAAAGCGGAAGCGTTAACACAACGCGGTTGATGTAGTCGTACGTCTTCACGATCCGACCGATCAAGTACCGAACGCACGGCACCTCCGAGTTCAGCACACGTTCAGCTCGATGACGTCCCTCGAACTCCGATCCAGCCGAGTGTTGAGGGAGAGTTTCGTCGAACGGCGTGGTGACGATGATGATATTCTACCGACGCAGGGCTTCGCCTAAGCACCGCTACGATATTATCAAGGTGTAATATGGTGGAGGGGGCACCACACACGGCTAAGAGATCAATGATCAATTGTTGTGTCTTTGGGGTGCCCTCCTGCCCCCGTATATAAAGGAGCAAGGGGGAGGCCGCCGGCCTAGGAGGAGGACGCGCCAAGGGGGGAGTCCTACTCCCACCGGGAGTAGGACTCCTTCTTTCCTTGTTGGAGTAGGAGAGAAGGAAAGAGGGGGAGAGGGAGAAGGAAAAGGGAGTTGCACCCCTTGTCCAATTCGGACCAGAGGGGGGGTGCGCGCCTCCTTCCTTTTGGCCTCTCTCCTCTATTCCCGTATGGCCCAATAAGGCCCAATACTTCTCCCCGGCGAATTCCCGTAACTCTCCGGTACTCCAATAAATACCCGAATCACTCGGAACCTTTCCGAAGTCCGAATATAGTCGTCCAATATATCGATCTTTATGCCTCGGCCATTTCGAGACTCCTTGTCATGTCCCTGATCTCATCCGGGACTCCGAACTACCTTCGGTACATCAAAACACATAAACTCATAATATAACCGTCATCGAACTTTAAGCGTGCGGACCCTACGGGTTCGAGAACTATGTAGACATGACCGAGACACGTCTCCGGTCAATAACCAATAGCGGGACCTGGATGCTCATATTGGCTCCCACATATTCTACGAAGATCTTTATCGGTCAAACCGCATAACAACATACGTTGTTCCCTTTGTCATCGGTATGTTACTTGCCCGAGATTCGATCGTCGGTATCTCAATACCTAGTTCAATCTCGTTACCGGCAAGTCTCTTTACTCATTCCGTAATACATCATCCCGCAACTAGCTCATTAGTTGCAATGCTTGCAAGGCTTATAGTGATGTGCATTACCGAGTGGGCCCAGAGATACCTCTCCGACAATCGGAGTGACAAATCCTAATCTTGAAATACGCCAACCCAACAAGTACCTTCGGAGACACCTGTAGAGCACCTTTATAATCACCCAGTTACGTTGTGATGTTTGGTAGCACACAAAGTGTTCCTCCGGTAAACGGGACTTGCATAATCTCATAGTCATAGGTGAAGGAAATATGCCCTAGAGGCAATAATAAAGTTATTATTTATTTCCTTGTATCATGATAAATGTTTATTATTCATGCTAGAATTGTATTAACCGGAAACATGATACATGTGTGAATACATAGACAAACAGAGTGTCACTAGTATGTCTCTACTAGACGAGCTCGTTGTTCAAAGATGGTTATGTTTCCTAGCCATAGACATGAGTTGTCATTTGATTAACGGGATCACATCATTAGGAGAATGATGTGATTGACTTGACCCGTTCCGTTAGCTTAGCACTTGATCGTTTAGTATGTTGCTACTGCTTTCTTCATGACTTATACATGTTCCTATGACTATGAGATTATACAACTCCCGTTTACCGGAGGAACACTTTGTGTGCTACCAAACGTCACAACGTAACTGGGTGATTATAAAGGTACTCTACAGGTGTCTCCGAAGGTACTTGTTGGGTTGGCGTATTTCGAGATTAGGATTTGTCACTCCGATTGTCGGAAAGGTATCTCTGGGCCCTCTCGGTAATACACATCACTTAAGCAATGCAAGCATTGCAACTAATGAGTTTGTTGCGGGATGATGTATTACGGAACGAGTAAAGAGACTTGCCGGTAACGAGATTGAACTAGGTATTGAGATACCGATGATCAAATCTCGGGCAAGTAACATACCGATAACAAAGGGAACAACGTATGTTGTTATGCGGTCTGACCGATAAAGATCTTCGTAGAATATGTGGGAGCCAATATGAGCATCCAGGTTCCGCTATTGGTTATTGTTATGTACGACTACATCAACCGTGTTGTGTTAACGCTTCCGCTTTCGGTCTACGAGGGTACGTCGACAACACTCTCCCCTCTTGTTGCTATGCATCACCATGATCTTGTGTGTGCGTAGGAAATTTTTTGAAATTACTATGTTCCCCAACAGTGGCATCCGAGCCTGGTTTTATGCGTTGATGTTATATGCACGAGTAGAACACAAGTGAGTTGTGGGCGATATAAGTCATACTTCTTACCAGCATGTCATACTTTGGTTCGCCGGTATTGTTGGATGAAGCGGCCCGGACCGACATTACGCGTACGCTTACGCGAGACTGGTTCTTCCGACGTGCTTTGCACAGAGGTGGCTGGCGGGTGTCAGTTTCTCCAACTTTAGTTGAACCGAGTGTGGCTACGCCCGGTCCTTGCGAAGGTTAAAACAGCACCAACTTGACAAACTATCGTTGTGGTTTTGATGCGTAGGTAAGAACGGTTCTTGCTAAGCCCAGTAGCAGCCACGTAAAACTTGCAACAACAAAGTTGAGGACGTCTAACTTGTTTTTGCAGGGCATGTTGTGATGTGATATGGTCAAGACATGATGCTAAATTTTATTGTATGAGATGATCATGTTTTGTAACCGAGTTATCGGCAACTGGCAGGAGCCATATGGTTGTCGCTTTATTGTATGCAATGCAATCGCCCTGTAATGCTTTACTTTATCACTAAGCGGTAGCGATAGTCGTAGAAGCATAAGATTGGCGAGACGACAACGATGCTACAATGGAGATCAAGGTGTCGCGCCGATGACGATCGTGATCATGACGGCGCTTCGGAGATGGAGATCACAAGCACAAGATGATGATGGCCATATCATATCACTTATATTGATTGCATGTGATGTTTATCTTTTATGCATCTTATCTTGCTTTGATTGACGGTAGCATTATAAGATGATCCCTCACTAAATTATCAAAGTATAAGTGTTCTCCCTGAGTATGCACCGTTGCGAAAGTTCTTCGTGCTGAGACACCACGTAATGATCGGGTGTCATAGGCTCTACATTCAAATACAACGGGTGCAAAACAGTTGCACACGCGGAATACTCAGGTTAAACTTGACGAGCCTAGCATATAACAGATATGGCCTCGGAACACGGAGACCGAAAAGTCGAGCGTGAATCATATAGTGGATATGATCAACATAGTGATGTTCACCATTGAAACTACTCCATCTCACGTGATGATCGGACATGGTTTAGTTGATATGGATCACGTGATCACTTAGAGGATTAGAGGGGTGTCTATCTAAGTGGGAGTTCTTAAGTAATATGATTAATTGAACTTAAATTTATCATGAACTTAGTCCTGATAGTATTTTGCAAATTATGTTGTAGATCAATAGCTCGCGTTGTTGCTTCCCTGTGTTTATTTTGATATATTCCTAGAGAAAAATTATGTTGAAAGATGTTAGTAGCAATGATGCTGATTAGATCCGTGATCTGAGGATTATCCTCATTGCTGCATAGAAGAATTATGTCCTTGATGCACCGCTAGGTGACAGACCTATTGCAGGAGCAGATGCAGACGTTATGAACGTTTGGCTAGCTCAATATGATGACTACTTGATAGTTTAGTGCACCATGCTTAACGGCTTAGAATCGGGACTTCAAAGACGTTTTGAACGTCATGGACCATATGAGATGTTCCAGGAGTTGAAGTTAATATTTCAAGCAAACATCCGAGTTGAGAGATATGAAGTCTCCAACAAGTTCTATAGCTAAAAGATGGAGGAGAATAGCTCAAGCAGTGAGCATGTGCTCAGATTGTCTGGGTACTACAATCGCTTGAATCAAGTGGGAGTTAATCTTCCAGATAAAATAGTGATTGACAGAATTCTCTAGTCACCATCACCAAGTTAGTAGAACTTCGTGATGAACTATAGTATGCAAGGGATGACGAAAGTAATTCCCGAGCTCTTCGCGATGCTGAAATCGACGAAGGTAGAAATCAAGAAAGAGCATCAAGTGTTGATGGTTAACAAGACCACTAGTTTCAAGAAAAGGGCAAAGGGATAGAAGGGGAACTTCAAGAAGAACGGCAAGCAAGTTGCTGCTCAAGTGAAGAAGCCCAAGTCTGGACCTAAGCCTGAGACTAAGTGCTTCTACTGCAAAGGTACTGGTCACTGGAAGCGGAACTGCCCCAAGTATTTGGTGGATAAGAAGGATGGCAAAGTGAACAAAGGTATATTTGATATACAGATTATTGATGTGTATTTTACTAGTGTTCGTAGCAACCCCTCGGTATTTGATACTGGTTCAGTTGCTAAAGAGTAGTAACTCGAAACAGGAGTTGCATAATGAACAGAAACTAGTTAAGGATGAAGTGACGATGTGTATTGGAAGTGGTTCCAAGATTGATATGATCATCATCGCACACTCCCTATACTTTTGGGATTAGTGTTGAACCTAAATAAGTGTTATTTGGTGTTTGCGTTGAGCATGAATATGATTTGATCATGTTTATTGCAATACTGTTATTCATTTAAGTTAGAGAATAATTGTTGTTCTGTTTACATAAAACCTTATATGGTTACACACCCAATGAAAATGGTTCGTTGGATCTCGATCGTAGTGATACACATATTCATAATATTGAAGCCAAAAGATGCAAAGTTAATAATGATAGTGCAACTTATTTGTGGCACTGCCGTTTAGGTCATATTGGTGTAAAGCGCATGAAGAAACTCCATGCTGATGGGCTTTTGAATCACTTGATTATGAATCACTTGATGCTAGCAAACCATGCCATATGGGCAAGATGACTAAGACTCCGTTCTCCGGAACAATGGAGCGAGCAACTGACTTATTGGAAATAATACATACTGATGTATGCGATCCGATGAGTGTTGAGGCTCACGGCGGGTATCGTTATTTTCTGACCTTCATAGATGATTTGAGCAGATATGGGTATATCCACTTGATGAAACATAAGTCTGAAGCATTTGAAAAGTTTAAAGAATTTCAGAGTGAAGTGGAAAATCATCATGACAAGAAAATAAGGTTTCTACGATCTGATCGCGGAGACAAATATTTGAGTTACGAGTTTGGTCTTCAATTAAAAAAATGTGGAATAGATTCACAAATTCGTGCCACCTAGAACACCACAGCATAATGGTGTGTCCGAACGTCATAACCGTAATTTATTGGATATAGTGCAATCTATGATGTTTCTCACCGATTTACCACTATAGTTTTGGGGTTATGCATTAGAGACAGTTGCATTCACGTAAAAAAGGGCACCATCTAAATCCGTTTGAGACGACACCGTATGAACTGTGGTTTGGCAAGAAACCAAAGTTGTCGTTTCTTAAAGTGTGGGGTTGCGATGCTTATAAGAAAAAGTTTCATCCTGATAAGCTCAAACCCAAATCGGAGAAATGTGTCTTCATGGGATACCCAAAGGAGACAATTGGGTACACCTTCTATCACAGATCCGAAGGCAAGATATTCGTTGCTAAGAATGGATCTTTTCTAGAGAAGGAGTTTCTCTCGAAAGAAGTGAGTGGGAGGAAAGTAGAACTTGATGAGGTAACTGTACCTTCTCCCGAATTAGAAAGTAGTTCATCACTGAAATCAGTTCCAGTGATGCTTACACGAATTAGTGAGGAAGTTAATGATGATGATCATGAAGCTTCGGATCAAGTTACTACCGAACCTCGTAGGTCAACCAGAGTGAGATCCGCACCAGAGTGGTACGGTAATCCTGTTCTGGAGGTCATGTTACTTGACCATGACGAACCTACGAACTATGAGGAAGCGATGGTGAGCCTAGATTCCGCAAAATGGCTTGAGGCCATGAAATCTGAGATGGGATCCATGAATGAGAACAAAGTGTGGACTTTGATTGACTTGCCCGATGATCGGCAAGCCATAGAAAATAAATGGATCTTCAAGAGGAAGACGGACGCTGATAGTAGTGTTACTATCTACAAAGCTAGAATTGTCGCAAAAAGGTTTTCGACAAGTTCAAGGTGTTGACTACGATGAGAGTTTCTCACTCGTATCTATGCTTAAGTCTGTCCGAATCATGTTAGCAATTGCCGCATTTTATGAAATCTGGCAAATGGATAAAAAAAATGTATTCCTTAATGGATTTATTAAAGAAGAGTTGTATATGATGCAACCAGAAGGTTTTGTCAATCCTAAAGGTGCTAACAAAATATGCAAGCTCCAGCGATCCATCTATGGACTGGTGCAAGCATCTCGGAGTTGGAATATACGCTTTGATAAGTTGATCAAAGGATATAGTTTTATACAGACTTGCGGTGAAGCCTGTATTTACAAGAAAGTGAGTGGGAGCACTACAGCATTTCTGATAAGTATATGTGAATGACATATTGTTGATCGGAAATAATGTAGAATTATTCTGCAAAGCATAAAGGAGTGTTTGAAAGGAGTTTTTTTAAAGAAAGACCTCGGTGAAGCTGCTTACATATTGAGCATCAAGATCTATACAGATAGATCAAGACGTTTGATAAGTTTTTCAATGAGTACATACCTTGACAAGATTTTGAAGTGGTTCAAAATGGAAAAGTCAAAGAAAGAGTTCTTGCCTGTGTTACAAGGTGTGAAATTGAGTAAGACTCAAAGCCCGACCACGGCAGAAGATAAAAAGAGAATGAAAGTCATTCCCTATGCCTTGGCCATAGGTTCTATAAAGTATGCCATGCTGTGTACCAGATCTATTGTATACCCTACACTGATTTTGGCAAGGGAGTACAATAGTGATCTAGGAGTAGATCACTGGACATCGGTCAAAATTATCCTTAATGGAATAAGGAAATATTTCTCGGTTATGGAGGTGACAAAAGGTTCGTCGTAAAGGGTTACGTCGATGCAAGTTTTTACACTAATCTAGATGACTCTAAGTCTCGGTCTAGATACATATTGAAAGTGAGAGCAATTAGCTAGAGTAGCTCCGTGCACAGCATTGTAGACATAGAAATTTGCAAAATACTTACGGATCTGAATGTGACTGACCCATTGACTAAAATTATCTCACAAGCAAAACATGATCACACCTTACTACTCTTTGGGTGTTAATCACATAGCGATGTGAACTAGATTACTGAATCTAGTAAACCCTTTGGGTGTTGGTCACATGTCGATGTGAACTATGGGTGTTAACCACATAAAGATGTGAACTATTAATGTTAAATCACATGGCGATGTGAACTATATTATTGACTCTAGTGCAAGTGGGAGACTGAAGGAAATATGCCCTAGAGGCAATAATAAAGTTATTATTTATTTCCTTATATCATGATAAATGTTTATTATTCATGCTAGAATTGTATTAACCGGAAACATGATACATGTGTGAATACATAGACAAACAGAGTGTCACTAGTATGCCTCTACTAGACTAGCTCGTTGATCAAAGATGGTTATGTTTCCTAGCCATAGACATGAGTTGTCATTTGATTAACGGGATAACATCATTAGGAGAATGATGTGATTGACTTGACCCATTCCGTTAGCTTAGCACTTGATCGTTTAGTATGTTGCTACTGCTTTCTTCATGACTTATACATGTTCCTATGACTATGAGATTATGCAACTCCCGTTTACTGGAGGAACACTTTGTGTGCTACCAGACGTCACAACGTAACTGGGTGATTATAAAGGTACTCTACAGGTGTCTCCGAAGGTACTTGTTGGGTTGGCGTATTTCGAGATTAGGATTTGTCACTCCGATTGTCGGAGAGGTATCTCAGGGCCCTCTCGGTAGTACACATCACTTAAGCCTTGCAAGCATTGCAACTAATGAGTTTGTTGCGGGATGATGTATTACGGAACGAGTAAAGAGACTTGCCGGTAACGAGATTGAACTAGGTATTGAGATACCGACGATCGAATCTCGGGCAAGTAACATACCGATAACAAAGGGAACAACGTATGTTGTTATGCGGTCTGACCGATAAAGATCTTCGTAGAATATGTGGGAGCCAATATGAGCATCCAGGTTCCGCTATTGGTTATTGACCGGAGACGTGTCTCGGTCATGTCTACATAGTTCTCGAACCCGTAGGGTCCGCACGCTTAAAGTTCGATGACGGTTATATTATGAGTTTATGTGTTTAGATGTACCAAAGGTTGTTCGGAGTCCCGGATGTGATCACGGACATGACGAGGAGTCTCGAAATGGTTGAGACATAAAGATTGATATATTGGAAGCCTATGTTTGGATATCGGAAGTGTTCCGGGTGAAATCGGGATTTTACCGGAGTACCGGGAGGTTACCGGAACCCCCCAGCAACATAATGGGCCTTAGTGGGCCTAGGTGGAAGAGAGGAGAGGCGGCTAGGACTGGGCCGTGCGCCCCTCCCCCCTAGTCCGAATAGGACAAGGAGAAGGGGGCGGCGCCCCCCTTCCTTCTTCTCCCTCTCCTCTTTCCCCCCTCCCAAGTCCTAATCCAACTAGAAAAAGGGGGGGAGTCCTACTCCCGGTGGGAGTAGGACTCCTCCTAGCGCGCCCCAAGCCTGGCCGCACCTCCCCCCCCTTTTGATCCTTTATATACGGGGCAGGGGGCATCCCATAGACACAACAATTGATCATTGATCTCTTAGCCGTGTGCGGTGCTCCCCTCCACCATATTACACCTCGATAATATCGTAGTGGTGCTTAGGCGAAGCCCTGCGTCGGTAGAACATCATCATCGTCACCACGCCATCGTGCTGACGAAACTCTCCCTCAACACTCGGCTGGATTGGAGTTCGAGGGACGTCATCGAGCTGAACGTGTGCTGAACTCGGAGGTGTCGTGCGTTCGGTACTTGATCGGTCGGATCGTGAAGATGTACGACTACATCAACCGCGTTGTGTTAACGCTTCCGCTTTCGGTCTACGAGGGTACGTGGACAACACTCTCCCCTCTCGTTGCTATGCATCACCATGATCTTGCGTGTGCGTAGGAAATTTTTTGAAATTACTACGTTCCCCAACAATAGGAACATGTATAAGTCATGAAGAAAGCAATAGCAACATACTAAATGATCGAGTGCTAAGCTAACGGAATGGGTCAAGTCAATCATATCATTCTCCTAATGATGTGATCCCGTTAATCAAATGACAGCTCATGTGTATGGCTAGGAAACTTAACCATCTTTGATCAACGAGCTAGTCAAGTAGAGGCATACTAGTGACACTATGTTTGTCTATGTATTCACACATGTATTATGTTTCCGGTTAATACAATTCTAGCATGAATAATAAACATTTATCATGATATAAGGAAATAAATAATAACTTTATTATTGCCTCTAGGGCATATTTCCTTCAATGTGGGCCCTCACAGTTGTGATTCGACCCTCGACTTCCAACTAGGGCAATTACGAAACAACACACAAAACACAGCTGGTTTGCAAGTGTAGGGTTGACTTGCAAGTGACATCGAGTAAACACCCCAGTTGCAAGTTGATGGTCTACTTGCAAGTGATATGCGGGCCCTCACAGTTGTGAGTCGTCCTTGGACTTGCAACTAAGGCAATTATGAAACATCACAGAAAAAATAGACCAGTTGCGAGTCCAGGGTTGAGTTGCAAGTGGCATCAAGTAAACGCTCCCGGTTGCAAGTCGATGGTCGAGTTGCAAGTGGCATGTGGGCCCCACAGTTGCGAGACGATGGTGGACTTGCAACTGGAGCAATTACGAAAATAACACGCACAAAATAAACCACTTGCAAGTCCATGGTGGAGTCAACGGTCAACAACAACATGGTCTAATTGCAAGCGACATGCGGTCCTCACGTTTGCGAGTCGATGGTGGACTTGCAACTGAGGCAATTATGAAACACACACACACACACACACACACACAACAACAACAACAACCTAGTTGCAAGTCCAGGGTTGGGTTTGCAAGTGAATTCGAGTAAACACCCCCACTTGCAAGTCGATGGTGGACTTGCAACTAGGGCAACAATAAGAACAACACACAAGAACAGTTGCAAGTCGATGGTCTACTTCCAAATGACATGCGGGCCCTCGCAGTTGCGAGTCGATGGTAGACTTGCAATTGGGGCAATTATGAAACATCACACAAAAAACTGCCTAGTTGCAAGTGACATCGAGTTGTTGTCGACATGCAACTGGCCCGACAACCCTTGCTTGACATCAGTTGCAGTATCTTTGTGTCCATGCAGTTGTTGTCGGGTTACAACACTTGCAAATGCATGTCTAGTGATGGACATCCAACTGGCCCTGGCAACCCCCCTCTCGACCCGAGTTGCATTGGCATTGTGCTCATGCGGTTGCAATCGGGTTATAACGCTTGCAGTTACGTGTCTTGCATTACGCTTTTTATTGCATGTGTGGTACGACGCTAGACAAAAGAACTTTTTAATAGATGAAGAAGAAAGAACGTCAATAAGAAAAATGAGAAAGGGAAGCACGAGTAAAAATATGAACTTGCAAAAAAAAGAACAACAAAACCCCAAAAATTTCAATGAAAAAAAGAAACTAGAACCACTACTCTTCCCTTGTACTGTAGTTGGAGGATATAAAGCAAATCATGGGAACCATAATTTCTTTCACGCTCTCTTCTATTCTTGAATGAATCTTGCTGTCATCTTCTTTGTGAGTCAAAAATGTGAATAATGATAAGCATAAAAAAGAAAACACAAATGAGAGAAAAAACTGGGAACACAAAAAAAGTACTATAAAGTATCTTCTAGTAAAATTCAAAAATTAACCAAATCTTATCTGCGTAGAAATTAGTCAAAAATATTTTTACGTGTTCTCTCCCAACCCAAAAATGAAAACCAAAAAAGTGAAGAAAAAAAAGATAAAAGAAAGGTAAAATTGAAAGTTAAATAGAAATAATGGATAAAAACTAAAACAGCAAAGAAAAACGAAATGCAGAAAAGGGCGTCACTTGTTCCCTGCACCCTGTAGGACAAAAAGTAAAAAAGAACAGACCCAATGTTACAGGCCCACACAAGCCCAGGGGACAAAATCCCATCACAGGCGTGCGACAAAACAAATGGGCCGCGCCTTGTCGCTACAAGCGTTCCGCGTGGACAAAACATGAATCGTGACGTGATTGGATTTAATGGTGGAAAAAGTGAATGAGACCAAAAAGTTTCTCAGCTGAATGAGTTTTAGCAAAACCGAACAACAAATACAATTTCGCCGTCGGGGTGGGCGCACCATCGGTCTTGCGAGCGAAACGCATAACCAATCCCTGGACTCGGACGACGTCATCAGTTTCGGCGTCAGGAAGGCTTCAGCAGTGGCGCTGCTATTCACGGAGGCGATCCACTCTAAGGCATTTAGTGATCACCAAATTCTTCTTATGCATGTACAGAACAAAAATGTACTCATCTTATTGTTATGTAACTCAGGAAATATGCAAATGTGTGATATCTAAAATGTGGCCAAGATTGTAACATCTTATGTGAACATCTAATTGGTTGAGATGATATTACGGAATTGAAACCTTTTAGCCTAACCTCAGGTATGAACATGAGAGGTTAGTTGTTAATAGTTACTCTTTGTTGGGTTTTTTTTAGAAAAGGAGGATGACCCCCGGCCTCTGCATCTGGGAGATGCATACGGCCACTTTATTAATTATTCTCGAGGACCTTACAAAGTATTGCAAACAATATACCTGAATCCACCATCTTGGCAACATATGCCGCTACTCTTATCCGTATGATGAAGGGATGCTAGCTGGGCCACTACCCAAACCACTCACCTAAACCTAACATCAAAAGCCGGAAGCCCCAGCCGAGCCACATACCGGGTCTGGGGCACAATCCGGTCAGACGCACTCTTGTGTCGTCGCCGCCATCTTCCACAGGTCCGTCTTCAGATTATAATGAGTCTTCTACCTTGTGAAGGCCACTTCTGCCATCGACTTCACCATGACGCCAGACAGCTACCTCCTCCTGCGCGAGTCCATCTCCGCGCATCGGACGCCGAGCCTCCACAGCACCATGCCGCCGAACTCCGCCGCCATCAATGAGTGAGATGAAGTAGCGCTCCACCACGGCAAGTACAAGGTGAGGAAGGGCGAGGTCGCCGTCGGAGACACGGCCGGAAGATAAGCACCGCAGTCACGAGACATGCCCGGAGCTGCGACGCGGTAGATCAGACGGGCCGCCACCAGGATCCAGACAATCTCGCCATGCACGCCCAGCATCCCCATGCCCAAGTCGGCGCCTTCAAGAAGGTGACGACGCTGTGGCGCCGCCGCCGCTTAACCACCGGGGCTAGGGTTTTCACCCGGGCGCAGGGGAAGGGGGAGGCAGGGGAGGTTTAGCCTCGGCGCCGCCACCAAGGAGGGAATGGCGTCCGGGACGCCATCGACGCCGTGACCGCCACCGGCGGCCAAGGGTTTCCCCCGGCCAAGCACCCTGCCGCCACCTCCGAACCAGCCACAACGTCAGCAGGCGCGTGCACGCCGGAGATCCAGGCCGGCCGGAGGTCATACATCACGAGCGGACCAGATCGCCTCCGATCTGACGAGGGGAGCCCGGGGCCTCCCCGCGCCATGACCAGTGCCCACCGGGACCTCGCTGCCCGCGCGGCCGAGGGGATCCGGCCTACCTCATCGACGAGCACTCCCCGCCGCCGGAGGAGCGCCGTCCGCACCAGCGAGGCCGCCGCCTCAGATCCGCCGCGAAGAACGCCGCGCCGCCACCGGCCCGCGCGCTCCAGTGACGTGCCGCCCCGGCCAGCAGGCCGCACCGCCCCGCACACTAGCACGCGCCACCCGATGCGCCGGCCGCCGAGCTCCGCCGCCACGCCCGAAGAAGCAGCCCCCCGCGGCCCCTGTTCTAGGCGAGGAAACGAGATCCCGCCGCCGCCGGCACCGCGCAGGCTTTGCCCGGCGGCGCCCGCCGGCGGCGGCGGGAGGAGAGGAAGGAGGTGGGGGCTGGGTTCGGCGGCAGCTAGGGTTGGGCGCCCGGGTCGCCCGCGGGGGGGCGACACGGGGCTGGTTAGAGGTCAGTTATGGATCCCCAAGATGCATCTATGGATCCTCTGATACCACTGTTGGGAATCGTAGCATAATTTTAAAATTTTCCTATGCTCACCAAGATGCATCTATGGAGTATACTAGCAACGAGGGGAAAGGAGTGCATCTACATACCCTTGTAGATCGCGAGCGGAAGCGTTCCAATGAACGTGGATGACGGAGTCGTACTCGCCGTGATTCAAATCACCGATGACCGAGTGCCGAACGGACGGCACCTCCGCGTTCAACACACGTACGGTGCAGCGACGTCTCCTCCTTCTTGATCCAGCAAGGGGGAAGGAGAGGTTGATGGAGATCCAGCAGCACGACGGCGTGGTGGTGGATGTAGCGGGTCTCGGCAGGGCTTCGCCGAGCTTCTGCGAGAGGGAGAGGTGTAGCAGGGGAGGAGGGAGGCGCCCAAGGCTGTAATATTGCTGCCCTCCCTCCCCCCCTTTATATAGGCCCCCTGGGAGGGGGCGCCGGCCAAGATCCCATCAAGGGAGGGGGCGGCGGCCAAGGGGGGATACTTGCCCCCCAAGGCAAGTGGGGCGCCCCCCCACCCTAGGGTTTCCAACCCTAGGCGCAGGGGGAAGGCCCATGAAGGGGCGCCCCAGCCCACTAAGGGCTGGTTTCCCTCCCACTTCAGCCCATGGGGCCCTCCGGGATAGGTGGCCCCACCCGGTGGACCCCCTGGACCCTTCCGGTGGTCCTGGTACAATACCGATAACCCCCGAAACTTTCCCGGTGGCCGAAACTGGACTTCCTATATATAATTCTTCACCTCCGGACCATTCCAGAACTCCTCGTGACATCCGGGATCTCATCCGGGACTCCGAACAACTTTCGGGTTTCCGCATACTCATATCTCTACAACCCTAGCATCACCGAACCTTAAGTGTGTAGACCCTACGGGTTCGGGAGACATGCAGACATGACCGAGACGCCTCTCCGGTCAATAACCAACAGCGGGATCTGGATACCCATGTTGGCTCCCACATGTTCCACGATGATCTCATCGGATGAACCACGATGTCGAGGATTCAATCAATCCCGTATGCAATTCCCTTTGTCAATCGGTATGTTACTTGCCCGAGATTCGATCGTCGGTATCCCAATACCTTGTTCAATCTCGTTACCGGCAAGTCTCTTTACTCGTACCGCAATGCATGATCCCGTGACTAACGCCTTAGTCACATTGAGCTCATTATGATGATGCATTACCGAGTGGGCCCAGAGATACCTCTCCGTCACACGGAGTGACAAATCCCAGTCTCGATCCGTGCCAACCCAACAGACACTTTCAGAGATACCCGTAGTGTACCTTTATAGTCACCCAGTTACGTTGTGACGTTTGGTGCACCCAAAGCACTCCTACGGTATCCGGGAGTTGCACGATCTCATGGTCTAAGGAAAAGATACTTGACATTGGAAAAGCTCTAGCAAACGAAACTACACGATCTTTTATGCTATGCTTAGGATTGGGTCTTGTCCATCACATCATTCTCCTAATGATGTGATCCCGTTATCAATGACATCCAATGTCCATAGTCAGGAAACCATGACTATCTGTTGATCAACGAGCTAGTCAACTAGAGGCTTACTAGGGACACGTTGTGGTCTATGTATTCACACATGTATTACGATTTCCGGATAACACAATTATAGCATGAACAATAGACAATTATCATGAACAAAGAAATATAATAATAACCATTTATTATTGCCTCTAGGGCATATTTCCAACAGTCTCCCACTTGCACTAGAGTCAATAATCTAGTTACATTGTGATGAATCGAACACCCATTGCGTCCTGGTGTTGATCATGTTTTGCCCTAGGGAGAGGTTTAGTCAACGGATCTGCTACATTCAGGTCCGTATGTACTTTACAAATATCCATGTCTCCATTTTGAACACTTCCACGAATGGAGTTGAAGCGACGCTTGATATGCCTGGTCTTCCTGTGAAACCTGGGCTCCTTCGCAAGGGCAATAGCTCCAGTGTTGTCACAGAAGAGAGTCATCGGGCCCGACGCATTGGGAATCACCCCTAGGTCGGTAATGAACTCCTTCATCCAGACTGCTTCCTGTGTTGCCTCCGAGGCCGCCATGTACTCCGCTTCACATGTAGATCCCGCCACGACGCTTTGCTTGCAACTGCACCAGCTTACTGCTCCTCCATTCAAAATATACACGTATCCGGTTTGTGACTTTGAGTCATCCAGATCTGTGTCGAAGCTAGCGTCGACGTAACCCTTTACGACGAGCTCTTCGTCACCTCCATAAACGAGAAACATATCCTTAGTCCTCTTCAGGTACTTCAGGATATTCTTGACCGCTGTCCAGTGTTCCATGCCGGGATTACTTTGGTACCTTCCTACCAAACTCACGGCAAGGTTTACATCAGGTCTGGTACCCAACAGTGGCATCATGAGCCAGGCCTATGCGTAGTTACTATGCACGAGTAGAACACAAAGTAGTTGTGGGCGTTGATGTTGCCAATTCTTCTTGCCGCTACTAGTCTTATCTTGTTTCGGCGGCATTGTGGGATGAAGCGGCCCGGACCGACCTTACACGTACGCTTACGTGAGACAGGTTCCACCGACTGACATGCACTAGTTGCATAAGGTGGCTAGCGGGTGTCTGTCTCTCCTACTTTAGTCGGAACGGATTCGATGAAAAGGGTCCTTATGAAGGGTAAATAGAAATTGGCAAATCACGTTGTGGTCATACGTAGGTAAGAAACGTTCTTGCTAGAAACCTACAAACCACGTAAAAACTTGCAACAACAATTAGAGGACGTCTAACTTGTTTTTGCAGCATGTGCTATGTGATGTGATATGGCCAGAAGATGTGATGAATGATATATGTGATGTATGAGATTGATCATATTCTTGTAATAGGAATCACGACTTGCATGTCGATGAGTATGACAACCGGCAGGAGCCATAGGAGTTGTCTTTATTATTTTGTATGACCTGCGTGTCATTGAATAACGCCATGTAAATTACTTTACTTTATTGCTAAACGCGTTAGCCATAGAAGTAGAAGTAACCGTTGGCGTGACAATTTCATGAAGACACAATGATGGAGATCATGATGATGGAGATCATGGTGTCATGCCGGTGACGAAGATGATCATGGTGCCCCGAAGATGGAGATCAAAGGAGCAAAATGATATTGGCCATATCATGTCACTATTTGATTGCATGTGATGTTTATCATGTTTTTGCATCTTATTTGCTTAGAACGACGGTAGTAAGTAAGATGATCCCTTATGATAATTTCAAGAAAGTGTTCCCCCTAACTGTGCACCGTTGCGAAGGTTCGTTGTTTCGAAGCACCACGTGATGATCGGGTGTGATAGATTCTAACGTTCGCATACAACGGGTGTTGACGAGCCTAGCATGTACAGACATGGCCTTGGAACACACGCAATACAATTAGGTTAACTTGACGAGCCTAGCATGTACAGACATGGCCTCGGAACACGGAGGACCGAAAGGTCGAGCATGAGTCGTATAGAAGAAACGATCAACATGGAGATGTTCACCGATCTTGACTAGTCCGTTTCACGTGATGATCGGACACGGCCTAGTTAACTCGGATCATGTTTCACTTAGATGACTAGAGGGATGTCTATCTGAGTGGGAGTTCATTGAGTAATTTGACTAGATGAACTTAATTATCATGAACTTAGTCTAAAACCTTTACACTATGTCTTGTAGATCAAATGGCCCACGTTGTCCTCAATTTCAACGCGTTCCTAGAGAAAACCAAGCTGAAAGATGATGGCAGCAACTATACGGACTGGGTCCGGAACCTGAGGATCATCCTCATAGCTGCCAAGAAAGAGTATGTCCTAGAAGCACCGCTAGGTGAAGCACCAATTACTCTTTGTTGGGTGACTTGAATTTTTTTCCTCAATGGTCGAAACGACATTTGGTGTGCTGATAATGCATACATGACACTTCCACATTAGTACATTATTTGCTATCACATAAGTATAATATAGTTGGTCTTTGTTTCCTTCAAATTAATTGCTATAAATTCCCGCCGCAATGTGCGGGGTATCATCTAGTTCTCTCAAAGCTCGGTCAAGAAGAAAAATCAAACGAAACCACACATATGGATTCCAAACCGCTGTCGGACTACATACCTAGATGGCTTGCACAGGGCACAACAACTGCCGGAGAGGGAAGTCAGAACCAAAAAGAAATGCATATAGACCTCTCCAACCCACTAGCCACATCATCCACTAGCAAGTTAACAAAAAAATGTGCTTTGTCTACCAAAAAAAACATTAATCAGACAACATATATAAAGTCATCTGCACTGAAAAACTGGAAGTACATGACACATATATGATGCTTCTAACATCCTTACATTTTGTCCGGTAATAAGTAGAGTGCTCTTACAAATAACACATGCGCACGGTTTGGGACCTTCCAGATGTGAGCACGATGCATCTTGAAGGCCATGAGTGGCCCCTTATGCTCCTTCGTGAACTAAATGAGGTACAACGCCTGATGGTACTGATGTTACTCTGGCATATATGGCATGTGCGGAATGAGCTAACACATGAGAAACTGATAGCCCCAGTGGATGCTTCAAAAACTTTCCTATCTAGCTATGCTGATACCCTGCTCGCAATTAAACAAAACCCACACCTCGACAATATAAAGGGGAAGCAAGTTATCTCTTATTCTGGCGGGACAAAGCGAATGCGAGATTCTGGAAGGAAGGTAACCAAGCTGCAGTGGAAGTCACCTGATGATGGTTATGTTAAGTTAAACATCGACGGTTCCTATATTGCTACGGATGGCTCGGCTGGAGCTGGCATGATTCTCTGGGGCTCTGAAGGAAAGGTCATTTTCGTGGCATGTCGTTGGTTACGACAATGCTCTGATTCGTTGGAGACAGAGCAGGTTGCATGCGATGAGGTGCTCCGGCTAGCGCTCCACTGGTCTCAGCTCCTGATTGTGATGGAGTCCGACTGTACTGTGGCTATTACACTGCTGAATGGTGCTCTTCCGGATAAGTCAAGGTATGTACATGTAGTGAATGAAGTCAAGGCCCTCATGGAAGAACGGCCGGTGAACCTTGTTAAGATTAGCCGTACTCAAAATCGTGCTAGATATGGTATGGCAGCAATAGGTAGAGGTCAACAGCGCACAGCCTGTTGGCTGGGAAATGTTCTATTGGCAGTTAGGCAGGCTATCCAGTACGATTGTAATCCTGTAATCCGTTAATGAAATCCTAATTTCCCCGCAAAAAAAAACACATGCGAGAAATTAGGCAGATCCTATTTGGCGCTTCAGGCGTCCGTTATAGGCCATTTTGCTAACGGGCGCCTGAAGCACACCCCCATCCTACGAGTTGGGCCGGCCCATTTAACTTTTTTCTCTTTTAGGTTAGAAGAAAAAAAAGACCGGGCATTGGAGTCGAACTCAGAACCTCTTCTTTCATTTCATGGCTATACCCAAATACTTTTCTTTCTGTTTTTCATCTTTCTACTGTTCAATAATCATTTACTCATTTTTTTTTCTTTTCGTTTTTTCTAATATTGAACCTTTTAAAATTCACAAAATTTTTCTTGAAAATTCGATGTACTTATTTTTTTTAATTGATTACTTTTTCCAGATTTCTGAACTTTTTTTTTAATTCAATGAACTTCTTAAAATTCAGTGAACTATTTTTCAAAATTGATAAACCTTTTTCAAATTCGATGAACTATTTTTTTAAATAAAATCATTTTTTAAATTTGATAAACATTTTTAAAAGTCAATGAACTTTTTCAATTTTGATGATCTTTTGGTAAATTTTATGAACTCTTTTCCAAATTTGATGAACTTTTTTTCAAGTACAAGAACTTTTTTCAAACTCATGATTATTTTTCATTTTTGTGAATTATTTTCTTAAATTATTGAACTGTTTTTCTATTTCATGAACTTATTTGAATACATGAACTTTTTTCTAATTCATGAACTTTTTTGCATTGGCCTACTTTTTTATGCATGTTCATGAAATTTCAAATTTTGTTTGCATTTTTTTCCAAAAATCACGTTTTTCATAATATTTTCAATTAATTCAAAAATCTGAGCAAGGGACACTGCACAATGAATAGCACGGCTATGCTGATTCTTAAAACAATTTTACGCTGAAGTGGTTCACAAGCATTCAGTAGTTGCAGTGTTTGGTCATAGTTGACCACTCCGCGAGTGTAAGGACGCTAGGTCGATTCCTGGAGTGCGCCATTTTTTGATGGTTTTTCGCAATATAATAGAATTCTCTGCGCTCATGCTCGTGGGCCAGACCTTCTGCGGCGCGGAATAGGCGCTCCGGAGAAATTAAGCTTCTTTTTAAAGTGGTCGTTGTATTGGACAAACTCTTGCAAATAAATCATGGCATTTACTTTTTAAACTTTAGAATACAACAATAAGAAAGGTAGTGGTACAAGATAGTAGATAAGGACAAGCAGTGACACTTCTGGGGAAGCGACTTTTTGGTGGACAGGGGCATTGGCTCCCATTTTTTGAAATGATTCAAAAATCATATTCCAAGTTTCAAAAAAATCAAAAAATACTGTGAAACTTATACATATTCACGATGGATCTGTGAATTTTTTCGTTCAAAAATATTATGATTTACAAGATGCACAAAAAAATCCCAGCCCAACAATAAAAAAAAAGATTGGCCCATTTTCATGTACATATTTTTTTTGTCTACACCACATATGAAAGTATATTGTTGTGAAAATTTTATTGAACGTGTTATATGTGTATTTGTGTATGTAGAATGTTTTTTATTTTTTTGCATTGTGGAAAAATGTTTCTTTGTAAGTCCACATAGTGCCCGTCCACTGTTGGGCATTTCCACTTCCTTGTGTCCTTTATCTGAGCCAGGTTTGCTCTGTTACAGCGGCTCACATGACCTGGGAGAATGACAGCACATGATGTGGTCGAAATTCTCAGAAAAAAACACGATGTGGTCGTGACGCTGAAGAAGATCAAAGCCGAGTACACCAGGAAACAAACAGCAACGGTGTCATGCGCAGCACAGTGATCGATCTCCTTCATACTCATATCCCATAATGTGTTTGAACTTGAAATTCCGCATGAGAATAGAACATCACTCTCTTAACATCCCCTATTTTTTTGAGATTTTTTTTAAACTTCAAAACATCATATTTATGTGGTTTTCATCAAATGTTGGTTTCCGTATGATATTTTCCCACATAAATATGTATGGATGCATCTGTTCTTCTGCAGTTAGAACAGACACATGCCTTATGCTTCTAGGACGGGGAGGACTGAATCAGACTATACACTGGGCCTGTTAGATTTTTGATTCTGATTTTCTTCTCTCCAACTGAAGAGTAGCGTTCTTTTTATACTACTCCCTCCGTTCCTAAATATATGTCTTTGTAGAGATTTCACTATGGACCACATACGGATATATCTAGATGCATTTTAGAGTATAGATTCACTCATTTTGCTCCGTATGTGGTTCATAGTGAAATCTCTCCAAAGACTTATATTTAGGAACGGAGGGAGTAGATGTTAAAGCACACCAAACAACACCTTAATCATGTCTCCTAGGATCTATATAACTTGGAAGCAAAGCAAAGTAAATCTGTGCAGATGCAACGGTGTGTCTTGCTGACATCACCTGTGTTACATATACTCGATACAGTTTCCGACAATGTCGAGCTTGGCCTCTCCAACCTCATTGCTCACAGTTGCAAGATTATTTTCCAAGAATGAATAGAATAGTACTACCAGTCTACAAGGGAGCAGACTGAGATACAGTGCTCTGTTTTGCGAGAACAGGGGTGCCCTGCTGTTGTTGAAGGGCGGAAGAATGGACATGCTGGACGCGCTCGAGATACAGCGGGGTCTGCATTTCTACGAGCCGAGATATCTGTGAACCAACAGTGTGGGTGGACAGTTAAAACCAGAAACATCATACAGCAGGCCCAGACAGTAATGTCAGTGATTCGAAATAATTACACGCAGTGAAAGTTTAACATTATAAGAAAGTAAAACCCAGAATTTAGCAAAATGAGTTGTCTCGAGCGAGCAACAAATAGTATGTAGGTACAAGAGGTGCTATATTAGTTACTTACCGCCCTTTGGAACGCGAACATCTCTTCTTGACCAGACAGCATTGACACTAGACCTCTAGTAGAGGGCCCTGCACCAACATTGCCTTCTGCGGAAACATCCCTCCTTAACTTTGACCCTTCGGCTTCAGTTTCAAACTGGAAACTGCATAATAACCTCTCATGTTAGTAATAAATTCCTGTTCCCGATTCTTTAGATTCAAATGCTTTGCATTAAAAAATATTACAGATGGATAAAAACATAATTCACAACAAAGCTCGCCAAGCCAAGACATTTTTATTCAGGAATTTTTTTTTCTTTTGGAAATCGGTAGCCCCTGACTAAATTTTGATTCAGAATACAGGATTGTTGTTATTCCTCTGGTTTCGTACAAGATGATGCCACAAGTAGCAATGCCTAAGATTATTAAGTACCACATTCAAAAGTTTGACCCTGCAAAGATGAAGATTTCAGAAGACCTACATGGTAGCTATCATATTACCACTGAATATAAAAGTACAACCTGCACATGTCGCATTGAAATATGCACAATTACAACTTCGATAATTTTGGGTCCGAAGAGGACTGCCCCCCCCCCCCCCCCCAGCCCCCGCGTCGCTCCCAAGGGCGACTCGGGAGGCGAAACCCTAGCCGTCGCCCAGGCTCCCCTCCTTCCCCTCGCTGTCGCCGGAGGATGCCGGCGGGCAAAGCCCTCACCGGTGGACGGCGGCGGCGGGGCCCTCGTTCGTGTGCTCGCGCGCTGCTGCTGGGCGCGCTGGAGCGGCGGGAGCGCGCGGTGGCGCGGCGGGCGGCCGTCTGCTCGCAGGGAGGTCGAGATGGCGTGGACTGTGTGCGCGGTGGCGCTGCCATGGCGGCCGCCGGCCGCTGATGCATGCGGCAGAGTTGAGGGCGCCCAGATCTGGGCCGCACGAGCCCGCCCAGGCCCGCGACAATCACTCTGCCCCCACCCACCCTTCTCCCTCCTCCCACCCCTCCCGGCCGCCGCCGGCGGTTGCCGCTGGGTTAGTAAGCACGCGCGCGGCGACCCTGACGGTTGCTGCTCTGCTGTGCCCCGGCGGATCCTGGCGGCGGAGGCTGCGGGCCAGCGCGGCAGCGGCGCGGTGCAGGTGGCTGCAGCCGCCTGCTGGACGCGCTCCCGGCGGTGGCCGGCCTGCTGGAGCTGCGCTGGTCGGTGCCCACTCCTGTGACGACAACGTTTCTAGGCTTCCCCCATGTGTGTTGGTCTTCTCCAACGATTCTTCGCCATGCCCGGTCTGCCACTGCATCTGAGGTCCTTCGTTCTTGGGTTGGGGCGAAATCCCCGCGCAGCGACGGCCTGCGCTGTCAGCAGCGACGCCCGAGGGTGCCGTCACCTCCTTGGAGGCGTTGGCATGACCCTGACCGGACCTCCTCCTCGAGCACCGGGAGAAATCCTAGGTCCGGCCTCCCGGACCGGGCAGCGGCGGCGTCTCAACGCCGGTCCCCTCTTGATGGCGCTGCTTTGGCTGCAAGTGGAGTACTTGATGCGGCAGATGGTGGTTGGCGATGCATCGCTCTGGCGTAGACTGCTACACAAGGAGCAGGTCACAACGTTTGCCTGCGCCGGCGCTCCCCAATGAATGCTACAACAGTTCCAATCAGGCCCTTCCTTTCACCCGCCGACTCTCTAGGCACATGGGTGCGAGGTACGTCGGCCTGGGCAGTCCTGAAGCTGCATTCGTTCCTGGAAGTGCCTGGCAATGGCAGTGATGCTGCCCTGTTGCCCCGAGTCTCGGTGCTTCGCCATTTTGGCTGGAGGCAAGGCTGGGCGAGGCCTAATGTCGTTGCGTGTCTGTAGTTGAGGGCACCTCCTCACCTAGCTGTAGTCACTTGGTGAGGACGGTCGGGTGTGTGTGTGTGTGTGTGTCCCTCCTTTCTGGAGGTTGTACCCCCGAAATCTTCCTGTTCAATGCAATGAAACGCAACTCTTTTGCGTTTTCTCGAAAAAAGAAAATTTTAACTGCAGTTCACTAATGTGGTTAGAGGATCATGCATCCAACTATCCAAGTATAAACGTAGATGTTCTCTGAAAATCATCAACACTTTACATGATCAGGTAAGCGCTCTGCAGTTCACCAATGAGTTAAGAGGGTCACGAGTATAAATGCAAATGTTACCTCTCTAAATCAAAAAGAGGCCCTTCCTCAGTTCCTTGAAATAGATTGTCAATGGGTAAGGTAGCTAAACATATAAGGCGGCAGTGATGATTGTACATCTCATCAATAAGGGTGATGAATCTTCTTGCCTAAATGAGGAATAATATTAGAAAAAACATAACACTTCATTTGGCATCAAAGAATTATTAAGTACTTGATAAAGTCAGAGGATAACGAAAAGCAACAGATGAAGGAGTACCTTGTCACGGATCTTCATACTCATAGCTGGAAGGTCTGATATGAAAATTGTATGGTAGTTCCTGGCTATTGCTATATAGTCTGCAGCTCCGACCTAAGTATTGGAATAAGGAATACAAGTAAATAAATAATATAACCAAAGCAAGTCTTATGGTTCATTTAAAACATCTTTCACTGCATAGAATTAGAATTCAGTTCCAAATTCATACAGTTAAAGGAAGCAAGATACTACTCCATATATATTTTCTTCAAGCCAACAGTGCCATGATCATGAATAACATCTTGATTATCGAGAAATGTAAATTCAAAGAGTGGGATATTACTGGGCGTCCACATAAATACTCGAAGTCAAACCTTGCCACACCACTACAACTTTGAGGAATCTCAATAGACCTGTTCATGTAATATTAAAGTTAATACAGTTCAAGCTTATGTATATTGGTATAGAGATGATTTTAGGACACACCTTCCAAACATTACAGGAATAGTAACTGCAGTAATGTTTCCTCCTGTCTGGTTAGTTATGTCATGCCACATAGCCTCAAACATACTCCTTGTGTCAGGATTGGTAGGCCAATAATAGTGAATCTGCATACAAATATGCAAATTAGTTGTTACATGAAAAAATACCAGATAACGCATATGACATCCAAGAATAAGGTAATAAATACAGGCAGAATAAATATCAAATTTCCAAGCAAAACGAGAGTAAGCATGCAGTGTATTCACAAAAGGATACACCTTACTGGTTTCATATTAGAGTTATCATAGGGATCAAAAAATGTAACTTAAGGTATATTTGACTTGACATGTACAAGTAGATGCTTGAATCTCTGTCCTAACAACCAAATTGATAACTACAACTTTATTGAGTGTCACCAAAGATGAATATATTTTTACAGGCCCTGTTAATTTATTAACCTCAAGGTAGTAAAGGGAGTTGATGTTTTCTTGTTTATGCAATAGCCTGAATAACTACACGACAAACCCCTATCAAACTTCAACAATGAGATTAAGTCTATGTAACTACAGTGGATCAAGGCAGAAGATTTCAAGAGAATGCCGAGTGGGAGATTTTGCAAATTAAATTAAGATCTTCAAATAATGTGATTTAATCACCTGAACTTGTCAGTCCAGTAACTGATTTCTAGACAGTTTAAGCATCTGTACACAGTGAATCACAATATCATGGGGAACTACTTATTTTCAACCTGCTAACACTGCTATCATCTAGTAAGCACCATGTTTATCTCCAGAACATGTAACGCAGATGTTTTATGCGGTCCTAAGACCAAGTGTCATAAATTCCCTATGTCATTACAAGTCAACCTGAGTTGAGCCATCTGTTGGAATAAGGCGGCGATAATCCGTTTCAGTTCCAACAAGAATCTTATTGCAGGTCTCGTCTAGCTTAGATAATAACTCAAGGAAGATTTCTCGTTGCATCCCATCCTACAAAACCAACGGAGAAGGGTGAAAAGATCAAAACAAGTACAGAGTTATTTTAACTCAAAGGTACCTATTATCAATTCAGGTAATAATGTATGCTGTCATTCTTATGTCATATAAAAAATCCGGAAGACAAAAAACTAAGCTTCAGAAAGTCTCTTGTCATTTCTTGTAGATGGATGATGTGCTTCTGAATAGTTAAACTACAAGAAACCCAGGTGCAAATAAGTAGTCCACAGCCATTAGCCATGTATCCTTTTTCAATGAATTTTCTGTATCTAGGATAAGGAAAAAGAGCAATAAGCTCTAGTTTAGCTCCCCTACACATTCTCCACATTGTTATTCATCCATAACATGATAGCAACCTGGTGTTTTACCACTTTAGCTTCTTTCAAATTGTATGTTCAAATGGTGAGAAGTCGTTCCTGTTTGTGGGAACAAAGTTCTAGCCTTCTAGGTAGTGTACTTCAAAATGAATATTCCCAGCAGGTCAGAATGTGGTTATGCCTTTCACTCCGATCTTCTTTTGGTGAAATGTAAGTGTTTATTATATTTAAAAAAGAAAGAAAAGAGAAATAATCACAAAAGGGTGTACCTGATTCAGATCTTCCGGTGCTTTATTGCTGGTAGCAACAAGCACAGTCCCAGTGCTTAATAGTCTGCTGAGAATACCAGACAGGGCAACAATAGCGAATACATCAATAGTCTGCACAGATGCAGTTTCTTAGTACATTTCAAAACTATAGGCTGCAGAGTTTATTGTATTTACACTTTTACAGTGACAGCTAAATATTTCTTAGTAACAGCAAGCATACCATGGTAGACAGAGTGAAGTAGCACGAGGTGTTTATAAGAGTTTTTTTTTAAGTGCATATCTCACATTAAGGCACAAGGTTGACATTGTCTGTCAGCTGTATTAGCCTCATGGAATCTTACTCAGAAGTTAAGTTAAAATTATGCTAAGTCATGTGCGTACCTGTGTCTAATCCAATTTACTATCAATAATATTAACTGTCACTTTTTTTTTACAAATGTACTGTATACGGTAATAACTATTGAAGGCATGAGCTGAATAGGGAAAATAAATTTCAGAACAATTTCCTACAAAACTATACTTGATGTAATCGCATTGGATTAATAAACTACGGCAGTAATCTGATAAGCATGATGTCAAGTGTGATATAGAAATGGCAGTTTCCTCCAATAAGTTGGAAATGCACACCATAGAAGTGTTAATTACATGTACCTGTATCTCGTCAAAGCATAGAATGCTTGCACCACATTTATTTGCTTGTCTATCGACAAGGAACTTGTCAGCGACAGCTAGCAGGATATGTTTTTGATGTTTATCTTGTTTATACTTTTCCTCCCCGATCAGCCATTCCTTAATTTTTGCATCAAAAGGGAGGCCTGATATCCAACTGAAAGCACTTGATTCCATAGACTTGCCATCATCACGTCTCTTCCACACATCATGCATATGGTCGTGTATTTCAAGCATAGCCTGCATGAGAAGGTGTAATTCAATTTTATTCAAATGCTAGACAACAGGATCCTGACTGAAATATGATAGTCAACAAGTTAATTAACAGAACTCTTGTCAAGCCACACATACACTCTGTTTTCTCAGCTTGCCAAGCCACACGTACATGAGTTTTGCATAATTTACCTCATGAAAGTGAAACCTCCTCCTGTGTTTGATGACACCTTCTGTGGCCCCATAAAACATGTCCATCAACATTGTCTTGCCTGTGTTACAAGTTGCTCCCTAAAGTTAGCATAATAATTGCAGATAGCTAGATAATATTATCATCATCTCATTATCATTAAACAAATGTATCATCACAAACAGCACATGACTATTTTGAAAGAACAGCGTAATGAACCAAGTGAAGTATTTAGTTACTACTGTATGTAGATACTGTTAAGACATAATTCATTAGCTTACCACTTCCAACATTCCCGTAAAGGTATAATCCTTTTGGAGCAACAGGTGCAACTGGTTTCTGGCCAACCAAATTATCTAGTTTTCTCTCTCTATTCAAATATGAAACCCATCTTCCAACTCCAGGTTCTATATTAGCTCTTCTTTTCCTGGTTTAATCGGCAACAGACAAGTCAAACAGCAACTTTCAATGCAGTGCAACACGACAGTTAAACAGACTTATAGGTCGCTGATCTGCTTAGTTGCACAATTCTTGGAAAAGGAGATTTCCCATATCTAAACAAAAAAAATCTACAGAGCATGCAAAAATTTCCACATAATTTCTAATATTCTTTTACCTTCAACTAAGTTATCCAAATGTTCTTGATGGAGATGGTAGCCAAGAACGAACTTGGTAAATAAATGATGAGAACTTCATCTATTTGCACGAACACCTTACTAAAGAGTTATCAGTAGGAAAAATTTACATCATTTGGCAGAGGATATATAGTCATATATGAACAGCAGCACTGGAAGTTAGAATACAAAACTATTGGTATCAATTATTTGATGGTTTTACACCGAACGTACCCAGTCAGGAGAAGAAATATTACCGTGAAATCAACTTATCGAGAAATCCCCTTTTCTCATCTATCCACACCCCATCGTGCTGCTTATCCTCGGCTTCTTCAAGGAGAAGCCTCCGCCGTTCGTTCTCCCGGGTACTGTCCCACATAGACAGCTTTGTCTGCACTTCACGCAAAGGCACTCACTCAGACGCCACGAAACAATCTCCCTGAATAACAAAAAATGCACCTAGTGCTACTCAGAGCAAGCTGTCTAACTCGGAGCCGTCGGCAACTTACATGGTAATCCTCCATCTCCATCTCGTACCGCTCGAGCCTCCCGAGCAGGCTGTCTAACTCGGAGGCAACGTTTTCCTGGTACACGTCATGCCGGAGCTTCCCTTGGCTCACCAGGTCCCTGTAGAGCGTAAGAGGACCCCCTTCAGGTGCAGAACAGAACAGAACAGCATGAGAAATTACCAAGAGTAAACTGTCATGAAATTTTCAAAAAAATACGGGCATCAGCAGCTCGGAGAGCAGATATAGATGATCAGCTTTCCATGAGATTTCAGAAAGTATCAGATGAAATTTCTGCATCACTCGGTCGGTGGCGAACAGAGGGGGGCGGTGGAATTAAAATCATGGAGTGATCGGCAGAGGCGCGGAGCATTGAGCTACGGAAGTGCTACTGCGCGGCCACTCTAGATTCATGGGGGTGGTGGTTAAGGGGGAGATCACGCCAGTACCTGGTTTCGGGCGGTGATCGGCGGCGTCGTGGAGGCGACGGGGGAGGGGGAGCGGCGGGCGCGCGGGAGGATCGGCGCGGGGGGCGGCCGCGAGGAGGGCCGCGGACCGGCGGGTGACGCCGACGCGTAGCCGGAGCAGCATCGCCGGGGAAGTGCGGTGGTGGGGCGAGGCGGACGGCGAGGTGGTGGTGGCTTAACTCCCCGCCGCGCCCATGTCGGGGTGACGCGGCCGCTCTTCTCACCGCACGCCGTGGGCTCGAGCGCTTTTCGCCGGGCTACCTACCACCGAGCTGGGCCGGGCCGTTGGCACGCCAGCACGCGTGCTAAACAGGTCGTGCCCGGCACGGGGCACGCCAGGGGGCCGTGCTTGGGCTACTAAGCTGGGCACGCGGGCCGGCATGGCACGGCCCGTTTATATTTTATATTTTTTTATTTTTTAGATAAATATGGCCTACCAGCCTAGTAGGTAAAAAGTTGCCCAAAAAACACCTAGCAGGCCAAACTGCACGTGAGCCGTCGTGCCTGGCGTGTCGGCGGGCCGACCTGCATAGCATCTGGGCGTGCCTGGGCTGGCGGCTGAAGCACGCGGGCTGGCATGGTACGACCCGTCTATCAAGTGTGTCACAGGTCGCGCCATGCCAGGAACGATTAAGGCGGGTCGGGCTGTATTGTGCCGTGCAGGCCAGTTTGGCCAGCTCTGGCACCGAGAGGCGAGAAAGCCCATGCGGGCCAGGCACATTTTTCCTTGATAAAGTCAGGCCCATTCAAATGATAGGCCATCACATGTGGGCTGACATAGTGCACAAATGCTATGTCTCGCCCGTACTGATTTCTATTAGTAGAAATCGCCTACGGGCGGACTAGCATCGGGCCGGCCATTTACCTGTTATTCATTCGTTCCAATCCTCATCCTCACTCGATCGATAGGTTCGGTTTGGTTTCTTCGTCTTTTTTGTTTTCGTTCTCTTTTGTTCTTCTTTTATTCTTTCTGTTTTTTCATCGGTTGTTTGGTTTTCTTTTTTCCTTCTTTTATGCTTGTGTTTCCTTTTTCTAGAATATTTTTCCGTTCTTCTTTATGCTTTGGTTTTATTATGATTCTATTTTGTTTTCTTGGGTTTTTTTGGTTTCTTTGCTTTCCTTTTTGTTTCTCTTGTCGGTTTTCATTGGGTTGTTTTTTCAATACATGTCTAGTTTCTTTCATACATGTTTCTACATTTTTCTTACATATTTCAAACACTGTTTCATACCCATCAAACATTTTTCAAATAAACATTTAACATTTTATACAAAAATATGTTTTGAATATTATTTCAAATGCATGTTAATTTTTTTTCAAATACATGTCGAGATCTTTTCCAAATGATAAAAACATTTGTTTGAACTATGCAAACATTTTTGTACATTGTAAAAACTTTTTTAGAAAATATTTTGAACACATTTTTTAAACATGTGTAGATGTTTTTTAAAAATGTAACATATATTTTTTAATGTAAACATTATTTTTATTTAATTACAATAAGTTTTCTACATTTTCAAAACTTTTTTGTAAAATTCCATCAATTTATTTTGAAATGTTTCACATTTTATAATTGTCAAAAACATTTTTCAAACATACGATTAACATTATTTCTGTATGTGATTATCATCTTCTAATTAATGCATTCGCATTTATACATTTTTCTTGTATAACAGAAACATTTTTCTATATATGTTTAACATTTTGTAAATTCAAGATTAACATTTTTCAAAATTTTATGTCTAGAGTTTTTGTAATATATATTTAAAATATTTCAAAACATAAGCAAAAGTAAAAAAAATTGAAGAAATAAAAACCAAAAACATGCATGATGTTATCATGACTTCAGCAATGACATCAGCACAATGCGTTAGTTGGTTACTAGGTCGGCCCAGTAATTGCTCCCTGCAGGCGAGCCGAAACTGGGGATCGCAGCGAGCGGCACATAGCCGCGCCCGACTTAGTTGTTTGTGAACTTTTTGCCCTTGGTTCCGATACTACTCACTGTTTGTGATTCATCTTCCCTTCTGTCTGTTCTTTAGTTATTGTTTTCCTTTGGTTTTTTTATAGCAGCATCGATGAGACGATGGCGGTGATGACATTGAAATAAGTTTAAAAAATGTAAGTTAGATTTGTGAACACCTGTTTCAAAAATGGCATTGTGAACACCTGTTTCAAGAATGGCATTATAAAGACCAGATTGGCCCCCTTGAAAAAGAAAGAGAAATAAGTTTTCTTTGACCTCTTTTTACCTTGACGACGACCAATCTGGCGGGAACAAAGGGTTTGTGAAGGTACGTGTCGTTAGATTTGTTGCCTCTCTTCATATCTTGGTGGTTGATGTGTCTATTAAGGAAAACAGTTGGCTGGATCTTGGTATGACGATTTTGACTTATTCTTTCAAGTTGTTATGTGACATGGCTTGGTTTCTCCAACCCTCTAGACAAGTGATGAAGGATTACAAGCCTGTATTTGCATGAGGTGGTGTCCCAACCAATACTTCTTCAACGGCTACTATATCGCATTTCTAGTGGCGAGTGACTATTGTGGTCTTCAAAGTCTACAATGGTAAGGGCATTTGTAGGTGTCTGTTTCCCTTATTGTTGGTTCAGTGCATTTTTAAAACTTTGTCGACATGTATACAATTGAAAAAAGAAGATGGTCATTATGGTTTTCGGATGTAATTTTTTTGCTGATCATTTTGTGTTTCATTATCCATGTATTGTATTGTCCATTGTTTTCCTTGATAAGTGTCAGCTATAAAATTTCTTTTGGTTTCTCAAAAAAAATAGCAGCCATGCTAGAGTTTTTTAATATTCTGTTCTCCACACACCTTGGGAACCATGAGTTACCCGAGATTTGGTCATCAATGTATATCTAGACTTGTTTTGTAGAATTTGTTCTTCATGTGACCACATGATATGTTGTTGATGTTTAAGTTATTAAGTTGTGGTGAGCACTCTAATCTCTAGATTGTGATAGGACGGCAATTGATAAATTGCTTTATGCTCTACGTGCAAAGGTTTGGACTTTACATTGATTGATAGGATGAAGATTAATATGAAGATATAATTTCAAGAAATACTAGAAAGAATATTCTTTTCAGTATAGCATGAGGTCACTTTAGCACATTAGTATTACCTTTAGTCTTTTAGCTTTAATATTTGATACATTTCAAAATATTGTTTGAAATCATATCGTTGAATGAGAGTATGTTTTATTTATATTAGTTCATAATAATTATTTGAGTTTTCTAAACTTAGAGGCCAACTTCGCAATTCTTCCCGGGGCCTCAACGGAGACAGCCTCGCTCGATGTCGGCACACCGGAGGCTGCCCAGACAGCCACCTCCTTCAACCATGCTACATACATACTAGACTGTAAGTCAAGTTTCATTCATCAGCTGGTGTGAGCCAAGTGGGCGAACTGTAAATGCCCGGTTTCTAATGGATGAATTTACTAATATCTTCATCTCTCTCTTATTCGAATTGGCATCTTTATCTTTGTATAGGAGCAAAAAGAATCGGTCAGAGTGCATTTTAGTCTTCTTGCATAAGAAAAAATAGAGTGCATTTTAGTCTTTATGCTAGAAACGTCGTAAAAACATCTACGGATGAAATCTCTACCTAATAATAAAGGGACTATTGCTTCTGGCGGCACATCACTGGGATTGCCCCTAAAGTCCCAATAATTACCCCCGAGCCACCGGTAAGTGAAGAAAACGATTTGAATTTTCTTTGTCAAAGTCGCCGCCTGATTCGGTTCTTATAGGGTGAGACTTTGAAATATCACAAACGCATGTGAATCGTAGTGGCTAAAGTCCAATGCCCGGTTCTTTTTAGCTTTTCATTCTCTAGAATCAGCTTTTGGGAAACCTCCCACAGAAACAGCCAGAATCAGCCATCGAGTTCTTTTCTAAGATTGTGATTTGAGATTATGGGATGGGTTGTTGAAGGAAATATGCCCTAGAGGCAATAATAAAGATATTATTTATTTCCTTATTTCATGATAAATGTTTATTATTCATGCTAGAATTGTATTAACCGGAAACTTGATACATGTGTGAATGCATAGACAAAACAAAGTGTCCCTAGTATGCCTCTACTTGACTAGCTCGTTAATCAAAGATGGTTAAGTTTCCTGACCATAGACATGTGTTGTCATTTGATGAACGGGATCACATCATTAGAGAATGATGTGATGGACAAGACCCATCCGTTAGCTTAGCATTATGATCGTTAAGTTTTATTGCTATTGCCTTCTTCATGACTTATACATGTTCCTCTGACTATGAGATTATGCAACTCCCGAATACCGGAGGAACACCTTGTGTGCTTTCAAACGTCACAACGTAACTGGGCGATTATAAAGATGCTCTACAGGTGTCTCCAAAGGTGTTTGTTGGGTTGGCATAGATCGAGATTATGATTTGTCACTCCGTGTATTGGAGAGGTATCTCTGGGCCCTCTCGGTAATGCACATCACTATAAGCCTTGCAAGCAATGTGACTAATGAGTTAGTTGCGGGATGATGCATTACGGAACGAGTAAAGAGACTTGCCGGTAACGAGATTGAACTAGGTATATGATACCGACGATCGAATCTCAGGCAAGTAACATACCGATGGCAAAGGGAACAACGTATGTTGTTATGCGGTTTGACCGATAAAGATCTTCGTAGAATATGTGGGAGCCAATATGAGCATCCAGGTTCCGCTATTGGTTATTGACCGGAGATGAGTCTCGGTCATGTCTACATAGTTCTTGAACCCGTAGGGTCCGCACGCTTAACGTTCGATGATGATCGGTATTATGAGTTTATGTGTTTTGATGTACCAAAGGTTGTTCGGAGTCCCGGATGAGATCAAGGACATGACGAGGAGTCTCGGAATGGTCGGGACATAAAGATTCATATATAGGACGATAGTATTTGGACACCGGGAGTGTTCTGGGGGTACCGGGAACGTATCGCCTCACCGGAAAGGGGTTCCGGGCACCCCGGGCCAAGATATGGGCCTTATTGGGCCTAGGGCGGGACAGACCAGCCCCTAGTGCGCTGGTGGGGAAAGGAAAGGGAGAGGAGAGAAAGGAAGGGGCAATTCGGCCTCCCCTTTCCTTCTCTCCCCCTCCTCTTTCCTTCTCCCTCCGGAAAACATGGAAAGAGGGGAGGCCGAACAGGATTAGGCCCCAAGTAGGATTCCTCCTACTTGGGGCGCGCCTCCTGCTGCTCCCTCCCCCTCCCACCTATATATATATGTGGGAGGGCACTGCTAGAACACACAACAGACAATCTCTTAGCCGTGTGCAGTGCCCCCCTCCACAGTTATACACCTTGGTCATATCGTCATAGTGCTTAGGTGAAGCCCTGCGCCAGTAACTTCATCATCACCGTCGCCACGCCGTCGTGCTGACGAAACTCTCCCTCGGCCTCAACTATATCAAGAGTACGAGGGACGTCATCGAGCTGACCGTGTGCTAAACACGGAGGTGCCGTACGTTCGGTGCTAGGATCGGTCGGATCGTGAAGACGTACGACTACATCAACCGCGTTGATAAAACGCTTCCGCTTTCGGTCTACGAGGGTACGTGGACACACTCTCCCCGCTCGTTGCTATGCTTCTCCTAGATAGATCTTGTGTGATCGTAGGAAATTTTTTGAAATTACTGCGTTCCCCAACAGTTGTGTGCTGAAATGTCTATAATGTCCCTGAGCCGAAGAATGACTATGGTTGAATGTTGCATGTCTCCCTTCATAGTTCCATTGATGATAGCATTCACATTAAAAATAGCATTCAAATTTGCACCTAGCAGCAGCAAAAAAATACCGTTCACAGTTGCTAAGAGCAATCAAAGCAAACTTTTTTAACCAAACCATCTTCCCTTCACAGTAACATTAAGCATTCATAGTAGCCAGAAAAATTACATGATTGGTCCATTAATCCATCCATCTACGAAATACCTAGCACCATTCATCCATCCATCAAGGAAATCATGTACTAAGCATCTACATACATACATCTTATCCAACTTCCATCGTTCCATGTACAGGACAGAAAAGAAATAGATGAACAACCACCGAAGGAGGAGAGGCTCACCAGGCAGCAGTGGAAGGAGAGTTGCGGCCAGCAGGATGGGCTCGTTGGGGACGGCGGACGAAGGAGGCGGCCGGCGGGATGGGCTCGTCGGGGCCGGGGGAGGACTTGTGGCCGTCGGTTTAGGATTGGGGCGTAGGAGGCGGGGAGTATGACTCCTTCGGCCGACGGGATGGTGCGTGGGGGACGTGCTCGCCGGCTCCTGTAGGGCGGCGGGGAGGACGCCGGTAGATGGAGGGAGGAGGAGAGGTACGGGCGACGGGGCCTGTTACCTGGCGGCGGCCCAGCATTGGGCTGCAAGGCAGTTTGTGGAAGGGCATTTTGCTTGTAAATTTGTGCTGAAACAGGGGTATTTCTTAAAATCGAAACATTTTCTTTTGAGGGAGCTCCAGAATCGCTAGAATCGACCCAAAACGTTCCTTCTGTGTTACACTAGCGATTATGCTTCGATTTTGACAGTTCTACATAATCAAATCCAGTTTTTTCTAGTTTCTGATTTTCCACACACAAATTCTTCATAATCGGGTTAAAAGAACTGGGCCCAAGTCCTCCACGCAGGAGACCTAGGTTTGGTCCCTGGTTCCCACAAAATTTTCACCCCTTTTTCTCTCTTTACAGCAGCAAGGCACCTCCTCCTCCCAACACGGGTTCATGGGCCGGCCCATGTGCCCCTGTTCTTTTATTTCAAATTTTTTGCCTTCTCTTTTCTCATTTCAATTTTTGTTTTCCTTTCTTTACATTAACTCGGGATTTCCCAAAATTCCAAATTTAAAAATTAGTGAGTTTTGGAAAAAAATGTTTGTGAAATCATAAAATGTTCGAGAATTCAAAAAAATGTTTGGAAAATCATAAAATGTTCATGGACTGAAAAAATGTTGGTGATTTCAAAAAATTGTTCGCATATTATTAAAGAATTCATGATTTAGAAAAATATATTTGGAAAATAAAAATGTTCATGATTTTGAAAATGATCATGTATTCAAAACATATTCATGAATTCAAAGAAAATGTCTATGAAATTTTAAAAATGTTCAAAAAACTCAAAAAATCCTGAATTTCAAAACTTGTTCCCCAATTTCAAAAATCGTTTCAAAATTGTTCACCGAGTAAAAAACTGTCATGCATTTCACAAAATGTTCGTCTAAACAAAACAAATATTCGTGAATTTTAAAAATTGTTCCCAAATTTCAGGAATATGTTTGTCGATTCAAAAGTTTCCAAAAAAATTCACAAATTCGAAAAATAGTTGTGTTTTCATAAAATGTTTGGGACTTTGTAAAAAATCATGAATTTGAAAAATGTTTGCTATTTCAAAAAACATTCATGATTTCGAAAACAATTGTGGATCTAAAAAATGGTGAGAATTTCAAATATTATTCAAGAATTTATAAGATGTTCACAAAATGAAAAGAAAGAAAAAAAGGAAATGTAAATAAAAGAAAAGACATGAAAAAACTTGAAAAAAGAAAAGATAAACTAAAAATTAAATTAAAAGAAAAAGGGAAACCGGAAAGAAAAGGTAAAAACGTAAAATAATAAAAATAAAAACCAGGCAAAAAATGGTTCATTTCCCGAAAGCAGTGTACACTAAACTAATAATATGAGGTTTATGTAAACCTGTGGCTTAATGTTGATTTCCATATTGTTTGAAATTGTGTTCATAATGATTTTTTAATACTATCATGTGGTCTATTTGAGTAGTTCTAAATAGCTCAAGACTTTGAGCGACTAAGTATTTTATGTCTAGGTTTTAATTATTTTTTGGAAAGTATTTATATGTCTAGGGTTGGGAGTAGTTCGTGGTCGACGAGATTAGTTGTTAAAGTTTTAAACATTCTCTTGCACTACACAATGACAAGTGTGGCGTGGAGTGGCAGGCTCGTAGCCTTGGGATTTACCACGTCGAATGCATTGTGATCACATGGGCACCGGAGCCCTCATTAGCAAGGGTGGAAAAAAAGATAAGTGGCAACATGGCGGGGCACCGTGTTAAATAGAACAATAGAGGACGCTCATATGTCAAGGATATTGAGCCATACTTATTTGGCTAGCGCGTAATATTTTTGTCTCCCGAGCATATTTGCTAGTGTATTCTATGTATGTTGCCTGCGTTTCCTCCCTTAGTTGAGCTATGTGGGCCGTTCATGTCACAAAAAAGAAAAATAATAAGCTATGGGCCGTTGCAATGGCCACGAGTCCGTGTTTATTTCTTCAAGGGCCTGCGTTATTTTTCTTGTGGATGTCGATGGAGTCCCGTCCCGGTTTCAACCGTCAGCATCACACACACACGGTGGTCGCTCGTCCTCCACGCGTGTGTTTTTTTTTTTTTGCGGGGTCTCCACGCGTGTGTATACATCAGCAGTTCAGCACCCAGACTTTGTTTGTGGCCGACTTTGCTTGACCCATTCCAATAATAATGGTACAAAAAGCGCTATCATCAAAGTAGTAATAACTTTGGTATTCTCAGTTCATCGGAATTCAAGTCCTGGTGCTCGCATTATTTCTGAAATTATTTTAGAATTTCCGGCGATGCGCTTTCAGTGGGAGAGGACGTTCCCGTCGACGATGAGGCGCCTACGGTGACTTCATAAATACCAATATGATATGCCGTCTCAGTCTCTTGAAGGTCCTCATATAGGGGTAGGGTGTGTGTGTTTATATAGGTGACGCGCATACGTATGAATGCTTGCGTCTGTACTATGTTAAAAAATAGTACATGTAAACTGAGCGTCACTCGAACGGCTAGATTCTCTATGGTCAAATTAGTTCATTGGGGTCAAGTCCTAGGCATACTAGTAGAATGCCCGTGCGTTGCTACGAGCAAAAACCGAATACCTATACTTTGCCATGGAATATAAAAATATGGACACATAGATCAAATTTTTTTAAATTGAAATATACACATTAAGCATTGTGTCTTCCTATTTTCATCATACTCTTTCACATTTTTCCTTCTCGGCAATCTCCCTATCTTCTTAACATGCCAAATCGCTCACCATCCAAGAACTTATAACTTGATATATACCACCCATGATTAAATAGCATAGTAGAATGCCCGGTAGCGTGAGCTACAATACATATAAATGACTTAAACAAATGATTAAGGTCGTCTTCATGGTCGAAACTCATTTCTCCTTCGTATGTTTGGGCAGGTTCAAACATCAAATGGGCGCCCAGTGGGCTCCCCAAAATTCAACCGTCTAGATAGTCAAGGCTTTCTCAAATCTAGCTCATGTGGGGGTGAAATGTGGTTTCCCGGTATATCCCAACACACACAAAAAACCACCCCGCAACGCACCCTTCCCTTTCCCTGCCGAACCGTCTCCTTTCTACTCGGTTTTCCGCCATAGCACGGCATTTCTCGCTGAAGCCCTCTCCTTTAAAATCAGATGACGCCCATCTTCGTCATGGCACCCTCTCTCCATCACACCATAACTAAACAAACCAACTTCAACCCTTATTCCGGTCATTCTCAACCCTCACTCTTATCACAAAATCCACTAATTCGTGGTCTAATTGAGCCAGCGATCGACGTCGTCGTGGCAGGCCAACAACAAGGGACATGGGCGGCAACCGCCTCCCCATCTTAGTGCTAGGAGGTGAGCTAGAGCACCCAATGCCCTCCCCTCGCCGGCCAGCAAAAAACAGAGCACTGTGGAGTGCTCTGCTCGCCGGCGATGGGGCATATATAGGCAACTCATTGGTCTCGGTTCGTGGCTGGAACCGGGACTAAAGGGCATCCTTCTGTCCCGGTTCCTGCCACGAACCGAGACCAATGGTTGTGGGCCAGGTGCGAGGCCCATTGGTCGCGGTTCGTGCCAAGAACCGGGACAAATGGGCCCAGACGAACCGGGACCAATGCCCACGAGGCCCCGGCGGGCCCCCTGGCCTCACGAACCGGGACAAATGCCTCCATTGGTCCCGGTTTGTGGCAGAACCGGGACTAATGGGCTGGCCAAGCCCGAACGAAAGCCCCTTTTTCTACTTGTGTCGCCCACACAGCTAGCCAGCCGTTGGCCGTTTGCCGCATCATCATACCCCCAAGCTATCAAACAATATTGCTGACACTGCATATTTGGCTTCACGCAAAACTTTAGATCTCGTGTTGAATCTAACCTCATAGATTGAGTATGAAAACATTTACAAATATGTTGATACTAATGATAATAATATAATATATGATTCTGTCTACACCCGAGCATCTTCTCTAGCAGAATGCTCGGGTGTTGCCATAGAACAATATAAGAGAAATGCATCCAACTAAGTGTTTCATCTTAATATTAACAGGTATAATGCAAGGGAGGGTGATATGCCCCAATACCAACATGTGTCATTGATTGGTTGATGTGTGAAGTGTGATACTCTTGTTCTTATCTATGTCTTCAATAATGTGGATCGAGGTCCTTGCTTCCTCCTTCTATGTGCTTCACATCTCTTTGTCCTCATGGGTTTACTCTTCTATGTCCATCACATCTCTTTCACCTCATTGTGTCTCCTACATCATCACCTCATAAGGTGACTCGTGCTTGTGTCCTAGTTTTTTTAATTTTCGCAAACCCCTTGGTGTGTACTTTCATATATTCGTAGTAAAATTAAGGGATAGTGTACGAATGGCGAAAAACAACTCATAATTGCCACAAATGATTGTTGAGTAAAATAAGAAACAACACATAGTTGCATGAGACCAAGAAAATATCAAGTCTGTATGATTTATTAACTATTTAAAAATATTCCTAGATGAAATGACAAATGTTTTTGTAGTGCCAAATTAATTTTGATAAAATTGTAGAACCAGATCCTGTTTTACGAATTAGTCATTCGATTCCAGAGAGGGCATCACAACTTACATGTTTTGAGACAGCAAATCGCTCCGCAGTTATTCGCTAAAAAAAGTATCCAGTAATTATCCTTCCACATGTTGTTGCCCAATCACTGGACTTTCCTTGTTGGGAAGTAAGTTCCTATTGTAGATGAATTCCTTAATCGTTATCTTCAAAATTCAATTAATACAAGATATATAGCATAACAGCAGAAACAACGCTAAGGCAAAAAACTGGTGCATAACAGGGGTAGGTTCTTTTGAGCACATATCACCTAGCTTCCTAGTCAAATAGCCTTAATTGGACCTTCAAGGGTTCACGTCAAATTACTAAATACTATATTTGCAACAAAATAATCAACAACTTTGAATATGTTTAGGCATGTACGCTGTCATTCGAAAATTCAAGAAAGGAAACAGCCAAAGACGACACTAATACTACAAGAAAGCAGTGACAGTAAGCCATGCCTGTGCACTTAAGATTACGTCGGAGACAGTGATCGACGCTGTTTTATTTCATGAAATTCATTGCATAAAAAGGAGATATTTATCTACTGATATTATTCATTGTGCAATATGATGGAGAAATAAGCACACAGTGGAATCTTTGATCAAGCTAGATGTCAAGACTTCATGCAAGATACTGATTTAAATAATTGTAGTTATAAATTATAAATCATGTGACCATGAGCAGCAGTAAGGCATGCTTTTGCAGATCAGATAATAATTCAACATTGAGCATGAATCCATGAACCGCAAAAAAATGGCATGTTTCTTTTACTAACAGGAAAACTCAAGTCAACACATAGAAAGTTACGGTAAGTATACTTCATTCCCGAGTGGTTTGCGTTAGCCTGATAGTATGCGTGTCTAATAGATATTGCTTATCTCTCATGACAATTGATGCTCTCCTTTAGCTTAGGGCCTTCCAAGATTGAAAGGTAAATGATTTCTGCAAAAAGAAAGAAACATGAAAAATCTATTAGATAACAATAATCTTGGATATTGCCAAATGTGACTATATCAGAATTCTAAGCGCACATGCATTCTGTAGTTTTTTATGGACAAACAGGTATTTCCAAAACCAACATACAGCCTCCTGCCCTCCTGCATAAAGCTATCAGTTTTAAGCCCCAGACAAACCAGGCAGTAAAACACGCTTTTATTGTATGAATTATTAATGAATGAAAGGGAGATGTACATTTTTAAGAAAAAATGCATAACAAATAGAACAACACTAGCAGAGGACTCAAAAAAGTTAATACATATTTTTTTTGGGGGGGGGGGGGGGGGGGGGGGGGCATTACATACCCAGTGGTCATTCACATTGGCTGCCTCGGCCTCGCGTCGTTGTCCAACAGCACATCGTCCATGGCCGCGGGCCGCGCAACATCATCCAGGGTTGAATCGGCAACATGAGAGATGACATCCGATTTGTTATTAGTCCAGTTTACCTGTCATAAATTCAGAGAAACATCAATTAGATCACAGGGCTGTGTTGTAAATGAACAGGAACCGGTGCACTAAACATCTGTAAAATTAGGCCTGCTCATGAGAGCTCAGCAATAATACATAAAATCTTCCCAGTACCAATATGTAACAACGACATCAATATTAATCAAAAAAATATCCATAGCTAAGTGTTCCAAACTGAAAATTGAGACAACCCAATAATGCACAAGGAACCAGAGGAGGAGACATGGAGCATCTACCAGTGGTGGCCAACACATCTAACCAGGTCTCTTCGCGCACCTCTCCAGGGTCTCCGGCAGCGACAAGCTCGAACTGCCCCCACTTTCGTCTTCGTCGCCCCCGCCTGCTCTGGAGTCTCACAGTCCAGCTCGTAGTTGGTGACGAGATTGAAGTGCGTCTTGTCGAGCTCGAGCACGAGCACGAGCCCCTCGCCCTAGTCAAGCTCATACACGTCACGGGTGTTCTGGGACCCGCCAAGCATACGAACGGCGGGGCGTACCCACTGACGCCATACTCGTCGGAGATGAGTCGGGCGATGGGGGAATCGACCCCACCAAGACGGGCGGGGTCGTTGAAGCAAGCAAGGGCGAGGGAATCAATTTCCTACTTTGTGTTGTTCTCCCTCCAGACTCCACTTGCTAACACCACCAATGGAGTAGTGCTTTCATCGTCTTTGACTCGTCGTGGTACGTAGTCACGGAAAATTCTTTTATTGTTTTCTCATTAAGTAATGTCTGCTCTTTTGCTCATGGCAGCAGTCTTGATTAGTTTGCACCCGCAGCATTTCATCAGACGTAAATATAAGGGTATGCCCGAACATTGCTTGTCAGATTATCCATTCCTTTCCTCTCATCCGAGATGCATCAAGAAAGTGAGCCAAAACTGGGAACTAAAGGTGCATATAGTGAATTAGTAATGCACATAGATAGACATATAAAATGTGGCAAACTAACCATGAGGAACTCTTTGCCTCTTAGAAATGAAATAACAACTTGGTTCAGGTAGAAAATGAAATACTCCCTCTGTCCCAAAATAAGTGTCACGGATTTAGTACAATTTTAGTGCAAAGGTGTACTAAGTTAACGGCACTTATTTTCGAACAAAGGTAGTAGTAAGTTACCTGAGATAATGTGCGTATGATTTAATGATTAAATGACCTGACAAAAGGGCTCCCTCTGTATTAATCATTCTGCAGAAAAAACAAAATTATGAGTTCCTTGCTCTGAAGCACCTAACTGCAGTTTTGTAGTAAATGTCTGAAAAGTAAAATCATGCTAAAATACATGATATATGTCAGCAAATACAAACTTTTTTTCATTTATATGTTTAGTAGAACTAAATCAACATATATAAATGGCAGGCATTACATCCATCAGAGTCCAAGGCTCTTTTTGGTGTCTTCAAATGCTGCACCCACTACTACCGGTTGGCTGGAACAATTGCTGATTTTTAATGACTCCCTCCATCTTAATCTTTCAGTATAACTACAATTGATTAAGAGCTCCTAGCTGTGAAGAACCTAACTGCAGTTTTTTTTAATAAATGTCTGAAAAGTAAAATCATACTAAAATGGATGATATATGTTGCAAATATGAAGTATAAAAAGAAAGTTAATAATATACCATACAGTAATATGAGTAAACTCTGCAGATCTGAACATGCAGGCTTTAGCATCAGGGATTATAGCTTTGGCAGTGAGTTTCTCCTTCCAGCACACAGACATTGCCTTGTATCTCTTTGTACAGACCTCAACATGAGAATCTTGTGAACTTATTTCCATTACCTTGGGATGGTGAAATCTTTATGATACAAAGCTGATGCATGTATTAGTTAACCTGCAGAGAATTCCATATTTTGATCTATATAAGTAAGAAAGCGTACAAATGAGGAATAGCTTTATTTAGGGCTTCTCATATAGGCCATTGAGTAAATTGCATGAAAAAGAGTCTTATGTATTAAAATAGAAACACACAATTCATAAAATATTCAGGAACAAACAAAATATAGGAAACAAATAGAAACATGTAGTTGGTAAAGGAATCACACAAATAAATTATGATATATGATAGAAATTGCCAATGGCCTTAGTTACTGCTATCCAATATTCTGATTTCTGCAGTTAACTACTAACCCATGACCTGTAATCCAATATTACTACTCCGGATTAGTAGCATCCTCCTCATTCCCATCTTGTTCATCGTCCCTGTTACAAAGAAACATCATCTCGATGTAAAATCATAGTGCTTGAAACTAATTCGTATCTCTAGCAGTACATTACATCCGATGTACTGACTGAAAAAAAATATAATCAATTTCTAGCAGTACATTACATCAATGTTAGGAAAAATGTGTAGTTGGCTATGTCGCATGTCCGTTGCTGGAAAAGGGCCAGAAGAATACCTTGGTCCAGAGAAATGGGGTTCAGTGCACACAACCCTCGTAAAATAACCTGGCTGAAAGGATATTAGAGTATCAGGTACCCACAGCGACACACATCCTAATTAAAACGTTGGATAACCTGATAAAAGTGTTTCTCCGTGTACCAGAAGCACGGGTGCATGAGATGGACTAACTATGAGATGCAAAACTCTGTGTATTTGTAGGCATCTTTTGATTTTCTCAAGCATCAAGAAGAAAATGGGGAATACGCGAAATACACTTCAAGTTTTATGTGTGGAAAATACCTGAGAGCACAACCAAAGCACGCCCCTCAATTTTTTCGCTCAGATATTACTCTGCTCAACTCCTTCACCGGGTCCAGTGAAACATCAACCTAAAACAGCAATTGCAACCAGTAAACCAAATGCTTGATACTTTTATTATTCAGAAAACACACAAAAGTTAGGTGGAGGGTTAAGACTACATCTCATGTTTGAGTTGTACCGAAGGCCAAGGGTGGAAACAGTTTGACAGAGCACATAGTTAGAACCAAGAGGGTGGAAGAAATTAGTAGTTAGTACCTTGGGGAGATTAGGCATTGGTCCATTGACGAACTGCAAAACACAGTATCACATATTGGGCAAGTCTGAAACCACATTAGCATGGCAAATCAGAGCGGAAAACACGATTTTGGATGAGGATGGTTTTGTACCTGCACATGTGCAAAGGGACCCGTGAGATCAGGCTGCGCGCGGTCCAGCAGCGTGTCCTCCTCGTCCTCGGCCGCCTCCGTCTCCTCCTCCTTCTCCTTCTCCTCGTCCACAGGCTCGGCGGCGGCGACGGGGTCGGCCACCGCTGCTCGGGCTCCATCAGCGCGGCTCAAGCGGCGAGGCAGCGAGGCATGGCGGGATAGGGTTCGGGTTGCGTGCGGGAGCCGCGCTTGGGGGCGGAGTCGCGGCAAAGGGTCGTGAGGCAGGAGGTGGCGGCGGCGCCCGTGGCAGGAGGTGCTGCTCCACCGACGTGGAGGCTCTACGGCGGCTCCCCCGGCCGGATCTGGCACTCTCTCCGTCAGATCGGATTGGGGAGGGAAGCTCCGCAGGGATCGGCGGCAGATCGATGGGAGGGCGGCGGAGAACGATCTGCTGTGGGCACGAGGCATCGATCGTAGGTTTTTTTTTTGGCATGGTTTTTTTCACGGGGGATTGCGAGTTAACGGAGGTGGGAGGATGACGAAAAAACCGGAGGTGGAAGGATGACGAAAAAAAACCAGCGAAATTAAACCGCGTAGACTATTCACCAAGTCGTCCATTAGGAGTAGAGATTATTGGGAGGGTGAGTGTCGGTGCATGTATATAGGCGTACGCATTTATATTGCATTTCTCTAAAAAAATAAAAAATGATAAAAAATAAAATACTTCTCTAAAATGTAATAGTATTTTTTTAATTTCATAAAATATATTTTTTCCCAGCTTCACCATATCATAAAAAGACTCCCAAACAAAGGCGAACGAAGGCCAGATTTCAAATAGATCCACCGAAGACCAGCACCAACCGAATCATGTGAGATCCGATGGATAAACACCTTCACACGCGCTCACTAGACACACCATTGGGACGGGGATAAAATGTGGGAGACATTATTTCTATTGAGGGACATCATCGTTGCCACACAACCCCAACCAAGATGTTGAACTTAACAAGAACGAGAACAGGGTCCCTCCCGCCGGGGGGGGGGGGGGGGGGGGGTCCTCTGCACCTCCATGGCCCAAAGGCCATCAAAGATGGGATGGACCGGCGGCAACGCCGACGGGAGGGAGGAGGAAAGCCTGAGGTATGTTCTTGGGGAGGAGCTAAGGGATATGTTGGATGTCTTCTATGTGGTCTGGCATGACTCGCCCATGTTAACATAGTCATATCGACTATCGACTGCGTTGTGCGCATGGTGGAGGATAACATGTGTTTGGCATGAGTTGTGGTGATATCGCTTCTAGGACCTTGGGGGTAGAAATGAGGCATTTTATGCCATATTGTTACAAAAGAGCCAACCTAGGGAGATGGTCTTAGGCTATGAAGTTAAAGCAGCCGTTTGATTCATGCGAGAATCAAATTTTCCGAGTATATTATAAAACATGTTAAATCTCTAGTTCTCATGCGAGTTCTAATGGTGACACAACGACGGAGAAACGTAGTTAGGGGTGAAAATTAATCATATAAGGACCAGGTAGTGTTGTTTCCCTTTCCTTTACATATTTTCAAGTGAAGTGCATAATGCGATTAGGGATGAAATCAAATACGAATGCGAAGTAAATGTGACTGAGATATGGTAAGATGTTTAGTCAATTTAGATTACATACAATATCTTACAATTTTAGCAACATAAACGATAATGATATGTTCTCCATAGATATAATCTTAGTACAGTAATGGTTTATAGGCCCGATAGATATAGAAGAACAGTTGACCATCCTTTTAGTTTTCCCATGTCGGAGAATTGGGCGTAGAATTATATTTGCCAAAATTGGCTAGCGTAACTTTATTGATCACTGATATATCCATATCCATACTTGGTTCAATATGCATCACCACACTTATCATAGTTGTCTCAATAAAACAAGTTCGTGTTACCCACTTTTATTTTACCAAAACGCTAAGAAGCACATCATTTGTTTTAGTAAATAACTAGCAAGTTATAGTTAGGAACTTCTTTTTTACTCTTCAATCCCCGCAAATAACCTTGCTAAACTTATATTTACCTCCCTCTTGTACTAGGTAACGGTATGGATTATAACCATTATTATTTCTAGTAATGGTGTTTGTGTAACTAAAAGATAGCTATCAAAACAATGGGGAACAAACAATGTCATTTTAGTAATAGAGCCATGAAAACATTGGTTTCTTACAGTACAACTAGGTATGGGTCATAGGTATGGCCCGCAAAAGAAACTAGGTATAGGTATGATAGATATAGAAGAGCACTGACCACTAATTTGGATTTCACGCTCGATAATTTAGGTGTAGGGCTATAGTAGAATTTGCTAAAACTAGCTAGTGCAACTTTATTTGGTCATAGATATATCCATATCTATGTCCATATCCACATTTGGTTCAATATGCGTAAACATATTTATAGTACTTGTCTTCGTCATACAAATTCGGATACCCACTTTCATCTTAATTCAAATACACATGGACGCAAATTTGGTGAATATGGTTCTACACGCATCTCTTATGAAAAGTAAATTAAAAAATAATACTCCAAATGATCCGAACTTTGTTTTGCGAGAAAATCTTTCGATCTATTCATCAATTGTCAATACAAAGAACAGTAGAAGTAAAATTTACATCCAGGTTCATAGACCACCTAGCGACGACTACAAGTGTCGGACCGAACCGAAGGCTCGCCCCCGTCATCTCCCCTCCCTCGTCGGAGCCGGGCAAACATTGTTGCAGTAGACAGTCGGGAAGTCGTCGTGCTAAGGCCACATAGGGCCAGCGCACCAGAACACAACTGTGACGCCCCCGATTCAATCGTACACTAATCATACACGCAAACGTGTACGATTAAGATCAGGGACTCACGGGAAGATATCACAACACAACTCTAAAAATAAAATAAGTCATACAAGCATCATAATATAAGCCAGGGGCCTCGAGGGCTCGAATACAATTGCTCGATCATAGACGAGTCAGCGGAAGCAACAATATCTGAGTACAGACATAAGTTAAACAAGTTTGCATAATCCTACCCGGCGATCCCCTCCTCGTCGCCCCGTTAGAGAGCGATCACCGGGTTGTATCTAGCACTTGGAAGGGTGTGTTTTATTAAGTATCCGGTTCTAGTTGTCATAAGGTCAAGGTACAACTCCAAGTCGTCCTGTTACCGAAGATCACGGCTATTCGAATAGATAAACTTCCCTGCAGGGGTGCACCACATAACCCAACACGCTCGATCCCATTTGGTCGGACACACTTTTCTGGGTCATGCCCGGCCGCGGAAGATCAACACGTCGCAGCCCCACCTAGGCACAACAGAGAGGTCAACACGCCAGTCTAAATCCTATGGCGCAGGGGTCTGGACCCATCGCCCATTGCACACCTGCACGTTGCGAAAGCGGCCGGAAGCAGACCTAGCCTAGCAGGCGTTCCAGTCCAATCAGGCGCGCGCCGCTCAGTCGCTGACGTCACGAAGGCTTCGGCTGATACCACGACGCCGAGTGCCCATAACTGTTCCCGCGTAGTTGGTTAGTGCGTATAGACCAAATGGCCAGACTCAGATCAAATACCAAGAACTCGTTAAGCATATTATTTTGAAGTAACCGCGGACGCCGACCAGGGCCAGGCCCACCTCTCTCCTAGGTGGTCTCAACCTGCCCTATCGCTCCGCCACAAAGTAACAGTTGGGGGCCGTCGGGAACCCAGGCCCACCTCTACCGGGATGGAGCCACCTGCCCCTTCAGCCCCCATCTCCGAACAGTATCATAAGTAATGAAACAGTATCAAGTACATAGCATATGCCCGTGATCACCTCCCGAGTGATCACGGCCCAGTAGTATAGCATGACAGACGGACAAGAGTGTAGGGCCACTGATGGAACACTAGCACCCTATACTAAGTAGTAGGATAGCAGGTAAGGGTAACAACTGTAGCAACAATGACAGGCTATGCATCAGAATAGGATTAACTGAAAGCAGTAACATGCTACACTACTCTAATGCAAGCAGTATAAAGAAGGAATAGGCGATATCTGGTGATCAAGGGGGGGCTTGCCTGGTTGCTCTGGCAAGTAGGGGTCGTCAACAACGTAGTCGATCGGGGCACCAGCAGCGGCGTCAGTCTCGTAGTCTAACGGAGAGAAGAGGGGGAAGAAACAATGAATACAATGCAAACAGATGCATAACGATGCATGACAAGACAACAAACAGTGCTAGGCGTGCCCTAACGCGGTAGGAGGCGATACCGGCGAAGGGGGGAAACATCCGGGAAAGTATCCCCGGTGTTTCGCGTTTTCGGACAGGTGAACCGGAGGGGGAAAGTTACGTGTTTGCTATGCTAGGTATGTGTGGCGGACGAACGGGCTGCGTATCCGGATTCGTCTCGTCGTTCTGAGCAACTTTCATGTACAAAGTTTTTCCATCCGAGCTACGGTTCATTTTATATTAATTTAAAAAGGATTTTATCTTTTTCTAGAATTAACAGAATTAATTTAATTAGAAAAAGGTAATTATGACGTCAGCATGATGTTAGCAGTCAATGTTGACCGTTGACCTGGTCAACCTGACAGGTGGGTCCCACCTGTTAGGGACTGCTTAACTAATTAACAGTAATTAATTAGGTTAACTAGTTATTAGGTTAATTAATCTTAATTAGTTAATTTAAACAAAATTAATTAGGTTAATTAATTAACTAATATTTTATTTATTATTATTATTTTTAATTCTTTTTTTATTTAAAACGTTCTGGCCATGGGCCCCACATGTCAAAGGCCAATAGGCCTAGCGGGTCGGGCGTGCAGGCGACGGGCGCCAGCCCGAATGGGCGCATGCCCAGGGGCGGGCAAATCCGGCGCGGCGCCGGAGCAGGGGGAGGCCGGTGGCCACGGCGTCGGCCAGGGAAGGCGCGGGCCTGGCGTGGGGAGCGGCACAGCAGCGCTAACCGGGCGGCGTGCGGTAGCGGGAGGCCGCGGCGGAGCGGGACAATGGGAGCAGGGGGCGCGGTCATGCGCGGGGCGCTGGCACTCGGCCAGGCCGCGGCGCGGCTATGCGGCGAGGCGGGCGCGTGCAGGGGAAGGTGGGGCAAGCGACGGGCATGCGCCAACGTCAACGGGCGCTTGCGGGGCAAGGGTATGGCGAGCAGGGGGCAAGCGCGACCGGACGCTAGCGGGCGACGAGGAGCTGAGGCAGAACGCGGGCGGCGACAGCGGGCGAGCGGCGTGGGTGGCGACAGTAGGCAAGGCCAGCAAAGCCGGCGCGCGGGCGCGCGGGCGGCGGTACTGGCCACGGTGACCGAACGAGGAAAGAGGAGGAGGGGAGGACGGGGCTCACCGAGCCCTGTAGTTGAGCAAAGCGGGCTCGAGGAGGAGTCGGGGAGGTCCGGCGAGGCGGCACCGGCGACGGAGAGGACGGCGGGACAGCTCCGGCGATGTGGCTGGTGGTGCTCCGCCGGTCGACGGCGTCGTGGTGGCGGCGGCGTTGTCCAGGGGCGATGGGCGACGCGGGCGGCGCGACGAGCGGGCCGATCCCGCAAGGGAGAGGCACGGAAGGTCCGGCGACGGCAGTGGTCACCGGGGCGCCGGCGAGGTGGCGCGCGGCATCGGCGTTGACGGGGTCGGGGGTGCGGTTGCCCCGATCCAGACGGGGGAGGGGAGCGAGGGGAGTGTGGGATCGAGGGGAGTGGGGGTAGCAGTTAGGGTTTCGGTCGGGTGTGGGGAAATAGGCCATATAGGCCAGGGGCAACGGGGTGGGCCGGCTGGCTGCCGGTTGGGCCGAGAGGCCCAGGGAGAGGAGGGTTTCAGCCTTTCTTTTATTATTATTTCTTGTTTGTTTTATTTTCTTTATTTTATTCTGTTTTATCTTAGTTTCCTATTGTTTTAGTTTTTTGTAAAATATATACTTGGCATCTAATTTAGTATTTCAGTTTAGTCCATTGTCACAAAAAGTCTAGCCCCCAAATAATTTAGTTTGATACTTTATTAATTAGTAAAGGCATTTAAATAATTAGGTTTGCTACTATTTAAATTATTTTAGTGCAGTTAAGCATTTCATAAAAGTTTGGTTTCACCACCATAATCACCTATGCATTATCTGGCACAACCCAAACATTTTAGTTTTAAAGTTTGAAAACTTTTACCGTTTGATTTGATTTTGATTTTGAATTTGAATTTGAATCGGTTTCGAACTAACGCGAGATTAGCAACAGTAACCGTGGTGACGTGGCACCATTAGCAGAGAATTACTGTAGCTTAATTATCCGGGCGTCACAATTCTCCTCCACTACAAGAAATCTGGTCCCGAGATTTTAAGAAGGGGAGTAAGGGGGAAAGGTCTGGTTACGATATTCTAACGGATCTTCTCGTCTTGGTTGAGCTTCTCAAAGAGGTCTATCCACTATGTTGATGTCTTCACTTCTCTGCTTCAGGTCATCATGATGAAGCCGACATCCTTTCTTAAGGATCTCCATCGTACTTACGAATAGGAAAGGGGCAGCTTGACAACGATAGCACGCTACCAGGGGTAATCACCGGGGGTTATCCCACGAATGAACATATGAGTATCTCTCGAGTTGAACAAATGAAACACATCGAGAGCAAAGTAGGACAGTGCAATAAGAAGTTTCGAGCGGATAGGCAATCGTTCATTGCCTGAAACAGAGTGTGAAAGGGGTTCAGAGCAACGGGAATAAGTATTGTGTCCGATACTAGAATTGATCGCTAGGAAGGTGGCTCGCAAATTACATACGAAACGAAGCGCAAGGGATAACTTCGAACAGGGATGTACAGGAGAGTCAGGTTTCGATCCTGTGGAACTGTGGGTTATGGGCCCACAATGTGGGTTAAAATTAGAAAGGGGGCTGACATGTTGCACGGTCATGATAGCAAGGCTTGTCAGAGGGTAGCCTGCCAGCTATGTTGGCAACAACGTTGGTACCAAGGGCGAGGGACGAAGAGAACCATTTTCCTGCTCGTTGAACGAGGCGGACCAATAGGCAAGGTTCTCGTCCATCGGTGGCTACCGGAATGTCATCAACAATAGTAACAGGGTCTTATTGACAGAGTAGTACACCGAGGTGTTTACATAAGCAGTGAATTATTACTGCTTAGATCATATAGATCACAAGAAAGATTAAATAAAATAATGGAAAGGAAAAGGGTGATCATCAGATTAAACAGAACAATGGAAAGGAAAATGTGTTTAAACACATATTTCAAGGGTATATCCTTCCCAAGGACAAGCTGAGCATGATATCCATGACAGGATATAATGTAGAAAACTCTTTAGGCAGGGGAGAGAAATTTCATGACATTACCCATACAACGGTGTTTGGATAATTGAGCAAGAATCATTTAGCATTGGGCTTCAAATGTTCTTGTAAAAAAAATCGGAGTACCACAGACATGCTTCGAGATAGCATTGGCATGGTCTTCAAGCAAAGGTCAGACTTTGGATACAAAGGATCCATCAGGAACAACTTGTAGAATAAGTTTTACAATTCCTCATGGAAGAATGGATAACCTTGCTGAAAGGAAGAACTATAACAATAGGTCCTCCGGTCAAGTGTGCTAGGCATGACATCACCTTACTGGGTCATATAAAGACCAATGTTATAACTCTCGAAAATATGCTCCAACCATCATAGCTGACCGAGATTCAGATATGATCGGTGTTAGGAAACCTCAGACTCAGGATGCCTGAGAAGAAAAGGTGCCAGACAAATTGACGGGATGACACTGTAAGATTCTCAGGAAATGAACTATGAAGTGATTTCCGTTAACAAGAGTTCATCATTAACCCAAGGAGAGGACAAGGAGGTGGCTGATGGGCTAAGGACAATTCATCGAGATTTCCAAAAGATGGATTTCCACAATTATGTGAACAAGGAGATAACATTCGTCAGATCAAATGATATAATGATGTATGCTCGAGGAAAACATACACAATCAAACATTGATTGAAAGGTGCACCCGAAATATGGGCTTTGGTAGCAAGATCAATGTTAGAAGGGTGATACGATATCCAATACACAAAGAATGTAACTAACGTTCATGAACTTACAAGCAATAGGGTTGCTAGAAGTTTTGACTTCACACATCATAGTTAAATGGCTGGTATCCCGGTTAGAAACAACACGGGGACCAAAATATGAACGGAGATGGCGAGAAGTATTACTATATCAAGAATTCTTAAGAGGTGGTGAAATTCTCACGACATTCTTGACATAAAAGATGGTAATACTCCAAGGTAAAGAACAAATGCTGGATAGGAAGGATCCTAAGGTATAACACGAAACACGAACAAGTTTGTGTTGGAGGGAAGGCAGTAAAGTGGCCGATGATAACACAAATCATCGAGGGAAAGGATGGTCTTTCTCATCATGAATTCAATTGATATTCTGGAAGGACTCAGAATGCTCATGATGATCACGACATATTTGTCGAGAGATTCCATGAAGATGTAATCGATCGGCGATGACATCAAGTCAAAGGAATGATGAAGCGAAAGGTTATTGGAACCCTGGGTATGACACAAACTCGAAATCAAGTTTGCTGTTCAAGGAGGAATGATATGACGAGGAAGATCGACGTAAGATTAGCTCACCGTCGAAGGTTGTGCTCCGTGATTAAGGACCATGTAGCACAGTTAAAATTAGCACGATAATGATGTAGCCGAGTAGGCTAGGAATGAGGTGATCGAGTTCAAACTCGTAAGTAATGAAGGTTACCAAGAGATGTTGAATCGCAGTGCGGACTCGATTCAGTTGTCGGTGTCCTTGAGGGGTTCTAACAACTCAGAACCCGTTGGAAAAATGGAATCGGCAAGAATATTAGTTGATGAAGAACTCATAAGAAGTTATGTTGCTCCTGATAATCTCGAGATACCAGGGGGTAATACTTGACAACAGATCAAAGTAGAGGTTGGACTGGGGTATTGCTCCGTAGAAGACAAGTGCTTAAACTTGTCCGCGAAATGGGATCAAAGAAGAACAATCATGGTCAAAACCACGATTGCAAAGGACCAAAACAAAATACAAGATAATTTTAAAACAAGGGAAAAATTATTATTACAAGAAGCTTTCATGATAAGTTCCACATCAGGTCCATGGGCATGAACACAAAGTTCAAGGTCGACTCCCACTTCTTCAATGCCTAACCTATCATTTACTTCTCGTCTTTGAAGAAGTTGTAGAGCAGAAAAATATCTGGTAAAACACCAGAATGGTATGACTTGTGTAAACTTTCGGGTGCATACGGTTTTAGGGAAGGTATAGGCTCAACCCATCGGGGCATCTTAGAAACATATACTACAAAGTTCAGAAGTAAATAACTCAAGCTCGAAAGCAGAGCATCGTTGGCCATATCAAAGAATAGGATTTAGCAATGGCATTATGTATCAGGGAAAGAACTTCTCGAGGTTTTTGTGTACAAAGGACACTGTCGGATGAAAATTCAACAAAGGATCTGACGGTCCATAACGGAGTTGATGTGAGCATTTGCACACCATCAATGGAAGAAACAATGCAAAGGTATTTAATTATAGAAACAACTGACTACATCAAAGCTCAAAGGCAAAGGAATTAAGATTTCCAGATCAAGGGATCAGAAGCAATTGTTCTGATCGAAAATGAATAAGTTCAATAGACTTAGAAGCACAACCGATCAAGGCATTGATTGGTCAAGAACCAGCTCATATCCAAATGACGTCTGAGCCGGAAGGATAATCCTAGGATTCGACTGATGATGGTGAACATTCGCAACTTATTGAATCAACAGACTCAAAATGATAATGACAAAGGATGCCAATAAGATTACTAGACTTATGGGGTTAACCATAATGCAAGCAAGTAAGAATTTCAAGAGCAATAGGCTCCTGAGGATTTTCGGAAGATTGAATGGTATTTCGAAGATTGGTGACATACATGAATCAACTGGGGATGAGTGGATACTCGGTGAGTGCGAGAAATTATCCATAGGGATATTCATGTGGCAAGAACTGCAAGGCAGTAGGCACAAAGTATTCTCGGAACATTAGAGAGAATTTCGGGGTATCTTGGAATAACAAGATCAACTGGGAATAAAAGTAAGAACGACAGGTGTAAGTATTTATCCATAGGGATGTTTCGGTGGTAGGGAATTGCAAAAGCAGCAGGCACAAAGTCTCGAGAGAACATCGGAGAGTATCTTCGAAATCCTTCGGTGGACCAAGTAATCATCTGGAGTAAGGGGCTCTCCGGGTGGAAGTAGTTACGAGAACCTAGAGTCGGCGTTAGTAAAATCATTTAACCCGAATAGAAGAGAGATCAGAGTCCCAGAGTATAGATCGAGGAATAAAAGATCCTAATACCACCCAATGGCGACGTGGGCCCGTAAGCCGCACAGCCATGTTAGTAAAAACTTTTTCAATGACTAGACTCGACTTCGGCCAAGGAGTTGGAAAGGGGATTCCTACAAGCAGTTGTCTCTGATACCAACTTGTGACGCCCCCGATTCAATCGTACACTAATCATACACGCAAACGTGTACAATCAAGATCAGGGACTCACGGGAAGATATCACAACACAACTCTAAAAATAAAATAAGTCATACAAGCATCATGATACAAGCCAGGGGCCTCGAGGGCTCGAATACAATCGCTCGATCATAGATGAGTCAGCGGAAGCAACAATATCTGAGTACAGACATAAGTTAAACAAGTTTGCCTTAAGAAGGCTAGCACAAACTGGGATACAGATCGAAAGAGGCGCAGGCCTCCTGCCTGGGATCCTCCTAAACTACTCCTGGTCGTCGTCAGCGGCCTGCACGTAGTAGTAGGCACCTCCGGTATAGTAAGAGTCGTCGTCGACGGTGGCTTCTGGCTCCTGGGCTCCAGCATCTGGTTGCGACAACCAGGTAGAATGGAAAGGGGGAAAAGAGGGAGAAAAGCAACCATGAGTACTCATCCAAAGTACTCGCAAGCAAGGATCTACACTACATATGCATGAGTATATGTGTAAAGGGCCATATCGGTTGACTGAACTGCGGAATGCCAGAATAAAAGGGGGATAGCTAATCCTGTCCAAGACTACGCTTCTGGCCACCTCCATCTTGCAGCATGTAGGAGAGAGTAGATGGTAAGTTCACCAAGTAGCATCGCATAGCATAATCCTACCCGGCGATCCCCTCCTCGTCGCCCCGTTAGAGAGCGATCACCGGGTTGTATCTAGCACTTGGAAGGGTGTGTTTTATTAAGTATCCGGTTCTAGTTGTCATAAGGTCAAGGTACAACTCCAAGTCGTCCTGTTACCGAAGATCACGGCTATTCGAATAGATAAACTTCCCTGCAAGGGTGCACCACATAACCCAACACGCTCGATCCCATTTGGCCGGACACACTTTTCTGGGTCATGCCCGGCCGCAGAAGATCAACACGTCGCAGCCCCACCTAGGCACAACAAAGAGGTCAGCACGCCGGTCTAAATCCTATGGCGCAGGGGTCTGGACCCATCGCCCATTGCACACCTGCACGTTGCGAACGCGGCCGGAAGCAGACCTAGCCTAGCAGGCGTTCCAGTCCAATCCGGCGCGCGTCGCTCAGTCGCTAACGTCACGAAGGCTTCGGCTGATACCACGACGCCGAGTGCCCATAACTGTTCCCACGTAGTTGGTTCGTGCGTATAGACCAAATGGCCAGACTCAGATCAAATACCAAGAACTCGTTAAGCGTGTTATTTTGAAGTAACCGCGGACGCCGACCAGGGCCAGGCCCACCTCTCTCCTAGGTGGTCTCAACCTTCCCTATCGCTCCGCCACAAAGTAACAGTCGGGGGCCGTCGGGAACCTAGGCCCACCTCTACCGGGATGGAGCCACCTGCCCCTTCAGCCCCCATCTCCGAACAGTATCATAAGTAATGAAACAGTATCAAGTATATAGCATATGCCCGTGATCACCTCCCGAGTGATCACGGCCCAGTAGTATAGCATGACAGACGGACAAGAGTGTAGGGCCACTGATGGAACACTAGCATCCTATACTAAGCAGTAGGATAGCAGGTAAGGGTAACAACTGTAGCAACAATGACAAGCTATGCATCAGAATAGGATTAACCGAAAGTAGTAACATGCTACACTACTCTAATGCAAGCGGTATAGAGAAGGAATTGGCGATATCTGGTGATCAAGAGGGGGGGGCTTGCCTGGTTGCTCTGGCAAGTAGGGGTCGTCAACAACGTAGTCGATCGGGGCACCAGCAGCGGCGTCAGTCTCGTAGTCTAACGGAGAGAAGAGGGGGAAGAAACAATGAATACAATGCAAACAGATGCATAACGATGCATGACAGGACAACAAACAGTGCTAGGCGTGCCCTAACGCGGTAGGAGGCGATACCGGCGAAGGGGGGAAACATCCGGGAAAGTATCCCCGGTGTTTCGCGTTTTCGGACAGGTGAATCGGAGGGGGAAAGTTGCGTGTTTGCTATGCTAGGTATGTGTGGCGGACGAACGGGCTGCGTATCCGGATTCGTCTCGTCGTTCTGAGCAACTTTCATGTACAAAGTTTTTCCATCCGAGCTACGGTTCATTTTATATTAATTTAAAAAGGATTTTATCTTTTTCTAGAATTAACAGAACTAATTTAATTAGAAAAAGGTAATTATGACGTCAGCATGATGTCAACATGACGTCAGCAGTCAACGTTGACCGTTGACCTGGTCAACCTGACAGGTGGGTCCCACCTGTTAGGGACTGCTTAACTAATTAACAGTAGTTAATTAGGTTAATTAATCTTAATTAGTTAATTTAAATAGAATTAATTAAGTTAATTAATTAATTGATATTTTATTTATTTATTATTATTTTTAATTCTTTTTTGTTTAAAACGTTCTGGGCATGGGCCCCACATGTCAAAGGCCCATAGGCCTAGCGGGTCGGGCGTGCAGGCGACGGGCGCCAGCCCGAATGGGCGCACGCCCAGGGGCGGGCAAATCCGGCGCGGCGCCGGAGCAGGGGGAGGCCGATGGCCACGGCGTCGGCCAGGGAAGGCGCGGGCCTGGCGTGGGGAGCGGCACAGCAGCGCTAACCGGGCGGTGTGCGGCAGCGGGAGGCCGCGGCGGAGCGGGACAAGGGGAGCAGGGGGCGCGGTCATGCGCGGGGCGCTGGCACTCGGCCAGGCCGCGGCTCGGCTATGAGGCGAGGCGGGCGCGTGCAGGGGAAGGTGGGGCAAGCGACGGGCATGCGCCAGCGTCAACGGGCGCTCGCGGGGCAAGGGTATGGCGAGCAGGGGGCAAGCGCGACTGGACGCTAGCGGGCGACGAGGAGCCGAGGCAGAACGCGGGCGGCGACAGCGGGGGAGCGGCGTGGGTGGCGACAGTAGGCGAGGCCAGCGAGGCCAGCGCGTGGGCGCGCGGGCGGCGATACTGGTCGCGGTGACCGAACGAGGAAAGAGGTGGAGGGGAGGACGGGGCTCACCGAGCCCTGTAGTTGAGCAAAGCGGGCTCGAGGAGGAGTCGGGGAGGTCCGGCGAGGCGGCACCGGCAACGGAGAGGACGGCGGGACAGCTCCGGCGATGTGGCTGGTGGTGCTCCGGCGGTCGACGTCGTCGTGGTGGTGGTGGCGTTGTCCAGGGGCGATGGGCGATGCGGGCGGCGTGACGAGCGGGCCGATCCCGCAAGGGAGAGGCACGGAAGGTCCGGCGACGGCAGTGGTCACCGGGGCGCTGGCGAGGTGGCGCGCGGCATCGGGGTTGACGGGGTCGGGGGTGCGGTTGCCCTGATCCAGACAGGGGAGGGGAGCGAGGGGAGTGGGGGATCGAGGGGAGTGGGGGTAGCAGTTAGGGTTTCGGTCGGGTGTGGGGAAATAGGCCATATAGGCCAGGGGCAACGGGGTGGGCCGGCTGGCTGCCGGTTGGGCCGAGAGGCCCAGGGAGAGGGGGGTTTCGGCCTTTCTTTTATTATTATTTCTTGTTTTGTTTTATTTTCTTTATTTTATTCTGTTTTATCTTTGTTTTCTATTGTTTTAGTTTTTGTAAAAAATATACTTGGCATCTAATTTAGTATTTCAGTTTAGTCCACTGTCACAAAAAGTCTAGTCCCCAAATAATTTAGTTTGATACTTTATTAATTAATAAAGGCATTTAAATAATTAGGTTTGCTACTATTTAAATTATTTTTGTGGAGTTAAGCATTTCATAAAAGTTTGGTTTCACCACCATAATCACCTATGCATTATCTGGCACAACCCAAACATTTTAGTTTTAAAGTTTGAAAACTTTTATCGTTTGATTTGATTTTGATTTTGAATTTGAATTTGAATCGGTTTCGAACTAACGCGAGATTAGCAACAGTAACTGTGGTGACGTGGCACCATTAGCAGAGAATTTATGTAGCTTAATTATCCGGGCGTCACAACAACTGCCGCCGACGAACAGAAATATAGATCGGAAGGATCCAACCTGCAGACACACATATGTAGAAGAACGAAGACCAGATCCAGTCGGATCAACCGAAGACAAATGCCGACCGAATCACCTCCACACGTCTTCCGGCGACGCTTGAAACATCACCGAGACGGAGGCTAGGCAGAGAGGACCTTATTCCATATTCAAGAAGTCACCGCCACCTCGTGTTCTTGAGCATGACACAAATCCTAACAAAACTCAGAAAAGCACCTAAAAACAGAGCCCTCCCGTCGGCAAGGACCGGGAACCACCACCCCTCCATGATCCAAGGACCATAGGAGGCGAGGCGGACCGGCGGCGGCACCGACGAGAGGCAGAGAAACCCTAGAAAAGAGTTTGCGCGAGAGCCAGAGGGAAGGGATATGATGCGCACCACGATCCAAACTTATCGATGCTCCTTTAATACAACTCAATTAAGTCAATTAATTTGGATCGAAGGGAGTACTAGAAAAAAAATCAAAAGATTTCTTTCTGTAATATACATAGTCGATTGATATACTCATTTATGAAGTTCACGTGAAAATAAAATCCGTGGTATTCTGGGAAAAAATATATGAAAAAGACTCAAAGCTATATTTAAAACACTGTTTGATGAATAGTAATGTCCAAATTATATTTTTCTTCACTGAGAATACACGGATGCCAATACTTCATGAAATATCACAGGTGAGTAGAATCCAAGTTTAGTATTTTTTTATAACTTCTGATTTATTCATCAACTGTCAATGTAGTATAAAGAATACAAGAAGTAAAAAATACGTCTAGGTCCGTAGACCACTTAGCGACGACTTCTAGCACTGGAGCGAGCCGAAGGCGTGCCGCCGTCTTCGCCCCTCCCTCACCTGAGCCGGGCAAATCTTGTTGTAGTAAACAGTCGGGAAGTCGTCGTGCTAAGGCCCCATAGGACCAGCGCACCAGAACAACAACCACCGCCGACGGAGAGAAGTGTAGATCAGAAGGATCCAACCTGTAGACACACGGACACATACGAACGAGACGAGATCCACATGGATCCACCGAAGACAAACGCTGACAAAATCCCACGAGATTCGCCGGAGACAGACCTCCACACGTCCCCGTACGACGCTAGAAACACCATCGAAACGGGGAGAACCTTATTCCATTTCCAGAGAACCTCCGCCGCCTCGCCTCTTTGAGTAGGACACAAACCCTAAAAAATCTCAAAAGAGCATGAAAAAACATAGTCCTCCCGCCGGCATGGACTGTGATCCACCACGCCTCCATGGCTCTAAGACCACGGAGACGAGGTAGACCGACGACGGCACCGGCGGGAGGCACAAGAAACCCTAGCCAAAGGGTTTGTGTGTTTCTCTTGTTGGATGTTCCTAGTATTATTTTCAGATTTACTGCACGTGGAAACATGTTCACCTTTTATATTTTTTGATTATACATGAGGCTGTCTCGGTAAGATTATCAACTAGACTATGTTGTGCCGGCTCAATAACTTGTAGGTGCTCATAAGATAGGGTGTGTGTGCGTCCATTCATGTTTTTAAGCATTTATAGGGATAAATGTATGTGTGTATGTATGAACGTATGCGTTTGTTGTGTTTAGAGAAAAACTAAGCTCTCTCAGAAGAGAGGAAAAAATAATTTCAATTTTGTTACAACACAGGTACAATTGAAGTCGCTCCGAAGTGAGTAACCGAATCCATTTCTCATCGCAATTACTAGTAGAAAACACATTAAAAAAATCAAGCAAATAAAAAAAGGAAAAGAGAAAACACGCTTCCCCGGTTGTCTTCGTCTCCTTTTCCCCACCGCACCGCACCGCGTCTCGTCTCCGTTCCTCTTTCTCCTCATCTTCCCACCTCCTTCGTCAAACCCCAGGGCCAAGCAACCGCCGCCGCCGCCCCGCCCCGCCCCTCCCCCCGCCGAATCCGCCGCCCCCGCGCTCCCCCGGCCTGCCCCCCGCGCCGATCCGCCGGAATCCGCCGCAAAGGCGGCGCCTTTCCAGCTCTCCCCCGATGTACAGCAACTTCAAGGAGCAGGCGATCGAGTACGTGAAGCAGGCCGTCCAGGAGGACAATGCCGGCAACTACGTCAAGGCGTTCCCGCTCTACATGAACGCGCTCGAGTACTTCAAGACCCACCTCAAGTACGAGAAGAACCCCAAGATCAAGGAGGCCATCACCGCCAAGTTCACCGAGTACCTCCGCCGCGCCGAGGAGATCCGGGCCGTCCTCGACGAGGGCGGCGGCGGCCCCCCCGGCGCGCCCAACGGCGGCGACGCCGCCGTCGCCACCCGGCCCAAGACCAAGGGGAAGGACGGCGGAGGCGACGGCGCCGGCGGGGACGACTCGGAGCAGTCCAAGCTGAGGGCCGGCCTCAACTCGGCCATCATCACCGAGAAGCCCAACATCAAGTGGAACGACGTCGCCGGGCTCGAGAGCGCCAAGCAGGCGCTGCAGGAGGCCGTCATATTGCCCGTCAAGTTCCCCCAGTTCTTCACAGGTGAGCCTCTGCAGTAATTCTACCTAATTATTTGTTGCCAAGGATGAGGCGATTGCAGCCCTTGCGGATCTTATACATAGGCCCTGTGCATCTTCATCTCGATTGAATCTGATTGGGTCGAAAGTAGGCAACGCATGCTGGTTTTTGTATGTGGATAAGCAAAGTTTTGAACCACCTTGAGTGCGAATACTAGATCGATTTGTGCTCAACAAACTTAGTTGGTTTAGAGCCCTATGCATCTTGATCTAGATTGAATCTGATTGGGTGAGCATGGATTATAAGGGTTCCGGAGTACAGGTTCAAAGTACGCCACACAAGCTGGTTTTTGTCTGTAAATAAGCATACCCTTTGAACCACCATGAGCGCGTACTAGATCGATTTGTATCGAATAACCATAGCCGGTGTAGCGTTCAGTAACTATTTTGACTCTTCAATCCTGGGAAAGAACCGTACTAAACTTATAATTACCTTGTTCTTGTACCAGATAACAGTAAGGAGTAGAGCCAATTCTTTTGAATAATGGTGGCAGTGTGAATTAAAAGATGATTATCAAACCAAGGGGAATAAAAAACACCATCTGAACCATAGAGTTATATAGACTTTGGTTTCTTATATAGTACAGCTAAGAAAGACCAATTTTGGAAGATAGGGAAAACCCTTTCAATTAAAAGTATATCAGAATCAATCAGGTGGTCAAAATGAAATAAAAATGTAACTGATGAATTAAAAGTATATCAGACCAATTTCTGTCCTTAACTAGTTAGCTATCATATACTGGAGGGTGCTTTTCTTTAGGTAACTTCTGATATATGCAACTGATGGATTTTGCTTTTCTTTAGGCAAAAGGAGGCCATGGAGGGCTTTTCTTCTGTACGGTCCACCAGGAACAGGAAAGTCATATTTGGCTAAAGCCGTTGCAACCGAGGCTGATTCGACTTTCTTCAGGTAGTTATAGTATATTTTCACCTACACAGTATCATTTATTCTCACTGATTTCATCCTTGAATGATTTTTGGTCTGATGTCTTTTACCTCTGTCTAATCAGTTATCTGTTGATTTAGAGAGTACGTGCCAAGTTAACTAACTAACAGAATCAGTTGCCTATTGTTTATGCTACCTAGATTTATTGCAAAATTTCAATTTGCAGGATATTATTCTGTGGTGTAATAGTTAACAAAAACAAATCCTATGTGATTGAAACAGTAGATAAGTGATTACTCAATTAGTATAGACAATCAATAAGCTACTAAAATTTTCAAAATTATTTACTGTTCTGTCCCAAATAATTATAGAGCTGGTACACTTATGATTGTTCTAGTTCAACCAGCTTGTGTTATATACTCCTGCACGAGAGCATAGTATGCATTGGAATGGATTTTTTTTCTTTTTCTACATTCGACTTCTCTTTTATGATGATGACACAATTGCTAGTTGCTCTCTCTCTCTCTCTTCATCGAGTACCATGCACTATCTCTTACTTTCCATGTGTTGATAATTGACTATGCCGTAATAAAAAATGGCCAAATGGGCCGGTCTTAGTGTGCCGGCCTGATAGTCCGCGTGCCTGGCCCGGCACGTCTATAAACGGGCCGTGCCAGCACGTGGCCCGCCTAGGGCCGTGCCTAGGCCGCGATGCTGGGCACGAGTGCCGGCATGGCACGGCCCATTTAATTTTTTATTTGTACAGATTTTTTTACATATATTAGCCTAAAAACAGCTGAAATAGGCTCAAAATAGCCAAAATCAGACGTGCTGATGGGCCGACCCATTTCCTTACTGTGCCGTGCCTGGGCCAGGGAGTCCAGCACGCTGTGTAGTTAGCGTGCCTGGTTGGACTGTGCCGTGCCGTGCCGGGCCGGCCCATCTGGCCAGGTCTGGCCGTAATGTAAGAAAATCTCCCTTCACTCACAATATAAAGTGGTATATGCCAACAAGGACACACACACACACACCTGCAATTCGTTTTTGGGGCATCATTCAGGTTTCCAAATGCCTCTTTGTAGTAGTTCATCATCTGCAGCAACTAGTGTTTTCACTTTTTTGGTACCGCTGTGAATTTTGAATTTCTAGTGGTGTTTTATTTGCGCATGGTTGATAATATTGACAAGAGAACATGTATGTTTTTAGTACACATGTCTGGGTAATGAGTTAAGGTATTCATGTATCTACACCAGCCTATCCACGAAAATGGAAGGAAGATGCCTTGTTCACGAAAATTGTATTTGATGCAGGCAAGAGCGTTTTTGCTAAAAATATCTTTTTGCAAAACTAGCAATGTTCTCTACTGTAAGGTGTGTCCTAAGATAGCAGCTTTAACAAGTTACACTTGGTTTAAGTGTTGCTTTTCATGTGCCGTAGAGTATATGTTTAACCCATAGGCTGAAGTTGGGAACTTTTGATGTCTACATGCAATTTGTCTAGAAAATGACGCAGTAGCCATGGTATTAGCATATTAACATACCAAAGGATATCAGTGTATTATACTTCCATTTGTTTATGCGCACTGAAATGAAATTTGCGAGAACAAGAGATATAGTCCTATAATAATTGATGGGTCAAATCAACTATGCATCGAAATATCGAATAAATAATTTTGCAGTCAGTTTGAATAGTAAAATATCAACTTCAGATTTGAGGTCTTCGTAAACATTACCTGATGAGCTGTGTTCAGCCAGACCAAGAAAACACATATACATTTGGTGAATATGTGGGCTGAGCACATTGCAGGTTTTACAATAGTATGTAATTATGTCTGAACAAGCTGGCATGTTCTTTCTTTTGACCTTGATGTGCTCATGTATTTTGCTAATCTTCATATCCTACTAGTTTCCATTTCCTTTGTACTGCTAATACAATATTTTTGAGGTTATCCTATATTTATGGGTTCAATTTGCCTGCAGTATATCTTCATCCGATCTTGTTTCAAAATGGATGGGAGAGAGTGAGAAACTGGTTGCTAATCTTTTCCAAATGGCTCGTGAAAATGCCCCTTCAATCATCTTCATTGATGAAATTGATTCTTTATGCGGTACACGTGGGGAAGGCAATGAAAGTGAAGCATCTAGGAGAATAAAAACAGAACTTCTTGTACAGATGCAGGTGAGTTTTTGCAGTCTATAATGTTGTGAACTGTTTTTGAATATGTGTTCTGCTGTAGAATATGGTGACATGCTTAGTTGGAATTCTATACTTAGGATTGTATAATGATTCAAATAATTCCGACATGGAGAAGTGATAGCAAGACGAATTCTGTGTCCAGAGCATGGAATTCATAGTGAGCCTAGTATCTTTTTAAACTTTGCCACTATTGTTGCATGCTAAGTAAAAGGTTAAGGGCATTATTTAATTTAATTTTGGTCAAGTCATTGGCCTCACAGATTCCTTAGCACACATCTGTGGGTAATAGTGTACCAGCTATTGCATAACACTGGATATCTCACAAAACAGAGTAGTTGTACTAATTCCTCCCCATAACAGTTTTCGCTAATACAGTTGCTTTGTTTTCCTGTAACTGCCCAGGGTGTTGGCCATAATGATGATAAAGTTCTTGTTCTTGCTGCGACAAATACGCCATATGCTCTGGACCAGGTATATGGAAGCTTGTCAAATGCAGTGCTGTGCTATTTATGCTTTATAAAGATTTTCTTGATATTTCTTGTACTGTTTGGCACTTTACTTGTATTCATTATTACTTCAGGCTGTGCGGCGACGGTTTGACAAGCGTATTTACATTCCTCTACCTGACGCGAAAGCTAGGCAGCATATGTTTAAGGTACTTCAGAAATGTCTCTGCAGCATTGCATAAAAAAGTTCTGTTTGGCAAAGTTGTCATGATCCTTTGCTTAAAGCTGGCAACTTCAATTCATTCAGGTACATCTTGGGGATACGCCGCACAGCTTATCGGAAAGTGATTTTGAGGTCTTGGGTCGTCGTACAGAAGGGTTCTCTGGTTCCGATGTTGCTGTCTGTGTAAGTAATTTTTGCACAACCCACATGTGTCTGTACATTGTGATATGCGTCTGATTCTTCTTCTTCTTAACAGGTGAAAGATGTGTTGTTCGAGCCTGTGCGCAAAACACAGGATGCTATGTACTTCTTCAAGACAGATGGTGACATGTGGATGCCCTGTGGATCGAAGCAACCAGGTGCTGTGCAGACCACGATGCAGGAGCTTGCATCCAAAGGCCTTGCCTCACAGGTAGGATAGATATCATTTGTTTCTTCCAAAAGGCCTCTGTTGAACTGAATTTTTTGAATTACTAATGCGTATTGCTTGGCTGCAGATTCTTCCACCCCCGATCTCGAAGAATGATTTCGAGAAGGTCCTTGCGAGGCAGAGACCAACCGTTGGCAAGAAGGACCTGGAAGTGCACGAGAAGTTCACCAAGGAGTTCGGTGAGGAGGGTTGAGTGGTATGCCGCCGTGAGAACGCTCTCGACCCATGCACAGCCGCACCACAGAAATGTATATTGTTTACAACTTTGATTTGTTGCGCTTGGGACTTAGATTCACAGATCTGTACACTCTGGTAGCCCGACGACGGCAGCCTTGTTATGCCGGGCTATCATTGTGCCTCTGTTGTCAACTCTATTTCATTTTTACACTGTCATGCTTGGAATTTAATGCAAGTGTATTAAGGAATAATGATGATTATTGAGCTGGGTAGTCCTTGTGGTGCAGCTTGTATAGTTCTAAAATTTTCTGGTATCTATTTTAGATTCATTTTCTTTTCTTTTCTTTTTGTAGTGTTTATTAGATCCTATATTTTTGTTTTTGTTCTAACTAAATTTTCTTCTTTTTTCCTTCATTTGGTGCAATGAGACCTGCAGCATGTAAGTTCGACTTGACAAGTGAAATCTGCCTTGTGCGGATTAGGATTAGATAAAAATAACACATAAATGTGATAGGAATACAAGTGCAAAACAAATGGCTGGAAAACATTGGAGATTTCAAGCGATTTTGAGGTCTTGGGTTGTCGGATGGGGGTTTTCTGGTTCCAACATTGATGTCTCTGTAAGTACGTTTGCAAAACCATGAAATTTGTCTGTACAATGTCAAATGTGTTTACCCTCATCAAGATATGTATGATAATGTTGCGACTGTTCGGACAAGTGATGATGAAACGATGAGTTTCCAATTAAAATATGACTGCAGCAAGGGTCAGTTTCGAGCCCTTGTCTTTTTTGCTTTGATGCTGGACGAGATCACAAGGAGATATCTCATGGTGTATGATTTTTGTTGATGATGTGGTGCTAGTTGAAGATAGTCTGACGGGGGTTAACAGAAAGCTAAGTTGTAGAGACAAACCTTGAAATCAAAATGTTTTAGGTTTAGTAGAACTACTAAAACGAAGCACATAAAGTGCAATTTCAGTACTACTGGCGTCAAGGAGGAGCAAGTGCTAGACATGTGGTACATTGGAAGGACACCTTTCAATATGTTGGGTCAATGCTGCAAAGGATGATGACACCAATGAAGATGTGAATCATCGAAACAAAGCTGGATAGATGAGTGGCGTCAAGCTTTTGGCATTCTTTCTGACAAGAGAGTGCTACAAGAGCTAAAAGGTATGTTCTATAGGACAACGATTCGATCTGCGTTGTTGTATGGTGTTGAATGTTGGTCAACTAAAAGACAACATATCCAACAATTAGGTGTAGCAGAAATGCACATGTTGGGATGGAGCCACACAAGAAAGGATCGTGTGCATATGATGATATACATGGTAGAGTTGGGGTAACATCGATTGACGAGAATCTTGTCCAACATCATCTGAGATGGTTTGAACATGTACAACGCACCCCCAAAAGCATCGGTGCATAGCAACCAGTTAAAGCATGTTGATAATGTTAAGAGAGGTTGGGGTAAACCAAACTTAACATGAGATGAGTCTGTAAAGAGAGAAACGAAGGACATGAATATCCCAAAATAAACGAGCCATGGAGAGGGATGTGTGGAATTTAGCTATCCACATGTCAGAACCATGACTTGGTTTCGAGATCTTATGGGTTTTAACTCTAGCCTACCCTAATTTGTTTGGGACTAAATACTTTGTTATTTTGTTACCATGGGGAAGGATCTCCACCTGAATACATTACTCAAAAGGACCGCAAGTGATCAGATTACAAGTTTGCGTTAGAGCGCGAGGACCGAGGAGAGGTATTGATGCCATGGCATGGCATCGACCTTTTGTTGCTGAACCCTAAATTTGCTAGTTATGAGGGTGACAGAGACAATGTTCCTAAATATTACATCAGGAGAATAGAGCGGGTGCCAATAATCAGGCATTCCGAGTGTCCCAAAATTTCCAAAGAATGGAGAGTGCGACTGAGGGTCAGATGTCGAGTTGAGGCCATTGGGAGGAGGAACCTCCTAAATCCAGTCTATAAAGGTGAGGACGACTTGGCAGATCTTTGCCCCAAACCTGCATTGCGACTAGGAAGTGGAGGAAAATGTGCAGCGCATCCTCATAGGGGAGTCACATATTGTGTTGAGGACGATGCTCTTAAGGAAGAGATCCTCCTTGGAATTTAGATGGTCCTTGAAGAGTAGCCAACCGAAGATTTGTACCTTGATACGTACGCGGGATGTCGAAATGAGCTGGCGTTTTCGTCTAACTCAAGCTCTGAGGAGAACATACGATGCATATTCCTGGAGGAAGAAGGCATCTCGTGGGTGCCTGTCATCGAGGACGTCACTATGTTGGAAATCTTGCAACTAATACAAAACAAGAGGCAACTTGGTGGAGACAACCACGGTAGGGCAATTCTGCAAGTTAAGAGCTGACCATCATGCATGATTTGCGAGATTAATATAATGGGGTTGGTGAATGGGAGTGTAGGTTTGGGAAGGCTGTGGCAAGGGGGTCAGAGAGGATCCAAGTGTCGTTTGAGAAAAAAGGTGGAGCGGCCCTTATTGGAGAAAACAAAGGAATTTTTTGTAAGATTGGATACTAAGTGTTTATCGTTTTCCATAGAAAGGATGGGTTGGAGGTTTTGTCAGCAATGGCGGCGGAGTATCGTCTGTGGTACCAATGCACCCAATGTAGGTAAGGAATGTGTAGAATCTTGAAAGAAAAGTTCATCAGTAGACATTTATTTTAGAGAAACAGGTTTTTCATCCCTAGACTACCATATTGTTTTGGTTTGCAAACATTTTTTCAAGCAATAAGGCATTGAGCCACATACATATATCTTTAACAGCCCAGAAAAAGCCCTATGAATCGCCTGTAACTTTCATATCATTAAATACATCAATGCGTATTTAAAAAATGTTTAATACCTATTAAAAAATTGTTCAAAAACATGCATTTAAAAATATTAAAGATGCATAAAAATAATGTTTAAGATGTATAGGAAAAGTGTACAACGTGTTTGCAAAAAAGTAGACATCAAAACATATTTTTGAAAAAAAGCTAGCATGCATTTGAAAAATATTAAACATGTATAAATTAATGTTTCAAATTTATACAAAAAATGTACAATGTGTATGAAAAAAGTTCATGTGTTGTAAAACATAATAAAAATCATAATAAAAAGTAAAGAAAAAATAAGAAAAACCAGAATAAAAGGTAAAGAAACATAGAAAACCAAAACCTAACAGAAAACCATTGAAAACTGACACAAAAACCCGAGAAAAGAGAAGAAAATCCGAAAAATAAAAAAACAAAAAAAACCCAAGGAAAACCACTGAAGAAACACAGAAAGCTAAAAACCACAAGAAAAACAGATGAAAACCAATACAAAAAACACATGAAAAAAATGGAAAAATAATAACTCTTAGAACCAAATTGCGCAGTAACCCAAACTTGGCCGACCATAGCCCCTCGCCTATTACCGTCTTGCAAACGACGAGAAATGGGAGATCAACTAATCAAGGGGTACTATCTTTCAAAGGGTCGCTTTGATGGGTTGAGAGTGCGCTACCTGGCGCTCTCAGCTGCCGCCACGTGTCGCATGCTGGGCGCTCCCTAGGATTTTGTTTTTTCTATACTTGTTTTCGACAGTGTTCAGGAATTCGTCCGATTAATCAGTTAATGGGCCAGTTAATCGCTACTCGCAGGATGACCGAATCGAATAGCACGAATTCCTCGCGTTAACTTCCCAGACCGATTAACTTTCTTGTGAGACCAATTAATCACCGCTGGCCCATTAACTTACGGGAAAGAAAGCCCAAACTTTTGGCCCGTAACCCCTCCCATCCCCCTCTCACTCCTCAATAGTTAGGGTTCGACCAAATCATAACATATTTTGGTATATTACATAGCTGAAAGCATGAGAGTATGGTATAATACATAAAATATAAGATATATGTTGGCAGGTTCCTATTTAATCTACCGATTAAAGGTTGACCAATTAATCCAGTTAATAGGTCGATTCACGGATTAATCGCTACTCCCAAGCCGACCGAGCAGCTACCAGTGATTTCATTAACAATGTTTTGGGTTTTAGATGGTTTATTTTCCTTCTTTTCTGATTTCCGTAGGTCTTGGAGAAAATACAATTCGACTTTTTTTGCATCCACGAATAGCACATATTTGCTTGTCATGGATGCACATATTTGCTTTCACGGGAGGCACAATTGTACCTCTCGGAAAGAAAAAAAAACATTATTTTTGCTTCCACGAGAGACACATAGTTGATTCTTGTGGAGGCACAAATTTACTTCGAAAAGGAAAAAGAGGTATTTTTTTGCTTCCACAAGAGGCACAAATGTACCCCTCAAAAAAGGAAAAAATATATTTTTTCGCTTCTTGTGGAGGCGCCGATTTACTTCCCCGGGAGGCGTAACTATGCCTCTTGGAAACAAAAAATAAATAAATACATTTTTTGCTTCCACGAGAAGCACATATTTGCTTCCCGCGGAGGCACAAATTTGCTTACGCGAGAAGCACAACTATGCCTCTCGAAAATGGAATTTTGTTTTGAAAAAAAACATGCTTCTGGCCCGGTTTTTATTTGATTTTTTCTTGAAAAAAGTTTGTCAAAACTTATTAACATGGGATCTAGTTTCGCAGATCTCGACGTGAGAAATCCAACCGTGAAAACAGTCTAAGATTTGGACGCATGATTCAAGAGATAAAACATTTTGAAAAATGAGAACTCCCAGACACTGGTTAGTATGTGGGAAGGTGGGAGTGACTGTAACCCTTAATTAGCTTTTTATGGGTTGTAACTATACCTGGCCATGGGCCGGGCCGGGCCTAAAAAAGCCCACGGCAGAAAACTAAGGCCCAGGCCCTCCCAGGCCCTACCATCGGGCCTACTTTTCAAGCCCAAGCCCGGCCCATCTGGTATAAAGCCCTGAAAAGCCCTTAGGGCTTAGGGCCATGGGTCGGGCCTCTTCCTTAAAATGCCAATATGCCAAGCCCAAGCCCGTCCAGGCCTGCTGGTGGGCTCAAAACTCAGGCCCAAACCCAGCCCATGGGCAAGCCCATCGGGCCTAGGCCCTGGATTTTAGGGTCGGGCCTGGGTGGGTCGACAGGGCCGGGCCGGAGATGGCCAGGACTAGTTGTAACCCTTAATTAGTTCCCACGGAATTGCACACCTGAAGTCTGGGGGACCTCCTTTCGAGAACTCCTATATGCCGCTCTTTGCGGCAAACAACCGCAAGTTCGCATAGGCGGGTGTCTACCCGGGCCGGCCCATGAAGAAAACAGCTGCGAGCACGTACTGCAGTAGCTAAAAAATGAGAACTCCCAGACACTGGTTACTTGGTTAGCATGTGGGAAGGTGGGAGTGACTGTAACCCTTAATTAGTTTTTTAGGGGCTGTAACCCTTAATTAGTGATCTGGTAAAATAGTTCCCACGGAATTGCACACCCGAAGTCTGGGGGACCTTCTATTCGGGGACTCCTATATGCCGCTCTTTGCGGCAAACAGCCGCAGGTTCACATAGGCGGGTGTCTATCTAGGCCGGCCCATGAAGAAAACAGCTGCGAGCACGTACTATAGTAGCTAAAAAATAACAGTCACAGGTTCGCATAGGCGGACGTACTGTAGTAACTAGAAACTTAAGCCGCTCTCACATGGGATCAAACACAGGATATCTTGGAAGAGTACACGCGCCACAACCAGTTGGGCTAGCGAAGGTTATTGAATAGAGAGCAGCGTAAAGCATTAAATACCAAACATCCATCACAGATCCAACCTATTTTTAGAAATTCAGAACACAATTTTTTTCTGAAACAACCCTGAGTGTTTTATGAAACACAAACACTTCTCAACTTTGTAAAAAAACTGAAATTTATTCAAAAAAAGAATATTGTCTGAATTTCTGAACAAATTTGGAAAACATGAACATTTTCTGAAAATCCCAAACATATTTTAGTTTGTGAAAAAAATTGGAAACATGAATTTTTTTAATTTGTGAACAAATTTGGAAAACAGGAACAATTTTGCAAAATTCTCAAACATTTTTTAATTCGCAAACAATATTTAAAAACGAGAAAGTTTTCTGAATTTGTGAACAAATTTTGCAAACTGGAACATTTTTCGAATTTTGAGAACAATTTTCGAAAATGATTTTTTAAATCCTGAACAAATTCTAATTTGTGAACAAAATTTTATAGCGCAAGATTTTTTTGAATTTAGGAAGTAGAGAATTTTTTTTTTTGAAATTGAGAACAAAATTTGAACATGGGACATAAAATATTTGACATCCTGAACATTTTTTTGAGACAATGAAAATTTTCTAATTTAGAGAAAAACATTGAACATGGGAGCAAAAAATTGAATATGCCGAACATTTTTTGAATTTACAGAACAAAAAATTTAAATCAAGAACAATTTGAAAATCCTAAAAACAAAATTGAAAATGCGAACAGTTTTTCATACAAAAAAAAGGAAATAATGGAACCATTTTTGAAAATTAGGAAATTCTAAACATTTTCCAGTTTTAGATCATTTTTTAAAATGAAGTAAACAATCTTTGAACTTCTGAACATTTATTAAAATCAGTGAACAAAATTTGAGAAACTGAAATATTTTTTTAATTTCTAAAGATTTGTTAAGAAATGAAAATGACATACAAAAGAAAAAAGAAACAAAGAAACTAAAAAAGGAAAAGGAATGAAAATTGAAAAAAGTATAGAAAAAACAGGAAAATAACAAAAAAGAAACAGAGAAAGGCATAAAACCGGTTCACAAACCTCCCCTTACCTTCTAGAAGGTTCTTAAAACGAGAAAAAACCGGCTGGAACCTTCCCAAAACCACCCGACACTATAGCACATACTTTGCTAATAATTGGGCTGACCCATGTTGATCGCTGGTGGCTGCCGTGTGTGCGAAGTGTCGACAATCTACTGCAGAATGCGGCAGATAGGATTTTCCCTCCTATTCCCCGCATATGACGATGGGAGGGCAGCAAACGCGCACCCCACACGTGAGCTATGGGCCGGCTCATTGGAGGCACGGGGCTCTATTGTTTTTTCATTTCGTCTTTATTTTTTTCACTAAACTTTCCTGTTCTTCTTTTGTATTTTGCTTCTTTATTATCAACGTTCAGGATTTAAAAACTAAATTAGAATTTAAGAAAATCTACATGAGAAGTTTTTCTACTTACCAGCGGCAGGCACTCGTGGTGGGATTTTGGTGGCTTGGGATAACTCCATCACCCAACTATCAAATCCACATTACACTAACCATACACTGACTGCACTTGTCAAGTGCCCGGAGGACGAGCAGGCGTGGTGGCTGACATGTGTCTATGGCCCACAAGAGGAGGCTGACAAAATAGAGTTTATGCAGGACTTGGTTGACATACGTGACCTGCATGTGGGGCCTTGGTTGGTGGCAGGTGACTTTAACCTCCTGGCTAGGCAGGAGGACAAGAACAATAACTTGATCAATCGTAGGATGTTGAGGCGGTTTAGAACTAAGTTGAACTTGCTGGAACTGAAGGAGCTATACCTAAATGGGCGGCGCTACACATGGTCCAATGAGAGGCAGAATGCAACGCTGGAAAAGATTGATCATGTGTTTGTTCCCAAATAGTGTGATGAAGCATTCCCATCCTGCTTTCTTTCCGCTCTAGGGACCGCGGTATCGGACCACTGCCCGCTGATGTTGGATATGAATATGGAGATTATTACGAGGAAAAGGCTCAAGTTCGAAGCGTTCTGGATCAAAGTGAAGGGTTTCATGGACACGGTGCGAATGGCATGGGACTCGACGCCGGAGGCTTCTAATGATTACCTCACGCTTCATAACAAGTTGCGAGCCACGGCGGTCAGTCTTCATAGGCGGAGTGCCCGTTGGATTGGGAATGGGAAACTCCAAATATCCATCGCGTTGGAGGTGATAAACCAGCTGGATATCGCCATGGACTCTAGGGGACTCTCGGATGTGGAGCGAGACCCGAGGAGATGTTTGAAGAAGAAACTTCTAGGGCTATGTTCTCTTGAGAGAACTATTGCAAGGCAGCGTTCGAGATTATTGCAACTGTGGGAGGGGGATGGAAACACGAGGCTCTTCCATCAGCAAGCGAGCCATAGACAGAGGAAAAATGTCCTCCGATCAGTGAAGTATAACGGGAACATATACTCTGGCCAGGATGAGGTGGTGTCCGCGGTGGATGCTTACTATGGCGCGGCCTTTGGCACCGCGGAGCCACATAGCTACACACTAAATCCCCATGAGTTGGACCTGCCACAACTAGATTTATCGCAGCTCGAGGAGCCCTTCATCATGGAAGAAGTGGAAACATGATCAAAGGTATGCCTTCGGATAAGGCGCCGCGGCCGGATGGGTTCACGGGCCGATTTTATGCCACGTGCTGGAACATCATAAAGGTGGATCTCATGAAGGCCATGAACTGTTTCTACAAGGGTGATGTGAGGGGCATGGCCGCTATCAACAAATCACTAGTCACTCTTTTGCCCAAGAATGATGGTGCCTTGGAGGTGGGCGACTTTAGGCCGATTAACCTCGTGCATGGGGCTATTAAAATCTTCGAGAAGATGCTTGCTTGTAGATTGGTGGTGCAACTTCCAAATCTTGTGGGGAACCATCAAAGTGCCTTTGTGAAAGGTCGATCGCTGCATGATAATTTCATGTTGGTTCAAAGTACTGCCCGCAGGCTGAACGCCATAAGGATCCCCGCTGTGCTACTCAAGCTTGACATATCGAAGGCGTTCGACTCCGTCTAGTGGCCGTTCCTGCTTGAGGTGATGCAGCAACTGGGGTTTGAGCCTCGGTGGAGATCATGGATCTGTGGGATTCTTGCAACATCCACCACCAAGGTCATGGTGAATGGAGACCGGGGACACTATATATAACTACAAGGGGCTAAGGCAAGGTGACCCGATATCACCGATGTTATTTATCCTTACTATGAAGCCACTGCAAAGGTTGTTTGAGCGGGCCACGAGCAGAGGCGTGTTGGAGCCTTTACACTAGTAGAAAACATGGCTTTGGTTGAGGCCTAGGTAAGGGCATTAATCCCGGTTCACTCACGAACCGGGACCAAAGGGGGCATCGGTCCCGGTTCGTGAGGCCAGGGCGCCGGCCGGGCCTCGGGGGCCATTGGTCCCGGTTCGTCTGACCCCTTTGGTCCCCGTTCCAGACACGAACCGGGACCAATGGGCCTCGCTCCTGGCCCACAACCTTTAGTCCCGGTTGGTGGCTGGAACCGTGACCAAATGTGGTCCTTTAGTCCCGGTTTTAGCCACCAACCGAGACTAAAGAGTGGCCTATATATACCCCCGCCCCTGCCCGCGAGTAGAGCTACTGCTCTGTTTTTTGGCCGGCCGTGGGAGATCTTTGTGGTGCTCTAGCTCACCTCCTATGCACATGAGGTGTTCGATGAAATGCCCGAGCCACACTTAAGCTTTCTCCTCTCGAAGCTCCTTGTCGAAGCTCCATTTTCCTCAAGATTTGTCTAGGTTTGGCGGCCCGTCCCGTCCCCATCCTCACCGCCATCGATCACCCGCGCCGATCTCGTCGCCGGCACCACCATGGTGAGCCTCTTGTTCTTATCTTCTTTCTAAAAGAAAAAGTTCTTACTTGTATGATTTAGATAGATACTTGTATAATTTTCTTACTTCTATTATTGTTTGTTATTATGTAGTGCGATGGTTTTGGTATCTGCCTCCGTCGGCCCTCGTCCTGTCCATGATTCAGATGTGGTATATATTATCTTTTATAACTATTTGGTTCATTTAGTGTTTATGACAATTATGCCGACCAACGTGACATAGATGTTTTTATCTAGGAGGTATGTGAACCGGAAATTCCAACCGACCCTATTGTCGAGAGGTTAAATTTAGTTGAAGAAGAAAACAATTACTTGAAGAAAAAATTGTAAAGAATTGAGGAGGAGAAGATGAGATTGGAGTTGCATGTTGTGGATGTCATCGATGATCACAAGATCAAGATGGATGCAATGCGCTTGAAGATTAGAAAGATTAGAAAATATGTCATTCATACTAAGGCTTGGTATCATCATGCCGTTGGATCAATTGTTTCCTTAGTTGCGATTATGATCGCATTTGCTGTTGCATTGAAATGTTTTACATAGTTTCAATGTATGGAATAATTAGATGCTCTAGAGAGCCATATATTGTTCAATGAGAACTATATATGTATCACTACTGGAATCGGGATCTTTGGCGTCAGCTGGCTCTTTGCCGTCAGCTAGCTGATGGCAAAGAAGGTCTTTGCCATAAGGTTAAAGAAAACTGACGACAAAGAAGAAGCGAACAACAAAGATATTGTTTGCCGTCTGCTAGCGGACGACATAGAAGCGTTGCCGTCAGCTAGCAGACGACAAAGAGGAAGGGTGGCCCAATAGCGAGAGCCACATAACGGCCACTCTCTTTGCCGTCCGCTAGCGGACGGCAAAGCTTCTTTGCCGTGTGCTAGCCGACGGCAAAGAAAGTGGCCAAACTAACGTCCGTAAGCTAGGCTCTTTGCCGTCAGCAGATGACAAACAACCGTTATAACGCCCCAGACACACCCGTCGGTGGTCGTTACTCCTGGCGGGATCTAGACTGGCCCCACACATCAATACTTGTCTTTTCTGCGCACTTTGTCCTCACTCGTGCGCATCCAGGAGCAACTTCCCGGTCGGTCACCCATCCAGAAATTACTCCAAGCTGAGCACGCTTAACTTTGAAGTTTTGTCCGAATGGGCTTCCGGAAAAGAAGGAATTCCTTATTGATACTAGTCAATGGGTACGTGCAATGCACGTTAATTTAGAAGTATATTAAGTGCATGCACATATTAAGTAGGATATTATTTGCGTATTATTATGTGATTAGTAGTATATTTGGCATGAAATTAATTGCACACTAAACGTGTTGAGCGCTCGACATTGGAGTAGTCTAGGTCGTTGGATTTACATGATTTGATGGCCGAGATTAATTGGATCTGCCCCTTTGGGTCTTTTTATATTGGTATAGATGAGTAGTATATCATCCCTATTAAGCCAGGCTATCACATACACCCCCACTTAGAGGAACCTACGTCCTCGTCGGGCCACAGGAACGTTCCCTCTTGGCACATACGTCTGTGCATCCAGTCTGGTACATGTGCCATGCCGTGTGCCACGACGGGTCACAAACGTCATGAACAACATGACCGTGCACCTGTCTGCAAACATTCGTGTAACCGCGAGGGTCGGCTCTGATACCAACTTATAACGCCCCGGACACACCCGCCGGTGGTCGTTACTCCTGGCGGGATCTAGACTGGCCCCACACATCAATACTTGTCTTTTCTGCGCATTTTGTCCTCACTCGTGCGCACCCGGGAGCAACTTCCCGGTCGGTCACCCATCTTGAAATTACTCCAAGCTGAGCACGCTTAACTTTGGAGTTCTGTCCGAATGGGCTTCCGGAAAAGAAGGAATTCCTTATTGATATGAGTAGTCTATCATCCCTATTAACCGAGGCTATCACAACCGTGCCCTAACTAAAAAGCCAAGACGCCCGCGCCCCGCCCCCCTCTCTCTCCCCGCCCCGTGCCCGAGCCGCCGCTGCCCCGCGCCACCCCCGTCGCCGGCCGCCCCGCCCCCGTGCTGCCGCCCTGCGCCACCCACGCCGCCGCGCCACCCCGGCAACCCCCTCCTCCGCCCCGCACCACCCCCGTCGCCGGCCGGCCCGCCCCCGTGCTGCCGCCGCCCCGCGCCACCCACGTCGCCCCCACCACCCTGGCGACCCCCTCTCCGCCCCGCGCCAACCCCGTCGCCGCGCCGCCCCCGCCGCCCCGACGACCCCCTCCTCTGCCCCACGCCACCCCGACCTCGCCCGCTGCTCCTTTGACCACACGCTCCGCCGCGAGGTGAGCTCCGTCGTCCGCCTCGCTCGATCCGCGCCTCGTGTCTTCTGTTGTGTTGCTGCTTGCTTAGGAGTACTATAGGCCCCGGGACTGCATCTGCGGGTGCCGTCCAACATCCTCGTGCGTGTGCGGTGCGCGGCTTGCCTTGTTCTAATTTGCCGCGACCGACGCCGAACTGGTGCATGCTGTCTGCGCCTTATGCTGGATTTGGGACCTAGCTTGCCATTTCTAGCTCTAGCAGTTTGAATATGTCACTCCGTAGTAGATTGCACCAGTCCGGTGACCCATCTGGGCCGAGGATTCAACCTAATACGGGGATTCCATGGTTAATTTCCACCTGTAGCGAGATTTCTGCATCATTCGTTAGGGGATCATGGCACCTGCTGTCAACTAACTGAAGCAAAAGTCAGGAGAATTGTTCATAAACTTGTTATATTTGACACGGATAGTTCCGTCGTAGATGAAGGAGCAATTTCTTCACTTGCTTAGGATTCTACTATGTGCTGTTTAGGAGTAGATGAAGCTGTTGTTTTTGTTGTTGTTGTTGTTTTTGTTGTTGTTGTTGTTGTTGTTGTTGTTGTTGTTGTTGTTGTTGTTGTTGTTGTTGTTGTTGTTGTTGTTGTTGTTGTTGTTGTTGTTGTTGTTGTTGTTGTTGTTGTTGTTGTTGTTGTTGTTGTTGTTGTTGTTGTTGTTGTTATTACACTACTGTTGTTGTTGTTGTTGTTGTTACACCGTGAAGCTATTTTATACTCCTTGCACATTGTGTAGTGCCTTTTCTTCTTTGCCAATTCCGTTCTGGAGTTGTTGGTACATTGTGAAGCTTTTTTAGTGCACATTGTGCAGCTTTTCTATGCTGTTTAGGAGTAGGATTTTGGTGTACACTATGAATAAAAGCTCCTGGTATTTGAAGCTCTTTCTGAATTTTCCAGTGTACTCTTGTGATGTGGTGTTTGTCTGAGTACTGTTGGAGTAATGCTAGTGGCTGCTGTTGGAGTAATGTTAATGTGACAAGATGATGTAGTGCTGTTGGAGTAATGCTAGTGGATTGCCTGCTGTAGTACTGGAGTACCCTCTTATCTCTTCTTGCTCTAGACACTACTCCAAGTAAATTAAAACCAAATGTTACTCCAAGTAACTGCAACTTGTTGTTCAATCATTTGCTTGCTAGACCTAAATGAAACTTTTCCTTTAATAAAAACCAAATGAAATTTTCCAGTTAATTAAAGGATCATTTGTAGTTTTGCTTGCATCTGTAGTTTTAATTAAAGGATCATCTGTAGTTTCATTAGATTTGCTGTAGTTTTAATTAAAGGATCCTCTTTAAGCATAAGTGCTTCAAGAGGATCTTAAAGTACTCCTACTCTCATTCAGTCATACTACTCTTATTAAAGGATCTTATTGAAGGAACATGCCCAGGAGAAGGAGCATGCCCAGGAGAAGAAGAAGAGGATCTTAAACTAGACCTTGTATTTTTTTCTTCTGTTTTTTAAGATTTAGTTTAGGTTTAGTTTAATTTAGGCTTGTTTAGTTTAGGTTTACTTTAGGTTTTGTTTCTGTTTTTTAAGTTTTGGTTTACATTTAGTTTACTTTAGGTTTAGTTTAGGTTAAGAAGAAAGAAGAAAGATGAAAAAAATAAGAAGAAGAAGAAGAAGAGGAAGAAATCCCTAGTTTTTCTCTTTTGCTATTGTAGTTGGGTGTTGTGCTTCTTTGATAGAATTTGAATTGTAAAAATACATAGCAAATAACATTGTGTGGGGAGCTGTTCTCATACTCCCTCTATATATAAGAGACATTATGGGCACCTCCGAGATACCTAACCAACATATATGTCAATTTAATTTATCAAATAGGGAGAAAATCCTATGTATAAGTTTTTGTCAGGAGTGTTTGTTGAACCTCCTGATTTTCATGTTTTATACAAATATTATAATAACATTTAATGGTAAAAAACGGCAATTTTTATGTGATATGGAGTGAGAAACTGATCATTCAATGATATTTTTTAACCCTATGTGAAATGTTGTCCATTTTAATTCCGCAACGTAATTGTCACTTGGCAAAAAAATTGTTAAATGAATTATGATATTGGTTGAAGTGTGACAGTAGAAGACATAAGGTCCATGGAATGTCATGCAAAATTGTAATTGTCTATATTTCACCAAATTCCAAATAATTTTTCTACCAAAAAATAATGAAAAAAATATTGGTTACACTTGAACTGTCAGGACCCCGATTCTAAGTCACACCGATCTAGCCTGTAACACCTCATATCACTTTGCGGCCTCACGCACGGTATTCCCACGGGTGTCGCCTTACCATGGCCCGGGACCGTTTGCGCCTTTTGGCTCACGTATATGATAGTGTCGCTAGCATCCATATGACAGAGAACCCGGGCCGACATGACTAGTCGTGAACCCAAAGTGGCACTAACTTACGGGGACAGGCATACATGAATCAACATCGAGCATGTAGCACTGGGCTAACAGAACTCCGGTGAACCGGGCTGTAGCAGGCTAGGCAGGACTCCGGATGTCACTGCGTGACATTTCCCCGAAGGGACAGACACATGAACGAAGTGAATCACATGCCGGCCAGTCAAGTGTTCCGGAGCAGTAGTGCTGGGCTAGCAGGACTCTGGTGAACCGGGCTGTAGCGGACTACTATGGCTCATGGAAGCAGAAGACTACATTTCCCCATAAGAGAGGCTACCAAGGATAAACAACTAGGTTGTCGGATCCCACACATACCAAGCATTTCAATCATACACACAATATGCTCGATATGTGTAAATACAACATGGCATCACAGCGTAACTCTACGACTCAAGTATTTATTCATTAGGCTCCGAGGAGCGAGATATTACAAACATGGGTCTCATGACCCAACATTCAGAGCATACAAGTCAAAGCACATGCGGAAGCTTAACATGTCTGAGTACAGACATCTACAAATGAAAAAGGCTGAGAAGCCTGACTATCTACCGGATCCTGCCGAGGGCACAAGATCGTAGCTGAGGTATCAAGCTAAACGTCGAAGTCCACACGGAACTACTAGCGAGACTGACGTCTCTATGCAAAACATAAAATAGGCAAACGTGAGTACAAATGTACCCAACAAGACTTACATCAGAACTAGCTACATATGCATCAGTATCAACAAAGGGGTGGTGGAGTTTGACTGCAGCAAGCCAGCTTTGACTCAGTGGCTATCCTAAAACTATGATTGCAAGTAACTCTTTTGAGGTGGCGCACACGAGTCCACATATTAACCATATCAATACACCATTATGGATCCGCTCCCGTCTCCCTACGAGAACGCCAACCATAGCACTCACGCTTATCTTGCGCATTTTAGAGTATCCACTTTCACTTGTCTATGAACTGTTATAGGCAACCCAGAAGTCCTTTACCGTGGACGCGGCTATTCGAATAGATCATTTATAACCCTGCAGGGGTGTACTTCTTCACACATGTTTCCACCACTTAGCGTCTACACACGACATGTGATCGGGAAACTTCAAGCAAAAGCCGACGTGGGTGTAGACCACGACCTAACTAACCACACAACTCTCTAGTCCAGGTTTATCGCCTATTCGGGTTCCATCCGCGAGGAGATCCGGCCGGAGTTTCGCTCACAGCCCCAAACGATGTGTGCAGGGTTCCCGAGACACCAAACGGGCGCTCGGTACACCGTGCCACGTGCCTACCGCATCACAGCCCACCCCTCGAGTCAGCGCTGCGCACGGCCTCCAGCATACTACAAACACCGGAAACTACTTGCGACTCCTGGATAGAGGACAAGGGGGGTTAATAAGTCGAGCGGGGTCATATTTTAGGGCCCAACGTGTGGTAGTAGCTTTTCATGGATCACAAACACAGAACTCAGTTCCTGAGGACGGCTGCAATGAGACAACCCACCATGTAATCCTACATGGCCTCTCACCGCTACCTTTACCAAATCGTGTTCACACACTTAGCTCACACACAATAGGACATGTTCACACACCTCCGATTCATCCCTGATGAATCAGACCTGACACAACTCTAAGCAATAGCAGGCACGGCAACAAGCATGAATGAGTAGGCACATCAGGGCTCAAACAACTCCTACTCATGCTAGTGGGTTTCATCTATTTACTGTGGCAATGACAGGTCATGCAGAGGATAAGGGGTTCAACTACCGCAACAAGTAACAGATGAATCGTTGTTGTCCTAATGTAGTAAAAGAGAGCAGGAGCGAGAGAGTGGGTTTGTATCGCAATGAACAAGGGGTTTTTGCTTGCCTGACGGAGTGGTAGTAGGATACTGCCCTTCAGTCGGATATTCGTGGGTATCCTCGGAGGCAGAACCTACCACGAAAGACACATCAGAACACAATCATCACATGGCAATATGCAAATATGATGCATGCTGTGACATGGCAATATGGGTGTGTTTGGCTAATGCATTCTAAAACAGGTTGGTTTGAGTCCATTTGAATCAAAAATTCAAATGAAAGCCCATGATATGAAGTCATATTAATGCATTAGCTTGTTTCACTTAAACAGCAAGGTTAAAGTGTTCTGACATGCATGAAAATGGTACAGATGGATAGATTGGATTTTTTGATAATTTTTCATATATAAATTATTTCAATCTGAGCTACGGTTGAATTTATATGATTTTTTGAAGTTTGTAGCATTTTCTGGAATTTCATGTATAAGAATAGATCCAGAAAAAGGTTAACTGCATCAGCATGACGTTGGGGTGACGTCAGCAGGTCATAGGCGCCAGCCCAGGTCAAACCTGACGGCTGGGACCCACATGTCAGTGTAACAACTAACTAACAGAGTTAGTTAGTGTTACGTTAGCACTAATCTAGGTTATTTAGGGCCTGGGCCCACATGTCAGTGAGTCAGTCAATTAACTAAGTTAATTAGCGCTAATTAATCTAACACCTAAACTAAACAGGGGCATGGCCCACACGTCAGTGACCCTGGGGGGGTCAAACCCCAGGTCAAACGAGTCAACTTCGCCGGCGGCTCGACGCCGGTGACGACAGATGCGGCGGAGGGCTTCGGAAACGAGCCACAGGGCATCATTTCGAGCGCGGTTAGTTGCGTTCGAACACACGCAGTGGCGCGCGTCGAACAGTGGTGGTGGGAGGTGCTGGGGTGGCCGAGAACAATGATGGTGAGCACGTCCACGGCAGCCGGAGTTCGGCCAACGGAGGGTTAGGCGATGCATGGCGCTAGGGGAGGCGCTGGTGTGTGCTACGTGCTCCTGGTGAGGTGTGGAGCATGGTAGTGTGCCCGGCTTCGAGCCACTGTGGCTCTGGCCTAGAAGGCGACAAGGCACGGCGGCGGCGAGCTTCGGCCGTGGTGGAAGACGGAGCTAGGGGACGGGAACAGAGGGGGCGGGGAAGCAGAAGGAGCTCACAACGGATCCAACCGAGGCGGAGACGAGGCCGGGGGTGTCTCGGGGGCAGCGCAGGGTCGCCGGAGATCTCGATGACCCGAGGAGGAAGAAGACGTCGGGGACGGGCTCCGGGGTCTTCCCGTCGCGTGGCTCGGTGGAGACGGCGGAGCTCAAGGTCGTGTCGGAGAGGCACGACGGAGGCTGTGGTCGCGGCAACGGCGAGCGGCGACGAGCTCCGTTCGGTGGTGCGCGCGAGAGGGGAGCAGAGGAGGGGTTGGGGTCCAGGGGGAGAGAGGAGAGGCGCAGGGGGCTAGGGGGAGTGCGTGGCACTCGGGGCTGGCTCCAGAAGCGGCGGAAGCAGGAGGTGGCACGGGCGCGTGCCGGCATGCGACGAACACACGCCTCGCGTCCTTCTGGCGCGAGGTGGGGGATGACTGGCAGATGGGCCTGGTGGGCTGCTACAGTGCGAGGCCGGCCAGGTAAGCGCCAGGTATTCTCTCTCTCTCTCTCTCTTTTGTTAATGTTTTTCTAATTCTCTGTAACTTCTGGGCTTTATTAAAAATACCAGAACGTTTCCAAAAATCCTGAAAATAATTGTGGGCTCTGGTTGGAATATTCCCAACAGCCCTCACTTAAGTTCAGAATTAATTGAGCATTTAAAATATTATATAGCATTTAAATGCCCAATTGCAAATAGCATATGATTTAATTCAGTGAACTTATGTGTCCTAGAAAAATGTGCACCATTTTTGTCAGGGGTTCTAGACCAAGGCAAAGATGAGGAACATTTTAGAAGGGCATTTCAGTTTCATTGAAAAAGATTTCGGTAAACCCTAGTTGGATTAAGGGGGGTGCTGGGGGTTTCTGTCATCCCCATTTCAAGTTTAACTGAAATTTAAACATGATGACACTCATGAGGCTAGCCTAGTGCATAGCCAGAAGCTAGGGATGTGACAACTCACCCCCACTAAACAAGAATCTCGTCCCGAGATTCAAGCGTAGGGTAAGATGGAAGGGGGAACGCAAACTAACACAATCTTCACGATCCAGGTTGCACTTCATAAGAACGTTGATTCGATCACGATCTTTGTCTCGATGTCATGCTCTGAGAACTTCATCCAACATGACGATGACAGAAAGAAATTCTATGGAACTGATCTCCTCAAAGATCGAGCAACTGATGATCAGCTCATGAAGTGAGACATAACATCTCTTGAGCTGAGACACGATACACACATCAAGAATGATGGAAATGAGCATATGACAAGGTTTAAATGAGTAGCAGAATTTCCACACTTAGGAGGGTGGTGAACAGTGTCAACGTAGTAAGGAGTTGGTTGCCCTTCGGAACAAATGGGGCACCTTTGGGAAGATGACTGGTAGAATTATTCCCTTAAGTGGCAAAAAGAATTACTTTTGATACATCGATTATTGAAACTCTCTATACCAACCTAAGGAAATTCACAAATGATCGTTTGACGGAGTTCGAGAGAACGACATACTCGGGCTGGAATGGATGATGTGGACTAGCTTGTTGAAGACAACGCGATGGATGATTTGCTTATCATTGGAAATGGATGGAACCCATGGTAGGACCACTTCTGAAGATGATCCTGGACAGCAACTGCTGAGAAGGGCATTGTAGGGGAACGTAGCAGAAATTCAAAATTTTCTACGCATCACCAAGATCAATCTATGGAGTAATCTAGCACCGAGGGGAAGGGGAGTGCATCTACATACCATTGTAGATCGCTAAGCGGAAGCGTTGCAAGAACGCGGATGAAGGAGTCGTACTCGTAGCGATTCAGATCGCGGTTGATTCTGATCTAAGCGCCGAACCACGGCGCCTCCGCGTTCAACACACGTGCAGCCCGGTGACGTCTCCCACGCCTTGATCCAGCAAGGAGAGAGGGAGAGGTTGGGGAAGACTCCGTCCAGCAGCAGCACAACGGCATGGTGGTGATGGAGGAGCGTGGCACTCTAGCAGGGCTTCGCCAAGCACTGCGAGAGACGAGGAGGGAGAGGGGTAGGGCTGCGCCAAAGAGAGAGGAAGACTCATGTCTATGGCAGCCCCAAAACCCCCACTATATATAGGGGAGGGGGAGGGGCTGCGCCCCCATCTAGGGTTCCCCCCCAAGGGGTGCGGCCAGCCCTAGATGGGACTTGGAGGGGCGGCCAAGGGGGGAGAGAGGGGGGCGCACCACTAGGTGGGCCTTAGGCCCATCTGAGCCTAGGGTTTCCCCCTTCCCCCTTCCCTGCGCCTTGGGCCCCTTGTGGGAGGCGCACCAGCCCACCTAGGGGCTGGTCCCTTCCCACACTTGGCCCACGCAGCCCTCTGGGGCCGGTGGCCCCACCTGGTGGACCCCCGGGACCCTCCCGATGGTCCCGGTACGTTACCTATAGCACCCGAAACTTTTCCGGTGACCAAAACAGGACTTCCCATATATAAATATTTACCTCCGGACCATTCCGGAACTCCTCGTGACGTCCGGGATCTCATCCGGGACTCCGAACAACATTCGGTAACCACGTATATCTATTCCCTATAACCCTAGTGTCATCGAACCTTAAGTGTGTAGACCCTACGGGTTCGGGAACCATGCAGACATGACCGAGACGTTCTCCGGCCAATAACCAACAGCGGGATCTGGATACCCATGTTGGCTCCCACATGTTCCACGATGATCTCATCGGATGAACCACGATGTCGGGGATTCAATCAATCCCGTATACAATTCCCTTTGTCTACCGGTATAGTACTTGCCCGAGATTCGATCGTCGGTATCCCGATACCTTGTTCAATCTCGTTACCGGCAAGTCTCTTTATTCGTTCTGTAACACATCATCCTGTGATCAACTCCTTGGTCACATTGTGCACATTATGATGATGTCCTACCGAGTGGGCCCAGAGATACCTCTCCGTTTACACGGAGTGACAAATCCCAGTCTCGATTCGTGCCAACCCAGCAGACACTTTCGGAGATACCTGTAGTGCACCTTTATAGCCCCCCAGTTACGTTGTGACGTTTGGTACACCCAAAGCATTCCTACGGTATCCGGGAGTTGCACAATCTCATGGTCTAAGGAAATGATACTTGACATTAGAGAAGCTCTTAGCAAACGAACTACACGATCTTGTGCTAGGCTTAGGATTGGGTCTTGTCCATCACATCATTCTCCTAATGATGTGATCCCGTTATCAACGACATCCAATGTCCATGGTCAGGAAACCGTAACCATCTATTGATCAACGAGCTAGTCAACTAGAGGCTTACTAGGGACATGGTGTTGTCTATGTATCCACACATGTATCTGAGTTTCCTATCAATACAATTTTAGCATGGATAATAAACGATTATCATGAACAAGGAAATATAATAATAACCAATTTATTATTGCCTCTAGGGCATATTTCTAATAGTCTCCCACTTGCACTAGAGTCAATAATCTAGTTCACATCGCCATGTGATTAATACCCAAGAGTTTACTAGAGTCAATAATCTAGTTCATATCACCATGTGATTGTAATGAATCCAACACCCATGGGGTTTGTTCATATCTCGCTTGTGAGAGAGGTTATTAGTCAACGGGTCTGAACCTTTCAGATCCGTGTGTGCTTTACGAATATCTATGTGAGCTTGTAGATGCAGCTACCACGCGCTACTTGGAGCTATTCCAAATAACTGCTCTACTATACGAATCCGGTTTACTACTCAGAGTCATCCGGATTAGTGTCAAAGTTCGCATCGACGTAACCCTTTACGACGAACTCCTTTTCACCTCCATATTCGAGAAAATTCCTTAGTCCACTAGATACTAAGGATAAGTTCGACCGCTGTCATGTGATCCATTCCCGGACACTATTGTACCCCTTGACTAACTCATGGCAAGGCACACTTCATGTGCGGTACACAGCATAGCATACTGTAGAGCCTACGTCTAAAGCATAGGGGACGACCTTCGTCCTTTCTCTCTCTTCTGCTGTGGTCAGGTCTTGAGTCCTAATCAATACTCACACCTTGTAGCACAGCCAAGAACTCCTTTGCTGATCTATTTTGAACTCCTTCAAAAACTTGTCACGGTATGTATTCATTTGAAAGTACTATTAAGCGTTTTTTGATCTATCCTTATAGATCTTGATGCTCAATGTTCAAGTAGCTTAATCCAGGTTTTCCATTGAAAAACACTTTTCAAATAACCCTGTATGCTTTCCAGAAATTCTACATCATCTTTGATCAACAATATGTCAACAACATATACTCATCAGAAATTCTATAGTGCTCCCACTCACTTCTTTGGAAATACAAGTTTCTCATAAACTTTGTATAAACCCAAAATCTTTGATCATCTCATCAAAGCGTACATTCCAACTCCGAGATGCTTACTCCAGTCCTTAGAAGGATTGCTGGAGCTTTGCATACTTGTTAGCATCTTTCAGGATTGAAAAAACCTTGGTTGTATCACATACAACCTTTCCTCAAGAAAATTGTCGAGGAAACAATGTTTTGATATCCTATCTGCAAGATTTCATAAATAATGCAGTAACTGCTAATACAATTCCAACAGACTCTTAGCATCGCTACGAGTGAGAAAGTCTCATCGTAGTCAACTCCTTGAACTTGTCGGAAAACATCTTAACGACAAGCCGAGCTTTCTTAATGGTGACACTTACCATCATTGTCTGTCTTCCTTTTAAAATCCATCTGCACCCAACAGCCTTACGACCATCAAGTATTTCTTCCAAAGTCTATACTTTTCTTTTATACATGGATCCTCTCTCGGATTTCATGGCCTCGAGCCATTCGTCGGAATCCGGGCCCACCATCGCTTCTCCATAGCTCGTAGGTTCATTGTTGTCTAGCAACATGACTTCCAAGACAGGATTACGTACCACTCGAAGTAGTACGCATCCTTATCGACCAACGAGGTTTGGTAGTGACTTGATCCGAAGTTTCATGATCACTATCATAAGCTTCCACTTCTATTGGTGTAGGTGCCACAGGAACAACTTCCTGTGCCCTGCTACACACTAGTTGAAGTCATGGTTCAATAACCTCATCAAGTCTCCACCATCCTCCCACTCAATTCTTTCGAGAGAAACTTTTTCTCGAGAAAGGACCTGTTTACTTCCAGATCTGAAACAGGAGGTATACCCAACTGTTTTGGGTATTCTATGAAGATGCATTTATCCGCTTTGGGTTCGAGCTTATCAGCCTGAAACTTTTTCACATAAGCATCGCAGCCCCAAACTTTTAAGAAACGTCAACTTAGGTTTCTCTAAACGGTGTCGTCTCAACGGAATTGCGTGGTGCCCTATTTAAAGTGAATGCGGTTGTCTCTAATGCCTAACCCATAAACAATAGTGGTAATTCGATAAGAGACATCATGGTATGCACCATATCCAATAGGGTGCAGTTATGATGTTTGGACACACCATCACATTGTGGTGTTCTAGGCGGTATTAATTGTGAAACACTTTCCACAATGTCTTAATTGTGTGCCAAACTCGTAAGTCAGATATCTCTATGATCATATCATAGACATTTTATCCTCTTGTCACGACGATCTTCAACTTCACTCTGAAATTACTTGAACCTTTCAATAATTCAGACTTGTGTTTCATCAAGTAAATATCCTCAGCATCTACTCAAATCATCTGTGAAGTAAGAACATATCGATATCCACTGCGTGCCTCAGCACCCATTGGACTGCACACATCAAATGTATTACTTCCAACAAGTTGCTCTCTTGTTCCATCTTACTGAAAACGAGGCCTTTCAGTCATCTTGCCCATGTGGTATGATTTGCATGTCTCAAGTGATTCAAAATCAAGTGAGTCCAAACGATCCATCTGCATGGAGTTTCTTCATGCATATATACCAATAGACATGGTTCGCATGTCTCAATCTTTTCAAAAACGAGTGAGTCCAAAGATCCATCTACATGGAGCTTCTTCATGCGTTCTATACCAATATGACTCAAATGGCAGTGCCACAAGTATGTGGTACTATCATTACTATTTTATATCTTTTGGCACGAACATGTGTATCACTGCGATCGAGATTCGTTTTAGGTGCAAGACCATTGAAGGTATTATTCAAATAAACAGAGTAACCATTATTCTCCTTAAATGAATAACCGTATTGCGATAAACATAATCCAATCATGTTTATGCTCAACGCAAACACCAAATAACAATTATTTAGGTTTAACACCAATCTCGATGGTAGAGGGAGCATGCGATGCTTGATCACATCAACCTTGGAAACACTTCCAACACATATCGTCATCTCACCTTTAGCTAGTCTCCGTTTATTCCGCAGCTTTTATTTCGAGTTACTAACACTTAGCAACCGAACCGGTATCTAATACCCTGGTGCTGCTAGGAGTACTAGTAAAGTACACATTCATATAATGTATATCCAATATACTTCTGTCGACCTTGCCTGCCTTCTCATCTACCAAGTATCTAGGGTAGTTCTGCTTCAGTGACCGTTCCCCTCATTACAGAAGCACTTAGTCTCGGGTTTGGGTTCAACCTTGGGATTCTCTACTAGAGCAGCAAATGATTTGCTGTTTCATGAAGTATCCCTTTTGCCCTTGCCCTTCTAGAAACTAGTGGTTTTACTAACCATCAACAATTGATGCTCCTTCTTGATTTCTACTTTCGCGGTGTCAAACATCGCGAGCTGCTCAAGGATCATCATGTCTACCCCTGATATGTTATAGTTCATCACGAAGCTCTAATAGCTTGGTGTCAGTGACTATGGAGAACCATCACTATCTCATCTGGAAGATTAACTCCCACTCGATTCAAGTGATTGTAGTACTCAAACAATCTGAGCACATGCTCAACGATTGAGCTTTTCTCCCTTAGTTTGCAGGCTTAAGAAACTTGTCAGAGGTCTCATACCTCTTGACGTGGGCATTAGTCTGAAATCCCAATTTCAGTCTTTGGAACATCTCATATGTTCTGCGACGTTTCAAAACCGTCTTGTCGCCACAATTTTAAACCGTTAGCATCACACACTGAACTATTACGTAGTCATCAAAACGTGTATGTCAGATGTTTCGTAACATCTACAGACGACGCTCGAGGTTCAGCACACCGAGCGGTGCATTAAGGACATAAGCCTTCTGTGCAGCAATGAGGACAATCCTCAGTTTACGGACCCAGTCCGCATAATTGCTACTATCAACTTTCAACTAAATTTTCTCTAGGAACATATCTTAAACTGTAGAACTAAAGCTTAAGCTATGACATAATTTGTAAAGACCTTTTGACTATGTTCATGATAATTAAGTTCATCTGATTATTCAATGAACTCCCACTCAGATAGACATCCCTCTAGTCATCTAAGTGATACATGATCCGAGTCAAACTAGGCCATGTCCGATCATCACGTGAGACGGACTAGTCATCATCGGTGAACATCTCCATGTTGATCGCATCTACTATACGACTCATGTTCGACCTTTCGATCTCTTGTGTTCCGAGGCCATGTATGTACATGCTAGGCTCGTCAAGTCAACCTAAGTGTTTCACATGTGTTCCGAGGCCATGTCTGTACATGCTAGGCTCGTCAACACCCGTTGTATTCGAACGTTAGAATCTATCACACCCGATCATCACGTGGTGCTTCGAAACAACGAACCTTCGCAACGGTGCACAGTTAGGGGGAACACGTCTCTTGAGATTTTAGTGAGGGATCATCTTATTTATGCTACCGTCGTTATACGCAAATAAGATGTAAACATGACAAACATCACATGCAAATCATAAAGTGACGTGATATGGCCAATATCATCTTGCGCCTTTGATCTCCATCTTCGAGGCGCGGCATGATCACCTTCGTCACCGGCATGACACCATGATCTCCATCATCATGATCTCTATCATCGTGTCTTCATGAAGTTGTCTCGCCAACTATTAATTCTACTACTATGGCTAACGGTTAGCAATAAAGTAAAGTAATTACATGGCGTTTTCATTGACACGCAGGTCATACAATAAATTAAGACAACTCCTATGGCTCCTGCCGGTTGTCATACTCATCGACATGCAAGTCGTGATTCCTATTACAAGAACATGATCAATCTCATACATCACATATATCATTCATCACATCCTTTTGGCCATATCACATCACATAGCATACCCTGCAAAAACAAGTTAGACGTCCTCTAATTGTTGTTGCATGTTTTACGTGGCTGCTATGGGATTCTAGCAAGAACGTTTCTTACCTACGCAAAAGCCACAACGTGATATGCCAATTTCTATTTACCCTTCATAAGGACCCTTTTCATCGAATCTGATCCGACTAAAGTGGGAGAGACAGACACTCGCTAGCCACCTTATGCAACTAGTGCATGTCAGTCGGTGGAACCTGTCTCACGTAAGTGTATGTGTAAGGTCGGTCCGGGCCGCTTCATCCCACGATGCCGCCGAATCAAGATAATACTAGTAACGGCAAGTAATTGACAAAATCGATGCCCACAACTACTTTGTGTTCTACTCGTGCATAGAAACTACGCATAGACCTAGCTCATGATGCCAATGTAGGGGAACGTAGCAGAAATTCAAAATTTTCTACGCATCACCAAGATCAATCTATGGAGTAATCTAGCACCGAGGGGAAGGGGAGTGCATCTACATACCATTGTAGATCGCTAAGCGGAAGCGTTGCAAGAACGCGGAGAAGGAGTCGTACTCGTAGCGATTCAGATCGCGGTTGATTCCGATCTAAGCGCCGAACCACGGCGCCTCCGCGTTCAACACACGTGCAGCCCGGTGACGTCTCCCACGCCTTGATCCAGCAAGGAGAGAGGGAGAGGTTGGGGAAGACTCCTTCCAGCAGCAGCACAACGGCATGGTGGTGATGGAGGAGCGTGGCACTCCAGCAGGGCTTCGCCAAGCACTTCGAGAGACGAGGAGGGAGAGGGGTAGGGCTGCGCCAAAGAGAGAGGAAGACTCATGTCTATGGCAGCCCCAAAACCCCCACTATATATAGGGGAGGGGGAGGGGCTGCGCCCCCATCTAGGGTTCCCCCCCAAGGGGTGCGGCCAGCCCTAGATGGGACTTGGAGGGGCGGCCAAGGGGGGAGAGAGGGGGGCGCACCACTAGGTGGGCCTTAGGCCCATCTGAGCCTAGGGTTTCCCCCTTCCCCCTTCCCTGCGCCTTGGGCCCCTTGTGGGAGGCGCACCAGCCCACCTAGGGGCTGGTCCCTTCCCACACTTGGCCCACGCAGCCCTCTGGGGCCGGTGGCCCCACCTGGTGGACCCCCGGGACCCTCCCGGTGGTCCCGGTACGTTACCGATAGCACCCGAAACTTTTCTGGTGACCAAAACAGGACTTCCCATATATAAATCTTTACCTCCGGACCATTCCGGAACTCCTCGTGACGTCCGGGATCTCATCCGGGACTCCGAGCAACATTCGGTAACCACGTATATCTATTCCCTATAACCCTAGCATCATCGAACCTTAAGTGTGTAGACCCTACGGGTTCGGGAACCATGCAGACATGACCGAGACGTTCTCCGGCCAATAACCAACAGCGGGATCTGGATACCCATGTTGGCTCCCACATGTTCCACGATGATCTCATCGGATGAACCACGATGTCGGGGATTCAATCAATCCCGTATACAATTCCCTTTGTCTACCGGTATGGTACTTGCCCGAGATTCGATCGTCGGTATCCCGATACCTTGTTCAATCTCGTTACCGGCAAGTCTCTTTACTCGTTCCATAACACATCATCCCGTGATCAACTCCTTGGTCACATTGTGCACATTATGATGATGTCCTACCGAGTGGGCCCAGAGATACCTCTCCGTTTACACGGAGTGACAAATCCCAGTCTCGATTCGTGCCAACCCAACAGACACTTTCAGAGATACCAGTAGTGCACCTTTATAGCCACCCAGTTACGTTGTGATGTTTGGTACACCCAAAGCATTCCTATGGTATCCGGGAGTTGCACAATCTCATGGTCTAAGGAAATGATACTTGACATTAGAAAAGCTCTTAGCAACCGAACTACACGATCTTGTGCTAGGCTTAGGATTGGGTCTTGTCCATCACATCATTCTCCTAATGATGTGATCCCGTTATCAACGACATCCAATGTCCATGGTCAGGAAACCGTAACCATCTATTGATCAACGAGCTAGTCAACTAGAGGCTTACTAGGGACATGGTGTTGTCTATGTATCCACACATGTATATGAGTTTCCTATCAATACAATTTTAGCATGGATAATAAACGATTATCATGAACAAGGAAATATAATAATAACCAATTTATTATTGCCTCTAGGGCATATTTCTAACAGGCCCATGGAAAATTGGCACGATGGGGTGCAAGCTGGGAACAAAATGCAAATGTTGGGAGTGTTCCAACCATCATATCTGCCTGAGATTCAGATCTGGTTAGAAACAGGATACTTCAGACTCACATGTCTGAAAGGAAGAGTTGCAACACAAATCAACAAGATAACATTGCGAGACTCTCGGGAGATGAACTACGATAGCAAGCTCCAAAACATGAGCGGGTTTTGCTACAACATGTGAACACGCTGTCCCAGACAAGCATGACCACAGAGTAGTCTTGAAATAATAAAATACTACCGAGTTCTGGTTGGGAACCATCATCGAGGATAACAGAATCTTGTACAAATCCGTCTGGTACCTTCAGGACTAGCACTTAGAACTTATTATCTTTGAACAAATCAACCAGTGGCTTGGTGTGCTAGGAATACGAATGGAGTGGAGGTAATTAATCTACCAAACCATAGAATACTTTGCACGTATGCATGACTGATTTGGGATGATTCCCGAGGAAACAAAAACAAAGCTTTCTCGATCTCACGACGGCAACTTGCACCAAATGCACATGAATTCGAGGAAGTCACTTCTTCCATCCAAGCATAAGCTTCATGAACGGAACACGAAGGCATTGCTTACAAAATTTTCAACACTAGGTTGATGTTCAACATGAATCATGGGGGAGACAAAATGCTGCTGATGGGCTCAACAACAACTCATCGGAATTTCCATATCACTGGACTTCCACCATCATGTGAACACGGTGATAGCATTGGTCAGACCAAAGATGTAATGGTGTATGCTCGAGGGATCAACCACGAGTAAGACAACATTACGAACATCGTTGGTTCTGATTTGACTTGACGATAGCCCATACTCAAGTCAAAATTTTGACAAGGCAATAGATCCAACAACTGATCACGAGGACCAATCGATGGAGATATCATCTTTCTTTAACACACACACACACACACACAAAATGATATCCCTTAACATGAACTAAGTCAGACAAGCTTTTATCTTCCAACTCTCCAAGTTGTTGTTTGGCTTAACCAACTAGCTTAGGGGGTATCCCACATAGATTCTTGGAGAATGGGTGGTTCGGAGGAAAACCAACATGATCACGAACTCAACATAGCGGTCAGGTGACAACCTGGTAATACTTCCGAGAAGATATTCGGAACATCACGAACCACCGATATGTTACTAAGCTCGAGAACAATCTTGCTTTTCAGAGCAAGACGATATGATCAAATAAGCAAGGGATTGAATAATCCTAACTCATTGATCGAAGAGTGCACCGGAAATAAGGACTAGGTAGCACGATAAACCTTAGGGTGATGATTCAATAATCAACACACTAAGGATAAGATTATTGTCCATTAACTACCAAGCAACACAGTTGCTAGGAGTATTGATTTCACACATCACGATTCACTTGTCGGCATTCCGGTTGCGACAACACGACACCGAGGAATGAATAATGATGGCGAGAAGTATCACTACGTCAAGATTCATAAGAGAAGGTGCAATTCTCATGACGTTCCTGACATAACGTGGGTAATACTTCAGGGTAGAACAGAACCAAAAGCTGGGTTGCATTTTGATCTGCGGAATACAATTGCTTTGACCCAATCCTGTATATGGATGAGGTACTGGAGTTTGTTTCTCCTAGTCATTCTGAAATAGAACGGCTTGACGGACCACAAGAATAATAGACTTTGATGAACGAATGCAATGATATACCCTCGACTATCAATTGATAGACGAAGGTCAGAAACAACTAAGGAGGGACAACTCAAGGAACATACGATTTTCTGAGTTGTGGATGCATAGATTAGTATGTCGAGCGAAGCTCAACATTTCTTCCGGATAACCCATGCGGAAAGGGGTAGAACTGGCAGATTCACAATATAGAATGGAGAACTCATCAAGAGCACTCTGGTCGTGACCTTTTGGTTTAAAAGAACTCCTGCCAAGAATGGTTCATGGTAATTGGATGAAGGATGTACCACGAACCTCGAGGACTATCGCAAAGGTTACTAATATCCTAAAGGAACTAGCAACACTATCAACATGAGGTAAGTAGGGTGAATCTCGGGTTCAAGAACCCAGGAATAGAATACCTACTACTAAATGGCATCACAGGATGCTTTTGAGAATGGTGGCCAGAATTATCACACCGGGAACACAAAACATGGCTTGATTACTAGGTGACCCCCTAAAACACCTAGGGTCATAATAATAGCTCCAACATATATGTCGAGGTAACAGAGTACCTCAACTCACCGATTAGTGCGATTAATCTGGCCCAAATGGACATCAGGAACATGGAAAGGATTTGCAAATGCATCAGAGTGTTTAGAAACCTGGGATGACTCGGACAGCATAACGGCTGCAAATGCTCAGAAAAAGATTTGAAACATTCACGAGGATTTGCATAGTCACTTAACAACATCATATCAAGGTTCTGGTTCAACTGACAACATACTAAAAGTAGTAGAAACTGAACTGAGGCCTGGAACCAACAATCCTAAGATTCTACGGGTTAGCAACACGTGATCCTGATAGAAAGATGAGAAGCCTAGTTCTTAAACCCCGTAGAAAAGAAGAGGATGACTCAGATCAGAAGGGCATAAGGTAAAGGAGTAAAAAGAGCCTTACGTTCCTTTCCACAATCAATTCCCTTATATAACTAAAGCATTTCAAGACTCAACTTCGACCAGTTTGGCTTGGTAATCCTACAGGCAGTCAGGCTCTGATACCAATGCTCTCAGGACCCCGATTCTAAGTCACAGCGATCTAGCCTGTAACACCTCATATCACTTTGCGGCCTCACGCACGGTATTCCCACGGGTGTCGCCTTACCATGGCCCGGGACCGTTTGCGCCTTTTGGCTCACGTATATGATAGTGTCGCTAGCATCCATATGAGAGAGAACCCGGGCCGACATGACTAGTCGTGAACCCAAAGTGGCACTAACTTACGGGGACAGGCATACATGAATCAACATCGAGCATGTCGGTCAGCAGCGTGCGAATTCGGGCTGTAGCACTGGGCTAACAGGACTCCGGTGAACCGAGCTGTAGCAGGCTAGGCAGGACTCCGGATGTCACCGCGTGACATTTCCCCGAAGGGACAGACACAGGAACGAAGTGAATCACATGCCGGCCAGTCAAGTGTTCCGGAGCAGTAGTGCTGGGCTAGCAGGACTCCGGTGAACCGGGCTGTAGCGGACTACAATGGCTCATGGAAGCACAAGACTACATTTCCCCATAAGAGAGGCTACCAAGGATAAACAACTAGGTTGTCGGATCCCACACATACCAAGCATTTCAATCATACACACAATATGCTCGATATGTGTAAATACAACATGGCATCACAGCGTAACTCTACGACTCAAGTATTTATTCATTAGGCTCCGAGGAGCGAGATATTACAAACATGGGTCTCATGACGCAACATTCAGTGCATACAAGTCAAAGCACATGCGGAAGCTTAACATGTCTGAGTACAGACATCTACAAATGAAAAAGGCTGAGAAGCCTGACTATCTACCAGATCCTGCCGAGGGCACAAGATCGTAGCTGAGGTATCAAGCTAAACGTCGAAGTCCACACGGAACTACTAGCGAGACTGACGTCTCTCTGCAGAACATAAAATAGGCAAACGTGAGTACAAATGTACCCAGAAGACTTATATCAGAACTAGCTACATATGCATCAGTATCAACAAAGGGGGTGGTGGAGTTTGACTGCAGCAAGCCAGCTTTGACTCAGTGGCTATCCTAAAACTATGACTGCAAGTAACTCTTTTGAGGTGGCGCACACGAGTCCACATATTCACCATATCAAGACACCACTATGGATCCGCTCTCGTCTCCCTACGAGAACGCCATCCATAGCACTCACGCTTATCTTGCGCATTTTAGAGTATCCACTTTCACTTGTCTATGAAATGTTATAGGCAACCCAGAAGTCCTTTACCGTGGACGCGGCTATTCGAATAGATCGTTTATAACCCTGCAGGGGAGTACTTCTTCACACATGTTTCCACCACTTAGCGTCTGCACACGACATGTGCTCGGCAGACTTCAAGCAAAAGCCGACGTGGGTGTAGACCACGACCTAACTAACCACACAAGTCTCTAGTCCAGGTTTATGGCCTATTCGGGTTCCATCCGCGAGGAGATCCGGCCAGAGTTTCGCTCACAGCCCGAAACGATGTGTGCAGGGTTCCCGAGACACCAAACGGGCGCTCGGTACACCGTGCCACGTGCCTACCGCATCACAGCCCACCCCTCGGGTCAGCGCTACGCACGGCCTCCAGCATACTACAAACACCAGAAACTACTTGCAACTCCTGGACAGAGGACAAGTGGGGTTAATAAGTCGAGCGGGGTCATATTTCAGGGCCCAACTTGTGGTAGTAGCTTTTCATGGATCACAAACACAGAACTCAGTTCCTGAGGGCGGCTGCAATGAGACAACCCACCATGTACTCCTACATGGCCTCTCACCGCTACCTTTACCAAATCGTGTTCACACACTTAGCTCACACACAGTAGGACATGTTCACACACCTCCGATTCATCCCCGATGAATCAGACCTGACACAACTCTAAGCAATAGCAGGCACGGCAACAAGCATGAATGACTAGGCACATCAGGGCTCAAACAACTCCTACTCATGCTAGTGGGTTTCATCTATTTACTGTGGCAATGACAGGTCATGCAGAGGATAAGGGGTTCAACTACCGCAACAAGTAACAAATGAATCGTTGTTGTCCTAATGCAATAAAAGAGAGTAGGATCGAGAGAGTGGGTTTGTATCGGAATGAACAAGGGGGTTTTGCTTGCCTGACGGAGTGGTAGTAGGATAGTGCCCTTCAGTCGGATATTCGTGGGTATCCTCGGAGGCAGAACCTACCACGAAAGACACATCGTAACACATTCATCACATGGCAATATGCAACAATATGATGCATGCTATGACATGGCAATATGGGTGTGTTTGGCTAATGCATTCTAAAACAGGTTGGTTTGAGTCCATTTGAATCAAAGATTCAAATGAAAGCCCATGATAAGAAGTCATATTAATGCATTAGCTTGTTTCACTTAAACAGCAAGGTTAAAGTGTTCTGACATGCATGAAAATGGTACAGATGGATAGATTGGATTTTTCTGATAATTTTTCATATATAAATTATTTCAATCTGAGCTACGGTTGAATTTATATGAATTTTTGAAGTTTGTAGCATTTTCTGGAATTTCCTGTATAAGAATAGATCCAGAAAAAGGTTAACTGCGTTAGCATGATGTTGGGGTGACGTCAGCAGGTCAAAGGCGCCAGCCCAGGTCAAACCTGACGGCTGGGACCCACATGTCAGTGTAACAACTAACTAACAGAGTTAGTTAGTGTTACCTCAGCACTAATCTAGGTTATTTAGGGCCTGGGCCCACATGTGAGTGAGTCAGTCAATTAACTAAGTTAATTAGCGCTAACTAATCTAACACCTAAACTAAACAGGGGCATGGCCCACACGTCAGTGACCCTGGGGGGGGGGGTCAAACCCCAGGTCAAACGAGTCAACTTCGCCGGCGGCTCGACGCCGACGACGACAGACGCGGCGGAGGGCTTCGGAAACGAGCCACAGGGCATCATTTCGAGCGCGGTTAATTGCGTTCGAACGCAAGCAGTGGCGCGCGTCGAACAGTGGTGGTGGAAGGTGCTGGGGTGGCCGAGAACGACGATGGTGAGCACGTCCACGGCAGCCGGAGTTCGGCCAACGGCGGGTTAGGCGATGCAGGGCGCTAGGGGAGGCGCTGGTGTGTGCTACGTGCTCCTGGTGAGGTGTGGAGCACGGTAGTCCGCCCGGCTTCGAGCCACTGTGGCTCTGGCCATGACGGCGACAAGGCACGACGGCGGCAAGCTTCGGCCGTGGTGGAAGACGGAGCTAGGGGACGGGAACGGAGGGGGCGAGCACAAGGGAAGCAGAAGGAGCTCACAGCGGATCCAACCGAGGTGGAGACGAGGCCGGGGGTGCCTCGGGGGCAGCGCAGGGTCGCCGGAGATCTCGGTGACTCGAGGAGGAAGAAGACGTCGGGGACGGGCTCCGGGGCTCTTCCCGTCGTGTGGCTCGGTGGAGACGGCGTAGGGGTCGACGGCGGAGCTCGAGGTCGCGTCGGAGAGGCACGGCGGAGGCTGTCGTCGCGGCAACGGCGAGCGGCGACGAGCTCCGTTCGATGGTGCGCGCAAGAGGGGAGCAGAGGAGGGGTTGGGGTCCAGGGGGAGAGAGGAGAGGCGCAGGGGACGAGGGGGAGTGCGTGGCACTCGGGGCTGGCTCCAGAAGTGGCGGAAGCAGGAGGTGGCACGGGCGCGTGCCGGGGTGCGGCGAACACACGCCTCGCGTCCATCTGGCGCGAGGTGGGGGACGACTGGCAGATGGGCCTGTTGGGCTGCTACAGTGCCATGCCGGCCAGGTAAGTGCCAGGTATTCTCTCTCTCTCTTTTGTTAATGTTTTTCTATTTCTCTGTAACTTCTGGGCTTTATTAAAAATACCAGAACGTTTCCAAAAATCCGGAAAATAATTGTGGGCTCTGGTTGGAATATTCCCAACAGCCCTCACTTAAGTTCAGAATTAATTGAGCATTTAAAATATTAGATAGCATTTAAATGCCCAATTGCAAATAGCATATGATTTAATTCAGTGAACTTATGTGTCCTAGAAAAATGTGCACCATTTTTGTCAGGGGTTCTAGACCAAGGCAAAGATGAGGAACATTTTAGAAGGGCATTTCAGTTTCATTGAAAAAGATTTCAGTAAACCCTAGTTGGATTAAGGGGGGTGCTGGGGGTTTCCGTCATCCCTATTTCAAGTTTAACTGAAATTTAAACATGATGACACTCATGAGGCTAGCCTAGTGCATTGCCAGAAGCTAGGGATGTGACATGAACCTTGTGTTATCTTTGAATATCACCATCAATATCGTTGGTAGTGGTAATGTTTTCTTATTGGTATCACAATGTATTTGGTTTACTTTTTTAGTTTTGTTTCATGCCAAAAGAAATCCCTAGTTTTGAAGGGTTCTAGTTGTTGCCATCATATGTCCACAAGTGCATTGCTTTTTGAATGTGAAATGATTACTTGGTGTAGTTGGTTATCTTCTGCTCAAAACTTCTGCTGCTATAATGTTGTATGATAATGTTGTAATGGTAGTAATTGGTCTCTTCTGCTGCTTATCAGAGATGGGGGGAGGCCGCCACCGCAGGCTGGCGCACTGCCACACCGGAGTATGACTTGGAAGGTTTCGAGTTCGTCACGATCATACTCAAGAATTCCTCCAAGAGGCAGGTATATAAACGGAGAGATCTCCCCTTCACCCATCTCTTTATCATAACTCTGTTGTTTGCTACATCACTGCTTGACCCACGCTGCAGAGGCTGCCTGACACTTTTATGAAGATGCTGGACGGCCATCGGACAAAGAATGTGAAGCTACGACAGGCCGAAAGCGGGCTTCGCACGCTGTGGGACGTGGAGGTGGTGTTCAGGTACGACCACATGTACCTGCGTCGTGGCTGGGAGCAGTTCGTCTGTGCCTATGACCTGCGGTACGGGTACTTCCTTGTCCTCTGGTACGACAGCAACGCCACGCTCACCGTGAAGGTGTTCAACACGACTATGTGCCGCATGCGCTACCAGGACGACGATGATGCCAGTACACTCTGCCTCTTCTTCCTCTCCATTTGACTTTGTCTCACACTGATTGTTAAAAAAACTTTGTTGCATCTGGCCAGGCAATGGGAGCAGCAACAGCGACTCTGGCTACAGCAAAAGCAGCAGCGACTCTGGCTACAACAAAAGCAACAACGAGGATGATCCGGAATGGAGTGGGGAAGAAGAGGAGCAGAGTGGGGATGAGGAGGTGCAGCCTATTCTGTCTGACGATGACCTCGCGATGGTGGTGGCTGACGATGGCCAAGCGATGGTGGTAGCTGACGATAGGCAAGCGATGGTGGTGGCTGACGATGGGCAAGAGATGGTGGTGGCTGACGATGACCTAGCGATGGTGCTGCCTGAAGATGGCCTCGCGATGGTGGTGGTGCCTGGCAATGAACTCGCGATGGTGGTGGCGCCGGCGATCCCACAGCTGGGCGACATGACCATGCCAATTGTGGTAGAGGACTACATCCCACTGCCTCGCCGCTCTAAGCGCATCAGGATGATGAAGGAGAAGGAGAAGAAGGAGGAGTGAAGTATGTCAGGTCTCCAAAATGATCTATACTTAGCTTTGTTTCCTCCGAAATGACCTAAGTTAGCTCTAATATGCTAAGTTATCTCTAATATGCTTAGTTACCTAGGTTTGCTCAACAATGACATACACTTAGCTTACTTATGTAAAAAATGGCATAATTAGCTAGCTTACTTAGGTTTGAAATGGCATAACAATCTTGGTAACCTCATATATGTCATATAGTTAGCTTATTTTCCTCGAAAATGACATAATAAGCCTAATTAGCTCCAAAATGATCAATTTTACCTAAGTTAGCTCCAAAATGACCTAAGTTAGTTCTAAGTTAGCTCTAAAATGCTAAATTAGCTCTAATATGCTTAGTTACCTGGGTTAGCTCAAGAAAGACCTATACTTAGCTTACTTATGTCAAAAATGGCATAATATGCTTAGTTAACTCAAAAATGGCATAATTAGCTAGGTTAGCTCCAAAATGACCAATTTTACCTAGGTTAGCTCCAATATGATCCATTTTACCTAGGTTAGCTCCAAAATGACCAAGTTTACCTAGGTTAGCTCCAATATGATCCATTTTACCTAGGTTAGCTCCAAAATGACCTATTTACCTAGCTTAGCTCTAAAATGACCTACACACTTAGCATTTTTACCTAGCTTAGCTAAAAAATGGCATTTTTACCTACCTTAGTTAGAAGAAGAAGAAGATAAAGAAGAGGAGAGGAGAAAAAGAAAGAGAAGCTAAATTCTTCTTCTTCTTTTTCTTCTAGCTAGTCTTCTTCTTCTTCTTCTTCTTCTTCTTCTTCTAACTTTCATCTTTCCCAATTTGCAGATTTGCTTTAGATGAGGAAGCTTGCATTGATGGAGTGTACTCTTCTCCTTGTGCTTCCTTTTTATTTATGGAAACTTGTTGGAAACTTCTTTTGGATATGTATGTATATATGGATATGTTGTTGGAAACTTCTTTTGGATATGTATGTATATATGGATATGTTGTTGGATACTTCTTGTTGGAAATCATTGTATGTTGGATATGTTGTTGGAAACTTGTATGTTTCTTATGTTGTTGGAAATTTATTGTTGGTATGCTTGTTGAAATTATTTTCAAATGTGTGTGTATATATATATATATCTATCTATGAAATCCTGTCAGATTGAATGAATTTAAGAAAAAAGGGGCTATACAGGCACTTTGCCGTCTACTGGCAGACGGCAAAGAGCTTTGCCATCAGCCAACAGACGGCAAAGCTGCCACGTGGCAGGTACCTGTGCAACCTGGGGGGCACTGGGCTGGCCTATATGGTTTCTTTGCCGTCTGCCAGCAGATGGCAAAGCACACCGTTAACCCCTTAACGACCCTAAGCTGCCACATGTGCTATCAAGGTCCTTTGCCGTTCGCTAGATGACAACAAAGACCATTTCATCTTTGCCGTCCGCCAGCAGACAACAAAGAACTCTTTGCCATAGCTTATTCAACCGGACCTATTGCCGTCTGCTGGCGGATGGCAAAGGCCTTTGCCGTCCGCCAGACATGCCTTTGCCGTCAGCCATGGCAGACGACAAAGTGCTTGATTCCTGTAGTGTATGAACTTTATGTATTTATTTTTCAGTAATAACATTTGATCACTGTTGTACTTTGGTTTTAATGTGATGATGAACTTCTATTAATTTGGTCACTTCTCTATTCATGATGTTCTGTAATGGTTTTTGACACACTTAATTATATATAATGCACGCAGATGAACCGGGAATGGATGTACGGTGACAAACGCACCTCCGAGTACATTAAGGGCGTGCATAATTTTCTCGAAGTGGCTGAGGCAAACAAGCAAAATGGTTTTATCTGTTGTCCATGCCCTAGATGTGGGAATACGAAGTCTTACTCTAACCGGAAAACCCTTCACACCCACCTGCTTGAGAAGGGTTTCATGCCACACTATAATGTTTGGACCAAGCACGGAGAAAGAGGGGTTATGATGGAAGACAATGAAGAAGAAGAGGATGATGACAATTATGTGCCCCCTGAATATGGTGATGCTGCAACCGAGGAAGCTATAGATCAAGAGGAACCAGACGATGTGCCCGATGATGATCTTCACTGGGTCATTGTTGATGCAAAGAGACAATGCGAAAGTGAAAAGAAGAAGTTGAAGTTTGATCACATGTTAGAGGATCACAAAAAGGGTTGTACCCAAATTGTGAAGATGGCAACACAAAGCTCGGTACCACACTGGAATTGCTGTAGTGGAAGGCAGACAATGGTGTATCTGACAACGGATATGAGAAGCTACTGAAAATATTGAAGAAGAAGCTTCCAAAGGATAACGAATTACCCGACAGTACGTACGGAGCAAAGAAGGTTCTATGCCTTCTAGGATTGGAGGTGCAGAAGATACATGCATGCCCTAATGACTGCATCCTCTACCATGGTGCGTATGAGGATTTGAACGCATGCTCGGTATGCGGTGCATTGCGGTATAAGATCATACGAGATGACCCTGGTGATGTTGACGGCGAGCGCCCCAGGAAGAGGGTTCCTGCCAAGGTGATGTGGTATGCTCCTATAATACCACTGTTGAAACGTCTGCTCAGAAACCAAGAGCATGCCAAGTTGATGCGATGGCATAAAGAGGACCGTAAGAAAGACGGGAAGTTGAGAGCACCGGCTGACGGGTCGCAGTGGAGAAAAATCGAGAGAACATGGGGGGACTTTGTAGGTGACGCAAGGAACGTATGGTTTGGTTTTAGCGCAGATGGCATTAATCCTTTTGGGGAGCAGAGCAGCAATCATAGCACCTGGCCCGTGACTCTATGTATTTATAACCTTCCTCCTTGGCTGTGCATGAAGCGGAAGTTCACTATGATGCCAGTGCTCATCCAAGGCCCTAAGCAACCCGGCAACGACATTGATGTGTAACTAAGGCCATTAGTTGAAGAACTTTTACAACTGTGGAATGGAAAAGGTGTACGTGTGTGGGATGAGCAAGACCAGCAGGAATGTGACCTACATGCATTGCTGTTTGTAACCATCAATGATTGGCATGCTCTCAGTAACCTTTCAGAACAGACAAACAAGGGATATCACGCATGCACGCACTGTTTAGATGACACCAAAAGTATATATTTGGACAAATGCAGGAAGAATGTGTACCTGGGGCATCGTCGATTTCTTCTGACCAACCATCAATGTTGAAAGAAAGGCAAGCATTTCAAAGGCGAGGCAGATCACCGGAAGATCCGACCGACCGTACTAGTGATCACATACTTGCTATGGTCAATGATTTACAAGTAATCATTGGAAAGGGTCTCGGCGGACTCTTTATTCCGAATGACGCTAAGGGATGCGCACCCATGTGGAAGAAGAAATCTATATTTTGTTACCTACCCTATTGGAAAGACCTAGAGGTCCGCTCTGCAATCGAAGTGATGCACGTGACGAAGAATCTTTGCGTGAACCTGCTAGGCTTCTTGCGCGTGCATGGGAAGACAAAAGATACACCAGAGGCACGGGAGGACCAGCAACGTGTGCATGAAAAAGATGGCATGCCTTCAAAGCAGTATGAAGGTCTTGTCAGCTATGCTCTTACCAAAGAAGAGAAGGAAATCTTCTTTGAATACCTGCTCAATATGATGGTCCCGCTGGCTTCTCGTCGAATATAAAGGGAATAATAAATATGGCAGAGAAAAAGTTCCAGAACCTAAAGTCTCATGACTGCCAAGTGATTATGATGCAACTGCTACCGATTGCATTGAGGGGGCTTCTACCGAAAAACGTTCGATTAGCCATTGTGAAGCTATGTGCATTCCTCAATGCAATCTCTCAGAAGGTGATCGATCCAGAAATCCTACCAAGGTTAAGGAGTGATTTAGCGCAATGTCTTGTCAGTTTCGAGCTAGTGTTCCTTCTGTCGGAGTAAATGGCCACGGGTAGCCTAACCGACTGCCCCTGGTTCTTCTGAAAAAATTATCAGGCCTTCGGGCCTCCAGGCACTCCAAGCATTGGGCCGCCTTCCCTAGCAGGCTACCTCTGAAGCCGACTCCCGGAAGGCGACCCAGCCTCAGCAACCTCTCCCCGGGACGACTACGGGGTAGCCGACTCCAAGAAGCCGGCCAAGAAGAACGCCGACTCCAAGAAGCCGGCCGAGACCACAACCACCAAAGCTACTCCCACATAACGGTGACAAGACGGGGTGTGGCCACAGTGCGGCCCACTACCCCCGAAGCCCGAGGCGGGCATGGCTACAGGAGGCCGTACGGGACGGCCGTCTCCCGTGCGGCTCGGCACTATAGCCATGCTAGCCTCAACGTCATCCACGACAAACTCCCGTACGGCCCACGGGCGGCGGGCCCCTTCAGCCAGAGAGAGGCGTGAAGGCGGCCCGGCCTTTCCCAGTCGGCCAAGGGCGTAGCCGGCCCCCAGAAGCCGGCTACTCCCTTCCTCGAAGCAGGAGCCCCATTAAGGAGACAAGACGAGGTAATGCTACAGTGAGAGCCCCCGAGGCGGCCCACTGTAGCCACGCTTACCTCGACAAAGCCCTCGTCATCAGAGGCGAGGCTACAGTAAGCAGCCGCCGACAAGACCCTAGGCGGTGGGGCCGGCCTGTCGACCAAGAAGCCGGCAGCCGGCGGGACCCACCAGTCGGCGGGACCCAACAGCCGGCGGAGAAGCCGGCGAGCGTAGACACTGACGGCTGGGACCAGCGCCCAGTCGGATTACCATTGTACCCCCGGGGGGTAGGCCTATATAAACCCCCCGGAGCACCCATGCAAAGGGTTAGCTTCTGAACACAACACACACACCATAGAGATAGAGAGAAGCAAGAGCTAGCCTTGTTCTTCTTCTCCCTGGAACCCAACAGCTCTAGGAGCGATTGTAGCTACCTTTCCTTGATCTAGTGATCATGCGGAGACCCCGCAGAGCAGGACTAGGGGTGTTATCTCCTCGGAGAGCCCCGAACCTGGGTAAGATCCGCCGGCGTGCATGTCTTCGCCTCATCCCGTTTCCAGGCACCGGCGATGTCTTATTGGCACCCACAATGATAAGCCATCCGTTGGCATATGTCGCACCAACCACCCGACATTTGGCGCCCACCGTGGGGCCAGGTGCACCGTCGTCCGGAGACCTGTTCTGGACGGGAACCCTCTTCCTCCCCCGCGAGCGCAGCCAGCCTGCTGCGCCCGATGGCGTTTGCCTCGACGCGCTGCAAGGCGTCGACGACGCCTGCGCAGCGAGCTGCCTCGCCGATCTGCTCGGCGAGACTCGCATCTCCGACGAGCCTGCATCCGACGCAGGCACGGACTACCCCGAGAGCCGCCTCGTCAGCCTCCTCGACCAACTTCACGTCTCCAGCGAGCCTGCTGCGGATGTGGAGTCGGTCGGCTCCACCGACCCGATGCTCATCGACTCCGACACAACATCGCTTGACGCCTACCCCTCCGACGTGGTGGTCTTCGACGACCCCCTCCCTCGAGCTGACAGCGGCAGCAGCACTGTCACCGAAGTGCTGGTCATCAGCCACGTCGCCAACTCGGGCGAGAACGCCCATGACGCCCTGCAAGCGGCGATGCACGACCTCTCCGTCCCCATCCCGGCCGACGCCGACGCCGGGACCCTGGAGGCACGCCGCCTTGCCCTCATCACGGAGGGCCAGAAGATAGCCTCCATGAGACGCCTCACCGAGGCCCACCAGCGCGAAGTCGACCGCGCCACCTTCGGTACGCCGATGCCTAGCGGTCCGTGCCGAGCCGGCTTCGTCCAGAAGCGCGGCGCGGCCGTCACCAGCATGCTGGGGGCAGATCGCCCCGTCTACGCCACCCCGCTCAAGAATCTGCGAGCCGCTCAGGCGGCTGCTGAAGAGCTCAATGGGCTGGGAGCCGATGAGCTCCCCTACATGGCAAGACGGATCCAGCAGCTGATCGACGCAGCTGCGGAACGGCACGAAGCCGGCGCCCGTGCTGATAGCCATCCCCGCGCGGGGAGCACGCCGCGACGTCCCGCTCGCCGACTGCGAGCGGCGCACACCAGAAGAAAGACAAGGAGCCGGCTGCCAGCCGCAGCCGGACTCGCATCACTATCGAGCGCGATGCGGAGGGCCGCCCTCGAGCAGTAGAGCACCAAGGAAATCCGCCCCTCCTCCGCCTCGAAGAGAAAGACGCCTCATTCCGCCGCCTATCACACACCCGACTCTTGGCGACCGGCTCGGCTGCCGAGAAGGAGTCGGCGAGAACGACGCCCGCCACAGGATCGACCGCCTTGCTCGATCCTTGGCGTTAGAAGAAGAAGACGATGTCGGCCCGCCATGCTTTGGCCCCCGCATACGCGACGAGCCCTTCCCCAAAGGGTTCTCGCTCCCCAGAGACACGCCCAAGTATAACGGCTCAGTGAAGCCGGAAGATTGGCTCATCGACTACTCCACGGCCGTCAGCATAGCCAACGGCAATCGGCGCGTCCCCGTGAAGTACGTCCCCCTCATGCTGCAAGGCACGACGCGCACATGGCTCAACAGCCTCAAGCCCTACAGCATCAACAGTTGGCTAGACTTCACCGAAGTCTTCGTCCGCAACTTCACTAGCACCTACAAGCGGCCTCCCAAGCCTCGCCAGCTCTCCCTCTGCGTCCAAGGGCCTAACGAGTCGACCCGCGACTACCTCACGCGGTGGGCCGAGCTCCGCAACTCCTGCGAGGGAGTGCATGAGGTCCAGGCCATCGAGTACTTCACCGCCGGGTGCCGAGAGGGCACCCTCCTCAAGCACCGACTCCTCTGCGACGAGCCGGCTACCCTCGACGAGTTTCTGGTCATCGCGGACAAGTACGCCACAGCTGACTCCTCAATGAAGACGGAGCTCCGAGTGGACGCCTCGGGGAAAGTGATCGCTCCGGCTCCTAAGACGCCGGCTGGCGACCCTAATCGGCGCCCCTACCAGAATGACCACAAGCGCAAGGCCCCCATGCCGACTTCCTCCAGTCGGCAGGTGGCCACCATTGAAGATGAGCAGCCCGAAGAATGGCCCGCTCCCAAGAAGAAGGGCGGCCGGCCGCCTTGGCAGCCGGCCTTCTCCTACGAACAGGCTCTTGATGCCCCCTGCAAGTTCCACAGCGGCGCGAAGCCGTCCAACCACACAACCCGGAAATGCCATTGGCTCACCCGTATCACCAAGGGCGAGGGGATGTTGCCGCCTCCGCCTCCCGGCCCGCCGCCTCCAGCCTCCCAGCAGCCAGCGGCTCGGCCGGCAGTCGGCGCCATCTAAGACGAATTCCCTGAACAGCACGCCGCCTACGTCGTCTTCACCAGTCAAGCCGACGACAAGCGCAGCCGACGCCGACAGCACCAAGAAGTGAATGCAGTCGCCTCCAGCACCCCCGAGTTCATGCACTGGTCAGAAAAGCCAATCAGCTGGAGCCAGGCCGACCACCCAGAGGTGATGCCCTCTCCTGGCTCCTATGCAATGGTCTTGGACGTCACCCTCGCGACGGAGAGGCGAGCTGCCCGATTCTCCCGCGTCCTGATAGATGGCGGTAGCAGTATCAACATACTGTACCGCGATACCATGGAGAAGCTGAACATCAAAGCGAAGCAGCTCATGCCGAGCCGCACCGTCTTCCATGGTATCGTCCCCGGCCTGTCTTGCTCCCCAATCGGCAAGATCAAAATGGATGTTCTCTTCGGAGACAAAGATCATTTTCGCCGAGAAGCAATATGGTTCGAGGTAGTGGATTTGGAGAGCCCCTATCATGCACTGCTTGGCCGACCTGCTCTGGCCAAGTTCATGGCTGTGCCCCACTACGCCTACCTGAAGATGAAGATGCCGAGCTCGAAGGGGATCATCACGGTAGCCGGCGACTACAAGAAGTCCATCGAGTGCGCCATGGCCAGTAGCCGGCTGGCCGAGTCCCTCGTGGTGGCAGAAGAGAAGAAGATGTTGGAACGGGTTGTGGCCATGGCCGGCAAGCAGCCGGCCCTGTCCCCCAACCCCAAGGATTGTGATGCGCAGGGCTCCTTCCAGCCTGCCAAAGAGACAAAGAAGATACCTCTGGACCCGGAGAACCCGGAGAGGTTCGCTGTCATTGGGGGAACTTAGACAGTAAATAGGAAGGCGAGCTCGTCGACTTCCTCCGTGAGAATCGAGACATCTTTGCATGGTCCCCAAAGGACATGCCGGGTGTCCCGAAGGATTTCGCCGAGCACAAATTACATGTCTGAGCTGATGCGAAGCCGGTCAAGCAACCCCTCCGCCGACTGTCCAAAGAGAAGCGAAGAATCGTGGGAGAAGAGATAGCCCGGCTCCTTGCCGCTGGCTTTATCATGGAAGTATTCTTCCCAGAATGGCTAGCCAACCCAGTTCTGGTTCTGAAGAAGAATAACAAGTGGCGTATGTGTATAGACTACACCAGCTTGAACAAGGCCTGCCCAAAGGATCCGTTTGCTCTGCCACGGATTGACCAAGTAATAGACTCCACAGCCGGATGCGAGCTGTTAAGTTTTTTGGATGCGTACTCAGGGTACCATCAGATCAAGTTGGACCCGGCTGACCGCCTGAAGACTGCCTTCATCACACCCTTTGGAGCTTTCTGCTACCTGACAATGACATTCGGCTTGAGAAATGCTGGTGCCACTTTTCAGCGTTGCATGCAGAAATGCCTCTTGAAACAACTCGGCAGAAATGCCCACGTCTATGTAGACGACATTGTGGTGAAGACAGAGAAGCGCGGTACCTTGCTGGAAGACCTGAAAGAAACATTCGCCAACTTGCGCCGATTCCAAATCAAGCTCAACCCTGAGAAGTGCATGTTCGGAGTGCCAGCCGGCCAGTTGCTAGGGTTCCCGGTCTCCGAACGCGGCATCGAATGCAACCCCGTCAAGATCAAGGCCATCGAGAGGATGGAGATTCCCACCAAGCTGCGAGATGTGCAGAAGTTCACCGGCTGCCTAGCCTCCCTGAATCGTTTTATCAGCCGACTAGGAGAGAAGGCTCTCCCCTTGTACCGACTCATGAAGAAGTCCACTCACTTCGAGTGGAATGATCAAGTCGACCAAGCCTTCCATGAGTTGAAGAAAATGTTGACCACTCCGCCTGTCCTGGCAGCGCCGACTGAGAAGGAGCCCATGCTCCTCTACATCGCCGCGACTAGCCGAGTCGTCAGCACTGTTGTTGTGGTCCAGCGCCCGGAGGAAGGCCGAGCCCAGCTAGTCCAGAGGCCGGTGTACTATCTCAGCGAAGTGCTGTCCAGCTCAAAGCAAAACTACCCGCACTACCAGAAGATGTGCTATGGGGTGTACTTCGCTGCCAAGAAACTGAAGCCCTACTTCCAAGAGCACCCCATCACGGTCGTGTGCACTGCTCCGCTCGCCGAGATCATAGGCAGCCGGGATGCATCCGGCCGGGTGGCCAAATGGGCCATTGCATTGGCGCCCTACACAATCTTCTACCAACCCCGCACCGCCATCAAGTCGCAAGCATTGGCCGACTTCCTCGTCGACTGGGCCAAGACCCAGTACCTACCGCCGGTTCCCGACTCTACCCATTGGCGGATGCACTTTGACGGGTCCAAGATGCGCACCGGCTTGGGAGCCGGCATCGTCCTCACCTCTCCCAAAGGCGACAAGCTCAAGTACACGCTGCAGACCCACTTCGCCGCCTCCAACAACGTGGCCGAGTACGAGGCGCTCGTACATGGGCTCCGGCTAGCCAAAGAACTCGGCATACGCCGGATCCTGTGCTACGGCGACTCAGACTTGGTGGTCCAGCAATCGTCTGGCGACTAGGACGCCAAGGACGCGAACATGGCGAGCTATCGTTTCCTCGTCCAGCAGATAAGCGGATACTTCGAAGGGTGCGAGTTCCTTCACGTGCCAAGGGCCGACAACGACCAAGCAGATGCCCTAGCACGGATCGGCTCCACCCGACAAGCCATACCGACTGGCGTCTCCCTCCAGCGCCTCCTCAAGCCGTCCATCAAGCCGTCTCCAGAGTCGGATTCCATCTTCGTACCGCCTGTGCCAGATACAGCCGGATCCGACTGGAGAAATCCCGCAGGCGGCACGGGGACTTCGACAACTGGCCCGGGGACTGCCGTAGTTGCACCCGGCCCGGGGACTTCAGAACCCGGCTCGGGGACTGCAGCACTCGGCCCGGGGACTGCAACGACACAAGAAGCGGTGGCCGACTCCAATTCAACGCCACCCAACCCACCCACCCGAGTCATGGTGGCCACATTAACAGAAGAAGAAGTCACTGCTCCGTCATGGGCCCAGCCCATCCTGAAGTTCCTAGTCAGTAGAGAGCTGCCGGCTGATGAGATCTCAGCAAGACTAGTGCAACGACGAGCCGCAGCATACACAATAATCAACAGAGAGCTTGTGAAGCGCAGCGTCACTGGAGTCTTCCAGCGTTGCGTCGAGCCAGAAAAAGGAGTGGCAATCCTCAAAGACATCCACCAAGGCGAATGCGGCCACCACGCAGCCTCAAGATCACTTGTGGCCAAGGCTTTCCGCCATGGTTTCTTCTGGCCGACTGCCTTGGAGGATGCTAAAGAAATAGTCAAGAGATGCAGAGGATGCCAAGTTTTTAGCTCCAAGCAACACCTGCCGGCTTCTGCACTCAAGACCATCCCCCTCACCTGTCCTTTTGCCGTCTGAGGACTGGACATGGTGGGCCCTTTCAAGATAGCCCGCGGCGGCTTGACACATCTACTGGTCGCTGTGGACAAGTTCACAAAGTGGATCGAAGCAAAGCCGATTAAGAAGCTGAACGGGCCGACTGCCGTGACATTCATCACCGACATCACTACTCGGTACGGCGTGCCGCACAGCATCATCACCGACAACGGCACGAACTTCGCCAAAGGAGCACTGGCACGTTTCTGCGTGACGCAGGGCATCCGACTGGACTTAGCGTCCGTTGCCCACCCGCAGTCAAACGGCCAGGTCGAGCGAGCAAATGGACTCATCCTCTCCGGCATCAAACCCCGACTGGTTGTACCACTGGAGCGATCGGCCGGCTGCTGGCTCGAAGAGCTGCCGGCTGTCCTTTGGAGTCTGCGCACTACACCCAACAAGTCAACCGGCTTCACTCCATTCTTCCTTGTGTACGGTGCCGAGGCCGTCATCCCAACAGACATCGAGTTCGACTCGCCTCGGATCACCATGTACACGGAGGAGGAGGCCAAGGAAGCAAGAGAAGACGGCGTCGACCTACTGGAAGAAGGCCGGCTGTTAGCACTCAGCCGGTCCGCCATCTACCAGCAAGGGCTGCGTTGCTACTACAACCGCAAGGTCAAGCCAAGATCCTTCCAAGAGGGCGACCTTGTGCTCCGGCTGATCCAGCGAACAGCCGGCCAGCACAAGCTCTCGGCCCCTTGGGAAGGCCCCTTCGTCGTCAGCAAGGCACTCGGCAACGACTCCTACTACTTGATCGACGCGCAAAAACCAAGAGCACGCAAGAGAGACGACTCCGGCAAGGAGTCGGAGCGACCATGGAACGCAAACCTCCTAAGACGATTTTACAGTTGAAAAGCAGTATGTATCACGCTCCCCTTCTGTATTAAGTACAAACCAACAGGCCCCCCAAACAGTACTCGGGAACTGCCTTTGTTTATCTATGAATGACAAGTGTCATATCCATGAATGTATTATTACATTTGAATTCTTGTCTGGCACCGGGTTCGACTAGTCGGCCCGGGGACTGGCCGCCTTGAGCTATATTGAAAGTTCTACCTAAAGTCAGAAAAGTAGTGTGCCGGCTCCCGAGTCCCCTCTTGTTGAAAGTCGCAGCTCGAAGAACCGACTGTCCGACTAGCAAGAGGCAAGGCAGAAAGGATGCCCACACGAAAAATGGCTAAGGAACAACGAACTTATATAGCAAAGAGACGGCCTCCAAACATGCCTGCCGGCTGTCAAAAACAGCCGGCTGGCCGGCTTCCTAAAAACTTAGCTTTAGTCCAGCAAAGCTAAAGTACTCCCCCCCCAATCGGCCAAGCACTCCTCCAGCTTCAGATTGCAGAGCAACTGTTGGACTGGGGAGGCGGCATCCAAGGGAGGGCGGCAAAGGAAACAGCGGAAGGATAAAAAGCAAAGTACAAGGAAAGGCCAAATGCATGCATAAGTTATATATACACATAAAGCCCCCAACGGGTTGGCAACAGACATAAGTTCGAATACACCCAGTGGGTGGAGTTGTGCAGACTTAACCAAACTTTGTTCCAAAAGTAACTAGACAGGAAAACAAAAGAAAGCAGACTAAGGCGCGATGCGGAGGCCGAGCTGGTCGGTGAAGGCGGCCTCGCCGGCTGAAGGAGTGGCCGCCTAGCGGGTCTCGGCTTGATCACCACCCACGGTAGGCGACGCACTCGCGCGCGACGTGGTGCTGGAGGTGCGGTCAGGCTGAGGCTGGCCGGCGGCTCCACCAGCCGGCTCGGCGTCTTCACCATCCTCCTCCTCCTCTTCTTCACCCTCGTCGCTGGAGTCGATCTCCTCCGCCGAGTCTTCGTCGTCCGCCGGGTTCAGACCGAACCACTCCTCCGGCTGGGCGACACCGTTGTCGTCCACCTCAGGGGAGAAGACGCTGGTGTCGGTGTAGTCGGCGATTGCCGAAGCCCGCCGGATGATGGCCGGCCGTGCCGGCTCCAGCTCCATGTCGGCTTGCTGCCGCCAGGTAGCCAGCTGGTCCAGGCTCAGGCCGGGATACCAGGCCTTGACGAACTCCATCGCCCGCCTGGCACCGGAGCGAGCCGCCGAGGCCTTCCAAGCTTCGAAGCGGCCGACTGCCACCTCCAGCCAGTCGGCAGTCCGACTGGGGGTGTGAGGAACCACTTGGCCGGGCCAGAGGGCGGCCAAAACCTGCGCCCCGGCTCGCTGAAGCCGGCGGAGCAGTCGGTGAGCCGGCTGGATACGGGCCTGGATCGCCAAAAGCTGTTCCTCCAGCGAGCGGCCGGCGGTTGGCGAGATTTCAAAGCCAGCCTGCCTTCACGCTTGGCGACGGGCCTCGATGGTCTGGTTGGCGGCAGTAGAATAGCCAGGGAAATACTCTGCGCAAGAAAGAAGAAGAAAGGAAGAAAAGAACACCAAAATCAGAAAACAAGCCAAAGTGGCAGATGGCAAGAAAGGACGAAGAAGTAGGCGGCTTACCGTCAACCAGATCTTCGATCTGGCCATAGCCAGAGATCAAAGTCTGCCTGGCCTCGGCCCAGCCAGCCGCCTCCGTCTCGTACTCGGCCTGAAGGGCAGCTTCGCGGTCCTGCACCGCCTTCAGTGCCGCCTTGTGGTTTTCCTCCTGGTCGGCCAACTTCTTGGCCAGGCGGTCGCGTTCCTGCACCAAGGCGGCGAAGGGCAGTATGAGACTCTCCCAGTTGTGCCCTCAGACTGGCGTTGGCCGCTGCAGAGACGGCAGGAAAAGAAGAACAGTAAGAAGTCATCAAGGAAGATCCGACCCGACTGCTCAGCAGTCGGCCCGAATCTCGGGGACTACACCCAGTGGGTGCGCTGACGCGCCCCCACATGAGATAAAGAACAAAGCACGTACCTCGGCTCTCAGTAAGGTCGGCGGTCTTCTGAGTCAGCTCCCGAGCCTGGGAGTTGAAGGCGGCCGCTCGAAGGTTGTGGTAGTCCTGCAAGATGGACAGAAGACCGAAGTAAGAACGAAAATAGCAAAGGCAAATCCACCAAGAAGTTCCAAGCTGCCTGCTCAGCAGCCGACTCGGAACTCGGGGACTACACCCAGTGGGTGCGCTGACGCGCCCCCACGGAAGAAATCAAGATCAAGAAGAAATCAAGATCAAGAAGAAGCAAGATGGGAATACTAACCCGGATGGCCGCCCGCGCCGCGAGGAACTCGTCGGTGAACTGCCTCAGCGCCGCAGCTTGGCCCTGGAGCCGGGTCCGGACGTCCTGTGCAGCCACGTTCACCACGGCCGTCCCTCCGCCTGGCGTCCACCCCGAGGTAGCGCTGGCCGCCTCCGCATCCCGGGCCGACGAGCTGGAGCCCACGGCCGGCTGCGGCTCCGACGCGGCCTTCTGTGGCTCCGACGCGGCCTTCCCCGCGCGCTGGCTCGACGGAATCCGGACCGCCATCTCAGCCCTCGCGGCCGGCTCGCCCCCCGCCGACTGTGCAGGCGGCGGATCAGGCCGGCCGCCTTGAGCTGCCCCAGTTGGCGGGGTCGGCACCAGCGCCCTCTCCAGTATGATGACGTCGTCGCTTCCCCCCAGCCCTGGCTGGTCGCCGCTGGCTCCCTCTGGCGAGGGCTCCATGTCCCCAGGCGCCATGACGCGCAGCGGGGTGACCATCAAAACCTCCCCCGCCGCGGCCGCAGCCTCTGCTTGGGCCCTGGCTGCGGCATCGGCGAGTGCCTTCGCCGCCTCCTCCTCCCGTGCCGCCTGGGCGGCGGCCGCCCTCCGTGCCTCCGCCTCCCGCGCCTCTCGCTCCGCCCGCGCCTCCCGCGCGTTCCTTTCTGTCGCCTCCTGAAGGTCGGCACGGGGGTCCACGCGGCGGGTGGTGCTCCCAGAGCCCCTCGGCAACTCAACGACGGAGGCGGCAGCCGCCCGCTCAAGCGACAACGGAGCTCTGATCGTTGAAGAAAAAGACAAGGGTTCAGGAACCACCAGAGAAAAGAAAGAAAAAAGAGTATACGAAAGAAAGTGAACTTACGCCGACACGGTCTGCGGTTGCTTCACCGCCTTGCGGAAGCGAGCCGCCTTCACGGCCGCCTCATCCCGCCTGGTGGCTGCCGCCCCGCCTCTGGGCTTCTTCGTTCGGCTGCCGAACAAACCCTGGGCGGCGCGACGCTTTTGACCTCCACCCCGAGCAGGCACCCACGCCGCGTCCAGATGCCGGCTGGCGGCGCGGGACGACTTCGGCCTCATCGTCGTCCGGCCAGTCGTCAAAGGTAACTCCGAGCCCGGAGCCGCCTGCTTCACCGCCGGCTTGGCCACCACCCGGCTCGACGTCGTCGTCCATACCGGCCGCCCCCAGGTCGGGGTCCTCCAGATCGTGTTCGGTCCGGTCGGGGACGAATCGGCGCTCCGAGTCTGACCCGCCGGCCGGCCGAAGCAGAGGGCTCTGTCGAAAAGCAAACCGACTAAGTTAGAATCGGCTAAGAGGAACTCGGCAACAAAGAGAAGAGAGAGAGAGAAAGAGACAAGGAGAACATACCGTAGGCGGCGGATTGGCTCGGCTATACGGTTCCTTGCCGAACTGCCACTCTTCGGTGAGTTTGCAGTTTGCAAGGTAGTTCACCATATAGGCGACCTCCTCGCGCGGCATCTCCTTGGTACACATTCGGCTCGGATCGAGCTGGCCGCTCATCTGACAGATCAGATGAGGCCGGCTCTGGAGCGGAAGAACCCGACGCGTGACGAACGCGGCCAGAAGGTCGGGCCCCGTCAAGCCCTCTGCCTGGGTCAGCTCCCGCACTCGGGCGACGGCGGCGGACCCGGCCGGCGTCAGAGTCACGGCCCGGAAGGACCACTGGGGCCGCCTGCCCTCCGGTGGGCCGGCTACGTAAGCCGGCAGGTTGATTTAGTCGCCCCGCGGGGCGATGTTCCGCACATAGAAGTACGATTTTTGCCACTTCTTCACCGATTGGATCAGCGTGATGACGGGGAAGGGGTTGTCGGCGACCGATCTCCGCGACGCGATGAAGGCGCCAGTCTGAGCCGGCACGCCCCGCATGCGCGTGCCTAGCTTCGATTGGAAGAACTCCCCCCAGAGCTCAAGGGTGGGGAGGACGCCGAGGTAGCCCTCGCACAGGGTGACGAAGGCGGACAGCAGCACCACCGCATTTGGGGTGAGATGGTGCGGCTGGAGCTGACAGAAGTCGAGCCAGGAGCGGAAGAAGGCGCTCGCTGGCAGGCCGATGCCACGGAAGAAGTGCGAGCGGAAGACCACCCGCTCGCCTTCCCGCGGCTCCGGCGTAATTTCCCTCGCCGGCGCAAGGCGGACCTCCACCTTGTCCGCGGCCGGCAGCCGCCGAGTATTGCGGAGGAAATCGACGTGGTCTTCGTGCATGTTGGAGCCGTCCCAATCCCCGCCGTACTGCTCCGTGGCGGGAGGCATGGCAAAAACTAGCGCGGCGGCGGAGGAACGTGCGGTGGAAGAGCGCGGCGGCGAGGCGCTGTTGCAAGAAACGGTGAGCGAAGAAGATGGTGGAAGTAGGAGGAGCGTGCGAGGGCCTGCCGCCCTCCACCTCCCCCTACTTATAGCTTCGCGAGGCGAGGCCGAAGAGGCCGGACGTGGGGGGGGAGACGTGGGATTAACTGCACCCATTCCCCCCACGCCCCGCGATTATTGCGCCCTAAAGGCGAGCCGAAACTGCCGCAAGGAGACGTGCGGGCGGTTTCGGGATACAGAGAATCCGCGCCCGGGCCCGGGCGCGGACGTGGCGGGCCCCCGCCCTGCAGCGACGTCCCGTCACGCGCGTGGGCTGGCAGGCTTTCTGGCCAAGGGAGGCCACGTGGTTCGCAGACAGCAAGTGGCCAGCCCGCGGCCCGGAGCACACGCTAGCGAGCTCCCGCCCTCCGACTCCGGAGTTTTCGACCAAGGCGGCACGCCTAACTACAGCCGGCTCCCAGCTGCCGACTTGTCAAAATAGGAAGCTGATCGAGCTTCTCAACCCCTACTCCACCTCGAAGCCCAATCAGCTTCGGGGACTACTGTCGGAGTAAATGGCCACGGGTAGCATAACCGACTGCCCCTGGTTCTTCTGAAAAAATTATCAGGCCTTCGGGCCTCCAGGAACTCCAAGCATTGGGCCGCCTTCCCTGGCCGGCTACCTCTGAAGCCGACTCCCGGAAGGCGACCCAGCCTTAGCAACCTCTCCCCGGGACGACTACGGGGTAGCCGACTCCAAGAAGCCGGCCAAGAAGAACGCCGACTCCAAGAAGCCGGCCGAGACCACAACCACCAAAGCTACTCCCACATAATGGTGACAAGACGGGGTGTGGCCACAGTGCGGCCCACTACCCCCGAAGCCCGAGGCGGGCATGGCTACAGGAGGCCGTACGGGACGGCCGTCTCCCGTGCGGCTCGGCACTATAGCCATGCTAGCCTCAACGTCATCCACGACAGACTCCCGTACGACCCACGGGCGGCGGGCCCCTTCAGACAGAGAGAGGCGTGAAGGCGGCCCGGCCTTTCCCAGTCGGCCAAGGGCGTAGCCGGCCCCCAGAAGCCGGCTACTCCCTTCCTCGAAGCAGGAGCCCCATTAAGGAGACAAGACGAGGTAAGGCTACAGTGAGAGCCCCCGAGGCGGCCCACTGTAGCCACGCTTACCTCGACAAAGCCCTCGTCATCAGAGGCGAGGCTACAGTAAGCAGCCGCCGACAAGACCCTAGGCGGTGGGGCCGGCCTGTCGACCAAGAAGCCGGCAGCCGGCGGGACCCAACAGCCGGCGGAGAAGCTGGCGAGCGTAGACACTGACGGCTGGGACTAGCGCCTAGTCAGATTACCATTGTACCCCCGGGGGGTAGGCCTATATAAACCCCCCGGAGCACCCATGCAAAGGGTTAGCTTCTGAACACAACACACACACCATAGAGATAGAGAGAAGCAAGAGCTAGCCTTGTTCTTCTTCTCCCTGGAACCCAACAGCTCTAGGAGCGATTGTAGCTACCTTTCCTTGATCTAGTGATCATGCGGAGACCCCGCAGAGCAGGACTAGGGGTGTTATCTCCTCGGAGAGCCCCGAACCTGGGTAAGATCCGCCGGCGTGCATGTCTTCGCCTCATCCCGTTTCCAGGCACCGGCGATGTCTTATTGGCACCCACAATGATAAGCCATCCGTTGGCATATGTCGCACCAACCACCCGACACCTACCATCCTTCTTCAATATCACGACGCACATCCTAGTTCATCTAGTCGACGAGATTGCCATTCTGGGTCATGTATTTCTACACAATATGTTCCCCTTTGAGAGGTTCATGGGAGTCTTAAAGAAATATGTTCGTAACTGTGCTAGGCCAGAAGGAAGCATCTCCATGGGCCATCAAACAAATTAAGGAGGTCATTGGGTTTTGTGTTGACTTCATTCCTAACCTTAAGAAGATTGGTCTCCCTCAATCGCGGTATGAGGGGAGACTGACTGGAAAAGGCACGCTTGGAGTGGACTCAATAATATGTAGGGACAGGCATTCCTGGTCTCAAGCACACTACACAGTTCTACAGAATTCTACCTTGGTGACCCCGTATGTAAATGAACACAAGAATATTCTGCGCTCCAAACACCCGGAGCAGTGTGACGACTAGATTACATGTGAACACATCAGGACTTTCGGCAGTTGGTTGCAAACACGTCTCATGGATGACAACACTGTTTCTGATGAGTTGTACTCGTTGGCCAGGGGGCCATCTTCGACTGTATTGACTTACAAAGGGTACGAGATAAATGGGAATACACTTTACACGATCGGCCATGATCAAAAGAGCACCAACCAAAACAGTGGTGTCCGCTTTGATGCAGCAACCAAGAGGGGAAAGGACACATATTATGGTTACATAGTGGACATATGGGAACTTGACTATGGACATGAGTTTAAGGTCCCTTTGTTTCAGTGCAAATGGGTCAATCTGTCAGGAGGCAGGGTACAGGTAGACCCACAGTACAGAATGACAACAGTGGATCAGAATAATCTTGGGTACACAGATGAACCGTTCGTGCTAGCCAATGATGTGGCGCAGGTTTTCTATGTGAAGGACATGTCTACCAAACCGAGAAAAAGAAAAGATAAGGAAGCGATACATCATACGATGAGCCGAAGCGCCACATAGTTCTTTCAGGAAAAAGAGACATCGTGGGAGTTGAGGGCAAGACAGACATGTCTGAAGATTATGAAAAGTTTCATGAAATTCCTCCCTTCAAAGTCAAGGCTGACCCAAGCACCCTGTTAAACGATGAAGATTATCCATGGTTACGGTGCAATAAGCAAAGGACACACACGAAGAAAAAGTGAAGACTTTCTCTCCACAACTATTCTGATGATGACTTTGATCTAGAATATCACTACAGTTACATGTCAAGAAATGAAATGCTTTTTGTAACAGATGAGTTTTCGTCCGAAACCTTGATACTTCGAAAGAGATTGTCCACAAAGTGCATCCATCTTTTGCCGTAACCCTCTCAACTTTTTAGCACATGCTATGTGGGTGAAATGATGATACCATGCCAACTTTCAACCTTTTAAGAGTTCATTTGTAGTGCTTTTTAATTTCAGGGTCATTTAGCTCAAAAAAATCTGTAAATGCATGAAAAGTACCAAATGAAGTCAGAAAGGGTTGAAAATTGATGATGTGGCTTTGAATGGTGCATTTTGAACACTCAAAAAATCTGGAGTTTAAATAAGTTTTAAAAAATGAAATCCCTTTGTAAAAGATGAGTTTTTGTTCGAAACCCTGATATTTTGAAAGAGACCGTCCATTTTGTACACGAAGTGCATCCAGTTTTTGCGGTAACCCTCTCAACTTTTTAGAACATGCTATGTGGGTGAAATGATGATACCATGCTAACTTTCAACCTTTTCAGAGTTCATTTGTAGTGCTTTTCAATTTCAGGGTCATTTAGCTTTAAAAAAAAATCAGTAAATGCATGAAAAATACCAAATGAAATCGGAAAGGGTTGAAAATTGATGATGTAGATTTGAATGGTGCATTTTGAACACACACAAAAGTCTGGAGTTGAAATAAGTTCAAAAAAATGAAATCCTTTTGTAACAGACGAGTTTTCGTCCAAACACTGATACTTCGAAAGAGATTGTCCGTTTTGTACACGAAGTGCATCCAGTTTTTGTCGTAACCCTCTCAACTTTTTAGAACATGCTATGTGGGTGAAATGATAATACCATGCCAACTTTCAACCTTTGACAGTTCGTTTGTAGTGTTTTTCAATTTCAGGGTCATTTAGCTTAAAAAAATCAGTAAATGCATGAAAAATACCAAATGAAGTCAGAAAGGGTTGAAAATTGATGATGTGGCTTTGAATGGTTCATTTTGAACACACAAAAAGTCTGGAGTTCAAATAAGTTAAAAGAAAATGAAATCCCTTTGTAACAGATGAGTTTTCGTCCGAAACCCTGATACTTCGAAAGAGTTTGTCCGTTTTGTACACGAAGTGCATCCAGTTTTGCCGTAACCCTCTCAATAGAACATGCTATGTGGGTAAAATGATGATACCATGCCAAGTTTCAACCTTTTGAGAGTTCATTTGTAGTGCTTTTCAGTTTCAGGGCCATTTAGCTCAAAGAATGAACTAATAGCAAAAAGAATGAACTAGAAAACTTTTATGAAACTCTAATAGCAAAAAGAATGAACTAAAAAAATCAATTAAAATATTCTGTTATGATCAACTAAAACAAAACTATAATATTCTTCAATAGCAAAAAGAATCAACTAAAAAGCTTTTATAAAACTCTAATAGCAAAAGGAATCAACTAAAAAGATTTTATAAACCTCTAGTATTTTTTAAACTAAAATTATATATAATTTATGAAACTAAAATTATCAAAGTATTTTTTTGTTCAAAACATTAATAGCAAAAAGAATTTTCATAAAGAATTTTTTTGTTAGAAACTTTAATACCAAAGTAAAATAATAAAATCTGTTTTTGATTAAAATAGACAGTTAAAATAACCTAAAAATTTCCAAATTGAATATAATGGTAAAACACAGTAATATCAAATAGCAGGAAAAAGAGTCACTCAAAAATCTATTTTTATAGTAAAATTATTCACACAAATTTCAAAGAATTCAATTTAAACTATTCAAATTTGAAAACTAATGGTACTAAGAGAAATTTTATAATTTTTGTGGCCTAATAGCAGAAAGAATTTAAAAAATAAAGCAAAAAACAAAAGAAAATAAATAATGCAAAAAACAAAACAAAAAACCGAGAAAAAAATTAAAAAATGCCGCCTACTGGCCCACCACGGCGTGAATACGACTAGAAACCCAACCAGCCAGTTGGGCCAGGATTCAGGCCCGCAGAAGGCCCGGTAGGCCCACAGGCAGATATAGAGTGTTTAAGCCCGTAAGCTGCTTTAGAGAGGAGCTCGAAGGCTCAGGCGCACCGCGCCTTATAAACAGGTGTGACACTCTGTCAACTAGCGAGGTGAGACTAAATTCCCACCACACCGCCGTGCAAGGCAATTGGTCCCGGTTGGTGGCACGAACCGGGACCAATGCCCCCCTTTGGTCCTGGTTCGTGGCACCAACCGAGACCAATGCCCCCCTTTGGTCCCGGTTCGTGCCACCAACCGGGACCAAAGGTCTCTGCTTCCCGCCCTGGACCAAAGATCTCTGCTTCCCGCCCTTTGGGCTGACGAAAAGAGACATTTGCTCCTAGTTGGTGGCACCAACCGGGACTAAAGGGTGGCATTGGTCCCGGTTGGTGCCACGAACCGGGACCAATGCTTCGTGTATATAAGAAAACACTTAGCAGTTTCTCCAAAAATCAGTTATTCTCCGCCCCGACGCCCTCAGCTGTTCCTCGTCACCGTCGCCGCTGAGCCCTGCCCCGACGCCGTTGCCGCCAACGCCGTCAGGCTGCTCCACGTCGTCAGCACTGCCGCCAACGCCCTCGACGCCCTCTGCCCCGACGCCGGCGCCGCTCCCCGCGCCCCTGCCCGCCCCGACGCCGACTGCCGTGCTCCTGCCCCGACGCCATCTCCTGTGAGTATCTGCCCTACTCCCGCGCCCCTGCCCTGCCCCGCCGGTGCCGCCGCCACCGCCGTCCTTTATTTATTTTTGTTATAAATTCTATTTTTAATGCTCTATACATGCTCTTTTTTGCATTTTTAGAAAAATATTGGAGATTATGTAATGCTCACAAAAAAGTCTATTTTTTGTTCATAATTTTTTATGTATATATGTTCATATGCAAAATATTGGAGATTATGTAATGGTCACAAAAAGTCCTTTTTGTGTTCATAATATTTTTTGTAGTAGATGATGATGATATGATGATATATGAAAACTTGGAGTGTGTAATATGTCAAGATGTTATGCTCTTCATGCTCTACATGATGGTTGCATTTGCATTCATGTTAGGATTCATCTTGATGACATTATCATCGTTGCAAAAGTGCTAAGTGATATTAAGTGCAGAAAACTGCTGTAACATGTCATTTTGTCTTTTGCATAGCGTTTTGTGTGATTTTCTTTTGAGCAATATGCCTACAAGTTTTAGGAGCATAATCATGTCATCTTTCCAATGATGTGATCCATTTCTTATGATACGCCCTGTGGTGACTAGCACAAGCTTGCAAAGTGGTCTACTCACTGTTTGCTGTTTTCAGAGACTTAGTAAATTCTGCCAAGTCTGCATCTGTTATATTATGATGCCATGTTTACTTGATGCTACAATCATATATATGCATATTTTGGAGTTGTTCAGTAATCATGTTTTGAGTACCATGTTGTGCTCTGTCCATCCATGGCCTTGTTTGCAATTTTGGCCCGCTGTAGCTTGTTCTTTTCATGCTCTCAAATTGATTAAAAATATATCTGTCAGCCTGTTAGCAGTAAGTTCAATTTTGCAAAGTGGATAGTTAGTGTTTTGTGCATCCTATGACCATATTATTGACATGAGTAGATGAAAAAACATGCCATCCTACTGTTAATTATATTTTCATGCCATGATATGTTGTGTGTTGAGTTAAACAAGCGTGCACACATGCCTACTTAAATCTGTTTCTGCCATGTCCAGTAAATTCCACAAGTCTGAAAACCTATTATCATTTGCAATCTTGCCATGATGTTTTAAACATGTTCTAGTGGTTTCCAGCAGTAGATCAGTAATCATGTTTTGTAGTGCTTGACATGTACTTCAATGCCATTCCCTTGGTTTTCATTTACCTTATCATTGTCGTAACTTCCTTATCTATTTGTGTATGCTATTAGAAAGGGAAATTCGATACAACCAACGTGCAAAACCTTCCATATTTCCTATGAAAACAACTTCCGCCTGGATAGAATAGTTAGCCAACATGAATCCCTGCTTGTTGTCCTTCCTACCTATAAGTGAGAGCAAGGCCGAAGTAGAGCATAGAGCGTCGATCAACCCCCTCTCGCCCGACCAACTCCGGTAACTTCGAGATGAGGGGGGAAGTCGATCAACCCCCTCTCGCCCGACCAATTTTCGAGTCCACCCAAACCGGGACTGAAAAAGCGTTGTAGAGGCCACCCCAAACCGGAATAAGTCTAGATATATTGAGGCCACCCAAACCCTGAAAGTATAACCCCGGCCCGATAACTTCGACATGAGGGGGGACCTCGGACATGCATGAGAGAGGCGGTCTGCAACTAATCCATTGCTCATATATGAATATGATTCTTGTTGTGATATTAGCTAGGTCTATGTTTGCCACTAATATATCCATCTCTCATGTTTGTATATTGCCATGTTGTAATATTTGCAGAAACTATGGAAAGAGACTTGGAACAAGAACTGTTGTTGGGGGATATAATCCTCGGCGGAGGTGATCCCTTTTTGTTTCTCAACGACACCGATGGTCAGGAAGGAGAGGATGACGACTCCGGTAAACGAACAATGGAGGAGGAAGGAGATCATGACGGCTCCGGTGACCGAATGGCAGAGGAAGGAGATCATGATGATGGCTCCGGTGACTGAACGGAGGAGGGAGCTGTTGTAAAGTCCGGCGAGGTATATATATTAATTAAGCCTGTGCTGACTTCATGCATTAATTGTTTTGGTATGTACATATATTAATGCTTCTTTCTTATTTTATAGCCCTCCGGATCGAGCCAAACTTCCGTAAAGAGACAAGGCCCAAAGAAAAGGTTGCGCCAGGATGAAAAGTTCACGATCACAGAAATCGCGGACGATGGCCAACCGATTGAACCCAAGCGGACCAAGGACGCATTTGTTGGTCAGTGCGGAGCTATTGTTAGGGACAGCGTCCCGATCAGCATCCAGAAATGGAATAAGAGTAAGGATGACCTTGAAGTTTCTTATGTCCAGGATAGACAGAATGATGATCTTTGGACCTCGCTGAAGGCAAATTTCACCCTACCGCCAGAGGAGTATTCGAATAAGCCAGTTATAGAGCCATATGTCAAGGCGTTTGCTCTTAAGAAGATGGCAGACCTATTCAGGAACTGGAAGAAAGAGTTGAACACAAAGTTTGTCGACAAAGGGAAGACTCCAGAATTCACCGGCCGATATGAGAAGATAAGAGATCCTGACCCACATTTGTGGCCTACAAGAAATTAGATAAGGGTAAGAAAAGGTCAGAGAAAAACAAAAAAAATGCTGCAAATAAGAAGTATCACCATCACACAGGGTCAGGTGGCTACTACAAAGCCCGGCCCTTGTGGGACAAACCTGAGCAAGATCTGCTTGCTAAAGGGGTCCAACCAGCGACATTGAACTGACCAGACCGTTCAAGGACTTGGTTCTTCGGCGTTGGTGGAACTTTGGACCCAGAAACAGGGGAGTGTCGTTGGACACACAAGAAACTTGCAATACCCATCAAGAAGCTTCAGCAATATATCAGCGTAGTGCTACCTCTTGAGAACTGCGTTGGTTTTCCCTTGAAGAGGAAAGGGTGATGCAGTAAAGCAGCATAAGTATTTCCCTCAGTTTTTGAGAACCAAGGTATCAATCCAGTAGGAGGCCACGCACGAGTCCCTTGCACCTACACAAACAAATAAAATCCTCGCAACCAACGCAATAAAGGGGTTGTCAATCCCTTCACGGTCACTTACGAAAGTGAGATCTGATAGATATGATAAGATAATATTTTTGGTATTTTTATGATAAAGATGCAAAGTAAAGAAAGCAAAATAAAAACGGCGCCAGAAATAACTTGTTGTCGGGAGATTAAATATGATGGAAAATAGACCCGGGGGCCATAGGTTTCACTAGTGGCTTCTCTCGAGAGCATAAGTATTACGGTGGGTAAACAAATTACTGTTGAGCAATTGACAGAATTGAGCATAGTTACGAGAATATCTAGGTATGATCATGTATATAGGCATCACGTCCGCGACAAGTAGACCGACTCCTGCCTGCATCTACTACTATTACTCCACACATCGACCGCTATCCAGCATGCATCTAGAGTATTAAGTTCAAAAGAATATAGTAACGCTTTAAGTAAGATGACATGATGTAGAGGGATAAACTCATGCAATATGATATAAACCCCATCTTGTTATCCTCGATGGCAACAATACAATACATGCCTTGCTGCCCCTACTGTCACTGGGAAAGGACACCGCAAGATTGAACCCAAAGCTAAGCACTTCTCCCATTGCAAGAAAGATCAATCTAGTAGGCGAAACCAAACTGATAATTCGAAGAGACTTGCAAAGATAACCAATCATACATAAAAGAATTCAGAGAAGATTCAAATATTTTTCATAGATAAACTTGATCATAAACCCACAATTCATCGGTCTCAACAAACACACCGCAAAAGAAGATTACATCGAATAGATCTCCACAGGAGATCCAAAAAGAGAGAAGAAGCCATCTAGCTAATAACTATGGACCCGAAGGTCTGAGGTAAACTACTCACACATCATCAGAGAGGCTATGGTGTTAATGTAGAAGCCCTCCGTGATCGATGCCCCCTCCGGCGGAGCTCCGAAAAAGGGCCCCAAGATGGGATCTCACGGGTACAGAAGGTTGCGGCGGTGGAATTAGGCTTTTGGCTCCGTATCTGGTAGTTTGGGGGTACGTAGGTATATATAGGAGGAAGAAGTACGTCGGTGGAGCAACATGGGCCCCACGAGGGTGGAGGGCGTGCCCGGGGGGGGGGGGGGGGGGGTAGGCATGCCCCCTACCTCGTGCCTTCCTGGTTGATGTCTTGACGTAGGGTCCAAGTCCTCTAGATCACGTTCGTTCTGAAAATCACGTTCCCGAAGGTTTCATTCTGTTTGGACTCCGTTTGATATTCTTTTTCTGTGAAACTCTGAAATAGGCAAAAACAGCAATTCTGGGCTGGGCCTCCGGTTAATAGGTTAGTCCCAAAATTAATATAAAAGTGTATAATAAATCCCATTAATGTCCAAAACAAAATATAATATAGCATGGAACAATAAAAAATTATAGATACGTTGGAGACGTATCACGCAGCGCAGGAAGGGACGTTCATTCCCGACAGAGAGAAGGACGAGCTGACTGAGGCCCTCGGGAATCCTGAGCACCCTGGATGAACACGAGGCACACCAGGCTCCGTTCCATGGCTGGTTGGGTTTCTCGGCAGCGGTGGTTACAGAAGCCGAGAGAGAAAGAGGAAAGTGGAGGTGAGCAAAATGCAGAAGTATAATGCAATAATAGCAAAGCTAGAGGAACTTGCAGCTACCGGCCAACCATCTCAGCGGCACGAAGCTACCCCAGAAGCTACCCTACCATCTCAGCGGAGAAGCAGCATGGCTTCCACGGAGCTCGTTCAGCCTGATTTCACGGCTCCTCGCTACCCCGTGGATACTATCATGGAGGCTCAACATTGCGAGCTAATGGCGAAATGGCAGAACCTGACTTTGAAGGCTGCTGTCGGCTCTGTTGCACCTCCTCAAGCTGACAAAACTTTTCACTGCCGTCCGATTTCACATGGCTATGCTGTTGTGACGGTGGATGAAATAATGGAGGGACTTGAGGAGCTGGAGCTTGACCACCCTATAGGTGAAGGGGAGAATCATCTGGTTTATGCTTTGGGGAGTAAATGTCTATGGAGGAATAAGTACATCAAGCTTCCAAACTGGACGCCTCCTCCTCCTCCCCCTCCAGCGAGTGACCAGGGAACTCCGCCTCCTTCTTCGCCTCCTTCGATGCGTGAGGGCACTTCGCCTCCTCCTCCACCTCCTCCGGCATGTCAGAGCAATCCGCCTCCTCCTCCGCCTCGTCAACAACGGCGGAAGAGAGAAGCCGCCGCTCCGGGGGCAAGCAGTACAAGCAGAGGCGGGAAGCAATTCAGATACGGTCCATCTCTCAAGCCTCTGGAAAAGTTACCATATGAGAGGACCGACAAGGAAAATGAGGACATCTGTGCTGCCGAAGTGAGGGACCATTTTGCAAAGAAACCTCCACCTCCGAAGGAGATGGTAGATCCGGTGAAAGTGAAGCGCACTATCGGTGCCCTGAAGCGACCACCACCGCCTCCGCCAGATTCCAACTATATCCGCTTTCTTAAAAAGATATATGAAGATGCGCGGCGGTCGGGAAGTACTTCCAGTGATGCAAGGTTAGCAGAACGAAGAAGTGGGAAAAAATTCCCCAGCTCGGCGAACAGGCGAACCAATCATGCCCCCCGCTCAATGTGTCTAGCGATATCGTCGCTAATCATCTGGGGCTACTGCCCGGTACCGATCCTGCTGATTACCTGAGCGATGATGTAGAGTTTGAAATAATGGAGGTGGAAAGCTTCAGATACTAGTACGGGAAGCATCTCGTCAAACCTGATCAACCTCCTCTAACAACGATTGTGCGAACATTGCATGAGTGGTACATGAAAACCTGCAGCGAGTCTGGGAAGGATAGTTTGATGCTGAGAATTAAAGAGGAGCACGACCTCGTTGGAACTCAGCTGTTGCCTCTTGAATTTGTGGAGTTATTCCAGTTATACACTCAATTGGCCCTCGACAAAAAACTCGTGACTCGCTACTGTCTATAAGTATTACTTCTGTAATTAAGTCTCTATATATAGCTCAGCTCTTTCATTGCATGTATATATAATTATCCTCACTATATTATGCAGATTGAAGATCGTCGAATGCAAAAAAGCACAAATCTATGAGATTGGGTTCATTAACCCAAATACCATAAATGAATGGTCGGTTAAAAACAGAGCCACAAATACCGAGGACAACTTGCTACAACCGTTGCTTCGAAGCCAAAACAAAGAGAAAATACTCGTTCCTTACAACTTCAAGTGAGTGTTACTGTCTTGTGCATATTCAGTTTCCCTTACTCGAGGTTATAGTAATGTAATTGATGAGTTATGCATGCATGCGCTGAAGGAAATATGACCTAGAGGCAATAATAAATTTGTTATTTTATATTTCCTTATATCATGATAAATGTTTATTATTCATGCTAGAATTGTATTAACTGGAAACTTGATACACGTGTGGATACATAGACAAAACACCGTGTCCCAGTAAGCCTCTACTAGATTAGCTCGTTAATCAAAGATGGTTAAGTTTCCTAACCATTGACATGTGTTGCCACTTGATGACCAGGATCACATCATTAGGAGAATGATGTGATGGACAATACCCATCCGTTAGCTTAGCATATTGATCATTCAGTTTTATTGCTATTGTTTTCTTCATGTCAAATACATACTCCTTCCACTATGAGATTATGCAACTCCCGGATACCGGAGGAATACCTTGTGTGCTATCAAACATCACAACGTAACTGGGTGATTATAAATATGCTCTACATGTATCTCCGAAGGTGTTTGTTTGGTTGGCATAGATCGAGATTAGGATTTGTCACTCCGAGTATCGAAGAGGTATCTCTGGGCCCTCTCGGTAATGCACATCATAAGAACCCTTGCAAGCATAGTGACTAATGAGTTAGTTACAAGATGATGTATTACGGAACGAGTAAAGAGACTTGCCGGTAATGAGATTGAACTAGGTATGAAGATACCAACGATCGAATCTCGGGCTAGTAACATACCGATTGACAAAGGGAATTACGTATGTTGTCATAACGGTTCAACCGATAAAGATCTTCGTAGAACATGTAGGAGCCAATATGAGCATCCAGGTTCCGCTATTGGTTATTAATCGGAGAGGTGTCTCGGTCATATCTGCATAGTTCTCGAACCCGTAGGGTCCGCACGATTAACGTTCGATGATGATTTAGTATTGTATGAGTTATGTGATTTGGTGACCGAATGTTCTTCGGAGTCCTGGATGAGATCACAGACATGACGAGGAGTCTCGAAATGGTCGAGAGGTAAAGATTGATATATAGTACAATGGTATTCGGACACCGGAAGTGTTCTGGAGGGTAGCGGGTACTTATCGGGTCGCCGAAAAGGAGTTTTGGGCACCCCCGGCAAAGATATGGGCCTTATGGGCCAAGTGAGTGAACACACCAGCCCTGGTACGCCCCTATAGAGGCCAGCCCTATGAGGAGGAGAAGGAAAGAGGGGAGGGCAAGGAAAGTGTGGATTAGGATTCCTACTTCCTTCCCTCTCCCCCTCTTTCCTTCCACCTCGATTATATATGGCAGGGGGCGCGCGGCTTGGGAGGGACTCCAAGTAGGATTCCTCCTACTTGGGGCGCCCCCCTTGGCTGCTCCCTCTCCCTCCCACCTATATGTATGAGGGGGGGGGGGAGGCGCCTAGAACACACAACAACATCTGTTAGCCGTGTGCGGCGCCTCCATCCTTACACCCTCGGTCATATCTCCGTAGTGCTTAGGCGAAGCCCTGCATGGATCAGTTCACCATCACCGTCACCACGCTTTGCTGGATCAAGAGTTCGAGGGACGTCATCGAGCTGAACGTGTGCAGAACTCGGAGGTGCCGTACATTCGGTGCTTGATCGGTCGGAGCTAGAAGAAGTTCGACTACATCAACCGCATTTTCAAACGCTTCCGCTTTCGGTCTATGAGGGTATGTAAACACACTCTCCCCCTCGTTGCTATGCATCTCCTAGATAGATCTTGCATGAGCGTAGGAAATTTTTGAAATTGCTTGCTACGTTTCCCAACGGTGGCATCCGAGCCAGGTCTATGCGTAGAAGGTATGCACGAGTACAACACAAAGAGTTTTGGGCGATGATCGTCATACTGCTTACCACCAATGTCTTATTTTGATTCAGCAGTATTGTTGGATGAAGCGGCCCGGACCAACCTTACATGACCATGTTCATGAGACTAATTCCACTGACAATAGTTTTGCATAAAGGTGGCTGGCAGGTGTCTGTTTCTCCAACTTTAGTTGAATCGAATTTGACTGTGTCCGGTACTTGTTGAAGGTTAAAACAGCGAACTTGATAAATAATCGTTGTGGTTTTGAGGCGTAGGTAAGAACGGTTCTTGCAAGAAGCCCATAGTAGCCACGTAAAATTTGCAACAACAAAGTAGAGGACCTCTAACTTGTTTTTGCAGGGCATGTTGTGATGTGATATGGTCAAGACATGATGTGATATAAGTTATTGTATGAGATGATCATGTTTTGTAAAAGTTATCGGCAACTGGCAGGAGCCTTATGGTTGTCGCTTTATTGTATGAAATGCAAACGCCATGTAATTGCTTTACTTTATCACTATGCGTTAGCGATAGTTTTAGAAGCAATAGTTGGCGAGACGACCACGAGGCTACGATAGAGATCAAGGTGTCAAGCCGGTGACGATGGAAATCATGACGGTGCTTTGGAGATGGAGATCAAAAGGCACAACATGATGATGGCCATATCATGTCACATATTTTGATTGCATGTGATGTTTATCTTTTATGCATCTTATTTTGCTTAGTACGGCGGTAGCATTCTAAGATGATCCCTTACTAAAATTTCAAGGTATAAGTGTTCTCCCTGAGTATGCACTGTTGTGGCAGTTCGTCGTGCTGAGACACCACGTGATGATCAGGTGTGATAAGCTGTACATTCACATACAACGGGTGCAAGACAGTTTTGCACATGTGGAATACTCGGGTTAAACTTGACGAGCCTGGCATGTACAGACATGGCCTCAAAACACTGGAGACCGAAAGTTGGAACGTGAATCATATAGTAGATATGATCAACATAGAGATGTTCACCATTGAAGACTACTCCATCTCACGTGATGATCGGACATGGTTTAGTTGATTCGGATCACGTATCATTTAGATGACTTGAGGGATGTCTATCTAAGTGGGAGTTCTTAAGTAATTTGATTAATTGAACTTAATTTATCATGAACTTAGTCCTGATAGTTTTGCATATCTATGTTGTAGATCAATAGCTCGCGATATAGCTCCTATATATTTTTATATGTTCCTAGAGAAAACTAAGTTGAAAGATGATAGTAGCAATGATGCGGACTGGGTCCGTGATCTGAGGATTATCCTCATTACTGCACAGAAGAATTATGTCCTTGATGCACCGCTAGGTGACAGATCTATTGCCGGAGCAGAAGCAGACGTTATGAACGTTTGACAAGCTCGGCATGATGACTACCTGATAGTTTAGTGCGCCAGGCTTAACAGCTTAGAACCGGGACTTCAAAAACATTTTGAACACCACGGAGCATATGAGATGTTCCAAGAGCTGAAATTGGTTCAGACTCATGCCCGTGTCGAGAGGTATGAGACCTCTGACAAGTACTTTGCCTACAAGATGGAGGAGAATAGTTCAGGCAGTGAGCATGTGCTCAGAATGTCTGGGTACTACAATCGCTTGAATCAAGTGGGAGTTAATCTTCCAGATAAAATAGTGATTGATAGAGTTCTCTAGTCACTATCACCAAGTTAGTAGAACTTCGTGATGAACTATAATATACAAGGGATGACGAAAATGATTCCCAAGCTCTTCGCGATGCTGAAATCGGCAAAGGTAGAAATCAAGAAATAACATGAAGTGTTGATGGTTAACAAGACCACTAGTTTCAAGAAAAAGGGCAAGGGAAAGAAAGGGAACTTCAAGAAGAATGGCAAACAAGTTGCCACTCCTGTGAAGAAGCGCAAAGCTAGACCTAAGCCTAAAACTGAGTGCTTCTACTGCAAAGGGAATGGTCACTGGAAGCGGAACTACCCCAAATACTTGGCGGATAAGAAGGATGGTAAAGTGAACAAAGGTATATTTGATATACATGTTATTGATGTGTACTTTACTAGTGTTCATAGTAACCCCAGGGTATTTGATACCGGTTTAGTTGCTAAGATTAGTAACTCGAAATAGGAATTGCAGAATGAACAGAGACTAGTGAAGGACGAGGTGACGATGTGTGTTGGAGGTAATTCCAAGGTTGATACACCATCGCACACTCTTTCTACTTTCGGGATTAGTGATGGACCTAAATAAATATTATTTGGTGTTTGCGTTGAGCATGAATATGATTGGATCATGTTTATTGCGATACAGTTATTCATTTAAGTCAGAGAATAATTGTTGTTCTGTTTACATGAATAAAGCCTTCTATGGTCATACACCCAATGTAAATGGTTTATTGAATCTCGATCGTAGTGATACACATATTCATAATATTGATGCCAAAAGATGCAATGTTGATAATGATAGTGCAACATATTTGTGGCACCGCCATTTAGGTCATATTGGTGTAAAGCGCATGAATAAACTCCATGCAGATGGACTTTTAGAATCACTTGATTATGAATCATTTGATGCTTGCGAACCATGCTGATAACCGACAAGTATAGGGGATCATTTGTAGCCTTCTTCGATAAATAAGAGTGTCGAACCCAACGAGGAGCTAAAGGTAGAACAAATATTCCTTCAAGTTCTATCGACCACCAATACAACTCTACGCACACTTGACGTTTGCTTTACCTAAAACAAGTATGAAACTATTTGGCAAGAATAAAACTACGAGTACTTTGCAACAATAAAGCTACTAATAAATTGCAAGGTAATAAAAGTGGATAGCTTTTGTCAACAAGAAAGTCATTTGTCCCTAGGTAATCAATAACAAGTACCGGTATCATTCTTGCAACTCTATATGAGGGAGAGGCATGAGATAATATACTTTCTCTACTTGGATCATATGCACTTATGGTTGGAACTCTAGAAAGCATCCGCAACTACTAAAGATCATCAAGGTCGTGAAACCCAACCATAGCATTAAGTATCAAGTCCTCTTTATCCCATAAGCAACAACCCACCTACTAGGGTTTAGGCTTCTGTCACTCTCGCAACCCAACATAAGCAAATCATGAATGTATTGCAACACCCTACAGCGGGGACCCCCCATGTTTGCGCGAGACGGAGGGCACCGTAGGACAGCACCATAAATAAAATATACAATCATACCAACCAAGATCACGATTAACCCACAAGACAAAACGGATCTACTCAAACATCATAGGATAACCATAGATCATTAGGAAATAATATATGGAGTTGAACACCATGTTTAAGTAGAGATTATAGCAAGGAGAAGGGGTGTTACACCGCTACACAGAGGGGGAGAGAGTTGGTGTTGACGGTAGCAAGATTCTTGATGTAGATCGCCGTCACGATCCTTGCCCCAGCGGCGTTCCGGCGCCACCAGGAGAGAAGGGGAGAGAGCCCCCCTCCTTCTTCTTCTTCCTTGGCCTCCCCCCTAGATGGGAGGAGTGTTCTCCCTCTGGTCCATGGCCTCCATGGAGGCGGAGGGGCGGGAGCCCCTCCGAGATTGGATCTCCCTCTCTGTTCTCTTCTATTTCGCGTTCCCCAGATCTGGCCCTTCACGGTTTCTTAAATTCCTGGAGATCCGTAAATCCGATTGCGCTGAAATATTTACACGATTTTTTCCATAAATTATCTTTCTTGCGCCAGAAGAAGGGCCCCAACTGCTTTACGGGGTGGGCACAAGACACCTGGGCGCGCCAGGGGGTGCCTGGCGCGCCTTGGTGGGTTGTGGAGGCCGTGGGCCTCCTTCAGCGTTGATTCCAAGTCCCAAAAATCACATATATTCCAAAACAATTCTCCATAAATTTTTATCGCGTTTGGACTTCGTTTGATATGCATTTTCCGCAAAACAAAAAACATGCAAAAAACAGGAACTAACATTGGGCACTGGATCAATAGGTTAGTCCAATAAATCATATAAAATGTTGCCAAAAATATGTGAAAGTCGTATAATATTGGCATGAAACAATCAAAAATTATAGATACGACGGAGACGTATCACATGCCTCATGGGCAAGATGACTAAGACTTTGTTCTCCGGAACAATGGAGCGAGCCACTGACTTATTGAAAATAATACATACCGATATATGCAGTCCGATGAGTGTTGAGGTTCGCGGTGGGTATCGTTATTTTCTGACCTTCACAGATGATTTGAGCAGATATGGGTATATCTACTTAATGAAACACAAGTCTGAAACATTTGAAAAGTTCAAAGAATTTCATAGTGAAGTGGAGAATCATCGTAACAACAAAATAAAGTTTCTACGATCTGATCATGGAGGCGAATATTTGAGTTACGAGTTTGGCCTTCATTTAAAACAATGTGGAATAGTTTCACAACTCACGCCACCTAGAACACCACAGTGTAATGGTGTGTCCGAACGTTGTAACTGTACCTTATTAGATATGGTGCGATCTATGATGTCTCTTACCACTACAAAAAAAGACACATCCGTGACATTTTGGGCCGAACGATTTTTTTTCTGTCATGCTTATGACACTTCTATGACAATAATTGTGACAAAACCCGGTATCATCATAGATGTCAAAAAATCATGACAGAAAATGGGCTTTTCGTCCTGGGCGGGCCGGAGACGCAGCTGCATGACATTCTTTGGGCCGTCCATGACGGAAAAAATCATGGTAGAAGCGAGAGCGAGGAAAATATCGGGGAGTTCCCGGTTACGGTGGGTGGTCGGGGGCCGAGCGATGCGCGTTTTTCTCTCGAACACGTACGTGCGTGGGTGCGAGGCGTTGGGCTCTAACTGAACCTAAGCGAGGCGTTTGCCTACTGAATAAGAGCGATTGCACTGCAGGCTACGCGTTACTGAACCCGAGCGATCGATCGATCTGGCTGTTAATTGAACCCGATCGAGCGATTCCTTCGCTACTGCTACTAACTGAATCCGATCGAATCTGCTGCCTCTTGATGAACAGTGAGCGTTGTTGGGGGGTTGGATGAACAGTTCCCGGTGGGGGTTGGATGAACAGGACCCCGTGGTAGCAGAGGCCGTTGCCGCTGGATGAAGAGGACCCTGATCGAGCTGGTTGGGGGTGGATGAACAGGACCCCGTGGAGGGCTGATGAACAGGACCCCGTGGAGGGCTGGTTGAACAGTAGCCGATGGAGGGCTGGATGAACAGTAGCCCATGGAGGGGTGGTTGAACAAGACTCTGTGGAGAGGGCTGGTTGAACAGTAGCCGGTGGAGGAGCAGTGGAGGCTGGATGAACAGGAGCCCGTGGATGAACAGTCGCAGGTGGAGGCTGGAGGACGTCGACGGTGGATGAACAGTAGCCCGTGGAGGCTGGAGGAGGTCGACGGTGGAGATGAACAGTAGCTCGTGGAGTCCCGTTTTGCAGTACGCCACACCCCTCCCGATGAACAGGACCCCTGTTTCGACCATAGCGCTCCAACACAAGTCCGTTTCCTCCGTTTTGCAGTACGCCACACCCCTCCCGATCAATAGGACCCCGTTTAGACCGTAGGAGGTCGAAGAGAAGTCATTTTCCTCCGTTTTGCGGTACGCCACACCCCTCCGGTGAAATGGATCCCGTTTCAACCATAGGCGGTCGAACACAAGGCCGTTTCCTCCGTTCTGCAGTACGCCAGGCCTTGTTTCGATCGGCTATTCTGTCCAAGCCGGTTGGCTCCCGATGAACAACACGCGTTCCATTGCCTCCCGATGAACACGACGATGCAGTTTCTCCGTTCCGACCCAGCCATGTACACGAGCCCTGGCCGTACGTATGCGCGAGTAGGCGTTCGAGACCCCGCCTGTATGTACGTACGTGGCCGTATTTACTTTCTTGCACCCTGGTTATACGTACGTGTACATGCTACATCCGCGCCTCTACTACGACACATGCCCTTCCTTACTCGGCCACGGTTCATCGCTGCAGCCTGCAGACAGACCGATCGACCAGTATGTACGTACATGTTCGCGACCAGAATGACAACGCTACGTATGCTTCGACCAGGTGGGTCCCGACTGTCAGGGAGGATAAGGAGGCACTTCCTTGCGTGCGAAGATGTAGCGGGTGGGTCCCAGCAGTCAGGGGGAAACTTTTTTTGCACAAAATACGGTGGCCCGTCCGGTGGGTCCCTGTTGCGAGGTGGAGGAATCATTATTTTGCGCATAAAGGAGGCACTTCCTTGCTGTCTTTCGATGGAAGTCGTTCCTTGACCACATTGACCACGCCGCGCCGAGGGCACCAAGGCGGTGGATGACGGCGAGGCCTAGGAACGGGACAACGCGGAGCCAGGGAAGACGTGGCAGTGGATGCCCACGCGGAGAGGAGTACGAGGGTTGATTGGTTCGGCTGCGGTGTGAGGCTGCCGTAGCCACATAATATCAGGGGGTGTGGGTGAATAGAGGGATGTCCTGGCTAGCGGTGGGATAGTAGGGGGTGGCGAGGCCTCCGTAGCAGCACAGCCGGCCACAGGAGGCAAGAGCACGCGGTGGTTTGGACGGCTGGAGCAAGAAAATCGGAGGTTGAAGAAGCAGGACGACCGTTGGATGTTAACAATCCAACGGTCACTGGTGATAGAATTGTTTGTTGACTAAGTTGACAAAGCCCTCCGTCCGCGTCAACTTAGTATGCCCACAAGTCAGCCTCCCACTATGGTGGGTCCAGCTAGCAGGGGGAGTATTCATTTTTTTGTGCGTAATAAGGAGGCACTTCCTTGCGTGCGAAGATATAGCTGGTGGGTCCAAGCTATCATTGGGAGTATTCATTCTTTTTGGTGTAATAAGGAGTTACTTGCTTGCGTGCGGCCATGGACCATGTGGGTCCCAACTGTCAGCCTCTCCATGTACATCCCTCTTCCGACGTTGTCGTTTGTTGACAATGTTGACCACGCCGTGCCGAGAACACCAGCGCGATGGACGATGGCGAGACCCAGGAAGGGAATGACCCGGAGGCGGCGAAGCCACAACAGTGGGGGAATGTGGGTGATGCAGGGTGCAACCGCCCGCAGAGCCCGCTCCCGGTCGACGGGAGGCAGCTCGTCAAAGACGGCGTCCAATGGCACGAATGGATTTCGGTGACAGAGCCCTGAGAGGATTCGCCCGGCAACGGCGACGGCAGCCCGCAACCCCTCCTTGTCCAGCTCCGCCCCCACCATCCCGCGGAGACGGCTCAGCTCCTCGGAGATATAGGTGAAGAAGGAGACCAGGTCAGGAAGCCGTAGCTTGTTGAAGTCGACGGGATGGTCGAACGGGTTTAGCCCGACGGCTGGCATGGTCGCGTTGGCACGACGGTAGGCATCGCACAGCCGCAACACGTGCATGGCAACATGGTCCACCAAGTGGCTGAGGCGACCCTGGACCTCGTCACGATCGGCCCGCTTGCGCTCCAGATGGCTCGCCTAATGGCCTATCGTATCTCCCGCTTTCTGCAGCAACACTGCCGACACCTTGAGCATCTTTGTGGTGGACGCTTGCCAAGTTTGAAGCTCCGTGAACTCCGCACATAACGGAGGAGCATGGCACTCCTCTCCTCCTTGAGCTCACGGAGCTCCACGTCCTTGGCCCTAAGCTCCGCATCCTTGGCCTGGAGCTCCTGTGTCAGGCGCCTCACCTTAGACTCCATGATATGCTGCGCTGCCATGGCACCAGGTAGAAGCAATGGGGAGAGGAAGCAAAGGGGGCGAAACGGCTGAAAGGCAATGCAATCTACGGGAAGGCAGAGGGAGCCAACCGAGGAGCGGGGTGAATCTTTTGGCTTTCACCATGGGAAAACACCAGTCGACGACTTTTCACATCAGGGAGCAGTGGGTTTTACAGGCGGAGTCATCGTGACTAATTGCTGCCGTGCCTGCTCCCGTCAATCAAAAAATTAAAAATCCTGCTGCGTCTGCCGCACCCAAAGAACAGAGCAACGCCGCGGTGGATATTTAAATTTACCTGCAGGCAAGGAGATAAAAAAGGGGTGAAAAAACAAATGTGGCGGCGGCCTAGCTAATCAGTCGCACTAGCCCAACTAGCTAGCCACCATGCTTCACTGATGTACTCGGCGGGAAAGGTGGTCTTTCGTGATTTGACGACTCATTTACTTGCTTTGGTGCTATGACCGAGGAGGACCCAGAAAACGCGCGGTAGGGCATCCCACGTCTCGGCAAGGAAGAATATATGCGTGCACCACCGGGGAGGACCCCGAAACCGCGCGGTAGGGTGTGCCACATCTCGGCACGTAGGAAAAATGTGCGTGTAAAAATATACTGTATCAGACGTACTACCTATGGTTCGACCTTGGGACCCAGCCAGTCAGTCGAAAACACCCCACTAGCCACACAACTTCATCATGCTAACATGGCATGGAGGATAGGTGTGGTTAGCTCTATCTCGACCAGCCACAACGTCTCTTGTTCTAGGCAATTCTTCTATTTTCCAAGCTTTTTTAGTTATAATAACACCACGGCAAGCTAGCGCCGCTCTTCGTGTGTGCCCGTGCGTCTAAAGGTTAGACGATGGAGAGGAGAGAGAAATCGCAGACCTGGGACCCACCAGTAAGTGAGTCAACAATCATGCACGTGTTGATGAGCCACTCCATCTATTCTACTCAATGTAATACTGTATAAAATCAAGTTATGGGTCCAAATTTCAGGCTATCGACTTACGCTTTGTAGTCCAGGTTGCCAGTTCAAATCTCGTTTTTCAGATTTGTTAGTTTTAGGTCCAAATTTGATGAATGACAAGTGGGACCCCCGTGTGTTGTTTTGATATTTCAGTGTAGGATGGTTTTTTTGAACAAACATTTTGCGCGGTTAGACAAGTAACGGCATGAGTTACACGTATTTTGCAAGTTTAGGAACAAAAATGATAGCGGCATAGAATATCACATCCACCCCACCACTTAGATGCTATGGTGATACGAGTTTTTACGTCGTTGGAACTAAGATCCAATGGCTTGGGAGTAGTCTTTGTAATTATGCGCAATTTCCAAACTCTCCAAGGTTTTTTTTGCAAATAAAAAATTCAGGCCTCGTGTGTGCCACTGCATCTTGGATCCAACGCTCCCCGTTGCTCATATTAGGTGCTCCCCGAAGCTTAATTAGCCGCTATGGTGATACGAGCATCTAGGTCGTATGATCTGTGATCAGATGCCACATGCATAGTACTTGTACTTTCTGTGCAATTCCCAAACTCTCTCAGGCGTATATTGCAAAAACATTCAAACCTCCTATTGTGAGCCATTAGATCTCCGGGAACTCGTATCACCATAGAATCTACGGCGCGGGAGCACCTCATATTCTCTCTTGCGAGAAAACATCAGGTGCTCTCGCAGCTTGGATGCTACGGTGATACGAGCTTCGAGGTCGTTCGATCTGAGATCCAATGGCATTTGAGTAGTCTTTGTGCTTGTAAGCAGTGGCCGAACTCTTTGGGGGCTTTTCTACAAAAAACATTTGAACCACCGAGGAGTTGTTGGATCACAAATCCAACGGCTCAGAAGAGCTTGTATCACCAAAGCATCTAAGGTGTGGTAGCACATGATATTCTTATATACAGGAGAATATGAGGTCCTCCTTCATCTTAGATGCTACAGTGATACGAGCTTCGATGTCGTTGGATATGGGATCCAAGGGCATCTAAGTAGTTTTTGTACAAATTGTGTGCAATTCTCAAACTCATTAAGGTTTCCTGTAAAAATATTAAGACATCCTGTGAGCTGCTACATCTCAGATCTACAAGCTCCAAGCAACTCGTATCAGCATATAGCATCTAAGGTGTGGGGGCACATGATATTCTCCCGGGGAGGAGGGGGGGTGCACAACCAATTGGTGTTTGGGAGGGTGGGAACAAATATAATGTTCAAACAATACAATCTAAACAATCCTAAACAGAGCTTCACAATTTTATCTAAGGTCGAGGGGTTAACCCCCGACAATCTACATAGCTCTGCCTAAACACAACATTTGCATGTATGTAGTACTAGACTTAATATTCATGTTTCAGTTTCGTGTTCATTTTAAATATTGAATTGAGGACCATACATGTCTTACATTTTACTCCCTTCGTTCCTAAATATTAGTCTTTTTAGAGATTTCAAATGGACTGCCACATACAGATGTATATAGACATATTTTAGAGTGTAGATTCACTCATTTTGCTCCGTATGTAGTCACTTGTTGAAATCTCTAAAAGACAAATATTTAGGAACGGAAGGAGTATTTTTGAATTCGTGTCATACATGCATGGTTTGGAAAAATAGATGCACTATACTTACTGGATTGTTGTTGTATTCGTGTGTGTGTGTGTGTGTGTGTGGGTGTGTGTGTGTGGCCATATGCTTGATATACAAAGTTTTCTCACCACCATATTGTTCATATTTTAAATTTGAATTTGCAAAGAAAAACTTACTAGGGATACCATGAAATGTGAAATCCATGTTGAGATCACTATATCACAAACTCACTCTAATTCAAGAACTCGTCATAAATCAATTACCACATTGAGATTACTATTTGCAAGGAAAATACGGACATTGTAATACACATAGATTCGTTCGGAAATTTAAAAGATTCCTTTCATATTCTCGAATGGTAGGACCCAACGATGTACCAGCCAGACCCTGGCTCGTGTTGATCCTCAAAAAAAAAATCGAGCTCGTGTCCTTCTGGTGGCGTGCGTGGTACGCACATTAGCCAACCCCAACCAGTCGAGGCTCCGCATTTTGAGTCGAAATATCTGGCGGCAAGAATTCCAGCCCTAGGGAATTCCCCTCATGTCCCCGGTCCATAATGACTACCGATGAACAATGGAGGGACGCTTTAGTAACTAGACAATGTTACCTACCGTGCCGAGCACGGTTCAATTCCCTCGGTCGCCACTACCCAAGGTCACCCGTCAAATCCATTGCCTAGTACTAATAGGATTACTACACTAGGATGAGAACAGAATTGAGCCCGTTTGTTCGTGCCTGGTACTTGAGTTAATATATCAGGCAATGCACTGGTACGGAGGGATTATCCTTTTACTCTGCATATATAACTTGTCTGAAGTCTAACTAAGCAAAATGTTTGACCAAATCCTTTCTTAAGAAATACAACAGGAAAGATGTATCGCTTGAAAATTTATTGCATGATGGAGGTTATGATATTGTTTCGAATCCTGGATTTTAAATTTCAGAAAATTCAAAAGTGACCAGAAAATCATGAAACTGAGCATGGTCTCGTGATATGGCACAAATATTCCTATGTAATTTTTTTCTTCAATTTGAGACAAGCTGCTGATGAGAAGTCGCACAAATGAAAAGCCAATGTATTTTGGAACAAAGACCTATCACGTTAAGGCGAACGCTCTCACTATTCAAACCGTGGGCGTTTACGTGCCGCCACGAGTCCTGCTTCTCATCGGCAGGTGCCGTCCGAGCAACTGTGTGAGTCGACGGGAGGCATGCGAGCAGACCGCTGTGCGGCTCACCGGGAGGAGAGCCCTTTCACCAGGCTCCGCCACCCACCTTCGTCCCAACTGCCCCCACTTTTAATGGTGCCAGCGCCGTAGTTTAAAATCAACCCCGCACTATGATACGTCTCCAACGTATCTATAATTTTTTATGGTTCCATGATATTATATTATCTGTTTTGGATGTTTAATGGGCTTTATTATACACTTTTATATTATTTTTGGCACTAACCTACTAACCCAAGGCCCAGTGCAAATTGCTGTTTTTTTTGCCTATTTCAGTGTTTCGCAGAAAAGGAATATCAAACGGAATCCAAACGGAATGAAACCTTCAGGACAGTGATTTTTGGAACAAACGTGATCCAGAGGACTTGGAGTGGATTTCAAGAAAGAAGCAAGGAGGCCACGAGGCAGGGAGGCTCGCCTGCCCCCTGGGTGCGCCCCCACCCTCGTGGGCCCCTCGCAGCTCCACCGACCTACTTCTTCCTCCAATATATACCCATATACCCCGAAAACATCCAGGAGCACCACGAAACCCTATTTCCACCGCCGCAACCTTCTGTACCCGTGAGATCCCATCTTGGGGCCTTTTTCGGCGCTCCGCCGGAGGGGGAATCGATCACGGAGGGCTTCTACATCAACACCATGGCCTCTCCGATGATGTGTGAGTAGTTTACGTCAGACCTTCGGGTCCATAGATATTAGCTAGATGGCTTCTTCTCTCTCTTTGGATCTCAATACAAAGTTCTCCTTGATCTTCTTGGAGATCTATTCGATGTAACTCTTTTTGCGGTGTGTTTGTCGAGATCCGATGAATTGTGGGTTTATGATCAAGATTATCTATGAACAATATTTGAATCTCCTCTGAATTCTTTTATGTATGATTTCTTATCTTTGCAAGTCTCTTCGAATTATCAGTTTGGTTTGGCCTACTAGATTGATCTTTCTTGCAATGGGAGAAGTGCTTAGCTTTGGGTTCAATCATGCGGTGCTCGATCCCAGTGACAGAAAGGGAAACGACACGTATTGTATTGTTGCCATCGAGGATAAAAAGATGGGGTTTATATCATATTGCTTGAGTTTATTCCTCTACATCATGTCATCTTGCGTAATGCGTTACTCTGTTCTTATGAATTTAATACTCTAGATGCATGCTGAATAGATGTCGATGTGTGGAGTAATAGTAGTAGATGCAGAATCATTTCGGTCTACTTGTCGCGGAGGTGATGCCTATACACATGATCATGCCTAGATATTCTCGTAACTATGCGCCTTTCTATCAATTGCTCGACAGTAATTTGTTCACCCACCGTAGATTGTGCTATCTTGAGAGAAGCCACTAGTGAAACCCATGGCCCCCGGGTCTATTTTCCATCATATAAGTTTCCGATCTATTTTATTTTGCAATCTTTACTTTCCAATCTATATCATAAAAATACCAAAAATATTATCTTATTATCTCTATCAGATCTCACTTTTGCAAGTGGCCAAGAAGGGATTGACAACCCCTTTATCGTGTTGGTTGCAAGGTTCTTATTTGTTTGTGTAGGTACGAGGCGATTTGCGTGTATCCTCCTACTGGATTGATACCTTGGTTCTCAAAAACTGAGGGAAATACTTACGCTACTGTAACACCCCGCATGTAACTTGCCATATTTGTAACTCCGACTCTTGCCATTTTCGTCTATGTGTTATGATATTCCCTCCGTGGTCGGGTTTTGTCTTTCGTTTTGCATTTTGTCATGTCATGCATTTTCATATCATGTCATCATGCGCATTGCATTTGCATACGTGTTCGTCTCATGCATCCGAGCATTTTCCCCGTTGTCCGTTTTGCAATCCGGCGCTCCTATCTCCTCCGGTGCACCCCTCTTGTTCTCTTTCGTGTGCGGGTGTCAAACATTCTCGGAATGGACCGAGGCTTGTCAAGTGGCCTTAATATACCACCCGGAGACCACCGGTCAAGTTTCGTTCCATTTGGAGGTCGTTTGGTACTCCAACGGTTAACCGGGCATCCGCAAAGTCCATTTGAGTGTTCAGCAAAAACCCCCTCAAAAACCAGCCCAAAGCCCACCAAACTCTCTTCCATGCTCTAGGTCATTCGATCACGATCGTGTGGGCGAAAACCGCACCTCATTTGTACTCTCCTAGCTCCCTCTACCTATAAAACTCCATCCCCTCCCGTATACAAACGCAGACGAAACCCTAACCCACTCCTCTCCGCGGCCGGACGCATCCAGCCGCCGCCGGACGAAGCCCACCGCTGCCCGCAGCCAATAGGGGCGCGCTACGTCACCGCGCGCCGCGGCCCGTACGCCCGCGCGCCCGCGGCCCGCCGAAGCCCACGGGAGGCCCTCCCGGGCCCGGGCGCCTCCTCCTCCCTCCGCGCGAACCGCCGCCCCGCGCCGCCGGCGGTCCCCGCCGCCTCACCGGCCGGCGACCTCGCCGCCGTACCCCGCCGCCCGTCGCTGTGCGCGCCACCGCGCCTGTCGCCGCCGAGCCGCGGCCTCCCTCTCCTCCTCTGGCCCCGAGGCCGCCGCCTCCTCCTTCCCCTCGCCGTCCCTCCTCCTCGTTCCCGCCGGCGGAAGCCCCGACGCCGGCCACGGCGAGTACGAGCCCGAGCTCTCCCGATCTGGATCCAGAGATCACTGTAGTGTTGACTTTCCCCGACCCCCATATTCTTCTAAGTCTGTGATTTTCCTTAATATATGCTCATGTTCCTCAGTGCGTAACTTCTTGCATGTAGCTCCGACTCGCGCGTGTGATATGTCAAATTGTTCGTCTCGTAATGATCTTCATTTTGTTCAATTGCACCATGTTCATTAGAGGTCATCTTGATGCCCAAATCTCTGTTGGAAGAGGGCTAGTTGCTGTTATCTTCTGGTTCTTAGCAGAACTTGGAGAGTTGTCATTTTTGTATCATTTAATCTGTGCATCTTATGGGCATGAGCTCTACATGTGTTTTGTTTTATGCCATGCCATCTTTACAAGGGAGTATGCTATGTATTTTTGTGATCTCTGTGGTGACTAGCACAAGCATGCAAACTAGGCTCCGTAATGTTTCTGATTTCAGGGACTTAGTGATTTCTCCAAGTCCTTGTCTGCTGTTATTTTGTTGCCATGTAAACTTGATGCTACAGAGAGATCCATGCATATTTTGGAGATGTTCATTAAGAATGTTTTGTAGATATAGTTGTAATTGATCCATTCTTGCCCTTGTTTGAAATTATGGAGTGCCATAGCATGACTTAATCTTGCTCTACTTTTGCTATAAAATATTTCTGGCAGATTCTTAACATGATATGCAATTTTGTCAAGCTTATTGTAGTTGATCCATACATGCTATGCTTATGCTCTTGCCATGGTTAGCTTCTTAAACATGCCATCTTACTGTAGGTATGCTTGTTTTGTCATGAATTGCTCTGTAGTGAGTGCATCAAGCTCACAAAGAGGCCTACATATTATTATTTCTGCCATGCTCTGTTTTCTGTTAAGTCTGAAACCTGATAACGAAACTTGCTATGTTCACATGCTTGCCATCATATCTTCTGGTCCTTTTTGGCTTATGGTCAGTAAGGGACTTTTGTCATATGCATTTAGTAGAACACTGCAATGCCTTGTTTTGCTATGTTAAGTTCCTGTAGAATGTTGATTTCGTGCTCTGAACATTGCTACCTGATGCTGTTTTCTGCCATGTCCAGTTTATCACCAAGTCTGTGAACCTGTTATCTTTTGCACTTTTGCCATGCTTGTTTGAGCTTGATATGTTGTGAACTAGCCGTAGCTCAATGTTCATCTTTTGTCAAGCATCTCCTGTAGATTACTGTCATATGCTTTGTTGCTATGTTGGAGTGCCGTAGCATTGTTGTTTGTTGCATTTTAAGTGCTATCATGCTGTTAATCGCAGATTCGTGTCATTCTTATTTTGCTTGCCATTTGCAAACCGTGCATCCGTTTCCAGTGATCTTTATATCGATTTCGACCGAAATCATCTCATCTTTCTAGTGGCATGCTTGGTTTGCCAAGTTACTGCCTTGTTCATCATTTACCTTCCGGAGCACGCATATGCATCGCATATCATATCTTGCATATCATACATGTTTTGCATCATGTTGCTTGTGCATTTCTCGTGGTTGATTGTGGTTCCGTTTGTTGTGTTCTTGTCTTGGGTAGAGCCGGGAGACGAGTTCGTGAACAAGGAACCTGTTGAGTACGCTTACGAGGATCAAGCTTTCGACAACTCTGAGAACCTTGCAGGCAAGATGACCACCCCTCGAAATCACTTCTATCTTTGCTTTGCTAGTTGTTCGCTTTATTGCCATGCTACGCTACCTATCACTTGCTATATCATGTCTCCCATTTTGCCATGTCAGCCTCTAACCATCCTTTCCTAGCAAACCGTTGTTTGGCTATGTTACCGCTTTTGCTCAGCCCCTCTTATAGCGTTGCTAGTTGCAGGTGAAGTTGAAGTTTGTTCCATGTCGGAACATGGATACGTTGGGATATCACAATATCTCTTATTTAATTAATGCATCTATATATTTGGTAAAGGGTGGAAGGCTCGGCCTTATGCCTGGTGTTTTGTGCCACTCTTGCCGCCCTAGTTACTGTTATACCGGGATTATGTTCCTTGAGTTTGCGTTCCTTACGCGGTCGGGTGATTTATGGGACCCCCTTGACAGTTCGCCTTGAATAAAACTCCTCCAGCAAGGACCAACTTTGGTTTTACCATTTGCCGCCTAAGCCTTTTCCCCCGGGTTTTCGCGAGCCCGAGGGTCATCTTTATTTTAAACCCCCGGGCCAGTGTTCCTCTGAGTGCTGGTCCAAACTAGAGCCACTTGCAGCGCCACCTTGGGGAAACTCGAGGATTGGTTTTAGCTGTACGTAGTGTTCATCCGGTGTGCCCTGAGAACGAGATATGTGCAGCTCCTATCGGGATTTGTCAGCACATTCGAGCGGCTTTGCTGGTCTTGTTTTACCATTGTCAAAATGTCTTGTAAACCGGGATTCCGAGACTGATCGGGTCTTTCCGGGAGAAGGTTAATCCTTCGTTGACCGTGAGAGCTTATGATGGGCTAAGTTGGGACACCCCTGCAGGGTATTATCTTTCGAAAGCCGTGCCCGCGGTTATGAGGCAGATGGGAATTTGTTAATGTCCGGTTGTAGAGAACTTGTCACTTGACCCAGTTAAAATACATCAACTGCGTGTGTAGCCGTGATGGTCTCTTCTCGGCGGAGTCCGGGAAATGAACACGGTCTGAGTTATGATTGACGTAAGTAGGAGTTCAGGATCACTTCTTGGTCATTGCTAGTTGACGACCGCTCCGTTGCTTCTCTTCTCGCTCTCTTTTGCGTATGTTAGCCACCATATATGCTTATTGCCACTGCAGCTCCACCTCATTACACTATCCTTTCCTACAAGATTAAATAGTCTTGATCTCGTGGGTGTGAGATTGCTGAGTCCTCGTGACTCACAGATTCTACCAAAACAGTTGCAGGTGCCGACGATGCCAGTGCAGATGATGGGGTCGATCTCAAGTGGGAGTTCGACGAGGAACGTGGTCGTTACTATGTGTCTTTTCCTGATGATCAGTAGTGGAGCCCAGTTGGGATGATCGGGGATCTAGCATTTGGGGTTGTCTTATTTTCATCTGGATTTTGACCGTAGTCGGTCTATATGTTTGTATTCTGGATGATGTAGGAATTATATTTATGTTTTGTGTGAAGTGGCGATTGTAAGCCAACTCTTTATCCCATTCTTGTTCATTACATGGGATTGTGTGAAGATGACCCTTCTTGTGACAAAACCACTATGCGGTTATGCCTCTAAGTCGTGCCTCGACACGTGGGAGATATAGCCGCATCGTGGGCGTTACAGCTACTTTGCTGCATCACCCTTTCCTCTTCAAGGGAAAACCAACACATGCTCAAGAGGTAGCAAGAACGATTTCTGGCGCCGTTGCCGGGGAGGCTTACACCAAGTCAAGTCAAGATTTGATCTCTCGTCAACGAGCCATTTCTGGCACCGTTGCGGGGGAGATCTACGCACAAGTCAAGACATACCAAGTACCCATCACAAACTCTTACCCTCGCATTACATTATTTGCCATTTGCCTCTCGTTTTGCTCTCCCCCACTTCACCCTTGCCGTTTTATTTGCCCTCTTTTTCTGTTCGCCTCTTTGTTGCTTGTTTCTTGTGTGTGCTTGTGTGTTGGATTGCTTGCTTGTCACGATGGCTCAAGACAATACTAAATTGTGTGTCTTATGTAATACCAACAATAACGATTTTCTTAGCACTCCGATTGCTCCTATTACCGATGCTGAATCTTGTGAAATTAATGCTGCCTTTTTGAATCTTGTCAAGAAAGATCAATTCGCCGGCTTTCCTACTGAAGATGCCGCTACCCATCTAAACAACTTCGTTGATTTGTGTGATATGCAAAAGAAGAAAGATGTGGATAATGATATTGTTAAGTTAAAGCTATTTCCTTTTCGCTTAGAGATCGTGCTAAAACTTGGTTTTCGTCTTTGCCTAAAAATAGTATTGATTCATGGAGTAAGTGCAAAGATGCTTTTATCTCTAAGTATTTTCCTCCCGCTAAGATCATCTCTCTTAGAAACGATATTATGAATTTTAAGCAACTTGATCATGAACATGTTGTGCAAGCTTGGGAGAGGATGAAATTAATGATACGTAATTGCCCTACACATGGTTTGAATTTATGGATGATTATACAAAAATTTTATGCCGGATTGAATTTTTCTTCTAGAAATCTTTTAGATTCGGCCTCGGGAGGCACTTTTATGGAAATCACTTTAGGAGAAGCTACTGAACTCCTAGATAATATTATGGTTAATTATTCTCAATGGCACACTGAAAGATCTACTAATAAAAAGTGCATGCGATTGAAGAGATTAATGTTTTGAGTGGAAAGATGGATGAACTTATGAAATTGTTTGCTAATAAGAGTGTTTCTTCTGATCCCAATGATATGCCTTTGTCTACTTTGATTTAGAATAATAATGAATCTATGCATGTGAATTTTGTTGGTAGGAACAATTTTGGTAACAACGCTTATAGAGGAAACTTTAATCCTAGGCCGTATCCTAGTAATTCCTCTAATAATTATGGTAATTCCTACAGCAACTCTTCTGGAAATTTTAATAAGATGCCCTCTGATTTTGAGACTAGTGTTAACGAATTTATGATTACGCAAAAGAATTTCAATGCTTTGCTTGAAGAAAAAATGCCTAAGATTGATGAGTTGGCTAGGAACGTGGATAGAATTTCTCTTGATGTTGATTCTTTGAAACTTAGATCTATTCCACCTAAGCATGATATCAATGAGTCTCTCAAAGCTATGAGAATTTCCATTGATGAGTGCAAAGAAAGAACCGCTAGGATGCGTGCTAAGAAAGATTGCTTTGTGAAAGCGTGTTCTTCTAGTTTTTATGATAATAAGGATGAAGATCTAAAAGTTATTGATGTGCCTCCTATTAAATATTTGTTTTGCAATACGAATCTTGATAATGATGGGACTGGAGATGAGTCAACTTTAGTTAAAAGGCGTCCCAATGATTCGGAGTTTTTAGATCTTGATGCAAAAATTGGTAAAAGTGGGATTGAAGAGGTCAAAACTTTACATAGCAATGAACCCACTATTTTGGATTTCAAGGAATTTAATTATGATAATTGTTCTTTAATAGATTGTATTTCCTTGTTGCAATCCGTGCTAAATTCTCCTCATGCTTATAGTCAAAATAAAGCTTTTACCAAACATATCGTTGATGCTTTAATGCAATCCTATAAAGAAAAGCTTGAATTAGAAGTTTCTATCCCTAGAAAACTTTATGATGAGTGGGAACCTACTATTAAAATTAAAATTAAAGATCATGAATGCTATGCTTTGTGTGATTTGGGTGCTAGTGTTTCCACGATTCCAAAAACTTTGTGTGATGTGTTAGGTTTCCGTGAATTTGATGATTGCTCTTTAAACTTGCACCTTGCGGATTCCACCATTAAGAAACCTATGGGAAGAATTAATGATGTTCTTATTGTTGCCAATAGGAATTATGTGCCCGTAGATTTCATTGTTCTTGACGTAGATTGCAATCCTTCATGTCCTATTATTCTTGGTAGATCTTTCCTTAGAACGATTGGTGCAATTATTGATATGAAAGAAGGGAATATTATATTCCAATTCCCGTTAAGGAAAGGCATGTAACACTTTCCTAGGAAGAAAATTAAATTACCTTATGAATCTATTGTGAGAGCCACTTATGGATTGCATACCAAAGATGATAATACCTATATCTATTCTTGCCTTTATGCCTAGCTAGGGGCGTTAAACGATAGCGCTTGTTGGGAGGCAACCCAATTTTATTTTTGTTTTTTGCGTTTTGGTTCTGTTTAGTAATGAATATTTGATCTAGTCTCTGGTTAGATGTGGTTTTATGTTTTAGTTAGTGTTAGTGCCAAGTAAAACCTATAGGATCTTCTTGGATGTTAGTTATTTGATCTTGCTGAAAAAATCAGAAACTTTCTGCTCACGAAAACAATTGTTAAAAATCACCAGAACGTGATAAAATACTGATTCCAATTGAAGTAGATCAATAAACAAATTATCTAGGTCGTACTATTTTGGTAGATTTTTCTGAGCTGCAGAAGTTTGCATTAGATACAGATTACTACAGACTATTCTGTTTTTCGTGTGTTGTTCTCTTATTTCGATGAATCTATGGCTAGTATCGGAGGTTATGAACCATAGAGAAGTTGGAATACAGTAGGTTTAACACCAATATAAATAAAGAATGAGTTCATTACAGTACCTTAAAGTGGTTGTTTGTTTTCTTTCGCTAACGGAGCTCATGAGATTTTCTGTTGAGTTTTGTGTTGTGAAGTTTTCAAGTTTTTGGGTAAAGAGTTGATGGATTATGGAACAAGGAGTGGCAAGAGCCTAAGATTGGGGATTAACAAGGCACCCCAAGGTAAAATCCAAGGACAACCAAAAGCCTAAGCTTAGGGATGCCCCGGAAGGCATCCCCTCTTTCGTCTTCGTCCATCGGTAACTTTACTTGATGCTATATTTTTATTTACCACATGATATGTGTTTTGCTTGGAGCGTCTTGTATGATTTGAGTCTTTGCTTTTTAGTTCACCACAATCATCCTTGCTGTACACACCTTTTGGGAGAGACACATGTTAATCGGAATTTATTAGAATACTCTATGTGCTTCACTTATATCTTTTGAGCTAAATAATTTTGCTCTAGTGCTTCACTTATATCTTTTAGAGCACAGTGGTGGTTTTATTTTATAGAAATCATTGATCTCTCATGCTTCACTTATATTATTTTGAGAGTCTTTTAGAACATCATGGTAATTTGCTTTGGCTATAAAATTAGTCCTAATATGATAGGCATCCAAGATGGATATAATAAAAACTTTCATATAAGTGTGTTGAATACTAAGAGAAGTTTGATACTTGATGATTGTTTTGAGATATGGAGATAGTGATATTAAAGTTGTGCTAGTTGAGTAGTTGTGAACTTGAGAAATACTTGTGTTGAAGTTTGCAAGTCCCGTAGCATGCACGTATGGTAAACGTTGTGTAACAAATTTGAAACATGAGGTGTTCTTTGATTGTCATCCTTATGAGTGGCGGTCGGGGACGAGCGATGGTATTTTCCTACCAATCTATCCCCCTAGGAGCATGTGTGTAGTGCATGGTTTTTGATGACTTGTAGATTTTTGCAATAAGTGTGTGAGTTCTTTATGACTAATGTTGAGTCCATGGGTTATACGCACTCTCATCCTTCCATCGTTGCTAGCCTCTTTGGTACCGTGCATTGCCCTTTCTCACCTTGAGAGTTGGTGCAAACTTCGTCGGTGCATCCAAACCCCGTGATATGATACGCTCTATCACACATAAACCTCCTTATATCTTCCTCAAAACAGCCACCATACTGCCTATTATGGCATTTCCATAGCCATTCCGAGATATATTTCCATGCAACTTTCCACCGTTCCGTTTATTATGACACGCTTCATCATTGTCATATTGCCTTGCATGATCATGTAGTTGACATCGTATTTGTGGCAAAGCCACCATGCATATTATTTCATACATGTCACTCTTGATTCATTGCCCATCCCGGTACACTGCCGGAGGCATTCATATAGAGTCATATTTTGTTCTAGTATCGAGTTGTAATCATTGAGTTGTAAATAAATAGAAGTGTGATGATCATCATTAATAGAGCATTGTCCAAAATAAAAAAGGGAAGGCCCAAAAAAAGAAAAGAAAAAAGAAAAAAAAGGGACAGTGCTACTATCCTTTTCCACACTTGTGCTTCAAAGTAGCACCATGATCTTTATGATAGAGAGTCTCTTGTTTTGTCACTTTCATATACTAGTGGGAATTTTTCATTATAGAACTTGGCTTGTATATTCCAACAATGGGCTTCCTCAAATGCCCTAGGTCTTCGTGAGCAAGCAAGTTGGATGCACACCCACTTAGTTTCTTTTGTTGAGCTTTCATACATTTATAGCTCTAGTGCATCCGTTGCATGGCAATCCCTACTCCTTGCATTGACATCAGTTGATGGGCATCTCCCTAGCCCGTTGATTAGCCGTGTATATGTGAGACTTTCTCCTTTTTTGTGTTCTCCACACAGCCCCCATCATATACTCTATTCCACCCATAGTGCTATATCCATGGCTCACGCTCATGTATTGCGTGAAAGTTGAAAAAAGTTTGAGATTACTAAAGTATGAAACAATTGCTTGGCTTGTCATCTGGGTTGTGCATGATGAGAGCATTCTTGTGTGACGAAAATGGAGCATGACCAAACTATATGATTTTGTAGGGATGAACTTTCTTTGGCCATGTTATTTTGAGAAGTCATGATTGCTTAGTTAGTATGCTTGAAGTATTATTATTTTTATGTCAATATTAAGCTTTTATATTGAATCTTTCGGATCTGAACATTCATGCCACAATAACGAAATTACATTGAAGAATATGCTAGGTAGCATTCCACATCAAAAATTCTGTTTTTATCATTTACCTACTCGAGGACGAGCAGGAATTAAGCTTGGGGATGCTTGACAAATGTATCTATAATTTTTGATTGTTCCACGCTATTATATTATCTGTTTTGGATGTTTAATGGGCTTTATTATACACTTTTATATTATTTTTGGGACTAACCTACTAACCCAAGGCCCAATGCAAATTCCTGTTTTTTTTGCCTATTTCGGTGTTTCGCAGAAAAGGAATATCAAACGGAATGAAACCTTCGGGAGAGTGATTTTTGGAACAAACGTGATCCAGAGGACTTGGAGTGGACATCAAGAAAGAAGCGAGGAGGCCACAAGGTAGGGAGGCGCGCCTGCCCCCTGGGCGCGCCCCCACCCTCGTGGACCCCTCGCAGCTCCACTGACCTACTTCTTCATCCTATATATACCCATATACCCCGAAAACATCCAGGAGAACCACGAAACCCTATTTCCACCGCCGCAACCTTCTGTACCCGTGAGATCCCATCTTGGGGCCTTTTCCGGCGCTCCGCCGGAGGGGGAATCAATCACGGAGGGCTTCTACATCAACACCATGGCTTCTCCGATGATGTGTGAGTAGTTTACCTCAGACCTTCGAGTCCATAGTTATTAGCTAGGTGGCTTCTTCTCTCTCTTTGGATCTTAATACAAAGTTCTCCTCGATCTTCTTGGAGATCTATTCGATGTAACTCTTTTTGCTGTGTGTTTGTCGAGATCCGATGAATTGTGGGTTTATGATCAAGATTATCTATGAACAATATTTGAATCTCCTCTGAATTCTTTTATGTATGATTTGTTATCTTTGCAAGTCTCTTCGAATTATCAGTTTGGTTTGTCCTACTAGATTGATCTTTCTTGCAATGGGAGAAGTGCTTAGCTTTGGGTTCAATCATGCGGTGCTCGATCCCAGTGACAGAAAGGGAAACGACACGTATTGTATTGTTGCCATCGAGGATAAAAAGATGGGGTTTATATCATATTGCTTGAGTTTATCCCTCTACATCATGTCATCTTGCCTAATGCGTTACTCTGTTCTTATGAACTTAATACTCTAGATGCATGCTGGATAGCGGTCGATGTGTGGAGTAATAGTAGTAGATGCAGAATCGTTTCGGTCTACTTGTCGCGGACGTGATGCCTATATACATGATCATGCCTAGATATTCTCATAACTATGTGCTTTTCTATCAATTGCTCGACGGTAATTTGTTCACCCACCGTAGATTATGCTATCTTGAGAGAAGCCACTAGTGAAACCTATGGCCCCCGGGTCTATTTTCCATCATATAAGTTTCCGATCTATTTTATTTTGCAATCTTTACTTTCCAATCTATATCATAAAAATACCAAAAATATTATCTTATTATCTCTATCAGATCTCACTTTTGCAAGTGGCCGTGAAGGGATTGATAACCCCTTTATCGCGTTGGTTGCAAGGTTCTTATTTGTTTGTGTAGGTACGAGGCGATTTGCGTGTATCCTCCTACTGGATTGATACCTTGATTCTCAAAAACTGAGGGAAATACTTACGCTACTTTGCTGCATCACCCTTTCCTCTTCAAGGGAAAACCAACACATGCTCAAGAGGTAGCACACTACCCAGTATCGCTACAATCTTCTCTCTTCCTCTCTGATTCTCCTGTCGTCTACCTCCAACCAGCCTGACCTAACCGTACGCCATGCCGCATCACGATGGTCTGCCCTTAGTCTTCCAGTTTCCTGAGGAAGACACCCAGCCGGAGTCTCAAGAACATAAGGCGCTTTGGGACGAGCTTGAACCGGCCTTGTGGGAAGACGCCGTGCCTGTCCCCGCTCCCGTTCCGGCTCCCGTCTCCCCGACTGCGCCAGCGCCCATCCCTGTGGCATTGATGGGCTGGGAGCCGCACATTATCGCCAAGCTTGATGCCACGGGGTTCCATGCGATCCCCGCCGACTTTCACGCGCCCGTGCACCTGCCAGCGCATGGGCCTATGCGTGCACTGATGCGCGCGCCTGTGCGGGTGCTGTGCACCTGTGAGCGCATGCGCCTGCGTGGACCGACGCGCGCGCCCGTGTCGGTGCCCGTGCACACGAATGTCTCCGCCGTGCCGTTGCCAGAGTCTGTCCCCGCGTGGTTGCCAGTGCCCCCCTCAGCGGCATGGATGGCCGCCGCCGACCGCTTCCTTGCACCAATGCCAGTCGCCTCCTCCCGCCAGTTGACTCGCTCCTGGAGACCGAAGTCCAAAACATTGTGGCCTTCCTTGAAGCTAGGGCCAACGTCTAGGAGTACGCCAACAACAGCGCAAGACGCCGTTGTCGCCGTCGCCGTCACCGTCGGTCAGTGGCTCGACGACACACAGAGCACAGTAGAGGAGCCGCTTCCCACCGCAAGACGCCCCCGCCGCCGCTGCGTAATCTAAATTTGCCATGAAAAACGTTCAGATTGCCATGCTTAAAATCCGAACGTTTATCATTTCCATTTATTTTAGATCGATCGTCATATGAATGTAAAGTCGGAGTCAGACTGAATGAAATCTATGGTTTGATCGATTGAATGTTATCCTAGAGCCGTATCAAGTTAAATATAAAACGTCATCAAGCCACATGTATTCCTTCTCATCCAACGACCTAGACTACTTCAATGTCGAGCGCTCAACACGTTTAGCGTATAGTTAATTTCATGCGAAAAATAGTGCTAATCATTTAATAACATGCAAATAATATCCTACTTAATATCCGCATGCACTTAATATACTTCCAAATTAACGTGCATTGCACGTACACATTGACTAGTACTACTAGTACGTGAAACTGGTGCCGTAACTTGTGAACGCGTCCAGATATGGTGAACGGCAACTTCACTCGCAAGTTCTTCGTGTTTGCCCGTGCATCTAAACGTAGAAGGGGAGGAGAGAGAGAGAGAGCAGACATGGAACCCACCATTAAGTGAAGGACATTAGTACGTGCTAACGAACCGGTCCCGCTAATGTACTAAAAATAATATTACATGTTATCCATTAAATAGGTTGTGGTAATATAAAAACATTATATGAACAAAGTGGGGTACAACAAACATTGTTGTAATACGTATGTTGCCTATTGACGTGCGGCTTGAAGGCCCTGGTCGCATGTTCGATCCCCGTCCTTTTTAATTTTTAATTTATATATGGGTCCAAATTTGTTTCATGATAGGTGGGCCCCTCGGTGTGTAGTCTGTAGCACTTTAATTTGTGGGTCGAAATTTGTTCCATTACAAGTGGACTATCGGTGTGTAGTTTTGTAGCTTATTTGTAATAATTAAAGAGAACAACAGAGTTTTTTTTGCAAAAATACCATGGTGCGACGTTGAAGGCGAGAAAGGACGTGCAAGAGAGCGATGACTGATCCAGAGGGAAATCAATTGGGTGAGGTGCGGGAGTTGCAACAGTGTTTGGAGTAGTTGTGGGCCGAATGCTACGAAAATATAATCTAAACCCACCAGAATAAATGCCTACACAAATTAATCCAAAGGTTGTAGTCCCCCTCGCAAAGTAAAAAGCTCCGGCTTTGCGAGGGATGGAGAGGTAGCTTCAATGTGTGGAAGATACGACGTGAGAAAGTGAGGTCAATCGAGACACAGATAGATAGAGAGAAAAGTGAGTGTGGTCTGACATTCATTGAAAAGATATATATATATATATATATATATATATATATATATATATATATATATATATATATATATGCTCTGGAGAGATATTGTCCGGCTGAGCTTTTGGGAAGGGTGAGGGCTGTAAGATAGAGCTTGAGAGATGATCCAGTCGCAGACATGTAGATATATTTTGTGCGTGGGAGGAAGCAAGGTAAATCGATTACATATATAAAGGGAGAGAGATTGAGCGAGTGTGGGTCGTCGTGCGATCGAGAGAGTGAGGTAGCTTAGAGAGAGTGACCTAGATAGACAATTTGCGTGAGAGGGTATACAATATGAATATGTCAAATTGGGCTCAAACATGGAGATATATCATTTGTGTCTGAGAAAGAGCGAGGTCAATCAAGACATACACAGAGAGAGAGAGAGATATTGAACGAGCGTGGCACGCCATGAGGTCGAAAGAGTGGGGGCGGCTTGGATGGACTGACCTAGATAGACAATCTGCGTGAGAGAGTATAGAGTGTGTCGACCGAGGCCTGAACAGGGAGATATATCCTTTGTGTGTGAAAGAAAGCAAGGTTAGTCGAGACTCAGATAAAGAGAGCGAGATTGAGCGAGTGTGGCCCGCCATGCGGAAGAAAGAGTGAGACCGTCTCGAGGGAGTGACCTAGATAGACAACGTGCGTGCATGCGCACGAGAGGTTGGGGGGCTAGATAGGCAATCCATGTATCTAGCGAGAGAGGGTGGGAGGGAGGGAGGGAGGGAGAGAGAGAGAGCTCAGCATGGGGTGCAATGGCGGGTGTGTGAGGTAGATACATTTGGTAACATAGTGGAAAAGGGGGGTTGTGTAGTTGAGAGAGTTAGAGATCGAAACATGGAGAGAAAGAATGAACGTGTGTCGGAAACCAATAGCTTCCTAAGGTGGTTAGGAGAGGAAGATTGACCGATACAGGAAGTATGTAGCGTGTGTGCCGAGGGGGGGGGGGGCTAAAAACAACATTTGAATGTAGATAGTACGAGACTTAATATCGATGTTTCAATTTAGTGTACATTGTAAGATTTGAACTGAGAACCATGCATATGGGTAATTATTTCGAATTCGTGCCATACTAGGTTTGGAAAAGTTGACATTAACTCGATTATTGTGCTATTTTGTAGGCCAGATGTTTGAATCCATCCAAAGTTTTCTCACTACCATGGTGTTCATCATATACATATGAATTTGTATTAAAAAGTAGCGTGGATACCGTGAAATGCGAAATCCACATTAGAATTGGAGATCGCTATGTGACACACACTCTAATTCAAATAACTCCTCATTAACTAATTTATAGTATCTCATTTCGAATGACTAATTATTTGCAAGGAAGATACGGGCATGGTAATACATACAGATTCGTTTGGAAATGAAAGAAGATTGGTTTGCATTCTCAAATGTAGGCGCACCAGTTAGACCAAGGTCGTGTCGTGGTGGTCGCGTGTGTTGTACGGATGCTAGCACCCAGCCACCCACCCCCTCCCTCCCTCCCCTCGCCCCCCAAAAAAAGAACGACGACGGAATAAGTTCGCGCTTCCATGTTTTGGATTGAAATATCTGGCGGCCCCAATTCCAGCCCTGCAAAATCTCCCTTCTCCACCGTCCCCTTCTGCGCCCAGATTGCTCAAATCCCTAATTCGCCGCCAATCCAAGAAAAGTTCGAATCGCCCCTCGTCTTGTCTCTTTCGCCACCTCTGTGCTGGACGATGATGGTCGCGCTTCACCACCGCACCGGAGCTACCTCATCTACGCCCTCGTCCACCGCACCAGGTGGTCCACCGACAACGTCAGCCGCCGCAACCGACGTGCCTCACAGACACCGACTTCCACCGCATCAGGTACGCTTCACCAACGCCATCTCCCACCTCACTGGGGCTACTTCACTGAGCACATCGTTGCACCTCCGCCCCCGAGGCCGTTCGGGCTTCACCAACGGTCCCGTCCACTGCATCATAGCGCTCCGCTGCCACTCAAGGTCTGCATTCGTGCGCGGCCAGTCAATGCCAGTGCATCACCCTCAATGGCTTTGAAGTGACCTGCACTCTAGGTAGGCGAGCATGCCCAAACGCCGGCCCGAACTAGGTATGCACATATCACTCCCTTGTGTATTGTTCCGACGATGTTTGGATATCCTTTCACTGCTCTCTTAGCTTACACGCCTATGCAACTCTGACTTTAACTCTTATTTCTTCTGGAGATATCATCTGAAACAAGAAAAACCATTTTTTAGCGAAGCATGACGGCGCTACGGGATCTGGAAGACATCCTGCACACCCGTATAACCTTGTAAGTATCTGTCCTCCGGTACAACAGCAAGGTCGATTCCTCTTATTTAATCAACCATTCGTCGTGTAAAAATTCAGAGGGGATGTAAGGAGCACAAGGCCTGCCAATCCAAGCAAGTGGTAACATGGACTTGTACATGGAACATCCCAAGCGCAAGCAGAGCTGCAGTGAGCCTGTACAACGAGCTAACATAAGTCCCTGCATTTCATTTAATTCGTACTAGCCTGCGTCTATGATGTGTGTGCAGTGGCGGATCTACGAATTCAAGTTACCAGGGGCGAAAATTTAACTTAAAAATACGAAGGCACTTGCACTCTGGAAATCAACATAACTTGAGAAATGTGAAGCTACATGCACTGTGAAAACCAGCTAATGATCCAAAGTAGTTCAGATTATACATACTAAATGATGTAAGCACCAAAAACACAAAATTCAACATGGTGTACAAGGACTACTAACATGGTCTGTACCTGCTTGAATTATTCGTTCTCTAGCTGAAAATATCGAAGTGTAATTGCACCTATAACCAGTGTGCAAACTGCATATCAATATATCTATCCTACACAAGTATGCCAATAGTTTTAAACAACAGACTAAAAAAGTATTCATGCTACGTTGTCATGATACGGGGACTTTCTGGTAGATGGCCTCGACGTTCCCTCAATCCATGAAAATGTACTATAATTTGCTTGTCATCCTGCAAATCTCTATGTCTCTCTCAACATATCAGATCATCATTAGACACTAAATCCTTCAATGGGAGCTTGCAAAATGCTTGCATTAGATCCCTCATTAGACACTATATGTTCATCACCAGGAGCATGTAAAATGTTTGCATCAAATCCTTCATTAGCAGTTTGTTCATTAGACACTTCAGGCTCAAGAAAAACATGATCTTGTATGTTTGCACCGGAAACTTGATTAGATACATCAGGTTTAGTCAGTTCAGTATTGATTGGGGGAGTTATAAAATAAGAAGAAATTGGTTTCATTTTCTCATAGATTCCCTACATACAAGCAGTTTTACAACACCATCAGGTTTAACTCAGGGATGTGATGTACCTGCTCGTTGTGCACGCTGCTCTTGCAAGCTGCGACTGTCTATTTGCGCAAGCTTGATGACATGCCCGTGCTGCCGCCGCTGCCTCCCACGTAGGCTACACCCAGGGTTGGACCTTCATCTTCTTGTCCTTCCATTCGCTTGAAGCCCGGCGACCGCCCTCCAATGAGGGCGCGAGGAAGTGCTATGTTGGTCGGTCCAGCGGCGGCTAGGTTAGGAGCGAACCAGACTAGAGGCTGGAGCGAACGAATTGTGATTTTTCCTGCTGTCGATCGATACGGGAGGCGCTCGTTTGGGCCGCAAGCCTGCTATATGGCCTGCCTTCACTTACGTTATTGGCCCATCCAAATTGAAACGTTTTTCTTCATTTTTTACATTACCTACTCGTGCGTTGGGACGAACAAAACTAGCTTGGGCCAACCTGGACGACTCAAACTAGGTGCACACTTTCCAGCCACCCGAGGCGGCCGCCCATACGAGCCCCTACGGTGGCGTCGCCCCTTTTTGCGTGTATGATTGGTGTAGTGAAAGATATTCGAGTGGTGCTTTTGATTTACCCACAGAATTGTTGAATTGCTTGTTTCTATGAACTGAGTTCGCAAATAATGTGAAGGATGCTAGTCTTTTCATCCTATTGTAGATTGCTTAGATCTCGATACGCCAAATGTAATCGCATGAAATATACAGTAAAATTCAGTGTGATGTGTGTGTGGCTACAACTAGTCTAACAACCCATCCTCATATAACATATCAAGGACGCACCATCTTATCAGATTAACCATTCGACTTACCAATGCAGTGTGGGAAGAAAGAAGTATTGGGACTGCGTATCCAAGCAATTGATGCCATGGACTCCTTCGTAGAACCTTGTAAGCGAAAAAGAAGTTGCAGTGTGCCTGTACCAAGAGCTAGCGTAAGTTCAGCTACCTGCTTCTCGGAATTAGCCACTTATTGCAAAATTGTTCAATTACGTTGCTTGGCTTAATTTAGTTTGCTACTAATTACATAATGCCATAGCCTGTTAATCCTATTATAGACTGCGCCTATCTATGTGTTTGATACTTACTATTAAGAATTACCTGTTTGCCTGAACTTAAATAGTTACTTAAGCACGTAGATAGCTGGTCATATGTACTTCTAGGGTGCAGCAGAATTCACGTGTAATTTACGTTCTGATACCCTGTTTGTTTAAATGGTTTGCTGTTATCAATTGTAGCACTAGTAATGTTTGCATGTTCATAGATAGACAACTATCGGGTTTATATGAGGGCCGCCATCTTTTTAACTTATATATGTGTTGGAATCATTTTGCTTACATCAAAGAAATTTACAGATGTCTGTGTTGCAGGTAAACGGTACCGACTTGTTACTTTAATACGTTTCCAAGAACTTGTTAGTTTTACTAGTTCATGTGTAATTAAATACGTTGCCAAAACTGGTTAGTTTTAGTATTTTGATGTTAGTTTCGTATGGCTCTTGCAACACTTTATTTATGATTGCTAACATTCAAGTTTGTAGGATCCAACTAAAACTCCGTTGGCACAACAAGTCTGTTTTCAGAAACTTTCTTGTTTACCTGGTTTGCTGCTGTAACTTGTTGCTGTAATCATGTTACCAACTTCAAGTTTTCAGGATCCAATTGGAAGTCTAATTGCACAGCAGGTACATTTTCAAAAATATATTTGTGTAATAGGTTTGCTGCTCTAACTTGTTGCTCTAATCAAGTTACTGACTACTCAACTTTTCAGGATCCAAGAGAAACTCCAACGCCACAACAGGTTCCTTTTGCAAAACTTGTTTGTTTAACTGCTTTGCTGCTGCAACCGGTTGCTCTAATCCCGTTACTAGCTACTCAACTTTCCAGGATCCAAGAGAAACACCAATGCCACAACAGGTACCTTCTGCAAAACTTGTTTGTTTAACTGCTTTGCTGCTGCAATCAGTTACAATGATCTTAACAACTACTTTTCAGCATCCAATTGAAACTCTTTAATTCCTTGTTTGTTTAACTGGTTTGCTGTTATAACTCCCAGTTGAGATGTTTTGCTAACTTCAAATTTTTGGAATCCAATCGGAACTTTAATGGAAAAACAGGTTAGCCCAAGATCAAAGAGCGAGGTCCCCATGGACGTTGTATCATCCCATAGCAGTGGCACCGGCCCAGTCGTGCATCATGAATTGCCAACTGCTGACGCTCTAGAGGCTAAACTATTGGTAGAAAGAGATTCTGCTTCTGCACTTAGAGATGAAGTTGACATGTTGAGGAAGCAAACAACACAATCACAAGCAATACTCAAGACAACCAATAAATATTTGGTGGATTTCAAAATGAAGCAAGCATGGACTGACCGCATTGTTAAGGTCCTGAAGGAAAAAAGGAAATTAAATTCCCACTTGGTAAATCATAGGTGAAATGTTCTTTCCATCATTGAATAACCTTTGTGTTGTTTGTTCATGTAATCGATCAAACCATTTGTTTTAGAGATCATGTAATAATTTTTTGTGTGTTTTGGTTTCTAATTTTTTTGAGCACAAGTCTGTATTAATTGATAAGACTCTGAGACATTTCATTTTGATTGCTGTGCCAGACCTACAAATATGCCAATCGGGCTGAATGTGCATTCAGCATTAATAGTAGTATAGATGGACCTTAAGTGGCACGCATCGGAAAGGGCCAAGATGTTGTACTAGCTTCGCTAAAAAAATGGATGCTCTTCTAGCAAAAAAAGTACAGCGGCCTGGCTTATGTATGTTAGTTGATAATATTGATCCATATACTCTATAAGTGTTTATATGTCTGTTAGTTCTGTACATTATTGGTTGATTGACTCGGTATTTGAATCTTGATTCAAGCTCATTCGAAAGACCTCTTTCTCTCCCTCCATTTCCCCATTCATACATGGTGGGCGGCAAAACAAACTCGACTCGGCCGAAATCGATGTAGGCAAATATTTTCAATAGGGGCATGTTTGTAACTTCACTCAGACGTGACACAGCCGCCCTACCTCTCAGCCCCGTTCATACACCATGGGCGCCAACGTGGGCACCAAAACACCCTCTCCTCGCCCGAAATCGCTTTGGGCAAATATTGGCGAGATGCGAGATTACCGTCCAATCCCCAACCGACGAGACGTCCAAATTTTAAACGGGGGCTAAGTTCATAACTTTCCCATATTTTAGACAAGCGCGTCCCGAAAATATGGTTCCCCATACCTCTCGCTCCATTTTCCCATTCATACACCGTCCGCGCTCGAACACCATCCCCACACCAGTCTCCTTTGTCCGCCACCCCATCCATCGCCGCTGTCCTCCACCCCATCCATCGCCACCATCCTCCACCATGCCAGAGCGCCTACCAAGACCGCGTCGTCCACTTCTAGATATGCGCGTTTCTTATGATCCCTTTGAGCCTGGGTGGCATTCCATAGGGTGATCACACGGGTACTCCGGGATTCCCTTGGGCAAGCACTGGGTTCTCCAGGTGCCCGGGCAAACCACTGGGTGCTCCACAGTGCCCCAACCAATCCACCCATATGTGTATTAAAGTAGCCACCTTAAGTTAAACCTTAGTTAACAATAACTCTCACATCTTTCATGAATTCTCTCAAAACCAAACCACGTCTACGAGCATAGCATAGCAATAAGCATAACGTAGTAACACCCTGGGATTGAACTGCAAGACAATAGGTTGTACCTCATCAACTACTTCCGAATACCCACATGTTATCAATCCTACTCATGCAATGTTTGAGGGTTGAAACTAATGCATAAAAACTAGGTAATGAAAAGTATGATCAAAGTGTGAACTTGCCTTGTACTGTTGATGAAGATGATTCGCACTCATAACTCCTGATAGTTCTACTCCTCACACTCCGGTCAATCTATCGCGAGCAAGCAATTGCATACATAAGCACCCATGCAAAAGAATCGAAGAAAAGATCTCAGAAAACCTCGAAAACAAGTAATTGGCTCTTCTAACAGAAAACAATTAATAACAGTACCAAAATTAAGTGAATTCGGCCTTATCAGAAAGTTTAAGTCAAGAGCTTTAATTTGCAAAAAGAATCAACTCAAAAGGAGTTATAAAACTCGAGTTATGAACAAAATAAGTTTGAATTCAAATCTGTTTGAAATCAAATTTTAAACTTGCAAAAATATGTTTAAGTTGTTTTACTGGATAGAGGGGATCATGACGAAGAAGTCGGCATTGGTTTCGTTGGATTTGGACAAGCGAGTAAAAAGTTGCGATCGTTTGAAGAACAGGGGCTAAACTGCGAAGAAAAATATTCATGGATAGGTCCCTGGCCGAAATTAAAAAGAAAAAGAAAAACGTACCGAACGAACGTTCGCTACAGAGACTAATCTAGCGAAAACCGTTCGCCACAAACCTAAACTAGCGAATGTTCACTAAATAAACAAAGACGTTTCGAATAACAAAAAACGCGAACTAATCCTATCCGTTGATCCTAGATCTAACGGACGAGGGAGGAGCCGGGCTTACCGCAGCGGTGGGCATCAACATCGCCGGAGAAGATGGCGGCGGCGGCTCGGACATCGAGGGCGGCGGTTGTTCCGGGGTCGTCGGCGACGGCGGAGTAGATGGGGAGGTGCGGCGCGACGAGGGGAAGGTGACGGAGGAGTCGGCGATGGCCGAGGGCGGCGGAGTGGATCTCGTCGGAGCTCGCAACTCTGGCAAGGCTGCGTGAGGCGTGCAGAGGGGCTCGGGCGCTGCGGTTTGAGGCAAAACGAGGCCGGGGTCGGGGCTATTTAAGGAGGGGTTTCGTGGAGGAGTGGCAAAGGCGACGCGAGCGTCCGAAGGCGGCACGGCGGCGACGGCGGACTCGTGTGGGAGGCGAACTCCGGCTCGGGGTCGATGACGCACCCAACAGGTGGGTCCCTGCTGGGCTGGGCCACTACAAGAAATATGTCAACTTATGACCTTCTCTCAGTGACCCCGGCTGAATTGGTCGTAAATCCACGGCCATTTCGCTTGGAAGGGCTCAAACCCTGAAATTGCCTTACACCAAATGGTCATAAAGCAAACAAGAGTGGTCAACGACCTTCTTTCTACCTGATTACGACCAATATAAATGGTCATGAGGTTGTGAACGTGGATGCATTCGTACTTAAGGTGTCGCTCAAGGTGGGCTTAGGCCTCGGTGGAACGAGGCCACCTCCTTTAAAAAAATATATGTGCCATGTAGGCCTTGGCCCATCCATGAAGAAATGTGGGATGCCCTCATATTACTCAAAAAAACATATATTCGGCCCAACGAAAATGGAAAATTAACAAGTTTTTCATTAGAATAGGAAAATAATGAACTCCTTCGTAAATCTTGCTATATGGTTTAGCAATTAGAAAACTAAACGTGTAATTCAAAAAACTATTAATGATAATACGTATTTCAAAAAATGTAATCATGTGTTTAAAAAACTAAATGTGTGTATTTGAAAAGTTTCATGCATATAAAAAATGATAATCTTAAATAATATTAGATATGTATAAAAAGAGTTTCATGTGTATGCAAAAATAATCATGAGTACGTATATATGAAATTTTTACAATATATATATATATGGAAAAGTAGATAACAAAACAAGATTTTCTAAAAAAGTTAATCATGTATTTAAATTTTTCTAACCAATATCAACAATGTTTTATATGTATACAAAAATGTACAATGTGTAAAAACAAATATAGACATTAAAACATATTTATGAAAAGATGTTTTTTGGTTAGGAATATATGAAAATATGTTAGTCATGTATTTGAAAAAAGTTAAACATATATAAACAATATGTACAATGTGTCTTAAAAAATGTAGTCATGTGTTCAAAATATTAGACATCAAAATATTTATTAAAAATGTTAATGATGTAACTAAAAACTGTTTAATATCTATAAAAAATGGATCTAGTGTACAAAAATTTGTTCGTAAAATGTGGTCTAATATTCTTCAAAAATGGAGAATTTTTTTACAACAAATATTTGTAGGTCTTCACAAAAAACTCATTTTGGGAACTCGAAAAAATGATAAATGAATATGCGGAAATTTATCTCTTTCACGAGAGGTGGATCAAAAGCTTTGGACACCCAACCATATTGTCAATTGTGCATTAAATATGGCCTAGCATTTTAGAAAATTGATTTGATCCAAATTTGCAACAAATATATGATAGGTCCTTCACAAAAAAACTCATTTTGGGCACTCAAAAAATGGAAAATGATTTTTTCGTCCAAAGAAAATGAAAACTTCCTTAGGCAACATTGTTTGACATTCCAATATGCACCCTTGTGCACAATATGAGATCATTTGAACAAACTATGCCATGAATGTGGCCATAAGATTGATCATTTGGCTTGAAAGCCATTGATCTCCACACATGATAGCTCATTTCTGAGAATACTTTTGTACTTAAAAATGATTTTTGGGAAAAATAAAGAGCAAACTATGAGGCAGCGGCAGTTCAAATTTGACCCGCTTCCAGCTGAATCGGCAGAAATTTGTCTTTTTCACGAGAGGTGCATAAAAACTCTTTACACCCAACCATTTGGTCAATTGTGCATTAAATATGGCCTAATACTTTATAAAAATTATATGGTCCAATTTTGAAACAAATATATGGTAGGTCCTTCACAAAAAAACTAATTTTGGGCACTCGAAAAAATGAAAAATGAATTTTTCATCAAAAAAATGAAAACTTCCTTAGGCAACATTGTTTGCCATTCCAATATGTACCCTTGTGCATGATATGAGATCATTTGAACAAACTATGCGATGAATGTGGCCATAAGATTGATCATTTGGCCTGAAAGCAATGAATCTTCACACATGATAGCTCATTTCTGAGAACACTTTTTAAAAATAATTACCGTATCACAAGTTTATTGTTTTTGCTGGTAACTTGGTCACATGTAATGACACAATGCGAAGGTTTTCCAATTTTTTGATTTTTTTTGAATTTTTCATGCCCGTTTCAAAATGTGGTCAAAACGGCGGGCATGACCGTTCCTAGCTAGTGGTTGAATCTTGAAAAACTTTTGATGTTTCTATGATTAAATAGATACTTATGTACCTAGAAATGATTTTTGAAAAAATAAATAACAAACTATGAGGCAGCTGTAGTTCAAATTTGACCCGCTTCCAACGGAATTGGCGGAAATTTGTCTTTTTCACGAGAGGTGCATCAAAACTCTTCACACCCAACCATTTGGTAAATTTTACATTAAATATGGCCTGATACTTTATAAAAATGATTTGGTCCAATTTTGCAACAAATATATGGTAGGTTATTCACAAAAAACTCATTTTGGACACTCAAAAAATAATTAAAAATAGATAGAAAGATCAGAAATGCATACAAATTGGTGCTCGTCCATAAAATGTAGTCTAATTTGAGTGAACATTTGTGTGACACCCTTATGCAAAATATTTTTTATAGCTACTTCACAAAATCCCTCAATTTTTTGTACTTGAAAACTATTTTAAATAACTGATTTTCCGAACCAATCAAAACTCTTCCCACGGATCGATGACATGGCGCCCATCCATCCATCCATCCATCTGTATCTCCATCCCACATCCATCCATCCATCCATCCATCCATCCATCTACAGAAAAAAGAAGAAAAAAAAGAAAAAGAGATACCCCCTCCCCCCCGCAGCCCAAACCCTAGATCAGATCCCCCAATCGCACCCATCCTCCCTGCTGCCAATCTCCCCACCGCCGCCACCTCCTCCCCGTACCCGTGCCCCTCCCGATCCAGTCCTCTCCCACCCACCGCCGACCTCACCGTCCTCCTCACCCACCGCCGCCTCCTTCTCCCTCGATCCCCTTCCTTCGATCCAAACCCTACCAGCACTCCTCCCTCGATCCCCTTCCTCCCCGAGAACATGCACCGCCGCCTCCTTCTCCTCGATCCAGATCGACACGCCTCACCTCGCTGGTAGGCCCCGCCCCTCCTTCCCCAGCCCCAGCCATCCTCCCTTTCGCCACGCCCGCCTGCTCCACCTACTCCACCGCCGCCTCCGACGCCATGGCGGACGCCGACAGCAGCAGCAACCCGCTGCTCGCCGACTTCGACTTCCCGCCCTTCAACTGCGTCGATTCCCGGGATCCGCGCGCTCCTCGCCCGCCTCGTAAGCCCTCATCATCCCTTCCTCTGCCTCCCGTTCGCTCGTCGCCCGTCTGGATCTGACCCGCTCCCTCGTCTGTTTGTTGGTCGCAGGAGGGCGAGCTAGAGGAGCTCGAGAAGGGTGTCGACCACCTCAAGGCCGCCAAGGACTCGCATGACGAGACGCGCGTCCCACTTCCCCGACCATGAACCCGAGCGGCAAAGCCAATGAAGACTTAGCGGCGCTGCGGGTAGAACCGGCGTCCCAGGCAAGCTACATGCCTACATCCACGCCCGTTGTTCCTTCCCTACAGGTACAGTTGTGGTATACACCCGTTGTACATATTCCACTTCACACATGACACATGTATATCCTCTCCTCGTATACACCCATCGATTGGGTAGAGCCCATTAGATCTGGAAGCTCCGCTGGATAGCTAGCCATTTGTAGATTAGTTGTTGCAGCTTAGCCTATCATAACAGCTAGCCATTTGTAGATTAGTTGTATGCATCATGTCAGCTGGTACAGATCTGCATCTATAGATGAGGTCAGTGGCGTGGAGCACTTGATGACCTTCATTTTATTTAACACGTGATGTTGCCAACTCCCTGGATGCATTTGTTGACGTTGTTTTGTTTACTCCCAGCTTAGTGCAGAGCCCAGCCCTAGCAGCGGCGGCTATGCCGGCGAGCAGGGCAACATCGTTGCCTCCTGCGCCAGCATCGAGGAGCCTGACCCGCCCCCGATGCCATGGACTGGGCGCGCGGCAAGAAGCACGCCGACGAGGTCAGCCTAGTTTGCTCCCTTCTCCTCTTAACCATACACTGCACGCTCTGTGTTCTTGTTTCTTGAGCTATTTCAATTATCTAATCATGGATTATTCTGTTTTTGGATAAGACCAAGAAGGTGGCCATGGCCGGGCTCGTTCACCATTCGTTCAACTTCAGAGCTCATCTGGTCTGTTCTTGCCCTGGCCAAGCTGTTCAAGTATGTTAGGTTTGCAATAATATTTAGTGTTGGTTTGGCTCTTGCAATGCATAGGCACAGCAGGATATACTCCTGTGTGCTACTAAATGTCACGGAGAAGAAACAAAGATGGCAAGTAAAAAGAAACTGTTTATAACTTGGAACACTAGCTGAATTTACAGCAAAACTAATTTGTAAAAGAAAACCTGGATTAGATCAACAAGTCCTTAGCATATCAAACGTGCCACTTTGGAAATTTCAGCCTGTAGCACAAAATTTGTTGTCTTATTGCTGCTGTGTCACTGTATCCTAGTAATTCTGCTGTGTCACTGTATCCGAGTAAAGCAAGATGCTTGGTATACTCATGTTCCTTATGATATTGGTGTACACTCAATTTGGTTATTTCTTCTAGTTCTGCTACTAGTTGCTGTGTACTCCTAGTGTTGTAGTTGCTCTGTAGTAATACAGAAATATTAATGCTCAAATATGATGATGTGGCCTGCAGCGCACCTACTTCGACGCCGCCCCGTCCGTCATCATCGCCTTCGATGACGACGGGGACACCGCAGGCGCCGTCGGCCTCGGCGGCGGCTTCCACCACTACCACATCGTCGTCACCTACCAGGGCATCAAGGGGTGAATTGATTTGATCGTTAATATGTGGTTGGATGTGATGTTTTGCAGGTTGAAGGTGCTAAGGTGTTGGAGACGTGCCTGGACTTGTTGAGCGTTTTATCTGCTATATTGTGATTGGTGTAATATTGTATGGTTATATTGTGATTGGTGGAATGTAATAAACTTGATTGGTACATCGGTGATTTGGCTGTTATTTGAATATATTTTAAATGTCCTCTCTGATTGGTATATCGTTGAGTTACAAGTTGTGAAAAATTAAAACCTGATGTTTGGGGCCTAGTGCCTAAAAGAATCTGACTATGTGCATCCAGATGACTACAATAATCTGAAAATTGAATGTAACAAAAACAAGAAAACCCGAAAATCAAAATTATATAGAATGTGAAAAGGCTGCACCTCAGAAAGCAAAAAAGGCCGAATCAATTGCCCAAGCCCATGTAGCTAGCGAAAATTGACAGGAAAAATAAATATTAAAAAGGTTGAATTAATGGGCTCGGCCCATGTAAAACACCGAATTGGACCGGGCTGATTCTTATCCACGTCAGCTTGCCACGCTGGATCCTACGTGGCCTGGGGAGGCTGCTAATGACCAAAAATTTGGTCGTGGACCCAACGACCTTTTACATATCACAAAGAAGGTCGTTAATTTCAGTTTACGACTGCCAGCTTTTGACCATCTGTTTTTGGTCGCAAAAAGGTCGCAAATGAAAAACAATGACCATTCAGCGACCAATAGTGATGGTCGCAAGTTGACATATTTCTTGTAGTGACAGTACAATTGGTTGGATTTAAGAATGCTAGGAAGCTGGATGTTGGAATAATGATCAGTTGCCCCGATGCTGATTTCAAGGTTTGCAAGTGATGAGATGGGCCATAACCCGCAGGCCCCAGGACCTGCCAAGAAGCAAGCACACTCTTGCTGAAGGAAAAACCCTGGAAGAGGATATGCCTTTACCAACAGACGATCTTTTACGAGTTTACGCAAAACCTGAGACTTGTGAAAGAACGATAGATGTTCGTTTGGCTTGCAGAATCAATGGATTTGTCCGAACTTGGTTCGTCGACAACAGAAATTCTGCAATGCTTGTGAGGATGACCGAGTGTTAGAATGCGAGATTCGCTAAACCATATACAAGGTAATGATTTGGGTGCGGGATGGATTGATCACCATACCGACTTACTCTTATTATTCGCCTTGCTATGTGGGATGGTAAATCTGAGTGACTTACCCATAGTAGAGAGACGACGATCAAAACCTTGTTTAAACCTTAGAATGGTATGACAATTTTTCCTTGTACTAGGCAGTTGTTGCCAATCGTAGGTCATACAGTGAGAATGAAGCCCAGACCCATTTTCTATAGGAGAAACCATAAATTGTTGACCACCATGAGATATCGATAGTTGTTTAGTATTGGCGCCAGACCCGTCAGCTTAGAAGACCCAGTCACAGAAGAACCTTATCAAGATGAAAGGACAGAAGATTTGCGGTAAAGGTTATGCCACTACCGGAAGATCCCAGTGAAGGAATTTTCCCTAGAATCTGAGAAGAACGACCCTGTCAACAAAAAGGATGGAGTATATAAGTTTTGATGGAACCGTAACCATGCTTCTAAGGGTGGTAGCACCTGAGACCCCTGGAGACGATCGAAGGATTTTGAGAAGACCCCAATCCTAACCTATTTCTTTCTAGCCTCTCCGAATCTCGAGGACGAGATTCATTTTAAGGGTGGTAGGTTTGTAACATCCCAAAATTCTAAATTTTGGAATGTTATATTAAATAGATAGTTATGTTTGATTGATTGTGTGAAATTGATTGAAATTTGAATCTTTTTGAAAATTAGAGGGAATAAAATGACTTTCCCAAAACTTTCATCTTCAATTGATGTTCTCCATGAATTCAAATTCTTTTCAAATACAAAACCCTAGAGTGAAGATGACATGACTTCTTCCATTTAAATAAATGAAAAGGGTTTTGAAAAAAACTTGAATTTCATGTGGAAATATTTTAAATTCAGAAACTTTATGCAACTCAATGATTTTCATTAGAGAAGATAAAATGACTTCTTCAAAACATATGAAATATGAGTTGGGAGTTTAAAAGAATCAAATTTAAAGTCCCTTTGAAAATTATTTGCAATTTGGAGTTATTTGGGTTTTATTCAAATTATTTTTCTCCAAAAATAAAATATATGGAAAATATGGTAAAATGATTCCCTACATCAGAAAATTGGAGAGAAATAAAATTAAAATCATTTTGGTATTTGTAAATGATTTTTATTGGATTTTATTAGAGCTGTAGCACTCTTTGCTTTATTTAAATTTTTGTGGATTTTATTTGACTCAATAAATATGTTCATGTATTAGGAAATCTTTTTCGGAAAATTTTGATGTATAATATGCCTATATATAATTTTTATATTTTTGCTTTTTATTTTATTTTTAGTTGTCTGTTAAAAAAAACTCTTCGAACAGTGCCAGGCCAAAGCCCAGCACAGCTCTCTCTCTCTCTCTCTCTCTCTCTCTCTCTCTCTCTCTCTCTCCTCGCCAGGCCGGCCGACCCACTACAAGAAATATGTCAACTTGTGACCCTCGCTATTGGCCGCTGAAAGGTCATAGTTTTTCATTTGCGACCTTTTTGTGACCAAAAACAGAAGGTCAAAAGCTGGCAGTCGTAAACTGAAATTAACGACCTTCTCACAGAAGGTCGTTGAACCCATGACCTTTTGTTTTGGTCACTGGTTGTCTGCCTAGGCCACGTCGGATCCGACGTGGCAATCTGACGTGGCAAAATTGCGACCAATTGAAAAGGTCACTGATAAGATTCAGCCCGGTCCGATTCGGTGTTTTACATGGGCCGAGCCCAACAATTCATCCTATTTGCGTTTTTTTCATGGTCAACTAAATGGGCCAGGCCAAATTTTACGGCCTTTTACTTTTCTGGGCCCTTTCGTTTTTCTAGTAAATTTCTTTTTTTGTTGGCCTTTTCATTTTGTTTTTGCTGGCCTTTTCATTTTGTTTTTTATAACTTTTGGCAGAATTATTATTATTTTCGCTATTTTAAATAAAATAAACAATTCCACAACAACAACATCAGTTAGGCTGTAGCCTTTTTCCTTTTTAGGTGCAGTACAACTTTAAGCATAGAAAATTGGAAAACAGATATTTAACCAATATATATTGCTGAGAAATTTTCATAATTTTGCTGTCAAAGCAGGATGTACACAGGAATACAAGTTTGTTGTCAAAGCAGCATTTCAAAAGTACATCTTCACATGATCCCAGCAACGAAAAAACATCATACATAATTTTTTTTACAATATGCCATATGGCTCAGATCACATAACACATGACATCCAGGTTCAAATGATGCCAGCAACGAAAAAACATCACCAGCACAGTATACTACCTGCACATTCAAAGAGAACAAACTATATGTCAAAAGAGAACTGAGGAGAAAATATCCACTAAAAGAAAGCAGATAGTATACTCAGTAATTACTACAGGTTTGCTCACTGGATACACACAAAATAGAAGGAGAACGGGTGAGGCAATGCAGCAGGGAGAAACAGTGAAGATAGTTCTTGAATTTCAGTGAAGATAGTTCACCTTCTATGTGTACAGTACATATGACACCAACACCAGCAGGTCAGAAGATAATACACCAAATGTGCATGAAAGACAATACAGTAAACACCATCTTGTTTATAGTAAGTAGCATGTCTCTAGCACATCATCTCATTTAAAGAATGCACTCAGGCAAGAACTGGACAGCTGGTCTAATTTTCTCACACTTGGCATTTTCACCGTTAACACCATCATGTACAACAGCAAACTTCTCCAAGCTGGCCAATTGACTGATACTACTGGATAAGCAAAGCAAACTACTACCAAAACAAGAACCAGACATGGCAAGCAAAGTACCAGCATTTTACTCATAGCAAAGCAAACTACTACCAAAACAAGAATCAACAAGCAAACCCATCTCGCAGCACCACCAGTTTGAACGAACAGACAGGCTGATGGGGGACGGAGCGGAAACGAGACGCTTACCAGGAGACCTGCTTGACAGAGCCCTTTGCCCCAGTGCTTGCATGGAGCTGGAGCATCACCCACATAACAGTAGCACTGCATATGAAAAAGAGAACAGCAACGCCGCATTACAAACGCTCTGTTGTCAACTCTGCTATTGTAATCATATTACAAACAGGATCATATTACAAACGCTATGTTGTTAACAGGATCATAAGCATGTGTATGAGTAAAATCAAAGAGGATAAGAAGATATGTTTAGTTACAGTCTTACAATTGATGCTTTGTAACTACAGATAACTAAAAATGAGTACAGTAGATGTACAGAATTTGTATGCTCCATTTGTAACTACAGTAGTTCTTTCATTTGTTCGAAATTTTCAGTAGATGTCACAGTAGCATGATAAAAATTTCAGTTGAAACTAAAGATGCAGTACACTAAATTACTCAAGCCTTGCTAAACAGCAAGTCTTACAGTAAACAACAGGATACCAGAATCTATGTTAGTAAGTGTATGTAGCTCAAGGCAACAGTAATGTCAACCTAACATTAATACATCTTGTTCAAAAAATGAAAAGCAGACTGTAGTGCAGCACCAGCCATGAGGGCTTCCTTGTCCACCTGCAGCAGCAGCAGCTTGTACAAATCAAAGCAACCTGCACCCAAAGCAAACACACGAGGAATCAGAGGGAGGCAGGGGAGATGAAGACAAGATGCAACACCTAAATCAGACAAGGACCAAACTAATAAGTTGTGTCAGTGTAACATGGCATTCCCAAACTGAATATATTTCCAAAACAGAGAATAACATCAGCAACAAAAAAACATGGCATCCCCAGAATGAATATATTTCCAAAACAGAGAATAACAACCTCAAAGTGGTACAAATATAATTGTGCACAATTCAAGTCTTCAACCAAATTTAGATTTTAATTGATCAAAGTTGTGTCAAATGATCATATCGAGGTTTAACTACTAGGCATGCAAGTGTTGTTTCCAATTGATTCAAATTCCGTAACACACTTGCTTGTGTGAGAAATTCTGAATGTAAAAGTTGAGGCCTCCATGCAAGTAGCATATAGACTGACGCAACTTATAGTTCAAGGTCGAGCTAACTTTTCTTCTAAGCATGCTGCTACGGCTACACCACCTACAAATCTGTGCAATGCAGAGTATTTCATAGTACGAATATAACTTCTAGTGGGCCAATGGATACTTCATAATCCATCACAATTGACCCGTGTGCTGGTCTTGGAAGTAAAATGACCTTTGCAGCAAAATAAAAGCCCCACAAAGGAAAGATAGATGCTCCTCTGGATTTATTTGTCCTGTCATGTGTAACAACTAACTCAATTGGTAATAAACATTGAGTGTACCCTTAAAGTGCATCATATGTACAGCACCATAACATTCACTCAAAATACAGTAACTTATACCCCCAAAGTAACCGAGCAATAAGACCATGCACAACACGCAATTGCTATTTTCTGTTTTGCAAATTTATTCGCATAAATAAATCTCGTGGCAGCTTCAGCAAATCTAACTGAAGCTCCATGGATGCTAAGCAGGCAACCTGATAAACAAAAAAGTTATTCAAAATCTGAACCACAATTGCAGTGCTTTTAACGTAATTTGAACCATGTGAATCAATACTGCTATGCTATGCTGAAACAGAGCATCAGATCTGAAACTCTGTAAAATGGGAAGAACGGAAGTGTACCTTGCTCTTGGTGACGTTGATGGCGTGGAACAGGAGAGTGACGGACTCCTGCATCTGCTTGACGCCGGTGGTGGTCTCCTCGGAGACGCTGACGAGCCTCTCCTCAATCTTGCGGTACTTGTGCGGACGATGGCGAGCATGACGGGGTTGTCGGTGGACTCCGGGTCGGCGACCTTGCCGGACTCCTCGTTTGCCTTGACGCCATGGTGGATGAGCAGCGTGGCGTCGTCGACGATGAGGTCGGGGCTGCCGCCGACGCCCCAGTCGAGGCAGCGCTCGGTGCACCACCCGCACTCGTCGAGTGCCGTGGCTAGGGTTCTGGGCGCACGCGAGGAAGGAGAGAAGGTTGGAGGGCGCTGTGGCGGTGGGAGGAGGCGCCTCCTCCTCCTCTGCCGACGGATCTGGAGGACGCGGCCAGCCTAGTTCGAGTCAGTCTGGAGGGAAGGGGAGGGGAGGGGAGGAGCAGATGGTGCACTACTAGGAAAAGGCCTACTAGTGGCGCACCAGTTTTGCCTACTAATGGCGCACTACTGGTGCGCCACTAGTACCACGCCACTGTGCGCCATTAGTATACTCCACTGGTATTCCCTCCAGGTGCGCCACTAATAACCTTATAGGTGCGCCACTAGTAATAAAGGAAGGTGCGCCACTAATAAGGGCTTAAATGCGCCACTAGTAATGTATTTGGAAAACAAAACAAAATCTAAATTTACAGAAAACAACCTATAAGGAAAAATAATTTAAAAACAAAAAATGAAATAGAATAATAATTTTTATTATAGTAAGAATATTACAATGTCTTTACAAGTTTCCAATAAAAGGAAAATTGCAAGGAAATAAAAGAAAATCCTAAAACTAATCTTCTAGTAATCTTTTCTTCTTTTTCTTCACTTTATCCCTACAAAATGTAACAAAATAAACAGAAAGACAAACAAACTATTTATAACATGTCAATACTGTCATTTTTTATGCATAACTAGATATGAGCATATATTTCCAGAATTACATGGTGTGAATATTGTATGAGTAAGATTATAATGGAAATGAATTTTGATAGGAGCCCACTTTCAACGAGTATTTATCTGACAGAGCTAAATAATCAGGGCATTTACCTTTTGAAAATACTAGATGACCCGTTGCGCCGATGGCGCAAGGGGCGAGAGTAAGGCATCTATTGTGAGAGTGAACATAAATATATTTAGGGGCAGATTGGTACACAGAATATTTGCAATCCTATTAGAAAGAAAGGAATTAGCATTGGTGGAATGTGTACAGGATCCATTGGGAAATCCTTGTAAGTTCTGGAGATATGATCACAGGGAATGTTTGATGGAAACATTTATGTGAAAGCATGCATAATAGAAACAGATAACATCATTCGAAACTTAAATAATAAACTGCATGAGTAGCCCATAATTATACAGGTCCAGTGTCGTCTAACTCTTGTACAGCAAAACATATGCTGAGCAACCAAAACAAATAAGACATGGTAGCGATAATATGGAGAGGCATCATTGACACTTGAGTCATAGACAGAGGGCAAAACTCCTTCAACATGGGCACATATGCTCGCATTTGAGCAACATCAGTCATGTCTACGCACCGTGGATGTTGGGGATGATAAAGTAGTTAGACGTTTACATTCGAAGGCACATCAACAGGCGATATCGAAGTATGCAATATCAGATAATAAAAAAGGTCACTCAAAGACATTGGTTATATATGTACGAAACAGTAGATAAGGAAACCAATGCCAAGTTAGTACGCTATATTTTGATGTTTTTTGCCGATGCTTTACGTTGTGAAAGAAATGCTCTAATAATTGTCTAGACGACGTATGGGTGGATGAGGTTGATCATTACTGGAAAGTAAGAAACAGGTAATCTTGTGTAAAGAGAGATGTAGATGTTGTAACGAGAGTGCTAATGACAAGCAGGGTATGCTCAATTCTAAAAGAAAGTGCATATATTAGTCTATGGGCAAAAGGGCTGCAGCAAACCAGGTACTCATAGAAAGTTAGTACGCATTGAGATAAGGCATAATCAGTAACTGGCTGTTCAATCCGTAACTACTTGCTGATACAGAAAAGTATCACCAAGCAGACAGGTTAAGGGACATGTTAGTCTATGGGCAAAAGGCTCATATACCAAACCGAAATAGAAGATCTGAGATCAAATACTTGATGTGTAAAATTTTGCTAACGAACCAAAGAAAATCTGATTCATCTCTTTATTTATTACTGTAAAACAAAGCAACACAGTAGTACGATGATACAAATCCACACACATGCATGACGGAATGCGCCGTTTGTCTCTGCTCTGCCTCCCTCCTCTCAAACCATCCACCGTGACCTGAACTTGAGAGAGTATAGTCAGCGGTGAAAAAGGTCTGAACTTGAAACAACTAATGTCAGCAAGACCCCAAGGCTTGAAGCTTTGCATATAATAAAAAAACCAATTCCCAACTATTTTTGCCCAATCATCCCAAACAAGCACCATGTATTTTAAAGAGAAATTCAGTCCAAGCAGCTTCATTAATCCTTCAGGTGCATAATCAATCACTGTAGTGTTCTAGCCTTAAGAAACTGAAGAAGAAACAATCAAAAACAAAAGTAAAATCATGTGTAGCAGCAGCAAAAGCAAAACTAATCACATTCTGTCATTCTGACCTATCATCTTTTAAATCAAACTACACAAGAATAAAATTATTTAACAGAACATGAACACCATGTATCCTATTCAGAGACATCTTCACTGCATATATATGCTATATAATCAAAAATCTGAAAGCATCTTAGAGGAAGCCCTCACTAAGAACCTTGGCAGACGTTCATGAAGCTATTTCAGCGTCGTCCAGCCCGCTCCACCTGAAATTAGAAATATTTAGAAAACCCAACTCCTTCTAAATATTTACAGGAGTTTCTTCCGAACCCCAATCAGGCTACTTATGGTTATCAATATTCAATAGTCAGAACACATAACTAAGAGTCTAAATACCGAGGTACAAATTCAACAAAAAAAGCACCCACAAAATGGGACATAAAGGAACATAGGTAGAAATCCAGCATCGAAATCTTCATGCTTGATACAAGGAAGATTATCAAACGTATGCAGACACTAAAATGCAAGCAAGATTACCCTTGCAGCAGCCTCTCGGTCAGGTGCGAAGTATCCAGCTCCTCCATTATCCGCGAACGTAGGTAGTGCATAGCAAATGGCAGCGTGGTTGTATCCGAGATCCTCTGCATCACAGAACTACTGTAGTTTGCTAGCGCTAAGACGATATTGCTATAAGCAGCACATCACAGGGTACCCTGCATCACCCACCAATACATACACAAGAAAAACAAATCTGGTGGTGGTTTGGGTTTGTGTGCTCACTGATTCTTGATGATCTCATCGGCGGCGCGCTCCTCCTCGGCGCTGCTCCACCCGGACGAGCTGCTTCTGGTGCGTGTCGTAGAAGCGGTAGGCCGCGTAGCCGGCGCCGGCGACGCCCAGCGAGAGGAGCATCTTCCACCGGTGCCGCGCCCAGAAGCCCTTCCCGGGGGCGGAGCCTAGCTGGAACATGGTGGCCTGGGCGGGGACGGGAGGTGGGAGGCGACGCGGGAGAAACCCTAGCCGCTTGCCCCTGACCTTGGGGTGGGAGAGGAACTTGACGGCGGAGCCCCTGACCTTGGGATGGGGAGGACCGGGCGGCCGGGCAGGGCGGCCAGGCGAGGGCCTCACCTCGAACGGGACAGAGATGGTGGGGGCGGAAGGGCTCGTCGCCGCCGGGGCGAGGGTCGGAGCGGGGGAGGCGGCGGGGGCGCGGGGGCGGCGCAGTATGGGTCGGGGAGGGCGGGTCGGGTGAGAGAGATGGGGAAGATAGAAGAACTTTTAGTGGGGGAAGGGTTAGCAATGGCGCACGGGGTGACTGGTGCGCCATTACTAGTTAACACTAGTAATGGCGCACTGTGCCACGGTGCGCCATTAGTATTTTTGGAAAAAAGAAAAAAAATTGTTAGTAGTGGCGCACCATGTTTGTGGTGCGCCATTAGTGTCTATCACACTAATGGCGCACCAGCACACGGTGCGCCATTAGTATTTTTGGAAAAAAGAAAAAAATAATTTTGTTAGTAGTGGCGCACCTTTGTTGTGGTGCGCCATTAGTGTCTATCACACTAATGGCGCACCACATGTCTGGTGCGCCATTAGTGTGCATATTGTCTATAGCCCTTTTCCTAGTAGTGGGGGGGGAGCCGGCAGCAGGGTAGAGGGCGGAGTCGCCGGCGGCGAGGCAGATGTGCTCGGCGGCGGGAATGGATTTGGGGGCACAGGAGGAGGAAGAGGGGATAGTGAGGTGGTGGAGAAGCGCCTGGATGCGGCGTCGGCCTTTGCCTCCCGGAGGCCCGGCGACACGCGGCTGCGCCACATCTCGCAGATCGGGGCGGCCCCTAGCGCGCGTGTAGGGTTCGGCTGTGGAGCGCGGGTGGGATTGGAGAGGAGGGGATCTCTAGCCAGGAAGGGGAGGGGAGGGGAGTGGAGGTGGCGCCGGCGGCGAAGTGGATGCGGTCGCCAGCGGCTGGTTCATGGGGATCCAGATCATGGGGACGACACCATTCGTGGGGGACGGCGGCGGCGCGTCGGTAACAAGGTGAGGGTGTGTGGTGGGCTGGTTGGTTCGGTTGGGTGGTGAGGCCATGAACGACGGTGAGCTCCGCCGGAGGGAGGTGGCGGCGGCGGCGATGGATCTGGAAGGGAGGAGGTGAGCTCTCTCCATCGGGCAAGAGAACGAGGAGACGGGGGATCTGGAATGTGATCGATGGATGGATGTGGAAACTGGAAAGAAAGGAGGCGGGGGGTGGATGCAAAATGACCATCTAGGGTTTCGGGGTTGGTGTGGATGGGTTGAGGACAGCCGTTGGATCCCCAAGCATCCAACGGTGTTTGATGCACGATCCGCGTGATATGTCCACGGACCAATCAGAATGCAGTACGATGTTATGACCATCTAAATTGGTCGTAGTTGACTTAATATAATGTGTTAAAATCATTTAAGCTACTTTATGATCTGAGAAATTCTAAGAAAAATGGAAAACCTTCTCATTGTGTCACCAAAATGTGAACAAGTTTTCAGAAAAAATAACAACATGGAATAAGATAAATATCTTTAAAAGGTGTCATCGGAAATGAGTTTTTTGCAAAAGAAAACATTTTCCCTTTTTCGAGTGCCCAAAATGAGTTTTTTTTGTGAAGGACCTACAATATATTTATTGCAAAATTGGATGAAATCAATTTTTTAAACTATTAGGCCATATTTAATGCACAAATGACCAAAGAGTTGGGTGTCAAAAGATTTTATCCACCTTTGGTGAAAAAGACAAATTTCCGCTGATCCAGCTGGAAGCGGGTCAAATTTGAACTACAACTGCCTTATAGTTTGCTCTTTATTTTTTCAAAAAATCATTTCTAGGTACATAAGTATCTATTTAATCAGAGAAACACCAAAAGTTTTCCAAGATTCAACCACTAGCTAAGAACGGTCATGCCCGCCGTTTTGACCGCATTTTGAAACGGGCATGAAAAATTCAAAAAAATCAAAAAATTAGGAAACCTTCGCATTGTGTCATTATATGTGACCATGTTACCAGGAAAAATAATAAACTTGTAATACGATAATTATTTTTTTTAAAATGTTCTCAAAAACGAGCTATCATGCGTGAAGATTCATGGCTTTCAAGCCAAATGATCAATCTTATGGCCACATTCATGGCATAGTTTGTTCAAATAATCTCATATTGTGCACAAGGGTGCATCTTGGAATTCCAAACAATGTTGCCTAAGGGTGTTTTCATTTTCTTTGCACGGAAAATTCATTTTCCATTTTTCGAGTGCCCGAAATGAGTTTTTTTGTGAAGGACCTACCATATATTTGTTGCACAATTGGACCAAATCAATTTTATAAAATACTAGGCCATATTTAATGCATAATTGACAAAATGGTTGGGTGTCAAAAGCTTTGATCCATCTCTGGTGAAAACGACAAATTTTCGCCGATTCAGTAGGAAGCGGGTCAAATTTGATCTGCAGCTGCCTCATAGTTTGCTATTTATTTTTTCCAAAAATCATTTCAGGTACATAAGTATCTATTTAATCAGAGAAACATCAAAAAATTTCCAAGATTCAACCACTAGCTAGTAACGGTCAAGCCCGCCGTTTTGACCGCATTTTGAAATGGGCATAAAAAATCAAAAAATTGGAAAACCTTCGTATTGTGTCATCATATGTTACCAAGTTCCAGGAAAAATATTAAACTTGTAATACGGCATTTATTTTAAAAAAGTGTTCTCAGAAATGAGCTATCATGCGTGAAGATTCATGGCTTTCAAGCCAAATGATCAATCTTATGATCACATTCATGGCATAGTTTGTTCAAATGATCTCATATTGTGCACATGGGTGCATATTGGAATGGCAAACAATGTTGCCTAAGGAAGTTTTTATTTTCTTTGGACGAAAAAACCATTTTCCATATTTCGAGTGCCCAAAAGGAGGTTTTTTTGTGAAGGACCTACCATATATTTGTTGCACAATTGGACCAAATAAATTTTCTAAAATACTAGGCCATATTTAATGCACAATTGAGAAAATGGTTGGGTGTCGAAAGCTTTGATCCATCTCTGGTGAAAAAGACAAATTTCCGCTGATTGAGCAAGAAGAGGGTCAAATTTGAACTGTAGCTGCCTCATAGTTTGCTATTTATTTTTTCCAAAAATCATTTCTAGGTACATAAGTATCTATTTAATCAGAGAAACATGAAATTTTTTCCAAAATTCAACCACTAGCTAGGAATGGTCAAGCCCGTCGTTTTGACCGCATTTTGAAACGGGCATACAAAATTCAAAAAAATTCAAAAAATTGGAAAACCTTCGCATTGTGTCATCATATGTGACCAAGTTTCTAGGGAAAATAATAAACTTGTAATACGGCTTTTATTTTAAAAAAGTGTTCTCAGAAATGAGCTATCATGCGTGAAGATTCATGGCTTTCAAGCCAAATGATCAATCTTATGGCCACATTCATGGCATAGTTTGTTCAAATGATCTCATATTGTGCACAAGGGTGCATCTTGGAATTCCAAACAATGTTGCCTAAGGAAGTTTTCATTTTCTTTGCATGGAAAATTCATTTTCCATTTTCCGAGTGCCCAAAAGGAGGGTTTTTTGTGAAGGACCTACCATATATTTGTTACACAATTGGACCAAATAAATTTTCTAAAATACTAGGCCATATTTAATGCACAATTGACAAAATGGTTGGGTGTCAAAAGCTTTGATCCATCTCTGGTGAAAAAGACAAATTTCCGCCGATTCAGAAGGAAGCGGGTCAAATTTGAAATGCAGTTGCCTCATAGTTGGCTATTTATTTTTTCCAAAAATCATTTCTAGGTACATAAGTATCTATTTAATCAGAGAAACACCAAAAAATTCCAAGATTCAACCACTAGCTAGGAACGGTCATTCCCGCCGTTTTAACCGCATTTTGAAACGGGCATAAAAAATTCAAAAAAAATGGGAAACCTTCGCATTGTGTCATTATATGTGGCCAAGTTCCCAGGAAAAATAACAAACTTGTAATACGGCAACTATTTTAAAAAAGTGTTCTCAGAAACGAGCTATCACGTGTGGAGATCAATGGCTTTCAAGCCAAATGATCAATCTTATGGCCACATTCATGGCATAGTTTGTTCAAATGATCTCATATTGTGCACAAGGGTGCATATTGGAATGGCAAACAATGTTGCCTAAGGAAGTTTCCATTTTCTTTAGACGAAAAAACATTTTCCATTTTTCGAGTGCCCAAAAGGAGGTTTTTTTGTGAAGGACCTCCCAAATAATTGTTGCAAAATTGGACCAAATCAATTTTCTAAAATACTAGGACATATTTAATGCACAATTGACAAAATGGTTGGGTGTAAAAAGTTTTGATCCACCTCTGGTGAAAAAGACAAATTTTCGCCAATTCAGGAGGAAGCGGGTCAAATTTGAACTGCAGCTGCCTCATAGTTTGCTATTTATTTTTTCCAAAAATCATTTCTAGTTACATAAGTACCTATTTAATCATAAATACATGGTTTGGTGGCGATACGTCGAGGTTTCGGCGGTGGCCGAGGGCCCCAACTCTAGAGCGCGTAAACTCGCATGCCCGCCGCGTGGTCACCGCGTGACCGTGGCATTGCCATGTGTTCTGGGCAGCCTAGGCATGTCTAGTGGGTTGGGCACTCCCCAGGTAGGTGATAGGAAGAAAATTACAACATAAGATTCTGACGAGGAGACCGATCGATGCTCAAACATGAATTAGCAGGCAAGTGTTTGATTAGCGGTACGGGAAATGTACATGGCTAATGGGCTTGAGTTTTGACTGAGGATGATCAGTTACTAAGAAGACCGTCTTCAGAAATTTTCAGCTCAAAAGGAGGAGCCTAGGTGGTACTTGCTTTGCAAAGTACCACACCGGACATAAATACGAATGTTGAAGCTGGGCTCAAAATAATGAATGGATTGAGCTGGCATTTGGTGGAGAATGGTTATTTGGGCATAGGAAAGCACTGTAGAAAATGGATACTATTTGGACATGCCAAAGTGGTACTTCCTTCACAAAGTGCTGCTCTAAACAGAATAGGAAAATGAATATTGTTGAATTATTTTTGAACTAGGCAAGGAAGGTTTTTGACATATTTGATGAAGATATGATCCAAACAATTTATGAGAATTTTTTGGGAATTTTTGGAATAACAGAAATATAGGTTGCTTCACAACCTAGGGCAAAAATGGACACATGGACATGACACATAGGCAAAACTGATGAGATGGCGCCTAGTCATCGCAACCCACCACAATTTACAAGGCTATGACCATCTATATTGGTCATTAACAACTAGAAATAAGGCAGCGGACTAGCGTTGTTTGCTTTATGACCATTTCGTGCAAGGAAATTACGACCTTTCTGACCAAAATGATCGCAATGGTTTAGGGTTTGGAGCCCCCCAAACAGCTTTTGACCAATTGGTCTCAAATGGTCATAGATCTATGACCAATTCTTCCAGGGTCACTGACAGAAGGTCACTAGTTGACATATTTCTTGTAGTGAAAGAGGAGAGGGCAAGGAAAGTGTGGCTTAGGATTCCTACTTCCTTCCCTCTCCCCCCTCTTTCCTTCCACCTCGGTTATATATGGCAGGGGGTGCGTGGCATGGGAGGGACTCCAAGTAGGATTCCTCCTACTTGGGGCGCCCCCCTTGGCTGCTCCCTCTCCCTCCCACCTATATATATATGAGGGGGGAGGCTCCTAGAACACACAACAACATCTGTTAGCCGTGTGCGGCGCCTCCCTCCACAGATTACACCCTCAGTCATATCTCTGCAATGCTTAGGCGAAGCCCTGCATGGATCACTTCACCATCACCATCACCATGCCGTCATGCTGACGAAACTCATCTCCCTCGACACTTTGCTGGATCAAGAGTTCGAGGGACGTCATCGAGCTGAACGTGTGCAGAACTCGGAGGTGCCGTACATTCAGTGCTTGATCGGTCGGAGCTAGAAGAAGTTCGACTACATCAACCACGTTGTCAAACGCTTCCGCTTTCGGTCTACGAGGGTATGTAGACACACTCTCCCCCTCGTTGCTATGCATCTCCTAGATAGATCTTGCATGAGCGTAGGAAATTTTTGAAATTGCATGCTACGTTTCCGAACATGCGCAGCTACCACTTTATTCTGCTAGAGATTAAGCTTGACCGGGGAGTAGTAACTGTCTTAGACTCGAGACAAAAAGATCCCCAGGACTATGCGGAAATGACTGAAATGCTCCAGAAGTAAGTTCAATCGATCATTATCGCACCATATCGGCAACTTTTTTCATTTCCTGATATCAAGTAATTATTTTCTTTGTTTGGCAGGTTTGGAAAGAGTTCACCGGAATTGTTCCAGGACTGCCGAGGGAGCTGCGATTTACACACCCGAAAGTAAGTACTACTAGCTAGTTCCGTGCATCTCCCATTGATTCTAGTTTCATCAATACTATTTATCATGCCTGATTATCAGTTTGATCGAACTCTATTTCTCGTAAAGTGCTTGTGGCAGGAAGCCGAGAATGATTTTTTGTGGATACTACGTTTGCGAGTTCATCTACAATGCGACCTCTCAGCGGGGCTACTCTAGAAAACAATATCAAGTACGTAAACAATAATATTCACAATTTTATTTTATTACCATCATTTGTGTTGAGTTTTATTCATATATATGTATTGACCCCCTTCTTTAAATTAGATCTGGCAGATGCGGGATGAAGTCCTACCACATGATCGCATACGAGCAATTCAAGAGGAATTGACGGGATTCTTTCTTGACCACGTCATACATAAAGCCAGAGAATACCGTGTGGAAATTGATATAGACTTGATGTTAGGGATTGTAAGAGATCTTATATTGTATATATGTAGCTAGTAGCGTCGGATAGATATACGAAAACTTGTTGTTCGACCAATCTCTCGGGGAAAGAGAGGTCACTTCTCTCTGTATATGTTCATGACGATCTTGTGTAATTAATGGTTCCTTCATTTGCTTACTGGCTAGCGTGTCGAGTTCTCTCTATATGTATAGTAGCTAGGGTCGACCAAGCACGGAGAAAGAGAGGACACTTCTCTCTATTAGCTAGCTCACACAATATGAAACCCCTAAATTAACCCTCCAAAACCCCCTAAACTTAACCCCCCCCCCCCTTAAAAAAACAAAAACCCCAGCTCTTGCCAGCTGCTGACGCGTGGATGCCTTTTGGTCCCGGTTGGTGTTACCAACCGGGACTAAAGGTCCTCTTGCCTGGGCACCCCGCTGCGACCATGTGGAGCCCCTTCAGTGAACCGGGACTAAAGGTTTTGGGCTTTAGTCCCGACCTTTTTGTCCTGGTTCCAGAACCGGGACTAAAGGCCTTCTGGAACCGGGACTAGTTCCCTGTTTTCCACTAGTGTTAGCTCGTAGAGGCATGCGGCAACGTCTCTCCATCTTTGCGGATGACGTGGTGGTGTTCATCAAACCTAAGCCTGTGGAACTTGAGGTTTGCAAGAGCATCTTGGAAATGTTTGGGGAGCTGTCACGACTGCGGATAAATACAGTGAAATCGGCGGCTCTCCCAATAAGATGCAATGATCAGGAAATCACTATGGCGTGTGGGGAGCTGGGATGCCCGAGAGATTATTTTTCAATCAAATACCTTGGACTGCCATTGTCATTGAGAAAGCAATCAGCGGCGCAGTTGCAGTATCTAGTCGATCAGATGGCGAATTGCTTACCCAAGTGGAAAGCGGCTTTAATGCCGAAGAGCGGACGACTTACCTTGGTGCAGTCAGTGCTTTGCGCCATGCCCATTCATGCCATGATGGCCTTGGATCTCCCGATGAAGACTATTGCTGCGATGAACAAGGTGTGCAGAGGGTTTCTCTGGTGCAGACGGGCTACCGCGAATGATGGCAACTATGCGGTCGCCTGGGATTCGGTATGTACACCGAAATGGGCTGGAGGTCTAGGGCTACCGAATCTCAGATGGCTCAATGTGGGCATGCAAGCTAGGTGGCCATGGCTCAAAAGGGTGGACACAAGTAGACCCTGGAGTGAATTCAAAATAAAGGTCCCAATGGAAGCGAAGCTACTTTTCCAGGCGGTAGCAAGGAGTGAAGAGCATTGCGGCCTCAATACACTTTTCTTGGAGGATCGTTGGATAGATGGTATGAGCGTATAGGATATCGCTCCAACTATTTACGACAGGATCCCAGCGCGGATCAGGTCGACGAGGATGGTTGCTCTGGCCAACGAGAATGGGTCTTGGGCAACGGATGTTGGCCCGAATCTTGGGGTAGAGGCATTGCAGGAATTCCTCACATTATGTGCCGGATTCTGTTTCTTGGTCATAGGAGACCAACGGCCACTTCTCGGTGCGATCGGCATATGCGGCAAGGTTCTGGGGCCGGACTGTGGAGCCCATGGCGGAGCTGACTTGGAAATCTCGGGCCCCATCTACATGCAAATTCTGTGCTTGGCTCGCATTGCGGGACATGTGCTGGACCTCGGATCGTCTTGCACGGAGAGGGTTACCGCATCAGGACGCATGCCCTTTGTGCGATCAGGAGGATGAAACTATCAATCATGTGCTACTAACATGTGTGTTTGCCAGATCGACATGGGGTGTGATCTGTGAGGCCCTGAGCAAGCCGGACTGGACGCCGACAACACAAGACTACCTCGACCTATGGCTAGATGGTAAGCAAGGGACGAACAACTGGCAGAAGAAGGATCTCCTCACTATTTTCGTCCTAACAATTTGGGGGTTGTGGAAGCATCGGAACGCTATCGTGTTTGACGGGGCATCTCCCTCGACGGGAGTGCTTCTAGGTAGAGTGAGGTCTGAAGGAAGGCTATGGTCGGTAGCAGACAAGTTAAAGGGGAATGTGGACCCCCTTCTTCCTAAGACTAGAGCGGTGGGCGAGTAGTGAGGAGTAGTTTTGTAACGAGACTCTTGTAAAACTATGATGGAGGCATTCTTTGCCTTTCTTCTTTAATATATGATATGCACACGTGCATATTCGAGAAAAAAAATCTACGTGAATTGAAAAATGTCATCGATTTTCAGAAAATATTCATGAATCTGAAAAGATGCTCTTGGATTTCCAAAATTGTACACGAATTTGAAAAAAAAGTTCTCTGATTTACGAAACATTCACCAATTTTAAAAGATCTTCTAATTTTAAAAAATATTTGGAATTTAACAAAATGTTCTCGCTAATTGAAAAATGTTTCCAATTGTAAAAATGTTCATGAAGTCAAAAAATGTCCATGAATTCTAAAAATTGTTCCCATATTTGAAAAATGTTCATGAATTTGAAAAGAATCAGCAATTTCTAAAAAAAATCTGTGAATTAAAAAAAATGTTGATGAATTTCGAAAAATGTTCACATGTTTGAAAAATGTTCACGTGTTCAAAAAATGTTAAGATTTTGAAAAAATGTTCGTGAATTTGAAAATTGCTCGGTATCTATTTTCCTTTTGATTAATTTTTTATTGTGCTTTCAGATCTTAAATTTTGCATGCAAAACTCTCGTTTTTGCCCTCTTCGTCCCCGTGGTGTGGGTAAGTTTGGTGCCGGGCTACCTGCAGTGAACCTGAATCATGTTTTTTCTTTTGAATCCACTTGGCAGCTGCATCCTACCTTATCCTGTGGATTCAGTGGCAGCAGACTTATTTACCTCCTTTGAACTTTAATTTGGTACGTACGTTGCAGGGCTCAGATGCAGACGCTAGTTACTAGTATCTGCATCTCCATTTAGTTTGTACGAAACTTACAAGCGACAGTTATTGCATTATTGCTACATGATGTAAGCTCCCTGACGTACTTGGGTGAGCTACAGTGTGCAAGAGCTTTCATCGGTCCAGTCAAGAAAGCACAATCTTAACTTCTAGAAGGTCCTAATAGTCATAAAATTCCACACCGAATAAGATCAATGATGGCGATTATACATATATGCTAGCGCCCCGTAGTATATGCTTTCGACCTTTCCGTTCGATTGTGAAGGAGATGCACGCAAGTCCTCTTAACACACACATTTTTTTGGTGAAATCTCTAGCACACACATTTGACGAGTGGAGTCGTGCCCTCACAACTCTCGCCTATCGCATGTTTTCGTTGACTCTTCTTCTCCTAGATGCGCATTTCAGAAAATCAAAACAACTAGCGAAGAGACCAACGTGTCTAATTGTGCATGCATATACATACACAACAACTATGTAAAGCTCCCGAAAAAAAAACAATGTAAAGCACAAAACACAAGAGAGGTTCATGCATGCATGTACACAGGGCATGTCCTTCTCACCTAATAATTTTAATCCACTTGGTGATTTCAACTTGCAGCGCCTTTCCATGTCTTGGCAAGTTTCAAAACCTGCCAAGTGGACAGTCTCCCATGGTGGAAGAAAATCACGGCTAGCTAGTAGCTAGCTCCTTATTTTTCTCTGAGGTACCGCCAATTTGATGACGTGGCAAGATATTCCAGCTGCAAATGACAACAAACAAATTGTAGTACGTATACCATTATTAATTAATGATGCTAAGAACTGACCAGCGTGGACAGGATATTTGATTATATTCATTTCAGTCACGGGACACCATTAATAACACTGTTACTTTGTGCATTTTGCCCCAAATTGCAGCTTCATACATACAGTTCTGCACAGTACACCAACCCCATGGGACTGGGAGTAACTCCCTTTTTCTGTTTCCTATTTGCAAATTTGCATAAAGAAAAATAATACAGATTCATTGGTATATATTATACAAATTAGTACACCTGTCATTTTCTTTTGTCAATGTTCTGTAAATTTAGGAGATGGGATTTCTGGTGCAGGTTTGTATCATCAAACTAGGAATAGGAAGCATGTCCTTGCCTTTTAGAACACGAGATGATACCCCGCACGTTGTTGCGGGATAGTTTGCAACATATTTCAATGTGATTCTTTGTACAAAACATGAACATTAGGAGTAAGAATATAAGAGCTAGAACTAAAAATACATATGACTTATTGTGTTTCTATGTAAATATCACATTAGAATGGAATTTTCATGTATGGGTTGCATGTTGAGGCGAGTCTTTTCCCATGCATGTTGCATGATGATGTGACACGCTTGCATGTTTAGAGAAAAAGGTTAGTGGAGGTGGGCCTTTTTCGATGCATGTTGCATGATCATGTGACATGCTTGCATGTTTAGAGAAATAGGTTAGTGGAGGTGGTCCTCTTTTCATGCGTGTTGTGTAATGAGGTGTCATACGTACCTGCATGTTGAAAGAAATAGGTTAGTGGGGGTTGGCTATTTAGATATAGAATATTGTTAGAAGCTTACCGTGAGTGACACCTGCCTGTGTTAGTAAAACAAATATGAAACTAACAAATAATTTTGTACTCCTAAGAGTATGTATTTCCATTCCTCATATACCATTTAGATGGATCAAGTATAACTATTTATAATTTCTAATATACTTCAAAAGTAATTAGTAGATACAAAAAATAAATCGTTTTGTCTACAATCACGTAAGATGCGACAACGACTGTCCTAGATCCCTCAGATTTCGCCGGCTAGCCAGCAGATTCTCCTCCCCTCCATATGCTGCTCCGGTGCCAGTGGTTCAAGGGGAATTCTGATGCCTTGGATCCGGCTAGTAGTTTAGGTTATTGTTTTTTTCTCACAGGAGCGGCTTTTAGACGGATGGCGGGTAGTCTTCTAGGCTCTGATCCTTCTTGTGTTCATCTGTCAATAGAGTCGGTGGAGCTCCTCGTAGATTCCTATTGTATTCTTTAGGCGGCGAGGTTCCCGGTACCTGTAATTGTGATTTGTTTGCCGGAACCAAGAGGGTATCTCTTCATGCATTCTGATCAATTCAAGGGTTCAATTCGATAACCGTGACTCCAAGGTGCTGGTCCTTAGGGCCACGAGCATGAAGATTTCCCTAATATCATCGATGAGCTCAGACCAACTCTGGTAGGGGAGCGGTGACATTGGTGCGTTGGCGGCTCGTTCTAGCAGTGGTAGACCAGTAGTGGTTGTTCGATGGTCTAGGGACCTTTATATTAAAAAAAAGTTGTGCTCAGGGTGTTTTGTACTTCTAGTGAGCCTTGGTAGATATGACCCCTTTTTCACAAAAAGTAATTACTTGATACCCCAAAGTGCTTTAAAAAAAATCTGTCTGAATCCATATATTTTACATAGTTTGCGTATATACCTCTTTCATAAGTAAAAATGGCATACAGCCAAAACTAGGGGTCACGGTTTTATTTTTCTGTACTACTTATATTGGGGTATCTTAAAATCATTAACGAGATGTACTGAAAATGATTTTGTTTAGTGGAATATTGAATGTGGGAGAACATACTCCTGGTAGTAAACAAAAGGTGTATTTTTAACATTTTGCTAATATTTTCCATAACTGGTTAGTTATTACCATTTTCATCTTATACAGAACCTAAGATCTTTTTCTAAAGATTACTAGTCAACCTAAGTTTGATTGCGAAAACTGACTTGAGTATTTGTGTTGCTAAAATAACAAGACGCCCATGAAATGCATGAACTAAGCATGTGGGCAATGCGAGGCAGCTAGGATGTTGCAACAAGTTAACTCCAAACTCGAGGCATGGAAATTCCTGTCAAAGTCTACTCTCCATATGCTCTGAGGGGATTCCGTGTACTTGACCAATTACCAACCCAAGTTGCAGCAGGCGATATCATCAAAGTGATATTAAAACAAAAAGGTGTGAATTTTACAATGATTATCTATCCATGCATACAGCTGTGACGCCATCCACAGAATTGTCCTGCCCTCGTTTAATTACAGGGAGCAGAGATCCATTGAATCTGCTTATGCTAACATATGATCACCAGAAACCTAACCACGTCTACTTTAGTATTGTAGGTGCAAGTGGCAGGCTCCATTCTCTGAACCATACACATCGATCATAAAGGTGACCGAATAGCTATGGCCAGCAAGGGACAAGGTGGTTGCCCATTTGATCTGAACAGATTGCAAGTTGGAGGAGCTGGAAATGAGGGAGGCTGGTTAGAGATGGGAATTTGAGCTGGCAACTTGTTGGGTATGAAACTGTGTGCTGCCCGTCCAAACCATGGAAAAGGTTTTCCCTTGGATACCCACAAGTTGCTGTCCTTCTGGTTCTTACGACGAGGTTTTGTGGTGCTCATCCATTCTCACTGGGATTGAATTAATTCCTCTTGAAAAGAAAATCCATGATTAGTGCCCCGAATCATGGTTAGACCGCACACGACGATGAACAAGAGAAACCGGTCATAGACTGGGTGCTGTTTAGCTTGAATACGTATGCTTTGTCATAAATAAGATGTGTGGTGTATTTATTTATTCTTTGAAAGATGTGCGGTGTACTTAGTGCAAATTTTTGGCACACGCTTTGGTACATGCTTATTAGTATGTGCACTTACATGTTTTGTCTTATTCCAAAAATGAAAAGGTTACATATTAAAATATGAGCATTTGCAGTCTCTAATATACCTATTATACTAAATTTTGTAGGAATATGGAAACATTTTTAATATGCTTTCTCAATAATTAATAGATACTCAAAAGTAAGTTCCGTTAAAAATTCCATCCGAGTCCATGCTTTTCATAGTATTTGCTCATAAACTGGTATTCGTACGTAAAAATGTTATATTAAACTAAGGCCATTAATTTCTAGCTTGGTACCTGTAATATGGGTTTGTGGCCTTGTATAAAAAAATGAAGGGAGTATGTCTGGATACAAACTGGGTATAGAAAAACATGATAAGTAAATTACAATTTTTTTGTATACTTATCTTCCATGTCCAATTATGATATTTTGTCACCCCATATACCACCAATAGTGTGATGTCTATGAACATAACTGTAGAATTGAACGAATAGTTCTGCATTCTACTCCCCCCCGTCTCATAAGACGTTTTTGTAAGCTATGTTAGCTTACAAAAATGTCTTATATGGAGGGAGTAATTCCTAGTTATTCAATAGAAACATGCTCCATTTTGTTCTATGAGGTATAAGATTGATCGAGTAGCCGTGGTTATTTTCACGATGGTTTTCGGTGCATAAATCATGTTACACCTTTTTTCCTTTTTGATTATATATAACAAAACATTTTTTGTCGAGGAAACCTTTTTTTCTCTCTGTGTGCCTCCCTAGTTTCCGTTTTGACGGAGCTGAATCCATTTCTGTGTAGATATAAAACACCATTTTTAGAAAAATCCTTTGGGTTCAAAGGTAGATAAAAATGATGAACAAGACTACGGATCCATCTTGGCATCTGGCCAACACCCAAAAGGAGAAGAAAAGGTGAGGCGGCTCCGAGGCATCTTGAGATATACATGTCATGCTCCTTTTTTGTGGTATGTTCTCTTCTGTTATTGAACTACAGCACTACTTAGTACTAATAATCACTTTACGTTTGTTCTGGTGAAGAAGAGTCATGTGTATGATGCACATGTGCATTGCATGACATGGTTGCAACTTGCAAGACTACTTGATGCACATAGACATGCGGCCGCGGCGGGAACCATCGACCGATGACCAACGACCATTGACCGCCAAGAACGTTTTTGACGCCTGACTGCATCTTGAAGTATTCGCGCGGCCTTGTCGTGCGACTGTGCACGAGTTTTCATTGCCCAGGAGAACACAGGCAAGCTCTCTCTCTCTCTTTCTCTCTCTCTCTCTCTCTCTCTCTCTCTCTCTCTCTCTCTCTCTCAAAATGGAGTAGATATTTTGAGCAATCCCTCTACCCTATATTGGCCTGTACTACTACTCAAAGTAGCATGTCTCTAACCCTACGCACAGAAGGCGCCACCACCTATACACCTACACTAGTGGTTGGGGTGCGCCCCAGGCGCACCTCCTGAAGCGTTCCTGTGCGCACTTGTCTTGTTTGAGTGCCCCGACTCGTCACGTGCGTCCATTTTACATAGTAGCACATGTCTTAGTCGGACAGAGTTCATTACTCGTTTAACATGCCTTTCCACGCCTCCTCGCACAGCCCTCTGCGCTACTATGCCTGTTACTTGTGTACATGAACATTGCCTTGAGTTAGAGGCAAGATCAATGTCAGGAAATCCATATGTCAGTAGGTGAGATTGTTCGGACGACGAACAAATATCAGGCCCTCTGGGCACCAATACAGTTAGTATACAACAGAGAATCAGATTCATTATAGGAAGTAGTATATGTGATTAGAGTCACACAGAGCATAATTCAGTTAGACAATCCAAATCCAAAAGGAAATGAAGCTAACAAAGAGAAGCTATATGTGACACAAGAGCATTCGAAGGCTTGAAATTCAGTACGTGGGATATCAGTATCACACACAAAAGTATTACCAAGGCTCCATCTAGAGTTCACTACATGAGATATATATATATGGGCATGAGTTAGGTTTGACGTTTGTTAGCCCCATCTAGATGAAACATTTTAGCATAGAATATATTCACCATCTCCAGCATGTCCAATGTGCTCACAAAGTACACGAACCTTCAAGCACAAACAAACAAAGCAAACACCTATCAAAATTCAATTTCCTCGACACCACCAAACTCTAACACTACAGAATAGTATCAGCAAACCTCTCAAAAGTGTGCCCCTGCTCAACCACGCGGGGTGTTCCTCCAGCTGCAACCATGTCAGCTGAGAATCCGCTTGCTCCTTCGCCGCGTGATCGTGCGTCACGAACAGCTCCATGGACCGCGGCGTCATCGTCTCCATTCTCCATTTGCCCACTGCCTGACACCAGCAGCTGATATCTGACTCGTAATATTTAATATTTTCCGTTTTTCTGAAACATATGTCAATTACATGAATTATCATTTCCATATATGAGAAAAAGAAAAATATACACCAATATGCACCTTGATTGCATATAATATTTGGACTGCACTGATGTGCAGTGAATGCAAAGGACACACTCCAGTTGTCTACAAACAGAAAAGAGCAAATGTCTGATTAATACACATAAGTATGGAGATATAAGCAACAAACATGGCCACAAGTAAACAAGCATGGGGGAGAATATCCATCAATTCTGAACCACCTTTTCATTCCTGCCTATTTGAAAAATAGGAGCACATTGGCGAATCTCAGGTCATGCAAATGCATTTCATGCTTACTCCAGAATTCAACAAATTACTATAGAAATATTTTGTTGTCGATTATCAACTAAAGCTGCAGCAAAATTATGGTTCATATGCAATGCATAATGTATCGTTCATCTTAAGCCATGAATACATATCAGTTGAAACTGGCATCAGTAGAAGTAGGATATTAGTAAAAGTAGGGATCTCAACATATCAGTGTTTATCCTAAGTCATGGATTTATCATATTCCTAGGAAAGCAAAAGATATTATGCGTGCAATGTGAAGAGGCTGAGAAACTTACCATGATTGATATACCTCAAAATGTTTGATATTAAAATAAGCGAATAATCATGATGACAACTCTTTGATCAACCTGCCAGCGAATGGTTACAATATTCTCCCAACTTCTAATTAACAATTAAATGGTCTTTTCCATCTTTGCAAGGGAGGTTTATTTAATTATCATCATTTGAGAAGCACTGAAGATAGTTGCCAATAGTGGCACTGGTCAGAAGAACAAAAATTGATTAACCAAAAATAATGTATAGAAATGGCAACATGGAATCAGGAGCAAATGTGATGAGCCCCTCCTAAGGGCAGTGAGGTAATGAAAATCATTACCTTGGACAACTTGAGAGTAAGATCCAATGAAAGAAAAGAAGGTGTGAGACGGAGTGCAAAATACGTAGTCATTACAAAAAGGAAGCAAGATTCTAGTGAGACGGAGTGCAAAATAACTGATAAAAAGGAAGCAAGATTCTAGAAAGCATGTTACTTGTAAGGCAAAACTTACCTGTGTAACTAACACGCGCGAATTCGAAATATGTAACTCCTATACCTACATAGCAGGATAAGCGCATAACTAATACAAAAGACAACGTTATAATTGCCCTACAGTTTTCAGTGGGAAAAAAATGATAAACTTAAAGGATGGCAAAACATATTTACATGTAATTTTGAATAATTATGAGTACACTTAGCAACACCATAAGAAACAAATAAGAACAAGAACAATGGATGAATAAATTACCCATGTAGCCAGAACCACTCCCGGACATCCATCAAATGTGGTGAGGTGAACAACACGAAAGCCACAGGATCACATGATTGATTCCCATGGGCATGTTAAACACTACACAAGTGACCCAATAATACATCGTTGGGAAGCCAAAGACTTGATTAATCACAACATGCACCATTCTGCGATTTTTGTCTACCATGAATTAAAGCTCTGTAATTGGTTACATTGCATCTCAGTGCCGAATAGCACTAAATTGAAGTGGCTGCTTAAATTTCAGCACCAAATTGGAAAGCCCCAATCATTTATGTATCACACTGGAAATGAAAGGAATCAAATGTGAAACTCAAATGGTAAAAGACATGTGATACACATAACCAGACCACACATATTTAAATACGTGAATCTTAAGTACGTCAGTGTGATATACATGCGTTCAGTGTAGCAGTCAAAGAGGGTGAAACTGAAGTGAGATAGATGATATAAATGCAAGCAGGGAAATAAATCAAGAAATGAAACTGAAACACGTACTGAACATGAAAATTTGTGAGTAATAGGGGATTTAGGAGAGCAAGGGCAAACCACGGCAAGCAGAGCAGCTGACAAAGAGCACTCAGCTGAAAACGAAACGAGAGCACACAAGGCCACCTACAATCCAGTCAAGCGAAGAACCTAGCAGTATACTATAGATGAATCAGTGGACTATAAAGGGGAAAAATGAATTAAGAGAAGTGCATAAAAACAACAAGCAGGTAACTCATAGAGCACATCATCCATATAAAACAATGAGCAGGGGGTATAGTTGCTTTACAAAACACAGAGATTAAACATTAGTAGACGGCCATCATCACAAAGCAACAAGCACCACCCACTGCATCCATCCTTTCCAAAGCACCAACTGAAACAGTCACCATGCCTATAGTCAGCAAGCAGCAACCATTGGCTGGTGGTTTACAGTAATCATTGGATAGACCGACACATGCACAAGTGACACCCAAAGAACCAAACTAAACAGGGACTGCAGCGCACTGAAAACTGATGACACCACACGAGCATGCACATGAGCCAGAACGCACAAACACATCCTCCAACAAGCAAGGAGCAAGCGAACCAAAGGGAACCAGGAACAAACAGAGAGCACCTTTTTACAATATAGAACGAATCAACGAAGTAAAGCCATGAGAGCACATCTCACCTTGCCGATCGACAAAAGCGAGGCCAAGCAATCGAACAAAGCAGCTGACAGATAAGGAAACCAAAACAAGCAACACTGTATTTGAATAGGCTTAATAGGATAAATTATCTATCAGCTATTTGATTTATCTTGTAAAATCAGTCTACAAGTAAAATATTGCAATTAATAATCATTTATGCTAGGTCAGGTCCAATGCCGTGGCATATTGCACAGAGTTTGATCACATATTTTCCATGAATCAGCAGCCCATATTTTTAATTGTTGTTGCACACCACATACAAAAGCAAACTTTCGCCCCACAATGCACACCGAAGATCAGGACAGATTTAAGTAAGGTAGACATCAACAGATATTCCTACTGTGGCCATTCTTATATGGCTATTAACACAAATTCCATTACGAATAGATGCGGCGCAGATCATGCTGGGTCTTCATCCCAGATACTAAGGTTTCATCACTACGGAGTTAGTTGACTATATTTCTTTTCCCCACAAAACCAAGTAACATCCACCTCCACACTTCAGAACCAAAATCAGAAATCCCGACGGGAGAAACTGGAAAAATAGATGTGAATGCTTTCATAGAAAATGAAGAAATTACACCTGCAGGGTGGAGGAACATGGCAAAGGAAGAAAGTGAAGAAATTAGGATCCGGCCACCCCGGCTCCGACGATGATGAGGTCCGTCAGGCCATCGACTGCCTCGCTCCCTTTGCCGTGAGCGACCGTGCAGCCGTCCTCCAGCGCGGGGATCCCTTCGACCGGAGCCCTGCGGCGGAGGCGCTGGCGCCCCAACGCGACGGCGACAAGGACCGCCTCAAGTAGCGTGGCCGCGGCGGCGCCAACGCGCTGCCAGACGCCGGCGGCGGGAGACGGCGTTGGATGATAGGTGGAGCTCGGGACGGGATACGAAGCACGAGCGCTGGTGAGGGTGGCGGCGGCAGCGGCGGTGGTGGGAACCCTAGCTGAGAGGAGAGAAGGAAAGAACTATGAGCGAGGGGTGCGAGCGTTTTGTGTCTGTCCTCACTCGACACAGTAAAAACGCGACAGTAAAACCTGCGGACGTGGCACGCACGAGGGTTCGCACTTTGCGCGACCGTTAAAGGGTTTAATATGGATAGATACCGGTAGATCTATGAAGGGACTGTGCATCCACTTGAATTTTTTTTCTTTCTGCCGCTATAGCCACAGCGAACCCTTGTCGTATATGCCCGTCTAGTAGTACATATCAGAAAAGGACAAGTCCTACCCACACCAACTGCCATATGTACGCTGTCCATTACCCCAGCAGTCCTTAGATATACTACTAGTACCCTCTCGGTTTCTTTCCACTCCACACGATGATTTGTCTAAAGTTAACTTTATAAAATTTGATCAACTTTATAGAAAAAGAATCAACTTTCACAATAATTCAACATCACTAGATGCATCATCAAATTTATTTTTATATTGTATAACTTTAATGCCGTAGCTATTGATCTTTTTTAATATAAATTTTATCAAACTTTGCGAAGTTTGACTCAGACAAATCTTATGTGCACCATAAAAAGGAAAGAATGGCGTACTTCATACCGGTGGCCAGTGGGAGAAGACAGGTTAATCCTGTTGTGCTAAGTAGTTTCTTCGTTTCTTTTTACTCCGCGTATTAATTTTGTCTGAAGTGAAACTCTCCAAAGTTTAAACAAAGTTATATGAAAAAATATTAACATTAACAGTACAACTCAGTATCATTAGAAATATATTTAATATTACATTTATTTGGTCTTGTTGATGTCAATAATTTTTAATATAAATTTTGACTTCAGTCATATCTAATATGCAAAGTAAAAAAAGAAGAGGAAATATTTCTGTTTCTTTGATACTCTTACTTTTTCCAGGAATTTCGATACTCCTAGTTGAGTAAACATCAGAATAAAACAAATAAATGCTAACTGGTAAACTTTTACAGGCTAAGAAACTATTCACTCTGCCTCATAACATAGTGCGCATTGGTTCCTGCAAAAGTCAAGCTGCACAAACTTCAATTATGTTCTTAGAGAAAATTATGTATATGCAATGCTAAACTTTTACCATATGAAAATACATTTCATGATGACTCTAATGGTATTGATTTGTTATTCTAGATGCTGATAAGTTTTTCTAGGTTAAAATTATGAAATTTAACTTTAAACAACTATATACACATTATATTTTGGGACATATGGAGTATTAATAAAAACATTCATGTGGCTGTTCACCTGTGCATTTGTGCAATTGATTGTGACATTGTTGGTTCAATTGTGTCTTCTCATGCAATTCAACTGGTTCAACTAAACCCTGCAAAAAAATGGTTCACTTTCCGTGTGTTTCTATATAATTTGTTAGGTATGTTGGTTCCTTTGTTTCTCTTTCTTTTACGTTCTTCCTAACCTAGAGTCGAAATGGAGCAGAAAACTTCAAAGTGCAACATCCTTAGTCCTAAGTTCAATTAAGAAAATCGTGTGTACATGGTATATGCAACGATTTAAATCATGGATTTCATGGTGAGGCCCATCTTTTCACGACAACTTTTAATGGACTCTGACAATGGATCACATATTCATATTATAATGCAAATAGTAATTATGCATACCACATTACACAATTCTCCCATCTTTTGGTACCAAAACACGTACCACCTTGTTAGAACCTCACTAGTTAACAAGATAAGTGTACATATAAGTCACCATAACAAGAACAAGATATTCTTCACCACAAACACACTTGCCCACTAAGAAATATATGGATGTTGAAACTGAGAGTAAATGAGGTCTTTTCACGGGTTTCCTCGTAATTTAAGCTTATGATTGATCTAAGTGTTCCTTTTCATGAAGTTACAATTTGAAATTAACACTTACTTTTGGCAAACTTTATCTATATAGAATAGGGGAACTATCTATAGTTATAAGATCATAGAACTAGTAGAGTGTTTTGAAGCTATAGTGATCATTGCTAATATGGTGGAAAATTTGACCGTCACTTAGTGATTGATATCCAAACCACCAGCTACCTTTCTGAACCTTGGTACTATGCCAAGATATTTAACCATCAAATGCCAAGATATTTTATTCTACATATATGATGTTTTGTGTCAACTGTAGCGTCGATGCTACATGAAGGGTTCAAGTGGTGTCTAGCTCCTCTACCACCACGGGCTGCCCTATTATTGATGCGACATTGAGAGTCTTACCTAGAACATACTAGCAAGATCATTGGCACCTTAGGAAGCTTAATGAAATTAATTGTTGAGCCATCTAGCAATTTATGTTCCTGCAAGTTGGTTGTTGTCATTGCATATCAATCCCACAAGTCGCCAACTAGCTAGAAAAATAAAGTGGACATACAGTAGTACTACTTATTGGTCCATGTCCTTTCCTTGAATAGATATACTAGTTGATGAGTGGTATTAATTGATAGTCGGCAACCATGACATCCATTTTGTAATGGGTACAATCTCTACCGTATTGTCTACACTATAACGGCACAAGACAGGCCTGCCTTTGATTCAACAAAGCCATCAATTGGCCAAGATTGCGTCTAACAACCACTTACACCAAAAATCACAAAAATCAAGGAAACAACAAAAGATACATAGTCCTAGAATAACTTACAACCTAAAGGCGATACATGAAAAAGAAAGGGAAATAAGAAAACCCAAGATGTAACACCAAGGACAAAGTTTCTTAAACAACAACCACCACTAGGGAGGTGAAAATCATGGAAGTAGTTCTCATCACCAGAAGAAACACATCTTCGTCCACTCCACAAAGTCCAGAACTAGGTTACTATACCCTCCGACCATACAACAAGATGCAAGTTCAAGAATGTCATTGCATGACAAAGACCAACACAAAATACCACAACACCGGTCTCGTAGAACTGAACCCGTTGAGACACCAGGCGCTCGCCAGCAGTGGTCTGACAACAACAACCATAGAGGAGAACCCTATAACCTATTGTCGGTCTCGAGGGCATCGATCCACCGGTGTACAGGTGGCACATCATGCAAACAAGGATGAAAGACTTAAAATTGCTTGTTCCGCCACAAGCCTATGTCATCACTGAATAACAAACCACCATCGGGCACCCCAATTCCTAACAAAGTGCACTAGCCTCACACGCAAAATCTAGACTACCAAGTTTCGAATGATGCGGCCATGCATACCGTGCGGCCAAAGTAACAGGATACCACCCATGCTTGTTGCTTGCTACAGAGTGGACACCGCCCTCTTCCCAGGCATCCACCCACCACGCGGATCCCAACCCCAACTAGAACGTAAAACTATGTTGACACCACCATTACATACATGCACAATTACCATGATGCATGTGGAGTTTAAAGCATGTTTGTAGCGTCCACACCAGCCAGATCTAACCGGAACCTAAGCTTGCCAACCGCCAGAGCACTAGATCCGACGGCTTGAGGGAGGCTACGACCCGCCCATGTAGGACCGAACCCTTTCCTGATACTAGCCCGTTGGGATAGGCAACTAGAATCCAGTAGGGCCTCATCAGCGCCAGATCGGGTGAGGGGATGGCGGCTGCCATTGCACCCCTGCCCTAAGCCAACTCACGCCGAGCCCTGACACCGCATAAGCGTGACTATAGGGTGGAATACGGACTTTCGCTGCTGCCTACCACTACATAGACTATGCCCAACGACGGCTATCGGCACTGCGAGTGGGTATCACACAAAGGGGGAGGGGTGACATTTCCGCTGCTAGGGTTTTCCCTCCGTGTCACCTGAGTGGATGACGCGATGGGGGGAGGGCGGAGGTTAAGATACATATTTAGGACACCTGGATGTTAACATATCGTCAAATCACATAAGCAAAACATGCCTTGGAATAAAAGAGTGATGAGACATATATTCCGAACAACATACATACAAAAATATATGCGTGTGTACTCGATCTTGGAATGCCATATTTGTGCATCTTAGATCCTGAGAAATCGCATTTGCATGCAAAATATGTTCGACCCTTTGCAACTGCAAAATACTATGGAGAAATATTACCAAATGTTCATGTACAATACAAAAAACTAACGAGTCAACTAACCTTGTGTTTTTTTCTTTTTCAAATGTATGTTGATTATGCTTTGTATATCTTTTGCAGGTGAACATATTGTAACATGTGGCACGTCTATGGCTTCAGTACCTTATATTTAATTTGTAGTGTGTGTAAATTGAAATCTGTGCATGCATCTATGGAAATAAGAAAAATACATTTAATCAACAAGGTATGTTAATTACTAAGGCAAATACTGCCAACTTTTATTCAAAAACATAACTTTCATATATTGATGTGAAACACTTTCATTTGATATTTAAGTGAGACTTAAGAAATAAGTACATTGGAGTAACTATTATAGATAGATGACACTCAAAGTGCCTTTCTCCTCCCGAGCACAAATGAGCTCGGTGAACAATAAAATAAAAAATTCAAAATAAATTCAAAAAATCCAAATATTTTTGGGGAGAAACATTGACAAAAGTTCTAAGTGCTTGCAAAAATTCGTCGTGGAATCGCATTCGTGTAAGGCGTGGCAAAAAAACAAATTCAGTGCTCCAAAATGCTTTTGAAAGTAGCATTTTCAGAGTACCGATTTTGTTTTTGCCACGCCTTCTAGGAATGTAACTCCATGACGAATTTTTGCAAGCACTTAAAACTTTTGTCAATGTTTCTCCTGAATTTGTTTTGGAATTTTTTGAATTTTTTCGATTTTGTTTTGATTTTACTATTCACCCGAGCTCATTTGAGCTCAGGTGCAGATACTCTGCGTCCGGATACTACCCCCTTTTTTGACGTGAAACTGTAGGCGAAATACCTACTCCAAATATTAATAAAAAGTCAGAATATAGTGCGGATGATTATTGGTGTACTTAAAGCTAAATATTTACAAGAATCTGATCACCCAGCTACTGAGTTGAGCATAAGAGGTCCTCTTGGCTTATGGAGTAGCAAATATATAGTTCATCCTTGAAAATCCTTCTGTATCCTAGAAAGGGATAGTGCCAATTTTGTTCTAGTTTCTGACAAAGAATGCTATTTGTATGAAGATCATTTATAGAAAATCATTAGTTCACATAACATCTTTTAAAGCATATACATACCTCTTGGATTCTGGTTATGTATTACTTATTGTGAAACATGAGAACACAAATGGAGAATTTAGCTATGTGAGTGAACTAATCAACTCAACTATAACAGTATCCAAGACCAGCAAGCAATTCAGATCTAATACATTACTTCTTATTTCTATCCATGCAAACCAAGATAATTTTCTATCTTTTCCAATTCAATAAATCTCCCATAGATCATTTTAAGGTGGTCATCAATCTACTTTTCTGCAGTGGTATATATGTCATCTACAACTAGAACAAATCTGGTAAAATAACCTATGATTAGATTGTTAGATTACTCAAAGCTCACAAACAAAAATAGAGACTAACATAAGCCTAACTGATCCTTGGAATATAGCATGTTCATAAGTAATCTCCTGATCATTTTGAAAAAGGGCAGTAGTCAGTTGTAACATAATAATCTCAAAAACAAAAAAAATTGTGGGGAAATTTCAACAACAAATTGATAGAATATGAATGAAGCTAGCAAGGTCTTAAACAATAGGGTCGTGAACACATCGCAAAAGAATTGAAGTATGTTCATCATTGTATTCATGATGATAAACATCAATTGTTTTTTTGTGGGGAGATGATAAACATCAATTGATAGGTACATATAAGTTAACTAGTAGAAGGTACATGCTATTCACCTGGTGTCTTATAATTAAACAGTTGGATTTTCAAAATTGACTATCATGTTGCCGCTGTTGTAAAGGCTTGTTGCTACGTTCGCGTTTGAGGCTTTTGACATGTAAATACTCGTTGATGGAATATTTAATTATGCACTACAGCAAACCGCTAGGGTGTAGGCGAGCAGCGCGTCTGGCATGTCTAGAAAGATCCAGATTGGCAATGTTTTGGCACGCGCCCGTACAACGCGAATAGAAGAAACATCAGTTTGGTATTGATAGACAGTGGAGATCCAACAAATCAACGGCTAACAACTTTGCTTGTACATCTCGGTGGAGGGGTAGTCCATGTTCGAAAATTGATGTACTATAGTAGTAGAGATGCACTCCTTTTGGGTATATGAAATACAAAGTCTAAGAATGATGAAGTTGAAGCAAACAATCGGTGAACCATGCATAGTTTCAATTATAGCCAATAGAGATCCACACAAGTGAAGGAAATATGCCCTAGAGGCAATAATAAAGTTATTATTTATTTCCTTATATCATGATAAATGGTTATTATTCATGCTAGAATTGTATTAACTGGAAACATAATACTTGTGTGAATACATAGACAAACAGAGTGTCACTAGTATGCCTCTACTTGACTAGCTCGTTGATCAAAGATGGTTATGTTTCCTAGCCATAGACATGAGTTGTCATTTGATTAACGGGATCATATCATTAGGAGAATGATGTGATTGACTTGACCCATTCCGTTAGCTTACACGGTCGTTTAGTATGTTGCTGTTGCTTTCTTCATGACTTATACATGTTTCTATGACTATGAGATTATGCAACTCTCGTTTACCGGAGGAACACTTTGTGTGCTACCAAACGTCACAACGTAACTGGGTGATTATAAAGGTGCTCTACAGGTGTCTCCGAAGGTACTTGTTGGGTTGGCGTATTTCGAGATTAGGATTTGTCACTCCGATTGTCGGAGAGGTATCTCTGGGCCCACTCGGTAATGCACATCACTATAAGCCTTGCAAGCATTGCAACTAATGAGCTAGTTGCGGGATGATGTATTACGGAACGAGTAAAGAGACTTGCCGGTAACGAAATTGAACTAGGTATTGAGATACCGACGATCGAATCTCGGACAAGTCACTACTAGAAAAAGGCCTACTAGTGGCGCACCAGTTTTGCCTACTAATGGCGCACTACTGGTGCGCCACTAGTAATTGATACTAATGGCGCACCCCTGGTGCTCTACCACGTTTGGGCAACCCTCTCAACAATTAAGAGATCCATTCGAAGAACACGGAGACTAATTTAAGTAAGAAGTCTCCCAGATAGGGGGACTTCTTACTTAAATGAAATTATTTTATTCTTTTAGTTGGAGTTGGTGGAACCTTAGGTGGTTCTCGGAAGAAGATAGCGAAAAAAATTATCCCTAAAGTCGAAACTAAAAGGAACGTATAAACCAATGCTTCCATAGATTCGATCCTGGTTTATTTACAATTATAACTTCCACACCTATTCATTTGTCATTTGGGAGAATTTCCCATATAAAGAAAGAAAAAGAGTCAAAGAAAGGATGGGAGATGTTTCCCATGTCAAATCAAAAAAGAGAGGTGAAAGATACTATAACAATGTGTATCAGACTGCCTGTTTCCTTGTAGTTGGATCTCCCACTTTTTGGAATGTTCCAAATTCCACTTGAGCATCCAAATCTGGATCAATACCAGCAAAAACATCTCGGAACAATGTTCTAGCGCCATGCCAAATGTGTCTGAAAAAGAAGAGCAAAGCAAAGGTAGCATGACCAAAAGTGAACCAACCCCTTGGACTGCTGCGAAAAACACCATCAGATTTCAAAGTCGCCCGGTCTAATTCAAAAATTTCCCCTAATTGAGAACGCCTCGCATATTTTTTTACAGTAGCAGGATTAGAATAACTTACTCCATTAAGTTCGCCACCATAGAACTCCACCGTTACACCTACTTGTTCAACACTATATTTGGATTCTGCTCTTCTAAAAGGAATGTCTGCTCTAACAATTCCCTCCTCATCTACCAAAACAACCGGAAATGTTTCAAAAAAAGTAGGCATACGGCGTACAAAAAGCTCACATCCTTCTTTATCTCTAAAGACGGGATGTCCTAACCATCCAACAGCTATTCCATCCCCATTGTCCATTGAGCCTGCTCTGAATAATCCCCCTTTTGCCGGATTATTACCAATATAATCATAAAAGGCTAATTTTTCGGGAATTTTAGACCAAGCTTCTGATAAACTAAGATTTTCGGCTAAACCATTGCTAACTCTTCGATATATTTCTTGCTGAAAGTATCCCTGGTCCCACTGATAACGAGTAGGCCCAAATAATTCGATTGGGGTCGTTGCTGACCCATACCACATAGTTCCAGCAACTACGAAATCTGCAAAAAAAAAACAGCAGCGATACTACTGGAAAGTACATTTTCAATATTGCCCATACGTAATCCTTTATATAGACGTTGAGGCGGACGGACACTAAGATGGAATAAGCCCACTAATATACCCAATGTACCCGCAGCAATATGATGAGAAGCTATTCCCCCTGGAACAAAAGGATCAAAACCTTCTGCACCCCACGCTGGATGTACAGCTTGTACTTTTCCAGTTAGTCCATAAGGATCGGATACCCATATCCCTGGACCATACAAACCCGTTACATGAAATGCCCCAAAGCCAAAGCAAGTCACCCCTGCAAGAAATAAATGAATTCCAAAGATCTTGGGCAAATCCAAAGAGGGTTTTCCCGTCCGCTCATCAGAGAATATTTCTAGGTCCCAATATACCCAATGCCAGATCGCTGCCAAGAAACACAAGCCAGAAAACACAATATGCGTACCTGCCACACCTTCATAACTCCAAATACCCGGATTTGTTACAGTTCCTCCTGAAATACTCCAACCACCCACGAATCCGTTATTCCTAAACGAGTCATGAAGGGAATTACGAACATACCTTGTCTCCACATTGGATCCATAACAGGATCAGAGGGATCAAAAACTGCTAATTCGTATAAAGCCATTGAGCCAGCCCAACCAGAAACTAGAGCTGTGTGCATTATATGCACCGCAAGCAATCGACCCGGATCATTCAATACGACAGTATGAACACGATACCAAGGCAAACCCATGGAAATACCCCTTTAGCAAAGAAAAATAGACGGCGATGTCGCTTTATTTTATCGCATTGAAAAAGACTATCCATATCCTATGTACCTAACACTTCTAGGGGATTCTGTGTCAGAAAGCGCGAATATTTATTTCATTCCATTAAAAATAAGAAGCCAATTCTGTTCATAAGAAGAAAGAGAAGCAAATCTATTCTATACTCGATAAGTGCCAATATGCAATGGGTAACTTGGCCAATTTGGAAAAAACGAAGAATAGATCGCTACCCCTCTTTGTTTAGCATTCGAATCACCCATTCCTTTTCCTTTATTCAATCTGTCTTACATTCCTTATATGTATAACCTTTCAATCTACGTATTAATAGAATCTATAGTATTCATATAGAATAAGAATAAAAATTAAGACAATAAACTGCGGTTCTTTCTTTCTGTTCCATTCTTACGTTTCCATATTAAAGTGTGGTTTTCTTACTTAAATTTAATAATATTAATCTAATATGCCCATTGGTGTTCCAAAAGTACCTTACCGGATTCCTGGAGATGAAGAAGCGACTTGGGTTGACTTATACAATGTTATGTATCGAGAAAGGACACTTTTTTTAGGTCAAGAGATTCGTTGCGAGATCACGAATCATATTGCAGGTCTCATGGTATATCTGAGTATAGAAGATGGAATTAGTGATATTTTTTTGTTTATAAACTCCCCAGGCGGGTGGCCAATCTCAGGAATGGCTATTTTTGATACGATGCAAACGGTGACACCAGATATATATACAATATGCCTCGGAATAGCCGCCTCCATGGCGTCCTTCATTCTGCTTGGAGGAGAACCCACCAAGCGTATAGCATTCCCTCACGCGAGGATTATGCTTCACCAACCTGCTAGTGCTTATTATCGGGCAAGGACACCAAAATTTTTACTAGAAGTAGAAGAGTTACACAAAGTTCGCGAAATGATCACAAGGGTTTATGCAGTAAGAACAGGCAAGCCTTTTTGGGTTGTATCCGAAGACATGGAAAGGGATGTTTTTATGTCAGCAGACGAAGCCAAAGCTTATGGACTTGTCGATATTGTAGGGGATGAAATGATTGACAAGCACTGCGATACTGATCCAGTGTGGTTTCCAGAAATGTTTAAGGATTGGTAGTGTTCGGACTTCTTGTAAAGTTATTTCACAGCTAAATTCGTGTTTTCCTCGATTTAATAGAAAATAGAAAGACTTCATGATGAGCAATCATCAGGTTAAGATGGATCTAAACCAATCCATTTTTTTCTATATACATACAACATGCCGACGGTTAAACAACTTATTAGAAACGCAAGACAGCCAATACGAAATGCTTGAAAAACGGCCGCGCTTAAAGGATGCCCTCAGCGTCGAGGAACATGTGCTAGGGTGTATGTGCGACTCGTTCAGATCATGACTTCAAACAAATATAAAAAAATTGAAGTATCCATGATTAGTACCAATGAATAGGATATAGCTTCTCTATCCTAGATTTCTATGGTATATGGAATTTATGGTTTCCTTTGGTGCAAATCCAATTATCTAAATTGGAAATAAGAAGCAATTCTCCCATTGGTAGCAAATGGTTATCCATTAAGCGGAGGAAATAGTAATAAAAAGAAAAAGGCTTATGCTCCTTTATCTTAAAAGAACGGACTAACAGGGTCAGCTACTTAGCCAACTTTCATAATTAAATACCGTCACTGTATGGATAACTCTTATTGTGAAAAGAGCTATTTACTCTATAATGGATAGGTAGAGCCAAAGAATGTGGACTATACAAGTTCGCAATACCTTTTGATGAAAGAAAGGGCTCCGGTGTATAGAGAGGGCCTCACCGTTTAAAAGGGAACCATAGAAACGATGGAACCCACTATTTTTTTAGTATTATTAGAATGAATTTGTTATTTCGTATAGAAATAACTGAACGGAGTGGAATAAAAAATCGTGGTTGGGAAGGTTACTATAGCAAAAGCCATTGGAATTAATATTTTATATATCGGAATAATTAGTTTTGTTATTAATGAGAAAAAGGGTGGCCAAAAGAAGAGAAATCATTAGTTATTCATTAAGGTTAATTTGATTCAATGACCAGAGTTCCGCGAGGATATATAGCCCGGAGACGACGAACAAAAATGCGTTCATTTGCCTCAAACTTTAGAGGGGCTCATTTAAGACTTAATCGAATGATTACCCAACAGGTAAAAAGAGCTTTTGTTTCCTCTCATCGAGATAGAGGTAGGCAAAAGAGGGATTTTCGTCGTTTGTGGATCACTCGGATAAACGCAGCAACGCGGGTATATAAAGTATTCGATAGTTATAGTAAATTAATACACAACATGTACAAGAAGAAATTGATTCTTAATCGTAAAATGCTTGCACAAGTAGCTGTATCAAATCCAAATAATCTTTACACGATTTCCAATAAAATAAAGATCATCAATTAAAGGTATAAATAAAGTAATATACTGGAATAATAAAAGTTGAATTCCCGGAGAGGGAACTCCGGGAAGATACAATAAATTAAGATTAAGTGGTAGGAATCAACGAGCTAGATTACTTTCTTTATAATATATATAGGTCTGGCCCTTTCGAATTCGAATAAAACATCAACAATCGGAACTTAAGTTCCGGTTGTTGTCTCTTAAATTTTGGTTGTTGTTTCTTAAGTTTCGATTGGAATTGTACTTTTGCGTTAATTGAGGAATATGTCTATTTTTTCTGGGTCTAGAACCTGTAATTATTGAAATTGACTGGGCTTGAAATTGCTTTTCGTTCTCATAGTTACGAAACGGTAAGAAAGATAAAATACGAGCCTGTTTTATAGCAAGAGTAATTAATCGTTGTTGTTTCAAGGTTAATCTATTTATTCGTCTCGATAATATTTTTCCTTGTTCACTAATAAATCTATTAATTAAACTCATGTTTCTATAATCAATTCGATCTCCCGGGCCAATCCGGGGACGCCTACAAAAAGGTTGTTTAGATTTACGAAAAGGTTGCTTGAATTTACGAAAAGTTTGCTTGGATTTACGAAAGGGTTGCTTGGATTTATTAAAAGTTTGCTTGGATTTACTAAAGGGTTGCTTAGATTTAAGAAAAGGTTGTTTAGATGTATACATGATTTATTCCTTATTTAAAATTTGAAAATTTGAAAATTCAATTCTTTATTTTATTAATTTAGGATCCAGAAGAAGTAGTTTTTCTTTGATCCATATCTTATTTGATTCATATTATAGTATATGAATACCCTCTATACATATGAAATAATATCTACCGGAAATCAGATGAGTTGATTTGTATTTTGTATTCTATACTATGTTTTCTTTATATATTAAATATGAAGTTCTTACTCTTTCTGTTGTTTGGAAAGATCGAACACACGATGTTCCTATTTCTTTATTTCGTGATGAGTCGTATGCTTGCGACAATAACGACAAAATTTTTTGAATTCTAATTGTCCGGGTGTATTGTGGCGATTCTTTTGAGTACTATATCTAGAAATCCCCGTCGATTCCTCATTGGCACCTTTTCGAACACAACTGATGCATTCCAAAATAACTCTGATTCTAACATCTTTTCCCTTGGCCATGAACCTCCTTTTCTTTTTGGATTGACTTAACTTAATTCTTCTACTTATTCTTTTATTCTTCTATTTTGAATCCGAAGAAGAAGAATAAAATTCATTAGAATAATTTTTTTATTCTTAAATTAAGTAATAAAAAATAGAGAAATAATTAAAGAATACAATCCTTGTCGAATTAGCAAAGATTTTGGTTCGAAATCCTTTCATTTAATTAGCCAGCCCCGCCTTTTCTATGCTCTGATTTCTGAGGCCTTATTTAGCTTGGGTACCCCTTTAAATTGAATTTCTATTTTCAAAAATGGGGTTTACCAAATTTTTAATGACTCTGAGGTTCAACCCAATCCATCTTTTCTTTCTTTTTCCTTCCGATACTAAAAAAAGATTGAAAAGGATCAAATTTTGTCATATCACGAAGAAATCTATCCCTCCCATAGCAATAACTAGAATTAAAAAAAGGGAATGACAAAGCATCTGGGAATAAACGATTAATTTCTATCCATAAACCTGCTAAAGCACCAAACCATAGACTACTTAGCACGGGTGCTACAGAGAGATATGTTTTTATATCCCGCATTGAAAATCTTCCTTCCTTGTTGGAATACATATATGATCATAAACTCTTGCCCAAGATTGTTATGCTATATATAAAATGAACCATATCGACGAAATTTTCCTATCCCTAAAAAAGAAAAAGATGACCCCTTCTTCCTATATATTAGCAAGGAAAAGTAATCCTTCTTTTATAGGCGAAATTATATTGGATTTTATATGTATATAATTCCTTAATTATATGAGACCAAAAAGAAGAAATGACACGAGGGTTCTATATATAGATAGAGAAAGAAAGAAGAAGAAAATTATGATGTGGAAAAGAAGACAGGAATTGTGTACAATGGCATTGTACAACAATTTAATTTGGAAAAGGGATGTAGCGCAGCTTGGTAGCGCGTTTGTTTGGGGTACAAAATGTCACAGGTTCAAATCCTGTCATCCCTACCTATTACTTCTTTCTTCTTTATAGGCAGTAGCGACGAGATCAATTAAAGTAAAGTGGTTATAACTTGAATTTGTGGAGACTATACGTACGTGAGATACATTAGGAATAGAAAAAGATTTTCTTTTTGAATGAATGAAAGCGCTCTTAGTTCAGTTCGGTAGAACGCGGGTCTCCAAAACCCGATGTCGTAGGTTCAAATCCTACAGAGCGTGATTCCATCTATTTTATGTCGAAGCAGAGTAAAATAACTTAACAAAATTGAATTGTAACTCCAATTTCAATTTGACCTCCTCTCTGGTCTGGAGGAGGTCAATCGAAAAAAATGACTCAATCAAAGATCCAACTGATCCCCACGCCTGTATTGCAAATACGCAGTCACGAATAATCCCGCTAAAGTAATAGGAATTAGGCCTAAGACGACTCCAAGTAGAAAAACTTCATTCGATTTGTTCGAGGGGATAAAAAAAGAGGTACGATCTATCCCTAAATAGTACTCTAAATTATCCACGAACCTCAATGACCAAGAAAAGAATTCCTAATTAGTCTGGAAAAGAGTCGTAGAATGCCAGGAATCCCAAAGAAAGATTTTTCTTTTCTGAATTATAATTATTCAGTCAATTCAAATAAGGCGTATCTTGTTCAAGCCAATAAATAGAGCTGGGGTTATAGTTAAAGCAGCCAGTAGAAAACCAAAATAACTAGTTAAAGTAAGCATGAAAGAGTTAAATTCCATTTATTTATTTTTACTACACTACATATGTTGGTAAAGCATTTACCTAAGTTATGGAAAATTCATAATTCATCAGTTATTTTAGATAATACTAAAAAACAAGGTAGAGTAAGATACAGAAGTGTAAAAGAAAGTGGATTCATTAGATGATACATGAGTCCCTAATTTCGAATCAAGAGATTTTTTGTGGAATTTGTCAATTGAGTAAAGTAATAATATTAAGAACTAGATCATCTAACCCCATTGAATTTCATTTTTTCATTCAATTTTCAGGGAAATTTTTGAATAAGAGATAAATAAACAATTGAATTTGAAAAAAAAAACTTCTTTCTATTTTGGATAATTTCTTTTTCAATAGGACCCTCTTTTTGGAGTGAACGATCGAATATTCCCCTATTCCTTCTTATTTTAACTGATTGTATTCCATATGGAATAAGAGGAGAACAAAAGCATTCCACGACCTGCCAAGGGGCTGTTAAAAAAAGCTCTTCCTTGAATTTACTTTATTTTTATTCCTTTTTCGAACTCCAACCAAAGTAGATTCGAAGACGAGTCACTTCAATTATCCTTTTAAGTTCTATTCTATCTTCTGTCTTTCCCTATTTCATCTCGTAAAGTTCCGCGCTCGCAGTTTGGTCAAGAAAGTTAGACCTAATCCAACAAACAATACATAGATGAATTACGAATATGAAAGGATAGATTTCACATATACTTGTCCTTGTATTGTGTCAGTATGAGAATATCCTTCCTAAATTATTTATCCAAACCTATTGATCATTAACATAGATTTTCCCAAGATTTTGGCTGCTATTCCGAATTACTCTATTATTCCGAAGCCAATGAAAAGTAAGTAGAACCTACAAAAATGGGGTTTTCTATTGATGCCTTGAACAACATATAGCTTACCTATAGACAAAAAAATAAAAAAGTAATTCTGTTTCGGAACCAGGCAAAACCAGATTGATGTGCCATAGGAAGGATAGCTATACTAATTCGGTATACTCAAAATACACCTTTGGTACAAAATTGACAATCTCACAAGGATGAAATATCAGTAATTTTCTATTTACTGGTCGATCCCATCTTTTACAGAATCAATTCCTTTTTTGAATGTACAAAATTTTTGGGAGTTCAGCATGTCTGGAAGCACGGGAGAATGTTCTTTTGCTGATATTATTGCCAGTATTCGATACTGGGTTATTCATAGCATTACTATACCTTCCCTATTCATTGCGGGTTGGTTATTTGTCAGTACGGGTTTAGCTTATGACGTGTTTGGAAGTCCTAGGCCAAACGAGTATTTCACGGAAAGCCGACAAGGAATTCCGTTAATAACCGACCGTTTTGATTCTTTAGAACAACTCGATGAATTTAGTAGATCCTTTTAGGAGGCCCTCAATGACCATAGATCGAACCTATCCTATTTTTACAGTGCGATGGCTGGCTATTCACGGACTAGCTGTACCTACTGTTTTTTTCTTGGGATAAATATCAGCAATGCAGTTCATCCAACGATAAAACAAATTCCAACTATAGAACTATGACACAATCAAACCCGAATGAACAAAATGTTGAATTGAATCGTACCAGTCTATACTGGGGTTTATTACTCATTTTTGTACTTGCTGTTTTATTTTCCAATTACTTCTTCAATTGAGAGAAAGAAAGAGACTAATAAGAATTCTCTTATCCCATTTGGAAGGATACCATCCTTATAACTACCCATGACTGTTTTTGTCTCTAGCATGACCAATTGATAAAATGTGGAGGAAAGTAGGGGAAATGGCCGATACTACTGGAAGAATTCCTCTTTGGCTGATAGGTACTGTAGCTAGTACTGCTGTGATTGGTTTAGTAGGTGTTTTCTTTTATGGTTCATATTCTGGATTGGGTTCATCTCTATAGTAATCGGAGGGACCAGATTGTAAACATGAAAAAGTAGGAGCTTAGCGGGTCCTTACCCCCCTTTATCTGATTAGAGCGGAAAGGACCCGTGGAATTTTTACTCTTATAACGCGAATTGAATCTATTCGATTCACTCTTATGAAGCAACAAGAAAAAGAGATCACTCGAGGATCCAATATCTTATTCCACGAAGGAAGTATCCTGAAAATCCTTGACTTAGTTTCGAGTAATAAACTAATAAAACCTTAATCAAAACTATTCAACTAGCCTAAAAATAAAAAAACCTTCAATGGAAGAGTTTACTTTTTTTTGCAAAATTTCTGTAAATTTGAAGTTGAACTTAATTAAACAAGCCAAGCAATTTGCTCACAATCACAAGAAATTTTTCCCCCGCCATATTTTCTTCCCCTCTGTTTGTCCACTACCTCGGCTAAACCTAAGCAAAATAAAGAGAGGTCCAAGAGACAGACCCGAATAAAGAAGAAATAGTAATCTTTGACGAATTAGGAATAAAAAGGATTCTTATTTTGATACAAGAAGAATCGACACAAGAAAAAGGCTTTTTCTTGTGCCGAATAGACGATTAAGAAGACCTGCAATCCCTCCGAAAAGGAATAAATTTTAATTTTATTGTTCTCGCCTTTGCCTTGGATTATCTTCTTTTGCATGGGATATAAATAAGGAATTCCAGACATCTCATAAACAAAAAGCAGTCTAAACAAAAAAAGGATTTCCAAAATAGATCATAGATAATTCTAGCAATTGCCAATAAATCGAGGCTTTTTACCAACTTGATGGTAAGAAATCCCGGGACCTAGAAATTCATTTCGTACAATTGAACCTTTTCAAACTGTTTCTTTTTGAGAACCAAAAAAACTTGTGCCAAAATAATGGATGCGAAGAAGAACAAAAGGCCTTGGACACGTAATGGATCCTGAAGCACGATTTCTGCGTCCCCCTGACCAAAACCTCCCACATTAGGATTGCTTGTTAATGGTTGATCAAGCTTGATGGATTCCCCCTCTGAAACAAGAAGTTCTGGTCCGGGAGGTATAATATCAATCACTTGGCGTCCATCTGATGCATCAACTATGGATATTTCATAACCCCCCCCCCTTTCTTTACGTAGTATTTTTCTTACTATACCTGTTGACGTAGCATTATAGACTGTATTGTTACTCTTGCTACCATCAGGATAGATCTGTCCTCTTCCTCGGTTTCCCCCTACATATATGGGATATTTTAAGAAATGAGCATCTTTCTTCGTAGCAGGATCAGGGGAAAGAATGGGAAAGACAATTTCACTATATTTCTTACCGGGAACAGGGCCTATCACAAGAATGTTTTTTTTATCGGGACGATAACTCTGAAAAGCAAGATTTCCTATCTTTTCTTTTAACTCAGGGGAAATATGATCGGGCGGCGCTAATTCGAATCCCTCGGGGAAAATAAGAACAGCACCTACATTCAACCCTCCCTTTTTTCCATTAGCAAGAACTTGTTTCAATTGCATATCATAAGGAATTCGAAGAACTGCTTCAAATACAGTATCGGGAAGCACAGCTTGGGGAACTTCAATATCGACGGGCTTGCTAGCTAAATGGCAATTGGCACATACAATTCGTTCAGTTGCTTCTCGTGGGTTTTCATAACCCTGCTGCGCAAAAATGGGATATGCATTTGAAATAGATGTTTGAGTTATTACGTATATCATGATCGATACAGAAATCGATCGAGTTATCTGTTCCTTTACCCAAGAAAAAGTATTTCTATTTTCCATGTCCAATCGCAGATCCCAGAATTTCTACAATAAATTAGATAGGTAGCTAAGCTAATCTAGTTCCCTATACACGAATCTGTTGTCATTCTACTGCAACAGTTGTACTGCAATGATGAATACCTTAAAGTAGGTATAAATAGAAATAATTTTGCTAAAATGGAACAGGGCTTTCTTTCTAAAAAAGATGCTTGCTAATTTGATTAATATTAATATCGGGAGATCAAATGAATTTATGCTTCACTAATTGAATGATAAATGACTACAAGCGAAGGAGATAGACGATTTAAACAAAAAAAGACCCAAAATTTCAAACATGTATCTAGAATTACTGGAAAAGTACAAACAAAAATAGTGAAAATAAGCTCGTTAGGAGCCCATCCAAAATCGTTGTAGACCCAACGAATTACTAGTTCCCAACCACGGGTGGAGTGAAATCCAACAAAAAAATCAGTAACTAAAAGAATAAAAAAAGCTTTTATTGAGTCATTTAAATTATAGAAGAATTCCTGAACCCAAGAATTCAAAATGACAAGATCCTCTTTACCCAGAAAAAAAGAACCACTTAGAATAGCCACACAGATTATATTTGTCGCGAAATGCAAAATGGTATGGAGATGATCCTCATTATTTATTTTGACCCATTGTATTATTTCCTTGTGTATTGGCCTGTAGGAGGTTTTTGTACATGTGTCTTTAGTTTCCCTTTTATCATCTCGTCCAAGAGAGAAAGTTCTTCTAATTATATGAATCTTTCTAGAATCCTTTTCTCTTGAATATCAGTTAAGAGAGTTTCGGATTGCCTGGTATTCCACCAATTCTTAATCCAAAGTTCCAGACATTTGTTAAATGAGGAAGAGACCCCCCAAGGCAAAAGTACGATAAATACAAGATATAGTAAAGAAGGCAATGCTTTCTTTTTTTCATTTTTGATCCGTAAATGGAGTTGTTAATGAATATGCTTCATTCGCTGACTCTATTCCATTCCCTGACTCTATATGATGATATTTCTATTTCATGATATTTCTATTTCTTTGAAGAAAAAACTACATAGGTTTGATACCCTGTATCTATTCTTCTTTTTTGTATATTAGTTAGTAGTGGAATTTCAGTGCATTGGGTTCTTTCTTAGATCTAGATGGAATGAAATAGTGAAATAGAATTAAAAAAAGCCCTTTCGGATGAAAAAAGAAGAATAGTATGCGATATATCTCACTTGGATAAAGAAAAATTAAAAGCAAATTTCTCTTATCCTCGTTTGTTCCTTCCTTTAGATAAATACTTAAAAATCCCCTTACAATAACAAATCCAATTTAGAAGGGACTTCCTCCCCGTGTTGAGAAAACTTTTCTTCTTCCAATTCTTCTTTTCTTCATTCAACTCAGTTCAAAAAAGATACCTCAAAATACTTCAATTGGTACGCGCAAGAAATAGGCCAATTCGGCAGCTTTTTGTTCAATTTCTCGTGGAGTAAAAAATTGATCATCAGTACGAGTCAAGGGAATGATCCCCTGGCCCCGGATTTCCATATAAAGAATACGACGAGGATAAAGACCCTCTTTAACCTGAATTCTAATTGATTGGATATCCCGCATAAGGAATCGAAGGAAGACGCGACGTACTAATGGCGCACCCCTGGTGCGCCATTAGTATACCAGATACTAATGGTGCACAAGGCGCCATTAGTATAGCCCACGGTGCGCCATTACTATCTGACTTAGTAATGGCACACCACATAGAAGTGCGCCATTAGTAACAAAAAAAATTCAAATATTTTTTCAGAAATATTTTTTTCAATTTTTTTTTGTTTTTTTCTTAATCTCGGGTCAGTATGGCTTAATCTCGGGTGAATATGCTTAATCTTAAGTCAAATCGCACTAAGTGGTCAAACTTCCTAGAAGGTCACCCATCCTCACACTACTCCAGCCTGAGCACGCTTAACTTCGCAGTTCTATCCAACCCCAGCACCACCTCACTTAGCAGCCACTTGTTGATATATCTATCATATCAATCCTATTAAACCTTGTTGATGTCTACGACTTTGTTCATATTCATGAGTATGATGAAATTTTGAAAAATATTTCAAACTTCCCTGTCATATTACCTATCATTTTAAAAAAAATACCAAAAAAAAATTCGAAACCAATATTTTTTTTCTGTTACTAGTGGCGCACCTAGCAAACGGTGCGTCACTAGTAAGTTTGAAATTTTTTGAATTTTTTTGCCTTTAGATCTTGAAAGCCCCGTACCTTTTTTCTGTTAGGTTTTTGAGGATTTTGAAAATGTTTAATGAGGTTCCCCCTGTTAAATTTGGATGTATCTTTTGGAGTAGATGATTTTTCATATAAAAAACTTTTTCATCCGAGTTCGTATGCAAAAGTTATGCCCATTTTACAAATTCTCGAGAGATTTTGCAAAAAAATCGAAAATTCATGTTTGTAAATTTTGCTAACAACTAGACCACATATCACATGGGAATCTTATTTTTTTTATCTTTTTTACATTTCTATCATTTTCTTTTATTTTTTAAAAAACTAAAAAGGCGGTCCGGGGGGTGCATTCGCGGGAATGTTTGGGCCAAACTACTAATGGCGCACCGTGAGAGTGGTGCGCCTTTACTAGTTCAACTAGTAATGGCGCACCACACCCACGGTGCGCCATTAGTAGTTTAAAAAATAAAATAAAATAAAAATTTGAAGAAAAAAATTGAAACATATTTACTAATGGCGCACCGTGGGAGTGGTGCGTCATTAGTATTTGCACACTAATGGCGCACCAACACATGGTGCGTCATTACTATTTAGTAATGGCGCACCACATGCATAGTGCGTCATTAGTGTCCATATTGGCTATAGTTGTTTTTGTAGTAGTGAGTAACATACCGATGACAAAGGGAACAACGTATGCTGTTATGCAGTTTGACCGATAAAGATTTTCGTAGAATATGTGGGAGCCAATATGAGCATCCAGCTTCCGCTATTGGTTATTGACCGGAGACGTGTCTCGGTCATGTCTACATAGTTCTCGAACCCGTAGGGTCCGCACGCTTAAAGTTAGATGACAGTTATATTATGAGTTTATGTGTTTTGATGTACCGAAGGAGTTCGGAGTCCCGGATGAGATCAGGGACATGACGAGGAGTCTCGAAATGGTCGAGACGTAAAGATCGATATATTGGACGACTATATTCGGACATCGGAAAGGTTCCGAGTGATTCGGGTATTTTTCGGAGTACCGGAGAGTTACGGGAATTCGTATTGGGCCTTAATGGGCCATACGGGAAAGGAGAGAAAGGCCCCAAAGGGTGGCCGCACCCCTCCCCATGGACTAGTCCGAATTGGACTAGGGAGGGGGGGCGCCCCCTTCCTTCCTTCTCCTTCTCCCTTCCCTTCTCCTACTCCAACAAGGAAAGGAGGAGTCCTACTCCCGGTGGGAGTAGGACTCCCCCCTTGGCGCGCCCTCCTCCTAGGCCGGCCGCCTCCCCCCTTGCTCCTTTATATACGGGGGCAGGGGGGCATCCCAAAGACACAACAATTGATCTCTTGATCTCTTAGCGGTGTGCGGTGCCCTCCTCCACCATAATCTACCTCGATAATATCGTAGCGGTGCTTAGGCGAAGCCCTGCGTCGGTAGAACATCATCATCGTCATCACGCCGTCGTGCTGACGGAACTCTCCCTTAAAGCTCGGCTGGATCGGAGTTCGAGGGATGTCATCGAGCTGAACGTGTGCTGAACTCGGAGGTGCCGTGCGTTCGGTACTTGATCGGTCGGATCGTGAAGACGTACGACTACATCAACCGCGTTGTGCTAACGCTTCCGCTTTCGGTCTACGAGGGTACGTGGACAATACTCTCCCCTCTCGTTGCTATGCATCACCATGGTCTTGTGTGTGCGTAGAATTTTTTTGAAATTACTACGTTCCCCAACAACAAGATGACTTCTCGAATTTATGATAAACTCAAGCAGCATAAAGCAATAAATGCCAAAAATGGGTGCAATTGAATATGACAATGACTAATCTATGCATACGACTGAATTAATGAAATCGATTGTAACAATCCAGGGCCAGCAAGCAATTCAGCGCCCAATTTTTTTTCCTGCATGCATGTTGCAAAATACTGGTTTAGTAAACATTTTTAACTGCTTGCTCATATAGTGGCTGAGCGGATATCAATTGGTGTAGCAAAATCAATATTGCCAATATATTAAGCAGTGAACAAATTTTCATTGAAACATACACAAACACATCTCTTGATGAGAAGGCAGAATGGAACTTTTTAATGTGCCAAAATGATAGTACATACATAGATGTGCAACAAACATCGTCGGGTTACTATGACCTCTCTAGCTAGAATTCCTAGTTATGCACACACACATAATTACATATTACTACAACTCAATTTGCAATCCGACTTGAAATTGAGTTCTCCAGAGAATTTTATCTAATCCACGAACAGGATCAACATATAGGAGTATATGTCATTTAACAACAATAAGAAAAGGGAGGAAAAGTATAAATATATAGAGCTGTATGTGCAGATGCTATAAGACGAAGGCACCTAGGGCAGGAGAGTGCTGACCGTGTGCCACGCATTGCCTCTTGAACAACTCCGGCGGGCCATGCTCCGCCGTCGCCGCTCGCCCCCTCTTTACTCCGGCGATGTCAACACCGAACAGCCTAACGACGCGGACTTGTTCTCCTTTGGCAGTCTCCACTACCGGCAGCGGCGACGCCGATTTGCCACCGTTCACGGTCGTGTTCTTCTTGCAGTTGATGAAGAACTGCTTCTCCTGGCCGTACGCCGAGCACGAGAACACGATGGAGTCGCCGGCAGCGAGGCCCTTCTCCCGGACGAAGCGACTCCAGCCCTTTGTGAGCACGTAGCTCTGGCTGCTGTTCCAATACGAGTACCGGAACCTCCACACCTTCCCCTCACCGTCCTCAAAGTTGAGCAGCACGCCGTTGCCGGTGGTGGTCGTCGTCTCCGGGGTGCGCTTCAGAGGGAAGTGCTTCTCGGCGTGTTGCTTCGGCACCACGAGGCGATTGAGCTTGCCGACATCGCTTGGGGTCACGGCCTTCTCGAAGAGGGGCTCCCGCGCCCACGATGGCGTCGGCTGCGCGCGCGTCCCCATGCCGCGGCCGCGTCGCAGACCCTGGCGGAGCTCGTCGGCGTAGGTGTGCTTCCGGAGCATGTCGACGATCTCGGCCTTTGAGTGCGCTGCCAGGAAGGCGAGCTCCGGCTCCGCGGCCGCGCACGGGAAGTTGGTGGCGGCATCGCGGCCGCGGTACCTGAGCGCGGCTACATCGTAGGCGCGCGCCGCCAAGTCCTGGTCCGCGAACGTGCCGAGCCAGACGCGAGCGTGGCGCTCGTAGATCTGGGAGCCCCACCGCCCGTTGGGCTGCGGCACCACGCCCTTGAACCGCGACAACGCCAACTGCGCCGATGTCGACCGCGAGGTCACGGACTCGTCGGCGATGGCGACTGGCAGGCTCAGAGCCATCGGCGATCTTCCGGCGGCGCCTGACTCCGTCGTGGCCGTGGACGCGCTGGAAGAGTACTGGGAGTAGTGCTCCACCGTGGAGCTCAGGATTTCCACCCCCATGGCTGCTTGCTTTTCTTTGGTTTCTTGGCGTGTGTTCTTGGAGTTGTGTGTTTCTTAGCTGTTCTAGCTAGGGCTGGACCAAGATGAAGGTGGTTGTTGTGGGGTGTGTACACATGTGTTGGTGTATATATAGATATTGTGGGGATGCATCTACCTGTGTACACGATATGTGTGGAAGTGGAGTAATATTTCCGGGCATATCCAGTTTTTGGTTAATTTGACGTGATTGGTGGAGATTTTATTTTTTGCACCCTCACAAAGCTCCATATTACATGTGATTTTCTGCCGTGTAGCAAAAGCATGGGAGCTAGATATTACTTTATTTAGCAACTTGGATGTTCATGTATTGGTTTATGGTAAAATGTTCTTGATGCATGTAGTACAATATGGTGGCTATCCATAACCCGCATGAATGAGTAAAAATGGCCAAGTGTAAAAAAATGTCACATTGTCAAGAAGATATGCATGAACAATATACTTTTGGTACGTACTGTGTTAAAAATTATCATGCATAATGAATACACTAGCTCTATTCCCAAAATAATGTGTAGTCAAGTTTCTTTACAATTGACAACAAAAACCTAAAAAACTATATTTGAATTTCTTAGCTATAATTGTATCATTGATTTCTCACAATAATACTTTTGTGCAACCTAAAAGAAAATGTCTACCTATCCAAAATAATAGTTTCCCAGTCTTTTCTAATTATTTATGTGCATATTCGTACACATATTTTTGGTCAAATTAAGTCGCTCATTCGAGAATGTGGAAAATCTAAACATCGTCTGTTTTAGAAACACATATTAGTTTTCTCATATTTTCTTTCTTCTTGTTTGTCATGTACTTTGTACTTTCTTACTAGGACCTTTCGTTGATCTTCGTGATCTAGAAAGGACATGCTTTATTCACACCTTCATAGTTCATACTATATACCATCGACGAATCGAACACTTTTGATTTTTCTTAAATCAAACCATGTCCTCAACAGGCTAATTTAGTTCTTGTAACATGGTTATAGTTCTAGCGTTTACAAATTTTGAAGTTACTAAATAAATAAATAAATAAATACAATTTTACTTGCTTGAGTTTATCGTGCCGCCAAGCAAAAGAAAAGCATCAATGCTGAAAAGAACAGCTTACAAAGAAAAAGAAAATCCCAGGCCATTCAAAAATGATCTGCCTCGTGGCAGTATCCATAATCTGACTACAAACACTATGGCATGTGACCGAAAACTAGAATTAAATCTAGTTTGTAGAATATTTCATTAGTGTGAGTCAGCTTTTCACGTGTACATTTAGGTTTGGACAATTAAGATAAGAACATAAATTTGGTTATCTGGTCAACCCATTCAACCCTTGTTAATTTGTATTTTCCAATGTTGGACATGATCCTCTCGGTTGGCTAGGGATTATGTATATACCAGTGCATAAGGATTAACTGAGCCTAATCCAACTATGAAAAATATTGGTGGTTTCAAAGGGAGTGTGAATCTTGGTTGGAGTTGTAATTAATCACAAAACTAAATGAATTATTGTAAAAGCCAAAACTCTTGTTAACTGAGGGATACTTTTTCTGTAATGGGATAGCATTAATTCGGAGTCATCACACATCGTCTTTTTTTAACAGGGTACAATCAAAGTCACTCACATACACTCATCCCTATGAATGCACGCACTCATTCCTATGGATGCACGCATTCACACCCTAGCCTTATGAGCACCTTCGAGAGACTGTGCTGGCATAGCATCTTGAGATTGACGAAGTCACCATAGGTGTCTCGTAGTCAACGGGAACGTCTACTTCCACTGAACGAACATCGCTGAATAGCCTAAAATAAATCCAAGAAAATGCGAGCACCAATATCAAGTCTAGGACTTGAATTCTGGTCAGATGCGGATACCACTGTCCTCCTAACCATCCAACCACAGGTTGGTGTGCACAAGCCGTCTGTTTGGTACTTATTAAACGGGTGCCATACATGCGTAAACAAAACTAGCAGCTTTACTAATTGTTTTATTTGATAGTTGTTCCTTTTCCACACATATGATTTGTCTACACAATATAATTAGATGCTAAAACAGTCTTTGCAACGATACAAACGTTCTTTTCCACACATATGCTATCTCATTTGATGTGCACGTGTATGAAGAAAGTCTAGGCCTGTGTCGTCATCGAGGAATAGGTATGCATGTAACGTCACCCTTTTTCTTGAGTTTGATTATTGTCAGTTTTTTATAGGCAACTAGTGTTGGCAATTTCACAAGCAAGTGATGGACTAAGTTGCAAAAGATTCTACTCATGGAGCCAAAAAATTGTGAAGTATTATGCAAATGTTACCAAAACAAAAGGAAGCATATTTAATTTCTAAAAAAGTAAGGGAAGCTTTATTTTCTTGTGGCCAATACTAGTATTGGATTTGACGACTTAACGAAGTGGAGATAGGTCAACTAACTCGATTAACTAATTATAAGGTGAGTGAGAGGGAAGAAGGTTCTTAGAAAGAGAGACTCAAAGAGATGTGCCGAGGATTGTGAGCACCCAATAGTCTACTAAATTCTTTGGTTGTATATGCATGACCAGACGACCTTATGTCTCCGTGCATACCCTTTATTAATCAAGTTTGATATGTTAAAATAACCTATGAAAAAGCACCATCGTACATTTTTCTCTATCTTTATCTGAACAAAAACCGTGTGGCTCATGTGAATGCAGAGTGTTATAAGAGGTCGTGAGGTGCTGAAGAGTGCTTGCATGGCGAAGTTCTTTTCCAGATGTCCGAATAGTAGATAATGAGCACATCCAATTTTGTTCGAAAAAATGTACTTCCTCTGTAAACTAATATAAGAGCGTTTAGATCACTAAATTAGTAATCTAAACACTCTTATATTAGTTTATGGAGGGAGTATGTATGGGATTTTCAGAAAACATTGATGGACAAAACCGCCGTTGATTTTTCCATGGGTTGGAGACTGGAATTGCCGGCGGCGTCTAGGAGTCTTGTCCTTGCCCGGCCCGCTGATAGCGGAGCAGCAAGCAAGGTGGTGGGCAAGTGGCCGAGTGGACAGGCCAGAGAGCTCACCTAGATCCCAGCCGAGTCCATTGCATGCACTCCCGTGGAGTAAAGCATCCGGGCCCATCATATGTAGTACGTCTCCTTTTGTCGTCTCTCGTCGACCTTTCCCGATTGCAGGAAACCCAAAAAAAAAAATCCAAAAATGGTATGAGAAAAATGGGCCTCAGGCACGCTGAATTCGGATGTGGTGGATCCTAAGGGCATCTCCAGTGCCGACCCACAAAAGTCTCCGGTATATATATCTGTTTTTATGTCCGAACGTCGTCCACGGATGTGATGTCGAAGTGAGCTATCCAATTACACGAACGAGACCGACTGCGGCGGGTGAAAAAATTACATAATTAAAAACTTCTTTCGAATACGAATTCACTGATATAATTTTTGCTCCCGCCGCAATCGGTCTTGGTAGTTAAATTTACGGTCAAAGTTGAAGCACGGAGATAGAGGAAGCACTACATTTTGGAATGGAGGGAGTACTAATCACAAAGTATCCGATGAAAGGAGAAAAAGTAGGTGAAGACAATGCATGTGGTGGCCTATTTGTAGTGTGGTGTCCGGTTGGGATGAGAGGGGGGCATGCATGAGAAGAGAGAATGGCAATGCGGAGGCTTTTGTTTGGTCAAATGAATGTCCAGACTCCGGTGTAGCTTTACCGTGTTTGTCTGCACTTTGCCGAAAAATGAACATTTGAACCACTTCATGCACCGATGCAGGATCACATTGTATTGCAAAAGTTAACACAAATGCCTAATCAAACATATACCGGAGCTTTACGGTCTCGTTTGGAGATGGCATAAGACCGGTTCAATGCCAAATTGGAAGACCGGCTCGCTAAGTTCCTGGCGCCACAAGAAAGAATTCCCGAGAATTCTGATCATCCAAATAATTAACCGAATTAAGTGCCAAAGCTATTACAGCTCTTATCTTCAAAAGCTAGCCCGGCCTGAACTCGAAGGTTAGAAAGCGCCATGGTGAGTGGCGGACGTCGCCGGATTGGTCAACGGCGGGGAGAGTAGGGACGCAGCGGAGTAGCCAGCTCGTTCTCCAGTTCTGTTCTGGAGATAATGCCACTCGTTTTAAAGTTTGTTTTCTCAGGAATTGGAAATTCAAATTCTCAGTTTCCTCAAGAGCGTGAGCTTTAAAATCTACATTGATGACAACATTGCAAATGATTCCTTCAAACCGAAAGTCCTTTCCGCTCCCGAGCTGATGAATAGTAAAATTGAAAAAAATGAAAACAAATCAACAAATTCTGATTTTTTTTGGCAAACTTTGATAAATGTTTTGAGTCCTTGTAAAATTTTAACATGAAATGACATTCGTAGAAGCCATACATGGCAAAATAATCAAAATCAACACTCGGAGATGGTTTTATAAAAATAACATTTTTGGAGCATCGGTTTTCACGATTTCCATTAATGTCACTTCATGATAATTTTTTGCAAGCACAGAAAACATTTTATCAAAGTATCAGTATTTCTTGAATTCTTTTACTATTTCTTTCGATTTTACTGTTCATCAGGGAGCATATCAGCTCGGGACCAGATCAAACATTATTTTTTTTCCTTTCGGGCGATGGAGGCTCAAGAATGGAGTATTGTTTCACGATCAAACAAGCAGAAAACATCATTTGCAAACGAAAAACGATTCCTGCCTGTCGACCGGCTAGGAAATGCACCAGTCGCTTCATTCGCCCACAGCTCCCCCACTCTGTTCCCCTTCATGCGAGCAACGTGTGCATGCGGGGTCCACCATCGCTCCTCATCTTATCCTTCCACACGCGTAGGGAGATGCACATATCTCCTTCAATCCACCACCACTAGTAGAAAAAGGCCCATTTGTCCCGGTTCCAGAGGCCCATTTGTCCCGGTTCTGGAACCGGGACTAAAGCCCAACACCTTTAGTCCCGGTTCGCTTACGAACCGGGACAGGTGGGGCTCCACGTGGCCGCTGCGACGAGCCTAGGCAGGAGGACCTTTAGTCCCGGTTGGTAACACCAACCGGGACCAAAAAGCATCCACGCGTCAGCAGCTCAAGTGCTGGGTTTTTTGTTTTTTTTAAAGGGGAGGGGGGTTGGGGGTTTTGGAGGGTTAATTTGGGGGTTTCATATATTGTGTTATCTAGCTAATAGCTAGAGAGAAGTGACCTCTTTTATCTCCGTGCTTGGTCGACGCTACGTACTATACGTATAGAGAGGACTCGACACGCTAGCTAGTAAGAAAATGAAGGAAACCATTAAGTACACAAGATCGTCATGAACATATACAGAGAGAACTGATCAACCTCTCCTTCTCCGAGAGATTGGTCGAACAACAAGTTTTCGTATATCTATCCGACGCTACTAGCTACATACATACAATATAAGATCTCTTACAATCCCTAACATCCGAAGTCAAGTTCCACATGGTATTCTCCGGCTGGATTGATGACGTGGTCAAGAAAGAATCCCGCCAATTCCTCTTGAATTGCTCGTATGCGATCTTGTGGTAGGTGTTCATCCCGCATCTGCCAGATCTAAATTGAAGAAGACGGTCAATACATGTGCATGAATGGAACTCAACACAAATGATGGTAATAAAATAAAATTGTGAATATTTTTGCTTACGCACTTCATATTATTTTTCAGAGTAGCCCCGCTTATTAGAGGTCGTCGCATTGTAGATGAACTCGCAAACGTAGTATCCACAGAAATCATTCCCGCGTTCCTGCCACAAGCACTTTACGAGAAATAGAGGTCAATCAAACTGATAAGCAGTCATGCTAAATGGTATTGGTGAAACTAGCTAGAATCAATGGGAGATGCGCGGAACTAGGTAGTAGTACTTACTTTCGGATGTTTAAATCGCAGCTCGGTCGGCAGTCCCGGAGAAATTGTGGTGAACTCTTTCCAAACCCTGCCAGACAAAGAAAATAATTACTTGATATCAGGAAATGAACAAAGTTGCCGATATGGTGCGATAATGATCGATTGAACTTACTTCTGGAGCATTTGAGTCATGTCCGCATAGTCCTCGGGATCTTTTCGTCTCGTGTCTAAGACGGTTACTACTCCCTGCTCAAGCTTAATCGGAGAATAAAGTGGAAGCTGCGCACGCATGCATAACTCATCAGTTACATTACTATAACCTCGAGTAATAAGGGAAACCGAATATGCACAAGACAGTAACACTCACTTGAAGTTGTAAGGAAAGAGTATTTTATCTTTGCTTTGATTTTTGAGCAACGATTGTAGCAAGTTGTCCTCGGTTTCTGAGACATTTTTTTTAACCGTCCATTCATGTATGACATTTGGGTTAATGAACCCAATGTCATAGATTTATTCTTTTTTGCATTCGACGATCTTCAATCTGCATAATATAGTGAGGATAATTATATATACATGCAATGAAAGAGCTGAGCTATATATAGAGACTTAATTACAGAAAGTAGCAAGCCATGAGTGATTTGTCGAGGGCCTTTTGATTGTAGAACTGGAAAAACTCGTCAAAATCAACAGTTAACAGATCTTGTCCAATGAAGTCGTGGTCATCTTTAATTCTCATCGACAAAGCATCCTTCCCAGACTCGCTGCAGGTTTTCATGTACCATTGATGGATTCACATCATCGTTGTTAGAGCAGGACTGTGATACGTCTCCAACGTATCTATAATTTATGAAGTATTCATGCTATTATATTATCCATCTTGGATGTTTAATGGGCTTTACTATGCACTTTTATATTATTTTTGGGACTAACCTATTGACCGAGAGCCCAGTGCTAGTTTCTGTTTTTTTCCCTTGTTTCAGTGCTTCGCAGAAAAGGAATATCAAACGGAGTCCAAACGGAAGGAAACCTTCGGAAAAGTTATTTTTGGAACGGAAGCAATCCAGAAGACTTGGAGTATACGTAAGGGAAGCAACGAGGAAGGCACGAGGCAGGGGGCGCGCCCTCCACCCTCATGGGCCCCTCGTGGCTTCCTTGACCGACTTCTTTCGCCTATATATATCCATATAGCCTAAAACCATCGGGGAACAGAATAGATTGGGAGTTCCGCTGCCGCAAGCCTATGTAGCCACCAAAAACCAATTGGGACCATATTCCAGCACCCTGCCGGAGGGGGGATCCCTCACCGGTGGCCATCTTCATCATCCCGACGATCTCCATGACAAGGAGGGAGTAGTTCACCCTCGGGGCTGAGGGTATGTACCAGTAGCTATGTGTTTGATCTCTCTCTCTCTCGTGTTCTTGAGGTGGTATGATCTGGATGTATCGCGAGCTTTGCTATTATAGTTGGATCTTATGATGTTTCTCCCATCTAGTCTCTTGTAATGGATTGAGTTTTCCCTTTGAAGTTATCTTATCGGATTGAGTCTTTAAGGATTTGAGAACACTTGATGTATGTCTTGCGTGGGATACCCGTGGTGACAATGGGGTATTCTATTGATCCACTTGATGTATGTTTTGGTGATCAACTTGTGGGTTCCGCCCATGAACCTATGCATAGGGGTTGGCACACGTTTTCGTCTTGACTCTCCGGTAGAAACTTTGGGGCACTCTTTGAAGTACTTTGTGTTGGTTGAATAGATGAATATGAGATTGTGTGATGCATATCGTATAATCATGCCCACGGATACTTGAGGTGACATTGGAGTATCTAGGTGACATTAGGGTTTTGGTTGATATGTGTCTTAAGGTGTTATTCTAGTACGAACTCTTGAATAGATCGATCCGAAAGAATAACTTTGAGGTGGTTTTGTACCCTACCATAATCTCTTCGTTTGTTCTCCGCTATTAGTGGCTTTGGAGTGACTCTTCGTTGCATGTTGAGGGATAGTTATGTGATCCAATTATGTTATTATTGTTGAGAGAACTTGCACTAGTGGAAGTATGAACCCTAGGCCTTGTTTCAACGCATTGCAATACCGTTTGTGCTCACTTTTATCATTAGTTACCTTGCTGTTTTTATATTTTCAGATTACAAAAACATATATCTATCATCCATATTGCACTTGTATCACCATCTCTTCGCCGCTAGTGCACCTATACAATTTACCATTGTATTGGATGTGTTGGGGACACAAGAGACTCTTTGTTATTTGGTTGCAGGGTTGCTTGAGAGAGACCATCTTCATCCTACGCCTCCCACGGATTGATAAACCTTAGGTCATCCACTTGAGGGAAATTTGCTACTATCGTACAAACGTCTGCACTTGGAGGCCCAACATCGTCTACAAGAAGAAGGTTACGTAGTAGACATCAAGCTCTTTTCTGGCGCCGTTGCCGGGGAGGCTAGGTAAGCGGCACTCACACCCCGTCAACTAAGCTCTTTTCTGGCGCCGTTGCCGGGGAGGTGAGTGCTTGAAGGTATATCTTTAGATCTTGCAATCAAATCTTTTAGTTTCTTGTTTTATCACTAGTTTAGTTTATAAGAAAACTACAAAAAAATGGAATTGAGTTTGTCTCATACGCTTCATCATTTTAATATCTTCCGTGAGTATGATGGAAAGGAAAATTGTGCCAAAGTACTAGAAGAAGAATTACATAGAATGCTTGGCATAAAATATGTGAATGATGAGCATGATTGCAATGTTGTTAGTATGAATTCTTTGAATACCCATGATGCTAATGATATGCAAAGCCACAAGCTTGGGGAAGCTATGTTTGATGAAGATGATATTTTTTTGTCTCCCAAGCTTTGATGAGCAAATTTAGTATGATGAAAGCATGCCTCCTATCTATAATGATTATTGTGATGACACGTATGCTATAAAGAATAATGATAACCATGAAACTTGTCATCTTGATCTTAATTTTCAATCACATGATAGTTATTTTGTTGAGTTTGCTCCCACTACTATTGATGAGAATAGATTTGCTTATGTGGAGAGTAATAAAAATTCTATGCTTATGCATCATGAAAAGAATGCTTTAGGTGCTGGTTATATTTTTGAATTCATTCATGATGCTACTGAAAATTATTATGAGAGAGGATCATATGCTTCTACATATTGCAATAATATCAAGTTTCCTCTCTATGTGTTGAAAATCTTGAAAATTTGCTTGTTTTGCCTTCCTATGCTAGTTGATTATTGTTCCCATAAATTGTTTGCTCACAAAATCCCTATGCATAGGAAGTGGGTTAGACTTAAATGTGCTAGTCATATTCTTCATGATGCTCTCTTTATGTTTCAATTCTTATCTTTTATGCGAGCATCATTGAAATCATCATGCCTAGCTAGGGGCGTTAAACGTTAGCGCTTGTTGGGAGGCAACCCAATTTTTATTTTTGTTCTTTATTTTTGGTTCTGTTTAGTAATAAATAATTCATCTAGCCTCTCGTTAGATGTGGTTTTATGTTTTAGTTAGTGTTTGTGCCAAGTAAGACCTATAGGATCTCCTTGGATGATAATTATTTGATCTTGCTGAAAAAGACAGAAACTTTCTGCTCACGAAAACAATTATTAAAAATTACCAGAACGTGATGAAATACTGATTCCAATTGCAGCAGATCAATAATCAAATTATCTAGTCCGTCCTATTTTGGTAAAAAAAATGAGTTCCAGAAGTTTGCGTTAGTTACAGATTACTACAGACTGTTCTGTTTTTGACAGATTCTGTTTTTCGTGTGTTGTTTGCTTATTTTGACGAATCTATGGTTAGTAAAAGAGTTTATAAACCATAAAGAAGTTGGAATACAGTAGGTTTAACACCAATACAAATAAAGAATGAGTTCAATACAGTACCTTGAAGTGGTGTTTTGTTTTCTTTCGCTAACGGAGCTCATGAGATTTTCTATTGAGTTTTGTATTGTGAAGTTTTCAAGTTTTGGGTAAAGATTCGATGGACTATGGAATAAGGAGTGGCAAGAGCCTAAGATTGGGGATGCCCAAGGCACCCCAAGGTAATATTCAAGGATGACCAAGAGCCTAAGCTTGGGGATGCCCCGGAAGGCATCCCCTCTTTCGTCTTCGTTCATCGGTAACTTTACTTGGAGCTATATTTTTATTCACCACATGATATGTGTTTTGCTTGGAGCGTAATTTTATTTTGTATTTGCTTGATGTTATTTAGAATAATTTTTTTCATATTTATTTTCAATAAAAATGTCAAGGACAACTTTTACCATGCTTATTTTGCAAGTATACATGTTGCTGTTTCAAAACAGAAAGTTTACCGCTGTTGCAAAAATTCCCTAGAAAAGTCAGAATGTGATAAAATGTTTAAACCTTTTGCATAATAAGCTCTGATAAATTTACTACAGTGGGAATTTTCTTTCATAATGTTTGGAGTTAGGGAAGTATGATGAATCTTGCATTCTTTACAGACTGTACTGTTTTGGAAGATTGCTGTTATGTTTGCATATGTTTGCTTGTTTAATGATTCTATTTGAGGATAGGAGTATTAAATATGCATAGGCATTTAGTATGCAATGTTGAATAATAATTTTAGTGATTTGCTACAGTAGAAAATGATAAGGTTTTTGCATTGGTTTATACTAACTTATCTCACGAGTTCTTGTTGAGTTTGGTGTGGATGAAGCTTATGAGATTTAGGAAACCGTGATATGAGAGGAATTAAGGAGACAAAAAAGCTCAATCTTGGGGATGCCCAAGGCACCCCAAGATAATATTTCAAGAAGTCTCAAGCATCTAAGCTTGGGGATGCCCCGGTAGGCATCCCACCTTTCTTCTTCAACAATTATCGGTTAGTATCGGTTGAGCCTAAGTTTTTGCTTCTTCACATGATGAGTGCTATCCTTGAAATGTTGTTTTATTTTGTTTTGCTTGCTGTTTGAATAAAATACCAAGATCTGAAATTCTTAAATGATAGAGAGTCTTCACAAAGCTACATAATTATTTAACTACTCATTGATCTTCACTTATATATTTTTGGAGTAGTTTGTCATTTACTCGTGTGCTTCACTTATATCCTATGAGTAAATGGTTGAATGATTTGAATGTCATAAATCTGAAATTATATATGTTTCATATGCCTTTCCCATGGGGAGTAATGCCTTCACATATAAGAAGTAGAGGTGGTAAATTTATTGAAGGTTAGCAAACGTTGTATTGGTCACTTGAACAATTCATGAAAGAATATTGAAGGAAGAGAGATTTCACATATAAATATACTATCTTGGACATCTTCTATGATTGTGAGCCCCATTAATTATTTTCAAACCTGGGCAAATTAGTTGAAGTTGGACAACGAAGACAACTTAATGAGTTATGCTTGGGTATATTTGTATAAGTTATATTGTTATGGATGCTCTAACATGTGGTGCTTGCTATTTAGAATCCTTTGCTAGCCAAAATATCTGTACTAAGCGGGAATACTGCTTGTGCATCCAGATTCCTTGAACCAAGTTTCTTCCATGAGTGTCCACCATATCTACCTATATGTGGTATTTACCTGCCGTTCCAAGTAAATTTGCATCTGCCAAACTCTAAACCTTCAAATAATAATTTGTTTTGTATGCCCGAATCGCTCAAGTAGCGACTAGGGGTTGTCAGTATCTTCCATGCTAGGTGGGTTATTCTCACGATGAGTGGACTCCGCTCATCATTCATGAGAAAATGGCTGGTAACTGGGATGCCCAGTCCTATGATCAGAAGATCAAAAACAAAATCACAAATAATTTAAACAAAACTCCCCCAGGAATGTTGATAGTTGGACGGCATCCGTTGTTTCGGACAAGCCGTGGAGTGTGAATGTTGGTGGAGGGGGAGTAAAAACTTTACCTTTCTGCATGGGAACCGCCTATAATGTATGTAGTATGGAAGATATTGGGAACTCTTGGTCGTTATGTTGACAATGAAAGCATACCTCTCAAAATTATTTTCATCTCTGTTTTTGCTTCGAGCTCTGGCACCTCTGCAAATCCCTGCGTCCCTCTGCGAAGGGTCTATCTTTTACTTTTATGCAAGAGTCAATAGTATTCCTTCTCATTCCGACCTACTCTTTAGTTGGCAAGCATCATGTGATGGAAAGATCTAAGCATATATGGCCATTCAAATATAACTGATCATGAATTATTATTGTTGACATTACCCTTGAGGTAAAAGGTTGGGAGGCGAAACATTAAGCCCCTATCTTTCTTTGTGTTCGATGAATACTATTTGTTCTAAAAATATGCTTTGAGTAGTAGCAATCATGGAAGACTAAATGATAGTTGAGTATGTGAAGTTTGCTGAATCGAAGCTCTGACATAGACTCTTTCTGAAAATAAGATGAATCGTAATTGTTTGATGACTAATAACACGGTTGTTAGTTTTCAAGAAAGCTTATGATCTATACTTTAACATGTGAATAGTTTGTTACTTGATCATGCAAAGTTTTATGAGTTGAGCTACTGTTATGACATATAATGATGCTAGAAAAGGTGATTGAAATTATCATTGATCAAACTTGTGCACCTGCTAGCATTCACAGTTCATAAATTATTTCTTTAATCATTTACCTACCTGAGGACGAGCGGGAATTAAGCTTGGGGATGCTGATACGTCTCCAACATATCTATAATTTATGAAGTATTCATGCTATTATATTATCCATCTTGGATGTTTAATGGGCTTTACTATGCACTTTTATATTATTTTTGGGACTAACCTATTGACCCAGAGCCTAGTGCTAGTTTCTGTTTTTTCCCTTCTTTCAGTGTTTCGCAGAAAAGGAATATCAAACGGAGTCCAAACGGAATGAAACCTTCGGGAAAGTTATTTTTGGAACGGAAGCAATCCAGAAGACTTGGAGTATACGTAAGGGAAGCAACGAGGAAGGCACGAGGCAGGGGGGCGCACCCTCCACCCTCGTGGGCCCCTCGTGGCTTCCCTGACCGACTTCTTTCACCTATATATATCCATGTACCCTAAAACCATCGGGGAACAGAATAGATCGGGAGTTCCGCCGCCGCAAGCCTCTGTAGCCACCAAAAACCAATCGGAACACTGTTCCAGCACCCTGCCGGAGGGGGGATCCCTCACCGGTGGCCATCTTCATCATCCCGGCAATCTCCATGACGAGGAGGGAGTAGTTCACCCTCGGGGCTGAGGGTATGTACCAGTAGCTATGTGTTTGATCTCTCTCTCTCTCGTGTTCTTGAGGTGGTATGATCTTGATGTATCGTGAGCTTTGCTATTATAGTTGGATCTTATGATGTTTCTCCCCTCTACTCTCTTGTAATGGATTGAGTTTTCCCTTTGAAGTTATCTTATCGGATTGAGTCTTTAAGGATTTGAGAACACTTGATGTATGTCTTGCGTGGGATACCCGTGGTGACAATGGGGTATTCTATTGATCCACTTGATGTATGTTTTGGTGATCAACTTGTGGGTTCCGCCCATGAACCTATGCATAGGGGTTGGCACACATTTTCGTCTTGACTCTCCGGTAGAAACTTTGGGGCACTCTTTGAAGTACTTTGTGTTGGTTGAATAGATGAATATGAGATTGTGTGATGCATATCGTATAATCATGCCCACGGATACTTGAGGTGACATTGGAGTATCTAGGTGACATTAGGGTTTTGGTCGATATGTGTCTTAAGGTGTTATTCTAGTACGAACTCGTGAATAGATCAATCCGAAAGAATAACTTTGAGGTGGTTTCGTACCCTACCATAATCTCTTCGTTTGTTCTCCGCTATTAGTGGCTTTGGAGTGACTCTTTGTTGCATGTTGAGGGATAGTTATGTGATCCAATTATGTTATTATTGTTGAGAGAACTTGCACTAGTGAAAGTATGAACCCTAGGCCTTGTTTCAACGCATTGCAATACCGTTTGTGCTCACTTTTATCATTAGTTACCTTGCTGTTTTTATATTTTCAGATTACAAAAACATATTCTATCATCCATATTGCACTTGTATCACCATATCTTCGCCGAACTAGTGCACCTATACAATTTACCATTGTATTGGGTGTGTTGGGGACACAAGAGACTCTTTGTTATTTGGTTGCAGGGTTGCTTGAGAGAGACCATCTTCATCCTACGCCTCCCACGGATTGATAAACCTTAGGTCATCCACTTGAGGGAAATTTGCTACTGTCCTACAAACCTCTGCACTTGGAGGCCCAACAACGTCTACAAGAAGAAGGTTACGTAGTAGACATCAGACTTCCATCTTTGACGAGAGGCTTACCGTACTGGTATCTGAACACTTCCACCTCCATTGTATCAAAATGTACATCATCACCCAGGTAATCACCAGGATTGGTACCGGGCACCATCCCAGGCAGATATGCGACGATATCGCTAGACACCTTGAGCGGGGGGTACGATTGGTTCGCCTGTTCGCCGAGTTGGGGAATTTTTTTCCCACTTCTTCGTTCTTCTAACCTTGCATCACTTGAAGTAGTTCCCGACCGGCGCGCATCTTCTAGTGTCTTTTTAAGAGCGCGGACATGGTTGTCATCCGGCGAAGGCGGTGGTGGTCGCTTCAGGGCATCGATAGTGCGCTTTGCTTTCACTGGATCTATCATCTCCTTCGAAGGTGGAGGTTTCTTTGTGAAAAAGTCTTTCACATAGGCTTCACAGATCTCCGCGTTTTCCTCTATGGTCCTCTCGTATGGTAACTTCCCTAGAGGCTTGAGAGATGGACTGTATCTGTATTGCCTCCCGCCTCTGGTTGTACTGCTAGACGTCGGAGCGGCGGCGTCTCTCTTCCCTCGTTGCTTACGAGGCGAAGAAGGAGGTGGAGTGCTCCCACGAGCCAGAGGAGCCGGAGCGGCAGCGTCTGTCTTCCACCGATGCTGTCGAGGTGGAGGAGGAGGCGGACTGCTCGGACGCGCAGGAGGAGGCGAAGGAGGAGGCGGAGTGCCGGCCTCACGCGTTGGAGCAGCCGAAGAAGGAGGCGGAGTGCCCTGATCACTCGCTGGAGGAGGAGGAGGAGGAGGCGGCGGAGTGCCCTGACTCGCCGGAGGAGGAGGAGGCGGAGGCGTCCAGTTCGGAAGCTTGATGTGCTCCTTCCGCCATAGACATAGAGTCTTTAGAGCAAGACCCAGCTGAGTCTCCCCTTTACCTGTAGGGTGGTCAATCTCGAGCTCCTCAAATCCCTCCATTACTTCATCCACCATCACAACAGCATAGCCATGTGGAATCGGACGATAGTGAAAAGTTCCGTCGGGTTGAGGAAGTGCAACAGAGCTGACAACCGCCTTGACTTTGAGGTTCTGCCATTGCGTCATAAGCTGGCAATGTCGAGCCTCCATGATAGCATCCTCAGGGTAGCTAGGAGCCATGAAGTAAGGCTGCTGAACGAGCTTGGTGGAAGCCATGCTGCTTCTCCGCTGAGATGGCGGGGTAGCTTCTGGGGTAGCTCCACAGCCCGCTGGCTCTCAACTTGTTCCTCTAGCTTTTGTACTCTTGCATTCAGCTTTTGCATTTTGCTCTGCTCTAGTTTCCTCTTCCTCTCCCGAGTTTTATAACCGCCTGCGCTGGGAAACCCAACCTTCCACGCAATGGAGCCTGGCGTGCCTCGTGTTCGTCCAGGGTGCTCAGGATTCCCGAGAGCCTCGGTTAGCTCATCATTCTCTCTGTCGGGAACGAACGTCCCTTGCTGCGCTGCGGCGATACACTTCTGAAGCTTCTTGACGGGTGTTGCAAGTTGCTAGTCCGTCCAAACGCACTTCCCTGTTTCAGGGTCCAAGGTTCCCCCAACCCCGAAGAACCAAGTCCTTGAACGGTCTAGCCAGTTCAATGTCTCTGGTTCGACCCCTTTAGCAATCAGGTCATTCTCAGCTTTGTCCCACAACGGTCGGGCTTTGAGGTAGCCACCTGACCCCATGCGATGGTGATACAGCTTCTTTGCAGCATTTATCTTGTTTGTCCCTGACATCTTCTTACTCCTGTCCGATGTCTTGTAGGCCACAAATGCGGGCCAGTGATCTCTTATCTTCTCAAATCAGCCGGTGAATTCTGGAGTCTTCCCTTTGTCGACATACGTTGATTTCAACTCATTCTTCAACCTCCTGAATAGATCTGCCATCTTCTTAAGAGCATGAGCCTTGACCAATGGCTCTATAACTGGCTTATCCAGATCCTCCTGTGGCGGTAGGGTGCAATTTGCCTTCAGCGAGGTCCAAAGATCATCTTTCTGTCTATCGTTGACATAAGGAACTTGAGGGTCTTCGTTCTTAGGCTTATTCCATAGCTGGATGCTGATCGGGATCATGTCTCTAACAATAGCCCCGCACTGAGCAGAAAATGCTTCCTTGGTCCGCCTGGGTTCAATCGGTTGGCCATCGTCCGAGATTGCTGTGATCGTGAACCTTTCATCCTGGCGCAACCTTTTCTTCGGGCCTCGTCTCGTTACCGAAGTTTGGCTCGATCCGGAGGGCTATAAAAGAAGGAAGAAGAGTTAATATATGTACATACCAAAACAATTAATGCATCAATTAGCTAGTCAGCACAGGCTTAATTAATCACTACTAGGGAAAAGCCTAGTAGTAGCGCGGGTTTTTTGCCTACCAGTAGCGCGGGTGGCAGCGCTACTAGTACGACGCTACAGCTAAAGGTTAGCAGTAGCGTTGGTTTACCCGCGCTACTGCTATATCCACTTAGTAGTAGCGTTTCCTGAAAAGGGCGCTACTAGTAATTACTAGTAGCGCTTCTCGTAGCCCGCGCTACTACTATTATTCAGTATTATATCTTTTTATTTCATGTTGTATTCATACACCTTTATACAAGTTTTCATACAGCAGCAATTTAGAAATTGTTTTTACATCATAATGAGTTATTACATCACTGGATGAAAGAACCGTGGACTAGTTTCAAGTGGATGGACATCCACTTGAAGCTAATCCGCGGTTCTTTCACCCAATGATATAATAAATATCATCATCATCATATCATTAACAACTTATCATCATAATATATCATTGTCATATAACACCTCCTCATGATCATCATTTTCATCAATGAGACATCATATAGCAAGTTGGTCACTAGTCATAATCACAACTCCTTTTCATCATCATCAACTCTAACACATTGTACCACATAATAACACATTGTATCTAGGACCTACTTCTCTCCACTAGTGCAGAACCGGGCTGTAGTCCCGGTTCGTAATGCCCTTTAGTGCCGGTTCTGTAACCGGCACTAAAGGGTGGGGACTAAAGGTCCCCTCCTTTAGTACCGGTTCAGCACGCACTAGTACAGCGAGCTACTAAACAAACGGTTTTTAACCCCTTTCCGCGACGGCCTTTGGAACCGTCGCCAAGTGAGTGTAAGCGATAGGGGGTCCTTCCCACACGACCCAGAAATCGTCGGGGATATGCCCTCCTTGCACACACGCTCGGCAAAATGAGGTCGTGTGCGACCGGTGAGCACTCAAATACAGAAATACGTACAATAGTGCTAAAAAAATACAATTATACAGACGAAATCATTTCTGGATGTAAGTACATCCCACACGGTCAGCCAGCGCTAAACGTTTTCGTTCGTAAATACATCCCACACAGTCGCTCCAAGGACAATGTTTCTGTTCGCAAGTACATCACACACAATTTTCCTGGTTAAATCGTTTGTGATAGCGTTTCCATTGCACATGATATTAACAATTTTATCGTTTGTGTTATTGAATTCATCACACACGGTGCCTAGAAAAAACTGTGTGTCAAGGAATGTCCATCAGACACAGTTTTTATGTGGTAAACGTTTGCGCCAGGTGGCCTAACGCAAACAGTTTTCAAGAGGATGTCGTGTGTGATTGTTCATTAATCTAACACGATTTATTCCTAGAAACTGTGTGCATTATTGAATGCATCGCACACGGTGTTTTCTCAATAACCGTTTGCAATAGAAAAACCCAATTAGCAGGCTAATTATCCGATTATTCATAATCCATTTATTAATCTAATTGACATTTCATATTAAGCACACAATATATTTCGTTTTCATAATTGAAATACATCAGAGTACAACATCATATAGCTTTAGCACTCAGCTACCCCATTGCACAACTACACCAGGAGCAACTTTCACATGCAATATCTATAACCTTTCAAAATTAGCATCATAGATGGTACATAGACAGATGTATCTCGTCTAGAAAACTGCTGAAGCAGAAGGCGTATATTGAGCCTTCATTGATGTTGAAGGTCTTTGTAACTTCAGGCCAGTGCTTGTGGATGATTGACCGTCCATCCTTCTACCTCTTCAGGAACACTTCAATATTGAACCGTGGGTGTTGTATGAATACCTTCCTCGCCTCCTGACCATACATGTGGTTTGAGAGGTAATCATCAGTGAACTGCTTTGGAAAGGCCTGAAAACAAGGGTGTGCATAAATATCTTCTCTATATTGGAAATGGGGCAAAGGAATAAAAAAGGCAAGGTATAATAGTTAGTACCATCCTGTAGTGAACTGATGTCTTCTTCATTGTGCAGACAAAGATCTTGTTGTTTTTGTCGCTAATTTCTTTATCCTAACAATCTTTCTGAGTTTCTTGACTTGACTGATATTCATGGACAACTCATTTCCCCATATGCAAAAAGGGTCGAACAGTGGGTCAAAACCTCTGACAGCAGGACCAACATGTGCAAGACCAAATTGTTAAAAACCTAAATATTAGAATGGTTCCTGCAATTGCACAATAATGTGCTATTAGACAACGGACCATGCACGTGCTAACCTCGATTGTAAACCTCAGTGCTTCCTATTGTTTCCCTGCAACACATATGAGGTAGTTAGTCATCAGGTTAAGTAAGGGTTCACATGCCATCAGTTAAATATGTTAATGAAAAATAAGCACATTGCAGATTCATCAGATTAATTCAAGCCACATGGAAAACCCATTTATCCAAACCAAGCATGATTAAGAACTAGGAAATATAGCACTTGTATATGTTTCTCATGTATTAAGTGCAGCCAAATTCAATTTATTCCTCACATGCACAATAATACAAAATTCTACCCACGACAATTGGACATCGCAGTGTAGAATTGAACCAAGCAGTTAGCTAAACACCACAACAAATGAACCAAACATAAACTGAGCACCACATTGCACAATATAACATACTCCTAGTAGAAGATCAGATAGTTAACCAAACCAAGCATGCTTAACAACTTGGAAATATAGCAATTGTATTTGTTTCTCATGTATTTAGTACAACCAAATTCGATTTATTTCTCACATGGTATACAATAACAGAATGCAGCCACAACAATTGAACATCGCATTGCAGAATTGAACCAAGCAGTTAACTAAACACCACAACAAATGAACCAAACGTTAACTGAGCACCACATTGCAGAATATAACATACTCATAATAGAAGATCAGACAGTTAACCAAACCAAGCATGCTTAACTTGGAAATATTGCACCCTGAAGAATTGAACATCACATTTGCAGAATTGAACCAAGCAGTTAACTGAACACCACATTGCACAACATATAGAACATATACACTATAGCAGAAGATTGCATGGTAAAAGTAGATAGAACAATTCACTAGAATTTGTTAAGGAAAGGCAGTAGCTAGCAAACGACGGCCTTAAGAAAACGCCACGAACTGACGTTTAGAGCAGCCAACCGCATCGTGGCGTCGGAGCGCGTGGCGTCAACGGTGGCCTCAACGGCGAGGTGCTCCTCCAAGATCTGGGGGTTGGCACGAATGGCAGCCATCACGACCTCATCCGCGCGTGCGGCCGCGATTTGCTTCTCCGCTGCCAAATGCTCCTTGAGATCCTGGCTATACTGCGTCCACCATGGCTTAGGGCGGCGCTTATTTGGTGGAGGGGTCGGTGATTTGGGTGGAAGGTGTCGCGCTCGCGCCGGCAGTTGGGGCATGTGGGATGTGGAAGGAGGAGGAGGATGGGGGTCGGGTGTGGATTACCTGCCTGGATAGGCGAGGCCGAGCAGCGTGAAGGAGGGTCACCGGCGAGGAGGTGGCCCTGCAAGCAAGGAGTGAAGGTTTCAACTTGGAAAGGAAGGCGGAAACAGGGGAAATGTGGCTTTTGGTAAGGGGAGGGGGCGGGGAGGTAGATATTTTCGCGGAAGCCAAAAATTTGGAATCGTTTCAGCGAAAAAGCTGGCGCGCAAAGTGTCATCAGACACGGTCCCTTATTCAGAACTATGTGCGATATGTGAACATTGCAAACGATTCAGATAGCTTAACCCGTGTGTGTTGAGTTTGAACGTCGAAAATTTTGGTTCGAACTTCCCTGGTTATAGTGGTCATCCACATCATTGCATAATTTGGGTACACAAAGGAGACTGCTTCTTAATCGAGCAAGTTCAGCAATTAAAAAGAGCAAGCTAACCTAAACATTACTCTAACAAAAGAAAGACCGGCGCTCTTAATTAAACAAAACAAAGAGTACTACTACGGCTGGTGCTCGTCGATCTTCGTCGCCGCCTCCATGTCCAGCTCGTGCCCGACGGTCTCCTGGAGAAGGGGCTCCATGGCATCAATTGCACCATACTCGGCAAGCATCTCGCCATCCGCGTCCGCCATATCTTTCGAATAGTCCGCCACGAGCTGGGCGTGGGCAGCCGCGATTTGTGCTCTGGCGGGCTCCGTTGTGGCAAGGTATGCCGCGCAGGAACGGATGGCTGCTCGAACTCTCTCGGTGATTGCCAGCTCTTCGGCCGTGGGTTGCCGACCGTTGTCGGAGAAGCTTCGTTTGATTTGTGCGGTGACTGCCACGAGCTGGGTGTCGACGGCCTCAACATGGTAGTGGGCGGCCTCCATCAGGGCTAAGGCCGCCGCTGCGGAATGGACAGCTGTTGTGGTGCTCTCGCCAGTTGCTATCCCTGAGGCAGATGCTGCTGCTACCGCCTGAGAAGCAACAACGGCCGTTTGGGATGCCTTGGCCGCCCGGACACAGACTGTGGTCGCCCTCACGAAGCTTGTTAGCACGCTCCTGGCGGCTACGGCCGCGCTCTTGGCAGAGTGGGCCGCCGAAGTTGCCCTCACGATGTGGGTCCACATCCCCATCTTTCACCAGCGACGAATGAACAGTGAAATGATATTTGGGGAGTGAGCTAGTGTGCTTGACACGCCGGCTGTGGACTGTAGCCGACGCACCTTCTCGTGTAAGCCATAGGCGTACTATACTCCGACGGTGCTCCAAGATATTTTGTGTTGCATCTCACACGGTTGTGTTGGGGAACGTAGCAGAAATTCAAAATTTTCTACGCATCACCAAGATCAATCTATGGAGTAATCTAGCAACGAGGGGAAGGGGAGTGCATCTACATACCATTGTAGATCGCGATGCGGAAGCGTTGCAAGAACGCGGATGAGGGAGTCGTACTCGTAGCGATTCAGATCGCGGTTGATTCCGATCTAAGCACCGAAGAACGGTGCCTCCGCGTTCAACACACGTGCAGCCCGGTGACGTCTCCCACGCCTTGATCCAGCAAGGAGAGAGGGAGAGGTTGGGGAAGACTCTGTCCAGCAGCAGCACGACGGTGTGGTGGTGATGGAGGAGCGTGGCAATCCCGTAGGGCTTCGCCAAGCACCGCGGGAGAGGAGGAGGAGGGAGAGGGGTAGGGCTGCGTCGAAAGAGAGACGTTCTCGTGTCTTGGGCAGCCCCAAAACCCCAATATATATAGGGGAGGGGGAGGGCTGCGCCCCCATCTAGGGTTTCCCCCCTCAAGGGGTGCGGCCAGCACTAGATGGGGCTTGGGGGCGGCCAAAAGGGGGGGAGAGAGGGGGCGCCCCACTAGATGGGCCTTAGGCCCATCTGAGCCTAGGGTTTCCCCCTTCCCCCCTTTCCTGCGCCCTGGGCCTCTTGTGGGGGGGCGCACCAGCCCACCTGGGGCTGGTCCCCTCCCACACTTGGCCCATGCAGCCCTCTGGGGCTGGTGGCCCCACTTGGTGGACCCCGGGACCCTCCCGGTGGTCCCGGTACATTACCGATAACACCCGAAACTTTGCCGGTGACCAAAGCAGGACTTCCCATATATAAATCTTTACCTCCAGACCATTCCGGAACTCCTCGTGATGTCCGGGATCTCATCCGGGACTCCGAACAACATTCGGTAACCACGTACATACTTTCCCTATAACCCTAGCGTCATCGAACCTTAAGTGTGTAGACCCTACGGGTTCGGGAACCATGCAGACATGACCGAGACGTTCTCCGGTCAATAACCAACAGCGGGATCTGGATACCCATGTTGGCTCCCACATGTTCCACGATGATCTCATCGGATGAACCACGATGTCGGGGATTCAATCAATCCCGTATGCAATTCCCTTTGTCTATCGATATGTTACTTGCCCGAGATTCGATCGTCGGTATCCCTATACCTTGTTCAATCTCGTTACCGGCAAGTCTCTTTACTCGTTCCGTAACTCACATCATCCCGTGATCAACTCCTTGGTCACATTGTGCACATTATGATGATGTCCTATCGAGTGGGCCCAGAGATACCTCTCCGTTTACACGGAGTGACAAATCCCAGTCTCGATTCGTGCCAACCCAACAGACACTTTCGGAGATACCTGTAGTGCACCTTTATAGCCACCCAGTTACGTTGTGACGTTTGGTACACCCAAAGCATTCCTACGGTATCCGGGAGTTGCACAATCTCATGGTCTAAGGAAGTGATACTTGACATTAGAAAAGCTCTGAGCAAACGAACTACACGATCTTGTGCTAGGCTTAGGATTGGGTCTTGTCCATCACATCATTCTCCTAATGATGTGATCCCGTTATCAACGACATCCAATGTCCATGGTCAGGAAACCGTAACCATCTATTGATCAACGAGCTAGTCAACTAGAGGCTTACTAGGGACATGGTGTTGTCTATGTATCCACACATGTATCTGAGTTTCCTATCAATACAATTCTAGCATGGATAATAAACGATTATCATGAACAAGGAAATATAATAATAACCAATTTATTATTGCCTCTAGGGCATATTTCCAACAGTCTCCCACTTGCACTAGAGTCAATAATCTAGTTCACATCACCATGTGATTAACACTCACAGATCACATCACCATGTGACCAACATCTAAAGAGTTTACTAGAGTCAACAATCTAGTTCACATCACTATGTGATTAACACTCATTGAGTTCTGGTTTGATCATGTTATGCTTGTGAGATAGGTTATTAGTCAACGGGTCTGAACCTTTCAGATCCGTGTGTGCTTTACGAATATCTATGTCATCTTGTGGATGCTACCACGTGCTATTTGGAGCCATTTCAAATAACTGCTCTACTATATGAATCCGGTTTACTACTCAGAGTCATCCGGATTAGTGTCAAAGTTCGCATCGACGTAACTCTTTACGACGAACTCCTTTTCACCTCCATAATCGAGAAAATTCCTTAGTCCACTAGATACTAAGGATAAGTTCGACCGCTGTCATGTGATCCATCACTGGATCACTATTGTACCCCTTGAACAACTCATGGCAAGGCACACTTCATGTGCGGTACACAGCATAGCATACTGTAGAGCCTACGTCTAAAGCATAGGGGACGACCTTCGTCCTTTCTCTCTCTTCTGCTGTGGTCAGGTCTTGAGTCTTACTCAATATTCACACCTTGTAACACAGCCAAGAACTCCTTCTTTGCTGACCTCTTTTGAACTCTTTCAAAATCATGTCAAGGTGTGCGTTCTTTGAAAGTATCATCGGGCGTCTTGATCTATCTCTATAGATCTTGATGCCCAATATGTAAGCAGCTTTATCCAGGTCTTCCTTTGAAAAACTCCTTTCCAACAACCCTTTATGCTTTCCAGAAATTTTACATCATTTCGGATCAACAATATGTCATTCACATATACTTATCAGAAATGTTGTAGCGCTCCCACTCACTTTATTGTAAATACAAGTTTCTAACAAACTTTGTATAAACCCAAAAACTTTGATCACTCCATCAAAGCGTATATTCTGACTCCGAGATGCTTGCTCTAGTCCATGGAAGGATCTGGAGCTAGCATACCTTTTAGCATCCTTAGGATCGACAAAACCTTTCTGATTGTATCACATACAACCTTTCCTTACGAAAACTTGTAAGGAAACTTGTTTTGACATCCATCTGCCAGATTTCATAAATGCAGCTAATGCTAACATGATTCCGACGGACTTAAGCATCGCTACGGATGAGAAAATCTCATCGTAGTCAACTCCTTGAACTTGTGGAAATACTCTTTGCCACAAGTCGAGCTTCATAGACGGTAACATTACCGTCCACGTCCGTCTTCTTCTCAAAGATCCATTTATCTCGGATTTCATGGATTCTAACCATTTGTCGGAATATAGGCCCACCATCGCTTCTCCACAGCTCATAGGTTCATCGTTGTCCAACAACATGACTTCCAAGACAGGATTTCGCATTACTCTGAAGTAGTACGCATCCTCGTCGTCCTACGAGGTTTGGTGGTGACTTGATCCAAAGTTTCATGATCACTATCATAAGCTTCCACTTCAATTGGTGTAGGTGCCACAGGAACAACTTCCTGTGCCCTGCTACACACTAGTTGAAGTGACGGTTCAATAACCTTATCAAGTCTCCACCATCCTCCCACTCAATTCTTTCGAGAGAAACTTTTCCTCGAGAAAGGACTCGTTTCTAGAAGCAATTACTTTTGCTTCCAGATCTGAAATAGGAGGTATACCCAACTGTTTTGGGTTTTCTATGAAGATGCATTTATCCGCTTTGGGTTCGAGCTTATCAGCCTGAAACTTTTTCACATAAGCATCGCAACCCCAAACTTTTAAGAAACGACAACTTAGGTTTCTCTAAACGGTGTCGTCTCAACGGAATTGCGTGGTGCCCCTTTTAAAGTGAATGCGGTTGTCTCTAATGCCTAACCCATAAACGATAGTGGTAATTCGATAAGAGACATCATGGCATGCACCATATCCAATAGGGTGCAGTTATGATGTCCGGACACACCATCACACTATGGTGTTCCAGGCGGTATTAATTGTGAAACACTTTCCACAATGTCTTAGTTGTGTGCCAAACTCGTAACTCAGATACTCATCTCTATGATCATATCACAGACATTTTATCCTCTTGTCACGACGATCTTCAACTTCACTCTGAAATTACTTGAACCTTTCAATAATTCAGACTTGTGTTTCATCAAGCAAATACACACAGCATCTACTCAAACCATCTGTGAAGTAAGAACATAACGATATCCACTGCATGCCTCAGCACTCATTGGACTGCATACATCAAAATGTATTACTTCCAATAAGTTGCTCTCTTGTTCCATCTTACTGAAAACGAGGACTTTCAGTCATCTTGCCCATGTGGTATGATTTGCATGTCTCAAGTGATTCAAAATCAAGTGAGTCCAAACGATCCATCTGCATGGAGTTTCTTCATGCATATATACCAATAGACATGGTTCGCATGTCTCAATCTTTTCAAAAACGAGTGAGTCCAAAGATTCATCTACATGAAGCTTCTTCATGCGTTCTATACCAATATGACTCAAATGGCAGTGCCACAAGTATGTGGAACTATCATTACTATTTTATATCTTTTGGCACGAACATGTGTATCACTACGATCGAGATTCATTTTAGGTGCAAGACCATTTAAGGTATTATTCAAATAAAAGAGTAACCATTATTCTCCTTAAATGAATAACCGTATTGCGATAAACATAATCCAATCATGCTCAACGCAAACACCAAATCTCGATGGTAGAGGGAGCATGCGATGCTTGATCACATCAACCTTGGAAACACTTCCAACATACATCGCCATCTCACCTTTAGCTAGTCTCCATTTATTCCGCAGCTTTTATTTCGAGTTACTAACACTTAGCAACCGAACCGGTATCTAATACCCTAGTGCTGCTAGGAGTACTAGTAAAGTACACATTCATATAACGTATATCCAATATACTTCTGTCGACCTTGCCCGCCTTCTCATCTACCAAGTATCTAGGGTAGTACTGCTTCAGTGACCGTTCCCCTCATTACAGAAGCACTTAGTCTCGGGTTTGGGTTCAACCTTGGCATTCTTCACTAGAGCAGCAAACGATTTGTTGTTTCATGAAGTATCCCTTTTGCCCTTGCCCTTCTAGAAACTAGTGGTTTTACTAACCATCAACAATTGATGCTCCTTCTTGATTTCTACTTTCGCGGTGTCAAACATCGCGAGTTGCTCAAGGATCATCATGTCCATCCTTGATATGTTATAGTTCATCACGAAGCTCTAATAGCTTGGTGGCAGTGACTATGGAGAACCATCACTATCTCATCTGGAAGATTAACTCCCACTCGATTCAAGTGATTGTAGTACTCAGACAATCTGAGCACATGCTCAACGATTGAGCTTTTCTCCCTTAGTTTGCAGGCTTAAGAAACTTGTCAGAGGTCTCATACCTCTTGACGTGGGCACTAGTCCGAAATCCCAATTTCAGTCTTCGGAACATCTCACATGTTCTGCGACGTTTCAAAACGTCTTTGGTGCCACAATTATAAACCGTTAGCATTATGCACTGAACTATCACGTAGTCATCAAAATGTGTATGTCAGATGTTTCGCAACATCTACAGACGACGCCGAGGCCAGCACACCGAGCGGTGCATTAAGGACATAAGCCTTCTGTGCAGCAATGAGGACAATCCTCAGTTTACGGACCCAGCCCGCATAATTGCTACTACCAACTTTCAACTAAATTTTCTCTAGGAACATATCTTAACCAGTAGAACTAAAGCGCAATGACATAATTTGTAAAGACCTTTTGACTATGTTCATGATAATGAAGCTCATCTGATTATGAACTCCCACTTAGATAGACATCCCTCTAGTCATCTAAGTGATACATGATCCGAGTCAAACTAGGCCGTTTCCGATCATCACGTGAGACGGACTAGTCATCATCGGTGAACATCTCCATGTTGATCGTATCTGCTATACGACTCATGTTCGACCTTTCGGTCTCTTGTGTTCCGAGGCCATGTCTGTACATGCTAGGCTCGTCAAGTCAACCTAAGTGTTTCGCATGTGTTCTGAGGTCATGTCTGTACATGCTAGGCTCGTCAACACCCGTTGTATTCGAACATTAGAATCTATCACACCCGATCATCACGTGGTGCTTCGAAACAACGAACCTTCGCAACGGTGCACAGTTAGGGGGAACACTTCTCTTGAAATTTTAGTGAGGGATCATCTTACTTACTACCGTCGTTCTAAGTAAATAAGATGCATAACATGATAAACATCACATGCAATCAAATAGTGACATGATATGGCCAATATCATTTTGCTCCATTGATCTCCATCTTCGGGGCACCATGATCATCTTCGTCACCGGCATGACACCATGATCTCCATCATCATGATCTCCATCATTGTGTCTTTATGAAGTTGTCACGCCAACGATTACTTCTACTTCTATGGCTAACGCGCTTAGCAATAAAGTAAAGTAATTTACATGGCGTTATTCAATGACACGCAGGTCATACAAAAAATAAAGACAACTCCTATGGCTCCTGCCGGTTGTCATACTCATCGACATGCAAGTCGTGATTCCTATTACAAGAATATGATCAATCTCATACATCACATATATCATTCATCACATCTTCTGGCCATATCACATCACATAGCACATGCTGCAAAAACAAGTTAGACGTCCTCTAATTGTTGTTGCAAGTTTTTATGTGGCTTGTATAGGTTTCTAGCAAGAACGTTTCTTACCTACGTAAAACCACAACGTGATATGCCAATTTCTATTTACCCTTCATAAGGACCCTTTTCATCAAATCCGTTCTGACTAAAGTGGGAGAGACAGACACCCGCTAGCCACCTTATGCAACTAGTGCATGTCAGTCCGTGGAACCTGTCTCACGTAAGCGTACGTGTAAGGTCGGTCCGGGCCGCTTCATCCCACAATGCCGTCGAAACAAGATAAGACTAGTAGCGGCAAGAAGAACTGGCAACATCTACGCCCACAACTGCTTTGTGTTCTACTTGTGCACAGAAAACTACGCATAAACCTGGCTCTGATACCACTGTTGGGGAACGTAGCAGAAATTCAAAATTTTCTACGCATCACCAAGATCAATCTATGGAGTAATCTAGCAACGAGGGGAAGGGGAGTGCATCTACATACCATTGTAGATCGCGATGCGGAAGCGTTGCAAGAACGCGGATGAGGGAGTCGTACTCGTAGCAATTCAGATCGCGGTTGATTCCGATCTAAGCACCGAAGAACGGTGCCTCCGCGTTCAACACACGTGCAGCCCGGTGACGTCTCCCACGCCTTGATCCAGCAAGGAGAGAGGGAGAGGTTGGGGAAGACTCCGTCCAGCAGCACGACGGCGTGGTGGTGATGGAGGAGTGTGGCAATCCCGCAGGGCTTCGCCAAGCACCGCGGGAGAGGAGGAGGAGGGAGAGGGGTAGGGCTGCGCCGAAAGAGAGACGTTCTCGTGTCTTGGGCAGCCCCAAAACCCTAATATATATAGGGGAGGGGGAGGGCTGCGCCCCCATCTAGGGTTTCCCCCCTCAAGGGGTGCGGCCAGCCCTAGATGGGGCTTGGGGGGCAGCCAAAAGGGGGGAGAGAGGGGGCGCCCCACTAGATGGGCCTTAGGCCCATCTGAGCCTAGGGTTTCCCCCTTCCCCCCTTTCCTGCGCCCTGGGCCTCTTGTGGGGGGGTGCACCAGCCCACCTGGGGCTGGTCCCCTCCCACACTTGGCCCATGCAGCCCTCTGGGGCTGGTGGCCCCACTTGGTGGACCCCGGGACCCTCCCGGTGGTCCCGGTACATTACCGATAACACCCGAAACTTTTCCGGTGACCAAAACAGGACTTCCCATATATAAATCTTTACCTCCGGACCATTCCGGAACTCCTCGTGACGTCCGGGATCTCATCCGGGACTCCGAACAACATTCGGTAACCACGTACATACTTTCCCTATAACCCTAGCGTCATCGAACCTTAAGTGTGTAGACCCTACGGGTTCGGGAACCATGCAGACATGACCGAGACGTTCTCCGGTCAATAACCAACAGCGGGATCTGGATACCCATGTTGGCTCCCACATGTTCCACGATGATCTCATCGGATGAACCACGATGTCGGGGATTCAATCAATCCCGTATGCAATTCCCTTTGTCTGTCGATATATTACTTGCCCGAGATTCGATCGTCGGTATCCCTATACCTTGTTCAATCTCGTTACCGGCAAGTCTCTTTACTCGTTCCGTAACTCACATCATCCCGTGATCAACTCCTTGGTCACATTGTGCACATTATGATGATGTCCTACCGAGTGGGCCCAGAGATACCTCTCCGTTTACACGGAGTGACAAATCCCAGTCTCGATTCGTGCCAACCCAACAAACACTTTCGGAGATACCTTTAGGGCACCTTTATAGCCACCCAGTTACGTTGTGACGTTTGGTACACCCAAAGCATTCCTACGGTATCCGGGAGTTGCACAATCTCATGGTCTAAGGAAGTGATACTTGACATTAGAAAAGCTCTGAGCAAACGAACTACACGATCTTGTGCTAGGCTTAGGATTGGGTCTTGTCCATCACATCATTCTCCTAATGATGTGATCCCGTTATCAACGACATCCAATGTCCATGGTCAGGAAACCGTAACCATCTATTGATCAACGAGCTAGTCAACTAGAGGCTTACTAGGGACATGGTGTTGTCTATGTATCCACACATGTATCTGAGTTTCCTATCAATACAATTCTAGCATGGATAATAAACGATTATCATGAACAAGGAAATATAATAATAACCAATTTATTATTGCCTCTAGGGCATATTTCCAACAGGTTGGTGATAATAAACTGTGTGCGATCTACTTGATTTATCGTCTTGATTTGAATTACATAATGGGGTCACAGCTACAAAGGATGGTGTTTGAATTTTTAAAACTTTTATCTGCAGTGAACATGCAACTATAGGTGTGTCGTCAAAAAAATTGGAATTATTCAGGGTTCGTTTGGACGTTTTTATACATTAACTTGGTTTTGTGGGCATTGCAGGTGCATAATTTTAATTTGAACAACATGCTCCAGTGCATATAAACTGGTTGAAAAATAAAATATGTGTCCTTGGTTGCATGCTTAGGTCCCATGCAAGAAATGGGAATTAATGTCACACACCCTGCCACCGTCACTCGGCCCCAAACATTGAGATACCTGGTTTTAAATTCTAGTAAATCCAAAACTCGTTTGAAATTCACGAAACTTGGCATGCTATCATGGAGTGGCATCAACATGCCATGGTAAAAAATTTGTCCCATTTGGGGCAGGTTTGGGTATAAGCTTCTCAGAACAAGCGTGATGGTTTCGGTAGGGAACGTGCCACCTTTGAGGACGAAACGATATCCGTTGCCTCTTATTGCTTTCAAAAAATTTCGAGTGTCAACATAGAACAACAGGAGTGTTGTGTTAAATTTTGGAATTTTTGGGGTTCGTTTGGACATTTTTATACATTAACTGGGTTTCCCAGGAAATTTATGCGCATAATTCAAATTTGAACTACATGCACATTCTCCATTGCATATAAACTGGTTGAAAAATCAAATATGTGTCCTTGGTTGCATGCTTAGGTCCCCTGCAAGAAATGGGAATGAATTTCAAACACCCTGCCACCGTCACTCGGCCGCAAACATTGATATTCCTAGTTTTTAAATTCTAGTAAATCCAAAACTCGTCTGAAATTCATGAAACTTGGCATGCTATCATGGAGCGGCATCAACATGTCGTGGTAAAAAATTTATCCCATTTGGGGCAGGTTCGAGTATAAGCTTCTCACAAACTAGAGCTTCTCACAACAAGCGTGATGGTTTCGGTAGGGAATGTGCCACCTTCGGGGATGAAATGATATTCGTTGCCTCTTATTGCTTTCAAAAAATTTCGAGTGTCAACGTAGAACAACAGGAGTGTTGTGTTCAATTTTGGAATTTTTTGGGGTTCGTTTGGACATTTTTATACATTCACTGCGTTTCCCAGGCATTTTATGCGCATAATTCAAATTTGAACTACATGCACATTCTCCAGTGCATATAAACTGGTTGAAAAATCAAATATGTGTCCTTGGTTGCATGCTTAGGTCCCATGCAAGAAATGGGAATGAATTTCAAACACCCTGCCACCGTCACTCGGCCGCAAACATTGAGATACCTGGTTTTTAAATTCTAGTAAATTCAGAACTCGTCTGATATTCATGGAACTTGCCATGCTATCATGGAGCAGCATCAACATGCCGTGGTAAAAATTTTCTCCCATTTGGGCAGGTTTGGGTATAAGATTCTCACAAACCAGAGCTTCTCACAACAAGCGTGATGGTTTCGGTAGGGAACGTGCCACCTTTGGGGATGAAACGATATCCGCTGCCTCTTATTGCTTTCAAAAAAATTCGAGTGTCAACATAGAACAACATGAGTGTTGTGTTCAATTTTGGAATTTTTCGGGTTCGTTTGGACATTTTTATACATTAACTGGGTTTTCCAGGCATTTTATGTGCATAATTCAAATTTGAACTACATGCACATTCTCCAATGCATATAACTAGTTGCAAAATCAAATATGTGTCCTCGGTTGCATGCTTAGGTCCCATGCAAGAAATGGGAATGAATTTCAAACACCCTACCACCGTCACTCGGCCGCAAACATTGAGATACATGGCTTTGAAATTCTAGTAAATCCAAAAATCGTCTGAAATTCATGAAACTTGGCATACTATCATGGAGTAACATCAACATGCCGTGGTAAAAAAATTTGTCCCATTTGGGGCAGGTTTGGGTACAAGCTTCTCACAACAAGCGTGATGGTTTCGGTAGGGAACGTGCCACCTTTGGGGACGAAACGATATCCGTTGCCTCTTATTGCTTTCAAAAATTTCTAGTGTCAACATAGAACAACAAGAGTGTTGTGTTTACTTTTGGAATTTTTCGGGGTTCGTTTGGACATTTTTATACATAACTGGGTTTTCCAGGCATTTCATGTGCATAATTCAAATTTGAACTACATGCACAAGCTTCAGTGCATATAAATTGGTTGAAAAATCAAATATGTGTCCTTCAGGGCATGCTTAGGTCCCATGCAAGAAATGGGAATGAATTTCAAACACCAGGGCACTGTTGATTGCCGGCAAAACGTTGAGATACTTTGTTTTTAAATTCTAGTAAATCCAAAACTCGTCTGAAATTCATGAAACTTGGCATGCTATAATGGAATGGCACCCGACATGTTGTGGTATTTTTTGTGTCCATTTTGAGAGAAGGCGCAATCGAATAACAGCCAAAAAGGCATTTTGAAACAAATAGCTGCCACTGTAACATCTCAAACGTTTTGTATAATTTAAATTGTGTGCGTTCTGTTAACCATTCACGTGACGCCACGCCTCACTCTTTTAATGGCTAGGAGGTGCCTGATGTCTACTACGCAACCTTCTTCTTGTAGACGTTGTTGGGCCTCCAAGTGCAGAGGTTTGTAGGACAGTAGAAAATTTCCCTCAAGTGGATGACCTAAGGTTTATCAATCCGTGGGGGGCGTAGGATGAAGATGGTCTCTCTCAAGCAACCCTGCAACCAAATAACAAAGAGTCTCTTGTGTCCCCAACACACCCAATACAATGGTAAATTGTATAGGTGCACTAGTTCGGCGAAGAGATGGTGATACAAGTGCAATATGGATGGTAGATATAGGTTTTCGTAATCTGAAATTATAAAAACAGCAAGGTAACTAATGATAAAAGTGAGCACAAACGGTATTGCAATGCTAGGAAACAAGGCCTAGGGTTCATACTTTCACTAGTGCAAGTTCTCTCAACAATAATAACATAATTGGATCATATAACTATCCCTCAACATGCAACAAAGAGTCATTCCAAAGTCACTAATAGCGGAGAACAAACGAAGAGATTATGGTAGGGTACGAAGCCACCTCAAAGTTATTCTTTCTGATCGATCTATTCAAGAGTGCGTAGTAAAATAACACGAAGCTATTCTTTCCGTTCGATCTATCATAGAGTTCATACTAGAATAACACCTTAAGACACAAATCAACCAAAACCATAATGTCACCTAGATACTCCAATGTCACCTCAAGTATCCATGGGTATGATTATACGATATGCATCACACAATCTCAGATTCATCTATTCAAACCAACACAAAAACCTTCAAAGAGTGCCCCAAAGTTTCTACCGAAGAGTCAAGACGAAAACGTGTGCCAACCCCTATGCATAAGTTCACGAGGTCATGAAACCCGCAAGTTGATCAGCAAAACATACATCAAGTAGATCACGTGATATCCCATTGTCACCACAGATAAGCACATGCAAGACATACATCAAGTGTTCTCAAATCCTTAAAGACTCAATCCGATAAGATAACTTCAAAGGGAAAACTCAATCCATTACAAGAGAGTAGAGGGGGAGAAACATCATAAGATCCAACTATAATAGCAAAGATCGCAGTACATCAAGATCGTGTCAAATCAAGAACACGAGAGACAGAGAGATCAAACACATAGCTACTGGTACATACCCTCAGCCCCGAGGGTGAACTACTCCGTCCTCGTCATGGAGAGCGCCGGGATGATGAAGATGGCCACCGGTGAGGGATCCCCCCTCCGGCAGGGTGCCAGAACAGGGTCCCGATTGGTTTTTGGTGGCTACAGAGGCTTGCGGCGGCGGAACTCCCGATCTATTGTGTTCCCCGATGTTTTTAGGGTATATGGATATATATAGGCGAAAGAAGTCGTTCAGTGGAGCCAAGAGGGGCCCATGAGGGTGGGGGGCACGCCCAGGGGGCAGGCGCACCTCCCTGCCTCGTGTCCACCTCGAAGCTTCCCTGACGTCTACTCCAAGTCTCCTCGATTGCTTCCGTTCCAAAAATAACTCTCCCAAAGGTTTCATTCCGTTTGGACTCTGTTTGATATTCCTTTTCTTCGAAACACTGAAATAGGCAAGAAAACAACAATTTGGGCTGGGCCTCCGGTTAATAGGTTAGTCCCAAAAATAATATAAAAGTGTTTAGTAAAGCCCATAAACATCCAAAACAGATAATATAATAGCATGAATACTTCATAAATTATAGATACGTTGGATACGTATCAGTGCCGTGCGGACATGTGCTTGAGTGCTTGACTAAATGGAAGGCGTGCGAGCTGTACTCCAATGCGGAGGCTCAACGGGAAGCGTGCGAGCTGTACACCGCGCAGGCTCACCGGGAAGCGAGCCCTTTGACTTCCATGGCTACCCGCCTTGCTCGCATCCTCTCCATTAATGGCGCCTGCTACCTCTTGAGCATGCGTTGGTTTTCCCTTGAAGAGGAAAGGGTGATGCAGTAAAGTAGCGTAAGTATTTCCCTCAGTTTTTGAGAACCAAGGTATCAATCCAGTAGGAGACTACACGTAAATCCCTCGCACCTGCACAAACAAATAAGAACCTTGCAACCAACGCGATAAAGGGGTTGTCAATCCCTTCACAGCCACTTGCAAAAGTGAGATCTGATAGAGATAATAAGATATTTTTGGTATTTTTGTTGTATAGATTGAAAAGTAAAGATTGCAAAATAAACGGCGCCAGAAATAACTAGTTGACGGGAGATTAATATTATGGAAAATAGACCCGGGGGCCATAGGTTTCACTAGTGGCTCCTCTCAAGATAGCATAAGTATTACGGTGGGTGAACAAATTACTCTCAGCAATTGATAGAAAAGTGCATAGTTATGAGAATATCTAGGCACGATCATGTATATAGGCATCACGTCTGCGACAAGTAGATCGAAACGATTCTGCATCTACTACTATTACTCCACAAATCGACCGCTATCCAGCATGCATCTAGAGTATTAAGTTCATAAGAACAGAGTAACGCAATAGGCAAGATGACATGATGTAGAGGGATAAACTCAATAAATATGATATAAACCCCATCTTTTTATCCTCGATGGCAACAATACAATACGTGTCGTTTCCCCTTCTGTCACTGGGATCGAGCAACGCAAGATTGAACCCAAAGCTAAGCACTTCTCCCATTACAAGAAAGATCAATCTAGTAGGCCAAACCAAATTGATAATTCAAAGAGACTTGCAAAGATATTAAATCATACATAAAAGAATTCAGAGGAGATTCAAATATTGTTCATAGATAATCTTGATCATAAACCCACAATTCATCGGATCTCGACAAACACACCGCAAAAATAATTACATCAAATAGATCTCCAAGAAGATCGAGGAGAACTTTGTATTGAGATCCAAAGAGAGAGAAGAAGCCATCTAGCTAATAACTATGGACCCGAAGGTCTGTGGTAAACTACTCACACATCATCGGAGAGGCCATGGTGTTGATGTAGAAGCCCTCCGTGATCGATTCCCCCTCCGGCGGAGCGCCGGAAAAGGCCCCAAGATGGGATCTCACGGGTACAGAAGGTCGCGGCGGTGGAAATAGGGTTTCGTGGTGCTCTTGGATGTTTTCGGGGTATATGGATATATATAGGAGGAAGAAGTAGGTCGGTGGAGTTGCGAGGGGCCCATGAGGGTGGGGGCGCGCCCAGGGGGGCAGGCGCGCCTTCCTGCCTCGTGGCCTCCTTGCTTCTTTCTTGACGTCCACTCCAAGTCCTCTGGATCACGTTTGTTCCAAAAATAACTCTCCCGAAGGTTTCATTCCGTTTGATATTCCTTTCCTGCGAAACACTGAAATAGGCAAAAAACAGCAATTTGCACTGGGCCTTTGGTTAGTAGGTTAGTCCCAAAAATAATATAAAAGTGCTTAGTAAAGCCCATTAAACATCCAAAACAGATAATATAATAGCATGGAACAGTCAAAAATTATAGATACGTTGGAGACGTATCAAGCATCCCCAAGCTTAATTCCTGCTCATCCTCGAGTAGGTAAATGATAAAAAACAGAATTTTTGATGTGAAATGCTACCTAGCATATTTCTCAATGTAATTTCCTTTATTGTGGCATGAATGTTCAGATCCGAAAGATTCAAGACAAAAGTTTAATATTGACATAAAAATAATAATACTTCAAGCATACTAACAAAGCAATCATGTCTTCTCAAAATAACATGGCCAAAGAAAGTTATCCCTACAAAATCGTATAGTCTGTCTATGCTCTATCTTCATCACACAAAGTATTTAATCATGCACAACCTCGATGACAAGCCAAGCAATTGTTTCATACTTTTGAGGTTCTCAAACTTTTTCAATCTTCACGTAATACATGAGCGTGAGCCATGGACATAGCACTATAGGTGAAATAGAATGGTGGTTGTGGATAAGACAAAAAGGAGAAGATAGTCTCACATCAACTAGGCGTATCAACGGGCTATGTAGATGCCCATCAATAGATATCAATGTGAGTGAGTAGGGATTGCCTTGCAACGGATGCACTAGAGCTATAAGTGTATGAAAGCTCAACAAAAGAAACTAAGTGGGTGTGCATCCAACTCGCTTGCTCACGAAGACATAGGGCACTTTGAGGAAGCCCATCATTGGAATATACAAGCCAAGTTCTATAATGTAAAATTCCCACTAGTATGTGAAAGTGATAGCATAGGAGACTCTCTATCATGAAGATCATGGTGCTACTTTGAAGCACAAGGGTGGTAAAAGGATAGTAACATTGTCCCTTCTCTCTTTTTCTCTAATTTTTTTATTTTTTTTATTTGGGCCTTTTTCTTTTTTTATGGCCTCTTTTTTTTCTTTTTTTCATCTGAAGTCTCATCCCAACTTGTGGGGGAATCATAGTCTCCATCATCCTTTCCTCACTTGGGACAATGCTCTAATAATGATGATCATCACACTTTTATTTACTTACAACTCAATACTTAGAACAAAATATGACTCTATGTGAATGCCTCCGGCGGTGTACCGGGATATGCAATGAATCAAGAGTGACATGTATGAAAAGAATTATAAAGGTGGCTTTGCCACAAATACGATGTCAACTACATGATCATGCAAAGCAATATGACAATGATGGAATGTGTCATAATAAACGGAACGATGGTAAGTTTCATGGCAATATATCTCGGAATGGCTATGGAAATGCCATAATAGGTAGGTATGGTGGCTGTTTTGAGGAAGTTATATGGTGGATGTATGATACCGGCGAAAGGTGCACGGTATTAGAGAGGCTAGCAATGGTGGAAGGGTGAGAGTGCGTATAATCCATGGACTCATCATTCGTCATAAAGAACTCACATACTTGTTGCAAAGATCTATTAGTTATCAAAACAAAGTACTACGCGCATGCTCCTAGGGGGATAGATTGGTAGGAAAAGACCATCGCTCGTCCCCGACCGCCACTCATAAGGAAGACAATCAATAACTAAATCATGCTCCGACTTCATCACACAACGGTTTACCATACGTGCATGCTACGGTAATCACAAACTTTAGAACAAGTATTACTCAAATTCACAACTACTCAACTAGCATGACCCTAATATCACCATCTTCATATCTCAAAACAATTATCAAGTATCAAACTTCTCATAGTATTCAACGCACTTTTTATGCTAGTTTTTATTATACCCATCTTGGATGTTCATCATATTAGGACTAATTTTATAGCCAAAGCAAACTACCATGCTGTTCTAAAAGACTCTCAAAATAATATAAGTGAACATTGAGAGATCAATAATTTCTATAGAATAAAACCACCACCGTGCTCTAAAAAGATATAAGCGAAGCATTACAGCAAAATTATCTAGCTCAAAAGATATAAGTGAAGCACATAGAGTATTCTAATAAATTCCGATTCATGTGTGTATCTCCCAAAAGGTGTGTACAGCAAGGATGATTGTGGTAAACTAAAAAGCAAAGACTCAAATCATACAAGACGCTCCAAGCAAAACACATATCGTGTGGTGAATAAAAATATAGCCTCAAGTAAAGTTACCGATAGACGAAGACGAAAGAGGGGATGCCTTCCGGGGCATCCCCAAGCTTAGGCTTTTGGTTGTCCTTGAATTTTACCTTGGGGAGCCTTGGGCATCCCCAAGCTTAGGCTCTTGCCACTATTTATTCCATAATCCATCAAATCTTTACCCAAAACTTGAAAACTTCACAACACAAAACTCAACAGAAAATCTCATGAGCTCCGTTAGTATAAGAAAACAAATCACCACCATAAATTACTGTAATTAACTCATTCTTTATTTATATTGGTGTTAAACCTACTTTATTCCAACTTCTCTATGGTTCATACCCTCCGATACTACTCATAGATTCATCAAAATAAGCAAACAACACCCGAAAAACAGAATCTGTCAAAAACAGAACAGTCTGTAGTAATCTGGATCAAACACAAACTTTCTGTAACTCACAAATTCTACCAAAATAGGAAGACCTAAATAATTTTTTTATTGATCTACTGCAATTGGAATCAGTATTTTATCACGTTCTGGTGATTTTTAACAATTGTTTTCGTGAGCAGAAAGTTTCTGATTTTTTCAGCAAGATCAAATAACTATCATCCAAGAAGATCCTATAGGTTTTACTTGGCACAAACACTAATTAAAACATAAAACCACATCTAACCAGAGGCTAGATCAAATATATATTACAAAACAGAACCAAAAAGCAAGAAACAAAAATAAAATTGGGTTGCCTCCCAACAAGCGCTATCGTTTAACGCCCCCAGCTAGGCATTGAGATTTCGATGATGCTCACATGAAAGACAAGAATTGAAGCGCGAAGAGAGCATCATGAAACATGTGACAAACACATCTAAGTCTAACATACTTCCTATGCATAGGTATCTTATAGAAAAAAGAATTATCATAGCAAGCAAAAACTAGCATACGCAAGGAAGCGGAAAGGAACAATAGCAATCTCAACATAACGAGAGATAATTTAGTAACATGACAATTTCTACAACCATATTTTCCTCTCTCATAATAATTACATGTGGGATCATAAAAAAATTCAACAAAATAGCTATCACATAAAATATTTTCAACACGATCCACATGCATGCGAAGTTGACACTCTTCCAAAATAGTGGGATTAACATTAACTAAAGTTATGACCTCTCCAAACCCACTTTTATCAAAAAATTCATAAGATTGAACATTCTCCAAATATGTGGGATCTAAAGTTGACACTCTTCCAAACCCACTTTCAATATTATTGCAAACACTAATATCAATCTCATATTCATCATGGGGCTTAAATAGATTTTCAAGATCATAAGAAGAATCACCCCAATCATGATCATTGCAACAAGTAGTAGACATAGCAAAACTAGCATCCCCAAGCTTAGGGTTTTGCATATTATTAGCACAATTGACATCAAGAGAATTTATAGTAACATCATTGCAATCATGCTTTTCATCGAAGGAACTATCATGTATGGGTGCAATAGCAACGATCTCATGTTTAACATAAGGAACTATAGCAAATTCATCTTCATAAATATTGGCATCATGGCCACAAGAATAGCAAGCATCATGTTCATCATGGGATATTTCAATCAAATCATCGGAATCATAGTTATCTATAGATTCATGCATATCATTATTTTCTTCAGAAGCAACGGTCATTCTTTTTATAAATTCTTTGACATAGACATTATGAGCATAGTTTTCATAGCAACATTTAAGTATGTCAAAAATTTCAGATTCGTAGAGAGTAGTATCATACTTTTCAATCAAAGAAGCAACTTCATAAGCACCCTCAAAAGCAACAAATTCTTCAATTTGTTCAATATCGTAGTAACTGTAAACACCCTTTGCATAAGAAGATAAGATTTCATTATCATTAAACTCACATAGGTAGGGGAGGTGTTTTTTAGGGTTCTTAGAGCAACAAGTAAAATCATAAATTTCACAAAGATTCCAAGCATAACACAGCAATCTGTTTATTTCATCCCATAAGAGTCTCCCTTTTTCAGACAAACGGTGACGCACAAAATGAGCATGCTCATCTAAAGATTTCCCATCAACTAGGCTAGTTGGGGTTTTAGAACGAGCGCATAAGGATAGAAGATGATCCAAGTAGAACACTTTAAGTGGATCCATATCAATAGATTTTTAGCAAGCAAAGATGCAAGCAAATAGAAGGCATATGGTAACACAAGCAAACAAATGAAAAAGAGGCGAACGGAAAAAGAGGGCGAATAAAATGGCAAGGGTGAAGTGGGGGAGAGGAAAACGAGAGGCAAATGGCGAATAATGTAATGCGAGGGATAAGAGTTTGTGATGGGTACTTGTTATGTCTTGACTTGACTTGGCCTAGATCTCCCCGGCAACGGCGCCAGAAATCCTTCTTGCTACCTCTTGAGCATGCGTTGGTTTTCCCTTGAAGAGGAAAGGGTGATGCAGCAAAGTAGCGTAAGTATTTCCCTCAGTTTTTGAGAACCAAGGTATCAATCCAGTAGGAGACTACAAGCAAATCCCTCGCACCTGCACAAACAAATAAGAACCTTGCAACCAACGCGATAAAGGGGTTGTCAATCCCTTCACGGCCACTTGCAAAAGTGAGATCTGATAGAGATAATAAGATAAATATTTTTGGTATTTTTGTTGTATAGATTGAAAAGTAAAGATTGCAAAATAAACGGCGCCAGAAATAACTAGTTGACGGGAGATTAATATGATGGAAAATAGACCTGGGGGCCATAGGTTTCACTAGTGGCTCCTCTCAAGATAGCATAAGTATTACGGTGGGTGAACAAATTACTGTCGAGCAATTGATAGAAACACTACTAGAAAAAGGCTTACTAGTGGCGCACCAGTTTTGCCTACTAATGGCGCACTACTGGTGCGCCACTAGCACCACGCCACTAGTATTTTTTACTAATGGCGCACCACTAGTGCGCCATTAGTATCTGGTATACTAATGGCGCACATACTAATGGTGCACGAGGCAGTGCGCCATTAGTATAGGCCACGGTGCGCCATTAGTATGCCTCCCAGGGGGCCATATTTACCCCTGTGCCTAGCCATACTAATGGCGCACCGCGGGGTGATGCGCCATTAGTATCCTTTGGCATATTAATGGCGCACTGTGGGGTGATGCGCCATTAGTATCCTTTGGCATACTAATGGCGCACGTTGGGGTGATGCGCCATTAGTATGTATATTAGGGATTTTTTTTCTTTTCTGATTTTTGCACAGATTACAAAATATATTATTGGACAGAATATAAGCAGCACCACACAGCAACATCAGATTCATCGAATACAATAGAAGATTAGTCTCCGAATACAATTCATCATATTAGTCTCCGAATTTAAAAGACCGAACAAAGATAGAACATTACAAGTCTCGAGACCGCGAGTAGCGAGTTTGTCTTCACATTACAAGTCGATATCGATCATCTAAACTACCATCACATAGAAGAGAGCTGCGGTCATCACGATGAGCATCATCGCGATGAAACTGGTCTTCATCCGGTTCCTCCAACGCTCCCTCCTCTCTCCCGCTAGATAGCGCGCGTATCTAGATTTCGCCTCCGCCCTAGTGGTGTACCCTTTGTAACTGTTACCGCTGAAACGGTGAACCTGTCTCCAACACTCCTCCCAGTCGTCGTAGACTCCGGGAACCTTACCCTTGTACACGACATATGACGGCATCTCTATGCACTAGCCAAACAACAGACAATACATAAGCAATATATAAGTATGCAACAAAAGGATCGGAAGAGAAAAGCAAGACATTAATAGCACGATTCATGGTCCTACTAATAAATAGCATCGATTACATCTAAGTTGAACGACTGTCCAAACCAAAGAGACATACAAGTTCATTAAAGTTTAATTACAACATGAGCTAATCAATGTTTCAGAACTACACATAGCATCACTACTTTCGACTCGACTCATGGGACCGGAGCATGGATGAAGCCGCTGTCTGTCGTGATGGTCATGAAGTCGCGGGCGTTGTCAGCTTGCATTTGTAGCGTTGTGTCTATCTCACTGTTGGATGGTTGAAATTTGAGGTAGAACTGCCCCGAGGTACGAAGGACATCTTGATGGATGATTTCTGCAAACTCCGACTGGATGCGAAAGAATTCTTGTCGGATGTCCGCGTCCTGGATTGCCACCAAGCTTGCGGCCCAATCTTTGAGATTATTTGGTAGTAGAAGGTGATTATGGTCCCGCACGATCGCCCGCATGTGATGGAGGGCGTAGTAGGCATCCTTCTGACCGCCAGGCGGCTGCTTGACGCAGGGGAACGTCGTATTGTGGGTGAACACGTGCCTGCCGTACCTACGAACTGGCCTCTTAAAGGTGCCTCTAGATGCGGCGTAGCCGGGGAGAGCATCATCAAGAACTTTCTTGATATTTGTGTAGTCTATCTTGGAGTCACGGTCTGGGTCGAAATACGTGGCCATGGAATATTTCGGGCTTAAGAGGATGAGTGTGCAATGTGTGTCACTGCACAGAACACGGAATGTGAGAAAAAAAGAACGATCGAAATCTAAGAAATCATATGTTACGGGGCAGTTAGAAGATGACTTACTCGGGAAAGTAAGGCACGAGGAAGTTATCCTTATCTGGGTTTGCCAGAATGACGCCTTCGAGGTGTGAACTCGCGACTTGCCGGTCCCCAGCGCTGCCCAAGATCTTGGCACGCATGTAGAAGGGGTCGACTATCACAATGTCCGGGGTCTTGTCTCTAATGATCCGCATCTCCATACTCAGCGAAAACAGCCGAACGAAGGTGTAGTGTAGAGGATGAAGGTTAAGCATAGCAAAGATGTCATCAAACCACAGGACGATCATACCCCTGACGGCGCTATCCACAAAGCCCTTGCCCTCTGGCACCTTGGCCACGAAAACTGGATATGCCACATCATTCTCTCTGAGACGCCGCTTCTCCAAAGAAAGAACACTGTCATGGAGACTCCGCATAGCACCGGTTGCAGCATTGAGCATATTTGTCGGTAGCATCGGCCTACCCGCCGCATGCACCCTCCTCGAGATATCTTTAGGTGAAGGTGGCCCGTCCTGAGCACGGATCGTACTTGGTGCCGGCTGGCTCGCACTGGCGCCCTTGTTAGTCTTTCGTTTCCGTCCCTTCTTCCTGATCTGCTATAATGGGATCGAGTTCTGCTCACAGACCTCCTTCTTGAGCGTGTTGGGGCTGATAATATTTGGCACCTCAGCTATCTGAGGCTCGGTGAAGGCGGCAGCTGGAGGCGTCTCCTGAGAACTGAACGCCAGACGACGCCTGTTGCAATTGGGTTTCTCCGCCGTACCAGCTAGATCGCGGTCGTCTTTTTCAGGGTTGGGTTCTTGAGAAGGAGGCCCGCAGAACTCGTCACCGTACCCATGTTCGGCAAAGTACTTATCGACGTTGGAAAATGTACCGCCGTCATTGTCGTCGTCGTCCGGATCCTGTGCCATATGCATGTCCGGATCCTGTGCCATAGGGATGTCCGGCATGTCCGGTAGCGTTGCGGCGTTCTTGCCATGGCTTGGCACTGGCACGACTGGCGGTCTTGTCTGTGGGGTGGTGTCCCCCGCCCCCAAACGAATCTGGCTCTTCGGCCAAAGCAGGGGCTAGCTTACACAGGCGCTGAGGGTCATCACATCATCTTCGTCGGCCCCAGCGGGCCGAATCGGAGGTAACAACTCATCGCAGCCTGGCAGCACCCGAACCAGTTCAACCCTATACAAGGTGGGTGGCATCGGATTACCGTGGAACACGCGGTTGCCCGGTTGAACGATTCTGCCCTTGGCGACATCGACCAACTCGGCGCCCGCGAAGTGCAGGAGAGTGCAAGGAACATCGTTGACGCCCTGCAAAAACATGTAGGGCGTCAGGGATGCCCAGTCAAAGGCAAGGAGATGAAGTCATCGGCCGAGAGGCTTAGTTACCGTGATGTCGTCGAGCTCGCCTAATGTCGAGGCACCGCCAACGGCGGGCGTGCGCGTGCAACTGACGGAGGGGCCGCTTGCTGGCGAGGTGCCGGCCGGCGTACACCCGGGTGCATTAAGCTCCAATGCCCGTGCCGGCGCCGGAGACACGAATACCGCCTCCGCCGGAGACACCAATGGCGCCACCTGCGCGTTGTGCGAGTTGCTGGCCGTGAAGCTGGGAACCGGGGGAGGCCCCTGTTGGCCGCCCGCAATCCACGTCGTCAGCCCCTGAATCAAGGTAGGCACAATGGCGGTGAGCGTCGTTCCCAGTTGTTGTAGCACTTGCTCTTGGACAATCACCGGAATCCGCGCCACTTGTGCCTTGAGTTCTTGATCCTCGCGCGACTGGCTTTCCGAGCTGGTCTTTTTCTCCTTTCGCCCACCAGCGGTATACTATGACGACCATTTTGTGGACAAGCCTTTGCCGGCCACACGACCAGCTGACGACGGCTTATTGAGCTTATCCTTGTTTTTCATTACGTTCAACGCCCTATTTAAAGGGGTGTCAAAAGGGGAGCTCTGAGATGACCCCGCGCTACTGCTTTCAGCCTCCTGCGGAAGGAATGTGAACCATTTAGAAATTTGGCTTCATTAATTAGAATGCAACCATATGGAGCTAATTACGCGGGGGTGTATTCCTTAACAGAACAAGCTCAAGCGCCCTGGTCTTCGGATCCGTGGTAAGCTCCTTTGTTACCGGGTCCTCCTTGTACCGGGCCCTGACAAAGTTCCTAGTCTGCTTGTCACGTAATTTCTCGAAGCGGGGCGGTAGGCCTTGCTCGGCACGCTCCGCGTCCTCCATGTCCCATATAGGCTCCGCCACTCTGTAACCGCCGGGACCGAGTTGGTGGACCCCTAAGTTCAACTCCCGCATTTCTTTCCCCCACTAACTTGATTCGGAGGTTGCGCTGCTCTCGCACTTGATCTTGAACTCCTTGTAGTCATCTTCGCTCATCAAAGGATATTAAGCCTTGATCTTCTCATAACTATCACCTTTTTCAATCATTGCCTTCACCGTGCTTCTCCATGTAGACAGGGCCGTGCTCATCCTCGTGAGGGCGGCACTGTTCACTTTATTCCCTGAGAGGCGTGTGTTTGCAAACTCAGCGGGGAACTTGTATCGTTCGTGCAGCTTCGTGAAGAGGAGGCTGCACAAATTCCCTCGGTCCTTATGCCTTAGGTTCTCGGTGTTGATCGAGATGGTGCTCCGGAGAATGCACCCGAGCTGAACCGAGTACCCCTTGACTACATGTTTGGGCGCCGTTGGATGCCCGTCGGAGTTCACTTCAGTAAATTCCTCCTTGACGGTGCCGAGCACGTTCGGGCGCCGGTCCTTCCGTTGCCTCTTCGGTTGGCTGCCATCTGTGCGTGCGCCGCCATCATCAGTGGTGGCATCCTCGGCGGCACCATCAGTGGTGTCATCCCCGACGCCACTAGGGGTTGTGTAGTCAGGATCGGTGTCTTCCGCGGCGGCGTCCTCATAGCGGTGAGGTTCTTCCTCCATCTCCTGGGACAGCTCCCAGAATTGCTTGCCGCCCGAACCGCCGGCCTCATCGTTGTGGGCCATGTTTCGCTCTAAATAGGAAAAAAAGTTTGGTCAAAAAGTTGGTTATTGTCAAGGAACAAGATCATGGTCTCATCATTTAGGGTTTGTCGACACCGAGGCATCCTAAAAGCTAAGCTTTTATCATTTAGGGTTTGTCGACGCCGAGGCACCCTAAAAGCCTAAGCGTACATCATTTAGGTTCTCATCGACATCGAGGCACCCTAAAAGCCAAGGTTTTATCATTTAGGGTTTGTCGACGCCGAGGCACCCTAAATGCTAAGTTAAGTTTTCATCATTTAGGGTTTATCGATGCCGAGGCACCCTAGTTTTAAAATTTTTGACAGTAGCTAACTGTATTTGACAAACAAGTAAGGCAGTGTTAAAAAATTTGACAGTAGCTATCTCCCCCCTTGTTCCTCATGCCTTAGTTGAATTCAGAGAAGAGAGAGCTCAGATCCTAGAACAGGGATCTCTCTGGAAGACATGTGAGCTAAGTTGTACTATTAACAAACACGACCAATCTTGGCACCAAACCAAGAACCCTAGAAATTATCCAGAGAACCAGACCAAGAACAGTACTACAAATTAATGAACCAAGAGAATAGAAATTAAGAGGACAAGCGGGGGGTGAAGAAGAGGGGGAGGAGCGGGGCCTGACCAGTCCAGCGTCGGGGGAGAATCACGCCGGCGACGGGGTCGTTGCGGTCGCCACTCCTTGTCGCCGCCGAGCTCACGCCAGGGGGGTGAAGAAGAGGAAGATGGCGGCGGTCCTCCTGGGCAGCCCGCGCGGTGTTGGACGGCGAGCACGAGGTTGACGCAGGTGGGGCCGCGGGGGGAGGGGGACGGCGAGGGCGCGAGCGCGGGCGGAGGGGGTGGTTGGGCGGGAGGACGTCGAGGGCGCGGGCGCGGGCGGAGGGGGGACGGCGAGGGAGGCAGCGCTCGGCTCGGGGAGGGGGCGTTGGGGGCGGTGGTGGTCGGGTGCGGCGGGGGCAGCGAGCACGGCCGGGGACGGCGAGCACGGGGGCGGTGGTGGTCGATGGTGGTCGGGCGCGGGTGAGATGAGGCAGGGGAGGGATTAGAGTGATTGATTTTAGTGTGGGGGGAAGCTTACTAATGGCGCACCACGAAGCGGTGCGCCATTAGAATGTTTTTTTATATAGCAATGGCGCACCCACGATCGGTGCGCCATTAGTAAACTTTTTTATATAGCAATGGCGCACCAGCCAGAGGTGCGCCATTAGTAATATTTTTTTATTATTATTTTTTGTTGCATCTAATAATTTTTTAGAAAATGAATATGAATATGAAACAGTAATAATTTTTTATAAAAACAGTAATAATATTTATGAATATGAAAAAAATCATCAAATTTATTATTTGAAAATATAATCAAATTTGTTTTTTTTTTGCAATTTTAGTTGCATTCATTTGTGACGGTGGAGCGGGCCGGGGAGGGTGCGGGGGAGGGTGCGGGGGGTCGGCGACGGCGGCCGGTGGAGCGGGGTAGAGGGTGCGGGGGGTGCTCGGCGGCGAGGGGGACCGGATCTGGCGAGGTGGGATAGCGATCGAGATGGAGGGGGATCGAGATCGAGTGTCCATGAAATTTAAAAATATTCATGAGTTCAAAAAGTGCCCATGAAATACAATCGAGAAATGAAGGCTACAATTTAAATACAATCGATCTTAGCTAGCTATCTGTTCACAATCTTCTTGCCCTTATTTTTCGTAAATGGAGTTCTTCTCTTGAACGGACGTCCTTTAGGTAGGGTGGTCCTGCTTCTTCTTGTGGTGTATGCTGATACTTCATCATCGTCGTCATGTTCCATCTTCGGGTCGCCGTACTTGTCGAAGTCTTGCTCATTGGCAACTCCATCCATTCCGATGATCTTCCTTTTGCCTCTCCTCACGACAACACGACTGGGCTTTGACGGGTCGGTAATGAAGAAGCATTGGTCCACTTGGGAAGCCAGTACCCATGGCTCATTTTTCGCGGTGACGTTCGCGCCTGCGGTCTTGGATCTGGCTTCGGGTATAACCATGGTGGTGAAATACCGGTCTTCTTTTATGACGCTCTTGGCCCATCTGACATGGAACATCGGGACCTTCTCTCCAGCGTAGCTCAGCTCCCAGATCTCCTCGATCCTTCCGTAGTATCTGTCCTTGTCGTTACCGGTGTAGGATTCCATCGTTACCCCGGAGTTCTGATAACCATCGCTTTTCATGTCCTTGTCCTCGGTGTAGAATGTGTAGCCGTTGATATCGTACGCCTCATACGTCATCAGGTTGTGCTCGGCGCCCTATGACAAGGCGAATATGAGTTGTCCTTCCGCGGAAGAATCCTCATGTAAAGGGTACGACAGAAGCTTCTGCTTGAACCAACGCGTGAAACATGAGTTGTGCTCTTTGATTATATCTCCGTCTGTCCTCTGTTGGCCTCGGTCATTGTACGTCCTCTCAATAAACGTTTTGTGCTCTACCATCCAAGGATCGACCACGTCTATGTGTTGTAGCGTGACTAGGTTTGCTCTTTCAAAGTCGGCGAGTCGACCATCGAAGTCGACATGCATTTCGCGGCGACCCTCACGGTGACCCCATCCAGCGAGCCTGCCGAGGTGCCTGTTGACGGGCAGACCAACGGGGTTCTCGATGCCTAGATAATTCGTGCAGTAGGAGATGCACTCTTCGGTCAGAAAGCCCCTGGCTATGCTTCCCTCTGGACGTGACATGTTGCGAACGTATCCTTTGATGACACCAGACGGTATCATGCTGTGCAGGAACGTCGGCCCGAGTTGGATGATATCCTCCACGATATGGACCATCAGATGCACCATAATGTCGAAGAATGCGGGAGGGAAGTACATCTCAAGCTCGCATAGTATCACCACGATCTCTTCCTGTACCCTTCTGAGTTGCCTCACGCCAACCGACTTCCGAGAGATGACGTCGAAAAAGTTGCATAGGCCAAATAGCATTTCACGGACGTGCGCTTCCATGATCCCACGGATTGCAACTGGAAGTATCTGCGTCATCAGCACGTGACAGTCGTGAGACTTCATCCAGCTGAACTTCTGCTTCGCTGAGTCTAGGTATCTGCTTATCTTCCCCGCGTAACCGTAAGGAAGTTTTACTCCTACGAGGCAGGTGAAAAACTGATCGATCTCCTCCTGACTTAGAGTGAAGCACGCGGGAGGGAAGTCATTTCCGGTGTTCTTGGCCTTTTTGCCTTTGTGACGACTTTCCATGTCCTGCTTCGCCTCATCATCATCATCATCATTAGCGTGAAGCTCCTCCTTGATGCCCATTGATTTCAAGTCTGCCCTTGCTTTCGGCCCATCTTTGGTCCTCTCTGGCATGTTGAGCAGGGTACCAAGCAGACTCTCGCACACGTTCTTCGTGATATGCATGACATCAAGGCTGTGAGGCACACGGTGGATCTTCCAGTACGGCAAGTCCTAGAAAACAGACCTCGTTTTCCATACCTTCAGCAGTGGTTCTTGCGCCTTTCGCTTCTTTCCCGGCTCTGGCGCCTTTTGCTTCTTTCCCGGTAGTGGGCAATCTTTCCAATTTTTCAACAGCTCGTCTATTTCCTCACCGCTCCTCGTACGCGGTGTCTTCGGGGTTCGGTTTCACCATCGAACAGATCCTTGCGTTTCCTCCACGGGTCATCGTCATGAAGCCACCTTCGATGTCCCATGAACACGGTTTTCGAAGACCCGGGATCTCTATGTAGCTGGCGATACGTTGTGTCATCCATGCACCTGACGCATCCAGAAAATCCGTGGACCACCTGCCCCGCGAGATATCCGAAACCGAGATAGTCGTGCACCGTCGTGAGCAGTGCAGCTCTCATAGGGAAATATTCTTTCTCTGCGGCGTCCCACGTATTGGCTGGCGCTTTCCACAGCGTGTCTAGCTCCTCTTTCAGCAGCCCTAGATACAGATTGATGTCGTTCCCTGGTTGTTTCGACCCTTCAATTAGCATACTCATGTGAATGTACTTCCTCTTCATGCACAACCAGGAGGGAAGGTTGTACATCCACACAAACACAGGCCAGGTGCTATGTGTGCTTCTCTGGCTGCCAAACGGATTGACTCCATCGGTGCTCGCGCCCAGCACGATGTTCCTTGGATCATTCCCAAATTCTGGGTGTTCGAAGTTCAACGCTTGCCACTGGCTCCCATCCTTAGGGTGACTCAGCATCTTGTCTTTTTTATTTATCTCCAGATCATTTGCGTCATCTTCTTGCTTCTTCTCCTCCCTATCTGCATGCCAACGCAGGAGCTTTGCTACCTTAGGGTCCGTGAAATACCGCTGCAGACGAGGAGTGATCGGAAAGTACCACACCACTTTTCGAGGAGCTTTCTTCCTCTTCTCGTATCGAGTGACGCCGCACACCGGACATATGGTAGACTCCGCGTGCTCGTCCCGATAAATGATGCAATTGTTCATGCACACATGGTATTTCACGTGCGGTAAATCCAGAGGACACACGATTTTCTTCGCCTCCTCGAAACTGGTCGGGCACTTGTTCCCCTTGGGAAGACGTTTGTGCCAGAATGACATGTCCTCATCGAAGCATGCGTCAGTCATTTTGTGTTTTACCTTCATCTCCAGAGCCATGAGCGTTACTTTCAGGCGGGTATCCTTGGGCCTGCATCCTTCATACAATGGAGTAACCGCGTCTATCTCCAGTTGATCCAGCTTGGCTTTCTCTCGGGCGGCAGCTCTTGCGTTATCCGTCTGCTTGAGAAGCAGCTCTTGAATATGAGGGTCCTGCACCCAGCCCATCGATGGTCCATCGTCGTCTGCTCCGCCGGCATCTTCATCTTCATGATCATGCCCTTCTTCTGCTCCCGCATCTTCCTCATCCTCATGTCCGGCATCTTCTACATGATGACTGTGTACAGCATCACCGTCGTGATCATGTCCTGGAGATTCTTCGTCTTCTCGCCCGCCCGAGCCGCGGTGGTTGTCTTGCTGCCCATCCTCATTTCTTGCCCGACCCCCATGGACGACTTCATAGTCATCTTCATCACCTTGCCACCGATAGCCATCCATGAAACCACGCAAGAGCAGGTGGTCCCGCACCTGCCCGGAATCCGGGTCCGCAACAAGGCTCTTCAGCTTGCATCTTCGACACGGACATCTTATCTCCGTCTTGTTCTTTTCAAGCATCTCGGCCTTCGCGGAGCTCAAAAACCTATTCACGATGCCTTCGGTCATCGTGCGGACCATGGTCGCCTGCGGGGTAGAGCAAAACGATATTTTAGAACCAAGAAAAAATTTGGCATGACTTTCCCTAAAAATAGGACCAAAAAGAATGCATAGTGCCAAAATTCTCGCCGAAACGGAAATGAATCAACATTCCGGCAAAATATTGGCAACTATCGCATTTCAAATACCGGTACCTGCAAACACAAACATATATGCAACACCACTAACATACATAAATCTAGCTAGGCCATAAAAAGTGCATGTGCACGTTGTTCGAGAGGGAGAACAACATAAAGATAGCTTCCCCCTTACTTACCTATCAAAAAAAGGTAATTTAACCACTTAATTTGGATGAATTTATGGTGCAAATGAGGTGAGGAGGAGGAGGCAGCCGAGACAAGCTTGGAGGAGGAGGTGGAGAGAATGAAGTGGGGAAAGTGAGTGGGTAGGTGTGGCTGTCCAAAATATCTAGCTCGTCCCAGGTTACTAATGGCGCACCACCACCTAATGCGCCATTAGTAACCCTGGTTACTAATGGCGCACCTGCTGGTGGTGCGCCATTAGTAGTTTTGCAAAAAAAATACACTAATGGTGCACCAGGGAACAGTGCGCCATTACTAGTTTAAACTAGTAATGGCGCACTATTCTCCGGTGCGCCATTAGTAGTTTTGCAAAAAAAAATAGTAGTGGCGCACGATGTGGCTGGTGCGCCATTACTAGTTAGAACTAGTAATGGCGCACTGTGCCCTAGTGCGCCATTAGTATGTTTGGAAAAATAAAAAAATTGTTACTAATGGCGCACCGTGTGTCTGGTGCGCCATTAGTGTCTTTCACACTAATGGCGCACCACATGTCTGGTGCGCCATTAGTGGCCATTCCATCTATAGCCCTTTTCCTAGTAGTGAAAAGTGCATAGTTATGAGAATATCTAGGCATGATTATGTATATAGGCATCACATCCGCGACAAGTAGATCGAAACGATTCTGCATCTACTACTATACTCCACACATCGACCGCTATGCAGCATGCATCTAGAGTATTAAGTTCATAAGAACAGAGTAACGCATTAGGCAAGATGACATGATGTAGAGGGATAAACTCAAGCAATATGATATAAACCCATCTTTTTATCCTCGATGGCAACAATACAATGCGTGTTGTTTCCCCTTCTGTCATTGGGATCGAGCAACGCAAGATTGAACCCAAAGCTAAGCACTTCTCCCATTACAAGAAAGATCAATCTAGTAGGCCAAACCAAACTGATAATTCGAAGAGACTTGCAAAGATATTAAATCATACATAAAAGAATTCAGAGGAGATTCAAATATTGTTCATAGATAATCTTGATCATAAACCCACAATTCATCGGATCTCGACAGACACACCACAAAAAGAATTACATCGAATAGATCTCCAAGAAGATCGAGGAGAACTTTGTATTGAGATCCGAAGAGAGAGAAGAAGCCATCTAGCTAATAACTATGGACCCGAAGGTCTGTGGTAAACTACTCACACATCATCGGAGAGGCCATGGTGGTTATGTAGAAGCCCTCCATGATCGATTCCCCCTCCGGCAGAGCGCCGAAAAAGGCCCCAAGATGGGATCTCACGGGTACAGAAGGTTGCGGCGGTGCAAATAGGGTTTCATGGTGCTCTTGAATGTTTTCGGGGTATATGGATATATATATAGGAGAAGAAGTAGGTCGGTGGAGCTGCGAGGGGCCCACGAGGGTGGGGGTGCGCCCAGGGGGCAGGCGTGCCTCCCTGCCTCGTGGCCTCCTCGCTTCTTTCTTGACGTCCACTCCAAGTCCTCTGGATCACGTTTGTTCCAAAAATAACTCTCCCGGAGGTTTCATTACGTTTGGATTCCGTTTGATATTCCTTTTCTGCGAAACACTGAAATAGGCAAAAAAACAGCAATTTGCACTGGGCCTTTGGTTAGTAGGTTAGTCGCAAAAATAATATAAAAGTGCTTAGTAAAGCCCATTAAACATCCAAAACAGATAATATAATAGCATGGAACAATCAAAAATTATAGATACGTTGGAGACGTATCAGCGCCCAAGCCGCAGTTAATTCGTTTTTAAATATAAAACACCCATCGCAAACGTTTTAGTTAGAACACCCGTATGCAAACCGACAGCTTCCCCAGGAAGCCAAGGGAAAATGTGCCGAGCAGGATTTGTGCAGCTCTTAATCGCAAACATTTTAGATAGAACACCCGTATGCAAAGTGAGAGCTATGGTCTTCCCCCTTCAGTCGAGGGAAAATCCGCAGCGCGGGATTTGTGCATCCCTTCAACGCAAACGGTTGTTTTGGATGACCCATGTGCAACCACGTACAAACAATTTGGTAAGATTTGCATCTGTCATATTGGGTATGTTGCCATTTGTCAAACTAGAAAGATTTATATTTGTTGATCTAGTAATGTTGCCATTTGTCAATCCTTGTAACACTACGATTTGTCAAAATATGCAGCTAGAAATCACTAGCATTATCTAATTTTTGCAACTAAAATTCAGTAAATAAGCATAGGTTTCATTCATAGATTAAGCAGTCGTTCTTAATTTATACAAACAGTTCAACTCGACAGCTGAACTGACCAAACTTTTCCCCAATTGTTGCCAACCACGTACTAAAATAGCTAGTTCAACTATATATACTAGCTAATTTTAAGTACATTGTATAGTTCGACCACACATCTATAGTCAGATGAACTGAACAAAATAGCCCCTAAATATTACTACTACCATGGAGGGGCTTTGTGCTACTTCCGGCAGCCTCTCCTCTGCCGAGCGCGCTCAATAAGAGGCAGAGGAGGAGGAGGAGCCTACCGACGAGCTGGAGAAATGCAATACGGTGTCTGCCGCTGCTGCAGATTCAGCGACGCTCGCCAGCTCGAACGCCCACTGCCGCTCCAGACGATCCCTCTCGAAGCGGCCGGACTACTCGTAGATCTCCTGATTCCTCGCCTGTGTGTCAGCGTGTGCTGCGGCCACGACTATGGTAAGGCTCTTTGCGTGCTCGACGAGGCGCTCCTCCTCCTCCCGCGGGAACTCGATGTAGCGCGCAAGGTCGCTGACGCACGTGCGGGCCTCCACCTACGCCTCCCTCCTTCAAGCGGCGGTGGCGGAGCGGGTGATGATCCCGACGGTCGACGGTGGGCTGGCGGCCACAGCGGCCGATGATGGGGTGGCGGCCACGACCACCACCTCCCGCCTTTGGGTCGTGGTAGCGGAGCGGGTGATGGCCACGGTGGCCGGAAGTGGGGTGGCGGCCACGACGGCCACCTCCTTCCTTCGGGCCGCGACGGCGGAGCAGGAGATGGCCCTGGCTTTCGACGGCGGTGTGGCGGCAACGGCGGCCAGCAACAGCTGCCGACGGGCAGCGGCAGCGGAGCGTGTGGTGGGTGTTCCGCGCACACCCAACAGGGACGCCACGCGCACTACACTACACCGGGGACTGCACCGCCGCCGCGGCGTAGCCTCCCAGCTGGAGCTGTCCTCTGATGACGGCGGAGTGGCTGAGCGACGACGACGGACTGGTGCCATTGGCGATTGTGGGAGAAGCAGACGAGATAAGCTACAGGGAGGGAGGGGAAAATGCAATGCAGGACTCGCCGGCCGTGAGGGTTTTTATAGCAGGCCGTTAAGCATTGGGATTTTGGGGGATTTCACCGAGTCGGGCGGGAAGCTTGCGTGGGAACCTGCGAGGTTGCGTGGGAACGGGCTCACCGACGATTCATTGGCGTCGCCGTTTGGCCAAAAGAACGCCCCCGCGCGCTGCGCAAGCTTGCGCTGTAAGCCATCTGCGGCGGCAGGGTGAAAGACGTGCGAGAGGAGGACGAAAGGACACGTACACATACGGTTAATACAAAAAAAAGTTTGCGATTTAATTACCTCCTATACCCCCATCCTGGTTTATAAGTAGGATTTAACTAATAAAATACGAATGCATGTCGCCAAAGATTATATCGTTGGAGTCGTATTAGAACATAGTTTTCAGCTATACAATTTTTGTAACATGCATTAACACTTTTTTGGTTAAATTTAAGGTTATATACCAGCAAGCGTTTGCCCGCAACACACACGGCTTATTCCATCACAAACAGCTCGGATGGATCAACTGTATGCCACGTATCGCACATGCAACTCTTATCTAATTCGTGCATGATGTCTCCGACATCGCTTCTAGGGTTTGGGCCGGACCGCCTCTCTCATGAATGTCCAATGTCCGGACCAACAAGTGATTTAACAAAATGGCGCCATTCTGGATGTGCAGAAAATGGTCCCTATTTTTCCTGATCTCATCTACCCTTCTACATGTCACGTTGTCTAGTGTCAAAGGATTCAAGAAAACCATGGCTTCATCATTAGCCGGAAGTAACAAGCGCATGATGGTATGAAGCTCTCCAAAGTTATTTTGGAACGGAGTCTTGATAGGATAATTCGCTTTTTGGTACAAAGTTCAGCAAGAGCCTTTCAAATATCGCTATTTGGAAGGCCATTGCTGAACTTCATACCAAAAAGTGAATTATCCTATCAGGACTCCGTTCCAAAATAATTTTGGGGAGCTTCGTACCATCATGCCCCTTTTACTTCTGGCTAATTATGAAACCATGGATTTCTTCAATACTTTGACACAAGAGAACATGCACATATAAAAGCATAGATGAGATCAGGAAAAATATGGATCAACTTAATTATGCACATCCATAATGGGGGCATTCTTGATAAATCTTTTATAAATCTCGAGAGAATTTGTCGGGTAGGGGCGGGAGGGGGTAGGAGATCGACAATGTTTTTTTCTAGGATTTGGGTGTCCTCGAGAGTAGGTCGAGCGAGAGGGGGTTGATCGACGTCCCCCTCTCGACCCCTTGGCGATCCTCGACCCTCGACCCCTCGACGACCCTCGACCCTCAACCCCTCGGCGATCCTCGACCCTCTACCCTAGTTCCGACCCTCGACCGCTCGGCGATCCTCGACACCCTCGTTCCCGATAAAAAATAAGAAGAGGAAGAAGAAGAAAAAAAAAGAGGAGAAGAAGAAGGAATAGAGGAGAAGAACGAAAAATAGAAGAACAAAAAAAGAGGAGAAGAAGAAGAAATAGGGGAGAAGAAGAAAAATAGAATAAAAAAAGAGGAGAAGAATAAGGAATAGAGGAGAAGAAGAAAAAATAGAATAAATATTATTCGATTTTTTCCTTCTTCTCCTCTTTTTTTTCTTACAGAGAGGGGAGAGACGGTGGCGGCGAGGTGCTCGGCGACGGAGACAGGGGTAGCGAGGGCGGGCTTGGGCTCGGGCGGCGGCGGTCCTGGGCGGCGGCGGTGAGGTTGAGGGCGGCCTCGGGCGGCGGCGGTGAGCTCGAGGGCGTGCGCGGCCGACGACCACGATAGAGGAGTTGGGGAACAGGGGGGAGAGGGGGGAAAGGACTTAGCGAAATTTTGAGCCCGCGGGTGGTTAAGTCAAACTAGCAGTAGCGCTTGTAGAAAAATGCGCTATAGCTCAGTTATCTATAGCGGGTTCTAGCAAAACACGCTACTGCTATAGGAAGCAATTATTTATTTTCCTTTTCTTTCTCCTTTTATCTAAGGAATGTAGCAATAGCGCGGGCTTGTAAAATGCGCTACTCTATGCCTTTCTCCTTTATTTTTTTGGTCCCGGCTCGTGGCTGGAACCGGGACTAAAGGACTTAGCCCCACTGCCGCTGCCCTCTCGAGCTCCTCTCAAATATAGGCTTACGGGCCTAATCTCACACTCCACTACCTGTGGGCCTATTGGGCCTTCTGCGGGCTTGAATCCTGGCCCAATGGGGTTTCTAGTCGTATTCACGCCGTGGTGGCCCAGTAGGTGGCATTTTTATTTTTTCCAGTTTTTTGTTTTGTTTTTTGCATTATTTATTTTCTTTCTTTTTTGCTTTATTTTTTTAATTCTTTTTGCTTTTAGGTCACAAAAATTATAAACTTTCTGTTAGTGACATTAGTTTTCAAATTTGAATAGTTTAAATTTGAATTTTTTGAAATTTGTGTGAATCACTAGATTAACTTTACTATAAAATAGATTTTGGAGTGATTCTTTTTCCTGCTATTTAATATTACTGAGTTTTATCATTATATTCAGAAGCAGATTTTGTTATTTTAGTTTCTAACAAAAAAAATTCTTTATGATAATTCTTTTTGCTATTAAAGTTTCTAAAAAAAATTCTTTATGAAAATTCTTTTTGCTTTTCATGTTTTGAATAGAAAATACTTTGATAATTTTAGTTGCATAAATTTTATATAATTTTAGTTTCAAAAATACTAGAAGTTTATAAAAGCTTTTTAGTTGATTCCTTTTGCTATTAGAGTTTTATAAAAGCTTTTTAGTTGATTCCTTTTGCTATTAGAGTTTTATAAAAGCTTTTTAGTTGATTATTTTTGCTATTGAAGAATATTATAGTTTTGTTTTAGTTGATCATAACAGAATATTTTAATTGATTACTTTTAGTTCATTCTTTTTGCTATTAGTTCATTCTTTTTGCTATTAGTTCATTCTTTGAGCTAAATGACCCTGAAATTGAAAAGCACTACAAAAGAACTCTGAAAAGGTTGAAAGTTGGCATGGTATCATCATTTCACCCACATAGCATGTGCTAAAAAGTTGACAGGGTTTCGGCAAAAACTGGATGCACTTCGTGTACAAAATGGACAATCTCTTTCGAAGTATCAGGGTTTTGGACGAAAACTCATCTGTCACAAAGGGATTTCATTTTTTTGAACTTATTTGAACTCCAGACTTTTTGTGTGTTCAAAATGAACCATTCAAAGCCACATCATCAATTTTTAACCCTTTCTGACTTCATCTGGTATTTTTCATGCATTTACTGATTTTTTAAAGCTAAATAACACTGAATTAAAAAGCACTACAAATGAACTCTGAAAAGGTTGAAAATTGGCAGGGTATCACCATTTCACCCACATAGCATGTGCTAAAAGGTTGAGAGCGTTACGGCAAAAACTGGATGCACTTCGTGTACAAAACGGACAATCTCTTTCGAAGTATCAGGGTTTCATACGGAAACTCATCTGTTACAAAAGGCATTTCATTTCTTGACATGTAACCATAGTGATATTCTAGATCCAAGGCATCATCATAATAGTTGTGGAGAGAAAGTCTTCACTTTTTCTTCGCTTACGTCCTTTGCTTACCGTGTCGTAACCATGGATAATCTTCATCGTTTAACAGGGTGCTTGGGTCAGCCTTGACTTTCAAGGGAGGAATTTCATGAAACTTTTCATAATCTTCAGACATGTCTGTCTTGCCCTCCAATCCCACGATGTCTCTTTTTCCTGAAAGAACTATGTGGTGCTTTGGCTCATCGTATGATGTATTCGCTTCCTTATCTTTTCTTTTTCTCGGTTTGATAGACATTTCCTTCACATAGAAAACCTGCGCCACATCATTGGCTAAGACGAATGGTTCGTATGTGTACCCAAGATTGTTCAGATCCACTGTTGTCATTCCGTACTGTGGGTCTACCTGTACCCCGCCTCCTGACAGATTAACCCATTTGCACTGAAACAAAGGGACCTTAAAATCATTCGATACCTCGAGTGGGATGGCCTGGCCTGGACCAAAGCCCTGTTTTCTACTAGTGCACCTCGCACCACGTCGGAGCTAAATCCGTCCGATACCTCGAGACCATACAAACAATTGAGGAAGAGAAAGTGTATGCGATGGTCTGATTACCACACATGCTCTCTTCAAAAGACATGACAGGTATAATGTAGCGATCACACATGATAAGGAAGAAAGAACTCGTGTGCGTCGAACAAAATGATAGCAAACGATTTTCTGTCAAATAGCCCCACAGATATTCTTTCAATCACACATATTTCACAAAAAGTCATCATGAGTGAGTGCGGACACTATCATACACGACTGCGGTAGAACGGGCATGTTGCCCCCCCTCCCCCTCTCTAAAATCTCCAACCCACTCCAGCACATGGCTTCAGGAAACTGAGCGATTGGGGGTCCGAACAGTGTGCATAGCCCCACGACTACTATTGTGAAAATCAACATGAAAATGAAGAACAACTTCTCTAGTCATGTAATGTAAAATCAATGTTGGGGATATCGCTTATCGTTAGCATTTTGGTCAGCTGGGGATTAGAGATTAATCAAAAATCCGTTGATTAATCGATTTTATCAATCAACTATTAATCGGCCACTTTTTTCAAATCCTAGGTTCCAACACTAAAATATGCTACATTCAATAACAACAAAATATTGGACAGAAGTGTTACCTTGATTCCTTACCTTTTAATCCTCCTATAATGACAAACAAAATAGGACAATAGTACATATTGCATAACATGATCCACAAAACACAAATAAGCATAGTTTTTGCAAACATAGTGCTAGAAACGTGCCCGATTTATCGGTAGATTACGATAAATCGCTTTTAGAGCAATAAATCGGCCCAAATTATAAATGGTGAAGATAAGGCATAATTTTATTGGTCACCACCCGAGTAGCGATAAATCGCTGAATCGGACGATTTTTTAAACAGTGGTTAATAATGATGAAATTTGCATGACAATATATCTCCGGGTCTTACCGAGCTCTTCCCTTTCATACACATTCTCTATAGCCCCCTCCTCGGTGAGATTTCCGGATAACAATCCATCGTCAACCGAATCAATTCAAGGGAGAAGTGCAACGACCATAACCTCGACCGAACGAAGACCTTACCTGACAGCACAACCAAGGAAACCGCATCGCCTTTCATGAGCACATGTACGACAATGCCGGACTGCTTCGGGGTGGGTGGCCCCTTCACCGGGAACTCCCTTTTAACCCTCACCGCCAGCAAAAGCAGCCTATGAACTAGTAGATCGTCGAAGAATGGCCATAAAGCGGTTGGCCGCCATCATATTGGTGCATGCCACACAACCGTTGACATGTGCTCTATTGATAATGTAATATGTTGTCAAATAAGGAATTCTCTCTCATATTCTTCTTAGAGGTTTCTCTCTAATTTTTTGCAAGCTGTTTTTTCTCTATAATGTTTGCCCCTGCCGCGGCAATGTCCCGTCCGCGCACCAGACAGTACCTGGCCTCGTCTCAGGGAGCCAGTTAATGGGCTGACCCAGTACCTACCGTCAGGTTGACGTCATGCACATTTTTCCCTATTTTATATTTTGAAAATTTAAATGTTACTGATTACATTTAAAATATGTGAGCCTTTTTAATACATATAACTTGAAACTTAAATTTATTATTTTACAAAACCTGGGATTTTGAAAAAAATTAAAGCAGTGAACGGTAGTTTGAAAAAAGTGGTACTATTAAAAAATGTTTGTAACCAAAAATGCTCATGTGTTTCAAGAAAATGTAAGTGACATTATAGAAAAAATGTTAATCATGTATTTTAAAAAATGTTAAACACATATAAAATTGTCCTTGAAGTACACAAAAATGTACAACATGTATAAAAAAGTAGCCACTAAAACATATATTGGAAAAATAATAATAATCATGTATTTAATTTTTTATACAGGTATTAACTTTATACTGATGTATACGAAAAATTTAAAAAATGCTTGAGAAGAATAGAAATCAAAAATATATTTGAAGAAAAATGTTTATAATGTATTTTAGAAATGTAAAAAATGTATAAAAATGTTTCCTTCTTTTTAACACAGTACAGACGCAGACGCTCATGCATACGTATGTAATTTGACCCCTATGAACGCACGCACACACACCCTACCCCTATGAGCCTCTCCGTGAGACTGAGCCGACACATCATCTTAAGATTGAGGAAGTCGCCATAAACGCCTTTGTAGTCAACGAAAAAGTCTACTCTCATTGAAGACACATAGCCGAAAGGCCTGAAATAAATTCAGAAAATGTAGCCACCAATGCTATGTCTTGGTGGGTTGGTTCCACCACAAGGAAATGTTTCTATTGTGTGAAAAATGTACAAGGTGTATGAAAAAATAGACATTAAAACATATATTAAAAAGTGTTATTGGTGTATTTAAAAAATTTCAATGTGTATAAAAAATGCCTCTGATGTGTAAAAAAATGTACGTTGTGCGGGAAAAATGTAGACACGTGCTGAAAAATGAAAAATGAAAAAACAGATAAAGTAGAAAAATTAATGAAAAAATTCGATGAAAAACCGGAAAGAAAAAAACTGACAAAAGAACAAAGAAAAACAAAGAAATAAAAAGGAAAAAGAAGTAAAATTGAAAACCGAAAGAACAAGAAAACCTGACGAAAACCCTAGAAAAACCGTGCTACAATAGTGGAGAAACCGATAAGTCTTTGCGCCGCAACCCTCGTCCTAATGGGCTAGACCTACCCACAAGCCCAACTCATCCATTACCCGCTGGCGCCACAGTGCCCAACTGCCCACCCTAGCTTTACCTCTGCCTAACGCCGCCGCCGTCGCCGCCTCCCAGCGTGCACCTTCCTCAGCGCCGCCGCCCGTGTCCTCCATTAGCGCCACCGCCCCTCGACGCTCGCCTGCTCCACCGCCTTCACCTTTCTACTCGACCTTGCCGGCCACCCAACAGCTCCTAAAGCCACCGCCCAGTGGAGCCACCCCCGCCGCCGCCGCCGCCTTGCCCTTACGGTGGCCACCTATTCGCCGGAATAATTAGTGGTGAGAATGGGACACTCAATCGCGTCTTCCAGTATGTCTGCCCTCCGATCTGGCGCACGGTGAGCTCGGGACGAACCCTAGCTTCATGGCTCCCCTTGCCTGCCGGGGTTCCTCCACCTTGCTACTCCGATGAGTGGTGTTCGGTCTCAGCTCCATTCCGGGCCGCCCAACCGGTAATTAGGACCAAATTTCTATACCCGTCAATGTGCTAGTTCGCCTGTGTGATATAATACTTTGTGCCTTGTGCTGATATAGTTCCTAGATGTAGACATGCTCACAGAATACTGGATGTTGCTTAAGCTTCAATTGACCTTAAGCCCGACCAAGATAGAACTTTTACCAAAAGTTTATTGTGATATTTTTGTTCAAATAATAATTAAGGTGAAGTAGGGTCAGGAAGACAGGAACAACGAATCTCTTTATGATAAACAGATCCATTTTGCAAGAATCCCTCTTTCCTATGTCCTTCCCCCATCTCTGGTAGATAGTCTAATTTGATCCTCCATATCTTCATATAGACCATACAATCTGTAAAGGGTCCTCTATATCTCTTTCATCTCCAACATATATTCTGAATTTCATCTTCTATATTCTCTCTTTAATATTTGAATAATCTCCTATAGCTACCATTTAAGTTGAAATGGCTACAATCATTCAGTTCCATCTGTACAAAACCAAGTTATGAGTCTTAATAATGACAAAAGAAAAAATATCGAAAGCCTATGTTTATCTGTGCAAGAAGCACAACAACAGAATTCAACAAGGAGCTTCACATCTGTATCATAATCAAGTAGCTAGTTAGCTAGTTCCTCTTGAAAAAAAACTCCTACGGCTGCCATGAAGTTCATGTTCTGGCACCACCGCAGGAACGACAAAGCCCCTTGATGCGGATGCGGTCAGCGCACAACTACAACCAGGCCGCCTGGCTGCTCTTTCGATGGCACATCAAAACTTTGGGATGCGACACTGCACTCCCCACTCCCTTCGACTATCCTTTTCACCTCGCTCCTTGCTCTCACTCCTCACCAATTCCATGCCACCTGCCTGGCTTCTACTTCCGAGGGCATGGAGAAGCACGGCTGGCCCCCTGCTCTTCCCCTTCCTTTCTGTTTGGTGCCGTGGTGAAGCCATGTGATCCATCACCACATACACACCTCTGCTTTAAAAATTGAAGGAGAGCTCATTTTTTTTCTTCACGTGCACACTTGAGGGAGGTGGTTGGAGGTGAGGTCAGGCGGCGAAGCGGATCTGTTCGAGAGGACAACTAGATTATTTGGAGGGGCGTGTGCTGGGAAGATCGGAATGGTGGAAGACACACAAAGAAGATTTACCCAGGTTTGGGCCCTCCCTGGAGGAGGCAATAACCTACTTTTGCTCTTATTGGTTGATCTATTGGCCTTGGGCTCACTCGACGGCGAGTCATCTTGTCTCTCAATCTACACGGGTGCCTTCACATCTTGGACTTCTTCGTCTTGGCTCCACTTTCCCGTGTTGGTGGAAGTTGGGCTATCTTCGTATCCTAGGGCCTAGTACTTCCTTCCCGAGGGCCATGCGTGGCTTTCGGAGCCAGGCTTATAATCTTCTTACCATGATCCGTCAGTAGCCCCTGAGTAACGGGTGACTTCTTCGATCACCCGACTTTTTGGAACTCCTTCACGCACTTCCCGAGCCTCCTTTTTTCCTTGGTAAATCGGACACCTGCTTTCATTAAAGATGAGTGGACCAAACTTGCCTCACTGAAGCTTACATCCCACACAATTACATAGGGGCAAACATACATAAAAAAGAAACCACCCTTAACTAAGATGTGACATAGTTACCTACAGGGGATTGCCACGTGGTAGTGAGCACCAGCAGGGGATGACACACAACCATCTTGGTTGCACACGCGCCTGGCAAGCCGCCTCGCCACCGACCAAAGAAATCTCTGCGAACGGACCACATCTTTGTCCAGCACCAGCGAGCGAAGGGGAGTATCGGGATTGGGGCCTCCAGTCGATCTTCCTAGATGAGGCTTGGAGGTTGAAGCGACTGGAGAAGCCAATAATTTTGAATATGCTCTAACTTCACCAGCAGTAGGAGACTACCCGTGAACTGTGCAAGTATCTCCAAACTCAGACCATGCACCATCGCCTCTAGAATCAAATAGAGTTGCTTCCCAGAACCCGCTTAGTGGGCCTTTGCAATGGAGGTTAGAGAGAGATGCTAGAATCCAATTAATCTCAGACTTGACAAAAGGAAGGTTTCCCCTTGTTGCATAAGTCTAGAGAGAAAAACATCACCAGTGGAGAAGGGAACCGCTGCCATGAGAAGGAAATAATAGCCTGCAGCGTTTGTACACCGACCCGCTTAGATATAAGGAAATTAGAGATGAGACCAATAGAATAGGCTCACCGGAAATAAAGGATTTTGTTGACAACATCTAGCGAGATCAAAAGGGGAAAGCAAGGATTTATTGGACTCAAAGGACGACCACGAACTTTCGGCATAGGTCCAACCTTCAGTCCCCATTTGATGGCCAAAGGGGAAGAGGAAAGACTGGATCCAGGAAGCATAAAACTAGGGAGGTTAGTGGAGAGGGTGGTACCGGACCGATCTATGGCGGTGCTGAAGCCGAGAGAGGCAAGGGCTGTAGTAGCACCAAGAACGACCACGAACAGAGCTCGTCGGAGCCTCCAAATGGACGAACTGCACCCAAAACAAGCTATGTAGGCCAAAAACCAAAGTGGATATACAAGGGAACTGATGAGGCCGAGCCCCTCTCCCCTTCCTCTCCAACCAGACAAACCAATGAAGGAGAAGAGGGGAGTTGGGAGGCGAGGACTGGAGTTGAGAACAGAGAAGGATGGAGGAGAAAGAAAGATGGGAATGGACGGTCCGGAGGTCGAGTTCTCGAGCCTCCCGGAGGGGTCATGGGTGCTTGAGGGTTCAACAGGGGAAGAACGTCTCTAACCCGATTTTCGTAGCGTGACGTACTCCGAGGATCTCTTGCTGTACTCTGGCCCGCAAGCAGGGCATCCCTTTATCCCGGTTCCAAGCTTGCCTAACCTCGGGGAAGGAGCCCGTTTCGGGCACTGAGGTCGGCTATCCTCCTGGCCTGAGGCCGAAACTCTTCGGGCCATGGATGTCAAGTTCATGTTTTTTCACCCCGCGGGCCTCTTGGGTGGATCTCTCCAAGGTGTGTGGGATTTTAGCCAGCTTGCTGGCCGCACCCCACATTCCTTTGGAGGGTCACCCAGGGTTAGTTTCCCCACAAGGGGGTTGTACACCACCAAACAAGCTCGGTATTGTGCCACAACGTTTGGGAGATTACAGGAATTTGGGACGGAAGTCTATGAAAACTCGACCCTCCCGACCTTCATAACATGGGATGTCTATCTAGGAATCTTCCCAGCTCGGGCTCGTTCCAGCTCGGCGTGCCTGGGACTCGGTTTCCCCTGAACCGCTCTTCACTTCGCCTCTTGGTACACGCATCGTGCCCATTGGGGTGAGGGCGTGGGTCCCCATCCCTATGCTTCGAGAATTCATGTTGATCTTGGGATGACAGTAGTTTTGGCTCCGGGTAGGTGAATCGTCAGCCGGATGGCGTGGTCGTGGCAAATTAATGCAATGCCGCATCTATGAAGCGTTGCATCGGATACTTCACCATGGCGTCGCTTCGGGACTAGCGATTGATTCTGATGCCCTTATAAAGCTTGGGTTGGGGGAAGCATGGAGTCTTGCACTTGTCCTCCATTATCCCCAATCCTTATGGACTCGTGATAGCTTTGTCTTCCTTGGGAGAGGAGACCCCACCAGGGGTCCGATGCCGGTGCCTCGGCGTATTCTGATGCGGGGGAGGCGGTTCCTCGCCTTCCTTCCTCGGGTGGCCTGGTGCTAGCGGCTCGGGCTTCCTTCCATAGGCGTCGTCATTTGCGCAAAACATGGACAACGTCATGGACAACAGGGGCCCCCGTTCGGCCATTGCCATGTCCCTCGGCCATCCCTCCATGAACGTGGAGGAAGCTTGGGGGATCTTCTATTATGCTCTAGCAGGAAGGAATCAAAAGTGCCTTGCGTGTGTTGAGGCGGGCCATCGGGCGACCGAGGTGGAAAGACGTCGCCGCGGGCTTCGTTGGATCGAGTTTTTCGAGGAAGAGTTTCGCCGCGCCATCTTTAGTGTGGTGGGCACTGCTCGTATGTCAGCGGTCCGAGCGTTCGTCACCTTTGTGGAATGACATGTTGACTTGGAGGTCAAAGTTGCTCCGGGTGCCACCCCGTCGTTCGAGGCGCTCGAGAGCGTTCAGCTCGTAAGGGATGTCTTTGCCTCCATCGGGGAAGGGTTGAGGGGCACTCGTGGTGGAGGTTGTGCTCCAGAGGATGAGGCGAGTGTGCGTCGTCGCTTTTACCGAAGGAAGAGACGGTCAAGGGTGATGAGGCGGATTCCTCGCCCTCGCAACCCTCCCCCGCGGCTTCAGTAGAAGAGAAGAGAAGGGGAACGGGGGTTATTGGATGTGTAATAGTTGGGAGAATTTGGCTTGTAACCGATCGCTCTTGCATTACTGAATCTCTTGTCCTTTTGTTCCCATTTGCTCTTTATTCCGCCATCTGGTGACTACATGCGTAGAGAGGGAGCATTGTGAGTTGGGTGTAGTCAGGCAAAAAGGCTGGAAGGGAATGGGTCGCCTAGGGACGTCCACCCTGCTAGGCGGGGACGCCGTGGCCAATAGTTATTAACGGGTAGGATATGGTTGTTGAAGTGTATATATGTATTGCCTAGCCCTTTCCATGAGTTCAGACTTTTGGTTGCGTTGGCTAATGCATGAAGCTTAACATGGTATCAGAGCTAAGGTCTTCAGTTCAAAACCTGGCTTTCGCAATTTATCTAAAAATTGTTGTTCCCCCCTTTGTGTCCACGTATAGGCCTCTTGAGCCATACCATTGAGTCTATCCAAGTGATGACTTTCCGCGTCACACGTGAGAGGGTGTGTTGAAGTGTATATGTGGATTGCCTAACCCTTTCCATGAGTTCGGACTTTTGGTTGCGTTGGCTAGTGCATGAAGCTTAACAGTGGCGATCTCCAGTTTGCTCCGAGTTGGGGAATCTGGCTAGTGGCCTGCTCTGGGGGCGTATCGTGAATTCCTTCGGAGTACCTAGTGGCGGTTGATAGGCCGACAAAGTCTACCTCCCATTGGAAATGCCCTCACCTCTTGCTTTTAGGTACTGTCTCCCTAACCATGATGCCTGATGCCCCTCATGGAAGGGGTTCAACTTTCGACCCACGAGGCACGCCATGATCGCCCTTCACTCGGGTGTGCTAGCAAAGTTTAGGACCCTGGGGTCAGTTGTTGGTACCTTGAAAGAGCTGAAAAGCTCGGGGCTGAAAAGCTAGGTCTCCCCATGTTGTTTCCTTCCTTCGTCTGTTCCCTTCTCCATTCCGGCAACACTGGTCAAAAGGCCTCCAGATTAGCCTCCCTGATCGATCAAACTCAGGAAGGGGGTAGTCCCCAAGCCCCCGAGTTAAGCCCATCCAGGTGTTTTGTCTCGGAGGGCGCTCGAGCTCGGCTGCAGGGATTCTTTGTGCAACATCCTTGACGCCAACCGGGCAGGACAATTCGCATTTGTTGGAGCTTTCTTTTGCCTGCAAGTGTCCTTGGCTAGGTCGACGCCGAGGGAAATTGCCTGGTCTTTCTCAAAGTAGTAGGCCGGTGGGCGTTCGACCGAGGTGTTGTAATGCTGTTACTTAAGCTTGGTCAGCCCGGAACGCGCCATGATCCGTGAGCGGAAGTCCTGACCTTGTTGATGATCTCCAACGACTTTAACTTGATGTCCCCCAGCTGAAGGACTCGGGGTCTCGGCGCTCAGCTCTGGCATGGGAGCGTTCCAACCCACTTTGCGGTTATGAGCAGCTCATGGGAGGGTACATGAGTCCTGCTTGCCTTCGAGGCTTTCCTGGACGATCCAATGATGGATGCTACTCCCGTCATTGTGGAGACTTGGTCTCCCTTTCTTCGGACGTCGCTCGGGTGGTCAATCCCTTTACCGTTGTCGAAACTGGGGCACACTTGACGGCTTCTTCGTCTCAGGACTCGGTGCTCCCAATCATTGGCTAGCATGTACTTCACGTGTTTTACCTCACCACTCCTCGCCCGAAGTCAAAGATACAACTTCACGTGTTTTACCTCACCACTCCTCACCAAAAGTCGAAGAAACAACTTCTCAAGTCGAACCCCATCAGCCCCCTGTTCAACGATTTGGATACTCAGAATGTTGGTCTCGGGGGATCCCTGCATCCACCTTCCCCTTTTGACCCTGGCGAGCATCCGGTCACGGTCGGGCTCTGGGCCAGCGTTGGAACGGTAGGCAAGTTTGGGCGTACAGAGTTGACCGCCGATGATGGGTCGGACACAAGTTGACCTACCTAATGGCGCTCCTTATCCGGGAGATCAGGGGTTGTGTCCTTGTGTGACGATAACTCCCCTGGGGCCCGTCAGCTAGAGCTGAAGACGTGCGTAGCAAGGGGTGGCCTTGAAGAGCACGAAGTTGGGACGTCCAAAAACAGTGGAGTACAGCGTGTACTTCAAAACGCAACCCGTTGGTCCATGGGTTGCACGGTGAGCTGAGGATGACTCAGAGGTTAACCCTCCCCAAGGCTTGGGAGCAATGCACGCAGACAACCTCGTGGATGGGAGAGCGGACCAGCTCAACGCTGGAGCAGGAGACTTATAAGCTATCCAACACTCTGGCATGGATGATGTTTACGACGCTCCCTTCAATCCATTAGCACCTTCCGGATTGTAGCCCCGAAGATGAGGGGCTTAGGTACCAATGGGAAAACGACAAGAGGTGGCATGACCCTTGTGAGTCCGATCGCTTCGTTTGGGGTCAGACACCTTGGCCACCTTGAGAATTGGGCCGGAGTGGGCCTGGGCACTGGAAACTTGGGGCTTAGGAGGCCACCGCCATGCTTGCCTCTCGTTGTGCTTCAGTCCTTACTAATGGCCTTGTTGCCTCCGGTGAATCCGTCCACGGGAGGTAGGGGGTCTTGTTCGTCGCTGTTTAAGGTGAAAGCTCTGGCTCGCTCCTCCTTGCGTGCTGGTGAAGGAGATGATACTCCTCGGTCTTGTGCCATGGAGCTTGCATGTTCCGCCCACTGCTCGACGAGCTGCTCTGCCAAGGTTCTGCTTCCGAGGCTCTTGGGCACGCCTTCGCTTTTGTGACTTGCCTGAGCGTGGCCAGGGCTGTCGGGAGCAGCCTGAGGGTGTTTCCACGCTGCTTTTGTAGGCGCGAGTCTTCTGGTGCTCCCTTGCTTGACCAACATAATGGTGGTTTCTTTTGCGGCATGCCGACGTATGATGCGGCACTCCACCGCTTGGTGCCGTGAACATTGTCCATGAAGGGGGCACATCTCCACCACGGGTAGGTTAGGTATCTTGGGGCTTAAGTTCTTCCAATCCCTAGACATGATGGTTATCCCATTTCTTCTTGTCCCACTTGGCACCGACCTGTCTTGGCTCCAGGGAGTTTGGTTGCTTGAAGCTTCAGGCGTCGTCGTAGGGCTCTTCCAAGGGGTGGAGGCATCCGGGAGCCGTCAGCCTTGAATCCGAGGGCACCAAAGCGTAAGATCTGCCCTTTGGAGTAGAGGATCATGCGGATCAGATCTTCGGCCATGTCGGGGACGAGGCGGAGGGGGTCGAGGAAGAGACCCCGGCTTGGTGCGAAGCCAGCTCGCACGGATGGTGCCATTTCAATTTGCTGGGATCGATCTCCACGCATTGCCCCTACCTAGCGCGCCAACTGTTGGAGTTTTCATTCCGGCAGTGTTGTCTGAAGGACAACTAGATTGTTCAGAGGGGCGCATGTGGGGAAGACCAGAATGGTAGAAGACACAGAGAGAAGATTTACCCAAGTTCGGGCCCTCCCTAGAAGGTAATACTCTACTCCTCTTGGTGGTTGATCTATTGACCTTCGGCTCATTCATCAGTGAGCTGTCTTATCTCTCAATTACAGGATGTTCTTCTCCTTTGGGGGGGGGGGTGCTAGATCTCCCCCCTCCACCTTATATACCAACGGGGTTAGGGTTACATATCTAGACGCGGGATGGGTCCGAGGTCGGCTACTCGGGTGGCTTTACATCTTGGACCTCACCGTCCTGGGTCCTCTTTGCCGGGTCGGTGGAAGCTAGGTTGTCTCCGTACTTGGGACCTAGTAGTTCCTTTCGTGGGTGGGTGGGGGGGGGGTGGCCTTTGGTCCGAGGAAGGATCAGGACCTCTTGGCACGAGTTGCTAGTACTTCACCATTGCATCAGTCATGTCCTTCTGATGCAGGCAAGATAGCTTATTTAAAAAAAATCAAAACTAGGAAAGTTCTTTGTTGCACATCTTTTTTTCTTCGAAATGGAGGCAAAAGCTTTGCCTCATCTCATTAATAAAGAAGAGAATTGTCCGGTTAATTAACGGAAAACCGGCACAAGCACCCTTGTCGGCCATCACGGAACACGACAGCCTTGAGGGAACGCCCAGCCAACCTGGCTACCAAAACAAGCCGCATGCGCCCCCAAAGAGAGAGCCGTTGTCAAAGTTGTCCACCGGGGTCATCGTCATCACTCCTCGAGCCAGTGACTCAAACTTTACTGAAGAACAACCACCGAAGAAAGCCTCGCCACAGCGGCTTTGCAAAGCCCGCGCCGGCCCATGCCAAACAGTTGACTCATCGCGTAGAGGACTGGCAGCTCTGATTCTGATGACGAGATTTGAAGAAGATATATGCAAAACTCGCGTCGATGAAGATCTTCACAACAGGACTGCCCAGCGCAGGTCAACGTTCCTACACAATACACGACAACTCTGATTTCCAGCAGCAAAAGACCAACGCGAAGACCCGTTGGACACGCTAGAACAAGCACTGACTACCAAGTTCTTGCCGCGACCAAACCATCACTCTTCATCGCCATCGTTGCCGCGCAAGGCATCGCGCGCGATCCATGCATCACCAGTTTGTAGGTGGCCACCTGCAAACCGTGACGCCGCGTGCGTCCAGCCCACCAATAAATGTGGATGGGAGAAAGATTTTCAAGGCGACGCCCCAAAGGAGGAAGACGACGTGAGAACAACGGTCGTTGCTTGACCGGACTGGTCTAGGATTTCCCCCAAAAAGCTTGCTTCAAGGATGGGAAAGGTCGAAGAAGACTCCATGGCGACGCCTCCAAGGAGGAGAGCGACGCCCATAGGCGCCGACGCCGCTGGCCGGCAAGAGCCGGGAAACTTTTGCTCGAAGCCTTCTGGACCACCATCCCCAACGCGGCGACCGCACCATCACCAGACCGAGGCCACCGCCTACCTCATCGTCAACCAACACCGATGAACCAGATCTGGCGACCACATCCAGCCAAGATGCAGATCTTCAAGATGCCGCCGTTCGCCACCAAAACTTGGAGGGGAGGCCGCCACCCACCCCAACATGCCGGAGGAAAGACCGCCGGCCAAAGCCTGCACCGCTTTCCGGCGCCGCCGTCTCAACGCGCACAGGAGCAAAAGCTACCCGCCGCCCGGAGACGCTGGTCGTGCCGCTCCTTGTGCAGGATCCAAAGTCGCCGGAGCCAAGCCTTGCCGCGCTTCGCCATCAGCTGGCCCTCCCCCCCCCCCCCCCCCCCCCCCCCCCCGAAGGAGTCACCATGCAAGAGAAAAAAGGGAGCCCCGCCGCCACCGTCCGCCATCCCGGCTTCGCCCAGCAGCCTCCTCCGGCAGCAGCGAGGAGGCTTGGAGGAGGAGGGGACTGGGGCGGCGGATCTGGGGCAACCGACCGAGCCGCCTTGGGAAGGTGACGCGGGGGTCGGGGAAGAGTATGGTGAACTGTTGCTGCACATCTTTTTGGTATGTTAAAATTATAAGTAAGAACTAGCGTTTATGAAGCCATAGCATACAACATTTGGCAAACATGTGTAGTGGGTACTGTACCATGCAAATTTGTGTGGGCTGCTCATGCCACAGCGCATTGCAGGTTTTCAATAATACGTAAATATATCTAAACAAATTTGCTATTTTCTTTTTTATGGACTTGACGTTTTCATGTGTGTTCGTAATGTTTATTTCCTACCAGTTTCCATTTCTCTCTACTGCTAATATAATACCCTTAACGTTATTCATATTAATGCATTCAATTTACCTGCATTATATCTTCATCAGACGTTGTTTTGATATGGATGGGACAGAGCGAGAAATTAGTTGCTAATCTTTCCCAAATGGCTTACAAAATGCTCCTTCAGTTATCTTCGCTGATGAAATTGATTCTTTATGTGGTACACATGGAGAAAGCAACAAAAGTGAAGCTTCTAGGAGAATCAAGACCGCATCTTGTACAGATGTGTTTGCAGTCTATAATGTTGTGAATTGTTTCTGAATGTGCCTTCTGCTGCAGAACATGGCGACTGGACATGCTTAGTTGGAATTTTGTACTCCAATAGTTCAGAAATGGAGAAGTGATAGCCAGACGCATTCCGTGTACAGATTATGGAGTTTAGCTTTTTCTACTTCACCAGTACTGTTGCATGTTAAGAGAAAAAATGAGCATATTTCCATTTGATTTTGGTCAAGCCGTTGTCCCCACAGATTCCTTAGCAAAACAGTGTTGGCTAATACTGGACAGGTCACTGGCTATTAGTTATAACACTGGATATCTGGTACCAAACACAGTACTATAGATTCCTCACCCAAACAGGTTAGGAATTTTGCTTGTCTTTCGGTAACTGTCCAGGGTGTTGGCCATAGTAATTATAAAGTTCTTGTTCTTGCTGCTACGAGTACGCCATATGCTCTGGACCAGGTTTCTGAACACTCGTCAAATACACTTGTGCCATTTAGGTTTATAAAGATTCTCTTGATATCTCTTGAGCAGTTTGGCAATTGACATATATTTATCATTTCAGGCTGTGCAGCGACAGTTTGACAAGCGTATCCACATTCCTTTACCTGACTCGCAAGCAATGCAGCATAGGTTTAAGGTACTGAAGAAATATCTGTGTGCACTACATAAAAGTTCTGTTTAGAAAGGTTGTCATGATCCTTCGCAATCGATTCAGGTCCATCTAGTGGATACAGCACACAGCTGATCGGAAAGTGACTTTGAGGTCTTGGGTTGTCGGACAGATGGATTTTCTGGTTCCGTCATAAAGAAGTTCTGTTCAGAAAGGTTGTCATGATCCTTTGCAATCCATTCAGGTACATCTTTGGGGATGAACCACAAGGCTTATCAGAAAGTGATTTTGAGGTCTTGGGTCATCAGACAGATGGATTTTCTGGTTCCGACATTGTTGTCGGTGTAACATCACATGTAGTTTTCGCGCAATCCTTTGCCGTGTCTGTACAATGTGACAGGTGTCTGATTCTTTTGCTATTTGTTAACAGGTGAAAGATGTGTTGTTTGAGCCCTCGCGCAAGACACAGGATGTAATGTTCTTCTTTTAGACTGATGGTGGCACTGTCCAGACTACGATCCAGGAGCTTGCATCCAAAGGCGCCTGATCGCATCACAGGTAAGATACTATAGGTGATATTTCCTCCGAAAGGTCTGTGAAATTGAATAGGTATGGTGTATTGCTGGGTTGCAGATTCTTTCACCCCTGATCCCAGTGACTGATGTCAAGAAAGTCCTCGCTGGCAGAGGCCGGCCGTTGGCAAGACAGACCTGGAGGTACACGAGAAGTTCAGGTGACAGTTCAGCAAGGAGGGTTGATTCGCTGCAAGTACTCTCTGAACTCAATAAGTGTATTAAAGAGAACGATTCTTAAGGTGGGGAGTCCTTGTGGTGTAGCTTGATAGTAGTTGTTTTCAGTTTCTCTGATTTTCCTTTGTGTAACTTTTGTTGTGCCCTTAGGTCATAATTAGTTTGGCATCTAAAACTACTTTTTACTCTTTTCGACGGCGTGTGTTAACGTCAGTTTTGTGCCGGGCTACCTGCAACGAGACCTGAATCATGTAAGCTCCACTTGACAGCTGAATTATACGTTGTCCTGTGGATTCAGTGGTACCTCCTGTCAACTTTTATGAATTGGTACCTTGTGGGGCTCAGCCTCAGGCGCGGACGCTAGTTACTAACTGCATCTATATTTAGTTGGTACGAGACTTGCAACAGTTGCAGCATCATTACTACATGTCGTACGCTCCCTGACGGGCTGCTGGAGCTTTCATTGGACTGCTCAAGAAAGCACACAACTTGATTTTCTAGAAGGTCTTAATTGCCGTAAATTTCAACAACTAATAATAAGATCAATGCTGGCAAGTACACATATATGCTAGCCCCACGGAGGTATATTCTTCTACCATTTCTTTCGATTACAAAGAAGATGAACGCATCCACGACACAACCAAGAGTCCTCTAACATGTGCTTGACGACAGTGGAGTCGTGCCCTCACAACTCTCGCCTAGCGCATGTTTTCGTCGACTCCTCTTCCTTTAGATGCGCATTTCAGAAGAACCAAACCACTAGCAAATGGACCAACGTGTCCAATTGTGTTTATATAAACAATATAACTACAAAGCACAAGACACAAAGGTTCATGCATGCATGTAAACGGGGTATGTCCTTCTCACCAATAATCTAAATCCACTTGGCAATTCCAACTTGGAGCACCTTCCCATAGCTTTGGCAGGTTTCAAAACCTGCCAAGTGGACAGTCTCCCATGGTAGGAAAAGAAAACCACGGCTAGCTAGTAGCTAACAGCTCCTTGTTTTTCTCTCAGGTGCTGCCACTTTGATGACGTGTCAAGATATTCCAGCTGCAAATGACACCAAACAAATTGCGGTACCTATCCGAGTTCATTAATCAATAAGACGTTGAGAAACTGATCAGTGCAGACAAAATTTACTTGGTGATGATACTAATTTCCTTCATTGGGAATTACCATCAATATCACAGTTATTTTGTGCATTTTACTTCATACATACAGTTTTACAAATTAAGTACACCTATCTCATGCGAATAACCGTTGTTATCCCATTTTGTGAAATTTCCCACACATAAAAAAATGCGGGTTCAACGCATCATCCTACAAATTAGTATACCTACAATTTTCTTTTGTCATTGTTCTCTAAAGTTGGAGTTGTGATTTCTAGTGCATGAGTGTTTCGTCAAAACCGTGAATTTGAAGTGTGGCCCAGCCTTTAGAAGCTAATACTGAGACGCACTTGCAGATAGCCCTTGTTTTACGTGTTAACCTTTATACATTGAAACACTCTCTAATATGTACAGTTTTTTTTAACAACTCTAATATGTACAGTTGATTGCTACCTTTTGTTATTAAAAGTTTTGATTGCACGTTTTCCAGGAAGCCATCTGTTCGCGAAAGCTGAGTGAGTATTAGTGTTGCTAAAATAATAAGACGCCCATGAAATGCATGAACTGTGCATGTGCGCAATGCGAAGCAGCTAGGACGTTGCCACAAGTTAACTCCAAACTCCCTAGACCTGGAAAATTTTCCTGTCAAAGTCTACTCTCCACATACGCTCCGAGTGGATTCCATGAACTTGACCAAACCAACACTGCGTCCGCAGCTAGCATGCGTTCTTGCATGCATGGACCAAAACCAATGGACGATCACCAGCTGCAGAATATATGCAACTTGCAGCAGGGGATATCATCATCAAGGTGATATTAAAATGAAAAAGGGTGTGCATTTTACAATTCTTATCTGTCCATGCATGCATCTGTGACGCCATCCACAGAATTTGCCTGCTGCCTAGTTCTATATGGAGCAGAGGTTCTTTGAATCTGCGTATGCTCCACATATGGTCACCAGAAACCTACTATAGTATTGTAGGTGCAAGTGGCAATAAGCTCCATTCTTTGAACCATACACATCGATCGATCATAAAGGTGATCGAATCGCTATGGCCAGCTAAGGGACAAGTTGGTTGTCCTTTGATCTGAACAGGATGCAAGTTGCAAGAGGTGGAATTGAGGGAGGCTGGATGGAGATGGAAACTTGAGCCAGCAACTTGTTGTGTCTGATACTGTGTGCTGCTGGTCCGAAACCATGGAAAAGGTTTTCCCTTGGAAACCCACAAGTGGCTCTCCATTCTAACAAAAATTGGACCTTACAAAGCGTTCTGTGGTGATCATGCTTTTCCCCTTGGCTTGAATGGGTCTAGAGACATAAATCCATGCATGAATCCACACCTAGTCCGATTCAAATTTCTTCCACTGTCACATCCTAGCCTAGGATATGCTCCGAATAGTGGCCAGACCGTGCTCGGCGATTAACCAGAGAAACCGGTCGTAGATGGGGTGCCTGATTTTTAGTCAATACGTATATATGTCTTTGTCGCAAAAATGAGGTGTCGTTCCTTAAGTACGGACTTTTAAGTAGACACATTGTAAAATTCACTCATTAGCAACTATTTGCACTTGCACATTTCATATTTAAAACAGGAATCATGTTTGTTGTGTATTAGAATGCTAGTACTTGCTCTCACAAAAAGAATGGCTACTTGCAATGCGCAAAAGGTAGACATGTTTGTGATGTACGCAAAATTATATATTGTTGGACAAAATATACCAACTATTTGTAGATGTGTGTACATGTTTTTTTTTTGGTAAAATCATGAATCTGTTTACATCTTGTTGGCAAAATTTTGGTAGTGGCCATACTTTTGTACAATGTGCACTGTAAAATTATTTCGAGTTATGCGGATGCCCATTCTTTTATGAAGGTGCAGGCATAAGCACCCATGTTCTTTACAGTATTCTCATCATTTGGGCTTTATGTATGGATAATATGAATTTATCATCAGGCCAGCTAGCTACACTTGCCTTAAAAGGGGAACTACTAAGTTTCAAGCTACATCGTGTATAACTAATGACCTGATTAGAAAATAAAATAGAACATATAAGAATCAAATGTTGAAGCATATATGCGTGTGTAGTTCCCATCGGAAACAAAAAAGTTGGTCCATGTATTTCTCAAAATTGATTTTCAATGTAATTGTATACCTTGCAATAAATATGTATTCTCTAAAAAAGCCTTAACTATGTGATTATATTAGATAGTATAATAATAATAATAATAATGATGATGATGATGATGATGATGATGATGATGATGATGATGATGATGATGATGATGATGATGATAATACTGATGATAATACTGATGATAATAATAACAGTACCAATGATATAAGAAAACATCAAGGACCTAGAGTGAAACCTAAGGGGAAAGAAAGCCAGTCGATCAGCTCCTTCCTTCCAAAATATAGCGCGTGTATTTATTTTTCCAAAAATTAAACTTCACAAAGTTTGACCAAGATTTTAGATAAAAATATGAACATAATACAAAATAAATATAACATAAAAATATATTTCACGACGTATCTAATGATATTTATTTTGTATTATATATGTACATAATTTCTATAAAAAACTTGGTCAAACATCTTATGAAACTTGACTTTTGAAAAAGGAAATCTATACACACTATATTTTGCTAGTGCAGACAGACATGTTCTTTCCTTCTTGATTTTTTCGACCACATTTGATGCAAAGGAGGGTTAGTTACTGAAGACTGTTGGCAAATGCTATAAAAAATTGCGGGTAAACTCTTGTATTACTCAACACACTGACCGTACAATCAGATTTGGCTAGCCCTAAAGAATGTTATCTCACTTGTTATTGAAAAAAATCAATGAAGTGCAAAACAATACAAGTAGTTACCAACTTTGCAGGAAAACATGCAAAATAGACATGAAAAAGGAGAAGAGGCGAAGCTAATTTGTTCCTCGAGTGCGTTGTATGGTAACCGGTGCATGGGCATGGCGGTAGGAAGATATTGCTGTTTTTTTTAACACAATACAGACGCAAGCGCTCATACATACGTGCATACACTCATCCCTATGAACGCACATACGCACATCCTACATGTATGAGCACCTTCGAGAGACTGAGCCGGCATATCATCTTGAGATTTACGAAGTCACCGTAGGCGCCTCGTCGTTGACGGGAACGTCTCCTCCCACTGAAAGCGCATCGCCGAAAATCCAGAAATAATGCGAGCACCAGGACTTGAATCCTGCTTGGCTGGGGATATCACTGTCCCTCTAACCATCCAACCACAGGTTGGTAGGAAGAGTTTGCTGCTGGCATCGTTCTGTTTTTTTTTCCTAACAATGATCGAGGAGGGAGGGGGGGTCCCACTACATGGTTCGATCGTAGTTGCTTATGTTATGTACTTGTAGATAATTTCGGCTTCATCAACTTAAATGAAATATGGCCGTGTGCGTTACGATTACACGAAAGCTGGGTGTTCCAGCCCCCTTTTCAGAAAAGGGTTAGGAATCTTCTTTATGTATGGTTTGGCGGGAATGGATGAGCACTTTGTTGCTTTCCTGCTCATTTTCGGATGCAGAGGACCGAGGCAGTGTTCTAATCTAATTTTTGTTTCCAGCAGGAGCAGGGTCCTCTCATCTAGTAGTAGTAGTATTGAAAGTTGGGTAGATAGTCTCATGTAAAATATGCATGCACACACACACACACACACACATTGCATTGCTAAAGAGACGCATGACATGATTGGCAAGACTATGCACATACGCACGCGGCCGGTGGAACCATTGACCGGCGACCGCGACCATTGATCGCCAAGAAAGATTTTGAGACGCCTGACTGCACGTGAAGCATTCATGGCCTTGTCGTGCGACCGTGCACGGGTTTTCATTGGCCAGCACACAAGAGACGACAAGGTAGGCAACAGGAGAGAGCCCCCCTCTCTCTCAGCACACACGCTTGACATGCAGCAAATTTGACAATTTTCACCTCGGGACGAAATCATTTCACAGAATGAACTGGGTGCGAAACTATTTCACTCCCCTGACCTTTTTGTGTAGCGCCCGCCACGCCGGCGCCACACCCTACTGTGCAGCGCCTAGCGCGGCGGCGTTGCACTCCTGTCCACCGTGGCAGCCCCTGGGCCCGCACCCAGCAGTGCAGCGCCTCCGGGCTAGGCGCCACACATGTAATGTGCAGCGCCTAGCGGCTAGGCGCTGCACTGTGACTTATCCAGCCACTTGGCTGGGCCCCCCTCCCCCACCCCCCCACACCACACACTCTCTCACTCTCTCCCCGAGCTTTGCCCCCTCTCCCACTCTCTCCCCCTCTCAAATCTTCTTTCAAATCTTGCAAATTTGAAGAATATGTCCGTGGATTTCGAAGTCAAACCCTCCCTCAAGGTAATATTCTCCGATCCCCTTGTTTTGATCCAAGTAAAGTTCTCCCATTGCTCATTTGTTGCTAGTTTGGGGAAACCCTAGTTTTGTTTGGATCTAGAGATTTGCATGGAGATGTGAGATGTTTGTTTGCCAATTTCTATGATTAGGCTTTGTTAGTATGCTAGGGTTATTCTTATGGGTGTTCTTATGTTGGTGCTAGGGTTAGGTTTAGGGCTAGGGTTATGGTTAGGGTTATGGTTATGGTTAGGGTTAGGGTTATGGTTAGGGTTGGGTTGTTGTTTCATATATATATTAGGGTTTGTATCCCGTGTTAATCCTTGGATTAGTACTAATGGAAGCAATGTTACCTTGTGTTCTTTGAATGCTTATAGGGATGGGAAGAACATGTGTGTTTGTTCATCATGGGGACAAAGACGCCTTTTTGAAAGGCAATATAGAACCGGACCCGGATGAACTTGACATGGTGTTTGATAGTAGTCCTAGCTATGCGGAGCTCTTGCAACAAGTTAGGAAAGATTTGAATTGGATGGACCCTAGTGATATCATTGAGTTGGAGGGAAGGCATAATGTTGGTTTTGGAATGCACATCCGTTGGAAGAAAATGCGTGTCAACTCGGAGCAACGTTGGGTTGCATACAAGGAGATGGTGGCCGAATCACTAGACAAGGCTCTTGAGTTATTTGCAACGAAGAAGGTTGATTCAAGTTTGCATTTGGACTTGAACCGGAACCCCTCCCCTTTGGTTGCTAGTAGCCCCCCACCCTTGAAGCGAGATGAAATTGTTGAACCTCTTTTGACCCAAGAAGTGAGGCCAACATTGAGCCCGTATACAAACAACCAAGATGAATCTTTGCAAGAGGAAAATGATGAGTATGCGGACGATGACAATGAAGTTGATCTCCATGACAACAATGTGGGTGATCTCGACAAATATCATTTGCAAGAGACAATAGACCATTCCATCCCTTTTTCCCGTGCATATGCATCGGATTCGGATGACGATGGTCCCGATGAACAAGTTGATGCGGAGGGGTTCACGGTGAAGGAGGCCGAAGCTTTCGAGAAGGTATTTGGTCGGGATCATCAGACTACATTGTTCAAGGATGTTAGTCTCGCGGATGAAGCCGTGGTAGATGGTGGCCAATGTGTACCTCTTGGGGTTAGGCCAAGCTCTCACCGTGATTTGGTAGACGACTAGAACCGGATTGCTAAAGGTTCTAAGTTCGACAGCTTGTTGGAATTAAAGATGTGGCTCGACAACTACTCGGTTACGCATTATCGTCCACACAAGGTGGTGAAATCGGATGTCAATGTGCGCTACACGGTTGCATGTGCATGTGAAGATGAAATATGTCCGTGGATTGTGCGTGCAAGACCATGGAAAGGAGGTCCAACTTGGCATGTAGTGAGTTGTGTGCCAACTCACTTGTGCCAAGGCAAAAGGGTGGATGGCAAGATTGTGTCCAAAGACCACAAACAACTCACATCTGAGTTCATCGCTTACAGGCTCTCCAACTCAATATCCACACTTCCAACGATGAGCGTCCAACATGTCATTGATCTTGTGAAAGCCATCTTTCATTACAAGGTGAAATACGGCAAGGCATGGAAGGCGAAGCAAGCCGCATTTAAGATGTTGTATGGTACATGGGAGGAAGCATACAACCGAATCCCTAGGTTGTTGTTAGCCATGGCCGCGACAAACCCGGGCATGGTTCATGTGGTCGAGCCTCATGGGCACCAAACAACGGTTCATGAAGGAAGGAAAGTCAGAGTATTTGGCCGTGCTTTTTGGGCGTTCGAGCAATGTGTGAGGGCTTTCGAACATTGTAGGCCGGTCATCGCAATTGATGGCACGTTCTTGACCGGACAATACAAGGGCACCTTGTTGGTTGCGATAGCAAGTGATGCCAATAACCGGGTGTTGCCATTGGCATTTGCTTTGGTTGAGGTGGAAAACAATGACAACTGGGAGTGGTTTCTGCATCTTCTGAGGACGAAGGTGTTACCCGCTCAAAGGGAAATTTGTGTCATATCGGATCGGAATCAAGGAATTCTTAACGCGGTGGAGATTGACATTCCCGGGCATGCTCCGTTGCACCATCGATGGTGCATGAGGCACTTTTGTTCGAACTTCTATAGGGCATGTGGCCTTAAGGAGTTGGCCGATGATCTTCAAGATTGTTGTCTCGCTTTCTCCGATAAGCGCTTCGCCACTTTGTACAACAAATTGCTCGCACACAAAAAACTTGATCCCGGGGGTCAAGACTTTCTCAATAGGCACATTCAATACCGGAACAAGTGGGCACGTGCTTTTGATGAAGATGGCCGGAGATACGGTCAAATGACAAGCAATATGGCCGAATGCTTCAATAGGGTGCTCAAAGGTGCACGTGGATTACCCGTGACGGCAATAGTTCAATACACATTTGATAAGATGAATGCGTACTTTGTAAAGTACTCGATGGAAACCGATGCACAGATAGCGGGTGAGAACCCACGGAAGTACAAGTACAAGTTCCCACCCAAAGTTGATGAATGGTTGGTATTTCAATCACGGAAGGCGGACTCAGAAGAAGCTATATTATATGACAACGAAGAGTGGAAGTACGAAGTGAAAGAGCCAGGAGGAACCACAAACGATGGCCGGCAACATGGAGGTCGGGCTTTCAAGGTGTCGTTAACACAATGTGATTGCACTTGCGGGAGGCCATTGTTGCTTCATCTCCCATGCTCACACTTGTATACCGCCGGTCGCGTTAGGAATGTGGACATAAATCACCCACGCACCGTGAGGGAGTCGGAGTTCTCAATCATGACGGTCAAGAAAACATGGGCTCCCCGCTTTCACCCATACTTTGACCAATCACAATGGCCGGAGTATCATGGAGTTCAACTATGGCCGGATCCGGAGTTGAAGGTTGTTAAACAGGGTAGACGTAAGACAAAGCGTCTTAGAGGCGACATGGACGGATGGGGCCATGGTGGGCGCCGCGAAGCGGGCAACGACCAATTCCAAGAGCCTCGTGAGAGCTCCCGTTGTGGGGAGTGCAAAGGTCATGGCCACAACAAAAGAAAATGTACGAAACCAAGGAAAAGGTCCAAGAAAAATTATGCAAGCACAAGCCAACAAGGAGCTACACAAGGGAGCCAACCAAGTGGTAGCCAACCTAGTGGTAGCCAACCTAGTGGTAGCCAACAAGTGCCAAGCCAACCAAGTGGTAGCCAACCTAGTGGTAGCCAACAAGTGCCAAGGCAACCAAGTGGTAGCCAACAAGTGCCTAGCCAACCAAGTGTTAGCCAAAGAGGATCTAGGCAACAAAGAGGTCGGCAACTTGGACTTACAAGAGGCCATGGTGGTGGTAGAGCTCGTGGTGGTGGTCTAGGCCGTGGTGGTGGTAATGGCCGTGGTGATGGTCTCGGCCTTGGTGATGGTCTTGGCCTTGGTGGTGGACTTGGCCGTGGTGATGGACAAGGGAAAGTTCGTTATAGAGGAATGTTTGGATACCTAGATGGACCGTTTCCGTATGTTCCTCACTAACTATAATGTATCATATGTTCTTGTTTTTTCATATGTTCTTCTTTTTCATATGTGCTTCCATTTGTTCTTATTGTCCTTACTAACCATTATGTTTCACTCATTGTAGGTATGGCGGCTTCCCAACCCAACAAACCAACGATGAAGGAGGATGGCGAAGATGAGATGGCGGGATGGTGGGAGAAGGCTGCGAAGAAGCTTAGAGAGGAGGATGCAGCCAAGCTAAAGAAGAAGAAGGAAGAGGAGCTTGAGAAGGAGAGGAAGCGAAAACAGACTGCGGCAAATGCGATGCGCGCTAGGGAGCAAGCGTTGATGAGGAAAGTTGAGGAGGCACAGAAGAAGCGTCAACAGGATTTTGAAGAAAGAACCATGAAGCTTTGGGCAATTGCAGCTGAAAAAGAAGAGAGGGACAATCAGATATTCATGGAGAGGGTGGTTAAGGAGGCTCACCTTATAAGAAAAAGGGAGGAGGAAGAGGAAGAAGAGAGGAAGAAGAAGAAGGGAAAGGGGCCTTGCTCTACGCAATAGAGCTATGTCATCCTCTTCGATTTGGTTGTGAACTACTATGTCTCCTCTTCGATTTGGTTGTGAACTACTATGTGCCGTGAACTACTATGTCTCCTCCTCGATTTTGTTGTAAGAACTACTATGTGCCGTGAACTACTATGTCTCCTCCTCGATTTGGTTGTAAGAACTACTATGTGTCGTGAAGTACTATGTGTTATGAACTACTATGTGTCGTGAAGTACTTCGTGCATATGTTCTTTTCACATTTGTTTGCTTGCTACGTATCAATCCTACTTCACATCTGGGCGCTGCAATCTACAGTTGTTACTTACTATGTTTGCATATGCTAAAAAATTCACTAAGTCCAAGTGCAACGCCTAGCATCTGGGCGCTGCAATCTACCGTGTGGCGCCTAGCTGCTAGGCGCTGCACAGGTCTGTAGCTATCCAGACAGCAACAAAAGGTATGGCAAGTTACAGACCTGTGCAGCGCCTAGCCTGGAGGCGCCACACTCTACAGTGCAGCGCCTGGCAGCTAGGCGTTGCACAGTAGAGTGTGGCGCCTCCAGGCTAGGCGCTGCACAGGTCTGTAGCTATCCAGACAGCAACAGAAGGTATGGCAAGTTACAGACCTGTGCAGCGCCTAGCCTGGAGGCGCCACACTCTACAGTGCAGCGCCTGGCAGCTAGGCGTTGCACAGTATAGTGTGGCGCCCCCGAGCTAGGTGCTGCACAAACACTTAGCGAATTTTTTGCCTCAAACTGGAGGCCTACCTTCTGTGGATCTCTGGATAGCTACAGACCTGTGCAGCGCCTAGCCTGGAGGCGCCACACTCTACAGTGCAGCGCCCGGCAGCTAGGCGTTGCACAGTAGAGTGTGGCGCCTCCAGGCTAGGCGCTGCACAGGTCTGTAGCTATCCAGACAGCAACAGAAGGTATGGCAAGTTACAGACCTGTGCAGCGCCTAGCCTGGAGGCACCACACTCTACAGTGCAGCGCCTGGCAGCTAGGCGTTGCACAGTATAGTGTGGCGCCCCCGAGCTAGGCGCTGCACAAACACTTAGTGAATTTTTTGCCTCAAACTGGAGGCCTACCTTCTGTGGCTCTCTGGATAGCTACAGACCTGTGCAGCGCCTAGCCTGGAGGCGCCACACTCTACAGTGCAGCGCCCGACAGCTAGGCGTTGCACAGTAGAGTGTGGCGCCTCCAGGCTAGGCGCTGCACAGGTCTGTAGCTATCCAGACAGCAACAGAAGGTATGGCAAGTTACAGACCTGTGCAGCGCCTAGCCTGGAGGCGCCACACTCTACAGTGCAGCGCCTGGCATCTAGGCGTTGCACAGTATAGTGTGGCGCCTCCAGGCTAGGCGCTGCACAAACACTTAGCGAATTTTTTTGCCTCAAACTGGAGGCGCCACACTCTACTGGGTCATTTTCAGCCACAGTTCAACAATTCGTATAATAAACATTAAGGTTCAAAAAGGGTACACCACAGACATCATTTCTTAGAAAGGACCATCACAATAAGTTCAAGTTTAACATAGAGCTACCACCACTCCAAGTTCAACGACATAACAAATTCCACATTACTAATAGCTACGACCACTCCAAGTTCAACGACATAACAAATTCCACTCTAAGTTCAACATTATAAAAAAAAGACGATGACTAGTGCTTTCCGCGCTTGCTGGCTCCTCCCCCCCTCTTGACGCTTATCTTCTTCACCTTCCTAGGAAGAGGAACCCGCTCCGGCTCCGGCTTCGGCTCCGGTTCGTCCATGTCATCTACATAGTCATCCAAATAGTCATCCAAAGCCGCCATCCGCGAGGTGCCGACCGTCCTTTTGCCTCTTTGGCCTCTTTGGGTGAAGTCTTCAGGTGTGTACTTGTTGATTCCCGTCCTAGGCTTCAACTCGTATGCAGACCGAGCCTGGTACGTCCCCACGGTCATATCATCAGCAACCTATGCATCAACAGAAAGATATGGAAAGACCGTGTGTGAGGATATAGTTAGCAATGCATCAACAAATGGATATATATCGTCATGACATACCTCTTGGGTGACCACACCCACGTCCTCATCCTCGAAAGGTTCACCATGGCCCTGCCCCAAAGCGGGATCTAATGGTGTCGCCGACCTAGACCGTTCTGGTGATACATAATCGGGGTCACAACAACCGAAAAGGTTTGATAGCCGCCTTAAATTTTGGCCCTGGCGCTGCAACATGTACAAGTGAATGAGACATGGAACGTAGCAACAAATGTTAAGTGCTAGTTTGAAGGAGATGTGAACCTTAATGAATGCTCGAAGTGCACCTTCCCCATCGCTTTTGCCAGCCGGGATTGTTTCCAGAATAGTCACGGTCTCATCAGCTGCTTTCTTGATCTGGGCACGCTATGAACAGAAACGGTATCAAAGTGTTAGGCAAGCTAAGATGTGAATAGTGCGAATGGAAAAGCAAAAAGGGCTAACCACAAAGTTCATCATTGGAGTTGAAGGGATCACTGAGTTGCCTTTCCTGACTAATGCGTTGTACTGGTGCTGGGCTACCTCATCAAAAACGGTGGGTTCTTCCAGAATCTCCTCAGCATACGCCGGCTTGCATACCTCCACGCGGGTACTTGCAAGAAACCATGTGAGATAGTTGTTGAACGCGATCGGGCAGTGCTCACGAAGCTGGGCTCGTTTTTCAGCCCTTGCTTGCTCCACACTAAGAGCGAACTGCACGACATACTTCCTGTGATGCTTGGCCCAATCCTTGATCTTCCGCTGCTTTTTTCTATCCAACCTGCAAGTTAGAAACAGAATATTAGCATCATCGAAACCGTTGAGAAGCTGCTAAGTGCTCAAGGTTAATTATATCTTACGCGTGTAGCAACTTGTCCGTGTCCTCCCACTCCGGCGGGTGTGGCTGGAACAAACCAAACTGGCGGAACACTCGATGTGGCAGGTGAAGCTCAACCGCCCAGTTGCATATCAGTGGGCACCGCATATGCCAGAGATCCCTATCCCTAGTGCACATCGGATTCAGCCCGAACTCTATAGGGTTACCAAAGCTCTCTCCTTTTCCATACGGCTCCCATTCCACCTGCAAAATGGGATTGAATGCAAAATTGATATCGAGTTACGATACAAGCATGATAATCACTTATGCAATGTCGGTTCACCTGCTCAGGCGTGATCGCGTCCAGCTCGCTCTTGTACAACTTGTACATTACCGAGGGATCATCTGTCATCTCATTTAACACATCCCACTTGTAAGCCCAAGTGGGGAGCCGTAGTGGGTCGTCTTTGTCGTCCCAATCCTCGTACTTCACGGTCTTCGGTCGTCCAACCGGCAAACGCTCCCAGCTCCATATGGAAAGTGCGAGCAGACAACCACCAATACCTCCAGTGTGCCTACAACAGGCTTCGTCCAACTGCACATAAAAGAGAACATGGTCAAATTTGCCGCAAGAGTGCATTGATAATGTATCAATGAAGTGAAAAGGAAACAACTTCATACCTGTCGATACAAGTAAGCCAGTGTCGCCGAACCCCAACTCCATTTGCTATCGAAGACGGTCAACGCCTTCAGCCACATCCATGGAGCATTCTTGCATGTGCCATCAGCAAACATAGTCCTGGATATCACGTACCACATGTAGACACGAGCATATGTCTTCACCATGTCCTCATTAGCATCCTCAGGGAAAGTACTGAAGTTTGATGATATCCACGTGAAAGTAGCGCCCGCTGCGACTCTTTCCTTCTTCTTATCTTCTGCTTCTGGTTCCCGAGGCTCCGGAGGAACCATACCGATAAGGGCATGCATCTGCGCGCGCCACCCATCAGAATCGGTGTTCATACATAAAGGATTGCCATCGATAGGAAGACCGGTGATCATAGCAATATCCTGCAGCGTCACGGTCATCTCCCCGGTCCGAAGATGGAAAGTGTGTGTCTCCGGCCTCCAATGATCAATAAGCGCGGTGAGTGCTGCAGCATTGTTGGGTGGCGTCGACCGGCGGACCAACTGAATGAAAGGGAGAAGTCCTGCCTCCCTTACATACGGTGTGTACCGCTCATCATAGCGCATCCATCCAAGGGTGATCCCGTGAGACCGAAGCTTCAGAGGTGCAAGCTCCTACAAACAAACAAATCATAACATTACATATGGGGCATTTGTGTTTGAAAAAAATACGAAATTCATAACACCGGCCACTTTCAGTATTACCCGCTGCTCCACCGACATAGCGTACGACCGGTGTTGTTTGTCCCAATGATCATCGAGAAGCCAAACCATCCTAACAATTTCAACAAAGCATTCTTGTCAACACGATTATCTTTTCAATTCAAAAAAACTAAAGTAGGCCTACTACATGCAAGATTCAAAGCATATGTATCCAAAGCATTTTTCTCAATAGGAGTATAATTCAAAGCATATGTATCCAAAACTAAACTAGGCCTACTTCATACAAATAACTTTTCCATAGAAATAACATGTCAATCTATATATCCAACCATATCTTTTCAATAAAATAAAATACACTAGGGTTCCACAAATCAAACAAACAAGGGTTGTAATACATGCAAATTTCTAATACATGCAAGATTCATATCTAATCAAATCAAACAAGGATTCCCCAAATCTTCGAAATACCATATTTTTGTATGGATAGAAAGAAGGGGATCGGAGGAGAGTACCTTCTAGGATGGATTGGTGAAGAAATGCACGGATCAAATCGTCCGATCTTAAGGATTTGGGAGAGGGGATTGAGAGGGGGAGAGGAGGAAGCCGCCCGCGCTGTTCTGTAACTCCTGGAACGAATGGGTGGGGTGGGGGGAGGGGGAGCGGGCGGCTGCCATCTAAGTCACAGTGCAGCGCCTACGGGCTAGGCGCTGCACATTACATGTGTGGCGCCTACCTCGTAGGCGCTGCACTGCTGGGTCCGGGGCCCAGGGATGCCACGGTGGACTTGAGTGCAACGCCCCCGAGCTAGGCGCTGCACCGTTGGGTGTGGCGCCGGCGTGGCGGGCGCTGCACAAAAAGGTCAGGGGAGTGAAATAGTTTCACGGTCAGTTCATTCTGTGAATTGATTTCGTTCCGATGTCAAAATTGTCAAATTTGCCTTGACATGCACACAGGAGTAGTAGTAATACTAGCTGCCTGTACGTTTTGGGCATGGATTGCCTGGCCGCATTGGTGAATATGCACCGGTAGTGCATAAATGTTCTGAGCAAGCATTGGTGAGGTGGCCAGAGCCCAGACATGACGATGCATGCATGAGAGTATTGGCCTAGCATTTGCCTAGAATAGGATGTACTAACAGAGGTGAGTAAACGTTTTCCTCTTTTCTCCGAAAGCAAGACTTAAGGGGTTATTTGATTTGAGACTAAGTTTGTCAACTGTTGTCACATTTAAGATTAGACAAATTTGACCAACTTAGATGGGTGTTTGGTTCAAGCATCACTTTAGGCAAGCCACACTAGGGTCGCACATCACATACACTTAAAAAGTGTGGCAAAATTCCCGTAGGCTTGCCAACTTGTTGCTCTCATTCTAAAGAACTTTACTTTAGACAAGTTTAACAACATTATGTGGCTAAGTCTGGCATTGCTAGCCTCAGAAAAAGAAGCTCATATTGTTCTTTTGCGAGGGTGAAATAGTTTTATTCCATAGGTGCAGCGTTACCAGCTGGCAAAAGCTCAGCGATACAAGGTGGGCAATTATGTAGCCAGCACGATGTGCTACACTCTACTCTCCCGAAATTTGCCAGACGATCTACTACTCTGTTTTGGTCTCTTGTAATTTTCATAGGAATAAACTCTCTACCAACTAAGAGAAACTTAATCTCCAAAACTGAACTACTATATGCCGATCGATCAAGAATATCGGAGGACAGCGAAAGCGCCATCGAAGAGTCGGACTGCATAACCACCGGAAGATCTGGTCGCTCCAAGGTAAGCGTGAGCCCCTCTCTTATTGCATGTAACTCCGCTTCGAGAGCCACATTGCAAAAAAAGAGGCATCTATAAGCAGCGAAAATTATGCTTCCATCGGACTGTACGAGCACCATCCCTGATCCCGCTGACCCATTCGAAAAAAACGAGCCATCAACCAGAAGGGCGCATATTCACTAATCGTCTCATGCACTTTTGCCAATACTACATCACTGTTGTCTTTTTTGCAAATAACATAGTCGTGGCCCGCGTGTCTCGTCCTGCCGTCCCGGCCCTCGCCTCACTCCTCAATCCTCACTCCCCAGAATCCCAAAATCCCTTCATCGCAGTCGCCCCTTGCCTCACTCGCCTCGCCCGTGGCTCGCCGTCGCCAGCTCTTCATGGCATGGGGGTCACCCCTATTACAGAAATAGTCTTTCGTGCCGTTTTTTATACTGCCTTCGTCCGAGAAACCTCAGCTTTTTCGGACGGAGGGAGTATAAAGGAAACGCGTCATTCCGTTCCCCAACGGTTCTCCTCGTGCACTGCCCCGACTGTGGGCGCAAGGCAAGGTGAAGTGTCTCTCTCTCTTGCTCTTATGCACGCAGGAGTGTAGTACTGCTCGTGTACATTATTAGCAGGCCGCATTGGTGAACACGGAGCATGGATGAAAGTGAGAAGGGCAAGTAGGTTGTCGTATTGGCCTAGTACTGCTCCAAAAGTGGAGATGGCCTATATTGGCCAAACCTAGATAGATGAGAGTAAAATATGTCTCAGTGTAGTACCAAAAGCAGCATGGCATGGCCTGTGACCGTACGCACGGAAGACGCCACCACCTATACATATGGATAGGTAGTACAACTGTACTGCTAGTAGATCGACGCAGTGACTGTGACCGCGGTACATCCTCTTGAATTTTTCTGTCCGCCGCTGTAGCTACAGTGAGTCTGAGCCCTTGTCGTATACGCCCGTCTGGTACTTATCAGAAAAGGACAAGCCTGACCCACACTAATTGCTACGTGTACACCGTCCCATTACTCCAGCGGTCAGTCCTGCGAGACACTTACATAACGTACCGGTAGCTGCTGAGATTCATGTCATCCTGTGGGAGGAGAGAGCAGTGTGCTTCTTTTTTTCTCTTATACTCCCTCCATTCCACAATGTAGTGCCCCCGCGCTCTCGGAATCAAAGTTTGACCGTAAATTTAACCAACGAGACCGACTGCGGCGGAAGCAAAAATTATATCACCGAATTCATATTGAAAATACGAATTCAATGGTATATTTTTTGTTCCGGCCGCAGTCGGTCTCGGTAGTTAAATTTATGGTCAAACTTGAATCTCAGGAAATGCGGGCGCACTACATTATGAAATGAAGGGAGTATATGCTCAATTGAGTAGCAGTAAACGACGGCGAAAAAAAGAAAAGAGAAATGGTAAATGCTACTCCCTCTGATCCCATATTAATTAGTAGTACAACATCTATACAATGTGAGCAAGACAATGTATAGAGGCTGCGCCAACTAATTTGGATAGGAGAAGTAGTAAAAACACATTGACGCAGTTGGTTCAACTACATATGTGTTTATGCACAGTTTGTTTGAATGTCTTTTATCTGAAATATTTTTTTCTTTGAACCATAGACGGGTACCAGAGCTTGTATCAATCATAAAGTGGTAACAGTGTGCTGCTTTCAACAAGACTCGAAAGAAAGGAAAATACAAACATGTCCCTATTTCTTTTAGAACGTACCCTAAATTGAGTTCAAAATCGGGTCCAAATTGCATCCTCTGCTCATATACACCCTTGACATCACCGACACCACTTGGGATGGCAAGATCGCCGCCACGCCATAGCAAATTGGAGCCAAAAAAAGGGTTTGGTGGACTCCATGCCTAAACAGCTCTGCCTCCTATAAAGGCTCCATATTTGGAGAAAGAAGATGAGCGGGCGCCGATGAGCTGCGGGCATCGATGATCCAATAGGCCACCCTTTGGCCAGAAGATACACTAGAGATGCATTGAAGACCGACTTTCGATTGCCACTTGCCGAAGACCACAACAAGTGTTTTAGTTCCTCTGCAATCGCCGATGTAGGTGAGTTACTCTCCAGTCGCCAGGATCTCGAGTTCCACCTCCCAGGAAGGCCCTGACCTAGCGAGCTTATTTAGGGAAACACCGGTTTTGCTTCCTCAGGTTGCACACAGTAGGAAGGCCACTGATAGTCACCGCGCACAGCTCAAATACGACGATGGCATGCTCCCACTCCAACATGACAATATATGCCCTAAATGCAAGACTCTGGCTAGACCTGATATGTACACATCTTACCCGTGCTCCTTTTCCTTCTCTTCGCCGGCAAGCAGAGCAGATAGGGAATTGGGTCGACCACTGTACATAAGTGACTCTCAACGGGGAACCCTAGAGGAGAAGAGATAAGGAGCAAAAAGAACACTTAGCCTATGATCGAAGCGGGTTCTAAACTATGGAACCTACAAAGTGAAACATTCTTTTCCAACAAATTGAAATGATCTGACGAAAATCGCGTGTACAACGTCTACGCAATAATTTAAATCCCGGTTATCACGGTGAGGTCCAACCTTTTATGCTAACTATAGTGGAAGCTAATATGAATCCCTATTAATATTTCGATGCAATAAAATGATTGAGACCACATGAGTTGCAGAATTCTCCCATCTTTGTGAGAGGAACATGTACCGCTTTGTTAGAACACCACTAACTAACAAGATAACTGCAGATATAAGAGACCATAACAAAAACAATAATTGTTTCACCACAAACATCCTTAATTAAGAAATATATGGCCGTTGAAGCCGAAAAAATGAGGACTTTTCATCGTTTTTCTCATAATCTAGGCCTATATAATAGATGTAAATGTGCCTTTTCATGAAGTTAAATAACTATATGGATGTTGAAGCAGAAAACATGAGGTATTTTCACGATTTTTCTCATAATCTAAGCCTATATAATAGATGTAAATGTGTCTTTTCATGAAGTTAAATATCTATATGGATGTTGAAGCAGAAAAAATGAGGTCTTTTCAGGGGTTTTTTCATGTCTTAATCTCTATGGGTGTTGGAAGTGAAAGGATGCCAAGATATTTCACCAGTTGAAGCTGGGATGTTTCATTGTACGTATATGCCTTTTTATTTTGTGCCATTTGTAGCTTCTGTGTGTCATAGATCAAGGGTCCAAGTGGTGTCTAGCTTGTCTATAACTGTGGCCCTATTATTGATGCTGCATTGCGGGTCCTGCATACAACATCCCAGCAATATCTGTGTAGACTTAAGCTTAACTGAATGCAATGTTGAGTGAGTACAATGAACCTACCTAGTAGTTCCTGCTCATGCAAGTTGGCTGCTGTTATTGCATATCGATCTGCAAGTTGCCTAGCTAAATAGCAAATTAAAGTGGGCGTACAATATTACTATGAATTGGTCCCCATCCTTTCCTTAAAAAATATATATACCACTTGTGGATTGGTATTTAAATTTTTTTTGATAGTCAGCAATCATGACATGTCCATTTAGCAATGGGTACGATCTCTACCATATTGTCTCCAATATAACTCAGACTGTTTGTTGAGATATTTATGACTCCTGGATGTTAACATATCTTCAGATCACATAATTGACACATATATTGGAATAAAGCAGAGATGTGACATCTATCTGAAACAACATAATGGAGCCTATCTAAGTATAGATACAAAGAAAAATACTTGTGTGATCGTTTCGGACACATTTGTGTATCAAAAGATCCTCAAAAGCCATATTTGTCTGCAAAACATGATTGACCATGTGCAACCGTAAAAGAAAGCACAGAAATATGACCAACTGTGCATGCACAATACAGAAAATTAACCGGCTGCAACTACAACAAACCTTGTTGCTTTTGTCCAATGTACTTGATTATGGTTTGTTCATTTTTTGCATGTGAACATATTATAACATGAGTACATCCATGACTTCAGTACATTATTCTAAATTTATAGTGTGTGTAAATTAAACTTTGTTCATGCATCTATTAAAATAAGAAAATGACATTTAATCAGCACGGTGTGTTACTTAGGCCAAGAATGCTAAATTTAAAGCAGAGATAGAAGCTTTCATATATTGATGTGAAATACCTTGATCAGAAATTTAAGTGAGGTTCTTATGAAATAAGTAGATACGAATAACTGACCTAGCTAGGTTCCTACTTACTACCCATTGTTCTAGTCTCTGTTAGATAAGGTTATTTGCATGAAAATCATTTATAGAAAAACAGTACTTCACATATCATGTTTTAAAGCACATACATGCCTTTCCCGCAAAAAATCATATACATACCTCTTGGATACCAGGTATATATTACTTCTTACAAAACATGAGAAAGCAATGGAGAAATTTAGCTATGTGAGCGAACTAATCAAGTCAACTATAACACAATCCAAGACCAACAACAATTAAAATCAAATATATTACTTCTTACTTGTATGCATGCAAACACAGATGGTATTCAATCTTTTTTTCTTCGAATAAATCTCTTATGGCTCAGTTTTAGGTAGTCATCAATATACTTCTCCGCAGTCGTATATATGCTGTTTACACTAAAACAAATCTGCTCAATAACAATGTGGTCAGATTGTTACATAACTCAAAGCTCAGAAACAAAGTAGGGATTCATATAAACCTAAGTGTCCCTTAGTAGTATATTCATAGTTTGGTAAAGCTTCTGATCATTTTAAAGAAGTGCAGTAGATTGATGTAATATTATAATTTCAACAAACAAATTGAGACTATAAATTAAGCTAGCAAGATCTTAAACAATAGGGTGAGTGAGATGTTCAATCATATCCAAGATCCACTGAAGCAAGATATAGCAACATATGCCAAAAATGAATGCAAATGAAGATAAAACTGACAAATTTAGCCATGTGAGTGTAACACAATCCATGACCTGCAGCAAGCAATTCAATTATTTGTCATGTGTAAGCTCTCAATGCCCATAATTTTCCACGCATGTATGGAAAATACTGATTTAGCAATGGTTTCTTATTGCTTGCTTATGTACTTGCTGAAGGATATCAATTGGAGTAGTGAACAAATCTTCATTGAAACATACAGGAAACACATCTCTTAATTAGATGGCAGAATGGAATTTATTGATGTGTCAAGGTGATAGTACATATATAGATATATATATGCAACAACATCGTAGGATTATTATGATCTGTCTAGCTAGAATTCCTAGTGGTGTACACACACATAATTACATACAACTCATTCTGCAATTGGACTTAAGAACGAGTTCTACGCAAAATTCAGGAATAAAATTATTCTAATTCACAAACAGATCAACATATATCATGCATGTAACAACGAGAAGAAAGAGGGAGGAGAACCGGAGAGGAATATAGAGCTGTATGTGCAGATGCTATAAGACGATGGCACCTAGGGCAGGAGAGTGCTGGCTGTGTGCCACGCATTGCCTCTTGAACAACTCCTGCTCCGCTGGCGCTGCTCGCCCCCTCTTCTCTCCGGCGATGTCGACGCCAAACAGCCTCACGACACGGACTTGTTCTCCATTAGCTGCCTCTGCCACAGGCGGCGACGCCGTTGCGGCGCCGCCGTCAGCGGGGCAGCTCGCCATCGTCTTGTTCTTCTTGCAGTCGATGAAGAACTGCTTCTCCTGACCGTATGCCGAGCACGAGAACACGATGGAGTCGCCGGCACCGAGGCCCTTCTCCCGGACGAAGCGGCTCCAACCCTTGGTGAGGACGTAGCTCTGGCTGCTGTTCCAGTACGAGTACCGGAACCTCCACACTTTCCCCTCGCCGTCCTCGAAGTTGAGCAGCACCCCCTTGCCGGTGGTGGTCGTCGTCTCCGGCGTGCGCTTCAGGGGGAAGTGCTTCTCGGCGTGCTGCTTCGGCACCACGAGGCGGTTGAGCTTGCCGACGTCGCTCGGGGTCACGGCCTTCTCGAAGAGGGGCTCCCGTGCCCACGACGGCGTCGGCTGCGGGCGGGCCCCCATGCCGCGGCCGCGCCGCAAGCCCTGGCGGAGCTCGTCGGCGTAGGTGTGCTTCCGGAGCATGTCGACGATCTCGGCCTTGGAGTGCGCCGCCAGGAAGGCGAGCTCCGCCTCTGCGGCCGCGGAGGGGAAGTTGGTGGCGGCCTCGCGGCCCCGGTACCGGAGCGCTGCCACGTCGTAGGCGCGCGCCGCAGAGTCCTCGTCCGGGAACGTGCCGAGCCAGACGCGAGCGTGGCGCTCGTAGATCTGGGCGCCCCACCGCCCGTTGGGCTGCGGCACAACCCCCTTGAACCGCGACGACGCCGACTGCGCCGATGCCGACCGCGAGGTCACCGACTCGTCGGCGATGGCGACAGGTAGGCTCGGCGCAGTCGGCGGCCGTCCGCCGACGCCTGACTCCGTCGTGGCTGTGGACACGGCCCCGGAAGAGTACTGGGAGGAGTGTTCCCCCGTGGAGCTCAGGATCTCCACCCCCATGGCTGGTTGCTTTTCTGTGGCTGGTTTCTTGGCCTGGTGTTCTCTGGTGTGTGTGTCTGTGTGCTTGTGTGGGCTTTGCTGCTAGCTAATCCAAGCCAGGTACATATGGAAATAATGATGTGCTGTTTTTCTTGTGTTGTGGGTGTTTACAGGTTAAGATCGATGAGATGCTGTTCTAGCTAGGGTTGGAGACAATATGATGAGGTGGTTGATGTGGGGTGTGTACACATGTGTTGGCGGTGTATATATAGATAATGTGGTGTTTCTATTTTGGATGGATGCATTTACATGTGTACACGTATTTTGTGGAAGTGGAGTGATATGCTGGCGGCATATTTAGTTTGTGATGGTTAATTTGAAGTGATGGTGGAGATTTTCATGTTTGCACCCTCCAAAAGGTCCATATTACATGTGGTTTTCTAGCGTGTTGTAAGTGGGAGCTAGATATTATTTTATTTTAGCAACTTGGATGTTGATGTATTGGTTTACGATTCAATGTACTTGATGCATGTAGTACAACATGATGTCTGTCTATAACCCACAGGAATGAGTAAATTGTGCATTAAGAATATAATTTTGGTACATTTATATAATGTGCTGGTTTGTTTAAATTCTCATACGTAATGCACAATTAATACAGCAGCTCTGTTACAATAATAACGTCTCGTCGAAATTCTGTATGTGTTGATCGCGATTCCCTGAAAAACTATTTGGATTTTCTTAGACATAAATTGTACCATAGATTTCCTACAATAATAGTTCTTAGAAAGCCAAAAGAAAATGTTTGCCAATCTAAAATAATAGTTTTAAAATTATTTTGTAATTATTTATGTGACAATTCATACAAATATGATTGGTCATAGTCATGCATCCGAGAATGTGAAAAACATATATATCATACATTTTAGTAAACACTGAGTAGTTTTCTCCATTTTTTCCTTCCTTCTTATTAGTCATGCACTTTGTTCTTTCTTGCTAGGACCTTCCTTGGATCTTCCTGGTCTAGAATGAACATGCTTTCACACCTTCACACTATCGATGAATAAAAATATTGATTTGTCTTAAATCTAACCATTTTCAATACATGCTCTCGGCGAGCTAATTTAGTTATTGCAATATTGTTACTATTATAATATTATCTCATTTTGAAATTACTAAATAGATAGATAAATTATTACTTGCTTGAGTTTACTATAAAATTTTATTTTTGGGCATGTGTCAGATTATCTCCTCTTTTATAGTTTGGAAAAAAATATTAGGACTTGCGCACCAAAAAGATGAACATAAGGAACTAAAACTACATTTTCCCTTACAATCCAACACTTTATTTTTTTTGAAAAGAAAATCTTTCTAAAGAAGAAAAGAAATTTGAATTAAATATAATTTATATAATATTTCAACAACGTGACTCAGCTTTTGTTGCATGTAAATTTATTTTTGCATGGTTAAGATACGAACTATAATTCAATTATCTGGTTGACTGATTCAGCCCTTGTTGTGTATGTGCCCATGTTAGACACAAAACCCTTCGGATGGTTAGGGAGTATCCACCAGTACACCAGGATCAATTGAGCCCAATTCAGTTCAGAACAATATTTATGGTTGGAAAGAGTCTGAATCTTGGATGGAGTTCTAATCATAAACTAAATCAGTCGCCGTAAATGCCAAAACTCTTGTTAAACGGATGGATATTTTTACTTTAATGTGTGCCATTCAGAGTCAGGACACGTGGTTTATTTGGTGCTTAAATGGGTATCACACACGCCTAAACAAGACTAGCAGCCTTACTAATCATTTTATTTGATAGTTGTTTGTTTTCCTCACGTAGGTTATGTCTGCATAATAATCAGATGGTAACCGTCATTACAAAGATAAAACACAGGGCGATATATGATATCCCATCTGATGCGCACGTGTATGAAGAAAGTCAAGGCCGTGTGTCGTCATTGAAGAATATGTATGCATGTAACGTCACACTTTTTCTTGAGTTTGATTGTCAGCTTTTTATAGGCAACTCATTGTTGGCAATTTCACAGAAAAGTGATGGACTAAGTTGCGAAAATGTCTGCTCGCGGTACAGCAAGTATAATAATCAGGTGGACCCAAAAACTTGTGAAATGTTAGCCAAATGTTACTATCATTAACAGTATGTAAGAGAGACGCTTATTTAATTTCTCAAAAAAGAAGAAGAGGGAAGCCTTATTTCCACGTGGTCAATAATGATTTGGCGAGTTAATAAAGTGGAGATAGGTCAACTAACTAAATTAACTAATTATTAGGTGACTCAGAGAGAAGAAGGTTCTTAGAAAGATAGATGGTTGGTGCGCCCGAAAGTCTACTAAATTCTCTGGCTGTATATGCATGAGTACATGACCAGGTGACCTTACGTCCCTGTGCACGGCCTTTACTAATCTAGTTTGATATAGATATGTCCGCAGAAAAAAAAAGTTTGATATAAATAGTTATCTATAGCAATATAAAAGGACCCAAAGAGGCAGATCTAATTAATCTCGGCCACCATATCATGTCAATCCAACGACCTAGACTGCTTCAATGTCAAACGTTCAACACATTTAACGTGCAGTTAATTTCATGCCAAATATAGTGCTAATCACATAATAACATGTAAAAAATATCCTACTTAATACCCGCATGCACTTAATATACTTCCAAATTAACGTGCATTGCACGTACACATTGACTAGCCGTTAGAAAGATTGGAATCAATTCAGACTGACACTGTTATTTGTTTAAGAAACACCGAGTTAACTTTAGAATCACACACTAGCTAACCTAACATCCACAAACCTGCAATGAAACATCAATTCCCATTGAAATTATATTCCGCCTTGTGCAAACCTAGATTCTCAAGTCCGATTGGCAATATTATGCACTCTCTGGAGCTATTGAATAGCATGAGTATTTGTTAGTCGAGTGCCGGTGCTGCACAAATCTTACGACGCTGTCTACTAAATTCTCTGGTTGTATATGCACAAGTTTCACCGATCGATATAAAGATTGGAATCAAGTGAGATTGGCACTCTTTTCTTTTTGAGAAACACCGAGTTAAGCATAAACGCACACCACCACCGGAATTTCCAGCTGTGGTCTGGTCTTTGGTGGATCTTGCATGATCCTGGTTGCTACAGTGTGGATCTTCATTGATGTAAAGATTTGGAGGACGATGAGCTTGCTGTTTTTGAGTTTGGCTGGCGTAGTTGTAGTAGAAGTCTGAGTAGATTGTCTAAGACCATACTCTATATATGAAATTAGAGGCCTCTCTTTTGCTCAAAAAAAAAAACCCCGCCAATCGAAGCACATTGCACTTGTTAACTCAACATCTACGTAAGATTAGAATCACAGAGCTTTTAGATTGACGAAGTCATCATAGGTAACATGGCTTGTCATCGATGAAAACGTCGGTTTCCACCGAAAGAATATTGCGACTTGCGCATACCAAGAGTTCTCAAGTCAGATTGGCAGTATTATGTACTCTTTGGAAGTATTGAATAGTCTGAGTATTTGTTAGTTGAATGCCGGTGCTGCGCAAGTCCTACAACGATGTCTACACGCTGGAGCTATTGAGCAGTACGAGTATTTTTCAGTTGAATGCCGGTGCTGCACGGGTCGTATGACGATGTCTACATGGAGAGTCTGATTTGTTGAAATATCTATGCATGTATTTCACACCAGAGTGAGCTTACAGGTAATATACCCCGCCAAAAAAAAGAGCTTACAGGTAATATGAAATACTCGTATGATTTTAAATCAAGTATATGTGATTTTCAGAAAATATGGATGGACAAGAATGCCCCCGCATTTTCTAGGGGTTGGAGACTTGAATTTCCGGCGGCGTCTAGGAGTTTTGTCCAAGCAAGTGTGCGTGTGCGCCTAACATTTGATGGCCGAGCCGGAGCAGCAAGCAAGGTGGTGGGCAAGTGGGCTGAGGTGACAGGCCGGAGAGCTCAACTAGATCCCAGCCAAGTCCATTGCACTCCCCTCCCCTGCAGTAAAGCATCCGGGCCCATACCATACATCTCTCCTTTTGTCGTCTCCCGTCGACTTTTCCTGTTGCTGCTATTTTTTGATGCTTATCGCCTCCCTGCGTCCCGTCGCCTTCATGCATGTGTCTGTGTCGTGTACCAAGATATCAAGTGCCCACACACAACCACCAGCCTGCTGATCGATGCCGACCACGAGTTAATTACCTCCAGCGCTAAGCTAAGCTTCCAATTCGTGGCTGGAACCTTCCGTCCAACCAATGCTCTAAATTAATGAGCTTCCGGGGGCAGGTTGTATCTTTGACGAGAGCAACTACTAATTGAGAAGCGCTAGTTCGGGAGCCTTTTCAAGCATTATTTAGTGTGAGCTAAGAGCGCGTCACTTGATGTACTCTTAGCCGCCGTTACATTAAATGTTTTTTCCGGATTTTATTTTATCATAGTGTTCTCAGCTTTTTAGATGGTTATTTTCCGATTTTTTCATAGCTTTTGGATACATTTTTTTATAAAAAACATTTGTTTTTTTTCTTTCGCGGTAGCGCGGTTTTGCTTCCGCGAGAGGCATGTTTTTCGAAAAAAATTATGTTTTCTTTTTTCCCCTTCCGCGAGAGACATGCCATGCCTCTCGGAAACAAAAATAACGCGTTTTTTTCTTTCACAAGAGACATGGATTTGCTTCCGCCAGAGGGACGGAAATGAAAAAAAAAATGCGTTTTTTTTCTTTTAGAAGAGGCCCGGTTTTGCTTTCGCGAGAGGCATGGCCGTGCCTCTCGAAAACGAAAAAAAGAACGTGTTTTCTTTTTCTTTTTTCCTTTCGCGAGAGGCACGGTTTTGCTTCCGCAAGAGGCACGAATTTGCTTTCATGAGAGGCACGGTCGTGCTTATCGGAAACAAAAAAAGACGTGTTTTCTTTTGTTTTTCCTTTCGCGAGATGCACGGGTTTACTTCTCGTGGAGGTACGGATTTGCTTCCGTGAGAGGCACAATCGTGCCTCTTTCGGAAAGGAAAAAAAGTGCTCCCGGTGCAATTTTTTCGTGACAAAAAGTTCATCAAAACCTATCAACATGGAATCTAGTTTTGAAGATCTTGACGCGAGGAATCCAACAGTGAAAATGGTTCAAGATCTGGACGCATGGTTTAAGAGATAAAACGTTTTGAATAAGCGGATCTACATAAAAAGAGAAAATTCTCAGGTTGCGACAAAGTGACGCACATGCAGTGCGCCACTTATCACAACCTGAAGTGATGGGAGTGACCTTTGCAAGGAGTGCTCCTTTATTAATGAATTCGATCTTTGGGACAAAAGAAGCGGGCCAAACTTTGGGGCAAAACTGTGGTATGTGCGAGGAAACTTAGTGCACCTTCAACGTGGACCCTCAAAAGGGTGGTCCGAACCCAGTTGGTCATCCAATACGGTACCTCATCTGTCTCTGGATGCTTTTGATTGCCCGAAATCTTGTAAACCGGACGTAAACCAGCAGGAACTTTGCGGGAGTGCGGAGCATCGTCATGTACGCATCTGACCGCCATGTACCATCCCAAATCCCACTCCGCCCAAATAAACCTCTCCACGTGAAGCGGTCACCGCGCATTCATGCCGGTTAGGCTGCTTCAGAGCGAAAGCAACTTCACACAACACTGATGCCGGCCAAAGCGACAAGACCAGACGAGCGGGCGACGCCGCTTCAATGCCGACACGGCAACTGAGAAGCCTTCTCCGATGCCGCTTCCCGGCAGTTCGCCTACCCGCGTGTGTTTAAGCACGGCTTAGGTGCCGTCCACACTGCACCACATAACTCCTCTTCGCTCATAGCCTCTCTGATCCTCTCCGTTCCTGTGGTGTCCACTCCTCTCCGCTCACAGTCACAGTCCTTCATGCTAGCAAGCGGCAGCTCTGGATCTCCTTCCAGATCCTGGTCTTGGCGTCACCGCTTTCCAAACCTCGTCATTTGACATCCACGATGGTCGGATCCGACGAGAAGGAGGGGATCTTAATCTCCTCGAGCGATCCAGACAAGCAGGATCCGCAGCAACAACTGCGCTTCCTCTCGGAGGCGGTAGTCACTAACGATTAGTACCAGGTCCAGATGGAGGTGATGAAGTCGCTCTGGTAATGCGATCAGAAGCCGCCATCTTTGCCGACAGCACGCGTCAGGGAGGAGCCGCTATTTGCCGCCTCTCAACCGCATCAAGGTGTCGGTGTACAAAAGAAGGGGCTCTTCTTTTGACCCCTTTACTTGTGCACGGGCAGTCAGAGCCGCGCGCCGTGGCCACACCTAGCAGGGCAGAAGAGGGAGGCCAGAAAGAAGCCAGAGCACAAGACGGTCAAGGCAACGCCAAGACCAGAAACACAGGAGAGCAAAAGGGCGAGGTGGACTCCCTCGGCAAGACCCTTGCCGGGGCGGCCTCCGCGGACCCGGCAAGAGCCTTGCCGGGGCAACTTGCCCGATGCCAGCAGAGCAGGCCACCCTTGAGCCCGTGGGTTCCAACACCAGCCAACCAACTACATTGGAACCAGGGCTCGGGAGGAGCCTCTATGGTGGCATGCAGATCTTCGTCAACATCATGAACACACAAGATCAGATGAGGACCAGTAGACGGCAACCCTCAGCGGGATCCTAGCCGAGGAGATCCACAAGACCCCCGGCAAGTGCCTTGCCGGGACGACTGCGACGCCACGGCAAGATCCTTGCCGGGCCCCCGGCGAGACCCTTGCCGAGGGCATCAGCGAGGCCACTGCCAGGCCCGCACCAGCCAAGACTCCACCGCCGTCCCCAAGCAGCTGCTAGCTCAACCAGCTGGGTAGGCACCTGCGTGGCGACTGATAACCCACAAGTATAGGGGATCGCAACAGTTTTCGAGGGTAGAGTATTCAACCCAAATTTATTGATTCGACACAAGGGGAGCCAAAGAATATTGTCAAGTATTAGCAGTTGAGTTGTCAATTCAACCACACCTGGATAACTTAATATCTGCAGCAAAGTATTTAGTAGCAAAGTAGTATGGAAGTAACGGTAACGATAGCAAAAAGTAATATTTTTGGGTTTTGTAGTGATTGTAACAGTAGCAACGGAAAAGTAAATAAGCGAAGAACAATATGTGAAAAGCTCGTAGGCATTGGATCGGTGATGGAGAATTATGCCGGATGCGGTTCATCATGTAACAGTCATAACATACGGTGACACAGAACTAGCTCCAATTCATCAATGTAATGTAGGCATGTATTCCGAGTATAGTCATACGTGCTTATGGAAAAGAACTTGCATGACATCTTTTGTCCTACCCTCCCGTGGCAGCGGGGTCCTAATGGAAACTAAGGGATATTAAGGCCTCCTTTTAATAGAGTACCGGAACAAAGCATTTACACATAGTGAATACATGAACTCCTCAAACTACGGTCATCACTGGGAGTGGTCCCGATTATTGTCACTTCGGGGTTGCCGGATCATAACACATAGTAGGTGACTATAGACTTGCAAGATAGGATAAAGAACTCACATATATTCATGAAAACATAATAGGTTCAGATATGAAATCATGGCACTCGGGCCCTAGTGACAAGCATTAAGCATAGCAAAGTCATAGCAACATCAATCTCAGAACATAGTGGATACTAGGGATCAAACCCTAACAAAACTAACTCGATTACATGATAAATCTCATCCAACCCATCACCGTCCAGCAAGCCTATGATGGAATTACTCACGCACGGCGGTGAGCATCATGAAATTGGTGATGGAGGATGGTTGATGATGACGACGACGACGGATTCCCATCTCCGGATCCCCGAACGGACTCCAGATCAACCCTCCCGAGAGGTTTTAGGGCTTGGCGGCGGCTCCGTATTGTAAAACGCGATGAATCCATCTCTCTGATTTTTATCTCCTCGAACACGAATATATGGAGTTGGAGTTGAGGTCGGTGGAGCGTCAGGGGGCCCACGAGGCAGGGGGGCGCGCCCAGGGGGAGCAGGCGCGCCCCCCACCCTCGTGGACAGGTGGAGGCCCCCCTGACGTGGATTCTTCTTCCAGTATTTTTATTATTTTCCAAAAATAAGTTCCGTGGAGTTTCAGGTCATTCCGAGAACTTTTGTTTCTGCACATAAATAACACCATGGCAATTCTACTGAAAACAGCGTCAGTTCGGGTTAGTTCTATTCAAATCATGCAAGTTAGAGTCCAAAACAAGGGCAAAAGTGTTTGGAAAAGTAGATACGACGGAGACATATCAACTCCCCCAAGCTTAAACCTTTGCTTGTCCTCAAGCAATTCAGTTGACAAACTGAAAGTGATAAAGAAAAACTTTTACAAACTCTGTTTGCTCTTGTTGTTGTAAATATGTAAAGCCAGCATTCAAGTTTTCAGCAAAGATTATGACTAACCACATTCACAATAACTCTTAGGTCTCATGTTTACTCATATCAATGGCATAATCAACTAGCGAGCAATAATAATAAATCTCGGATGACAACACTTTCTCAAAACAATTATAATATGATATAACAGGATGGTATCTCGCTAGCCCTTTCTGAGACCGCAAAACATAAATGCAGAGCACCTTTAAAGATCAAGGACTGACTAGACATTGTAATTCATGGTAAAAGAGATCCAGTCATAATCATACCCAATATAAATTAATAATAATGGATGCAAATGACAACAGTGCTCTCCAGCTGGTGCTTTTTAATAAGAGGGTGATGACTCGACATAAAAGTAAATAGATAGGCCCTTCGCAGAGGGAAGCAGGGATTTGTAGAGATGCCAAAGCTCGATTTTAAAGCAGAGATAAATAATATTTTGAGCGGCATACTTTCATTCTCAACATAACAACCAAGAGATGGCGATATCTTCCATGCTACACACATTATAGGCGGTTCCCAAACAGAAAGGTAAAGTTTATACCCCCCCTCCACCAACAAGCATCAATCCATGGCTTGCTCGAAACAACGAGTGCCTCCAACTAGCAACAGTCCCAGGGGGAGTTTTGTTTGCAATTATTTTGATTTAGTTTGCATAAAGCATGGGACTGGGCATCCCGGTGACCAGCCATTTTCTCGTGAGTGAGGAGCGGAGTCCACTCCTCTTGAGAATAACCCGCCTAACATGGAAGATAAGGACAACCCTAGTTGATACATGAGCTATTCAAGAATACAAAACAGAATTTCATCTGAAGGTTTAGAGTTTGGCACATACAAATTTACTTGGAACGGCAGGTAGATACCGCTTATAGGAAGGTATAGTGGACTCATATGGCATAAATTTGGGGTTTAAGGAATTGGATGCACAAACAATATTCCCGCTTAGTACAAGTGAAGGCTAGCAAAAGACTGGGAAGCGACCACCTAGAGAGCGACAACAGTCATGAACATGCATTAAAATTAATAAACATTGAGTACAAGCATGAGTAGGATATAATCCACCATGAACATAAATATCATGAAGGCTATGTTGATTTGTTTCAACTACATGTATGAACATGTGCCAAGTCGAGTCACTTAAATCATTCAAAGGAGGATACCACCCCACTATACCACATCACAACCATTTTAATAGCATGTTGGCATGCAAGGTAAACCATTATAACTCATAGCTAATCAAGCATGGCACGAGCAACTATAATCTCTAATTGTCATTGCAAACATGTTTATTCATAATAGGCTGAATCAGGAACGATGAACTAATCATATTTACGAAAACAAGAGAGGTCGAGTTCATACCAGCTTCTCTCATCTCAATCAGTCTTGCACGACCGAACGATGTGAAAATAATAAGAGTGCACGTGCATTGGACTAAGCTGGAATCTGCGAGCATTCAATAAACAGGAGAAGACAAGGCAATATGGGCTTTTGGTTAAATCAACAATAATGCATATAAGAGCCACCTCAACAATTTAATCATGGTCTTCTCCTATCGACCCCCAAAGAAAAGAAATAAAACTATTTACACGGGAAAGCTCCCAACAAGCAAAAGAAGAACGGGAAATCTTTTTGGGTTTTCTTTCAATTATTACTACTACAGCAAGAAAAGTGAACTAACTAAAAGCTACACTAATTTTTTTGGTTTTTCTTAAGGTTTATTAAACACACAAGAAGAAAGCAAGAAAAAGAAAATAACCTAGCATGGATATTACAGTGAAAAAGTATGAGCACCGACAACTAGCAATGAGTGTGTGAACATGAATGTAATGTCGGTGGGAAATACGTACTCCCCCAAGCTTAGGCTTTTGGCCTAAGTTGGTTTATTGCCACGGATGGCCTGGTGGATATCCATAGTTGTAGTTGGGGTCGTACTGAGATGAAGAAGACTCTGATTGCCACTGGTTGGCAATCATCTCCGGATCCCATTGGTAATTAGACTGTCGTGGAGGTTCAAATTGTGGTTCCGGCTCCGGCTCTGTGGCTGTTGTAGGGTTCCGGTAGGCATGAATGGCCGCCAGCGGAACGAGATACAGACCTGCAGATAAATCAAACAAGGAAGGAGCAGGCAAGGTAATAGTCTCAGGGTGATGTTTATCAAAGAACAATTTGTATTTAAGCGCCCCTTCCCTATTCTTAACAATAGAGCCATGTGCTACCATACTCTTATAATCTAAATAAACAGTGGGCAGCAATTTTTCTTCTTTTTCATAGTGCCTAATGGGTATGTTAAGATGTGCAGCTAGGCGTGAAGCATAGATACCTCCAAAGATGGGACCCTTTGTACGGTTCATACTTAACCGTTTGGCAATAATACCGCCCATACTAACAGTATTATCACAGAATAAACCATGGAACAAAATAATAATATCAGGAACACTAAGGTTTCCACAGTTTCCGCGACCAATTAAGCAACGACTAGCAAATATGGCAAAGTAGCGTAAAACAGGAAAATGTATGCTAGTGATTCTTGCATCGGAAACCTTCCTAGTTTCCCCTACAGTAATAGTGTCAATAAACCCGTCCACATCTTTACGATGTGGTTCTTCTAAGCTACCCTCGAAAGGTATTTTGCAAACCTTGCAAAATTCATCTAGTGACATCTTCTTAACCACATCATATAAATGAAGCTCTACTGAAGGAGGTGATTCCTTAGGATAATAGTAGAAGTTTTGCACAAAAGTATTGGTGAGTAAGAGAAACTATCCGCGTTGGTCGCGGAGGAAGTCAGTGAGGCCTGCATTCTCAGCCAATTCATAAAAATCATCATAAATCCCGGCTGCTCTCAAGAAATCATTGGAAGGCCATTCACACGGCCGGACCTCCGCGGTGCGAGGCAAATTATATTTGGGCCTCTCCGCTTCTTCACTTTGCTTTTCCTTCGAGCTTCGGCTCGATGAGCCCCTCAAAAATCTCTTCAGTATTTTCTGAAAAATTCTAAAATTTTTAGTAACTTCAAATAAAAGTGAACCAAGCTCAACAAAATTGATAGCAACTACTCCTACAAGTGCCTAGAGCCTATATCATGCATTAGAACTACTTGGAACCATATAAATTTGACATGCAAGCTCAAGAACATGGTCACCTAGGCAGCACAAATTTGCAAAATAAAGCACTAGAACAAAAGCTAATTGGACCAATGGAGGAGTCACATACCAAGGAACAATCTCCCAAAGCAGTTTTGTGAGAGGTGCTTTGAGCAAGGAGATCGAAAATCGCAGCAAAATGAGCTAGAACTCGTGCTTGAGCTGTATCATGATTTTTTTTGGGAGGAAGAAGAAGTGTGTGGGTGCAGGAATAAGTGGAGGGGAGCCACCATGGGCCCATGAGGCAAGGGGGCACGCCCTGTAGGGGTGGGCGCGCCCTGGACCCTCGTGGCCAGGTGCTTGCTCCCCTGCTGTGTTCTCAGTGCTAGATATTCTCAAATATTTCAGAAAAAATCATATTCCATTTTCAGGGCATTTGGAGAACTTTTATTTTCAGGGTATTTTTATATTGCACGGATAATTCAAAAAACAGACAGGAAAATACTATTTTTTGCTTTATTTCAACTAAATAACAGAAAGTAAAAGGAGGGTACAGAAGGTTGTGCTTTCTAATTTCATCTATCTCATGCTCATCAAAAGGAATCCATTAACAAGGTTGATCAAGTCTTATTAACAAACTCATTCCGACTAACATGGAACCGGAGAAATTTCGAATAACACTATGTTACCTCAACGGGGATATGCACATCCCCAATAATAAGAATATCATATTTCTTTTTGACAGTAGGAAGAGGAAATTCAAAACCTCCAAAAATAATTGATGGAATTTTTCCAATAGAATTGATACTGTGGACTTGAGGTTGTTTCCTCGGAAAGTGTACCGTATGCTCGTTGCCATTAACATGAAAAGTGACATTGCCTTTGTTGCAATCAATAACAGCCCCTGCAGTGTTCAAAAAGGGTCTTCCAAGAATAATGGACATACTATCGTCCTCGGGAATATCAAGAATAACAAAGTCCGTTAAAATAGTAACGTTTGCAACCACGACAGGCACATCCTCACAAATACCGACATGTATAGCAGTTGATTTATCAGCCATTTGCAAAGATATTTCAGTAGGTGTCAACTTAGTCAAATCAAGTCTACGATATAAAGAGAGAGGCATAACACTAACACCGGCTCCAAGATCACATAAAGCAGTTTTAACATAGTTTCTTTTAATGGAGCATGGTATAGTTGGTACTCCTGGATCTCCTAGTTTCTTTGGTATTCCACCCTTAAAAGTGTAATTAGCAAGCATGGTGGAAATTTCAGCTTCCGGTATCTTTCTTTTATTAGTGACAATTCCTTTTATGTACTTAGCATAAGGATTCATTTTGAGCATATCAGTTAAACGCATACGCAAAAAGATAGGTCTAATCATTTCAGCAAAGCGCTCAAAATCCTCATCATCCTTTTTCTTGGATGGGTTGGGAGGAAAAGGCATGGGTTTCTGAACCCATGGTTCTCTTTCTTTACCGTGCTTCCTAGCAACAAAGTCTCTCTTATCATAACGTTGATTCTTCGATTGTGGGTTATCAAGATCAACAGTAGGTTCAATTTCTACATCATTATCATTGCTAGGTTGACCATCATCATGAACATCTGCATTAGTATTTTCACTTGGTTCATGTTCATTACCAGATTGTGTTTCAGCATCAGAAATAGAAATATCATTTGGATTCTCAGGTGGTTTAGCAATAGGTTCACTAGAAGCATGCAAAGTCCTATCATTTTTCTTTTTCTTCCTTTTAGAAGGACTAGGTGCATCAATATTATTTCTCTGAGAATCTTGCTCAATTCTCTTAGGATGGCCTTCAGGATACAAAGGTTCCTGAGTCATTTTACCAGTTCTAGTAGCCACTCTAATAGCATAGTCATTATTCTTACTATTCAATTCATTGAGCAAATCATTTGAGCTTTAAGTACTTGTTCTACTTGAGTGGTAACCATAGAAGCATGTTTGGTAATGAGTTTAAGTTCACCTTTAACTCTAGGCATATAATCACCCAAGTGTTATATAAGCATTTTGTTTTAATTGTCTACCAAAATAAGCATTATCTTCTTGCTTAACCATAAAGTTATCAAACTCATCTAAACATTGGCTAGCAAACTTAGTAGGAGGGATTTCAACTTTATCATATCTATGGAGAGAATTTACCTTTACTACCTGTGTCGGGTTATCAAGACCATGTGTTTCTTCAACAGGCGGTAAATTAAGACCATGTATTTCTTCAATAGGAGGTAAATTCTTAACATCTTGAGCTTTAATACCCTTTTCTTTCATAGATTTCTTTGCCTCTTGCATATCTTCAGGACTGAGAAATAGAACACCCCTCTTCTTCGGAGTTGGTTTAGGAATAGGCTTAGGAATTGGCTCAGGAAGTGTCCAATTATTTTCATTTGTCAACATATTATTCAATAAAATTTCAGCTTCATCCGGTGTTCTTTCCCTGAAAACAGAACCAGCACAACTATCCAGGTAATCTCTGGAAGCATCGGTTAGTCCATTATAAAAGATATCAAGTATTTCATTTTTCTTGAGAGGATGATCAGGCAAAGCATTAAGTAATTGGAGAAGCCTCCCCCAAGCTTGTGGGAGACTCTCTTCTTCAATTTGCACAAAATTATATATATCCCTTAAAGCAGCTTGTTTCTTATGAGCAGGGAAATATTTAGCAGAGAACTAATAAATCATATCCTGGGGACTACGCACACAACCAGGATCAAGAGAATTAAACCATATCTTAGCATCACCCTTTAATGAGAACGGAAATATTTTAAGGATATAAAGGTAGCGGGTTCTCTCATCATTAGTGAACAGGGTGGCTATATCATTTAATTTAGCAAGATGTGCCACAACAGTTTCAGATTCATAGCCATAAAAAGGATCAGACTCAACCAAAGTAACTATATCAGGATCAACAGAGAATTATCCTTATCAGTAACAAAGATAGGTGAAGTAGCAAAAGCAGGGTCAGGTTTCATTCTAGCATTAAGAGATTGCCGCTTCCATTTAGCTAATAACTTCTTAAGATCACTTCTATCATTGCAAGCAAGAATAGCTCTAGCAGATTCTTCATCCAGAACATAACCCTCAGGCACAACAGGAAATTCATATTTATTAGGGGGAGAGTCTTCATCATCACTATCTTCAATATTATCAGTTTCAGTAATTTCATTCTCTCTAGCCCTAGCAAGTTGTTCATCAAGAAATTCACCAAGTGGCACAGTAGTATCAAGCATAGAAGTAGTTTCATCATAAGTATCTTGCATAGCAGAAGTGGCATCATCAATAACATGCGACATATCAAACTTAATAGCAGAAGCAGGTTTAGGTGTCGCAAGCTTACTCAAAACAGAAGGTGAATCAAGTGCAGAGCTAGATGGCAGTTCCTTACCTCCCCTCGTAGTTGAGGGATAAATTTTTGTTTTCTCGTCTTTCAAGTTCCTCATAGTGACCAGCAGATATAAATCCCAAGTGACTCAAAGAATAGAGCTATGCTCCCCGGCAACGGCGCCAGAAAATAGTCTTGATAACCCACAAGTATAGGGGATCGCAACAGTTTTCGAGGGTAGAGTATTCAACCCAAATTTAATGATTCGACACAAGGGGAGCCAAAGAATATTCTCAAGTATTAGCAATTGAGTTGTCAATTCAACTACACCTGGATAACTTAATATCTGCAGCAAAGAATTTAGTAGCAAAGTAGTATGGAAGTAACGGTAACGATAGCAAAAAGTAATATTTTTGGGTTTTGTAGTGATTGTAACAGTAGCAACGGAAAATTAAATAAGCGAAGAACAATATGTGAAAAGCTCGTAGGCATTGGATCGGTGATGGAGAATTATGCCGGATGCGGTTCATCATATAACAGTCATAACATAGGGTGACACATAACTAGCTCCAATTCATCAATGTAATGTAGGCATGTATTCCGAGTATAGTCATACGTGCTTATGGAAAAGAACTTGCATGACATCTTTTGTCCTACCCTCCCGTGGCAGCGGGGTCCTAATGGAAACTAAGGGATATTAAGGCCTCCTTTTAATAGAGTACCAGAACAAAGCATTAACACATAGTGAATACATGAACTCCTCAAACTACGGTCATCACCGGGACTGGTCCCGATTATTGTCACTTCGGGGTTGCCGGATCATAACACATAGTAGGTGACTATAGACTTGCAAGATAGGATAAAGAACTCACATATATTCATGAAAACATAATAGGTTCAGATCTGAAATCATGGCACTCGGGCCCTAGTGACAAGCATTAAGCATAGCAAAGTCATAGCAACATCAATCTCAGAACATAGTGGATACTAGGGATCAAACCCTAACAAAACTAACTCGATTACATGATAAATCTCATCCAACCCATCACCGTCCAGCAAGCCTATGATGGAATTACTCATGCACGGCGGTGAGCATCATGAAATTGGTGATGGAGGATGGTTGATGATGACGACGGCAACGGATTCCCCTCTCCAGAGCCCCGAACGGACTCCAGATCAGCCCCCCCGAGAGGTTTTAGGGCTTGGCGGCGGCTCCGTATCGTAAAACACGATGAATCCTTCTCTCTGATTTTTTTCTCCCCGAACACGAATATATGGAGTTGGAGTTGAGGTCGGTGGAGCGTCAGGGGGCCCACGAAGCAGGGGGCGCACCTAGGGGGGCAGGCGCGCCCCACCCTTTTGGACAGGTGGAGGCCCCCCTGACGTGGATTCTTCTTCCAGTATTTTTATTATTTTCCAAAAATAAGTTCCGTGGAGTTTCAGGTCATTCCGAGAACTTTTGTTTCTGCACATAAATAACACCATGGCAATTCTGCTGAAAACAGCGTCAGTCCGGGTTAGTTCTATTCAAATCATGCAAGTTAGAGTCCAAAACAAGGGCAAAAGTGTTTGGAAAAGTAGATACGACGGAGACGTATCAGCGACGGGCGGCCTCTACACCAACTCAGCAAGCACCTGCGTGGTGGCATGCAGATCTTCGTGAAGGCTCCACCACTGCGCCACCTCAGCAGCCTGCCTGCCTACATGGCACCGCACGCATCGCTGGCCGGGCACGTGTCGAAGCGAGGCGGAGCGGCGACGGACGGGACGGGCCTCGTTCCCGTCCCCGATAAAGCTAATGGACACCTAAGTAGCGCATTTAATGCGCTTTGTCCTATAACGCTGGGCGATAAGCTCGCGCGCTGTACACCTTTCCACCTCCTGTGTGCCACTGTGGCGACCCCTTTTGCCTATAAAAGGAGGCCTGAGGCGACCAGGAGAGGGATTCGGCTCTTTTGGGCAAGTTACACCCCGTAGCTCAAGAACACAAGAACACTCAATACATCCACCAAAGTAGTACTAGGGTATTACGCATCATCGCGGCCCAAACCTGGGTAAACGATCTGTGTGCTTCCTGTTAGACCTACTCTTCTGACAACCCCGCGCCCGCCAACCGTAGAAGGGATTCCAGTGATCCCATAGGTGTCGTTTCCCCGACATCTTTGGCGCGCCAGGTAGGGGGCGCAGTTGTGAGAATCTGGTTTAGCAACCAGCTTAGCAGTTCCTCGTGGCCATGGTTTCTAAAGAAGAAGACGGCCAAGAGAATGGCGCCGCCTGCAAGCACGAAGGGCGCCAGCGCGGCGACAGGAAAGCTAAGTCATGCCGAATTTTAAACATTCCTTTTTATATAAGGTTATTCCCCTCGGAGATCTCGTCCTTTGTATGGAAAACCTGCACGCAATGGGGCAATTCCGCTATTGGCAACGCCCTTACTCTGTTTCGAGTCCGCTCAACAGCTTAAGCGGCCACGTCGAGAACGGCACGGTAGCCTTCCGTAATTGGCAAAGCTCTCGATTCTGACTCGAGTCAAGCTCGACAGTTCGAGCGGCCGCATTGAGAGCGGTAAGGTGGTTTGCCTGGCAGGAAGCACACCCGACAGGCCATTGGGGATCCGTCCCCGAAGCGCCGCCCTGGGTTTACGCGCCGGCAAGCCTACCTGATTAACGTAGGGTGAACATACAAAGGAGAAATTGAACAGGAAAATAACATGCACTGATTCAAGAGTACTGCAGAGTTATATTACATCACTTGTTGCCGCAGTTCTAACTAAAGATAAAAATTGTCTTGGTTCAGAACCTGCAGCAATGAAAAGAAGCGGGGTGCCTAGTCCCGGCGCTGGCCCTCTACCCTCTGGATTCTATCGATGCCGCTGATGATGGGCTCGATATGCTCCTTGAGCGGCGCGAGGTCCACACCCTCCGGCAAGCTCTCCAGCGCAGCATCGAAGTCGAGGTTGGGATTCCAGTATGCCACTTTGGTGAGAACCATGGTCATGGCACCCCGGCAAAGCCTCCGTGCCTCATTGGCCAGGAAAGTCGCCCTGGTGGAGCGAAAATGTTCCAGGGCTCCAAGAACACCCTCGAAGAATAGGGTCAGCCTGGCGTTGGAGGTCGTGCTGCGATCCTGGGCGTACCTCACGTTTGGCATACCCATGGTGGCCAGCTGCATGGTGATCCTGCCGGCGACGTCCTCGAGGCGGCTGATCCAGCGATTCTCGCCCTCCACAACATCCTTGTGGTTGGCGGCTTCGTTCTTCCGCTGCAGCTTCTCGGCCTCCAGATCCTTGGCCAGGGTCTCCTCCCGAGCCTTGGCCTTTGAGAGCATCTCCTCAAGGCCCTCCAGCTTCAGCTTCAGGTCTTTGATGGAGTCTTGGCCTTGGAAAGCTGCTCAGCCTTGCTGAGGACTGCGCCCTGCGCCTCCGCCAGGGCACCGTTGAGCGTGTCCTTCTCCTTGGTCATCTTCTGGGTCTGGTCCTTCAGCCCGTCCCGCTCCACCTCCAGCTCCTTCACCCTGTCGGCGTGAGCCAGAGCCTGGGCATCGAGTGCCTCCTTGTGCCTCTGCTCCAGCTCCTGGGTCCGCTCCACGATGAGCTTCTCCACCTCCTCATCCTTCCCACGGAGCGTTGCGGCAAGCTTCTCCTCACGTGCGGCAAGATCCTCCTCCTGGGAGTTCAGCGTGGCCTCACTACAAGAAATACGTCAACTAGTGACCTTCTGTCAGTGACCCTGGAAGAATTGGTCATAGATCTATGACCATTTCAGACCAATTGGTCAAAAGCTGTTCGGGGGGCTCCAAACCCTAAACTATAACGACCATTTTGGTCAGAAAGGTCGTAATTTCCTTATACGAAATGGTTATAAAGCAGATAGCACTGGTCCGCTGCCTTATTTCTAGCTGATCATGACCAATATGGATGGTCATAACCTTGTAAATTGTGGTGGGTTGCTATGACTAGGCGCCACCTCATCAGTTTTGCCTATGTGTCATGTCCATGTGGCATTTTTTGCTCCAGGTTGTGAAGCAACCTATATTTATGTCATTCCCAAAATTCCCAAAAAAATCTCATAAATTCTTTGGGTCATATCTTCGTCAAATATATAAAAAAGCTTCCTTGCCTAGATCAAAAATAATTCAACAATATTCATTTTCCTATTCTGTTCAGAACAACACTTTGTGAAGGAAGTACCACTTTGGCATGTCCAAATAGTATCCATTTTCTACAGTGCTTTCCTATGCCCAAATAACCATCCTCCACCAAATGCCAGCTCAATCCATTCATTATTTTGAGCCCAGCTTCAACATTCGTATTTATGTCCTGTGTGGTACTTTGCAAAGCAAGTACCACCTAGGCTCCTCCTTTTGAGCTGAAAATTTGTGAAGACGGACTTCTTAGTAACCGATCATCCTCAGCCAAAACTCACACCCATTAGCCATGTACATTTCCCGTACCGCTAATCAAACACTTGGCTGCTTATTCATGTTTGAGCATCGATCGGTCTCCTCGTGAGAATCTTTTGTTGTAATTTTCTTCCTAGCACCTACCTGGGGAGTGCCCAACCCTCTAGACATGCCTAGGCCGCCCAGAACACATGGCAACGCCACGGTCACGCGGTGACCACGCGGCGGGCATGCGAGTTTACGCGCTCTAGAGTTGGGGCCCTCGGCCACCGCCCAAACCTCGACATATCGCCACCAAACCATGTATTTATGGTTAAATAGGTACTTATGTAACTAGAAATGATTTTTGGAAAAAACAAATAACAAACTATGAGGCAGCCGCAGTTCAAATTTGACCCACTTCCAGCTGAATCGGCGGAAATTTGTCTTTTTCACGAGAGGTGGATCAAATCTTTTGACACCCAACCATTTTGTCAATTGTGCATTAAATATTTCCTAGTATTTTAGAAAATTGATTCGGTCCAATTTTGCAACAATTATTTGGGAGGTCCTTCACAAAAAAACCTCCTTTTGGGCACTCGAAAAATGGAAAATGGTTTTTTCGTCCAAAGAAAATGAAAACTTCCTTAGGCAACATTGTTTTCCATTCCAATATGCACGCTTGTGCACAATATGAGATCTTTTGAACAAACTATGCCATGATGTGACCATAAGTTTGATCATTTGGCTTGAAAGCCATTGATCTCCACACGTGATAGCTCGTTTCTGAGAACACTTTTTTAAAATAATTGCCTTATTACAAGTTTGTTTTTTTTCCTGGGAACTTGGCCACATATAATGACACAATGCGAAGGTTTCCCAAATTTTTGTTTTTTTTGAATTTTTTATGCCCGTTTCAAAATGCGGTCAAAACGACGGGAATGACCGTTCCTAGCTAGTGGTTGAATCTTGGAAAACTTTTCATGTTTATCTGATTAAATAGATACTTATGTACCTAGAAATGATTTTTGGAAAAAATAAATAGCAAACTATGCGGCAACCGCAGTTCAAATTTGACCCGCTTCCAACTAAATCGGTGGAAATTTGTCTTTTTCACTAGAGATGGATCAAAGCTTTTGACACCCAACCATTTTGTCAATTGTGCATTAAATATGTCCTAATATTTTAGAAAATTGATTTGGTCCAATTTTGCAACAAATATATGGTAGGTCCTTCACAAAAAAAACTCATTTCGGGCATTTGGAAAATGGAAAATGAATTTTCCGTGCAAAGAAAATGAAAAGTCCCTTAAGCAACATTGTTTGGAATTCCAAGATGCACCCTTGTGCACAATATGAGATCATTTGAACAAACTATGCCATGAATGTGGCCATATGATTGATCATTTGGCTTGAAAGCCATGAATCTTCACGCATGATAGCTCATTTCTGAGAACACTTTTTAAAAATAGTTCCGGTATTACAATTTTATTATTTTTCCTGGAAACTTTGTCACATATGATGACACAATGCGAAGGTTTTCCAATTTTTTGATTTTTTTGAATTTTTTATGCCCGTTTCAAAATGCGGTCAAAACGGCGGGCTTGACCGTTACTCGCTAGTGGTTGAATCTTGGAAAACTTTTGATGTTTCTATGATTAAATAGATACTTATGTACCTAGAAATGATTTTTGGAAAAAATAAAGAGCAAACTATGAGGCAGCCGTAGTTTAAATTCAACCCGCTTCCTCCTAAATCGGCGGAAATTTGTCTTTTTCATCAGAGATGGATCAAAGCTTCTGATACCCAACCATTTTGTCAGTTGTGCATTAAATATGTCCTAGTATTTTAGAAAATTGATTTGGTCCAATTTTGCAACAAATATATGGTAGGTCTTTCACAAAAAAAACTCATTTCGGGCATTCGGAAAATGGAAAATGAATTTTCCGTGCAAAGAAAATGAAAACTCCCTTAGGAAACATTGTTTGGAATTCCAAGATGCACCCTTGTGCACAATATGAGATCATCTGAACAAACTATGCCATGAATGTGGCCATAAGATTGATCATTTGGCTCGAAAGCCATGAATCTTCACGCATGATGGCTCATTTCTGAGAACACTTTCTAAAAATAATTCTGGTATTACAAGTTTATTATTTTTCCTGGAAACTTTGTCACATATGATGGCACAATGCGAAGGTTTTCCAATTTTTTGATTTTTTTTGAGTTTTTTATGCCCGTTTCAAAATGCGGTCAAAACGGCGGGCTTGACCGTTCCTAGCCAGTGGTTGAATCTTGGAAAACTTTTGATGTTTCCATGATTATATAGATACTTATGTACCTAGAAATGATTTTTGGAAAAAATAAAGAGCAAACTATGAGGCAGCGGTAGTTTAAATTCAACCCGCTTCCTACTGAATCGGCGGAAATTTGTCTTTTTCATCATAGATGGATCAAAGCTTTTGACACCCAACCATTTTGTCAATTGTGCATTAAATATGTCCTAGTATTTTAGAAAATTGATTTGGTCCAATTTTGCAACAAATATATGGTAGGTACTTCACAAAAAAAACTCATTTCGGGTACTCAAAAAATGGAAAATGAATTTTCCCTGCAAAGAAAATGAAAACTCCCTTAGGCAACATTGTTTGGAATTCCAAGATGCACCCTTGTGCAAAATATGAGATCATTTGAACAGACTATGCTATGAATGTGGCCATAAGATTGATCATTTGGCTTGAAAGCCATGAATCTTCACACATGATAGCTCATTTCTGAGAACACTTTTTTAAAATAATTCCCGTATTACAAGTTTATTATTTTCCCTGGAAACTTTGTCACATATGATGACACAATGCGAAGGTTTTCCAATTTTTTTATGTTTTGAATTTTTTATCCCCGTTTCAAAATGCGGTCAAAACAGCGGGCTTGACCGTTCCTAGCTAGTGGTTGAATCTTGGAATTTTTTTGATGTTTCTCTGATTAAATAAATACTTATGTACCTAGAAATGATTTTTGGAAAAAATAAAGAGCAAATTATGAGGGGGCTGCAGTTCAAATTCAACCCGCTTCCTGCTGAATCGCCGGAAATTTGTCTTTTTCAAGAGAGGTGGCTCGAATCTTTTGACACCCAACTATTTGGTCAATTGTTCATTAAATATGGCTTAGTATTTTAGAAAAATAATTTTGTCCAATTTTGCAACAAATATATGGTATGTCCTTCACAAAAAACCCGATGGCACTCCAAAAATTGAAAAATGATTTTTTGTGTAAAGAAAATAAAAACCCCTCAAATTAACTTTGTTTGTCGTCCGAAGATACACATATGAACACAATATTGAGTCATTTAAACATACAACATGAGGCTAATATGTCAAGTGTTTAGCCGAAATAAGAGGGTAAAACATATAAAAGAAACAAAAGAGAAAAACACAATTACATAAGCTAGACTCTGATTGGTGGAACCATCTGTCACACGGATCGATGACATGGCAGACATCCTACCATCCATTGCTAGCAATCTCACCATCCATCCATCCATTTGAAGAAACCCACCGCGGATCACCTCAGTCACCTCTCCTCCCTTCCTTCCGCCCGCCGCCTCCCTCTCTGTCTCTCCCCGATCCAGATCGACGCCGCCACCCCTCTCCAACCCTAGCTCCCCGTCGCCAGCAGCGGCGCCCTCCTTCCCTCCTCTCCTCTCCTCCACATCCGCCGCACCCACCCACCCACCCCCCGCCGCCGTCAGATCCGCCATGCCCACAACTCTCTCTGCCCACCCCAAACCCTACCCACAGCCGCCGCCGTGCTCCGTCACCGGCGACCTCGCCGCCGCCGCCCCTCTCCCCTCGCCCTATCTCCATACCGCACACGAGGGAGGGAGGGCGGCCCCAAATCGAAGCGAGCAGCAGCTTCCGGATCCAGATCGAGAGGGGCCCCAAATCGTCACCTTCCTCCGCCCCTTGAATCCTCTGTGTCGCCCTACCCCGCAGCTCCCGGGACGCCGAGCCGGACGGGAGGAGCCACCGCCCCGCAGCACGCGCACTGGTAGGGCGAGGGGATCGATGGCGAAGCTGTACATGCAGGCTGTGCCCCCGCTGGATCTGAACAAGAACACCGAGTGGTTCATGTACCTGGGGGTCTGGACCACCCACATCTTCATCCTCTTCGTCTCCTGGCTCCTCATCCTCTCCATCTTCGGCTGCACCCCCAGCATGGCCTGGACGCTCGTCAACCTCGGCCACTTCGCGGTACCCGCCTCTCCCCCTCCCCCCCCTCTCTCCCTCCCTTACACGTCCTCGACTCCTGTGGATCGTGTTTGTTTACCTCAATTCATGTTTGTTTACCTCGATTGCTTGCTTCGTGCGGTCAGAAGTTAGCCTGTCAAATGTTCTAAGAGGCTTTTGCTTCTCTCATGTTGTTCAGGAAGGCATTGATTGATTCGGTGTGTAAATAGAGAGACCGGTTGTATACCAAACATTTTTTTACTGCAATGGCTGATTAGCAAAATTCTCCGTAGATCTATATTCTCAACCATGGTACTGTACATGATCTTTGATTATCCTGGTTATTATTTGTGAACATAACAAGTGGAGTACAAAATAGCTTGGCCAAAAAATAGATCTGCCTAATGCTTCAAGTGTTTAAAACTCTTGGCGAGTGATGTGACCGCAATACTGAATAATCTTGCTGATAGATGTTTGAACAAAACTTGTTATTTGGGAACAACACTGTGGGACGACAATCCTGTCCCAGTGCGCCTTGGTGTCAGTGTCTGTTAGAAGGCATAGTCATAGATGGCTTGTGCAACTCCATCTTCGTCGTTGGTGGCGCCGATTACGTTCGCATCTGCCCACCCTTCGTCTCCCCTAGCTACAAATTGCTACGACGCATTCGCCAATCCTGCCAAATAATAAAGTGTATTCTAGTTTGAAGGTTTACTTTTTCATAATAGCCAAATAAATAGCCTGCATTTAATCATTCTTTTGCTACTTTAAATATAATAATGTAGTGGCAAAATTCATGAAATCATTCTGGCAGTAAATACTGCAGTTCTAGTTGGCCCAACCTCAATTCTGGAAGTACAAATTATTGCTATTTTTCTCATAAGATTATAACATGAAATTATTTCTCTATTGTCATTACTTTCCTAATTGAATCTTCATTTCAGATTACATACCACTTCTTCCACTGGAAGAAGGGAACTCCATTTGCTGATGATCAGGGGATGTATAATAGGTTGACTTGGTGGGAGCAAATGGACAACGACAAGCAGCTTACTCGCAACAGAAAATTTCTTGTTGTGGTTCCTGTAGTCCTCTAAGTGTTATTCTGTTTCAATTTTATTAATACTGCTTTTGGGAGCTTATTTGGCAAGGAACAACATGGCAGGATGTATGCACAAAGATTAATTCTGGCTAGTCAGAAATACTACACTTATTCATTAATTCTACAAAGAACACTTGTTAGTAACATCTAGGTCTAACTTGCATATTCACGCCATTATACATGTGTAAGGATTGGGCATTGCTCTATTGCGGCAAACTGGTTAAATACTTGGCTGTGATCACGTTTGTGGTTGGTGTGTGAGCAAGCAAAATCAGAAGTGATCCCAACTGATCATACTATTTTTGCGTTTGCTAGAATTGTTCACCTGCCATCTGATAACATATTTAGGCATATGATTACTCTCTTTAAGTGAATTACAATTTTAGTTTTTTCTTTATGAGTGGACAGACCAGTCACATTTATATGCAATTATGGTGGAAAATCAAAACCCTGTATGCTGTGCCTTTTTTGTTAATGGTAAATAGTGATTATTTGGCATATAGCCATATATGAAATATGTTTCGCTTTAATAGCCACACTTATGTCACAGCTCATACATAAGCTTGTCTTATGCAATTCTTCTTGTTCCAGTTCAGTTTTATGTGTTCTTAACTACTAGTACAAGACATCAAGTGCACGGCTGCTAGTTTGCTTACTAGCTCTGTTCTATTGGGATATGTATATATATGTGTGGATTTTAAGCATGGTTCCTGTATATGTGATAAGTGCATACCACTACAACTCCTCTTTGTCTGGTATTATAAGGCCATTTGATTGAATGCTTGAAAAGATGAGTCGCTAAAGTGAATGTGCTTCTAAGTCTCATGTAATATGCAAAGAACAAATTGAAACCATGTTCTTTAAAATTAAAGGGTCTGATTGATATCAGTCCTTCTTTTGGCAGATATATTATGTATCCTGACTTGTTATTTTCTTCTCTAGCAAATTGTAGACATGAATCTCTAGTTGACCTATTGCTTCATAGACATATATCGGTCCTATTACATTTTTAACTTGCTTCAAGTTCTATGATATGTGAGTTCCTTCTGTTGCTGCAAGTAGTGACACAATATGCCGTGTGCAGCGGGCTCCGCATCCAAGTCCTAGCTATCCTCCGCAGCAAGGAGCTGGGCCAAGGGAGCAAACAGCGCCACTGGTTCCTTCAAGGATGCATGCTGCTAGTCGAGTCTTGTGGAGAAGCAAGGCAAATCGGGCATTGTCTCAATTGTTCCGTTGTGGTAAGAACAAAACACCACTCTCACTTAATGTTCATGTATTACTACAGCAAAACATTCTTACATGGTGATTGTTAGCGACACAACAATTATCTCGCATAATGGTGTCATTCTCTTCGTAGTTAACAAATGCATCTTGTCCAACCGAGTAAACTAGACCCAACTTGTACAATAAAGTGAACTAAATGCTGTGACATTCTCTACATGTTACTTTCTATTTGGTGTCTGGTAATGATATCTATGGAAATTCTACTTTGTAAAGAATAAATAATGTGTTATGGATCACAAGCTAATTTTTGTTGACATGAATTTGTTATGCTCCTTATTTTGACTTGGTTTCACCCACGTTGCTTTTCAAAACATGAGATTGATGAGTGTTTCTTGTAGGCAACATTGATTTAGGATTGCTTTAAGATTTTGTGAGTATGCCAAGGTTCTGCGAATATGCATTGGAAACATCTAGTGTTCTGATATAATTGGTCTCTAAAACATCTAGTCATTAATTTGAAGTTGTTTGAATCTGTTGCTTTATCATACATTCGATCCATAAATCTGCATTTATGTGAAATTTTGTTAAATATATATTTTCTAGATTGTCTATACACTAAACCTGGAGGTTTGAATATCTACTCCAGGAATGAAAATGGTACTCTAATGCATTTGTGTTCACCCTTTTACAGGAGCTCCAGGCCTAGGAAATTTCAAGTTCGAAGCGGCCTGTAGCCCTACGCAGCAAAGATTTGTTCTGTTTGACTATAATAAACTGTAAATATTATAGTACTGTAATAGTAGGCATATCTGGGTTGTAATAGACTATGCACAGATTGTAATAGACTATGTACAGAAGCTCCAGGCCTAAGAAATTCTACATTTTTTCTGTTCTATTTAAAATATTGATTATTTGTGTGATTTGAAGACGTGTGAAATGGAAACCTGATTAGTGGGCCCATTTGTGAAAATAATCTAAACAATGCTCACATTTTTGACATGTGGGACCAATATAGGAGATTATGACAAGTGGGACCCATCTGACTTGTGGGACCAGATTGAAAAATATAGACTGAAAAACTAAAAAGGCCATGGCCCAAAATAAAAAAAGGCCAAATTGTTGGGCCAGGCCCATGTAGCTAGAGAAAATTCATAGAAAAAATATACAGTAAAAAGGCTGAATTAATGGGCTCGGCCCATGTAAAAGACCGAATTGGACCGGGCTGATTCTTATCCATGTCAGCTTGCCACGCTGGATCCTACGTGGTCTGGGGAGGCTGCTAGTGACCAAAATTTTGGTCGAAGAACCAACGACCTTTTACAGAAGGTCGTTAATTTCAATTTACGACCGCCAGCTTTTGACCTTCTGTTTTTGGTCACAAAAAGGTCGCAAATGAAAAACTATGACCTTTCAGCGGCCAATAGTGAGAGTCACAAGTTGACATATTTCTTGTAGTGCCTGGTGCTGGGTTCGAGCGGCCTCGGCTTCGGCGGCCAAGTTCTCCGCCGTCTCCTGGGCCTTCTTGATGTCGGCCCGCTTCATGGTGAGCTCCACGTCGCGTTTGGCCAGCTCACCCTGGGCGACCTTCAGCTCCTCGCAAGCCTGGCGGAACCAAGTCTGCGTCTCGGCGACGCGCACCTTGAGGTCCGCCTCTGCCTTGTCCACCGTTGCCATCCTGGACTTGGCCTTGTCCAGGCGGGCGCGGTGAAGCGCCTGGAGCTTCCAGAAATTGGCGCCATGGCCTGGAGAAGCCGCTCCTCCTAAGAACCGTCGCCACCGGTGCTCGGTTCGTCAACAACCTCGAGCCCGGCGGCGGCAAGCACCTCTTCGTCGAACACCTCTCCCTCGATGGGCGCCCTGGAGCTCGACGACCCTGGGAGGTGGACGAAAAGGTCGTCGGTCACCCTCAGATACTTGCCGGAGCCAGAGGCAGCGGAGGAGGAAGGCTGGTCGTCAACCACCTCCTCCTTGGCAGCGGCCTTGCCGGGCTCCCCGGCAGGCCCCTTGCCGGCCTCCTCGGTAGTAGCCTTGCCGGGCTCCCCGGCAGGCCCCTTGGCGGCGTCCTCAGCAGCGCCCTTAGCGGCCTCCTCGGCGGCGATCTTCCCGGCCTTCGCCTCGGCGGCCTTGGCGACATCCTCGATGACGGTGTCTATGTCCTCCTGGTCCGGCGACGGGGGATCTGGATACCAAGAAGGGGGATGAGGTGAAGCCAAGACCAAGATTCAGAAAGAACAGAAAAAGAACAGGGACGGAAGGCGAGTAACTTACCCGTGTCGGGCTGGGAAGCAGAGGTCCCCTCCACGCCAACATTTGGCACCGAGGCGAAGCCACCAGTGTCGGGGTTCTCCTCCTCCCCGTGTGCATAGGCTCGGTGCTTGGCGCCCTTGCCGGGGACGCCCCTCGGGGCGGCGTGTTGTGGGTAGCGCTCTGTGGCTCCTCCTGCTGCTGTCCTCCTCCTGCAACCACGGCAAGGTCAGCACCAGGAGATCGTGCCCTAACACACGTCGACGAGGGGTGAGTGGTGAACTTACGCTGGGGGCTGTGCCGGGGGCTGTTGTCCGGGCTGCTTAACACCACCAGCGGTGTACCAGAAATCCCTGCCGGGGGCTGGCCGCTTGCCGAAGCCCTGGCCCTCTTCACCCTCTCGGCCAGTGTCTCCTCATCCCTGCAAAGATGAAGACGAATCAAGACAAGTGGCATGGTCCGAGGAGATGGAGATGACAGAAAGGGACAAGATACTTAATCGTCCTCCACCTCCTCCTCTGCTGCTTTCCTCTTCCTCCTTGGGCTGAGGGACCCAAAGTCAAAGGTGACCTCCGCATCGATGTCGCATCGATGTCTGCCAGAGGAGGGGAGGGGGGCAGAGTCTGGACGAGCTTGGATGAAGAGGAGGCAGATGCTTTCTCCTTCTCCACCGCGGCCTTCACCGATTTCTTCGCAGCCACGACCCTCGTTTGGCGTGCGGACGCCTCCTGAGCTTGCCAAGGTTACACGACCCTGCTGGGCCGAACCGGCTCGCCAGAGGTGGCCCGCCGTAGGACTCGCCCTCTCCCCGTGGCCGGAGGGTCGACAACCTCGGCCTCCTCCTCCGATGACTCATCGACCACATCTTCGACAAGATGGGCCCCGGTGCCGGTGCTGCTGGCCTCCCCAGCGGCCTCCGCCCACTAGGCAAGCTCCTTCTCCTCCGCGGCCACCGCAGCCTCGTCCTCTACACCGCCAGCACTGCCGGCCTGCCTGGCAAGCTCCGCCTCCACTGCCCTGGCGGCGATATAGTCCAGGTCTGCCTGAGTGGTGTCCTGGATGAGCTTCGGCTCGTTGCGGACGTATATCTCTGCCAAGCCGTCAAAGAATTCCTTCACCTCCTCCTCCTCCGGCGGCGGGGCCCAATCTTGGACGGGACCATGCGCGTTGCAGTCTGGCATCATGGCGATGATGTCGGTCTGGCGCGAGTTGTTGCTGAGCGGGACCACCCCCGCCGGCAACCCAAATAGCGGCCCCTTGGCGACCTTGCCGGCCTTCGCTGCCTTGCCGGACCTCTCGGCCCAGCCTTCGCGGTTCACGTCGAGCTGAAAGATCCGCTGGCAGAAGTGGGCATGCCCCATCACCATGAAGTTGTGATTGAGGCCGGGGCGAAGCCTCATGATATCAGCCGCGTTCTGGAAAAGCCAGGCCGGCCTCCCCTTGTTGTGCAGAGGAGCGATTCGGCGACGGAGGAAATCCGCCCCAATCATCTCCAGGGCAAGCCCGGCAATGGTGACGCGGTGGATCCTGGTGGTGGCGATCTCGAGCTTGTCGTCCTGGGCATCGACGTCGCCCCAGTCGTTTCTGCGGACCGGCGGCGCCTGGCGGACCCGGCAGAACTCTTGTGGATCATCCTCCTCAATCCAGCACCACCGGCCCCGCCATTCTTCCCACCTCTCCTTCTGGGCACCCTTCGGGTACGTCCCTTGGGACCTTGGGATCCAGGTGACGTAGCCAGAAATGGCGCCTCCCTTCTGGATGCGGGGGTAAAAATAATGGCGGAAGAGCGCCGTGTTGGGAAGAACTCCGGCGAAGCCCTCACAGAGGTGAGCAAACAGAGCCATGCATGCCACAGTGTTTGGAGTAAGATCCAGAAGGTGGAAGCCAAATGTGTGCAAGATATCATTGAAGAAATAGGAGAAAGCGGGGCAAAGGCCGAAAGAAAAGTAATTGATGAAGAACGGGTACCGATTCGGGGCGGCCTCGGCGCAATTGGATGGGATGACACGCGTGGCTGGATGCCCCGTCGTCTCCCCCCCAGTCTTGCACCCCCATAGGGGATTGAAGCAGTCCCGGAGCACGAACACGTCGACCATCGAGGGGAAGTAGGCGAGCTGCGTCTGCCACGCCGCCAACTTGCTCTCCGCCGGCTCGCTCGTCCCGACGTCCTTGGCCACTCCCTTGCCTCTGCTGGTCTTGGGTGCCATGGCGGCTGCAGGGGGCAAGGGACAGAAGACAGCGAAGGCACAGCGGCGGCGAGCAAAGGCGAAAGCTTGGGAAGGAAGGAGAAGGGGACGGCGGTTCCGAGATTGAAGAAGATGCAGGGGGTAAATGAGCAGCGCGCCCGCAGTTATTCCTTTTTACGGGGAAGGCGCGGGCCGCTTCTTTTCCCATTAACTGCGATGTGACGCATGCGTGCGGGAACCGCCCCACGCATGACCCCCACGTCACGCACGACCCTCCATGTCGCGCGTTCAACGTGGGTCGTGGGGAAGCGCAGCGGACAAAACAGTTACTGCGGTGAAATCCGCCCCACCTGCCCGCGTACCGTTCTGGGCCTGGCCCAACAACGTGTCGCACTTATGTGTGGCCTAGGCCCGGGGGCTCCTATCGGTGTACAAAATAGGGGCTCTTCTTTTGACCCCTTTACTTGTGCACGGGCAGTCAGAGCCGCGCGCCGTGGCCACACCTAGCAGGGCAGAAGAGGGAGGCCGGAAAGAAGCCAGAGCACAAGACGGTCAAGGCAACGCCAAGACTAGAAACACATGAGAGCAAAAGGGCGAGGTGGACTCCCCCGGCAAGACACTTGCCGGGGCGGCCTCCGCAGCCCCGGCAAGAGCCTTGCCGGGGCAACTTGCCCGATGCCAGCAGCGCAGGCCACCCTTAAGCCTGTGGGTTCCAACACCAGCCAACCAACTACATTGGAACCAGGGCTCGGGAGGCGCCTCTGTGGTGGCATGCAGATCTTCGTCAACATCATGAACACACAAGATCAGATGAGGACCAGAAGACGGCGACCCTCAGCGGGATCCTAGCCGAGGAGATCCACAAGTCCCCCGGCAAGCGCCTTGCCGGGACGACTGCGACGCCATGGCAAGATTCTTGCCGGGCCCCCGGCGAGACCCTTGCCGAGGGCATCAGCGGGGCCACTTCCAGGCCCGCACTAGCCAAGACTCCACTGCCGTCCCCAAGCAGCTGCTAGCTCAACCAGCTGGGCAGGCACCTGCGTGGCGACGGGCGGCCTCTACACCTACTCAGCAAGCACCTGCGTGGTGGCATGCAGATCTTCGTGAAGGCTCCACCACCGCGCCACCTCAGCAGCCTGCCTGCCTACATGGCACCGCACGCATCGCTGGCCTGGGCGCGTGTCGAAGCGAGGCGGAGCGGCGACAGACGGGACGGGCCTTGTTCCCGTCCCCGATAAAGCTAATGGACACCTAAGTAGCGCATTTAATGCGCTTTGTCCTGTAACACTGGGCGATAAGCTCGCGCGCTGTACACCTTTCCACCTCCTGTGTGAAACTGTGGCGACCCCTTTTGCCTATAAAAGGAGGCCCGAGGCGACCAGGAGAGGGATTCGGCTCTTTTGTGCAAGCTACACCCCGTAGCTCAAGAACACAAGAACACTCAATACATCCACCAAAGCAGGACTAGGGTATTACGCATCCTCGCGGCCCGAACCTGGGTAAACGATCCGTGTGCTTCCTGTTAGACCTGCTCTTCTCACAACCCCGCGCCCGCCAACCATAGAAGGGATTCCAGTGATCCCATAGGTGTCGTTTCCCTGACACAAGGCAGTTTTGGCGTCCACCTCGCACAACCGCGACATCCAAATTGGACACCATGTGAAGGGGTTGGCTTCGGCGGCGCATAGCTGGCGTGCCACGTCTGGTGCGGTAAGACCGTGAAAGTGGAGGAGCCATTTGTGATAGCAAAGGCACGTTGGTGCCTCCTCCACTACCTCGGTGGCCGCGAAGGCGATGGCTACTCATTGTGGAAGCCGAGGAGAGGATGACACGGCGGGGCGGCAAACTGCGGTGAGGCGCTCGCCATTCACAAAGTCTGATGTGACGTCGGCCAGGGTCCTCATAGATTGTGACCTTAGGGAGGCCTGGCCCCGCGACCGGTCGCTGAACATCGCAGAGGAGTCTGGGCGGTGACTGCGCTGCCTCGATGGGAGGTCCCTGATACGTCTCCAACGTATCTACTTTTTCTCACGTTTTTCCTCTTGTTTTGGACTCTAATTTGGATGATTTGGATGAAACTAACCCCGGACTGACGCTGTTTTCAGCAGAACTACCATGGTGTTGTTTTTGTGCAGAAATGAAAGTTCTCGGAATGGAACGAAACTTTGCGAGGATTTTTTATATCAATAATAAGAATTTTTGGAGCCAAGACCCACCAGAGAGGGGCCCCTGGGCGGGCACAACCCACCAGGACGCGCCCCCTCTCCTGGCACGCCCAAGTGGGTTGTACCCACCCGGTGGCCCCGCTAACGACCCCCCCTGATACTATAAAATCACATTATTCCAGAAAAAATCAGGGAGAAAGAATTATCGCGATCCACGAGACGGAGCCGCCGCCAAGCCCTGTTCTTCCTCGGGAGGGCAGATCTGGAGTCTGTTTGGGGCTCCGGAGAGGGGGATCTTCGTTCTTCGTCATCACCAACCCATCTCCATCGCCAATTCCATGATGCTCCCCACCGGGAGTGAGTAATTCCTTCGTAGGCCCGCTGGTCGGTGAGGAGTTGGATGAGATTCATCATGTAATCGAGTTAGTTTTGTTAGGGCCCGATCCCTAGTATCCACTATGTTCTTAGATTGATGTTGCTATGACTTTGCTATGCTTAATGCTTGTCACTTCGGGCCCGGGTGCCATGAACTCAGATCTGAACCGTTTACGAGGGGAGGTAAGAAACTGCCATCCAGTTCTGCTTTAGATTCACCTTCTGTTATGAGTAAACTTGCAACACCACCACATGCTATGAATTCTAATATGTCGCAAGTTATTGATGATGCTACTTCTACTATGAATGATGCTTATGATGATGCTGGTACCTTGCTTGATAATGATGATGTGCCACTTGGTGATTTTCTTGATAAACAAATTGCTAGAGTTATACAACATGATGTTGTTGAATCTGATGATGAGCTTGAAACTGAATCTCCTGAAACACCTACTAGAACTAGCCTTCCTAGATATGAATTGCCTAAGGTACTGGAAGGTTATGTTATGAGTGAAGAAGCAACTAGAGATATTCTTGCTTGCAATGATAGAGATGATCTAGAGAAATTATTATGCAAGTATAAAGAAAAATCTCTGAATGCTAGAATGAAATGTGATCCTAAGATTGATACTTCACCTATCTGTATTGCTGATAAGGATTATGAATTCTCTGTCGACCCAGAGTTAATTACTTTGGTTGAATCTGATCCTTTCCATGGTTATGAAACTGAATCTGTTGTGCCATATCTTACTAAGTTAAATGATATAGCCATCCTTTTTACTCATGATGAGAAAACTCGCTATTACTTTATTCTCAAATTATTTCCTTTATCATTAAAGGGTGATGCTAAATCTTGGTACACTACTCTTGCTCCTAGTTGTGTGCGTAGTCCCTAGGATATGATTTATTACTTCTCTCAAAAATATTTTCCTGCTCATATGAAACAAGCTGCCTTACAGGAAATATTTAACTTTGTGCAAACTAAAGAAGATAGTCTCCCACAAGCTTGGGGGAGCCTTTGCCTGATCATCCTCTTAAGAAAAATGATATACTTGATATCTTCAATAATGGACTAACCGATGCTTCTAGGGACTTCCTAGATAGTTGTGCTGGTTGTGTTTTCAGGGAACGAACTGTTGGACAAGCTGAAGAATTATTGAATAACATATTGAAAAATTACGATGATTGGACTATTCCTGAACCACCCCCTAAACCCACTCCGAAGAAGAGGGGTATATTATATCTCTGTCCTGAAGATATGCAAGAGGCAAAGAAATCTATGAAGGAAAAAGGTATTCAAGCTGAGGATGTTAAAAATTTACCTCCTATTGAAGAAATACATTGGCTTAATACACCACCACTGCCCAAGGTGGTAGAGGTAAATTCTCTTATGAAGTTCAATGAGAATGATAATCCTCACAATATGCATCCTAGTCAATGCCTTTATGAGTTTGAAAACTATATTAGAAAACAAGATCACTTCAATGCAAATGTTATGAAACAATTGAAATACAATTCTGATATGATTGCTCGCTTGAGTGACCTATTATTTAGAATCTCAAATGATGTTAGAGGTGTTGGAAAACATGCTTCTATTGTTCAAACCCAGTTAGAACAAGTTGCTAAATCACAAAGAGAATTACTTGATGAAATGAATCATAATATGCATGACTTTGCTGTTAGAGTTGCAACTAGAGGAGGTAAAATGACTCAGGAACCACATTATCCTGAGGGACACCCAAAAAGAATTGAACACGATTCACAAAGAGCTAACACTAGTGCACCTAGTCCGTCTAGAAAGACAAAGACAAAGAAAAATGATAGGACTTTGCTCACTTCTAGTGAACCTGAAATAGAGAAACCTCCTGATAATGAAAAAGAAACTTCTATCTCCGATGATGAAACTCAGTCTGGTAATGAACACTCACCTAGTGATAAAGAAAAATATAATCATGAGGTTCATGAAGACACTCAACCAAATGATAAAGAACTAGATAATGATGTTGAGATAGAACCACTTGCTGATCTTGATAACCCACAACCTAAAAATAAAAGGTATGATAAAAGAGATTTTGTGGCTAGGAAACACGATAAAGAAAGAGAACCATGGGTTCAAAAACCTATGTCTTTTCCACCCAAGTCAACTAAAAAGAATGATGATGAAGAATTTGAACGCTTTGCTGAAATGCTGAGGCCAGTCTTTTTGCGTACTCGCTTGACTGATATCCTGAAAATGCCTCCTTATGCAAAGTATATGAAAGACATCATCACAAATAAGAGAAAAATACCGGAAGATGAAATCACCACTATGCTTGCTAATTATACTTTCAAAGATGGAGTACCTAAAAAACTTGGATATCCGGGAATACCAACTATACCTTGCTCTATCAAAAAGAATTATGTGAAAACTGCTTTGTGTGATTTAGGAGCTGGTGTTAGTGTTATGCCTTTCTCTTTATATAAAACACTTGACTTGAATAAACTCACACCTACTGAAATATCTTTGCAAATGGCTGACAAATCAACTGCCATACCTATCGGTATTTGTGAGGATGTGCCCGTTATTGTTTCTGCTAATGTTACTATTTTGACTGACTTTGTTATACTTGAGATGCCCGAGGACCACAACATGTCGATTATCCTTGGTAGGCCCTTCTTGAACACTGCAGGGGCTGTTATTGATTGCAATAAAAGCAAGGTCACTTTTCATATCAATGGTAATGAGCATACGGTGCACTTTCCGAAGAAACAATTCCAAGTGAATGGTATTAATGTTATTGAAAAATCTCCGACAATCACTATTGGAAGTTTTCCAATACCTCTATCTACTGTCAAAAAGAAATATGAAATGCTTATTGTTGGGGAAACTTATATCCCCATTGAGGTAACTTAGTGATTTACGAAAGTTCTTCGGTTTCATGCTAACCGAAAGTGGTTGTTAATAAGACTTGATCAACCTTATTAATGAATCATTTTTGAACGGTATGAAGTTGATGAATTGAGTAAGCACTACCTTCTGTCCCTGCTTTTTATTCTCTGTTTTATTAGTTAAATAAAATAAAATGCCATGTTTTGTCTGCTTTTTGAATTTCCGGTGTAATAAAAAATGACCGAAAAATAAAATTTCTCAGAATGCCGTGAAAATTTTATATTATTTTTTCCTGAATATTGAAGAATTTTTGGTTCAAAAATTACCAGAGGGAGGTGCACCAGGTGGGCACAACCCACCTGGGCGCGCCAGGACCCCAGGCGCGCCCTGGTGGGTTGTGGTCCCCATGTGGCCCCTCACTTATCTCTTCGTCCCACATTGTCACCTACCTCCAGAAAAAAAATCACTCTTGCTCTCTCTCCCGTATTCTTGAGCTCAAACCCACGGATTTCGATCTCTTTGCTCGAAGCTCCATTTCCGAAACTGTTTCGGGGGATTGTTGCTTGGTATGTGACTCCATCATTTGTCCAATTAGTTTTCTGTTTTAGCGGTTTATACTTTGAATAAATATCTACTCTTGGTGCTGTTGTAGATGTGCTTGCATATTCAATTCTTAGTGTTGTAAGTAGTTTGAATGCTTGCTATGGCCTCTATGTATCCCTATGAGTAGTTGCTATTAGTTTTGTGAAGTTTTGTTGGAAAAAAAATTGTGAACTAAAAATTCAGATTTTTGTTCATAGGAAAAATTGTACGCGGACATGAATATCTTCAGGAAGTTTCGCTCAAAGAAGAACTCCAAGGGTGTTATTGGGGAGTCTTCTGACAATGATCTTCACCCTCGGAGGTTGGCGGAGGTACGGCCGTGCGAATGCCCACACATCCCGTTCCTGCAGCAGGCTGGAATTCATGAGGAGTTCATGCAATTTATTGCTAATGCCGGCCTCACCGACTTCATCGCAGATGAGTGTGAACAGCACCAAATTCTCACGAACATCTTTGTTCAAAGCTTTACTTTCTTGCCTAGAAATAATCCTCCTGAAGTGAGCATTGATTTATATATATGCTGAAAACCATCAGATACCGCTTACTGAATTTTGTGACATATGTATGATCCCATCTGATGGGAGCTTGGCTGAGCCTAGGCCAGCCGAGTTTGAGGATTTTTGTCGCACTTTGACAGTGGGTGATGAGAGAAGAGTGTCAGCCATCACTGTCGGTGGCTTACATTTTCCTGTTGTTCATTACTTTGCACTCTTCATTGCTAGGGAGAAGGTGGGTGTACTTAGTTCACCAGACCTTGTTGTTTTACGTCGTGCAATAGAGGGCGACAACACTTATAGCTTGGGAGCTATTGTGGCTCGTCACCTCCATCTTAATAGATCTCAAGGGAAAATACATGGTGGGATTTTTGCTACTCGTTTGGCGGCTCACTTCGAGGTTGAGATACGCCCTCATGATTACCCTCTGACTACGGTTTACCTAGACTGTGCAGCCATGGATCACCATCACTTTATTGCTCATGATTGCCATGATGTTACCATTCCTTATAACCTGGTCTATAGCGTTGAAACTCGTGATGTTATCCCTCTGCCTGCACCTGCTTTGTTTGATTCTATTGCCAGGGGCGGATATAGGATTATGCCTGCAGACATCATCGCCTACTGGAACGCTCAGGCCACTGCTGAGGCTGCACAGGCACCTCCGTAGTGGGATGAGTGGATGCCCGCTCCTTAGGATTCCTACTACCCTCCAGGCTACTGATCGATTACCAACTTAGGCAAAAAGTCTAAGCTTGGGGGAGTACGTGTTCTCACCGATATTATATTCATGTTCGCATATCATTCTATTTGTCGGTGCTCACACTTTTTCATTGTATCATCCATGCTTAGATTTATTTTCTTGCTTTCTTCTTGTGTGTTCGAAAAACTTTAGAAAAACCAAAAAATTAGTTGTAGTAATTTACCTTCTATGCATGCTTAGTAGTAGAACTAAAAAGAAAATCCAAAAAAATTCCTTGTTCTTCTTTTGCTTATTGGGAGCTTTCCCGTGTAAATAGTTTTTCTTGTTTTTGCTTTTTATTTGCCTGTTGAAGAAAATCGAAAACTCCAAAAATATTTCAGTGTGTTTCTCTGAATTTCTTTTCCTTTTATTCGAGTCTTACGAGGAGAAGACCACGATGAAAATGTTGAGTGGCTCTCATATGAATAATTGTTGAACTAATAAAGAGCCCATTTTACCTTGTCTCCTCTTGTTGAATAAAATGTTTTGCAGATTCCAGCTTAGTCCATGGCACTCTTGCACTATTATTATTATTTTCATATCGTTCGGTCGTGCAAGTAAAAGGCAATAATGACGATATTCGATGAGCTGGCCGTTTCAAAAAGAAACTGGTATGAACTCGACTTGCTCTGTTTGTGTAAATATGTTTAACCTAGTATCCAGGCTTCATCCCATTATGATTAAACATGTTTGCAATGACAATTAGAGATTATAGTTTCTCATTCCTTGCATAAGTATCTACGAGTTAATAATGATTTATCTTGGATATCAACATAGCGTTAAAATGATTATGATGTCGTATGATGATATGGTATCCTCCTCTGAATGTTCGAGTGGCTTGACTTGGTACAAGTTCATGCATGTAGTTGAATCAAAACCAACATAGCCTCTATAATGTTTATGTTCATGGTGTTCATATCCTACTCATGCTACTGTCCAATGTTACTTATGCATAATGCTTGGTCATGATCATTGTTGCTCTCTAGCTGGCCGCTTCCCAATCTTAATTGCTAGCCTTCGCCTGTACTAAGTGGGAATTCTGCTTGTACATCAAAAATCTTGAACCCAAAGTTATTCCAGATGAGTCCACCACTATATGCGGTATTACCATTCCGTCCTAAGTAAATTTGCATGTGCCACGTCTAAAAACTTCTAAAAAATTATCCGTTTTCTGTGCCTGGATCATTCATGGAACGACAGGAGGTAGTTGATATCTTCCGTGCTAAGCGGGTTATCCTCAGGTCGAGTGTTTATTCACTCACCATCGCACGAGGAAATGGGCGGTAATAGGGATGCCCAGTCCCAAACTGCAAACATGAAAAAAGAGTTCATCTCTTGAATAATCAAACAAAAACTCCCAATGGAGTCAAAACCTTTACTTTTCGCTTGGGAACCGCCACTAGCGCGCTTAGCATGGAAGATGTTGATAACTGATGGTTGTGAAGTGAATGAGAAGGGGGCATGTCTCAAAATTATCATTTATCTCTGTTTTAAAAACTAAGCTCTGGCACCTCTTCAAATCACTGCTTCCCTCTTATGTTGTGTCACCACCTTCTAAAAACAAGCGCCAGATACTGAGTAGAGCACATCTGTCATGATTTATGCATTGTGTATAGCTAATGTTGGGTGCATCATGACTGGATCTTTTCTAGTATGAACTACAATGTTTAGTCGTTGCTTGAACTTTGGAGGTGCTCTGCATTTATGTTTTGCGGTCTCAGAAAGGGCTAGCGAGATACCACTATTGTCATATTATATCATGGTTGTTTTGACAACATGTTGCTGTTTGAGATATCTTATTATTGCTCGCTAGCTGTCGTGGTTTTGTCACGGCAGGTGTCCTAGAGAAAGGACTTAGTCGTGGAGCCATCGCTACGGGTTAACTTAAAGGGGTTAAAGCGGACAAGGGACGCAAGAGAGTTTATACTGGTTCGGCCCCTTACGGTGAAGGTAAAAGCCTACGATCCAGTTGTTGTGGGATTGCTTGGGTTTCGATGACCAGGGAGCGAATACGCTTTGCCTGAGTCTCGAGTTGTTGTCCGTTGTCCTTGAACCGCCGCCGGGTCGTCCCCTTATATACATGGGTTGACGCCCGTCGGTTTACAGAATCCCGAGGCCGACTCATAAACGTGTCCGGCTCGGTCTCCTCTCTTTCTATCTTACAGCACAAGTTTACATATCAATACCGGTTTATGTCTACATGCCTTAAACTGGTTTTGTGCCCTGGGCCTTCATAAAGCGTCACCGTCTGTCTTCATGGGCTTCGGATATAATGAACTACTGATGGGGTTAACCCGGCCTCTCCTGGCCGGTTTACGCCCAGTGGTAATATCCCCAACATTAGGCCCCAGATTGATTTGAACTGATTCATGTCAATCCTCAATACTTAAGAAAATTTCTTCTTCAACATCTTCACATAATCTTGTAAACCGCCGTGATGTCACCTTCCAGGACCATGGTAAACCGCTATGATGTCATCTGTTATTTAAAACTGTGTATAACCCATCTTCACTAATGGGCCTCCGAGGATCGAGGCAACAGAGCTGTCACACACCCCATTTTTCGGGCTCCTCGATTCTCGCGCCTGCCTTTTATCCATTCATCTTATAAATAGGGCCGAGGGGTCACTTTCACTTTTCCCCCTCGTGCCTCTTCGCGTCGTCGTCTTCCTCGCGCCGACCCTCGAGCTCTGCCTCTGCCGTCGTCCTTCGCCTCTGCTTCGACAAAGGCCGCTGCATCAACCTGATCGTATCAGAGAAAACCAGTGATCCTCCGCTGCTTCCTCCTGCACCAGTAAGTTCCTCTTCTCCTTGCCCTAGATCCGCCATTAGCGTTCGGTGTTCTTCATAGCTTGAAGCTGTTCTTCCTTCGGTAATACCAATGGCCGGTTAGATCTGACTGTTTTCAGCGCCTTTTGTAGTTTAAACTCCTTTCTTCTTGTTAAGGCATCTGCTTGATATCCAACTCATCTGAACTTACTGAACTTTTTGAGCGCTTGATATTAGACCAGAATATATTTTGATTATCCAACGCACGGCAGATCTGAAATTCCCATACCAAATTGTGAAACTTGTTTTTTCCTTCACTTATACATATTTATACTTATACCTTTAATACCAGATTAGGCGGTTTAACTTCACAGAAAAAATGATGACCCAGTAGATACCATTAGTCCCCTGTTGAACCGCCAATGCATTCATCATTGTACTGTTTCCATTGTCAGACTCCGGTTTACGAATAACCAAATCCGGTTTAACAAGATGCTTGCATCCTTATACCGCTGTATAGTTGTCCACTATAAATCTTAAACCGGCAATAATCATGTTTCAGATCTTCATTACCATGGCCAAGCAAGTCTATAAATGCAATTGGGCTCCTTCTCGAGTAACCGAACATCAATTAAACAATTGTGTTAAAACGGGCGCTTTAGCCAAGAAAGGAGAGTTAGTTGTGTTTGCTGATCACCTGAATCGAGGTTTTAGCCCTCCCGGTTCAAAAAATTTCCGGGATGTATTGGCGAGTTTTCAACTGCGCCCTCAAGACATCGGTCCAAATTCTGTGACCAACATCTGCCACTTGCAAGTCTTCTATGAGGCTTACCTACAAGAAGAACCTACAGTCAAACTGTTTAGGGATTTCTTTCACTTAAACCGTCGCATAGAATTCACGGATGGACCCAATACTGAATTGGGCGGAATGGCGGTTCATAAAAGGAAGGAAGTCACCTTCCCTCATCCTAAGCTCCACAGTCACCCCAAAGAGTGGAACCAGACCTGGTTATTTGAAAAGATACATCTCCACCTGATGAAAACCCCCTACCGGGTTACCGCCCTGAACGCCTTAGCAATACACATCCTTTTCCTCAGAGGTTGACTGCAAAAGTAAGGGCCAACTATGCTCCTCAACTATCAAAGCTTAGAGCCTTCATGGCGAACGGTTTGACAGGAGTTGATCGTGCTCGTTGTTGGATAAGCTGGAGTATTCTGCCCTTAAGCCGGCGCTCCGGTTTGATGTGTGAGTACACGGGGAGTTTGAAGGATGCTCAACGACACATTGACATTCAGCTTACAGATGCGGAAGTTACTGAGATTGTAAAGAAGATGCTGAATGAACCGGAGGCTGTCTGTGCCCAAACCGGACTGCTCCCTTTCTGCACCTTCCACAAACCGCCAACTGTAAGAATCATATAATCTTTTTATCTGAAGTTGCTTCTGCCCAAATATTTTTTGAAATTGTGATTATCTTCTGACAGGTTAATAATCCGTTCTAGAACAAGAAACCACAAGAAAAACCGGCAAAACCGCAAGACAAACGACCAAGCCACTTCACCCAAAGACCAAGGTTGTTAAGAAACCTGGCAAGAAAAGGACCACTGCATCCTCCGAGCTACCAGCTGATGACGATGTGGGTAACCCGGAATCAGAGGTAGAACTTGACTCTCTTGGTTCATTTTTCGTACACCTCATTGACAATGATTATTATCAGGACGACGCTGAAGGCAGTCATGCTGATGATGTAGAGGTAACCATTCTTTCCTCCGATTCAGATCCTCTGCCAACATCAAAAATCCGTCGAGCAAACCGGAAAGTAAAATTTTCTCACCCCTTGCTTACTTGGACCCAAACTTTCTTTTGAAGACACAGCAGCACGAGGCTCGCCGCACAACCCGGCACAGCGGCCAGGTAGTTACCTCCGCCGGTTTACCGAACAGCCCGATTCGGAAACGTCGATCAAAGATCTCTTATCCCCTTGACACTTCATGCCCCAAACAGGTTGTTTCGCCAGCCTCTTAACCCGTCTGATTCAAATTATCAGGGCACTTATCACTCATCTTCTGGCGAGTCGTCGGCCAAAAAACTTCCACCCCTCAAAACAGTTCTTGGGTGAGCTATATACTTGTTTTTATCCTTGATCTGTTATTTTTATATACTGTACTGATCCTCATGTTTATTTTCCTCAGTGCCAAGCCCAAACCCAGCAAGAAGGCTCGGTTGAATAAACCGACTGATGATAACGCGGATGTTGAAACGGAAAATACTCCAGATCCCGAAGAGACTAACGTTGATGCCATATTGAATGACCCACCGCCTCAAGAACATGACTTTGTTGCTGAGCAGGTAGAAGTTGACACCACAAGCCATGCTGACCAGCCTGCCAGCCCTGTCCGAACTGATGACAAACCGGCAAGTCCAGTTAAAAATACTGACAAACCGCCAACCCCAGTAACGACTGCTGATGACAAAGATGATGAGATTATGATTACTGGCACTGGCCATACCACTCCTAGCAATCCTATCGCTTTGTCCAAGCATACTGCCAAAGACGAGCTCTCTGCAATTGGCGAAGGCAAATGGAACGCCGATTTGTCAAATTATGCCCATCTGAATGCTCAAGACCTTCACTCCGGCTTCTTGAACTGTTTGTACACCAGCCGTGACTATGAAGCCGGTTTGGTAAATTTGATGAAGGAGCGATATGAGGTAACTACATAAGTGTTTGTCTCGTACATTCAATTGTAGCTTATCAACTCCAGTAGCCCCCACGTGACGGTTTAAGATACCAATCTAAACCGGGACTTAGTAACAAATTCATATTTGCAACAATGCATTTTAACTTCACTGATGTAGCCCCCAAGGGCCGGTTTAACTTTATAAAGATGAACCGGGACTTCGTAGAAGAATTCCCAGATTAGCAATTATGAGCAAACACACATTAGCCCCCAAGTGCCAAGTTTAATACTTGTATTGTGCTTGGGACTTGTAGAAATTTCTGATAAGAAGCAAATATGCATTAGCCCCCAAGTACCAAGGGCATAACTTGTTATGTGCTTGCTACTTCAAATATGTACTGTCAACTCATTATATATCTGTCTCTTTATAGGCTGAACTGAGCAAGAAAGAAAGCCAAACCGCTGATCTGCAAGAGAACCTCAAATCCCAGCAAGCCGAAACCTCCAAAGCCAGGGAGGAGTTGACCAATGCTCTTGGCGCTATGGAAAAACTGAAAGAGGGCTTCAACAAGGAGCGGGCGGATTGGGAGACTGAAAAATCCGCTTTGATAAAAAGAGCCGAGAACACAGAAGCAGCTCTTAAACCGGTTGTCGATGAACTGACCGGTGTAAAGCGGCAGATTCATGCCATGACTGCTGTTGTGTTCGGTAAACATCTTTTCCTTAATACTTTCAACATATCTTCTCATGTGTTGTCGGTTTACTGATGTGGACAATGGTGCAGGAACTCGTATTAGCCACCTGGGTTCTGATGTACTGAAGAAACTAAAGGCTGCGTACGCTCTAATAGAACAGTTGTACACCGGCGCGCAGTGGATCATTTATACTGCTTCACACAATAATCCTCCTCCCACTTTGATCAAGGATACCTTAGAAAGGTTATCTATGCTTCCTGCCCGGGTAGACGAGCTAAAAAAGTCTGCCGCAAGAACGGGCGCTTTGACCGCACTAACCCGGGCAAAAGCATGGGTACCTGACTTTGATCCAGTGGAAGCGGCCCAAGGCTATCCCAGTTTGAAGGAAGACGGAACAGAATTTGGCAATGATGATCTCCAAATCATAAACCGGGAAGTACGCCCATTGGCTTGTCAACTGGTTGAAGAAGCGGATCTCTCGTACTATCAGGTGAGTTATGATGATAAGAACAGACGGGTTGCTGCACCAATTCCAGAAGCGCAAAATCTTATCCCACCAATCCGTAAGCACACTTATGCCCCTGACATTGAACTGTCCATGCTTATAAGCGATGAAGCTGTATTCCAAGCCCTAACTGGGATCGACTGGGCAACTGTTGACTTCCAGCCACTGGTAGAGAGGAGGGAGTTGAACCGGTGCGAGATAATCTGCAGCCGTCAGGCCAAGCTGGTGACCAATCATGAACCGGAGGCTTTTAGTCTTCTACATGCTGCAACATGTATTTGAGAAAACAATTATCCTTTTGGGCACTGAAACGCCTTGTAATAGGCTAGTTAAAATACTTGGTCTGGTATGCCTTCGTGCATATTTATCTGCGACTGATGCTTGCTTAATCCGACATGCTTAAGATATGATGTTCATAATCCATAGCCATTTATTCAAGTTGTTCCTGCCGATAAGAAGCTTAAAGCGCCCTGGCAGTTTACCACCGGGCGGGTCATGATACCCAAATATATATAATACCTGTGACCTTTATGCATAATGTTGGCTGACCAACTTTGTAGCGAGGGTCATAACCCTACTCTGGAGGATAAGTAACTCATGTTATATGATGCCGGTTTATAATAAAACCGTTCCGGGTTGTGATAAACACCAGTTTATTCCATACTGGTGACTTTGAGTCAAAACCAGACCGGACTGATAGTCTCCGGATTATAATTTGATCGTGTACTGACAACTTGTAGTTGATAGCCTAACCGGGTTGATAAACCCCGGTTTGAAAACACCACAAATCTTATCAAAACAAAGAAAAAGTTAGCAAAAGGCAAATAAAAACCATTGTAGTCGAGGCTTTTCATGGGCTGTCAGGCCCCAAATTCGAGGCTTTTCATGGGCTGCCAGGCCACTGAGTTAAACCATTTTTGCAAAGCCTTTTAAGATGGTCCTTAATCCTTAACCAATCATCGTTTTAACTTGACAAGTTCAGGGTCTTTATTTTAGAGTAACTTGTCAAAGTTCGAAGGGTCATACCAGGTTTACCTGGGTGGAGTGACTTACTTAAATAGGCAGGTTAACCCGGGGTTTTAGGTGTATACACCAGGCTTCCAAGCCATGGCTTGATAGCCTATTACAAGTGTACATTCTTAGTTCATTTCGACAGCAAAGAATCCCCAAGTAACATTTTGAGCTGTGCTCAGTGGGTGCCTATGCTTGACTTGTTGTTTTACAACACTCTCTTTGGCCCCGGATTGATTTGGCTTTGAGCCAATCAAGAGGTGTGACTATGGTTCGGATACGACCAAGCCCCCAAGTGATGTTGTGGCATTGCGCCGATCAAGAGGTGTAGCTATGGTTCGGATACGACCAAGCCCCCAAGTGATGTAATATAAAGCTTTGAGAAGTTAAATCAAGGGGTAAACCAGATGCCGCTTTATAAACAGAAGCTCCATGTAACCACACATGATGTAAGAAAAACAACAGATACCCCGCTTTAGCTGAGGTTCCAGTTTATTATATTGATCATAATATATGCATTGTCATAATATGTACATAAGCAGAGCCTATGGCTCAAGTATAGTAGGGCCGAAGATGAGCGATATTCCACGGCCGGTGGGTCTCCTCCTCCGATTTACGCGAGTCTTTGCGCTCTCGAACATCTATGAGGTAGTATGACCCGTTGCGTAGATTCTTGCTGACCACAAAGGGTCCTTCCCAAGGAGGGGATAACTTGTGCATATCCGTCTGATCCTGGATGAGTCGAAGCACCAAATCTCCTTCTTGAAAGGTTCTGGTTCTAACCCGGCGGCTATGATAATGACGTAAATCTTGCTGATAAATCGCCGAACCGGCTGCCGCCATGTCACGCTCCTCATCTAACAGGTCAAGAGCTTCCTGCCATGCCTTCTCGTTGTCAGCTTCACCATATGCCGCTACACGAGGTGAGTCATGACGTATGTTTCTAGGAAGAACCGCTTCTGCTCCATAAACCATGAAGAACGGTGTGTATCTTGTCGATCTGTTGGGTGTGGTATTGATGCACCATAACACAGAAGGTAACTCCTCAACCTAACAACCCGGCGTCCGTTGCAAAGGAACCATAAGCCGGGGTTTGATGCCTCTCAACTTCTCTTGATTGGCCCTCTCCGCTTGACCATTGGACTGGGGGTGAGCCACAGATGACACGTCAAGCCGGATGTGCTCACGTTGACAGAACTCCTTCATGGCACCCTTTGACAGATTGGTACCATTGTCTGTTATAATGCTGTGTGGAAAGCCAAACCGGAAGATCACCTTTTTGATGAATTGAACCGTCGTAGCTGCATCACACTTACTAACTGGCTCTGCCTCCACCCACTTCGTGAACTTATCAACCGCCACCAAGAGGTGGGTCTTCTTGTCCTTGGATCTCTTGAAAGGCCCAACCATATCCAGCCCCAAGTTGCAAACGACCAGGTGATTGGAATCATCCTCAATTCTTGAGCCGGTACACGAGCGCACCTTGAGAATTTCTGGCAGCCATCACATCTTTTGACCAAGTCCTCGGCATCAGCATGAGCTGTCAACCAATAGAAACCGTGACGAAACGCCTTAGCCACCAAAGACTTTGAACCGGCGTGGTGACCACAATCTCCTTCGTGGAACTCACGCAAAATTTCACGGCCTTCTTCAGGAGACACACAGCGTTGAAACGCCCCTGTCACACTGCAATGATGTAACTCTCCATTGATAATAGTCATGGACTTGGAACGCCGGATTATCTGCCTGGCCAAAGTTTCATCCTCTGGTAACTCGCCCCGGTTCATATACGCCAGATATGGAACCGTCCAATCCGGGATAACATGAAGAGCCGCCGGATTATCTGCCTGGCCAAACTTTCATCCTCTGGTAAATCTGCCGGATCAACATTGTCTTTGTAAAACTTCAACTCTTCGGTTGCAGAAACCGACTCAGCATAAGCCGCATCACCTTCTTCACACTCCAGAGCGATATTGCGGCTCCCATGCACTGTTATAGTTCCCTTGTGACCCGGCATCTTGAGCTGCAGATAGACATAACAAGGCCGTGCCATAAACTTAGCATAAGCTGGCCGTCCAAACAGGGCATGATACGGGCTTGATTTTCACCACTTCAAAGGTCAAAGTTTCTGATCTCGAATTATGCTCATCTCCAAAAGCCACCTCCAGAGCTATTTTACCAACAGGTTATGCCGATTTACCAGGCACCACGCCATGGAACACCGTATTGGACGGTTTAAGATTTTTATCGGTTAACCCCATGCGATGGAAAGTTTCATAATAAAGGATATTGATACTACTCCCTCCGTCCATGAGTACCTTGGTGAACTTATAACCTCCCACCTGAGGTGCCACCACCAACGCCAGATGACTCGGATTATCAACCCGGGGCGGATGATCCTCTCGACTCCACACAATAGGCTGTTCAGACCAGCGTAAGTATCGGGGGACCGCCGGTTCAACGGAATTCACTGCCCTTTTATGAAGCTTCTGATCGCGCTTGTCCAGGCTAGTGGTGAAGACATGATACTGCCCGCTATTCAACTGCTTCGGGTTGCTCTGGTAACCCGACTGCTGCTGCTGCTGTGGCTGATTCCCCTGATTGTTATAACCACCTTGGTTGCCCTGATTTCTTTGATTGTTATGTCCACCCTGATTACCGTGGAAGCCTGAACCGGAATTTGCTCCGCCATAACCCGGCCCATGAGATCCGGGGCCTGAACCGCCACCCGGTCCATGTTCATACCGGAAAGAATTAGAATTTTTGAACTCTTGCATGATGTAACAATCCTTCCAGAGATGTGTGGACGGGTTCTCCTTTGTCCCGTGCTTCGGGCAAGGCTGGTTCAACAGATAAGACAGGCGATCCGGGTTAGGACTTGGCCCTCCGCCGCGCTGGGGCGGTTTACCCTTATGCCGCTGGCCTTTGTCATCTGTATTGGTATTAGCCACAAAGTCTAAACTGTGGTCCGCCTTGCGCTTGCCGCCGTTTCCATGACCCACCGGGTTGTGGTGCTGCCCCTTGGCGTTGCCGCTCCTTTTTCCCTTCCCTATCTTATCCTCGTCAGACTCGGGATCCTTGGTACTAACAGAGTCGGCGTACTTCACCAGAGCGGCCATGAGAGTTCCCATGTCATTACAATGACGTTTGAGGCATCCCAACTTCAACTTCAGGGGTTCAAACCGGCAATTGCCTTCCAATGTTAAAATTGAGGTATCAGTGTTGATGCGGTCCGATGAATGCAAAATCTCTGAAACCCGGCGCACCCAACGGGTTGTTGACTCTCCTTCCTCCTGGACACAGGCAGCTAGGTCCACAATTGACATGGGCTGCTTGCATGTATCCTTGAAATTCTGGATAAACCGGGCTCTCAACTCGGCCCATGACCTGATAGAATTAGCCGGTAAGCTCTTCAGCCAAGTGCGGGTCGTCCCCTCTAGCATCATGGTGAATTATTTCGCACACGCCGCATCATCCACATCCACCATCTCCATGGCCATCTCATAGCTTTCGACCCATGTCTCAAGGGATAAATCGGCGGTGTAATTTGGCACCTTGCGCGGGCCTTTGAAATCCTTGGGCAGGCGCACATTGCGCAACGCTGGGACGAGACACGGTACTCCCAAAGAACGAGAAGTAACTCTTGGTTCCACCGATGTGGTTGGACGAACCGGAGTAAGCTGACGGGCTTCATGCTGCGCCGCTAACTCGGCCTCTCTACGTGCCCGAGCCCGGTCCACCACCTCCTGGGCATCACCAGCACCACCTGCCGGGTTATTGCCACGGGGCGGATCACGGTTCCGCGTGTTGCTTGACACTGCCGGCTCATCCATACGCCTGCTGTAACTCCGGCTTGGGCGGGGAGTGGAATGGATCCGATCGCGACTATATGAATAAGCCTCCTGCTGAACCAAAGCTGTCTGAAGAAGTTCCCTAACTCGACGCGTCTCAACCGCCGCCAGAGACTCGCCTTTGATCGGGATGGCCGCTAGCCGTGAAGCGGCAGCGACAATGTTGCCCATCGGGTTAGAGTAATGACCCGGCGGCGTTGGGACATGCGGTGTTACAATGTTGTTCTGACGAGGCGGATCCACCAAACGTGGCTGAACCGGCGCCCCCGCTCCAGGTGCCTCCGCCCGGTTTACCACTGGCGGATTACTGGTCCCTGCTCCTGGGGTGTTAAAGAGGTTTCTAGCGTCATAAACCGGCGGCAGGCGAGATCGGTACCTCCTCTTCAGGACTTCGTTCAACGCACTCTGATGCAGCATAATCCGGTAAGCCTGTGCATCCAAAGCGGCCCGCTCCGCGGCCATCCTGGTACCCTCAGCTGCCAAGTCGGCTTTTGCCTGGGTGATCTGATCTTTCACCTTCGCGATTTCCGCATTGTGTGCATCCTGATCCGCCGGGTTAACCTCCGCCATTAGCGTTGCCAACGCGTCAAACAAATCAGATAGAACCTGAGCTGGCGGTCGCACGGGGCCTCCTGCCCCGGCCGCTGTCGCTGCTGCCGATCCGGAAATCATCGCCGCTGCGGTCGAAGAGTGGAGCGCTGGCTGCGTACCAGCCATGAAGATCGCAACCCGGTTTGGCAGATCAAAGGGGTCCGGAATACTGTCGCCGTTGGAGCAGCCCCCAATCCGGCCATCTTGCAACTGATATAACGACTCGGTCTCTCCGGTCGATGACTCGTCGCTGGAATAAATGACGGTTTCGCCACCAGATACCGATCTATCCTCAGATTCCCCTCCGTGGATGACTCCCACAAAGGCATGCTTCATGACTGGCTTGACCCGGGCAGATCTCGCAGCTGAGCCGTCTCGACGAGGTCGGTGCAGATGTCCGGCTCAGGGCCCGGTTCGCCGATCTTGCCAATGAAAACATGTATGCCACCAAAGGGGACCCGGTACCCATTTCGATCGAGCCGGCCTCGGGGCCCCAGCCTGCATCGTCGATGTAGAGCTTGCCGCGATGACTCTTGGTCATCCGGCCCACAGCGTAACCCTTGGGTCCTTCGAAGCTGCCCTCTAAGAATTCGAAACCATCGTGCGATAGCCCCACGGTGGGTGCCAACTGTCGTGGTTTTGTCACGACAGATGTCCTAGAGAAAGGACTTAGTCGTGGAGCCATCGCTACGGGTTAACTTAAAGGGGTTAAAGCGGACAAGGGATGCAAGAGAGTTTATACTAGTTCGGCCCCTTACGGTGAAGGTAAAAGCCTATGATCCAGTTGTTGTGGGATTGCTTGGGTTTCGATGACTAGGGAGCGAATACGCTTTGCCTGAGTCTCGAGTTGTTGTCTGTTGTCCTTGAACCGCCGCCGGGTCGTCCCCTTATATACATGGGTTGACGCCCGTCGGTTTACAGAATCCCGAGGCCGGCTCATAAATGTGTCCGGCTCGGTCTCCGCTCTTTCTATCTTACATCACAAGTTTACATATCAATACCGGTTTATGTCTACAGGCCTTAAACCGGTTTTGGGCCCTGGGCCTTCATAAAGCGTCACCGTCTGTCTTCATGGGCTTCAGATATAATGAACTACTGATGGGGTTAAATCGGCCTCTCCTGGCCGGTTTACGCCCAGTGGTAATATCCCCAACACTAGCTGATTATGTCATTGATATGAATCATTATAATCTTTAAGAGTTATTGTTGACATGGTTCCTTATAATGATGGCTGAAAACCTGGGTGTTGTTTAAGGTTATTTATGCAAACAAGAGCAAAAGTGTTCGTAAAAGTTTTTCTTTCTCACTATCAGTTTATCAACTGAATTGCTTGAGGACAAGCAAAGGTTTAAGCTTGGGGGAGTTGATACGTCTCCAACGTATCTACTTTTTCTCACGCTTTTCGTCTTGTTTTGGACTCTAATTTGCATGATTTGGATGAAACTAACCCCGGACTGACGTTGTTTTCAGCACAACTACCATGTTGTTGTTTTTGTGCAGAAATAAAAGTTATTGGAATGGAACGAAACTTTGCGAGGATTTTTTATATCAATATAAGAATTTTTGGAGCCAAGACCCACCAGGGAGGGGTCCCTGGGTGGATACAACCCACCAGGGCGCGCCCAGGTGGGTTGTACCCACCTAGTGGCCCCGCTGACGACCCCCTGATACTATAAAATCACATTATTCCAGAAAAAAAATCAAGGAGAACAAATTATCACGATCCACGAGACGGAGTCGCCGCCAAGCCCTGTTCTTCCTCAGGAGGGCAGATCTGGAGTCCGTCTGGGGCTCCGGAGAGGGGGGTCTTCGTTCTTCGTCATCACCAACCCATCTCCATCACCAATTCCATGATGCTCCCCACCAGGAGTGAGTAATTCCTTCGTAGGCTCGCTGGTCGGTGAGGAGTTAGATGAGATTCATCATGTAATCGAATTAGTTTTGTTAGGGCCCGATCCCTAGTATCCACTATGTTCTTAGATTGATGTTGCAATGACTTTGCTATGCTTAATGCTTGTCAGTTTGGGCCCGGGTGCCGTGAACTCAGATCTGAACCGTTTACGAATTCATCATTATATCCATGTTTTAGATCCAATCTTGCAAGTTATAGTTACCTACTACGTGTTATGATCCGACAACCCCGGAGTGACAACAACCGGACCCACTCTCGGTGATGATCGTAGTTTGAGGAGTTCATGTATTCACTATGTGTCAATGCTTTGTTCCGGTTCTCTATTAAAAGGAGGCCTTAATATCCTTTAGTTTCCAATATGGACCCCGCTGCCACGGGAGGGTAGGACAAAAGATGTCATGCAAGTTCTTTGAATAAAGCATGTATGACTATATAGAGAATACATGCCTACATTATATCGATGAACTGGAGCTAGTGCCGTATCGCCCTAGGTTATAACTGTCACATGATGAATATCATCCAACAAGTCACTGATCCAATGCCTACGAATTTATTTATATTGATCTTGCTGCGTTACTATTGCTATCATCACTGCTACACTTGCTACAAATTACTGCTATCACTGTTACTGTTATCGTTGCTACTGTCACTACTATCAAAACTATCAAACTACTTTGCTACTGATCATTTTGCTGCAGATAATTAATCTCCAGGTGTGGTTGAATTGACAACTCAGCTGCTAATACCTTCAAATATTCTTTGGCTCCCCTTGTCGAATTTATAAATTTGGGTTGAATACTCTACCCTCGAAAACTGTTGCGATCCCCTATACTTGTGGGTTATCAGCTTCGAAGATTGGCAAGGAGTGGTCGCTCGCTGGTGGCAGTGGGAAGGGACAGGTTCCGCGGCGGGCGTCGATGTTGCCTGCAGCGGCCCTCCGCACGATGCAGGAGGAAGCGAAGTGGCTCTTCCATGAGCGACAGACTGCGGCTGGGCAGGGCTGCCATGCCTCCACGCCCTTCCGCCGCTGGAAGGATCACTTCAACAACGACAATAGAGGTGCCGCCGGGCACCCCGACCAGGCATACGAGGTCACCGCCTGGAGCAAATTGGTTTTTTTCTAGTTTTAGTTAAACGGAACAAAATATCGTTTGGTTTATGTAATTTATGTCGGAACATATGTCCATTTGAATGAAATCTGCCGTGTTAGCATGAATTATGTCTGTGTTGGTTTGAATTATGGGAGGAGGTTTAAGGCCAGCGTTGTATGGCATGCTCCCGTATCACTATCCGGGGACGGATAATGTTTCCATTTAGTGGTCCGTGTTGGAGATTCCTTAGAGCATTTACATTTGCATACCTCAAAAGTGATCCTCATATGTCTGTGGACGTGTCTGAATGTGTCTGTTGATTGGGCCCGCTCGCCCCTCATTTATTCGTCACATCGACCAAACACCTCAAATCAGATATCCTATTTCCGTACTACACCATGCAATGTGACGTAAAATTAAGATACATACTACCATACATTGAAGAAACTACCATAGTTCTACTAATTGCGAGAGATGTTGACGACCTGCATGCCGAAAGTGCCGGACAAACCAGCCCCCTAGACGTTTGCCATGGCCTGCAGGACTAGCTCCTCGTTGGACTCCACGTCCGTGAAAATTTCGTCAAGCTTTATCTGGATGGGTTGTTGCTCCTCCACCTCCTCTGCTTGGGCAACCTCAAACTCAGCCAGCACGTCGTCCATGGATAATCTGGTAGTAGGAGGCACTTGATCCGCCTCGGCCTTCCTCCTCCTCCTCCTACTCCGCGTCTAGCGCTCGAGATCTCGTGCCTCTTGCTCCACCTCCTCGTGCTCTGATGCCTTCTACTCTGCCTCATCCTGCTCCAACGAGTCTAGAGGCAAGACAACTATGATGTGAGCAGCGCACCATGCCTCCATCTCCGCTCAGCTTTGTGAAGTAAGCATCTTGTAGGAGGTGATCTACTGGAGGACCGCTACCGACGGACAGAGAGCTCTGAGCGGACTGGGCATGGTGGTGCAAACATGAGGGAGAGGGCGGAAATTGGACTGGCTATGGTTGAGCCTCATCGTCTGGCATAAATAGCCATATTTAGCCCTCAGGCGGCAATGTCGGCGTGGTGACATGTATGCATCCTCACCAAACCGATGGGTTTTAATGTGTGTCCGCATGGGTCCCACCCGTCAATCTGACATGGCCAACACGTCTGGGCCTCCTCATGTCGTTTAGCCCGGACAGATAGGGCCGGTTTGAGGAGCCCGAGTGGGTCGTGGTTTTGTTAGCAGTCACTCACTGAGCTGTCCACCTGAACACATAGGAGGCATTTGAGGTGCCCACCTGTAGATTCTCTTAGATCCATGTACAATATGTGTCTTGATTTTTAAAATTATTTTCATGTGGAGTATCAATACATTAAACTACAAAGTATGTCTTTCCCCTTCCCCTCTTATCTCCTTCTCCCCCATTGAGAGTCAAAACCATCGAAGGTCCGACACGCCCTCTTCCTCTCCACTGGCGTCACTAGACCGAGCAGAATTGGGAGAAGAGCACGGGTGGCATGGACATACAATAGGATTAGGCATATAGTTGTGTGTGCAGCTAGGGCGTATGGAATTATGTCGAGATGGAGATTCCTCTCATACTCATGACCGGCGCTAGAGAGTTGATGGTCTTCCCTTATGTCCTTTTTCTATGATGGATGATGATGGAGGTAGATTCGACATTGTTTGTAAAATATGCTCGATGGGTCACTGGATATGGCTCAGAGAGTTTGTTTCCCCTCTTTCTTAGACATTGGTGGTGTAGGCGGCAGAGAGGGAAGGGAATTCATTCTTGGCCTTCCCAAATATGTTGTTCTTGGGGTGAAGAAGCTGGATTGGAGATGCAAAGTTTGTCTTCTTCCACTTCATCGGCCTTCATCGTCCTAGTTGTAGTCCAACAAACTAGTTATTTCCGGTTAGCTACTTTCAACCTCCACGGGTAGGCCCTCTTATCATGGTAAGATACGATGGCATGAGCATCTCCACAAGGTTATCCTCTGCTATATGACCTTATTGCCTTTTATGCTTAATCTTTGGAGTGTTGTTTGTAAGATGGGATGTATTTTCTCTTTCCTTTTAGGTCCTTCTTGTAGTGTTGTAACACTTATCTTGATTTAAGACCACCTTTCGGAGCTTTTAAGCCCCCTTCGAAAAAATGATTTTTGTTGTCCATGCTTAATAAGTTGTAGCATGTATATGGTTCTCCACGAACTTCTAGTAATGACATCAGCAAGCAATTAAAGCAAATGTAAAGGTGTTGGCTCGAATCCACTGGGAGAAAATGAAAAGTGGGGAAGGTGAACGTTTTGTAAGAAATAAAAATTAAAGATAAAATTAAATTTTAACTAATAATGGTGTATCAAAGGCTCTACACATTTCAAGGCTGCCCTAGGAATGGGTTGCATCATTATTGGTCCCATTCCTACACCGATCCTTCGCCCCCCTCCTTGCCATAGTCATTAGGTGGTTTCCTACTAGTCTTCCTTCAACCTGCAGTGGCGCCCTAGTGTCTTCCTCCTTCATGAGACCCGTCGTGTGGTGTCACATGATAGCGAAGGAATAGAAGCGGAAAATCAACCTATCCCCAATAGGGAGGATGTTGCCCTCGATGATTAGGTGTTCTCCCTTGTGCTATTATGCAATAAAGTGTCATGTGTTCCAGCGGTTTGCTGATATTGTGCACCAAAGCCGCTCTCCTTCAATGCAGCGTTGTGTGCTTGGTCCTAGAGAGCTATTTCCACCACAACTCTCATGGTGGTTGGTAATCTGTACTTAGTTGAGTAGCACATGGCGTCATGGGCACGGGGACACATTTATTTCAATTGTTGGGCTAGGCGAACCCATTGACCCATCTAGCACACAATTGATGCAACCTTAAGGAGGAGCAAGCCTTCCCACATGGAAGCTCAATCCCACTATGAAAGTGCTAGTTATCCACTAGAGGGTGGGGGTGAATAGGCGATTTTTATGAATGTCTTCAAAACATGGTTTTGAAGACAAACAATAGAAATGAACCTATTGATATGCAGTGGAAGGTAGACTACACTAAGCAAGACATAGTCAAGTATGCAATGAAGTGAAAGCACGAAGACTAATAGTAGCTAGGTAGTAAAGATCGGGATGGAAGATAGTATGAAGCCAAACAATGATAGTAGTCAGACAGTGAAGTCAAACAGGTAGTGCAAGCAGGCAATGACTTCACGAAGACAAACTGTAAGTAAAGAGAGGGAGAGGATAGAACCAGTCACTTGGTGAGGACACACGATTTGTTGGACCAGTTCCAGTTGCTGTGACAACTGTACGTCTGGTTAGGGAGGCTGAGATTCAACTCAGAAGACCATGTCTTCACCTTATTCCCCTTGAGCTAAGGACACCCAGTCCTCGCCCAATCACTCTGGTAAGTCTTCAAGGTAGACTTCCAAACCTTCATAGACTTCGTTCACCGGCGATCCACAATGACTCTTGGATGCTCAGAACGCGACGCCTAACCGGCTGGAGGATTCACAGTCCTCAAGTGTAACAAGTCTTCAGGTCACACGGACAGAAAGACTTCAGTGATGCCTAACACTCTTTCGCTCTGGGTGTTTGGGCTTTGTCCTCGCAAGGATTTCTCTCTCTCAAAAGCTTCGGAGGTGGGTTGCTCTCAAACGACAAAAGCCGTGCACTAACTCTGAGCAGCCACCAATTTATGGTGTAGGGGGTGGGCTATTTATAGCCACTAGGCAACCCGACTTGATTTGTCCGAAATGACCCTAGGTCACTAAGGAACTGACACGTGTTCCAACGGTCAGATTTCAAACACACGCAGCAACTTGACTTGGGCTACAAGTGAAGCTGACTCATCCAGCTCTGGATAAGATTTGCTCTCATTGTCTTCGCTCGAAGACATAGGATCTGGTTGAGCATCACTTCAGTCACTCTAACTTTGTGCACCGGGACCCCACTTAACAGTACGATGGTTCCTATGACTCAACAAAGAAGAAAAGGAAACAACGAAACAACCAAGTCTTCGCGCTCCATAGTCTTCACGCGATGTCTTCTCATGTCATAGTCTTCAATGTGAATATATTTACATACCACCATTATCTTCAATGTCTTCATACATTTTTAGGGGTCATCTCCGATAGGTAAACCGAATCAATGAGGAACTACTTCATGTGTTATCGTGCAATTCTCACAAACACATTAGTCCCTCAACCAGGTTTGTCGTCAATACTCCAAAACCAACTAGGGGTGGCACTAGATGCACTTACAATCTCCCCCTTTTTGGTGATTGATGACAAACTGGTGAAGTTTTCAACGGGGATGAAAGTATGTGAAATTGTAAAGGATTAAGGTATTGTCTTCATAAGTAGCAAAAGGCTCCCCCCGAAGATGTGCATATAAGTAATTTGCTTTTGGAATGCAAATGCACATGGCAGGTTGTACTTATGGAGATCCTCTTCAACTCATGAAGACAATTCATCATGCATGATTTGATATATCAAAGATAATGACATGCATAATGAGAAATGGACGTCTGCAATATGACTAAGTGCGGGATTTATAATCGCACATGTGGAATTTATCTTCGCATCACAGAATAGTAGAAAACATAGAAGACGACCATCAAGTTTAAGTGTTACAACTCAAAAAACCAAATGTAACAAAAGCGAGAGTTGTAAACACTAGGCAAAATATAAAGCAACCGCCCATATGGACCCGCTTGAAGACTATCAACTCATATGCTTCTCCCGCTTTTGTCAGTAAGGACCAAAAAGGTTTGAAGACATAGAGCCTCTACTCGTTCCCAGAAGGAGTAGGAGAAGATGCAGGGTCGGCGTCGGGGTTTGGCGGTGCAGAAGAACTTGGTGCAGTGTCGATACGCGCCGAAGTAGGAGGTGGTGAGGTAGCATCATCTTGGTCATCTATGACTCTGGCATTCACCGTTGCAGCTGAGGAGGAATAATCAGAGTCTTCAAGAGAGGGAGTTCGACGCAAGACAACATTCCTTGGAGGAGTGGAGTCAAACTTGAATCTTTTAGTGAAGCCATCATCTTGAAGATCAGCTTCAGCACTCAGCAATGTCAAACTCTTCCATGACCTCCGACAGGTTTCATGAGTGACAAAGGCATTCTTGGTGGCAAGATTGCGAATCCGATTGACGTCCACCAAGAGGCTTTGCATCTGCCGCTTCAGCCAGTAGTGATGCTTATCCTGTTTCTAATGCAGGGCAACGAGAAGCTCTCGGTCATTGAGAACACGAGATCGCTTCCGAGGCCTTTGAGCAATAGTGCTCTCAGTGGCTTCAGTTTGAGCACGGTGAGGTAAGCGTGTATTGCCAGCCAAAGGATAAACACGAGTGACGGTCTGGACTCCTTCAATGGGCTGTGTAAAGCTTTGGTGATCAGCATTGTGAAGACAAACAGGCTCCTTGGCAGGCTCTGGGTATATGGCTTCAACTGACATATCAACCTCTGGGAAAAATATCAGATGGTTGTGAGCAGAAGGCTGATAGTTGACAGCAGAATGAAGCTTGATAAGGCGCATAACCCATGGAGCGTAGAATTTCAGTGCAAAGAGATCAGAGCCTGATGCAGCCAATTGCCTGATAAAGAAGTCTTGAGTATTGAAGCTGATGCCATTGAAGATATAAAAGACCAATGTCTTCATTGCTCCTTCAAGCTTCGCTGCAGAAGAATGTCCTTTGACAGACCATAGAGTTCGCCTGATGATATGATAGATAGCGCGGGGCAGATACTCTAGGTCTTCAACAAAGAACTCTCTTGGGTATTCAGCATCGCGTGGCAGAGGCTTCATCATGCTCAGCATTTGGCTCGTGTTGAGCTCTGGCTTCTGAAAGATGCTCTCCAATGCATTACGGTGAAGCTAACAACCAGGTTCATATAGTTCACCTGGAGTGGGCAGACCAGTGAGCTCAATAATGTCAAGAGCTTTAGCTTCATGGAGTACGTTTCCTGTCATCCACTCAAGGACCCATGTCTTCGAATCCCTGTTGTAGCCACGAATGTGGAGGGTGGCATAGAATTGCAGTAGAAGCTTTTCATTCCAATGCTCCTTATCAGTCACAAAGTTCAGCAATCCAGCATCACGGAAGCAGTCAAGGGCTTCTTCAAGGCATGGCAATCCAGCAATGGCTTCACAGTCAAGACGCATATGAGGGAAGATGCGACCTTGATCATAGAGAACACAGGAATAGTAACTGCGCTGCTGATAGCTCCAGAACCGATCAGATGATATTCTTGGCTGGGAGTAGGGGTTCTTAGCGCTATCAAAGAAAGTGTTGTGCACAATGAAGCCATTTGCATTGAAGGACCCTGGTGAAGTGGCAGTACATGGATACCTGGGCAAGCTTGGCTTAGGCTTCTGGACATGAGGCCTGTGCTCGACATGGTAGTCAAATTGACGACCAGCAGCAGGCGGAGGAACCAGAATGGGCCATCTAACAGTGACCAGCTGACCATGATCATATGCTTGCTCGATTGTGTGTGGCCTTGGAGGCGGTACAGGAGCAGTGGCATTGACTTCAGGCTGCAGATTTGCATCAGGTGCAGCATTGGCTTCAGGAGCAATCACTTCAGGCACCACATTAACTTCAGGAGCGACATTAGCGTCAGCCATGACAATGTTATTGGCTTCAGTGTTGGTGTTGGTGGTCGCCTCAATGTCGTTAACCTCCACTCGAGTAGCTGGAGGGTCGGACACGTTCTCCTCGAGAACAACTTCAGGGTTGGTTGGGGGTGTAGCAACATGTTCTTCTTCAACTCTTGGTTCTTTTTGGTCATCGGCTGATGCAGCCGGAATATCTTTAGCCGCCTTGGCTTCAGACTCGGGGACGTTCGCAGAAGGAAAGGCTTCAGGAAATATTTGGCCTGATACTGATTGGCGCTCTTCTCCTTCTGGAACACTCGAAAGAGTGACTTGTGGCCTTGGTCCTTTACGAAGCCCGCAGAAAGCTGGCGACGCTTGTGGAGATGGAGTAGGTTGGGCCACAAAGTCTTCATCTTCAAGTACCAGAGTGGTGACTTGAGTTGGGGGAGTAACTGGTGTTTCTTCTTCACGGGGGGATTCTTGAGGGTGATCAGCCCATGAGTCATCCTGAGCAATTGGCGTCAAAGTACGACCAATGCTGATGAGTTCGTTGTTCGTGAGAACAGGCGATGATACCATATTGTGCTCGATCTGAGGAAGGACTTCATCATCTTCAACATTGTCTTGATGACCAATGTCTTCAGCTGCGGTGGGGTCAACAGCTGGAATGTCTTCAGCTTCAGGAGCCTCTGGGGAAGCAGGTTCATGAACTATCAAACGGCGCTCTTGTTGTGCAGATGCAGGACGAGCAACAGAAATTGGCTTGACGACAAGGGGCTCTATGGGAGCAGCCCGATCTTTCTTCTTGGTCTTGCGCTTCTTGGTGGGTGGAGCATCGTCAGTGGTGTTCTTGGTCTTGCGCTTTCTGGCTTTGGCTTCAGCTGCCCTGGTTTTCTGAAGCTCTGAAGCCACTGTGGGGACCTTAGGCTTCACGCGTGTCATACTAGCGGGGAAGACAATGCGAGGTTCTTCCAGCCTGGATGGTTCATCTTGGTCCACAGTTGGCTTCTTCTGCTTGGCAGCCATCTTGGGGTCGATGCCAGGGCGCCCAAGTGCCTTGCGCTTCTCAGCTTCATTGTAAGCTTGAACACACTTTGCAGCCAGAAGCTTCATTCGCTCTCGAGAACCTTTGGCTTCATCACGTTTCTTGTGAAATGCTTCCTTGAGCTCATGCATCATTGTCTTGAAGTTTTGGACGTCTGTCACGCTGAGCTTGGCCACATGCTTCTTGAACTGAGCCTTTTCATAGTCGATCTTGTGCTTCAGTTCAACGATTTTCTGAGCAAGAGCCAGCTCAGGAGCAATGGCAACATGGAAGGAGACGTTGAGGCCTACGGGGAGTTGCAGATCATCAAAGCTGAGATTGGGGGTGTCAAACCACTCATCGATGAAATTGTTCAGCACTTGCACATCAAAGAGAGGTAAATCATTAAAGATTTCCGCCTCCTGCTTGCTCTTTATTAGTAGTTCTAGAGCATCATCAGGAAGATCGTCGTCACTCGACATATCAATGGCGTCGTTCTCATTTCTTAGAATAGCAGCAGGAGTTAGTGCTTGACCAGTGGTGTGCACGGGCTTCTTCTTCTTCTTCTTCTTCTTCTCAGACTTGGAGATGCGTGAGAGATCTTCAGACTGCACACTCGGTGCAGGAGGAGCAGTGGCCAGAGGCTTCGCTCGCGAAGCTCTTGGTGAAGTGGAAGGCTTCGAAGCCTTGGGTTTCTTCAGCTTCTTTGGATTCGATGGTGCAGGCGCTTCGTCAGAATCAGCGTCATCTGCAGGTTGATCCACGACTATCCCTTGAACCATAATATGAGTGATGAGACCTTCTAGGTTGTAGAAGGGCCCAACAAGATTGGGTTCAGCTTCGCGTGTGCCATCGGCAATTGGAGCAGAGGGACCGGGGTTGAAGTCTAATCCCCGTGACTTCTTGTTCTCTTTGGCCAAGTTCTTGGCAAACTAAAAGTTGCGCTTGAACAGATTGTCGTCACGACACCATAACAATGAAGATGGGTCGGCATCAGCAGGCTGTGGTCCACGGACCATGCAAGGGTAGAAGCCTTGCTCAATGGCTTCAGCTCTGGACCTGGGTGGAAGATTTTTGTACAAGATGTCTCCCCAGGGCCGCTTGATGTCATTCTTTTCAGCATATTCCTGGGTCACGAACCTGTACTTGTACCATTGTTCTGCCCAATATCTTCGAATCCATTGGATTCATGTCTTGCGCTGATTGTAGTCCTCCTCTGGATCTGTCTTGTACAGCTCATAGAGCTCTGGTGGCAAATCCTTCGATGTATCCCCACGGTGTTGTCTGCCACCCTCCCTTGCTGACTTATCTGTTTCCATGAAGTTCAGACTGAATGGCTTGAAAACTGTCAAAGGCTTCCGTCTGCTGGACAGACAGGAACTTGCTTCAGGAGAGTTGATATGATGCTGTAAGAATTCTGCAAATGAATGCAGACTATGAGAACCAATGGATTCTCCCATGGACATGTACCTGTGACAGCATTAGAGATGCAAGGGAAGGGGAAGAGGTCATATGCATTCTCAGAAGATTTTGAAGATAAATCAGTTTAGAAGACATTGACCTCATAGCGCGAAGACATTCACTTATATGTTGAGAGTTGGTTCCAGATTTGTATGAATCCAAGAATAGGTACAAGTGAGGAATCTAACTACGTGTGAACCATAAGTGAATATACTAGGCTTCATATGAGATGCAGAGCAGGATAGATCCAAATTTGTGGAGGCAGAAACTACTTTTGGTAGAAAGGATGAATCTTTCGGATAAAAAATACGGTAAAAAGAGAGTTTTAATTTACCACATGATGAACTGCTAGACGGAGTAGAAGATGAGGCCGAGTAGTTCAATCTTCTGTGCCCTAACTTGGCGACGGAGGACACCTATGGAGGCGGCGGAGAAGACGATGTCCGCGGTCGGCATGAAGACGGCGTCGGAGAGGTTGCGGCAGCTAAGCGCTTCGTCGCCGGCGTCGTCGAGAGCTAGTGGTGGCGCTAGGGTTTGTTGAGGTGGAGAGGTGGAAGAAATATTTTGACCGCGATTGGATGTGCATTTATAGGGAAAGGGACGACACAGCGCAATTACGCAGGTGCCCCTGGCGGTTCACATCTGAGGGACACGTGGCGAACATGCAACACATTGGGAGTTGTCCCATGTCCCCACGCACGCCTAGACTGTCGGGTGGTCGTTCCGGCTTCTCCGGGTTCCAGGCAATAAGAATTGAGCATTTAAAACAGATTTAATGTTCGTCTCTGTATCTTCTGCTGATAAGGACGCAGAGAAGACATTCGACAGTTTCAACATAATGCATATGATTTGGATAGATAGAGTTTGAGATAGGAAGCATAGAGAGGTTAGGGTCCGATACATTCACTTAGTTCAAAAGATTCAAACGAGAAGACATAGCTATATGTGAATGCTGTAGAGGACAGAACACTAATATATTTATATATCAGAATAAAACCAAATCAACATAGTGAAGATAAACATGAAGGCATGTTAATATTGAAGACAAACCAAATGCGAAGAATTAGCAAATGTAACGCCAGGGGAAACACTTCAAATAAGGTTTGGTGGTGGCGTTACCCACCGTGTCGTGGTTTTGTCACGGCAGATGTCCTTAGTGTCAGGCTTAGTCGTGAGGCCAACGCATCTATGTAGTAGCTTGAGAGGGGTTGAGCGGAATCGAGAGACGCAACACAAGACAAGGATTTAGACAGCTTCGGGGTCCGGAAAACATCATCCGGTAATAACCCTACATGCTGTTTGTGGCTAGGTCTCATTATCATCATGAGGGAGTCGCTGGTAAACCGGCTCTTTGTGTCTAGCCCTAGAGATTGTTTCTTCTTGCCTTCCCCCTCTTTGGGGAGCTCTGCCCCTCCTTATATATGTTGAAGGGGCGGGTTACATGTGGATTCCTATTAGGATTAAGACTAGTCTATCTCTAATACAAACCGGATACAAGTCCAGGTCTTAACTCCTTGTAAGACAAATATTCCTCACGCCTTTCCTCTTAAACCGGCCCACCATAACATGAGCCGGCCTTCTAGGCCTTGGGCCTTGTCACCGTCTATCCCGCCCGCCGGGTTACCAGTGAATCATAATGTTCAGTCCGGTTGCTTGTAAACCGTCTGGTCTGTGCGGGTCGCCGGTGAATCGCCAAGTCTGGCCGGTTTATACTTCCGGCCGGGTTACGCCACGGGGTATATCCCCGACACACCGTATAGGAAGTATTAGACCCAGACACGGCGCACAATTATCGTGGCGCTCCGAAGTCGAATTCCGCATTAATGTATTCACACTCAGAGTGTAAGTCTTCATTGATTGAAGACATACATTACTTCGTGTGTTGCACATCTAAGTCATCAACATGCATAAGTGTTAGGATGTGTGCCTGATCATAGGACATTCAAGGATTCCAAGATATTTAGCTCACACCGCAACTTGCAAAACCTTTTCTCATCCAAGGGCTTTGTGAACATATCTGCCAATTGCTCTTCAGTGTTGACGTGTATGATATCAATATCTTTCTTCATGACATGATCTGTGAGAAAGTGATGACGAATTTCAATGTGCTTTGTCTTCGAGTGCTGAACTGGGTTGTTGGCAATCTTGATGGCGCTTTCATTGTCACAGTAGAGTGGAACTTGTTTCAGATGGATGCCATAGTCCTTGAGTGTTTGCTTCATCCATAGAACCTGAGTGCAGCAAGATCCAGCAGCAATGTATTCAGATTCAGCAGTGGAGAGTGATACACAGTTCTGCTTCTTTGAAGACCAAAAGACAAGTGATCGTCCCAGAAAGTGACATGTGCCTGATGTAGACTTGCGATCCACCTTGTCACCAGCATAATCAGCATCCGAGAATCCAACTAGATCAAACTCTGAGCCCTTTGGATAGCATAATCTTAGTGTTGGGGTGTAAGCCAAATATCGAAGAATTCGCTTCACAGCTAAGTGATGCGATTCCTTTGGTGCCGCTTGAAATCGAGCACACATGCAAACACTAAGCATGATATCTGGCCTAGATGCACATAAATAATGTAAAGAACCAATCATGGAGCGGCATACCTTTTGATCGAACTCTTTACTATTGGCGTCAGGACCCAGATGACTCTTGGTTGGCATTGGCGTCGTATAACCTTTGCAGTCTTGCATTCCAAACTTCTTTAGGCAATCTTTGAGATATTTCTCTTGAGGTATGAAGATGCCATTGCTTTGCTGACGAATTTGAAGACCAAGAAAGAACTTCAGCTACCCATCATGGACATCTGATATTGCTCTTGCATTGTGTGTCCAAACTCATCACTGTATCTCTTGTCAGTGCAGCCGAAGATAATGTCATCCACATAGATTTGGCACACAAACAGTTCACCATCGTATGTCTTTGTGAAGAGTGTGGGATCCAGGGAACCAGGTTTGAAGCCTTTACTCTTCAGGAAGTCTTTGAGTGTGTCATACCAAGCGCGAGGGGCTTGTTTGAGGCCATACAGTGCCTTGTTTAGCTTGTACACCATATTAGGATGTTTTGGATCTTCAAAGCTAGGAGGTTGTGCAACATACACTTCTTCTTCAATCTTGCCGTTGAGAAATGCACTCTTCACATCCATTTGATACAGTAGGATGTTGTGATGGTTTGCATAGGCTAGCTATATGCGAATAGCTTCAAGCCTAGCCACAGGAGCAAAGGTTTCATCGAAGTCAATCCCTTCAACTTGAGTGTATCCTTGAGCAACAAGACGCGCCTTGTTTCTGACAACTTGACCATGCTCATCTTGCTTGTTGCGATATATACATTTTGTGCCTATTATGTTGTGCTTGGAGGGGTCAGGACACTTGACAAGTTCCCAGACACTGTTCAGCTTGAACTGTTGAAGCTCTTCTTGCATAGCTTGAATCCATTCAGGTTCCATGAAGGCTTCAACAACTTTCTTGGGTTCAGATATTGAGACAAATGCAAAGTGCCCACAGAAATTTGCTAGCTGTGTTGCTCTTGAACGAGTGAGTGGACCAGGCGCATTGATGCTATCAATTATCTTCTCAATCTGTACTTCATTTGCAACACGAGGATGAACCGGACGAAGATTTTGCTCTTGCTGATCATTGTCATTGATAGGAGGATTGTCTTCGGGCTGAGCACTGTCTTCAGGTTGATTAGGTGCAGAAATGATAAGTTCCTCTTCACATTGTGCTTCATTTGGTATGATTTCTCCAGTTCCCATGAGTTGATGGATTCACTAGGTGGAACTTCATCTAGCACATTTCGCAGGTGATCTCTTTGCGAGCCGTTAGTCTCATCGAACCGCACATCCACAGTTTGAACCACTTTATAGTGAAAGAGGTTGAAGACTCTGTAGGAGTGTGAATCCTTTCCGTATCCAAGCATAAAACCTTCATGTGCTTTCGGTGCAAATTTTGAAGTATGATGTGGATCCTTGATCCAGCACCTAGCACCAAATACTCTGAAGTAACTGACATTTGGCTTCTTACCAGTGAGGAGTTATAGGATGTTTTCTTCAGAAGCTTGTGAACATAAACACGGTTGATGACATGGCATGCAGTATCAATAGCTTCAGGCCAGAACTTTCTTGGAGTCTTGTATTCATCAAGCATTGTCCGAGCCATCTCAATGAGTGTTCTGTTCTTGCGCTCCACGATGCCATTCTACTGAGGTGTGTACAGAGCTGAGAACTCATGAGTGATGCCTAATGTATCCAGGTAAAGGTTGAGGCCGGTGTTCTTGAACTCTGTGCCGTTGTCACTTCTGATATGCTTGATCTTGACACCATAGTTGTTCATGGCACGGTTGGCAAAGCGTCTGAAGACATCCTGCACTTCAGTCTTGTAGAGAATTATGTGCACCCACGTATATCTTGAATAATCATCAACAATGACGAAGCCATAGAGACAAGCAGTAGTAGTGAGAGTAGAGTACTGAGTAGGGCCAAATAAGTCCATGTGTAGCAGCTCGAAGGGTTGAGATGTCGTCATGATTGTCTTCTAGGGATGCTTGCCCCTTGTCATCTTTCCAGCTTAGCAGGCACCGCACAAGTGATCCTTCTTGAACTTGACGCCCTCAATGCCTATGACATGCTTCTTCTTTGCGAGAGTGTGCAAGTTCCTCATGCCAGCATGCCCTAGGCTTCGATGCCAAAGCCAGCACTCTGAAGCTTTTGCTAGAAGACATACGGCAACCTGTGGTCCTGCTGAGAAATCTACCATGTACAGATCATCTTTCCGGTACCCTTCAAAGACTAGAGATTTGTCAGATTCCATTAGTACAAGGCAACGATATTTTCCAAATATCACAATCATGTTCAAGTCGCAAAGCATTGGGACAGACATTAAGTTGAAACCACAAGGGATTCAACAAGCATCACTTTATCCATGTGTTGATCCTTTGAGATTGCAACTCTACCTAGACTCAATACCTTGCTTTTACCAGTGTCAGCAAATGTGATGTGACTCTTGTCAGATGGACGTAAGGTTGAGTCCATGAGAAGACTTCGATCATCGGTCATATGATTAGTACATCCGCTGTCCATAATCCATTCTGAAGCATGAGGTGTCATACCCTACAGTACAGTTAGGGGGATAGGCTTCACCAAGAGTATTGTGAAGCATAAACTTTTGACGGACAAGAGGATTATCGAAGCTCAGATCAAGATTAGGACTGATAGGATGATTGGCAAGCGATTCAGGAACAAAATACATAGTAAGACCATTTGGGCATTTGATCTTGAGCCCTACAAGATGTTTTAGGTCCCCAGCATTAGCATCAGACGCCTTTGATTTTCGGCTGGAGACCTTTCCCTGCAAAAGAAAGTTAATTCTTCTTAACCACCCACATCTTCAGGGGTGGCTTAGAAGCAATGAGTCTAAGTGCAGCATCTGAGAACTTCGGCTTTGAAGCCCTAGCAAATAGCCTTGCAGGAGGTGAATAGTACTCATAGGAATAAGGATAAAAGTTCTTACTTTTATGAACATAGCGGTTTGACGAAACACGCTCATATTCATAAGTCTGAGTATGATTTCCCTGCAAAACATTGTCGTTAGGGTGACTCAGGTGAGTCCTCTGTCTGTATGAAGCCTTTGGTCTGAGATTTGTCTTCTTCCGAGGCGGTGTCATGATGACATTCACAGGAAGATTCTAAAGACAACTTTTGGGAACCAGATCTTCTTCATAGGTGGCCCATTCCTGTAGTTAGTACCAATATACCTAGCAAACACTTCACCATTCTGATTCTTGAACAGTTTATAGTTTGCATCAAAGGATTCATCAATGATAATAGGGTTAGCACAAGTGAAGCTAGATAAGGTGGATGGATCCACTGAAGGTCCCTTTGCAGCAACCCATGTGGTTTTGGGATACTGCTCAGGCTTCCAGTAGGAGCCATAAACATTCATTTTCCTCTCGAACCCAACACCCTCTTTCCTAGGGTTTCGGTTCAGAATCTGCTTTTTGAGGACATCGCACAATGTCTGATGCCCTTTGAGACTTTTGTACATCCTTGTTTCAAACAATGTCTTCAACCTAGCATTTTCATCAGCAATAGTGGTGGCATCCTCAGCAGAGGGGTTAGTTACCACATCAACAGTTGAAGATATTGCAACAGTAGCAGCAGTAGAACATTCAGCAACAGAAGTAGCGTTATCACGCTCAAGGCATTTCAGACATGGTGGTTCAAATCCTTCCTGAGCGGGACTGATCTGTTGAGCGCGAAGTGACTCATTCTCTTTTTGAAGATCTTCATGAGCCGCTCTCAATTTCTCAAGCTCTTGCTTCCTTTGAAGATAATCATAGGAAAGCTTTTCATGAGTGGTTGAGAGCGTTTCATGACGACTTTCAAGTTCCTGGTACTTAACATGAATTTTTTTTATGTCTTCAATTAAGGATTGAGATCGGGTCATTTCCGCGTCCAACATGTCATCGCTTTTGTCTAACAGTTTTTGAGTATGTTCCATAGCTTTATGTTGTTCAGTTGCAATTTTAGCAAGTGTTTTGTAGCTGGGTTTGGATTCACAATCAGAGTCATCTTCACTTGATGTTTGAAAGTAAGCATCGCGTGATTTTACCTTGGCACGTGCCATGAAGCAGTAGGTGGGAGCAGAGTCGTCCTTGTCATTAGCATCAGCGTTGGAGACGGGGCCATTGTCTTCAGTGTTGAAGATAGACTTGGCAACGTAGGTTGTAGCTAGAGCCAGACTTGCAACGCCAGGGTCAGACTCCTCCTCAGACTCCCCCTCCGCCTCCTCAGAAGTAGACTCCTCCTCTAAATCCATCTCCTTGCCAACAAAAGCATGAGCCTTGCCAGATGAGCTCTTCTTATGTGATGAAGACTTGGACAAAGACTTGGAAGAAGACTTTGAGGATTTCTTCTTCTTGTTGTCATCAGAATCATATTCCTTGCTCTTCTTCTTCTTGTTGTTCTCATTGTCCCACTGTGGACACTCAGAGATGTAGTGTCCAGGCTTCTTGCACTTGTGACATGTTCTCTTCTTGTAATCATGAGTGGAAGCTTCATCATTTCTTGAGCTGGATCGTGAAGACTTTCTGAAGCCCTTCTTCTTAGTGAATTTCTGGAACTTCTTCACAATCATAGCAAGCTCCTTTCCAATGTCTTCAGGATCTCCAGAACTGCAGTTAGATTCTTCTTCAGATGAGGAAACAACTTTTGCCTTCAAAGCGCGAGTTCGGCCATAGTTGGGACCATAGATATCTCTTTTCTCAGATAGCTGGAACTCATGTGTGTTGAGCCTCTCAAGTATGTCAGACGGATCGAGTGTCTTGAAGTCAGGGCGTTCTTGTATCATCAGGGCAAGGGTGTCGAACGAGCTGTCAAGTGATCTCAGCAGTGTCTTGATGATTTCATGCTTGGTGATCTCAGTGGCGCCGAGAGCACGAAGCTCATTTGTGATGTCAGTGAGGCGATCAAACGTGAGCTGGACATTCTCATTGTCGTTTCTCTTGAAGCGGTTGAAGAGGTTGCGAAGAACACTGATCCTTTGATCTCTCTGGGTTGAGACGCCTTTGTTGACCTTGGAGAGCCAGTCCCAGACTAGCTTCGACCTTTCCATAGCACTCACACGGCCATACTGTCCTTTGGTCAGATGACCACAGATGATGTTCTTGGCAGTAGAATCCAGTTGAATGAACTTCTTGACATCAGCAGGGGTGACACCTTCACCAGTCTTGGGAACACCATTCTTGACGACATACCAGAGGTCGACATCAATGGCTTCAAGATGCATGCGCATCTTATTCTTCCAGTAGGGATATTCAGTTCCATCGAAGACGGGGCAAGCAGCGGAGACTTTGAATATCCCTACAGTCGATATAGCTAAAACTCCAGGTGGTTAAACCTAATCAAACAGAACAAGGGAGTACCTTGCTCTGATACCAATTGAAAGTGCTAGTTATCGACTAGAGGGGGTGAATAGGCGATTTTTATGAAAGTCTTCAAAACATGAGAGTTTCAAAGACAAACAATAGAAATGAACCTATTGATATGCAGCGGAAGGTAGACTACACTAAGCAAGCCATAGTCAATTATGCAATGAAGTGAAAGCACGAAGACTAATAGTAGCTAGGTAGTAAAGATCAGGATGGAAGATAGTATGAAGCCAAACAATGATAGTAGTCACACACTGAAGTCAAACAGGTAGTGCAAGCAGGCAATGACTTCACGAAGACAAACTGTAAGTAAAGAGAGGGAGAGGATAGAACCAGTCACTTGGTGAGGACACAGGATTTGTTGGACCAGTTCCAGTTGCTGTGAAAACTGTACGTCTGGTTAGGCAGGCTGAGATTCAACTCAGAAGACCACGTCTTCACCTTATTCCCCTTGAGCTAAGGACACCCAGTCCTCGCCCAATCACTCTAGTAAGTCTTCAAGGTAGACTTCCAAACCTTCACAGACTTCGTTCGACGGCGATCCACAATGACTCTTGGATGCTCAGAACGCGACGCCTAACCGGCTGGAGGATTCACTGTCCTCAAGTGTAACAAGTCTTCAGGTCACGCGGACAGAAAGACTCCAGTGATGCCTAACACTCTTTGGCTCTGGGTGTTTGGTCTTTGTCCTCGCAAGGATTTCTCTCTCTGAAAAGCTTCGGAGGTGGGTTGCTCTCAAACGACAAAAGCCGTGCACTAACTCTGAGCAGACACCAATTTATGGTGTAGGGGGTGGGCTATTTATAGCCACTAGGCAACCCGACCTGATTCGTCCAAAATGACCCTGGGTCACTAAGGAACTAACACGTGTTCCAACGTTCAGATTTCAAACACACGCGACAACTTGACTTGGGCTACAAGTAAAGCTGACTCATCCAGCTCTGGATAAGATTTTCTCTCATTGTCTTCGCTCGAAGACATAGGATCTGGTTGAGCATCACTTCAGTCACTCTGACTTTGTTCACTGGGACCCCACTTAACAGTACGGTGGTTCCTATGACTCAACAAAGAAGAAAAGGAAACAACGAAACAACTAAGTCTTCGCGCTCCATATTCTTCACGCGATGTCTTCTCATGTCATAGTCTTCAATGTGAATATCTTCACATACCACCATTATCTTCAATGTCTTCATACATTTTTAGGGATCATCTCCGATAGGTAAACCGAATCAATGAGGGACTACTTCCTGTGTTATCCTGCAATTCTCACAAACACATTAGTCCCTCAACCAGTTTTGTCGTCAATACTCCAAAACCAACTAGGGTTGGCACTAGATGCACTTACACACTATCTCCTTGGCTAGTGTTTCAATCACTTTGTCTCCTCCCATTCTCGTTTCTCACTTTCAGAAGATCTATGATCATCGTGTGGCAGCTCGGGCACTACTACTTGTTAGCTGCGTTGGGATTTTCCAAGAAGAGGAGAGGAGATGCATCGTAGTAGAGATAAGTATTTCCCTCAGTGAGAACCAAGGTATCAATCCAGTAGGAGAATCACACAAAGCCTCGTGAACAACACCTACACACACAAAAGCTAATACTTACACCCAACGCGGGCAAGAGAGTTGTCAATCCCCTTGAACTCGTTACTTGCAAGGATTAATTCTAATAGTGGTAGATAGAAAACTTTGCAAAACTAAATAAAATAAATAAAATTGCAGCATGGTATTTTTGATTATATATATGATTAAAGTAGACCCGGGGCCATAGTTTTCACTAGAAGCTTCTCTCTCGAGCACATAACATACGGTGGGTGAACAAATTACTATTCGGCAATTGATAGAAAAGCGCATAGTTATGACGATATTCAAGGCCATTTTCATGTATAGGCATCACGTCCGAGACAAGTAGACCGACTCCTGCCTGCATCTACAACTATTACTCCATCAATCGACCGCTATCCAGCATGCATCATGGTATTAAGTTCATGAAAAACGGAGTAATAGTTTATGCAAGATGACATGAGGTAGACAAAGTAAACCCAATCAATATGAATAAACCGTGTCTTTTTACCCTTAATAACTACGATATAGAGCACCGCAAGATTGATCCCATTACAAAGCACCTCTCTCACTAAAAATAAATCAATATAGTTCGTCAAACCAAATGGATAGATCGGAGAGAAATACAAAGCTATAAAAATCATGCATAATAAAGTTCAGAAAAGACTTCATTACTTATGATAAATATTCAGATCATAAACCCACAATTCATCGGACCCAACAACACACTACAAAAGAAGATTACATCGAATAGAATTCCATGAACATCGAGGAGAACATTGTGTTGAAGACCAAAGAGAGAGAAGTAGCCATCTAGATACTAGCTATGGACCCATAGGTCCGTGGTGAACTACTCAAGCATCATGGGAAGGAAGCAAGGCTGATGTAGAAACCCTCCGTGGTCAATTCCCTCTAGCAAGGAACTGGACAAGGCCTCCAAATGGGATCGCGGAAAAACATAAACTTGTGTCAACGGAAAAAGTATTTCAGGTGGCTCTCTGGTGGGTTTCCCAATATTTGAAAAATTATAGAAGTGAAATTAGGTTAGACGGAGCCTCAAGGGGCCCACAAGGCAACATGACACCCCCAGGGCACGCCCTTTTGCCATGCCATCTCCTCGGTTGCCGTCTGGTCTCCTCCTCAGCTTCTAGGGTCTCTCTTGTCTAGGAAAAAATCATCAAAAAGTTTCATAGAGTTTGGACTCCGTTTGGTACTGATTTTCTAGAAAACCAAAAACAAGAATAAAACAACAACTGGCACTAGGCATTGGGTTAATAGCTTAGTCCCAAAAACTGATATAAATTATCAAAAAAGGCGTATATAGTATCGAAGATTGATAATATAATAGCATGAAACAAGAAAAAAATATAGATACGTTAGAGACGTATCAGGCACCTAAGTTTATCTTTGTTCAATGATAAATCACATTGGCGTAGCTCAATATATCTGCCCCCCTTGCTCTCCGTGTAGGCATATCGCAAGGGGTTCACCACAGTTTGTGGAGGTTATAAGATCTATTTCTCTGAAAGTGATGATGACGAGTTACATTCATGATGGTCCTCCATCACAAAGCCATGCATACCTCTTTGTTTGTCACCCAGTGGTTTCACTGAAGGAGCTTTTCGCCCGGGAGGCGACAAGGCCGAGATTAAAGGGAGGAAAACGACCTCCATGGCTAGTAGCTTGCTCAATAGGGCCAATATGGTAGTGGGTTTTCATTGTTACATTGCAAAATGTGATGGTTATCGCTCGCATGAACCAGGTGCTAATCATATGGTGGGCAAGATTTGGACTGTGATGAACGGGTTTTACACTCATATTTCCCTATGTTTGAACTTGGTATTCTCGTGAAGTTTCTTTGATTCTTACTTAAACTTGCCACTAGTGGAAGTGAGAACATAATCAAGATATACATCATGAGAGGACCATTTCCATATAAAGTTGGTCATTAGCAACCACTCCATATGCGTAGCTGAGTACTAGTATAAGTGCATGGTCTCATACTGGCGCTCTTACCTGGAGGCTATGGACATGTGGGACAAATTGAAGAACTTTCGTAAGGGGACCATGGTCCATTTTGAGGTGTGTGCCCCAAACCCTATTCCAAATGGTGTTCTGCACTATATACACGAGAGGTAGGACTCCGGAACTAGGTGTTTGATAGTCTCAAACATATTGGTAATTTTTGCTTGTTTCATGCTACATTCATATCATAATTGCATAGATTCTGCATCAATTTTTCTCAATTTATTTGACTAACATATTAATCTGGTGCCTAGTGTCACTTTCTATTTTTTAGTTTTTGGACCTTATAGAAATCACCACTTTTGGGGATAAGAAAAAATATTTCACGAACTTTCTTATCAGGATCAAGCCAGAGAGAACATAGATAAGCCATGTGGGCACAACCACCACACGGCCTAGCCTCATGGGCCCCATGGCGGTCACTTCTACCGCCTCTGAGTGCCCCCTATTTTTATATTGCCCCGAAACCCTGAAAAACGTTATCAAATATTTTTTGCCGCCACCACTTCCCGTTACACAAAAATCCAATATAGAGACATGTTCTAATACTCTGCCTGAGTCTTCTTCACCCTTTTTGCTATCATGACCATGTGTGAGTATTCCTCAATGGACTATGTGTCTATAAGAATATCTAGATGGCAATCTATCTCCCTTTTCCTCAACACAAAGTTCATATGAGCTGCTCTACATGATCATAATTCATCTTATGTGATACTTGGGTGTTTGTTGCCTTGTGACATCTGTCAAAGTGGCCCACACAATTAGGAGTCACCTTCTTTACCACATACATGACATTTTTTCTTTCTTCTTAAATGTCTCCTTTTGCTTGTCTCTGAAGTAGACAAACTGTGAGCCCTTGTTCTGGCCTTCAAACTTCCCTTTGCCCTTAGAGTTGTTCTTGTTCTTTAATTTGTGGGACTAGAAATTCTTCTTGTGCACCTAGTTGGCACGAGAATTCCCCTAATGGAGACAAACATGTGTGTCTTTCTCCCTTGCCTTCGCTTCCACTTCAAGAGTGCTAATGTTATTGATAACTGAAAACTCCTGTCTCTTGTGTCCCAGAGAAGTGAAGAAGTTCTTCCATGAAGGAGGAAGCTTAGCAATGATGCCTACAGCAATGATTTTTTTGGTAACACGCAATTTGAAATGCCGAAGTTCCTTCGCAAGTGGTTGTATCTCCTTCTCAATTGTAAAGTGGTCATGTAGTCTAGATATTTGGTACGTCTCCAACATATCCACTTTTCCAAACACTTTTGCTCTTGTTTTGGACTCTTATTTACATAATTTGAATGGAACTAACCCGGACTAACAATGTCTTTAGAAAACTACCTTGTTGTTGTTTCTTTGCGCAGAAATAACAGTTCTCGAAATTGCACGAAACTTGGCGGAGATTTTTTATTGAATATATAAAAAATACTGGTGCAAATATCTACAAGAGGGGGCCATCACCTTCCCACAAGGAAGGGGCGCGCCTACCCCCAGGTCACGCCCAAGTGCCTTGTGGGGCCCTCCGACCTTCGTCTGACGTAATTCCAACTCCATATATTCCGTCTTCCCGATAGAAAAAATAAGAGAGAAAGTTTCATCATGTTTTACGATACAGAGCTGTCACCACCCCTTGTTCTTCATTAGGAGACCTGTTCGGGAGCCCGTTCGGTGCTCCGGAGGTGGCAATTCATCGTCGTCATCAACAACCCTTCTTCACCAACAACCTCATGATGCTCACCACAGGGAGTGAGGAATTTCATTGTAGGCAGACTGGAGGTAGATGGAGATGGATGAGATTCATCATGTAATTGAGTCAATTTGTTAGGGCTTGATCACTAGTATCCACAATGTTCTGAGGTTGATGTTGCTATGCCTTTGCCATGCTTAATTCTTGTCACTAGGGCCCGAGTGCCATGATTTTAGATCTAAACCTATTATGTTTTCATGAATATATTTTAGTTCTTGATCCTATTTGGAAATTATATGCACCTGTTATTGTTCTGAACTGTAGACCCCAAGGTGACAATAAATGGGATACTCTCCGGGGATAACTGTAATTTGAGTATTACATGTATTTACTATGTGTTAATGCTTTGTTTCAATTCTCTATTAAAAGGAGCACCTTCATTACCCTTGGATTTCCATTAGGACCCCGCTACCATCGGGGGGTGGGGGTGGGGGTGGGGGGGTAGGAGAAAACATGCCATGCATGTTCTTATTGCAAGCACTATGACTATATACAGAATTTGAGCTATTGTGTATCGCTGTAGGTTATGAGTGTTATATCATGAATGTTATCCAAATATCCATCGCTACTCCATGCCTAAGCTTTCTCACAACATTGTATTTGCTTGAGTCATTACTGTTGATATTGTTCCAATTACGACAAAACTTGTACTGCTACCTTTACTATTACTATTGCTATTGTTACCACTGCTATCGAAACTATCATATTACTGTGCTACTAAAATTTTGCTGCGAGGCAATAACTTCTCACGTGTGGTTTAATTAACTACTCAACTGCCTAGGCGTATAAATAATCTTTGGCTCCCTTTGTGTCGAACCCATAAATTTGGGTGAAATACTACCCCCGATGACTGTTGCGATCCCCTATACTTATGGGTCATAAAGACTATTTTCTGGTGCAGTTGCCGGGGAGAATAGCTCTATTTATTAAGTTCACTTGGGAGTGAAATATCTGTTGCAATTTATATTCACTATGAAGAATCTAAGAGACTATAAGACCAAGATCGGACCCTCTAAGACGAGGGGAGGTAAAGAACTATCAACTTGGTCTAGACTTGATTCACCTATTGTTTTAAGTCAACTTGTGAAATCACCACCTGCTATTCAATCTAATATGTCACGTGTAACAGAGTCTGCTTCTGTTATTGATGATACTCATGATGATGCTTCTAGTTTTCTTGACGAAACGGTGCCACTAGATGAATTACTTGATGCTCGTATTAATAAAGCTAAAAATTCTGAAATTGATGAAAACTATGAATCACGTGCTAACACCTTGTACTCCTATTAGAAGGTATACCTAAAAGTTATACTTTTCCCGAGGAGTTAACTAGAGAACTTATGGCTTATGATACTCGTAATGGCATAGAAGGTTTTATGACTATAAGAAAAGCCTTTGAACCAAAGGACGAAATATGATCCTAAATTTGCAACTTCTCCTATTTTTATTATTGATAAGGATTATGAATTCTTTGTTGATCATGAACTTCTAACTTTGGTAGAATCCAGTCCTTTTCATGGTTATGAATCTGAAATAGATGTTGCACATCTTACTAAACTTAATGAAATTGCCACCATTTTTGCTCAACAGAAAAATTTCTATGTCCGTTTGTTAAATGTTTGTTTGTTTCGTTGATGATTTACATAGTTTATTTCATGCTAAATGCGTAGTATAGATTTAGGGTACCTAATATGACGTACACGGCCCGCTGCGTTTTGAGAATTGAACGGTCACTGTTTGCAGACGTCTGATTTGGTATGCCTTTCTGTAGATGCTCTAGATACTGGGGTCTTCCTTCCACATGCAAACAAAACTAAAGAAATCATTACTTATGCAGAGGGTCTACATTGAGCAAGACGATCAGATCAGCACACACGTAGGTAACGATCGAGTCTAGCGAACATACCACCCAGCCGGCCGCCGGTAGAGATAACCATGCACGAGCTAGGTGACAAGAACAAGTGGAGAAAACCACGGCGACCGCCGCCGGTAGATAACCATGTACAGTGCACCATATATTACACATGGTCCAACGTATTTATCGAGGCGACGAATTCATAGCACACACACACGAGCGTTGTCCCTTTCGTTTGTTGCTGCCTCTGGAGGCTGGAGCACAAGTGAGAGGCCTAAAATAGAAATTAAGTTCCTTTTAGTTTCTTTCCGTAGACGTAGGCGCCGCTTGCAACTTGTGCGTTCTGACAAAAGTGTCGGCTGTCTTTCTCTTTTCTATTGCCTGAAACACTTGTTTAATGTATTAGAAAATACTACTTCATTCGATCCATATTATTTGTCGCTCAAATCGATGTATCTAACATATTTCAGTGCTAAATGAGAGTACATTTTTAGAATCTATTATATGTTGGGTGGCTAGCAGAATTGTTGTACCTCCAGCCTATGATGAATCTTACTTTGAAAACACTTGCTCAGTCTTTCATGGGGTTTCAACAAAATATTGAAAACATATTACATTTTTGGAAGGGGAAATTACTTCAATTTCATGTCAGTTTATAATCGCATGATAGAAGTAAATCCAAGAGAAAACCGCGCTGAAATCAGCCGCCACTTTAGAGTTCAATCTAAAACCATTTCAAAGTTTTTGGATTAAATGGACTCTTCGGAAAAAATTCCAAGGCAAAAAAAAGGATTTTCTTCCGTTAATTTATATATACATACACATGTATGGTACTTGAAATTTTTTGCTTGGAATCAATTCCGTGACGTACCAATCCTAGCTGGCTTAAAAAAGTTTAATACCACGTGCTAAAACGCTTGGATAATCATGCATAATATAACAAGTGGAAATGGACGATAAATCTGGAAAAAGAACGATGACTCATTCACTTGAATGCATTCTGTTTTTATATATATTCGCGTGGCATGGAAGATGGACGATAAGCTTACATAATAGTATCCACAGATTCTTTTGCATGTGCAGTACTATATTGTACTCCCTCCGTTTTTAAATACAAGTCTTTGTAAAGATTCCAGTAGATGGACTACATACGAAACAAAATGAATGAATATACACTTAAAATGCATATATATATATATATATATATATATATATATATATATATATATATATATATATATACATCCGTATGTGGCTCATAGTGGGATGTTTACAAAGATTTATATTTAGGAACGGAGGAAGTACGTTTAATTTATGGCCATCTCAAGCATTCTCTTAGATTTTTATGAGAAGCTACGTACTCCCTCCGTCCGGGTTTATTAGGCCCCATTCTATTTTGTGCTAAAGTTTGACTTGCAAATTTAACTAATAAAATGTAAATTATATGTCACAAAAATTATATTGTTGGAAAGCTCTTTCAAACACAAATCCAATGGTGTAATTTTTGTATCATATAATTTATATTTTTTTAATAATATAGATAGTCAAAATCTGGCACAAAATAAAGGGGGCCTAATAAACCCCGGACGGAGGTAGTACAATTAACAACTCGCTGCAAGTTAAATTCCTACACAAGATGCATGCATCTGCATGCATCGCGCTTCCCTTTCTTGGATTAACATGCATGAGTATTCGTTGTTTTCCGGTCCTGTCAAAAATTCCATGCTTTACGTGACGCTCGTGTTGAAGTCAAGGCGTTCCCAAACGCCAGCCTTTTTTTGTGCTTATATTATTTCCGGAACTTTCTACGATGCATGCATGCAGCCAATCAACGGCGGCTAGTCATTGAGAACGTTTTTGTCATGTACAGTATTTGTATATTTAAAAAATTTAGCCACAATGTGCGTTAGATTCCATAGAGGCTCCATGTATCCTGTCAGGTAGTGGTTTAGGCCGCTCGGCCTATGGCCAGCTTGCCGCTAAGATCAAAGCAGTTTATTTCACATAAGCTTAGTAGAAATCAAAATAGAGTAACCGATTTTCTGGCAAATTATAGCTGTAGATGTGTGGTTGCACCAAGGGCCTCCTGTATGGAGGAACTTTTGCCTCTTGACTATAACTCGACAAAAATGGAATAAAACTCCATTCACTCTAGCAAAAAAAAAATTAGCTGGCCAAAGATAAGGATAGTTGGCTGTATCATCCATGTAGGACCATACTATCAATTTTCATACTACTTTCGGTATTCGGGAGAAAACACCAACTAATTTGGTTGGTGCATCACATCATACCCTAGATACAGGCCCATACAGGCATACTACTTATAGTATTTGCAGAGGAAAAACCCATTGACATTTCAACAGTGGGCCGGGCAAAAGCATGTGCAGGTGCAACGCCAGAGGTGGTTCAGACGGAGCCATCTTTCTTCGCTCAAGTCCAGAGTATACGACAAGAAACATTTGCTGCTCCTGATAAAGGATGAATCCGTTTGATCGACGGCCAGAGCGCTCGGCTCGTACAAAGCTGCAGCAAAGCATTTACCACACTGGTCAGTAAGTGTGCTACTCGCATGGACAAAGCTGCTGAAACGTTCGGACGAAGCATGCATGCATGCATGCATGTCTGCCCACCACCATTGCCATTGGAAGCACTAACATTAAAGCACGTATATTTGGGCCGGGCCTACCGACGCGACGCCCGGCCAATGAGAAAATCTGGTCCAGGGACAGAGCAGCCAATGAAATGCTATCCTCTCCCGCTATACGATTCTTTTTGTCGTTTACTTCGGTCTTAGAGCATGTACACCAGCGGTCATCTATTGGGGCTCCTATACGTTCGCGGATGTGTCCGCAGCATCCAAGAGGAACTTTAACGGGCCGACTCAAATAAACGGCGATTTTGTCCGTTTTTTGTTTGTTTGGGTCGGCCAGCCGGACACGAACGTCCGCTTCTGCGTTTGGGTCGGCGCGTGCGTCCAACGCTGGCGCGACCCATTTTGACAGTGCTAGAAAAAAAAGGAATGCAAGCATATTAAAAAAACATTAATTAAACACTAAAGCCGACCACGAAGGCCGTGGGAGTCCACGCGTCCACATTTGCATTTACGAAAAATAAAAACAAACTAAACTACGAGGCGGAGCGCTGCCCTAGGCATCGTCGTCGTCGTCCTCAGGGTCTGTGAGGTCAATGAGCATCGGCGCCCGGCCGGCCCAGGGGAACGCCGTGTTCCAGAGCGCGTTCATGTCGGGCGCGGGTTGTGCTCGCGCGGGAAGTGCCGCCAAGGGCTGTGCCACCGCCTGGGCCGTCGTGGCCTGGCACGCCTCCTCCTAGGCGTCGTGCTGCTCGTCCTCGGCGTCGCGCTCGAGCATCTCGTGGTACTCGCCGTCGCGGCGCTCCTCGGCCAGCCGGATCTGGCGCCAGTGCTCGAGGTACGCCGCCTCCTGCGCCGGCGTTGCCCCCATCCAGACCGGCGGCGCGCTGACCCACTCGCGCACTACTCCCGTCCAGGAGTAGCGCTCGATGGATGACGGCTCCAACTCCGGCTCCGGCTCGGCTTTCACAGGGGACGGCGTGGCCATCGGCAGCAGGACGCAGTCGCCCGCCGCGGAGAGGGCTATGGCCTGCGCCATGGCCACCGTCACCCTGCACCGCTCGTCCTCCTCGCTCTCCCGATAGACTGCCGCAAGGGCAGCCTGGTAGGCGGCCTCCGTCGCCTGGTCCCCCTCGCGGACGACGAGTGAGGGCGGTGGCACGGTGCGGTCGACTTCGCGGACGCCGCATCGCCTCGCCTCCTCGTGCTCGAAGGCGAACTAGCACGCCCAGTAGGGCGAGTCGGAGGTGTAGGCGGCGCCGCGGCGCTGCTCCGGCGTCAGGAGCGCCCGCTGGCGCCGCACCTCCTCCGCGTGCACCCTGGCCTACCGCGGGGCCGCCGGCACTGGGATCCTCTCCGGATTCAAGTGCCAGTCGTGCGGCAGGGTGGCGTCGGGGTACGGCAGAGGCACGCGGTGCTGCCGGTGCCACTCTGCCTGGTGCACGGCACGTTGACGCGATGCCTCGGCCGGCGAGCTGACGTCGGCAGAGGCGAGAGAAACTCCGGGGGAAAGGGGATGGCAGGCGACTTGCCCTTGGCCTTGCTGCTGCTGCCGGCGCCGTAGAAGAGCCCCATTTGGCATGGCTGGGGTGGCTAGGGTTGGTTAGGGTTTGCCGGCGACGGGGGAGTGAGTGTGGCTAGATGGGGACGGGGGCTGGCTGGATGAGGACGGCCCCGCCACACGGTCTGCTTAAAAAAGGACGACAGCCGACGCTGATGCGTGGGCCCGAGGTCATAAATTAAGCTGACCAAGTAGGTGGCAGGCGGTTAGACGACCGCCAGGTGGGGCCGCGGCGGACACCGCGAAGGCGCGTGTGGCGTCTGTTCCACGTCCGTGCCGATGCATTTGGGGCGCAAATTTGGCATAGATATAAACATAACACAGTAAGATCTGACATAGATTAGATTATAAAATAACCCGATCCAAAAGGTCATGCGACCAAAGTTCATCACTTAACTACATAGACACTGTTAGAGCATCTACATGCGCATATGATAAATATGGCCCCTCAAACGCATGTGGACGCGCCCAGGCGCATCCGCAGGCAGTGACCGGCTACGCCTCATTTTGCTACGTTCACACCTGTGTATCTCAAATCCGGTTCCTCATATCCATGTAACACATGCACATATGGAAACAAACGTATGTTATCTTCGGACAAGCAGCAAATTTCATAAACGATCATCGAATAACCAAAAGATGTTCTTAACTGAGCAGTACTCTAAATATAGGATAAAAAACTTAATTAAACGAGGAAGGGCGGAGGAAAACACCATTTCCTCGCCGCCCCCTTCCCCTTGCGGTCAGCGGTGCTGCTTTGGCCTTCAGTGTAGGCGTCAGTTGCCGGAGGGTCGTCATCGTCGGAGGAGGAGGAGGAAGTTGATTCGTTGTCGAAATAGTCTGACGGCTCCATGTGCTCCCCGAGAAGTCTGCGGAGCAAGTGTTCCTGCTCCTGGGCGAGCCTCCTCGCCTTCGCCTCCTTCGTCGCCTTAGCCGACGCCTCTCTCTCCGACAGCTCGATAGCAAGCCGGAGCGCTTTGGGGTTCTTCCGCCGCAGCCGCCGCGCATTCGTCTCCGCCGTTGTCAGGGACCGTCAGAGGACCGACACAATGAGCACGTCCTCGGGATCGATTGGCGTGCGCGCGAGTGCCCGGTGCCTCACCAACGCGTCGCCCAATGCAATGGCCTCCCTCTCGCGTTGCTGCTCGCTCCGAGCTGCCTGCGCCTCCGACTCGGGCGTCCTCGACCGACCCGGTGCCAGTGAGGGCATAATCATGCAACGGTGCCCGTGGACGCTCTCAGGAGGTTGAATGGATGGGGTGGCGGCGGGTGGCGTACCTGGAGTGGGGCGGAGTAGGCGGCGCTTCGACCGGTGCTGCACGCCGGACGGGGGGGGGGGGGGGGGGGGGGCTAGCAATTTCGCCCGCACTGCAACGACGGGCGAACGGGGACAGTGCATCGCTCCGTGAGCTCCCACCACTGTTGCCGCCATGATCTAGACAGGAGCGGCGTAGAGCAACGCGGAGGGAGACCGCAATGACGTCGCTCTCGTCGCCGTTGGTGCCGGAGCCGCTACCGTCGTTGGCCATGGATCGGAGTGGGAAGAGGAGAGATGGATCAGGAAGAGGAGAGGACGGAGAGACTAGAGTGGACTGAGGTCTAGGGTTTATCGGATAGGATATATGTATGGTCGGCATGGGCCGGTCTGACGTGGCGGCCGCGCCTGGCCGCGCCCCATATCCGCCTCATATATGGGATGGATATGATGGGTGCCGGTCAGCATGGGCATTTGAGGCCCGTTTTAGGGGCTGTCTGGGTTGAAAAATCATGACCGGGCAGCCCACTTGGGCGTTTGAGGAGGGTTTGGGTGCTCGGCTGTAGATTATGTTATTACTAAGAGATTGGGACGCAAAAATTTCATGACTTCCTTGCCACATTTCCCCTTGGGATGTCGGTGATTGTCCTCGGCATTGGTGTCGGCGGCTCCGACCACGTCGGTATCGTCAGTGTCGTATGAGGAGGAGGTATATATGATGATGCCCGCCATGCGCTAGGCGGTGCGGTTCTGCTCCTCTCAGAGCCGCGTGGCTATCTCCGCAGTTGTTGCCCACTGCATCACCAGGCGCTCGGAATCCTCGAGTGCCTTGCGGAGTGCCGCCACATTTTTGTGGGGACGACGGTGGGCCTCGGTCTACCATGGACGTAGGAGTGGAGGATGGAGGCGTGGAGGGCCTCGTCGTCATCGCTGGCCGGGGTGGAGCAGCTCCTCGCGTGGATCTACTCGATCCGCGGTTGGAGCGGCTAGCAACCGCCTCTGGGGTTCGCTTCCTTGCATGCCGATATGCGCGCCGAATAGGCTCTGGTTATGGTTCTGTGGACACGAGCACCCAGTGGAGCCCCGAAGGAGCAGCTGCAGGCGATGTCGGCTGTCACCTAGCAGGGGAAGGTAGGGACCACGTCCGACGGTGGCTGGGCAACGTGGAGCTACAGTTGCCCACTCGATGTGTTGCCGCATCCACGAAAGAGGAGCTGCAGCCGCGGCCAAGCGAGGGCAATGCCGAGCAGCAGCTCCTCCTCGTCGGGCACTGACGAGCTATGTTGCTCCGCGGCTAGCTTCTCCCAGTTCTTGTTGACGGAGGCTGTCGGCCATGGCAGGAGGGGATCAATTTGGGGTGGGGGAAGAGTTAGTGCATGCGACGGAGGAGGAACAGAGAGGTCGAGTGAATGAGTTTAACTAGGGTTTACTCATTGGTCGTCGGATATTGGACGGTAGTGAGGTCGATGCCAGCCATAGTGGGCTGGGCTGACGTGGCGGACACCCCCAGGTATACCCAGACCTCCCCATATCCGCCCAAGATTTGGGTTGGATATGAGGGGCGCTGGATAGCCCAGGCTTTTGAGTTGCCGGGGGGGGGGGGGGGGGGGGGGGGTCGTTCGGTAACCGAGTCGCCCGCTCGCCATGTAGAAAGGGTTTAGGGCACTCAGCTGTAGATGCTCTTATCCTCCCTCCGGTAGATTCAAACCCATGAAGTCCATGTGGCTTTCCTATTTATCTACCCAACTTATCCATTTGAGGGCTCTCTAAAAAGGAATGTGTGTGTGTGTGTGTGTGTGTGGGGGGGGGGGGGGCTCCAAATTTTTCTTGACAAAACCTCATCAAGGGGCCAGGGTGCTCATGCAATTTCGTAAAGAATAATAGTATTGATCTGGCTACATGTCATACACTCTTTTTTATTAAAGTGAGGAGTTAGCTCGTCGTGGCCACCCCTGGCACCGTCGTAGCGCACACATTGATTGAGTCGTTGGACAAGCTCGAAGGGCCTCAAGATGTTAGGGATCTTAGGCACGGGGAGGAGGACATGCCAACGACACCGTCGCTCATTCCTCAGAGTGGTCACAGGCTGCTCTACGAAAAAGCGACGGAGTTAACAAATGGTTAGGGGTGGGGAGGCAGGGTAGTCCGTCGTTGCTTCGGTGGCGTTGGCACATTCAGTTGGAAGTGGAGTGCAATCAGAGTGTGGCGGCGAGGTGGCCGGGCTGACTCAATTGCTAACATGTGGTAGAATAACCCGAACCATACATCGATCTACCAAGGACCAAGCAATCATACGAGACACGACAACGAGATTTGTTAATCACGTTGACTTGACATCAGCTAATCGCCTAGATATGACCACCGACGTATTGACACTGTTATAATACCGCACACAGGCTATCTGGACATCGGCACGTGCCTCCTTCTCCCTTGTGCGTGTGTGCAATTATCGTGGGGACAATGGTCTGATGGAGTGATGAGAGGGCCTGCAATTTTTCCTGGAGAAATGACTGGTTTGGGCAGTTTTTGACAAGTGATGACGATTGTGTTTTATCTTTTCGACGAGTTTTGAAAAGGTAAGGAAATTTGGTGGAGATGCTTTAGCCTAGTGAAGCATGAAAGAAAAACCATCGAGATGGTGAGGACCGATATACATTTTGCTGTGTCTCTGCTAGCCGCGTGCCAAACACCTGCACCCATTTATGCACGCATGCAGCTCGCAGTGTCTGTCTGCGAGTGTGGGTGTCGGCACCATTATTAGCATGCACCATTAACTACGAAGCTAGGGTTTACCTTCCAAGTTAGTTCTGATGATCCATGCTAAGCACGCTCCGGCTTCACGTACGCTCGACACGTACTGGGCAGTAGACGCCAAATTAATAAAGACCCCGTGTCAGGGCCATCATGCAGGCGACTGGGAGCAACCAAACACGTACGTACATGTGTGGTTGTGGTCCTCTGGTGCTATAAACGACGGCCGCTGCCACTGTCACTGCCCACTGCCCACTGCCACACGCATAGAGATTGTCCACCACCGCGCCCGTACGTATCACCAGGCCCTCAGCTGGTAACTTCGTCGTCTTGTTTCAAACTGCAGGCATCAAACTCTTGGTTGGCTCGCCATGCATGGCTATATGTCTTGTCGACTTATTTACTGCCACTGTTGGAGTGGATGGAACGACGCCCGGTGCATCATCATGGTAAGCATCACGGAGAAAACAGCCCGACGCTCAGAACGAAGCGTTGCTGGCGTTCTTTGAGTTCCTAGGGATGGAAAGATGTCGTTTTTAGGCCAACTCCAGCGCTAGACCCAGAAGGCAAAATTTTGTGTTTTTGACCCTTTTCTGAAATCTATTCGAGATCTGATCCTAGTTTGAAATTTTTTCGAGATCTGACCCTTTTCTACCGCCAGGAACCTTGGCGGTAGGAAACATGCCTACCGCCAAACATACTGGCGGTAGCCTGTACAACCCTACCGCCAAGGTGCTTGGCAGTAGGCACGAGCACGCACTGTGTTCAACACTTAGGAGAAATTTGCGGTAGGGCATGCAACCCTACCGCCAGGGACTTTGGCAGTAGGCTGTTTGACCCTACCGCCATGGACCTTGGCGGTAGCAAAAGGGTCAGATCTCGAAATTTTATCAGACTAGGGTCAGATCTCGAATAGATATCAGAAAAGGGTCAAAACATGAAATTTAGCCACCCAAAACGGACGTCCATTTCTGTCTGTTTGGGATGTGATTGGGGCGGACGTCCGGGGGACAGACGATCGTCGGGAGCATCTGCGCCCAATGCGCACAAGTGGTTTGGACCCCAAACGGACGTCTCGCCTCGCTAGCTCCACCCCGTCTTGCCCAGCGCCGCCCCTCCTCGCCGTGGCTGCAGCGGCCCGGTCCTGCCTCGACCCCGCACGCTTCCTCCTCGTACACCGGCCGCGCCGCCTCGTCGTACACCAATCTCATGCCCGGCGTCGCACCCCGCCGGCGCCACAGCCACCGCGAACGGCAGAAGATCCGGCGATGCAGAGGAACGGCGCGGCGGGGGCCACGAGGGCTATGACGGGGAGGACGCGTACTGTCGGCGACGCAGGGGAACGGCGAGGACGCGTACCTGTCCGGCGACGTAGAGGAACGGTGAGGCCACGGCCACGATGGCCAGGACGGCGGGGTGACTGCGGGGCTCCGACAGCGCGGGAGTGGAGCAGGCGGGCGGTGCGGGAGCGTAGCGTAGCGATGGCTGCGCAGGAGCAGAGAGGGTGAGCGGCGACGCGAGCGCGGGGCAGGCGGGCGGCAGCGTCGCGACCGGCGGAGCTGGCGAGCGCGACAGCCATCGCGTCCAGAGGGATTTGAGGCCGTCCCACTGTTTTGTTGGCCAGCGAGCGGAAGCAGCAGGAGCGTTCATTTGTGTCTGCATAGACGCATTTGTCGCTCAAATTTGGGCCAGGTTTGGGGTTGGGCCGGACCAAAACGGACAAGTGCGAACTACTTTGTTCGTTTGGGGTTTAGCGTTGGGCCGCGTTTTGCCCAAAACGGACGCATCCGGACAGGATGGGGTCGCGCGCTGGAGTTGCCCTTAGTCTACTAAGGTGAAAAATAATATAGGCTATTTTTTCTTTTGTGTGTCTTATACTAAGAGCGGAGGGGATATGTTTAGTGGTAGCCGACATATAAGTGAGGTGTCTGTGACAGTTTCGTCAATCTTTATCTTTATCATCTTCATCTAATAATAAAGCGAATATCGCTTTTGATTGTACGTCGTTGTCAGTTTGGCAAAAAAGCCTTTGATGTTTTTTGTATTCAACCTGTTGTCCTGTTTTAAGGGGCAAAAGAAAACGTTTGACTGATTTTACACAAAACACCCTACACTTTCAGGTAATCAACCTGCAGTTCATTTTTAAGTGACAAATTGAATCTTTTTGCCTTTTTACAGAAAACACCATGTCTTTTATGCTAATTAACCCGCGGTCTACGTAGAACAAATGTTTTTTTAATATCCATATATTTTAAACCATAACTCCAATTCTAACATGTTATATATGAAATTTGATTAAAAAATATGTAGAATCCGAATATGATGTTGTTTTTACCTCCTAACCATTTTTAAAATGTTATTTAGAGTGCAACCTGAACCAACAGCGCACAAACAAATTGGAGACGAAATAAATGTAGCAAGAGAAAAACCTCATCTTATGCCACGAGAGAGACGGCTTACAATTGACCACATTCAAATGCGTTGTGATTCCGTAAGCACTATGATCATTGTATGCAAGAATGCGACGACGGGCAAATGGCAACAAGATGGGATGTCATGTTGAAATAAAGAACATGGACCTATTGGTTTCTTGACTTGTGATTATTTGGGTTACGGACATGTGGTATCTTTTTCTCCCGTTGCAACGTACGGGCTCTTCTGCTAGTCTTTATAATATGTGAATTCAGTTTTTGGCACTCCTAGATGCCATGTGAGTTTGTACGTATGGTTGGGCGAGTATGCCTTGAACATCTAATTGTAGGTCCATATAAACATGATGGATTTTTTACCCGTTCTGTTTGTCTTTTAAGATTCGGAAAAATATGAGAAAATAATATTGTGTGTAGAGAATGAATATAAGTATGTACATGTAAAATTTAAAACTAAACATGACTGTATGAGATCTTTATAGAAATGACAAAGTGAACAAGGGACAGTTATATAGGCCTGTTTAAGATTCAAATTTCACATGAAAATTCTTGTATTGTATCTATACTCTACATGCATCATTTTTTCAAAATATAAAGTGTAATTTGGCTATTTCTAAGAAAAAATACACTTTTTTAAGGTTCATAAAAAATACAAAAAATAAAATCTTGAGTGTGGAGGTATGTGCAATGTGCATGTAAAATTTCTAACTTAAACATGGATGTATGTTATCTATATAAAAATGCCAAATTGACCAAGGAACTGTGCAAGTTAATGTAACTTACACTACTCTTGTACACTTTAAAACTAAACATGACTATGCGATCTATATAAAAATGACAAAGTGAACAAGGAACAGTAATAGAGGTGTGCTTAAGTGTCAAATTTTACATGCAAATACTTGTATCTATAATCACCCGCAAAAACAAAAGTTACTTATAAGTTCTAGCTATACTCTACGTGCATGATTTTTTCATTTTTTTCTAGAAGTTGGAAGTGTATTTTAGTCGTTTACAGCTATTGGATTCAGATGTCACTGGGTCTGGAAAATATGTTCTAAATTCACACTATACTCACTACTTCTCACAAATAAAATTCGGAATGAGCTATGTCATGATAATTTTGTAGCATTGCAAAGATTCCCATTCTTATGATCTGACATGTAGAAGAACTACTGGAGTTATTAACTTTCTAAAAAACATTTTCAATATATCCCAGAGCACTAAAACCAGGCTCACATGCAACTGAACAACATTGTTTGCCCTACAGAAATGGCAACGTTCTTTTAACCACTCTGGGGAGTGGAGACAAGTCACACCATGTCCTGCTGTCGATCTAACCAGTGAACTGTTTGTCGGAAAGAAAAACACGCGAACTTGGGGCGCCAGAGTATGTATGTAAGCACAGAATGCAGCTGCTGAAAAGTCACGATACCTCACCCACCCTTTGATCTTTTGAGATGCATCCAATAATTGAATTGAATTTTGGGATCGGTCAGGAAGAGTCAAGATCTCAATTGTTGCTGCCGGTGGGCAGGCAGGCAGGCGCACAGGCAGCTAGCTGCCAGCATACAGGGACCTTATAATGCCTGGCCATCATGCGTGTCAACAAGAAGCTATAGCAGCTAGCAACGTACAGCGGTCCCCTACCTGCATGCCCTGATGATACAAGTCCTAAGTATTCACATTTGTATGTGGGAAGGAGACAAAAGAGATTAACAGTGATATCTTATTGCAAAAAAGGAGTGACAGTAAATTTTGCTCTGAAAGAGAGCAAATACTGTCCGTTGGATAGATGTAAAAAACTGAGTGAAGCATTTACAGCCGGACTAAGCAAATCCACCTCTGAATGCCCGTGGACGCGCCCAGACACGACTCTAGACAGCCACTCAGGTGTCCTCCTACACAACCACACTCATATCATTACCTCACATCTATGCACATCGATCATACACATGACTATCACACGTAAATAACATTTGCTCATAGCGAAAAATATATAGTTCAAACTAAAATTTATTTAAACTGCATAATTCAAACATGAAACTCATTAGTTTTCATTGCGCGTCCGCATGTCCTCCACAAGATCATTGAGTACTTGCACATGCACTTGGTGATCTTACAATATGCTCCGTGTCTTGTTCCGGGAGGCGGACTTGTACTCGGGCTTCTCAAAATCATGCGTTTAGGCTGCCCCTTCACCCTCATCCTCGACAATCATATTGTGCATAAAAGACACAACATGTCATCAGTTGCCACCAAGTCTCTGATTTCCATATCATTGTAGCTTCACGGACAATATTCCCAATGAGCTTGGAACACTCCAAATGCCCTCTCCACACCCTTCTTCTTGCATTGTTGCAAAGTGGCATTGTTTGTTGCCATGGGGATCGGATATGATCTTCACAAACGCCGTTCACCGATAATAGATACCATCGGCAAGGTAGTACCCCATGTTGTAGTTGTGCCCATTGACGGTATAGTTACACAGTGTTGACGCTCAAAAGTGGCACAATCATAGAGAGTAGCTTTAAGTTATATCAAGACTAATTCCAACTTATGATTGCAGGTCACCTCCGGATGGCTCTCTTTAAGAAGATCGAGATGGATATGAACATGGTATAAAATGGAGCTCTTATGCAATGGTTATGACAAGTTTAGAGATGCTCATGTTGACAGCAGATTAAAGAATGGCATGAAAATCTATTAAGATGTTCTCTGATGGAAAATGTTTCAACAATAAAGTTGTGCGTCTCGTCGAAACGGTCGATTTAAATATAAAAGTCGTCCCAATCTGAGTTCGTATGCAAAAGTTAGAGCGATTCGAATGCAGCCCTGCCCAGAGGCTATATATGGCGCACCTTGCCAGACATTATGTCTGATGGGTAGCGCCACCAATCGGCTGTCTTGCGCGAGCGATTCGGCCCTGAAGATGGCCTTGAATCTAAAAACGTTCAACATGAAAGTTGCTCGTCTCATCGAAATGGTTGAATTTGCTTTAGGGCACATCTTCATCGAAGGTCGTTTGTGGCCTGTGAGAGTAAAAAACCGAACTAATGTCTCAGACTTACCTAAATCCAAGTTCGGTTAATTTTAGAAAGATTTGGACGTGATTTGGACGTGATTTGGAGTCATTTTCTTATACGGGAAGTCCATCCTCCTCTTATATTGACAAGAGATGACGGCTGATTGAACAACACACAATCGAACAAACACATCTACTACATTTTCGTGTTCATCTATCCCCTACCCTTGTATCTTTCTTCTCGTTCTTCAGCAATGGAGGGCTGCGAATCCACGAGTCTCTAGGGGCGGTCAGGTCGACCTAGGGCAGCCCATAGCCTCCGCGTACCCAGATGGGGTCCCTTTCAGACGTGTGGGGTTTTGGGTCTATAAAAGCGCCTGCCGGATTGCTTGGGTACCGCGCTTCCGGACGGGTCTCCTTCGATGTGAGCTGCAGTGCATCACCCTCGGCGTTGGAGGTACATGGTGACGTGTTCCTGTGTGAACACACTTTGTCCTTAGCACAAACTATGTGCAAGTTATTTTTCGGCACACAAGTTTTGCCGAAAAATAGGGGGGCATGTGTTGACACCAGATTTTGGCATGGTCAAAAACACAATTAAAATGGCCCCAAATAAAAAAGTTCTCAAAGCAAGAAAGTTCTGTATCTTCAAAAGGAGAAACTTTGATATTTGGGCCATAGTCATCCGATCTCATCTCCAAGGCCGAAGTTGTGTTTGAAGTACTGAGATTTTGTATTCAGAACACTATTTGGCTGATTACGCCCACAGGACGGCCTCGTATGGAAAAATGATCTACACGAATTGTCTTCGCCTCGTTGAACCGATCGATTTTAATACAAAAATCGTACCAATCCGAGTCCGTATGCAAAATTTAGAGCCATCGAAATGCAGCCCTGTCAGGAGGCAAAAAATGGCACGCCCCACTAGACACCCTGTCTGATGGGTAGCGCAAATAATAGCCTGTTTTGCGCGAGCGTTTTGACCCCCAATATGACCTCTGATCAAAAAACGTTCAACATGAAAATTATTCGAATCGTCTAAATGGTCAAGATTTTTTTTGGGCTCGTTTCCATCCGAGGTCGTTTGCCACCTCAAAAAAGACCCGCAAGGTGCAGCTAGTTTTAAACCGAACAGTTTTGAAAAGTTTGGACAAAACCAATCCAAATTTGACTAGGGTTTTGGACGTGAATCCAAGCCTTTTTCTTGCACGGGAAGTCCAGCTGCCTCTTATATACCTAAGGGGTGACGGCCGATTGAACAACACACAATCGAACAACACATCTACTACTTTTCGTGTTCATATATCCCCTACCCTTGTATCTTTCTTCTCGTTCTTCGTTCGTTCTTCTTCCTTGCAGGGCGGCGAACTGCGAGGCCCTAGGGGCGATCAGGTCGACCTATGGCAGCCCATAGCCTCCACGCGCCCAGACGGGTTCCCTCCCGGGTGTGTGGGGTTTCGAGTCCTCAAAAGCACCCGCCGGATTGCCTGTGTATCGCGCTTCCGGCCGGGTCTCCTTCGACGTGAGCTGGGGTGCATCACCCCCGGCGTCGAGGGTACGCGGCGACGTGTTCGTGTGCGAGCACACGGCGCACTAGTAGAAAAAGGGTCGTCTGTCCCGGTTGGTAAGGGCCTTTTGTCCCGGTTGTTGAACCGGGACTAAAGGGTCGTTACTAATGCCCTAGCCCTTTAGTCCCGGTTCTTACACGAACCGGGACAGATGGGCCTCCACGTGGCCGGTGCGGCGAGCCCAGGCAGGAGGGCCTTTGGTCCCGGTTGGTGGCACTAACCGGGACCAATAGGCATCCACGCGTCAACATTTCAGGGGCTGTGGTTTTTGTTTTTTTTGAGGGGGGGGGGGGGGGGGGGTTGGGGGTTTTGGGGGTTTAATTTAGGTGTTTCATATATTGTGTTAGCTAGCTAATTAATAGAGAGAAGTGTCCTCTCTTATCTCCGTGCTTGGTCGACGCTACATACTATATACGTATAGAGAGGACTAGACACGCTAGGTAGTAAGCAAATGAAGGAAACAGAAGATCGTCATGAACATATGCATACAGAGAGAAGTGATATCGACCACCTCTCCTTCTCCGAGAGATTGGTCGAACAACAAGTTCTCGTATATCTATCCGACACTACCGGCTACATATATACAATAATTATCTCTTACAATATAATCTCCTAATTATATATGAACACAGGGTCCACATAGTATTCTCCGTTTTCAGCGATCACGTGGTCAAGGAAGAATGCCGCCAATTCCTCTTGAATTGCTCGCATACGATCTGGTGGTAGGAGTTCATCCCGCATCCGAAAGATCTAATTTAAAGAAGGGGGTCAATACATATATATATATATATATGAATAAATGAAACTCAACACAAATGATGGTAATAAAATAAAATTGTGAATATTATTGCTTACGCACTTCATATTGTTCGTCAGAGTAGCCCCGCTCACAGGTCGTGTGGCGGATGGACTCGCAAACGTAGTATCCATAGAAATCATTCCCTTGTTCCTGCCACAACCACTTTACAAGAAATAGAGGTTAATCAAACTGCTAAATGGTATTGATGAAACTAGCGCTTGAATCACTAGGAGATGCGCGGAACATGCTACTATAGTACTTACTTTCGGGTGTCTAAATTGCAGCTTCTTCGGCAGTCCCGGAGCTTTTTTGGTGAATTTTCTCCAAACCCTGCCAGACAAAGAAAACAATTACTTGATATCAGGAAATGAACAAAGTTGCTGATATGGTGGATAATGATCGATTTAACTTACTTCTCGAGCATTTGAGTCATGTCCGCATAGTCCTGGGGATCTTTTCGTCTCGAGTCTAAGACGGTTACTACTCCCTGCTCAAGCTTAATCTCTAGGAGAATATAGTGGAAGCTGTGCACGCATGCATAAGTCATCAATTACGTTACTATAACCTGGACTAATAAGGGAAACCGAATATGCACAAGACAGTAACACTCACTTGAAGTTGTAAGGAAAGAGTATTATATCTTTGTTTTCATTTATTACCAACGATCGTAGCAAGTTGGCCTCGGTATTTTCGGCATGATATTTAACCTCAATTGCATCTATGAGATTTGTGTTAATGAACCCAATATCACCGATTTGTCTTTTCTTCAATTCGGCGATCTTCAATCTGCATAATATAGTGAGGATAATTATAAATACATGCAATGAAAGAGCTGACCTACAGACAGTAGCAAGTGACCGTTGATTTATCGAGGGCCTTTTGATTGAAAAACTGGAAGAACTCCTCAAATGGAACATTCAACAGTTCAATTCCAACGAGGTCATGCTCCTCTTTAACTCTCAGCGTCAAAGTATTCCTCCCCCCAGACTCTCTGCAGGTTTTCATGTACCAATCATGTAATCTTTGCATCATCGTTGTTAGAGATCTTTCATCTTTGATGAGAGGCTTCCCGTAATGGTATTTGTGTTCGTCCACCTCCAAGAAATCATAATGTACATCGTCGGGCAGGTAATCTCCGGGATTGCTATAACCGGGCACCATCCTCGGATCATTAGCGATGATGTCGCTAGACACCTTGAGCGGGGGGCACGATTGGTTCGCTTGTTCGCCGAGCTGGGCAATTTTTTTCCCAGTTCGTTGTTCTTTTAACCTTTGATCACTGACAGTACTTCCCGACCGCTCCGCTTCGACAAATGTCTTTGCAATAATACGCTCATAGTTGTCTTTCGGCGGAGACTTTGGTGGTTTTGTCAGGGCAGCCAGAGTGCGCTTCGCTTTCACTGGATCTACCTTCTCCTCCGGAGGTGGATGTTTCTTTGCTTTCACCCCTTCAAAGAAGTTTGTCACTTCAGCTCGCATGATCTTCGTGGTTTCCTCCTCGGTCCTCTCGTATGGTAACTTCTCTGGAGTCTTCAGTGAAGGACCAAATCTGTATTGCCTCCCGCCTCTGGCTGTACTGCTAGACGCTGGCAGAACAGACGGAGCGGCTGCGGCTGTCTTCTTTCCTTGCTTACGAGGCAGAGGAGAAGGACTACAACGCGCCGGAGCAGCGGCGGGTCTCTTCCGCCCTTGCTGACGAGGTGGAGAAGGAGGAGGCTGGCTGCTCGGGCGCGCCGGCACAGGCGGAGTGCCGCCACGCGCCGGAGAAGGAGGCTGAGTGCCCTGATCACTCGCCGGAGGAGGAGGCGGAGTGCCGCCACGCGCCGGAGAAGGAGGCTGAGTGCCCTGATCACTCGCCGGAGGAGGAGGCGGAGGAGGAGGCGGAGTGCCCTTACTCGTCGTCGTCGTCGGAGGAGGCGGAGGCATCCAGTTCGGAAGGTTGATGAGCTCCTTCCGCCATAGGCATGGAGTTTTCAGAGCAGAACCCAGCCGAGTCTCCCCTTCACCGGTAGGGTGGTCAAGCTGGAGGTCCTCAAATCCCTCCGTTATTTCGTCCACCATCACCCTAGCATATCCTTCTGGAATCGGACGACAGTGAAAAGTTGCGCCGGGTTCAGGAGGTCGAACAGAGCCGACAGCCGCCTTGACTTTGAAGTTCTGCCATTGCGTCATAAGGTGGCAATGTTGAGACTCCGTGATAGCATCCACGGGGTAGCTAGCAGGAGCCGTCAAGACATGCTCCGGCTGAAGCAGCTCGGTGGAAGCCACGCTGCTTCTCCGCTGAGATGGCGGGGTAGCTTCAGGGGTAGTTTCGGTAGGTCGCTTGCTCCGAGCTATGTCTCATTCCTCTAGCGCTTGAACCCTTTCGTGCAGCTTCTGAATTTGGGTCTGGTCCACTTTTTTCCTCCTCTCCTGGCATTTGTAACCGCATGCGTCCGGAAAACTAGCCTTCCACGGAACGGAGTCTGGCGTGCCTCATGTCCGTCCAGGGTGGTCAGGATTCCTGAGGGCCATTGTGAGCTCATCATTCTCTCTGTCTGGAACAAACGTCCCTTGCTGCGCTGCATTGATATAGTGCTGAAGCCTCTTGACTGGTATTCTCAAAAGCTCATCCGTCCAAACGCACTTCCCTGATACAGGGTCCAAGGTTCCGCCAGCCCCGAAGAACCAAGTCCGGCAACGGTCCAGCTACTTCATTTTCTCTGGTTCGATCCCTTTATCAAGCAGATCATTCTCAGCCTTGGCCCACTTAGGGCGAGCTTTGAGGTAGCCACCTGACCCCGTGCGATGGTGAAGCTTCTTCTTCGCAGCATTTTTCTTGTTTGTCGCTGACAACTTCTTACTCTTTTTCGATGTCTTGTGGGCCACAAATGCGGGCCAGTGATCTCTGATCTTTTCATATTTGCCGATGAATTCTGGTGTCTCTTCTTTGTCGACAAACGTTTTCAGCTCATTCTTCCACCTCCTGAATAGGTATACCATCTTCTTAAGAGCATGAGACTTGATTAATTGCTCTTTAACTGGCTTCTCCGGATCCTCCTCTGGCGGTAGGGTGAAATTTGCCTTCAGCTCAGTCCAAAGATCATCTTTCTGCATATCATTGACATAAGACACCTCAGGGTCTTCCTTCTTAGGCTTATACCATTGGTGGATGCTGATCGGGAGCTTGTCCCTAACAAGAACCCCGCACTGAGCAGCAAATGCTTCCTTTGTCCGGATGGGTTCAATCGGTTGGCCGTCGCGCGCGATTGCTGTGATCTCAAACCTTTCATCCGAGTGCAACTTTCTCTTCGGGCCTCGTCTCTTTACCGAAGTTGTGCTCGATCCGGAGGGCTAGAAAAAGAAGAAAGACGAGAGTTAATTAATATGTGTACATACCAAAACAATGAAAGCATCAATTAGCTAGTCAGCACAGGCTTAACTAATATATTTACCTGGCCGGACTCTGTTCGGTCACCGGAGCCGTCACCACGGGCTCCTTCTTGCACCAACATTGGGTCACCGGAGCCATCATAATCATGTCTTTCCTCCTCCACTCTTCCATCACCGTAGCCTGCTTCTTCATCCTGTTCTTCCAGACCATAATTGTCGTTAAGATACGACAAGACATCACCTCCGGCTAAGATTATGTCCCCCAACACCTCTTCTGCTTCCTCGTCTTGTCCGTGCTCCATTGTTTCTGCAAATATTACAACATGGCAATTATTACACAAACATGACAGCAGGTGGATATATTAGTGCAAACGTAGACCTAGCTTATTCCGGTTTGGGGTGGCCTCGGCAACGCTTCAAGGGTAGGGGCGCGGCGGGAGGGGGTAGGAGACCGACATCTTTTTTCTAGGGTTTGGGTGTCCTCGAGAGTTTTGGTCGAGCGAGAGGGCCGGGGGGTGCTCCCGTGGTATAAGTTATCACGGTCGAATTTATCCGGGAGGGGGTTATATCGACAACGACGACATACATACATGGGAAAATAATGTTATTGGGGAGGGGGTAGGTCGACCCCCCCCCCTCGTCTTGAAGTTATCGGGACATGGGGTATATCGACAACGACATATCCAATAAAAAATAAGAAGACAAAGAAGAAATAAAAAGAGGAGAAGAAGATATTAATAGAGGAGAAGATTGAAGAAGAAAAAGAAGGAAAAAAAGAGGAGAAGAAGAGGAAATAGAATATTCTATTTTCTCTTCTGCTCCTCTATTCCTTTCTTCTTCTCCTCTTCTTTTTCTTCTTTTTTCTTCTTCTTATTTATTTCTCATCTTCTTCCTCTCCTCTTCTTCTCCTTTGTTCTTCTTCTTATTTTCCTTTTTCCTCTCATTCTTTTTATTCTTCTTCCTTTCCTAGCTAGATATATAAATTTTTTCTAAAAATGTAACTTTTGCATATATATAAAACCTTTTCTTCTTCCTTCTTCTTCCTTCTATTCCTTCTTCCTAAATATATAAAACTTTTCTAAAAATGAAACTAACCTAAAATGTACTAAATCAGAGAACATATATAGATAAAACTTTTCTAAAAATCTAACTTTTGCATATATGTATTTTTAAAACATCATTACAATTAAAAAATACATACATACATACAAAAAACATGTAAAAAATACATACATATATGAACATACATAAAAAAATACATATATCTAAAAATACATATATACATATATGAAAATCTAAAAACATGTAAAAAATAGCACGGCGGCGGGGCCGGCAGAGGCGCGGTGCTCACAGAGGGAGGAGCGCGCGTCGGGGCAAGCAGGGGCGCGGGGAGTGGCGCGCGGCGGGGCAGGGACGGTGCGTGGCGACGACGTCGGGCGAGGGCGCGGCGACGGCGAGGGCGCGAGCGACGGCGACGACGACGGCGACGGCGGGGCGGGTCTGGGGTGCGGCAGAAGCACGGCGAGGGCGCGCGGTGTGGTCGGGGGCAGGGGCGACGGCGGCGTAGTCTGGGGCGCGACAGAGGCACGACGAGCTCGGGCAGCCTAGCGGCGTCGTCGGAGGGATCGAAGAACTGACGAAATTTTCACAAGTGCTGGCTTATATAGCAAACCCATTGGTACCGGTTGGTAGCACAAACCGGTACCAAAGCCACCTTTAGTCCCGGTTGGTGCCACCAACCGGGACTAAAGGGGGGGCATTGGTACCGGTTAGTGCCACGAACCGGTACCAATGCACCCCTTTAGTATCGGTTGGTGCCACCAACCGGGACCAAAGGCCTTGTGCTGCTGCGCCCGCGTCGAAAGTTTAGTCCCACCTCGCTAGTTGAGAGGGGTGCGCATTGGTTTATAAGCCCCACTGCTGCTCCCCTCTCGAGCTCCTCTCCATTGTAGGCTTACGGGCCTAATTGTCACTGCTATGCCTGATGGGCCTACTGGGCCTTCTGCGGGCCTGAATCCTGGCCCATCGATGGGTTTCTAGTCGTATTCAGGCCGTGGTGGCCCAGTAGGTGGCATATTTTTTATTTTTTTGCCTGTTTTTTGTTTTATTTTTTGCTTTATTTATTTTGTTTTGTTTCTACTTACAACAAAAACTTATTTATTTTATTTTATTTTGTTTCTAATTACTTATTTATTTTACTTTATGATAATTCTTTTTGCTATTAAAGTTTCTCACAAAAAATGTTCTTTATGAAAATTCTTTTTGCTTTCAATGATTTTGAACAGAAAATACTTTGATAATTTTAGTTGCATCAATTTTATATAATTTTAGTTTCAATAATACTAGAGGTTTCTTATAATGTTTTGAACAGAAAATACTTTGATAATTTTAGTTTCATAAATTTTATTTATGTTATTAAAGTTTATTTTATTTTGTTTCTACTTATATATTTTATTAAAGTTTATATTATTTTGTTTCTAATTACTTATTTATTTTATTTGTTATTTTCATGCACCATTTTTCATGCATTTACCGATTATTTTGAGCTATAAAACCCTAAAATTGAAAAGCATTTCAAATGAACTCTGAAATGGTTGAAAGTTGGCATGGTATCATCATTTGATCCACATAGCATGTGCAAGAAAGTTGAGAGGGTTGCAAAAACTGGATGCACTTCGTGTACAAAACGGACAATCTCTTTCGAAGTATCAGGATTTCATACGGAAACTCGTGTATTACAAAGGGATTTCATTTTTTAAAACTTATTTGAACTCCTGACTTTTTATGTGTTCAAAATGCACCATTCAAAGCCACATCATCAATTTTCAACCCTTTCTGACTTCATTTGTTATTTTTCATGCATTTATAGATTATTTTGAGCTATAAGACCCTGAAATTGAAAGCATTTCAAATGAACTCTGAAAAGGTTGAAAGTTGGCATGGTATCATCATTTCATCCACATAGCATGTGCAAAAAAGTTGAGAGGGTTACGGCAAAAACTGGATGCACTTCGTGTACAAAACAGACAATGGTATCATACTCGTCTGTTACAAAGTTGGCATGGTATCATCATAATAGTTGCGGGAGAAAGTCTTCACTTTTTCTTCGCTTGTGTCATTTGCTTATTGCGCCGTAACCATGGATAATCTTCATCGTTTATTAGGATGCTTGGGTCAGCCTTGACTTTGAAGGGAGGAATTTCATGAAACTTTTCATAATCTTCAGACATGTCTGTCTTGCCCTGCACTCCCACGATGTCCCTTTTTCCTGAAAGAACTATGTGGCGCTTTGGTTCATCGTATGATGTATTCGCTTCCTTATCTTTTCTTTTTCTCGGTTTGGTAGACATGTCCTTCACATAGATAACCTGTGCCACATCATTGGCTAGGACGAACGGTTCGTCAGTGTACCCAAGATTTTTCAGATCCACTGTTGTCATTCCGTACTGTGGGTCTACCTGTACCCCGCCTCCTGACAGATTGACCCATTTGCACTTAAACAAAGGGACCTTAAAATCATGTCCGTAGTCAAGTTCCCATATGTCCACTATGTAACCATAATATGTGTCCTTTCCCCTCTCGGTTGCTGCATCAAAGCGGACACCGCTGTTTTGGTTGGTGCGCTTTTGATCTTGGTGATCGTGTAAAATGTATTCCCATTTATCTCGTATCCTTTGTAAGTCAATACAGTCAAAGATGGTCCCCTGGACAACGAGTACAGCTCATCACAAACAGTGTTGTCACCTCTGAGACGTGTTTCCAACCAACTGCTGAAAGTCCTGATGTGTTCACATGTAATCCAGTCATCGCACTGCTCCGGGTGTTTGGAGTGCAGACTGTTCTTGTGTTCATCGACATACGGAGTCACCAAGGTAGAGTTCTGTAGAACTGTGTAGTGTGCTTGAGACCAATAATGCCCGTCCCTGCATATTATTGAGTCCGCTCCTAGCGTGCCTTTTCCAATCAGTCTCCCCTCATACCGCGATTTAGGGAGACCTATCTTCTTAAGGCTAGGAATGAAGTCAACACAAAACCCAATGACATCCTCTGTTTGATGGCCCATGGAGATGCTTCCTTCTGGCCTAGCGCGGTTACAGACATATTTCTTTAGGACTCCCATGAATCTCTCAAAGGGGAACATATTGTGTAGAAATACGGGCCCCAGAATGACAATCTCGTCGGCTAGATGAACTAGACGTGTGTCATGATATTGAAGAAGGATGGTGGGAACACCAGCTCGAAACTGAAAAGACATTGCGCCACATCACTCCTTAGCCTTGGTATGATTTCTGGATCGAGCACCTTCTGAGAGATTGCATTGAGGAATGCACATAGCTTCACAATGGCTAATCGGACGTTTTCCGGTAGAAGCCCCCTCAATGCAACCGGAAGCAGTTGCGTCATAATCACGTGGCAGTCATGAGCCTTTAGGTTCTGGAAGTTTTTCTCTGGCATATTTATTATTCCCTTTATATTCGACGAGAAGCCAGTCGGGACCTTCATACTGAGCAGGCATTCAAAGAAGATTTCTTTCTCTTCTTTCGTAAGAGCGTAGCTAGCAGGACCTTCATACTGCTTCGGAGGCATGCCGTCTTTTTGTGCAAACGTTGCAGGTCCTCCCGTGCCTCAGGTGTATCTTTTGTCTTCCCATACACGCCCAAGAAGCCTAGCAGGTTCACACAAAGGTTCTTCGTCACGTGCATCACGTCGATTGAAGAGCGGACCTCTAGGTCTTTCCAGTAGGGTAGGTCCCAAAATATAGATTTCTTCTTCCACATGGGTGCGTGTCCCTCGGCGTCATTCGGAACAACTAGTCCGCCGGGACCCTTTCCAAAGATTACGTGTAAATCATTGACCATAGCAAGTACGTGATCACCGGTACGCATGGCGGGCTTCTTCCGGTGATCTGCCTCGCCTTTGAAATGCTTGCCTTTCTTTCGACATTGATGGTTGGTCAGAAGAAATCGACGATGGCCCAGGTACACATTCTTCCTGCATTTGTCCAGGTATATACTTTCAGTGTCATCTAAACAGTGCGTGCATGCGTGGTATCCCTTGTTTGTCTGTCCTGAAAGGTTACTGAGAGCGGGCCAATCGTTGATGGTTACAAACAGCAACGCGTGCAGGTTAAATTCCTCCTGTTTGTGCTCATCCCACGTACGTACACCGTTTCCATTCCACTGCTGTAAAAGTTCTTCAACTAATGGCCTTAGGTACACATCAATGTTATTGCCGGATTGCTTAGGGCCTTGGATGAGAACTGGCATCATAATGAACTTCCGCTTCATGCACATCCAAGGAGGAAGGTTATACATACATAGAGTCACGGGCCAGGTGCTGTGATTGCTGCTCTGCTCCCCGAAAGGATTAATGCCATCCGCGCTTAAACCAAACCATACGTTCCTTGGGTCACCTGCAAACTCAGCCCAGTACTTTCTCTCGATTTTTCTCCACTGCGACCCGTCAGCGGGTGCTCTCAACTTCCCGTCTTTCTTAAGGTCCTCACGGTGCCATAGCATCAACTTGGCATGCTCTTCGTTTCTGAACAGACGTTTCAACCGTGGTATTATAGGAGCATACCACATCACCTTCGCAGGAACCCTCTTCCTGGGGGGCTCGTCGTCAACATCACCAGGGTCATCTCGTCTGATCTTATACCGCAATGCACCGCATACCGGGCATGCGTTCAAATCCTTGTACGCACCGCGGTAGAGGATGCAGTCATTAGGGCATGCATGTATCTTCTGCACCTCCTATCCTAGAGGGCATACGACCTTCTTTGATGCGTATGTACTGTCGGGCAATTCGTTATCCTTTGGAAGCTTCTTCTTCAATATTTTCAATAGCTTCTCAAATCCTTTGTCAGGCACAGCATTCTCTGCCTTCCACTGCAGCAATTCCAGTACAGTACCGAGCTTTGTGTTGCCATATTCGCAATTGGGGTACAACCCTTTTTTGTGATCCTCTAACATGCGATCGAACTTCAGCTTCTCCTTTTGACTTTCGCATTGCATCCTTGCATCGACAATGACCCGACGGAGATCATCATCGGGCACTGGTTCCTCTTGATCTTCAGCAGCTTCCCCCGTTGCAGCATCATTGGGCACATCGTCTGGTTCCTCTTGATCTTCAGCAGCTTCCCCCGTTGCAGCATCACTGTATTCAGGGGGCACATAGTTGTCATCGTCCTCTTCTTCTTTGCCGTCTTCCATCATAACCCCTATTTCTCCGTGCCTCGTCCAAACATTATAGTGTGGCATGAAACCCTTGTAAAGCAGGTGGGTGTGAAGGATTTTCTGGTCAGAGTAAGACTTCGTATTCCCAAATTTAGGGCATGGACAACACATAGAACCATTCTGCTTGTTTGCCTCAACCACTTCGAGAAAATCATGCACGCCCTTAATGTACTCGGAGGTGTATCTGTCACCATACATCCATTGTCGGTTCATCTGCGTGCATTATATATAATTAAGTGTGTCAAAAACCATTACAGAACATCATGAATAGATAATTAAGTGACCAAATTAATAGAAGTTCATCATCACATTAAAACCAAAGTACATACATAGTTCTCATCTAACAACATATAGCTCTCCAGAGCATCTAATTAATTAAATCATACATTGAAACTATGTAAAACATTTCAATGCGAAAACAAATGTAATCATAATCGCAACCAAGGTAACAATTGATCCAACGGCATAATGATACCAAGCCTCGGTATGAATGGCATATTTTCTAATCTTTCTAATCTTCAAGCGCATTGCATCCATCTTGATCTTGTGATCATCGACGACATCCGCAACATGCAACTCCAATATCATCTTCTCCTCCTCAATTTTTTTTATTTTTTACTTCAAGAAATTGTTTTCTTCTTCAACTAAATTTAACCTCTCGACAATAGGGTGGGTTGGAATTTCCGGTTCACATACCTCCTAGATAAATAAAACCTATGTCACGTTGGTCGGCATAATTTTCATAAACAATAAATGAACCAATAGTTATAAAGATAATATATACACATCCGAATCATAGACAGGACGAGGGCCGACGGGGGCAGATACCAAAACCATCACACTATATAATAACAAGCAATAAAATAGTAAGAAAATTAGACAAGTATCTATCTAAAGTAAGAATATTTTTCTTTCAGAAAGAAGATAAGAACAAGAGGCTCACCACGGTGGTGACGGCGACGAGATCGGCGCGGGCGATCGACGGCGGTGAAGACGGGAATGGGACGTGGCGGGCCGCTAAACCTAGACAAATCTCAAGGAAAATGGAGCTTTGAGGTCGAGCTTCGAGACGAGAAAGCTTAACTAGTGTGGCTCGGGCATTTCATCGAACACCTCATGTGCATAGGAGGTGAGGTAGAGCACCACAAAGCCCTCCCCTCGCCGGCCAGAGAAAAATAGAGCACTGGAGTGCTCTGCTCGCGGGCGAGGGGTATATATAGGCACCTCATTGGTCCCGGTTCATGGTATGAACCGGGACTAAAGGGCAACCTGTGGTCCCAGTTCAAGCCACCAACCGGGACCAATGGTGGTGGGCCAGGAGCGAGGCCCATTGGTCCCGGTTCGTCCCACCAACCGGGACCAAAGGGGCCAGACGAACCGGGACCAATGCCCCCATGAGGCCCGGCAGGCCCCTAGCCTCACAAACTGGGACCAGTGCCCCCATGGGTCCCGGTTCTGGACTGAACCGGGACTAATGGGCTGACCCGGCCTGAACCTAAGCCCTCTTTTCTACTAGTGCGCGGCGCATCCCCATCACAAAGTCTCTTGTACAACGGGGATCATTGAAGGACATTGATGTCGTTGTGAGTACCAGCCATGCCAAAGAAAGCATGACAAATCCATTAGGACCTTGATGCCACTGCTTCTAGTATGATGGTGGCCTCTTAGGTTTGACCTTGGTACATCATGCACAAACCTTAGGGGCAATTCTTCCATCGCCAATGCACGCAATCAACTGAACCAACCATCGACCTTTATGTATCTTGCATACTTAGTTCTCTGAGATACTCCACTTCAAACACCTTCACCACAATGTGGGAAAGTCTAATAGTGGTATCACGCCATGTGCTCTCCCCCGTGCGCTCGCCCAAATGGAAGGAAATGGAGAGGGAAGTAACAAGGTGCAGCATGGTGTCCCAATCCTTAATGTTGCTAAGGACAAGCCTGACGAACTTCTTATAGTGATGAAAACGCTCTTGAGGACACACGGGAATATTGTCTAGTTACTTTCACCACGATTCCTCGACTTACATTTATTGCCTTGATAAGTTGTTATGTGGCTGGACCGGAGCTAAGGTGTTCTTCTTACTTGAAAAAACAACCACTCATGGTTACACCCTCCATGCAAGCATCCGCAAATACAAGAGAAGTAATTAAGATAAATCTAACCATAGTATTAAACATGTGGATCCAAAACGGACCCTCATGGAACAATTCATAAAGTGGGGATTAGCTTTCAGTCTCCCCACAACCCATCGTATACAAACTAAGTCCACAATGCCTTCCCCTAGGCCCAAAGATGGTGAAGTGTCATGTAGTCGACGTTCCCACTACACCACTAGAGGAAGAACAACACAACATATCATCAAAACATTGAACAATGATCACCTTCACATGATTACTAAAAACAAGACTTCTCTCATGTCGTCAAGAATAAATAGAACTACTCACAACTCACAGTATTGAGCATATTAAGTAGGTATAGATATGAAATCAAACTTCTGAACATGAAGATCTTGTTGGGAAACGTAGTAAAAAAACAAAAAAAAAGTGCGCTCATGCACACCCAAGAGCAATACGAAGTTGCATAACGGGTTGGGATCATGATCATTACCGTCATCGAGTTGGAGTGGAAGAAGAACGTGTCGGTGTAGATTGTACTTGCAGTCCCTCGAACTGACAATGAACGATCCCGCAAACTGCCCACCAACAGTCCCTCGAACCGAAGACTAAAAGCACAACCTCTCTACTTGGTTGCAAGCATGCAGCCTTCACGATCCAGCAGCGCTTCGCCGTCCGGAGCAAATCATCGCCGGAGAATTAGAGCGAGGAGATTAGAACCACACGGGGCTTCTAATTATGAGGATTAGAGGATTAGTCTAGCTCTATTTAGTCAACTAGGACCATCTAGAATTACAACTAGAAGAACTAGAGGAGGCTCCAAAACTTGTGTGTCTCAATGGACAAAATCCTCTAGTATATATAGGTTTGAGGAAAGAGGAGGATCTGCCACCATGGAGGGAAGGTCCCTCCTTGGGGCCTCGGCCAAGAGGGGGAGGAGGATCCCCCCTAGTCCAATTCGGCCTCCTTCCTTAGGTAAGTGAGGCACCTCCTCTACTTGGGCCTTTGTGGCCCAAGTTGCCTTCCTCCTCTTGGCCTTTTAAGGCCCATTGATATTAAATTAAATATAAAATTGTTCTATATACCTTTAAACCATCTTACATATAATTTAACATCCCCAGAAACATTTTCCACCAATATATATTTATCGGTAATACCAGGTATTATCCGATATTCTTCGAAACCCTTCCAGTGACCCAAAAACGATTCCGGATCCTCTCGGAACTATTCAAAATATTAATAAAACAAGTCCACAAACATATTTTCATCACTACCATCCTACTAACACTTAGAAGATCGTGATTTCCTTAAGCTTGTGACCCCGTAGTTTCGGTAACTCGTAGACATGAACGGAGGTCCTTCGTTCAATGACCGGCAGCGGGACTATGGATGTCCATATTCATCCCTATGAGTACATGAATGATATCGAGTGAACCTATGGTTATTATGTGATGTTTTGTTTGCTTCGGGATATTTCGTAAACCCAGGATACATCGGTATCCTCCTGAGTCATCACCATGCTCAATATACCGTTATCCTCGTTACCGGTTTTGTTCTTACTTCACGTTATTGTGTTCCGGCATCCCCCTGACGTAGCCACCTGTGTCTAGCCAGATGATCATGGATACCGTCTCAGCTAGAGAGCCCTAAGAATATCTCTATCGTCGGAGGAGAAAATCCCATTCTTGAGCTATCTAGTCCCATGTCAAACTTTCCGATGAACCTGTAAGTTGTCGTTATGATCACCGTGTTACAGGTGACGTTTGAGCAACCCAAAAACTCATTGTACGGTAAGAAGTGACTATGATATTCTCATGGTCTAAGGAGCAAATCACATGTTAACACTCTGTGTTATTACAATTGGTTACAAATGATATTAACATAATCTCAGTGTATTTTTGGACTCCGTGTTATTCATAACAGACAAGGTTGGGTCGATTCAATATGATCGTTCTTCTAACGTCATAATCTCAGTGTATTTTGGACTATAGTTACACTTACCGATATCCTAAGATCCGGAAAACGTGATCACCAACAACACTTGAGCTATTCCTAGAGACACGAGTAGGAATCTTTTATTTAACTATTTATCATTCCACACGTGCATATGAGTTTTCCAGTGAATAGCATATTCCAGCATCATAGGAGTTATAGCGTCGAATATAAATTCTATTATTATGAATACGAAAATATAAGAATACAAATATTATTGCCTCTAGGCATATTCCCAACGGTCTCCCACTTGCACTAGAGTCAATAATCTTGTTGCATGTTTTCTAACACACATCGCTATCTGGTGTTTCTCATGCTTTGCTAGTGGTAGAGTCTTCGTCACTGGATCTGATACTCTTCAAATCCTGATGTTATTTGCATCGGTAACATATGGTTTTATTTTGTAGTTCTTTTGTTACATTAATGGTAGCACAATATCTCAATATATTCCATTCTATACTAACACTATATCTCCATATAGTCCAATTAATATTTCTCCATATAGTCAATATTCATTTGGAACTACATCATAATCTATGTATAAACTTTTATTGATCCAAATTATATTCTATAGAAAAACTTCTCAAGCCTCAATCTATATCATTTATAGATCCACAATTCATGTTATTTAGGAAAACTATTTCAAAATGATAGCCCTATAGATAATCCTTATCAGTCATGAAGTTGTCTTTACAACAAATATTTTGTGTAACTATTTACAACAATCTGTTCATAAACATATGGCTTTGTACATTTGATAGTATATGATGAATTCAGTTTCTGAAGTAAATTGAACCCTATTAATGGACACATCCTCATCAACTATTGATTTCTACTTTTAAACTTCTTTAAAACCTTCTCACAATACATGTCTTAGCATAATCAGATGTTTTAATCTATCTATATAGATAATCATCCAATAATTCTAGGTCCTTTTTAGAAACATGATTTTAATATTTTGTGCTAATATACTTTACAGCTCGTTTGGCACCCAGGCTTTCATTTCATTTGGTGGAAATGAACTGAAATCACAGTCCTCGTTGGATTTCATTTTCTGGGATTTGGATATCAAGTTCAATTTTCTTGTTTGGCTGCCAGAGTGGATTGGTGAAATGAATGCCATATGTTGTTTGGCTGCCATGTGCATATCTCAATATGTACAGTAAACAGATGTACAATCTAAAAATGATAATCAACCCCCAAAGAAGTGTGCATTTTTCAGTGAATAAGATCAAAAAGATCTAGACAGCATCATCTTCACACATTCAAATATGTCAAATATAATAATTAATAATTCAGATAATAATAGTGGTCAGATCTTTGAAGGGCCATTAAAGGCTGAAACTTGTGCTCGTCGAAAACAATGATCTTCGAAGGTTCATAGCTTATTAAGCATGATATGGGAGATAAAAGATTACAATTTTCCACTACAAATGAATTAGGACCATAAAAATAAATCTTTGCATCCAACAAAGAGGCTTGAACTTGCATGCAGATAATGGTTTGGCCTTCTGGCTTCGTTGTTTCCCTGCAGATATCATGGGAAGCATGTAAGCAAACTTACTATAGTAGTTAGCAAATGTCAAACTTCTAAAACACCATCTTAATTTATTAACTGGCACAATTGAGAAGTCATAAGTTTTCTTCTATACTAATAAGCTACAACACACGGTCATATATAAAAGGTAGAGAGGTTAACGCAAGTTGGTTCTCATATGAATAAAGTAGAGAGAAATATCATCGAAGATAACCAGCGATCGATCCTACAACTCATCTGTCATTCGAACCACAAACACATATGAACGATAAACTTTAGCACGAGATCTTCTAATGTTGTTGCACCAGGTCAGCAACCAGGAATCAACCACACCAAAATCAAAGTAACTAAATGCACCTGATTAGGCAGAGAGGTCCAAAGTTGAGTCATATGTTTCATTAATTCTGAAATCTCAGTTTACCAAAAGAAGCAATTCCTTTCTTGCAGCGAAGAGTCAACGAAGCATTGACAATCATGATGCAGTGTGTTAACATGCAATTCTGACATCTATATGAAGATGAAGTAAATGACAATTGAAAAATAAAAACTCATGTTCAATTACTAGTAGCACACAAAAAAATCATGCTCATTGCATGTGAACATGCCCAGATCATAGTTAAAAATTAAAAGGAAGCATTTAAATTAAAAAATAATTGTACTACTACATGGAGGTACAAGCTATGGAGCACAACCACTCCTATTGAAAGAAAAAAAGAAAGACTAGTGCCCAGCAAGAAAAACAAAAAATTGATATGTACCCCTAATATAAGTGACTGTAGTTAAGCCACCATTTTCATTCGCACAATGTTTCAGGTATGTTATGCCCACGATGAACGACTGCTGAAGTGGTAATATGCTAAAAATTTGTATTTATATTTGTAGTTAAGAATGTTATGCCATCAGCAATCATCACATTTTACCAAGTAGCAAATTGTCTTCAATTTCAGACTAATACTTCAATTACCTACGTCAAAATCAGGTGATGTACACAATTCTTTCAAAAATACTGCTAGCTAGAAAGGTCCTTAAATATGCCTAGGTATATGTACTGCCACAGGAGTTAGAAAAGAAATTACAATTTCTTCAGAAAAAATGAAGCCACATGCTGTTCAAACTTTCCATGGAGCAACACCCACGATGAACCCATCGGTGCCTACCCCGCATAAACTACGAGCAGTAACCAACAAGGATTTATCCTCTGGTATCTAACCAAGCTACTACTGACCAGAGGTGTCCTGATCCGGCGAGCTTGAGCGAGATGTGCTGCTCAGGGCGAGGTTAGTGTTAGGGCTGAAGAGGATGAAAATATTCGTCGAAGAGAGGGAGGGAGGGAGGAGAAGAGAGGTTGAGATAACTTACCAAAGATGAGAACTCGACGAGGGTGCTGCGGTCACTGGAGGTGGCAAGGCATCAAACAGGCAGCTCGGGGAAGAGGAGATGTCATGTATCACTACTGCAGGATGGTCCAAGTGCGACAGTCGAATCAGAGACTCTTCGACGAAACTGCGTGCGATGCAATAATCGCAAACGGTGGTGTAAAAAAAGTCAAAAAAGGTGCAAAACCTTTGCGATGGCGGTGACATCAAACGCAGTACATATTAGATTTGAGTGTGCAATGAGTGGCAAACGGTTAATCCAGAAGAACTGTTTGTGATGATGGAGAACAACAGAAATGGGCAGCCACATGAGGGTATGTGCGATATACAGCATACAGTTCACTAGGACGAACTGTGTGATTAGGCAAAACAATGGAAATGGTTCAATTGAACAAGATATGTGTGATACGCGGCAAACAAGTCCATAATCAGAAATGTGTGCGAAGACCAATAATAACACAGACGATTGCTGCTAATAAGCCGTGTGATTTGCTCTGTCTACAGAAGAATAACATCCAATTACATAAGTTACTATACAGATCATTCGCACACACCTCAATAAACAATTGCATGCATTCTAAAGTAGGAGAAACGATCGTCTAGTCATCTAGTTCTTGTGACGCTCCCGCCACTGCTCTGTGGCTCGATCCCTCGTCTGGGGCAGGAAGAAGACACTTCCTCATGTCAATGATCTGCCTGTACATCTCGTAGCTTGACGTGTTGTTCATCCAGTCTCTCATGCCACACACTGTGCTAGGCGTTCTTGTCCTTCTTGCTCTCATTCTTCATCTTCATGTAGTAGGGGTCGATGATGGCCGAGGCGAGTTCAACCAGGGAGTTCAGTTTGTTGTTGTCGCTGCCCCAGACCTTGTAATGGTGTTGGATGTTGACAAGATTCGGGCATTTCAAGCCCGAACCCTTGAGCACTTTTAGATAGTTGGCGGTGTCCACCGTAGCGAAACTGTAGTCGGGGCTGTTGATAAACCTGGAGAAATGCTTGCAAGGCCTTGTGGCCAGGTGGTAGTGGTAGACGAGGACGTCATGTCGCACGCACAACTGGGCGACGACAACCTTCTAATCGTGCCCTGCACGACCGATGGTGTACTCGAGGTTGAAGCCGAGCACTTGGTACTTGTCCTCGGCAAGCAACTGCTCCATAGTTTGGATGGAGCTCTCCACCGAGACCGGATCGTTCGTGTACACCACCGAGAGGGCCTTCCCACTCACGTGGGTGTCCATGACCTGATGCGTGGTGAACTGCCTGCCGTTGTCATCGTCGGCCGCTGGGAGCGCCATTGGAGCCGCTGGATGTCCTCTCTGTATGTGTCGTCGTGGGTGTGCTTATTGTGTCGTGTGACGCGAGAGATGAAGGTAAATGGCCGCAGGAATAAAAGGGGGTCAGGTGGCCTGGATTCTCAGCGCGTCCGCATGGAAGTGTTTGCAGCGGGTAACTGCATCGTCGCGCCATCCCCGGAGTAACCGCATGCACACGAACGTGCGTGATCATGTGCCGGCCCCCAAACACTGGCAGCTTGCGTGGAGGGACGAGGGCAGAGCACCCGGAGGGACGTGAGGGCAGAGCACGCGCGGCGGGACGCGAGCAAAGCATGTCGCGGCCGCCTCAACCGCAAGCAACCACACACATAGAGCAGTTGAACACGCAGGAAATGGTCGCCTACAAGCCGGCCGATAGTCGCGTCGCTGCGTAGAGAGCAGCCGTGTGCTACCACCTCCATCTTGGTCTGTAGTCCCCTTTATATTCTGTGCCATACTTTGCCCATAAATTTAACCAACAAAATGTGAATGCATGTCATAAAAATTATATAATTGGAAACTATGTTCAAATACGAATCCTACTATATAATCTTTGGCGACATGCATTCGTATTTTATTAGTAAAATCGTACTTATAAACTTAGAAGGTAATAAAACCACAATTTTTTTTGTATTAACCGTATGTGTACGTGGCCTTTCGTCCTCCTCTCGCACGTCTTGTCACCTCGCTGCCATAGACGGCTTACAGCGTGATACGTCTCCATCATATCTACTTTTCCAAACACTTTTTCCCTTGTTTTGGACTCTAACTTGCATGATTTGAATGGAACTAACCCGGACTGACGTTGTTTTCAGCAGAATTGCCATGGTGTTATTTTTGTGCAGAAATAAAAGTTCTCGGAATGACCTAAAAATCCACGGAGAATATTTTTGGAATATATAAAAATACCGGCGAAAGAATCAAGACCAGGGGCCCACACCCTATCCACGAGGGTGGGGGCGCGCCCCCTGCCTCATGGGCCCCCTGAGGCTCCACCGACGTCAACTTCAACTCCATATATTCACGTTCGGGGAGAAAAAATCAGAGAGAAGGATTAATCGCGTTTTACGATACGGAGCCGCCGCCAAGCCCTAATCTCTCTCGGGAGGGTTGATCTGGAGTCCGTTCGGGGCTCCGGAGAGGGGAATCCGTCGCCATCGTCATCATCAACCATCCTCCATCACCAATTTCATGATGCTCACCGCCGTGCATGAGTAATTCCATCATAGGCTTGTAGGACGGTGATGGCTTAGATGAGATTTATCATGTAATCGAGTTAGTTTTGTTAGGGTTTGATCCCTAGTATCCACTATGTTCTGAGATTGATGTTGCTATGACTTTGCTATGCTTAATGCTTGTCACTAGGGCCCGAGTGCTATGAATTCAGATCTAAACCTATTATGTTTTCATGAATATATGTGAGTTCTTGATCCTATCTTGCAAGTCAATAGTCACCTATTATGTGTTATGATCCGGCAACCCCGAAGTGACAATAATCGGGACCACTCCCGGTGATGACCGTAGTTTGAGGAGTTCATGTATTCACTAAGTGTTAATGCTTTGGTCCGGTACTCTATTAAAAGGAGGCCTTAATATCCCTTAGTTTCCAATAGGACCCCGCTGCCACGGGAGGGTAGGACAAAAAGATGTCATGCAAGTTCTTTTCCATAAGCACATATGACTATATTCGGAATACATGCCTACGTTATATTGATGAACTGGAGCTAGTTCTGTGTCACCCTATGTTATAACTGTTGCATGAGGAATCGCATCCGACATAATTATCCATTACTGATCGATTGCCTACGACATTTTCACATATTGCTCTTTGCTTAGTCACTTTTCCGTTGCCACTATTACAATTACTACAAAACTACTACTCTGACTTTTGCCACTGTTACCACTACTTCCATACTACTTTGCTCCTAAATACTTTGCTGTAGATATTAAGTCTTTCAGGTGTGGTTGAATTGACAACTCAACTGCTAATACTTGAGAATATTCTTTGGCTCCCCTTGTGTTGAATCAATAAATTTGGGTTGAATACTCTACCCTCGAAAACTATTGCGATCCCCTATACTTGTGGGTTGTCAAGACTATTTTCTGGCGCCGTTGTCGGGGAGCATAGCTGTATTCTTTGAGTCACCTGGGATTTATATCTGTTGATCACTATGAGGAACTTGAAATATGAGAAAACCAAGATTTATCCCTCAACTATGAGGGGAGGTAAAAATCTGCCATCTAGCTCTGCACTTGATTCACCTTCTGTTTTGAGTAAACTTGCGACACCTACTCCTGCTATTGATTCTGATATGTCGCATGTTATTGATGATGCCACTTCTGCTTTGCATGATACTTATGATGAAACTACTTCTATGCTTGATAATACTGTGCCATTAGGTGAATTTCTTGATGAACAACTTGCTAGGGTTAGAGAGAATGAAATTATTGAAACAGATAATATTGATGAAAGTGATGATGAAGAGTCTCCCCCTAGATATGAATTGCCTGTTGTGCCTGAGGGTTTTGTTTTGGATGAAGAAACTGCTAGAGATTTTCTTGCTTGCAATGATAGATATGATCTTAAGAAATTATTAGCTAAGCTGAAATAAAAATCCTTGAATGCTAGAATGAAATATGACCCTGCTTTTGCTACTTCACCTATCTGTATTTCTGATAAGGATTATGATTTCTCTGTCGATCCTGAGTTAATTACTTTGGTTGAATCTGATCCTTTTTATGGCTATGAATCTGAAACTGTTGTGGCACATCTTACTAAATTAAATAATATAGCCACTGATGTCTACTACGCAAGCTTCTTCTTGTAGACGTTGTTGGGCCTCCAAGTGCAGAGGTTTGTAGGACAGTAGCAAATTTCCCTCAAGTGGATGACATATGGTTTATCAATCCGTGGGAGGCATAGGATGAAGATGGTCTCTCTCAAACAACCATGCAACCAAATAACAAAGAGTCTCTTGTGTACCCAACACACCCAATACAATGGTAAATTGTATAGGTGCACTAGTTCGGCGAAGAGATGGTGACACAAGTGCAATATGGGTGGTAGATATAGGTTTTTGTAATCTGAAAATATAAAAACAGAAAGGTAACTAATGATAAAAGTGAGTGTAAACGGTATTGCAATGCTAGGAAACAAGGCCTAGGGTTCATACTTTCACTAGTGCAAGTTCTCTCAACAATAATAACATAATTGGATCATATAAATATCCCTCAACATTCAACAAAGAGTCACTCCAAAGTCACTAATAGCGGAGAACAAATGAAGAGATTATTGTAGGGTACGAAACCACCTGAAAGTTATCCTTTCTGATCGATCTATTCAAGAGTCTGTAGTAAAATAACACGAAGCTATTCTTTCTGTTCGATCTATCATAGAGTTCGTACTAGAATAACACCTTAAGACACAAATCAACCAAAACCCTAATGTCAACTAGATACTCCAATGTCACCTCAAGCATCCATAGGTATGATTATACGATATGCATCACACAATCTCACATTCATCTATTCAACCAACACAAAGTACTTCAAAGAGTGCCCCAAAGTTTCTACCGGAGAGTCAAGACGAAAATGTGTGCCAACCCCTATGCATAGATTCCCAAGGTCACGGAACCCGCAAGTTGATCACCGAAACATACATCAAGTGAATCAATAGAATACCCCATTGTCACCACGGGTATCCCAAGCAAGACATACACCAAGTGTTCTCAAATCCTTAAAGACTCAATCCGATAAGAAAAGTTCAAAGGGAAAAGTCAATCCATTACAAGAGAGTAGAGGGGGAGAAAACTCATAAGATCCAACTATAATAGCAAAGCTCGTGATACATCAAGACCGTGCCAAATCAAGAACACGAGAGAGAGAGAGAGAGAGAGAGATCAAACACATAGCTACTGGTACATACCCTCAGCCCCGAGGGTGAACTACTCCCTCCTCGTCATGGAGAGCGCCGGGATGATGAAGATGGCCACCGGTGAGGGATCCCCCCTTTGGCAGGGTGCCGGAACGGGTCTAGATTGGTTTTCGATGGCTACAGAGGCTTGCGGCGGTGGAATTTCCGATCTAGGTTATGTTCTGGAGGTTTTTGTATATATAAGAGGTTTTGGCATCGAGAACAAGTCAGGGGGTCTCCGGGCTGTCCACGAGGTAGGGAGGCGCGCCCAGGGGGTGGGCGCGCCTCCCACCCTCGTGGGCAGCCCGGGACTCTTCTGGCCCAACTCTTTTACTCCATGGCCTTCTTCTGGTCCAAAAATAAGTTCCGTGAAGTTTCAGGTCAATTGGACTCCGTTTGGTTTTCCTTTTCTGCGATACTCAAAAACAAGGAAAAACAGAAACTAGCACTGGGCTCTGGGTTAAAAGGTTAGTCCCAGAAATCATATAAAATAGCATATAAATGCATATAAAACATCCTAGATGGATAATATAATAGCATGGGACAATCAAAAATTATAGATACGTTGGAGACATACCAGCCACCCTATTCACTCATGAGGAAAAAATTCGCTACTACTATATCCTTAGGTTATTTCCGTTCTCATTAAAGGGTGATGCTAAACACATGGTTTAATTCTCTTACTCCTGGTTGTGTGCGTAGTCCCCAGGATATGATTTATTACTTCTCTGCTAAATATTTCCCTGCTCATAAGAAACAATCTACCTTAAGGGAAATATATAATTTTGTGCAAATTGAAGAAGAGAGTCTCCCACAAGCTTGGGGGAGGCTTCTCCAATTACTTAATGCTTTGCCTGATCATCCTCTCAAGAAAAACGAAATACTTGATATCCTTTATAATGGACTAACCGACGCTACAAGAGACCACCTGGATAGTTGTGCTGGTTGTGTTTTCAGGGAAAGAACTGTTGATCAAGCTGAATTGCTATTGAATAACATGTTGAGTAATGAGAATAACTGGACACTTCCTGAACCAACTCCTAAGCCAAGTCCGAAGAAAAGGGGTATTCTATTTCTCAGTCCTGAAGATATGCAAGAGGCAAAGAAACCCATGAAAGAAAAAGGTATTGAAGCTGAAGATATCAAGAATTTACCACCTATTGAAGAAATACATGGTCTTGATAACCCGACACAGGTAGTAAAGGTAAATTCTCTCTATAGATTTGATAAAGCTGAATTCCCATCTACTAAGTTTGATGATTTTATGGTTAAACAAGAAAACTTCAATGCTTATGTTGCTAGACAGTTGAAACATAATGCTTATATGATTGAACACTTGAGTGATTATATGTCTAGAGTTAAGGGTGAACTTAAACTTATTAGTAAACATGCTTCTATGGTTACCACTCAAGTAGAAGAAGTTCTTAAAGCTCAAAATGATTTGCTCAGTGAATTAAATAATAAGAAAAGTGATAATGTTGTTAGAGTTATGACTAGAGGGGGTAAAATGACTCAGGAACCTTTGTATCCTGAGGGCCACCCTAAGAGAGTTGAGCAAGATTATAAGAGAACTAATGTTGATACACCTAGTCCTTCTAAGAGGAAGAAAAAGAAAAATGATAGGACTTTGCATGCTTCTAGTGAACCTGTTGTTGACACACCTGAGAATCCCAATGATATTTTTATTTCTGATGCTGAAACACAATCTGGTGATGAACATGAACCTAGTGATAATGTTAATAATGATGTTCATGTTAATGCTCAACCTAGCAATAACAATGATGTAACGATTGAACCTGCTGTTGATCTTGATAACCCACAATCAAAGAATCAACGTTATGATAAGGGAGACTTTGTTGCTAGGAAGCATGGTAAAGAAAGAGAACCATGGGTTTAGAAACCCATGCCTTTTCCTCCTAAACCATCCAAGAAAAAGGATGATGAGGATTTTAAGCGCTTTGCTGAAATGATTAGACCGATCTTCTTGCGTATGCGTTTGACTGATATGCTTAAAATGAATCCTTATGCTAAGTATATGAAAGATATTGTTACAAATAAAAGAAAGATACCGAAAGCTGAAATTTCCACCATGCTTGCTAATTATACTTTTAAGGGTGGAATACCTAAGAAACTTGGAGATCCACGAGTACCAACTATACCATGCTCCCTTAAAAGATACTATGTTAAAACTGCTTTATGTGATCTTGGAGCCGGTGTTAGTGTTATGCCTCTCTCTTTATATCGTAGACTTGATTTGAATAAGTTGACACCTACTGAAATATCTTTGCAAATGGCCGATAAATCAACTGCTATACCAGTCGGTATTTGTGAGGATGTGCCTGTTGTGGTTGCAAGCGTTACTATCTTAACGGACTTTGCTATACTTGATATTCCGGAGGACGATAGTATGTCGATTATCATTGGTAGACCCTTCCTGAATACTGCAGAGGCGGTTATTGATTGCAACAAAGGCAATGTCACTTTTCATGTTAATGGTAATGAGCATACGGTACCTTTTCCGAGGGAAAAACCTCAAGTCCACAGTATCAATTCTATTGGAAAAATTCCAACAATTACTAATGGAGGTTTTGAATATCCTCTTCCTACTGTCAAGAAGAAATATGATATTCTTATTATTGGGGACGTGCATATCCCCGTTGAGGTAACGTAGTGTTATTCGAAAATTCTCCGGTTTCATGCGATTTAGAATGAGTTTGTTAACAAGACTTGATCAACCTTGTTAGTGGATTCCTTTTGATGAGCATGAGATGGATGAAGTTAGAAAGCACAACTCTCTGTACCCTCCTTTTATTTTTTTATTTAGATTAAATAAAGCAAAAATAGTATTTTCTGTCTATTTTCTGAATTATCCTTGCAATAAAAAATACCCTGAAAATAAAAGTTGTCCAAATGTCCTGAAATTGAAATATGATTTTTTTAGAATATTTAAGAATATATGGCACTGAGAACACACCAGGGGGAGCTACCACCTGGCCACGAGGGTCCAGGGCGCGCCCCCCTGCCTCGTTGGCCCCACGTGGCCCCCCTCCACTTATTCCTGCACCCACACACTTCGTCTTCCTCCAGAAAAAATCCACACACAACTCAAACCCGTGTTCTAGCTCGTTTTGCTGCGATTTTCGATCTCCTTGCTCAAAGCTCCACTCGCAAAACTGCTTTGGGAGATTGTTCTTCGGTATGTGACTCCTCCAATGGTCCAATTAGTTTTTGTTCTAGTGCTTTACCTATTGCAAATTTTTGCTTCTTAGGTGACCCTGTTCTTGAGCTTGCATGTCAAATTTATATGGTCCAAAGTAGTTTTAATGCATGATATAGCGTCTAGGCACTTGTGGGAGTAGTTGCTATCAATTTTGTTGAGTTTGATCCACTTTTATTTTGAGTCACTAAAAATTTCAGAAATTTTTCAGAAGAAGAAATATGTTTAGGAAAATGTACCATGGTGGTTCCTCAAAGAAGCACGAACCAAGGCTCGCGATACATGAGCCGGACTATGAACTACCAAGAGAAGCTCAAGTGTGGCCTTGTGAATGGCCGTCAGAAGATTTTATGGTCCAAGCAGGCATTAAGGAGGAATTTGACACGTATGTGTGTAATGCTTAACTTGAGGGCTTCGTGTCAGATAAGTGCCCTCAATACTACTACCTAACTGATTCCTTTGTGAGAAGGTTTAAATTCACATCCTCACGCAATTCTCACATGGTTTTGTTTGATCTTTATGGTAAGTCTTATACCATGGATTTAGAGGATTTTAATATTGCTTGTAAACTCCCTAAGTGGGTAATGTTAGTGAACCTCGCAAATCTGAATATAAAGATTTTCTTGCTAGTATAACTGTGGGGGAATCTAGGGAAATCACACAAACTACCATTGGGAGCATTCATTTTCCTGCCATACATTATTTTGCTCTTTTTATAGGTAGATGCATTAACGGTAAGGATGAGGCATGTCACATGTGCGTTCCAGATCTTAGTGTTCTCAAGAGTGCGGTATTAGGAGATAAACAATATAACTTGGGGGCCGTTGTTGCACGTAGGTTGCATCATAACAGTATAAGTGGAGATTTGTTTGGTGCAATTTATGCAACTCATTTAGCTAATTATCTTGAGGTGCCCATACATGAAAATGATATGGAGTTGCCTCCTACTTATTTAGATTATAATGCTATGGTCCGCAACCAATTTGTTGAGAGGAATAAACAGTTCCTCCAGTACTGACTAATCTTTCACAGGTGGCAGACTGTTCACGTTGCCCTCCCAGATTCTACTTTCTTTAACTTTCAGGCAAAAGGGAGATATGTCATAACCAGGGAGGAGGTGAACGAGTACGAGAGGAGGAAGGAGGCAGCTCGCCTCCAAGCTGCGGCTCGTGAGGCAATAGCTGCTGCATCTCAGTACAACCCCTGCTACGACTTTGGATATCCACCAGGCCATCCGAGGGCATAGACCAACTTAGGCCAAAAGCCTAAGCTTGGGGGAGTACGTATTTCTCACCGACATTACATTCATGTTCACACACTCATGCGAGTTGTCGGTGCTTATACTTTTTCATTGTACTATACATGCTAGTTTATTTTCTTTTCTAGATTTCTTCTTGTGTGCTTGAAAAACCTTAAGAAAAACCAAAAAAATTAGTTGTAGTTTTTAGCTAGTTTACTTTCCATGCCTGTAGTAGTAGTAATTAAAAGAAAACCCAAAAAGATTTCTCGTTCTTCTTTTGCTTGTTGGGAGCTTTCCTGCGTAAATAGTTTTATTTCTTTTCTTTGGGGGTCGAGAGGAGAAGACCATGATGAAAATGTGAAGTGGCTCTTATATGCATTATTGTTGATTTAACAAAGAGCCCATATTACCTTGTCTTCTCCGGTGTATTAAATGCTTGCAGATTCCAGCTTAGTCCAATTGCACGTGCACTATTATTATTATCCACACCGTTCGGTCGTGCAAGTGAAAGGTAATAATGACGATATATGATGGACTGATTGAGATGAGAAAAGCTGGTATGAACTCGACCTATCTTGTTTTTGTAAATATGATTAGTTAATCATTCCTGATTCAGCCTATTATGAATGAAACATGTTTGCAATGACAATTAGAGATTATAGTTGCTCATGCCATGCTTAATTTGCTAGGAGTTTATAGTGGTTTACCTTGCGTGCCAACATGCTATTAAAATGGTTGTGATGTGGTATGATAGGGTGGTATCCTCCTTTGAACGATTCGAGTGGCTTGACTTGGCACATGTTCACGCATGTAGTTGAAACAAAATCAACATAGCCTCCACGATATTTACGTTCATGGTGAATTATATCCTACTCATGCTTGCACTCAGTGTTGATTAATTTTAATGCATGTTCATGAATGTTGTCGCTCTCTAGTTGGGCGCTTCCCAGTCTCTTTCTAGCCTTCACTTGTACTAAGCAGGAATACTGCTTGTGCATCCACTTCCATAAAACCCAAAGTTATTCCATATGAGTCCACCATACCTTCCTATATGCGGTATCTACCTGCCGTTCCAAGTAAATTTGTATGTGCCAAACTCTAACCTTCAAATGAAAATCTGTTTTGTATGCTCGAATAGCTCATGTATCAACTAGAGCTGTCTGTATCTCCCATGCTAGGTGGGTTATTCTCACGAGGAGTGGACTCTGCTCCTCACTCACAAGAAAATGGCCGGTAACCGGGATGCCCAGTCCCATGCTCAAACCAAATCAAAATAAATGCAAACAAAACTCCCCCAGGACTGTTGTTAGTTGGAGGCCGTTGTTTCGGGCAAGCCATGGATTGATGCTTGTTGGTGGTGGGGGAGTATAAACTCTACCATTCTGTTTGGGAACCGCCTATAATGTGTGTAGCATGGAAGATATCGAGATCTCTCGGTTGTTATGTTGACAATGAAATTATACCACTCAAAATATTATTTATCTCTATTTCAAAAATCGAGCTCTGGCACCTCTACAAATCCCTGCTTCCCTCTGCGAAGGGCCTATCTATTTACTTTTATGTTGAGTCATCATCCTCTTATTAAAAAGCACCAGTTGGAGAGCACCGCTATCATTTGCATACATTACTATTAATTTATATTCAGTATGACTATGATTGGATCTCTTTTACCATGAATTACAATGTCTAGTCAGTCCTTGATCTTCAGAGGTGCTCTGCATTTATGTTTTGCGATCTCAGAAAGGGCTAGTGAGATACCATCTTGTTATATCATATTATGATTGTTTTGAGAAAGTGTTTTGGACTCTAACTAGCATGATTTGAATGGAACTAACCCGGACTGACGCTGTTTTCAGCAGGATTGCCATGGTGTTATATTTGTGCAGAAATAAAAGTTCTCGGAATGACCTGAAAATCCACGGAGAATATTTTTGGAATATATAAAAATTACTGGCGGAAGAATCAAGACCAGGGGGCCCACACCGTGTCCACGAGGGTGGGGGGCGCGCCCCCTGCCTCGTGGGCCCCCTGAGGCTCCACCGATGTCAACTTCAACTCCATATATTCACGTTCGGGGAGAAAAAATCAAAGAGAAGGATTCATCGCGTTTTACGATACGGAGCCGCCGCCAAGCCCTAATCTCTCTCGGGAGGGATGATCTGGAGTCCGTTCGGGGCTCTGGAGAGGGGAATCCGCCGCCATCGTCATCATCAATTATCCACCATCACCAATTTCATGATGCTCACCGCCGTGCGTGAGTAATTCCATCATAGGCTTGCTGGACGGTGATGGGTTAGATGAGATTTATCATGTAATCGAGTTAGTTTTGTTAGGGTTTGATCCCTAGTATCCACTATGTTCTAAGATTGATGTTGCTATGACTTTGCTATGCTTAATGCTTGTCACTAGGGCCCGAGTACCATGAATTCAGATCTGAACCTATTATGTTTTCATGAATATATGTGAGTTCTTGATCCTATCTTGCAAGTCAATAGTCACCTACTATGTGTTATGATCCGACAACCCCGAAGTGACAATAATCAGACCACTCCTGGTGATGACCGTAGTTTGAGGAGTTCATGTATTCACTAAGTGTTAATGCTTTGGTCTGGTACTCTATTAAAAGGAGGCCTTAATATCCCTTAGTTTCCAATAGGACCCTGCTGCCATGGGAGGGTAGGACAAAAGATGTCATGCAAGTTCTTTTCCATAAGCACGTATGACTATATTCGTAATGCATGCCTACATTACATTGATGAACCGGAGCTAGTTCTGTGTCACCCTATGTTATAACTCTTGCATGAGGAATCGCATCTGACATAATTATCCATTACTGATCCACTGCCTACGAGCTTTTCACATATTGATCATTGCTTAGTTACTTTTCCAATTCCTCTATTACAATTACTACAAAACTGCTACTGTTACTTTTGCCACTGTTACCGCTACTTCCATACTACTTTGCTACTAAATAATTTGCTGCAGATATTAAGTCTTTCAGGTGTGGTTGAATTGACAACTCAGCTGCTAATACTTGAGAATATTCTTTGGCTCCCCTTGTGTCGAATCAATAAATTTGGGTTGAATACTCTACTCTCGAAAACTGTTGCGATCCCCTATACTTGTAGGTTATCACAGCGCAAGCTTGCGCAGCGCGCGGGGGCGTTCTTTTGTCCAAACGGTGGCTCGAAGTGGTGCCAATGAATCATTGGTGAGCCCGTTCCCCGCAACCTTGCAGGTTCCCGCGCAAGTTTCCCGCCCGACTTGGTGAAATACCCCAAAATCTCAATGCTTATCGGCCTACTATATAAACCCTCATGACCGGCGGGTCCCACGTCGCATTTTCCCCTCCCTCCCTGTACCTTATCTCGTCTGATTCTCCCACAATCGCCAATGGCACCAGTCCGTCGTTGTCGCTCAGCCACTCCGCCGTCATCAGAGGACGGCTCCAGCTGGGAGGCTACCCCGCGGTGGCGGCGTAGTGTAGTGCGCGTGGCGTCCCTGTTGGGTGTGCACGGAACACCCACCACACACTCCGCTGCCACTGCCCATCGGCAGCTGTTTCTGGCCGCCGTTGCCGCCACACCACCGTCGAGAGCCAGGGCCATCGGCCGCTCCGCGGCCGCGGTCCGAAGGCGGGAGGTGGCCGTCGTGGCCGCCACCCCACTGCCGACCATCACCCGTTCCGCCACCGCGGCCCGAAGGCGGGAGGTGGTGGTCGTGGCCGCCACCCCATCATCGGCTGCCATGGCCGCCAGCACACCTTCGACCACCGGGGTCATCACCCAATCTGCCACCGCCGCCCAAAGGCGGGAGGCGGAGGTGGAGGCCCACACGTGCGTCAGCGACCTTGCGCGCTACACCGAGTTCCTGCGGGAGGAGGAGGAGCGCCTCGTCGAGCACGCAAAGAGCCTTACCGCCGCCGTGGCCGCAGCACACGCCGCCTCAGAGGCGAGGAATCAGGAGATCTACAAGGAGAACCACCGCTTCGAGAGGGGTCGTGTGGAGCGGCAGAGGGCGTTCGAGGTGAGCGTCGCTGAAGCTCCAGCAGCGGCAGGCACCGTATTGCAGTTGTCCAGCTCGTCGGCAGAGGAGAGGCTTCCGGAAGTAGTACAATGCTCCTCCTCCGTAGTATTTAGGGGCTATTTTGTTCAGTTCATCTGACTATAGATGTGGTGGAATTGTACAACGTACTTAAAATTAGCTAGTATATATAGTTGAACTAGCTATTTCAGCATGTGGTTGGCAACAATTGGGGAAATGTTTGGTCGGTTCAGCTGTCGAGTTGAACTGTTTGTATAAAGAACAACTGCTTAATCTATGAATGAAATCTATGCTTAATTACTGAATTTTAGTTGCAAAAATTAGATAGTGCTAGTGATTTTTAGCTGCGTATTATGACAAATCGCAGTGTTACAAGGATTGACAAATGACAATTTTACTAGATCAAGAAATGTCAATCCTTCCAGTTTGACAAATGGCAACATACCCAATATGACAGATGAAAATCTTACAAAATTGTTTGTACGTGGTTGCATACTGGTCATCCAAAACTACCGTTTGCGTTGAAGGGATGCACAAATTCTGCGCTGCGAATTTTCCCTTGACTTAAGGGGGAAGACCATAGCTCTCACTTTGCATACGGGTGTTCTATCTAAAACGTTTGTGATCAAGAGCTGCAGAAATTCTGCTCGTTACATTTTCCCTTGGCTTCCCGGGGAAGCTGTCGGTTTGCATACGGGTGTTCTAACTAAAACGGTTGCGATGAGTGTTTTATATTTCAAAACCATTGACTTTTTTTAAAAAGAAAATCGTTTGATAAGTCTGTACATTAAGAGAGACAAATGCAAGTTCGTTCAAACCATATCTTTCATTCAGTCACACTGCGAATTTATATTCATATGATCGAGAATTCGAGATCCAGTATTAAACCCAAAAAAACTATTACCGCCAGCGGCGGTGTGCCGCGCCGTCGTTGTCATTGTCGTCCTACGGAACACCATTGTTGAAGTCTTCAAGGCAGCACAGAATGTTCTTCACTTGTAAATCAAACATCATGTCATCGCGCGATCGACGGGCGGGGAGCGGGAGGACGGCAACTGGCGGCGCTGAGAGGTAGCGGTCGATGGCGGCGTCCCATGCCGCTGAGGGGGGCGCATGCACGGGCACAGGCGCGGCGGGTGGAGCTAAACACACGGGGACCGGCGCCGTGGCGGGTGGAGGGGCGTGCACGGGCACGGGCACGGGCGTGGCGGGTGCAGCCAAATGCACGGGGACCGGTGCCGCAGTGGGTGGAGGGGCGCGCACGGACACGGGCACTGGTGCTGGCATGTACACGAGCTCGCGGGGGTCCGCTGAGACCTCGCTGACGCCCGCAGCTTCCAGCTCTGCGATAGTGCTCAGCGACCGGTCGTCAATTCTACGAGGATGGTCGCTAGCGCGGGCGTGGGGATGGGAGCTGGGACGAGAGCGGGGGCAGCAACCGCTGCGGCCATCTCATTTAAGGCCATGTCCATGATGCCCCATTCCTCCTTATTTTCTATCTCCTCCGGCTCGGAGTCGATTCACCAAAGTTGAAGACTAGTGGCAGATGATCATTCGGCGCCATGGCGTTGGTGGAGGTCTGCGGGTGGGAGGGGAAAGGGAGGCAACAGTAAGGATGCCCGTATTAAACAACAGCTTGGGCGCCATTAATGGAGAGGAAGGCGGGCGGCCATGGAAGTCAAAGGGCTCGCATCCCAGTGAGCCTACGCATTGGAGGACAGCTTGCATGCCTCTCGGTCAGCCTGCGCACCGGACTCCGCTCGCACACCTCCCATTTAGTCAAGCAGCTGTCCGCACTGCACCTCCTATAGCCACTAAAACCAAAACACGTGGCTTCACGTGAATGGTTAATAGAACGCACATGATTTGTATTATACAAACGTTTGAGATATTAAAGTGGCAGCTATTTTTTCAAAATGCCTTTGTTGGCTGTTATTCGAGTGCACCTTCTCTCAAAATGCACACGAAAAATACCACGGCATGTCGGGTGCCATTCCAAGATAGCATGCCAAGTTTCATGAATTTTAGACGAGTTTTGGATTTACTAGAATTTTAAAAAAAAGTATCTCAATGTTTCGCCAACAATCAAAAGTGCCCTAGTGTTTGAAATTCATTCCCATCTCTTGCATGGGACCTAAGCATGCACCCAAGGACACAGATTTGATTTTTCAACCAATTTATATGCACTTGAGCATTTGCATGTAGTTCAAATTTGAATAATGCACATAAAATGCCTAGAAAACCCAGTTAATGTATAAAAATGTCCAAACGAACCCCGAAAAATTCGAAAATTTAACGCAACACTCCTGTTGTTCTATGTTGACACTAGAAAATTTTTGAAAGCAATAAGAGGTAACGAATATCGTTTCGTCCCCACAGGTGGCACGTTCCCTACCGAAAGCATCATGCTTGTTGTGAGAAGCTTATGCCCAAACCTGCCCCAAATGGGACAAAAAATTTACAACCGCATGTTGATGCCGATCCCTGATAGCATGCCAACTTTCATGAGTTTTAGATGAGTTTTGGATTTACTAGAATTTAAAAACCAGGTCTCTCAATGTTTGCGGCCGAGTGACGGTGGCAGGGTGTTTGAAATTCATTCCCGTTTCTTGCATGAGACCTAAGCATGCACCCGAGGACACAAATTTGATTTTCAAGCAATTTACATGCGCGGGAGCATGTGCATGTAGTTCAAATTTGAATTATGCACATAAAATGCCTAGAAAACCCAGTTAATATATAAAAATGTCCAAACGAACCCCAAAAAATTCCATAATTTAACACAACACTCCTGTTGTTTTATGTTGACACTAGAAAATTTTGAAAGCAATAAGAGGCAACGGATATCCTTTTGTCCCCAAAGCTGGCACGTTCCCTACCGAAACCATCAGGCTTGTTCTGAGACGCTTTGGTTTGTGAGAAGCTTATGTCCAAACATGCCCCAAATGAGACAATTTTTTTACCACAGCATGTTGATGCCGCTCCATGATAGCATGCCAAGTTTCATGAATTTCAGACTAGTTTTGGATTTACTAGAATTTAAAAACCAGGTATCTCAATGTTTGCGGCCGAGTGACGGTGGCAGGGTGTTTGAAATTCATTCCTCTTTCTTGCATGGGACCGAAGCATAAACCCATGGACACATATATGATTTTTCAACCAATTTATATGCACTGGAGCATGTACATGTAGTTCAAATTTGAATTATGCACATAAAATGCCTAGAAACCCCAGTTAATTTATAAAAATGTCCAAACGAACCCTAAAAAATTCCAAAATTTAACACAACACTCCTGTTGTTCTATGTTGACACTAAAAAATATTTAAGAGCAATAAGAGGCAACGGATATCGTTTCGTCCCCAAAGGTGGCACGTTCCATACCGAAACCATCAGGCTTGTTGTGAGAAAGCTCTGGTTTGTGAGAAGCTTATACCCAAACCTGCCCCAAATGGGACAAAAAATTTACCACGGCATGTTGATGCCGCTCCATGATAGCATGCCAAGTTTCATGAATTTCAGACGAGTTGTGGATTTACTAGAATTACAAAAGCAGGTACCTCAATGTTTGCCAGAGAGCCACGGTGTCATGGTGTTCGAAATACATCCCCATTTCTTGCATGGGACATTAGCATAAACCCATGGACACATATATGATTTTACAACCCATGTTGGTCCACCAGAGCAGGTGCACATAGTTTAATTTTGAATTGTGCACCTGAAATGGCTAGAAAACCAATTTAATTTATCAAATGTCCAAACAAACCCTGAATAATTCCAACTTTTACGACACACATATAGTTGCATGTTCACTACAGATAAAAGTTCTAGAAATTCAAACACCGTCCATTGCCGCTGTGACCCCATCATGTAATTCAAATCAAGATGAAAAATCAAGTAGATCCCACACAGTTTATTATCACCAACCGTGTGAGATGCAGTACAAAATATCCTGGAGCACCGTCGGTGTATAGTATGCCTATGGCTTACGTGAGAAGGTTCGTCGGCTAGAGTCCATAGCCGCCGTGTCAAGCACACTAGCTCGCTCCCCAAATATCATTTCACTGTTCAATCTTCGCCGGTGAAATATGGGGACGTGGACCAGCGTCATGAGGGTGACTTCGGCGGCCCACTCCGGCGAGAGCACGGCCGCAGCCGCCATGCACGTGATAACAAGGTGCATGAGCGCAGCCGCAATCTGCCTCGGGGATAGCATCTGACGAGAGCGGCATAGCAGCTGTCCGTTCCGCAGCGACGGCCTTAGCCCTGATGGAGGCCGCCCACAACCATGTCGAGGCTGCCCACGCCCAGCTCGTGGCGGTCACCGCACAAATCAAACGAAGCTTCTCCGACAACAGTCGGCAACCCACGACCGAAGAGTTGGCAATCACCGAGAGCGTTCGAGCAGCCGTCCGTTCCTCCGCCGCATACCTTGCCACGACGGAGCCCGTCCAAGCCCAGATCGCGACCGCCCACGCCCATCTTGTGGAGGCCTTTTCCAAAGAGATGGCGGACCTGGATGGAGAGATGCTTGCCGAGTATGGTGCGATCGATGCCATGGAGCCCCTTCCCCAGGAGACCGTCGGGCGCGAGCTGGACATGGAGGCGGCGGCGCAGATCGACGAGCACCAGCCGTAGTAGTACTCTTTGTTTTGTTTAGTTAAGAGCACCGGTCTTTAATTTGTTAGAGTAATGTTTAGGTCAGCTATCTATGTTTAATTGCTGAACTTGCTCAATTAAGAAGTGTGGGTGTGTTGTAGTCTCCTTTGTGTACCCAAATTATGCAATGACGTGGATGACCACTGTAACCAGGGAAATTCGAACCAAAATTTTTGACGTTAAAACTCATCACACACAGGTTAAGCTATCTGAATCGTTTGTGATGTTCACATATCGTACACAGTTCTGAATAAGGGACTGTGTCTGATGACACTTTGCGCGCCAGTTTTTTCGCTGAAGCGATTCCCAATTTTCAGCTTCCGTGGAAATATCTACCTCCCCGCCCCCTCCCCCTTCCAAAAGCCCACATTTGCCTTGTTTTCGCCTTCCTTTCCAAGTTGAAACCTTCACTCCTTGCTTGCAGGGTCGCCTCCTCGTCGGCGACCCTCCTTCACACTGCTCGGCCTCGTCTATCCACACAGGTAATCCACACCCGACCCCCATCCTCCTCCTCCTTCCACATCCCACATGCCCCGACCGCCGGCGCGACACCTTCCACACAAATCACCGATCCCTCCACCACATAAGCCCTGCCCTAAGCCATGGTGCATGTAGTATAGCCAGGATCTCAAGGAGCATTTGGCAGCGGAGAAGCAAATCGCGGCCCCACACACGGATGAGGTCACGACGACTGCCATTCGTGCCGACCCCCAGATCTTGGACGAGCACTGATACGTCCATTTTGCATCATGCTATTATCACCATCGTCATCACCATCGATCCTCTCATCGGGAGGGGGTCAATCTCCATCAACATCTTCACTAGCACCATCTCCTCTCAAACCCTAGTTCATCTCTTGTATCCGATCTTTGTCTCAAAACCTCAGATTGGTACCTGTGGGTTGCTAGTAGTGTTGATTACTCCTTGTAGTTGATGCTAGTTTGTTTATTCGGTGGAAGATCATATGTTCAGATCCTTCATGCATATTAATACCCCTATGATTAGGAACATGAATATGATTTGTGAGTAGTTACGTTTGTTCCTGGGGACATGGGAGAAGTCTTGCTATAAGTACTCATGTGAATTTGGTATTCGTTCGATATTTTGATGAGATGTATGTTGTCTTTCCTCTAGTGGTGTTATGTGAACATCGACTACATGACACTTCACCATTATTTGGGCCTAGGGGAAGGCATTGGGAAGTAATAAGTAGATGATGGGTTGCTAGAGTGACAGAAGCTTAAACCCTAGTTTATGCGTTGCTTCGTAAGGGGCTGATTTGGATCCACATGTTTCATGCTATGGTTAGGTTTACCTTAAAACTTCTTTTGTAGTTGCGGATGCTTGCAAGAGGGGTTAAGCATAAGTGGGATGGTTGTCCAAGGAAGGGCAGTACCTAAGCACCGGTCCACCCACATATCAAATTATCAAAGTAACGAACGCGAATCATATGAGCATGATGAAAACTAGCTTGACGATAATTCCCATGTGTCCTCGGGAGTGTTTTCTTTTATATAAGAGTTTGTCTAGGCTTGTCCTTTGCTACAAAAAGGATTGGGCCACCTTGCTGCACCTTGTTTACTTTTGTTACTTGTTACCTGTTACGAATTACCTTATCACAAAACTATATGTTACCGATAATTTCAGTGCTTGCAGAGAATACCTTGCCGAAAACCGCTTGTCATTTCCTTCTGCTCCTCGTTGGTGAAAGATCGTTGATGTCACCTAGAGGGGGGGGTGAATAGGCGCTTTAAAATAATGACGGTTGAGGCTTGAACAAATGCGAAATAAACCTAGCAGTTAATTTGTCAAGCACAAAACCTACAACAACTAGGCTCACCTATGTGCACCAATAACTTATGCTAAGCAAGAAAACCTACTTAGGTGATAGCAAGATATATGACAAGAAACAATATGGCTATCACAAAGAAAAGTGCATAAGTAAAGGGCTTGGGTAAGAGATAACCGAGGCACGTGGAGACGACGATGTATCCCAAAGTTCACACCCTTGCGGATGCTAATCTCCGTTTGGAGCGGTGTGGAGGCACAATGCTCCCCAAGAAGCCACTAGGGCCACCGTAATCTCCTCACGCCCTCGCACAATGCAAGATGCCGTGATTCCACTAAGGGACCCTTGAGGGCGGTCACCGAACCCGTACAAATGGCAACCCTTGGGGGCGGTCACCGAACCCGTCAAATTTCTCGGGGCGATCTCCACAACCTAATTGGAGACCCCGACGCTTGCCCGGAGCTTTACACCACAATGATTGAGCTCCGAACACCACCAACCGTCTAGGGCGCCCAAGCACCCAAGAGGAACAAGCTCAAGGGTACCAAGCACCTGAGAGTAATAAGCTTCTCAACTTGTAACTTCCATGTATCACCGTGGAGAACTCAAACCGATGCACCAAATGCAATGGCAAGGGCACACGGAGTGCCCAAGTCCTTCTGTCTCAAATCCCACCGAAGCAACTAATGCTAGGGAGGAAAATGAGAGGAAGAACAAGAAGGAGAACACCAAGAACTCCAAGATCTAGATCCAAGGGGTTCCCCTCACATAGAGGAGAAAGTGATTGGTGGAAATGTGGATCTAGATCTCCTCTCTCTTTTCCCTCAAAAACTAGCAAGAATCCATGGAGGGATTGAGAGTTAGCAAGCTCGAAGAAGGTCAACAATGGGGGAAGAACACGAGCTCAAAGGATAAGGTTCAATGGGGAAGAAGACCCCCTTTTGTAGGTGGGGAAAAATTCAACCGTTATGCTCACAGCCCGCACAGAGCGGTACTACCGCTCCAAGGAGCGGTACTACCGCTAGGGCGGTAGTACCCCTTTGAAAAACAACAGTGAGGAGGCAAAAGGCCAGTAGAACCGCCGGAGCGGTACTACCGCTCGTCCCCACGGTACTACCGCTCGACCTCACGGTACTACCGCTAGGGATAGCGGTACTACCGCAAGTGGTAGCGGTACTACTGCTTGCGAGCGGTACAAAAAAAATACTTCCGTGCCTACTTCCGCTGAGCAAAACACGAGATTTTGGTCCGGAGCGGTACTACCGCTCAGGAGCCGCGGTAGTACAGCTCTGGAGCGGTACTACAGCTCAGGAGCCGCGGTAGTACCGCTCCAAGCGGTAGTACCGCTCCCAAGAGCGGTACTAAAAAATTACATCCGCAGCAGCCCCTTTAAAGGACACCAAAACTGACACAACTTTTGCAAACGGACTCCGAATTCGACGAAACCAAGTTTGTTGGAAAGCTAGCGACAATGGCTAACACAATCTTGATAGAAATACCAATAATAAGCAAATGAGAAAAGGCCCAAAAGAAAATGGTGAGAACCCTTCCTCGGATAAGACCGGTAAAACCTCCAACATCGAAAACATCATAGAAGACGCATGCAAACTCCGTTTTCGATGAACTCAAGCTTTTCATCAAGATGACCATAAGCTCTAAGACTCACAAAGAGAACCAAACAAGAACCAAGAAACATGATGCAAGGATGCAATGGTTTCAGCTCTTGATGAACGATACGATCAAGCTACTCACTTGAGAGCCCCCCTTGATAGTACGACTATCGATCCTATAACCCGGTCTCCCAACTACCACCATGAGACCGGTAAAATAGAAAACCTATCAAGGGCAAACATTTGCCTTGCACATGGTCCACTCGAGCTAGATGATGATGATCTTGACTCCCTCAAGTTGGACCACCTTTCTTGATTGCGTTGGCTCGATGAAGACTAGATGATTACTCCCCCATAGTCCACTATGGGTGAGCCACTCTTCGGCACATCTTCACAAGTCCATTGTCACCACAATGGACGGCAAGCTTCAAGCACTTGATCTCTTCGTGATGCTCCACTTGAACTTGCACACGGCAATCTTGATGACGATCACCACTTGATGTCATCCTCTCCATGGGTTGAGTGATATCTTCCTCTTGACACAAGCCCATGAACACGTACCTAACCCCACATAGAACTCTCACATAGACCATGGGTTAGTACACAAAGAAGAATGGACAATGCTCACCATACCATGGGATCACTTGATCCCTCTCGGTACATCTTCTACGCTTTGTGAGTTGATCAACTTGATTCACTCTTGACTTAGTCTTGATCAACCTAGAATCTTTCCAACTCTCTTCATTTGGATGATGTCTTGAAGGTAAACATGAATGATCACACAATCTTCTTCTTCAAGACATGCTTGCAATGAGCTCAACTCTCACATGACCAATCTTTGGATAATTCCTTAATAGCACCTTGGTCAACACAAACTCTCCTTGAAACCAACACATGTACTCCAAGAAAAGCCTATGGACAAAACCTTCAAATATAACTCAAGGCAACCATTAGTCCATAGAGATTGTCGTCAATTACCAAAACCAAACATGGGGGCACCACATGTTCTTTCAGTTGGGTTTGACACTCTTACTTATCGAAAGGACTATGATAGATCCCCTATACTTGTGGGCCATCAAGATTCTTTTCTGGCGCCGTTGTCGGGGAGTGAAGCGCCTTTGGTAAGTGGAATGTGGTAAGGAAAAATTTATATAGTGTGCTGAAATTTACTGTCACTTGTTACTATGGAAAGTAATCCTTTGAGGGGCTTCTTCGGGGTATCTTCACCCCGACCAGTAGAGCAAAGAGTTGCTCCTGAACCTACTGGAAAATGTTTATTTTGAAATTCCTTCGGGTATGGTAGAGAAATTTCTAGCTAATCCTTTTACAGGAGATTGGACATAGCATCCTGATGTGCACCTAATCTATGTGGATGAAGTTTGTGCATTATTTAAGCTTGCAGGTATGCCCGAGGATGTTATCAAGAAGAAGTTCTTCCCTTTATCGTTGAATGGAAAGGCATTGACATGGTTTAGGCTATGCGATGATATTGGATCATGGAACTACAACAGATTGAAATTGGAATTTCATCAGAAGTTTTATCCTATGCATCAGGTTCATCGTGATCGTGATTATATATATAATTTTTGGCCTCGCAAAGGAGAAAGCATCGCTCAAGCTTCGGGGAGGCTTAACTCAATGTTATATTCATGCCCCAATCATGAGCTCTCAAGAGAAATTATTATTCAAAAATTCTAGGCTCGGCTTTCTCTCAATAATCGCTCCATGCTCGATACTTCTTGTACTGGTTCTTTTATGATGAAGACTATTGAATTCAAATGGGATTTACTGGAGAGAATTAAACGCAACTCTGAAGATTGGGATCTCAACGAAGGTAAGGAGTCAGGTATAACACCTAAGTTTGATTGTGTTAAATCTTTTATGGATACCGATGCTTTTCGTGAATTTAGCACTAAATACGGACTTGACTCTGAGATAGTAGCTTCTTTCTGTGAACCATTTGCTACTCATGTTGATCTCCCTAAGGAGAAGTGGTTTAAATATCATCCTCCCATTGAAGTAAAAGTAGTTGAACCTATTAAAGATGAAGAAGAGACTGTCACTAATAATGTTGATCCTATTGTGCCTACTGCTTATATTGAGAAACCACCTTTCCCTGTTAGAATAAAGGATCATGCTAAAGCTTCAACTGTGGTTCGTAAGAGTAATACTAGAACACCTACACGCCCTGAGCAAATTAAAGTTGAACCTAATATTGCTATGGTTAAAGATCTCTTGGTCGATAATATTGATGGGCAAGTTATTTACTTCTGTGATGAAGCTGCTAGAATTGCTAGACCCGATTCTAAAAATAAACATAGACCTGTTGTAGGCATGCCCGTTATTTGTGTTAAAATAGGGGATCACTGCTATCATGGCTTATGTGATATGGGTGCTAGTGCGGGTGCAATACCTCATTCTTTATACGAAGAAATTATGCATGATATTGCACCTACTGAGTTAGAAGGTATTGATGCTACAATTAAGCTTCCCAATAGAGATACTATTTCACCAGTTGGGATTGTTAGAGATGTTGAAGTCTTGTGTGGGAAAGTTAAATATCCTATTGATTTTCTTGTTCTTGGTTCCCCACAAGATAACTTTTGTCCCATTATATTTGGTAGACCCTTCTTGAATACTGTTAATGCTAAGATAGACTGCAAAAAGGATATTTTTACTATTGGTTTAGGGGATATGTCTCATGAGTTTAATTTTGCTAAATTTCGTAGACAACCCCATGATAAAGAGTTGCCTAGTAAAGATGAAATTATTGGTCTTGCTTCTATTTCCGTGCCTCCTAATGATCCTTTAGAACATTATTTGTTAGACCATGAAAATGATATGTTTATGAATGAAAGAAGGGAAATAGATGAAGTATTCTTTAAACAGGGACCTATTTGAAACACAACTTGCCTGTTGAAATTCTAGGGGATCCTCCTCCACCCAAGGGTGATCCCGGGTTTGAGCTTAAACCATTACCTGATACTCTTAAATATGCTTATCTTGATGAAAAGAAGATATATCCTGTTATTATTAGTGCTAACCTTTCAGAGCAGGAAGAGGAGAAATTATTGAGAACTCTGAAGAAGCACCGTGCCGCTATTGGATATACTCTTGATGATCTTAAGGGCATTAGCCCCCTCTAAGCCAACACAAAATAAAATTGGAGAAAGACGCTAAACCGGTTGTTGATCACCAACGACGGTTAAATCCTCAGATGAAAGAAGTGGTAAGGAAAGAAATACAAAAGCTTCTGGAGGCAGGTATAATTTATCCCGTTGCTGATAGTCAGTGGGTAAGTCCTGTCCATTGTGTCCCTAAGAAGGGAGGTATTACTGTCGTTCCTAATGATAAAGATGAATTGATCCCACAAAGGATTGTTACAGTTTATAGAATGGTAATTGACTTCCGCAAATTAAATAAAGCTACTAGAAAGGATCATTGCCCTTTAGCTTTTCTTGATCAAATGCTAGAAACATTATCCAAACATACACATTTTTGCTTTCTAGATGGTTATTCTGGTTTCTCTCAAATACCTGTGTCAAAAGAGGATCCAGATAAGACCACTTTTACTTGCCCTTTTGGTACCTTTGCTTATAGACGTATGCCTTCTGGTTTATGTAATGCACCTGCTACCTTTCAAAGATGTATGACTGCTATATTCTCTGACTTTTGTGAAAAGATTGTTGAGGTTTTCATGGAGGATTTCTCCGTGTATGGGACTTCTTATGATGATTGCTTAAGCAACCTTGATCGAGTTTTGCAGAGATGTGAAGAAACTAATCTTGTCTTGAATTGGGAGAAGTGCCACTTTATGGTTAATGAAGGTATTGTCTTGGGGCATAAAATTTCCGAAAGAGGTATTGAGGTTGATAAAGCTAAAGTTGATGCCATTTAAAAGATGTCATGTCCTAAGGACATCAAAGGTATAAGAAGGTTCCTTGGTCATGCCGGTTTTTATAGGAGGTTCATTAAAGACTTCTCAAAAAATTCTGGGCCTCTGACTAATCTCTTACAAAAAGATGTCCCTTTTGTCTTTGATGATGATTGTGTAGAAGCATTTGAAATACTTAAGAAAGCCTTGATTTCTGCACCCATTGTTCAGCCACCTGATTGGAATTTACCCTTTGAAATCATGTGTGATGCTAGTGATTATGCTGTAGGTGATGTTCTAGGACAAAGAGTTGATAAGAAATTAAATGTTATCCAATATGCTAGTAAAACTCTAGACAGTGCCCAGAGAAATTATGCTACTACTGAAAAAGAATTTTTAGCAGTTGTATTTGCATGTGATAAGTTCAGACCTTATATTGTTGATTCTAAAGTAATTGTTCACACTAATCATGCTGTTATTAAATATATTATGGAAAAGAAGGATGCTAAACCTAGACTTAGTAGATGGGTTCTCCTACTACAAGAATTTGATTTGCATATTATAGATAGAAAGGGAGCTGAGAACCCCGTTGTAGACAACTTATCTAGGTTAGAGAATGTTCTTGATGACCCACTACCTATTGATGATAGCTTTCCTGGTGAACAATTAGCTGTCATAAATGCTTCTCGTACTGCTCCATGGTATGCTGATTATGCTAATTACAGTGTTGCTAAATTTATACCACCTAGCTTCACATACCAGCAAAAGAAAAAGTTTTTCTATGATTTAAGACATTACTTCTGGCATGACCCACACCTTTATAAAGAAGGTGTAGATGGTGTTATTATACATTGTGTACCTGAGCATGAACAGGAATAGATCCTACGCAAGTGTCACTCCGAGGCATATGGAGGACACCACGCTGAAGACAGAACTGCACATAAGGTATTGCAATCCTGTTTTTATTGGCCTACTCTCTTCAAAGATGCCTGTAAGTTTGTCTTGTCTTGTGATGAATGTCAAAGAATTGGTAATATTAGTAGACGTCAAGAAATGTCTATGAATTATTCAATTGTTATTGAACCATTTGATGGTTGGGGCTTTGATTATATGGGACCGTTTCCTTCCTCTCATGGGTATACACATATTTTAGTTGCTGTTGATTACGTTACTAAGTGGGTAGAAGCTATTCCAACTAGTAGTGCTGATCATAACACCTCTATTAAGATGCTTAAAGAAGTTATTTTTCCGAGGTTTGGAGTCCCTAGATATTTAATGACTGATGGTGGTTCACATTTTATTCATGGTGCTTATCGTAAAATGCTTGCTAAATATGACGTTAATCATAGAATTGCATCTCAATACCACCCACAGTCTAGTGGTCAAGTAGAACTGAGTAATAGAGAGATCAAATTAATTTTGCAGAAGACTCTTAATAGATCTAGAAAGAATTGGTCCAAGAAACTTGATGATGCATTATGGGCCTATAGAACTGCATATAAAAATCCTATGGGTTCGTCTCCATATAAAATGGTTTATGGAAAAGCATGTCATTTACCTCTCGAACTAGAACATAAGGCATATTGGGCCATTAAAGAGCTCAATTATGATTTCAAACTTGCCGGTGAGAAGAGGCTATTTGACATTAGCTCACTTGATGAATGGAGAACTCAAGCCTATGAGAATGCCAAACTGTTTAAAGAAAAAGTTAAAAGATGGCATGACAAAGGATACAAAAGCGTGAGTTTAATGTAGGTGATTATGTTTTGCTATACAACTCTCGTTTAAGATTTTTTGCAGGAAAACTTCTCTCTAAATGGGAAGGTCCTTACGTTATCGAGGAGGTCTATCGTTCCGGTGCCATAAAAATAAACAACTTTGAAGGCACAAATCCAAAGGTGGTGAACGGTCAAAGAATCAAGCATTATATCTCAGGTAATCCCATAAATGTTGAAACCAATGTTATTGACACCGTAACCCCGGAGGAGTATATAAGGGACACTTTCCAGAACGTTTCAGACTCCAAAAAGGAATAGGTATGTGGTACGGTAAGTAAACCGACTCCAAAACAGTTATAATGGCAATTTTTCTCCGTTTTGGAATATTAAAGAAAATAGGAAAATAAGAAGTAGTCCGGGAAGGACACGAGGCGTCCACGAGGGTGGAGGGGGAGCCCTACCCCCCTAGGCGCGCCCCCTACCTCGTGGGCACCTCGTGTGCTCTCCGGACTCCGTTTTCTTGCACGATACTTCTTTTGGTCGGTAAAAATTCACTATATAATCTCCCGAAGGTTTTGACCACCTTATCACGCAAATATCTCATGTTTTTGTTTCGAGCTATTTTTCTGACAGATCTAGATCGCCATGATGTCTCCAAGTGCCCCCAAGGACAAGTTCTTGGAGAAGGTCATCAATCCCTACCTCACGGAAGTGCTGCAACATCCTCAAACCATTGAGATGCGTGAGGGGTTGCTGCACATCCGCGATGTTGAGGGACCAAGGAGGACCGAAAGCGCGAAGAGAAGGCTCGAAGCAATGGAGCAACAAGTTTTCAAGTGCCAGGAGATGGTGGAACGTGGACTCGACGCCAATCACATAATGATCACGGAGTTCACCAACAACCACAAGCTAGATGCCAAGAACATTGGGGAGACCATCTTCAAGCTTCACGAGAAAATCGAGCGCCTCCAAGCCCAGATCTATGACCTGCAAAACCAAAACTGTGAGTATGAATATAGATTCAAGAGGATGAGTTTGGCTGCAGATTTGAGGATTCCGGAGACTCGATCATCCTTCTATGATGGTGAGCCTATGCCTTGGAAGATGGACGACAAGCCTACATCATCAACAACTCCATCATCACCACCCCCGAGGAAAGAGACATAATCAGATGGGTATGGGCACTCCCCTTGGCAACTGCCAAGCTTGGGGGAGGTGCCCCGGTATCGTATCACCATCACACTTCTATCTTTACCGTTTTTCTTAGTTCGATCCTTTTGGTAATATCTTGATCTAGTAGAATCAAGTTTTAGTATGATCTAGTTTTGAGTTTTGCTTTGTGATCCTTCTATGTAATCGAGTCCGTGAGCTATATATAATAAAGATTAGTTTTGAGTCGAGGGCTTGGTTACCTTGCTATGATCTTGAGGGAATAAATGAAAGAATAAAAAGAATTAAAGAGATCGTATTGATCTTATGGAGAGTAATGACTTCACATATAAAAGAGTATGATGAATAAAAGTTGTTGAGAGTTGACAAACATAGTTTTGGTCATCGTTGCAATTAATAGGAAGTAATAAAGGAAGAGAGGTTTTCACATATAAATATATTATCTTGGACATCTTTTATGATTGTGAGTACTCATTAAAATATGACATGCTAAAAGTTGATGTTGGACAAGGAAGACAACATAATGGGTTATGTTTTCTTATATCCGAAATAAAGTATATTGGCATGGATAATCCAACATGTTGAGCTTGCCTTTCCCCCTCATGCAAGCCAAATCCTTTGCACCAAGTAGAGATACTACTTGTGCTTCCGAATACCCTTAAACCCGGTTTCGCCATGAGAGTCCACCATATCTACCTATGGATTGAGTAAGATCCTTCAAGTAAGTTGTCATTGTTGCAAGCAATAAAAATTGCTCTTTAAATATGTATGATTTATTAATGTGGAGAAAATAAGCTTTATACGATCTTGTGATGTGCAAGAAATAAAAGCGACGGACTGCATAATAAAGGTCCCTACCACAAGTGGCAATATAAAGTGATGTTCTTTCGCATTAAGATTTTGTGCATCCAACCATAAAAGCACATGACAACCTCTGCTTCTCTCTGCGAAGGGCCTATCTTTTATTTTCGTCTTGTGCCTTATGCAAGAGTCATGGTGATCTTCACCTTTATTTTTTACACTTTATCCTTTGGCAAGCGCATTGTGTTGGAAAGATCCTGATATATATATATATATCCAATTGGATGTAAGTTATCGTAAACTATTATTGTTGACATTACCCTTGAGGTAAAAGGTTGGGAGGCAACACTATAAGCCCCTATCTTTCTCTGTGTCTGATTAAAACTCCGTACCCACAAGTATTGCGTGAGTGTTAGAAATTGTGAAAGACTAAATGATAGTTGAGTATGTGGACTTGCTGAAAAGCTCTTATATTGTATCTTTTCGATGTTATGATAAATTGCAATTGCTTCAATGACCGAGATCATAGTTTGTTAGTTTTCAATGAAGTTTCTGATTCATACTTGACACTGTGAATAGATTGTTACTTTAGAGTAGGAAATCATATGATCATGATGCTGTTATAAGAATGATCATGACGCCCTCATGTCCGTATTTTATTTTATCGACACCTCTATCTCTGAACATGTGGACATATTTTTCGTTATCAGCTTCCGCTTGAGGACAAACGAGGTCTAAGCTTGGGGGAGTTGATACGTCCATTTTACATCATGCTTTTATATCGATGTTTACTGCATTATGGGCTATTATTACACATTATGTCACAATACTTATGCCTATTCTCTCTTATTTTACAAGGTTCACATGAAGAGGGAGAATGCCGACAGCTGGAATTCTGGGATGGAAAAGGAGCAGATATTAGAGACCTATTATGCGCAACTCCAAAAGTCCTGAAACTCCACGGAGGTCAGTTTTGGAATATATAAAACAGATTGGGTGAAGAAAGCACCAGAGGGGGGCCACACCCTGTCCACGAGGGTGGGGGCGCGCCCTATCCCCCTGGGCACGCCCACCTGCCTCGTGGGCCCCCTGGCAGGCCTCCGGTGCCCATCTTTTGCTATATGAAGTCCTTCACCCTGGATAAAATCAGAAGGAAGCTTTCGGAACGAAGCACCACCGTCTCGAGGCGGAACCTGGGAAGAACCAATCTAGGGCTCCGGTGGAGCTATTCTGCCGGGGAAACATCCCTCCAGGAGGGGGAAATCATCACCATCGTCATCACCATCGACCCTCTCATCGGGAGGGGGTCAATATCCATCAACATCTTCACCAGCACCATCTCCTCTCAAACCCTAGTTCATCTCTTGTATCCGATCTTTGTCTCAAAACCTCCTATTGGTACCAGTGGGTTGCTAGTAGTGTTGATTACTCCTTGTAGTTGATGCTAGTTGGTTTATTCGGTGGAAGATCATATGTTTAGATCCTTCATGCATATTAAAACCCCTCTGATTATGAACATGAATATTATTTGTGAGTAGTTACGTTTGTTCCTGAGGACATGGGAGAAGCTTGCTATAAGTAGTCATGTGAATTTGGTATTCATTCGATATTTTGGTGAGATGTATGTTGTCTTTCCTCTAGTGGTGTTATGTGAATGTCGACTACATGACACTTCACCATTATTTGGGCCTAGGGGAAGGCATTGGGAAGTAATAAGTAGATGATGGGTTGCTAGAGTGACAGAAGCTTAAACCCTTGTTTATGCGTTGCTTCGTAAGGGGCTGATTTGGATACACATGTTTCATGCTACGGTTAGGTTTACCTTAATACTTCTTTTGTAGTTGTGGATGCTTGCAAGAGGGGTTAATCATAAGTGGGATGCTTGTCCAAGGAAGGGCAGTACCCAAGCACCGGTCCACCCACATATCAAATTATCAAAGTAACGAACGCGAATCATATGAGCATGATGAAAACTAGCTTGACGACAATTCCCATGTGTCCTCGGGAGCGTTTTATTTTATATAAGAGTTTGTCCAGGCTTGTCTTTTGCTACAAAAAGGATTGGGCCACCTTGCTGCACCTTGTTTACTTTTGTTACTTGTTACCCGTTACGAATTACCTTATCACAAAACTATCTGTTACCGATAATTTCAGTGCTTGCAGAGAATACCTTGTCGAAAACCGCTTGTCATTTCCTTCTGCTCCTCGTTGGGTTCTACACTCTTACTTATCAAAAGGACTACGATAGATCCCGTATACTTGTGGGCCATCAAGCACCTTGCCATTTGCTAGCTACGCCGGTTAAGCATGCTCGGTTTACCCGTTGCGTGTGATGCTCCTGCCTTTCCTTAACAAATTCTAGTGCATTGTGCTATCTAATTTTACCATGCAATCTGTTGCTCTAGTGTATATGTTCTATATGTCGTGCAGTGTGGTGCTCACTTATTAACTGTTTGGTTAATTAGTTGTCGTCTTTAGTTAACTGTTTGGTTCAATTCTTTAAATGTGATGTTCAATTCTTCAGGCTGCAATGTTGTATTGTCTTCCATGTGAGAAATAAATCAAATTTATCTTTACAAAATACATGAGAAACAAATACAATTGCTATATTTCCAAGTTGTCAAGCATGCTTGGTTTGGTTATACATTCTGCAATGTGGTGCTCAGTTAACGTTTGGTTCATTTGTTGTGGTGTTTAGTTAACAGTTTGGTTCAATTCTGCAATGTGATGTTCAATAGTTGTGTGTGCGTGCTGTTATTGTATACCATGTGAGAAGTAAATCGAATTTGGTTGCACTAAATACATGAGAAATAAACACAATTGCTATATTTCCAAGTTGTTAAGCATTCTTGGTTTGGTTAACTGTCTGAACTTCTATTAGGAGTATGTTACATTGTGCAATGTGGTGCTCAGTTAACGTTTGGTTCATTTGTTGTGGTGTTTAGTTAACTGTTTGGTTCAATTCTGCAAAGCGATGTTCAATTTTTGTGGGTGCATTCTGTTATAGTATACCATGTGAGGAATAAATTGAATTTGGTTGTACTAAATACATGAGAAACAAATACAATTGCTATATTTCCAAGTTGTTAAGCATGCTTGGTTTGGTTAACTGTCTGATGTTCTATTAGGAGTATGTTATATTGTGCAATGTGGTGCTCAGTTAATGTTTGGTTCATTTCTTGTGGTGTTTAGTTAACTGCTTGCTTCAATTCTGCAATGCAATGTCCAATTGTCGTGGGTAAAATTTTGTATTGTTGTGCATGTGAGGAATAAATCGAATTTGGCTGCACTTAATACATGAGAAACATATACAAGTGCTATATTTCCTAGTTCTTAATCATGCTTGGTTTGGATAAATGGGTTTTCCATGTGGCTTGAATTAATCTAATGAATCTGCAATGTGCTTATTTTTCATCAACATATTTTACTGATAACATGCGAACCCTTACTTATCCCGATGACTAACTACCTTATATGTGTTATAGGGAAACAATGGGAAGCACTGAGGTTTACAATCGATGTTAGCACGTGCATTGTCCATTGTCTAATAGCACATTATTGTGCAATTGCAGGAACCATTCTAATATTTAGCTTTTTAACAATTTGGTCTTGCACATGTAGGTCCTGCTGTCAGATGTTTTGACCCACTGTTCGACCCTTTTTGCATATGGGGAAATGAGTTGTCCATGAATATCAATCAAGTCGAGAAACTCAGAAAGATTGTTAGGATCAAGAAATTAGCGACAAAAAACAACAAGATCTTTTTCTGCAGAATGAAGAAGACATCAGTTAACTACAAGATGGTACTAACTATTATACATTGCCTTTGTTTTATTCCTTTGCCCCATTTCCAATATAGAGAAGATATTTATGCACATCCTTGTTTTCAGGCCTTTCCAAAGTAGTTCACTGATGATTACCTCTCAAAACACCTCTATGGTCAGGAGGCGAGGAAGGTTTTCATACAACACCCACGGTTCAATATTGAAGTGTTCCTGAAGAAGACGAAGGATGGACGGTCAATCATCCACAGACACTGGCCTAAAGTTGCAAAGACCTTCAACATGAATGAAGCCTCAATATTCGCCTTCCGCTTCAACAGTTTTCCAGATGAGATGCATCTTTCTATGTACCATCTATGATGCTAGTTTCGAAAGGTTCTAGATGTTGCATGTAAAACTTGGTGCTGGTGCAGTTGTGTAATGGGGTAGCTGAGTGCTGAAGCTATATCATGTTGTACTCCGATGTATTTCAATTATGAAGTCATGCTTCCTTAATATGGAAATGAAATATATTATGTGCTTAATATGAATGTCAATTAGATTAATAAATGTATTATTAATAATAGGGAAATTAGCCTGCTAATGGCCAATTGGCCTGCTAATTGGGTTTTTCTATTGCAAACGGTAATTCAGAAAACACCGTGGGCGATGAACTCAGGCAACGCACATAGTTTCTAGGAATAAATCGTGCTGCATCAATGAACAATCACACATGACATTCTCTTCAAAACTGTTTGTGTTAGGCCACCTTGCGCAAACGTTTACCACATAAAAACTGTATGTGATGGACAGCCTTTGCCACACAGTTTCTTCTACGCACCGTGTGTGATGCATTCAATAACACAAACGATAAAATTGTTAATGTCGTGTGCAATGGCAACGCTATCACAAACGATTTAATGGGGAAAATTGTGTGTGATGTACCTGCGAATGGAAACATTTTCCTTGAAGCAACTGTGTGGGATGTATATATGAACGGAAACGTTTAGGGGAGGACTGTGTGGGATGTACTTACGACCGGAAACAATTTCGCCTGTATAATTGTATTTTTAGCACTACCGTACGCATAACCGTATTTGATCGCTCGCTGATCGCACACGACCTCATTTTGCCGAGCATGTGTGCCAGGAGGGCATATCCCCGACGGTTTATGGGTCGTGTGGGAAGGACCCCCCTATCGCCCACACACACATGGCGACGGTTCCAAATCCCGTCGCCGAAAGGGGTTAAAAACGGTTCGTATAGCACCTTGTTGTACTAGTGTATAGAGATGACAGGGAAAGAGGAGTCGTGGAAGGAGCTATTCACCAAGGCAAGGATGCGTTACCCGCGGCCGAGAAGGCGGGAGTCATGGTGGCCGGCGGTGGTGGACGAGAGATCTAGGGTGGGAGGGCGTCAGGGCAGGTGGGGAAGGAGAGGAGGGTGTCAGGGGCGTGAGGAGAGAGGAGAGACTGAAATCAAGAGAATGACGGCTCGGGGCACGAGATTTGGGTGTAGGCAAAGTTTCCATCGGCTGGAATCGTTGAATGAAATCCTACGGTCGATTCCTCGACAGCCAAACATGTTTTTCGGGAATTGTCAAATGAATTCTCCGATTCTGAGCCCAAATGATGGCTACCAAACGAGCTGTTATATTATTTCTGATCAAGTGATATGTCAGACATATGTAATATCAGAAATGTCATAGAGTACCCACTAAACTTCTTGTATCCACAAGCTTCTTTGATAAATTCCAAATTTTCCAATTACTTTATCAAATTCCAGCTACTTCAGACATTATTTCAAATCATACTCATGGCTTGAAATATTTATATCATTCCAGTATTCCTGACAAACTTTTTATTATATCTTATATACATCCTCTTTTTGAAATCTCTTTTCAAAAACATTCTCACCATTGTAATCCATTTATACTTTCAGTATTGCTACTAAAATGAAGATTTGGCAAAGATCAACTCTTCCTTTTCTACAAAACTCTTTTGTAAAACTTTTCTTTAAGGATCACTATCAATGAACATTTGAAGGCCCATTTATACACCTTCTGAAGGTTTCATCAAGTTCAAAAACATGTTCTTTATATGGACGTCACTTTGTGTTGGAGATATGCCCTAGAGGCAATCATGTATGATGATATTTCCTATGTGCTTATGAATAAAGATAGTCCTTGGACATTATCAATGATGTGTATCAGCAAGTACGTGACTTGTTTGTGGGACTATGCATTGTATGATGACTGTCCTAAAAGGTCCCTAGTCGAAAGGGTTGTGTGGACGCGCAGCCGACTAGACTAGCATATGACACGGTCGATGGCTTGGTCTCACTAGCCATGGAGCATTGATGCTAACCGGATAATATGGACTTGGAAAGGTCTGGTCAGATTCGACGTAGTCGGATCCGAGTCGAGATAAGGTCCGAGTCGGACAGACCCAACTATGAGACGCAACGATATGTCATCTGTGAGTCTCTAGTACAACATACGTTCTATGTCCTAAGACCTGAGCTGGCACATGTACCCGGGATGGTGACAGACTTGCTTTGGGCCGACCAAACGCTACTCCATGACTGGGTAGTTACAAAGGTAGGTTTCAGGCTTGTCCAGACCCATGCTACGAGACATGGTCGAGCAAGATGGGATTTGCCCCTCCGACCAGGAGAGATATACTCTGGGCCCCTCGTGTGACCCGACCAGGATAAGCATGGCCATGCGACAAGGATTATGAGATAATCCGGGTAGTGTTCGGCATCACTGGAACGAGAAAGAGGTCGGGCTAGCACAAGGATGACAGACTCGCCTTGAGCTCGACAACATATATCGTGTGGCAAAAGGAATGGAAGTGTGATGTACAGGTTCGCCTAACCAGCTTCATAGTCTACTTGGTGTTCGGCATGCCTTGCTAGAGGCCGCTACCAACTGTGCAGTTCGGAGGTGATCCGAACTGTGACCAAGCCGGCTTGAACCTAAGGGGTCGCGCACTTAAGGGAAGGAACCTACGAGGTCCGATCCGGGGACACTGGTCGGATGTGATCCGAGCTGTATCCGGATTGTGGCCGAGTAGACTTATGGGCTTTAGGGTCTGTGCAAGGCCCAAGTGTTGAGCCCGCGACGAACGCCAATATAAAGTGGAGGTGCCGCACACTCATGAGGCTGATCGCTTCGACACTGTCACTAGGGTTTGCATGTGTTGCGAATAGACACCTTCACTCGCCGCCGACTGTGTGATCGGACCTAGCAGTCCGCCGCACGGTGTTCCTCCTGCACGCGCGGATACGTTAGAGGCGGTGCACCTGCGCCGCTCCGGTGAACCTGTACGTGGGAACCGACGACCAGCTGTTCGAGGGAGATCGGACAAGGAGGAGAAGATCCACAGGGACGCGCTGCCCCAACTCTTCTTCTGCTGCACGGCACTGTGCGTCTAGTGGTAATGATCTGTGATCCATCTCCCGTAGCATGTTCCTGGTTGTTCTGCGCGTAGGAAAATTTTAATTTGCAGTCGACGCACCCTACCGTAGAACCCAACACTTTGGATTTCAATGATTTAATTAATACTTTTCTAGGAGGGTGCCATCACACTTAGTCCCTTTGCATTTTATCGTTTGTGTTATTGAATGTATCTACTTAATTAATACTTTTCTAGGAGGGTGCCATCATAGTCTGTTCCTTGTAGTGCACACAAAATTTTAAGTAGATTCGATAATCTTACGTGACCTTTGCATTTTGTTACAGTCTTAGCTGAAGCTCCACATCTAATGTCGTAGTTTCTCTGCATAGTTTTATAACAAAAATACTCCAGAACATTTCCGGTTTTAATTTTGTTAGAACTTAAGTCGGCGATTCAATAATCTCATTAAGCTGTATCATCCTCCCACTTGCTCCTTTAACGAGTAAACTTTTTCTTGAAAATAAATATTTTCTGACAAACCTTTTTTCCTTTGATTTTTGTGAGAGGAACACAAAACCTACAATTAAGCATTAGTCCGAAATTATTATATACATCTTTAGAGTTTTATCATACTTTTAAATGGTGCATGTGTCTGGCTAAAACTTTTTGATCCTTATATATGTTGCGAGTGTTAGCAATCATAGAAGACTAAATGATGGTTGAGTATGTGGTCTTGCCGAAAGCCTCCGATACGAGACCCTTCTTGAAAATATGATGAATTGCAATTGCAAAGTTGACTGAGAACATAGTTTGTTAGTTTTCAAGAAAGTTTATGCTTTATACTTGGATAATAGTGATGAATTGTTACTTCCTCATAAGAAGTTTTATGATAAAGTTTATTGTTGTTATAATAATAAGCATGATGCTACTATGTCTATATTTTGTTTTTATCGACACCTCACTCTCTAAACATGTGGACATGATTTTCGATATCGGCTTTCGCTTGAGGACAAGCGATGTCTAAACTTGGGAAGTTGATACGTCCATGTTGCATGATGTTTTCCTATTGTTATTTATAGTGTTTTTATGCAATATAATACTTTGTGGAGTAATTCTAATGCCTTTTCTCTCATAATATCCAAGGTTTACAGAAAGAGGGAGAATACCGGCAATTGGAATTCTGGACCTGAAAAGGCTATGTCAGAGATACCTATTCTGCACATCTCCAAATAAGTTGAAATTTTGCGGAGAATTATTTTGGATATATAAAAATACTAGAGAAAAGAAATACCAGAGGGGGCCACCCAGCTGCCCACTAGGCACTTGGGCGCGCCACCAACTCTAGGCGCGCCCTGGTGGGTAGTGGGCCCCCTGGCCCACCTCCGGTGCCCATCTTCTGGTACATAATTTCTTTTGATCTAGAAAAATAAGGACAGGACTTTCGGGACGGAGCGCCTCCGTCTCAAGGCAGAACTTGGGTAGGAGCACTTTCGCCGTCCGGTGGAGCGATTCCGCCGGGGGAACTTCCCTCCAGGAGGGGGAGATCGAAGCCATCGTCATCACCAACAACCCTCTCATCTTTGGGAGGCCATTCCTCATCGACATCTGATACGTCTCCAACGTATCTATAATTTTTGATTGCTCCACGCTATTATATATTCTGTTTTCGATGTTTAATGGGCTTATTTATACACTTTTATATTATTTTTGGGACTAACCTATTAACCGGAGGCCCAGCCCAAATTGCTGTTTTTTTTGCCTATTTCAGTGTTTCGCAGAAAAGGAATATCAAACGGAGTCCAAACGGAATGAAACCTTCGGGAGAGTTATTTTTGGAACAAACGTGATCAAGAGGACTTGGAGTGGACATCAAGAAATCACCGAGGAGGCCACGAGGCAGGGGGCGCCTACCCCCCAGGGCACGCCCTCCACCCTCGTGGGCCCCTCGTGGCTCCACCGACCTACTTCTTCCTCCTATATATACATATGTACCCCCAAACCATCGAGGGCACCACGAAAACCTAATTCCACCGCCGCAACCTTCTGTACCCGTGAGATCCCATCTTGGGGCCTTTTTCGGCGCTCCGTCGGAGGGGGCATTGATCACGGAGGGCTTCTACATCAACACCATAGCCTCTCCGATGGTGTGTGAGTAGTTTACCTCAGACCTTCGGGTCCATAGTTATTAGCTAGATGGCTTCTTTTCTCTCTTTGGATCTCAATACAAAGTTCTTCTCGATTCTCTTGGAGATCTATTCGATGTAATCTTCTTTTGCGGTGTGTTTGTCGAGATCTGATAAATTGTGGGTTTATGATCAAGATTATCTATGAACAATATTTGAATCTTCTCTGAATTCTTTTATATATGATTGGTTATCTTTGCAAGTCTCTTCGAATTATCTGTTTGGTTCGGCCTACTAGATTGATCTTTCTTGCAATGGGAGAAGTGCTTAGCTTTGGGTTCAATCTTGCGGTGCTCGATCCTAGTGACAGTAGGGGAAACAACACGTATTGTATTGTTGCCATCGAGGATAAAAAGATGGGGTTTATATCATATTGCATGAGTTTATCCCTCTACATCATGTCATCTTGCTTAAAGCGTTATTCTGTTCTTATGAACTTAATACTCTAGATGCATGATGTCTAGCGGTCGATGTGTGGAGTAATAGTAGTAGATGCAGGCATGAGTCGGTCTACTTGTCACGGACATGATGCCTATATACATGATCATACCTAGATATTCTCATAACTATGCTCAATTCGATCAATTGCTCGACAGTAATTTGTTCACCCACCGTAATACTTATGATATCTTGAGAGAAGCCACTAGTGAAACCTATGGCCCGGGTCTATTCTCCATCATATTAATCTCCCGTCAACAAGCTATTTCTGGCGCCGTTTATTTTGATTTCTTTACTTTTAGTCTTTATCATAAAAATACCAAAAATATTATCTTATCATCTCTATCAGATCTCACTTTTGCAAGTGGTCGTGAAGGGATTGACAACCCCTTTATCGCGTTGGTTGCAAGGTTCTTATTTGTTTGTGTAGGTGCAAGGGACTTGCGTGTGGCCTCCTACTGGATTGATACCTTGGTTCTCAAAAACTGAGGGAAATACTTACGCTACTTTGCTGCATCACCCTTTCCTCTTCAAGGAAAACCAACGCATTGCTCAAGAGGTAGCAACATCTTCAACAACACCATCTCATCTCAAACCCTAGTTCATCCTTGTGTTCAATCTTTGTATTGGAACCTCAGATTGGTACATGTGGGTTACTAGTAGTGTTGATTGCATCTTGTAGTTGATGCTAGCCGGTTTATTTGGTGGAAGGTTATATGTTCAGATCCATTATGATATTTATTACTCCTCTGATCTTGAGCATGAATATGTTGTGTGAGTAGTTACTTTCGTTCTTGAGGACACGGGAGAAGTCATGTTGCAAGTAATCATGTGAATTTGATATTTGTTCGATATTTTGATGATATGTATGTTGTGATTCCCTTAGTGGTGTTATGTGAACGACGACTACATGACACTTCACCATCTTTGGGCCTAAGGGAATGCATTGTGGAGTAGTTATTAGATGCTGGATTGCTAGAGTGACAGAAGCTTAAACCCTAGTTTATGCGCTATTCCTTAAGGGGCTGATTTGGATCCATATGTTGAATGCTATGGTTAGATTTTATCTTAATTCTTCTTTCGTAGTTGCGGATGCTTGCGAGAGGAGTTAATCATAAGTGGGAGGCTTGTTCAAGTAAGAATATCACCCAAGCACCTGTCCACCCATAGATCAAATTATCAAAGTAGTGAACGTGAATCAAACCAACATGATGAAACTGACTAGATGAAATTCCCGTGTGTCCCCGAGAACGTTTTACTTATTATCAGAGATCATCCCAGCCTGTCTTTTGCTACAAAAAGGATTGGGCTACCTTGCTGCACTTAATGTTACTATTTTTACTTCTTACTTGTTACAAGTTATTTTTCTATAAAACTACCCTTTACCAACAATTTCAGTGCTTGTAGAAATTACCTTGCTGAAAACCACTTGTCATTTCCTTCTTCTCCTTGTTGGGTTCGACACTCTTACTTATCGACAGGACTACGATTGATCTTCTATACTTGTGGGTCATCACGGGGGCGGCCGAGCAGAGCTTTGGACAAAGTGACGACTAGCGCGCGATTGGGCTAGAAGCGGGCCAGGCCAGGGAGCAGTGCGGGTGGAGCGGCGGTAGCCGGGGCATGGCCCGGGAGCGGCGGGCATGGGCGGGGGGAGGCCAGGGCATGCGGTGGATGCGGCGAGCACGAGGCGGGCGCGGGCTATGCGCGTAGGGGCGCGACGAGGCGAGTACGGGGCGCGATGACCGTGAGCTCAGGCGTGGCGGGACGGCTACGGGCATGGCAGGGAACACGCATCGAGCTCAAATCTGAGCTCGGGGAAAATGAGGAAGAGGAGGCGGGGCTCACAGAGGAGTGCGAGGGGCAGCTCAGGGAGGACGGGGAGGCTTCGGGTGGTGCAGTTCGACGGTGACGGTGGCGACGATTATGGGCGGAGACAAGGATGAAGGCGGCGGCTACACAGCCTTGCTGCTCCGATCCAAAGGCGAGGATGATGAAGACGACATCGGCGAGTCTGCTGGAAAAGGCGGCGCGGCGCGAGGAGGCCGATGGCCATGGGAGCGAGAGTGTCACGGCGACGGCCGCGCTCGGGATAGGGCGGAGAAGGGTGAGGGGAGAGCGGCGAGTGGGAGAGGAGGGGGAGAAGCTAGGGTTCGGCCAAGGGGCCGCGGGGAGGCTTTGTAGGGCGCCAGGGGTTCCCGGATGGCCGCCGCATGGCTCACCCGCGAGGTGGACGCGCGCCCGGCGGCCACCGAGCCCCCTGTGAGCAGTAGAAAGGAGGAGGAGGCTTGGTGGGCCAGGCTATGCACTATGGACTTAGAGCCCAGATGCATAGTAGCATTTCAGCATTTTTACTTTTCTTATTTTCTACTTTCATTTTTATTTTCCTGTTTTATTTTATTTTCAATAGAAAAAGATGTTTATTAAAGATTAGACTTGGCCCAAAATTAGTGATGCAATATTTAGACACTGCCACACAAGTTTCAGACTTAGTTAAATTAGTTTGGATTTTTCATAAATTAGAAAAACATTTTAAATAGTATTTTGGCCCTATTTTAATTGTTTTATGGCAATTAATTACATTATAAAATGTTGGTTCCTACATGACAATTACGAAGTGATTATTTGCAATATTATGAACATTTTTGTTATACTATTTGAAGAAATATTTATTTGACTTTATTTTAAATATGAAAATGTCTTTGATTTTTATCAAGTGGCAATTTGGCTTAGTTAAAATTGATGTCATGGCACCATTAGTGTGAGGTCACTGTAGCATGACAGTAGGGGTGTTACAAATCTTCTCCACTACAAGAAACCTCGTCTCGAGATTTAAGAGGTGGAGTAAGGGGAAAAGTCTTGGTTACAAAATTTTAACGGATCTTCTTGTTCTTGGTTGCTCTCCTCGAAGAAGTTGATCCCTTTCATTGATGTCTTCAATTCTCTGCTTCAGGTCATCATGATGAAGTCGTCATCCTTTCTTCGGAAACTCCATCGTACTTACGAAAAGTATAAGGCGTAACTTCGGAAGAACATAACTCTACAAGGTTGCTTATTTGATAGATAACATCGGGGAAGGTGGCGGAAAGTAACTCTCAAATTGAAACTTAAGAAAATATCGAGAGCAAACTAAAAAGGTGCCATGAGAAGTTTCGAGCAGGCAGGCAATCGTTTGATGCCTAATCAAATGGTGAAAGGGGTTCAGAGCAACAAAATAAATATTGAGTTTGATACTAGAGTAGATTATCTCTAGGAAGGTGGCTCCTGATCTATATACGAAGCCAAGAGTGAGGAATAACTTGGGAAATAGGGGTGTACAAGAAAGTCCGGTTTCGATCATGTGGAACTGTGGATTATGGGCCCACCAGGTGAGTTAAAAGTAGGAAGGGCGCCGACATCTTGCACGGTTTCGATAGCAACACATGTCTGAGGATAGCCTGTCAGTTATGTTGGCAACAACATTGGTACCAAGGGCGAGGGACCAAGAGAACCATTTTCCTGCTCGCAGGAACGAGGCGGACCAATGGGCAAAGTTCTCATCCATCGGTGCTTACCAAAATGCCATCCAAAATAGTAACAGGGTTATACTTGACATGGTTGTACACAGAGGTGTTTACGTAAGCAGGGAAATATTACTGCTTATATTATATAGAACACAAGAAAGGTTAGACAAAACAATGGAAAGGAAAATGTGGTTATCAGATTAAACAGACCAATGGAAAGCAAAGTGTGTTTATACACGAGTATCAAGAGTATATCTTTGCCAAGGAAAGGCAGAGCATGATATCCATGAAAAGGCAACAAGTACGTATCCATTTCGACAATGGGGCAAGGAATTCCGTGACGTTTACCCATACAACGGTGTGTGGATAAGCGGCCAAGAAACATTTAGCATTGCGCTTCCAATGTCCTTGTTGATGATCGGAGTACCACAGACATGCTTCGGGATAGCATTGACATGGTCATAAGGTAAAGGTCAGACTTTGGATAAACAAAGGATCCATCAGGGACAACTTATAAAATAAGTCATACAATTTCCTCATGGCAGAATGGCTAACCTTGCTGAATAAGATACTATAACACTAGGTCCTCCGGCGAGGTGTGCTAACCATAACATCACGTTACTAGGTTACAAAGAGACCAATGTTATAATTGTTGCAAAATGTTCCTACCATCATATCTGACCAGATTGAGATCTGGTTGGCATCAGGATACCTCAGACTCAGCATGCCTGAGAAGGAAAAGGGTGCAACACAAATCGATGAGAAGGCATTGCAAGATTCTCGGCAAATGAACTATGGAAGCAAGTCTTGAATCATGAGTTGGATTGCAAGACACATGAACACAAGGTCAAGACACTCATGCCCACATGCAAGATTTTAGAATGGAAAGCAATCAAATTCTGGTTGGGAACCATCATCGAGGATATCAAAGTTCCATGCGTAAGTCTGGATTAGCTCTTATGAAGGAACTTCTTTTCCTTGAACAAATCAATCAGTGGCTTCGCGTGCTAGGAAATACATATGGAGTGAAGATAGCAAATTCATCAAACCTTAGAATACTTCGGTTGCTAGGAAATACTTGAAGCCATTGTACCTCAAAGATCATATTTAACATATCATCGGTTGCTAGGATGCTTGTTGGTGGTGGTGGTGTTGTAAATCTAGCGTCCTCAAGACGTTCGACTTACATGATAATGCATTGATGAAGATAAATATGGTACTTAATGGATTTTAGGGAGAAGTAAGGACATAGCTAGACCAAAGGTGTGATGTGCAAGGAACTCACCGTGGGAAGCAAAACCTTATCCACCACATTCTTTGCCGTCTAGGTGGAAGGTACCTACAGTGTCCCCCGCATGGTAGATTTCTAGAACAAAGAAAAAATAGGGGGCATGTGTTGACATCGCTTTTTGGCTTGCGTGATAACATCCTCAAAACATCAAAAATAAGAAAGTGTTCAACATGAAAGTTCTTCTTCTCATCAAGACGAAAAAAAATTCCTTTTAAATTATCTCAATCTGAGGTTGTATGCAAAAGTCACAGCCAAAATTGTGGGTTGCAGAAAAAGTGCCCCGGAGCCTCTAGGCTGGCCTGCAGCCTCCGGCGGATCCTCCAGGTGCAACAGAAGGTTTGCAATTTTGCACACAAAAATGGATTTTCAATATTTATTACCGATTTGGTCGCTTTCGCACTCAATATGACCTCAGATGAAAAAATAAAGAACATGGAAGTTGTTCAGCTTGTTGAGAAGAGCAAGTTTTCTGTTTGAGTCATCTCAATTCGAGGTCTTATGTGATCGCCATGACTGGTGCAGGAGACTATCTGATACATTTTGCTGCCCGGAGCCTCCGGACCTACGTGTCCTAGTTAGTGTAGATTTGATGATTTGGATAGAAAGGTTAGTCCTACTATTGTATTCAATCTGCCTCACAACATGTTTGGTTCATGGGAATTAGAGATGGAGAATGGAAATTGAGGGGTGAGGAGATTAGAAATCCATTGATTGATTAGAGGGAATGTGACTTTAAGTGGGAAGGGGAATGGGAGTTGAGGAAGTCAATTCCCATCGTTTTCTTTCCACGAGGTACCCTGTTAATTCGTGAGCAGAGTTTTATCCCACACTGATTTCCATCATATACCAAACAAGGGAATGGGAATAATAATTTACTTCCCATGCCTAATCCCTTCACAAGCTCCCTTGTGAAAATTCTCATTCCCCTGCCCAAGTGGTTATCAAACAGGTTGTCATATACTATAGATGAAGGGTCACAGCTGATTAAACAACACACACACAATGGCAAACACAGCTACTATTATTTTACCCTACTTTTAACAGCTCTCTTGTTCATGTTCTCTCGTTCTTCGTTCCTTCTTCGTGTTGGAGAGCACCGATCTGTGAGGCAGGTACAATGGTGTTATCTTCATGATGCCATGTGAGATGTAAGATAATATTGGAGGTTGATGAGATGAGAGAAACAGAAGAGAAAAAAAGGCGTGTCTTCTCTTAATTAAGATGGTTCAGTTGTACGGGATGTCATCTCTTATTCGCAGTTTTTTCTAGTTTAGTTTTCATCACGCCACACTTTTAGTATTAGATGCCTTGCACAACAGTTTTATTGTTTCCAACTAATAACGTGGAATATAATTCCGCCCTGTCATTCTCAAAAGAAAAAAATGCCGCCTTATCATTCATTGAGAATGCCCTTACTAGTTCTCATTGCGTTTGGGGCGACAGGATACATCAGTTGTTGAATAGCACAAATGCACCTGGCAGGCACATCTGCATGCCTGCGTTAGTTGATAGTATAAGAAATTGATGAAGAAAAATTAAGTGCCTAGTTGATGAAATGCTGGTCATGATGGCTAGCCAGCGCTAACCACCGATCACGATTAGCATTCATTCGCCATGCATTTACAAGCTGAACCATCACGTGTCCATGCATGAGAATGTCAGCCAATCAGGTTGCATTATTGGGTCAGGCCCGGACAGGCGTACGCCAAACTAGATAGCTTTCACTATCTTGATCCACAATAAAACAATAATATTAGGCTAGTCATAGTGGGGAGTAACTTAAGGTAGTGTCATGCGTATGACACTAGTCTTTGTTGCTATCATTATAGTGCAAATTAACATAGAAGTAGTATCATAGATGATTGCATTTATTATATTATAGACTCATTTTGCTTTGGGTTGCGTTATGTTACAGTAACATATTATGTTACTTCAAACACTCACTCCTCATTAACTATATGCCATATAAGCAATTTTGTCTTGAAATGTGCTATGTTACTTGCTAAGTTACTCCCACTATGACCAGCCTTAGAGCATCTTCAATGGCAAGCCGCAAATTTCCTCCCATATCCGTCCGCGGACAGGGCCAAGTCGAATGAAAGTCATGCAAATAAGGCGGATTTCATATAAACATGACGGATTTCATACAAACCGGTGAGAATGGTTACATTTTGGACATATTTTCAATCAAAAGCTAAAACTATGTGCAGGTACGGTCACGCGGAGCTCCACTCCCACGTCACGGATACACTACACTAGTCTATGGCCCGCTGCGACTTGTCTTGCACATGTTCGGCAGTCCGAAATAACCGGACTGTCGGGAGCCCTAGAGGCATGTTCTTCCCCCGTATCTTCCTTATGTCCAGTTGTGCCGCTCATTGGAGCGGCAAAGAGGATGCTTTAGCCGGAGGGGAAGGGTACTTCCGTGGAGCTCAGGCAGGTGCCCAGGATGGTTTGAGATAAAGCAGAACCGGCCGGGTAATCAATGGTGCCCTTCCTGGAACCTAAGCGGCGGTGGCCTCCCGTGCTATACTTCTCTTCGATGATGGCGGCGGGCGCGGACGTGCGAGCCGCCACCTCGTCCACATCCCTGCAGCCTGCTTCTTTCTCAGTGTGCATGGCGCGGCTATGCGCGCGTCTACGGCGGATGGCGCGGTCACATGCACTGGATGCGGCGATGCCCGTGCCGCCGTGCTCCCCGCCGTGCCTATGTGGAGCAACTCGCCAGTCCTCATCGAGTTGGCCGAGAGCGGCGAGTTGTTGAACCACGCGGCGGCTTGCGGCGGCAACTTTCTCTGTCAGGTCAGGCGCGAGAATTGGAGCTACGAGCTGCCTTGCTCGTATCCGACGAGCTCGGCGGGCCACCCAGCCGGCTTGTATGCCGGAGAACTGCTCTTCAGAAGCCATCAGAAGAGTGGAGAAAATGGTGAAAAATGAGATGGGCGAGTGGCGGAGGGGTGCGATTCTTGCCCGGCATCTAGCCTCGCTTAAACAGAGGGCGGACCGGAGGAGCTCGGGCGGCATTGCGTTTAATGCCCGCCCGGTCATGAGCGGACATGTGACCAGAGTAGGTTTCTCGGGTTCCACGCGGTTTAACGGAGGCGTATGAACGCGGCGAGGAGGCGTGTTCAGACCGGCGTGCAGCGGGCGGCGCCCTCGGCCGGCGAGCCACTTCAACAGCGGAGGCAGTGAGAGGTAGAATCCGCCCTGAGCCGCCTACAAAGTGGAGCGGCGCACTCTACAGCGGCATGAATACAGGGAGCTGGCGTCGGATGGGATGCGCGCGGGGGAGGGGGTTTTATTGGGCCAGGGCGGTCAGAAGCAGGCTTAAGATCGGTCCAGGCTCCCGCAAACATCCCCTGCTTTTGTCTTCAATTTGCGGGAGAAATCACGTCCGAATTGCGCCACGGACCGATACAGCCCCACGTTGGATGGCTTCCGCGGTCCGGTCAACGCGATCCAAATGAATGCAGGCTGTTTACGGGTCGTTTAGTTGTCTGAAACCACAATCTCTAGACCGCATCAATATCAAATAGAAGGATATACTTCAACACCTCTCGCACTGCTCTTCCGTTTGCCATAGAAATTCCGCAAATCAAGACACACATATTGGACACTGGTTGATCATCTTCTTTTAATCCCCTAGAGGTTCATGAAAATCATACACCCTCTTATTTTACTTACCCTGCATATTAGTTTTGCCTTAAGTCAGACTTTATAAACTTTAAACAAGTGTATAGAAATATTTATTAACATCTATAATACTAAATCAAACCATTAGATTTATCATTGAATATATGTTTGCATCATATATATTTGTTATCGCCAATGCTCTCATTGTTTTCTATAGCTTGGTCAAACTGTATAGCGATTGACTTGGAACAAAGCTAATATGCAAAGTAAATAACAATAGAGGGAGCAGTTATTACTAATAGTGCTAATCATACTACTAATATTGATACTACACACTAATATATCTAGCTAGGAGTTTGTTATCATCTTTGACTTCATTGTTGCCTCAAGTGTATCCATGTCTACCAGAATCTAAATAAAAATAAGTTTTGTGTCTGCTTCATCAATAATTTCTAGATTAATCCCTGTAAATAAAGCGTAAAAATAACCCTAGAAATTTCTTAGTTCGATTGTCGGGATCCATAAAGAGCATGTAGAAGAGTGTTAAGAGGGGATGCTTATAGGGATTATAGCATAGTTGGAGAGGACGAGAGGTGTCGCGGAACCTGCATGGCCAGATACACATATGGAGGGAGTTGTGTGGATGGTGGCGCGGTACCCTCATAGCTATGTACACCTGAGGCAACAATCAAGCTCCTCGCAAGGCTGATCATAGAGTTTTACGATGGAATGGTTCCCTACAAGGGTAGAACCAAATGCTTCCTGGTGTAGAGCGTCAGCGGTGTATATTCGCCGCATGGCTAGGCAAGGATGTGATGGAACCAAGGTTCCATACAGGACCTGGCCCATGTGTGGCCAGTGTTTTAGGGTCTGATAGTGCGGTTCCCCGCATTGAATGCGGATAGGGGGGCGCCATTATTGTCCCATGCATGACCAGCTCGACGTGCAGGTGATGTAAGAAGGGGTGGTGGCATGGTGGGTGCTACAGTGCATTCGGTGTGGTGGTCATGGTGACCGTCGCCATTGATGGGAGAGGAGGGAGGGAGAGGGGTCGGTGCCCTTAGAATTTAGGAGAGTTATACGTTTCATATGAGTGAAAGGTGATGGATGTTTGTCTATGAGCATGATTTAGGTCATATGACCACTAGGGGGTGTGCCTTAAAGAGTCCATCGATGCAGGGACATATCTAAACTCTTAACTGGCTACCACAAAGTGCCTATTATTGATGATGGCACCTCTCACGTTTGGTACCATCGTCCGTTGGTGAAGATGATCCATCAATAGTATGTTGATCGACGAAAGGCAATCTTGGTCCTAACACTCTTGGCTGGTGATCCCTGCCACCATCAACTGAGACTCCACGGGGATCCCACCGGGTAATCACTACTGATGTACAAGATGTTGCCCCTCGATGGTCTTGTTGACCGCCGACGGGCACCCTAGAGACCATCTAAGGAAGAGCATTCTTGAAGTTGTGGGTACCATCCAATGTTGGCTCTCTGGTCAATCAAAACTTACATGTCTCGGTGGTACGGGCGGCAATGTAGCCTGATGGTAGGAAGCCCTAAAATGTTAGGTTGTGCATAAGGGTGTCCGAGGTTTTGAGGTTACACCCTCGGTGACTCGTAAATTGCCCAAATCACTCTTACCACACATTTCATAGTACTGGCCGACTTATCTATTGGTACTGAATGACATATAGGCATGGACATAGAGAGAATATCACATACTACTTCCTCAGGTATTCCTTTTAAGTACTTAGCATGAATTCACCTTCTCACTTAGGTCAAACTCTCCTCTATGGCTTTTTATGGACTTAAAGAGACGCGTGACCTCTAAAAGAGCTAATAAAATTGTTCGTAACCTCGTCGCATCTTTTCAATCTGCATATTGGTACGGTCTTTATCGTATGTCCATGTTTGTTTCCAGATAGTATACATTTTCTTCCCAATTTATTGTCCTTCTTCGTGACTCCGCATATTTACACTGCACTGTTCGATGGTGCCCAATGTTTCATCCCCTTTAGAATAAACACTATAACTTATTTCCCATTAACCTCTATAAGTTGGCAACTTGCACTTAAGTTACTAATATTTCCCAAACGCTGCCATAGCGGCGTCAAGATGCGTAACTAAGACAACCTTATGGTATTTTATCATATGTCCACGTTTATTACATTATAGTATAGACTTCTTCTCATGTTATTGTCCTTCTTCTTCATGTGACTTCTGCATAGTTTTTGTGACTCCTGCATAGTTACACTACATTATTCGATGGTGCCACATGTTTCATCCCCTTTAGAATAAACATTATAACTTATTACCCATTAACCTCTACAACTTTGCAACTTACACTTAAGTTACGAATATTTCCATAACGCTGCCATAAAGATGACATCACTAAGACAACCTTCTTACAGTCGGCAGTTTTCCCATCCAAGTGTGCAATAATTAAGCTTGTGAAATACATTGAGATGATGAACGAACCATGTACCTCCTCATTTAGACAAACATAGGCAGATTTTCTGACAATACACATCCTCATCCATCACCTTGATGCTCATCTCATTTGAAATTTGGTTAATTTAACCCCTTAAAAAGCACGCATTAACCCATGCTGAACAAAGCAGCATTCCACATGTTAAGATTTAATCAGACATAACATTTCTCCAGGTGATGTTTGACCATCTCACAGATTTTTCTTTTATGGTCGGCGTGTGTACCAGTTCATGCAGACAACCAATAGATTAATGTAGTCATATTGCCCTGATATCCTTTTCAGAATCAAAGTATAGATGGTTCTCTACCCTATAAATCAATTTCTGAGAAAAGGCGTTACAGCTCCTTTTTTTTAATGAAGTTTACAACTCATTGTGTTTAGCGACTCCTGAATCAATGTGATAGTGCACCATACTCCTACGGCACTAGCATCACTGAATTTGGAGATAGATCTCGTATAACAAAAATAGCAATTAAAGGCTGCACAACAATCATGGCAATAGAAGAAGATTTGGTGAGCTAAAGGTAACCACATATTCAATAAGATCACCATAAAAACTATGCAAAGAATTGTCTCCTTCTAATAACCCTCTGGAATAGTGGAATCTATTCAATAAGATCGACAATTGACATACAAAATGTAAGGTATTGTCCCTCTGTTGCAACCCTCTCCCACGGCGTCCTCTTGCTCCGATCTGTCTGCATCGATATCTTCTACTATATGGGTGTGATCATGTGATGTGATTAAATATTGCTATTGTCTATTCTAGCTTCCCGAAATGGAAATGTGGATAGAGTAGCCAGCAATCAATATATGCAATTGCAATCACACTGCGGCAGAGAAGACCAAGAACTTACCGGCCGTGCCCTTCAGCCACCTGATGATCCCGCCATCCCTCCGGCAATGTCAACGCCGAAGAGCTTGACAGCGACATGACCGGTTTCATTCTCATCTGAAACCGCCGCGTCGGCAGCGCCGTCATTCTTGTTCATCTTTTTGTAGTCGATGAAGAGCTGATCCTCCGTGTCATTCCCATATGCCGACCGGTAGAACGCCACGGTGTCGCCGGCGCGGAGGCCCGTCTCCTTGACGAAGCGGCTCCAGCCCTTGGTGAGCACGTAGCTCTGGCTGCTGTTCCAGTACGAGTACCGGAAGCGCCACACCTTCCCTTCGCCGTCCTCGAAGTTGAGCAGCACGCCCTTGCCGTTGCTGCCGGTGGCCGCGGCAGTGGTCGGAGGGAAGTGCTTCTCGGCGTGCTGCTTCGGCACCACGAGGCGGTTGAGCTTGCCGACGTCGCTCGGGGTCACGGCCTTCTCGAAGAGAAGCTCTCGCGCCCACGCCGGCGTCGGCTGCGCGCGCCCGCGCCCGCGGCGTAGGCCCTGCCGGAGCTCGTCGTCGTAGGTGTGCTTCCGGAGCATGTCGACGATCTCGGCCTTGGAGTGGTCGGCGAGGAAGCCAAGCTCGGGATCGAGCTCGCTCCTGGACGACGAAGAGCCGGCCTCCTCCGCCGCCGGCGGGCGCTGGTAGTTGATGACGGCGTCCGGGCCGCGGAAGCGGAGCGCGGCCACGTCGTAGGCGCGCGCGGCGGCGTCCTCGTCGGGGAACGTACCGAGCCACACCCGCGAGTGCTTCTCGTAGATCTGCGCGCCCCACCGCCCGTTGGGCTGCGGCACGACGCCCTTGAACCGCGACGATGGAGCCGCCCGGGGAGGCGCCAGCACCGGCGACGACGACTCCGCCGCCGAGTCCTCGGCCCCCGATTCCGCGGACGAGTACTCCATGTCGTTGTCGTCCTCCATCCCGGGCTTTGTCGCCTTGCCAGATGCCATCGTGGGGATTATTGTACGTGCATAGTTGGTGATTTCTTGTGTATATATGGAGATTGGTGCATCGTTGCTTCCAATTTTACACTTGCGCTGGATCGATTAGTGTGTAATTGTGTTTATGTTGGCGCTTATGTATGCTTTGCAGCATCACGCTGCTAAAAGCTGTTATTTTATGCTACATACACATGTGTTGTTGGCTTCTAGTGAACTTTTGGCACTAGGGTTGTCATTATTATGTTTTGGCCGTAGATGTGCTTGTAACTTGTGAGAATCTGGTCATTAACTTAAATTGCACTTTTGCCAATCCATATTAAAAATCTTTGTCCATGAATATATGTACACGCACACCGCCATATGTAACGACAAAGGGATCATGAGGTGTTCTTTCGCAACAAGGATACTAATCCATCATAATTAGCTAAAAAATATCAAAAATCCTATGAAGAGTGAAAATTATGATGCTAAAGGCCATCGTGTTAAAATTAAAATTCACGCAATAAATACTTTGGAGATTGTTATCTCTCAGTCAGCTATTGATAGCCGTCTTTCGCAAAAAAAAAAAAGCTATTGCAATGTAGTTGAATGTATCCCAACTGGTCAAATTTTATTGTAGTTGAATGTATCCCGACATCGAGGTCAGATGATTCTTAGTGGAAACTCAAAAGGTATTATTTCTTACATGCCTAGGAAATACGTAAAAGTGAATAAATTACTAAGTAACTACAAAAATCGTGGCAAGGATGATGACAAACTAGTGGGCATTTAACGGGTAGTTGTTCAAGTTGCACATACATAGAGGGGTACAGGACTCATTGCCATCTCAAATACTCAGTAAGAGGGACTTAAAACATCTGACCCCTCGCCTGGGCGCGTCCGTGGACAGTGACCGGTCACCCCTCAAAAAACACATTCCACATCTGGATACCTCAAATTCATATTATTACCGTGAAACCTAATCTACGCGGAGCTCGTCCGATTCCGCTCCCCGCTCACCCGGCTCCGCCCCGGCCATGTCCGGCGGCCGGCTGCGCTCCTCAGAGTGTTGGGCCGGTCGCCAGCAAAGTACGGTAAGGCATGGGACACGAGCTGGCTCACGGGACTCAAGGCCCCGCCGTCTCCCATGCACTACTCTTCCTCGTCAGAGACCGGAACCCGAAAAGTGCCGGTGGACGTCAGATCGATGATGGATCCGTCTGGGGACAAGCCGCCGACGTCCACCACGATGCGGTTGCGGCGCCCGGAATGCTGCGCCATACGGGGCACTGGAGAATGCGACTCCGCCTCGCCGACATCCGCTGCCGCGAGGGCTGCTCCTGGCTCCCACGCCCGGTGCCTTGCACGCCGTGCACGTCATGCCATGGCCTCGTGGGACGATAGTGCGTCCTCAATATCGGCGCACCATCGAAGGGGTTGCGCGTCCGCCAGCGCGTTCGGACGCCAGACATACCATGGCCTCCGACGAGGCAGCTACGGCCGGCCTTGCGCCGGATCCATGCCCCATTTAGGCGGACGCAATAGATTCCCGATGGAGTCCGAGCGCAGCCGTCCACCGACCTACTCCCGGGCGCGGCGCCGCCGGATGGCCATCTCCTCCTCGGGGCCGCGCGGGATGAGCTCGGAGTCGACGGATCTGGAGGTGAAGGACTCGGATCCGCTGCCCGCCATGCCGGAGAAGGCCGGAAGGAGCCGGGACAAGCTTGGATGGCGGAGGGGAGTCGAGTGGAGGGGAGGGAAGTGGCTAGGGTTTGGTCCGGCGAGCGGATGGGAAGGATTTTATGTGGGGTCGGGTGGGCCAGCGTGGGCCGGGGCCGACGTGGCGGGTGTGCCCGGGCGCGCCCGTGCGCCCCCATATCCGCCCCATATTTGGGCTAGATATGAGGGGTGCCGGTCAGCCCGGGCGTTTGAGGGTCGTTCGATGGGGGCCGTCTTGGTCAAAAAATCGTATCGTGACCGGGCAGTAACCGGGCGGCCCGCCCGGGCGCATGAGGCGGGTTTGAGAGGTCCTGTTGTAGATGCTCTAACCTATGAAAAGACAAACATTTGTCAATGTGAGGAAATTGGGAGGACGATAAGTTTGGTTGACCACCATCACATAAGTAATAGGGTGAACGATGAATGACTAATCTTGAAAATCAATCTATCTTGAGCACTATTTTGGTACTCCAACATATTGGAGGTGGCTTTTCTGGGAAGACCATTATATATGGGGTTCTTTTTCCTTAGGGATCAAGCATTGGTTGTGGTAGGTATTGAAATGGAAAAACATAAAAAATCATATATATATATATATATATATATATATATATATATATATATATATATATATATATATATATATAGACACACACAGAGAGAGAGAGAGAGAGAGAGAGAGAGAGAGAGAGAGAGAAGAAGAAGAAGAAGAAGAAGAAGAAGGAGTAGGCTCACAAATTATTTTGTCCAAATAATACCATGGTCTTCTAATTGTGAGATGTCACATCAGCATGGGTCATATGAGTTACTTACAGATGAATATTGACCATCAGTTTGGAAATACATGTCGTTTTAGAAACGGACACAATCTCGCACATGTAACTATGGCCCTTGCTTTTTCACATATCAGTTCTAGTGATATTATTATCACTTACTGCATCTTAATACTTTCTATGTATATTTTCACTTAAAGTTGGTAATGTTTTCACTCGGAGTTGGTGGTGTTTGACTGCAAGTATTCTATGATGACACCTTTCAAAGACAGATGTTGTATATATGTCTAGGTCAGTTTCCACTTTGTGGGTGGAATGTACATAGTGAAACTCCCCCATAAAACCATATGTATTTCATACTTGTGATATGCAAGTAACTCATATTAACACATGTTTCGCTGGTCAAATTGCAGACCTAAAAATTTGTGCCCGACTTATGTTCCTTTCCACAGGGAGTATGGAAAGTTTCACTGTCCACTCCACAAACTAGATAAATGATCTCTGATTAACAACAACTAGTTCTCCCTCAGTTTTTATTTCCTCCGCATATTAACTTTGTCTGAAGTCAAATGGTATAAACATTCACCAAGTTTATAGAAGAAAAAATGTTAACATATACAATACCAAATCAAAACAATTAGATTCATCATTCAATATATTTTCACATGATACATATTTGTTATCTTAAATGTTCATATTGTTTTCTATAGACTTCAGCCAAAACTAATATGTGGATTAAATAAAAATAGAGTGAGTATTTCATTCGCTTTCACGGTTTAAGAAGTGAGTGTAACAGCAGTGCCACATTTCAATAATTGAGATACAACTGCACTCATTTCAGAGGATGAAAGTGCAAGTGTGGTGCTACGGCCCATTGGATGTTACTGCAACTACTTCCAAGTAAAAAAAACTGACTAGGTTCACAGGCAGCCCGCACCGATATTCTTGTGGTCAAAATCCACACACTCTGTTATGCTATATCATATATGTATCCATGTATGTTGACACACGGGGTAGGGTGCTGTGCACCTAATGATTGCCCCAAGCAAGCAAGCAAGATGTCCAAGTTGATACTTTTGCTGGTAGGGAGGATGAACGTGCAAGTGTGGTGCCACAGCCCATCGGATGTTACTACAACTGCTTCCAAGTACTAGTAAAAACCAGGCTAGTTCTATGGGCAGTGTGATAGTCTCCGGCACCGGTATTCCGGTGGTCAAGATCCACACCCTGAGTGCATATATATCCATGTTGGTGTTGGCACCCGGGATACTGTGCACCTGATGATTGCCCAAGCAAGCAGGATGCCCAAGTGGAAGCAGCAGATGGGTTCATCCATATGCAAGCAGCGGCCGAGTGGGGGATAGGGGTTAGCTAGTGGGGGGGAGGAGTGTGGAACCTGGCTGGATGTGGAGGGGGGGGGGGGGGGGGACTAGATTCACGTCCCCTAGAGAACCCTTTGGCCCCATCTATCCATCCATGAGTTGGTTGTCGTACATCGTTGATGTTGGTGGTTACGAATATCTAGCTACATTTTGATGCCGACTTTAGTTGAGATCGATGTTTGGATCTCCCATTAATGATTGAAGTTTTGCATCTGCAATTTTTGGTCCAGACCGACTCATCTTAATGAATCAGCGGATGAGTTGTAGTTAGAGATGCCTCGGAATTTATCAAGTGTGAGATAATTTCATAGAGAGCAGCAACAACATTTTTTTTTTGCGACCGTGGAGAGCAGCAACAACATAACTCGAGACCAGCCGGTTGGGGCGTCCCGGCAAGGCTGAACCAGGACCTGCCTGTGAACCTAGTCAGTTTTTTTTTACTTGGAAGTAGTTGCAGTAACATCCAATGGGCCATAGCACCACACTTGCACTTTCATCCTCTGAAATGAGTGCAGTTGTATCTCAATTATTGAAATGTGGCACTGCTGTTACACTCAGGAGCAAGAAGAACATGGTATCGTTGGATTCTAATCAATGGTTGTAGCAAAATCGACTGAATCTTACAAAGAAAAAAGGGTTCTAGCAAAAAAAAATAACCCTGACAACGTGACAGAGGCGAAGCGGAAAATCGGGGCGTCCCGGACAAGGCTAAACCAAGACATCGGCGGATACGGGACAACATGGTTGTTCGTGCATCACCAACGCAAGCGAGATCAAGGGTTCACAAGGGAGGTCCATTTTGATTTGGCTGCCGCTGGGATTGGATTATGCCCGAGGTCGAGACGAGTACGAGGCATCATCGGCGAGGGTTTGGCGAGTACCTCGACAGAGACAGGGACCACGGCGTCACAACCCGAGGAGAGGCAGATCTAGGGGGTGTGGCGTCCGGAGAAACAAGATGAACAATACCGATTCCGAGGAGAAAGATGCAGATGGAGCTGCTGGATTTTAATCCAATGGTTCTAGAAAAACGTCAGAATCTTTTTTTTAAAATCCCGCACATCTGACTTATAGTTGCTCCTTAGAGTTTCAATAATGATACACTTTGGTAGAGTGCGAATTTTTGCAGGCCGAGCTCCATGGAGCCTATTTTTTATTAAAAAGTAAAAATCATATTTAATAGTTTCAAAAAAGAAAAAAAATACTTTAAAAATATTGTGATTTGTATGCTGTACAAAAAAGAAAAAAGACAAAATTCTGGCCCAACAAAAAGAAAAGTCAGCCCATTTTGAAAATACACATTTGTATTTTTTTTTGTACACCACGTGTGGTAGTATAATACTCCCTCCATTCCTAAATATTGTCAGAATTCAAATGGACTACGACATACGGATATATAGACATATTTTAGAGTGTAGATTCACTCATTTTGTTCCGTAGGTAGTCACTTGTTGAAATCTCTAGAAAGAAAAATATTTAAAAACGATGGGAATATTGTGAAACTTCTCTCGGACGTGTTAAACATGTACTATTTCTGTATGTACAAAATAATCAGAAATTTTGCGCTACGAAAATATGTTTTTTTAAACGAGCTCACTGGAGCCCGGCCACCGTTGGTCATTTTGCGGCTTATGTAGGTTTTCTTAGGCCTGCTTATGTAGGTGTGTGCACCGTCGAAACGGGTCGATCGGTCCAAGAGCATTTTGTCACTGGCGTACGTCTAATCGACCACTCGATGCACGTACGTAGTGGCTCCAAGGTGCATACCGGATCCAATGCTCAGATGCCACGGCCGCGAGAGTTGTAGTGCTGGTACATGACTGCCTGCAGACTACTTCAAGGCCACGATCGATCGACCAGTCTGGTGGCCTGCGGCGCATGCAGACTGCACCTGCTGCACGCCGCATAGAGCGCGGCACGCTGAGACAAACTAACGTACGTACGTCTACAACGGTGCATCATGCATCATGTATGTAGTGACAAAAAGGCTGCCGTTGCTTGGACAAGAACACATTGACATGACACTACGTACTCTAATGGAGCGTACGTATGCACGGCACCGAAGAGTAAGAGACGGACACGGACGACGCCTCCCATGCCTACTCTTCCTCGCCGGCGACACGCAACTTCACACTTCGGGGCTCACGGCCAGCGAGTATGCTGGGCATGAGAACAACAAGGGCTTGGAACACAGACGTCGGCGAAGATTTGTTCTTTTTAGAGTAGGTTAACTTCCAAATGCTTTGCATGAAAATCATCCGATTTGCATGAAAACCGTCCAGCGTGTTAAAATTTCATTTCAAATGTATGCGGACGTTTGAGGTGCACGGTTGGGTGGCCGCTTCTCGTATCCATGTCTGTAGACGGGTCCACAGACAGATGTTGTATCCGTTTTAGGGGTCGAGATGCCCTTACATTTTCAATATGATGTTTTTTGTAGCCAGCTTAGGTTTTTTTTTTTTTGGAGGCACCGTAGCCAGTTTTTTTTTGAGGGGTTGTAACCAGCTTAGGTAGGTGTGTGTTGTGCACGCACCGTCGAAGCGGGTCGGTCCAAGAGCATTTTGTCACTGGCGTACGTCTGATCGACGGATCGATATCGCTGCACGTACGCAGTGGCAGCTACGTGCATACGGGATCCAATGCTCACATGACACGGTCGCTAGAGCCGTGGTACTGAGTACATGACTGCCTGCAGGCTACTTCAAGGCCTATGAACGATCGACCACAGACTGCCCCTGTACGCCGGCCGCAGAGGGCGTGGCACGCCGAGACAAACTAACGTACGTACGTCCGTCCGTCCGTCCACAACAGTGCATGATGCATCATGTATGTGGTGACAAAGCGGCTGCTGATGCTTGGACATGAACGCATTGACATGACACTGCGTGGTACTCTAGTCAAGCGTACGTATGCACCGCGTGCACCGATGTGGTGCATGGGTCGGCACTGTTGGGCATCGACCGGCCGACAGCGTGTGGTGGGGCCACGTTTTCGCTTGGCGTACCTGGCATGCACCAATGCCTGCAGCTGCAAGCAGGCACACTTGCTTGGGTAGGCCAGGGGAGAAGTCCGCCGGTCCGTACGTGGACCGCGACGCACAGACGGCCGCAGCAACTTGCACGTGGCCGGCCGGGTAGGCAGGCACGCACCTGCGCCGCAGCCGCCGATGTACCGGCCGTGGTTTTCCAACGGTGGCCGCCGCCGTGGGCCGCGGTCTCCGTCGACTGACCCCCGCCTTGTGTTCTTGTGGCGGGTTGGTTTCAACGTTCCGTTGTCGAGCCGGGTTGACGGGGCGGTCGCCGCGGTTTGGCCCGATGCATGCATGCACGCATGTGTGGGAGAAATCAACGGAGTCGTCGGCACCTGCATGCTGGTCGCCGGTCCATATTCCGTATGGCCGGATGCATATGCATATGCATGGTTTCCCTTTCACGGGAGAACAGTGGCCCGCGCGCGCGTGCGCGCACATGCGTCCACGAGGTCGATCGATGATGCGGTCAGAAAGAAAGGTGCGTGTGGTGTGTGTGCTGATCAGGTCAGGTCAGGTCATGGTGATACGTACGTACCCAGGCCAGGGGAGAACGCTCACGGCCCGATGATTAGCGTGTGCTGCGTGCGTGCATACATGCACCAGAGACCAGACTACCAGAGAGAGACCGTCCACACGATCGAGCAGCAAGAAAAACAAGATTGACCATTTGACCCGACATGGAACCTTCCTATCTGGCTATCTCCCGAAAGAGCTAGCATATATGAGCTGCGGCCTCACCGTGCATGCCTGCGTGGAAAAAAGGGTGCAGATGGCAATCGCCTCAACTTGACCAACCGGGGAATCTTTTCTCTCTTTTTCCCTCTTTGATGATGAGATGACAACAACTAAAAACGGATGTTCCTTTTTGCTGAAAAAACAAACTGATGTTCCTTTTTCATCTCTTCTATTGGGGTCGTGCCATTCGGGCTCTTTTCGTGCCGGGCCAGCCCAAGTGCAGCCAGCATCACCGTATCGGGCTGTGCCGCCCATTTTCATCAATATTTATGGGAGTACAAGTTGTGCCCAATAAAGTTCATCACAATTTATTAATAATGGATCCATCTTGTCTCGAAGATCTAAATGTGAAAAAAACAGCGAAAACAGTTTTTAGTTTGCACTCTCGGTTTAGGAGACATACCATTTTGGAAAGTCAGATCCAACAAAAAAAACATGTGCGTGCAACCTTCCATCCCCTCCCCTAGGAAAACCCCTATAAAAACTCTTTGATGGCCACAAATGACGCGCCACTTGTCACCTCCAGAGGATTTTGGTGCTGACCTTTGCAGAGGTGTATACCCCTAACCAATGATTTCATTAATATTTTTGCTCATAATTTATCACAAAAGCTTATATATATCACCAAAACATAGGGACACGCAAGTTTCCAACGGTCACCCAAAGGAGCGTTGCGTGAGTCGGCGTCCAATATGGAGGAGTGGGACCTTGTCTTTGCATCCATTTTTTGCATGATATGATTTTGCTCTGATTGCTTCGAGGGGTTATTTCTACTACTTAAAGTGGTTAGGATAATTTTTGACCAAAACCGATTTTGAATCTGGTGGTATCGGTTTTAGTGTTGCGAATATATTATTTCTAGTCGGATAATCTGTCACTTTACATATGGTTATCTGATTTATTGGCATAGATTTTTAAAATAACTAGGAACACATGAATGTTATATTTGCTTATGAGGCAAAATATACATGTTAGTGGTTTATTTGGAACATCTCAGTACCTTCCATTGCTTTATTGGTGCCTAAAGTGTATGAGTATTAATACTTGTTCATAGCTTATATATAATTTTAGCAGAAAGCAAGTTTATATTTTCCGAGTATATGCTTGTGGTATATGCACCATTTCTATCCAAGTCCATTCCGTTACCTTACCACGTTTGAATCCGACATATCTAGTACTCGAATCCGCGTCCACCCCGCTTCCAAATCCCCAAAAAAAAATATGGAACAGGATATTGTAAGCCATTATCCGCCTAAATCCGACAAGGTTTCACACCAAGAGCATTTTTCAACCATAGAGTAAACTTTTTCAAACTTAGAAGTTTTTTATGTTGCATGAACATTTTTTCATGTTGTGACCATTTTTCATTTTGAACACATGCTCAAATACTCACTTCACTTTTTTCTAGTCCTGTATCTTTCTTTTCTTTTTCCTTTTTTACTTTAGTCCTAGTTTTACATTTTTTTATTTGTTGCTGTAAAAGCAGAACCATTTTTTTAAATACATGTATATTTTTAAAATGTCTGAACTCCCATTTAAAACTACAGGAACAATGTTTTAAGGGTACACACATTTTTCAAATTACATTTCTTTAACAGTATAAATATGTTTCAGTTAATTAATTTTTCTAAAAATGCATGACTTCTTCAATAAAATACATGAAAACTTTAAGAAAGATGTGAAATTTTTTTATAGCCGGAATATATTTTAAAATCCTTGATATTCTAGAATATTATTAAAATGCATGAGAATTATTAGAAATAAATGAACTTTTTTGAAATAGTTGAAGAATTTAAAAGTACATGATTTATGAAAAGTGCTTATATCTGTTGAAAATAAGTATTCACACAATAGAAGTAATGTCCATGCACATTATGAATAAATGTGTATTTTATTCCAATGGACAAAAGGCAAAACTCGTGAAAAACCCGACAAAAATAACACGCTAAGTAAAAACCGGGAATCAGCATAGTCCACAACAGAAGGAAGTGCACGACTGCATATTCGAGTAAGCCATATAGACCCGCAAAAAAAAAAGAGTAAGCCATCTAGGAGCGCCTCGTGGAATAGGGCAAATCCCATTTGCGGGACTTCTATTGGATGCTCACTGTGTCCAATAGCGCGACGTGACTCACAGGGGTGCTCCATATTGACCGGCCCATGTACCAGCAGAGTACTGTAGCAATTCGTGATCGTCTGTGCTGATTATATTTATAGCGGCGGCTGATAAACTATAGCATCCGGTTTTAGATTTTTTTTAGCTTTGAAGATTTTTTAGAGAAAATAAGTGTTTTTTTAAACAGGAACAAAATTTTAAATTTCCACAGTTTTTTTGAAAATTACATAGTATTTTTATAATTTCAGAAAAAATGGAAAAGAGGAAATAATTTGAAAACCCTTTTTTTAATTTTTGAAATAATTTTATAAACACAAAGGTTTTTAAATTTGTGAATAATTTTTCTAAAATGTGAAATTTTTTCTAATAAATTTAAAAATCAGGGTATTTCGAGAATGAATTCCAATCAAAACTTTTTGGAAATCCTGAACATTTCTTAATTAATAAAAGATTGAATTTAATGTTGCTTTTAAAAACAAAGAAAAGAAGTAAAATGAATAGGAGAATGAAGAAACAAAAATCCAATAAAACCCGGACCAAACCTTCTAGAAGGTTTCCCCAAAACCCGACAGCTAAAATGGGTCGATCCATTTTCGTGCTCGCTCGAGGCTCATGTGTGTTTCTCCAGCATTTTGCCAAAATATGCGGCGAATAAGATATTTTCCATATTTGCTGCTCATTGCGGTAAAGTATCGGGTTATCATACACCTGGACAGACTAGACGGCTCAGTTACTATCTTCGGTTTCATGAAGGTACATGCCTGATCTTTTTCCTTCTTCTTGTTTGTTTTGTTTCTCTTTTGTTTTTTATTGGTTTTACCTTTTTATTTCTTTTTAAATTTTCTGGTTACCTACTTCTTGTATTCAAAAAATGTTCTCAAAATTTTGAAGGTGTTCACGTTTTAAAAATAAAAATGACAGTTTCAAAAAATGCTTGGATTTCTTGAAAATGTTAACGCCTTTTGTAAAATGTTCAAAGTTTTGAAAAAAACAGTTCCCAAAAGTTTATAATTTTTAAAAATGTTCAAAAAAGTTTTTTAAAAACAAGTTTTAATTTGATCATTTCTTGTACTCCCTCCATCCCATAATATAATAGCGTTTTCTATACTAGTGTAGTGTCAAAAACACTCTTGTATTACTAGTGGAAAAAACGTGCTTATATTATGGGACAGAGGGAGTACCTCTTTATTTTCATTTTTATTCCTCTCTTTGGAAATACATATCTGGTTTTATATCTTGCTAACTTTGAATGCACGACTTTAGTTGATACTGGTCGATGGACCTCCGATTAATGATTGGAGTTTCTGTATATTTGAATGCTCGACTTTAGATGATACTGGTCGATGGATCTCCAATTAATGATTGGAGTTTCTGCATATTCAGGTAGCCAACTTATTAGACTATCCACAATGGGAGTAACATAGATGGTAATATCTAGACAAAATAGATGACATGGCAAGTAATTAATAATGAGGCATGTAGTAACATCATACATATCAAGATAAAATGAGTCTACAACCTAATAAACAGCCAAAGCACAAATACTGGGGGGTCCACCAAGTCTCGAAGCGCTAAGGGCGTTAGGAGGCGATCGCCAAGGCGATTGTGTTCCTTCGCTAGGGTTAGGGTTTCGGTGCACTGGGGTGATTGGAATCTGGCGAAGCTCGGGGCGGCGACGGCGTCTCCCTGGTGTAAGGCCAGTGTACCTGTGTCTCCGCGCGTTGGAGCGGCGCTCATGGCGGGGGAAGCAGGAGGGAAGGATGCAGCCACGGAGAACAGATCTACACCGACCGCATCCGCTGCGGCAGCGGCCACACCGGCGCGGAAGGATGGCGGATCTGCTAGCGGGGGTGCGAGCAAGTCCCCTGCAGTGAGCAAAACGCCGGATCCGGCGGCAAGCCTTTCGGCGAGGTTAGGAGGCATGGTGCTTATGGACAAGGAAGAGGAGGGTTTTGTCTTTGATGATCCAAATCCGCAAGTCCGTAAAAGATCACTGATGGTCTGCTGTTGGTAAAGTCTGTTCTCCCCGTCCAATGAAGATGTCAGTAGTTGAGAAGACATTGCCTAGAGCATGGGGTCTGCACAAGGAAGCTAAGTTTGCTGAGATTGGCCCTAATATTTTTGAAGTTCACTTTGGATCCGAGGGTGATTATAGGCATGTCATTCACAATGGCCCGTGGCAGTTCGACTTCAGTGTGCTGGTGATGAAGAAGTATGAAGGTGATAAGATGCCGTCTGAGATGATCTTTGATAAAATTGATGTTTGGGTAAGGATCTCGGATCTGCCACCGGATAAGAGGACTGAAGCTTTTGGTAGGGCTTTGGGAGATTGGCTGGGAGAGACTGTCAAAGTTGATGTGGATAGAGATGGATTTGCTAGAGGACAGAGCTTTAGAGTTCGGACTAAGATTTCTGTGTTCGAACCGTTAGTCCGGGGCATCTATTTGAAGAAAAAGAAGGATGATAAGGAGAAGACATGGTTTGACTTCTACTATGAGAAGATCCCGAACTTTTGCTTTGATTGTGGAAGACTTGTTCATGAGAGGGGGGAGTGCGAGCCTCCAGTTGACTCGTCGTTACAATGGGGGGGGGGGCTGGCTAAGGGCCTCTCCAGGGAGGAACAACTCAGGCAAAGACGGGTCGAAAGCCGGAGGGACGAGCGGCAATAACAGTTTTGGTAGCTCTCACACTGGTGAGGCGGCTAACCACCACTCTATGCACTCCAGAGTAAGGGACAGTCCCACAAAGGGGAATCTACAAACTGAATTTTCGCGTACTTCGGATGGTCGCACTGGTGACCGCCCAAAGCATGTGGGGGCGAGGTAACCAGCCCTATCAGAGCTAGGGACAAGATCGAAACGACGCGTGGGCGGGACCTCAGGGAGAGCCTTGAGGCTCGAAAAGAGTCTGAGATGAGGAGTAAACTAATGGAGCAGTGCGTGGGGAGTCAGAGGGGTGGCCACAGAGAGGTGGAACGCGAAGAGAAGGCATACGAGACAAGCAGTGGGTATAGCAGAAATCACGTGGGGGGGCACTAACGGGCGCCATGCAGATGCGAATCGGGTCGACCCACTGGGGGGGCGACATGCATGGGGCCTGGGGCAGGCGCAAGGGGTATTACGTGAGAAAGGACATGACAAATTTTCGAGAGAGACACCGGTCGGAGCCAAACTTTTGGAGAGATGATGGCAATAGAAAGAGGAGGCCGTGGCAGGTGTGGATAGCAAAAGGTGAAGCAGAAGTGAGAAGTGGGGAGGATGGGTTCATTCGCGATACGAGGCGGAAAACTGCCTCAATGTTTGATCATATCCAGGACAGAGATGATACAGCGGCGGACCCTGGCGCCCAGGGCCGCCGAGAGCAATGAATCTCCTTGCTTAGAACTTTCGAGAATTGGGGTTGGACTCAACAGTTGGCGAACTTCGAGATCTCATACGGTCTCACAACCCAGCGGTGGTTTTCCTCTGTGAAACAAAAAAATCAGCTAGAGCTATGGAACGGTTGAAATGGAGTTTGGGATTCACGAGTGGAGTTGCTGTGAGCTGCAATGGAAGAAGTGGGGGTTTGGCCTTGTGGTGGATGGATCATATTCAGGTTACAGTGTGGCCGTGGTGCTAATACTTTCTTGATGCCGAGGTGGCTTGTGAGGGTAAGCTCTATAGGATCACTGGATTCTACGGAGAACCTAAAACCGAACTTCGCAAAAAATTGTGGGATGCCATTTGTTTTCTTCGTGCCCAAGATAATCTACCCTGGCTCTGTGTGGGTGACTTTAACAAGGCCCTCTTCTACACGGATCAAGTGGGGTGTAACTAGCTTTCAAAAAAAGTGGGGTGTAACCCGAGGTGTTTCACTCAAATGGAGGACTTTAGAGATTGCCTCGCCGACTGCGGCCTGGCCGATCTTGGTTTTTTGGGTACCCCTTTACATGGGATAATAAAAGAGATGGGCAGGATAACATTCAGGTTCGGTTGGATCGTGCCACGTGCAATGATGGATTCTTAAGTATGTTTCCTGAGACCTCTGTTGAGCATCTGTTATGTGAAGAATCGGACCACCAAGCCCTCCTGGTCCGTATAACGGAGACGGCTCCATGTCGGGCCGGGTCGGGGGATAGACCATTTAGATTTGAGGAAGCTTGGACCCGACATGAACAGTATGAGGCAATGATTGTGGAGGCTTGGGATGCGGCGAGCACAGGAGAGGAGGGAATAACGGCCGTGTGGCAAAAACTGGGAAGAATGGCGGGATCGATGCAGTGGTGGGCGAGAGAGGTATTTGGCTCTATTAGGAGGAAGATAAAATAGTTGAAAGCACAACTATTGGAAGCAAAGGAGCAAGCGCTCAACACAGGTTATCAGCACAAGGTGCGGGATTTAGAAGAGTAACTGAGGGAAGTGTATGAGAGGGAAGAAATAATGTACAGACAACGCTCGAGAGTGGACTGGCTCAAAGCGGGGGATCAAAATACTCAATATTTCCATAACCGGGCATCGCATCGTAAGAGGAAAAATACTATCGAGGCCTTGAGCGAGCAGATGGATCTAGATGTACAGTTGATGAGGAGATGAGAGCCATGGCAGCAACGTTTTATGAAGAACTGTTCACTTCGGAGGGGTCGGTAGGGGCGGAGGGTGTGCTGCAGAACATTCAGTGGGCGGTCACAGAAGAAATGAACATAGCATTGTCAGCACCAATCTTAGACTCTGAGATAGAGATGGCTCTATTTCATATGGGGCCTACTAAAGCCCCGGGACTGGATGGTCTTCCTGCGCTATTTTATCAGCGACACTGGTCGTTGCTTCGTAATGATATTTGCCGGGCTGTTCGCGACTTCTTGAGTGGTTCAGCTACACCTGAGGGTTTTAATGCTACAGTGGTAGTCATGATTCCTAAGGTCAACTCACCGGAGTTGCTATCCCAGTTTCGGCCGATTAGCTTGTGTAACGTTCTATATAAGATTGCAACAAAGGTTCTTGCCAACATGTTAAAGAGCATCCTTCCAGTACTTATCTCGGAGGAGCAGAGTGCTTTTGTTCCTGGTCGTCTCATCACAGATAATGTGTTGGTAGCCTATGAGTGCGTTCATGCCATTCGCAACAGGAAGAGGAAGAAACCTTTGTGTGCAGTCAAGCTAGATATGATGAAAGCCTATGATCGAGTGGAGTGGGTGTTCCTGCAAGAGATGATGGAACGGTTTGGTTTTGCCCCGGAATGGATAGCGATGATCATGCACTATGTGACGACAGCGAGCTTCTCGGTAAAGCTGAATGGTGCTTGCTCTAGGTGTTTCTTACCTTCTCGAGGACTCAGACAGGGAGATCCTCTTTCACCATACTTGTCTTTATTCTGTGTCGAGGGTTTTTATGCACTCTTGAGGAAAGCGCAATCAGACAATAGACTGAAAGGTGTTATGTTTGGGAGCACTAGCCCCCATATTACACATATTTTATTTGCATATGACAGTATTGTGTTCTTGGAGGGATCTCCGGAGTACCTAGAGACACTGAGGGAGATATTGGTCATATATGAGGAGGCTTCGGGACAGAAGGTGAATTTGCAAAAATCCTCAATCTTCTTCGGCAAAGGCTGTCAGGATACCACTAAAGAGGAGCTCAAAGCGGTGTTGGGGGTGTCCTCACAAGCCCTAAGTGAACGGTACCTCGGTCTTCCAACACTGGTTGGACGATCAAAGAGGGTACTTTTCAGTATGTCACAGAGAGCTCAAAAGGAAAATGTAGCGGATGGAAGGGCTTGGGTCTTTCTAAGGCAGCAAGAGAGGTTCTCATCAAGTCTGGACTCCAATGAGTACCAACTTTCACCATGAGTTGTTTCCACCTCACAAAGAAAATATGCCGGAATCTGAATTCTATCTCTTCGAAATTCTGGTGGGGGGCAAGGGACGGTGAGCGAAAGGTACATTGGATTTCTTGGCAGAAAATGTGCACCTCTAAGCGGGATGGCGGGATGGGATTTCGTGATCCAGTAGCCTTCAACCAGGCTCTCCTTGCAAAGCAAGCCTGGCAGGTTCTCCAATGCCCAGAGTCTTTGGTAGCGAGGGTGCTGAAGGCGCGCTATTTCAAAGACGACTCCATTATGAGTGCGACGTGCCCATCGACAGCTTCATATACTTACAGGAGCATATTGCATGGAAGAGATCTCCTTCGAGAAGGTCTAGTTTGGAGAATTGGAGATGGCTCCAAAGTTAATATACATCATAGTAACTGGATTCCGAGGAACGGGTCCATGAAGCCACTCGGCCAGATATATATATTCCGGGTGTGACAAAGGTGGCTGACCTCTTAGCGCTAGATGGTAGAAGCTGGAATCGAGACCGGGTCCTGGAGATGTTTACCCCAGATGATGCCAGTGACATATTGCAGATAGCGGTGGGCGGATTGGGAGTTGATGACTACCAAGCGTGGAACTACACAAAGAATGGAGGATTCACAGTACGATCTGCCTATCATCTGAAAATGGCTATGGTAAGAGCGAGCTCCGGACGGCCGGAGTCTTCTAGCTCTATGAATAAACACAAGGGGTATATGGCATTATGGGGCACGAATGCGCCAGTGAAGGCCAAAATTCGTATTTGGAGATTAATATCAAATGGCTTGGCGGTTGGGTCAGAGCTACATCGGCGAAGGATAAAACCTGGGATCTTTTGCGTTGCTTGCGGATGTGAGGAAACTACATATCATCGGTTTTGGGCGTGTCAACATTTTGTAAATTTTTGGCAGCTATTTCGCGCAGAGAAGGGAGATATGGTGGCGATCCCACCATGCCAGCGGGACTCCCAGAGAGAGGTAGCACGTTGGCTGCAGCAGTGGCTAGCGGGAGCATCCGATGACGAAAAACAGGCGATGGTGCTGGCGCTGTATAGCCTTTGGCTGGCCAGGAACGAGGCGCGAGATGGGAAGAAGATCAAGCCACCACATGAAAGTTTGGCCACAGTTTTGAGGCAGATGGAGGATTGGATTCAGGCACATCCCACTTCAAGCAACATTCCAGCTCATCCACAGTCCCAGCCATGGGAACCGCCAGAAGAGGGGTGGATCAAGGTTAACTCCGACGGCGCAACCTCAAAAATAGGGGACAAGGCTGTTGGGGAACGCAGTAATTTCAAAAAAATTCCTACGCACATGCAACATCCATCTAGGTGATGCATAGCAACGAGCGGGAGAGTGTGTCCACGTACCCTCGTAGACCGAAAGCGCAAGCGTTAGACAACGCAGTTGATGTAGTCGTACGTCTTCACGATCCGACTGATCCTAGCACCGAACGTACGGCACCTCCGCGATCTGCACACGTTCAGCTCGGTGACGCCCCATGAACTCTAGATCCAGCTGAGGTCGAGGGAGAGTTTCGTCAGCACGACGGCATGATGACGGTGTTGATGAAGTTACCGACGCAGGGCTTTGCCTAAGCACTACAACGATATGACCGAGGTGGAAATCTGTGGAGGGGGGCACCGCACACGGCTAAGACAACTGTCAACTTGTGTGTATTGGGGTGCCCCCGTGCCCCGTATATAAAGGAGCAAGGGGGGAGGCCGGCCGGCCCTCCTTGGCGCGCCTCCAAGAGGGAAATCCTACTAGGACTCCAAGTCCTAGTAGGTTTCCAGCAAAAGGGAGAGAGGGGGAAGGAAGGAGAGAGAGAGGGAAAAGGAAAGGGGAGCGCCGCCCCCCCCTTCGTAGTCCAATTCGGACTCAAGGGGGAGGGGGCGCGCGGCCTGCCCTGGCCGCCCCTCTCTCTCTCCACTAAGGCCCATCAAGGCCCATTAGTTCCCCTGGGGTTTCCGATAACCCTCCGGCACTCTGGTTTTATTCGAAACTTCTCCGGAACACTTCCGGTGTCCGAATATAGTCGTCCAATATATCAATCTTTATGTCTCGACCATTTCGAGACTCCTCATCATGTCCGTGATCATATCCGGGACTCCGAACAACCTTCGGTACATCAAAACACATAAACTCATAATACTGATCGTCACCGAACGTTAAGCATGCAGACCCTACGGGTTCGAGAACTATGTAGACATGACCGAGACTCACTTCCGGTCAATAACCAATAGCGGAACCTGGATGCTCATATTGGTTCCTATATATTCTACGAAGATCTTTATCGGTCAAACCGCATAACAACATACGTTGTTCCCTTTGTCATCGGTATGTTACTTGCCTGAGATTCGACCGTCGGTATCTCAATACCTAGTTCAATCTCATTACCGGCAAGTCTCTTTACTCATTCTGTAATGCATCATCCTGCAACTAACTCATTAGTCACATTGCTTGCAAGGCTTATAGTGATATGCATTACTGAGAGGGCCCAGAGATACCTCTCCATAACACGGAGTGAAAAATCCTAATCTCGATCTATGCTAACCCAACAAACACCATCGGAGACACCTGTAGAGCATCTTTATAATCACCCAGTTATGTTGTGACGTTTGATAGCACACTAATTGTTCCTCCGGTATTCGGGAGTTGCATAATCTCATAGTCATAGGAACATGTATAAGTCATGAAGAAAACAATAGCAACAAACTAAACGATCATCGTGCTAAGCTAACGGATGGGTCAAGTCAATCACATCATTCTCTAATGATGTGATCCCGTTAATCAAATGACAACACATGTCTATGGCTAGGAAACTTAACCATCTTTGATTAACGAGCTAGTCAAAGTAGAGGCATACTGGTGACACTCTGTTTGTCTATGTTTTCACACATGTATTAAGTTTCCGATCAATACAATTCTAGCACGAATAATAAACATTTATCATAATATAAGGAAATATAAATAACAACTTTATTATTGCCTCTAGGGCATATTTCCTTCAGTCTCCCACTTGCACTAGAGTCGATAATCTAGATTGTAATGATTCTAACACCCATGGAGTCTTGGTGCTGATCATGTTTTGCTCGTGAGAGAGGCTTAGTCAACGGGTCTGCAACATTCAGATCCGTATGTATCTTGCAAATCTCTATGTCTGCTTCTGACACTTGATGACGGATGGAATTGAAGCGTCTCTTGATGTGCTTGGTTCTCTTTTGAAATTTGGTTCAGTATTGTCACAAAGGATTTTCATTGGACCCGATGCACTAGGTATGACACCTAGATCGGATATGAACTCCTTCATCCAGACTCCTTCATTTGCTGCTTCCGAAGCAGCTATGTATTCCGCTTCACACGTAGATGCCACCACGACGCTGTGCTTAGAACTGCACCAACTGACAGCTCCACCGTTCAATATAAACACGTATCCGGTTTGCGACTTAGTGTCATCCGGATCAATGTCAAATCTTGCATCGACGTAAACTTTTACGATGAGCTCTTTGTCACCTGCATAAACGAGAAACATATCCTTAGTCCTTTTCAGGTATTTCAGGATGTTCTTGACCGCTGTCCAGTGATCCACTCCTGGATTACTTTGGTACCTCCCTACTATGCTTATAGCAAGGCACACATCAGGTCTGGTACACAACATTGCATACATGATAGAACCTATGGCTGAAGCATAGGGAATGACTTTCATTTTCTCTCTATCTTCTGTAGTGGTTGGGCATTGAGTCTCACTCAACTTCACACCTTGCAACACAGGCAAGAACCCTTTCTTTGACTGATCCATTTTGAACTTCTTCAAAATCTTATCAAGGTATGTGCTTTGTGAAAGTCCAAATAAGCGTCTTGATCTATCTCTATAGATCTTGATGCCCAATATATAAGCAGCTTCACCGAGGTCTTTTCATTGAAAAATTCTTATTCAAGTATCCTTTTATGCTATCCAGAAATACTGTATCATTTCCAATCAGCAATATGTCGTCCACATATAATATTAGAAATGCTACAGAGCTCCCACTCACTTTCTTGTAAATACAGGCTTCTCCAAAAGTCTGTATAAAACCATATGCTTTGATCACATAATCAAAACGCTTATTCCAACTCCGAGAGGCTTGCACCAGTCCATAAATGGATCACTGGAGCTTGCACACTTTGTTAGCATCCTTTGGATCGACAAAACCTTCTGGTTGCATCATATACAACTCTTCTTCCATTAATCCATTCAGGAATGCAGTTTTGACATCCATTTGCCAAATTTCGTAATCATTAAATGCGGCAATTGCTAACATGATTCGGACAGACTTAAGCATCGCTACGGGTGAGAAAGTCTCATCGTAGTCAACTCCTTGAACTTGTCGAAAACCTTTCGCAACAAGTCAAGCTTTGAAGACAGTAACATTACCGCCAGTGTCAGTTTTCTTCTTGAAGATCCATTTATTCTCGATGGCTTGCCGATCATCGGGCAAGTCAACCAATGTCCACACTTTGTTCTCATACATGGATCCCATCTCAGATTTCATGGCCTCAAGCCATTTCGCGGAATCTGGGCTCATCATCGCTTCCTCATAGTTCGTAGGTTCGTTATGGTCTAGTAACATGACGTCCAGAACAGGATTACCGTACCACTCTGGTGCGGATCTTACTCTGGTAGACCTATGAGGTTCAGCAGTAACTTGATCTGCAGTTTGATGATCACTATCATTAGCTTCCTCATTAATTGGTGTAGGAATCACAGGAACTGATTTCTGTGATGAACTACTTTGAATTCGGGAGCAGGTACAATTACCTCATCAAGTTCTACTTTCCTCCCACTCACTTCTTTCGAGAGAAACTCCTTCTCTAGAAAGGATCCTATCGTGGTTCTAAGTCTGACAGTAGAATGGGGGTAGGTATGTAGAGGCAAGATCCTAGCTATGGAGAAGCTGTATGCGCGAGTTTTACGAGTTCAGGCCCTTCTCGGAGGAAGTAACAGCCCTACGTCTCGAAGCCCGGAGGCGGTCAACTGGATTATATGCGTGTGTGTTACAGGGGGTGCGAACCCTTGTGCATGTGGAGGGGGTGGCTTATATAGAGTGCGCCAGGACCCCGGCCAGCCCACGTTACAAGGGATTTAAGGTACATCAAGAGGGGGGCGTTACTGGTAACGTCCGTAATAAAGTGTTATAAATGGTTATTAAGTCTAGGAGTTAATGCTCGACCGTTGCTGTGTAGAGTGACTTTAGGTCGTCTGTCCGTCGAGTGTTTCTTGTTACGGTCGAGTGATCTTGATTCCTCCGAGTGGAAATGTTTCTGGTCGAGTGGGTGATGGTACCCCTTGAATGTGTCTGGCTTTAGAGTGATGTCCTTGGGAAGGGTATTTAGGTCAGGCCTGCGACCCTACCCTAGGTACATGTCCTCATCATTAGCGCCCGAATGGATCAGGGTTTGAGTGGAGAAGGAGTTGAAAATACTTCCGACTCATTTTTCGCGCTTCGGGTGTGTCTTGTTTTGGATCAACTAACCGAAGTGGTGACACCAACTTCTTTTTTAGTCACCTTGATCCATTCCTGGTTTTGTCGAGTGAACTTTTGCTGGAAGAGGTCCGAGTGCTAATGTGGTGGGGATCTTCCGTCTGACAAGTTGCTCTGCTGCCCGCGGATCTCGCGGGATTGGAATTTCGGGAAGCGCGCGGGGCGGAGGAGGCCGCAGTAATCGGGCTGGATAAGGCAAGGCCGCCTTGATTCCCGCGCTGCCTTTTTTGCCACGTATCACGTGTGCGACTGTTGTGGGATTTGATAAGATTGCCCGGGCCTACAGGTCAGTCACTCGGAAGCAACCCCATATAAGGCGTCGGACCGGGGTTTTTGAACAGTGCGTCCTCATTCTTCTTCTCTCTTCTCAGTTTTCCCCACTGCGCCTGCTCCTCCTCCAGCGCCACCGCTCCGCTCGAGCTCCATTCACGGCGATGGGGAAAGAAAAGACGGTGGCTCTGGAGCACGCGAAGAAGGCGACGGGGAAGGCGAAGGGGAAAAAGTCCAGCCGGGGCAGATCCTCGTCGCGGTCTGGTTTGCCGCGCGGCTGGATCCAGGGCGACTGGATCCGGTCGACGATCAGTCAGGATGACCTCGATGATCTGGCGGACGAGGGGCTGATTCCTCACGGATCGGCGCGGCTCCCGGAGGATGAGACCGAACCTCGACCGCGGGAGGGTGAGTGCGTCCTCCTTGCCACTCACATCGACCGTGGATTTTCTCTGCCTCCGCATCCTTTTTTCCGGGCTTTCTTGAATTTCTTTGGAGCACAACTTCATCACTTTTCCCCCAACACCATCATATATCTTGCTGCTTTCGTGTCTCTGTGCAAAAACTTCTTGGGTTGTCGACCACACTGGGGTCAATTCAAGCACATTTTCACGTGTCGCTCCCAGTCGGTCAAAAAGGCTAACCCGAGTGACGAGAGGACTCAGGTGATCCAGATGTGTGGGGGTCTTGGGATTCAGATGAGGGGTAAGAGCTCTTTCCCAGCCATAACTCTTGCTGAGTCAGTACAAGGATGGCAGTCGACCTGGTTTTACTGCAAAGACCAGCCGACTCCAGGTCAGTCGACTGGACTTCCTCCTTTTTCTATGGCTCGCGTAGAGAAGCCCTCCGCCTTGAAAGTGACTCCAGGGGAGAAAGCGGAGGTGAAAGTGCTGGTTGAGCGAGTGGTCTATCTCATCCGTGTGGGTGTAACTCGAATGGATCTGCTGGAAGTCTTCCTCGGACGACGCATTCAGGCACTTCAAGCCCGCGACCATCCGATGTGGATGTATTTGGGCATTGAAGATTCCACTCGGGTGCACCCAGAAGAAGTCGACGAGGATACGGTGGTGAAATGGTTGAAGAGTATCACTGGCAACAAGGATAACCCCAGAGGAGCCAGGAGAATCCCTCCACTTGACCAATCCTACGAACCAGACAAGGTCCGATTCTGAATTACCGAGTGTCATCTTGATTTAACATGCAACTTTTTATGCTTCACCGACTGACTTTGTCTTGCTTGTTTTCTTCTAGGCCTTTACTGAAAGGTATTCGATGCCCAACGGAGAGCAGGAGCAGGACCCGGAGGGGGAGGCAAGCGGAGGTGAAAGCGGCGACTGGCACTCCGACGGAGAGGGGGACGAGGAGAGCGACGACCCGAGTGACGAAGAAGAGGTCGGCTCTCCTCCCCGCAGGGAAAGGCGATCCAAACTTACTCACGACCCGGCGAGCGCCCGTGACAAGGTGACCGTTCAGACCGGGCAGTCGTCAAAGCGTCCTCGGACGTCCTCTCCGGCACCAACTGAAAAAGCTCCAAAGCAGTCCAAGGTTGTAGTGCAGAAGACTCGGAAGGTGCTGCCGAGATTCAAAATTGACGTTCCTGTTGCTTCTGCGTGAGTGTTGTTCTTTCGCTTTTACTCAACGTTCTGTGCTGTTTATTTTTCCCTTGGTTTGACCGAATGAATCTTGAAACTGGCAGTGCCACTACCTCTGGGACCTCTGCTTATAAGAACGAGGATGAGGAAATGGAAGATGCGGTGACCTCCAATCCGGGTACAATCCTCGTGATTTTGTCTTCGATTTGTCGATTGAACTGCGATATATCCAATCAGGTGATGGAACTTTGGCGACTGATCTTTTTACAACCCTCAACGTCATTGACCTCCTGGACGACGACGAGGACGAGCCACAGAGGCCCTTGGGGAGAAGAAACAGGAAAACGTCCGCTGGCAAGATGCTTCAATCGACACCGGTGGCGGAACCGGTAATTCAGGACGCCGGCGATGCCAATCGGACTTCCGTCTCCTTCGCCATACCGTTGTCGAGTGCTCGGCCTTCCTCGTCAGCTGCACAGACTCCCGCCGATCCACCTTTACTTTTTGCTACACATCACGTCCCAGAGGACCAAGTGGGTGCTGCAAAAGAGGCTATACGCCAGGCGGGCATTATGATGGAGAAGATGAAGATGGTGCGGGAAGCCAGCCAAGCTGCTTATGATGCCAGCTCCGCTCTCCAGAGCAACGTCCAGGTTAGTAGATCGTCGACTGACTCTTCTGGCTTGTTCTGTTAGGATATGGTACCTGAAAACTTTCTTTCCAAGAATCTTTGCATCTGTCTGCACCTTGTATCTGTACACCCACTGGGTGTTTTGATTTGTCACTGAACGGATTCGCACTTTGAACTGATAATGTTGTTGCCGATTGAATCTTTTGACCAGTGGGGGCACGCTGAGTGCACCCACTGGGTGTAGTCCCCGAGACCATAATTGACTGCGGGTAGTTGACTATGGTCTGAGCATCAGAATTTGAATTTCTTCACTCGGTCTGGCCGGATATGTTCAGACACTAAGGATAAGTTCGACCGCTGTCATGTGATCCATTCCCGGATCACTATTGTACCCCTTGACCAACTCATGGCAAGGCACACTTCATGTGTGGTACACAGCATAGCATACTGTAGAGCCTACGTCTAAAGCATAGGGGATGACCTTCGTCCTTTCTCTCTCTTCTGCTGTGGTCAGGTCTTGAGTCTTACTCAATACTCACACCTTGTAACACAGCCAAGAACTCCTTCTTTGCTGATCTATTTTGAACTCTTTCAAAATCATGTCAAAGTGTGCGTTCTTTGAAAGTATCATCAGGCGTCTTGATCTATCTCTATAGATCTTGATGCCCAATATGTAAGCAGCTTTATCCAGGTCTTCCTTTGAAAAACTCCTTTCAAACAACCCTTTATGCTTTCCAGAAATTTTACATCATTTCGGATCAATAATATGTCATTCACATATACTTATCAAAAATGTTGTAGCGCTCCCACTCACTTTATTGTAAATACAAGTTTCTAACAAACTTTGTATAAACCCAAAAACTTTGATCACTCCATCAAAGCGTATATTCTGACTCCGAGATGCTTGCTCTAGTCCATGGAAGGATCTCTGGAGCTAGCATACCTTTTAGCATCCTTAGGATCGACAAAACCTTTCCTTACGAAAACTGGTAAGGAAACTTGTTTTTCTTCACATCCATCTGCCAGATTTCATAAATGCAGCTAATGCTAACATGATTCCGACGGACTTAAGCATCGCTACGGATGAGAAAATCTCATCGTAGTCAACTCCTTGAACTTGTGGAAATACTCTTTGCCACAAGTCGAGCTTCATAGACGGTAACATTACCGTCCAGGTCCGTCTTCTTCTCAAAGATCCATTTATCTCGGATTTCATGGCTTCTAACCATTTGTCGGAATATGGGCCCACCATCGCTTCTCCATAGCTCGTAGGTTCAGTATTGTCCAACAACATGATATCTCAGACAGGATCACGTACCACTCTGAAGTAGCACGCATCCTCGTCGTCCTACGAGGTTTGGTAGTGACTTGATCCGAAGTTTCATGATCACTATCATAAGCTTCCACTTCAATTGGTGTAGGTGCCACAGGAACGACTTCTTGTGCCCTGCTTCACACTAGTTGAAGTGACGGTTCAATAACCTTATCAAGTCTCCACCATCCTCCCACTCAATTCTTTCGAGAGAAACTTTTCCTCGAGAAAGGACTCGTTTCTAGAAGCAATTACTTTTGCTTCCAGATCTGAAATAGGAGGTATACCCAACTGTTTTGGGTATTCTATGAAGATGCATTTATCCGCTTTGGGTTCGAGCTTATCAGCCTGAAACTTTTTCACATAAGCATCGCAGCCCCAAACTTTTAAGAAACGACAACTTAGGTTTCTCTAAACGGTGTCGTCTCAACGGAATTGCGTGGTGCCCCTTTTAAAGTGAATGCGGTTGTCTCTAATGCCTAACCCATAAACGATAGTGGTAATTGATAAGAGACATCATGGCATGCACTATATCCAATAGGGTGCAGTTATGATGTTCGGAGACACCATCACACTGTGGTGTTCCAGGCGGTATTAATTGTGAAACACTTTCCACAATGTCTTAATTTTGTGCCAAACTCGTAACTCAGATACTCATCTCTATGATCATATCACAGACATTTTATCCTCTTGTCACGACGATCTTCAACTTCACTCTGAAATTACTTGAACCTTTCAATAATTCAGACTTGTGTTTCATCAAGTAAATACACTCAGCATCTACTCAAATCATCTGTGAAGTAAGAACATAACGATATCCACTGCATGCCTCAGCACTCATTGGACTGCATACATCAAAATGTATTACTTCCAATAAGTTGCTCTCTTGTTCCATCTTACTGAAAACGAGGCCTTTCAGTCATCTTGCCCATGTGGTATGATTTGCATGTCTCAAGTGATTCAAAATCAAGTGAGTCCAAATGATCCATCTGCATGGAGTTTCTTCATGCATATATGCCAATAGACATGGTTCGCATGTCTCAATCTTTTCAAAACGACTGAGTCCAAAGATCCATCTACATGGAGGTTCTTCATGCGTTCTATACCAATATGACTCAAATGGCAGTGCCACAAGTATGTGGAACTATCATTACTATTTTATATATTTTGGCATGAACATGGGTATCACTACGATCGAGATTCATTTTAGGTGCAAGACCATTGAAGGTATTATTCAAATAAAAGAGTAACCATTATTCTCCTTAAATGAATAACCGTATTGTGATAAACATAATCCAATCATGCTCAACGCAAACACCAAATCTCGATGGTAGAGGGAGCATGCGATGCTTGATCACATCAACCTTGGAAACACTTCCAACATACATCGTCATCTCACCTTTAGCTAGTCTCCATTTGTTCCGCAGCTTTTATTTCGAGTTACTAACACTTAGCAACCGAACCGGTATCTAATACCCTGGTGCTGCTAGGAGTACTAGTAAAGTACACATTCATATAATGTATATCCAATATACTTCTGTCGACCTTGCCTGCCTTCTCATCTACCAAGTATCTAGGGTAGTACTGCTTCAGTGACCGTTCCCCTCATTACAGAAGCACTTAGTCTCGGGTTTGGGTTCAACCTTGGGATTCTTTACTAGAGCAGCAAATGACTTGCTGTTTCATGAAGTATCCCTTTTGCCCTTGCCCTTCTTAAACTAGTGGTTTTACTAACCATCAACAATTGATGCTCCTTCTTGATTTCTACTTTCGCGGTGTCAAACATCGCGAATAGCTCAAGGATCATCATAACTATCCCTGATATGTTATAGTTCATCACGAAGCTCTACTAGCTTGGTGGCAGTGACTATGGAGAACCATCACTATCTCATCTGGGAGACTAACTCCCACTCAATTCAAGCGATTGTGGTACTCAGATAATCTGAGCACATGCTCAACGATTGAGCTTTTCTCCCTCAGTTTGCAGGCTTAAGAAACTTGTCAGAGGTCTCATACCTCTTGACGTGGGCATTAGTCTGAAATCTCAATTTCAGTCTTCGGAACATCTCACATGTTCTGCGACGTTTCGAAAACGTCTTTGGTGCCACATTTCTAAACCGTTAGCATTACGCACTGAACTATCACGTAGTCATCAAAACGTGTATGTCAGATGTTTCGCAACATCTACAGACGACGCTGAGGTTCAGCACACCGAGCGGTGCATTAAGGACATAAGCCTTCTATGCAGCAATGAGGACAATCCTCAGTTTACGGACCCAGTCCGCATAATTGCTACTACCAACTTTCAACTAAATTTTCTCTAGGCACATATCTTAACCAGTAGAACTAAAGCGCAAGCTATGACATAATTTGGAAAGACCTTTTTGACTATGTTCATGATAATGAAGTTCATCTAATTATGAACTCCCACTCAGATAGACATCCGTCTAGTCATCTAAGTGATACATGATCTGAGTCAAACTAGACCGTGTCCGATCATCACGTGAGACGGACTAGTCATCATCGGTGAACATCTCCATGTTGATCGTATCTACTATACGACTCATGTTCGATCTTTCGATCTCTAGTGTTCCGAGGCCATGTCTGTACATGCTAGGCTCGTCAAGTCAACCTAAGTGTTTTGCATGTGTTCCGAGGCCATGTCTGTACATGCTAGGCTCGTCAACACCCGTTGTATTCGAACGTTAGAATCTATCACACCCGATCATCACGTGGTGCTTCGAAACAACGAACCTTCGCAACGGTGCACAGTTAGGGGGAACACGTCTCTTGAAATTTTAGTGAGGGATCATCTTACTTACTCCCGTCGTTCTAAGCAAATAAGATGCAAAACATGATAAACATCACATGCAATCAAATAGTGACATGATATGGCCAATATCATTTTGCTCCTTTGATCTCCATCTTCGGGGCACCATGATCATCTTCGTCACCGGCATGACACCATGATCTCCATCATCATGATCTCCATCATTGTGTCTTTATGAAGTTGTCACGCCAACGATTACTTCTACTTCTATGGCTAATGCGCTTAGCAATAAAGTAAAGTAATTTACATGGCGTTATTCAATGACACGCAGGTCATACAAAAAATAAAGACAACTCCTATGGCTCCTGCTGGTTGTCATACTCATCGACATGCAAGTTGTGATCCCTATTACAAGAATATGATCAATCTCATACATCACATATATCATTCATCATATCTTCTGGCCATATCACATCACATAGCACATGCTGCAAAAACAAGTTAGACGTCCTCTAATTGTTGTTGCAAGTTTTTACGTGGCTTGTATAGGTTTCTAGCAAGAACGTTTCTTACCTACGTAAAACCACAACGTGATATGCCAATTTCTATTTACCCTTCATAAGGACCCTTTTCATCGAATCCGTTCCGACTAAAGTGGGAGAGACAGACACCCGCTAGCCACCTTATGCAACTAGTGCATGTCAGTCGGTGGAACCTGTCTCACGTAAGCGTACGTGTAAGGTCGGTCCGGGCCGCTTCATCCCACAATGCCGCCGAAACAAGATAAGACTAGTAGCGGCAAGAAGAATTGACAAAATCGACGCCCACAACTACTTTGTGTTCTACTCGTGCTTATGTTGGGAATCGTAGCATAATTTTAAAATTTTCCTACGCTCACCAAGATGCATCTATGGAGTATACTAGCAACGAGGGGAAAGGAGTGCATCTACATACCCTTGTAGATCGCGAGCGGAAGCGTTCCAATGAACGTGGATGACGGAGTCGTACTCGCCGTGATCCAAATCACCGATGACCGAGTGCCGAACGGACGGCACCTCCGCGTTCAACACATGTACGGTGCAGCGACGTCTCCTCCTTCTTGATCCAGCAAGGGGGAAGGAGAGGTTGATGGAGATCCAGGAGCACGACGACGTGGTGGACGACGTGGTGGTGGATGTAGCGAGATGCCGGCAGGGCTTCGCTGAGCTTCTACGAGAGAGAGAGGTGTAGCAGGGGAGGAGGGAGGCGCCCAAGGCTGAGATCTTGCTGCCCTCCCTCCCCCCTTTATATAGGCTCCCTGGGAGGGGGGGGGGCACCGGCCAAAACCCATCCAGGGTGGGGGGCGGCGGCCAAGGGGGTGCCTTGCCCCCCAAGGCAAGTGGGAAGCCCCCCACCCTAGGGTTTGCAACCCTAGGCGCATGGGGGGAGGCCCATGGGGGGGCGCCCAGCCCACTAGGGGCTGGTTCCCTTCCCACTTCAGCCCACGGGGCCCTCCGGGATAGGTGGCCCCACCCGGTGGACCCCCGGGACCCTTCCGGTGGTCCCGGTACAATACCGGTAACCCCCGAAACTTTCCCGGTGGCCGAAACTTGACTTCCTATATATAATTCTTCACCTCCGGACCATTCCGGAACCTCTCGTGACGTCCGGGATCTCATCCGGGACTCCGAACAACTTTCGGGTTTCCGCATACACATATCTCTACAACCCTAGTGTCACCGAACCTTAAGTGTGTAGACCCTACGGGTTCGGGAGACATGCAGACATGACCGAGACGCCTCTCCGGTCAATAACCAACAGCAGGATCTGGATACCCATGTTGGCTCCCACATGTTCCACGATGATCTCATCAGATGAACCACGGTGTCGAGGATTCAATCAATCCCGTATGCAATTCCCTTTGTTAATCGGTATGTTACTTGCCCGAGATTCGATCGTCGGTATCCCAATACCTTGTTCAATCTCGTTACCGGCAAGTCTCTTTACTCGTACCGCAATGCATGATCCCGTGACTAACGCCTTAGTCACATAGAGCTCATTATGATGATGCATTACCGAGTGGGCCCAGAGATACCTCTCCGTCACACGGAGTGACAAATCCCAGTCTCGATCCGTGCCAACCCAACAGACACTTTCGGAGATACCCGTAGTGCACCTTTATAGTCACCCAGTTACGTTGTGACGTTTGGCACACCCGAAGCACTCCTACGGTATCCGGGAGTTGCACGATCTCATGGTCTAAGGAAAAGATACTTGACATTGGAAAAGCACTAGCAAACGAAACTACACGATCTTTTATGCTATGCTTAGGATTGGGTCTTGTCCATCACATCATTCTCCTAATGATGTGATCCCGTTATCAACGACATCCAATGTCCATAGTCAGGAAACCATGACTATCTGTTGATCAACGAGCTAGTCAACTAGAGGCATACTAGGGACACGTTGTGGTCTATGTATTCACACATGTATTACGATTTCCGGACAATACAATTATAGCATGAACAATAGACAATTACCATGAACAAAGAAATATAATAATAACCATTTATTATTGCCTCTAGGGCATATTTCCAACAGTCTCCCACTTGCACTAGAGTCAATAATCTAGTTACATTGTGATGAATCGAACACCCATTGCGTCCTGGTGTTGATCATGTTTTGCTTGTGAGAGAGGTTATTAGTCAACGGGTCTGAACCTTTCAGATCCGTGTGTGCTTTACGAATATCTATGTCATCTTGTGGATGCTACCACTCGCTACTTGGAGCCATTTCAAATAAATGCTCTACTATACGAATCCGGTTCACTACTCAGAGTCATCCGGATTAGTGTCAAAGTTCGCATCGACGTAACCCTTTACGACGAACTCCTTTTCACCTCCATAATCGAGAAAATTCCTTAGTCCACTAGATACTAAGGATAAGTTCGACCGCTGTCATGTGATCCATTCCCGGATCACTATTGTACCCCTTGACCAACTCATGGCAAGGCACACTTCATGTGCGGTACACAGCATAGCATACTGTAGAGCCTACGTCTAAAGCATAGGGGACGACCTTCGTCCTTTCTCTCTCTTCTGCTGTGGTCAGGTCTTGAGTCTTACTCAATGCTCACACCTTGTAACACAACCAAGAACTCCTTCTTTGCTGACCTATTTTGAACTCTTTAAAAATCATGTCAAGGTGTGCGTTCTTTGAAAGTATCATCAGGCATCTTGATCTATCTCTATAGATCTTGATGCCCAATATGTAAGCAACTTTATCCAGGTCTTCCTTTGAAAAACTCCTTTCAAACAACCCTTTATGCTTTCCAGAAATTTTACATCATTTTGGATCAACAATATGTCATTCACATATACTTGTCGGAAATGTTGTAGCGCTCCCACTCACTTTATTGTAAATACAAGTTTCTAACAAACTTTGTATAAACCCAAAAACTTTGATCACTCCATCAAAGCGTATATTCTGACTCCGAGATGCTTGCTCCCGTCCATGGAAGGATCGCTGGAGCTAGCATACCTTTTAGCATCCTTAGGATCGACAAAACCTTTCTGATTGTATCACATACTACATTTCCTTACGAAAACTGGTAAGGAAACTTGTTTTGACATCCATCTGCCAGATTTCATAAATGCAGCTAATGCTAACATGATTCCGACGGACTTAAGCATCGCTACGGATGAGAAAATCTCATCGTAGTCAACTCCTTGAACTTGTGAAAATACTCTTTGCCACAAGTCGAGCTTCATAGACGGTAACATTACCGTCCATGTCCGTCTTCTTCTTAAAGATCCTTATCTCAATGGCTTGCCGATCATCGGGAAAATTAGTCAAAGTCCATACTTCGTTTTCATACATGGATCCTATCTCGGATTTCATGGCTTCTAGCCATTTGTCGAAATCCGGGCCCGCCATCGCTTCTTCATAGTTCGAAGGTTCACCGTTGTCTAACAACATGATTTCCAGGACAGGGTTGCCGTACCACTCTGGTGCGGAACGTGTCCTTGTGGACCTACGAAGTTCAGTAACTTGATCCGAAGCTTCATGATCATCATCATTAACTTCCTCCCCAGTCGGTGTAGGCACCACAGGAACATTTTCCCACGCTGCGCTACTTTCCGGTTCGGAAGGGGTGACTATCACCTCATCAAGTTCCACTTTCCTCCCACTCAATTCTTTCGAGAGAAACTCCTTCTCCAGAAAGGACCCGTTCTTGGCAACGAAGATCTTGCCTTCGGATCTGAGGTAGAAGGTATACCCAATAGTTTCCTTAGGGTATCCTATGAAGACGCATTTTTCCGACTTGGGTTCGAGCTTTTCAGGTTGAAGTTTCTTGACATAAGCATCGCATCCCCAACCTTTTAGAAACGACAGCTTAGGTTTCTTCCCAAACCATAATTCATACGGTGTCGTCTCAACGGATTTCGACGGAGCCCTATTTAAAGTGAATGCGGCAGTCTCTAAAGCATAGCCCCAAAATGAGAGCGGTAAATCAGTAAGAGACATCATAGATCGCACCATATCCAATAGAGTGCGATTACGACGTTCGGACACACCGTTTCTCTGAGGTGTTCCAGGCGGCGTGAGTTGTGAAACTATTCCACATTTCCTTAAGTGCGCACCAAATTCGTGACTTAAATATTCTCCATCACGATCTGATCGTAAGAATTTTATTTTCCTGTCACGTTGATTCTCAACTTCACTCTGAAATTCCTTGAACTTTTCAAAGGTTTCAGACTTGTGTTTCATTAGGTAGACATACCCATATCTACTTAAGTCATCAGTGAGAGTGAGAACATAACGATATCCTCCGCGAGCCTCAACACTCATTGGACCGCACACATCGGTATGTATGATTTCCAATAAGTTGGTTGCTCGCTCCATTGTTCCGGAGAACGGAGTCTTGGTCATCTTACCCATGAGGCATGGTTCGCACGTGTCAAATGATTCGTAATCAAGAGACTCCAAAAGTCCATCTGCATGGAGCTTCTTCATGCGCTTGACACCAATGTGACCAAGGCGGCAGTGCCACAAGTATGTGGGACTATCGTTATCAACTTTACATGTTTTGGTATTCACACTATGAACATGTGTAACATCACGTTCGAGATTTATCAAAAATAAACCATTGACCAGCGGGGCATGACCATAAAACATATCTCTCAAATAAATAGAACAACCATTATTCTCGGATTTAAATGAGTAGCCATCTCGAATTAAACGAGATCCAGATACAATGTTCATGCTCAAAGCTGGCACTAAATAACAATTATTGAGGTTTAAAACTAATCCCGTGGGTAGATGCAGAGGTAGCGTGCCGACGGCGATCACATCGACCTTGGAACCATTCCCGACGCGCATCGTCACCTCGTCCTTCGCCAGTCTCCGTTTATTCCGTAGTTCCTGTTTTGAGTTACAAATATGAGCAACCGCACCGGTATAAAATACCCAGGAGCTACTACGAGTACTGGTAAGGTACACATCAATTACATGTATATCACATATACCTTTGGTGTTGCCGGCCTTCTTTTCCACTAAGTATTTGGGGCAGTTCCGCTTCCAGTGACCACTTCCCTTGCAATAAAAGCACTCAGTTTCAGGCTTGGGTCCATTCTTTGACTTCTTCCGAGTAACTGGTTTACCGGGCGCGGCAACTCCCTTGCCGTCCTTCTTGAAGTTCTTCTTACCCTTGCCCTTCTTGAACTTAGTGGTTTTATTCACCATCAACACTTGATGTTCTTTTCTGATTTCCACCTCCGCTGATTTCAGCATCGAATATACCTCAGGAATGGTCTTTTCCATCCCCTGCATATTGTAGTTCATCACAAAGCTCTTGAAGCTTGGTGGAAGCGACTGACGGATTCTGTCAATGACCGCGTCATCTGGGAGATTAACTCCCAGCTGAGTCAAGCGGTTGTGCAACCCAGACATTCTGAGTATGTGCTCACTTACAGAACTATTTTCCTCCATTTTACAGCTGAAGAACTTGTCGGAGACTTCATATCTCTCGACCCGGGCATGATCTTGGAAAACTAATTTCAGCTCCTCGAACATCTCATATGCTCCATGTTTCTCAAAACGCTTTTGGAGACCCGGTTCTAGGCTGTAAAGCATGCCGCACTGAACGAGGGAGTAATCATCAGCACGCTGCTGCCAAGTGTTCATAACGTCTTGGTTTTGTGGGATTGGTGCTTCACCTAGCGGTGCTTCTAGGACATAATCTTTCTTGGCTACTATGAGGATGATCCTCAGGTTCCGTACCCAGTCCGTATAGTTGCTGCCATCATCTTTCAGCTTGGTTTTCTCTAGGAACGCGTTGAAATTGAGGACAACGTTGGCCATTTGATCTACAAGACATAGTGTAAAGATTTTAGACTAAGTTCATGATAATTAAGTTCATCTAATCAAATTATTTAATGAACTCCCACTCAGATAGACATCCCTCTAGTCGTCTAAGTGAAACATGATCCGAGTAAACTAGGCCGTGTCCGATCATCACGTGAGACGGACTAGTCAAGATCGGTGAACATCTCCATGTTGATCGTATCTTCTATACGACTCATGCTCGACCTTTCGGTCCTCCGTGTTCCGAGGCCATGTCTGTACATGCTAGGCTCGTCAAGTCAACCTAAGTGTATTGCGTGTGTTCCGAGGCCATGTATGTACATGCTAGGCTCGTCAACACCCGTTGTATTCGAACATTAGAATCTATCACACCCGATCATCACGTGGTGCTTCGAAACAACGAACCTTCGCAACGGTGCACCGTTAGGGTGAACACTTTCTTGAAATTATTATAAGGGATCATCTTACTTACTACCATCGTTCTAAGCAAATAAGATGCAAAAACATGATAAACATCACATGCAATCAAATAGTGACATGATATGGCCAATATCATTATGCTCCTTTGATCTCCATCTTCGGGGCACCATGATCATCTTCGTCACCGGCATGACAACATGATCTCCATCATCATGATCTCCATCATTGTGTCTTCATGAAGTCATCACGCCAACGATTACTTCTACTTCTATGGCTAACACATTTAGCAACAAAGTAAAGTAATTTACATGGCGTTATTCAATGACACGCAGGTCATGCAAAATAATAAAGACAACTCCTATGGCTCCTGCCGGTTGTCATACTCATCGACATGCAAGTCGTGATTCCTATTACAAGAATATGATCAATGTCATACATCACATATATCATTCATCACATCTTCTGGCCATATCACATCACATAGCACTTGCTGCAAAAACAAGTTAGACGTTCTCTAATTGTTGTTGCAAGTTTATTTTACGTGGTTTGTAGGTTTCTAGCAAGAACGTTTCTTACCTACGCATGACCACAACGTGATTTGCCAATTTCTATTTACCCTTCATAAGGACCCTTTTCATCGAATCCGTTCCGACTAAAGTAGGAGAGACAGACACCCGCTAGCCACCTTATGCAACTAGTGCATGTCAATCGGTGGAACCTGTCTCACGTAAGCGTACGTGTAAGTTCGGTCCGGGCCGCTTCATCCTACAATACCGCCGAAACAAGAAAAGACTAGTAGCGGCAAGAAGAATTGGCAACATCAACGCCCACAACTACTTTGTGTTCTACTCGTGCATAGTAACTACGCATAGGCCTGGCTCATGATGCCACTGTTGGGAATCGTAGCATAATTTTAAAATTTTCCTACGCTCACCAAGATGCATCTATGGAGTATACTAGCAACGAGGGGAAAGGAGTGCATCTACATACCCTTGTAGATCGCGAGCGGAAGCGTTCCAATGAACGTGGATGCCGGAGTCGTACTCGCCGTGATCCAAATAACCGATGACCGAGTGCCGAACGGACGGCACCTCCGCGTTCAACACACGTACGGTGCAGCGACGTCTCCTCCTTCTTGATCCAGCAAGGGGGAAGGAGAGATTGATGGAGATCCAGCAGCGCGACGGTGTGGTGGTGGATGTAGCGAGATGCCGGCAGGGCTTCGCCGAGCTTCTACGAGAGAGAGAGAGGTGTAGCAGGGAGGCGCCCAAGGCTGAGATCTTGCTGCCCTCCCTCCCCCCCTTTATATAGGCCCCCTGGGAGGGGGGGGCGCCGGCCAAAACCCATCTAGGGTGGGGGGCGGTGGCCAAGGGGGGTGCCTTGCCCCCCAAGGCAAGTGGGAAGCCCCGTTATCAACGACATCCAATGTCCATAGTCAGGAAACCATGACTATCTGTTGATCAACGAGTTAGTCAACTAGAGGCTTACTAGGGACACGTTGTGGTCTATGTATTCACACATGTATTACGATTTCCGGACAATACAATTATAGCATGAACAATAGACAATTACCATGAACAAAGAAATATAATAATACCATTTATTATTGCGTCTAGGGCATATTTCCAACAGGTTGCTCACCACTCGGTAGGATTTTTCAAACTTAGGCGAGTACTGGACTGCAGCTAAGCCCCCGAGTGGGAGGGTTGCTCACCATTCGGTAGGATTTTACAAACTTAGGCGAGTACTGGACTGCAGCTAAGCCCCCGAGTGAGAGGCTTGCTCATCACTCCGTAGGATTTTACAAACTTACGCGAGTACTGGACTGCAGCTAAGCCCTCGGGTGAGAGGCTTGCTCATCACTCAGTAGGATTTTACAAACTTAGGCGAGCACTGGACTGCAGCTAAGCCTCCGAGTGAGAGGCTTGCTCATCACTCGCTAGGATTTTTCAAACTTAGGCGAGTACTGGACTGCAGCTAAGCCCCCCGAGTGAGAGGCTTGCTCATCACTCGGTAGGATTTTTCAAACTTAGGCGAAACGGATTCGCGGCTAAGCCCCCGAGTGAGAGGCTTGCTCACCACTCGGTAGGATTTTACAAACTTAGGCGAGTACTGGACTGCAGCTAAGCCCCCGAGTGAGAGGCTTGCTCACCACTCGGTAGGATTTCACAAACTTAGGCGAGTACTGGACTGCAGCTAAGCCCCCGAGTGAGAGGCTTGCTCACCACTCGGTAGGATTTTACAAACTTAGGCGAGTACTGGACTGCAGCTAAGCTCTCGAGTGACAGGCTTGCTCATCACTCGGTAGGATTTTACAAACTTAGGCGAGTACTGGACTGCAGCTAAGCCTCCGAGTGAGAGGCTTGCTGATCACTCGGTAGGATTTTTCAAACTTAGGCGAGTACTGGACTACAGCTAAGCCCCCAAGTGAGAGGCTTGCTCATCACTCGGTAGGATTTTTCAAACTTAGGCGAAACGGATTCGCGGCTAAGCCCCCGAGTGAGAGGCTTGCTCACCACTCGGTAGGATTTTACAAACTTAGGCGAGTACTGGACTGCAGCTAAGCCCCCGAGTGAGAGGCTTGCTCACCACTCGGTAGGATTGTACAAACTTAGGCGAGTACTGGACTGCAGCTAAGCCCCCGAGAGGCTTGCTCACCACTCGGTAGGATTTTACAAACTTAGGCGAGTACTGGACTGCAGCTAAGCCCCCGAGTGAGAGGCTTGCTCACCACTCGGTATGTTTTTTACAAACTTAGGCGAGTACTGGACTGCAGCTAAGCCCCCGAGTGGGAGGGTTGCTCACCACTCGGTAGGATTTTTCAAACTTAGGCGAAATGGATTCGCGGCTAAGCCCCCGAGTGAGAGGCTTGCTCACCACTCGGTAGGATTTTTCAAACTTTAGGCGAAACGGATTCGCGGCAAAGTCACCCACTGGGGGATTTCAGACGCAAACAAAAGCAACAACAACCATTTAGGAAGACTGTAAAGCTCTTGTCTTTGATAAACAAACTACAAAGGTATTTCTTATTACATCTCATCCGAATGAGTACTTAAGTATAAAAGGGGCGGAGCAGCTCCGCGTTCCAAGCCCGTGGCTCGTCTTTCTGATGCTCGACATTGTAAAGATGGTATGCTCCATTGTGGAGAACTCTGGTGACAATGAAGGGACCTTCCCAAGCAGGGGCGAGCTTGTGTGGTTTCTGCTGATCCACTCAAAGAACCAAGTCTCCCTCTTGAAAGGCTCGGCCCCTCACGTTTCTGGCGTGGAATCGATGCAAGTCTTGCTGATAAATGGTCGACCGTATTAAGGCCATCTCTCTTTCCTCCTCTAGGAGATCGACTGCGTCCTGCCAGGCCTGTTCTGCTTCATCTTCAGAGAAGAGCTCGACTCGGGGTGCATTATGAAGCAAGTCACTCGGTAGAACAGCTTCAGCTCCATAAACCAAGAAGAATGGAGTTCGGCCAGTCGACCGATTGGGAGTTGTCCTCAATCCCCAAAGAACTGATGGAAGTTCATCGACCCAGGCGCCTGCTGCGTGCTGGAGATCACGCATCAGTCGGGGTTTCAGTCCTTTGAGAATCAAGCCGTTTGCTCTTTCTGCTTGTCCATTCGACTGGGGGTGGGCGACTGAAGCATAGTCGACTCGTGTGCCTTGGGAAGCACAGAAGGCTCTGAACTCATCAGAATCGAAGTTCGACCCGTTGTCAGTGATGATGCTGTGCGGAACTCCATATCTGAATGTCAATTCTCTGATGAAGCTGGCGGCAGTACTGGCTTCAAGATTCTTGATAGGCTTGGCTTCAATCCATTTGGTAAACTTGTCGACTGTTACAAGCACATGAGTGAAGCCGCTCCTACCAGTCCTCAGGGGTCCAACCATGTCCAATCCCCAAACAGCAAAGGGCCAGACGAGTGGAATAGTCTTCAAGGCTGACGCAGGCTTGTGGGACATATTGGAGTAAAACTGGCAGCCTTCACATTTGTCGACTATATCTTTCGCCATTTCATTTGCTCGTGGCCAATAAGATCCAGCTCGGTATGCTTTGGCCACAATGGTCCGAGAGGACGCATGGTGACCACAGGTCCCCGAGTGGATGTCGTTGAGGATCACTCGACCTTCTTCTAGTGTTATGCATTTCTGGCTGACTCCGGTTACGCTTTCCCTGAACAGTTGTCCTTTTATCACAGTAAAGGCTTTGGATCGACGGACGATCTGTCGAGCCTCTTCTTCATCCTCTGGGAGTTCCTTCCTAAGGATATACGCAATGTATGGCACTGTCCAGTCGGGAGTGATGACCAAAACCTCCATGATCAGGTCGACCACGGCTGGGACTTCGACTTCAGTCGGATCTGTGGTACTCTTAGGCTGCCGGGGCTCTTCAGTGAAAGGATCTTCTTGAACTGAAGGTGTATGAATGTGTTCCAAAAACATGTTGCTGGGAATGGCTTCCCTCTTGGAACCTATCTTTGCCAAATCATCGGCTGCTTGATTTTTCAGTCGGGGTATATGATGGAGCTCTAACCCCTCAAACTTCTTTTCCAACTTCCTCACCGCATTGCAGTAACCAGTCATAGCTGGGCTTCTGACGTCCCACTCCTTCATCACTTGATTGACTACCAAATCTGAGTCGCTGTAGACCATGAGGCGACGGACGCCGAGTGAGATGGCCATACGTAACCCATATAAGAGTGCTTCATATCCCGCTTTGTTATTGGAGGAATCAAAGTGAATCTGGAGAACATATCTGAGCTTGTCTCCTCGGGGGGATACCAGTACCACCCCAGCATCAGAACCATTCAGCATCTTGGAACCATCAAAGAAATGGTCCAGTGCTCCGAGTGGACTTGAGTCGGCAGTTGCTGCTCGATCCACTCGGCGAGGAAATCTGCTATTGCTTGGGACTTGATAGCTTTCTTTGCCTCAAACTTAATAACCAAGGGAAGAAGTTGAATCGCCCACTTTGCCACTCGACCAGTTGCATCTCTGTTGTTCAGAATCTCTAATAATGGAGCATCGCTGACGACTGTAATGGAGTGGTCAGAGAAATAATGTGCAACCTTCTTCGTGGTCATATAAATCCCATAAACAAGCTTCTGATAATGTGGATATCTTTGCTTTGATGGAGTCAAAACTTCAGAAACATAATATACTGGGCGCTGAATTTTATAGGCTTTTCCTTCTTCTTCCCGCTCGACCATAAATACTGTACTGACGACTTGTCCAGTGGCTGCAATGTAAAGCAGTAAAGGCTCTTTGCTGATTGGGGCAGCAAGCACCGGCTGGGTGGAAAGCAGGGCTTTGAGCTCTGCAAATGCTGCATCAGCTTCAGGAGTCCACTCGAACTTATCAGACTTCTTCATCAGTTGGTAAAGAGGCAATGCCTTTTCACCGAGGCGAGAAATGAATCGACTCAAGGCGGCCAAACAACCTGTAAGCTTCTGGACATCGTGCACACGCACAGGGCATTTCATTCGGAGAATGGCACCAACTTTCTCTGGGTTAGCGTCGATCCCCCGTTCGGAAACGAGGAAACCGAGTAATTTTCCGCCCGGAACTCCGAATGTGCACTTTGATGGGTTAAGCTTGATATCATACCTTCTGAGGTTGGCAAAAGTTTCAGCAAGGTCAGCCAACAGGTCGGATCCTTTACGTGACTTGACCACAGTGTCATCCATGTATGCTTCCACATTTCGACTGATTTAAGTGAGTAAACACTTCTGAATCATCCTCATGAATGTGGCTCCAGCATTCTTCAGGCCGAATGGCATGGTGACATAACAGAAGCACCCAAATGGAGTGATGAAAGCTGTTTTTATCTCATCGGGTCCATACAGTCGGATCTGATGATACCCGGAATAAGCGTCCAAAAAGGACAAGCGCTCACACCCTACAGTCGAGTCGACTATTTGATCGATGCGGGGAAGAGGAAAGTGATCTTTCGGGCAGGCCCGATTGTTATGCTTGAAGTCAATGCACATGCGAAGTGAGTCGTCCTTCCTGGGGACCATGACAACATTGGCTAGCCACTCGGAGTGGTAAATCTCTCGGATAAACTCAGCTGCTAGGAGCCGAGCCACTTCTTCACCGATTGCTTTTCTCTTCTGTACGTCAGACCATCGAAGATGTTCTTTGACTGGTTTCACTTTTGGGTCAACTCGCAAACGGTGCTCAGCCAGCCCGCTGGGAACACCCGGCATGTCAGAAGGTTTCCATGCAAAGATGTCCCAGTTCTCACGGAGGAACTGGATGAGCGCTTCTTCCTATTTGGAGTCGAGTGTTGTCGAAATGTGAGTCGGAGCAGCATTGGGATCGGTCGGGTGAATATGAATCGGCTTCGTTTCACCAGTCGACTGAAATGCTGAATCTGTGGCAGGCTTCTTAGCTTGCAACAAATAACTCGGATCTGCATTTTCTTTATACTCCTGCAATTCCACTACTGCCATTTGCGCATCGGCGATCTTTGAGCCCTTCTGGAAGCACTCTTCTGCCTTCTTCCGATTGCCAGTGATAGTGATCACTCCTTTAGGACCAGACATCTTCAATTTGAGGTAAACGTAACATGGTCGAGCCATGAAACGTGCATAAGCTGGCCGGCCCAGAATAGCATGATAAGCACTCTAGAAATTCACAACTTCAAACGTCAACTTTTCTTTGCGGTAATTCTTGGAATCACCGAAAACCACATCGAGGGCGATCTGGCCGAGTGCCTCAGCCTTCTTGCGAGGAATAACTCCATGGAAACTCATATTGCTTTCACTGAGTCTGGACATCGGAATGCCCATTCCTTTCAAGGTCTCCGCATACAGTATATTAAGGCCACTGCCACCATCCATCAGAACCTTAGTCAACCGAGTGCCTTCGACGACTGGGTCGACCACCAACGCTTGCCTCCCAGGGGTCGCTATGTGTGTTGGGTGATCAGACTGGTCGAATGTAATGGCAGTCTGAGACCACTTCAAATAACTGGGCGTCGCCGGAGCGACCATGTTCACTTCTCTGTTGATGACTTTCAGTCGACTTTTGCTCTCAACATCAGCAAATATCATCAGAGTTGAATTGACGTGGGGGTAACCATCATCGTCCCCTTCCTTATCCTCAACTTTGTTTGATTCTTTCTCCTTCTCTTTGGGCTGTTTCTCTCGGAATTGCTGGATTAGGAGCCGACATTGTCGAGTGGTATGTTTCGGGTAAATGAGATTACCCTCCTCATCTTTTTTGGTGTGAATGTGGCATGGTAAATCCAACACATCATTTCCATCTTGATCTTTTACATTCTTGGGGTTCCATGGCCCTTTGGGCTTCCCCTTGAACTTTCCTTGACTCACTGCTAAGGCTTCTCCGGGAGCAGCTGGCTCGGCTTTGCGCTTCTGCTTCCGACTGGAGTTCCCTCCCCCGGTTTCGTGGGCGACTGTTTTGTGCTTGCCACTCCGGAGCCGATCCTTGTCTTCACCATTAGCATACTTGGTGGCAATTTCCATCATTCGACTCAGAGACATATCTCCGGTCCGACCAAACTTCAGATTCAATTCTCGATACTTGACGCCTTCCTTGAAGGCACAAACTGCTTGGTGATCAGACACATTCTCCACCGTGTGGTGCAACGTGATCCATCTCTGGATATAATCTCTCAAAGTTTCATTCGACTTCTGCACACAAGACTGTAGCTCTGTTAACCCTGCTGGTCGTTTGCATGTACCTTCAAATGTTCTGACAAACACTCGGGCAAGCTCTTCCCAGCTATAAATACTGCCAGGTGCTAACTGATTCAACCACGCTCTGGCTGGGCCCTCTAACATCAGAGGAAGGTGCTTCATGGCCACTTCATCATTGCCACCACCAATCTGCACAGCCACTCGGTAGTCCTCAAGCCAAGTGTCAGGCTTGGACTCACCAGTGAACTTGTTGACTCCAGTCGCCAACCTAAAGTTGGGAGGAATCACTGCTGCTCTGATGGCTCTGCTGAAACACTCGGGACCTGAAACATGCACCCTGCTGCCGGTCGGGTAATCTCTATCGTGGCCATCTCTGTGTGCTCTATTCCTGTCAACCAGACCTTGAACGAGAATGGATCTCGCGTCAAAGCCCGGCTCCCGGGGGTCGACTGGAATACTTCGCCCACCACTGTGAGGGCGCCTGTCATCGTGTTGCTGAGGCGCGTATGACCCACTCCTTAGGGGAGGAGTGGGTACTCGACGATGATCATACTGCTCACGGTTTCTGTACTGATCCTGTCGATCTCCACGTCCCTCCCGCCTTGGAGGTGATCTTGGGCTGTGAGCCGACTGAAGTATGTCTGCCATTACAGATCTACTATGAATCCTATTCTGAGACTGTGACACTGCTGTGTTCTGCTCCCCCGCCGCCCGGAGCAAAGCCCGGATCTGCATCAAACCCCTAACAGCCTCCGACTGGGAAGGCTGAATCGACTCTGCTATTCGGGCAGCAGCTGTGAGATTCTGGATCGGAGTTCGATATACCTGGGTTCGAGGCGGAAAAAGTTGTTGTCGACTGGATTCATGAACTCGCTGCCCAGCACGCTCGTCGAGTGCGTGCTGGAGATTCTCCAGTCGAGTGCGCTCGTCGAGTGCGTGCTGGAGATTCTCCAGTCGAGTGTCTCGGGGGTTTCTCCAATGATAGGAGTGTGAAGTGCATCCATGTTACGGCGGCGAAGCTCTTCCCTCTGCTGCGAAGAGAGGGGCTCGGGGCGGTACTCCTCGTGGACACACGACGGATCGCCTCCGCCATCACCACCGTCATCGCGGGGGAAGCCAGGAGGACTGCGCTGTCCGTTTACCATCAGGACTTCCACCGCGGGGTCACTGCTGTCGCACTCGGATGCGGTCTCAACGGAGCCAGTCGAACAGGCCGTAGAGAGTTTCGTCGGGCTCGATTGCCGTGACTTGGGGGTGGCCGACTGGCGAGCCACCGCGTGCCTCACCCACCGCTGGAGCCCCGACCGACCGGAACGCTTGTGCCGGCGGGCAGCAGGGAGTGAAGACGCCACCGGAGCCGACCGATGCTGGGTCGACGGCTGTCGTAGGAGGACGCCGCGGACACACGCGTGAAAGTGCGTTGCCCCGCGGACGGGGAGCGCCTCGACGTCGAGTGGAGCTTCTTGGAGCCAAGCGGAGTCGTCGGCGATGAACACGAGCGCGCCGAGACGGATCTCGCGGCCCTCGGCCAACCCTCCGCCTGAAACCATGCTGACGGGGATCGGAAAAATTGCAACTTCTCCAACAAGTCGCTAAGACACCTGCCCCATGGTGGGCGCCAACTGTCGTGGTTCTAAGTCTGACAGTAGAATGGGGGGCAGGTATGTAGAGGGAAGATCCTAGCTATGGAGAAGCTGTACCCACGAGTTTTACGAGTTCAGGCCCTTCTCGGAGGAAGTAACAGCCCTACGTCTCGGAGCCCGGAGGCGGTCGACTGGATTATATGCGTGTGTGTTACAGGGGGTGCGAACCCTTGTGCATGTGGAGGGGGGTGGCTTATATAGAGTGCGCCAGGACCCCGGCCAGCCCACGTTACAAGGGATTTAAGGTACATCAAGAGGGGGGCGTTTCTGGTAACGTCCGTAATAAAGTGTTAGGCTATTAAGTCTAGGAGTTAATGCTCGGCCGTTGCTGTGTAGAGTGACTTTAGGTCTTCTGTCCGTCGAGTGTTTCTTGTTACGGTCGAGTGATCTTGATTCCTCCGAGTGGAAATGTTTCTGGTCGAGTGGGTGATGGTACCCCTCGAATGCTTCTGGCTTTAGAGTGATGTCCTTGGGGAGGGTATATAGGTCAGGCCTGCGACCCTACCCTAGGTACATGTCCTCATGAGATCCATTCTTAGCAACGAATATCTTGCCTTCGGATCTGTGATAGAAGGTGTACCCAACAGTCTCCTTCGGGTATCCTATGAAGACACATTTCTCCGATTTGGGTTCGAGCTTATCAGGTTGAAGCTTTTTCACATAAGCATCGCAGCCCCAAACTTTCAGAAAGGACAACTTGGGTTTCTTGCCAAACCACAGTTCATAAGGTGTCGTCTCAACGGATTTAGATGGTGCCCTATTTAACGTGAATGCAGCCGTCTCTAAAGCATAACCCCAAAACGATAGTGGTAAATCAGTAAGAGATATCATAGATCGCGCCATATCTAATAAAGTGCGGTTACTACGTTCGGACACACCATTACACTGTGGTGTTCCAGGTGGCGTGAGTTGCGAAACTATTCCGCATTGTTTCAAATGAAGACCAAACTCATAACTCAAATATTCTCCTCCACGATCAGATCGTAGAAACTTTATTTTCTTGTTACAATGATTTTCCACTTCACTCTGAAATTCTTTAAACTTTTCAAATGTTTCAGACTTATGTTTCATTAAGTAGATATACCCATATCTGCTCAAATCATCTGTGAAGGTCAGAAAATAACGATACCCGTCGCGAGCATCAACACTCATCGGACCGCATACATCGGTATGTATTATTTCCAACAAGTCTGTTGCTCGCTCCATAGTTCCGGAGAATGGAGTCTTAGTCATCTTGCCCATGAGGCATGGTTCGCAAGTATCAAGTGATTCATAATCAAGTTATTCCAAAAGTCCATCAGCATGGAGTTTCTTCATGCGCTTTACACCAATATGACCTAAACGGCAGTGCCACAAATAAGTTGCATTATCATTATTGAACTTATATCTTTTGGCTTCAATACTATGAATATGTGTATCACTACTATCGAGATTTAACAAAAATAGACCACTCATCAAGGGTGCATGACCATAAAAGATATTACTCATATAAAAATAAAAAAACCATTATTCTCTGATTTAAATGAATAACCGTCTCGCATCAAACAAGATCTAGATATAATGTTCATGCTCAACGCTGGCACCAAAAAACAATTATTCAGGTCTAAAACTAATCCCGAAGGTAGATGTAGAGGTAGTGTGTCGACCGTGATCACATCGACTTTGGAACCATTTCCCACGCGCATCGTCACCTCATCCTTAGCCAATCTTCGCTTAATCCGTAGCCCCTATTTCGAGTTGCAAATATGAGCAACAGAACCAGTATCAAATACCCAGGCGCTACTGCGAGCATTAGTTAAGTACACATCAATAACATGTATATAAAATATACCTTTCACTTTGCCATCCTTCTTATCCGCCAAATACTTGGGGCAGTTCCGCTTCCAGTGACTAGTCCCTTTGCAGTAGAAGCACCCAGTCTCAGGCTTAGGTCCAGACTTGGGCTTCTTCACTTGAGCAGCAACTTGCTTGCTGTTCTTCTTGAAGTTTACCTTCCACTACAAAAAAAAGACACATCCGTGACATTTTGGGCCGAACGATTTTTTTTATGTCATACTTATGACACTTCTACAACGATAATTGTGACAAAACCCGGTATCATCATAGATGTGGTGGGGTCCTACTTCTATGACAAAAAATCATGACAGAAAATGGGCTTTTTGTCCTGGGCGGGACGGAGACGCGGCTGCATGACATTCTTTGGGCCGTCCATGACGGAAAAAACCGTGGTAGAAGCGAGGGCGAGGAAAATATCGGGGAGTTCCCGGTTACGGTGGGTGGTCGGGGGCCGAGCGATGCGCGTTTCTCTCATACGTACGCGCGTGTGTGCGAGGCGTTGGGCTCTAACGGAACCCGAGCGATTGCACTGCAGGCTACGCGTTACTGAACCCGAGCAATCGATCGATCCCTTGCTGTTAACTAAACCCGAGTGATTCCTTCGCTACTTCTGCTAACTGAAGCCGATCGATGCTGCCTCTGGATGAACAGTGAGCGTTGTTGGGGGGTTTGGAGGAACAGTTCCCGGTGGGGGTTGGGTGAACAGGAACCCGTGGTAGTAGAGGCCGTTGCCGCTGGATGAACAGTACCCCGATCGATCGAGCCGGTGGATGAATAGGACCCCATGGAGGGCTAGATGAACAGGACCCCGTGGAGGGCTAGTTGAATAGTAGCCGGTGGAGGGCTGGTTGATCAGTAGCCGGTGGAGGCCTGGATGAACAGTAGCTCGTGGAGGCGTGGTTGAACAGGACCCCCGTGGAGAGGGCTGGTTGAACAGTAGCTGGTGGAGCAGCGCGCGGTGGAGGCTGGATGAACAGGAGCCCGTGGATGAATAGTCACGGGTGGAGGCTGGAGGAGGTCGACGGTGGATGAACAGTAGCCCGTGGAGGCTGGGGGAGGTCGACGGTGGAGATGAATAGTATCCCGTGGAGTCCCGTTTTGCGGTACGCCACACCCCTCCCGATGAACAGGACCCCCGTTTCAACCGTAGCGCTCCAACACAAGTCCGTTTCCTCCGTTTTGCGGTACGCCACACCCCTCCCGATCAACAGGACCCTGTTTCGACTGTAGGAGGTTCGTTTCCTCCGTTTTGCGGTACGCCAGACCCCTCTCGATGAACAGGATCCTGTTTCCACCACGGCCGGTCGAACACAAGGCCGTTTCCTCCATTCTGCGGTACGCCAGGCCTCGTTTCCATCGGCTGTTCCGTCCAAGCCGGTTGGCTCCCGATAAACACGACGACGCATTCCGTTCCGACCTAGCCGGTTGGCTCCCCATGAACACGACGACGACGCAGTTTCTCCGTTCTGACCCAGCCATGTACACGAGCCCTGGCCGTATGTATGCACGAGTAGGCGTTCGAGACCCCGCCGGTATGTACGTACGTGGCCATATTTACTTTCTTGCACCTGGCCATTGTATGTACGTGTACATGCTACGTGCGCGCCTCTACTATGACACGTGCGCGCCTCTACATCGACCAGTATGTACGTACACGTTCACGACCAGAATGACAACGCTACGTACGCTTCGACCGGGTGGGTCCCGACTGTCAGGCACTTCCTTGCATGCGAAGATGTAGCTGGTGAGTCCCAGCAGTCAGGGGGGAAACGTTTTTTTCACAAAATACGGTGGCCCGTCCGGTGGGTCCCTGCTGTCGGGTGGAGGAATAATTATTTTGCGTGTAATAAGGAGGCACTTCCTTGCTACGGCCGTGGACCCAGCTGTCAGCCTCTCCACGTACAGTACTCTTCCGATGGAAGTCTTTCCTTGACCATGTTGACCACGCCGCGCCGAGAGCACCACGACGCTGGACGACGGCAAGGCCTAGGAAGGGGACGACGCGGAGCCGGGGAAGACGCAGCAGTGGAAGCCCACACGGAGAGGAGTACGAGGGTTCACTGCTTCGGCTGCGGTGTGAGGCTGCCGTCGCCGCAGGGCTTGGCCAGTGGTGGGAGTAGTAGGGGGCGGTGAGGCTTCCACGGCAGCACAGCCCGCCACGGGAGGCAGGAGCAGGCGATCTCACCGGCGCTGGTTTGGGCGGCTGGTGCAAGAAGAGCAGCGATTGAAGAAGCAGCAGGACCGTTCGATTCAAATCCAACGGTCACTACTGCTAGAATCATTTGTTGACTAAGTTGACAAGTCCTGCGTACGCGTCAACTTAGTAGGCCCACAGGTCAGCCTCCCAACCGGTGCGCCCCAGATGTCAGTGGGAGGAATCATTTTTTCGTGTAATAAGGAGGCAGTTGATTGCGTGCGGCCAGGCCAGCGAAGGGAGTAGGGTGGGCCGGTGAAGCCTGCGCGCCATCACAGCGGGCCACAAGAGGTGGGAGCAGGCAGTCCCGCCGGCGCTAGTTTAGTCGGCTGGAGCAGGAAGATCAGAGATTGAAGAAGCACGTCGGCCGTTGGATGGACATCCAACAGTCACTGCTGCTAGAATCGTGTGTTGACTGACAAAGCCTTGCGTAAACAAGTCAGCCCCGAAATATGTGGCGTGTACAGCGCATTTGCTATTATTTTTATAATTTTTACTCATTTTCTAATTCATATGGAATTTATTGCAGCCCATTTTCCATTTTTAGAATTGCTGCCCATTTTCTGGTCAGTACCAGGGTTAAAAAATTGAACTAAATATGTGCGAAATTTTGAAAATTCATAATTTTTTGCTGGGGAACAAAATATTCTTAATCCAAAAATTAGTAGCCATACTAAAACAAATTTTAAAATAAATCAGTACTATGTCATGTTAAATCCAATGAAATATAAAATATTAGTGAAGAACAAAAACAGAAAAAGAAACTAATTTCCCATTTGCTATATTTTTTTTGGAATTTTCAACCCCTTTGATATTACTTTTAACAGACACTGACCATACTCTTTGGCCAGGCCGGAATGCATCCCTCCTCGTCTTGAAAGATTTGCAGCCCAGTAAGTCGGAGAAAACAAATAGGCCTAGCTTGGGTATTCTTCAAAAATAAATACTGGGCTACATATTTTCCCAAAAAAAACTGTTGGGCTGGTCATGTAGATAGACGGGCCGCAGAGACCACACAACCCAGTTTATAGCCTGCTCCTCCGAATTACTACTCAAAAAAAGTTGTGCAATTCTGTCATTAATTTACTATAAATTGAAAATGATGTGGGTCCCATATATCAGCAGGGTGTATTAGAGTAAAAAACGAGGGGTGCATCTGAGTAGTAAAAGAGGTGTTTGATTGTGTTCGGGAGTGGGCCTGGTGCGTCCATACTGTCATACTCACAACTACAGTCCTCTCCCGATTCACTATGTTGACAGGGCCCAATGGCGGCGCCGCGGCGAGCGCACCAAGGCGGAGGATAAAGTGTTGTCGCCAATGTGCTGGGCTGGGTTGGACATTCTTATTGAAAAATAAAAATGGACCGGAACTATTTACGACATTGACTACGATTTGCATGGGTCCACTGGTTGCAGGAAGAATATGGTGGGAGAAAGAAGAATGATCGCTATCTTTGCCTAAGAATAATATCGACTGAATGTAATGACACTATCATAGGAAATAATATCCTCCTATTAAATCGTGAATTTAAAGAACTGGTGCATGAGCATTTATCTTTATTTATTTATTTACTTATTTATGTTTAGGGGAACATGAGCATGTACCTGGGCCGGATTCATGTGAGAGCCTCCCTTCCAGTTAATTATAGGCTCCTCTATTGGGCCTTCATCAGTGGGCTGCATGTTATCAACAAGTGGAAAATGTGTTCCGTACCAAAAATAGTATGCGCTACGTACGGTACGGGGCACTAAAGGATCGGACCGTGCAACGACTTCCAAAACATTGTGTTTGTCGTTCTAACAACACATTTATTCAACCAACAGACGAAATATACTACTAATTGTACATTGAAAACAGCAGCTGCAGCAACCAGGGCTAGGGGTGCAACAGAAGCAATAAGCAGTCCAGAAGAGTAAAGACGCAGCTCTCTCTTCCAAACCAAACATCAGCCATCATTACAAAAGGGCTACCAAAAAAGAACAAGTGTATGCATCAAACTAAATAATGATCCTACAACACCAAGTGTACGCATCTAACCTGGCTCAGTTAGACGTTACTATTTATTAAGCTGTGGAGATTGGCTGACGGCTTGAACCAGATGGTGCCTGACGGCGGAAACTCCAGCCAGCAGGTCGAAGTCTGATACTTGCGACCCTCTCTCCTACTTTGGGCTGCAGAGCGTGGCGGCACATATCAGGGTATGGTGCATGTAGAGACGCATGGTACGCTGTGTACACACAGTTTTGCCTGATGAACGAAACCGCGCTGCCATCATGATCCTTGTCGTCGGTTATCTCCTGGTTAATTGGATAATTCAGTCCGAGAAATAGAGAGCATGTACCAAGGCTACTTACCAGCCTCTAGTCAAAAATTCCTGAAGGCCTAGAAAAGCTGGGATCCTGCTCAAAGACCTTGGAGTGACTGTGATTGTATTCTGCGAAACAACACATCCGATACGTGTGAACGGTCATCAATCATTCGCCGTCGTCTGATTGAGCCAGGAACCACCTGCAACTGCCATGCCACTTTTCTTTGAAAGGTTCTGGGATTAGGAAGGGTAGGGACACCAGGCGACCTACAACATCATATCAACTTGGAGTCAAATAAAAAAGGGCTCTTAATGTAGTCAATCTTAAGAACAGCATGTTATGAGCATGAATTTTTTTTCGGTAAATGTTGACAGTAATATAAGCAAGCCATCATGATATCACAGGAAAGTAACATACTGCTGTAACAGCCATTTGTAGCGATGACTGGAGTAGGCCAGCAATACGTCCAGCCATAGAAGGAGTCGACAGCGTAAATGAAGCCCTTGTGTTCAGTGGCATCAGAGAACCATGGAGGACGTATGATCCTGCGATGGACTTGCAGATTTATCCACTTACCGCAGTGACCTGTCAGATAGGCGAGACCATAGTTGAAGAACGCAATTAGCCTGAAGTCTTTATAATTCGCAGATCTTGTGGGCACTTGGCAGATTACAACCTTGAGCAAATCAAACATGGTATCATGTTGGCTACTGTAAGATTCCGAGTATTCTGGGCCGCAGTGCCAAGGCAGTGCAGTGTTAATCGAAGGAAGGGGGATCAATCACCGAGTGTAGACCTCCACGAGCATCCAGCTGCCGCGACCATTGATGAGCACCATCCAATACGTGTTCATGCCGACCCAGTACATACCGTTAATTTAGTTGAGCGTGACGGGGATCGGATCGCAGTCAAGGGGGTTGATGCTCGCCACCCTACGATCGTTATGCTACGTGACACGCTGTTTCTGAAGATCAACGGTGCTGCTCCCATTGCACCGTATGTGTTTCTGTCCTTCCTGTTCGAAATCATGGTAGAATTCATGTTTCTAGTGTGTGTCCTAGATTCGATCTGTTCATCTACTATGCTAGTCCACATGATTAGTTTAATCTCTGTTATAGCCGGCATGATTTATTTTGTGCTTATTCGGACTAAATCTCGTAGTAACTTGCTCATATACTCAACTGGCGGAACGTCCCCTACAGCCACTCTTGTTTCATGGACGGCCTAGTCGATGCTTCCAAGGAGCCCTTCGTCTACTGCTATGAGTGCCCGATGCCATTTTGGGGCTTGCCGGCGAACATCGTGCATCACCTCACGCAGGCGTGCGGCGATCACTACTGGCCCTTGGCGGAGAACATCAAGTACGAGACGTGCTACCCGTTCACCGTGCCGGAGTCGCTGGAGGATCACCGCCGCCTGCTAGTCTCGGAGGAGGACGGCAGCGTCTTCCTCTTGATCGTGGGCACCGGCGAGGCCCGCGCAGGCCACCGCCCCGTCTCTGTATTGTGCGTCAGGGGCGATGCTGCTGACGCTTACACTGACACGAGGCCGATGTATGGGTGCGTGCTCACTATTACTACCCCTCAAAGGTACGTGGGCGGCGACACTGGCTACGTCAAGCTGACTAGGACTGTGCCGAGCTGGGACCTTCCCGTCGATGTGGACATGGAAGACGCATGGCATGATTTGACCCCCAACAATGTGCACGGGGACTCCAAGGAGGTTCACCTGGACATATGCATTACCAAGTTAAATGTTGATCATTAGTCTTCGCTCAATGTAATCCGCTGTCTAAGCATGTGGAGACTTCCATGCATGATCTTGCTCTATTAGAGTATCGCGCATGAATAAAAGTATATCCATTTATGGTTTAGTCTAGAATCTTCCATGTATGAGATTTTTACTACGGTACTGGTGAAAGACTTATGATGAACCATTTCTTACATCTCCTCTGCCTCCTTCCAAGTCATCCTGATTTAATGCCTCCATCTAGGTGTATAAGGGCATGGTTAATACTTAATAGTATAGCCAACTGTTGACTATAAGAAAGTGCCATGTCATCTGTAGCCAACATGTATAACAATCGATACTCAAAAAATAATTCTTAAAGATCATTTCTTGCAAAGCACAATAAGTGTTATTTCTTCACAAGTTTTGGATGCAGGTTGAACAGTTGAACGCTTTTGTTTGCAAAAGATACTTTTTTTATCTATTTCACCCGGATGTTTGTGAGCTCTAGAGATGAAATAATATTCGAAGAACAGTTTTGCTATGTCTCAGTCAACTGAGACTTCGTTATGTCTCAGTCGATGATATAGTCCTTTGATTTTGCATGGAGATTAGTACAAAAAAATTATTTTCAGTTTTTTTATTTTTCTTCTTATACTATATCATTTGACTGAGACTTGGACTGAGGGCTAGCCACGCCCTTCGAAGAAACCTATCGATACCCGTTACACATGAGATGACCCCCCACATCCTTTGTCGAAATAAACAACTCCCCAATCAATGCATTTCACTGTTCCGTGCAGCACTATAGATTGGTACGACCAAAAATTGAACTTACATTATATATAGTACGATAAATGCTGATGCATGTCACCTAAAATTATATCATTGAAAACTATGTTCAAATATGAATCCAACGATATAGTTTTTGTTGACATGCACTAACATTTTGTCAGTTAAATCTTCAGTCAAATTCAATGGGGGACTAATGAACCACGACCGATGTAGTACTAGTGTAGACGGCGGCGCTGCACGCGAGTCTCACCCCGCTCGTGGCGCGGCAGTAAGCCGTCATATCACAAAGCCGAACCACTCCTAGTAATAAGTGGCCTGGTAAAATAAACGGACAAGCAACCATCACATCCCTCCGTCTTTTTTGCATTTCATCTCCGGTTCATCTCGCACACTCGATCGCTAGCTACTACTCCTAGGGCCAGTTCTTTTGGCGGCTTAAAAAATAAGTCGTCTCTTCCCCGGCTTTTCCCATAAGACTAGTCACAGTGGAGAGTAACATTAAGGCCCTGTTTGGTTCATAAGTCCTAGGACTTTTTCTAGCCCCAACTAAAAAGTCCCTAGTCCCTAAAAAGTCCCTCCATGTTTGTTTCCAGGGACTAAAAAGTCCCTAGTCCCTCCCTGCAGGTTATTAAATGACCATGTTACCCCTAGTATACAGAAAAATAACAACCAAACAACACCATGGGTCGGCAATGGGTGCAGGGAGGGGCATTGTTGTAAAAGTCTCAAAAAGTCCCAAAAAAGACTCTCCTTGAGAGTCTTCTTCATTTTGTCCCAAAAAGCAACTTTTAGTCCCTAGTAGTCCCTCCTGTTTGGTTAAAAAGTCTCTAAGAGGGACTTTTTCTAGTCCCTACACCAAAAATTCCCTGGAAACAAACACCCCCTAAGGCGCCTCACTCATTTATTTGGGCCTCTAAACTACTCCCTCCGTTTCTTTTTAGTCTGCATATAAGATTTGGTCAAAGTCAAATTTTCTAGAGTTTGACCAACTTTGTAGAAGAAAATATCAACATCTACAATAATAAAGCTATATGGTATGCAAAGTAATTTCATGATTCATCTAACAATATTGATTTTATATTGTGAATCTTAATTTTTTTTCTACAAACTTAGTTAAAGTTAACAAAGCTTGACTTTGACCAAATCTTATATGTAGACTAAAAAGAAACGGAGGGAGTACTACTAGTACCTCTGTCCTGGTTTATTCGTCACCATTGTAATTTGTGCTAAATTTTGACCAAATATTTAACTGATAAAATGTTAGTGCATGTGACATGCACTAACATTTCATTAGTTAAATTTATGATCAAAATTTGACACAGGTTACAATAGGGACCAATAAACCAGGACGGAGGTAGTAGTTATGGGATTACTAATCTAGAAGCCTAAAAGAACTGACCCCTAGTACTCCTAGTAGTAGTAGTAGTAGTAGTAGTAGTAGTAGTAGTAGTAGTAGTAGTAGTAGTAGTAGTAGTAGTAGTAGTAGTAGTAGTAGTAGTAGTAGTAGTAGTAGTACTCAAGTTGGAATTCCAATTGCATGGCACAACTTGTTAGGCTAGCCATAGTGGGGGTAACTTATATAGTAACTTAACACATCCCAAGACAATTTTGCTTATGTGGCAAGTATTTAATGAGGAAAGAGGTGCTTGTGGTAACATAATACTCCCTCATTTCCAGTTTATAGGGCTTATCTCAGAATTTTAGTTTTTCCATTTTATAAGGCTCAATTTGGTTGTTCCCCATCACATGTTCAGATTCCAAGGTGCATTAAATCATTGCATGCAAGTATTAAGAGAAAATTGACCAATGCATGTGATTTATGCATGCATTGCAATTAATGCATTGGTAAACATACTTTTTTGAGGAAAACAAGAGTATTAATTCGGTGCTTTTGCAAACTACAAAAAGTATTCCACCACTCACCATCTACCTTGGTTGGTGAGATTTTTGAATTGAGCCTTATAAACCGGAAAGGAGGGAGTATGTTATTGTAACATAGCGTTTTCCGAGGCAAAATGAGTCTATGAGCTAATAAATGAAGCAACCTATGACACTACTAATATGTTACTTTGCACTATGGAGATAGTAACTTAGACTAGTGTCATATGCATGACACTAGTATAAGTTACTCCCTACTATGACCTGCCTTAGGCAAAAAATTCGATACAGGGTGTAGGAAGCGGTTTGGGAATTTGCATGCCTTTCCGACCAGTGAGATACTCCGTACAAAGTACGACAGCGAAATAACCACAAAAAAGGAAGCTAAAAGTAAACAATCAAACGAGCATTTTTGCATTTGTTTTGCATTGAATCATTTCACAAGCTTGACTAGTGTTGTTTTTCTACTTTTACGAAAACCGCATCGTAATGTTAAAACGTGCATTTGCACGTACATAATTAATAGTAGTACTCCCTCCGCCTAGGTGTATAAGTCTTCCCTCCTTCTTGGTCACGGTGCACAACCAAAGATGACTTATTCACCTGGACGGAGGGAGTAGCACAGTCTGCAAGCATATATAGAGAGACGTGTAGTGCGATAGTATATAGGAGTAGTAAAGTTTGTGCTATATGCACGTACTTACAAAATGCGTACGGATACACAAGGTTTCCAAACTTTCCCTTTTACATACTTAATTAAGGATGCTAATAACTCCTGAACGTTCAGGATTTATCATTTGCATACCAAAACTAATGAGATCGCCTTACGAAACTAAATTATACTCCTACTAAAAGCCACGGCGCTCGCAGGAGCGCTTGCAGCGTGCCACGAGTGCCCTGGTGCGCGGTCGTTTCCCAGCGCGCCGACACAACGCCTTTTCCTCAGCCTCGCAACTCGCGAGGTGCTGATTGGCGGCTTGCCGGTGGCCGAGCGCGATCTCATCGGTCTGGTGATCCGGCGCCAACAGATACTCCTCCTCGCTGGAAGCGTGCACCCGGTCCACGTACCACCAAGCGTAGATGAGGTGCTTGGGCCCGACTGCACTCAGGGCTTTGGCACGGGCATCCTCCGCCACCCTCACGGCCCTCGCACGAGCCTTCTGCCAATGAGCCAATTGCCTGACTCTCTCGGACGCGACATAGGCCTGCCAGGCAGCTTGTCCCGCGGCGCGCTTCTCTTCCTCGGCCTTCTTCTCCGCCTCTATTTTGGCGCGCTCTGCCGGAGGCAAAGCCTCCCACAAGGCGACATCCATTTCTTTCCAAAGCTCCTCAAGGCTGGGGGGGGCTCGGCGGGCGGCGCGGCGTTCTCCTCATAGCGGGGAGCTGACGCGTCCTCCGACGCGCGTGCTGGCGAGATTGGGAACGCCGACGCGTCCTCCGACGCGCGTGCTGGCGAGATTGGGAACGCCGACGCGTCCATCTCGACTAGTGGCGGCGAGGAACGGAACGGCGACGCGTGACCGTCCGCGCGATGCAGCGAGGGGCGCCTAGGGCTTGGGAGGGGCGATGCCATGGTGGTCAACGTGAGAGGGAGGGGGAGGAGATAGCGATGAACGTGAGCGTTCTTCTGAATGCGGTGGGAGGCGCAGTATTTATAGCGAGCAATGGCACACCTACGTAAGATATGGATTGAGCTGCACTGACTTAACTGCAGGTCCAGTTGCATCACTGATATGTGGGCCAGACCCTTGTTGGGCCCATATGTCAGTGACCCAATGCACCTGCAGTTAAGTAACTGAAGCAGTGTCCCGTAAGATATGTTGCGTGATTAACGTAACAGCTATGTGGGCATATTTGTTGGAGTAAATTACGGGGGAGCAAAGGGGTGGTAATATTGGTGGTCACAACGGATTGGACGAGCGCGGGGGGAGGAGAGTCATGCATGCAGATTTTTTCCACACGGGGTGGAGTGGTGGGACCGCCGGAGGGAGAAGGAGAGTCAAGCAGGCATATTGTTTTCACACATGGAGAGGAAAAGATTTGGAGACGAACGGGCTTCCTGCAGGTATGGGGAACGGTGCATAATAAGTCATCTTGCATGCCGGGCTAGGTATAGTCTCAAGTCATTATAAACATACACGGCCCACACATGTTCATATTTCAAGGTGCACTAAATTATTGCATGCAATGATTAAGGCTGGCCATAATTGTGATATCTTAGCTGGTATCATGCACACGGGAATAGCAAACATGCTGATGTGGCAAGAATTAAAGAAGAGAGGGGGGTTAGAGCAACTAGTGTTCATGCATGCATGCAATGCGATAATGCATTGGTAAACACATTTTTTGTGAAGAACGACAACATTAGTTGAGTACTTTTGCATACTACAAAAACTATTCCACCGCCTCTATCTTGGTAAGAGTAGGTGAAATTTTTGAATCGAGCCCTTTAAAGAAGAAGGTAGGTAGTACTCTACTCCCTCCTTTCTGATTTATAGGGCTCAATTCAAGAATCTCACCAACCAAGGTAGATGTTGAGTGGTGGAATACTTTTTGTACTTTGCAAAGGCACCTAATTAATGCTCTTGTTTTCCTCACAAAATTATGCTTATCAATGCATTAATTGCAATGCATAAAGTACATGCATTGGTCAATTTTCTCTTAACACTTGCACGCAATGATTTAATGCACCTTGGAATCTGAACATGTGATGAGAAACAATCAAATTGAGCCTTTTAAAATGGAAAACTAAAATTTTGAGATAAGCCCTATAAACCGGAAAGGAGGGAGTAATAGCTAACCTTGTTGTGATGACTAGATAGGACATGGCACGCACCTAGATGAAGGAACTAGTCTGCATTGTGCATTTAAGTTTTGTCTGAAGTCAATGTACCTCTACTTTGACCAAACTTATAGAAAAAGGTATCAACATTCACAATGTCAAATCAATATTTTTATACTCATTATGAAACGTAGTTCTTATACTCAATATATTCAGTACTGTAGATATTGATATTTTCAGTATAAATTTGGTCAAACACTTTGCAAACGGTTGACGGAAGTAAAAAGGACCAGAGGGAGTATGATGCATGCGGACTAGGCAAAAGAATTGCTCATTTATAGCCGGTCGAAGTCTCAAAGGACGCGACCGCGCGAGGGAGGCGAAGGTCGTGGGAGGCGCGAAGGTTGACGGAATTAAGTGAAGTTACATCCACACGCCGGCATGGCATGCGAACAGGCAGAAGCTATATCATCAGGCCTACGATATGGGTCTAGTAGACAAGACATCTAGTGGGTCCCGCATAGTACTCGCGAACTCTTTGGGGGCTTGCAGCCGTTTATCCATCGGGCAAGCCAACAACCCCACGCCGTTCGCATGCCCTACTCGTCCCCGTCTTCTACTACTACCTTACAATAGTTCGCTCCCAGTCGTCCCGTCCTTTCACATTACACCAGTTCAACTTCTCCTAACCCTCCTCCAAAATCCATGGCCTCCCAAATCTCCATGGTCGCCACTGAGTACCGGGTTAGAGCCATCACCGGCGATAAGTTCATCGTCATCTACACACATGGATCCGCGACGGTGAAAGCATGCCTTGCTTGCTTCCTACGCATGTTTAGCAGTTCAAAGGATGAGTGGGTCGCTGGGCTAGATGTTGAGTACACCACAGTCCTGGAAAGAGAGAAGATTCTAAAGGAGGCAGAGCAGAAGAAGCCCGCCGTGATCCAGGTTTGTGTACATAACGTGTGCTTGGTCTACCAGATATGCCATGCCGACGTTGAGTGCCAGGATTTTAAGAACTTCCTCAAGGACGAAAGAGTGAAATTCGTTACTGTAGACTTTAGGAACGATAGGGATGTCCTGGGTCGGATAGGCCTCGTTGTAGGCCAGCCCTTCGATCTCCTGAAGGCAAGCCTGGTGTCCTCCTCTCAGCCTTCAATGCTGACCCTGGCAGCAGCCATGATTGATCCTTTGTACGCTAAACTGAAGAAACCTTACCACGAGTTTCATCATGCATGGGAGTCAAAGACATTAGATGAAGATCACATCCTGTACGCAACAATGGATGCCTACCTTTGTTTAAATATCTACAAGGGTTGGATGAAGAAGCAGAGCCCAGTGTCCGGTTCAAACAAAGAAGCGTCAGCGAAGAGGAAGAAGGACGAGGACAAAGTCGAGGACGTGGACTCGGACTCCGAGTAAGGTGGCAGTGCCGTCGCTCATGCTGGTTCTACTATCGTGTCAAGCGGACTAGTAGCTTAGTTTTATTTCAAGGGTGTGTTGTGCTGAGCCCCCAGCAGAACTATGTTTATGTTATGTCTCCTTATTTAAAGTTTATGTTATTTCTCGTTATTTGAACTCTTTAGTATGTACAGTAGTACTAGTACTAGTATGTCTTACTACTGTTCTTCTTGCAGTTGGTACTACTGCTCGTATCTTCGTGTTCCTACTGTACTTAATACGTTCGTACTAGTAGTATAATTTGGGTCAGTCGACTTGTGAAGGAAGAAGATGGCAGAGAAGCTACCCCAGTATCTATATTAGGGTGGCAGGGTGCCAATGATCTATCTTATGAGTATTGGGTGTGGAATGCAGTTCGCCGAAAATAATGGATCGTGCCCGGGGTTAAACGGATGGCGGGGGTGGGGGGAGCATGGTGGTGCCAGGCGGTTCAGGGGAGGGCGGGGCGGCGGCAGGCGGTTAGGCGTGTGGCGGGCTGAGAAGATGAACAGTGCATCGGTTTCGGAGGTTGAAGAAGCCCTTCTAGCCATCCATGTTGCATCCAACGGCTCACAAGAGTCGACTGACCCAAATTGTTCCTTCATATTGCAGGATCCACGTGGCATTCGAGGTCTCGAAGGTAGATTGCGCGTCCGCACCCGGTTTCCGGGCTCGGCGCGGGCGCGACCGGCTTCCGCCGCGACAGCCACCATGTGCGCCTCCTCCGCGCGGCCGGAGACAACAATGACACGCTAGTTCCTCCTCGCCGGCGTGCTGGAGCACACGCTCGTCCTCCTCTTCGTACGCTGCATGCATAGACGTGGCTCCACCAGCTGCTCGCTTGCTTGGCCGCGCGGCGGCATCATGAGGAGGGACTGCAGACGAGGTGAGCAGGCGAGCCTTCGGCTTCATGGCACAGGGATGGCGGCGACACGGCGGTGATGGGCGAGAAATTGTTGGCTAGAGTAGGCGGGCGCCGGCATGCGGAACGGCGGCGGCGGCATATTGATGAGTGCGCGTATGGGAGCTTAGTTTAGTTTTATATAGGGTTGGTCAAACTTAAAAGAAAACCGTACTAGTACACGTAAACAATAGACTGAGACATCGCTTATATTAGTTACCACAGCCACGATACGGAATCCTCTGCAAGCGCGTGAACCGCGGCCGCGCGGTCGATCGAACAGTGCGTCACCGTGTCACGCTCGAAGGACATCCACCGAACCTTTTTGTGTGTGTGAAAACAATCCCCGAATATTACTCAACTTTTTTTTCCTGGAAAAGTTCTTGACGCTACAATATTTCCATATATATGAAGTTAGCTCCAGTTCGTGTTTATTTGGATTTGGACGTTTTAGGTGCGCCCTAGTTTTTTTTAATACTGATTTTGTGTGTGTGACTGAGAGAGAACGTGTGTATGTGTCCATATGTGTGTTGTGGCGGAAGGGCAATGTGGAGACGGTGTGCATGTGATAGAGACATAGAGAGGTGTGAATGTGCAAATGATCGTGCATGAGTGAGACATAGACAAATGCTGATATGTTGTGTATACATTAGAGAACGGTCTTCTATTTTACTTGTGTGTGTGTGTGAGAGAGAGGGGGGCATCCGTAACACAACAACCATCTCTCAATTCGTCCGTCCCTCGCACGATCGCATGTAACACACGCATCGACACACACATTTTGACACCCTCACCCGGCCCCTGCCCACCTCAAGGCCCACACATCGCTCTCTATCTCGCACGCACGATCTCTTCATGAAAACCCAATATCTGACACACACACACACACACACTCCCCCGAGCACACAATTCATCCCCATCCAAGGTTATATGGCGACCACTCTCGCTTGTGCTTCTCTGCACCCCAGCATGCACAACACCTCAATCTTCAAAGAGGGCATCAAGGAGATCGAAGACGGCGACCACACTGCACTAGAGAATGCAGGGCCATTTGGAAGCAGGATGATGTGACGACGGCTGACTGACTCCTCCCCCCTCTCCCGCACAAAATTACCAATCCCTCTCTCCCCCGCACAAAATGATCAATCCCTCAACCCACGAGATCCTTCCCCTCTCATCCATGTTTTTCCAGCTCTCTCATCAAACCTGTTGTCTCTTCTCCTTCCACATGTACAGAATCCCGATGCACACGCATCTCATGTATATTACATGTATCCATCTTTCTCACAGACCTAACTTGTTCCTCTCTCTATCTCTCTCTCTATCTCATTAGGTTTGTCTCTTACTCTCTCGTCCACATACATACAATCTTTCCCGCCCTATCTGCTCCATCTTCGCAAGCTCTCTCTACATGTTTCATTCCCACATTGGGATGTGTTCAAAATGTTGCTTTTATAATGAATGGTGTAGAGTTATGGTTGGTTTTGTTGCATCCTACAAAGTAATAACTATGAAATGCATTTAGATTCTCATTTGACTGGGATTATGTGAGTTTGAGCATATTGTGAAGTACTATAGACCCCGTATACATCTTGGAATTCAACAATGATCGCAACTATTGAATTGTATAGATCATTACATTCGAAGTCAGTAGCCTAATATATTTATTTCACAATTACAACAAATGATTAATTCAGTACAAACTAAGAAAACAAATGTGTACTCCCTCCATTTTTATTTAAGTCCGCGTATTAGCATTGGTCAAAGTCAAGTTTTGTAAACTCTCAGAAAGTTTATAACAAAAAATATTAACATATACAATACAGTAACAAATAAATACCATTAGATTAATTATTGAATGTACTTTCACATCATACATATTTGTTATGGTAAATGTTTATATTTTTCTATAAACTTGGTGAAACTTTAGGAAGTTTGACTTTGGTCAAACCTAATATGCAAAGTTAATAAAAATGGAGGGAGTACTAGTAGTTACTAGTACTACTCGCTAGTTGCTTAGCCCAATCACCCAGCACGCCACACGGGGAGTTTAGTGTCACAAAATTTTAAGGTCGGCGCGAAAATCTCCCGCGACCCTGATTCGAGCAGTGAGAAGTTACCATCATAGCCTTCGGAACAGGCCTACGGATGACGGTTGGTAGGGGGCTGTTTTCGTAACTTCAGGTTCACCCTACCCAGCCAACCCCACCCCGGCACCCAGAGTAGTACACCTGAATACTCCCCATTTTCTATACCCACCGCAAAATAGACTTCTCCACGGCACCGTAGCCTTCGTGCTCCTCCCCTTCTACATCGGCGCACTTGTCCACCGCAGCGCATCTGCCTCATCGACGACCTCGTACACCGCACTAGAGCCGGTCCACCATCGTCGTCGTACACGGAGCCTCTTCCCCGGCACCGTCTTCCACGATCTCGGATCCGCTTCCCGGAAGACGACGCCAAGCGCAGAAGCACCACCGTCGTGGAAAATGAACTGACTCCCGTTGCCGACCATGATGCACAGAGGCCGCCGCGACCATCGTTCTCCTCCTCGATTGGTAATGTGTGCATTGAATCACTTAGTAGTACATGTGCAGTTCCAATTTTGTTCATACCTACCCTTCAAATTTCCTGGTTGCTATTGTTCCCGTAAAAGTAATTGGTTATAGCCTCCATTGTCCAACAGAATATCAGCTTGTAATTGTGCATCGCTCCTGTATCGCGCTGTGCTTGGGTAGGTTCTTCATCTGCAACCAGTAGTGTGGCAAATGATGAAAAGTTTTTTAGAACTAGCAAGATGCCCATGTGTTGCACGCATCAATATCCATTTGTATGAGTAGTTTATCTTGTGGGAGAAATGGATGAACGAGGGAAGGCCTTATTTGCAAATCTGGAGAGGGGTGTGGGTATCTTTCTGCAAAATTGCCATAGTTTCCTTCCTATCCGTCGGATATAAATGGGACGGCCTATATTGCAGGATGGCAGGCACACCATCATCACCAACTCTGTTTTTTAAAAGAAAAAAAAAGAGTAGAGAGTAGATAAGTAGAGATAAATATTCAATATAACAGTAGAGAAGAGAGTAGAGATAGCAGGGACGTCGGGAAAGGATCGTGCACGCGGGAAAAATCGGCCGGGCGCGCGCTAGTTTTGGCGCGCGGTGTCCGGCGCGCTTTACAAAATCCAACGCCCTCCCACCGCTCTGTGCCTTGCCACCGCTCTCTCCCCGCTTTGTGCCTTGCCACCGCTCTCTCCCCGCTCTTTCTCACCTCGCCTCCGTCGCGCCACCGTGCCGCCGCGTCGCCGGGAAACTTGGGGATAACGCGGCGTCCGCGCGCGCCCCTCCGGCGGCTTCTCCGCCGAGATCCGGTTCCGCGGGATGCGCCTCGGCCTCGGCAATTTCGACACCGCCAATGAGGCCGCCCGCGCGTATGAGGCGGCGGCGTGGCGCCTCCGGTGGCCTCATAGAACATTGAACTTCCCCAACGTGCCGACGCGGGAGCGGGCGCAGGAGCTCGCGCCTCTGCCGCGGCTTATCACCGACGAGGATCGTTGCGACAACCGGAGGCGGACGAGGAAGCCATGGCGCTGTGGCGCCAACGCTTCCCGCAGAACATCATCAATGAGCACGAGTTCTACGCGCAAAGGAGGGCGGAGAGGGAGAAGAGGAGGGCGGAGCGAGCCGCCTATCGCGAGGACAAGCGTACGCGAAAAGCGGACGCTCAATTCAACATGAGGCTAGGAGCAGCGTCGCCCTGGGAATCCGACGACGATCGGTATCTTCACGCCTACTTTGAGACATCGGAGGAGGACATCACCGAGGAGGAGTCGGACGACGAGGAGTAGTTGAACTATCTATTTTTTTATCTATCTATGCTATATCTATGCTGAGAACTATCCTCTACTCTCTAGTCTCTACTCTCTATCTCTACTTCTCGATCTCAGCACCGTAAACGCTTTTTTAAAGCGCGGCGCGTTGCGCTTCTGTTGGAGATGCTCTAACATGGCAGACGAGTGCTTTAATGTTGCCCACAAGATGCGTGAGTGTTACTAGTAGTTTATTTTTCTTGCGATGTTGAGATTTTAAAACCACGAGTGCGAACATGCAGAGGAGCAATGAAGACCAAACACGGGATATTGGGGACATCTTCAAGGAGCGTGGCAAGTTAAAGAGGAGCTGCACCGAACCTATAAAACGAGCTTTGGTAAGTAACACCCTTTCAATTACTTTTGTTTAGCCTCGTTTTCTTCGATGTGTATATGTTGTAGTTTTTGTTTCTCTTAGCCTCATGTTCTTCGATGTGTAATAAGAAGAGTCTTAATCGTCCTAATGCTTTCGTTCTTATCTTGATGTAGGAAGTGGGAGTTCTCACCTTGTAGTCTGTTTTTATATTTTTCCTTTTGAATTCACTTCTGCGAGTCCTGTTTATCTGGCTTCTACTAAATGGATCTGGGTTGCTCTGAGTATTGATCTAAAAAAGAAGTAACTTCATGTCAGGATGCAGTTCCTGTGAGGAGGGAAGTATGGTCAACCTCGAGATCATGTTTCCAAAATGAGGCTGGATTACACATAATGTGCCAGTTCCCTAATGATGCTGGATTAGACACAAGGTGCAAATTCCCAGATGATGCTGGATTTATTGGGGAACGTAGCAATAATTCAAAATTTTCCTACGTGTCACCAAGACCAATCTAGGAGATGGTAGCAACGAGAGAGAGGGAGTGCATCTTCATACCCTTGAAGATCGCTAAGCGGAAGCGTTACAAGAACGCGGTTGATGGAGTCGTACTCGCGGCGATTCAAATCGCGGAAGATCCGATCTAGCGCCGAACGGACGGCGCCTCCGCGTTCAACACACGTACAGACCGGGGACGTCTCCTCCTTCTTGATCCAGCAAGGGGAGAGGAGAAGTTGAGGGAGAACTCCAGCAGCACGACGGCGTGGTGGCGATGGAACTCGTGGTTCTCCGGCAGAGCTTCGCTAAGCACTACGGAGGAGGAGGAGGAGTTGTAGGAGGAAGGGGCTGCGCCAAGGGAAGGGTGCGGCTGCCCTCCCACGCCTTCACTATATATAGGGGGAAGGGGAGAGGGGGCCGGCCCCTCTAGAGGGATCTAGAGGAGGAGGCGGCGGCCAGGGGAAACCCTAGATGGGTTTGCGCGCCCCCACCCCCTAGGAAACTTGCCCCCCAAGCCGGGAGGGGCGGCTGCCCTAGGGGTGGCGCCCCCACCTCTCCTGGTTACGTGAGAGGGGTTGGGAGGGGCACACAGCCCCTTAGTGGGCTGGTTTGCCCCTTCCCCTTGGCCCATAAGGCCCCCCAACGCTTGCCGGGGCCTCCGAAACCCCTTTCGGACATGCTGGCCATAGCCTGGTACCCCCGGAACAATTCCGGACTCCAATACCCTTCGTCCAATATACCGATCTTCACCTCCGGACCATTCCGGATCTCCTCGTCATGTCCGGGATCTCATCCGGGACTTCGAACAACCTTCGGTAACCACATACTATTTCCCATAACAACTCTAGCGTCACCGAACCTTAAGTGTGTAGACCCTACGGGTTTGGGAACCATGCAGACATGACCGAGACACCTCTCCAGCCAATAACCAATAGCGGGATCTGGATACCCATATTGGCTCCCACATGTTCCACGATGATCTCATCGGATGAACCACGATGTCGGGGATTCAATCAATCCCGTATACAATTCCCTTTGTCTATCGGTATGTTACTTGCCCGAGATTCGATCGTCGGTATCCCTATACCTTGTTCAATCTCGTTACCGGCAAGTCTCTTTACTCGTTCCATAACGCATGATCCCGTGACTAACTCCTTAGTCACATTGAGCTCATTATGATGATGCATTACCGAGTGGGCCCAGAGATACCTCTCCGTCATACGGAGTGACAAATCCCAGTCTCGATTCGTGCCAACTCAACAGATACTTTCGGAGCTACCTGTAGTGCACCTTTATAGTCACCCAGTTACGTTGTGACGTTTGGTACACCCAAAGCATTCCTACGGTATCCGGGAGTTGCACAATCTCATGGTCTAAGGAAATGATACTTGACATTAGAAAAGCTCTTAGCAAACGAACTACACGATCTTGTGCTATGCTTAGGATTGGGTCTTGTCCATCACATCATTCTCCTAATGATGTGATCCCGTTATCAATGACATCCAATGTCCATGGTCAGGAAACCATAACCATCTATTGATCAACGAGCTAGTCAACTAGAGGCTTACTAGGGACATGTGGTGGTCTATGTATTCACACATGTATTACGGTTTCCAGTTAATACAATTACAGCATGAACAATAGACAATTATCATGAACAAGGAAATACAATAATAACCACTTTATTATTGCCTCTAGGGCATATTTCCAACAGTCTCCCACTTGCAATAGAGTCAATAATCTAGTTCACATCACTAAGTGATTGTAATGAATCCAACACCCATGGGGTTTGTTCATATCTCGCTTGTGAGAGAGGTTATTAGTCAACGGGTCTGAATCTTTCAGATCCGTGTGTGCTTTACAAATCTCTATGTCATCTTGTAGATGCAGCTATCACGCGCTACTTGGAGCTATTCCAAATAACTGCTCTACTATACGAATCCGGTTTACTACTCAGAGTCATCCAGATTAGTGTCAAAGTTTGCATCGACGTAACCCTTTACGACGAACTCTTTTTCCACCTCCATAATCGAGAAAATTCCTTAGTCCACTAGATACTAAGGATAAGTTCGACCGCTGTCATGTGATCCATTCCTGGATCACTCTTGTACCCCTTGACTGACTCATGGCAAGGCACACTTCAGGTGCGGTACACAGCATAGCATACTATAGAGCCTAAGTCTAAAGCATAGGGGACGACCTTCGTCCTTTCTCTCTCTTCTACCGTGGTCAGGTCTTGAGCCTTACTCAATACTCACACCTTGTAACACAGCCAAGAAATCCTTCTTTGCTGATCTATTTTGAACTCCTTCAAAATCCTGTCACGGTATGTATTCATTTGAAAGTACTATTAAGCTTTTTTGATCTATCCTTATAGATCTTGATGCTCAATGTTCCAGTAGCTTAATCCAGGTTTTCCATTGAAAAACACTTTTTAAATAACCCTGTATGCTTTCCAGAAATTCTACATCATTTCTGATCAACAATATGTTAACAACATATACTCATCAAAAATCTATAGTGCTCTCACTCACTTCTTTGGAAATACAAGTTTCTCATAAACTTTGTATAAACCCAAAATCTTTGATCATCTCATCAAAGCATACATTCCATCTCCGAGATGCTTACTCCAGTCCTTAGAAGGATTGCTGGAGCTTTGCATACTTGTTAGCATATTTCAGGATTGAAAAAACCTTCTGGTTGTATCACATACAACCTTTCCTCAAGAAAATCGTCGAGGAAACAATGTTTTGACATCCTATCTGCAAGATTTCATAAATAATGCAGTAACTGCTAATATAATTCCAACAGACTCTTAGCATCGCTACGAGTGAGAAAGTCTCATCGCAGTCAACTCCTTGAACTTGTCGGAAAACATCTTAACGACAAGTCGAGCTTTCTTAATGGTGACACTTACCATCATTGTTCGTCTTCCTTTTAAAATCCATCTGCACCCAACAGCCTTACGACCATCAAGTAGTTCTTCCAAAGTCTATACTTTGTTTTTATATATGGATCCTCTCTCGGATTTTATGGCCTCGAGCCATTCGTCGGAATCCGGACCCACCATCGCTTCTCCATAGCTCATAGGTTCATTGTTGTCTAGCAACATGACTTCCAAGACAGGATTACGTACCACTCTGAAGTAGTACGCATCCTTGTCGTCCTACGAGGTTTGGTACTGACTTGATCCGAAGTTTCATGATCACTATCATAAGCTTCCACTTCAATTGGTGTAGGTGCCACAGGAACAACTTATTGTGCCCTGCTACACACTAGTTGAAGTGACGGTTCAATAACCTCATCAAGTCTCCACCATCCTCCCACTCAATTCTTTCGAGAGAAACTTTTCCTCGAGAAAGGACCCGTTTCTAGAAACAATCACTTTTGCTTCCAGATCTGAAATAGGAGGTATACCCAACTGTTTTGGGTATTCTATGAAGATGCATTTATCCGCTTTGGGTTCGAGCTGATCAGCCTGAAACTTTTTCACATAAGCGTCGCAGCCCCAAACTTTTAAGAAACAACAGCTTAGGTTTCTCTAAACCATAGTTCATACGGTGTCGTCTCAACGGAATTGCGTGGTGCCCTATTTAAAGTGAATGCGGCTGTCTCTAATGCCTAGCCCATAAACGATAGTGGTAATTCGATAAGAGACATCATGATATGCACCATATCCAATTGGGTGCAGTTATGATGTTCGGACGCACCATCACACTATGGTGTTCCAGGCGGTATTAGTTGTGAAACAATTTCCACAATGTCTTAATTGTGTGCCAAACTCGTAACTCAGATATTCATCTCTATGATCATATCACAGACATTTTATCCTCTTGTCACGACAATCTTCAACTTCACTCTGAAATTACTTGAACCTTTCAATAATTCAGACTTGTGTTTCATCAAGTAAATACACTCAGCATCTACTCAAATCATCTGTGAAGTAAGAACATAATGATATCCACTGCATGCCTCAGCACTCATTGGACTGCGCACATCAAAATGTATTACTTCCAACAAGTTGCTTTCTTGTTCCATCTTACTGAAAACGAGGCCTTTCAGTCATCTTGCCCATGTGTTATCATTTGCATGTCTCAAGTGATTCAAAATCAAGTGAGTCCAAACGATCCATCTGTATGGAGTTTCTTCATGCATATCTACCAATAGACATGGTTCGCATGTCTCGATCTTTTCAAAAACGAGTGAGTCCAAAGATCCATCAACATGGAGCTTCTTCATGCGTTTTATACCAATATGACTCAAATGGCAGTGCCACAAGTATGTGGTACTATCATTACTATTTTACATCTTTTGGCATGAACATGTGTATCACTGCGATCGAGATTCAATAAACCATTCATTTTAGGTGCAAGACCATTGAAGGTATTATTCAAATAAACAGAGTAACTATTATTCTCCTTAAATGAATTACTGTATTGCGATAAACATAATCCAATCATGTCTATGCTCAACGCAAACACCAAATAACAATTATTTAGGTTTAACACCAATCTCGATGGTAGAGGGAGCGTGCGATGTTTGATCACATCAACCTTGGAAACACTTCCAACACATATCGTCATCTCACCTTTAGCTAGTCTCCATTTATTCCGTAGCCTTTTATTTCGAGTTACCAACACTTAGCAACCGAACCGGTATCTAATACCCTGGTGCTGCTAGGAGTACTAGTAAAGTACACATTAATATAATGTATATCCAATATACTTCTGTCGACCTTTCCTGCCTTCTCATCTACCAAGTATCTAGGGTAGTTCTGCTTCAGTGACCGTTCCCCTCATTACAGAAGCACTTAGTCTTGGGTTTGGGTTCAACCTTGGGTTTCTTCACTAGAGCAGCAACTGATTTGCCGTTTCATGAAGTATCCCTTCTTTCCCTTGCCCTTCTTGAAACTAGTGGTTTTACTAACCATCAACAATTGATGCTCCTACTTAATTTCTACTTTCGCGGTGTCAAACATCGCGAGTTGCTCAAGGATCATCATGTCTGTCCCTGATATGTTATAGTTCATCACGAAGCTCTAATAGCTTGGTGGCAGTGACTATGGAGAACCATCAGTATCTCATCTGGAAGATTAACTCCCACTCGATTCAAGCGATTGTAGTACTCAGACAATCTGAGCACATGCTCAACGATTGAGCTTTTCTCCCTTAGTTTGCAGGCTTAAGAAACTTTCAGAGGTCTCATACCTCTTGACGTGGGCACTAGTCTGAAATCCCAATTTCAGTCTTTGGAACATCTCATATGTTTTGCGACGTTTCAAAAACGTCTTTGGCGCCTCAATTCTAAACCGTTAGCATTACGCACTAAACTATCACGTAGTCATCAAAACGTGTATGTCCGATGTACGCAACATCCACAGACGATGCTCGAGGTTCAGCACACCGAGCGGTGCATTAAGGACATAAGCCTTCTGCGCAGCAATGAGGATAATCCTCAGTTTACGGACCCAGTCCGCATAATTTCTACTATCAACTTTCAACTAAATTTTCTCTAGGAACATATCTTAAACAGTAGAACCAAAGCGTAAGCTATGACATAATTTGCAAAGACCTTTTGACTATGTTCATGATAATTAAGTTCATCTGATTATTTAATGAACTCCCACTTAGATAGACATCCCTCTGGTCATCTATGTGATACATGATCCGAGTGAACTAGGCCGTGTCCGATCATCACGTGAGACGGACTAGTCATCATCGGTGAACATCTTCATGTTGATCATATCTACTATACGACTCATGTTTGACCTTTCGGTCTCTTGTGTTCCGAGGCCATGTCTGTACATGCTAGGCTCGTCAAGTCAACCTAACTGTTTCGAATGTGTAAATCTGGCTTACACCCGTTGTATGCGAACGTTAGAATCTATCACACCCGATCATCACGTGGTGCTTCGAAACAACGAACCTTCGCAACGGTGCACAGTTAGGGGGAACACATCTCTTGAAATTTTAGTGAGGGATCATCTTATTTATGCTACCGTCGTTCTAAGCAAATAAGATGTAAACATGACAAACATCACATGCAAATCATAAAGTAACATGATATGGCCAGTATCATCTTGCGCCTTTTGATCTCCATCTTCAAGGCGCGGCATGATCACCTTCTTCACCGGCATGACACCATGATCTCCATCATCATGATCTCCATCATCGTGTCTTCATGAAGTTGTCTCGCCAACTATTACTTCTACTACTATGGCTAACAGTTAGCAATAAAGTAAAGTAATTACATGGCGTTTTTCATTGACACACAGGTCATACAATAAATTAAGACAACTCCTATGGCTCCTGCCGGTTGTCATACTCATCGACATACAAGTCGTGATTCCTATTACAAGAACATGATCAATCTCATACATCACATCCTTTTGGCCATATCACATCACATAGCATACCCTGCAAAAACAAGTTAGACATCCTCTAATTGTTGTTGCATGTTTTACGTGGCTGCTATGGGTTTCTACCAAGAACGTTTCTTACCTACGCAAAAGCCACAACGGTGATATGCCAATTGCTATTTACCCTTCATAAGGACCCTCTTCATCAAATCCGATCCGACTAAAGTGGGAGAGACAGACACCCGCTAGCCACCTTATGCATCAAGTGCATGTCAGTCGATGGAACCTGTCTCACGTAAGTGTACGTGTAAGGTCGGTCCGGGCCGCTTCATCCCACAATGCCGCCGAATCAAGATAAGACTAGTAACGACAAGCAAATTGAACAAATCATCGCCCACAACTACTTTGTGTTCTACTCGTGCATAGAATCTACGCATAAACCTGGCTCTGATACCACTGTTGGGGAACGTAGCAATAATTCAAAATTTTCCTATGTGTCACCAAGATCAATCTAGGAGATGCTAGCAACGAGAGAGAGGGAGTGCATCTTCATACCCTTGAAGATCGCTAAGCGGAAGCGTTACAAGAACGCGGTTGATGGAGTCGTACTCGCGGCGATTCAAATCACGGAAGATCCGATCTAGCGCCGAACGGACGGCGCCTCCGCGTTCAACACACGTACAGCCCGGGGACGTCTCCTCCTTCTTGATCCAGCAAGGGGAGAGGAGAAGTTGAGGGAGAACTCCAGCAGCACGACGGCGTGGTGGCGATGGAGCTCGTGGTTCTCCGGCAGTACTTCGCTAAGCACTACGGAGGAGGAGGAGGAGGAGTTGGAGGAGGAAGGGGCTGCGCCAAGGGAAGGGTGCGGCTGCCCTCCCACCACCTCACTATATATAGGGGGAAGGGGAGAGGGGGCCGGCCCCTCTAGATGGATCTAGAGGAGGAGGCGGCGGCCAGGGGAAACCCTAGATGGGTTTGGGCGCCCCCACCCCCTAGGAAACTTGCCCCCCAAGCCGGGAGGGGCGGCTGCCCTAGGGGTGGCGCCCCCACCTCTCCTGGTTATGTGAGAGGGGTTGGAAGGGGCGCACAACCCCTTAGTGGGCTGGTTTGCCCCTTCCCCTTGGCCCATAATGCCCCCCAGCGCTTGCCGGGGCCTCCGAAACCCCTTTCGGACATGCTGGCCATAGCCTGGTACCCCCGGAACAATTCCGGACTCCAATACCCTTCGTCCAATATACCGATCTTCACCTCCGGACCATTTCGGAGCTCCTCATCATGTCCGGGATCTCATCCGGGACTCCGAACAACCTTCGGTAACCACATACTATTTCCCATAACAACTCTAGCGTCACCGAACCTTAAGTGTGTAGACCCTACGGGTTCGGGAACCATGCAGACATGACTGAGACACCTCTCCGGCCAATAACCAGTAGCGGGATCTGGATACCCATATTGGCTCCCACATGTTCCACGATGATCTCATCGGATGAACCACGATGTCGGGGATTCAATCAATCCCGTATACAATTCCCTTTGTCTATCGGTATGTTACTTGCCCGAGATTCGATCATCGGTATCCCTATACCTTGTTCAATCTCGTTACCGGCAAGTCTCTTTACTCGTTCCGTAATGCATGATCCCGTGACTAACTCCTTAGTCACATTGAGCTCATTATGATGGTGCATTACCGAGTGGGCCCAGAGATACCTCTCCGTCATACGGAGTGACAAATCCCAGTCTCGATTCGTGCCTCAACAGATACTTTCGGAGCTACCTGTAGTGCACCTTTATAGTCACCCAGTTATGTTGTGACGTTTGGTACACCCAAAGCATTCCTACGGTATCCGGGAGTTGCACAATCTCATGGTCTAAGGAAATGATACTTGACATTAGAAAATCTCTTAGCAAACAAACTACACGATCTTGTGTTATGCTTAGGATTGGGTCTTGTCCATCACATCATTCTCATAATGATGTGATCCCGTTATCAGTGACATCCAATGTCCATGGTCAGGAAACCATAACCATCTATTGATCAACGAGCTAGTCAACTAGAGGCTTACTAGGGACATGTTGTGGTCTATGTATTCACACATGTATTACGGTTTCCAGTTAATACAATTATAGCATGAACAATAGACAATTATCATGAACAAGGAAATACAATTATAACCATTTTATTATTGCCTCTAGGGCATATTTCCAACAGGATTACACACAAGCCAGGTGGAGTCGTGAGATGTTCGTGTCCTTGTGGCTCTAGTAAAGGCTGAAAGAAAGCGTGCAGCATCCCTTGAGAATGTAGCTGAGTTCCTGAAGAAGCGAAAAGAGCAATCACATGCTCTCTTCACCCAAGCCAAAGAAGAGATGGAAGAAACCAGAAATAAGCTAGCAGAGGCAGAGCAGGCTAGGCGTCTCCTGCTATCTAAAACTATGTTGTCAATACAAAATTTCCTTCATAATAGCTAGGTTCAAATGTTTATCCAGTCAGCATGCCTGTTGTGATGTCCGTGCATCTACTGATGTGGCACAAAATAATTTTTTTTCGGGTCATGTAATAACAGCAATTACTTTCCAAACAATAACAGACGAAGCATTGGACATGGTATAGTTCACGCGCAAGCCCGACATTCCAAGTTCAACTTCCACATCAAACTCATGTTCACAGATATCTGCACATTCATAGATAATGTCCACAACCATGATTCACTTCAAAGCCAAAAAAATGTGAGGAGAGTTATAATTAAAGAAAAGCCTCTAGTTCCTGCTACCACTGCGAGCACAACAAGTCAAGACCATGCGTAATTAATTATATTTTGGTCATTTTTTGTGTTCTAAAATGCCGGCCGGCTCGCAGAAGGACGTGTTGCCGGCACACGCACGGATTCAACGGAGGCAGGCGGGGCAGTCTGAAGCCGGTTGCATGCGCCGAGGAGGCATGTTCAGCCGGGCCTGCAGCGAGTGGGGCCCTCTTGGTCGGCGCATCGGTTCAATGCCTGCGCTATGAGAGGTCGCATCCGTGTCAGAGCAACCACTCTCTCCAGTCCTTTTTTGTTTGGGTATAACAAAATTTCGTTTTCCATTCACATTTTACAAGTAAAATTCGTGCACAAACTTTGACCCAAACTACGTTGGGGACTAGTAAACTGGAACGGAGGTAGTAGTTTTCTATCAAAGAAGTGTTTCCCCCTTCTGATTTTCATTACTGAAAACCAACATCTAAACCATAGTATTTGCCCTAGAACTACCAGGTTCAACATCTCGCAACATAAACCCATACTACCATATGCAAAGGAGGTAGTAGTTATGAATTCCATTTTCGCTCCATACCAATCGTTCTAAAAACTACTTACTCCGCTAAAAAAATGATATTTTAAACGTGGCTAATCGATCTGTGGCAACTGGCGAGCCACCGCCTCCAGGTCATTCACCTGTGGCCCCGACCATCAACTCCTACGTATCAAATTATCACGCAAGCTGACTATTCCTACAAAGGTGCGCTCCACCACGTAGCCGGTACTGATACATCTCCGTCGTATCTATAATTTTTGATTTTTCCATGCCAATATTCTACAACTTCCATATATTTTTGGCAACTTTTATTTTTGGGGACTAACATATTGATCCAGTGCCCAGTGCCAGTTCCTGTTTGTTGCATGTTTCTATTTCGCAGAATATCCATATCAAACGGAGTCCAAACGGGATAAAAACGGACGGAGATTATTTTTGGACTATTCGGAGAATATGGGAAGGAAAATCCACGCGAGACAGTGCCCGAGGGAGGCACGAGGCAGGAGGGCGCGCCCCACCCCCATGGGCGCGCCCCTGACCCTCATGGGCCCCCCGTAAGGCAGTTGATGCCCTTCTTCGGCCGCAAGAAAGCTAATTTTTAGGAAAAAATCAAACCGAAGATTTCAGTCCAATCGGAGTTACGGATCTCCATATATATACGAAACGGTGAAAGGGCAGCCGGACGGAACGCAGAAACAGATAGAGACAGAGAGACAGATCCAATCTCGGAGGGGCTCTCGCCCCTCCCTTGCCATGGAGGCCAAGGACCAGAGGCGAAACCCTTCTCCCATCTAGGGAGGAGGTCAAGGAAGAAGAAGAAGAAGAAGAAGAAGAAGGGGGCCCCTCTCCCCCTCTCTTCCGGTGGCGCCGGAACGTTACCGTGGCCATCATCATCATCACCGCGATCTTCACCAACACCTCTGCCATCTTCACCAACATCTTCATCACCTTCCCCCATCTATATTAAGCAGTCCACTCTCCCACAACCCGTTGTACCCTCTACTTGAACATGGTGCTTTATGCTTCATATTATTATCCAATGATGTGTTGCCATCCTATGATGTCTGAGTAGATTTTCGTTGTCCTATCGCTGGTTGATGAATTGCTATGATTGATTTAATTTGCTTGTGGTTATGTTGTTGTCCTTTGGTGCCCATCATATGAGCGCGCGCGTGCATCACACCATAGGGTTAGTTGTATGTTGATAGGACTATGTACTGGAGGGCAAGAGTGACAGAAGCTTCAACCTAGCATAGAAATTGATGCATACGAGATTGAAGGGGGACCAATATAATTTAATGCTATGGTTGCATTTTACCTTAATGAACGTTAGTAGTTGCGGATGCTTGCTAATAGTTCCAATCATAAGTGCATAGAATTCCAAGTCAGGGATGACATGCTAGCAGTGGCCTCTCCCACATAAAACTTGCTATCGGTCTGGTAAAGTAGTCAATTGCTTAGGGACAATTTCGCAACTCCTACCACCACTTTTCCACACTTGCTATATTTACTTTATTGTGTCTTTATCTAAACAGCCCCTACTTTTTACTTACGTGCTCTTTATTATCTTGCAAACCTATCCAACAATACCTACAAAGTACTTCTAGTTTCATACTTGTTCTAGGTAAAGCGAACACTAAGCGTGCGTAGAGTCGTATCAGTGGCAGATAGGACTTGAGAGAATATTTGTTCTACCTTTAGCTCCTCGTTCGGTTCGACACTCTTACTTATCGAAAGAGGCTACAATTATCCCCTACACTTGTGGGTTATCAGGTACCCGCGCATGCAGCAATCGTGCACCTAGGGTTTTAGGGTTTATTTCTTAATGGTGCCTTTACGTAACTCTCAGGTGTGCGAAAGCGAGAGATCGACTGCGCGCGTGCACCTCTTCTCTTCGTATATGTACTCCACGATTTGTCTGGTGTCCAAAAAATTATACAGTGGTAATAACTACTCCCTCCGTTCCATAATGTAGTGCCTGTAGATTTTTTGAAAAGTCAAACCTCACAAACTTTGACCAATTTTGTGGAGAAAAATATTTACATCTAGAGTGCGAAACATATGTCACTAGATTCATCATATGATGTAGTTTTGCATTATATATTTTTGCTATTGTAGATATAAATATTTTTCTCTAGAAACTTGGTCAAAGTTTGCAAAGTATGACTTCTTAAAAAATCTATAGGCACTACATTGTGGAACGATGCGTTGGCACACGATCAAAGTTGATTAATACATATTCACCGATTTGATAAAAAAAGTCTAGTTTTGGAATACGTATATCACTAAAAATATGTTATGTTTCACTCAAAATATATTCCTTTGGCGGTTTTGATGAGATAAGGGAGGAATGTTGTTGGTTTCAAGATTCGAGAAGTGGTATATGTCTAATTTCTACTCTTACTAGCAAGATGCCCATGCATTGCACGGAACATCAAGATCTTATGGGAGAAAAGGATGAACGAGGGAAGGCCTTATCTGCAAATGTGGAGAGGAGTGTGGGTAAATTGCCATAGTTCCCTTCCTATCCGTTAGATATAGATCAGACGGCCTATGTTGCAGGATGGCAGGAACACCATCATCACCGACCATGCTTTTTATAAGAGTAGAGATAAAAAACAGAGTTGGTGATGATGGTGTGCCTGCCATCCTGCAATATAGGCCGTCCGATTTATATCTGGCGGATAGGAAGGAAACTATGGCAATTTTGCAAAAAGATACCCACACCCCTATCCACATTTGCAAATAAGGCCTTCCCTCATTCATCCTTTTCTCCCACAAGATAAACTACTCATACAAATGCATCTTGATGTTCCGTGCAACGCATGGGCATCTTGCTAGTTGTTGCCAAAAGCCCATGTGTGTGTGAGAGAGAGGGACAGAGGAGGAGGACGGAGTGCGTGTGTGACAAAGACACAAAGAGTGTGTGTGCGAGAGGTATCAGCTTAAAATGAGGCGATAGTGTGTGTGCACGATCGATAGGGCGTGTCTCAAAAAGGGAAGAAAAATCTACAGAGATACAAGGAGCGCGAGAGAGACATGTATGCGATAGTGGAAGCAAGAGTGTGTTGGTGTATAAACCTATCTAGAGGCTAGTCGATAAATGTTTGTGAGAGAAATACGAGTCGGGGGTGCGAAAGCGAGAGTTTTGTGTGTGAGAGAGAGAGAGAGACGGTAATCGGGAAGGGGAGTGGAAGCAGGAGTTGTGTGTGTGTGAGAGAGAGGGGGGGAGTTTGTCTGATCGGTAAACAAATGAATAATGTCAGTTTTATAACTGGGATGGAGACGGAAAGGAGACCACAATAAATGTTGTGTCTGCAGGAGAGAGTAATTTTAGTGGTATGAGTCATATCTAGAGACATATAGGGTGTGTGAGAGAACCCCATAGAGAGAAAGATAAAGTGAAGGACGAGTGAGACTATGTGCGTGGCGGTGAAAAAGAAAGCTTAGGTACCTAGTGATACCAGAGAACGGTAGAGACGTGAGAGATAATGAAAACCGTGTAATGTGTAACGATAGGGAGAGTGTTACACTTCTCAACGGAGACGTCGAGAGACCATGTTTGCGAAGATAGGAGAAACATGAAGTGAGCGTGCGGGTGAGCTGGAGAAAAGCGAGTGATAGCTACATGAAGGAGCATGCATGCAAGAGAGATGGCCGTGAAAGGAGTCAACATAAAAGGGATTCAAATATTTGAATTCGAGATGATGATACATGTAATTCATACTCGAACCAAAATTGATCTATCAAACATGCATACTCATATAAATTCATGCGCATCTATGTTATTTAATATGTAGATCTTACTGATCCATACATTTTAGTAGAACATAATTTGGTTTAAATTTTTTTAATTCAACCTTATGATTTTGAGATCATTGTATTTGTAAATCATATTATACATAGAAAGGAGCAGAATTCTTTGCTGTGCTTTTGAAAGTATATATATAAAAATGATGTATATAGAATTTTATTCCAATCGAAAATGGATCCTGCCCGAACAAAAATAGAATACAAACTGGATTCGAATTGAGTTGGCACGGTAAACGTGCACTCTTGCTCTACAAAAATTTAAACGAAGCGGGCAAAGTCGCAGTAACCTCCCGAAACCAAAATCTGCGAGATGGAAATTACTGCGTATCCCTGCCACGCAAAGCCTATCGGCTCGATTTCTATAGGTTTCGATAGGGGTAGGTTTCTAATTTCACTCAGACGTGACATAACCGCCTCTCACCCAGATTCATACACGGTGGGCGCCAAAACACAGTGTCTCCTCGGCCGAAATCGACTCCCTCCCCTATTCATACACGGTGGGCGCCAAAAACAAAATCTCGTCGGAAATTATTCAGTGTATGCGAGATTACCATCCTATCCCCAACCGACTAATATTGCTGTGATGTAGGAAATTTTAAACGGGGGCTAAGTTTGTAAATTTCCTCGCATTTGAGACAAGCGCGCCCTGAAGACATGGTTCCCCCCTTCCTCTCTCCCTCCATTTCCCCATTCGTACTCCGTGGGCGCCAAAACACCCTCTCCACCCCAGCCTCCTCCGCCCGCCACCCCATCCACCGCCGTCCTCCTCCACCATGCCGGAGCTGATACCCCGATGCCGTCGGCCATTACAAGAGATCGACCTCTCTCATCCACGGCTTCGGACCGGGATCCTTGCATCCCGTCCTCTCGCTTCATCCCCGCCGTCGTCCACCTTGCCGGCGCTGCTCCCACGACCGTCTCGTCCACCGCGCCCCGCCGCCACCGTCTACCCTCCTAGATCGGCTTCCACGCCGCTGACAGCCATCGCTACCGCGGCACCGTCAAATTCTCAGCAGATGCATACACGGAGCTGCACCGGAGGCGGTACTCTTTCGTATCTGCTCAACTTATTTATCGCAGCAAGAAAATAGATCGCCGTTGCTTTACCCTGATTTCTTGTCCATCACTTACTTGTTAGTTGAAAGCAAACATTGGTTGCGAAGTTGCCTTTGTCCGGTTTGAACCTTCAGATCCGCCATGGCACGCTCAACATTATACTCACAATGCTTATGGTTTTTCTCCTTTTATATTCCACACTAGTTAAATGACAGTAGACTAAATTTCAAAATTGGGTCAGTCGATTTTTGAGAGCTTGTCGGAGTTCGCCGGTGTGAAGGAAGGGGCTCGGGTGGGGATGGTCATTGTGGGGGCGGTGGTGGGGCCTCGCCGAACGAAGAAAACTCGATGCGGGTGGGGGCGGGGTTGGGGGGTGGCGGAGGAACACAGGTGGTGGGGGCCGGTGGTTCGGCCGACCGCCCATGCGGTGTTTTGTATTGGAAGAATCAGAGACGAGGAAGAAGAAGGGTTAGGAGACGTAGGATCTTCATCCAACCGCCTGAAATGGTCGACTAACCCAAATGACAATAGTCACGCGACTTGGATGCAACTTGCATGCAGACATGCCTTTATATTCAGTACCATCATCGTACCTGCTTAGCACTGCTCCTGAATCCATCAAGCTAAACAACATGCCACTCATAATTCCAAAATTGTTGCTCAAATACGAATCTGATATGATGCTGATATTACTAAAACAGATAACGTTAGTTGGTCAGCTAATGTTCCTACTTTACTTTCGAAAAGCACGTGCACCACATATAGAGAGACAGCAGGGAGTTGCATTCCTAATGCGCTCTGGTTCATCATGTGTGGGCACTGCGCAACGAACATTTTATTATCCAAAATCTACTTGCTCTTCTTTAGCATGTTCCTCTTCCGTTCTTCTTTAATAAGTACTCTCTCCGTTCCTAAATACAAGTCTTTGTATCTGTATATATATGGAGCAAAATGAGTGAATCTACACTCTAAAATGTATCTGTATACATCTGTATGTGATCCATAGTGGAAATCTCTACAAAGACTTATATTTTGGAACGGAGGGAGTATGATAGTAGTACAGTATGTTCCTTGTAGTGAAGATGAGCAGGGACATTTGCAGTGTAGAGGTCTATACGGTCGGTTGTGATGGACACTTTGAACTCTTCGGGCCTCTTTGATTCATAGGATTTTGTAAACATAGGAATAGGAATTGTAGTGGCCTGCCCACTTGAATCCTATAAGATTAGCAAGGAAATGCGGGGAGCTGTGTCGCCTTTGAGAGTACACGGATATTAACAGTACCGCACCTTCAGTTGAAGAGAGCTGGTATACGAAGCCTTTCTAGCCGTACTGGCAATACTAGCACATATATTCCAGCAAGTTCCACTTTGCTGATCTTACTTGTGATGGTTACGATTTTCCCGTTATATCTACACTATGATCTGTGTAGCTACTTTGTGTCGCACTAGCAGCAGTCCACTCTTGAAGCTAAACAACACACCAATCATAAGTCCAAAGCTTACTTGTTCAAATACGAATTGTGATATGATACTGATATTAGTTAACAGACACACATTTAATTGGTCAGGTAATGCTCCCACTTGATTTTCCAAATGCATGTGGCCACATATAGAGAGACAGCATGGAATTGCATTTCTTTGGGTGTTGTGATTCATCATGAGTGGGCAACCAACACTGTATGCAATGAAGCGGAACCTCAAGAATATGCTTCCTCTTCTGTTCTTTAACATGTTACTCTTTTGTTATTATGTATTTAGTATGTACAGTATGTTCCTTGTCAGGAAGGGGAGCAGGGACATCTGCAGTCAACAGCTGATAGAGCTGGCCTGTACGTGATCGATAGGCTTTCAATTAGTAGTGGCAATACAACACCGTAATTTCCAGCCAGTTCCACTTTCCCGATTTATATATCCTGGTTATGGTGTACCCCTTTTATGTAAACTACGATCTGCCTAGTTGTTGTGTGCTCTTGTTATCATGGTTTGGCAATAAACTCTCTATACAGTATATTATGAACCTATCATCTGCCAACTATCCTTACTTCTGGAGCCTATTTTTGTGTACTTGTGCCAGATTATATTAAGGCACGCACCATATTACAGCACACATGGGCTCTCTCATCAGAATCCAGTGATAGCACACAAGGGTTTACAGGGGCGCCCCTATATTAAAATATCCTCTACATTACAAAGATAATCTCACTACTATTTATGTTTTCATGCTTCTCAGATATTATATGTAATCACAGTGAATATCAGAATCCGCGCATCAGAAGAATATTGTGGAACACTGCAACGACTTACAAAATTGGCACCAAGGCATTAAGTGCCATTCTGGATGCAATGAAACTCATACGCTCCCCACGTGTAGATTCTTATTCAGAATATGATCCTAATGACTATTCTGACCTCGAGGAGTCAATGGCAGATGGCCTGTCCTGTTCACCCATCAAGGTGCCTGTTCTAATTTGGCAAGGTTTTATTGATTGCGCGTATCTTGCATAAGTTGTCTTGCATTTCTTCTACTTTGTAGCACCGCCATTTCCTTAGTTTACTCATCATATATGTCAAGATGCCATGCCCATCCATTATCAATACATATTCCATCTGTCATCATACCATGTTTTTCCACTCAAATGATGTTCTTGTGCATCAGACATCAGAAAGTAAGAGGGTGATTACCGAACCTTAAGGAGCACCAGCAAAGTCCTTGAAAAACGTGGTGGTGCCGGAGAAATCAGACAGCACCCCACTTATATTGGCTCTACAACCAGTGACACAAAACGTAGGACCGACACCAGCAGACTATACCCATACTTCACTGGCCACACCACTAGCCCCACCACACAGGACCTGCACTCCAGCAAAAGGCATGCTGATTTCAGTTGCCATAGCACCAGCCGTACCACAGAAAAATCTCACTCCAGCAAAACGTACAGCAAGTCCACCGGCCAAAGACCTATCCCAACTGCAGAGACGGCCAATTCCTGCAGATTGGAACCCCATTCCAGTTATTCCCAGTTTAAAAGACAATACTTTCAATGTTGTGAGGGACTACGTGCATATATTCCCATCATGGGAAGATTATAGTGAAGACAAACACCATTTTCACATCTTCCTGTCCCACTTACGTGTAAGTGCTATTATTCATGGTGATTATTTTCCTATTTTCTGCTGATTGAACACATCAATGATTTACATTACATTGTTGTAAGTAGGTGAGGGTCAATCTGGATAGTCATGACGAGCAAAGCTTGCTTGCGCTTTTCAATGAAGCATTGCATCAGTATCAATGTTACCTGAGGAAATCACACTTTGATGGCAAGTATATAAACGAATTTCCGGTGAAGTCTCCTGTGCTAAATTTAGAAGACATTGAATGGAAAAACCTTGTTATGCACTGGTCTCATTCCCAGGATGAGGTACTGTCTATGATATCACATGACAATTTGAACTTCTACTTTTCCGCATGTGCCTTACGGATCTTTTTTGCAGGAAATCTGCTCGAAGAAGAATTCCGGTTTGAAAAGGACGACAGGATATCGCAAATATGCTACCCGCTGCTTTGCTCTTGTTAGTACCTGTTGTCCTGTATCACTGTACTTGCATACGTACCTAGTTCATTATGTGACAGCTTGCTTATCAATTGTTCGCTCCAAATTATCTGATCTATATGAATGGTTACATTAGTGTAGAATATATCCAATGCCAATGAAAAATTTTAGCTCTGCATTGTTCTTGTAAGTACCTGCTGTCATTTATCAGTGTACTTATATTGACAGCTAGTTGTACATGTACCATCACTCTGCAGCTTATTTTCCTTTGCCCTCCATTTTCTACACATCAGATCTATATTTACTCTTACCATAAGGTTGGATAACACCGATGGTACTGAAGAAGTTTAGCTCTGCATTGCTCTTGGCTGTACCTTTTACCTGTATCATTGTACTTACATTTATAGCTACTTGGTTATGTAGCATCACTCTTCATCTTATCTTAAATATTCTCCATTTTTTCTTATATTATCACATATATATTTACTCTTAACAAAATGTAGAATAAAGGCAATGCTTATGAAGAAGATTCTGTGGTAAAGTTCTTGAATTGCCCCCCCCCCCATCAGCATGGACAAGGGCTTTATAGAGCATGTCTTCACCAATAATGTAAGTTTGTCCTTCTCAAGCCTTCAAACTTTGTTGTGTATATTTTGTTAGGCATGACTGCAGCAGCTGTTTATTTTTGGTGTTTGCATCAAACTGCATGTTTAAAGTTTATTATGTAGTTCATAAACAAAAGTTTGTCCTTCTCAATTTAAATTTTCAGTTGTACAACTAAGTTCCTTCTTCATACCATGTAAATTAAACTATACAGAGCAAGTGATCTTCTTTTGCACTGCATGTATGCTTCTGTTCTTCATCTGTAATCCAGTGGTGTCGTGAACCTACCCACTACAGCACAATGTCATATTCTGCAATGTCTTAACTATGATCAATGTCATATCATTCTACTATTATTTAAACCGTCTCTTTATTTGCCAATCTGAAATGGGATAAATTGACAGCACACTAACCATTGATACTTATGAGTTCTTGATCTGTAATCCAGTGGTGTCGTGAAGCTGCCAACTCCTTCACAATGTCATTTCCTGCCATGTCTTGACCTGAACAATACCATATTGTGTTAATGCTATTTTAAACTGTGTCACTTTATTCGCAGTAAGAAATGTGATGAATTGTCAGCACTCATACTTATATGTGCAAAACTTGTCATCTGTCTGCTTGTTTATTTTTCAGAGTGAGGAGGATATAGCTGTCAAACAAGCACAGTCTCATCAGCTTGCTCAGCTGCTTGCGCTACAGCTCCCGAGCAGGGCTAACCTTTCTTGAACTCTATTGAAGTGTTGAAGGTTTTGTATATTATTTTGTCTGCGTGTTTATTTGCACTGGTGGCGATCTTTGATGCCCAGTGTATGTAATCTGCTGTTTGCTTGGGCTTTATTATCATAGTGGCGAACTTTGATGCCCAGTGGATGTAATATGCCATAATTTCTTTATTGTATAGTCTAGGTTTTTTCTTATTCACGATGCTGCAGTTATTTTACTGTATATATATATATGTTGTCTTCGCAGTAAACCGGCCAAACCATAAAATTACGGTACATAATCGGGCCATCATGCAAATCACTATGTATGATCCGCATCATGGGCCCAGTCATCTTGGTCCGTTAACAGGCCTAAATGTAAACTGGCCCACAAGTAGATTCGGGCCTTTAATAGGCCAAGTAAACCGTCGGCCCTATTTTCGCAAGAAAACTCAATGGGCTTTTAGGAGGCTATAAAGTAGGTTGGGCCTGAAACGTGCCGAACAGCTCACGGGCCGGCAGCAGGCTGAAATAGACCCCGACCCATGATTGTGCCAATCACATAACGGGCCGTTAACAGGCCAAAATTGTCTCGGTCCTTGTTTGGCCCAATCAGATTATCAGCTGTGAGCAGGCCGGATGCAAACCGGGCCGTAGTTAGGCCCAACTATATGACGGGCTTTTAACAGGTCAAAATAAATATAGGGCCGAAATGTTAAACGGGCCTTTAACAGGCCAAAACTAATATCAGGCCTAATTACTAAATGGGCCTTTAGCAAGTGGTCCCAAAAGTATAGCGTCCAGTTGATGGGCCAAATCTGATATGGGCCATAATTTGGCCCAATGCCTCTTAAAGGGCCGGATCTTATCTGGACCGTAATTTGGCCCAGACTGTGGTAGGCTTTTAACGGGCCAGATCTCATATGGGCATTTATTAGGCCCGGAACATGGCAGGCTGTTAATGGACCGGATCAAATATGGGCCGGCATTTGGCCCAAAACATGGCAGCCTGTGAATGGGCCGGCCCACTAGTGTCCTCAAAATCTTGTGGGCCTTTAGCTGGGCCGGCCCATTATGGTCGGCAAAATCTTGTGGGCCCTTAGCTGGGCCGGCCCATTATGGTCCGCAAAATCTTGTGGGCCTTTAGCTGGGCCGGCCCATTTTGGTCCGCAAAATCTTGTGGGCCTTTAGTTGGGCCAGCCCATTTAACCTATATGGGCCACTGTTGGGCCCTGCCATGTGTCGACGTATCATAGGCATGTCTCCTCCAATGGACGGCCGACATCTGGCCCACCGAGGACCAGACACGTGTTTCCTCCGGCCAATGAGAATTTTACACGTGGAAAATCGCCATTGGTCCGGGCTGTTAACGGGTTATCGGATCCAAAACCGGACCCGATAACTTAACGGCGAGCCGTTATGGTGGATGCCACGTGTCGGTCACCCTTGACGAAAGCACTTCTATGATGCGGGATTTATTGTCATGGAAGTGGACACTTCCGTGATGATAATTTTGGTAATGTCATGGAACACTTCTACGACAGCACAGGTATGACTATCTTGATTCTGTCATAAAATCGTCATGGATGTACATGCATGACAGAAAACGTGACCTACTGTGACAAACACGTATCATCACGGAAGTGTATTTTTTTGTAGTGTTCTTCCCTTTGCCCTTCTTCTTGAAACTGGTGGTCTTGTTGACCATCAACACTTGATGCTCCTTCTTGATTTCTACCTCCGAAGCTTTTAGCATCGCGAAGAGTTCGGGAATTGTCTTATCCATCCGTTGCATATTATAGTTCATCACGAAGTTTTTGTAGCTTGGTGGCAGTGATTGAAGAACTCTGTCAATGGCACTATCATCAGGAAGATTAACTCCCAATTGAGTCAAGTGGTTGTGGTACCCAGACATTCTGAGTATATGTTTACTGACAGAATTATTCTCCTCCATCTTGCAGCTATAGAACTTATTGGAGACTTCATATCTCTCAATCCGGGCATTTGCTTGAAATATTAACTTCAACTCCTAGAACATCTCATATGCTCCATGACGTTCAAAACGTCGTTGAAGTCCCGGTTCTAAGCCGTAAAGCATGGCACACTGAACTATCGAGTAGTCATCAACACGCGTCTGCCAGGCATTCACAATGTCTACAGTTGCTGGCGCGGGTGGTACACCTAGCGGTGCTTCCAGGACGTAATTCTTCTGTGCAGCACTGAGGATAATCCTCAAGTTACGGACCCAGTCCGTGTAGTTGCTACCATCATCTTTCAACTTAGCTTTCTCTTGGAACGCATTAAAATTCAACGAAACAGTAGCACGGGCCATCTATCTACAACAACATAGACATGCAAAATACTATCAGGTACTAAGTTCATGATAAATTAAAGTCCAATTAATCATATTACTTAAGAACTCCCACTTAGATAGACATCCCTCTAATCATGTAAGTGATCACGTGATCCAAATCAACTAAACCATGTCCAATCATCACGTGAGATGGAGTAGTTTTCAATGGTGAACATCACTATGTTGATCATATCTACTATATGATTCACGCTCGACCTTTCGGTCTCAGTGTTCCGAGGCCATATCTGCATATGCTAGGCTCGTCAAGTTTAACCCGAGTATTCTGCGTGTGCAAAACTGGCTTGCACCCGTTATATGTGAACGTAGAGCTTATCACACCTGGTCATCACGTGGTGTCTCGGCACGACGAACTTTCGCAACGGTGCATACTCAGGGAGAACACTTATACCTTGAAATTTAGTGAGAGATCATCTTATAATGCTACCGCCGAACTAAGCAAAATAAGATGCATAGAGGATAAACATCATATGCAATCAATATAAGTGATATGATATGGACATCATCATTTTGTGCCTTTGATCTCCATCTCCAAAGCACCCTCATCATCACCATCGTCACCGGCGCGTCACCTTGATCTCCATCGTAGCATCGTTGTCGTCTCGCCAACTATTGCTTCTACGACTATCGCTACCGCTTAGTGATAAAGTAAAAACAATTACAGGGCGATTGCATTGCATACAATAAAGCGACAACCATATGGCTCTTGCCAGTTGACGATAACTCTGTTACAAAACATGATCATCTCATACAATAAAATATAGCATCATGTCTTGACCATATCACATCACAACATGCCCTGCAAAAACAAGTTAGACGTCCTCTACTTTGTTGTTGCAAGTTTTACGTGGCTGCTACGGGCTTAGCAAGAACCGTTCTTACCTACGCATCAATAACCACAACGATTTTTCGTCAAGTGTGTTGTTTTAACCTTCAACAAGGACCGGGCGTAGCCACACTCGATTCAACTAAAGTTGGAGAAACTGACACCCGACAGCCACCTGTGTGCAAAGCACGTCGGTAGAACCAGTCTCGCGTAAGCGTACGCGTAATGTCGGTCCGGGCCACTTCATCCAACAATACCGCCGAATCAAAGTATGACATGCTGGTAAGCAGTACGACTATTATCGCCCACAAATCTTTGTGTTCTACTCGTGCATATAAAATCTACGCATAGACCTGGCTCGGATGCCACTGTTGGGGAACGCAGTAATTTCAAAAAAAATCCTACGCACACGCAAGATCCATCTAGGTGATGCATAGCAACGAGCGGGAGAGTGTGTCCACGTACCCTCGTAGACCGAAACGGAAGCGTTATGACAACGCGGTTGATGTAGTCGTACGTCTTCACGATCCGACCGATCCTAGCACCGAACGTACGGCACCTCCGCGATCTGCACACGTTCAGCTCGGTGACGTCCCACGAACTCTAGATCCAGCTGAGGTCGAGGGAGAGTTTCGTCAGCACGACGGCGTGATGACAGTGTTGATGAAGTTACCGACGCAGGGCTTCGCCTAAGCACTACAACGATATGACCGAGGTGGAAATCTGTGGAGGGGGGCACCGCACACGGCTAAGACAACAGTCAACTTGTGTGTATTGGGGTGCCCCCCTGCCCCGTATATAAAGGAGCAAGGGGGGAGGCCGGCCGGCCCTCCTTGGCGCGCCCCCAAGAGGGGAATCCTACTAGGACTCCAAGTCCTAGTAGGTTTCCACCAAAAGGGAGAGAGGGGGAAGGAAGGAGAGGGAGAGGGAGAAGGAAAGGGGGTCGCCCCCCCCCCTTCCTAGTCCAATTCGGACTCAAGGGGGAGGGGGCGCGTGGCCTGCCCTGGCCGACCCTCTCTCTCCACTAAGGCCCATCGAGGCCCATTAGTTCCCCCGGGGTTTCCGATAACCCTCCGGCACTCCGGTTTTATCCGAAACTTCTCCGGAACACTTCCAGTGTCCGAATATAGTCGTCCAATATATCAATCTTTATGTCTCGACCATTTCGAGACTCCTCGTCATGTCCGTGATCATATCCGGGACTCCGAATAACCTTCGGTACATCAAAACACATAAACTCATAATATTGATCGTCACCGAACGTTAGGCGTGCGGGAACTATGTAGACATGACCAAGACTCACTTCCGGTCAATAACCAACAGTAGAACCTGGATGCTCATATTGGTTCCTACATATTCTACGAAGATCTTTATCGGTCAAACCGCATAACAACATACGTTGTTCCCTTTTTCATTGGTATGTTACTTGCCTGAGATTCGATCGTCGGTATCTCAATACCTAGTTCAATCTCGTTACCGGAAAGTCTCTTTACTCGTTCCGTAATGCATCATCCCGCAACTAACTCATTAGTCACATTGCTTGCAAGGCTTATAGTGATGTGCATTACCGAGAGGGCCCAGAGATACCTCTCCGTAACACGGAGTTACAAATCCTAATCTCGATCTATGCTAACCCAACAAACACCATCGGAGACACCTGTAGAGCATCTTTATAATCACCCAGTTACGTTGTGACGTTTGATAGCACACTAAGTGTTCCTCCGGTATTCGGGAGTTGCATAATCTCATAGTCATAGGAACATGTATAAGTCATGAAGAAAGCAATAGCAACAAACTAAACGATCATCGTGCTAAGCTAACGGATGGGTCAAGTCAATCACATCATTCTCTAATGATGTGATCCCGTTAATCAAATGACAACACATGTCTATGGCTAGGAAACTTAACCATCTTTGATTAACGAGCTAGTCAAAGTAGAGGCATACTAGTGACACTCTGTTTGTCTATGTATTCACATATGTATTAAGTTTCCGGTTAATACAACTCTAGCATGAATAATAAACATTTATAATGATATAAGAAAATATAAATAACAACTTTATTATTGCCTCTAGGGCATATTTCCTTCAAAGGCGGGCGGAGCAGCTGTGCTGAGGGACCATATGGGGGCTTTCAGAGTGGGTATGTGTCACCATTTTCATGCTGTGATTGATCCCGATGTAGCAGAGATCTTGGCATGTAAGCGGGCTCTCCAGGTGGCTAACGAAATTAACGCGCAAAGGGTGCACGTGGAGTTAGACTCTCAAGGAGTGGTGCATATGCTGAAGAAACACTCAAAGGACCTCTCGGCGTCCGGGCCATTGGTGGAGGAGATCAAAACCTTGCTGAGGTCTTTTGATGAGTTCAAGGTTTCGTGGGTTAGACGTTCTGCAAATGTTGCCGCGCATAAGCTAGCTAGAGTAGGAGTGGGTGATGAACTTTGTAAGGTCTGGTTGGGGGCTCCCCTGGATTTCGTTCTTTCTGTTCTGTCGGATGAGATTCCAAACTTCGTAAGTTAAATAAAGCGGCAACTTTGATCCTAAAAAAAATACAACCTAATAAACGAAGAGTTGCATGACATCACATATATGTCACTTCTCACTGTAAAGGTAGTAACATAGACTAGTAACATATGCATGTTACTAGTCTAAATTACTCCCCACTGTGGATAGTCTTAGCTATGGCTCGGTGCGCGCGTGGGTTGCACTGCCCAAACGGATCCAAAAGCATTTGTCACTTCATACTGCATGATCCAATGTTTCACATCACAAGATTGCCAGAATGGTACGTGCAAGACCTGGCCTGGCCTAGGTACACAAAAAAACATACATATGTACGAAGCGACCAAAAAAAAAAACTGCTGATGCTTCGCCATGCACATTGACATGGCACGACGCTACGCCAGGAGTTGGAGGCACAACTGGCTTGACCAGGAGACATCATGTGGCCGGCCGGGTGAGCTGGTACCTGCGCGGCAGCGGCCGGGTGACATGCAACTGGTTTTCCAACGGCGTGCCTCCGGCCGTCTGACTCTTGAGCACCCCGTGGGCTAGCTAGCTAGCTAGCTAGCTAGTGGCCCGCGCATTTCATTTGGTTGTCGGCTACTTGGTTTCAACGTTCGTTGTCGAGCCGGGTACGTTGACGAGCAAAGCTACGCCGGTCGCCGCTATTTGGCCCGATCCACCGGAGTCGTCGGCACATGCATGCTCGTCGCCGGTCCATGCACCCCGTCCCATACTCCATACTCCATACTCCATGCAGCCCGTGCTTCCGCTTTCACGGGAGGAGAGTGGCGCATGCGCCAAGAGGTCGATGAAGACGCTGCCAGAAAGGGTCAGGTCACGGTCACGGAGTACGTAGCAGGTAGCAACGAACCCAGGGAAAAACGCTCGCGGCAGTCCGTCCACGAGCGCATCGAGAAGAAGAAGAAGAAGAAGAAGAAGGCGACATGGATGGAAGCAACGTTCCTATCTCTCTCTCTTGTGCCGTCCGCGTAAGGCAACTCTCGACAGGAGAATATGTGAACCGCGGCGTGGAAAAAAAAGGTGCGGATAGCAATCTTAGCAATCGCCTCCACTTGACAACCTTGGGTGCCTTTTCTTTCCTCCTCTTTCTTTTCTTCCTCTTTGGTTGACGAGATGACAACAACTTGCATTTTTCTTTTCTTTTTTTGCTTTTCGTGGATACGATGCCCAACTTGGAGAAAAGCTATCTATCCAAGAAAAGTCTAGAGAGCATCCTCGACCCTTGAATGGGCTGAGAGCCTGAGACTTGCAGAGGGAAAATGGGAAGGAGTATGGGCTCAAGCTTAATGGTCCGTGAAAACATGTGGAGGCCTATCAGTGATTTTGCTCCTCGTCTGGACTCTGGACCCTTTGAGCTTCTTGCTGGAGAGCCCCGAGATTCTCGCGGACGTGCGGAGCCAAGTTTTGGGAGAATCTACCAGGAATCTCGGCTGCCCTTATCCCTGGCTATCCTTCCTCTTTAGTTAACCAAACACCTGGCATCCCCTTTTAAACTGGCTATCTCTGTTCTCACAAGAGGGCGTGACTATTGCGCGCGCGCGCGTTGCAACGCTCGATTCAGACATAACCGATTAGGCAGGTTTGGGCATTGGTAGGCTTGGGCTGCCCCCACTCCTGAAAATCAGGGGGGCGTTGTGATTATGGGAAGGAGATAGAAGATCTGAAGAATAAGGCAAGTGATTACGTGAGATCTGTGGGATTAGGCAGGTTTGGATGGGGCCCATTCTGAAAATCACGGGGTGGTGTGATTACCTGAGGGAGCATGCATAAAAAAAGGAAAGGGAGTCAATCATATGCATCTCCCACCATCCTCGCGATAAAAGCGGCCAGCTGCCCTGGACGGAGCGCTCCGCGCATGGGAATCGATCGCGGGAGCGAGCGATCGCGAAAGAGTAAAGTCGCTCACAAGATTATCCAGTGAACCAAACACACCCTAACTGAAGGTCCAGAGGAGGCGGAAGAATTGTCAAACCTATTGGATATTTATTGCAAAGCTTCAGGTCAAAAAATAAATCTTGAAAAGTGCTTGGGTTTTTTCAGCAAAGGTTGCCCTGAAACACTCAGGGAGGAGGTTAAACTGAAGCTGAATGTCTCTAATGAATCTTTAAGTGAGAAATATCTTGGCTTGCCTTCTGAGATGGGTAGGTCAAAGAATGGAACCTTCAAATACTTGAAGGACAGGATCTGGAATAAGGTCCAAGGATGGCTTGAAAAATTGTTATCAGCAGGAGGTAAAGAAGTCTTAATTAAATCGGTTGTACAAGCCATTATTCGCAAGTTCTGGTGGGAAAGTAAGGATGGCAAGAGAAAGGTGGCTTGGGTATCATGGGAGGTCATGACCAGACCAAGATACATGGGCGGCCTTGGTTTTCGTGATTTCGAGCTATTTAACCTAGCATTGTTGGCCAGACAGGCTTGGAGGGTGCTTCATGATCCAGACTCTCTGAGTGCCACAATATTAAAGAGTCTCTATTTTCCAAATACTACAATCTTACACGCATCTCTCGGAGGTCATCCGTCGCAGGTGTGGAGATCAATTCTCGAGGGAAGGGATGTACTAGCCCAGGGGCTCATTTGTAGGATAGGAGATGGAGCAAGTATAGACATATGGCACCATAACTGGATCCCCCGTGAAACTTCGATGAGGCCGATCACCACCGCTCCGGTTGGAGGTCCAATTTTTGTTAGCGAGCTAATTGATGAAACAGCAGCAAGATGGAGGGAAGATCCGGTTCGGACCACCTTCTTACCAATGGATGCAGCGGCAATTCTTTCCATTCCTTTATGCACTCGAAATATGACAGATTTTTGGTCTTGGAGCAAGGAGAAGAAAGGTTCTTTCACAGCCGATCTGCCTATAAGATGCTTGTCCATACGAAATTCAGCAGGGGTGGTTGGTTAGAGGAATCGGCGGGTTCATCTAGTAATGTATCGAAGGACTAGGCATCGCTATGGGACACACAGGTTCCTTCCAAGATTGGAGTTTTTCTCTGGAGATTGGCACAGCACTCGCTACCCACAAATGATGTCTTGGCCACACGTAACATGGCTGATAATCCGAGATGCAAATTATGTCGACGTCGGCAAGCAGGCCCGGTGATGGGGAATGTGCGTGAACCATGGGTCCCTCCACCGGTGGGACGTGTGAAACTGAATGTTGATGCTGCTGTTTCTACACACAGAGGTCGAGGCTCAGCCGCGGTAGTCTGTCGCGACCATACTGGCAATTATTTGGGCTCGTCAGCCATGGTCTTTGAGATCACTGATCCTAAGATCCTTGAAACTTTGGCATGTAGAGAAGCATTGGCATTGGCTGCCGATCTGAATGAGCAACAACTCTTGGTTGCCTCTGATTGCCGCTCAGTTGTCAAAGATATTCCAGAAGCGCAAGGAGGAAGCAATGGTGCCATAGTTAGAGAGATTAATGCACGGAGGAGTGAGTTTGTTTCTTGCAATTTTTGTTTTGAGAGTAGGAAGAGCAATTTTGAAGCTCATTTTTTAGCTAGAACAGCTTTATCGCTTACAGTAGGCCGACATTTGTGGCTTGGCGTTCCTCATGATCATGTAATGATACCCATGAACATTCAGATTTAATAAAGTGGAACGCCTTTATCCCTCAAAAAAAAACCTAACTGGAGGTTGTTACCCATTGCGGGGACTTTCAGGGGTTATTTTTGATGCCCTGCGAGCATGCCGAGTGATGCGTCCAGCCGCTGTCACATGTTGCGTGCTGAATACTTCCTCTGGATTTAAAAAAAACTGTACGCATTTCATTGTTTAGATGGGTTTTTTCTGGTTTTTCGGCGATTTTTGCCTGGTTTTCCCAAGGTTTTGGAGAGAGAGAAATTTATGGTTCTTTTGCCCGAAAACAAATTATGCTTCCATAAGAGGTATAGATTTGCTTGCGCAAGCTGTGCTTTCAAGAATTATGCTTCCACGAGAAGCATATATTTGCTTCCGCAAGCACAGTTGTGCTTCTCGAAAAGGGATAAAATATGTGCTTCCAGAAGAAGTACAGATTTGCTTCTCTGTTGTGTTTCTCGGAAAGGGGGGGGATTTTGTGCTTTCACGAGAAGCACAGATTTGCTTCCGCGTGCTTCTTCAGGAAAAAAAAGGTGTGCTTCCACAAGGAACAAGATTTTTGTAATAGATTTGCTTACAAGAGATGTGCTTCTCGAAAAGGCAAAAAAATTGTGCTTCCATGAGAAGCACATATTTGCTTCTGCGGGAAGCACGGTACTAGTGCAGAACCGGGCTATAGCACCGGTTCGTAAGGGCCTTTAGTGCCGGTTCTGTAACCGGCACTAAAGGGTGGGGACTAAAGGTCCCCCCCCCCTTAATACCGGTTCTGCACGAACCGCCGCTAAAGGGCCACCACGTGGCACGAGCCAGCGCCGGGGGCGGGGAGCCCTTTAGTACCGGTTGGTAACACCAACCGGTACTAAAATGTTTGGGGGGTTTTGGATTCATGATTTCTTTTTCTTTAATTTTGTGTTTTCCATTTAATTCTTTTTCGTTCACTGGTATTTTCCGATAATACATACTGTACATGGTATGCATATATATAAATAGAATTTCTCGTAGAACCGATCATATATATATATATATATATATATATATATATATATATATATATATATATATATATATATATATATCATCGAATGTCTCACAACCACCAATATTCACACATACACATGTATATATATATATACAATTAGGTACATATACAATTTCTCCTACATGTTGCCTTGGTGCCTTCGGAGCATAATGACAGTTGGGAGTGGTTCATGGGGGCGGTAGCGGGTAATGGTATTCTCCTTTGGGATCTATGACCTGGTCGAGCAAAAATCCTGTTATTTCCTCTTGAAGTGCTCGTATGCGCTCCGTTGGTAGGAGCTGCTCCGGCACGTCTTTGAACTGTTAAGAAGGAGATCAATATGCATGTGTATTAGTTGTGTGACTAGATACCGATAATCATGTAAAAATTATGAATAGTGTTCTGTCAAACGTACCCATTGCTGTCTATCCGATTTGCTCCTTTCGGATGCCATCATGCGAATATTCTCGCAAACGTAGTATGCACACACTTCAGTCCCCGGCGCCTGCTTCAGAGCCTTTACGAGAATAGAATTTAATCAGATAATAATTAATCAAGCATGATAATTAATTAATGGTATTGAAACAAGAATTAAAGAGATGGTAGCTAGCTAGTACTACTTAATTACTTACCTTGGGTCGATACCAAAACAACTTTTGTCGCCATTTGCCTGGAGTCACCTTGATGAACTTTGCCCAAGCCCTGCCCGCCGGCAAAGAAAATGAATAAAGGGGTTATTAAATAGTTGATATCAGGAAATGACAAACTAAATAGGCTGAGATATAGTTAATAATGATTGAAATTACCTGTCGACTATCCCCTTCAAGATGGTGAAGTCACTTTCTTTTTTAAGTACTGAGTCCAGTACTTCAACTGCTCCTTCTTCAACTTTAATGATTAACAAGATCTAGTGGTAACTGCATGCGCACACGTTTGTATGTCTTAATTAAGCGGGCATGTGCATAACACTAATCAACATCTAGCTAGCTAGTAAGCAAAAACAGAATTTGTAGTACAAGATAGTGTGACTCACAAGAAGTTGTAAGAAAGTAGTATATCTTCATTGGTATTGAGGCGCTTCAAGAACTCTAGCATTTTATTCTCTACATCTGCTTTATACCAATCCAATTTCCATGTGTGTTCATTAATGGTATTTGGGTCAATGAACCCAATGCCATAGCGTCCAGCTTTTTTCATTTCATACATCTTCATCCTGCATAATACCACAGAAAAGAATATGGTGAGGATAATTACAGGTAATGATCGATCAATGAGCACTACAGCTAGCTTGAGACTTCAATTACAAAAAGAGATCACTTACAGACAATAGCAACTGACGAGAGATTTGTCGAGTGCTTCTTGATTGAATAACTGAAATAGTTCTGAATACTCAACGGACAGAGCTAGCTTATGGAAGTAATGCTCTTCCTTGACGTTCACCATGAGGGACTCTCGATTGGAACTCTTGGTAATTTTCATGTACCAACCATGCAATTCATACATTCTCGTTGGGAGGTTCTTGAACTCCTCAGGCTCGACCAAAGGTTGGCCGCGGACATATTTCTGTTTTATGTCCTCCTCTCTAAGCGGAGACATGGTCTCGATCTCGAGGAGTTGTCCAACAGTGATACCGAGCATTTCAGCCTGCCTTCTATGCTCGTCGGTTATTACCAGCTGACCGGCGCCGGTACTCTCATGTGTTGGTACAACAAGCGGGGGGGTCGATTGCGCCGCCTGTTCTCCCAGCTGGGGAACGGTTTTCCCGCATTTTTTGCCAGCTGCTTGGCTCGAGCTCGACTCCTTCTGCAGTCGTGCTCGATGTGCCTTCCTGATTTAGCGCTCATAGTTTGAGTCAACAGGCTTGGGAGCTGGTGGTCTAGCCATACGAATAAAGTGGTCAATCTTTTCCTCAGGCACTTTCTCCCTTGGCGGAGGTGCCGGTTTCGGTCCAAAATGGGCGTCCACTTGGGCCTTCACTATGGCTGCGTTTTGCTCCTTGGTCATGTCGTAAGGCCTCTGAGGAAGAGGAGTGAGGCTTGGACCATATTTATATCACTTGCCTCCGCCTGTACCTCCTGTACTACCTCGACTCGTACCCCTACGCACCATAGCTGCGGCGGCTCTCTTCCCCAATTGCTGAGGCGGCGGAGACGGCTGACGTGGCTCAGTTGGAGCAGGAGGAGTGGCCTGACGTTGTGCCGGACTTGAAGCAGGAGGAGTGGTCTGGCGCGGTGTCGGACTTGAAGCAGGAGGATGGTCTGACGTTGTGCCGGACTTGAAGTAGGAGGAGTGGTCTGACGCTGTGCCGGACTTGAAGCAGGAGGAGTGGTCTGACGCTGTGCCGGACTTGAAGCAGGAGGAGTGGCCTGACGCTGTGCCGGACTTGGAGGAGGAGGAGTGGCCTGACGCGTTGGTGGACTTGGAGGAGCGGGAATCTGCTGACGCGGTGGCGGACTTCGAGGAGGAGTCGGCTGACGCGGTGTCGGTGGCCTTCGAAAGATGATGCAATCCTTTCTCCATAGGATGATACGATGTTTGGCCTCTCCCAGTGTGTGCTCGTCATCACCTCCAGGAATGTCAAGCTCTAGCCCCGAATATTGGTCCACCACCTCATCAACCACGACACAAGCATAGCCGGCTGGAATCGGGTTGCAATGGAAGGTTGCATCGGGGGAATTTGTATAAGCAATGGCGTCCGCCACCTTCATGGATATGTTCTTCATTTTGAAGTGTAGCTCACAGTTAGTGCTCTCCATGATGTCATCCACAGGGTATCTATCCAGCAGTGCGTCGCCCGGGGCGGAACCAACGCTGCTTCTCGGCATGGATGGGACGGTGCTATCCAATGCTGGATCATCCGCTAGCTACTGCCACTGCTGAGACCCCCTTCCTGGCTAAGTGAGTCGATCTGCTGCTGCTGCCGCTGGAATTTGAGTGCCAAGTCCGCGTGCGCTAGCCATGACGGAGAAGATAAAGGGCTAGCCATGATGGCAAGGCAAGCAAACGGAAAAGAGAGGGCGAATAAAACGGCAAGGGTGAAGTGGGGGAGAGGCAAATGGAAAATAATGTAATGCGGGAGATAAGGGTTTGTGATGGGTACTTGGTATGTTGACTTTTGCGTAGACCTCCCCGGCAACGGCGCCAGAAATCCTTCTTGCTACCTCTTGAGCACTGCGTTGGTTTTCCCTTGAAGAGGAAAGGGTGATGCAGCAAAGTAGAGTAACTATTTCCCTCAGTTTTTTAGAACCAAGGTATCAATCCAGTAGGAGGCTACGCGCGAGTCCCTTGCACCTACACAAAACAAATAAATCCTCGCAACCAACGCGATAAGGGGTTGTCAATCCCTACACGGTCACTTACGAGAGTGAGATCTGATAGATATGATAGGATAATATTTTTGGTATTTTTATGATAAAGATGCAAAGTAAAAATAAAAGCAAAGTAAAAAGCAACGGAAATAACTAAGTGTTGGAAGATTAATATGATGAAGATAGACCCGGGGACCATAGGTTTCACTAGTGGCTTCTCCCAAGAGCATAAGTATTTTACGGTGGGTGAACAAATTACTGTTGAGCAATTGACAGAATTGAGCATAGTTATGAGAATATCTAGGTATGATCATGTATATAGGCATCACGTCCGAGACAAGTAGACCGACTCCTGCCTGCATCTACTACTATTACTCCACACATCGACCGCTATCCAGCATGCATCTAGAGTATGAAGTTCATAAGAACAGAGTAACGCCTTAAGCAAGATGACATGATGTAGAGGGATAAATTCATGCAATATGATAAAAACCCCATCTTGTTATCCTCGATGGCAACAATACAATACGTGCCTTGCTGCCCCTACTGTCACTGGGAAAGGACATCGCAAGATTGAACCCAAAGCTAAGCACTTCTCCCATTGCAAGAAAGATCAATCTAGTAGGCCAAACCAAACTGGTAATTCGAAGAGACTTGCAAAGATAACCAATCATACATAAAAGAATTCAGAAGATTCAAATATTGTTCAAAGATAAACTTGATCATAAACCCACCATTCATCAGTCTCAACAAACACACCGCAAAAGAAGATTACATCGAATAGATCTCCACGAGAGAGGGGGAGAACATTGTATTGAGATCCAAAAAGAGAGAAGAAGCCATCTAGCTACTAACTATGGACCCGAAGGTCTGAGGTAAACTACTCACACTTCATCGGAGGGGCTATGGTGTTGATGTAGAAGCCCTCCGTGATCGATGCCCCCTCCGGCGGAGCTCCGGAACAGGCCCCAAGATGGGATCTCGTGGGTACAGAAGGTTGCGGCGGTGGAATTAGGTTTTTGGCTCCGTATCTGATCGTTTGGGGGTACGTAGGTATATATATAGGAGGAAGAAGTACGTCGGTGGAGCAACAGGGGGGCCACGAGGGTGGAGGGCGCGCCCCCCTACCTCGTGGCTTCCCTGTTGGTTGCTTGACGTAGGGTCCAAGTCTCCTGGATCATGTTCGTTCCAAAAATCACGTTCCCGAAGGTTTCATTCCGGTTGGACTCCGTTTGATATTCTTTTTCTGCGAAACTCTGAAATAGGCAAAAAACAGCAATTCTAGATTGGGCCTCGGGTTAATACGTTAGTCCCAAAAATAATATAAAAGTGAATAATAAAGCCCAATAATGTCCAAAACAGAAGATAATATAGCATGGAGCAATCATAAATTATAGATACGTTGGAGACGTATCAAGCATCCCCAAGCTTAATTCCTGCTCGTCCTCGAGTAGGTAAATGATAAAAACAGAATTTTTGATGCGGAGTGCTACTTAGCATAATTTCAATGTAATTCTTCTTAATTGTGGTATGAATATTCAGATCCGAAAGATTCAAGACAAAAGTTCATATTGACATAAAAATAATAATACTTCAAGCATACTCACTAAGCAATTATGTCTTCTCAAAATAACATGGCCAAAGAAAGTTATCCCTACAAAATCATATAGTCTGGCTATGCTCTATCTTCACCCACAAAATATTTAAATCATGCACAACCCCGATGACAAGCCAAGAAATTGTTTCATACTTTTGACATTCTCAAACTTTTTCAATCTTCACGCAATACATGAGCGTGAGCCATGGACATAGCACTATATGTGGAATAGAATGGTGGTTGTGGAGAAGACAAAAAGGAGAAGATAGTCTCACATCAACTAGGCGTATCAACGGGCTATGGAGATGCCCATCAACAGATATCAATGTGAGTGAGTAGGGATTGCCATGCAACGGATGCACTAGAGCTATAAGTATATGAAAGCTCAACAAAAGAAACTAAGTGGGTGTGCATCCAACTCGCTTGCTCACGAAGACCTAGGGCATTTTGAGGAAGCCCATCGTTGGAATATACAAGCCAAGTTCTATAATGAAAATTTCCCACTAGTATATGAAAGTGATATCATAGGAGACTCTCTATCATGAAGATCATGGTGCTACTTTGAAGCACAAGTGTGGTAAAAGGATAGTAACATTGTCCCTTCTCTCTTTTTCTCTCATCATTTTTTTATTTGGGCCTTTCCTTTTTTTATGGCCTCTTTTTTTCGTCCGGGGTCTCATCCCGACTTGTGGGGGAATCATAGTCTCCATCATCCTTTCCTCACTTGGGACAATGCTCTAAAAATGATGATCATCACACTTTTATTTTCTTACAACTCAACAATTACAACTCGATACTTAGAACAAAATATGACTCTAGCTGAATGCCTCCGGCGGTGTACCGGGATACGCAATGAATCAAGAGTGACATGTATGAAAGAATTATGAACGGTGGCTTTGCCACAAATACAATGTCAACTACATGATCATGCAAAGCAATATGACAATGATGAAGCGTGTCATAGTAAACGGAACGGTGGTAAGTTGCATGGCAATATATCTCGGCATGGCTATGGAAATGCCATGATAGGTAGGTATGGTGGCTGTTTTGAGGAAGGTATATGGTGGGTGTATGATACCGGCGAAAAGTGTGCGGTATTAGAGAGGCTAGCAATGGTGGAAGGAGGAAAAGTGCATATAATCCATGGACTCAACATTAGTCATAAAGAACTCATATACTTAATGCAAAAATCTACAAGTTATCAAAGCAAAGTATTACACGCATGATCCTAGGGGGATAGATTGGTAGGAAAAGACCATCGCTCGTCCCCGACCGCCAGTCATAAGGAAGACAATCAATAAATAAATCATGCTCCGACTTCATCACATAACGGTTCACCATACGTGCATGCTACGGGAATCACAAACTTTAACACAAGTATTTCTCAAATTCACAACTACTCAACTAGCATAACTCTAATATCACCATCTTCATATCTCAAAACAATTATCAAGCATCAAACTTCTCATAGTATTCAACACACTCATAAGAATTTTTACTATTCTTGAATACCTAGCATATTAGGATTATTTAAGAAAATTACCATGCTATTTAAGACTCTCAAAATAATCTAAGTGAAGCATGAGAGATCAATAGTTTCTATTAAACAAATCCACCACCGTGCTCTAAAAGATATAAGTGAAGTACTAGAGCAAAAATTACATAACTCAAAAGATATAAGTGAAGCACATAGAGTATTCTAATAATATCCGAATCATGTGCGTCTCTCTCAAAAGGTGTGTACAGCAAGGATGATTGTGGTAAACTAAAAATAAAAGACTCAAATCATACAAGACGCTCCAAGCAAAACACATATCATGTGGTGAATAAAAATATAGCTCCAAGTAAAGTTACCGATGGAAGTAGACGAAAGAAGGGATGCCTTCCGGGGCATCCCCAAGCTTTGGCTTTTTGGTGTCCTTAGATTATCTTGGGGGGTGCCATGGGCATCCCCAAGCTTAGGCTCTTGCCACTCCTTGTTCCATAATCCATCAAATCTTTCACCCAAAACTTGAAAACTTCACAACACAAAACTCAGCAGAAAATCTCGTGACCTCCGTTAGCGAAAGAAAATGAAAGACCACTTCAAGGTACTGTAATGAACTCATTATTTATTTATATTGGTGTTAAACCTACTGTATTCCAACTACTCTATGGTTTATAAACTTTTTTACTTGCCATAGATTCATCAAAATAAGCAAACAACACACGAAAAACAGAATCTGTCAAAAACAGAACAGTCTGTAGTAATCTGTAACTAACGCAAACTTCCGGAACTCCAAAAAAATCAGCCAAAATAGGAAGACCTAGACAATTTGTTTATTGATAAGAAGAAATTGGAATCAATATTTTATCACGTTCTGGTGATTTTTAACAATTGTTTTCGTGAACAGAAAGTTTCTGGAAATTTCTGCAAGATCAAATAACTATCATCCAAGAAGATCCTATAGGTTTAACTTGGCACAAACACTAATTAAAACATAAAAACACATCTAACCAGAGGCTAGAATAAATATTTATTCCTAAACAGAAGCAAAAAGCAAAAAACTAAAAATAAAATTGGGTTGCCTCCCAACAAGCGCTATCGTTTAACGCCCCTAGCTAGGCATAAAAGCAAGGATAGATCTAGGTATTGCCATCTTTGATGGGCAATTATTCAATAAGACATCTATCATCCGTTAGAGTTTCTTTCTTTCTATTAATTATCAAACTTTTAGGAACAAGATCGAAAAATTCATTTGTAGCAAATGGTTCCTTAATGATAGCAAAAAGATTGGGATGAATACTTATAGATTTAAGATCCGCAGTTTCTTTACTAGAGGATTCACCCTTATTTTTAGGAACATACATAAGCTTGGCAATTTTAGTTGGAGGATTTGGAGTATTCTTTACGGAAGAAAAAGTGGTTCCCAAGTTGGTAATGATACCCTCAAGTTTATCGATTCTAGTGGAATCTTGATTTATTATTTCATTAACTATGGGTTCCTTCTCCTTAATATTTTTCAAAGTGACTCCTACCTTAGATCCATATTGGGTAGTTTGGTTGTGGATCTTTTTATCAAGATTTTCAATTAACTCTACGGTAGCAACTTTGTTTTCAATAATTTCAAGTCTTTGCATTACATGCTCCAAAGTTAACATAGTTCCATTAACCAAGAGAGATGGTGAGCCAAATAAATCTATCATAGCATTATAAGAGTCAAAAGTATGGCTACCCAAGAAATTCCCTCCGATAATGGTATCAAGAATATATCTATACCAAGGATTAGCGCCTACATAAAAATTGTGGATAAGAACGGAAGTAGATTGCTTCCTGGTAGATCTATTTTGAGCATTGCAAATTCTATACCAAGCATCTTTTAGATTTTCTCCCTCCCTTTGTTTAAAATTGAGAACTTCATTTTTGGGAGACAATGGAGAAGATAAAGGGCTAGCCATGACGGCAAGGCAAGAAAACGGAAAAGAGGCAAACGGAAAAGAGAGGGCGAATAAAACGGCAAGGGTGAAGTGGGGGAGAGGAAAATGAGAGGCAAATGGCAAATAATGTAATGCGGGAGATAAGGGTTTGTGATGGGTACTTGGTATGTTGAATTTTGCGTAGACCTCCCCGGAAACGGCGCCAGAAATCCTTCTTGCTACCTCTTGAGCATTGCATTGGTTTTCCCTTGAAGAGGAAAGGGTGATGCAGCAAAGTAGCGTAAGTATTTCCCTCAGTTTTTGAGAACCAAGGTATCAATCCAGTAGGAGGCTACGCGCGATTCCCTCGCACCTACAGAAAACAAATAAATCCTCGCAACCAACGCGATAAGGGGTTGTCAATCCCTACACGGGCACTTACGAGAGTGAGATCTGATAGATATGATAGGATAATATTTTTGGTATTTTTATGATAAATATGCAAAGTAAAAATAAAAGCAAAGTAAAAAGCAACGGAAATAACTAAGTGTTGGAAGATTAATATGATGAAGATAGACCTGGGGACCATAGGTTTCACTAGTGGCTTCTCTCAAGAGCATAAGTATTTTACGGTGGGTGAACAAATTATTGTTGAGCAATTGACAGAACTGAGCATAGTTATGAGAATATCTAGGTATGATCATGTATATAGGCATCACGTCCGAGACAAGTAGACCGACTCCTGCCTGCATCTACTACTATTACTCCACACATCGATCGCTATCCAGCATGCATCTAGAGTATTAAGTTCATAAGAACAGAGTAACGCCTTAAGCAAGATGATATGATGTAGAGGGATAAATTCATGCAATATGATAAAAGAAACATCTTGTTATCCTCGATGGCAACAATACAATACGTGCCTTGCTGCCCCTACTGTCACTGGGAAAGGACACCGCAAGATTGAACCCAAAGCTAAGCACTTCCCCCATTGCAAGAAAGATCAATCTAGTAGGCCAAACCAAACTGATAATTCGAAGAGACTTGCAAAGATAACCAATCATACATAAAAGAATTCAGAAGATTCAAATATTGTTCATAGATAAACTTGATCATAAACCCACAATTCATCGATCTCAACAAACACACCGCAAAAGAAGATTACATCGAATAGATCTCCACGAGAGAGGGGGAGAACATTGTATTGAGATCCAAAAAGAGAGAAGAAGCCATCTAGCTACTAACTATGGACCCGAAGGTCTGAGGTAAACTACTCACACTTCATCGGAGGGGCTATGGTGTTGATGTAGAAGCCCTCCGTGATCGATGCCCCCTCCGGCGGAGCTCCGGAACAGGCCCCAAGATGGGATCTCGTGGGTACAGAAGGTTGCGGCGGTGGAATTAGGTTTTTGGCTCCGTATCTGATCGTTTGGGGGTACGTAAGTATATATAGGAGGAAGAAGTATGTCGGTGGAGCAACAGGGGGGCCATGAGGGTGGAGGGCGCGCCCTGGGGGTGTAGGCATGCCCCCCTACCTCGTGGCTTCCCTGTTGGTTGCTTGACGTAGGGTCCAAGTCTCCTGGATCATGTGCGTTCAGAAAATCACGTTCCCGAAGGTTTCATTCCGTTTGGACTCCGTTTGATATTCTTTTTCTGCGAAACTCTAAAATAGGCAAAAACAGCAATTATGGGCTGGGCCTCCGGTTAATAGGTTAGTCCCAAAAATAATATAAAAGTGAATAATAAAGCCCAATAATGTCCAAAACAGAAGATAATATAGCATGGAGCAATCAAAAATTATAGATACGTTGGAGACGTATCAGGGCGCGCGTAAGCTCGTTGTTCTCTCTGTTGGGCATGAACACCCCCTTTCGAGCATCTTCTATTGCTTGAAGTAACTTATCTTCGGCTCCTTCTAGACTTGCCTTCTTCGAAACCAGGCTTGTCTTCGGGTCCAACGCCCCCCCATGCGCATAGAACCAAGTTCTGCACCTAGGGGGCCAGCTCCTAGTAACAGGAGTGACCTCTCCATCCAGCATCTCTTGCTCAGACTTATCCCACTTAGGCATTGCCACCGCGTAGCCACCTGGCCCCAGCCTATGGAACTGCTCCTTTTTTGCGGCATTGGCCTTGTTTTTTCTCGATCATTCCTTAGATAATTCTGATTCCTTGAATTTCACGAAAACGGGCCAGTGTTCTCTTTGCTTCTCCAGTGTTCCCTTGAATTCTGGAGTCTTCTTTCCTCCTTCGACGTACTTGACCCATATAGTTTTCTTGTAGGTGTTGAATGCAATTGCCATCTTCCTAAGAGCAGCGTCCTTGACTTTCTCCACATCTGCATCAGTGAAATGATCTGGTAGGGTGAAATGTTCCATGAGAGATTCCCAAAGCGGTTTTTTTGCTCTGTTGTCGACCCAAGTAAGATCTGGACGTTTCTTTGTTGGCTCTTTCCATTCTTGAATGGAGATCGGGAGTTGGTCCCTCACAAGAACTCCGCACTGACGAATGAACTTGTTCGCAATATTCTTAGGCGTGCTTGGTTCGCCATTAGTTTTGATGGCATCGATGTTGTACTTTACACCTTCCTTCAACTTTTTGCCCGGGCCTCGCACTGTCCTGCTGCCTGTAGAAGCAGATTTGCTCGATTCGGAGGGCTGAAAGAAGAAAGATCGATTCGTTAATATATCTTCAAATCAAAAAACATGTGATGATCACCAGATGCCTGCTTATATAAATATACCTCGCCGGTCTCGTATATTTCAAGATCAACATTGTCGGCGTCATCATAATCATAATCATAGTTCATGACTTAATCAATTCGATCGTCGTGATCGAATATCATATCATCACCCTCCCCGGTATTGTTCAGATATTAGGAGACGTCATCTTCTTCATTCTGATCATCTGGCCCGCGAGGGCTGCGTATGATCTCGAACAGGGTCTCTTCTCCCTCTCTGTCGGTATTGTCTGCCATAGCTTTTATTTAACTAATCCAGAAGAAATATTAAACAATTTAGTATTCAAATTACAATGCATGGATGCAATCAATAAGGAAAAACTGAATCATAGTACATAATATGCATCGTCTTGAATAATATATAATCTCGAATACATCATCTCAAATAATATATAATCTCGAATACATCGTCTCTAATAATATATATAATCTCGAATACGTCATCTCGAATATTATATAGTGAGTACATCACTAGCTAGCTAGCTAATAAAGATCGAATACTACAGAAGAATCTAGGCCACTCGCGGTTCCTGAGGCGCGGGCGGTGGACACCCAAAGAGAAGGAACCATCACAGGATCATAGCTCCGGTCATCTCTCCAAAGAACCTGCCAGGTATTGGAGAACCTGACATCCATAGCAGCCATGTAACGACGGACGTGCTCGTCCTCCTCCCTGACATGGCGACGCACCACCTCCGGCGGGGCCGGCTCCCTCTGCACCGAACGGTATCGGTGTACAAATAGAGGGGTGCGTTTTTGTACCCCTTTTACCTGTGCACGGGCAGTCGGAGCCGCGCCTACGGTCACGCTAAGCAGAACAGGGGAGGTGAGCCAAGGTAAGACCGAAGCCCAAGATGATCAGAGCAACGCCAAGACCAAGACCACAAAGAGCAGAGGGACGAAGCAGGTTCCCCCGGCAAGACCCTTGCCGGGGGCAGCCTCAGCAGCCCCGGCAAGACCCTTGCCGGGGCAGCTCGCCCCACACCAACAGTGCGAGCCACCCTTGAGCCCACGGACCCCAATGCCATCATCCACGTGGGGCCAGGGCTCGGGAAGACGCCTCTGTGGCGGCATGCAGATCTTTGTGAAGACATATTCAAGATCAGACGAGGATTAGAAGACGAGGATCCTCAGCAAGATCCTTGCCGAGGAAGGCCACCAGACCCCCGGCAAGACCCTTGCCGGGGACGACAGCGCGCCACGGCAAGACCCTTGCCGGGCCACCCAGCAAGGCCCTCGCCAAGGACGCCAGCAGGGCCACCGCCAGGCCCACGTCAACCAAGCTTCCACCGCCGATCACATGCAGCTGCCAGCCCAACCAGCTGGGCGGGCACCTGCGTGGCAACATGCAGCTCCCCAGGCCAACTCATCGAGCGCCTGCGTGGCGGCATGCAGATCTTCGTGAAGGCTCCACCACCGCGCCACCTCAGCTGCCTGCCTGCCTACATGGCACCGCACGCATCACTGGCCGAGGTGCGTGTCGAAGCGAGGAGGAGCGGCGACGGACGGGACGGGCCTCGCCCCCATCCCCGATAAAGCAAGGGGACACCTAAGCTACGCATTAAATGCGTCTTGTCCTATAATACGAGTGATAAGCTCAGGGCACTGTACGCCTTTCCACCTCCTGTGTGCCACTGTGGCAGCCCCTTCTGACTACAAAAGGAGGCCCATGGCATACTGGAGAAGGATTCGTCTCTTTCGAACCACGCACTCACCACAGCTAGTTCGAGAGCTTAAGAACTCTCTGAAATACACCCACCAAAGCAGGACTAGGGTTTTACGCATCCTCGCGGCCCGAACCTGGGTAAACGATTCTTGTGCTGTCTACTAGCCCTGCTCTTCTCGCAACCCTGCGCCCCGGCAATTGTAGTAGGGATTCTTGTGATCCCATAGGTGTCGTTCCACACCGACATCTTTGGCGCGCTAGGTAGGGGGCGCAATTGTGAGAATCTGGTCTAGTAGTTAGCCTAGCAGTTCTTCGCCGCCCTTGGCTCCTGAGAAGAAGGCGGCCGGAGGAATGACGCCGGCTCGGCAACAGAAAAGCTAAGTTATTCAGAGCTTTGAGTTATTTCCTCCTTTACCTAAGCTTATTGTCCTCGAAGATCTCGCCTATGTATAGGAAACCTGCACGCAAAGGGGCCCTCCCGTGATTGGCAACGCCCTTGTTTTGTTTCGAGTCCGCTCAACAACTCAAAGCGGCCACGTTGAGAGTGGCAGGTAGCCTTCCGCACTTGGCAACGCTCCCGACTCTAACTCGAGTCAAGCTCGACAGTTCGGGCGGCCACGCTAAGGGCGGCAAGGTGGTTCGCTCGGCAGCAAGCACACCCGGCAGGCCAATGGGGATACGTCCCCATGATGCCGCCTTGGGTTTACGCGCCAGCGAGCCTACCCAGTAACGTAGGGTGGACATACAAAGAAAAATCAAACAGGAAAATAACATGCATAATACTGAAAGTGCTGCAGAGTTATATTACATCAAATTGTTGTTGCGGTTCTAACTAGAGATAGCGATTGTCTTGGTTGTGAACCTGTAGCGGCAATAAAGAACGGGATGCCTAATCCCGGCGCTGGCCCTCCACCCTCAGAATTCCGCTGACACGGCTGATGATGGGCTTGATGCGCTCCCTGAGCGGCGCGTGTCAGTACCCTCCGGCAAGCTCTCCAGCGCGGTGTCGAAGTCGAGGTCAGGGTACCAGTGCGCCACCTTGGTGAGAACCTTGGTCATGGCACCCTGGCAAAGCCTCCGGGACTCCTCGTCCAGTGAGGCCGCCCGATTGGCGTGGCGCCGCTCCAGGGCGCCGACGACCTTTTCAAAGAACATGGTCAGGCTGCAATTGGCGCTCACGCTCCGCTCCGGGACATACCTCACGTCCGGCATCCCCATGATGGCCAGCTGCGCGGTGGCTTGGTTGGTGATGGTGGCAAGGCGATCGAGCAAACGGTTCTCGCCCGCCACGTGATCCGCGAAGTTGACGCCCTCGTTCGTCCGCAACTGCTTCTCGGCCTCCAGCTCCTTGGCCAGGATCCCCTCACGGGTTTTGGCCTCCGACAGCACCTTCTCGAGACCCTCCAGCTTCAGCTGGAGGTCTCTGATGGAGTTGTTGGCCTCGGAGAGCTCCCCGGCCTTGCTGACGACCGCGCCCTGCGCCTCTGTTAGGGCACTGTTAAGCGTGTCCCTCTCCTGGGACAGCTTCAGGGCCTGCTCCTTCAGCCCGTCGCGCTCCGCCTCCAGCTCCTCCACCTTGCCGGCGTGAACCTGGGCCTGGGCATTGAGTGCCTCTTCGTGCCTCTGCTCCAGCTCACTGGTCCGCTGTAAGACAAGCTTCTCCACCTCTGCATCCTTGCCGCGAAGCATGGCGGCGAGCTTCGCCTCCCATGCGGCAAGGTCCTCCTCCTGGGAGTTCAACGTGGCCTCGCGCTGGGTCCGAGCGGCTTCGGCGGCCGCGGCCAAGTTCTTCGCCGCCTCCTGAGCTTTCTCGACGTCGGCGAGCTTCATGGTGAGCTCCACGTCGCGCTTGGCCTACTCACCCTGGGCAGCCTTGAGCTCCTTGTGGGCCTCGCGGAACCAGTCCTGCGCCTCGGCAACGCGCTTCTGGAGGTCCGCCTCCGCCTTCTCCACCACCGCCGTCCTGGACTTAGCCTTGTCCAGGCGGCCGCGGTGGAGCGCCTGGAGCTTCCGGAAGCTGGCGCCCATGGCGTGGAGGAGCCGCTCTTCCTGCGAACCGTCGCTGCCAACGATCGGCTCGTCGACGACTTCAAGCCCGACAGCGGCAAGCACCTCGTCGTCGAACACCTCTCCCTCAACGGGTGTCCTGGTGCTCGACGCGCCTGAAAGGTGGACGAACAAGTCATCGCTCACCCTCAGGTACTTGCCGGAGCCGGAAGCAGCAGAAGAGGAAGGCTGGTCATCAGCCACCTGCTCCTCCTCCTCGGCAGCGCCCCCGCCGGCCTCTCCGGCAGGCCCCTTGCCGGTCTCCTCAACGGCAGCCTTGCTGGCCTCCCCGGTAGGCCCCTGGGCGGCGTCCTCGGCAGCACCCTTGGCAGCCTCCTCGGCGGCGATCTTCTCGGCGTCCGCCTCGGCGGCCTTGGCAACGTCCTCGATGACAGCGTCCACGTCCTCTGGGTTCACCGAGGAGGAATCTGGATGCCGAAGAAGGGGATGAGGCAAGGCCAGGACCAAGAGCCGGAAAGAAAAAGAAGCAGGGACGAACGGCGGACGACTTACCTGTGCCAGTACCCGGCTGGGAGACGGAAGTCCCCTCCCCGCCAACATTTGGCGTCGAGGCAAAGCCGCCGGCGCCCAAGTTCTCCTCCTCCTCCTCCATGTGCGTGGGCCTGGTGCTTGGTGCCCTTGCCGGGGACGCCCCTCGGGGCGGCGTGTTGGGAGTAGCCCTCTGTGGCTCCTCCTGCTGCTGCGCTCCTCCTGCATACCTGGCAAGGTCAGCACCAAAGTGTCGTGCCCCTGACACATGTCGACAAGGGAAGAGTGATGAACTTACGCTGGGGGCTGTGTCGGGGGCTGTTGTCCGGGCTTCTCAACACCACCAGTGGCGCTCCCGAAGTACCAACTGGGGGCTGGCCGCCCGCCGAGACCTTGGCCCTCTTCACTCTCTGGGCCAGCGTCTCCACGCTGCAAAGATGAAGACAAGTCAAGACGAGCAACACAGATTTAGGAGGCAGAGATAACGAAAAGGAACCAGATACTTACTCGTCGTCCGCCTCCTCCTCTGTTGTTTTCCTCTTCCTCCTCGGGCTGAGGAATCCATAATCAAAGGTGACCTCCATATCAACATTCGCCGGAGGAGGAGAAGGAGGTGGTGTCTGGACACGCGTGGACGAAGAGGGGGCGGCTGTCTTCTTCTTCACCACAACCTTCGCCGGCTTCTTTGCCGCCGTGGCCCTCGTGTGGCATCCGGACCCCTCCAAGGTCAGTTGTGGCCACGCAGCCCTGCCGGGCCGGACCGGCTCGCCGGAACTGGCCCGCCGCAGGACTTGCCCTCTCCCCGTAGCCGGCGTCGGGCCTGCGGTCTCGGCCTCCTCCGACGACGACTCGCCGGTCACATCTTCAACCAGAGGAGCCTCAGTGCCGGCGCTGCTGGATCCCCCAGCGGCCGCCGCCGACCAGGCGAGCTCCTCCTCCTCCGCAGCCATCGCGGCCTTGTCCTCCACACCAGCGGCGCTGCCGGCCTCCCTGGCAAGCTGTGCCTCCCTCGCCCTGGTGGCGATGTAGTCCGGCTCTGCCTGGGTGGTGTCCTAGACAAGCAGCTGCTCGGCGTCGGCGTTGACATACCCCTCGTGCAGAGTGTCAAAGAACTGCTGCACCTCGGCGTCCTCCGGCTCCTTCCAGCTCGGTTCAGGGCCATGTGCGTTGCAGTCCGGCATCATGGCAATGATCTTGGACCGGTGCGAGTTATTGCACAACGGGACCACCCCCGTCGGCAGCTTGAACAGAGGCCCTTTGAGGACCTTGCCGGCCTTCGCGGCGGCCCTCGCGACCTTGCCGGTCCGCTCGACCTCGCCGTCGCGGCCCACGTCAAGCTGGAAGAGCCGCTGGCAGAAATGGGCATGTCCCATCACTGTGAAATTGTGGTCGAGGCCGGGACGAAGCCGCATGATGTCGGCGGGGTTCGTGAAGAGCCAGGCTGGCCTCCCCTTGTTATGCAGTGGAGCGATCCGGCGGCGGATGAAGTCCGCCCCGATCATCTCAAGGGTGAGGCCGGGTCGGTGAGCCAGAGGATCCTGGTGGTGGCGACCGTGAGCTTCTCGTCGTCAGCATCGACGTCGCTCCAATCGCTTCTGCGGACCGGCGGCGCCCGGCGAACTTCACAGAACGCCGGCGGGTCCTCCTCCTCAATCCAGCACCATCGGCCCCGCCATTCTTCCCACCTCTCCTTCATGGCGCCCTCCGGATACGCTCCCTTGGATCTTGAGACCCAGGCGATGCAACCAGAGATGGCGCCCCCTGGTTGGATCCGAGGAGAGAAGTAATGGCGGAAGAGCGCAGTGTTGGGGTGCACCCCGGCGAAGCCCTCGCAGAGATGCGTGAAAAGGGCGATGCATGCCACCGCATTCGGAGTAAAATCCAGGAGGCGGAAGCCGAAGGTATGCATGACGTCACTGAAGAAATCGGAGAAGGGAGGACAGAGCCCGCAGGAAAAATAATCGACAAAGAAGGGGTACCGATTTGGGGCAGCCTCGGCGCAGTCGGCGGGGATGACACGCATGGCTGGATGCCCCGAATTCTCACCCCCCCCCCCGTCTTCACTCCCCACAGGGGCCTGAAGGAGTCTCGAAGCTCAAACACGTCAACCGTCGAGGGGAAGAAGGTGGACTGCGTCCGCTGCACCGCCAGCGCACTCTCCGGCGGCTTTGCCGTCCTTGGCCACTCCCTTGCCCTTGGTGGATTTTGGCGCCATGGCGGCTGGGGGAGGAAGGCAGGACAAAGGGCGGCGGAAGCGCAACGGCGGCGAGCAGGAACGAAGCTTGGAGAAGAAGAGGAAGGAAAGCGGAGGTTTCTGAGATTGGGGTTGCGCGAAGGGTAAAAGGAACAGTGCGCCCGCGGTTATCCCTTTTTATGGGGAAGCCGCGGGTCGCGCTGCCCATTTACTGCGACGTGACGCATGCATGCAGGAACCACCCCACGCATGCCGCCCACGTCATGCACACCCCCCCCCACGCCGCGCCACGCACGCGGGTCGTGGGAAGCGAAGCGCGCGAAAAGTCTTACCGCGGTAAAAACTGCCCCGCCTGCCCGCGCACCGTTTTGGGCCTGGCCCAACAACATGTCACGCTTATGTGTGGCCCAGGCCCGGGGGCTCCTGTCGGTGTACAAAAAGAGGGGTGCGTTTTTGTACCCCTTTTACCTGTGCACGGGCAGTCGGAGCCGCGCCTACGGTCACGCTAAGCAGAACAGGGGAGGTGAGCCAAGGTAAGACCGAAGCCCAAGATGATCAGAGCAACGCCAAGACCAAGACCACAAAGAGCAGAGGGACGAAGCAGGTTCCCCCGGCAAGACCCTTGCCGGGGGCAGCCTCAGCAGCCCCGGCAAGACCCTTGCCGGGGCAGCTCGCCCCACACCAACAGTGCGAGCCACCCTTGAGCCCACGGACCCCAACGCCATCATCCACGTGGGGCCAGGGCTCGGGAAGGCGCCTCTGTGGTGGCATGCGGATCTTTGTGAAGACATATTCAAGATCAGACGAGGATTAGAAGACGATGATCCTCGGCAAGATCCTTGCCGAGGAAGGCCACCAGACCCCCGGCAAGGCCCTTGCCGGGGACGACAGCGCGCCACGGCAAGGCCCTCGCCAAGGACACCAGCAGGGCCACCGCCAAGCCCACGTCAACCAAGCTTCCACCGCCGATCACATGCAGCTGCCTGCCCAACCAGCTGGGCGGGCACCTGCGTGGCAACATGCAGCTCCCCAGGCCAACTCATCGAGCGCCTGCGTGGCGGCATGCAGATCTTCGTGAAGGCTCCACCACCGCGCCACCTCAGCTGCATGCCTGCCTACATGGCACCGCACACATCACTGGCCGAGGCGCGAGGAGGAGCGGCGACGGACGGGACGGGCCTCGCCCCCGTCCCCGATAAAGCAAGGGGACACCTAAGCTACGCATTAAATGCGTCTTGTCCTGTAATACGAGCGATAAGCTCACGGAACTGTACGCCTTTTCACCTCCTGTGTGCCACTGTGGCAGCCCCTTCTGACTATAAAAGGAGGCCCATGGCATACTGGAGAAGGATTCGGCTCTTTCGAACCACGCACTCACCACAGCTAGTTCGAGAGCTTAAGAACTCTCTGGAATACACCCACCAAAGCAGGACTAGGGTTTTACGCATCCTCGCGGCCCGAACCTGGGTAAACGATTCTTGTGCTGTCTACTAGCCCTGCTCTTCTCGCAACCCTGCGCCCCGGCAACCGTAGTAGGGATTCTTGTGATCCCATAGGTGTCGTTCCACACCGACAAACGGGGCCCACGCGAACGCCACCAAAGGAGATCAGGGTCGACGACGGGACCTGGGGCCGGGTTCCTCACCAAGCGGCACGCCCCTGAAGGTAGCACCTCCCAGTGCCAGCCCGGCAGAGCCCAGTCCCGGACATGGGTCCTCTGAAGCAGGACATCGTCGCGAACGGGTCTACGGCGAGGATGCGGGCCGGGCATCGTCGAAAACAAATACGAAATGCAAATGTAACATTTTTTAAATTATTGGATTGTGATTTCTTATATTCAAATTCTAAATTTCTATAACTAACATTATAAGAAACTAAAAAAACATCGATCATCGTCTAACAATTTGAAAATAATCTAATTCATCTAGCTAAAACTAACATTTCTATAACATTTGTATAAAAAACAGAAAAAACCTTTGACATTATATATATTATAACTAACATTTCTATATACTATTTGACATTAATCTAATCTAATTAATTAATTCATCTAAATCTTTGTATGAAAAACAGAAAAACAGAAAAAACTAAAAACAGAAAAATTGTGTGTGTGCGCGCGCGTGTAGTGTGTGTGTGTGTGCACGCGTGTAGTGTGTGTGTTTGTGTGTGTGTGTGTGTGCGCGCGCGCGTGTGTGAACTAGCTATGGCCGGCGCCGGCGGCGCGGTGGCTTAGATTGGAGGGAGGAGAGGGGCCGGCCGGGGGAGGGGCTCACAGCGCGCGCGGGCGAGGTCGAGGCGATGGCGACGGAGGCAAGGTCGATCCAAGGCGATGACGACGGCGAGGCGAGGGGACGGCGACGGGCCAGTGCGGCGACGGGGACGGGCCGGCGACGTGGGCGGCGCGGAGTCGACGGGGACGACGCGACGAGAACGGGGGCGGCGCGACAGGGCGGCGACGGCGCGGGACGGGTGATACGTCTCCAACGTATCTATAATTTATGAAGTATTCATGATATTATATTATCTATTTTGGATGTTTATGGGCTTTATTAAACACTTTTATATTATTTTTGGGACTAACCTATTAACCGGAGACCCAGCCCAAATTGTTGTTTTCTTGCCTATTTCAGTGTTTCGAAGAAAAGGAATATCAAACGGAGTCCAAACGGAATGAAACCTTCGAGAGAGTTATTTTTGGAACGGAAGCAATCAGGAGACTTGGATTAGACCTCAAGGAAGCTTCGAGGAAGCCACGAGGCAGGGAGGCATGCCCTACCCCCTGGGTGCGCCCCCCACCCTCATGGGCCCCTCGTGGCTCCCCTGACCGACTTCTTTCGCCTATTTATGTTCATATACCCTAAAAACATCGGGGAGCACAATAGATCGGGAGTTCCTCCGCCGCAAGCCTGTGTAGCCACCAAAAACCAATCGGGACCCTGTTCCGGCACCCTGCCGGAGGGGGATCCCTCACCGGTGGCCATCTTCATCATTCCGGCGCTCTCCATGACGAGGAGGGAGTAGTTCACCCTCGGGGCTGAGGGTATGTACCAGTAGCTATGTGTTTGATCTCTCTCTCTCTCGTGTTCTTGATTCGGCACGATCTTGATGTATCGCGAGCTTTGCTATTATAGTTGGATCTTAGGATGTTTCTTCCCCTCTACTCTCTTGCGATGGATTGAGTTTTCTCTTTGAAGTTATCTTATCGGATTGAGTCTTTAAGGATTTGAGAACACTTGATGTATGTCTTGCATGTGCTTATCTGTGGTGACAGTGGGATATTCACGTGATCCACTTGATGTATGTTTTGGTGATCAACTTGCGGGTTCCGTTTGTGAACTTATGCATAGGGATTGGCACACGTTTTCGTCTTGACTCTCCGGTAGAAACTTTGGGGCACTCTTTGAAGTTCTATGTGTTGGTTGGATAGATGAATCTGAGATTGTTTGATGCATATCGTATAATCATACCCAAAGATACTTGAGGTGACATTGGAGTATCTAGGTGACATTGGAGTATCTAGGTGACAATAGGGTTTTGGTTGATTTGTGTCTTAAGGTGTTATTCTAGTACGAACTCTATGATAGATCGAACGGAAAGAATAGCTTCGTGTTATTTTACTACGGACTCTTGAATAGATCGATCAGAAAGAATAACTTTGAGGTGGTTTCGTACCCTACAATAATCTCTTCGTTTGTTCTCCGCTATTAGTGACTTTGGAGTGACTCTTTGTTGCATGTTGAGGGATATTTATATGATCCAATTATGTTATTATTGTTGAGAAAACTTGCACTAGTGAAAGTATAAACCCTAGGCCTTGTTTCAACGCATTGCAATATCGTTTGTGCTCACTTTTATCATTAGTTACCTTGCTGTTTTTATATTTTCATATTACAAAAACCTATATCTATCATCCATATTGCACTTGTATCACCATCTCTTCGCCGAACTAGTGCACCTATACAATTTACCATTGTATTGGGTGTGTTGGGGACACAAGAGACTCTTTGTTATTTGGTTGCAGGGTTGTTTGAGAGAGACCATCTTCATCATACGCCTCCCACGGATTGATAAACCTTAGGTCATCCACTTGAGGGAAATTTGCTACTGTCCTACAAACCTCTGCACTTGGAGGCCCAACAACGTCTACAAGAAGAAGGTTGTGTAGTAGACATCAAGCTCTTTTCTGGCGCCGTTGCCGGGGAGGTGAGTGCTTGAAGGTATATCTTTAGATCTTGCAATCGAATCTTTTTGTTTCTTGTTTTATCACTAGTTTAGTTTATAAAAGAAAACTACACAAAAAATGGAATTAAGGTTGCCTCATATGCTTCATATTTTTAATGTCTTTCGTGATAATGACGGGAAGGAAAATTGTGCTCAAGTCCTAGAAGAAGAATAACATTGAATGCTTGGCACAAAATATGTGAATGATGAGCATGATTGCAATGTTGTTAGTATGAATTCTTTGAATACTGATACATCCATTTTGCATCATGCTTTTATATCGATATTTATTGCATTATGGGCTGTTATTACATGTTATGTCACAATACTTTTGCCTATTCTCTCTTATTTTGCAAGGTTTACATGAAGAGGGAGAATGCCGGCAGCTGGAATTCTGGGCTGGAAAAGGAGCAAATATTAGAGACCTATTCTGCGCAACTCCAAAAGTCCTGAAACTCCACGGAAGTCATTTTTGGAAATAATAAAAAATACTGAGCGAAGAAAATACCAGAGGGGGCCCACACCCTGGCCACGAGGGTGGGGGCGTGCCCTACCCCCCTGGGCGGGCCCCCTGCCTCGTGGGACCCCTGGCAGGCCTCCGGTGCCCATCTTCTGCTATATGAAGTCTTTCGTCCGAGAAAAAATCATAAGCAAGCTTTCGTGAAGAAACTCCGCCGCCACGAGGCGGAACCTTGGTGGAACCAATCTAGGGCTCCGGCAGAGCTGTTCTGCCGGGGAAACTTCCCTCCGGGAGGGGGAAATCATCGCCATCGTCATCACCAATGATCCTCTCATCGGGAGGGGGTCAATCTCCATCAACATCTTCACCAGCACCATCTCCACTCAAACCCTAGTTCATCTCTTGTATCCAATCTTTGTCCCAAAGCCTCAGATTGGTACCTGTGGGTTGCTAGTAGTGTTGATTACTCCTTGTAGTTGATGCTAGTTGGTTTATTTGGTGGAAGATCATATGTTCAGATCCATTATGCATATTAATACTCCTCTGATTATGAACATGAATATGCTTTGTGAGTAGTTACGTTTGTTCCTGAGGACATGGGAGAAGTCTTGCTATTAGTAGTCATGTGAATTTGGTATTCGTTCGATATTTTGATGAGATGTATGTTGTCTTTCCTCTAGTGGTGTTATGTGAACGTCGACTACATGACACTTCACCATTATTTGGGCCTAGAGGAAGGCATTGGGAAGTAATAAGTAGATGATGGGTTGCTAGAGTGACAAAAGCTTAAACCCTAGTTTATGCGTTTCTTCGTAAGGGGCTGATTTGGATCCATATGTTTCATGCTATGGTTAGGTTTACCTTAATACTTCTTTTGTAGTTGCGGATGCTTGCAATAGGAGATCATAAGTGGGATGCTTGTCCAAGTAAGGACAGCACACCCGAGCACCGGTCCACCCACATATCAAATTATCAAAGTACTATTTGGATATACTCTTCGTTTATGCGTTGCTTCGTAAGGGGCTGATTTGGGATGCTTGTTAATGCTAAGATAGACTGCGAAAAGGATGTTGTTACTATTGGTTTGGATGATATGTCTCATGAGTTTAATTTTGCTAAATTTCGTAGACAACCCCGTGATGAAGAATCGCCTAGTAAAGATGAAATCATTGGTCTTGCTTCTATTGTTGTGCCTCCTAATGATCCTTTAGAACAATATTTGCTTGACCATGAAAATTATATGTTTATGAATGAAAGAAGAGAAATAGATGAAGTATTCTTTAAACAGGGACCCATTCTGAAACACAATTTGCCTGTTGAAATCCTAGGGGATCCTCCTCCACCCAAGGGTGATCCCGTGTTTGAGCTTAAACCACTACCTGATACTCTTAAATATGCTTATCTTGATGAAAAGAAGATATATCCTATTATTATTAGTGCTAACCTTTCAGAGAAGGAGGAAGAGAAATTATTGAAAACTCTGAGGAAGCACCGTGCTGCTATTGGATATACTCTTGATGATCTTAAGGGCATTAGTCCCACTCTATGTCAACACAAAATAAATTTGGAGAAAGACGCCAAACCAGTTATTGATCACCAATGACGGCTGAATCCTAAGATGAAAGAAGTGGTAAGAAAGGAAATATTAAAGCTCCTTGAGGCAGGTATAATTCATCCCGTTGCTGATAGTCAGTGGGTAAGTCCTGTCCATTGTGTCCCTAAGAAGGGAGGTATTACTGTCGTTCCTAATGATAAAGCTGAATTGATCCCGCAAAGAATTATTACAGGCTATAGGATGGTAATTGATTTCCGCAAATTAAATAAAGCTACAAAAAAGGATCATTACCCCTTGTCTTTCATTGATAAAATGTTAGAAAGATTATCCAAACATACACATTTTTGCTTTCTAGATGGTTACTCTGGTTTCTCTCAAATACCTATGTCAGCTGAGGATCAAGCAAAGACCACTTTTACTTGCCCTTTCGGTACTTTTTCTTATAGACGTATGCCTTTTGGTTTATGTAATGCACCTGCTACCTTTCAAAGATGCATGATGGCTATATTCTCTGACTTTTGTGAAAAGATTTGTGAGGTTTTCATGGACGATTTCTCCATTTATGGTTCCTCTTTTGATGATTGCTTGAGCAACCTTGATCGAGTTTTGTAGAGATGTGAAGAAACTAATCTTGTCTTGAATTGGGAGAAATGCCACTTTATGGTTAATGAAGGCATTGTCTTGGGGCATAAAATTTATGAAAGAGGTATTGAAGTTGATAAAGCTAAAGTTGATGCTATTGAAAAGATGTCGTGTCCTAAGGACATCAAAGGTATAAGAAGTTTCCTTGGTTATGCCGGTTTTTATAGGAGGTTCATTAAGGACTTCTCAAAAATTTCTCGACCTCTGACTAATCTATTACAAAAAGATATTCCTTTTTGTCTTTGATGATGATTGTGAAGAAGCATTTGAAATACTTAAGAAAGCTTTGATTTCTGCACCTATTGTTCAGCCACCTGATTGGAATTTACCCTTTGAAATTATGTGTGATGCTAGTGATTATGTTGTAGGTGCTGTTTTAGGACAAAGAGTTGATAAGAAATTATATGTTAGTCAATATGCTAGTCAAACTCTAGACAATGCCCAGAGAAATTATGCTACTAGTGAAAAAGAATTTTTAGCAGCTGTTTTTGCCTGTGATAAGTTCAGACCTTATATTGTTGATTCTAAAGTAACTATTCACACTGATCATGCTGCTATTAAATACCTTATGGAAAAGAAAGATGCTAAACCTAGACTTATTAGATGGGTTCTCTTGCTCCAAGAATTTGATTTACATATTATTGATAGAAAGGGAGCTGAGAACCCTGTTGCAGACAACTTGTCTAGGTTAGAGAATGTTCTTGATGACCCACTCCTATTGATGATAGCTTTCCTGATGAACAACTAAATGTCATAAATGCTTCTCGTACTGCTCCATGGTATGCTGATTATGCTAATTACATTGTTGCTAAGTTTATACCACCTAGTTTCACATATTAGCAAAAGAAAAAGTTTTTCTATGATTTAAGACATTACTTTTGGGATGACCCACACCTTTATAAAGAAGGGGTAGATGGTGTTATTAGACGTTGTGTACCTGAGCATGAACAGGAACAGATCCTACGCAAGTGTCACTCTGAGACTTATGGAGGGCACCACGCTGGAGATAGAACTCCACATAAGGTATTGCAATCCGGTTTTTATTGGCCTACTCTCTTCAACGATGCCCGTAAGTTTGTCTTGTCTTGCGATGAATGTCAAAGAATTGGTAATATCAGTAGACATCAAGAAATGCCTATGAATTATTCACTTGTTATTGAGCCATTTGATGTTTGGGGCTTCGATTATATGGGACCTTTTCCTGCCTCTAATGGGTATACACATATTTTAGTTTCTGTTGATTACGTTACTAAGTGGGTAGAAGCTATTCCAACTAGTAGTGCTGATCATAACACCTCTATTAAGATGCTTAAAGAAGTTATTTTTCTGAGGTTTGGAGTCCCTAGATATTTAATGACTGATGGTGGTTCACATTTTATTCATGGTGCTTTTCGTAAAAATGCTTGCCAAGTATGATGTTAATCATAGAATTGCATCTCCGTATCACCCACAGTCTAGTGGTCAAGTGGAGTTGAGTAATAGAGAGCTCAAATTAATTTTGCAAAAGACTGTTAATAGATCTAGAAAGAATTGGTCCAAGAAACTTGATGATGCATTATGGGCCTATAGAACTGCATATAAAAATCCTATGGGTATGTCTCCGTATAAAATGGTTTATGGAAAAGCATGTCACTTACCTCTCGAACTAGAACATAAGGCATATTGGGCCATTAAAGAGCTCAATTACGATTTCAAACTTGCCGGTGAGAAGAGGTTATTTGACATTAGCTCACTCGATGAATGGAGAACCCAAGCTTATGAGAATGCCAAACTGTTTAAAGAAAAAGTTAAAAGATGGCATGACAAAAGGATACAAAAGGGTGAGTTTAATGTAGGTGATTATGTGTTGCTATACAACTCTCGTTTGAGATTTTTTGCAGGAAAACTTCTCTCTAAATGGGAAGGCCCTTACGTTATCGAGGAGGTCAATCGTTCCAGTGCCATAAAAATCAACAACTTCGAAGGCACAAATCCAAAGGTGGTGAACGGTCAAAGAACCAAACATTATATCTCAGGTAATCCTATAAATGTTGAAACTAATGTTATTGAAACCGTAACCCCGGAGGAATACATAAGGGACACTTTCCAGAACGTTTCAGACTCCGAAAAGGAATAGGTACGTGGTACGGTAAGTAAACCGACTCCAAAACAGTTCTAATGGCAATTTTTCTCCGTTTTGGAATATTTAAGAAAATAGGAAAATAAGAAGTAGTCCGGGAAGGACACGAAGCTTCCACGAGGGTGGGAGGCGCGCCCTACCCCCTGGGCGCGCCCCGCTGCCTCGTGGGCACCTCGTGCGCTCTCCGGACTCCGTTTTCTTGCACAATACTTATTTTGGTCGGTAAAAATTAATTATATAATCTCCCGAAGGTTTTGACCACCGTACCACGCAATTATCATCTGTTCTTGTTTCGAGCTGTTTTTCTGACAGATCTAGATCACCATGACGACTCCAAGTGCCCCCATGGACAAGTTCTTCGAGAAGGTCATCAGCCCCTACCTCGCGGAAGTGCTGCAACGTCCTCAAACCATATGCGTGAGGGGTTGCTGCATATCCGCGATGTTGAGGGACCAAGGAGGACCGGAAGCGTGGAGACAAGACTCGAGGCAATGGAGCAACAAGTTTTCAAGTGTCAGGAGATGGTGGAGCGCGGACTTGAATCCAATCACATAATGATCACGGAGTTCACCAACAACCACAAGCTGGATGCCAAGGACATTGGGGAGGCCATCTTCAAGCTTCACGAGAAAATCGAGCACCTCCATGCCCAGATCTATGACCTGCAAAACCAAAACTGTGAGTATGAATATAGATTCAAGAGGATGAGTTTGGCTGCAGATTTAAGGATCCCGGAGACTCGATCATCCTTCTATGATGGTGAGCCTATGCCTTGGAAGATGGACGACAAGCCTACATCATCAACAACCCCTTCACCAGCAAAAGAGATATAATCACATGGGTATGGGCACTCCCCTTGGCAACTGCCAAGCTTGGGGGAGGTGCCCCGGTATCGTATCACCATCACACTCCTATCTTTACCGTTTTTCTTAGTTCGATCCTTTTGGTAATATCTTGATCTAGTAGAATAAAGTTTTAGTATGATTTAGTTTTGAGTTTTGCCTTATGATCCTTCTATGTAATCGAGTCCGTGAGCTATATATAATAAAGATTAGTGTTGAGTCAAGGGCTTGATTATCTTGCTATGATCGTGAGGGAATTAAAGAAAAAGAAAGAATAAAAAGAAGTAAAGAGATCATATTGATCTTATGGAGAGTAATGACTTCACATAAAAAGAGTATGATGACTAAAAGTTGTTGAGAGTTGACAAACATAGTTTTGGTCATCGTTGCAATTAATAGGAAGTAATAAATAAAGAGAGGTTTCACATATAAATATACTATCTTGGACATCTTTTATGATTGTGAGCACTCATTAAAATATGACATGCTAAAGAGTTGATGTTGGACAAGGAAGAAAACGTAATGGGTTATGTTTTCTTATATCCGAAATAAAGTATATTGTCATGGATCATCCAACATGTTGAGCTTGCCTTTCTCCCTCATGCTAGCCAAATTCTTTGCACCAAGTAGAGATACTACTTGTGCTTCCAAATACCCTTAAACCCAGTTTTGCCATGAGAGTCCACCATATCTACCTATGAATTGAGTAAGATCCTTCAAGTAAGTTGTCATCGGTGCAAGCAATAAAAATTGCTCTCTAAATATGTATGATTTATTAGTGTGGAGAAAATAAGCTTTATACGATCTTGTGATGTGGAAGAAATAAAAGTGACGGACTGCATAATAAAGGTCCATCACAAGTGGCAATATAAAGTGACGTTCTTTTGCATTAAGATTTCGTGCATCCAACCATGAAAGCGCATGACAACCTCTGCTTCCCTCTGCGAAGGGCCTATCTTTTACTTTTATCTTCTACCCTTATGCAAGAGTCATGGTGATCTTCACCTTTCCTTTTTACATTTTATCCTTTGGCAAGCACATTGTGTTGGAAAGATCCTGATATATATATCCAATTGTATGTAAGTTAACATGAATCATTACTGTTGACATTACCCTTGAGGTAAAAGGTTGGGAGGCGAAACTATAAGCCCCTATCTTTCTCTGTGTCCGATTAAAACTCCGTAACCACAAGTTTTGTGTGAGTGTTAGAAATTGTGAAAGACTAAATGATAGTTGAGTATGTGGACTTGCTGAAAAGCTCTTACATAGACTCTTTCCGATGTTATGATAAATTTCAATTGCTTCAATGACTGAGATTATAGTTTGTTGGTTCTCAATGAAGTTTCTGATTCATACTTGACATTGTGAATAGACTATTACTTGAGCATAAGAAATCATATGACAATATATATATATATATATATGTTGCTGTTATAAGAATGATCATGATGCCCTCATGTCCGTATTTTATTTTATCAACACCTCTATCTCTAAACATGTGGACATATTTATCGTTATTGGCTTCCGCTTGAGGACAAGCGAGGTCTAAGCTTGGGGGAGTTGATACGTCCATTTTGCATCATGCTTTTATATCGATATTTATTGCATTATGGGCTGTTATTACACGTTATGTCACAATACTTATGCCTATTCTCTCTTATTTTGCAAGGTTTACATGAAGAGGGAGAATGCTGGCAGCTGGAATTCTGGGCTGGAAAAGGAGCAAATATTAGAGACCTATTCTGCGCAACTCCAAAAGTCCTGAAACTCCACGGAAGTCATTTTTGGAAATAATAAAAAATACTGAGCAAAGAAAATACCAGAGGGGGCCCACACCCTGGCCACGAGGGTGGGGGGCGTGCCCTACCCCCCTGGGCGCGCCCCCTGCCTCGTGGGCCCCCTGGCAGGCCTCCGGTGCCCATCTTCTACTATATGAAGTCTTTCGTCCGAGAAAAAATCATAAGCAAGCTTTCGGGAAGAAACTCCGCCGCCACGAGGCGGAACCTTGGCGGAACCAATCTAGGGCTCCGACAGAGCTGTTCTGCCGGGGAAACATCCCTTCGGGAGGGGGAAATCATCGCCATCGTCATCACCAACGATCCTCTCATCGAGAGGGGGTCAATCTCCATCAACATCTTCACCAGCACCATCTCCTCTCAAACCCTAGTTCATCTCTTGTATCCAATCTTTGTCCCAAAGCCTCAGATTGGTACCTGTGGGTTGCTAGTAGTGTTGATTACTCCTTGTAGTTGATGCTAGTTGGTTTATTTGGTGGAAGATCATATGTTCAGATCCATTATGCATATTAATACTCCTTTGATTATGAACATGAATATGCTTTGTGAGTAGTTACGTTTGTTCCTGAGGACATGGGAGAAGTCTTGCTATTAGTAGTCATGTGAATTTGGTATTCGTTCGATATCTTGATGAGATGTATGTTGTCTTTCCTCTAGTGGTGTTATGTGAACGTCGACTACATGACACTTCACCATTATTTGGGCCTAGAGGAAGGCATTGGGAAGTAATAAGTAGATGATGGGTTGCTAGAGTGACAAAAGCTTAAACCCTAGTTTATGTGTTGCTTCGTAAGGGGCTGATTTGGATCCATATGTTTCATGCTATGGTTAGGTTTACCTTAATACTTCTTTTGTAGTTGCGGATGCTTGCAATAGGAGTCAATCATAAGTGGGATGCTTGTCCAAGTAAGGACAGCACCCAAGCACCGGTCCACCCACATATCAAATTATCAAAGTACCGAACGTGAATCATATGAACGTGATGAAAACTAGCTTGACGATAATTCCCATGTATGGTTAGGTTTACCTTAATACTTCTTTTGTAGTTGTGGATGCTTGCAATAGGAGTTAATCATAAGTGGGATGCTTGTCCAAGTAAGGACAGCACCCAAGCACCGGTCTACCCACATATCAAATTATCAAAGTACCGAACGCGAATCATATGAACGTGATGAAAACTAGCTTGACGATAATTCCCATATGTCCTCGGGAGCGCTTTTCTCTATATAAGAAATTGTCCATGCTTGTCCTTTGCTACAAAAAGGATTGGGCCATCTTGCTGCACTTTATTTACACTTGTTACTTGTTACCCGTTACAAATTACCTTATCACAAAACTATCTGTTACCGATAATTTCAGTGCTTGCAGAGAATACCTTACTGAAAACCGCTTGTCATTTCCTTCTGCTCCTCGTTAGGTTCGACACTATTACTTATCGAAAGGACTACGATAGATCCCCTATACTTGTGGGTCATCAAATACCCATGATGCTAATGATATGCAAAGCCACAAGCTTGGGGATGGTATGTTTGATGAAGATGATATGTTTAGTCCCCCAAGTTTTGATGATCAAATTTATTATGAGGAAAGCATGCCTCCTATTTATGATGATTATTGTGATGACACGTATGCTATAAAGAATAAAGATAACCATGAAACTTGTCATCATGATTTTAATTTTCAATTGGATTATGCTTCACATGATAGTTATTTTGTTGAGTTTGCTCCCACTACTATTCATGAGAAGAAATTTGCTTATGTGGAGAGTAATAAAATTTCTATGCTTTTAGATCATGAAAAGAATGCTTTAGGTGCTGGTTATATTGTTGAATTCATTCATGATTCTACTTAAAATTATTATGAGGGAGGAATATATGCTTGTAGGAATTGCAATAATATCAAGTTTCCTCTCTATGTGCTTAAAGTTTTGAAGTTATGCTTGTTTTGCCTTCCTATGCTAGTTGATTATTGTTTCCATAAGTTGTTTGCTCACAAAATCCCTATGCATAGGAAGTGGGTTAGGCTTAAATGTGCTAGTCATATTCTTCATGATGCTCTCTTTATGTTTCAATTCTTATCTTTTATGTGAGCATCATTGAAATCATCATGCCTAGCTAGGGGCGTTAAACGTTAGCGCTTGTTGGGAGGCAACCCAATTTTATTTTTGTTCTTTGCTTTTTGTTCCTGTTTAGTAATAAATAAATCATCTAGCCTCTGGTTAGATGTGGTTTTATTTTTTAATTAGTGTTTGTGCCAAGTAAGACCTATAGGATCTTCCTGGATGATAATTATTTGATCTTGCTGAAAAAGACAGAAACTTTCTGCTCACGAAAACAATTGTTAAAAATCACCAGAAAGTGATAAAATACTGATTCCAATTGAAGTAGATCAATAATCAAATTATCTAGGTCTTCCTAGTTTGGAATATTTTTCTGAGTTCCAGAAGTTTGCGTTTGATACAGATTACTACAGACCATTCTGTTTTTGACAGATTCTGTTTTCTATGTGTTGTTTGCTTATTTTGATGAATCTATGAGTAGTATCGGAGGGTATGAACCATAGAGAAGTTGGAATAAAGTAGATATTGCACCAATATTAATTTATAATGAGTTCACAACAGTACCTAAGTGGTGATTTATTTTCTTATACTAACGGAGCTTACGAGTTTTCTGTTAAGTTTTGTGTTGTGAAGTTTTCAAGTTTTGGGTAAAAGATTCGATGGAATATTGAATAAGGAGTGGCAAGAGCCTAAGCTTGGGGATGCCCAAGGCACCCCAAGGTAATATTCAAGGACAACCAAGAGCCTAATCTTGGGGATGCCCCGGATGGCATCCCCTCTTTCATCTTCGTTCATCGGTAACTTTACTTGGAGCTATATTTTTATTCACCACATGATATGTGTTTTGCTTGGAGCATCATTTTATTTTGTTAGTATTTTCTTTCTGTTATTTATAATAATGTTTTGCATCTCTATTTACAATAAAAATGTCAAGGATAGCCTTTACCATGCTTATTTTGCAAGTATACATGTTGCTGTTTCAAAACAGAAAGTTTACCGCTGTTGCAAAAATTCCCTAGAAAAGTAAGAATGTGATAAAATGTTAAAACCTTTTGCATAATAATCTCTGATAAATTTACTACAGTGGGAATTTTCTTTCATAATTTTTGGAGCTAGGGAAGTATGGATCTTGCTGCATTCTTTACAGACTGTCCTGTTTAGGCAGATTGCTGTTATGTTTGCATTGTTTGCATATGTTTGCTTGTTTAATGATTCTATTTGAGGATAGGACTAGTAAATATGCAGAGGCATTTAGTATGCAATGTTGAATAATAATTTTAGTGATTTGCTACAGTAGAGTATGATAAGGTTTTTGCATTGGTTTATACTAACTTATCTCACGAGTTCTTGTTGAGTTTGGTGTGGATGAAGCTTTCGAGATTTAGGAAACCGTGATATGAGAGGAATTAAGGAGACACAAAAGCTCAAGCTTGGGGATGCCCAAGGCATCCCAAGATAATATTTCAAGAAGTCTCAAGCATCTAAGCTTGGGGATGCCCCGGTAGGCATCCCACCTTTCTTCTTCAACAATTATCGGTTAGTATCGGTTGAGCCTAAGTTTTTGCTTCTTCACATGATGAGTGCTATCCTTGAAATGTCATTTTATTTTGTTTTGCTTGCTGTTTGAATAGTATCCCAAGATCTGAAATTCTTAAATGATAAAGAGTCTTCACAAAGCTACATAATTATTTAACTATTCATTGATCTTCACTTATATCTTTTTGGAGTAGTTTGTCATTTACTCGTGTGCTTCACCTATATCCTATGAGTAAATAGTTGAATGATTTGAATATCATAAATCTGAAATTATATATGTTTCATATGCTTATCCCATGGGGAGTAATGACTTCACATATAAGAAGTAGAGGTGGTAAATTTGTTGAAGGTTAGCAAACATTGTATTGGTCACTTGAACAATTCATGAAAGAATATTGAGGGAAGAGAGAATTCACATATAAATATACTATCTTGGACATCTTTTGTAATTGTGAGCACTCATTAAAATATGACATGTTAAAAGGTTGATGTTGGACAAGGAAGACAATGTAATGGGTTATGTTTTCTTATATCTGAAATAAAGTATATTGTCATGGATCATTCAACATGCTGAGCTTGCCTTTCCCCCTCATGCTAGCCAAATTCTTTGCACCAAGTAGAGATACTCCTTGTGCTTCCAAACATCCCTTAAACCAGTATTGCCATGAGAGTCCACCATACCTACCTATGGATTGAGTAAGATCCTTCAAGTAAGTTCTCATCGGTGCATGCAATAAAAATTGCTCTCTAAATATGTATGATCTATTAGTGTGGAGAAAATAAGCTTTATACGATCTTGTGATGTGGAAGAAATAAAAGCGACAGACTGCATAATAAAGGTTCCTATCACAAGTGGCAATATAAAGTGACGTTCTTTCGCACTAAGTTTTTGTGCATCCAACTATAAAAGCGCATGACAACCTCTGCTTCCCTCTGCGAAGGGCCTATATTTTATTCTTGTCTTATACCTTATTCAAGAGTCATGGTGATCTTCACCTTTCCTTTTTATATTTTATCCTTTGGCAAGCACATTGTGTTGGAAAGATCCTGATATATATATCCAATTGGATGTAAGGCATCATGAACTATTATTGTTGACATTACCCTTGAGGTAAAAGGTTGGGAGGCGAATCTATAAGCCCCTATCTTTCTCTATGTCTGATTAAAACTTTGAACCCATAAATATCGCGTGAGTGTTAGCAATTGTGAAAGACTAAATGATAGTTGAGTATGTGAAGTTTTCTGAATTAAAGCTCTGACATAGACCCTTCGTAAAAATAAGATGAATTGTAATTGTTTGATGACTAATAACACGGTTTGTTAGTTTTCAAGAAAGTTTATGATCTATACTTTAACATGTGAATAGCTTGTTACTTGATCATGAGAAGCTTTATATGAGCTACTGTTATGACATATAATGATGCTAGAAAAGGTGACTGAAATTATCATTGATCAAACTTGTGCACCTGCTAGCATTCACACTTCATAAATTATTTCTTTTATCAATTACCTACTCGAGGACGAGCAGGAATTAAGCTTGGGATGCTGATACGTCTCCAACGTATCTAATATTTATGAAGTATTCATGCTATTATATTATCTGTTTTGGATGTTTATGGGCTTTACTAAACACTTTTATATTATTTTTGGGACTAACCTATTAACCGGAGGCCCAGCCCAAATTGTTGTTTTCTTGCCTATTTCAGTGTTTCGAAGAAAAGGAATATCAAACGGAGTCCAAACGGAATGAAACCTTCGGGAGAGTTATTTTTGGAACGGAAGCAATCCAGGAGACTTGGAGTAGACGTCAGGGAAGCTTCGAGGAAGCCACGAGGCAGGGAGGCGCGCCCTACCCCCTGGGCGCGCCCCCCACCCTCGTGGGCCCCTCGTGGCTCCCCTGACCGACTTCTTTCGCCTATATATGTCCATATACCCTAAAAACATCGGGGTGCACAATAGATCGGGAGTTCCACCGCCGCAAGCCCTGTAGCCACCAAAAACCAATCGGGACCCTGTTCCGGCACCCTGCCGGAGGGGGAATCCCTCACCGGTGGCCATCTTCATCATCCCGGCGCTCTCCATGATGAGGAGGGAGTAGTTCACCCTCAGGGCTGAGGGTATGTACCAGTAGCTATGTGTTTGATCTCTCTCTCTCTCGTGTTCTTGATTCGGCACGATCTTGATGTATCGCGAGCTTTGCTATTATAGTTGGATCTTATGATGTTTCTCCCCCTCTACTCTCTTGCGATGGATTGAGTTTTCTCTTTGAAGTTATCTTATCGGATTGAGTCTTTAAGGATTTGAGAACACTTGATGTATGTCTTGCATGTGCTTATCTGTGGTGACAATGGGATATTCACGTGATCCACTTGATGTATGTTTTGGTGATCAACTTGCGGGTTCCGTTTGTGAACTTATGCATAGGGGTTGGCACACATTTTCGTCTTGACTCTCCGGTAGAAACTTTGGGGCACTCTTTGAAGTTCTATGTGTTGGTTGGATAGATGAATCTGAGATTGTTTGATGCATATCGTATAATCATACCCACAGATACTTGAGGTGACATTGGAGTATCTAGGTGACATTAGGGTTTTGGTTGATTTGTGTCTTAAGGTGTTATTCTAGTACGAACTCTATGATAGATCGAACGGAAAGAATAGCTTCATGTTATTTTACTACGGACTCTTGAATAGATCGATCAGAAAGAATAACTTTGAGGTGGTTTCGTACCCTACAATAATCTCTTCGTTTGTTCTTCGCTATTAGTGACTTTGGAGTGACTCTTTGTTGCATGTTGAGGGATATTTATATGATCCAATTATGTTATTATTGTTGAGAGAACTTGCACTAGTGAAAGTATAAACCCTAGGCCTTGTTTCAACGCATTGCAATATCGTTTGTGCTCACTTTTATCATTAGTTACCTTGCTGTTTTTATATTTTCATATTACAAAAACCTATATCTATCATCCATATTGCACTTGTATCACCATCTCTTCGCCGAACTAGTGCACCTATACAATTTACCATTGTATTGGGTGTGTTGGGGACACAAGAGACTCTTTGTTATTTGGTTGCAGGGTTGTTTGAGAGAGACCATATTCATCCTACGCCTCCCACGGATTGATAAACCTTAGGTCATCCACTTGAGGGAAATTTGCTACTGTCCTACAAACCTCTGCACTTGGAGGCCCACCAACGTCTACAAGAAGAAGGTTGTGTAGTAGACGTCAACGGGGCGGCGGCACAGAGAAGTGGGAGATGAGAAACTGAAATTTTTTGAAGTGTTTCTTATATAGGAGGCACCTTTAGTACCGGTTGGAGCCACCAACCGGTACTAAAGGCCTGTTTTGGCCAGGCCAAGCGGCGGGAAGGGCGGGCCTTTAGTACCGGGTGGTGGCTCCAACCGGTACTAAAGACCCCCCCCCCTTTAGTACCGGTTTGAGCCACGACCCGGTACTAAAGGGGGTGCGCTGCCAGGCGAGGGGCGCTGAAGTTTAGTCCCACCTCGCTAGCCGAGGGGCGCTCGCACCTGCTTATAAGCCCCGCCGCTGCTGCGGTCTCGAGCTCCTCTCTAAAGCAGGCCTTCTGGGCCTACCTCTTCTACGATGCCCTGTTGGGCCAACTAGTCTAGCGGGCCTGCATCCTGGCCCAAGTAGAATATGGGCTTCTAGTCGTATGCAGGCCGATGTGGCCCAGTAGGTGGGCTTTTTTATTTAGTTTTTTCTTTTTTTTCTTTTCTGCTTTATTTATTTTTTAGTTGTTTTTTCCTGTATTTAGAGTTTCTTTGTGAATATTTTTGCTTTAGGTACAAAAAATTACAAACTTTCTATTAGTGCCGGTAGTTTTCAAATTTGAATAGTTTAAATTTTGAATTATTTGAAATTTGTGTGAATCACTAGTTTGTGAATAACTTAGCTTTAAAAATAGATTTTTCGGTGATTCTTTTTTCTTATGTTTAATATTAGTGTGTTTTATCATTATATTCAATTTGATAATACTTAGGTTATTTAAAAAATGAAATGCCTTTGTAACAGATGAGTTTTCGTTCGAAACCCTGATACTTCGAAAGAGATTGTCCATTTTGTACACGAAGTGCATCCAGTTTTTGCTGTAACCCTCTCTACTTTTTTGCACATGCTATGTAGGTGAAATTATGATACCATGCCAACTTTCAACCTTTTCGGAGTTCATTTGAAGTTTTTTTCAATTTCAGGGTCATTTACCTGAAAAAATTAGTAAATGCATGAAAGAAATTTGTTTGCACATCAAATTTCTTCGCGTTTCAAATGCCAAAACACATAACTACCCTAACTATTACAGAGATTCCCTCCTGGGTGTGAAACACAGAAGAAAGTGATGATAGTGAAGCCGGTCACATCCCAGATCTTTGGGTGTGAAACTTTTTCTTCGCGTGTATCCCTTTGCGCCGTAACCATGGAAAATCTTCATCATTTAATTGGATGCTCGGGTCAATATTCACTGTGAATGGAGCAATTTCATCAAACTTTTCATAATCTTCTGACATGTCTGTCTTGTCATCCACTCCCATGATGTTTCTCTTCCCAGAAAGAACTATGTGGCGCTTTGGCTCATCGTATGATGCATTCGCTTCCTTATGTTTTCTTTTTCTCGGCTTGGTAGACATGTCCTGCACATAGAAAACCTGTGCCACATCATTGGCTAGGACGAATGGTTCGTCTGCATACGCAAGATTGTTGAGATCCACTGTTGTCATTCCATACTGCGGGTCTTCCGTTACCCCGCCTCGTGTCATATTGATCCATTTGCACCGAAACAAAGGGACCTTCAAACCACGTCCATAGTCAAGTTCCCATATGTCCTCTATGTAACCATAATATGTTTCCTTTCCCGTCTTGGTTGCTGCATCAAAGCGGACACCACTGTTTTGGTTGGTGCTCTTCTTATCTTGGGCGATCGTGTAAAATGTATTCCCATTTATCTCGTACCCTTTGAAAGTCATTATATTCGAAGATGGTAACTGGGACAGCAAGTACAGGTCGTCTTCAATAGCGGCATCATGCATGGCACGTGTCTGCAACCAGCCGGCGAAAGTCCCCATTTGTTCACGTGTAATCCAGTCATTAGACCGCTCCGGGTGTTTGGAGCATAGAAAATTCTTGTGTTCGTCCATATACGGAGCCACCAAGGCGGAATTCTGTAGAACTGTGTAGTGTGCTTGAGTGAGAGAATGTCCGTCCATACATATTATTTGATCCCCTCCTAGCGTGCCTTTTCCATCCAGTCTGCCCTTATGCCGCGATTCAGGAACACCAATCGGCTTAAGGTCAGGAATAAAGTCAATACAAAAATCAATGACCTCCTCATTTTCATGGCCCTTGGAGATGCTTCCTTCTGGCGTAGCACAGTTATGAACATATTTTTTTAAGACTCCCATGAACCTCTCAAAGGGGAACATATTGTGTAGAAATACAGGACCCAAAATGTTAATCTCTTTGCATAGGTGAACTAGTACGTGCGTCATGATGTTGAAGAAGGATGGTGGGAACACCAACTCGAAACTGACAAGACATTGCACCAAATCATTCTCTAACCTTGGTATGATTTCTGGACCGATTACCTTCTGAGAGATTGCATTGAGGAATGCACATAGCTTCACAATGGCTAACCGAATGTTTTCCGGTAGAAGCCCCCTCAATGCAACCAGAAGCAGTTGCGTCATAATCACGTGGCAGTCATGAGACTTTAGGTTCTGGAACTTTTTCTCTGCCATATTTATTATTCCCTTTATATTCGACGAGAAGCCAGACGGTACCTTAATACTGAGCAGGCATTCAAAGAATATTTCCTTCTCTTCTTTTGTAAGAGCGTAGCTGGCATGACCCTGATGTATGCCGTCTTTTCCGTGCATACGTTGCTGGCCCTCCTGTGCCTCCGGTGTATCTTTTGTCTTCCCATACACGCCCAAGAAGCCAAGCAGGGTCACGCAAAGATTCTTCGTCACGTGCATCACGTCGATTGCGGAGCGGACCTCTAGGTCTTTCCAATAGGGCAGGTCCCAAAATATAGATTTCTTCTTCCACATGGGTGCGCGTCCGTCAGCGTCATTCGGAACAGGTTGTCCGCCAGGACCCTTTCCAAAGACTACCTTCAAATCCTTGACCATATCATGTACATCAGCACCAGTACGGTGGCGAGGCTTTGTCCGGTGATCCGCCTCACCTTTGAAATGCTTGCCTTTCTTTCTTACGGGATGCCTGCTCGGAAGAAATCGACGATGTCCCAGGTACACATTCTTCCTACAATTATCCAAATATATACTGTCGGTATCATCCAAACAGTGTGTGCATGTGCGGTATCCCTTGTTTGTCTGTCCTGAAAGGTTACCGAGAGCAGGCCAACCATTGATGGTCACGAACAGCAACGCCTTTAGGTCAAATTCTTCCTGTCCGTGCTCATCCCACGCACGTACACCTGTTCCATTCCACAGCTGTAAGAGTTCTTCAACTAATGGCCTTAGGTACACATCAATGTTGTTGTCGGGTTGCTTAGGGCCTTGGATGAGCACTGGCATCATAATGAACTTTCGCTTCATGCACAACCAAGGAGGAAGGTTATACATACATAGAGTCACAGGCCATGTCCTATGGTTGCTGCTCTGCTCCCCAAAAGGATTAATGCCATCTGCGCTTAGACCAAACCATACGTTCCTTGCGTCACCTGCAAACTCCTCCCTGTACTTTCTCTCGATTTTTCTCCACTGCGACCCATCAGCGGGTACTCTCAACCGTCTTTCTTACGGTCTTCTCTGTGCCATCGCATCGCCTTGGCATGCTCTTTGTTTTGAAAGAAACGTTTCAACCGTGGTATTACAGGAGCATACCACATCACCTTGGCAGGAATCTTTTTCCTGGGGCGCTCGCCCTCGACATCACTAGGGTCATCGCGGCTGATCTTATAGCGCAATGCACCGCATACCGGGCACGCGTTCAAATCCTTGTACTCACCGCGGTAGAGGATGCAGTCATTAGGGCATGCATGTATCTTCTGCACCTCTAACCCTAGAGGGCAGACAGCCTTCTTTGCTTCATACATACTCTCGGGAAATTCGTTGTCCTTTGGAAGCATATTCTTTATCATTACCAGCAACTTTCCAAATCCCTTGTCAGATACACCATTCTCTGCCTTCCATTGCAGCAATTCCAGTGTGGTGCCCAACATTTTCTTGTCACCTTCGCAATTCGGGTACAATAATTTCTTGTGATCCTCTAACATGCGCTGCAACTTCTTCTTCTCCAAATCACTTGTGCAGTTTCTCTTTGCATCGGCAATGGCCCGACCTAGATCATCAGCGGGCTCATCTGATGCCTCTTCTTCAGCTTCTTCCCGCATTGCCGGCTCAGCTTCTTCCCCCATTGTTGTATCATCGTATTCAGGGAACCCATGGCCAGGATAGGTGTCGTCGTCCTCTTCTTCTTCATTGTCTTCCATCATAACCCCTCTTTCTTCGTGCTTGGTCCAAACATTATAGTGGGGCATGAAACCGGACTCAAACAGGTGGATGTGAATGATTCTTGAGTTAGAGTAATTGTGATCATTCTTACAGCCAGCACATGGACAAGGCATAAAACCATCCGCTCGCTTGTTTGCCTCACCGCAAGCAGAAAAGTATGCACGCCATTAATGAACTCAGGAGAGCATTGGTCATCGTACATCCATTGTCGGCTCATCTTCATTACACAACACCGAAAAGACCATATTAATACAAGTTCATACATAAAGTTCATACAACACTTAAATGCAACAAACAAATAACTCTCTAGCTAAAGCATTTAAATGCAACAACAAATGCGATCAAGACGCAACTAAGGTAACAATTGATCAAACAACATAATGATACCAAGCCTCACTATCAATGGCATATTTTTTAATCTTTCTAATCTTCAAGCGCATTTTCTCCATCTTGATCTTGTGATCATCGACGACATAGGCAACATGCGACTCCAATTCCATCTTCTCCCCCTCAATTCTTTTCAATTTTTATTTCAAATACTCGTTTTCTCTTTCAACTAAATTTAACCTCTCGACAATAAGGTCGGTTGGAATTTCCGGTTCACATACCTCCTAGATAAAAATATCTATGTCAACTTGATGGGCATAATTTTTCATAAACACGAAATGCAACAAATAGTTTTAAAAGAGAATATACCACATCCGAATCATAACACGGACGAGGGCCGACGAGGACGGATATCAAAACCATGGCACTATGTATAACAAACAACTTACGGGTAAGATAATTATACGAGTAACTATATATCCAAATCACACAAACATGAATTTTTTATATAAAAAAGATAAGAACAAGAGGCTCACCACAAGGTGGTGCCGGCGACGGGACGGTGCGGGCGATCGACGGTGGTTACGACAGAGATTTAGAAGGCACTAAGTAAACCACACCTACATATGCAAACTAAGTGTTATTTTGACCTCAAATTGCATATAAATCAAATACTACTACATATATATAATTCCTCCCAAATTACTAAAACCCACAAATTAATCACTATATAAACCATTGCAAGAGCTAATCTAGCAATGAGAGATGAAAAGACAAAGTTGCTAACCTTTGTGATCATTTGAATGGATGGGGGCCTTCAAATCTTGACAAAATTTGGGCAAAATTTGTGATGAGCTCGAGAGGAAGAAGGGAAGAACAGAGAGGAGAGGGGAAAGGGGAAAGAACAGAGCGCGGGTGGACGAAGGGTTTATATAGGACGACCTTTAGTACTGGTTCGAGGCACGAACCAGTACTAAAGGTGCTGGAGGGGCCCCAGACTGACAACATCTTGCCACCACTCTCTTTAATACCGGCTCGTGGCACGAACCGGTGCTAAACGTTCGGCATAAACCGGTACTAATGAGAGCGGCCCGCCTAGCCGTTGGAACCGGCACTAATGGTCACATTAGTGCCGGCTCAAATTCAAACCGGGACTAATGAGCTGAACATTTGACCATTTTTCTACTAGTGGGTTGTGCTTCTCGAAAAGTGAAAAAAATAGCGCTTTCGGATCTGGTATTCCTCATTTTGTGTCATTTTTTTGGTTGCCTTCTTTTGGGGGGATTTTTTTCGTTTCTAATTTGTCGAGAAAAAAAGATTGATGAAACCTATTAACATGGGATCTAGTTTCAAAGATCTTGACGTGAGAAATTCAGAGGCGAAAACTATTCGGAATTTAGACGCACAACTCGAGAGATAAAACATTTTGAATAAACAAAATTTACGAAAAAAATAAAAAAACTCACAGGTTGTAACAAGTGACGCACATGTAGTGTGCCACTTGTCAGCGTATGAAAAGGTGGAAGTAACCTTTGTGTGGGCCAATCCTTAACTACTGACCGTAGCGCCCAAGCAGCTAGGGCTATATGTCGCCCGTAACAGGCCAGCCCATTTTAGCGCGGGTGTGCAACGCGCATAGGTTCCTTTTGTTCTGGCTCATAGTGATCGATGTAGGGTTCACTCGCTACGGTTTTCTTCTTCTTTTCATTTTTTTCCGTGGGGTTGAGTTGGTGTTGGTCTTCGGTGAATCTATGTGGATAGTCTTCATTCATGTGTTTATAGACTTGATCGTTTTGACCTACGACTCTCTTCGTCTGTAATGGTTGTTGCTTTGGTGCGTTGATCATGTGAGACCTTAGAACAACGACTTTCTAACTGTTTACTGTAACAAGGTTTTTCCGGCTCGGATGAGGGAGTGACGACGTCAACAGCATACCTTCAACTTGCTACAGTGTTTGTAGTGGTTGATAGATGATCCATGAACCTAACTATAACTTTTGTTATCTCTGATGTTCTTTGTACTGTCACAAATAGGTTGAAAGTTTCTTGAAAAAAAGAGATCGATCGATGATGCGGTCAGACGGGTGCTGATCAGGTCATGATATCTAGTAGGTGCGGCCGTGTAAGTGAGGTATCCAGGGAAAAATGCTCACGGTCACGGTCTGGTGATTAGCATGTGCTGTCCACGAGCAGCGAGGATGACTGAATGAGGACCCGGTCGACGGAACCTTCCTATCGCGCGAGTCGCGACCTTCCGTCCGCGTATGCTGAAGACAGAGACCTAGAAGGGTGCAATCATGGATCAATAGACGCTGCAGATAACAATCACGTCAACTTCACCAACTTGAGTATCTTTTCTCTTTTCCCCCTCTGTAATGAGATGACAACAACTTACAAATTGACCAACCTGAAGGAAAGCTATTTGTCTATTTATCCTTGAAAAGTCAAGACATCCTCGTCAGTTTCTTGTTTACGGGAGCCCATATATGATGCTATGCACGCTCAAGTCTCGTGTACCGCACGTGGGCCAATCCTACTCCATGTGTATCCTGGCGCGGGAGCTGTGGCGCTATGAATCATTTTTTTTTTCTATTTTTCATTGTTTTTCTTCTTTCTTTCCTTTTCTTTTCAGTCCATTTCTTTTTCTTCTTTAAAATCAGCGAACATTTAAAAACTGATGAACATTTTTTGAAATTGGGAAACATTTTCTAAATTTCAAATACTTCAACAATTTTCAATATGTGGACATTTTTAAAAATCTACAAACATTTTTCAAATCAGTGAACATGTTTGAAATTCGGAATGTTCTTTTGAAATTCAGAACATTATTTTGAAATTTGAGAATATTCTTAAAATTAGAGGAAACAATTCAAATTCATAAACAATTTTTGAAACCCACAAACATTTTTAAATTCTTAATATTTTTCAATTTGGAACATTTTTTTAATCTCCTGAACAATTTTTGAAATCCAGGAGCAGTTTTTAAATTCGTGAATAATATTTGAAATTTACGAATAATTTTTCAATTCATGAATTTTTTCGAAATCCAAGAAATTTTTAAAATTCCAGAAACATTATTCCAATTCATGAAATTGATATTTTTTTAAATCTTGAAAAATTGAAGTTAAAAAGATCTAAAAAATGAAAAAGGAATAAAAAAATCTGGGGCGCCACGTGCCCGCACACGAGCAATCCCAATCGTGCGCGGGAGGAGGGAGGGGGTGCACGTTTGTGTGTTGTCCTCCGCATAGGTCGCTAAATAGGAGGACCCCCGCACGTGAGGGTTCCCAAAGAACTGTCACAGCTGCCAAAGAAATTTTGATCCCTTCACCTTCCCTGTCATTTTGGCGCTGAGATGTGAGGGAAGCTCAGATCTTCAAGAGTTATATGTTTCTTCGTCAGGCGTCAGCGTTTAGTGGTGATTGTTATTTTATGAGAACAAAATTACTCTTATTCTTTTTTGGTCGTGCCAGAAAGTAGTTTTGTGTCCTTACAAATCCGGTTATTCGGGTCTGGTGAGTTTATGTTAGCATGTCAAGTTTTTTTGTTGGTTTAATTCTCTGTGGAGATTAAATATTTCATTCACATCATGGTGAAGATATTGTAATTCTACGACATGTGAGCCAAAGTATATTCATCGCTCAAAGCTTCCCATCTTTTTGGATGGAAGACTCAAGGGGGTTTTAGAAATCTTTATTGGTGATGCTCGTGCGCGGGTAAAAGAGTGACATCATCGCTGCTCCATTCTAATTGCAGCCTCCTTATTGAAGTTTTGGGAGTATTTCGTCTCACAGAGATTGACACCACGAAGATATTCCAAAGAGATATCACTGTAATTCTTACTCATTTTTTAGAGTTACTTTGTTTTTTTTATCTTAAATTCCAATTAGTGTACCTGTAACCATTATGAGGAATAAAATTACATGTGTTTTCTCTAAAAAAAAGTCTCATGTACCGCAAAGCTGATTAAGGCACCAAGCAATAGATTACAGTCCCTAAAAAAGCAGTCCAATAAGAAATACAGATATTCAGAGACATTGCCAAAACAACTCACATTTGGAGACACTTATGGCCCTTAAAAATACACTTCTGGCAAGAAAAAACACATGCAAACTCTGGGCCGTTAAGCAAAACATGATCACACACGAACTGATGTTTTCATTGTCCTTGCCTCCTTTGTCAGTAGCACCATGTCAGGTTTTTATACAACAACAAAAATATAGATACCCCCGGTTGCCTTTACATGGTTCACACAGTGGACATCACATCCCTAAGCTAAAACCAACACAAGAATACTGGACCAAAGCCTCAGGAAAAAGAAGCAAGGCCCCCTACTACTAACTACCACCACCAGCTCATACTATAGTAGAGTAAACATGACATAAGCTACGCCTCGCATAGCTCAGTCGTGTATGGGAGTATCTGCAAGAGAGTGGCGACGAAGCTGCTGCTGCTGACCGAAGAAGCTATTGATGTCGATGATGCTGGCAAAAATCAATTCACAACGTACAATCCCTGCTCTGACCATGCAGCCTGTTATGAGTGTTTCTTCTGGGTGCATGCGACAACCAGTCCATTTCCAGCGTGCATGCGTCGCTTATCGAGTGTTCCCGTTCCCATTCGTGTAGAAACCGTCCGTGTTGTGGGCGTCCATCTCTGCCAGCATCACGGACTTTGCCCGCTGATACCTGTTCCTTTTCGCGGAGATTGCTGATATCGCTGCAGACGTAAATCCAACTGATTAAATGCGTTGCCTTCACACAATCACACAAGTGCTAAATGAACAAAGACAACTGGGCCATGTGTTGTGACTTCTGTTGACTAGTTCAGGAATAACCAAGATCATATAGTTAACTGAGGCACTATAAGTAGGTAGATAAATCTGCTATACTGCAGTTTCAGTAAGTATAAACCCAACTAAAGTTTCAGAACCATCATGATAAAATCGATAACTGATACAAGTGGCCTGAGCTACAGTTTGTGAAATACAGCACTAGCCTAAAACATCAAATATGGTCGTTTCAGTAATTTAATTCATATATGAAGGCAGTAGAGTCAAATGAGATACTTACAAGTCAAATCTTGAGGGAATTCGAAATCGTAGTCGTATGGTCCCCGTCTTATGCACACTATGTAGACCACTATAAGTATAACAAGCAGAAGAAGTCCAAACGAGGCTCCAAGTGCAATTTTGCCGGTTTTATTCAAGCCTCCTTTCTCCCAGAATAATGCACAAGCAGGTAGAGTAGGCACCCCACATAGGCCTTTATTACCTGACAGACTGCCAACATAATGCATATTTGTAAAAAACAAGAGAATGAAATGGAAGTTACCACATCTAGTTATCCACAATCTATTTAGTACATTAACACATGGCTCTTAATCTATCCGCTCACCCCTTGCACACATATTCTCTCCTTGTTTGTTGCAAGTAATAATTTATAACAGAACATAGTAGACCATGTCCTGGAACTCACCCCAGGTCTCCAGTTTTACTAATTGATACCTGACACATTATCTCAAATACAGCTTCTATATATACGGTTGGCGTGCACCCAGTTCATCTTTGGGTTTGCACACTTGCATCATGCTAAACTGTTGAGGAAAGATAAAGAATATACTTCAACCTAGTTATCGATAAGTCACTAAGTGTGACAGAATGAGCTAAACCCACAACTCTTTGACCTCGTTTGTAGGGCTGGAACAAATAGCATGAGTACAATAACTCTTCCGGATGGTCATCCTGCGGAAGAAAGTGAGAATTCTGTTCTATGAAAATAGTGGAGATATCTTACTCTATCACGCCACCATGCACGCCAACTGAATAAAGTCTTTCTGGAACTTGCCCATCAAGTTGATTGCCGTTTAGTAGACTGCATAAGAGGTAGTACCTAGTAAGTCGGCATTGTTGCATACATATGCAGGATAGCTAAAAATTGCATGAACAAATTGAATAATACTGTGGAAAACTCTGCTTACACAGTCTGTAATTTAGACGAGCCTATGGTGCCAGGAATACTCCCAGTAAACTGGTTCGAGGACAGATCCCTAAAAATCAAACAAAAAAAAACTGATGAAAGTGACTCAGATTGTTAGAGAATCAGGCTTGTCGAAGCATTAGATAGAACTACAGGAATAGAAATACACTATGTTAAAGAATTGGCAGACAATGATGAACTGACATTGTAATCCAGAATGAGCAAGCAGAGCTTAGAAGCACGTCTACTAATTCAATGCTATTTTTCAACAAAAATAACATGCTGAAGTTACCTAATAATCTAAGATACATCTGGACCACTTAAAACATCCCTCCATCCAGGTACACAGACAGAAAAAAACTGAGACCAAGGATCATTGATAGCCAGTACAGATGCTATACCATCCCGCAGATAAATATTATTATGTATTGTTTAGTCAGTCCATAGACGACTTACCAGCTAAGATGATGTCATCAAAGCCATTAGGAACTGAAGCTCACAGAAAGAGTTCCTAGACCTACTTTCTTGGTACTGTCCTAGCTTCATGATTCTACATAAGAATGCTACTTGTGTGGTGTGGAGCAGGTAAACCCCACCAAATTATAGTTTTAAAGATTTTATGATGAACATACAAAGTAAAATTTTGTATCATGTATCTACCATGATCATGTCAACAGAAGAATGTGGGTGCAATAACAATGAGCCATATTTCTAGCATGAAACAGTACAACTTTGCATGCCATGACCTATTGTACTCACAGTGTCGCAAGTGAAGGTTGGCCTAAACCTGGTGGCAAGCTTCCGGTCAAGGAATTAGAGCTCAAGTTCCTGGTCAGACAAGATCATAAAATTTATTAATGTTCAATAAGGAAAGATGACAAATTGTAAACTGCGTAAGTAAAATAACACCATTTCTATAGCTTAAAACCAAGTATTTTGAAAATAATATGAGCACATATAAAAACATGAAATGGTAAAGAATTTAAACTTGATATCATGGACGATATATCTGGAACACAGAAGTATCAATTGAACGGGTTCTGGAGAAACAATTACGTAAATGAGATAATGGCATGATGCAACTAATGTTGTCCATTGTTTAATATTGTAGTCATGATCTGCATAGATGTATCTATATCATTCCAGATTTGTGCTGAAACCTCCTAGAAGTTCCATAGAAAAACAGTGAGGGGAAGCCCACTTGAAAGATTTTTTTTCATTAAACCAACAAATCCATACAAAATGGGTCCAATGCAATCTGGTGAAGCCAGTAAATGAGGAAATAGCTAGCGTATTTTTGTTGAAATATTGCGTTTCTATTGTACGTGTGGTTGACAGCTGCAGGTTTTTTTTTTTTTGAGAAAGCCACTCGCCTCATTCCAGATGCATATTATAATGTCTGTCCAGGTCAAGGGTTGCTACTCATAGTGCTCTACCACTCCTTGACATACTGTCATAATATACCCATGTGCAGTTGGTCCTATCATCCTATGTTGACACTGGGACCTTACAATATTATATTTCACACTGAATTTGAGATTTCCTTTATGTCCAGGTGGCACCCTGTACTCTTACCTCTATTTTTTAGATTTGTACTGCTCCTTGTTTTAGTATCCAAAAAGGAAATAGCACTAGGAAGTTTTAAATTTCAAAGTTACAGTTCATATGCTCCTGTAGAGCTAATGCAAACATGAAACTCAAGAACCATTGATATGCGGAAACTAGAAATACCAATGATGACCAGGATCAAGCTGAAACCAACTTTAAGTGTGTGCAATGATACTTACAAGCTTACCAAGTCTGTCAGATAACTTATTTCATCAGCAATGAAGCCTTTCAGTCCTTGACTTGCAAGATCCCTGTCGGTCCAAATCATAAAACATGAGTTATAACAACAGCCACTCAACTTTTCATAAAATATAATGAGAAGAGGCCTGCAGTTTATTTTCAATGTCCAATTGGTACTTCCATCGTGAAATTTCATTCAAGTACACTCAGTGATACTGATGCAGAAGCAGAAAGAGTGCTATGTTGTAGGAAAACACAATTTTAGGTACTAGCACTGAAGTTTGAACAACACTTCAGCAGTAACTCAAAGTAAAAGCACAATTAGGACAAAAACATTTAGACGTAATTAAAATTTTGCAGTTCAGCTTTCTGGTACAGCTGAGATTGGTACAGTAGTAAACAGGCAGCAATCACTGAGGCAGATATGTTTGCTGCTAGCTCTGTGTGACTGTCAAGATATTTTTCCTCTACAATGATCTGCAAATACTACCAGTCTACCAGTGCTTTTGAAAGAAAATTCTATGGTCGTCTTTCGGGAGAAAAACAGAAATATACTTGGTAAATCAAACATAGGTAAATGACAACTTGACAGCAAAGCAGAGACACCCTAATAAAACAGAGAATATGTCAAAATAGCATTGCGATATCGAAAGTGCACTCACAGCTGAGTGATCACAAGCCCTTTGTTACCGGGATGGCAAGTAACTCCCTCCCATGCATCCCACGTCCTCGGCGCGCATGGATCCCCGTTCCACCCCATCCTTGCTGGAATTTTCAGTGAATCCTTCAGGGCCTTCATCGCAGCCGCTGCCAAAACCAGTGCAACAGGCTCAGCAAATGTAGGCTGGTTTGTGATAATGAAAATTGGAGAGCTCAATCGACCCATCTTGTTCAGGAAAACAAAACAAGCTCGGAGAATACGCAGGGAGCATCCAATTAGCTTGTCCCAAGGAAGGAAGGTCTTCAAACCATTACCTTGATGTGGCACCGTCCTTGTCTCAAGGGGCACCATTGCGTAATTCTCGAGCCCGCAGAGAATCGGCCGTCCCACCACCGGCACAAGCCTGACGCTCATGGTGGAGCTGGTCAGGTTCTCCACAATGTATGTCCACTTGAAGGCCGTGAACCCTCCGACCTGCTTGAAGATGTCGATCCTGGTCACGTTCCTCCCGGCAAGCATTACGTCGAACACCCTCTGGCCAGGGGCCCTGACCCCGGCGTCGATCTCGGCGAAATGCAGCCAGACCATGTAGGACATCCTCGTGTCCACCGGCATCAGGTACTCGATCTCCTTGGAGGCGTCCCCGCCGGTGGTCACCGCCGACCTGTACATCTTGGTGGGGAAGTAATTGGGCGGCTGGTTGCTGCCGAAAATCTTCCTCCCGCCGGCAGTGATGGCGTCGTAGGTGAGGTCGTTGTTCCGGAAATCTGTCCCGGCCTGCCACACCCTGGAGAAGGCGTCGGAGTCGTTGGTGAAGCCGGGGCCGAAGAGGCCGTTGCCACAGGTGAGGCGGCCGTAGTTGACGAGGACGACGTCGGCGCCGGTGGTGGCGCCGTCGTAGGCGAGCGGGTGGACGGGGGCGACCTCGATGGAGGCGACGACGGGGGCGTCGGTGGAGAGCGAGTAGAAGCAGACGTCGGTGGCGGCCTCTGCGTCGGAGGAGGCGGGGAAGATGAGGTCGGAGTAGGCCCCGTAGCGCGCGGCGGTCTCGGGCCACGGGGAGCGGAAGGAGAGCACGAGCGTGGCGGCGGCGGAGACGTCGAAGGACGGGGAGCGGAGCTTGGAGTCGTAGTTGTCGTAGACGGAGAAGACGCGGAGGTAGTAGCGGCCGGGCGCGAGCGGGAGGGAGTAGCAGGAGGACTTGCCGGCGGAGGCGGGCGGGAAGAAGCGCAGCGTGCGCTCCTGCGGCTGCGGGAAGCGGTGCGGCTCGGCGACCATCCCCGCGTTCCCGCCCGCCGAGAAGAAGCGGTCCGCCAGCCAGCGGCGGCCGAAGGCCGAGGTGAAGTCCGCCGCGCCGCCACAGTCGATGTTGTAGCTGTGGTTCGCCTGCGCTGCACGGACAGAGAGAGCGCTTCAATGCGGTGCACGCAGGTGCTGTATAGGAGCTCGATTCGTGCTTAATTGAAAGTGCTTACCGCCGGAGAGGAAGGGGTCGTCGGAGTCGCGTGCGGCGCCGGCGGCCGCGACGAGGAGTGGGAGCAGGAGGAGGAGGAGCCGCATTGCCGCTCCCGGGGCTGGCCGGAGGAGCGGCGGGCGTCCCCTGGCCGGAGAATCTGGTGGGGAGTTTAGGAGCGGAGCGGGTGTGAACGGAGCTGCAGCGGAGTGGAGGAGACGTGGTGGTACAGTTGAACCGTGGAAGGAGGGAGACGAGGCTGGGAATGCTGGATCTGGCCGCGCTGGAGGATCGGACGGCCAGGGAGCGTCCTCCGCGCCGCGCCGTGGCCGCAACGGCCGTCCGATGAACGGTAAATGGCGGACCCCAGTAATAAAGAGCGAGGGATAGCGACAGTGCGATGCGAAGCTCTTTGACCCTTTTGCTTTTTCACATTTTATCACATCTCTTTTCCTCTCAAAAAAAGCCTCGAGCTGTTTTTTGCTGCAAAAGAAAAAGGGTCCCGTTGTTCGCTCACGTGACAAGGCGCCGCAAGTAAATAAATAACGGAACTGGCAATGGATCCACCGGGCCGCATTCACCCGCTTGTACGGTACGGGATCTATGGATCTATCTACTCTCTTTTTTTTTCTTGCGGGGATGGATCTATCTACTCGGCGAGTCACGGAAGCACTGTTCGACTCGACGGCTCGTATTGCCACCAGCATGCATGTAGACAAAAATTATTGCTGCAATTAGCGAGGGAACGTACGTAAGATTCGAGTAGCAGTAGATGATGGCGAGACATGCGGACAAGCAGTGCGTGTGGGTGGTCACGGGGTCGGCTAGGCCAGCTGAGTGCCGCGGCAACGACCACCAAATCAGGTAATTAAGCGTGACGTAGTGTAGGTGGTGCATTTCCGTCCCCCGACCCGACCCGACCCCATCGCCGATGGGAGGGCCCGGGCGGCTTCTCCATGGGTTCCTTCGTTCGTGCCGCGACGTGCGCTGTATAATGCGCGGCGCGTCTTGCCGTGGCTCCGGGTGCTGCTGGCCACGGGCCACCGCACGTACGCGCCCGTATATGCAAGTTCAGGAATCAGGACTTTTTCATTTCCTCCGTATTTCCCTTCTCTCCAAGGTTGACGAGAGTCAGAGGCATACGAGTAGCAGGACTGTCATCGGGAGCGGCGCTCTTTTTTCCTGCAGGACAGCACTAGGACCAGCTATAACCGATGACTGACTGTATTTATTTATACTGACGAGGACCGACTGTATTGTTTTTTTTCTCCATGCATATCCAACACGGACTCTCAAACCACTAGTAACCAATCTGGACGTGTTTTGTCGTTCAAACCGGTTTGTGTCGGTCTGAAGACCAGTCCGAATGTGTTTTATCCCACAAACCGGTGACAAACTGAGGGGCTTACTGCCATCCCTGCTCTTGACTACCCTAGCCCACAAAAACCCCTCCCGCCCGTGTGCTTTTCCGCCCAAGAAGGTCAGCGCCACTCCAGAACACCGGTGCCGCATTCATGCCGTCTCAGAGCGACGTGCCCTTTCACCCTGCGCCGGCATTGAAACGGCGCCCCGGCCAAGAGCGCCGCCCTCGCCGCTTCCCAGTGCATGTGACTGCCCTGAGTTCAAACGACAGACCGTCCGTCTGCCTGATTACATTAAACATGCGTCATGTTGCCGAGGAACGGTCGTTTGCCGCCCATCATTAATCACGATGTCGGCTGTTCTGCAACCCCCCTCTCTATATAAACCGCAGGCCGATCCTCCACACACTTCCTCCTCTCTGCACCATGCCCACCATGACCTCCTCGAGCTCCAATGCCGTGTGGGACAGCCTCTCATCCAAGCAGCAAAGGAAGATTGCTGACATTGCAGCTGGCTAGCAGGCGGGCTGGCAGACGGAGCACGGAGCTGCAAACATCCCAATGGAGGACGTAGCCGAGGATGAACCGACGCCACCCTCCTCGCCGGTGCATGCCGGCATCGCCATGGGCGAGGCTCGTGCCGACTACATGACATGGTGCGGGAGGAGCGGGAGGCCAAGTTTCGGCAGACGCAGGCCGACCAAGCCTATAACCTCAGCCTCGTCGACGAGCACCGGCTTGCGGACGAGCAACTCGCCACCGGCACGACCATAGTGTCAGACGTGGTCGTGGCCGAGCAGGAGGCGTTGGTCGACTCCTACCGCACGACCCGTGAATGCTGGCGGTACATCCAGTATCAGGCGGATTTGCAGGACACCTACAAGGAGATGGACGAGGCGGTAGATGAGGTGTTTGGCAAGAGCGACGATGAAGAGGACATCACCAGCTCTGCACTGGCCGCACCCTACCGCCACGATCAAGAAGCCAACATGTCCGCAACCGCCGCCGGCAATGAAGAAGAGTAGAGCATGAGAGGTCACCGGTGGCCGGTGCTTGGGTCTCAGGAAGGCCACCGCTCTTCCCCTCCCGTTGAAGCCAAGGTTGGCGGGCTAAACATCATCGGCCGATTTGTCACTTGGCAGCGACATCAAGACGGATAGTTTCAGTTCCCGGGGCTCATGGCAGCGGAAAAATGAGGCGAAGCTTCATTTTCTGGGGCTCATTGCCGCCGGAGATAGAGAACGGGCGTCGGCGGTCATTTTAGGCTGGGTCTAAAGTCTGGTCTAGTTGAAATACGTGTAAATGTAATGAATTTGCTCCATTTTAGATGAAAACCATCCGGTTTTATGTAAAAATAAGTGCGAATGAATATTATCCGGTTTGTTTAAGGTTGAACCAAATTTATTCATCAGTCGCAAAAAAAAGAATCAAATTTATTAAATTTTATTTGAAATATGATCAGATATATGCGACTAGCTTTGCACGTCGGCTCGTGCATCCGTACCCGAGGAAAGATTCGAGTGGTAGATGATGACGAGACATGCGGACAAACAGTGTATGTAGCCTTCCCTTTGGGCTGCTGCGGTCACGGGGTCGGCTGAGTGCCGGGGCACCCACCACCAAATCAGGCAATTAAGCGTGACGTAGGTGCTGCATTTCCCTCGCCTGCCGACCCGACTGGATCGCATCGCCGATGGGAGGGCCCGGGCGGACTCCTTCTCCATGGGTTCGTTCGTGCCGCGACGTGCGCAGTAATCCGCGGCGCGTCTGCCGTGGCCCGACGCTCCCACCACCCACACCCACACCCACACGTACGTACGCGCGCATCCGTGCAAGTTCAGGAGTCACGACTATGGTACAGGTTCACTTCCTCCGTAGTGTATCTCTCTCTCTATTCTCCAACACGCAGCATATGAACTTCTTGACTACGTACGTGCCGTCCTACTGGGTGCTTGCTTGCTTGCTCCAAGAAGGTACGGTGCTGTCATCGGAAGCAGCTGACGTTTCCTTCACACGGACAGCACTAGGACCAGCTACTGTAACTGATGACTCATGACCGACTGTATTTATTTACTGACGACCGACTGTATTCATGACCGATTGATCAGGCAGGACCCACTTACACCGACGCCCTCAAGCTGTCTGTACACATCCAGCAGGGCCCAAAGCAGAATAAGGAGGAAAAAAAGGACTTGCAACCGCATTCTTCTTTGTGTGGGTGCCGAACGCATTCAACGTCCATAATCTAGCGGAAAAGTTGACGTCAACTGGGATCAAGTAACCTACAGGCTACAACCAGACACGACACAGCCATGACAGTACTCTGATCCTTTTAACATATCGATCAACTTGAACCAAAATACTACTGTGTACTACTCCCCCGATCCATAATAAGTGTCGTAGTTTTAGAAACCTTCAAAACTGCGACGCTTATTACGAATGAGACCAAAGGAGTACTAAGGGCATCTTCAACGGCAACCTGCAAAAAATCTCTCGCATCCTATCCGCGGACAGGGGGACAAGTCCGCGAACACAGATGCGGGAGGCAGCCATCCACCCGTAGCCGAATTCTGTCTGCTAGCAAATTCAAATTCAAATCTACGCTGATCCACACAACGCGCCGGATCGCATCCCCGATCACAACCAAAATGAGGCAAATATGCTTAGTTTTTACATGTCCGAATCCAAAAGAACATATGTCCTGCAATCCGTGCATTTCTGTCCTGTCGGGCCGGCCATCCCAACAAGATGCTTCCCGATCAATGAGGTGTCGTCGCCGCCGCGTAGGCAGCCTCCGCATCCGCTTCCACCTCCGCCTTCGCCGCATCCTCATCTTGCGCTGCCGCCAACTGATCTTTCTACCGCTCCAGCACTTAATAATGGACGGATTGCACGATAATTTTAGCATCGACATCCAAAGAGTCGATATTTAAGGTCAGGGGGATTTTGGCGCGGAAACAGTGCGGGATGCTACAAAAAGCGCAAGCTCGGCCCTCCTTTTGGGTGGGCCAGGGAGACGGAGAGCGACGTTTCGCATGTCCGGACTCCCGCAACACCCCCCTCCCTCCTCACGTTTGTCTCTGGTTTATGGAAGAAATCGCGTCCGGACCGTTCCGCGGACGGATATAGGTCGGTGTTGGATGACTTATATCCGTCCGCGGAAGGTCTACGGTCGACGTTGGAGATGCTCTAACTTGGCAAGTAGACAGCTTTGGAATCTGCATTACAATATTATAGTACTACAATACCAGCTTTCATTGATTCATTCCTTGATTCACGACGGTACTGTACAGGATCAAGCTAAGGCCAACTCCGCTGCGCGATCCCAAACGGACGTCCGTTTTGTCCGGATTCTGTCCGTTTGCGTAGGGCAATGGGGTCGTGTCCGGGCGTGTCCTGGGATGCGGTGGCCGTGCGCCCAGCGCGCGGCCGCATCCGTTTGCCCCATCCTGTCCGTCAGGGCCAAAAATGCCCATATTTTCATCAAAACTAGTTTGCACGTCCAAATATTTGTCTGAAAATTAAAGTAGTTTTACAACCCAATTGAAATTGTCTCTAATAAAATAGTTTTACAACCCAATCGAAATTGTCTTGACTGAAGATAAAATGAACCAATACATCTATTGGTTGCCAATGTGATCCCACACGTGCTCAGCCAAGTCATTTTGAAGATTCATATGAGTGTGCCAATCACGCAGCTCATGGTGGAATTGGACAAACTATTCAAATGTGGCCGGGTCTTGGTGCAGAGGCTCAATATTTTCACCTTGATAATCAAATCCTTGGTTGAAGATACTCTCATCACATTCGTCCTCGACGATCATATTGTGCATGATCACATAAGCATTCATCACCTCCCAAAGCTTCGTTTCATCCCATGACAGTGCAGGGTTTCGAACGATACCCCATCGAGATTGAAGCACACCAAAAGCACGTTCCACATCCTTTCTAGCACTCTCTTGCATTTGGGCAAATCTCTTTCTCTTCTCACCTTGGGGTTCCGAGATTGTCTTCACAAAAGTTGACCACTGAGGATATATACCATCAGCTAGATAGTATCCCTTGTTGTACTGGTGGCCATTGATTTCAAAGTTGACAGGTGGGGAGTGGCCTTCTGCAAGCCTTGCAAAGACTGGAGAACGTTGCAGCACGTTGATATCATTGTGAGAACCTGCCATGCCGAAGAAAGAATGCCATATCCAAAGATCCTGCGAAGCCACCGCTTCTAATATGACAGTGCACGCCTTGACATGCCCCTTGTACTGGCCCTGCCAAGCAAATGGACAGTTCTTCCACTCCCAGTGCATACAATCTATGCTGCCAAGCATGTCTGGAAAGCCTCTAGCCGCGTTGGTCGCCAACAATCTCTCTGTATCGGCGGCAGTTGGCTGCCTCAAGTACTCTGGGCCAAACACCTCGATCACAGCCTGGCAGAAGTTGTACATTGACATCAGACATGTTGTCTCACTCATACGCACATACTCATCCACCAGATCGCCTGGAATTCCATATGCAAGCATGCGGATGGCCGCGGTGCATTTCTGGTAAGAAGAGAATCCAAGCTTGCCAAGGGCATCCATCTTGCACTCGAAGTATGGGTCATGAGCAACCACTCCCTCTCGGATACGATTGAACACATGCCTTGCCATTCGAAAACGGTGACGGAATTTATTCGGCTTGAAGAGCGGGGTGTTGGAAAAGTAATCATCATAGAGCAGGGCGTGGCCTCTCTCCCTGTTGCGGTTCAGGTTGGGAGCACGGCCAGGGACTGACCCCCTGTACCGAGGAAGCTGCCGTTGAATGTGGTCGTGAACGACCAGTGCAGCCACCACAAGATCTTCATCATCCGACGACAAATCGTCCGATGAACAAAGGAAGTGATGGAAGAAAAACTGATCTCCACTGTCCATACCTTTGTGGGCAAAATGTCGAACACCTTGCGGTCGTGGTGGCAAAGAGGCCGCGATGATCACCTCGACGCAGCAGGGGTGGTTGCCGGCTGGCTACTGGCCGCTCTGGAGCTCTCGTCGGAAGCTGTCGCGGCCGCCGTGGTACGTCGCCGGCGGTCGTGTCCCCTCTGCCACCGGCAAAGACGGCGACGGCCAAACCTCCTCCGATCGACAGCCAAAACTATGGCGAAAGCTCGGGCGTGTTGGCGGCCATGTCGAGACGTTGTTTGGTATGGACGCCCGTGGCCTGCGCAGTGAGGAGGTGGCCGGAGAATAGCGGCGGCGCCGGCGGGGGGCGGGGCGGGGAGAGGGGGTGGAGGCGTTGGAAGCGAAGGGACTGCTAGTGTCCCCGACAGGCGGGCCACGGAAGGACAAGGGCGTGCGGCGAGCCAGTCCACGCGATGTCCGTTTGACTCCAAACTCCGCGCAAGTTTGGGCCGGGGATGGATCGAAAACGGACGAAATCCAGACATTTTTTCGTTTGAGGCCGCACTATTTGTCCGTTCTACCTCAAATGGATACATCCGGACAAGATGGGGTCGCGTGGTGGAGTTGGCCCTAGCCCCGTGCCACGGAAGACGCCAAAAGGAAAGCGTCGTGCCTCGATCTGCACCGCAGGTACTTGCATGATTTTTTTATGTGCATGAAACTCAGAACTTTACGTACTACTCCAGTTAATGTGCAACGACGTACGTATACCGCTTAAACGACCGTGTTCGTTTGGTTTCGTTGCAGCACACCTGCGCTTTGCACCAAGCCAAAGCTGCACCACATCCCGATCAGTGCATTGCAAACACAGCTCATGGTCATAGCGCGATTGGATCGGTAGTTGGGTATTGGCTGCAGAGAACCGGCCAAAAGGTAGTTAGGACAAGGAGCTACTTCACCATCGATGGTGATTATATCGTGGTGGGCTCACAGAGGCAGCAGCCAAATTACTCACTGTAGTACTGTACAGCGGGTGGTACTCCTGCCGCGCCATGATTACCTTAAATGACGATCGATGATCCGTAGGCTGGTCATAGTGGGGGAGTAATTTTGAGTAGTGTCATGTATATGACATTAGTCTAAGTTACTATTTTCATAATGCAAAGTAACATAATAATAGTATCATAGATAGCTTCATTTATTAGCTCGTAGACTTGTCTTGTCTTAAAAAACGCTATTTTACTGTAACATATTATGTTACCCCCTCTCATTAATTACTTGCCACATGAGCAGAATTTTTTCGAATATGTTACTAGCTAAGTTAGTCCACTATGACTAGCCTAACCTGCTCGCGCCATGATTGATGGCACCAATCATCTCATTTCTCCACTTCCACGCGTCCATCGTCAAGATTCCCGGCCGCGGTTCGTGCCGCGACACGCTGTTCGATCTCTTCTAGCTTGCTGCCACCACACCGCGCAGCCTGGGGCAGTGGTCACCCTGTGAGACTTCAGACGTCCCCTTGAGTAATTACAGCAGCCAGATTGATCTGAAGCCAGCCGAAGGCCAACTACTCAACAAGTTGATCAAGTACGTACTAACAGTAACGGCCTCAACAAGTTGAAGCCAGGGACACTTGAATAGGATTGTACAGAAGAATATGGACATGATCAAGACGCGATGCGTACGTGCCGGACAATGACTTGGCAACCGCTATCCTTCTTCTTTCTTGATTCGGCGGAGTACGTATCGGTCGACATCATGCAACAGAATCATACTACAGTAGTTCACATCAACGAAGCTCACATGCAGCTTTGGATCCGGCCGAACTAAAATATGCAAGGTACTACCCAACAAGCTTCGGAATCCGCGTAGATAATACAAGTACTGGCTTCATTCCTTCACGAGCGAACAGCAGTACAACAACAACTCACCCGTGGCACGGAAGACGCCAAGACGCAAGCGTGCGCCGTGCCAGGATCTGCGATGCAAAGGTTGCACTGATATGATTTTCTATATATGCGGGCAGTACTCTGCACCGGTCCAATCCTGGCCGTCAGATGTGCCCCGCATAGCCGTCGGATCGTGCCCTTCCCCCAGTGCTTCTCACCCCCGCACGTTTTCAGATCTGAAGAAAGCACCGTCGTAGATCATGGCGGCCGCCCCCGTCGCCGCATCGCGCGGACACCCTCCCCCGTTTGCCCTCACCATCGATAGTCGCCGCCGTGCTCGATGTCAACGCTCGCCATCGACGCCCGCAAACAAAAAAAGTTGTCGAAAATGATGCGCTGTGTTGCCGCCCTTGTTGAATCAATTGAAAACCTTGGTTCCAGCAAATTAAAGATATGGTTGTGGCAAAAAGTCGCTGGTCCAGCAAAGAACTAACTCTGGTGGAAGCATTTTTGGGTGCTGGTTTCAACAACAAAAAACGTGGTTGTAGCAAAAAAATCGATGGTCTAGAAAGAACGAACTCTGGTGGGAGCATTTTTGGTGCTGGTTCCAGCAAACCTGGTTATGGTTGCAGCACCCCCTGCCCCTCGGCACAAACTTGTCGTGGTGACCCTGCAGCTCGCCGCGGTCACCGGTTCCAGCAAAAAACAGGCGCGGTTGCAGCTCCTGCATCAACGGATGTTGCATCCGTCTGCTCCGTCGTCGCGCCTGTCGGTCGAGGTAGTAACAACTCCATTGCCGGTTGCGGCTCGCCCCCGGAACGGTTTGTATCATTAGCACCAGTTCGTAGTAGCTTGCCAGCTTGGGGCTGCAGCTCGGTCGTTCCCCGGTTCCACCGCTTGTGCCGGGTGTACTCGCCGGCGACGCCCTAGGCAGGGGGAAAACAACGACAGAAGGAGGGACCGCGGGGGAACAGCAGAGCGCGGGTGGAGGTGCGAGGGGAGGGGAGAGATTGGGACGACCCCGTGACGGGGCGGATAAGATTGCACGGGCCCATATGGATGAAACATGCCTCTCTGTGCGTGGGCGCTGTGCGTGACGAGGCACGCGACCGGCCAAAATTTCGGTCGGTGCGCCGCACACAAGAGTTTACCTTTCTATGCGTGTGGACCCGAACCTTTATTAAATTAAAAAAAGTAAGCTCAGCTACCTTTTTTTTTTTTCAAATGAGGAAGCTCAGCTACCTACAAGCCTCCACAGCGATTTGATGTTCTTAGCTGTTAGATCACCCTCACATATGTTCTAGATTTTATGACATTTTTGCAGTAATGTACATTCTAGATTATCCGGTCATTGGCTATTTTTGGCGGAAATCGAACTCGGTGCCCAAACTCATCTGCTTCCGCTCAAAATCAAAACGAATACTAGATTTTTTCAAAAACAATTCCAATTTTTGTGTGTGGTAGATAATTTGATACGTGAGGTCGGCTGCAAATTTCAACTCATTTAGACATCTGAGTAGCTCTCGGCAAAAAAGACAAATCGGCTCAGAACAGTGCGTGAACAGTAAACTTTTTACGTACCCTGAATATGTCTTTTTTGCCGAGAGTTGCTCAGATGTCCAAATGAGTTAAAATTTGGAACCGACCTCACACATCAAATTTCTACCACACAAAAAAATTGGTTTTTTCGAATTATTCTAGTATTTGTTTTGATTTTTTTTCTGAGCACGGATGCAGATGATCCCGAGAGCAGAAACTCCGTGTCCCGCCTATGGAACCGAACTTCTATTTGGTGCTTATGGCGCCATCCAAAGGATAATTTCCTACACCGCGCACACCCCCTTTGAACTAACAGGTCACTCATGTAAACAGTAGCTTGATTTTTCGGTTTTGGGAAGCTTCAAGATGCTTCTGGCTGTTTTATTTTCTTCTGCCGGTCTATTATATGTTCGCTTTACCCAGATTTTCTAAGTGTTTTTTCAATTTATTTTTCTTTAATATTTCCCCTCTCTTTTTACCTTTTTTTTTATTTCATTTGTTTAAAAAAATTGAAATCCACGAACACCTTTCGAATTCATTAGCTTTTTTCAAATTAGAAAACCTTGTTTCAAATTTGCAATTGTTTTCAAATTGGCGGATGTTTTTCAATTCCGTGAAGTTTTCCAAATTCGCGAAGTCTTTATTCAAGTGCATGAAATCCTTTTAAATTCGTGAATGTTTTTATATCCGCTACCTATTTTCAAATTCGTCAACATTCTATTCAAGTTCAAGAACCTTTTTCAAATTATTAAACCTTTCGTGAATGTTTTTCAAATGCATGATTTTTTTTCAAATCCATGAACTTTTATTCCAATTCATGAAAATTTTCAAATTCATAAATATTTTTCTTATCCACTAACTATTTTCAAATTTGTGAAATGTTTATTCAAGTTTATGAACTTATTTCAAATTTGTGGACATTTTTATATCTGCAATTTGTTTTTCCAATCCGTGAAACATTTTTCGAATGCATGAACTTTTCCAAATCCGTGAATTTTTATTCAAGTTCATTAAAATTTTCAAATTCATTAACATTTTGTATCTGCCAACTCTTTTTGAATTTGTGAATGTTTTTTGAATTCATGAGTTTGTTAATGCATGAATTTGTTATTCAAGTTCCTGAATTTTCTTTGAATTTGTAAACATTTTTTAAATGCGTGAATTTTAATAAAATTTGTAAATATTTTTTAATGCATGGAAGTTTTTGAAAACCGAAGAACTTTTTTCTAATCCGTGAGTCTATTCAGATTCGCCTTTTTTCGAGGATGTGAGCTTTTTGGTGGTGAAAATCAATGAGTCAATGGTGTGGTTAATGGTCAGGCAACAACCAAATTAGAGTGTTGTTCTTTCAAATGGTCAACTGCCAGATGCGAGAGCTATATCTCGCATTAAGCGAGTCCGAAGGCCCATTCGTGCATGGTTAAGAAAGGATCAAGAAAGGAGAAAAGGGAGCATGCAGGGGATTCGAACATTGCTCTCCTAGTTTAGGGCAAGCATGGCTAGCCACTTGGCTTGCCTCGGGTTTGTCAAGGAGTAGTAGGGCGGGACTACTTAAGTCGAAACGAATCGCGTTTCCAATGTTTCTACTTCGTTTTCCCTTGGGTTTTTTGTTTTGTTTTTCTCCAGTTTTTCTCTGTTTTCATTTGATTTTTTTCTTTTCTTTTTTTGTTGGATTACTTATTTATTTTATTTTTTATTTTTTAGTTTTCATTCTTTTTGCATTTGTTTCTTTGGTTTTATTTCTCATTTCTTGTTTCTTTGGTTTGGTTTTTTTTTTTCTTTTATTGGTCATTCTACATTTTTTATATATGTGAACAAAATTTTAATAATACAGAATTAACATTTTTTCAATACAAAATTTAACATTTCTTTAATACATGGTCAACAATTTTTCTGTACACATTTTTAACATTCTTCAAATGCTTGATTGACATTTTTCAAATACAAGATTAACATTTTTTAATACTTCGCCAGCAATTTTAATATACACACTTTAAAAAAAATTCAAATGCTTGATTAACATTTTTCGAATACAAGACAAATATGGTATGGCTTTATTTCTCCACTTCAAGCAATAGAAGCACTTCCGAGGTCGACTATGAATCCATGACTAATTCTTTAAGTCTCTCGGCTTTCTGAACATTGCGTAACCCTGTTGATCTGAGCATGTCAGCAACCTATATCAGGGCATTGCATGCATGGATACACCACATAGCAACTGGATAAGTACAGAGAATGGTTCAAATTCAAGAATCCAATTTACATGCATAAGACTGCAAACTGAAGCCAAATTCCTGGAAACATGTCTCTAGAGTCCAGACCAAAGGGACAAACTATGCGAGTGCAAATTTGGCAGACTGAAGTTAAATCTTGTATCTACAAACATGGACGTTAAACAATAGAGGGCAAAATTGTATGCTCTCCAAAGAGACAAAGTCACCTAAAAATTCCTACAGGGAACTGCCGCCATACGTAGTTTCCTACCGGTAACGGTCGGCATACGAGCTGTATATTACGCAAACAGGTCACGCTGGTTGGTTGGTCATGTTCCTAGCCAAACCGAGTCATTCATATGTCCATGTCGATCAACGCATCTTCCTCCTCACCATCCGAGAGTGCACCAGCAAGGAAGTCATCTCCTGAAAATTTGCTGTGGTGGTACAACAACTGATAAGTAACTGATGTAGTTTGAGAACTCCTCATACAGTGTTCTTCCTAAGAAAGAAACGTGTGCATACCTAGTACAGCAGCAGCGAAAGCTCACTACTCGCTTTAGCTTTCGGTTGTAGAAGAAAAAGTTGACCGACCATCTGCAAGCAAAATAGAATGTCATTTACACATTAGAGCATCCTTCTAAATGCTTTTAAGTTCAATTCAAGCATGATTTCCATTGATAAGATCGTCGTACATGGCCCCTTTCTCTAGAAATGGATCTCCGTCAGAGTCTGGATTGTAGCTGTAGGTGTTACACTCCCAAATATTGATAACCAGTTACAAAATAATGTGTAGATGTATAATATTGGACTGCTTAAGCATTTACTGAATCCACGCCTCATCAATAGCTTTAGTCATATTGTCCAAAAGAGAACTACCTTCATATCCTGCTGCCTAGGGCTTAACAATAGTCCCATTCAGGTTAAGCATATAAAAGCGATGGCAGGAAAACAGACTCAGTATCATTTGTAAGTTGAGAACTTGTGCGAAAACGTGGTTGCAACTATATAACTTTCACTTTAACGTTCCATGACTTATTTGAGAAATATTCATGGAACTCATAAAAGCATTACCCTAGAAGCCTCCAATAAGTAGTTGTGTAGCATATGCTTGAAACTTTCCATGTCTTCTTCTTTGAAAAATAGGTGTGCCCGAACAACACTACTAAGTGAAACAGATGTTGACAAAGAGGATGTCAAATTTAATCTGAAGCTCATCCCATCATGCAAGTGTCACATAACAGTAAGGAGACCTTAAGAAAGGTACAAGTCTTCCAAATACATGTTCAAGGGAAATGGAGAGAATTGAACTCTCAGCTCAAAAGAGCAACAAATATTAATCTATTTGTCATGACATTTGACAACACTCCCTTAGGCTGGTTGGCAAGGACAAAAGCAGGTTGTTGAGTAAGGACCAGTGCCGTTTTAATCAACTTTTTTTACTTATCATCCCATTTCCAAAAGTCACAACCTTTTCCATGATTTCACATTGCTAAAATTGTAATAAAAATCTCGAGAAAATGCACAAAAAACCTGAGAAGTAAGATGAGAGTAGAGAATTACCACACATTTGTAGAAATCCTTCGTATAGTTGTCATCAGTCATTGAGGTGTACACTCTCACCACCCTAAACTGGCAAGACATGCAATTCACTAATGACATGTGTGGTGCCTTCCTCTGGCTTCGCACTTCACCTTGTTGTTTGGCCATGACGTCGTCCTTGGGTTGAGTGAGTGGAATAGGGAATAGGTGAGAAAGGAGTGACGTTTTTTACTAATGAGAGAGGAGTGACATGAGTACCGTCGCCACAAAATTTGGGGACGAGAGGAGCGCCAATTATGAGGATTTGGGGACAAGATGAATGGTGATTGAGGTAGGGATTTCACACTCGATTTGGGAATTGAGGGGAAGTGCCTATTTTGAAGACTAAATGATCAAGAAGGACCAAACTGATAAGTTGCAACTTCAAGTTTTCAGAAAACACTTCAACAATTAGAGGCGAATCGGTACAGAGCACACATCGCATGCCACGTCGGCCTCACACAACTGTTTTTTTCACCTATGCAACATCATATACCCAACTATAAAATTTGATACTTGATGTATGAAAGTGAACTTCCTCGACAACTTCCACAAAAAGAAGATATGTGATGCGTCGCAACAAGAACCAACAAGTAACCAACTTTGGTGGCCCTAGCCCATGGCATTTTTTCTCAGCACCAAGACATAATTATGCTCCTCAAGATTTGGTTATCTCAGATCTTACAGACTTCCTCATGCCTCTTAGTCCTATGAAAATGATAATTTGGCATTATGCTGTGCTTCTTGGAACAAATTTGTACCGACTTATCCAACAGGGAGATCAGAACAACCAATCTACATTTTGAACTCCAAGTACCATACGATGGCTTTGAGAGATATGTTGGATAGTGGTGGTGGGTTGGTGTTAGGGGGAAAGTGGTAGTGTGGTTGAGAGGTAGGAGGGAGCATGCTCCTTTTAAAGATGTGGTTCATCCATGCTCTTCATGCGGATCTTAACTACTAGTCATGTGATCAAAATCCTAATGGGCTACTATAATACTAATGTACACAACTTGCTTCTTGAAGAACCAACCTAACTGAGTCATGGCTCATTTGTTCCATACACGCGTATGGTAATTCATGGTTTGACAAGCTCGCTGTTGCATAGAAAAAACATATTTATGTTATTTCTATGGATAAGTTGAGGAAGTAGCAATGTTGAGCTTTCTAGTGTTGGACACCAGTATAGTTCGTACACTGCACCTCTAAAAGACACATTGAGCCCAAACCCGTTCATGGTGTGTGGGAGACGGCAATAGGAATGAATGTATGTGGTGTTGGAATTATTGTGCTAGATCCATTAACAATCACAATAATTCATGAATAATACCCTGAAGGTGAAGGAAATATGCCCTATAGGCAATAATAAAGTTGTTATTTATATTTCCTTATATCATGATAAATGTTTATTATTCATGCTAGAATTGTATTAACCGGAAACTTAGTACATGTGCGAATACATAGACAAACAGAGTGTCACTAGTATGCCTCTACATGACTAGCTCGTTAATCAAAGATGGTTAAGTTTCCTAGCCATGGACAAAAGAGTTGCCATTTGATAAACGGGATCACATCATTAGAAAATGATGTGATTGACTTGACCCATCCGTTAGCTTAGCACTATGATCGTTTAGTTTTTTGCTATTGCTTTCTCCATAACTTATACATGTTCCTATGACTATGAGATTATGCAACTCCCGAATACCGGAGGAACACTTAGTGTGCTATCAAACGTCACAACGTAACTGGGTGACTATAAAGATGCTCTACAGGTGTCTTCGATGGTGTTTGTTGAGTTGGCATAGATCGAGATTAGGATTTGTCACTCCGATTGTCGGAGAGGTATCTCTGGGCCCTCTCGGTAATGCACATCACTATAAGCCTTGCAAGCAATGTGACTAATGAGTTAGTTACGGGATGATGAATTACGAAACGAGTAAAGAGACTTGCCGGTAACGAGATTGAACTAGGTATTGAGATACCGACGATTGAATCTCGGGCAAGTAACATACCGATGACAAAGGGAACAACGTATGTTGTTATGCGATTTGACCGATAAACATCTTCGTAGAATATTGTGACGCCCCCGATTCAATAGTACAATAATCATACACGCAACCGTGTACGATCAAAATCAGGGACTCACGGAAAGATATCACAACGCAACTCTAAAAATAAAATAAGTCATACAAGCATCATAATACAAGCCAGGGGCCTCGAGGGGTCGAATACAAGTGCTCGATCATAGACGAGTCAGCGGAAGCAACAATATCTAAGTACAGACATAAGTTAAACAAGTTTGCCTTAAGAAGGCTAGCACAAACTAGGATACAGATCGAAAGAGGCGCAGGCCTCCTGCCTGGGATCCTCCTAAACTACTCTTGGTCGTCGGCGGCGGCCTGCACGTAGTAGTAGGCACCCTCGGTGTAGTAGGAGTCGTCGAAGGTGGCGTCTGACTCCTGGGCTCCAGCATCTGGTTGCGACAACCGAGAAGAATGGAAAGGGGGAAAAGAGGGAGACAAGCAACCGTGAGTACTCATCCAAAGTACTCGCAAGCAAGGATCTACACTACATATGCATGGGTATCTGTGTAAAGGGGCAATATCGGTGGACTGAACTACAGAATGCTAGAATAAGAGGGGGATAGCTAGTCCTACCGAAGACTACGCTTCTGGCAGCCTCCATCTTGCAGCATGTAGAAGAGAGTAGATGGTAAGTTCACCAAGTATCATCGCATAGCATAATCCTACCCGGCGATCCCCTCCTCGTCGCGCTGTGAGAGAGTGATCACCGGGTTGTATCTGGCACTTGAAAGGGTGTGTTTTATTAAGTATCCGGTTCTAGTTGTCATAAGGTCAAGGTACAACTCCGGGTCGTCCTTTTACCGAGGGACACGACTATTCGAATAGATAAACTTCCCTGCAGGGGTGCACTACATTACCCAACATGCTCGATCCCCTTTGGCCGGACACACTTTCCTGGGTCATGCCCGGCCTCGGAAGATCAACACGTCGTAGCCCCACCTAGGCACAACAGAGAGGTCAGCACGCCGGTCTAAATCCTATGCGCGCAGGGGTCTGGGCCCATCGCCCATTGCACACCTGCACATTGCGAACGCGGCTGGTGAGCAGACCTAGCAACCTCCATTACAAAGGAAGTTGCGTTACGCGGTCCAACCCCGCGCGCGCCGCTCAGTCGCTGACGTCAAGAAGGCTTCGGCTGATACCACGACGTCGAGTGCCCATAACTGTTCCCGCGTAGTTGGTTAGTGCGTATAGGCCAGTGGCCAGACTCAGATCAAATACTAAGATCTCATTAAGCGTATTATTTTGATGTAACCGCGGACGCCGATCAGGGCCAGGCCCACCTCTCTCCTAGGTGGTCTCAACCTGCCCTGTCGCTCCGCCACAAAGTAACAGTCGGGGGCCGTCGGGAACTCAGGCCCACCACTACCTGGATGGAGCCACCTGTCCTTTCAGCCCCCACATCAGAATCACATGCGGGTACTCTATGAGCCGACCCGACTTTAGTCACCACATGTATCATATAATATGAATGTAAGTATATACCCGTGATCACCTCCCGAGTGATCATGGCCCGATAGTATAGCATGGCAGACGGACAAGAATGTAGGGCCACTGATGGAATACTAGCATCCTATACTACGCATTTAGGATTAAAGGTAAAGGTAACAACAGTAGTGGCAAAGACATGCCATGCAGCAGAATAGGATTAACCGAAAGCAGCAACATGCTACACTACTCTAATGCAAGCAGTAGAGAGAAGAATAGACGATATCGGGTTGATCAAGGGGGGGGGGGCTTGCCTGGTTGCTCTGGCAAGAAGGAGGGTCGTCAACACCGTAGTCGTACTGGGTAGCGGCGGCGTCGGTCTCGCTGTCTAACGAGAGAAGAGGGGGAAGAAACAATAAATATAATGCAAACATAAGCATGACGGTGCATGACATGACAATGAGCGGTGCTAGGTATGACCTAACGTGGTAGTAGGTGATACCGGCGAAGGGGGGAAACATCCGGGAAAGTATCCTTGGTGTTTTGCGTTTTCGGACAGATGAACCGGAGGGGGAATGTTGCGTGTTCGCTATGATAGGGATGTGTGGCGGACGAAAGGGCTACGTATCCGGATTCGCCTCGTCGTTCTGAGCAACTTTCATGTACAAAATATTTTCATCCGAGTTACGGTTTATTTTATATTAATTTTTAAAGTTTTATTTCATTTTTAGGATTAACAGAATTAATTTAATTAGGAAATGCAGTTATGATGCCAGCATGATGTCAGCAGTCAAACAGTCAGTTGACTTAGTCAAACTGACGGGTGGGTCCTACTGTCATTGACAGACTATCTAACTATCATATTAACTAAATTAATTAGTTGATTAGATTAACTAACACAGGTTAATTAGGTTAGTTAATTGTCCTAATTAATTAATTATATTATATTATCTTATTATTATTATTTTAAATTCTTTTTCTATATCTTTTTTCTAAAACGTTCTGGGGGTGGGGCCCCTTTGTCATAGGCCCCCGGGGGCCTAGTGGGCGAAACGGGCAGCGGTTTACGGGCGCTGGGCGCACGGGCGTGGGCGCCCGAGCCTGGTCAGGTGCAGCCCATGCGGCGGTTGCGGCGGCCGGCGGCAGCGCACAGCGAGCGAGGAGATGGCGGACGGGGGGCCTCGGCGGTCGGCACGTGCAAGCGACGGCCGGAGCGGGGAGGCTGCAGGGCGCGGGCGGAGCGGCGAGTAGCGGCAGAACGGTGCGAGCGCGCGGTCTCACTGCAGGGGGAGGCGACGCGAGGAGCAGGGGTGGCCGGTGTTGGGGCGCACGCGGACGGCGCCAAGCGGCAGCGACAGAGGGAGGCGGGCCTGCAGTGGAGGGCGCCGGCAGGGGGGGCTGCACGGGAAGGGCGGCCGGGAGCAAAGCAGCAGCAGGGGCCCGACTACGGCGCGGGAGCGAGGCGGCAACAGGGCGGGACGGCGCGGAGCACGTAGCAGCAGGGGCAGGGAACGCCGCGGGGCGACATGCAGCGGGCTCCGGACGCAGGCGCGTGCGGCAGGAGGCGCGGACGGACGTGGTCTGCGCGTGGCGAGCGCGAGCGCGCGTGGAGGAGCGGGGCCGCGGTGAGCGAAGCCACGGCGTGGGCGGAGCGCGAGCATACGGCGGTGACCGCGGGGAAAGGAGGAAGGAAGGGGGGGGGTCTCACGAGGTAGTTGCAGGGCACGGGGCAGTGGGGCGTGGGAAGGACGACGGGGACGAGGCGTCGACGGAGAGGACGGCGATGATGGAGTCCGGCGAGGATGATGATGGGAACAACACGCGATGGGGAGGAGACGAGGTCGAGGCGGCGTTGGCGACGGCGGAGCGGTCCGGCGAGGGGCGCCGGCGTGGTGGCGACGGGAATCGGCGGCGGCGTGGTTCGTTCCCCTACCCGATCCAGATCTGGATCGGGGGAAGGAGGAGAGGGAGAGACCGAACGTGGGGGGGGGGGGATGGGGTGAGTGGGGGGTTGAACCGCTAGGGTTCTGTCGCCCAGGGGATAAGGTGGGGCGATGGGGGCGGTTGGGCCTGGCGGCCTAGAGGCCAGCTGGACCACAACCCAGCAGAGGGGGTTCTTCTCCTTTTTTTTAATTTCCTTGTTTGTTTTTCTTTTTTTTTCCGTATTTTCTTTTATTCTGGTTTTATTTTACTTTTAATTTCTTTAGCTTTGTGAAATCTGACAATAGCTCCTAAATTAATGTCTTAGAATAACCCACTGCCTTAAAAAGTTTGGTGACTAAATAAACTAGTTTAACATTTGTTTGTTATTTTAAAAGCATTCAAATAATTGTATTTGCTACTGTTTGTTTAGTTTAGTGCATTTAAACTTTTTTATAAAGACTTGGTTTATCCACCAATATTACTTATGAATTATTTGGCACATCCCGAACATTATAGTTTTAATATTTGAAAACCTTTATTGTGACTTGATTTTGAATTCGAAATTGAATCGGTTTCGAACTAACGCAAGATTAGTAATAGTAATCGAGGTGACGTGGCATCATTAGCAGAGGTTCACTGTAGCTTAATTGCCTGGGCGTCACAATTCTCCTCCAATACAAGAAATCTCGTCCCGAGAGTTAGGAGGTGGAGTTATGGAGGAAGTTTTGATTATGAAATTCTAACGGATCTTCTCGGTCTTAGTTGCTCTTCTCGAAGAGATCAATCCATTACATTGATGTCTTCATTTCTCTGCTTCAAGTCATCATGATGAAGTTGTCGCCCTACCTTCAGGATCTTCACCGTACTTATGAAAGGGTGAGGAGGGAAAACTCTATAAGGACGGATTCTAACAAGATCGAGCATCAGACGATTAACTCAGGGGAAGAAGCATAAGTATCTCTCGAATTGAAACTTAAGAAGATATCGAGAGCAAAGTAAGAAGATACCATGAGAAGTTTCAAACGGATAGGCAATCGTTTGATGCCTAATCAGAAGGTGAAAGGGTTTCAGGGCAACGCGAATAAGTATTGCGTCTGATACTAGAATAGATCAATAGGAAGGTTGCCCGTGCATTACATATGTAGCCATGCTCGAGAAAAAACTTTGGAGACAAGTATATAGAGAAGAGTCAGGTTTTGATCCTGAGGAACTGTGGGTTATGGGCCCACCATGTGGGTTAAAGTAAGAGGGGCAGCGACATCTTGCATGGTCATGATAGCAAGGCATGTCAGGGAATAACTTGTCAGTTATGTCGGCATCAACGCCGGTACCAAGGGCGAGGGACGGGGAGAACCATTTTCCTGCTCGTTGAACAAGTCGGACCAATAGGCAAGGTTCTCGTCCATCGGTGGCTCCCGGAATATCATCAACAATAGTAACAGGGTCTTATTGTCAGAGTTGTACAACGAGGTGCTTACCTAAGTAGGGAATTCTCACTACTCAGTTAAGTCAGATACAAGAAAGGTTAAACAAAACAATGGAAAGGAAACACGATTATTAGATCAAACAGAACAATGGAAAGGAAAATGTGTTTAAACACATATTTCAGGGGTATATCCTTCCCAAGGACAAGCAGAGCATGATATGCATGACATGATAGAAAGTAGAAAACCATTTAGGTAAGGGGAGAGGAATTTCATGACATAACCCAAACAACGGTGTGTGGATAATGAACAAAGAAAATTTAGCATTGTCCTTCAAATGCTCTTATTGAAAATAGGAGTACCACAAACATGCTTCGAGATAGCATTAGCATGGTCTTCAAGCAAAGGTCAGACTTTGGATACAAAGGATCCATCGGAAACAACTTATAGAATAATTCTTACAATTTCCTCATGGAAGAATGGATATCCTTGCTAAAAAGGAAACTATAACAATAGGTTCTTCGGCCAGGTGTGGTAGGCATGACATCACCTTACCGAGTCATATAAAGACCAATGTTATAACTCTTGGAAATATGTTCCAACCATCATATCTGACCGAGATTCAGATCTGATTGGTGTCAGGATACCTCAGACTCAGGATGCCCGAGAAGAAAAGGTGCAACAATAGTTGACGCAAAGAAAATGTAAGGTTCTCGGGAAATGAACGATGGAAGCAAGTTCCGAAACCAGAGTTCAACATTAAACCAAGGAGAGGATGAGGAGGTGGCTGGTGGACTCAGCGACATATCATCGAGATTTCCAAAAAGATGGTTTTCCACAATTATGTGAACAAGGCGATAACATTTGTCATATCAAATGATATAATGATGTATGCTAGAGGAAAACCATACACAATTAAACATTGGCTGAAAGGTGCACCCGAAATATGGGCTTAGGTAGTACGATCAATCTTAGAATGGTGATTCGATAACCAATGGCCTAAGAATGTAATGTCGACCATTAACTTCAAAGCAACAGGGTTACTATAACTTTTGACTTCGCACATCATAGTTCAATTGTCGGTTTTCCGGTTAGAAACAACACGGGGACCAAGGAATGAACGGAGATGGCAGGAAGTATCACTTGTACCAAGAATTCATAAGAGGTGGTGAAATTCTCACGACATTCTTGACATAAAATATGGTAATACTCCAAGGTAAAGAAGAACAATTGCTGGATAGCAAGGATCTCAAGGTATAAGACAAAGCACGAACAAGTTTGTGTTGAACGAAAGGCAATAAAGTGGTCGATGATAACACAAATCATGGAGAGCAAAGGGTGGTATTTCTCATCAAGAATTCGATAGATATCTTGGAAGAGCTCAGAATGTTGATGATGTTCACGACACATTTGTCGCGAGATTTCATGAAGATGTAATCGATCGGCGATGACATCAAGTCAAAGGAATGATGAGGCGAAAGGTTATTGGAACCAAGGGTATGACACAAACTCAAAATCAAGCTTGGTGTTCAAGGGGAAATGATACGACGAGGAAGATCGGCGTAAGGTTATCTCATCGTCCAAAATTGTGCTACGGGAAGAAGGACCAGGTAGCATAGTTTAAAATTTTGGCACAATAATGAATATAGCCGATCAGGCTAGGAATGACGTGATGGAGTATTAAACTCCTCAACCACAAAGTACTAGAAGGTACTGAATTGTAGTGCAGATTCGATTCACTAATCGGCATTCTCGATTGACGACAACCCAAAACCCGTGGAGTGACTATGACGGGGAAAGGTACTACTTCATCAGAAATTCATAAGATGAAGTGCAATGGGTTGATTGATACATCCATTTTGCATCATGCTTTTATATCGATATTTATTGCATTATGGGATGTTATTACACGTTATGCCACAATACTTATGCATATTCTCTTTTATTTTACAAGGTTTACATGAAGAGGGAGAATGCCGGCAACTGGAATTCTGGGCTGGAAAAGGAGCAAATATTAGAGACCTATTCTACACAGCTCCAAAAGTCCTGAAACTTCACGGAAGTCATTTTTGGAATTAATAAAAAATACTGAGCGAAGAAAATACCAGAGGGGGCCCACACCCTGGCCACGAGGGTGGGAGGCGCGCCCTACCCCCTGGGCGCGCCCCCCTACCTCGTGGGCCCCCTGGCAGGCCTCCGGTGCCCATCTTCTGCTATATGAAGTCTTTTACCCTGGAAAAAATCATAAGCAAGCTTTCGGGAAGAAACTCCACCGCCACGAGGCGGAACCTTGGCGGAACCAATCTAGGGCTCCGGCGGAGCTGTTCTGCCGGAGAAACTTCCCTCCGGGAGGGGGAAATCATCGTCATCGTCATCACCAACGATCCTCTCATCAGGAGGGGGTCAATCTCCATCAACATCTTCACCAGCACAATCTCCTCTCAAACCCTAGTTCATCTCTTGTATCCAATCTTTGTCCCAAAGCCTCAGATTGGTACCTCTGGGTTGCTACTAGTGTTGATTACTCCTTGTAGTTGATGCTAGTTGGTTTATTTGGTGGAAGATCATATGTTCAGATCCATTATGCATATTAATACCCCTCTGATTATGAACATGAGTATGATTTGTGAGTAGTTACGTTTGTTCCTGAGGACATGGGAGAAGTCTTGCTATTAGTAGTCATGTGAATTTGGTATTCGTTCGATATTTTGATGAGATGTATGTTGTCTTTCCTCTAGTGGTGTTATGTGAACGTCGACTACATGACATTTCACCATTGTTTGGGCCTAGAGGAAGGCATTGGGAAGTAATAAGTAGATGGTGGGTTGCTAGAGTGACAGAAGCTTAAACCTAGTTTATGAGTTGCTTCGTAAGGGGCTGATTTGGATCCATATGTTTCATGCTATGGTTAGGTTTACCTTAATACTTCTTTTGTAGTTGCGGATGCTTGCAATAGGCGTTAATCATAAGTGGGATGCTTGTCCAAGAAAGGACAGCACCCAAGCACTGGTCCACCCACATTCCAAATTATCAAAGTAACGAACGCGAATCATATGAGCGTGATGAAAACTAGCTTGACGATAATTCCCATGTGTCCTCGGGAGCGCTTTTCTCTATATAAGAGTTTGTCCAGGCTTGTCCTTTGCTACAAAAAGGATTGGGCCATCTTTCTGCACCTTATTTACTTTCACTACTTGTTACCCGTTACAAATTATCTTATCACAAAACTATTTGTTATCGATAATTTCAGTACTCGCAGAGAATACCTTGCTGAAAACTGCTTATCGTTTCCTTCTGCTCCTCGTTGGGTTCGACACTCTTACTTATCGAAAGGACTACGATAGATCCCCTATACTTGTGGGTCATCAAGACTCTTTTCTGGCGCCGTTGCCGAGGAGTGAAGCACCTTTGGTAGGTGGAATTTGGTAAGGAAAAATTTATATAGTGTGCTGAAATTTACTGTCACATGTTACTATGGAACATAATCCTTTGAGGGTTTTGTTCGGGGTATCTTCACCTCATCCGGAACCACAATTAGCTACCCCTCAACCTACTGAACCTACTGAAAATGTTTACTTTGAAATTCCTTCGGGTATGATAGAGAAACTGCTAGCTAATCCTTTTGCAGGAGATGGAACATTGCATCCCGATTTACACTTAATCTATGTGGATGAAGTTTGTGGATTATTTAAGCTTGCAGGTATGCCCGAGGATGTTATCAAGAAGAAGGTTTTCCCTTTATCTTTGAAGGGAGAGGCATTGACATGGTATAGGCTATGTGATGATATGGGATCATGGAACTACAAACGATTGAAATTGGAATTTCATCAGAAGTTTTATTCTATGCATCTTGTTCATCGTGATCGTAATTATATATATAATTTTTGGCCTCGTGATGGAGAAAGCATCGCTCAAGCTTGGGGGAGGCTTAAGTCAATGTTATATTCATGCCCCAATCATGAGCTCTCAAGAGAAATGATTATTGAAAAATTTTATGCTCGGCTTTCTCTCAATAATCGCTCCATGCTCGATACTTCTTGTATTGGCTCTTTTATGATGAAGACTATTGAATTCAAATGGGATTTATTGGAAAGAATTAAATGCAACTCTGATGATTGGGACCTCGGCGAAGGTAAGGAGTCAGGTATAACACCTAAGTTTGATTGTGTTAAATCTTTTATGGATACCGATGCTTTCCGTGAATTTAGCACTAAATATGGACTTGACTATGAGATAGTAGCTTCTTTCTGTGAATCATTTGCTACTCATGTTGATCTCCCTAAGGAGAAGTGGTTTAAATATAATCCTCCCATTGAAGTAAAAGTAGTTGCACCTATTAAAGTTGAAGAAAAGACTATCACTTATAATGATCCTATTGTTCCTACTGCTTATGTTGAGAAACCACCTTTCCCTGTTAGAATAAAGGATCATGCTAAAGCTTCAACTGTAGTCAACAAAAGTAATATTAGGACACATAAACCCCATGAGCAAATTAAAGTTGAACCTAATATTGCTATGGTTAAAGATCTCTTGGCTGATAATATTGATGGGCATGTTATTTATTTCTGTGAGGAAACTGCTAGAATTGCTAAACCCGGTGCTAAAGATAAACATAGACCTGTTGTAGACATGCCTGTTATTTCTATTAAAATAGGAGATCATTGTTATCATGGCTTATGTGATATGGGTGCTAGTGCTAGTGCAATACCTCATTCTTTATACGAAGAAATTATGCATGATATTGCACATGCTGAGATAGAAGATATCGATGTTACCATTAAGCTTGCCAATAGAGATACTATTTCACCGATTGGGATTGTTAGAGATGTTGAAGTCTTGTGTGGGAAGGTTAAATATCCTGCTGATTTTCTTGTTCTTGGTTCCCCACAAGATAGTTTTTGTCCCATTATATTTGGCAGACCCTTCTTGAACACTGTTAATGCTAGGATAGACTGCGAAAAGGATGTTGTTACTATTGGTTTGGGGGACATGTCTCATGAGTTTAATTTTGCTAAATTTAGTAGACAACCCCGTGATGAGGAATTGCCTAGTAAAGATGAAATTATTGGTCTTGCTTCTATTGCCGTGCCTCCTAGTGATCCTTTAGAACAATATTTGCTAGACCATGAAAATGATACATTTATGAATGAAAGAAGGGAAATAGATGAAGTATTCTTTAAACAGGGACCTATTCTGAAACACAACTTGCCTGTTGAAATTCTAGGGGATCCTCCTCCACCCAAGGGTGATCCCGTGTTTGAGCTTAAACCATTACCTGATACTCTTAAATATGCTTATCTTGATGAAAAGAAGATATATCCTGTTATTATTAGTGCTAACCTTTCAGAGAAGGAGGAAGAGAAATTATTGAAAACTCTGAAGAAGCACCGTGCTGCTGTTGGATATACTCTTGATGATCTTAAGGGCATTAGTCCCACTCTATGTCAACACAAAATAAATTTGGAGAAATACGCCAAACCAATTATTGATCACCAACGACGGCTAAATCCTAAGATGAAGGAAGTGGTAAGAAAGGAAATATTAAAGCTCCTTGAGGCAGGTATAATTTATCCTGTTGCTGATAGTCAGTGGGTGAGTCCTGTCCATTGTGTCCCTAAGAAGGGAGGTATTACTGTCGTTCCTAATGATAAAGATGAGTTGATCCCGTAAAGAATTGTTACAGGTTATAGGATGGTAATTGATTTCCGCAAACTAAATAAAGCTACTAAAAAGATCATTACCCTTTGCCTTTTATTGATCAAATGCTAGAAAGCTTATCCAAACATACACATTTTTGCTTTCTAGATGGTTACTCTGGTTTCTCTCAAATACCTGTGTCAGCTGAGGATCAAGAAAAGACCACTTTTACTTACCCTTTCGGTACTTTTGCTTATAGACGTATGCCTTTTTGTTTATGTAATGCACCTGCTACCTTTCAAAGATGCATGATGGCTATATTCTCTGACTTTTGTGAAAAGATTTGTGAGGTTTTCATGGATGATTTCTCCGTTTATGGATCCTCTTTTGATGATTGCTTGAGCAACCTTGATCGAGTGTTGCAGAGATGTGAAGAAACTAATCTTGTCTTGAATTGGGAGAAATGCCACTTTATGGTTAATGAAGGCATTGTCTTGGGGCATAAAATTTCCGAAAGAGGCATTGAAGTTGATAAAGCTAAAGTTGATGCTATTGAAAAGATGCCGTGTCCTAAGGACATCAAAGGTATAAGAAGTTTTCTGGGTCATTCCTGCTTTTATAGGAGGTTCATTAAGGACTTCTCAAAAATTTCTCGGCCTCTGACTAATCTATTACAAAAAGATATTCCTTTTGTCTTTGATGATGATTGTGTAGAGGCATTTGAAATACTTAAGAAAGCTTTGATTTCTGCACCTATTGTTCAGCCACCTGATTGGAATTTACATTTTGAAATTATGTGTGATGCTAGTGATTATGCTGTAGGTGCTGTTCTAGGGCAAAGAGTTGATAAGAAATTAAATGTTATTCAATATGCTAGTAAAACTCTAGACAATGCCCAGAGAAATTATGCTACTACTGAAAAAGAATTTTTAGCAGTTGTTTTTGCTTGTGATAAGTTCAGACCTTATATTGTTGATTCTAAAGTAACTATTCACACTGATCATGCTGCTATTAAATACCTTATGGAAAAGAAAGATCCTAAACCTAGAGTTATTAGATGGGTTCTCTTGCTACAAGAATTTGATTTACATATTATTGATAGAAAGGGAGCTGAGAACCCCATTGCAGACAACTTGTCTAGGTCAGAGAATGTTCTTGATGACCCACTACCTATTGATGATAGCTTTCCTGATGAACAATTGGATGTCATAAATGCTTCTCGAACTGCTCCATGGTATGCTGATTATGCTAATTACATTGTTGCTAAATTTATACCACCTAGTTTCACATACCAACAAAAGAAAAAGTTTTTCTATGATTTGAGACATTACTTTTGGGATGACACACATCTTTATAAAGAAGGAGTAGATGGTGTTATTAGACGTTGTGTACCTGAGCATGAACAGGAACAGATCCTACGCAAGTGTCACTCCGAGGCTTATGGAGGGCACCACGCCGGAGATAGAACTGCACATAAGGTATTGCAATTCGGTTTTTATTGGCCTACTCTCTTCAAGGATGCCCATAAGTTTGTCTTGTCTTGTGATGAATGTCAAAGAACTGGTAATACTAGTAGACATCAAGAAATTCCTATGAATTATTCACTTGTTATTGAACCATTTTATGTTTGGGGCTTTGATTACATGGGACCGTTTCCTTCCTCTAATGGGTATACACATATTTTAGTCGTTGTTGATTACGTTACTAAGTGGGCAGAAGCTATTCCAATTAGTAGTGTTGACCATAACACCTCTATTAAGATGCTTAAAGAAGTCATTTTTCTGAGGTTTGGAGTCCCTAGATCTTTAATGACTGATGGTGGTTCACATTTTATTCATGGTGCCTTTCATAAAATGCTTGCTAAGTATGATGTTAATCATAGAATTGCATCCCCTTATCACCCACAGTCTAGTGGTCAAGTAGAATTGAGTAATAGAGAGCTCAAATTAATTTTGCAAAAGACTGTTAATAGATCTAGAAAGAATTGGTCCAAGAAACTTGATGATGCATTATGGGCTTATAGAACTGCATATAAAAACCCTATGGGTATGTCTCCGTATAAAATGGTTTATGGAAAAGCATGTCACTGACCTCTCGAACTAGAGCATAAGGCATATTGGGCTATTAAAGAGCTCAACTATGATTTCAAACTTGCCGGTGAAAAGAGGCTATTTGACATTAGCTCACTTGATGAATGGAGAACCCAAGCCTATGAGAATGCCAAACTGTTCAAGGAAAAGGTTAAAAGATGGCATGACAAAAGGATACAAAAACGTGAGTTTAATGTAGGTGATTATGTGTTGCTATACAACTCTCGTTTAAGATTTTTTGCAGGAAAACTTCTCTCTAAATGGGAAGGTCCTTACGTTATCGAGGAGGTCTATCGTTCTGGTGCCATAAAACAATAACTTCGAAGGCCAAAATCCGAAGGTGGTAATCGGTCAAAGAATCAAACATTATATCTCAGGTAATCCCATAAATGTTGAAACTAATGTTATTGAAACCGTAACCCCGGACGAATACATAAGACACACTTTCCAGAACGTTTTAGACTCCGAAAAGGAACCGACTCCAAAACAGTTCTAATGGCAATTTTTCTCCGTTTTGGAATATTTAAGAAAATAGGAAAATAAGAAGTAGTCCGGGAAGGACACGAGGCTTCCACGAGGGTGGGAGGCGCGCCCTACCCCCTGGGCGCGCCCATTGCCTCGTGGGCACCTCGTGTGCCCTCCGGACTCCGTTTTCTTGCATGATACTTCTTTTGGTCGGTAAAAAATCATTATATAACCCCCTGAAGGTTTGACCACCGTACCATGCAAATATCCTCTGTTTTTGTTTCGAGCTGTTTTCTGCCGCAGATTTGGAGCAAGATGTCATCTCAGGATTTCGACGGAGAGAGCTATGTCTCACACCTCGCTCATTGCTGACCCAAAGACCTATGGGGATCTATCTTCTTGTGGCCGAACTACGGCTGAGGAGGAGGATGCTCACTTGATGAGGATCAACGATTCAAGTTCAGAGGAGGAGGATGTCCCTCTACCTCAACCTGGGGATATGCACGTGAAGTTCAAGAAGTCTAGTCTCCCTAAGAGGGCTAAACTATCTAACAATCGATCTATTGCTTCTCGTTTTCGGCAGAAAAACAAAGGAGATTTATGTGACAAGATCTTGAAGCTGGAGTCGGAGGTCGATGATTTAAAGGAGGAAATTGCTCTTCTCAATTACAACATGAAGAAGCTGGAAGCACAATTTACGTCATCAACAACTCCATCATCGCCACCTCCGAAGAAGGAGACATAATCACATGGGTATGGGCACTCCCCTTGGCAACTGCCAAGCTTGGGGGAGGTGCCCCGGTATCGTGTCGCCATCACACTCCTATCTTTACCGTTTTCCTTAGTTCGATCCTTTTGGTAATATCTTGATCTAGTAGAATAAAGTTTTAGTATGATTTAGTTTTGAGTTTTGCTTTATGATCCCTCTATGTAATCGAGTCCGTGAGCTATATATAATAAAGATTAGTGTTGAGTCAAGGGCTTTATTATCTTGCTATGATCTTGAGGGAATAAAAGAAAAAGAAAGAATAAAAAGAAATAAAGAGATCATATTGATCTTATGGAGAGTAATAACTTCACATATAAAGAGTATGATGAATAAAAGTTGTTGAGAATTGACAAACCCAGCTTTGGTCATCGTTGCAATTAATAGGAAGTAATAAAGAAAGAGAGGTTTTCACATATAAATACACTATCTTGGACATCTTTTATGGTTGTGAGCACTCATTAAAATATGACATGTTAAAGAGTTGATGTTGGACAAGGAAGACAACGTAATGGGTTATGTTTTCTTATATCCGAAATAAAGTATATTGTCATGGATCATCCAACATGTTGAGCTTGCCTTTCTCCCTCATGCTAGCCAATTCTTTGCACTAAGTAGAGATACTACTTGTGCTTCCGAATACTCTTAAACCCAGTTTTGCCATGAGAGTCCACTTTATCTACCTATAGATTGAGTAAGATCCTTCAAGTAAGTTGTCATCGGTGCATGCAATAAAAAATTGCTCTCTAAATATGTATGATTTATTAGTGTGGAGAAAATAAGCTTTATATGATCTTGTGATGTGGAAGAAATAAAAGCGACGGACTGCATAATAAAGGTCCATATCACAAGTGGCAATATAAAGTGACATTATTTTGCATTAAGATTTCGTGCATCCAACCATGAAAGCGCATGACAACCTCTGCTTCCCTCTGCGAAGGGCCTATCTTTTACTTTTGTCTTATTCCTTATGCAAGAGTCATGGTGATCTTCACCTTTCCTTTTTACATTTTATCCTTTGGCAAGCACATTGTGTTGGAAAGATCCTGATATATATATCCAATTGGATGTAAGTTAACATGAATTATTATTGTTGACATTACCCTTTAGGTAAAAGGTTGGGAGGCAACACTATAAGCCCCTATCTTTCTCTGTGTCCGATTAAAACTCCATACCCATAAGTATGGAGTGAGTGTTAGCAATTGTGAAAGACTAAATGATAGTTGAGTATGTGGACTTGCTGAAAAGCTCTTATATTGACTCTTTCCGATGTTATGATAAATTGCAATTGCTTCAATGACTAAGATTATAGTTTGTTGGTTCTCAATGAAGTTTCTGATTTTCATACTTGACATTGTGAATAGATTATTACTTGAGCATAGGAAATCATATGACAATATATATATATATATATATATATATATATATATATATATATATATATATATATATATATATGTTGTTGTTATAAGAATGATCATGATGCCCTCATGTCCGTATTTTATTTTATCGACACCTCTATCTCTAAACATGTGGACATATTTATCGTTATCAGCTTCCGCTTGAGGACAAGCGAGGTCTAAGCTTGGGGGAGTTGATACGTCCATTTTGCATCATGCTTTTATATCGATATTTATTGCATTATGGGCTGTTATTACACGTTATGCCACAATACTTATGCCTATTCTCTTTTATTTTACAAGGTTTACATGAAGAGGGAGAATGCCGGTAGCTGGAATTCTGGGCTGGAAAAGGAGCAAATATTAGAGACCTATTCTGCATAGCTCCAAAAGTCTTGAAACTTCACGGAAGTCATTTTTGCAATTAATAAAAAATACTGAGTGAATAAAATACCAGAGGGGGCCCACACCCTGGCCACGAGGGTGGGAGGCGCGCCCTATCCCCCTGGGCGCGCCCCCTGCCTCGTGGGCCCCCTGGCAGGCCTCCGGTGCCCATCTTCTGCTATATGAAGTCTTTTACCCTGGAAAAAAAAAATCAAAAGCAATCTTTCGGGAAGAAACTCCGCCGCCACGAGGCGGAACCTTGGCGGAACCAATCTAGGGCTCCGGCGGAGCTGTTCTACCGGGGAAACTTCCCTCCGGGAGGGGGAAATCATCGCCATCGTCATCACCAATGATCCTCTCATCGGGAGGGGGTCAATCTCCATCAACATCTTCACCAACACCATCTCCTCTCAAACCCTAGTTCATCTCTTGTATCCAATCTTTGTCCCAAAGCCTCAGATTGGTACCTGTGGGTTGCTAGTAGTGTTGATTACTCCTTGTAGTTGATGCTAGTTGGTTTATTTGGTGGAAGATCATATGTTCAGATCCATTATGCATATTAATACCCCTCTGATTATGAACATGAATATGATTTTTGAGTAGTTACGTTTGTTCCTGAGGACATGGGAGAAGTCTTGCTATTAGTAGTCATGTGAATTTGGTATTCGTTTGATATTTTGATGAGATGTATGTTGTCTTTCCTCTAGTGGTGTTATGTGAACGTCGACTACATGACACTTCACCATTGTTTTGGGCCTAGAGGAAGGCATTGGGAAGTAATAAGTAGATGATGGGTTGCTAGAGTGACAGAAGCTTAAACCCTAGTTTATGAGTTGCTTCGTAAGGGGCTGATTTGGATCCATATGTTTCATGCTATGGTTAGGTTTACCTTAATACTTGTTTTATAGTTGCGGATGCTTGCAATAGGGGTTAATCATAAGTGGGATGCTTGTCCAAGAAAGGACATCACCCAAGCACCGGTCCACCTACATACCAAATTATCAAAGTAACGAACACGAATCATATGAGCGTGATGAAAACTAGCTTGACGATAATTCCCATGTGTCCTCGGGAGCGCTTTTCTCTATATAAGAGTTTGTCCAGTCTTGTCCTTTGCTACAAAAAGGATTGGGCCATCTTGCTGCACCTTATTTACTTTCACTACTTGTTACCCGTTACAAATTATCTTATCACAAAACTATCTGTTATCGATAATTTCAGTACTCGCAGAGAATACCATGCTGAAAACCGCTTATCATTTCCTTCTGCTCCTCGTTGGGTTCGACACTCTTACTTATCGAAAGGACTACGATAGATCCCCTATACTTGTGGGTCATCATTGATATCCTCGAGATACCAGGGGTAATACTCGAAGGTAGAACAAAATAGAGGTTGGGCAGGCATACTGATCTGCAGAAGACAAGTACTTTTACTTGTCCGAGAAATAGAATCAAAGGAGAACAATGATGGTCAGATCCACGGTTCCAAAGGATCAATTCACAGATACCAGATGATACTTATCAAGGAAATAGTTATTATTACAAGAAGTTTCCATGATAGCATCTACATCATGTCCATGGGCATGAACACAAAGTTCAAGGTCGACTCCCACTTCTTAATGCATAACCTTTCATTCACTTCTCGCCTTCGACAAAGTTGTAGTGTTGAAGTTTTATCTGACATAACAACAGTAGAGTATGACCCGTAGTAGTTTCCGGGTTCACACAGATTAGAAAAGGCATAGGTTCAACCCATCAGGGCCTTAGGAACATATACCACAAGCTTCAAGAGTAAATATCACCAGCTCGATAGCAGAGCATGGTTGGTCAAATCAGAGAATAGGATTTACAAATGGTATTATGTATCAGGGAAAGAACTTCTAAAATGATTGAATATGAAGGACGCTGTCGGATAAAATCCACAAAGGATCCCGTGGTCCTCAAGGGATCTGATGGAAGAGGGCTCAGAGTCCCAGAGTATAGACGAGGCATAAAACATCCTAATGCCACCCAATGGCGACGTGGGACCATAAGCCACACATCCATGTTAGTAAAAGTTTTGCAATGACTAGACTCGACTTCGGCCAAGAGTGTGGAAGGGGGATTCCTACAGGCAGTCAGCTCTGATACCAACTTGTGACGCCCCCGATTCAATCGTACACTAATCATACACGCAACCGTGTACGATCAAAATCAGGGACTCACGGGAAGATATCACAACACAACTCTAAAAATAAAATAAGTCATACAAGCATCATAATACAAGCCAGGGGCCTCGAGGGCTCGAATACAAGTGCTCGATCATAGACGAGTCAGCGGAAGCAACAATATCTGAGTATAGACATAAGTTAAACAAGTTTGCCTTAAGAAGGCTAGCACAAACTGGGATACAGATCGAAAGAGGCGCATGCCTCCTGCCTGGGATCCTCCTAAACTACTCCTGGTCGTCGGCGGCGGCCTACACGTAGTAGTAGGCACCCTCGGTGTAGTAGGAGTCGTCGAAGGTGGCGTCTGACTCCTGGGCTCCAGCATCTAGTTGCGACATCCGAGAAGAATCGAAAGGGGGAAAAGAGGGAGAAAAGCAATCGTGAGTACTCATCCAAAGTACTCGCAAGCAAGGATCTACACTACATATGCATGGGTATCTGTGTAAAGGGGCAATATCGGTGGACTGAACTGCAGAATGCCAGAATAAGAGGGGGATAGCTAGTCCTGTCGAAGACTACGCTTCTGGCAGCCTCCATCTTGCAGCATGTAGAAGAGAGTAGATGGTAAGTTCACCAAGTATCATCGCATAGCATAATCCTACCCGGCGATCCCCTCCTCGTCACCCTGTGAGAGAGTCATCATCGGGTTGTATCTGGCACTTGAAAGGGTGTGTTTTATTAAGTATCCGGTTCTAGTTGTCATAAGGTCGAGGTACAACTCTAGGTCGTCCTTTTACCGAGGGACACGGCTATTCGAATAGATAAACTTCCCTGCAGGGGTGCACCACATTACCCAACACGCTCGATCCCCTTTGGCCGGACACACTTTCCTGGGTCATGCCCGGCCTCGGAAGATCAACACGTCACAGCCCCACCTAGGCACAACAGAGAGGTCAGCACGCCGGTCTAAATCCTATGTGCGCAGGGGTCTGGGCCCATCGCCCATTGCACACCTGGACGTTACGAACGCGGCCGGTGAGCAGACCTGGAAACCTCCATTACAAAGGAAGTTGCGTTACGCGGTCCAACCCGGCGCGCGCCGCTCAGTCGCTGACGTCAAGAAGGCTTCGGCTGATACCACGACGTCGAGTGCCCATAACTGTTCCCGCGTAGTTGGTTAGTGCGTATAGGCTAGTGGCCAGACTCAGATCAAATACCAAGATCTCATTAAGCGTATTATTTTGATGTAACCGCGGACGCAGACCAGGGCCAGGCCCACCTCTCTCCTAGGTGGTCTCAACCTGCCCTGCCGCTCCGCCACAAAGTAACAGTCGGGGGTCGTCGGGAACTCAGGGCCACCACTACCTGGATGGAGCCACCTGTCCTTTCATCCCCCACATCGGAATCACATGTGGCTACTCTACGAGCCGACCCGACTTTAGTCACCACATGTATCATATAATATGAATGTAAGCATATACCCGTGATCACCTCCCGAGTGATCATGGCCCGATAGTATAGCATGTTATACGGACAAGAATGTAGGGCCACTGATGGAATACGAGCATCCTATACCAAGCATTTAGGATTGCAGGTAAAGGTAATAACAGTAGTGGCAAAGACGGGCTATGCAGCAGAATAGGATTAACCGAAAGCAATAACATGCTACACTACTCTAATGCAAGCAGTATAGAGAAGAATAGGCGATATCGGGTTGATCAGGGGGGGGGGGCTTGCCTGGTTGCTCTGGCAAGAAGGAGGGGTCGTCAACACCGTAGTCGTACTGGGTAGCGGCGGCGTCGGTCTCGGTGTCTAACGAGAGAAGAGGGGGAAGAAACAATAAATATAATGCATACATAAACATGACGATGCATGACATGACAATGAGCGGTGCTAGGTGTGCCCTAACGTGGTAGTAGGTGATACCGGTGAAGGGGGGAAACATCCGGGAAAGTATCCCCGGTGTTTTGCATTTTGGACAGATGAACCGGAGGGGGAATGTTGCGTGTTCGCTATGCTAGGGATGTGTGGCGGACGAACGGGCTATGTATCCGGATTCGTCTCGTCGTTCTGAGCAACTTTCATGTACAAAGTATTTTCATCCGAGTTACGGTTTATTTTATATTAATTTTAAAAGTTTTATTTCATTTTTAGGATTAACACAATTAATTTAATTAGGAAATGCAGTTATGATGTCAGCATGATGTCAGGGTGATGTCAGCAGTCAAACAGTCAGTTGACTTAGTCAAGTTGACGGGTGGGTCCTACTGTCATTGACAGACTATCTAACTATCAGATTAACTAAATTAATTAGTTGATTAGATTAACTAACACAGGTTAATTAGGTTAGTTAATTTTCCTAATTAATTATATTATATTATTATTATTATTATTATTTTAAATTCTTTTTCTATATCTTTTTTTAAAATGTTCGGGGGGGGTGGGGCTCCTTTGTCATAGGCCCCTAGCGGGCGAAACAGGCAGCGGTTTACAGGCGCTGGGCGCACAGGCGTGGGCGCCCGAGCCTCGTCAGGCGCGGCCCAGGCGGCGGTTGCGTCGGCCGGCGGCGACGCATAGCGAGCGAAGCGATGGCGGACGGGGGGCCTCGGCGGTCGGCACGTGCAAGCGACGGCCGGAGCGGGGAGCAGCGACAGAACGGCGCAGGCGCACGGTCTCGCTGCAGGGGAGGTGACGCGAGGAGCAGGGGTGGCCGGTGTTGGGGGTGCACGCGGACGGCGGCAAGCGACAAGCGGCAGCGGTAGAGGGAGGCGGGCCTGCGGTGGAGGGCGCCGGCAGGGGGGCTGCACGGGAAGGGCGGCCGGGAGCAAAGCACCAGCAGGAGCCCGACCACGGCGCGGGAGCGAGGCGGCAACAGGGCGGGACGGCGCGGAGCACGTAGCAGCAGGGGTGGGGAACGCCGCGGGGCGACGCGCAGCGGGCTCCGGACGCAGGCGCGTGCGGCAGGAGGCGCGAGGGGGCGCGGACGGACGTGGTCTGTGCGTGGCGAGCGCGAGCGGAGGAGCAGGGCCGCGGTGAGCGAAGCCACGGCGTGGGCGGAGCGCGAGCGTACGGCGGTGACCGCGGGGAAAGGAGGAAGGAAGGGGGGCTCATGAGGTAGTTGTAGGGCACGGGGCAGTGGGGCGTGGGGAGGACGACGGGGACGAGGCGCCGACAGAGAGGACGACGACGATGGAGTCTGGCGAGGAGGATGATGGGGACGACATACGATGGGGAGGAGACGAGGTCGAGGCGGCGTTGGCGACGGCGGAGCGGTTCGGCGAGGGGTGCCGGCGTGGTGGCGACGGGAATCGGCGGCGACGTGGTTCGTTCCCCTTCCCGATCCAGATCTGGATCGGGGGAAGGAGGAGAGGGAGAGACCGAACGTGGGGGGGGGGAGTGGGGGCGAGTGGGGGGTTGAACCTGAAGGAAATATGCCCTAGAGGCAATAATAAAGTTATTATTTATTTCCGTATTTCATGATAAATGTTTATTATTCATGCTAGAATTGTATTAACCAGAAACATAATACATGTGTGAATACATAAACAAACAATGTCACTAGTACGCCTCTACTTGACTAGCTCGTTGATCAAAGATGGTTGAGTTTCCTAGCCATAGACATGAGTTGTCATTTGATTAACGGGATCACATCATTAGGAGAATGATGTGATTGACATGACCCATTCCGTTAGCTTAGCACTTGATCGTTTAGTATGTTGCTATTGCTTTCTTCAGGACTTATACATGTTCCTATGACTATGAGATTATGCAACTCCCGAATACCGGAGGAACACTTTGTGTGCTACCAAACGTCACAACGTAACTGGTGGATTATAAAGGTGCTCTACAGGTGTCTCCGATGGTACTTGTTGAGTTAGCATAGATCGAGATTAGGATTTGTCACTCCGATTGTCGGAGAGATATCTCTGGGCCCTCTCGGTAATGCACATCACTATAAGCCTTGCAAGCAATGTGATTAATGAGTTAGTTGCGGGATGATGCATTACCGAACGAGTAAAGAGACTTGCCGGTAACGAGATTGAACTAGGTATCGAGATACCAACGATCGAATCTCGGGCAAGTAACATACCGATGACAAAGGGAACAACGTATGTTGTTATGCGGTTTGACAGATAAAGATCTTCGTAGAATATGTAGGAACCAATATGAGCATCCAGGTTCCGCTATTGGTTATTGACCAGAGACGTGTCTTGGTCATGTCTACATAGTTCTCGAACCCGTAGGGTCCGCACGCTTAACGTTCGGTGACGATCGGTATTATGAGTTTATGTGTTTTGATGTGCCGAAGTTAGTTCGGTGTCCCGGATGAGATTGGGGACATGACGAGGAGTCTCGAAATGGTCGAGACGTAAAGATCGATATATTGGACGACTATATTCGGACGTCGGAAAGGTTCCAAGTGATTCGGGTATTTTTCGGACTACCGGAGAGTTACGGGAATTCGTCGGGGAGTATATGGGCCTTATTGGGCTTTACGGGAAAGAGAGATGGGAGGCTGCGCGCCCCCCAAGGCCTAGTCCGAATTTGACTAGGGGGAGGGGCGGCGCCCCCTCCTTCCTTCACTTCTCTTTTCCCTTTCCTTCTCTCCTACTCCTACTTCATGGAAGGGGGGATCCTACTCCCGGCGGGAGTAGGACTCCTCCAGGGCGCGCCATAGCTAGGCCGGCCCTCCTCCCTCCTCCACTCCTTTATATACGTGGCCAGGGGCATCCCATAGACACACAAGTTCATCATTGATCTCTCTTAGCCGTGTGCGGTGCCCCCCTCCACCATAATCCACCTCGTTCATATCGTAGCGGTGCTTAGGCGAAGCCCTGCGTCGGTAGCTTCATCAACATCGTCACCACGCCGTCGTGCTAACAAAGCTCTTCCCCGAAGCTCTACTGGATCATGAGTTCGCGGGACGTCACCGAGCTGAACGTGTGCTGAACGCGGAGGTGCCGTACGTTCGGTATTGAGGATCGGTCGATCGTGAAGACGTACGACTACATCAACCGTGTTGTCATAATGCTTCCGCTTACGGTCTACGAGGGTACGTAGACGACACTCTCCCCTTTCGTTGCTATGCATCACCATGATCTTGCGTGTGCGTAGGAAATTTTTGTAATTACTACGTTCCCCAACAGAACCGCCAGGGTTTGGTCGCCCAGGGGATAAGGTGGGGCGATGGGGGCGGTTGGGCCTGGCGGCCCAGAGGCCAGCTGGACCACAGCCCAGCAGAGGGTGTTCTTCTCCTTTTTTTATTTTCCTTGTTTGTTTTTCTTTTCTTTTCGTATTTTCTTTTATTCTGGTTTTATTTTACTTTTAATCTCTTTAGCTTTGTGAAATCTGACAATAGCTCCTAAATTAATGTCTTAGAATAACCCACTGCCTTAAAAAGTTTGGTGACTAAATAAACTAGTTTAACATTTGTGTGTTATTTTAAAAGCATTCAAATAATTGTATTTGCTACTGTTTAGTTTAGTTTAGTGCATTTAAGTTTTTTTATAAAGACTTGGTTTATCCACCAATATTACTTACGAATTATTTGGCACATCCCGAACATTATAGTTTTAATATTTGAAAACCTTTATTGTGACTTGATTTTGAATTCGAAATTGAATCGGTTTCGAACTAACGCAAGATTAGTAATAGTAATCGAGGTGACGTGGCATCATTAGCAGAGGTTCACTATAGCTTAATTACCCGGGCGTCACAAATATGTAGGAACCAATATGAGCATCCAGGTTCCGCTATTGGTTATTGACCAGAGATGAGTGTCGGTCATGTCTACATAGTTCTCGAACCCGTAGTGTCCGCACGCTTAACGTTCAGTGACGATCGGTATTATGAGTTTATGTGTTTTTATGTACTGAAGGTAGTTCGGAGTCCCGGATATGATCACGGACATGACGAGGAGTCTCGGAATGGTCGATACATAAAGATCGATATATTGGAAGGCTATGTTTGGACATCGGAATGGTTCCGGGTGAGTTTGGGCATTTACCGGAGTACCGGGGGTTACCGGAACCCCCCCGGGGAGTATATGGGCCTTAATGGGCCTTAGTGGGAGAGAAGAGAAGGCAGCCTAGGAGGGGGCGCCCCCCAAGCCCAATCCGATTTGGGTGAGGGGGCCGGCCCCCCTTAATTTCCTTTCTCCTTCCCCTCTTCCTTCTATTCCTAGTGGGACTAGGAAAGGGGGAGTCCTACTCCTACTAGGAGGAGGACTCCTCCCCCCTTCGCGTGCCTAGAGAGGCCGGCCGGCCTCCCCCCTCCCTCCTTTATATACGTGGGGAGGGGGCACCCTAGAACACAGAAGTTGATTGTTTAGCCGTGTGCGGTGCCCCCCTCCACCATATTCCACCTCGGTCATATCCTCGTATTGCTTAGGCGAAGCCCTGCGCCGGTAACATCATCATCACCGTCATCACACCGTCGTGCTGACGAAACTCTCCTTCGACCTCAGCTGGATCTAGAGTTCGTGGGACGTCACCGAGCTAAACGTGTGCAGATCGCGGAGGTGCCGTACCTTCGGTGCTAGGATCGGTTGGATCGTGAAGATGTTCGACTACATCAACCGCGTTGTCATAACGCTTCCGCTTACGGTCTACAAGGGTACGTAGACAACACTCTCCCCTCTCATTGATATGCATCACCTTGATGGATCTTGCGTGTGCGTAGGATTTTTTTTTGAAATTACCGCGTTCCCCAACAGTGGCATCCGAGCCAGGTCTATGCGTAGAACTTATATGCACGAGTAGAACACAAAGAGTTGTGGGCGATAATAGTCATACTGCTTACCAGCATGTCATACTTTGGTTCGGCGGTATTGTTGGAGGAAGCGGCCTAGACCGACATTACGCGTACGCTTACGCGAGACTGGTTCTACCGACGTGCTTCGCACACAGGTGGCTAGTGAGTGTCTGTTTCTCCAACTTTAGTTGAATCGAGTGTGACTGCGCCCGGTCCTTGTTGAAGGTTAAAACAACAAACTTGACAAAAAATCATTGTGGTTTTTGATGCGTAGGTAAGAACGGTTCTTGCTAAGCCCGTAGCAGCCACGTAAAACTTGCAACAACAAAGTAGAGGACGTCTAACTTGTTTTTGCAGGGCATATTGTGATGTGATATGGTGAAGATGTGATTATATAAATTGTTGTATGAGATGATCATGTTTTGTAACACAGTTATCGGCAACTGGCAGGAGCCATATGGTTGTGGCTTTATTGTATGAAATGCAATCGCCATGTAATTGCTTTACTTTATCACTAAGCGGCAGCGATAGTCGTAATAGCAATAGTTGGCGAGACGGCAACGATGCTTCGATGGAGATGAAGGTGTCAAGCCGGCGACGATGGTGATCATGACGGTGATTTGGAGATGGAGATCAAAGGCACAAGATGATGATGGCCATATCATATCACTTATATTGATTGCATGTGATGTTTATTCTTTATGCATCTTATTTTGCTTAGTACGGCGGTAGCATTATAAGATGATCTCTCACTAAATTTCAAGGTATAAGTGTTCTCCCTGAGTATGCACCGTTGCTACAGTTCGTCGTGCCGAGACACCACGTGATGATCGGGTGTGATAAGCTCTACGTTCACATACAACGGGTGCAAGCCAGTTTTGCACATGCAGAATACTCGGGTTAAACTTGACGAGCCTAGCATATGCAGATATGGCCTCGGAACACTGAGACCGAAAGGTCGAGCGTGAATAATATAGTATATATGATCAACATAGTGATGTTCACCATTGAAAACTACTCCATCTCACGTGATGATCGGACATGGTTAGTTGATATGGATCACGTGATCACTTAGATGATTAGAGGGATGTCTATCTAAGTGGGAGTTCTTAAGTAATATGATTAATTGAACTTTAATTTATCATGAACTTAGTACCTGATAGTATTTTGCATGTCTATGTTGTTGTAGATAAATGGCCCGTGTTGTTGTTCCGTTGAATTTTAATGCGTTCCTAGAGAAAGCTAAGTTGAAAGATGATGGTAGCAATTACACGGACTGGGTCCGTAACTTGAGGATTATCCTCATTGCTGCACAGAAGAATTATGTCCTGGAAGCACCGCTAGGTGCAAAGCCCACTGCAGGAGCAACAACAGATGTTATGAACGTCTGGCAGAGCAAAGCTGATGACTACTCAATAGTTCAGTGTGCCATGCTTTACAACTTAGAATCGGGACTTCAACGACGTTTTGAACGTCATGGAGCATATGAGATGTTCCAGGAGTTGAAGTTAATATTTCAAGCAAATGCCTGAATTGAGAGATATGAAGTCTCCAATAAGTTCTATAGCTGCAAGATGGAGGAGAATTGTTCTGTCAGTGAACAGATACTCAGAATGTCTGGGTACCACAACCACTTGACTAACTGGGAGTTAATCCTTTATGAATAGTATCTTTTATGGTCATGCACCCTTGATGAGTGGTCTATTTTTACTAAACATTGATAGTAGTGGTACACATGTTCATAGTATTGAAGCCAAAAGATATAAGTTTAACAATGATAGTGCAACTTATTTGTGGCACTGCCATTTAGGTCATATTGGTGTAAAGTGCATGAAGAAACTCCATGCTGATGGGCTTTTGGAATCACTTGATACTTGCGAACCATGCCTCATGGGCAAGATGACTAAAACTCCATTCTTCGGAACAATGGAACGAGCAACAGACTTGTTGGAAATAATACATACTGATGTATGCGGTCCGATGAGTGTTGATGCTCGCGGCGGGTATCGTTATTTTCTTACCTTCACAGATGATTTGAGAAGATATGGGTATATCTACTTGATGAAACATAAGTCTGAAATATTTGAAAAGTTCAAAGAATTTCAGAGTGAAGTGGAAAATCATCGTAACAAGAAAATAAAGTTTATGCGATCTGATCGTGGAGGAGAATATTTGAGTTACGAGTTTGGTCTTCATTTGAAACAATGCGGAATAGTTTCGCAACTCACGCCACCCGGAACACCACAGCGTAATGGTGTGTCCAAACGTCATAATCGTACTTTACTTGATATGGTGCGATCTATGATGTATCTCACTGATTTACCGCTATCGTTTTGGGGTTATGCTTTAGATACGGCTGCATTCACGTTAAATAGGGCACCATCTAAATCCGTCGAGACGACACCTTATGAACTGTGGTTTGGCAAGAAACCTAAGTTGTCGTTTCTTAAAGTTTGGGGCTGCGATGCTTATGTGAAAAAGCTTCAACCTGATAAGCTCGAACCCAAATCGGAGAAATGTGTCTTCATAGGATACCCAAAGGAGACTGTTGGGTACACCTTCTATCACAGATCCGAAGGCAAGATATTTGTTGCTAAGAATGGATCCTTTCTAGAGAAGGAGTTTCTCTCAAAAGAAGTGAGTGGGAGGAAAGTAGAACTTGACAAGGTAATTGTACCTACTCCCTTATTGGAAAGTAGTTCATCACAGAAATCAGTTCCAGTGATTCCTACACAAGTAAGTGAGGAAGCTAATGATGATGATAATGAAACTTCTGATAAAGTTACTACCGAACCTCGTAGGTCAACCAGAGTAAGATCGGCACCAGAGTGGTACGGTAATCCTGTGCTGCAGGTCATGTTACTTGACCATGACGAACCTATGAACTATGAGGAAGCGATGATGAGCCCAGATTTCGCAAAATGGCTTGAGGCCATGAAATCTGAGATGGGATCCATGTATGAGAACAAAGTGTGGACTTTGGTTGGCTTGCCCGATGATCGGCAAGCCATTGAGAATAAATGGATCTTCAAGAAGAAGACCGACACTGATGGTAATGTTACTGTCTACAAAGCTCGACTTGTTGCGAAAGGTTTTCGACAAGTTCAAGGAGTTGACTACGATGAGACCTTCTCACCCATAGCAATGCTTAAGTCCGTCCGAATCATGTTAGCAATTGCCGCATTTTATGATTATGAAATTTGGCAAATGGATGTCAAAACTGCATTCCTTAATGGATATCTCAAAGAAGAGTTGTACATGATGCAACCAGAAGGTTTTGTCGATCCAAAAGGTGCTAATAAAGTGTGAAAGCTCCAGCGATCCGTTTATGGACTGGTGCAAGCATCTCGGAGTTGGAATATACGCTTTGATAGTGTGATCAAAGCATATGGTTTTATACAGACTTTTGGAGAAACCTGTATTTACAAGAAAGTGAGTGGGAGCTCTGTAGCATTTCTGATATTATATGTGGATGACATATTGTTGATCGGAAATGATACTGAATTTCTGAATAGCATAAAAGGATACTTGAATAAGAATTTTTCAATGAAAGACCTTGGAGAAGCTGCTTATATATTAGGTATCAAGATCTATAGAGATAGATCAAGACGCTTAATTGGACTTTCACAAAGCACATACCTTGATAAAGTTTTGAAGAAGTTCAAAATGGATAAAGCAAAGAAGGGGTTCTTGCCTATGTTACAATGTGTGAAATTGAGTCAGACTCAATGCCCGACCACTGCAGAACATAGAGAGAACATGAAGGTCATTCCCTATGCTTCAGCCATAGGTTCTATCATGTATGCAATGCTGTGTACCAGACCTGATGTGTGCCTTGCTATTAGTTTAGCAGGGAGGTACCAAAGTAATCCAGGAGTGGATCACTGGACAGCGGTCAAGAACATCCTGAAATACCTGAAAAGGACTAAGGATACGTTTCTCGTTTATGGAGGTGACAAAGAGCTCGTAGTAAACGGTTACGTCGATGTAAGCTTTGACACTGATCCGGATGACTCTAAGTCACAAACCGGATACATATTTTTATTAAATGGTGGAGCTGTCAGTTGGTGCAGTTCCAAGCAGAGCGTCGTGGCGGGATCTACGTGTGAAGCGGAGTACATAGCTGCTTCAGAAGCAGCAAATGAAGGAGTTCATATCCGATCTAGGTGCCATACCTAGTGCATCGGGTCCAATGAAAATCTTTTGTGACAATACTGGTGCAATTGCCTTGGCAAAGGAATCCAGATTTCACAAGAGAACCAAGCACATCAAGAGACGCTTCAATTCCATCCGCGACCAAGTCAAGGAGGGAGACATAGAGATTTGCAAGATACATACGGATCTGAATGTTGCAGACCCGTTGAATAAGCCTCTCTCACGAGCAAAACATCATCAACACCAAGATTCCATGGGTGTTAGAATCATTACAATGTAATCTAGATTATTGACTCTAGTGCAAGTGGGAGACTGAAGAAAATATTCCCTAGAGGCAATAATAAAGTTGTTATTTATATTTCCTTATATCATGATAAATGTTTATTATTCATGCTAGAATTGTATTAACCGGAAACTTAGTACATGTGTGAATACATAGACAAACGGAGTGTCACTAGTATGCCTCTACTTGACTAGCTCGTTAATCAAAGATGGTTAAGTTCCCTAGCCATGGACCAAAGAGTTGTCATTTGATAAACGGGATCACATCATTAGAGAATGATGTGATTGACTTGACCCATCCGTTAGCTTAGCACTATGATCGTTTAGTTTATTGCTATTGTTTTCTCCATAACTTATACATGTTCCTATGACTATGAGATTATGCAACTCCCGAATACCGGAGGAACACTTAGTGTGCTATCAAACGTCACAATGTAACTGGGTGACTATAAAGATGCTCTACAGGTGTCTCCGATGGTGTTTGTTGAGTTGGCATAGATCGAGATTAGGATTTGTCACTCCGATTGTCGGAGAGGTATCTCTGGGCCCTCTCGGTAATGCACATCACTATAAGCCTTGCAAGCAATGTGACTAATGAGTTAGTTACGTGATGATGCATTACGAAATGAGTAAAGAGACTTGCCGGTAACGAGATTGAACTAGGTATTGAGATACCGACGATCGAATCTCGGGCAAGTAACATACTGATGACAAAGGGAACAACATATGTTGTTATCGGTTTGACCGATAAAGATCTTCGTAGAATATGTAGGAAACAATATGAGCATCTAGGTTCCGCTATTGGTTATTGACCGAAGATGAGTCTCGGTCATGTCTACATAGTTCTCGAACCCGTAGGGTCCGCACGCTTAACGTTCGGTGACGATCGGTATTATGAGTTTATGTGTTTTGATGTACCGAAGGTAGTTCGGAGTCCCGGATATGATCACGGACATGACGAGGAGTCTCGGAATGGTCGAGACATACAAATCGATATATTGGAAGGCTATGTTTAGACATCGTAATGGTTCCGGGTGAGTTCGGGCATTTACCGGAGTATTGGGGGTTACCGGAACCCCCCTGTAACACCCTGGGAATCATGCTACAGTAACTCCCTGTGATTAAGCTAATCATGTTGCTAAACAGGGCTTGATCACATTTGAATCACCTTCCTTTTCAAACTCCTAGTTCAACTTCAAATGTAATTAAAGTGAAAAATAAAAGTTTTCAAAAACTCAAACAAAAATGTTCAGTGGGAGCCAAATATTACATTGGTAATTATGGTGGAGAAAACTCCTTTTTATAAAATGCCTAAATACTTTAAGTGAAATAAAATAGAAAAGGAAATAAGCAAATAAAAAGAAAACAGAAAACAAACAGAACAGAAAAGGAAGAAAAAAGGAAAAGGCCCTTCCCCCCTCACTGGACCCGTGGCCCAAACTAGGCCTCCCCCCCCCCACTGACCCCCGGCCCAATCTGGGCCGCGACCCCCGACCCCGGCCCAGCCCACTCTCCCCCTCGCCCCTTCCCTGTTCCCCCGACCGGGGGCGGAACAGTGGCCGTCCCCGCCGCACCCCCTCGCCGGCGACGGGGAGGATAAGGGCGCCAGCTCCCCCGCCTCCTCGGGCCTCTCTCCCACTCGCCCCCGCTCTCCCTCGGCCTCTGCGCCTTCTCCCCCGCCAGATCCCCCTCCCTCTCCCCTCCGTTCCCCTCTGCCCGAGCGCGCTCGCCGCCGTTCACCGTAGTTCCCGCGGCCACCGTGCCCAGATCGCCCCGACGACGTGCCCGAACGACTCCCCGCCGTCGACTACGCCGACTGCGCCATCGGGAACGAGCCGAGCGCCAGTGCATCGACCTCCCCGAGCTCGTCTTCCCCGCACGTCCGCCGTCGATCGTCGCCGACTCCGGCTACCCCGCGCCCTCCCCGAGCTCGCTGCCACTCCCTACGGCTCCACTGTGAGCTCCTCTACCTCCTCCCCCTCTCCGCTAGCTTGCCCGCGCTCCGTAGCTGCTCCCCCACGCGTGCCCGAACGCCGCGCCGCGGAGCTCGCCGCCGGCGGGTCTCCGGTGACCAATTGGTCACGGGGTTAAGCCCGTTGCACTCCCCGCCGTACGTAGATGCCCCCCAGCCCATACGCTTGCCCGTTCGCGCGCTCTAGCGTAGCTTCCGTCGGGCACCCGTAGCACCTCGCCGCCGGCGAGCTCGTAGCGGTCGACTCCGGCCGTTCCAGCCCCTCCGACCACCGCCGTTGGACGCGCGACGTCGAGCCGCGTCGAACGCGCCCAGCCACGCCTCCGGAGACCCCCTGTACGCGAAACCCGTACCCCTCCCGAGCCGCGCCGCCGTGCGTCTGGTCGCCGGCGTTGCTCCGGCGCCGGCCGCCGACGTGGCACACCTGGGGCCACCCCCTGGGTCACTGCCAGTGGCCCCCACGGGCCCTAGTTGACTGGGTTGACCCAGTCAACTGCTGACTGGGCAGGCCCAGTCACTGACATGCGGGCCCCGCCGCAATAATTAAAAAAAGAAAAGAAAAAGAAAATGTTTTATAAATAAAATTAATTAGTTTAAATAATCTCTCACTGACAGGTGGGCTCAGTAGTTAATTAACTAAAAACTAATTAGTTTAATCCTCTGTTAACCCACTGTCTATGACAGGTGGGCCCCCCTTGTCAGTTTGACCAGTCAACCCGGACTGTTGACCGCTGACGTCACTCCTACGTCATGCTGACGTCATATCCCTTTTTCTGTTAATTAAATAATTCCAGAAATTCAAATAAACTTTGAAAATTCATATCTTTTAAACCGTAACTCGGATGAAAATGTTTCCTATATGAAAGTTGCTCAGAACGACGAGACGAATCCGAATACGCAGTCCGTTCATCCACCACACCTCCCTAACCTATCGAACTAGCAACTTTCCCCCTCCGGTCCGTCTGTCCGAAAACGCGAAACATCGGGCATACCTCCCGGATGTTCCCCCCCCTTCACCGGTACCACCTATTGTCGCGTTAAGACACCCCTAGCACCGCTCATTGTCATGTCACGCATCGTCATGCTTATGTTTGCATTGTATTTACTGTTTCTTCCCCCTCTTCTCTCCGGTAGACTACGAGACCGACACTGCTGCTGCCCAGTTCGACTACGGAGTCGACGACCCCTCCTACTTGCCAGAGCAACCAGGCAAGCCCCCCCCTTGATCACCAGATATCGCCTACTCTACTCTCTACTACTTGCATTAGAGTAGTGTAGCATGTTACTACTTTTGATATCCTATTCTGATGCATAGCCTATCCTTGCTACTATTGTTGATACCTTTACCTGCAATCCTACATGCTTAGTCTAGGATGCTAGATTTCCATCAGTGGCCCTACATTCTTGTCCGTCTGCTGTGCTATACTATCGGGCCGTGATCACCTGGGCGGTGAACACGGGCATATACTTAAATACTATATACATGACACGTGTGATGACTAAAGTCGGGTCGGCTCGTAGGAGTACCCGCAAGTGGATCTTTGTGGCGGAGCGACAGGGCAGGTTGAGATCGCCTAGGTGAGAGGTGGGCCTGGCCCTGGTCGGCGTTCGCGGATACTTAACACGCTTAACGAGATCTTGGTATTTGATCTGAGTCTGGCCATTTGGTCTATACGCACTAACCATCTACGTGGGAGTAGTTATGGGTATCCCGACGTCGTGGTATCAGCCGAAGCTCTTTTGACGTCAGCGACTGAGTGGCGCGCGCCGGATTGGACTGGAACGCCACTAGGCTAGGTCTGCTTCCGGCCGCGTACGCAACGTGCAGGTGTGCATAGGGCGATGGGCCCAGACCCCTGCGCGCATAGGTTTAGACCGGCGTGCTGGCCTCTCTGTTGAGCCTAGGTGGGGCTGCGACGTGTTGATCTTACGAGGCCGGGCATGACCCAGAAAAGTGTGTCCGGCCAAATGGGATCGAGCGTGTTGGGTTATGTGGTGCACCCCTGCAGGGAAGTTTATCTATTCGAATAGCCGTGTCCCTCGGTAAAAGGACGACCCGGAGTTGTACCTTGAGCTTATGACAACTAGAACTGGATACTGAATAAAATACACCCTTCCAAGTGCCAGATACAACCCGGTGATCGCTCTCTAACAGGGAGACGAGGAGGGGATTGCCGGGTAGGATTATGCTATGCGATGCTACTTGGAGGACTTCAATCTACTCTCTTCTGCATGCTGCAAGATGGAGATGTCCAGAAGCGTAGTCTTCGACAGGACTAGCTATCCCCCCTCTTATTCCGGCATTCTGCAGTTCAGTCCACTGATATGCCTCTTTTCACATATACCCATGCATATGTAGTGTAGCTCCTTGCTTGCGAGTACTTTGGATGAGTACTCACGGTTGCTTTTCTCCCTCTTTTCCCCTTTCTATATCGGATTGTCGCAATCAGATGTTGGAGTTCAGGAGCCAGACGCCACCGTCGACGACGACACCTACGACACTGGAGGTGCCTACTACTATGTGCAGGCCGCTGACGACGACCAGGAGTAGTTAGGAGGTCCCAGGCAGGAGGCCTTGCCTTTTCGATCGTTGCTACTTTTGTGCTAGCCTTCTTAAGGCAGACTTGTTTAACTTATGTCTGTACTCAGATATTGTTGCTTCCGCTGACTCGTCTATGATCGAGCACTTGTATTCGAGCCCTCGAGGCCCCTGGCTTGTATTATAATGCTTGTATGACTTATTTATGTTGTAGAGTTGTGTTGTGATATCTTCCCGTGAGTCCCTGATCGTGATCGTACACATTTGCGTGCATGATTAGTGTACGGTCAAATCGGGGGCGTCACACCCCCCGGGGAGTATATGGGCCTTAATGGGCCTTAGTGGGAGAGAAGAGAAGGCAGCCTAGGAGGGGGCACCCCCCAAGCCCAATCCGAATTGGGTGAGGGGGCTGACCCCCCTTTCCTTTCTCCTTCCCCTCTTCCTTCTATTCCTAGTGGGACTAGGAAAGGGGGAGTCCTACTCCTAACGGGAGGAGGACTCCTCCCCCGTTGGCGCGCCTAGAGAGGCCGGCCGGCCTCCCCCCTCCCTCCTTTATATACGTGGGGAGGGGGCACCCTAGAACACACAAGTTGATTGTTTAGCCATGTGCGGTGCCCCCTCCACCATATTCCACCTCGGTCATATCGTCGTAGTGCTTAGGCAAAGCCCTGCGCTGGTGACTTCATCATCACCGTCATCACGCCGTCGTGCTGACGAAACTCTCCTTCGACCTCAGCTGGATCTAGAGTTCATGGGACGTCACCGAGTTGAACGTGTGTAGATCGCGGAGGTGCCGTATCTTCGGTGTTAGGATCGGTCGGATCGTGAAGACATTCGACTACATCAACCGCGTTGTCATAACGCTTCCGCTTACGGTCTACGAGGGTACGTAGACAACACTCTCCCCTCTCGTTGCTATGCATCACCTAGATGGATCTTGCGTGTGCGTACGATTTTTTTTTGAAATTACTGCGTTCCCCAACAGAAGGTCCAATCATGCATTTCAAATTGTGGAACCAAATTTAGTCCCAAATTGCAAGTGGATAAGGATTCGACCAAAATATATGGTTAGTTTTCTACCATCTAGTATGAGCTTCAGAAAAGGACAGGTACACGTGTGCTCCTCCTCCTCCTCCGCTCACCCCGCCTAGCTTGGCAGGGCGCAACACAGTGGGAATTAAATGAGGTTGAATGGTCCGAAGCCACATGCTCATGTATGGTATGGCAAAATAAGTTTGAATTGAGGGTCTCGTCGTTGTCACGTTTTGCTCCTTTCTGATATGTGCGATAACATTTGAAAGGCTTGCTTACTATGGAATATAAGGATTTGGGTAGTCGTCCGGTGTAATTTTTCTAGCAATAGTTGAACCTTCTATCGTGTCTCTACTACATATTTTATCATGGTTTAGTAATGGGTTTATAAGTGGGTGGTCCTCCCATATATGAATGGGGCACACATGCACAAAAACTCTAAGGCTTGTGTCACCTCTAGGTCTTCTCCACCCCTTCCTTGCATCCACGGTGTGAATTGAGATAGCAAGCCCCTAGAATCACATCTCTTACGATCATGTATGGAAATAGGTGTAAGTGCATCTAGGCCTCCATAGTGGGTATTGAGATTGATGACGACAAGATTAAATGGACTAAGTATTGCTCTATGTATTGATCAACTAATGACCCAAAAGATGCTATAAGTCTGGAAAACTATTCTTGACCTCTCAAATCTAAGGATCAAGGTTCAACAATTTAAGGACACTTTCCTAGCTCTTTAGTGATCCAACGATCATTTTGAGTACATTGGTATGGCAATACTTTTTTTAGTTGGTATGTCAATACTATTAAAAGGGGGTCTCCCCTAGAAAAAGAGATATTGGAGGCAATTTGGGCGCTACCGGAGCTTGACAGACGGGAGGGAAAACAATCTCTCACAATGCCCGAGTCCAACTTCCGTCGTATAATTAAGGCTTATCTGTATTGGGAAAAAGAGATAATATCAGATGGATAATCTTTGGGGGAGAAGACACTAAATTGTTTTTCTTTTGAACAATCACCAGGGGAGAGGATTCCCACCTGAATATATTACTCAAAGGCCCATAGGGCGAGTTACATTAGTGGTTACAGCGAGAGGAGAGGTATAGGTGCCAAGACACGGCCGCCTCCCTGCTAATGGGGTCATTAAATCTGAAGGCCCAAAGTGTGAAGTCTGAGATGATATTACGTAGAGTATCGATGGGTGAGTGGAGCTCATTGTGAAAGACACGAGTGTTCCTGGAGTCCCACAACTTCCAAAGTATGGCGAGGGCGAAAATTGGGAAAATGTTGATGTCGAGGCCCACCGGCGTACGAGTAGCCCGAACGAGGTCGATGGAGTGAGGTGGCACCAGTTCCAAGAGGGACCAGACCTATGCCGCATGTGGGCAGAGTATGGCGAGGTGTGTCGCGTCCTCCAGCGTGAGGGCGCACCGAGGGCATGTCGAATCCGAGGTGATGGTCTTGTGATGCAAGTTTGCCATCGTGCTCAGCCTGTCACGACAGAGGAGCCAGCAGAAGATCTTGACCCTAATAGGTGCATTGGAGATCCAGATGTGCTCTGCATTGAGATCTATCTCGTGGTCAGAGCAGAGCAGCGAGTAAGCGCACCTCGAGGTGAACGAGGAGCCGTGGGTGAGGAACCTGTCATCTGGCGCGTCGTTGGTGATGACATCATACAACAAAGACAAAACAGACGCAAGCTCTATAGAAGTAACATTGGTTAGGTGGTTCCATAGAGTAGCGAGTAAACCATTCTGCATGACATCCGAAACCAGGACAGACGGTGATGTGGAGTGGGAGAAGAGGTATGGGTAAATGTGTGCGAGTGGTGTGGAAAGAAGCCAACTGTCTAGCCAGAAGAAGGTGGCAGTGCTGTTGTTGGTAAGGACAAAAGAGATTTTTTTGGAGGGAGTGGAGTTTTTTTTATTGTCCAGAGGTAGGAAGGGTTGTGAGGCTTATTCACGAAGTCAAGAGAGTAGTATTGGAAGAACCAGTTGACCCATGGTTGGTCTGGTTTTTGGAAAAGCTTAAATGCAAATTTCATGAGGAGGCAGTTGTTTTGGAGAAGCAGGTTTTTAATACTAAATTGTTTCATTCTTTGGCCATTGAAAGATATTGATGGAACTTTATAACTTCTCTTTGCTTGCCGACTTAGAGGTGCAAGATCATGTTGCTAAAGAATTTGTCTTATATGAAACTTGTAAGGAGACTCAAGGCCGGTCACGTCCACACCCACGATACTATTTAATTTCCCATCTAGCATTCACCATGTTAAGAGTCTTGAGAATCTCTCCTGGACTTTCACATGACGTTGTAATAAGGTCAATGTCAATCGGCAGTGCACCTGGTCCGATGAATTTAATGGATCTTTCCCCGAGTCATGTTGGCACATTCAAAAGATGGCTTCTATCAGTCTTGCTTCGATTTCTAAAGGGGGAAACTCGAACTCCAACACATAAAAAATGGATGAGTATATATATATATATATATATATATATATATATATATATATATATATATATATATATATATATATATATATATATATATATATATATATACTATTCATCACCCAGGTTGCAGAATAAGTTATTCTTCGTCCGAGGTAATCTTACGATCGATTCATAAATAAATTACATTTGGAATACAAATAGTTACATTCATATTGATTCACTACGTAAAATTTGGTATAAGAAAACAAAAAAAATAGGTTATAAGACCAGAAATATCGCATTTTATGTATGTTTTTACGTTCGTAACTTTACGTAACATAAAATATTTTTTACGGCAAGTATATATTTTCTTACGCTCTCTTTTTACGTATGAAATAAGACAAAATTTACGAAACGTAAAAATACGGTGCATTAATGTCAAAATAGAGAGGGGGTGAAGAATAACTATTCCTCACCCAGGGTGACGAATAACGCGATATATATATATATATATATATATATATATATATATATATATATATATATATATATATATATATATATATATATATATATATAACTCTGATCTCTAAGAAACCCTCGCATCAAACAACAAACAATAACCGCTTGATTATTCCTCTGAACGGTTGCTTCAACGTGATCACAAAGAACTTGGAAAATTGTCTAGAATGGACGATTCTTCGTATAATCCACTACAACCAATACAATTTTGTCGATGTGTTTTTGTGTTGTACTAACAATAGTACGAAAGTCGTACATACTTTGTATGATAATGGGATGGCATCTCAGGTTGTTAGATACACGATGCACTAATTTGTTTGGAATATATCCCAAAGAGACTACATCGGTGGTGTACAAGATGTACTCGGTGATTTGGATGTCAACTTGTCGAGTTGGAGGACGAGGATCTAGATGGGATTTGTAGATTGAATATACTAACTGAGCTAATATGCTAAAACCAGGGCTTCTTGCGAACTAGGAGAAGTTGAAGATGTCTCATCCCTATCGGGTGGATGCCTATTTGTACTAGTCACCGTCTTAGTTCCCTTCTTCAATTCGCCACGGACTCCTCCGTTTATGGTAACCGTGTGGCTCCCTTCATAAAAGCCGGCGATAACACGATTGTAGAATTAGGTGGATCCAATGCGTGGCTCTCGCGCCTCATTCACGGGGAAAATACAACCTAAATAAAACAGACACAACACGACAACATGGTGAAATCTACTCCAGTCAACACGACCACATAAATATCCAACACAAATTAGTGGGTTATTCTTACATTGTGAAATACAAAAGGGGAAGCGAGAACAAAGCAGTTGATGCCTTGTCTAGGATAAAGCAATACATCTAGGCTCTCTCTTCTAGTACAACACTACCCCTCCGGATTTCTGAAGTTACCAAATCCTACACTAATGACACTAAATGCACTCTCTGAACTTACTATTGATGATCTTCTCATCCAAATTACACATTCAAGGAATACTAGGATACAAAAAAAGAACAAAATCGTTATTAACAGCAATACACATTTGAGACAACAAGACCTCAAGTCCTTCCACAAGTCAAAAATTGGGGGACATTCAGGAGAAAGAGTGGCTTACCAAAATTGCATTTACTGCACCATTACGGAGGTTTAAAACAAGATGTCATTAATCATAACCCATCTGTCGGCTAAAAAAAGCACAACATACTCCTTGCATTGATCTTCTTCAAATACCTACCACTACGAGTCCCGGATTTTGCTTGGTGTCACATTAGCACGAATCTTGTGGAAGGGCAACCCTTGCCAGAGAACAAGGACTTCATACTTGTGGTAGTTGGCATATTGACTAATCATGCCCACTTCTTGTCCGTAAAGTACTGAATAACTGTCCAAATTGTTGCTAGAGTTTCCTCAGATAATATCGTCAAACTCCTCGGACCACATGCAGTCACCGTTACTGCTAAAGATAAAAGCCTTACATGTACTCTTTGGTAGCAACTCTTTAGATCTCTGGGAGTGAAACATCATGTCAACACTTTATATCATCCACCAAACTGATGGTCAAGCGGAGAGGATGAACCGGTGCTCAGCAACATGTTTGAGATGCATGGTCTTTTAACAACTCAAGGAATGGCACCCATGGCTTGCTCTGGCTGAACGGTGGTATTGGTATAGCACCACTCTCCACACGTATCTGAAAATACACCTTTTCAGGCACTTTGTCTTTCCACCTCCTCAAATTTATGAATCCAATCTACTAGATTTCAGCTTTAGTGGTCCCCTTGATCTCCTGCACAGCCGAGAAATTGCTATGCGCCTCATCAAGGACAACTTCCCCAAAGCACAAGCGAGAATGAAATACTTTGCTAACAATAAACGAAAAGAGAAAGGCAGTTTCAAAGGGTGATACGGTTTATCTCAAGATTTAATCTTATATCATACTTCATCGAGTAATCACCGCCACCTACTTCACTCTAAATTTGAGGGCGCGTTTAGATTCACGGAGAAAAAATGGAAATACTTCATACAAGCTCCTACTTCGCGATGGTTGCAAAGTTCACCCTACATACCACTGCTATATGCTCATTGCCACATTCGAAGGGAGCCCGAAGCGGTCATTGACGAAAAAAGGACCCCACAACAAGGAGATATCACCGTCCCTACTGTTCATTGGCTGATCAAATGGGTCAATCTTTCCTTTGAAGAAGTAACCTAGGATTGTAATGCAATGCAAGCCTTAGGTTCCCGGCCGAGTGAGGCATCATCTTGTAATTGGGTTAAACCCTAACCGCCAAAAATGTGGTATGGCCTTAATTTTGCTCTTCAAGCAATAGAAGCACTTTCGAGATCCACTATGAATCCATGACTGCTTCTTTTAAGTTTCCCAGCTTTCTGAACATTTCTTAACCCTGTTGATCTGAGCATGTCAGCAACCTATATCAGGGCATTGCATACACGGATACACCACATAGCAACTGGATAAGTACAGAGAATGGTTCAAATTCAAGAATCCAATTTACATACATAAGACTGCAAACTGAAGCCAAATTCCTAGAAACATGTCTCCAGAGTCCAGACCAAAGGGACAAACTATGCCAGTTGAAGTTTGGCAGACTGAAGTTAAATCTTGTATCTACAAACATGGACGATAAACAATAGAGGCCAAAAGCGTGTGCTCTCCAAACAGACAAACAAAGTCACACTAAAAGTTCCTACAGGGAACTGCCGCCATACGTAGTTTCCTACCGGGAACTGTCGCCATACGAGCTGTATATTACACAAGCAGGTCACACTGGTTGGTTGGTCATGTTCCTAGCCGAACCGAGTCAGTCATATGTCCATGTCGATCAACGCATCTTCCTCCTCTCCATCCGAGAGTGCACCAGCAAGGAAGTCATCTCCTGCAAATTTGCTGTGGTGGTACAGCAACTTATCAGTAACTGATGTAGTTTCAGAACTCCTCATACAGTGTTCTTCATCATAAGAAAAAGGTGCACATACCTAGTACAGCAGCAGCGAAAGCTCACTACTCGCTTTAGCTTCCGGTTGTAGAAGAAAAAGTTCACCGACCATCTGCAAGCAAAATAGAATGCCATTTACACATTAGAGCATCCTTCTGAGTGTTTAAGTTCAATTCACACAAGGTTTCTGTGGATAAGATCGCCGTACATGGCCCCTTTCTCTAGAAATGGATCTCCGTCAGAGTCTGGGTTATAGCTGTAGATGTCACACTCCCTGATTTTGATGACCTATTACAAAATAAGGTGTAAACGTAGAATATAGGACTCTGCTATCTTTTCTGAAATAAGCATTTACTGAATGCACACCTCATCAATAGCTTTAGTCATACTGTCCAGAAGAGAACTGCCTTCATTTCTTGCTGCCCAGAGCTGAACAATAGTCCAATTCAGGTTAAGCATATAAAAGCGGTGGAAGGAAGCCAGTTTCAGTATCATTTGTAAGTTGAGCAGTTGAGTGAAAACATAGTTGCAACTATAGGTTTCACTTTGACATTCCATAACTTATTTGTGTATGTTTACAAACATGTTTATCAACCAAGAGTAAAATTCATGGAACGCATGAAAGCATTACCCTAGAAGCCTCCGATAAGTAGTTGTCTACCATCTGCTTGAAACTTTCCATGTCTTCTTCTTTGAAGAATAGGTGTGCCCGAACAGCACTGCTAAGCGAAACAGATGTTGACAAAGAGGATGTTAAATTTAATCTGAAGGTCATCCCATCATGCAAGTGTCGCATAACAGTAACGAGACCTTAAGAAAGGTACAGCTCTGCCAAATACCAACATGTTCAAGGGAAATGGAGAGAATTGAACTCTCAGCTCAAAAGAGCAACGAATATTAATCCGTTTGTCATGCCATTTGACAACACCCCCTCAGGCTGGTTGGAAAGGACAATAGCGGGTTGCCATATCGCCCAAAAAAAGCTGAGTATGACATTACCCATTATCCTTCCTCCCAGACTATACAGAACACACTCCATGTAACACAAAAATTACCTGAAATCATAATCTGGATACATATGGCCAAGAGTGAGAACTAGATATATCAACGTTTTCCGGCTGGAATAAACACAACATAAAAAGGTATCAGGCTAATTAAATATAAAATGTGCAAAACAAAGGTGAAGGAGGATCACTATCAGACAAATGCTTACCTGGATCTACAAGACAAATGCTCCACAGGTGAAGGAGGATCACTATCAGAAGACTTGCCAAGGTAATCAAGAATCTGAATGTGCAACAGAGTAGTTAAATGGCAGAGATTTGTCGCTGGCATGCTCAGACGCATAAATTTTGGTAAGGATGGAAAACCAAACATGATACCTTTCAAAGGCATGATATGCTAATCTTTCAGAATAAGATGCTCATGGGGGGAAAGGTCATACAGAACACTGAAAACAATTATTATTATTATTTTAACATATACACATTTATATAGTTCACATGCAAATGACTTCATAACATGTCGGGCAAGCAAAAAGACCTCCACGAAATTAAATCCTGTCTACAAACTACATTCAAACATGAAAGAAATATCAAAATTAGCTTACACGTATTGATTTGAACAGGTACCATACGTTACTACAAGCTTTCACAAGCTAGATCCGTTTTTTATATGATTCCAACGTCACACATAATTTCCTAACCAAACACAGTAGTGCAAATGCCTACTGATTCACAGCAGCGCCAAAAGAGAAGGGATATCAGCTGTCATAAAATCATAGGCTGAAGATAAGTATGCACCTCGTGTTCCAGGCTGATTGAAAGCCGGCGATCATTTCCTGCATGCTTGCCTGTAAATTAAAGTGGAGCTTCAGCCTATTGCCATGATGCAATGCACTCAGTAAAGAAACTCAGTGGAGCATACTCTTACATGAGAAGGCTTCAAGGCTTCCCCTAATTGTACAATCACCAAGGTTTAGTTGATCGAGGAACACATTTACACTGAAAACAGACAAACAAATGAAATACATTAGGCCCAAGAAAATTCCATGTTACCAGGAGCACTGTGAGGACAAGAAGAAAAGGTGGCATACCGGTCGAACGGGGTGTATTCTAAAAGCTTCATGTCGAATGTCTTGTGAACTCATACAAATAGCCACCAGATCAGATGAGTATCAAGAAGCAGAGCTTCAAAATCCCAACTGGCAAATCAACGCATCAAAAGAGTAATCAACAGAAAATCAAGCAAATAAGATGAGGGATGTGATCAAACCACATTAATACAACAAAACAATTCTAGCAAATTCAGTCTGCAGTTTGTTTCAATAAACATATGGTTGCCAATGCTATGGAAGTGAAGTGGAGGCCATAGGAACTAAACTTAGTTCCAGGTGGTTGGGGAAAAAGGCAGCAAGAGCAAGAGTGGTAACATAATTACTACAGCAACCACACTTCTCCCATTTGGTGCAGACATCAATATCCAACTTAGTAAATGAAGTAGCCACTTCTTCAATCTGGAGATCAGTTTTGTACTACCAACAGCCAAGCAATCGACAGAACACCTACCTAAATTCAATCATCTGTACATATATACAGCAGCCAGACAGAACCGAATCCCCAGCGACTCAAAAATTCCCCTCCCCTCTTCTCGCATCAGTATCGGTTACGAACACTGGACTGAAATGGAGCAATAGTGGGAACAAATCCATAGCGTCCAACAAACACAACTTCCTAGCATGCGTTGGCTAGTGGTGAGAACGCCAGTGCAAAGCAGTCTGATGTCCTCCTACTCCTACACATGCATTCCGCAGAGCATTTTTTGGTGGAGAGCGCAATGAAAATGTTGGATGCGGCCCATCTATAGGACCCCTATTTTAAGTTTCTTCTGGGGTAGAGTGCCAGATCTCAAAAGTTTACATGATAGAATTATGGATAGCATAAAGCATCAATATATCATTTACTAGACCAGTAGCCAGTAGGATACATGTATACTACTGAGCAGAATTACTCCTTGATCAGAAACAAACAAACAAACAAACAAACAAACAAACAAACAAACAAAGGCATCGGATGAAGCAAAACGAGACACAACTGCCGCAGCGCTGCTGCTGCCCATGGCTACCTTCGCAGCCGCGCACCCCTGACTGACCCCTCAGCCTGCAGAGCCGGGCGTGGCGCTGCGGCAGCCCCCTGCGACGCCGTACCACGGCCGTTCCCATCTGCTCCTCCTCCTCCTTGATTTCGAAGCGGCGGGAGGGCATGCATGCACGCACGCATGGCGCCACCGCTCCCCTCCCTCCCCCCGTGTCCCGAAGCACCGCCGCTGCTACTACTATCACCTCCGCAGCGCGGAATCGGACGGCGAGCGCGGCAGCGGAACCAATCCGTCCAAGCGCGGGCGAGCAGCACGCGGATCTCGCGCAAGGAGAGCCCGCCCACACGACGCGTGTACGATCGGGAGGAAGCAGAAGCAGAAGCAGGGGAAGGGGAAGGGGAAGGGGGAGAGCTCGACGGATCCGTACCTGGCGAGATCTCGAAAAGGGGAGAAGACGAGACGAAAAGCGTGTGCTCCCTGCGCGCGGAGCTCCGGGATCTGCCTGCCACCCACCACCACCACCGCTCCCTCCCGCTACTTGTTTATCCTCTTCCTCTTCCCCCTCGGCAGAATTCCTCTCTTTATTTTATCCTCTCTTCCTCCCTCGCGGATGGATGATGATGGTGATGAGAACGAGAGGTAGGACCCGTAGACGGCGACGTGGCGCGTCCCCGTCAAGTCTTCCTCGGCCCGCGCCGCGCGGTGTGCTGTGGGTTCACGGTCACGGTGAGGCACCGACGGGAGGAGGAAGCGTTATCCGTTCCGCGTGTCGCGCGCCAGTGGGCCCCGGGGGAAACGGCCGTTGCGCGCTCGGCAGGAATAACCGTCGGCGGAAGCGGAACTCACCGAATCCCCGCCCCCGGGATGCGCATCTCTTTTTCTTCTCCAGAGTCCGAGAGAGAGAAATGCGGTGCGCGTCTGTGGAGTGAAAAAACAGCGTACAACACGTGGCGGCGGCCGGGCGCATTACTTGTCAAGCTTCCTGGGAAAATATGACCCTTGCAAGGAGCACCCCAAGGGATAGCCTTTATTTAGTTGCTCCCCTATTTCGCGCGTAGCTTGTTGGATAGAGACCTACCGCGTGCCCATGAACATAGTGTTCCACCGAGAAGGGCCGACCCAACCAGAGTGCTCCCCTCTCCTGTTTGGCATACTGACTTTTTTCCTTTGTTTTTTCTTTTTTTATATATTTTTCCTTTTCTTTCTATTTCTCATTACAAAATTCATGTGTATTTTTAAATTTTTGAATATTTTTCTAAGTACAATAATATTCAAAACCGTGAACAAATTTTGAAATCTGAGAACAAGTTATAAATTAGTAAACAATTTTTGAAATCCAATATAAAAATTCAAATTCGTGAACATTGTTTGAAATTTTCGAACAATTTTCAAATTCGGCAGAAAATTGAAATATGAGAAGAACTTTCAAGCCCGTGGACATCTTTTGGAATGCAAGAAAAAAATTCAAACTGATGAATTTTTTTTAAATACGATAGAAAAAATTTCAAATTCATGCACATTTTCTTGAATCGAAGTATAATTTTAAAATTGTTGAGAATTTTGAAATCCAAGAGAAATTTGGAACTTTTAAAAAAATATGAGATTGATTTTCAAAAGCTTGTACATTTTTTAAATCTGGAACATTTCTTCAAATTCTTTATTTCTAACAGCAATTTTGAACATTTTCCTATTATGGGAATATTTTTGGAAATCTCAAAACATTTTGAAATTCGTGTTTTTCTTAAATTCCGAGCATTATTTAAAGTCTACAAGCTGTTTTGAAAATTTGAGCATTTTTTTGAAGTTCGAGAGAAAATATTAAAAGTCGTGAACATTGTTTTCTAAATTTTAGAACAATTTTAAATTCGTTAATATTTTTGGAATCAATATTCTTAATTGGAACATTTTTTAAAAGTTCATGTTGTTTTGCAGTTCAGAGCTTTCTTATCCGGAATTTTTTGAAAGAAGAAAAATCAAAAACAGAAAAAGGAAATAAAATGAAAAAAAGTAAAGGCAAAAAAATAGGCACCCCCACACCTCGCATATGGGCCGGCCCAAAAGGGCACACCGGAGCGGGGGTGCGTGTTTCCTCGCTATTTAGCGTGCAGGCCGCTTAATAGGAGCTCCCCAGTCTCCCTTCGTTACAGCTCGGTCAAGGCGCGCCAACAAAGCATGGGTGCTATATCTCTCGCTTATATAGAGATAGAAGCTCCCCACAATTGAAAGGTTTTCCGGTAGCAACAGTAGGGGCTGCCTAATTTGAGATTACTGAACATCGGGTTTTCAAGTGCGGTTTTTTGTACGTTTCTATTTGGGTTTTTGTCAATTTTTTGGTTTTATTTCTTTTAGTTGTTTTTTATTTTTTTTTCCTTTCCTTTTTATTTTTTCTTTTGGTTTCATTGTTTCTTACTTGGTTTTCAGTGGGTTTCTTCAATTTCTCTGTGTTTCACTGTTGTGCATTGGTTTCGTTGTTTTTTTTGTTCTCTTTGTTTTTCTTTGTTTCTTTCACCGGTTTTCTTTTTTTTTTCCTTTTCTATGCACATGTCTTTTTTTCATTACACATGTACATTTTCAGTGTACACATGGAATATATTTTTATGCACGTTGAACATTTTTCGAATACACAGACAGATCAGGAACCCGCTCTCCATCCCATCCTGACCCCCGCGTTGGCCCCGCTCGAGCGATTTGGATGGTGCTACAACCCTAGCTACCGGGGCCGTCACCTCCTTTCCCCTCCCCCCGTCACTGCCCGGGGACACTGTTGTGCTAAGCCCGGGGGCCGACGACGGTGGCGGGGGTCTCCTTCTCTCCCGTGGCACGTAAGGAGGCGCGGCCGTTCGGGTCTTGGTGAACTTTTTCAAAATTTTGATGAACCTTTTTGAGTTTTAGTGACCTATTTTTTAAAAAATTGATGAACTTTTTTCAAAATCATTGAACTTTTCTTGAATAGGCCAACATTTTTTTTGCATGTTCATGAACTTTTTTCAAAATCTGTGAAGTTTCAATTTTTTAAGAGAAAATCATGTATGAGAGGCTATGATAATTTTTAAAGCGTTAGTGCTGCATTCTGTCACTTCCAATGACACGCCATAGTGTTTAGCCGAACACCGGCAGGTAGTTGTAGGGCACGAGTTTGACTCGTCCCAGGAGCGTAAGTTTTTGGTTAGCCGAACACCGGCAAGTAGTGTAGGGCACGAGTTTGACTCGTCCCAAGAGCGTACGTTTTTGGATTCTTTTCGCGCTTTTTATTAGTACCATTTTGCGCGGTGCCCCTTCGGGGGGCGGCCTACTTGGCGCTGTAGCGAGCACCGCTTCTCCTAATCGGCCTTGGGGCTCCCGTCAAACAATTGACCTTCCACATAGGGCAGCGACCTACTGGGCCAAGCCCATCACCTGTTGTACACTGTAGCGCAATATAACAGTGAAAATCCAGACACAAGTTACTTTCGCGATGTTTGGTTAGGCTAGCCCGATGGAATTCCTTTCGTCCCTGTAATAGCTGTGACGGTTGAATAAAAGCTTTATCGGATTACCTAAAAAAAGTTATTTTCGCGAGGGATTGATGAATCACAGGACCAACCACTTGAGAATGTGCACTGTTAGCCAGTTGCCCTGATGAGCGTTTGTGAGTACATAGCAACGCAAAACATTATTGCTTAAAAAAAGCAACGCAAAACATTAAAAGCAGTAAACGGCAGCGGCACATCTGATCATTTTCTGAATTATCAACCGCGAATTTTATTGAAAAATGAATATTTTTTCAGACACGAACACCATTCAAATTAATTAACAATTATATAAAAAAATAAACATCTTTTTAAAATACAAATAACTTTAGAACACTCTGAATGGTTTTCAAAATATATGAACTATTTTTTAAAACTGAAACATTTTTTGAAAAACTGAACAAATTTTGAAAACATGAATGAATTTTTGAACCATTTTGAAATGGGAACATTTTTTGAAATTTCAAAAAAATAGAAAAACTTGAACAATTTTGAAAATGTGATCATGTTTTGAATATGTGAAAACAAAACTGAAACTCCCAAATTTTTTCCAACAGTGCTTGCACCGTTTCAAATATGCCCTTATGCATTCTTCCTTTGGGAACCGGAAGACTCAAGTATTTTAGGTGAAAGATTTCCTACATCACTCCCAGAGTGGTTTTGATCTCCACTGCCGCGGCCGGCAGGCAGTTATCGGATAAAGGATGGAACACTTTGTCGGGTTTATCAGTAGACATGTCTGATGTGTGTTCTGCAAACCTTTAACCAAGACCACCTGCTACTTGGGCATCCAGACGAACAATAATGAATCATCCGCGAACAAGAGATGCAAAAACTTTGGTGCTCTTCAACATTTTTGGACAACTTCCATACCTACCTCGGACATAGACTTACTGATCAACACACATAAAACGCCAACAACATAAATATTTTTTTCTAAAAAGGGACAATGGGTCATCTTGACAGAGGCCCCTCGAAGGGGTGAAGGATTCCACTAACCTCCCATTACACTACACTGAATATTTGACAGAAGAAACACACGCCATAATGCAAGAAATCCAGTTATGAGAGAAACACCATCTAATAAGGCCATATCCAAAAGGTCCCAACACGATCATAGGCTTTTGAGAGTTCAAGCTTGTAAGCATAAAAGGCTGATGAATCATCTTTCAAGAACTAAATATAATATATACACTCAAAGGCTATTATTGAGTTATTCGAAATTAGCCTTTCCGGAATAAAGATGCTATGTTTTTCCGAAACAAGCTCCATTAGCAACGGCCGAAGCTGATTTACCATGCATTTAGAGATGATCTAATAGATGACATTGCATAAGCTAATGAGTCTAAAATCCTTTAGGTCATTTGCGTAGGGCACCTTCAGGGTTAGAAATGATCACGCCTGTTGCCTACACGTAGAAGTATTACGTATGTAATTACAGGATTTTCGAGCCAACATGATGATGGCGAACTGTGACCCTCAATCAAGGAAGTACTTTCTTTGTAAAGAAATGTAAGGGCATTGCCAATGCATGGCCGCAGGGTGTGCTTTCCATGCTATGTAGAATCGGATGTCAGGAAAAATAGATTCGGATGGGAAAGCGGGAGCGGGTGCTTGGAGAGAAAAAGTGTGGTTCAGTGTAAAAAAAACTGAAAAGGTTGAAGTAGAGAGAGAGATGCATGTGGACTAGAGTCTTTATTTTCTATTCCTTGATGAGGTCCACTAATGATAACTTACATAGAAGAGAAAAAAATCAATATGTGTGTCTTTTTCTCATGGCATATGTATCCATATACATATGCCACCATAGTTCATGCCCTAAGAGCGTTTAGTTTACATAGGGAGTAAATCCAAGCCATGTGATTGGATGGGAGAAGTCGACCGAGATACTCCCTTCGGTCTTTTTTAGTCTGCGTATTAGATTTGTGATAAGTCAGCCTTTGCAAATTTTGACCAAATTTATATTAAAAAGTAGCAACATCTACAATATCAAATATATATTTTATGAAACTACTTCCTCTGTTCCCAAATATAAGTCTTTATAGAGATTCCAACAACTGACTACATACGGAGCAGAGTGAATCTACACCCTAAAATATGTGTACATATATCCGTATGTTGCAGTCCATTTGAAATGCCTAAAAAGACTTATATTTAGAATTGAAGGGAGTACATTTCATAATTATTTGGCATTGTGAATGTTGATATATTTTTTTATAAGTTTGGTCAAAGTATATATACTTTGACTTTGAACAAAACTTATATACAGAACAAAAAGACCGATGAAAGTAAAAGTCGATGAGAAAGCTGAGTCCAGGTTTCCATCCGTACAGACAAACGATTTTATACTAGCCTACGAGCTTTACAGTCAAACCTCGCCGTAAAGATGATCGATCGACCACCGGGGCTTGCTTAACACGGAGCAGGAGGAGGAGTTGGGACCCATGCTGAAAACGAGCCTATGAGAGCATCTCCAGCCGCGCTCTCAACAGGCCCTTTCAGGCGTTTTTGCCGCGCCGGCGCTGAAAAAACGACCCAGTCGTCCCTCAGAAGCCCGTTTTTCGCCGGCTCGGGCCGAAACTGGTGCCGGCGGACCCAGACAGAACCCGGCGCCCTGGGGGCGCTTGGGGCGCCGGCACAAGCGAAAAGGGCGCGTGGGTCGGCCCTGTCGGCGAGTCCGGCGCCTATTCCCGCCGTTTCTTCCCGCTTTTCCTCCACTTCCCTCCCATTTTCTCCTTTCCTCCCGCCAATCTCCCTCCCGCTCGCCTCCCAGCCGGCCGCCATGCCACCGAAGAAGTACGTTGTCCCCCGCGCGGCGGCAACCGCGACCGCCTACGTCGCCCAGCCGAAGCAGAGGAAGCCGAGGGCGCCGCCGTCCAAGCCACCAGGCATGTCAAACGCCGAGTGGAGGGCGGAAGTTCAGCGACGGGAGGCTGTCATCGCCGACCGGCGGAACAGGGCCATCGCCAAGAAGGCCCGCGACAACGCGGCGCGCGCGGCTGCGGCTGCCGCATCGGCGGAGGCCGAGTCGACTTGCGCGGGGATGATGAATCCGCCCGGCAGCCACGCCCAGTACGCGCCCTGGGGACAACAAGGCGTCGGCTCTCCGTCGCCGCAGCCATGGGGATCGCCCTCGCCGGGCTACGCCGACGGGGACGCGCACGGTGGGTTCAACCCAAACGTCATCTTCCCCCACGGACACCCGGCCCAGTGCACGCCCTCGCCCGCCTTCGCCGGCGTGCAGTACCCTCCATACAACTACTCGCCGCCCGCCTACGCTTCCTCACCGACGCCCCCACTCCGCCGTGGCGCGCTGCCCTTCTCGCACCTCGGCGACACCGACGAGACCGAGGCCGACATGGACGACATCATCGCGGCAGGTTCGGCCGCGGCCACCGCGTCTCCCGGGTTCGCCACCCAGGACGAGACGGTGGATCTCAGCGGCGGCATGGACGGCGAGCTCGGCTACGTCTACGGCGAGGACGAGCAGGAGGAGCAGGAGCAGGAGGAGGACGACGACGACGAGGAGGAGGAGGACGACGACGACGAGGAGGAGGAGGACGAGCCGGCGCCTGTTCCGGCGAAGGGGCGCAAGAAGAAGAAGCGGGCGGCCAGGTCAGGCGAGCCGCGCATCAAGTGGGCGTCCAAGGAGGAGGAATGCCTCGCCGAAGCATGAAAAGTCGTCTGCCTCAACCCGACCACCGACACGAACCAGAGCATCGAGACGTATTGGGACCGCATCAAGGCCGAGTTCGGCGAGCGCAAGCTCGTCGACCCCTACTTCAAAGGCGTCTACATGCAGCGCGGCTCGAAGACGATGGCGAACCATTGGGGCCGTATCCAGGGGGCGTGCAACAAATGGCATGGGGTCGTCGAGGAGGTCGCGGCTCGCCCGAAGAGCGGCGCCAGCGTTGAGGATCAGGTATGCCACGCCGGTCTCCCACCTCTCTTCGTCGTCTGCGCCCGCCAACTGTTTGTTCCTCCGCGCAGTTGCTGTGCATGTTCGCCCTGTATCGGCAGAGCAACCGTGACGCTGAATTCAAGTACCTCCACGTTTACAAGCACATTGACAAGTGCGAGAAGTGGGCGGAAGTCCGGCGCACCCTCGACAAGGCTAAGGAGACATACAAGCCGGACGCGCCGACTCCGGGCGCGTCAGAGGGGCGGCCGGACGGCAACAAAGGGGCCAAGAAGGGGAAACACGCCGACGCGGCTACCACGCGGGTGCAGGAGTCCATCGAGCATTGCCTCGCCGACGCACAGGCCCGGGCCGTCCTGCGTGAAGAGAAAACCGCGGCGCGGTGGTCGTCGTTGCTGACGAACAGTGCCATCAAGCTCGACCTGCTCCGGACCAACGTCGCTGCGAAGAAGAGGAACACCGACCTGGCTTTTCTGATGGGCGGGGCGGACATGCTCCAGAGCACAGACGAGAAGCTCAAGGCGTGGTACATGGCGGAGCGCGGCCTCATCCTGAACCAGCTGCCGACGACGGCGACTCCAACTCCCGCGTCCACGCCCACGCCGACGCCAAGCCCGAGTGATGACGCCTCCACGACGCCCAGCAGCACCGAAGCCACGCCGACACCGCCCAGCACCGAAGCAGCTCCGACACCGCCGAGCCCGCGCACGCTAACTCCACCGACGCCTGAGGCCGACCCCGCCGAGTGATGCGTGCACGCGAACTTGTGGCGCTCTGTTTTTTGTACGCCAGACTACATCCGATCGCCGAACTGTGCCTTGTGATCGCCGGACTTGTGGCGTCTTTTGTGATGAGCGAGAACGACCGAGTTCGAATTTTCCGCACCCTAGGGACGTGACTGGGAGCTAGGTCGCCCCAGGGACCGAGCTAGCGTCGGTTCGCCCAGGCCGCTCTTTTTAGGCGCCCTCGGGGGCCGAACGGCTGGAGATGCTCTGATTGAGCCGGACTTTCGGCCTCGCGGTTCGTGCGCGCGCTTTGACGAGGAAGAGAAATGCCAAAGAACAACAGCGAAGTGGAAGAAAAAGAGAGAAAAATACAGCAGAGGAAGAGGGAGACAGCCCCACGTGGTGGGGTCGGACGGCGTTCGGGTGGTGGACAAGACGTACGTACGTACTGGTGGGTGGGTGCCGGAGCTATTTACTTGTGTATACGTACTGTACGCTACGTGCGCAGGGTAGGAGCAAAGTATACGTTCTGACTAATAACTGTTGGTTTGCTGGTGAGCAGGTGAAGAAAGAAATGGTGTGCAAAACCGCATCTTGATCTGAAGGTGGTGTCCTCAAAAGATCGGACAGAGCTACTCGACCGACCGAGGGACCCATGCATGGCTTTACCACGCATCAGTGAGGCTGTGAGACAGTGAGAGTGATCGTGAGCAGCGAAAATAAATGCTCAAAACATCGTGAGCAGGGCAGCTTAATTCGCGTGTACCAACGGACAATAAACGTAATTTACGTACTCGAAATCGTTACATGTCCCAGCTAACTACTGCTCCTGATTGACCTACTCCACGTAAAAGAATTGGATTGGAGTGCACTGCATGCGTGCTCGTCCTACTCAATACTATACTCCCTCCGTACGTAGTGCATATAAGACGTTTATACATTTCAAATGAAACTGCAAAAACGTCTCATATTTTGATACAGAGGCGGTAATATCGTGCAGAATGCTTTACTCGATCTGTTACTGTTACTGCACTGCAAAATGATGGGCGGAGGGTTCATCCCATCCCAGGTTGGCCAACAACTGGTGGCATATTGCCAAGTGCCAACCACGGTCTAGTCCACCGCTCGTTATACAGAATCCCGTGCCGCTGTCGATCTCTTTTGGACCTCACGTCCCAGGCCATGCATGCATGCATCGTGCGCACATATGTCCGAAAAATAAGGCAACCTTTTCCATTTTTTCCCTCCAAGAAGTCAAACTCAACGTCGTGGTCGGGGGCCTTCACTCGCTCAGATTTTTCGTCTTCATCGAGACGCAGCGCAGCGACAAGGACGCGCACATGCATGCACCGATGAACGCACGCTCAGACGGTCTGCTCGGTTTACTCTGCGTGGAAAAATATCGGCGTTGGCGCGGAAGTGCACGCGGATGCAGGTCGGTGGCAGTGGCCCGTGGCAGGGAGGAAGATGGAGCCGTAGCGTTGATTCTTCAAGCTGGGGACGGTGGTACCGTTGTGGCGTCATCGTCGCAATCGTCCATCTCGGCCTTCTTTCCTACATCCTACTGCACTAACGCCGTCACGGTTCGCACATTGTATTTCGCCTCCTCTGCCTCTGCCTCAGCGCCTACTATTCGTCCCTCGCGCGGACTTTCTCTGCGGCAGCGACACTAGCAACTAGTTGAGGCGTGCCGCCGACGGGATCGCTCGCCCGCGACACCATGCTCGTCGTGTCGGACACGACACTGCGACTACCGCCCACTGCGGTCTCCATGGCACGGTGTAACTATGTGTGTTATGTGTCACTATTAACTTTTAATCACGCTGCTTATATGCAACCAAACACCGTGTAGGTTCATCAGTCGAGCCGAGGCATGACAAGTAACGCCGTGCAAAAATTACTTTTCTAATGCAGGAAGCTTACATGCATGCAGACAATCAAACAATGTAGATGTAGGTTTTTTTGTCGGTTTTCTCTCGGTCTGATCCATGCTAGCAACCAAACATGGTCTAATGGGTGACGCGAATCGGTCTGTGAGTCCTCACAGACGGAGATAAAAGTCGATGAGAGAGCCGAGTCCACGTTTCCATCCGTACAGACAGACCATTTTATACTGGTCGACGAGCTTTCGAGTCAAACCTCGCCGTAAAGATGATCGATCACTGGGGCTTGGCTTAACACGGAGGAGGACCCATGCTGAAAACGAGCCTCTGATCGAGCCGGACTTTCGGCCTCGCGGTTCGTGCGCGCGCTTTGACGAGATGAACGAAACATGCCAAAGATCAACAGCGAAGAGGAAGAAAAAGAGAAAAATACAGCACGAGAGGCAGCGCCATGTGGTGGGGTCGGACGGCGTTCGGGTGGACAAGACGTACGTACGTGGTGGGTGCCGAAGCAAACTTACGTACGGTTTTTATGGTACGTACGTGCGTAGGGTAGCAGCAAAGTATACGTCCTTACTAATAATTGCAGGTAAAGAAAGAAATGGCGGTGCTCCATCGGTCCAAAATCGCATCTTGATCCGAAGATGGGTGTCCTCAAAAGATCGGACAGAGCTACTCGACCGATCCGGCTGAGGGACCCATGCATGACTTTACCACGCATGGCCGTGAGATTGTGTTTTTTTCTTTTTTCTTTTTCTTGCGGGCAGTGAGGCCGTGAGAATGATCGTGAGGCGTGAAAATAAATACCGGACGGCCATGGCACCGTGCAGATAGAGTACGCACGTAGTAACATTATTGTACATACTACCCCGCTGTAACTGCATGCATGTTCGTCCTGCTCGATATTGTATCAACTCTGAGCAGGGAGGGTTAATTCGCGTGTACCAACGGACGGAACACGTAATTTACTTACTCGAAATCATTACATGTCCCAGCTAACTACTGCCCCCGATTGATCTACCTTTCCACGTAAAAGAATCGAGTAGTACAACTGCATGCATGCTCGTCCTACTCAAGTATACAGTACACAGTAGTACTGTGCAGAATGCTTTACACGATCTGTTACTCCACTACAAAACGATGGGCGGAGGATTAATTTCCAAGTGAAGCCAGGCCGGCCAAGAACTCGTGGTACGTATACTGCCAAGCTCCAACCGCCGGTCCACCGCTCGTTACACAGAATCCTGTGCCGCTGTCGGTATCATTTGGACCTCACGTCCCAGCCCATGCATCGTGTGCACGTATGTCCGAAAAATAATGCAACGTGTTCATCATTTTTTTCCTAGAAGAAGTTAAACTCAACGTCGTGGTCGGGGGCCTCACTCACTCGCTCAGATTTTTCCATCTTCGTCGCCGAGACGCAGGGCAGCGACAAGGACGTGCACATGCATGCATGCATGCATGCACCCACGCTCCGTTCCGTTTACTACTCCTACTCTGCACGGAAAAGTGTCGGTGTAGGCGCGCGGTGCACGCAGCAGAAGTGCACGCGGATGAGGCAGGTAGCCATGGGCCGTGGCAGGGAGGAAGATGGAGCCGGAGCCGGAGCCATGGCGTTGATTCTTCAAGCCGGGGACGGTGGGCCGGACAAGGGAGCAAATGAGGCGGGGCCGGCCTGGTGAGCATCTGGTGGAGGTCGGGTCGGAGTCGGGCCCAGGTGCATTCATGCGCCCACAGTAACGGTTACCAACTGGCCTCATTGATGAAGTGACCAGGACGCACGGACACGGTGCGCCCGGTGTATGACACGTCCTTCTTTTTTCTTGCCATCCATTCCTCCTCCTGATCCCATCCACATCCACATCCACCAGGTTGCGAGCAGACAGCAGACAGCGCCATCACTGCCCTGGATGCCCTGGTACACACACTGTCGTCGCCATTACCATAATTAAATAGACCCCACCCGGCACCGGCTTCAGTACTAGTACTACTCAACCCCACTGCTGCGTGCACCTGCTGTCGTTGCATTTGCATGCAACGCTTCACCCGTGACCCGTCCATGCACGCTGGTAAAATGAGAGAAGGAAGAAGCTTCGTCGGTCGCAAGCGACACATGTATCGTATCGGGTGTTCTGGTTACACACACAGATGATGATACGCATGGCCTGCGTCATCCATGTTGTGTTGATTAATTATCAAGAGGCGATACACATGTTGCCATGTCGGAGAAAGGTGGCAAAAGCGGACGGACAAGTCAGCAGCATCATGTAAAGGCGGTTACTAAAGCAAAAGCAGTCGCGGTCAGCACCTTGCATGAGGCATCAATCGATCCTCCAGCCAGGCAGCATTCTAGACCACAAGGACGCGTGCATGCATGCAACGCAACGCATTAGAAAACGATTAAGCCGGAGCATGTGATGCGATGCCGATGGGTCACCAGCAACGTTCGTTTATCACTATGCTAGGATCTAGGGGCCATGACAAGAAACAAACAGAACCTTGGCACAAATGCGATGCACCATAAAATTTTCTACACCAAATGGGCTCAACAATGGGCAATCAACAAGCTTTTCTTTTTGTTGAAAAAAGGTAGAACAACCATGAACAAATTCGTTCACGTGGCAGTAGTAGCACGCACACACATCCATGGCGACGGCGAGCTCGAGCCATGGGCACAGTTACACGGAGACAGAGGTAGACGACGAGGAGGACGACCAGACCAGAAGGACGCTACGCTACACTAGACCAGACCAGACCAGAGCACCCATCCATCACCGCCAAAGCAAGCAAGCGAGCACAGGCTGGCATTTGTTTCCGTCCTTCGCCTTTCCCAAAGCCCCCACACCACCCCGCTTAATTACCACATGCACGCACGCACGCACGCTAATTAATCACTCGCTCGCTAATCCATCAACCGAGCTCGCTCGCTCGCTCCCACTAGCACTTGTCGGTGGTGAAGCCGACGGTGTTCTTGGCGGTGTCGAAGCTGACGCGCACGCCCTGCTGCTGCACGTTGCCGATGATGGACACGGCGCCGCTCGTCCCCGCGAACGCCAGGCAGTAGGTCCCCGCCCCGTCCACCGGGATCAGGTAGTTCTTCGCCGGCAGCTTCAGCTCCCCGCCGCCCTCGAACCGCAGCGCCACCGCCGGCACCTGCACGCTCTGCCGCCCGGCGAGGTCGTAGCAGGTGTCGAAGAGCGAGATGCCGGACGCGCGGGGGAGGGACTGCGTGCCCTGCACGAACGCCTCGCGGAGCGCGGCGTACGCGCCCGACTGGAGCCGCGTCACGGCCGTGCCGGAGTCCACGATGACGCCGCCCGACCCCGCGTCGTCCATGGCGAAGGCCGAGGATGGGATGGAGAGGGCCTGCCCGCCGACGGAGATGCCGGAGAGCCCCACGTAGTAGAAGGTGTTGGTGCGCGGGCTGCGCAGGAGCGGCGCGGTGACGGCCGGCTGCTCCGCGTCGCCGAACTGCAGCGTGGAGGAGGAGGGCGAGTCGCGGTCCACGAGGCAGTAGGAGAAGGAGGTGGCGGAGATCTGCGACGGGAAGGAGAGCGGGCCGCCGCCGAGGGCCAGCAGCCCGGCGGCGCCCACGAAGAGGCCCTCGTTGTCGTGGCCGCACCCGATGGCCACGTTGGAGACCGGCGCGGAGTCGCCGAGCGTGAGCGTCTCGGTGGCGAAGTCGCCGACGGTGTAGGAGCCGTCGCCGTAGGCCACCTCGTAGAGGCAGGAGCCGGTGGAGTTGCGGCAGGCGGCGGCGTCGAGGTCGCGGCAGCGCGGGGAGTCGCAGCCGACGGCGGCGTAGGAGGCGGAGACGGAGGGGTCGTAGACGGGGTCGGACTGGGCGTAGCAGTCGGCGCAGGGCTGGCACTGCAGCCAGGTGACGTCGCTGCCGGTGTCGAGCACCATGTAGAGCTGCCGCGCGGGGCGGCCGACGCCGACGCGGGAGAAGTACTCGCCGCTGCCCTGGCCCACGCCGGACACCACGGGGCCCTGTATCTCCGCCGCCGACGCCTCGAAGACGGGGGTGGCGTTGGCCGGCCGCAGGTCGGCGCGGGAGACCCCGTCCGCGGCCAGGGACGCGCGCGCCGACAGCGCGGCGGCCCGGGCCGAGTCGCGGCGCAGGCGGGCCAGCACCAGCGACCGGTAGCTCTCGTGCCGCCCCTGCTCCTCCGGGAGGAAGTCCCTGGAGTGGAGCCGCAGCGCGAGCCGGCCGCTCGGCCCGCCGGAGGGCTCGTCCTTAACGAGAACATTGGTGTCGGTGTCGGTGGCGGCGAGGGACTGGTGGAGGGGGAGCGCGTCGGTGGAGACGGCGGCGCGGGCGCGGGAGAGGGAGGCCTCGACGTCGAGCGTCTCGGTGGCGGCGGCGGCGGCGGGCGCGCGGTGGCGGCAGAGCGCCGGCGCCGGCGAGGCCAGGAGCAGCAGGGCGAGGAGGGCGAGCCCGAGGAGGGGCTGCATTGTGGTGGTGGTTGGAGTGGAGTGAAGGCTGTCACGCGGGCGTGGGAGAGGGGAATGGGAATGAATGTAGGCAGAGGTGGGCGTCACTCACTGCGGCCAGCGGTGAAGGATGGTGGCGGAATGGATGGGGATGGACATGGAGGGAGATCTCGCGTCATTCATTCATTCCGGTGCATCTATTTCTCGTCATCTCCATCCACGGCTGCAGGCGGGCGGAGGTGTACTGGAGGCAGCGTCGTGTCCACGGATTGGAGTTTAACGGAGGCAGCCGGACGGATAGAAATATCGGTCGACGGGGGCAGAGGGGACACGCTTCTTGGTTTCCATCTAATTTACTCGACTTTTATTAGGTTACTGAGTTGGTAGGGGCCCGATTAGAAATATATGACTCGGTGATTTAAAACTGTTTGACACCAGGTGTGTTGCAAATCTAACGTGCTCTCTGTGTCCCAAAATAAGTTGTTGAGTCACTTATTTTGGGATAGAGGGAGTACGTAGCTGCCGTTCCGTGACACACACCGTGACCTTTGCGTGTTTATTAATTCGGTATGTGGGGTCTGTGTTTTCTTGGTGATTTGGTTTCGGCTTTGTATACTCCTGCAAATTGGCTAGATCCAATCATTTTATTTTTTTGAAAAACCTCTTACAATTTTTTTTACCGTAGACGGCTAGTTTTGATCGATAATGAAGAACATCAATACACTTGTGCTCAGAGCTTCTTTTTCCCGTGAAATGAAATGGTCATTAGCCTGGGTGAAAGAAGCAAGCAGTTGCTTTCTGCCTTCCGTCGCCAGGATACTTTGCTTAGTGACACACAAGTTTAACCGTAGTACTCCCTTCGTAAACTAACATAAGAGCGTTTACATCATTATTTTAGTATTCTAAACACTTTTATATTAGTTTACAGAGGGAGTACATGTTTATGTTCCTCGCAACTTAGCCAAGCTGAATCTGGTTGACTTCCCGGTGCTTCCTGCTCCCATGAAAGATACCACATTTTGCGTTGCCCTGGGCTTTTGTGGGATGCTCTTCACAAGAAGAGGTCTCTGGTATATCATATATTGACTGATTCAGTAGGAAGATCAAAAGAATCAATCCAGTTTTTTTTCCTTTTTTTGCAGGGTAGATTTTGAGCTTAATGTAGCATATGAGGTGGGTGCTTTGGGAGCTATGTCGGTACCCATGTGTGCAATGTGAGTGCACATGAAACATACATCTTTTATAGACATGGGTTGTTGGAATTGTATGGTGATCTTAATTACTAGACACGTGTTGCTACAATCTCATTTGCTTAACTAGTGTAGTGTACACATCTTGCATCGTGAAGGCGTGAAGAACCGACCCAACCCAATTATGGCTCATTTGGCTCATACATGCATATGTTAGCCGATGATCTTACAAAGGTTATTTAAAAACAATATATTGACATTGTTACTAAGAGATGATTTAACTAAGTAACATTTAGTGAATTCTGTAGCGGTGGAATGAAATACAATTAGTACATAGGCACCCCTAAAGGAGGTGTCCCACCGACTTGGTGAGCTACATACTAATTCTTTGGTAGTTCATAGAAATAGTGAAATACTAGTAATACTTTTGTGTGTGTGTGTGTTGGGGGGGGGGGGGGGGGGGTTGTTAGAAGTATGCCCTAGAGGCAATAATAAATTGGTTATTATTATATTTCCTTGTTCATGATAATCGTTTATTATCCATGCTAAAATTGTATTGATAGGAAACTCAGATACATGTGTGGATACATAGACAACACCATGTCCCTAGTAAGCCTCTAGTTGACTAGCTTGTTGATCAATAGATGGTTACGGTTTCCTGACCATGCACATTGGATGTCGTTGATAACGGGATCACATCATTAGGAGAATGATGTGATGGACAAGACCCAATCCTAAGCCTAGCACAAGATCGTGTAGTTCGTTTGCTAAGAGCTTTTCTAATGTCAAGTATCATTTCCTTAGACCATGAGATTGTGCAACTCCCGGATGCCGTAGGAATGCTTTGGGTGTACCAAACGTCACAACGTAACTGGGTGGCTATAAAGGTGCACTACAGGTATCTCCGAAAGTGTCTGTTGGGTTGGCACGAATCGAGACTGGGATTTGTCACTCCGTGTAAACGGAGAGGTATCTCTGGGCCCACTCGGTAGGACATCATCATAATGTGCACAATGTGACCATGGAGTTGATCACGGGATGATGTGTTACGGAACGAGTAAAGAGACTTGCCGGTAACGAGATTAAACAAGGTATCGGGATACCGACGATCGAATCTCGGGCAAGTAACATACCGATTGACAAAAGGAATTGTATACGGGATTGATTGAATCCCCGACATCGTGGTTCATCCGATGAGATCATCGTGGAACATGTGGGAGCCAACATGGGTATCCAGATCCCGCTGTTGGTTATTGACCGGAGAACGTCTCGGTCATGTCTGCATGGTTCCCGAACCCGTAGGGTCTACACACTTAAGGTTCGATGACGCTAGGGTTATAGGGAATAGATATACGTGGTTACCGAATGTTGTTCGGAGTCTCGGATGAGATCCTGGACGTCACGAGGAGTTCCGGAGTGTTCCGGAGGTAAAGATTTATATATGGGAAGTCCCGTTTTGGCCACCGGAAGAGTTTCGGGCGTCACCGGTAATGTACCGGGACCACCGGAGGGTTCCGGGGGTCCACCGGGAGGGGCCACCAGCCCCGGAGGGTCCTATGGGCTGTATGTGGAGAGGGACCAGCCCCTTAGTGGGCTGGGCGCCTTCCCTCCCAGGGCCCATGCACCTGGGGGTTTGGGGGAACCCTAAGGGGAGGCGCCCCCCTTGCCTTGGGGGGCAAGGCAACCCCCCTGGCCACCGCCCCCTCCTCAGATTGGATCTGAGGGGGCCGCCCCCCCTCTCCCTTGCCCCTATATATATATGTGGGGGTGGGAGGGCAGCAGCACCCAAGTTCTGGCGCAGCCCTCCCCCTCTTCCATGTCCTCCTCCTCTCCCGCGGTGCTTGGCGAAGCCCTGCAGGAGTGCCACGCTCCTCCATCACCACCACGCCGTTGTGCTGCTGCTGGACGGAGTCTTCCCCAACCTCTCCCTCTCTCCTTGCTGGATCAAGGCGTGGGAGACGTCACCGGGCTGCACGTGTGTTGAACGCGGAGGCGCCGTGGTTCGGCGCTTAGATCGGAATCAACCGCAATCTGAATCGCTACGAGTACGACTCCTTCATCCGCGTTCTTGCAACGCTTCCGCATCGCGATCTACAATGGTATGTAGATGCACTCCCCTTTCCCTTGTTGCTAGATTACTCCATAGATTGATCTTGGTGATGCGTAGAAAATTTTGAATTTCTGCTACGTTCCCCAACAGTGGCATCATGAGCTAGGTCTATGCGTAGTTTCTATGCACGAGTAGAACACAAAGTAGTTGTGGGCGTCGATTTTGTCAATTTACTTGCCGTTACTAGTCTTATCTTGATTCGGCGGCATCGTGGGATGAAGTGGCCCGGACCGACCTTACACGTACACTTACGTGAGACAGGTTCCACCGACTGACATGCACTAGTTGCATAAGGTGGCTAGCGAGTGTCTGTCTCTCCCACTTTAGTCGGATCAGATTCGATGAAAAGGGTCCTTATGAAGGGTAAATAGAAATTGGCATATCACGTTGTGGCTTTTGCGTAGGTAAGAAACGTTCTTGCTAGAATCCCATAGCAGCCACGTAAAACATGCAACAACAATTAGAGGACGTCTAACTTGTTTTTGCAGGGTATGCTATGTGATGTGATATGGCCAAAAGGATGTGATGAATGATATATGTGATGTATGAGATTGATCATGTTCTTGTAATAGGAATCACGACTTGCATGTCGATGAGTATGACAACCGGCAGGAGCCATAGGAGTTGTCTTAATTTATTGTATGACCTGCGTGTCAATGAAAACGCCATGTAATTACTTTACTTTATTGCTAACCGTTAGCCATAGTAGTAGAATTAATAGTTGGCGAGACAACTTCATGAAGACACGATGATAGAGATCATGATGACGGAGATCATGGTGTCATGCCGGTGACGAAGGTGATCATGCCGCGCCTCGAAGATGGAGATCAAAGGCGCAAGATGATATTGGCCATATCACGTCACTTTATGATTTGCATGTGATGTTTGTCATGTTTACATCTTATTTGCTTAGAACGACGGTAGCATAAATAAGATGATCCGTCACTAAAATTTCAAGAGACGTGTTCCCCCTAACTGTGCACCGTTGCGAAGGTTCGTTGTTTCGAAGCACCACGTGATGATCGGGTGTGATAGATTCTAACGTTCGAATACAACGGGTGTTGACGAGCCTAGCATGTACGAACATGGCCTCGGAACACATGCGAAACACTTAGGTTGACTTGACGAGCCTAGCATGTACATACATGGCCTCGAAACACAAGAGATCAAAAGATCGAACATGAGTCGTATAGTAGATGCGATCAACATGGAGATGTTCACCGATGATGACTAGTCTGTCTCACATGATGATCGGACACGGCCTAGTTTGACTCGGATCAGGTATCACTTAGATGACTAGAGGGATGTCTATCTGAGTGGGAGTTTATTGAATAATCAGATGAACTTAATTATCATGAACGTAGTCAAAAGGTCTTTGCAAATTATGTCATAGCTTACGCTTTAGTTCTACTGTTTAAGATATGTTCCTAGAGAAAATTTAGTTGAAAGTTGATAGTAGCAATTATGCGGACTGGGTCTGTAAACTGAGGATTGTCCTCATTGCTGCACAGAAGGCTTATGTCCTTAATGCACCGCTCGGTGTGCTGAACCTCAGCGTCGTCTGTAGATGTTGCGAAACATCTGGCATACACGTTTTGATGACTACGTAATAGTTCAGTGTGTGATGCTAACGGTTTAGAATTGAGGCACCGAAGATATTTTGAAATGTCGCGGAACATATGAGATGTTCCAAGAGCTAAAATTGGGATTTTAGGCTCGTGCCCACGTCAAGAGGTATGAGACCTCTGACAAGTTTCTTAAGCCTGCAAACTAAGGGAGAAAAGCTCAATCGTTGAGCATGTGCTCAGATTGTCTGAGTACTACAATCACTTGAATCGAGTGGGAGTTAATCTTCCAGATGAGATAGTGATGGTTCTCCATAGTCACTGCCACCAAGCTATTAGAGCTTCGTGATGAACTATAACATATCAGGGATAGACATGATGATCCTTGAGCAACTCGCGATATTTGACACCGCGAAAGTAGAAATCAAGAAGGAGCATCAATTGTTGATGGTTAGTAAAACCACTAGTTTCTAGAAGGGCAAGGGCAAAAGGGATACTTCATGAAACAGCAAATCATTTGCTGCTCTAGTGATGAATCCCAAGGTTGAACCCAAACCCGAGACTAAGTGCTTCTGTAATGAGGGGAACAGTCACTGAAGCAGAACTACCCTAGATATTTGGTAAATGAGAAGGCAGGCAAGGTCGACAGAAGTATATTGGATATACATTATATGAATGTGTACTTTACTAGTACTCCTAGCAGCACCAGGGTATTAGATACCAGTTCGGTTGCTAAGTGTTAGTAACTCGAAATAAAAGCTGCGGAATAAACGGAGACTAGCTAAAGGTGAGATGACGATATGTGTTGGAAGTGTTTCCAAGGTTGATGTGATCAAGCATCGCATGCTCCCTCTACCATCGAGATTGGTGTTAAACCTAAATAATTGTTATTTGGTGTTTGCGTTGAGCATAAACATGATTGGATTATGTTTATCGCAATACGGTTATTCATTTAAGGAGAATAATGGTTACTCTATTTATTTGAATAATACCTTCAATGGTCTTGCACCTAAAATGAATCTCGATCGTAGTGATACACATGTTCGTGCCAAAAGATATAAAATAGTAATGATAGTACCACATACTTGTGGCACTGCCATTTGAGTCATATTGGGATAAAACGCATGAAGAAGCTCCATGTTGATGGATCTTTGGACTCACTCGTTTTTTGAAAAGATTGAGACATGCGAACCATGTCTATTGGTATATATGCATGAAGAAACTCCATGCAGATGGATCGTTTAGACTCACTTGATTTTGAATCACTTGAGACATGCAAATCATACCACATGGGCAAGATGGAGGCCTCGTTTTCAGTAAGATGGAACAAGAGAGCAACTTGTTGGAAGTAATACATTTGATGTGTGCAGTCCAATGAGTGCTGAGGCACGCAGTGGATATCGATATGTTCTTACTTCACAGATGATTTGAGTAGATGCTGAGAATATTTACTTGATGAAACACAAGTCTGAATTATTGAAAGGTTCAAGTAATTTCAGAGTGAAGTTGAAGATCGTCGTGACAAGAGCATAAAATGTCTATGATATGATCATAGAGATATCTGAGTTACGAGTTTGGCACACAATTAAGACATTGTGGAAAGTGTTTCTCAATTAATACCGCCTGGAACACCACAGTGTGATGGTGTGTCCGAACATCATAACTGCACCCTATTGGATATGGTGCATACCATGATGTCTCTTTACCACTATCGTTTATGGGTTAGGCATTAGAGACAACCACATTCACTTTAAATAGGGCACCACACAATTCCGTTGAGACGACACCGTTTAGAGAAACCTAAGTTGTCGTTTCTTAAAAGTTTGGGGCTACGATGCTTATGTGAAAAAGTTTCAGGCTGATAAGCTCGAACCCAAAGCGGATAAATGCATCTTCATAGAATACCCAAAACAGTTGGGTATACCTCATGTTTCAGATCTGGAAGTAAACAGGTCCTTTCTCGAGAAAAAGTTTCTCTCGAAAGAATTGAGTGGGAGGATGGTGGAGACTTGATGAGGTTATTGAACCATGACTTCAACTAGTGTGTAGCAGGGCACATGAAGTTGTTCCTGTGGCAACTACACCAATTGAAGTGGAAGCTTATGATAGTGATCATGAAACTTCGGATCAAGTCACTACCAAACCTCGTAGGTCGATAAGGATGCGTACTACTTCGAGTGGTACGTAATCCTGTCTTGGAATTCATGTTGCTAGACAACAATGAACCTATGAGCTATGGAGAAGCGATGGTGGGCCCGGATTCCGACGAATGGCTCGAGGCCATAAAATCCGAGAGAGGATCCATGTATAAAACAAGGTATAGACTTTGGAAGATCTACTTGATGGTCGTAAGGCTGTTGGGTGCAGATGGATTTTAAAAGGAAGACAGACGATAATGGTAAGTGTCACCATTAAGAAAGCTCGACTTGTCGTTAAGATGTTTTCCGACAAGTTCAAGGAGTTGACCACGATGAGATTTTTCTCACTCGTAGCGATGCTAAGAGTCTGTTGGAATTGTATTAGCAGTTACTGCATTATTTATGAAATCTTGCAGATAGGATGTCAAAACATTGTTTCCTCGACGATTTTCTTGAGGAAAGGTTGTATGTGATACAACCAGAAGGTTTTGTCAATCCTAAAAGATGCTAACAAGTATGCAATGCTCCAGCAATCCTTCTAAGGACTGGAGTAAGCATCTCGGAGTTGGAATGTACGCTTTGATGAGATGATCAAAGATTTTGGGTTTATACAAAGTTTATGAGAAACTTGTATTTCCAAAGAAGTGAGTGGGAGCACTATAGAATTTCTGATGAGTATATGTTGTTGACATATTGTTGATCAGAGATGATGTAGAATTTCTGAAAAGCATACAGGGTTATTTGAAAAGTGTTTTTCAATGAAAAACCTGGATTAAGCTACTTGAACATTGAGCATCAAGATCTATAAGGATAGATAAAAAACGCTTAATAGTACTTTCAAATGAATACATACCGTGACAAGTTTTTGAAGGAGTTCAAAATAGATCAGCAAAGAAGGAGTTCTTGGCTGTATTACAAGGTGTGAGTATTGAGTAAGACTCAAGACCTGACCACAGCAGAAGAGAGAGCAAGGACGGACGTCGTCCCCTATGCTTTAGACGTAGGCTCTACAATATGCTATGCTGTGTACCGCACCTGAAGTGTGCCTTGCCATGAGTTAGTCAAGGGGTACAATAGTGATCCAGGAAGGGATCACATGACAGCGGTCGAACTTATCCTTAGTATCTAGTGGACTAAGGAATTTTCTCGATTATGGAGGTGGAAAGGGGGTTCGTCGTAAAGGGTTACGTCGATGCAAACTTTGACACTAATCCGGATGACTCTGAGTAGTGAACCGGATTCGTATAGTAGAGCAGTTATTTGGAATAGCTCCAAGTAAAGCGTGGTAGTTGCATCTATAAGATGACATAGATATTCGTAAAGCACACACGGATCTGAAAGGTTCAGACCCGTTGACTAATAACCTCTCTCACAAGCGAGATATGAACAAACCCCATGGGTGTTGGATTCATTACAATCACATGGTGATGTGAACTAGATTATTGACTCTAGTAAACTCTTGGGTATTAATCACATGGCGATGTGAACTAGATTATTGACTCTAGTGCAAGTGGGAGACTGTTAGAAATATGCCCTAGAGGCAATAATAAATTGGTTATTATTATATTTCCTTGTTCATGATAATCGTTTATTATCCATGCTAAAATTGTATTGATAGGAAACTCAGATACATGTGTGGATACATAGACAACACCATGTCCCTAGTAAGCCTCTAGTTGACTAGCTTGTTGATCAATAGATGGTTACGGTTTCCTGACCATGGACATTGGATGTCGTTGATAACGGGATCACATCATTAGGAGAATGATGTGATGGACAAGACCCAATCCTAAGCCTAGCACAAGATCGTGTAGTTCGTTTGCTAAGAGCTTTTCTAATGTCAAGTATCCTTTCCTTAGACCATGAGATTGTGCAACTCCCGGATGCCGTAGGAATGCTTTGGGTGTACCAAACGTCACAACGTAACTGGGTGGCTATAAAGGTGCACTACAGGTATCTCCGAAAGTGTCTGTTGGGTTGGCACGAATCGAGACTGTGATTTGTCACTCCGTGTAAACGGAGAGGTATCTCTGGGCCCACTCGGTAGGACATCATCATAATGTGCACAATGTGACCAAGGAGTTGATCACGGGATGATGTGTTATGGAACGAGTAAAGAGACTTGCCGGTAACGAGATTGAACAAGATATCGGGATACCGACGATCGAATCTCGGGCAAGTAACATACCGATTGACAAAAGGAATTGTATACGGGATTGATTGAATCCCCGACATCGTGGTTCATCCGATTAGATCATCGTGGAACATGTGGGAGCCAACATGGGTATCCAGATCCCGCTGTTGGTTATTGACCGGAGAACGTCTCGGTCATGTCTGCATGGTTCCCGAACCCGTAGGGTCTACACACTTAAGGTTCGATGACGCTAGGGTTATAGGGAATAGATATACGTGGTTACCAAATGTTGTTCGGAGTCCTGGATGAGATCCCGGACGTCACGAGGAGTTCCGAAGTGTTCCAGAGGTAAAGATTTATATATGGGAAGTCCCGTTTTGGCCACCGGAAGAGTTTCGGGCGTCACCGGTAATGTACCGGGACCACCGGAGGGTTCCGGGGGTCCACCGGGAGGGGCCACCAGCCCCGGAGGGTCCTATGGGCTGTATGTGGAGAGGGACCAGCCCCTTAGTGGGTTGGGCGCCTTCCCTCCCAGGTCCCATGCGCCTGGGGGTTTGGGGGAACCCGAAGGGGAGGCGCCCCCCTTGCCTTGGGGGGCAAGGCAACCCCCCTGGCCGCCGCCCCCTCCTCAGATTGGATCTGAGGGGGCCGGCCCCCCTCTCCCTTGCCCCTATATATGTGGGGTGTGGGAGGGCAGCAGCACCCAAGTTCTGGCGCAACCCTCCCCCTCTTCCATGTCCTCCTCCTCTCCCGCGGTGCTTGGCGAAGCCCTGCAGGAGTGCCACGCTCCTCCATCACCATCATGCCGTTGTGCTGCTGCTGGACGGAGTCTTCCCCAACCTCTCCCTCTCTCCTTGCTGGATCAAGGCGTGGGAGACGTCACCGGGCTGCACGTGTGTTGAACGCGGAGGCGCCGTGGTTCGGCGCTTTGATCGGAATCAACCGCGATCTGAATCGCTACGAGTACGACTCCTTCATCCGCGTTCTTGCAACGCTTCCGCATCGCGATCTACAATGGTATGTAGATGCACTCCCCTTTCCCTCATTGCTAGATTACTCCATAGATTGATCTTGGTGATGCGTAGAAAATTTTGAATTTCTGCTATGTTCCCCAACAGGGTTGGTGATTTAATTTTGCTTTCAATTGGCCCGAGAAGCAAATAGTGAAGTAGAGCTGTTTGACACCAAGGTAGGTTAGGGACACGATTAGAAATATGATCCTCGGTGATTTAAAACTATTTGAGCTCCGTTCGGTACTTAGGTATTTCATAGGAACTTTTGGAGGATTGATTTCCATAGGAATTTATACCCGCAGTGGGTTCGTTTCGAAGGAATCTTGGTGCCCTGTTCCATCGGAAATTCACGCGATCCTGTACTTTCCACAGGAAATCAAAATTCCACTGATACCTCATGTTCTCGTGGAGGCCCGGGGCTAAGCTCTGGCTCTAGGCAGTCCAGCCGAATAAACAATGGCTGCATGAGAGGTCATCACTTCTCAATTCAATAAAAAACTCTAATCAATGTTGAGGACACCCATCCCTCCACCGTACTGCAAGGGCTCCTATTCTTGCAGACCGAACATGCCAAAAGGCATCATAGTTTTGCTCTTACGCTCAACTCTATTACGAAAAAGGGTTCCCCGCTTTATATATAAAGCAAGCACCACCAAACAAGCTGATACAAACACACACCCCACAACAACACAACACACACATCCAAGGCTAGATACAAGGTCGCTGAAAACAGCAACACTACCCCAAACAACTCCAAGCAAACATCGGATGTGTATGATGTTGTAATTGCACGATGTATTGCTCTTCGTGCATAGGCACGTATATATGATGTACAGAGGTGGGCCACGGACCTCAACTATACAAGAAACTAGGAGATGGGCCCAATACACAATATGCACATAACACATATACTCAACACCCCCCGCAGTCGAAGCGGCACCGCGGCTGACACAAAGACTGGACCGGAACTCCTCAAATGATGCCGTAGGCAAGCCCTTGGTTATGATATCGGCAAATTGTTCGGAAGTAGGGACGTGTAAAACACGAATATGGCCAAGGGCCACCTGTTCCCGAACAAAATGAATATCCAACTCAATATGCTTGGTCCGTCGATGATGCACCGGGTTAGCAGAGAGGTAGACCGCCGAGACGTTGTCACAGTAGACCACCGTGGCACGATCAACAGGACAAGAGAGCTCCTGAAGCAGCTGGCGAAGCCACGAACACTCGGCGACTGCGTTGGCCACCGCACGATACTCAGCCTTAGCACTGGAATGAGAAACCGTTGACTGCCGCTTGGACGACCACGAGATGAGTGAGGGTCCAAGATAGACACAATAGCCCGAAGTGGAGCGACGAGTGTCAGGGCAGCCCGGCCAGTCTGCATCGGAGTAGGCGGTGAAGGCGGTGTCGGCGGAGGCATGACGCCAAGATCCATAGTGCCACAGATATAGCGGAGAATCCGCTTGACGGTAGCCCAGTGAACGTCTCGAGGAGCATGCATATGAAGACACACCTGCTGCACGGCATACTGGACCTCCGGTCGAGTCAGAGTGAGGTACTGGAGAGCACCAACGATAGACCGATAGAAAGCAGCATCCGAAGCAGGAGAACCATCCGTGGCAAAAAGCTTGGCCTTCGTATCAATAGGCGTAGCGGCGGGCTTGTAGTTAAGCATGCCGGCGCGCTCGAGGAGCTCGTGAGCGTATTTCGGCTGATGAAGGGAGAAGCCATCCGAACGGCGCACCACCTCGACACCGAGGAAGTAGTGCAAAGGACCCAAGTCCTTGATGGCGAACTTAGCGCGAAGACGAGCCGTGAGCTGACTGAGGAGACCAGCCGTCAGGATGATGTCGTCGACATAGAGCAGCAAGTAGGCCGTGTCAGAGCCCTGATGATAGACGAAGAGCGAGGCGTCCGAGCGGGTGGAGCGGAACCCAAGCTGGTGGAGAAACGCCGCGATGCGCTGGTACCAAGCGCGCGGAGCTTGCTTGAGTCCGTACAAGGACCGCGAAAGCAAGCACACGTGGTCGGGAAGCGCCGGGTCAACAAATCCGGTGGGCTGCTGGCAGAAGACCTGCTCCTCGAGGTGACCATGGAGGAAGGCGTTAGAGACGTCCATCTGGTGCACCGGCCAAGCACGGGAGACCGCAAGGTGGAGAACCGTGCATATCGTACCGGGCTTGACAACCGGAGCGAAAGTGTCGGTGAAGTCGATGCCAACATGCTGTCGGAAGCCACGAATGACCCAGCGCGCTTTGTAGCGATCAAGGGTACCATCAGGACGGAGCTTGTGTTTAAAGACCCACTTCCCGGTAACCACGTTGGCGTGCCGGGGACGGGGAACAAGCTGCCACGTCCGGTTGCGCAACAGGGTGTCAAACTCCTCTTGCATTGCAGCCATCCAGAGCGGGTCACAAAGAGTGGCTCGAACGGAGGACGGCAACGGCGACGGCTCAGAGGTGGACGCCGCATGGACGTAGTCATCCGAGGCGTAGCGCGAGCTCGGGCGAAAAACGCCCGTACGGGCGCGGGTGATCGGACCGGCCACAGGCGCTGGGGGGGCCGTGGGCGCCATGGGGGCCGGGGGCGCCGAGGGGGCCGCGGGGACCGCCGGCACCGGGGGCGCAGGGTGGGGGGGCGAGCGCCGAGGGGGTCCGCGGGCGCCAACGTCGGGGGCGCCGGGAGGGGGGGGCGGGCGCCAGAGGAGCCGCGGGGGCCGCGGGAACCAACGTCGTGGGAGCCGGGGGTGCCAGCGCCGCGGGTGTAGGAGGCGCCGCATGCGGGAGGCGCGCCTCAAAGCCAGGGGGAGGCGTCGAGGAGCCCGCGTTACCAGTGGCGGGAGGAACATCCGGGGGTACCTGGTGAAACGGAAACACATGCTCATCAAAGTAAACGTGCCGGGAAGTGAACACACGGTGGGAGATGGGATCATAGCACTGATATCACTTGGAGTTGGAGGGGTAGCGGATGAAGATGCAGGCGACAGATCGAGGTGCAAGCTTGTGAGGAGCAGTGTCAGCAATGCTGGGATAGCAAAGGCACCCAAAAATACGCAAGTCGTCATAAGACGGGGGCGTACCAAAGAGAAGATGGTGAGGTGCGTAGTTCCACCGTGGGCGGCAGGGTCTAATGTTAAGAAGAAGTGATGCAGTGGCGAGTGCGTCCGGCCAGAAACGAGGCGGCACGTTGGCATGAAACAGGAGTGTGCGAACGTAGTCATTCAGAGTGCGAAGGACGCGTTCGGCTCGACCGTTCTGCTGTGAAGTGTACGGGCATGTGAGGCGGAAAACTGTGCTGTGATGCGACAAAAAGGCGCGGAAAGTGAGGTTGTCGAACTCTTTTCCATTGTCCGTCTGAAGCGCAAGGATGGGACGCCCAAACTGCATGCGGACATAGGAGTAAAAGGCCGTCAAGGTAGAGAGTGCATCCGACTTTCTGCGCAAAGGAAAAGTCCACACATAATGAGAATAATCATCAAGAATGACCAGATAATATAAATAGCCCAAGTTACTGGGAACCGGAGAAGTCCACACATCGCTATGAATCAACTGGAAAGGAAAAGAAGCAATGATGGTGGAGTTATTAAACGGGAGGCGAACATGTTTGCCGACACGACAGACATGACAGGTGTGGTTCTCGATCTTATTGCAACTGAAACTGAAACTCCTAAGAATATGACGAAGTGTGGCGGGGTTGGGATGACCCAAGCGCGCGTGCCAGAGATCGACGCCAGTGGAGAGAGCAACCGGTGCGGTGGTGGTGGTGGATGAAGGCGAGTGCACCGGATAGAGCTCGTCGAGGCTGTCACATCGGTGAAGTACCATCTCGAGCGTCTTTGACACAAAAACCAAGCTCGCTAAATTCAACGGTAACAGGATTTTCACGAGTTAAACGACGAACGGAAACGAGGTTCTTAATAAGATGAGGTGACACAATTATGTTAGACAAAGTAATAGGCATGGAATTAGAAGGAAAAGAAGTGTATCCAACATGTGTGATAGGGAGTGTGGAACCGTCGCCGACAATGATGCGCCGGTCGGTGGTGACGGGAGTGAAGGAGGCAAGATTACCAGGATGAGCAAACATGTGAGCCGTAGCCCCAGTATCAATGTACCAATCATCACCTCCGGTGTAGTTGTTCGGCGTAGGAGCGGCATGCAGTGCGGGAAGGAGCACCGGGTCCCAGGGCGCCGGCGGCAGGGACGGCGAGGGGGGCAGGGACACCATAGGGAGTCCGTAGCCATCGCTCGTCAGCGGCGGTGGGTACTCTCCAGACTGTATAGGAAGCAACCCTGACTGCGACTGCGGTGCCGGGTAGGCCGGATGGCCCGCCGGAAAAACCTGCCGGCCTGCTGACAACCGCCACCAGTGCGCGGGAGCCCTGTACACGGGCACATCGAACGTCCCGCATAACAGCAAGGGGTCGACGGGCAGAGTCGGCGCCGGCGGCGGGGCGACGACGGACTGGCCGGAGAGCACCGGCGGTGGGGCGGCGATGTACGCCAGCGGGGGAAGCAGAGCCGAGCCGTGCAGCAAGTCGGGATGGGCTGGCGGGGCCGCGCCAAGGGCGCCGGCGGCGGACGGCGGAGGCGGCGATGGATAGGCCGGAGGACGCCATCGCTGATCTGACGGCGGCGGTCGGCGGCATAGAAGATGTGCGCGGCGACGGCTGCTGGAGATGACGCGATGCAGCAGCAGGTCACGCGACGCGGGGCTGGCGGGTATGCAGCAGCAGGCGCGTAGCAGTGGGTATAAGAATCGAAGGAAAACAAATCTGATCAAACTAGTACGGAACAGTACTAGGAGATGACGTGAAGTAGTACTTGATGATGGAATTTGTCTTCGCGTGGAGTAGAACACGGGACTTGCAGCAGCCCGGTACAGGAGAAAGAGCTGAGCGGCGGGCGGCTTGGCGGCTAGTAAGTTGGGCAGCTAGCGGGAAAGTGGCGCGCGGCAGCGGGAAAGCGAGCGCGCGGCTAGCGGCTTGGCGCGATGCGGGCTGGCGCGATGCAGCGATGCGGGGGCTAGCGAGCTGGCGAGGAAGAGAGGAGCGGCGGCTGGTGCGGGAGACGCACGGGCAGCGGCGGCGGCGGCGGTAGCGGAAGGCGAGGATTAAAACCTAAAAACTGATACCATGTATGATGTTGTAATTGCACGATATATTGCTCTTCATGCATAGGCACGTATATATGATGTACATAGGTGGGCCACGGACCTCAACTATACAAGAAACTAGGAGGTGGGCCCAATACATAATATGTACATAACACATATACTCAACAGGATGAACATTAAGCCCTACTATGAAGTCGTCGGAGCCCTCACCCGTGGATGAACCACCGCGCTGAGGAGAAGCCGTGCATGACGAACAATGGGCTCCAATGCGGTGCCTTCAGGAAGGGAACGATGCCTGAGCGCCGTCACCACCCAATTCAAGGATTAGGGTTTTCCCCGGAGCACCATAGCGACAGGTGAGATACCGCGACGACGCCTTCAAGAAGGGGACGACGCTAGCACGCCGCCGCCACCGGCCTGACCACACAGAGTGGGCTTTCACCCCGGCCAACACTCACAGTCACCAAATTGGGGTACAGACCACCGCGCCACCACCATTGAACGACACACCCCGATCACCATGCTGCCCACACGACCATGGTGACCGGACAGCGACCGAGCCGCGTGCTCCGCCCAAGAGCACCCCAGCCACCACCATCCGGGCCGCCGCCCAAGCATCCGAGCCCATCCCTCGACCACGAATACACCGTACAGATGCAGCAGACCGGAAAGGGGCGGAAGACTCCCCTTCCACCCCAAAGCAGACAACTTGGAAGGATTGGCGGCCTCGGCGGCCAGATCTGGGCCAAGGGAACTCCGGCAGCTACACGGTGCAGCCGCCGGATGCAACGGAGGGGCAACCCTGCCCCCTACCCGAAGTCCCCTGCCACCTCCGGCAAGCTGTCGCGCGCACAAACACCACCCCAAGGAACCACCCCTGCCCGTCGAGCTTGTACCTGAACCATGGAGGAGGGAGGAAGCCCACCCGAGAAAGCCGCAGACGAGCAGACGCCGGAGCAAGTCCCGCCGCCGCCGCGCGCAGACCGGTCGACCACGTGGTTGCAGCCACGCCGCTGCAAACCACCTCCACGCAGAGCCCATGAGGACCTCCGCCGCCACACCACGACGCCTGCTGCCGCCAGGGACCAAATCAGCACGGATCTGGCCGGAGGCGTGCCGGCCCGCCACTGCCCGATCTGACCCACCGCAGCTGTCGCGCCGCGGCCGCCCACTAGGTCGCCGCCGAGCCGCCACCAGGGGCCCCCGACGCCACCCCGACGGAGCGCCGCCGCACCGCTAGCCCCCGCCATAGGCTAGCGCCCCCGCTCGGGAAGCCGTCCCGCGCCGGCCAGGACCACGGGCGGAGGGGAAAGGAAGGCCCCGCCGCCACCCTGGCCGGCCAGGCTTCGCCCGACGGCCCCACCGGGCGGCGGCGAGGGAGGTGGGCAGAGGAGGGGGGAGGGAGGCGGCGGCCGGGATGGGTTTTCCTCGGGGCGCCCACGGGAGCGCCGAGAAAGGGGAGAGAGGAGAGGGCTCCTCGTTCCGTAACCGTGCGGTTACTCGTTCCTTCGTTTTTTCTGCCTTCAAACCGACGGAGCCTTGACGCCCGGTGTGTTGCAAATCTAACGTAGCTGCTGCTCTGGAGCACACATCGTGACTTTCATGTGTTTATTAATTCACTCGGTGCAGCTCGGGCGGTGCCAACACGTTGGTACGTGGGGCTTGTGTTCTTGGTGATTTGGTTTTTGTTTCCTACTGCTGCAAATTGGCTAGGAAGCATTATTATTTTGCTTTCGAATGCTCTTAAGATCTTGTTACCATGGACAACAAGTTTTAACTGTTATAATATAATAAAAAGAAACGATAATACACTTCATCGGAGTTCCTTTTTGTATGAAATGATTATTACCTTGAGTCAAAAAACGAGCACAAGCTTTCGATCTACTATGAACACGCGGGCTTGCTCAATGACACTGATAGCTCGTGCTAGTTCATGTTTACACCCCTCAATCCTTGCCGACACTGAATCTCGTTGACTTCCTAGTGCCTCCTACCCCCATGAAAGAAACTACATTTGGCATTGCCATGAGATTTTGCGGGATGTTCTTCGCAAAAAGAGCTTTGGGTGTACCATATGTTGGCTGGTTCACTCGGGGGATCAAAAGAATCAATCTAGATTTTGAACTTCCGGTGGCAGGGGCTTTGGGAGTTATGTTGGTGCTCACGTGTGGGATGAGAGCACATGAAACATACGCCTTTTAAAGACATTGGTGGTTGAGATTTGTACTGGGATTTTAACCACTAGTCACATCGCCACAATCTCATTGGCTTAACTACTGCAATGATAAGTACACATTGTGTCGTGAAGATACGAAGAACCAGCACAATCAAAGCTCATTAGGCCCGTACATGCATATGTTAGCTGATGATCTTACAAAAGTTATCTGAAAACAAGATCTCACGTCATTCATTCATTCCGGTGCGTGTGCTCCGCTCCGCTCACCTGCGCTGCGCTGCCTCTATTTCTCATCATCTCGCATTGCGTCGTCCAGGCGGGCAGGCGGGACTGTAGCGGAGCGTGGTGTCCATGGATTGGATTTTAACGGATGCAGGCGGACAGATGGATAGGTTTGGTGGACTGCTAGGGGGTGCAGAGGGGACACACTCTTGGTTTCCATCTAATTTAATTTGCTTATGAGTCACCCCGCCGCCGCCCCGCCGCACGCCGCCCACATCAGATCCGGCCCCGCCCATCCCCCGCCGCTGTTTTCATGCCGCCCCGCCGCCCACCCGCCGCGGATCCGGCTGCCGCCGCAGCGCACGCCGTCGCCCCGTGCGCCGCAGCTCCGACCCGCCGCAGCTCCGCCCGGCCCTGGCCCGCCCGCCGTAGCTCCGTCCGCCACCGCCCCGCACGCCGCCGCCGCCCCGCAGCTCCACCCCGCTCGGCTCCGTCCGCTACCGCTCCGCCCGGCTCCGTCCGCCACCGCCCCTCAGCTTCGCCCCGCCCAGCTCCGTCCGCCACCGTCCCGGCGCACGCCGCCACCGCTCTCCGATGGCGCCGAAGAAGACGCCGAAGGGCAAGTCGGGCTTCTTCGGCATGAGGCAGAAGCCCTCCAGTAACTTTGGAGTGGAGTTCTCCGACGCCGGGAGGCGTTGGTGGATCAGCACGTACCCCTCCGCCCACGAGGCCGCGCGTGCCTACAACGTGGCGGTGTGGCGTGCCGAGAGGCCTCGGGAGCACCTCAACTTCCCAGAAATCGAGAGTCGGGCGGAAGCGAAGATGCTTGTGCCGCAGGGCATCAAGATGAAGGAGATCCCGACGAAGAAGAAGACAACGAAGAAGCCATCGGTTGTCGTCAGTGCCGGCGAGACCGACGAGGAGGCGATGGCGAGGTTTGCTCAGGAGCATCCGGAGTACGTCCAGGCCGAGCTGGAGTAGTACTGGAAGCGTGAGGCGGAGCAGAAGAAGAAGGGGGCGAAGAAGGAGGACGAGGCCGGTCCCTCGACGGTGATCCCCATCGAGTCCTCTTCCGAGGAGGACTGGGCAGACTTCTCGGAGGAGGAGGAGGAGGGGTGCGACGACCCGGAGAAGGAGGAGTTCTGGGCGTAGTTCCGCAGCTCCGACGATGAGGAGTAGTTTATCTAGTAGTTTGAATAAGTAGTAATTGAAGTTCATGTATGAAACTATGTTGAATTTGATGTTTGAACTATGTTGAATGGACTAGTAGTTTGTCGTTTTTAGAAATTTACATCTTCATTTTGGACCATCTATTGAAGTTGCACTTTTGGACCATCTGTTGGAGTTGAGTTTTTTTCGAAGCTCCAAAACGCACCTTTTGGCGGTCCAAAATTTACATCTTCAGTTTTGAACCGCCAAATTTTGGACCATCTATTGAAGATGCTATTAAGTTGCCAAAGTTGCCAAGGTAGGTAGGGACATGATTATATGGGCACAGGAACCCGGTGATTTAAAACTGTTTGATGCCGGGTGTGTTGCAAATCTAACATTGTTCTGGAGTGCACCCTCACCATGCCCTCCATGTGTTTATTAATTCAGGCACGTACAGGGTGATTGGTATAAAACATTACAGGGAGAGAATGTGGCCTCATCTAATTGCCCCCCACATTTTCTCTGGTGGGCCCGCTTCTTTTCCCAGGAAAATCTCGTGAAGCAATCTTTTCAGGGAAAGGTGCATGATTGTTCTTCAGCATGGCCAGTATTTTTCGGGGAGTTTCTAGCCGTTTTTAAAAGCAATTTAGGGGAATAGGTGCATGATTCTTCCTGGAGCAATATTTTCTTATTGACACTTCCTTTTTGGGGAGTTTCTAGTACTTTTCTGCATAAACAAAACCACAAAGTGCAATGAGGTGTCTGTAAGGTAAATATGTAGAATCTGTTTTTTCAGAACGAATATGTAGAATCTTTCCATAACTCTAGCATTGTTCAGGAGAAAACATGCATATGCATGGTTCAGTTTCTCTTTTTTGGCATGTCAATAGAATGGCATAGATAATTGCCCAACACAAAACAAAATGGCTACCCACCTGGAAACACAACAAAAATTTTACTGTTAGGTTTTCTAACATAGGACTGAGCATGTCTCAAGGGAGTGAGACATGCACTAACAAGCCTAGTGCGTAAAGGGAGCCCACCCATAAGGGTGGCCCCTTTACATCAGAGGAAGACATACGAATCTTACCCCCTACGAGTCCGGTCTCCGGGGGCGCAAATACCAGGTACCGATTTCCAGAGGTACCGATCAACTGTTAAGGTAGCACAAAGAACGCAGAAGTAAACATTACATCCAGACTTAATGACGACATCAACTGTCAAATGATGTGGGTCTCTGCTTTCTGCTCCTGCAAACCGGCTAGGCTTGTTTTCGTAGCAGTCTAAAATTCTGTAACCATGGGCGGCTAGTTTTAACTGTTAACTAAAACCACAATATAGTCTCTCGGAGTATCTTTGTGTGAAACCATCATTAGCTTGGGGTGAAGAAGCGAGCACATGCCTTCGGTCTTCTTTGAACAAGCGGCCTTGCTCAGTCATACTCACTCTTCGTGCCAGTACATGTCATGAATCCTCACAACTTACCCGAATTGAATCTCGTTGACTTCCTGGTGCCTCCTACACACATGAAAGAAAGTACATTTGGCGTTGCCCTCAGTTTTCGTGGGATATTCGTCGCAAAAAGAGCTTCTTTGGGTATACCATATGCTAGTAGGAAGATCAAAAGAATCAATCCAGATTTTGAACTTTTGGTAGCATATGAGGTGGGGGCTTTGAGAGCTATGTTGGTGCCCATGTGTGGGATGGGACTGCCGACGAAACTAGCCACGTGTCACCACAATCCCATTGGCTTAGCTGGTGTAGTGCTAATGTACACATATTGCAACGTGAAGAACCGGTCCAACCTAATCATGGCTCATTTTACCTACATATGCATATGTTAGCTGGCAATTTTACATAAGTTGTCTGAAGACAATTCGATATCTATTCTGTGATTGGATACGTTTTGCATAAATTTGATTGATGTTGACTTTTTTTTGTGAGGAGATATTGACATTGTTACTAGGAGCGAGTGAAGCCTGTGATATTGGTGAATTTTGTCGCGGTAGAGTGAAGTACAGTTGGTACACATGCACTTGTAGAGGAGTTCTGGTGAGGCTACATACTACTCCCTCCGTCCCATAATGTAAGACGTTTTTAGACACTATTTTGCAAACATTTCATACAAAGACTAATAATACTATTTTTTTGTTTGTGTTTTGGTTATTTAGGTTTTGCTTTCTACTCCCGTGAGTTGTCTAGAAAAATAGGATTCTTATTACTATGAGCTTTCAGTTTCAGTAATTAACAAAAACAAAAAAAATACTAACTTCTCATTTGCTTAGAGATTACTTTTAAAGAAAGGACGCCGATAACTACCACATGTGTGGTGTATCAGGTGGTTGTGCCGTACGCCCTGTGTGGCACGGAGACGACCCCGCCCGTACGACCGCGTACGGGCGCGCGCAGCCACAGCCCGCACGTCCGGTGCAGCGCGATCGTCCCCGCACGAGCACGTCCGGGCGAGCGATGCGCGGCCCGCATGACCCATCTCGGCCGTCGCCCCTCCCCGCCTGCGAGCCACACGCCCCGCGTGTCAGTAACCACGCGTCCTGCCGCGATTGCCATGGTCCGGACCTCTTTGGTTGCCATGTTGCTGAACTGCAGTTGCCATGTTGCTGAACTACAGTTGCCATGGTTGCTCAACTGCAGTTGCCATCTTAGGTCAAGTGTCGGATGCCATTTTTGGGCAACTGCAGCTGTTGCCATGTATGGTCTAGTCTACTACAAATACCATAATTTGAAAAACTTTAGGAGTTGCCACCTACTAACACTGGACAGTTGCCATGTAGCACTAAAAAACATGGCAAAAAACATGTTTCGGTAAAAAAAGAGTTGACATCTGCTTACAAGCGCGCTAGGGCAGTTGCCATGTACCCTGCAAAACACATGACAACTGATAGCTTTTGATGTGTGGGAGAGGAGACGAGCATGTGGGCGATGGTGGTATCTTTAGGAGTTGCCACCTACTAACACTAGACAGTTGCCATGTAGCGCTACAAAAACAGACGTGACAACAATAACATGTTCGGGGTAAAAAGAGAGTTGCCATCTGCTCATGCTAACAAATAGGGCAGTTGCCATGTACCATTCCAAAACATGGCAAATGGCAGCTTGGGTGTGGGAGAGTGGGAGAATGGGCAGTCGTAGGAGATGGGGAACAGAAGTGGTGCGCGGCGTGCGGGCGCGACAGCAGTTTCATCACACGCCCCGACTGACGAAGCGTTGACCGCGGAGAGAAACCGGCCTGCGGGCGAACTCCCTCACACCCACACACACGAGTTGTCCTACGTGGCACACAAAATCAGCCTTTTCATGCCAAAATTCATGCAAAAGACGCTGGACGACGATGAAGACGTGTGGATGAGTTGTCTAACGCCCACACGTGTGGGCATTAGTGTTTTCGTAAAGAAAATGATCATTAGCTTCATCCAGGCGGGCGGAAGTGTACTCGAGCGTGGTATCCACGGAGTTTAACGGTGGCAGCCGGACGGCCAGATAGGTTTGGTGGACTGCTAGGGGGTGCAGAGGGGACACGCTTCTTGGTTTCCATTTAACTTACTACTCACTCTGCTTGTTAGTATGACTTTTTTTTTGCGGGTGTTAGTATGACTTTTAGTAAGTTGCTGAGTAGGTGGGGGCACGATTAGAAATAGGAACCTTGGTGATTTAAAAGTGTTTGACGCCGGGTGTGTTGCAAATCTAACGTAGCTGCCGTTCTGTGGGACACACCGTGACCTGCATGTGTTTCTTAATTCGGTGCAGCGAGAGCGATGCCAACACATGGTACGTGGGGCTTGTGTTCTTGGTGGGTTTGTTTTTCTGCATCCTGCTCCTGGCTAGGCAGAATTATTTTGCTTCTGAATGTGCATAAGATTTTTTTTTCGAGCAACCGGCAGGAGCTCTGCCTTTTCATATAGAAGAAGGGAAATGACCAGTTAATAAGGAAAACTGGCCGAAAACCGATACAAATGTGGCACACCCACACGAGCCGACGACTTCATCACCCAAGCGACCAAAATCGACACCCAACAACACGAACCGGAGCCGCCGCTCCGACATACAAACCTCAACAGCGCACACACCGGCCCCGAGGCCGCGTCCCAAACGAGTCGACGACTCTGTCACCCCGGTGACCAGAAACGACACCATGCAAACGAAAGACGCTCTCCGGAGCCGCCGCTCCGACTTCCACTCCGACCCCAAGGCCGCGAATCCGACGAGCCAACGACTCTGCCACCCAAATGACCAGATTCGACGCTCCACAACGCAACTATCCGGAGCCGCCGCCCCGGCCTCCACACCGGCCCCCGAGGCCGCGAACCCGCCTGGCCGATGGCGAAGATGTCGGGCGATGCCAACCATCGACGCAGGGCAGATTGGACCTCCAAGGCGACGCCCCCAAGAAGGATGCGACGTGAACGCCGCCGCCGCCCGCTTCAGCCCAAGCCGAAGCATAGGTTTTCACCCGAAGAGCACGGGATCCAAATGCCTAAAGGAGGTGAAGGGGCTCCACGACGACGCCTCCAACGAGGGGAACGGCATCCTAGGACGCCGTCGTCGCCGGCAATGACCAAGGTCACTGCAAGGCATTCACCTGGAGTTCACCATGCCCAGAGACACTGCATCAAGGCCGTCCATCTGCCTGAACCGAGAAAGTCACATGCCCCAAGCAAATCGCCGCCGCCAACCACCACCACCACCACACGCTGCTCAACGGCGCCACCACCACGAGACCGCCTCACCCCCGCAGCCAGGGTCAGGGAGCACGGCCCACCGCCACCACCTCCACTGCACCGGCGCACAGATCCGGCCCTCACGGCCCAGATCCAGACCTGCAGCGCAGCCACACGCTGCAACCCCAAACTGCCTAAGCAGACCGCCGCAGCCCTCCAAAACACGCATCCGAGCAGCCCGACGCGGATCCGGGCGCGAGCCCCATGGATCTGGGCAGGACACGAGCAGCCGTGGCCACCCCCGAGCGGCAGCGCATCCAGCCGCTGATTTTGTTACCATGGACAGCTAGTTTTTACTGTTAACGAAAAGAAACTAAAATGCACGACACCGGAGTTTCTTTTCGTGTGAAATGGTCATTAGCTCGGGTGAAAGAAGCGAGCACATGCTTTCGATCTTCTAACAAAAACCTTGCCTGCTCGGTCACTCTCGTGCTTCGTGCTACTTCATGTTTACGGGCCTCACGACCTGCTCATACTTGATCTCGTTGACTTCCCGGTGCCTCTGACCCCCATGAAAGGTACTACATTTGGCATTGGCCTCAGCTTTTGTGGGTTGTTCTTCGTAAAACGAGCTTCTTTGTGTATACCATATGTGGACTGGTTTGCTAGGGAGATCGAAAGACTCAATCCAGATTTTGAACTCCTGGTGGCAGGGGCTTTGGGAGTTATGTTTGGTGCTCATCGGTCGGATGGGAGTGCACATGAAACATACGCCTTTTAAAGCCATGGGTGGTTGAAGTTTCTACACGGATCTTTACCACTAGTTGCGTCGCCACAATCTCTACTAGTGCAATGATAAGTACACATCTTGTGTCGTGAAGATGTGAAGAACCAGCGCAATCAAATTATGGCTCATTACGCCGGTACACACATATCTTAGCTGATGATCTTACAAAAGTTATCTGAAAACAACTTGTTCACATTTATTACTAAGCGATGAGTTAAATAATAAGCCAAAATTGCTGAATTTTGTAGCAGTAGAGTAAAGTACAATAAGTATACATGCACCCCAAGAGGAGTTGCCTACCGACTGTGGCGAGGCGACATACTAAATTATTTTAACTAGTCAACAACCCGTGCTCCTGCACGGGCTAGTAGTTTTGCATACACCATATTTATTAAACTTGAAACACATATATTCTTTTGAAGAAAAACTACCCAATGACAGTTAGGGTTGCAAGTTTGTGACTTGCAAGATATCCTCCAACCCCTCCTTTGTTCAAGAAATGAACTGATATTTCAGAAGTGATATGGCTACTACAAATTTAGTTAATTTAGTTGAGCAAGGGTGCACCCCTAAGTGATATTTCACATTGTAATTTATGGGTCGAAAATATTTTTTTCTTAGCTGAAATAATTTTATGCATTTCAATGGTTACAAATGTATTTATGAACATTTGATTGTGTTAATATCGGCAACTTCAGACTCGTGACTATAATATATAATTTACATGTATACTGCTGCAAGACAGAAATTTCACTACTTTTTAGCAATTGAACACAAAAGAGTTATTGATGTGAGTTATTAAATGTATTAGAGGGGACAAGTAGAGATAATAAATAGTGTTGAAAGCCATATAGGTTGTAACATGTCATGGGATTATTGAGTCTAATGGCTCAACAACCTTATCAAAATTCGTTGTGAATTCCGAGTGGGATAGTACTTGTATCCTAAGTCTCTCGCAAAAAAACCCTTATATCCTAAGTTATTAAGAAAAACAATGACATCAAACTATAAAGATCAATTTACATAAGTGAACTATATTGAAAAGTAATTCCAAACTTCATGCAAATATCATAATCAAAATTTTAGATTATTGACGTCTGTCCCATAACAGTAAGGATAGTTTGACGGAATATCATGAGCACACTAACAATTCAGATGATACATTTATTTAATTGATAATAAGAGCTTATTTGGTAGCATGTATGATATTATATGATAAAATAAGTATATGCATAGTAAGAGAAGTTAGTTTTGACTTGCTCAGCAGCACACAATATCGCACATTATGAAAAATTCAAACTGAATTTATCTTTTATCATCTTGCCCAATGTATGTGCACCTCCAATAAAATAGATCTAAATAATAATTAGGGGAATAATTTTTTTAGTAATATCATTCCCGAGATATAAGTACACCCCTCCATCCCATCTTTAGAAGCAGATGCATATATCTTGGGAAAGTTAAAAGTTGAAACCATGCTTTCGAAATGTCCTTGATAACCCCACATCTTTCACATGTTAGCACTAGTAGAAAAAGGGGCTTTCGTTCGGGCCTGGCCAGCCCATTAGTCCCGGTTCTGCCACGAACCGGGACCAATGGAGGCATTTGTCCCGGTTCGTGAGCCCAGGGGGCCGGCCGGGGCCTCGTGGGCATTGGTCCCGGTTCGTCTGGGCCCATTTGTCCCGGCTCTTGGCACGAACCGGGACAAATGAGTTGCCTATATGTACCCCATCGCCGGCGAGCAGAGCACTCCACAGTGCTCTGTTTTTTGCTGGCCGGCGAGGAAGGGCATTTGGTTGCTCTAGCTCACCTCTTATGCATGTGAGGTGTTCGATGAAATGCCCGAGCCACGCTAGTTAAGCTTTCTCCTCTCAAAGCTCGACCTCCGAGCTCCATTTTTCCCGAGATTTGTCTAGGTTTAGTGGTCCGGCACGCCCCGTCCTCGTCTTCACCGCCGTCGATCGCCCGCGCCGAGCTCGTCGCCGGCACCACCGTGGTGAGCCTCTTGTTCTTATCTTCTTTCTGAAAGAAAAAAAATCTTACTTTAGATAGATACTTGTCTAATTTTCTTACTTTTGACACACATAATTATATATAATGCACGCAGATAAACCGACAATGGATGTACGGTGACAGACACACCTCTGAGTACATTAAGGGCGTGCATAATTTTCTCGAAGTGGCTGAGGCAAACAAGCAGAATGGTTTTATGTGTTGTCCATGCCCTAATTGTGGGAATACGAGGTCTTACTCTGACAAGAAAATCCTTCACACCCACCTGCTTTATAAGGGTTTCATGCCACACTATAATGTTTGGACGAAGCACGGAGAAATAGGGGTTATGATGGAAGACAGCGAAGAAGAAGAGGACGATGACAACTATGTGCCCCCTGAATACGGTGATGCTGCAACGGGGGAAGCTGAAGATCAAGAGGAAGCTGAAGATCCAGAGGAACCAGACGATGTGCCCGATGATGATCTCCGTCCGGTCATTGTTGATGCAAGGGAAAAGTGCGAAAGTGAAAAGGAGAAGCTGAAGTTCGTTCGCATGTTAGAGGATCACAAAAAAGGGTTGTACCCCAATTGCGAAGATGGCAACACAAAGCTCGGTACCGTACTGGAATTGCTGCAGTGGAAGGCAGAGAATGTTGTGCCTGACAAAGGATTTGAGAAGCTACTGAAAATATTGAAGAAGAAGCTTCCAAAGGATAACGAATTGCCCGATAGTACGTACGCAACAAAGAAGGTCGTATGCCCTCTAGGATTGGAGGTGGAGAATATACATGCATGCCCTAATGACTGCATCCTCTACCGCGGTGCGTACAAGGATTTGAACGCATGCCCGGTATGTGGTGCATTGCGGTGTAAGATCAGACGAGATGACCCTGGTGATGTTGAGGGCGAGCCCCGCAGGAAGAGGGTTCCTGCGAAGATGATGTGGTATGCTCCTATAATACCACGTTTGAAACGACTGTTCAGAAACAAAGAGCATGCCAAGTTGATGCGATGGCACAGTGAGGACCGTAAGAAAGACGGGAAGTTGAGAGCACCCGCTGACGGGTCGCAGTGGAGAGAAACCGAGAGAAAGTTCTGGGCTGAGTTTGCAAGTGACCCAAGGAATGTATGGTTTGCTTTAAGCGCGGATGGCATTAATCCTTTCGGGGAGCAGAGCAGCAATCACAGCACCTGGCCCGTGACTCTATGTATGTATAACCTTCCTCCTTGGATGTGCATGAAGCGGAAGTTCATTATGATGCCAATTCTCATCCAAGGCCCTAAGCAACCCGGCAACGACATTGATGTGTACTTAAGGCCATTAGTTGAAGAACTCTTACAGCTGTGGAATGGAACAGGTGTACGTGTGTGGGATGAGCACATGGGGGAAGAATTTGACCTAAAGGCGCTGTTGTTCGTGACCATCAATGATTGGCCCGCTCTCAGTAACCTTTCAGGACAGACAAACAAGGGATACCACGCATGCACGCACTGTTTAGCTGACACCGAAAGTATATACCTGGACAGATGCAGGAAGAATGTGTACCTGGGCCATCGTCGATTTCTCCCGACCAACCATCAATGTCGAAAGAAAGGCAAGCATTTCAAAGGCGAGGCAGATCACCGGAAGAAGCCCGCCATGCGTACCGGTGATCACGTACTTGCTATGGTCTCTAATTTACACGTAATATTTGGAAAGGGTCCTGGTGGACTAGCTGTTCTGAATGACGCTGAGGGACGCGCACCCATGTGGAAGAAGAAATCTATATTTTGGGACCTACCCTACTGGAAAGAGCTAGAGGTACGCTCTTCAATCGACGTGATGCACGTGACGAAGAACCTTTGCGTGAACCTGTTAGGCTTCTTGGGCGTGTATGGGAAGACAAAAGATACACGTGAGGCACGGGAGGACCTGCAACGTTTGCACGAAAAAGACGGCATGCCTCCAAAGCAGTATGAAGGTCCTGCCAGCTACGCTCTTACCAAAGAAGAGAAGGAAATCTTTTTTGAATGCCTGCTCAGTATGAAGGTCCCGACTGGCTTCTCGTCGAATATAAAGCGAATAATAAATATTCCAGAGAAAAAGTTCCAGAACCTAAAGTCTCATGACTGCCACGTGATTATGACGCAACTGCTTCCGGTTGCATTGAGGGGGCTTCTACCGGAAAACGTCCGATTAGCCATTGTGAAGCTATGTGCATTCCTCAATGCAATCTCTCAGAAGGTGATCGATCAAGAAATCATACCAAGGCTAAGGAGTGATGTGGCGCCATGTCTTGTCAGTTTCGAGCTGGTGTTCCCACCATCCTTCTTCAATATCATGACGCACGTCCTAGTTCATCTAGTCGAGGAGATTGTCATTCTGGGCCCCGTATTTCTACACAATATGTTCCCCTTTGAGAGGTTCATGGGAGTCCTAAAAAAATATGTCCGTAACCGTGCTAGGCCAGAAGGAAGCATCTCCATGGGCCATCAAACAGAGGATGTCATTGGGTTTTGTGTTGACTTCATTCCTGGCCTTAAGAAGATAGGTCTCCCTAAATCGCGGTATGATGGGAGACTGACTGGAAAAGGCACGCTAGGAGCGGACTCAATAATATGAAGGGACGGGCATTCTTGGTCTCAAGCACACTACACAGTTCTACAGAACTCTACCTTGGTGACCCCGTATGTCGATGAACACAAGAACAGTCTGCGCTCCAAACACCCGGAGCAGTGTGACGACTGGATTACATGTGAACACATCAGGAATTTCAGCAGTTGGTTGGAAACACGTCTCAGAGGTGACAACACTGTTTGTGATGAACTGTACTCGTTGTCCAGGGGACCATCTTCGACTGTATTGACTTACAAAGGATACGAGATAAATGGGAATACATTTTACACGATCGCCCAAGATCAAAAGAGCACCAACCAAAACAGCGGTGTCCGCTTTGATGCAGCAACCGAGAGGGGAAAGGACACATATTATGGTTACATAGTGGACATATGGGAACTTGACTACGGACATGATTTTAAGGTCCCTTTGTTTAAGTGCAAATGGGTCAATCTATCAGGAGGCGGGGTACAGGTAGACCCACAGTACGGAATGACAACAGTGGATCTGAACAATCTTGGGTACACTGACGAACCGTTCGTCCTAGCCAATGATGTGGCACAGGTTATCTATGTGAAGGACATGTCTACCAAACCGAGACAAAGAAAAGATAAGCAAGCGAATACATCATACGATGAGCCAAAGCGCCACGTAGTTCTTTCAGGAAAAAGGGACATCGTGGGAGTGGAGGGCAAGACAAACATGTCTGAAGATTATGAAAAGTTTCATGAAATTCCTCCCTTCAAAGTCAAGGCTGACCCAAGCATCCTGATAAACGATGAAGATTATCCATGCTTACGGCGCAATAAGCAATTCACACAAGCGAAAAAAAGTGAAGACTTTCTCTCCACAACTATTATGATGATACCATGCCAATTTTCAACCTTTTCGTAGTTCATTTGAAATGCCTATTGTAACAGACGGGTTTCCGTATGAAATCCTGATACTTCGGAACAGATTGTCCGTTTTGTACACGAAGTGCATCCAGTTTTTGCCGTAACCCTCTCTATTTTCTTGCACATGCTATGTGGGTGAAATGATGATACCATGCCAACTTTCAACCTTTTCAGAGTTCATTTGTAGTGCTTTTCAATTTCATGGTCTTATAGCTCAAAATTATCAGTCAATGCATGGAAAATAACAAATGAAGTAAAAAAGGGTTGAAAATTGATGATGTGGCTTTGAATGGTGCATTTTGAACACAAGAAAAACTATGGAGTTCAAATAAGTTCAAAAAAATGAAATCCCTTTGTAACAGATGAGCTTTCGTCCGAAACCCTGATACTTCGAAAGAGATTGTCCGTTTTGTACATGAAGTGCATCTAGTTTTTGCCGTAACCCTCTCTACTTGATGATACCATGCCAACTTTCAACCTTTTCAGAGTTCACTTGTAGTGTTTTTCAATTTCATGGTCTTATAGCTCAAAATAATCAGTAAATGCATGGAAAATAACAAATATCATAAAATAAAATAAATAAGTAATTAGAAACAGAATAAAATAAACTTTAATAAAATATATAAGTAGAAACAAAATAAAATAAACTTTAATAACATAAACTGTTCAAAATCATTTAAAGCAAAAAGAATTTTCATAAAGAACTTTTTTTGTTAGAAACTTTAATAGCAAAAAGAATTATCATAAAATAGAATAAATAAGTAATTAGAAATAAAATAAAATAAAATAAATAAGTATTTTGTTGTAAGTAGAAACAAAATAAAATAAATAAAGCAAAAAAGAAAAGAAATAAACTGGGAAAAAATAAAAAAAGCAACCTACTGGGCCACCATGGCCTGAATACGACTAGAAACCCACCAATGGGCCAGGATTCAGGCCCATAGAAGGCCCAATATAGATACAGTGTGTTTAGACCCGAAAGCCTGCATTTGAGAGGACCTCGAGAGGGCAGCAGGAGTGGGGCTTATAAACCACTCTCGAGCTCCCTCAGCTAGCGAGGTGGGACTAAACTTTGGGTTGCTGAAAAGCGACCTTTGGTCTCGGTTGGTGGCTCCAACCGGGACTAAAGGGGTGCTTTGGTCCCGGTTGCTGCCACGAACCGGGACCAAAGGTCTGTCTATATAAGCCACACTTATGAAATTTTCGGTTCAGTTCTTCTTCCTACTGCCCCGACACCGTCGCCGCGTGCTCCCCTGCCCCGACGCCGTCGCCGCGCGCGCCCCTACCCCGACGCCGTCGCCGCGCCGCCGTCCCCTGCCCCAATGCCGTCGCCGCGCGCCGCCCTGCCCCGACACCGTCGCCGCGCCGCCCCGCGTCGTCACCGCCCCGGTCCGCGCCGCCCCTGCCCCGACGCCGCCCCCAGTGAGCCCCGGCCCCCGCGCCCCTGCCCTGCCCCCCGCCGTAAAAAAATATGATTAGATGATTTTTTTGTTCATAGATGTGATTTTTTTGTTCATATATCGTATGATGTTTTTATATTGTTCATAGATGATCGATCATATTTGTTCATATGTATGCAAGCGAAGTCGTTGTAGTTAGTTGTACTGTTTAGGGTTAGGGTCGTCGAGGAAAGAAATTAAGGAAAGAAGAAAAGAGGAAGAAAAGAGGAAGAAGGAAGAAGAAGGAAAATAAGAAGAGGGCGAAGAAGAAGAAAAAAAGAGGAGAAGGAGAAGGAATAGAGGAGAAGAAAAAAAATAGATTAAATCAAGAAGAAGTGGAGAAATAAATAAGAAGAGGAAAAAAGAAGAAGAAAAAGAGGAGAAGAAGAAAGTAATAGAGGAGAGCCTCTATTCCTTTCTTCTTCTCCTCTTTTTTCTTCTTCGATCTTCTCCTCTATTCCTTTCTTCTTCTCCTCTATTCCTTTCTTCTTCTCCTCTTTTTTTTTTCTTCTTCTTCCTCTTCTTATTTTTTATCGGGTATGTCGTTGTCGATATACCCCCTCCCCGATAACTTCGACATGAGGGGGCCGGGGGGGGGTCGATAAATAATAGAACTAGTTAAACAAGTTTATTTTTAGTAAGTACTACTTTATTTTATTTATAGTAAGTGCTTAGTAGTTGAACTAGTTGATTTAATAAAACTACTTTATTTTACTATAGAAGTAGTTTATTTTTAGTAAGTACTACTTTATTTTATTTATAGTAAGTGCTTAGTAGTTGAACTACTTGATTTAATAAAACTACTTTATTTTACTATATATAGAAGTAGTTTATTTTTAGTAAGTACTACTTTATTTTATTTATAGTAAGTGCTTAATTAGTAGTTGAACTAGTTGATTTAATAAAACTACTTTATTTTACTATAGAAGTAGTTTATTTTTAGCAAGAAAATTAATAGAACTATTTTATTTTTTTATTTCAAGCAATTATTCCCGCATCGACGTCGACGATGCCTATCCCGCATCCTCGTCGTCGACTCGGCGGAGAAAGCCGACTTGATCAGAGGGGCCATGTCCGGGACTGGGCTCCGCCGGGCTGGTATTGGGAGGTGCTACCTTCCGGGGGGCGTAGGTTGGTGAGGAGCCAGCCCATCGTTGACCCGATCCTTGTTTGGTGGCGGTTGCGTGGGCCAGTGACGGTGCCTAGGCTGCCGGACACCGCGGAGGTGGTACGTCACCGTGTCAGCGAGGAGGACGAGCACGTCCGTCGCTACATGGTTGCGTTGGAGGGCAGGTTCGACAATACCTGGCAGGTTCTTCAGGGATCTCACTGGAGCTATGATCCTGTGATGGTTCCTTCCCTTTGGGTGTCCACCGCCCGCTCCGATACCCGTCGGGCGTTATGGTTCTAGCTGTATTAGCGATGCTATATATATGTATGATAGTATTCGAGGTGTATTAGTGATAATATTCGACGATGTACGGACGGAAGAGATGATGTAGTTTTGCTTATAATTGAATGCATGCTAATTTGAATACTACTTTATTTTACGATTTGGTTTTGCTTATTGAATGCTCAAATTGGAAAACTACCCCTACTTTGAATGCTAAAATTGGAGAGCACTATGCAAGGCGTATGCATATGATTAGTTGATAGCTTATAGGGTTTTTGTTGTCGCAGAAATCTAGGAGCCCCCCTCCATCATCCCCGCCGTCGTCCCCGTCACCGACCCCCTCCGACCTCGAGGTGAGACAAGCCAAATCCTTTTTTAGAAAGATAATTAAATAATATTTCGGGTTGACTTTAAGTCTGTCGAGTCTCCACCATATATGAGAGGACGAAGAATCCCGACTGTTGTCGTGGGGTAGCTTCTCCTTCGTTCCCGTGTGCTAGACAATTTGGTGTAATGCACTCGGGAACGAAAGGAGGAGCTACCATCACCGACGGTCACAAATGTCAGCGAGGAATCAGTGAGGGAGAGTTCCACCATATATATATGAGAGGACGAAGAATCCCGACTGTTGTCGTGGGGGTCGCTTGTCCTTCGTTCCCGTGTGCTAGACGTTTTGGTGTAATGCACTCGGGGACAAATGGAGGAGCGACCATCACCAACGGTCGAATGTATACACCACGTGAGCTGAGAGTTTTCAAGAAAAGACTCGACAAACCGATAGTCAACCTGTGATGAATAATAATGATCTAATTTAGTTTTTGTAGTACATATATTTAATTGTACAAGTTTAATCTTTGAATTATGAACGTAGGAAATGTCGTCATCGGACGACGAAAGTCTCCCGGGGGAGTGCGGCTGGTGCCACGACGATCGAGGTTTGTGCGACAGGCCTCACCTGGACGATGATCGGCGCTTCAGCATTAAGCTCGAGGGGACCTTCGATGTTGAAACGGTACGCAATGGCGACAAGTGTTTTTTTCGTAATTAAGCATGACTTCAACTATTTCAACGTGTAATTTTCATCTTTTACAATTTGAGTATAGCTTATCCCATGCCTTGCAAGACGCTATGTCTTGGAGAGGATGGATTTTGAAGACCATGAAAATTTTGAAACGAAGAAAATTCACCTAAGGACCCATCATGATGTGGATTTTGAAGTAAATCTGTATAATGCTGAGAGCGTAACCCATTTTGGTTGCAAAAATTGGGAAGTATTTTGCAAGATGTATGGTTTTGATGAGGGTATGCTTGTCACCATGGATCTTGGTGATCATGACATCGACCAAGACAATATGGACATTTGGGTCCTTGTTGATATGTCTCCAGTTCTACCGCTATGTGAGTTTCTCAAACATAGTTAATTATTAACTAATTTATATTGTTTATTTCAAAATAGTTGACAACTTATTTCCATTGACAGCTTATTTTGATTGTTCAAACAATGTGCGGAACATGGTAGACAAAACCCACTACACCGATGGCTCCGAGTTAACTTATCAGGAGAAAAATCATCTGGTCGGATTTCGTACTGATCTTGAGAATTACAATATCTACAATCAAACTCCTCAACATTATGGTCAATACGTGCCACTAGTGCACGTGTTTAACTACGGTAACTACCATGGAGATACCCTGGTAAGATTTTTTACTATTACGACATCCGTGCATCTTTTGCATACTTCTAAAACTAGTACATCATTGCTAACTATGAAGTTATTACTATGTTTTTCAATAGAGAGTCCCAGAGGATTGTGTGCCTCATTTGATGTATCAGAATGGCATCCTTCGTGTTTTGAACATATATCCAGGTCATCCTACGAATCTCAACTGTCCATACCGGATTTCTAAAAGAAGTGGAGACATGCTAATCAGAGAATGGAAAAAATGTATGGACAGTCGTAAGGAGGTTCTTGGAAGCAAAAGGAAGCGCTGCGCAAGAATTGGAGACAGGATGATCCCCATTCTCCATAATGGAGAGTCAGGGTCTATATTGTTTTATACTATTTTACCTTAAATAGGGTATTTAGGTCCTGCATAATACTGATGATCATGTGCTAAGAACAATTAAGTTGGGTTGGTTCGATGACTATCAGGATGATGATCGTATGACTTGTTATTAATAACGAGTAGAAGTTGTATGATGATGATTAGTAGGACTTGTTATTATGATGATGCATGATGCGAGCATGAAGAGTTATTATATATCCGTGGGTGAAATGAACATGGATTGGATTGAAGTGTAGGCAACATGCATGTGGTGCATGTCGAAAGTAGTACAATCCAAACTTGATCAAGTTAGGATTAGTATTAATTTTGACATGCACCACATGTTGCCTCACTTTAATCTAAGTCATGTTTAGGCATAGCAGTAGCAGTAGCACGGAGATAAGAGAGGACACATCTCTCCATTAGCTACCAATAACAACCTAAATTAACCCCCAAAACCCCTAAACCACCTCCTTTCAAAAAAAAAACCAGCCCCTGAATTGCTGACGCGTGGAAGCTTATTGGTCCCGGTTGGTGCTACCAACCGGGACCAAAGGCCCTCCTGCCTGGGCTCGCCGGAGCAGCCACATGGAGGCCCATCTGTCCCGGTTGGTATAAGAACCGGGACTAAAGGCCAAGGGCATTAGTAACGACCCTTTAGTCCCGGTTTCCCAACCGGGACAGATGGGCCTTATGAACCGGGACAAATGGCGCTTTTTCTACTAGTGTAGTTGTGCAGAAGAAGCTAATTACCTTATCAGTTTGTACCTGTCGGAAGATGGAAACTGCGATAACTCGAACAGTTGGAGTTCATACACATTTGCCGAAACAATTAGATTTGAGTTTGAATACTCATTTTTCATAAGTAGGTGCACAAATAACACACAAAAATATGTAATATTATTATCATGAAAAAATATGTAATTACATTTGGGGAATCATTCTACCTCTTGACAAATAGAGTTCATGCCCCAACTCTATAGATTTTACCTTTACTTACAGAGCAGTATTCATCTCAAAGTGTCATGACTTGATATATAGTATAAATTTATTCTCACACAAGGTCTCGCCTGCCTTGATCATTGAATGGAGATGTCATGATAAAGAGGCTACTGGAAGAAATTGCATGCAGATGCTTATCTCATTCCTTCTTGTACGTCGATATGATTCGTTTCATCCCAACTTAGGAGCGTCAGTTAATATGACTGTCATTCCGTCACATGATCTGGTGAGTCATGAGAGTCTTCTGCCTGTGTGCCATCATTGATGGTGCAAGAAGCTGTTGCCGGATGCGGACCGGCATGAGAATAATTTGTGCAGAAGTCGAGATCCTCCAAGAAAATATACGCTTGGGATGAAAAAACTATAAGAGCCTTTTCTGTTTTGCATTTGCACGTACCTGGTGTACGTGCATGTCAAGCAGCACATATTTTTGGCCTTGGCAGCCTCGTTGGCAGTGACGACTGTCTAATCTGCTTTAAAAAGTCATAGTATGCCTTCTCCTCCACTTCATTAACCATCATGGGACAAATTCATCTTCTGAAAAATAGATGCCAAGTTACTGCATGGACATAACTTGAAAGCTGACGGGATTCAGGTTTCTATGCTTGGGAGGAAAATGCCCATGAGACAGAGATGCTGGAGAGGTCGTACGTGTATTTATAGATTTCTTCTAACATGGGTGAAGCAGCAGGGAATGTTATCAACGATGTGCCGGTCCAAAGGCATGGTAAAGCAAATTCTACAGGGGTGATTACATATTTCTTTTGAGTAGCTTGCGGGGATGTTTTTTATTTCTTTTCGTAAATCATGCAACAGTCCACCAGGGAGACATGCTTTGTTGGGATATCCTCCTCATGTGGACTGTGAGGAGATGACCATTTGAGGCCTTTTAGGCAGCCCAAAGAGGTGCAGAAGCCCACTACCCATTAGGGTTATGACCTAGGGTCATTTTGGACTTTGCACATGAGAGGATGGAGATGCTTTATCCTTCATCCAGCAGCCACCACCAAGTGTGACGAAAATCAGTTCATCCTCCAAGAAAGAAGAAGAGAGAAAACCAAGAGAGCAAGGGAAGAAGAGGAAGATTGAAGGAAGAAGCAAAGGGAGCTCCTCCCCAAGGCTGTGATGGTCCAGATCCACTACCTTGTCTTCTTCAAGCTCCGGTTCCACCATCTTTGGTGAGATTGTTCCAATCCCTAGTTCTTGAGCCCCAAATCCTGTTGTCTTCATCCAAGATTCAGAAATCTTTATGTATGAGATCCTCTAGTGCTGTCTAGAGAAGAACTTGTTGTATCCCACATTTGATAATAGTGGAAGAGGATTTGGGTGGCTTCGGCCCGTGGTTTTTCCCCTCAAGTTGAGGGGTTTTCCACGTAAAAATCTGGTGTCTCTTTGTTGATGCTTGATGCTACCAGGAAAACTTACTCCTACCACAAGACACTAGGCTGAGGAGTGTCTTGCCTGCTGAGTAACATTTTCTGCCTCCATATATGCTGCTGCATATGTTTCCTTCCGTGCTAAGCAACGATCCTTGAATTACTACATGATGTGGTGCTGAGATTACTTGTTTTCGCTGCAGTTTTCAGTTAACCACAAGTGCATTTGTGTGCTAATTCCCAACAGAGTAGTATCAGAGCCTTGGTTGCTTAGAAGGTTGCAAATCCCAGTTGCTTGATTGTTGCTGGAAGTGCTGCGCACAATGGCTTTGGAAGAAAGCGGTACTACAAGTGGCATGATAAAACTTGATTCTTCCAATTACTCATTACGGAAGCCCATGATGGAAGACATCCTTTATTGCAAGGATTTGTATGAGCCAATTGTGAAAGACAAGATACCCACAGGTGTCACGGAAGAAGAATGGAGAGTGCTGCACAGAAAGGCAGTAGGTATGATTCGGTTGTACATCAACCACAATATTTTCCATCATGTTGAAATGATACAGATGCTTATGAGATGTGGCAGAAGTTAGAGTCTATGTATGAGAGGAAGACATCAATGAACAAGGCCTCGGTGATCAAAAGACTTGCAAAGCTTGAGTACCGAGATGGCACAAGTGTGATTGAGCACTTAAATGTCTTTCAGTGCCATATAAATCAACTTTCAGCCATGAAGATCAACTTTGAGGATGAGGTGTAAGCATTGTTGCTGCCGAGTTCCATGCCTGATAGTTGGAACACGTTTGTTGTGTCACTTAGCAATTCAGCTCCGGATGGGAAGCTGACTTTGGAGATGGTGAAGAACAGTATGCTGAATGAAGAAGCCAGAAAGAAGGAAAAGGGTGATGCCTCTTCTTCTGATGCGTATGTGGCTGAAACCCATGGGAAGAATGAGAACCGTGGACGCAGCAATACAAGATTTCAAGGCAAAAGCAAATCCAGGGGGAGATCAAAGTCAAAACAGAGAAAAGATATTACTTGCTTTCATTGTGGCAATCCGGGACACATAAAGAGCGAGCGCAGGAAGTACAAAAGAGAGCTTGCAGAGGAGAAACTCACAAAGAAACCGAGCAAAAGGTTGAGAGCAGTTCAGCCATGACCGCAACAGAAGAGGACTATCTAGTCATTGAAGATGAAGATTGCTATAGTGCTATTCGTGATGATGCCATGAGTTGGGTTGTGGATTCAGGTGCGTCCTTCCACATCACATCACACAAGGAGTATTTCACATCTTACACTAGTGGTGTTGCTGGCCAAGTGAGGATGGGAAATAGTGGTTCGTCAGCAATTGTTGGCAAGGGCTCTATATGCATTGAAACAAACACAGGTTGTAGATTGGTGCTCGATGATGTGAGGCATGTTCACGACATAAGGCTGAATTTGTTGTCAGTGGGCAAGCTTGATGATATTAAACATACTAGTTATTTTGGTGAAGGAAAATGGAAGCTCACCAAAGGCTCTTTGATTGTGGCTCGAGGAAGTAAGCAAGGTAATCTCTATGTGACTAAAACCACGTTGTGCAATGAGGTGTTGAACGTTGCTGAAAAAGATACTTCGGTTGAATTGTGGCATAAGAGGCTTGGGCATATGAGTGCAAAGGGCATGCATGCTCTTGCTTGCATGGAGTACCTCCCTGAGTTGAAAGGTATATCCTTGAAACCATGTCACTACTAGGGACAAGCCTAGCAGCAGCGTGGGTTTTAGGTACATTAGTAGCGCGGGGACCGCCGCTACAGCTAACACTTAGTAGCAGTGCGTGGGTGCCCGCGCTACTGGTATACAAGTGTAGCAGCAGTGTGCTTCGTGCAAGCTCTCTACTGCAAATAGCTCTAGCGTGCTTGGGCTGGATGCGCTACTGCTACTGTCACGCTGCTGTTAACTTTCTCCACTCGCTACTGCTAATTTTAGTAGTTTTTTTCTGCATATTTGTTTTGTATTTGAACAGGCTTTATACAAGAATCTTTAGCAGATACAAATGTCATCATGATACACATACAAATGGCTGCGAGGCCACATATGTAATCATAGCATATACATACAAATAGTCTCATCATAATCATCATCCAACACAAAGTGGTATCTCGTCATCATCTCGAAAATAGCGATACAAGTATCGATTACTTGCAACTACATCGTCATCCATCTAAACAATGATATACGCGAGAAGAGCTATCACTTTGAGTGAGAGCGGAACTATGCAGTACATGAGTTCGTATCCCTCTCTCGCATTAGCGTGAACCTAAACTAACTACTGCCTGTCGCTCGGAAACCGGAAACCGGTACACCTGGGCCTGACACTCCGGCCACTCGTCGTATATATACTCCTGGCGTAGCACTTCTTCGCCATCGAGGATCTATGCACCTGCATCGTCACATGAGTCGATGATATGCAACATATATAGTTGAGCAACAGAAAAAGACAGACTTGGCAAAAATAGAAGCAACATATCATAAGCATAAATAACAAAGTTGATCGTACCCAAAATGCCCTAACTAGAGTGATCATCGCTAGTCGAGGAGGACGGTTTAATTACATCACAAATAAAGTTTCGTCGTGCATAACTCAAAGTTTCGTCATACAGAAAGTATGGACTAAACGGACACATTGTCATATATCGACAATCACTCCAACATGTCGTGCCATCCATCCAAGTCGGGGAGATAGTCCCCGAGCCCAGTGAAAGGCTTCAGGTCGAGACGCTGAGAGGCTACCCGTGTTCGGACGTCTTCCCGCGACATTTGTCCTTCTTCGTAGAACATCCCTGTTTTTCCGATGACCTCCTTCATGATGATTTGGGCAAGTTCGCACTGGATGTGATAGAACTCGGATCGAAGTCGATGATCCTCGATATCTCCTACATTCTTTGCCCATTGCAGAATATGGGCATCGCCGGATGTAGGTGACATGCGAAGGTTCTGGTGATCCTGTCTGTACTCCAGCATGTGGTCTAGGACATAGAATCCATCATTAAGAGAACCACTCGGTTGCTGGATGCAGCAGAAGTCGGTCTTATGGCCGAAGGCGAGCCTGCCGCCCCTTCTCTTCTTGTCCGTGACCTCTCCACCCCGTGCTTCGTAGTAAAACATAGCATTGTCGAGAACATCCTTGATGTGGGTGTAATCCTTTTTGTGAATGTTCTTCGACGAGTCCAAGTAAAGTGCGTGGGAGTATCGGGGGTAGAGGATGATGAGGACGGCGCGCCCGCCGCTGCGCAAAATAAGTACACCTCAAATTAATTAGCCTCCACCGTGCAAATGAATGATTGAAATCGAAGGAAGGATATCTGCGCGGATGACTTACAGGGGATGATAAGGCACGAGAATCGCCTCCTTGTCCTTATTGGCGAGCATGAAATTGACGATGTATTCCCTCGCGTATTCACGGTGCTTTGCGCAGACTCCCAAGAAGCTCTCGTGCATGAAGTACGGGTCAGCGACACAGATATGAGGTATCTGCTCAGCCCCGATGATGTAGTTCATGTGCAAGGCATAAAGGCGGACAAACATAAAATCCAGTTTCTTCACGTGAAACATGTCGAATATGTAATCGAATCGAAGGAAGAACTTATCCGCGGGGAAGAAGTCAACGTACGACAATTGCCGCGGAACGTTAACCACGTAGAGTGGGTATCCTGGATCTTTCGAGGCGATGAGGCCTTTCTCTATCCGCAGCACATCATCATGAAGACTCCTTAGATCGCCGAATCTGGCCCTTAGCGCTGCTGCAGGTAGGATTGGTTGACCGGGGATATGCAATTTATCCGCACCGGTGATATCTATACGGTCTTGAACCCGAGGCTGCTGAGGCGGCTGGATCATAGAATCAGCTTTCTTGCCTTTCCTCGCTCTCTTCCTAGGCTTCTTTGCAGGAAGGTCGTCTATAGACATACTGTTGAGTGCCATCGTCATCCTCATCCTCGTCATGGCGACGTCATCAGCGACTAATGGAGCCTCTTCCTTACCCCGTCCGCTATCACCCAACCCGACACCCGACGCTATTTGGGTAGGTGGGGTGTTGATGTTCATACCTTGCTGAGGCTGCGTGCTCGTGGGTGTGCTCCCGGCCGCCTCCAGACGAAGCAGACTCTTTGGCCACAACAGGACCCACCCATTGCAACAATCACCAAGCCGCCGCGGGGTCTCGTCGTCATCCCCCCTAGTACCAGAGGAGGCAAATTCTCGTGGCCCGGTTTGACACTGGCCACGGAAACCTTGAAGATGTTCGGGGGGATCGGCCGGCTGTGGAACAATGGTTCCTTCAGCTTCATTATCGTCGCCTTCCCCACATCCACCTTCTGGTCGCCGATGGTGTACAATATGGTGCACGGGGTTTCGCCGGCCTGCAAAGAAAAGTCTGCGACGTGAGACATCCGAAAGGCAATGAAAACGGGAGATTATACATTTATTGAAGGGGCCGGTGTGACAGATACCGTGAGGGCGTCGAGCTCAGCCAAAGATGAAGCACCGCCAAGCACGTTCGGTGCGGGAGCAGGTGCGGGAGCCGGTGCGGGAGCCGGTGCAGGAGCAGGTGCAGCTGCAGGTGCTGGTGCAACGCTAGTCGAGCTGCTCCCCAAGAAGTCAGCAAGGCGAAAGTTTGCTGCATTTTTTCTTGATTTTGCCTGGTCCAATTGAAAACGGCCGGAACCAAGGAAGTGGACATATCTACAACCATCTGTTTTGCGGCAGCTGCCGCTGTTGCGACTGTCTGAGATGATTTCTTCTCAACCGCAATCTCAACCTTCTTGTCGATGTTTTCTTCGGTTAACCTCTGTCTTTCCTTTCTCTCCTCCTTGGTCTCACTGTAGTACTTCTTCCACGTGGCGCCGTCTCCGACACCGTGCATGCGTCCATACGACGGTCGAGTATCCACCGGGAGTCGTTTCAATATGTTCAACGCCCGGTTGAATGGAGTGTCCCACTTGGGCCTCGCTAACGCCTCAGACGGCGAGTCGCTTTCGGCCGCAATCCTGTGCTGCTCTCTCTGCAAAAGGCACAAGGATCGTTTACAAATATGACTAACGTGCAATCGAATTGATCAAAAACTAAAATTACCAGCAGTCTGATGAACTCCGTCGTGACCGCGTTCGTCTCGAAAACCTTCTTCACTTGGTCCCAATGGTGCCGGGCCCTGAGGACGTCACGCTCCTGCGGGACGGTGAACTCCGCCAAGGGGTCTGGGATGCCCAGACTCGCGGCTTCCGCGTCCTCCTTGGCCCATTTGGACCTCTTCCCGCCGTAACCACGACTTCCGAGGTGGTGGCTCCTAATGTTCCTCTGTTGAAGCCCCTTCATGTACTTAGACTTTTTTTTGGCAGCTTCGGCCTCGCAAGCCACCTTGAATATTTGAAACTGCTCTTCCGTGATTGTCGGATTATCCTTTACAATCTCGGAGTAGGGTTCCTTCTTGTCGATGATCCTTGCTTTCACCCTTGTTTTCCAGGCGGCCAACGCGTCGCTAAACTTGGTCATGGCGTGTTTGTTTATCTTCTTCATTGCCGGGTCCTTATCTGGATCTTTATAATCCTTTTCATTCCGGCCCGGGAACAAGAATATATGGTGAAACTTCTTTAGGAGGGAGGTCCTCATATTATCTATCTTCTGTAGTTTCTCATCGTTGATGGTGGCGGTTGTCCGTACGATGCAGCCTATTTGATTGCCGTAGCACGCGCGCGCTTCCTGGGGCGCTTTTGGATCAAAATTGCCATCGTCCACCTCCGTGACCACCAGTCTAGTAGTCCTGAGCTTGTTAGGAAGCCGTTGCCTCTTTGCTTTCGGTTCTACACCGGCTCCGCTAGTCTCGGCGCCGGTCTCAGTCTGAGCGCCGATCTCGATACCGGTCTCAGTCTCAGCGCCGGTCTCAGTCTCAGCGCTGGTCTCAGTCTCGTCGGCAAGGCTAAAAAATTCGTCTGCCGCCCGGTAGACGTCATCGCAATCACCAGAACCCTGTCCTTCATCGTTGCTAGCCATGTTTCCTATGATTAAATCTAGTCAATTAATTCTAGACCTAATAAAATGAATAATGACATAAAAAAAGGCCTATTGTTTTGCAGGAACGTTGACTCCTTCCCGGTGCGGCAAATCCCGGGCACTCGATATGTCGAGTAAATGGCCACGGGTAGCCTAACCGACTCCCCCTGGCTCTCTGAAAAATTATCAGGCCGATTGGGCCTTCAAGTATCCAAAACACTGGGCCGCCTTCCCCTGGTCGGCTATCTCACAGGCCGACTACCGGAAGGCGACCCGCCCTCCAAAACCTTCCCGAAGATAACCATAAGATGGCCGACTCCCAGAAGCCGGCCATAAGTAGACCGACTCCCAGAAGCCGGCCACAAGAAGACCGACTCCCGAAAGCCGGCCAAGATTGCACCCACCAGGGCTGCACCCACATAACGGTGATGAGACGGGGCGTGGCTACAGTACAACCTACCACCCCCCGAATCCCGGAGCACGCGTGGCCACAGTACGCCGTACGGGTCGGCCATCCCCCGTCCGGAGCGGCACTGTTGCCATGTCGTCCATGACACCCCCACGACAGGCGCCAGTACGGCCCGCGGGCGGCGGGCTCCTTCAGCCAGAGAGATGCTCGAAGGCGGCCAAGCCTCCTCCAGTCGGCCTGGGGCATAGCCGGCTCCCAACAGCTGGCTATTCCCCACCCTCGAAGTATGTGCATCATTAAGGAGACAAGACGAGGTAAGGCTACAGTGAGAGCTCGCAAGGTGGCGGCACTGTGGCCATGCTTACCTCGACAAAGCCCTCGTCATCAGAGGCAAGGCTACAGTAACCAACCACCAACAAGACCCCCAGGCGGTGGGGCCGGCCTATCGGCCATAAGGCCGGCGGCCGGCAGGACCCACCAGTCGGCGGGCCCCAGCGGTCGGCGGAGAAGCCGGCGAATACATACACTGATGGCTAGGACCCGCGTCCAGCCGGATTACCATTGTACCCCTGGGGGGTAGGCCTATATAAACCCTCCGGGGCACCCATGCAAAGGGTTGATCTCTAAGATAGTTTTAGCCACCACGTAGAGGGAAGAGGAGAGCTAGCCTTGCCTTTCTTCCTCCTCTAGCCAAACAGCTCAAGGAGCACTTGTAGCTACTTGTGTTGATTTTGTGATCATGCGGAGACCCCGCAGAGCAGGACTAGGGGTGTTATTTCCACGGAGAGCCCCGAACCTGGGTAAGATTCGCCAGCGTGCATGTCTTCGCCTTATCCCATTTCCAGGCACCAGCGATGTCTTACTGGCTCCCACAATGATAAGCCACCCGTTGGCATATGTCGCACCTACCACCCAACATTTGGCGCCCACCGTTGGGCCAGGTGCACCGTCATCCGGAGACCTGTTCTGGATGGGAACCCTTTTCCTCCCCCGCGAGCGTAGCCAGCCCGCTACGCCCGATGGCGCTTGCCCTGACGCGCTGCAAGGCGTCGACGACGCCTGCGCGGCGAGCTGCCTCGCCGATATTCTTGGCGAGGCTCGCATCTCCGACGAGCCTGCGTCCGACGCGGGCACAGACTGGCCCGAGAGCCGCCTCGTCAGCCTCCTCGACCAGCTTCACGTCTCCAGCGAGCTTGCTGTGGACTTGGAGTCGGTCGGCTCCACCGACCCGATGCTTGTCGACTCCGACACGGCATTGCTTGACGCCTTCCCCACCAACATGGTGATCATCGACGACCCTCTCCCTCGAGCCGATAGTGGCAGCAGCGCTGTCACTGAGGTGCTGGTCATCAGCCACGGCGCCGTCTCGGGCGAGAACGCCCACGACGCCCTACAAGCGGCGCTGCACGACTTGTCCGTCCCCATCCCGGCCGACGCCGACGCCGAGACTTTGGAGGCACGCCGCCTCGCCCTCATCGCGGAGGGCCAGAAGATAGCATCCATGAGACGCCTCACTGAGGCTCACCAGCGCGGAGTCGACCGCGCTGCCTTTGGTACGCCGCCTCCTGGCGGGCCGAGCCGAGCCGGCCTGGTCAAGAAGCGCGGCGCGGCCATCGCCAGCATGCTGGGAGCAGACCGCCCAGTCTACGCCACGCCACTCGAGAACCTGCGTGCCGCTCAGGCGGCCGTAGATGAGCTGAACGGGCTGGGGGCTGATGAGCTCCCCTACATGACTAGACACATCCAGCAGCTGATCGACGCGGCCGCAGAACGGCATGAAGCCGGCGCCCGCGCCGAAAGTCCTCCCCCACGCCGAGAGCACGCCGCGACATCCCGGACGCCGACTGCAAGCGGCGCCCGCGCAAGAAAAGACAAGGAGCCGGCTGCTAGCCGCAGCCGGACTCGGGTCACCATTGAGCGCGACGCAGAAGGCCGCCCCCGAGCGGTGGAACGACAAAGCAATCCGCCTCCCCCACCCGCCTCGTGGGGAGAGATATCCCACCCCGCCGCCTGTCACGCATCCGACTCTCGGCGGCCGACTAGGCCACCGCGAAGGAGTCGGCGAGAATGATGCCCGCCACCGGATCGACCGCCTAGCGCGATCCCTGGCGCTAGAAGAAGAAGATGATGTCGCCCACCTTGCTTTGGCCCCCACATCCGCGACGAGCCCTTCCCCAAAGGGTTCTCACTCCCAAGAGACACGCCAAAATACAACGGCTCCGCGAAGCCAGAAGATTGGTTGATCGACTACTCTACTGCAGTCAGCATAGCAAACGGCAACAGGCGCGTTGCCGTGAAGTACGTCCCTCTCATGCTTCAAGGCACGACACACACCTGGCTGAACAGCCTCAAGCCCTACAGCGTCAACAGCTGGCTAGACTTCAAGGAAGTCTTCGTCCGAAACTTCACCAGCACATACAAGCGGCCTCCCAAGCCCCGCCAGCTCTCCTTATGCGTCCAAGGGCCCAGCGAATCGACTCGCGACTACCTCACGCGTTGGGCCGAGCTCCGCAACTCCTGCGAGGGGGTGCACGAGGTTCAAGCCATAGAGTACTTCACCGCCGGGTGCCGAGAGGGCACCCTCCTCAAGCACCGACTCCTCTGCGACGAGCCGACTACCCTCGACGAGCTACTGATCATAGCAGACAAGTACGCCACGGCCGACTCCTTAATGAAGACCGATCTCCGAGTGGACGCCTCTGGAAAGGTGCTCGCTCCGGCTCCCAAGACGCCGGCTGGTGACTCCAACCAACGCCCCTACCAGAACGACCACAAGCGCAAGGCCCCTATGCCGCCTTCCACCAGTCGGCAAGTAGCCACCGTCGAAGACGAACAGCCCGAAGAGCGGCCCGCGCCCAAGAAGAAGGGCGGCAGGCCGGCTTGGCAGCCGGCCTTCTCCTACGAGCAAACTCTTGATGCCCCCTGCAAGTTCCACAGCGGCGCGAAGCCGTCCAACCACACGACCCGGAAGTGCCATTGGTTCACGCGGATCTCCAAGGGCGAGGGGCTGCTGCCGCCTCCACCTCCTGGCCCGCCGCCTCCAGCCCCTCAGCAGCCGGCTGTTCGACCAGCAGTCGGAGCCATTCAAGATGAGTTCCCAGATGAGCACGCCGCCTACGTCATCTTCACGAGCCAAATTGAAGACAAGCGCAGTCGGCGCCGACAGCACCAAGAAGTCAACGCGGTCGCCTCCAGCAACCCCGAATTCATGCATTGGTCTGAGAAGCCTATCAGCTGGAGCCGGGCCGATCACCCAGAGGTGATGCCGTCTCCAGGCTCTTATGCATTGGTGTTCGACGCCACCCTCGCGACAGAAAGGCGAGCTGCCCGTTTCTCCCATGTGCTGATTGATGGTGGAAGCAGCATCAACATACTGTATCGCGACACCATGGAGAAGTTGAACCTCAAGGCGAAGCAACTCATGCCAAGCCGGACTGTGTTCCATGGCATCGTACCCGGCTTGTCCTATTCCCCAATCGGCAAGATCAAGATGGATGTTCTCTTCGGAGACAAGGATCACTTTCCCCGAGAAGCGATCTGGTTTGAAGTAGTGGATCTAGAGAGCCCTTACCACGCCTTGCTTGGCCGACCTGCCCTGGCCAAGTTCATGGCTGTGCCCCACTACGCCTACCTCAAGATGAAGATGCCGAGTTCAAAGGGGATCATCACCATAGCCGGAGACTACAAGAAGTCCACCGAGTGCGCTGCGGCCAGCAGCCGACTGGCCGAGTCCCTCGTGATTGCTGAAGAGAAGAAGATGCTGGACCGAGTCGTGGCCATGGCCGGCAAGCAGCCAGCCCTGTCCCCCAACCCCAAGTAATATGATGCTCAGGGCTCCTTCCAGCCGGCCAAGGAAACAAAGAAGATACCTCTGGACCCGGAGAACCCGGAGAGGTTTGCTGCATTGGTGCAAACCTGGACAACAAATAGGAAGGCGAGCTCGTCGACTTCCTCCGTGAGAATCGGGACATCTTTGCATGGTCCCCAAAGGACATGCCGGGTGTTCCGAAGGATTTCGCCGAGCACAAGCTACATGTCCGAGCGGACGCAAAACCAGTCAAGCAGCCTCTCCGCCGACTGTCGGAAGAGAAGAGAAGGATCGTAGGAGAAGAGATAGCCCGGCTCCTGGCAGCCGGCTTCATTATGGAGGTGTTTTTTCCAGAGTGGCTTGCCAACCCGGTCTTGGTGTTGAAGAAGAACAATAAATGGCGTATGTGTATAGATTACACCAGCCTCAACAAAGCCTGCCCCAAAGATCCGTTTGCCCTACCACAGATCGATCAAGTGATAGACTCCACAGCCGGATGCGAGCTGTTGAGTTTCTTGGATGCTTACTCATGCTACCACCAGATCAAGTTGGACCCAGATCCGCCTGAAGACCGCCTTCATCACACCATTCGGAGCTTTCTGCTACCTGACTATGACATTCGGCTTGAGAAATGCCAGTGCCACTTTTTAGCGTTGCATGCAGAAATGCCTCCTCAAGCAACTCGGCAGAAATGCCCACATCTATGTAGACGATATTGAGGTGAAGACGGAGAAGCGCGGCACCTTGCTGGAAGACCTCAGAGAAACATTTGCCAACTTGCGCCGATTTCAGATCAAGCTCAACCCTGAGAAATGCGTGTTCGGAGTACCAGCCGGCCAGCTTCTAGGCTTTTTGGTCTCCGAACGCGGCATTGAGTGCAACCCAGTGAAGATCAAGGCCATAGAGAGAATGGAGATTCCTACCAAGCTGCGAGACGTTCAGAAGTTTACCGGGTGCCTGGCCTCCCTAAACCGCTTTATCAGCCGGCTAGGGGAGAAGGCCCTCCCCCTGTACCGACTCATGAAGAAGTCCACCCACTTCGAGTGGAACGACCAAGCAGACCAAGCTTTCCACGAGTTGAAGAAGATGCTGACCACACCGCCTGTCCTGGCAGCGCCGACTGAGAAAGAGCCCATGCTCCTTTACATTGCTGCGACTAGCCGAGTGGTCAGTACAGTCATCGTGGTCCAACGCCCAGAAGAAGGCCGAGCTCAGTTAGTCCAGAGGCCGGTATATTATTTGAGCGAAGTACTGTCCACCTCGAAGCAAAACTACCCGCATTACCAGAAGATGTGCTATGGAGTGTACTTCGCCGCCAAGAAGCTGAAGCCCTACTTTCAAGAGCATCCCATCACGGTCGTATGCATTGCCCCGCTTGCCGAGATCATAGGCAGCCGGGATGCATCCGGCCGGGTGGCTAAGTGGGCCATTGCGCTGGCTCCTTACACGATCTTCTACCAGCCCCGCACCGCCATCAAGTCCCAAGCATTGGCCGACTTCCTTGTCGACTGGGCCGAGACCCAGTACCTACCGCCGGCTCCCGACTCCACTCATTGGCAGATGCACTTCGACGGATCCAAGATGCGCACCGGCTTGGAAGCCGGCATCGTCCTCACCTCTCCCAAGGGCTACAAGCTCAGATACACATTGCAAATTCATTTTGCCGCCTCCAACAATGTGGCCGAGTACGAGGCGCTCATACACGGGCTCCGGCTAGCCAAAGAACTCGGCATACGCCGGATCATGTGTTATGGCGACTCAGATTTGGTGGTCCAGCAGTCATCTGGCGACTGGGATGCCAAGGACGCAAACATGGTGAGCTATCGATTCCTCGTCCAGCAAATCAGCGGATACTTTGAAGGGTGCGAGTTCCTCCACGTGCCACGGGCCGACAACGAGCAAGAAGATGCCCTGGCACGGATAGGCTCCACCCGACAAGCTATACCAACCAGCGTCTCTCTCCAGCGCCTCCTCAAACTATCTGTCAAGCCGTCTCTAGAATCGGACTCCATCTTCGTACCGCCTGCCCCTGATGCAGTCGGATCCGACTTGGGGAACCCAGCAGGCGGCTCGGGGACTTCGACAAGCGGCCCGGGGACTGCCGTAGTCGCACCCGGCTCGGGGACTTCTGAACCCGGCCCGGGGACTGCAGCAGTCGGCCCGGGGACTACAACGACACAACAGGCGGTGGCCGACTCCAACTCTTCACCACCCAACCCACCCACCCGGGTCACAGTAGCCGTACTGACAATAGAAGAAGTCACAGCTCCATCATGGGCCCAGCCCATCCTCAACTTCCTAGTAAACAGAGAGCTGCCGACTGATGAGATCTCGGCAAGACTAGTTCAACGCCGAGCCGGAGCATACGCAATAATAAACAGAGAACTTGTTAAGCGTAGCGTCACTGGAGTCTTCCAGCGCTGCGTCGAGCTAGAGAAGGGCATAGCAATCCTCAAGGATATCCACCAAGGCGAATGCGGCCACCACGCGGCCTCAAGATCACTTGTCGCCAAAGCTTTCCGCCATGGTTTCTTCTGGCCGACTGCTTTGGAAGACGCCAAGGAATTAGTCAAATACTGCAAAGGATGCCAAGTCTTCAGCTCCAAGCAACACCTGCCGGCTTCTGCACTCAAGACCATCCCCCTCACCCGGGCCTTTGCCGTTTGGGGGCCGGACATGGTGGGCCCATTCAAGACAGCCCGCGGCGGCATGACACATCTGCTTGTCGCCGTGGACAAATTCACCAAGTGGATTGAAGCGAAGCCAATCAAGAAGCTGAACGGGCCGACTGCCGTGACATTCATCGCAGATATCACCACTCGGTATGGTATACCACACAGCATCATCACTGACAACGGCACGAATTTTGCCAAGGGAATACTGGCACGTTTCTGCGCAACACAGGGCATCCGACTGGACTTAGCGTCCGTTGCCCACCCGCAGTCAAACGGCCAGGTCAAGCGAGCAAACGGCCTCATCCTCTCCGGCATCAAGCCCCGACTGGTCGTACCACTGGAGCGTTCGGCCGGCTGTTGGCTCGATGAGCTGCCGGCTGTCCTCTGGAGTCTGCGTACTACCCCGAACAAGTCAACCGGCTTCACTCCTTTCTTCCTTGTATATGGTGCCGAGGCTGTCATCCCAACTGACATCGAGTTCAACTCGCCTCGGGTCACCATGTACACGGAGGCGGAGGCCAAGGAAGTGCGAGAAGACGGTGTCGACCTGCTGGAAGAGGGCTGACTGTTAGCACTCAGCCGGTCCGCCATCTACCAGCAGGGTTTGCGCCGCTACCACAACCGGAAGGTCAAGCCAAGATCCTTCCAAGAAGGCGATCTTGTGCTCCGGCTGATCCAGCGAACAGCCGGCCAGCACAAGCTCTCGGCCCCTTGGGAAGGCCCATTCATCATCAGCAAGGCCCTAGGCAACGACTCCTACTACCTGATCGACGCACAGAAGCCGAAAGCACGCAAGAGGGGTGATTCCGGTAAGGAGTCGGAACGACCATGGAACGCCAATCTCCTGAGAAGATTTTACAGTTAAAAGCAGTATGTATCGCGCTACCTCTTTGTATTAAGTACAAGACAACGGGCCCCCCGAGGCGCACTCGGGGACTACCCTCTTTTATCTATGAATGACGAGTGTCATACCCATGAATGTACTATTACATTTGATTTTCTATCTGGCACCGGGTTCGACTAGTCGGCCCGGGGACTGGCCGCCTTGAGTTATATTAAAAGTTCTACCTGAAGTCAGACAAGTAGTGTGCCGGCACCCGAGCCTTCTCTTATTGAAAGTCGCAGCTCGAAGAACCGACCGTCCGACTGGCAAGAGCCAAAGGCAGGAAAGGATGCCCACGCGAAAAACGGCTAAGGACTAACGAACCTATATAACACAAGCCGGCCTCCCACCACACCTACCGGCTGTCAAAACAGCCGGCTGGCCGGCTTCCCAGTCACTTCGCTACAATCCAAGAAAGCTAGAGTACTTGCCCTCCCAACCGGCCAAGCACTTCTCCAGCCACAGACTGCAGAGCAGCTGTCCGGCTGGGAAGGCGGCAACCAAGGGAGGGCGGCAAGGAAACAGCCAAAGGATGAAAAGCAAGAACAATGGGAAGCCAAACACATGCATGATTATATTTACACATAAGGCCTTCAACAGGCCGGCAGTCAACATAGTTTGAATACACTCCCAGTGGGTGGAACTGCGCAAATTTAACAAAATATTGTTCAGAGAGTAATAAAACAGGAAAGTAAAGGCGGCAGATTAGGATAAAGGCGCAACAGGCGAGCCGGGCTGGTCGGTGGAGACGGCAGCACCGGCTGGAGGAGTGGCCGGCTGGCGAGTCTCGGCTTGATCATCGCCGGCTACAGGCGGTGCGCTCGCACGCGCCTTGTTGCTGGAGGCATGGTCAAGCTGAGGCTGGCCGGCTGCTCCACCATCTGGCACGGCGTCTTCACCATCCTCCTCCTCCTCCTCCTCGCCCTCGTCGCTGGAGTCGATCTCCTCCGCTGAGTCCTCGCCATCTGCTGGGTTCAGCCCGAACCACTCCTGCGGCTGAGCAACGCCGTTATCATCCACCTCAGGAGCAAAGGCGCTGGTGTAGGTGTAGTCGGCGATTGCCGAGGCACGCTGGATGATAGCCGGCCGCGCCGGCTCCAGCTCCGTGTCGGCCTCCTGCCGCCAGGTGGCCAGCTGGTCCAAGCTCAGCTCAGAATACCAGGCTTTGACGAACTCCAGCGCCCGTCTGGCGCCTGACCGAGCTGCAGAAGCCTTCCAGGCCTCGAAGCGGCCGGCTGCTACCTCCAGCCAGTCGACAGTCCGACTGGGGGTGCGGGGAATCACCTCGCCGGGCCAGAGAGCGGTCAGCACTTGCGCCCCAACACGTTGAAGCCGGCGGAGCATGCGGTGAGCCGGCTGGAGGCGGGCTTGAATCGCCAGGAGCTGTTCCTCAAGCGACCAACGAGCGTTCGGCGCGATCTCAGCGCCAGCCTGCCTTTGCGCCTCGCGGTGGGCCTCGATGACCTGGTTGGCGGCAGTAGAGTAACCAGGGAAGTACTCTGCACAAGAAAGAAAGAAAGAGAAAGAAGAGAAAAATACAAAGTTAGAGAATGAACCAAACGGCAAGCGACAAGCAAGGAAAGAAGAAGAAGGCGGCCTACTGTCAACCAAGTCTTCGATCTGGCCGTAGCCGTTGATCAATTTTTGCCTCGCCTCAGCCCAGCTCGCCGCCTCGGTCTCGTACTCGGCTTGGAGGGCGGCCTCGCTGTCCTGCACCGCCTTCAGGGCCGCCTTGTGACTCTCCTCCTGGTCGGCCAGCTTCTTGACCAGGCGGTCACGCTCCTGAACCAAGGCGTCAAACTCGGCTTCCTTGGCGCGAAGGGCGGTCTGGGTCCCACCCAGCTGCTCCCTTAGGCTGGCATTGGCCTCTGCAGATATGGCAAAGAAGAAAAAAGCAATAAGAAAGAAGCCGTCAGGAAAGATCCGACCCGACTGCTCAGCAGTCGGCCCGAATCTCGGGGACTACACCTAGTGGGTGCGCTGACGCGCCCCCATGTGAGATAAAAGATGAAGCACTTACTCTGGCTCTCAGTTAGATCAGCAGTCTTCTGGGTCAGCTCCCGAGCCTGGGAGTTGAAGGCAGCCGCACGGAGGTTGTGGTAGTCCTGCAAGTCGGACAGAGAAGCGAATGAGAACAAGATAGCAAACAAAGTCTACCAAGAAGTTCCAAGCCGCCTGCTCAGCAGCCGACTTGGAACTCGGGGACTACACCCAGTGGGTGCGCTGACGTGCCCCCACTGAAGAAACCAAGATCAGGAAGCATAAAACGGGATGACTCACCCGAATGGCCGCCCGTGTCGCGAGGAACTCGTCATTATACTGCCTCAGCACTGCGGCCTGGGACTGAAGCCGGTTCCGGACTTCTTGCGCCGCCACATTCACCACGGCCGTCCCACCACCCGGCGTCCACCCCGAGCTGGCGCTGGCCGTCTCCACGTCCTGGGCCGACGAGCTGGAACCCGCGGCCTTCTGCGGGTCCGGAGATGAAGTTGCCTTCCCCGGGCGCTGGCGCGATGGCGATCGGACCACCAGGTCCGTCCTCACAGCCGGCTCGCCTCCAGCCGGTTGCGCAGGCGGCGCGGTAGGCCGGCTGCCTTGGGCCGCCCCAGTCGGCGATGGCGGTGTCGCCTCCCTCTCCTGGACGACGACGTCGTCCTCCTCCCTCTCCAACCCCGGCAGGTCGCCCCCGGCTTCCTCCGGCGGGGGCTCCGGGATCTCGGGCACCACGGCGCGCAGGGGGGTGACAAGCAAGGCCCCGGCCGCTGCGGCTGCAGCCTCCGCCTGAGCCTTGGCCGCCGCATCGGCTTGTGCCTTCGCCGACTCCTCCGCCTCCTCCTGCGCCGCCTTGGCGGTAGCTGCCCTCAGCTCTTCCGCCTCCCGCTCCTCCCGCGCCTCCCGCACATTTCGCTCCGTCGCCGTTTGAAGCTCGGCGCGGGGGTCCACGCGGCGGGTGCTCCCGGATCCTCCCGGTGATCCAACCACGGAGGCGGCAGCGACCCGCTCAAGAGAAAGCGAAGCCCTGTTTTTTGAGTCAAGACAAGGATTCAGACACCGACTAGAAAAGAAGAAGGAATACGCGAGAGAATCGACACTTACGCCGAGACCGTTTGCGGCTGCTTCACCACCTTGCGGAAGCGGGCCGCCTTCGCGGTCGCCTCATCCCGCCTGGTCGCCGCCGCCCCGCCCTTGGGATTCTTCGGCCGACTGCCGAACAAGCCCGCCGCGGCCCGGCGCTTCTGCGCGCCGCCTTGAGCAGGCGGTGCGGCGGAGGAACCCGCGCCACGGTCGAACGCCGGCTGGCGGCGCGGGACGATTTCCGCCTCGTCGTCATCCGGCCAGTCGTCGAAGCTGGCTCCAAGCCCGGAGCCGCCTGCTTCGCCGCCTCCTGCCTCAGTGTTATCGTCCATGGCGGCCGCCCCCAAGTCGGGGTCCTCCAAGTCATGCTCCGCACGGTCGGGGAGAAATTGGCGATCCGCCCCTGCTGTCCCGGCCGCAGGTCGAAGGAGAGGGCTCTGCCAAGACGTGCCGACTGGTCAGAGTCGGCCAAGAAAAACTTGGTGACAAAACTAAAAGAAGAGAAGATAAAGAAAGCATACCATAGGCGGGGGATTGGCACGGGAGTACGACTCCTTGCCAAACTGCCACTCTGCGGAGAGCTTGCAGTTCGCGAGATAGTTCACCATATGAGCCACCTCGTCATGAGGCATCTCCTTGGTGCACATCCGACTCGGATCGAGTTGGCCGCTCATTTGACTGATCAAATGAGGGCGGCTTTGAAGCGGGAGCACCCGGCGCACCACGAAGGCGGCCAGCAGGTCGGACCCAGTCAGGCCCTCCGACTGGATCATTACCCGGAGTCGGGCGACGGCGGCGGCTCCAGCCGGCGACAGCGTCCTGGCCCGATAGGACCACTGGGGCCGCCTCCCAGCCGGCGGGCCGGCTACGTAAGCCGGCAAGTTGACGTAGTCGCCTTGCGGGGCGACGTTCTTCATGTAGAAGTACGATTTCTGCCAGCGCTTCACCGACTGGATCAGCGTGATGACAGGGAAGGGGTTGTCGGCTGCCGGCCTCCGCATCGCGATGAAGGTGCCGCTCTGCGCCGGCACGCCCTGCATGCGGGTGTCGAGCTTGGATTGGAAGAATTCCCCCCAGAGCTCGAGGGTGGGAAGAACGCTAAGAAAGCCCTCGCACAGAGTGACGAAGGCGGACAGCAGCACCACCGTGTTGGGTGTGAGGTGGTGCGGCTGGAGCTGATAGAATTCAAGGAAGGAGCGGAAGAAGGCGCTAGCGGGCAGGCCAAGGCCGCGCAGGAAATGCGAGCGGAAGATTACCCATCTCCTTTTTCTATTTTTTCTTTTTCATTTACTTTTCCATTTGTTTTTCATTTTATTTTATTTCCACTAGCAGTAGCGCTCTCCGTGTGAAACGCGCTGCTACTTATGTCCTAGCAGTAGCGCGCTTCTCTCAAGACCGCTACTGCTATGCGTAGCCTATCGTTTTAGCAATGGGAATATTAGTCGTAGCGCTTTTTCATGTGCACGCGCTACTTCTACTATTGTATCTGTAGCGCGGTTTTCGCACGCGCGCTACTGCTACTTAGCACTAGCGCCCGTTTTTTGACACGCGCTACTGCTAAATTTCTGTGTATAAGGTTTTCCCTAGTAGTGTGTGCACATTGTTTTGCTGGCAAACAACATAGGGCTGCATTTCGTACACCCCCCACTAGTAGAAAACAGGGCTTAGGTCACAGGGCAGTTTTCACATTAGCCCCGGTTCAGTCACGAACCGGGACTAATGTGAGCATTGGTCCCGGTTCGTGAGCCCAAGGGGCCGGCCGGGGCCTCGTGGGCATTGGTCCCGGTTCGTATGGACCCTTTGGTCCCGGTTGGTGGTACAAACCGGGACCAATGGGCCACGCTGCTGGCCCACCACCCTTTAGTCCTGGTTCATACCACAAACCGGGACTAAAGGGCTGGTCCTAGTTGCGGCCAGTGTTTAGTCCCACCTCGCCAACCGAAGGGCGCTCACACCAGTTTATAAGCCCGTCCCTCTATGCCTTGTTGAGCTTCTATTAAAGTGAAAATAGATGCCCTTATACAGGAAATTTGACTTAAATTCATAGTAAATTTCATAGAAATTTAGTATGAATTTAGGTTGAATTTTCTCTATAAGTGCATCTATGTTCATTTTTTATATTTATAAAATAAATAAACCTTAATAAAATAAATAAAACTAAATAAACCTTAATAAAATAAAATAAAATAAACTATAGTAACTACAATAAATAAACCTTAATTAATTAAGTAAAAATAGCAGCAAGTAAAATAAATAAAAATAGCAGCAGTAAAAAAATAAAAATAAAATAATTAAAGTAAAAGACATAAGTAATTAGAAATAAAATAAATAAGTTTTTTGTTGTAAGTAGAAAGAAAACCTTTTCAGAGTTCATTTGAAATGCTTTTCAATTTTAGGGTCTTATAGCTCAAAATAATTAGTAAATGCATGAAAAATAACAAATGAAGTCAGAAAGGATTGACAAATGATGATGTGGCTTTGAATGGTGCATTTTGAACACACAAAAAGTCAGGAGTTCAAATAAGTTTTAAAAAATGAAATCCCTTTGTAACAGACGAGTTTCCGGATGAAATCCTGATACTTTGAAAGAGATTGTCCGTTTTGTACACGAAGTGCATCCAGTTTTTGCCGTAACCCTCTCAACTTTCTTGCACATGCTATGTGGATGAAATGATGATATCATGCCAACTTTAAACCTTTTCAGAGTTCATTTGAAATGCTTTTCAATTTTAGGGTCTTATAGCTCAAAATAATTAGTAAATGCATGAGAAATAACAAATGAAGTCAGAAAGGATTGAAAAATGATGATGTGGCTTTGAATGGTGCATTTTGAACACACAAAAAGTTAGGAGTTCAAATAAGTTTTAAAAAATGAAATCCCTTTGTAACAGACGAGTTTCCGGATGAAATCCTGATACTTTGAAAGAGATTGTCCGTTTTGTACACGAAGTGCATCTAGTTTTTGCCGTAACCCTCTCAACTTTCTTGCACATGCTATGTGGATGAAATGATGATATCATGCCAACTTTCAACCTTTTTAGAGTTCATTTGAAATGCTTTTCAATTTTAGGGTCTTATAGCTCAAAATAATTAGTAAATGCATGAAAAATAACAAATGAAGTCAGAAAGGATTGAAAAATGATGATGTGGCTTTGAATGGTGCATTTTGAACACACAAAAAGTCAGGAGTTCAAATAAGGTTTAAAAAATGAAATCCCTTTGTAACAGACGAGTTTCCGGATGAAATCCTGATACTTTGAAAGAGATTGTTCGTTTTGTACACGAAGTGCATCCAGTTTTAGCCGTAACCCTCTCAACTTTCTTGCACATGCTATGTGGATGAAATGATGATATCATGCCAACTTTCAACCTTTCCAGAGTTCATTTGAAATGCTTTTCAATTTTAGGGTCTTATAGCTCAAAATAATTAGTAAATGCATGAAAAATAACAAATGAAGTCAGAAAGGATTGAAAAATGATGATGTGGCTTTGAATGGTGCATTTTGAACACACAAAAAGTCAGGAGGTCAAATAAGGTTTAAAAAATGAAATCCCTTTGTAACAGACGAGTTTCCGGATGAAATCCTGATACTTTGAAAGAGATTGTCCGTTTTGTACACGAAGTGCATCCAGTTTTTGCCGTAACCCTCTCAACTTTCTTGCACATGCTATGTGGATGAAATGATGATATCATGCCAACTTTCAACCTTTTCAGAGTTCATTTGAAATGCTTTTCAATTTTAGGGTCTTATAGTTCAAAATAATTAGTAAATGCATGAAAAATAACAAATGAAGTCAGAAAGGATTGAAAAATGATGATGTGGCTTTGAATGGTGCATTTTGAACACACAAAAAGTCAGGAGCTCAAATTAGGTTTAAAAAATGAAATCCCTTTGTAACACACGAGTTTCCGGATGAAATTTAAACTATTCAAATTTGGAAACTAATGGATTAACAGAAAGTTTATAATTATTCTGAGCTAAAAGCAAAAAGAATAAAAAAATAAAGCAAAAATCAAAAGAAAATAAATAATTCAAAAAACAAAAAAATACTGGAAAAAATAAAAAATGCCGCCTAATGGGCCACACAGCCTGCATACGACTAGAAACCCATCTGCACATGGGCCAGGATGCAGGCCCGCAGGCCCAATAGGCCCAACATGGCAATGACAAAGGTAGGCATGTATAATGCCTGCATATTAGAGAGGAGCTCAGCGCCTGAGCTGCAGCGCAGCTTATAAACAGGTGCTGAGCTCTCTCAGCTAGCGAGGTGGGACTAAACTTCCCACCGCACCGCGCCAGCACATTAGTCCCGGTTGGTGGCTCCAACCGGAACCAATGCTCCCCTTTGGTCCCGGTTGGTGCCACCAACCGGGACCAAAGCCCTCTGCTTTCCGCCCTTTGCGCTGGTGAAAAGAGGCCTTTAGTCCCGGTTGGTGGCACCAACCGGGACCAAAGGGTGGGTATTGGTTCCGGTTGGAGCCACCAACCGGGACCAAAGCCTTTGCTATATAAGTAGCACTTTGGAAATTTTCTGATTTCCATCGCCAGTGTCCCCCCGCCCGACGACGCCGCGAGCTCGATCTACGCCGCCAGGCTGCCCCGTCGTCGTCGCCGTCGCCCGTGCCCCCGAGCCCACGCCATCGCCCGTCGCCGTCGTCCTCCGCCCCCCCGCCGCCGTCGCCGTCAGCCTCCGCCGCGCGCCCCCGAGCCGTTGCCCCGTATACGTCACCGTCGCCGCCCTCCGCCCCCGGCCCGCCGCGGTCGCCGTCGCCCTCCGCCACCCTGTGAGCGCCGCCCCGATCCCCTCCTCCTCCTCCCTGTAATGGCCGCCGCCGCCGCCGCCGCGCCCCCTAGCTATAGTACTGTACGTGGTTTAATTTAGATTTGTAATTTAGTTGTATTAATTTGGACGTGTAGTTAGATGTGTAGTTAATTTAGTTGTTTTAATTTAGATGTATTAATTTAGATGTGTAGTTTAGATTTTTCATATTTAGAAGTCATTTATGTATGTTCATATTTAGAAGAAAAAGAAGGAGAGAAAAAAGGAAAATAAGAAGAGGAAGAAGGAGAAGAAGAATAAGAAGAAGAGGAGAGGAAGTAGAGGAGAAATAAATAAGAAGATGAAAAAGAAGAAAAAAAAGAGTAGAAGAAGAAGAAATAGAGGAGAAGAAGAAGAAATAGAATAATATATTATTCTATTTTTTCTTCTTCTCCTCTATTCCTTCTTCTTCTCCTCTTTATTTCTTCTTTTTCTTCGATCTCCTCCTCTATTCCTTTCTTCTTCTCCTCTTTTTTTTCGTCTTCTTCCTCTTCTTATTTTTTATCGGGTATGTCGTTGTCGATATATGTACCCCCTCCCCGATAACTTTTAGTAAGTACTACTTAGAAAGTGTTTAATAGAATTAGTTAGAAAAATAATAGAACTAGTTAAACTAGCTAGTTTATTTGTAGTAAGTACTACTTTATTCTATTTATAGTAAGGAAATTAATAGAACTAGTTTGTTTTTTAGTTAAAGCAATTATTCCCGCATCGACGTCGACGATGCCTATCCCGCATCCTCGTCGTCGACTCGGCGGAGGAGGCCGGCTTGATCAGAGGGGCCATGTCCGGGACTGGGCTCCGCCGGGCTGGTTTTGGGAGGTGCTACCTTCCGGTGGGCGTAGGTTGGTGAGGAACCAGCCCGTCGTTGACCCGATCCTTGTTTGGTGGCGCTCGCGTGGGCCAGTGACGGTGCCGAGGCTTCCGGACACCGCGGAGGTGGTACGTCACCGTGTCAGCGAGGAGGACCAGCACGTCCGTCGCTACATGGTTGCGTTGGAGGGCAGGTTCGACAATACCTGGCAGGTTCTTCAGGGATCTCACTGGAGCTATGATCCTGTGATGGTTCCGTCCCTTTGGGTGTCCACCGCCCGCGCCGATACCCGTCGGGCGCTACTGTTCTAGCTGTACTAGCGATGCTATATGTATGATAGTATTCGAGGTGTATTAATGATAATATTCGGCGATGTACGGACGCATGGAGGTGATGTAGTTTTGCTTATAATTGAATGCATCCTAATTTGAATACTACTTTATTTTGTGATTTGATTTTGCTTATTGAATGCTCAAAGTGGAAAACTACTCCGATCCTACTTTGAATGCTAAAATTGGAGAGCACTATGATTAGTTGATAGCTTATAGTGTTTTTGTTTTCGCAGAAATCTAGGAGCCCCCCCGGCCCCTCCATCATCCCCGCCGTCGTCCCCGTCACCGCCCCCTCCGACATCAAGGTGAGACCAGCCAAATCCTCTTTTAGAAAGATAATTAAACGATATTTCGGGTTGACTGTAAGTCTGTCGAGTCTCCACCATATATTAGAGGACGAAGAATCCCGACTGTTGTCGTGGGGGTAGCTTCTCCTTCGTTCCCGTGTGCTAGACAATTTGGTGTAATGCACTCGAGAACGAAAGGAGGAGCTACCATCACCGACGGTCGCAAATGTCAGAGAGGAATCAGTGAGGGAGAGTTCCACCATATATATGTGAGAGGACGAAGAATCCCGACTGTTGTCGTGGGGGTCGCTTCTCCTTTGTTCCCATGTGCTAGCTAGACATTTTGGTGTAATGCACACGGGGACAAAGGGAGGAGCGACCATCACCAACGGTCGAATGTATACACCACGTGAGCTGAGAGTTTTCAAGAAAAGACTCGACAAACCGATAGTCAACCCGTGATGAATAATAATGATCTAACTTAGGTTTTTTAGTACATATATTTAATTGTAGATGTTTAATATTTGAATTATATATGAACATAGGAAATGTCGTACTCGGACGATGAAAGTCTCCCAGGGGAGTGCGACTGGTGCCATGACGACCGAGGTCAGTGCGACATGCCTCACCTGGACGAAGATCGGTGCTTCAGTATTAAGCTGGAGGAGACGTTCGATGTTGAAACGGTACGCAACGACGACAAGTGTTATTTTTTCGTAATTAAGCACGACTTCAACTATTTCAACGTGTACTTTTCATCTTTTACAATTCGGCTAGCTTATCCCATGCCATGCAAGACGCTACGTCTTGGAGAGGATGGGTTTTGAAGACCATGAAAGTATGGAAACAAAGAAAAATCACCTAAGGACCCATCATGATATAGATTTTGAAGTAAAGCTGTATAATACTGAGAGCGTAACCCATTTTGGTTGCAAAAATTGGGAAGCATTTTGCAAGATGTATGGTTTTGATGAGGGTATGCTTGTCACCATGGATCTTGGTGATCCTGACATCGAGCAAGACAATATGGACATTTGGGTCCTTGTTGATACGCCTCCAATTCTACCGCTATGTGAGTTTCTCAAACATAGTTATTAGCTAATTTATATTGTTCATTTCAAAATAGTTGACAGCTTATTTTCATTGACAGCTTATTTTGATTGTTCAAACAATGTGCGGAACATGGTAGACATAACCTACTACAGCGATGGCTCTGAGTTAACTTATAAGGAGAAAACTCATCTGGTCGGATTTTGTACTGATATTGAGAATTACAATATCTACAATCAAACTCCTCATCATTATGGTCCTCCATACGTGCCACTAGTGCACGTGTTGAACTACGGTAACTACTATGGAGATACCCTGGTAAGATTTCTTACTATTACGACATCCGTGCATATTTTGCATAGTTCTAAAACTAGTGCATTATCATTGCTAACTATGAAGTTATTACTATGTTTTTCAACAGATAATCCCAGAGGATTGTGTGCCTCATTTGATGTATCAGAATGGTAGGCTTGATGTTTTGAATATACAACCAGGTCATCCTACGAATCTCAACTGTCCATACTGGATTTCTAAAAGAAGTGGAGACATGCAAATCAAAGAATGGAAAAAATGTATGGACAGTTGCAAGGAGCTTCTTGGAAGCAAAAGGAAGCGAGGCGCAAGAATTGGAGACAGGATGATCTCCATTCTCCATAATGGAGAGTCAGGGTCTATATTGTTTTATGCTATTTTACCTTAAAGAGGGTATTTCGGTCCTACCTAATACTGATGATCATGTGCTAAGAACAATTAAGTAGGGTTGGTTCGATGACTGTGAGGATGATGATCGTATGACTTGTTATTAATAACGAGTAGAAGTTGTATGATGATGATTAGTAGGACTTGTTATTATATATGATGATGCATGATGCGTGCATGAAGAGTTATTATATATCAGCGGGTGAAATGAACATGGATTGGATTGAAGTGAAGGCAACATGCATGTGGTGCATGTTGAAAGTAGTACAATCCAAACTTGATCAAGTCCGGATTAGTATTACTTTCGACATGCACCACATGTTGCCTTCACTTCAATCTAAGCCATGTTTAGGCATAGCAGTACGTAGCGTTGGTAAACCAAGCACGGAGATATAAGAGAGGACACTTCTCTCTAATAGCTACCTAATAACAACCTAAATTAACCCCCCAAAACCCCCAAACCCCCCCTTTAAAAAAAAACAAAAACCTCAGCTCCTGCCAGGTGCTGACGCGTGGATGCCTATTGGTCCCGGTTGGTGGCACCAACCGGGACCAAAGGCCCTCCTGCCTGGGCTCCCCGCACCGGCCACGTGGACGGCCTTTAGTCCCGGTTCGTGTAAGAACTGGGACTAAAGGGCTAGGGCATTAGTAACGACCCTTTAGTCCCGGTTCCTGAACCGGGACTAAAGGCCCTTATGAACCGGGGTAAAAGCCCCTTTTCCTACTAGTGCCCTCCACATCTTGCAGAAAATGTTCTTGATATTGTGCACACAGATGTTTGCTCCATGACTGAAAAATCTCATGGTGGAGCATTATACTTTGTGACTTTTATTGATGACCATTCTAGAAAGGTTTTTGTGTATGTGCTGAAACACAAATACCAGACGCTTGAAGCCTTCAAGGAGTTCCATGCCAAGGTTGAAAGAGAAACTGGCAGGAAACTGAAGTGCGTGAGATCAGACAATGGTGGTGAATACCGAGGTCCTTTTGAAAGGTATTGCAGAAATGTTGGCATCAGGCTTGAGAAGAGTCCACCAAAGACACCTCAGCTCAATGGTCTTCCAGAGAGAATGAATAGGACACTCACAGAGAGGGTCATATCTATGCTCTCTCATGCTCATTTACCTAATTCATTTTGGGCTGAAGCATTGATGAATGCTATGTATGTTGTTAACCTATCTCCCTCAGTTCCTCTTGCAGGTGATATTCCTCAGAGAGTTTGGTCAGGGAAGGAGGTATCATACAAGCACTTGAAGGTCTTTGGTTGCAGGGCATTTGTACATGTTCCAAGGGACGAGAGATCCAAGCTTGATAGCAAGACAAAGCAGTGCATCTACCTCAGCCAACCAAGTGAAGAGTTTGGCTACAGGTTGTGGGATCTAGTAAATAGGAAGATTGTGAGAAGCCGAGATGTGGTGTTCATTGAAGATGAAACAATAAAAGATATTGGGAAACCAGAGAAGCCAATGACCAACACAACTCAGGTTGACATGGATCCGATCCGTCCTCCTCTCGTGCATGACAATCATGGGGGAGATGATGACACTGAAGACAGTACAAGTCAAAGTGGTGAGCAGCCATCAAGTGATGATGATGATGAAGTTGGTAATGATGATGCCAACGAAAATCCACCTGATTCACCACCAGTGCAGCAGCAAAGAAGAAGTGAAAGAGGTCACATTCCTTCTTCTAAGTATCCACCACATCAATATGTGTTGATGACATATGCAGGTGAGCCCTCATGCTATGAGGAGGCAATGTCTGATGAGAACAAGGAAGAATGGTCAGAATCCATGCATGATGAGATGAATTCCCTGTATGAGAATGATACCTTTGAGTTGGTGAAACTGCCAAAGGGCAAGAAAGCACTCAAGAACAAGTGGGTGTACAAAGTGAAGACTGAAGAAAACACCGCACATCCAAGGTACAAGGCTAGATTGGTTGTGAAAGGATTCAGTCAGAAAAAGGGATTGATTATAATGAAATATTCTCTCCGGTGGTCAAGATGTCTTCGATCCGAGTTGTGCTTGGCATGGCTGCCACCATGGACTTGGAAATTGAACAACTTGATGTGAAGACTGCATTCTTACATGGTGACCTAGAGGAGGAGATATACATGGAGCAGCCAGAGGGATTCATGGTTGCAGGCAAGGAGCACTTAGTTTGCAAATTGAAGAAGAGCTTGTATGGCTTGAAGCAGGCTCCTCGGCAGTGATACAAGAAAGTTTGGGTCTTTTATGACTGGGCTTGGTTACCATAAAGCACAACCTGATCATTGTGTCTTTATGAAGAGGTACGCCGACGGTGACTTCATTATTCTCTTGTTATAGGTTGATGATATGCTGATTGTTGGAAATGGCACAAAGAGGATTGCTCTCCTCAAGAAGGCATTGAGTAAATCATTTGCCATGAAGGATTTAGGACCAGCTAAGCAAATACTTGGCATGAAGATCTCCCATGACAGATCAAAGAAGCTGCTTTGGCTCTCACAGGAAAGATACATTGAGAAGGTAATTGAAAGGTTCAATATGAAAGATGCAAAATCTATTATCTCTCCACTTGCAGGCCATCACAAACTGAATTCTAAGCAATGTCCTACAAGCAAGAAGTAGAAAGAAGAAATGAGGAAAGTACCTTACCAATCTGCTGTGGGCAGTTTGATGTATGCCATGGTATGCACTAGGCCTGGCATTACCTATGTAGATGGAGTTGTTAGCCGATTCATGACAAATCCAGGTAAAACTCACTGGGAAGCAGTGAAGTGGATTCTCAGGTATCTCAAGGGTACTTCTACATCTTGTCTATGCTTTGGAAGCGGTGATCCTGTATTGCAGGGCTATACAGATGCAGATTACGCAGGTGACAAGGATCGTAGGAAGTCCACATCCGGATGCCTGATGACTTATGCAGGGGGAGCAGTGTCATGGCAATCAAGATTGCAGAAATGTGTTTCTACATCAACTACAGAAGCTGAGTACATTGCAGCAGTTGACGCTGGCAAGGAGGTTTTGTGGATGAAGAACTTCTTGCAAGAGCTCGGCATGAAGCAAAAGAAGTACGTTCTGTTTTGTGACAGTCAGAGTGCTATTCATCTTGCCAAGAATTCAAGCTATCACTCTCGAACCAAGCACATTGATGTGAGGTACCATTGGATTTAAGATGTTGTGAGTTCCAAGTTGCTGAAACTTGAGAAGATCCATACCGACGACAATGGTTCGGATATGATGACCAAGATATTGCCAAATGAGAAGCTACAAGCATGTTGCAAGGTAGCGGGCATGGCGGTGCCCCCCTCATGAGTCGGAGGGAGAGATTTGTTGGGATATCCTCCTCATGTGGGCTGTGAGGATATGACCATTTGAGGCCTTTTAGGCAGCCCAAAGAGGTGCAGAAGCCCACTACCCATTAGGGTTATGACCTAGGGTCATTTTGGACTTTGCACATGAGAGGATGGGGATGCTTTACCCTTCATCCAGCAGCCACCACCAAGTGTGACGAAAATCAGTTCATCCTCCAAGAGAGAAGAAGAGAGAAAACCAAGAGAGCAAGGGAGGAAGAGGAAGATTGAAGGAAGAAGCAAAGGGAGCTCCTCCCCAAGGTTGTGATGGTCCAGATCCACTACCTTGTCTCCTTCAAGCTTTGGTTCCACCATCTTTGGTGAGATTGTTCCACCCTAGTTCTTGAGCCCCAAATCCTGTTGTGTTCGTCCAAGATTCAGAAATCTTGATGTATGAGATCCTCTAGTGCTGTCTAGAGAAGAACTTGTTGTATCCCACATTTGATAATAGTGGAAGAGGATCTGGGTGGCTTCGGCCCGTGGTTTTTCCCCTCAAGTTGAGGGGTTTTCCACGTAAAAATCTGGTGTCTCTTTGTTGATGCTTGATGCTATTAGGAAAACTTACTCCTACCACAAGACACCAGGCTGAGGAGTGTCTTGCCTGCTGAGTAACATTTTCTGCCTCCATATATGCTGCTGCATATGTTTCCTTCCATGCTAAGCAACGATCCTTGAATTAGTACATGATGTGGTGCTGAGATTACTTGTTTCCGCTGCAGTTTTCAGTTAACCACAAGTGCATTTGTGTGCTAATTCCCAACATGCTTATCGTAGAACCGATGTCGTAGGGTATTGATCTAATGGTTATGGTTAGAAATAAGTCGATCCAATGGACAACTATCTATTTTTGCTAGGATGAATATAAGATATAAAATATATGATCAAGGAATGACATGTTTGCATCGCATATAAATGAAAAATTGAACTTGCATACTCATTTTAAGTAGAACTTCATAAGCAGAGGATACTTTATTTGGCCGTAATTTGTTTTCTTTAAGGTTGCAAATATATAAATCATAAAATCTAAACAATAGGAACATGAGAAAAAAAATGGGAGCATCTACTAACCATGATGCAAATTTAAATTGTCCATGGATTCTGAATAATTACCTATGATACAATGGAGTAATGGCCAGAGATGGTGTGCCAAGAACAGAGATGAGAGACAAACTGCAAAATAGTACATTGCATCAATAATTCTTCTTGCTATATGAATGTCGCTAGTGTTGCAGACGTGGATAGCATAATATCCTTCTGTGTTCGGAGTAAACTCCCAACTATGACCAATTCCTGTAAATGTGGACAGTGGTTCAGCAAAATGCAAACATAGACAACGGAGGCAATACAAACTGGATTTATGTAACGACACAAATATATAAATGTGCAAGATCGTAATAAGAAAGAAACCCCCTATAAACTGAAAGCTACATAAAAAACGCAAATAAGAGAGGAGGAGAACCTAAAAATGAAAGGATATGAAGCTGAGTACCACTACTCAATTGCATCTACTCGACAATGGGTGATGTAATGCTGTTGTTGCTGTCAGTAGCTTAGACATGATGATCTCCTGCTGTAGTACTTAAGTAACATGGAATTGTAGAGACACTCAGCTTCCTATAGAAGACAATTAATCTTCATCTGGATTTAATTGGTGTGCTCTAACCGGAGGACCCTACTGATATTCATGATATTGTTAATAGGAGGAGGGCCGTATTGATATGCATGTCATTTCTGCACCGGAGTAAGGAGGTCAGAAGAATGGCTGTTGGAGTCCGCCGTAGTTCTTCGATGACCGTGACCTCATAAGGTCACCGTACTTCCTCTAGTTTGTGCAGCCTCACCAACAGTGGCGGCTGTCTGATCGATTCAGAGTGCCGTGGATGCACATATTTCTCCAGTACATCTTCCTTCTTGATAACCCACAAGTATAGGGGATCTCAACCGTTTTCGAGGGTAGAGTATTCAACCCAAATTTATTGATTCGACACAAGGGGAGCCAAAGAATATTCTCAAGTATTAGCAGTTGAGTTGTCAATTCAACCACACCTGGATAACTTAATATCTGCAGCAAAGTATTTAGTAGCAAAGTAATATGGAAGTAACGGTAACAGTAGCAATAGTAATATTTTTGGGTTTTGTAGTGATTGTAACAGTAGCAACGGAAAAGTAAATAAGCGAAGAACAATATGTGAAAAGCTCGTAGGCATTGGATCGCTGATGGAGAATTATGCCGGATGCGGTTCATCATGTAACAATCATAACATAGGGTGACACAGAACTAGCTCCAATTCATCAATGTAATGTAGGCATGTATTCCGAATATAGTCATACGTGCTTATGGAAAAGAACTTGCATGACATCTTTTGTCCTACCCTCCCGTGGCAGCGGGGTCCTATTGGAAACTAAGGGATATTAAGGCCTCCTTTTAATAAAGTATCAAACAAAAGCATTAACACATAGTGAATACATGAACTCCTCAAACTATGGTCATCACCGGGAGTGGTCCCGATTATTGTCACTTCGGGGTTGTCGGATCATAACACATAGTAGGCGACTATAGACTTGCAAGATAGGATCAAGAACTCACATATATTCATGAAAACATAATAGGTTCAGATCTGAAATCATGGCACTCGGGCCCTAGTGACAAGCATTAAGCATAGCAAAGTCATAGCAACATCAATCTCAGAACATAGTGGATACTAGGGATCAAACCCTAACAAAACTAACTCGACTACATGATAAATCTCATCCAACCCATCACCGTCCAGCAAGCCTACGATGGAATTACTCACGCACGGCGGTGAGCATCATGAAATTTGTGATGGAGGATGGTTGATGATGATGACGGCGACGGATTCCCCTCTCTGGAGCCCCGAACGGACTCCGGAGCAGCCCTCCCGATAGAGTTTAGGGCTTGGCGGCGGCTCCGTATCATAAAACGCGATGAATCTTTCTCTCTGATTTTTTTTCTCCCCGAACACGAATATATGGAGTTGGAGTTGAGGTCGGTGGAGCTCCGGGGGGCCCACGAGGCAGGGGGCGCGCCCAGGGGGGCAGGCGTGCCCCCACCCTCGTGGCAAGGGTGTGGGCCCCCTGACCTTGATTCTTTCCCCAATATTTTTAATATTTTCCAAAAATAAGCTCCGTGGAGTTTCAGGTCATTCCGAGAACTTCTGTTTCTGCACATAAATAACACCATGGCAATTCTGCTGAAAACAGCGTCAGTCCGGGTTAGTTCCATTCAAATCATGCAAGTTAGAGTCCAAAACAAGGGCAAAAGTGTTTGGAAAAGTAGATACGACGGAGACGTATCAACTCCCCAAGCTTAAACCTTTGCTTGTCCTCAAGCAATTCAGTTGATAAACAGAAAGTGATAAAGAAAAACTTTTACAAACTCTGTTTGCTCTTGTTGTTGTAAATATGTAAAGCCAGCATTCAAGTTTTCAGCAAAGATTATGAACTAACCATATTCACAATAACTCTTAGGTCTCATGTTTACTCATATCAATGGCATAATCAACTGGCGAGCAATAATAATAAATCTCGGATGACAACACTTTCTCAAAACAATCATGATATGATATAACAAGATGGTATCTCGCTAGCCCTTTCCGAGACCGCAAAACATAAATGCAGAGCACCTTTAAAGATCATGGACTGACTAGACATTGTAATTCATGGTAAAAGAGATCCAGTCATAGTCATACCCAATATAAATTAACAGTAATGGATGCAAATGACAGCAGTGCTCTCCAGCTGGTGCTTTTTAATAAGAGGGTGATGACTCAACATAAAAGTAAATAGATAGGCCCTTCGCAGACGGAAGCAGGGATTTGTAGAGGTGCCAGAGCTCGGTTTTGAAATAGAGATAAATAATATTTTGAGCAACATACTTTCATTGTCAACATAACAACCAAGAGATGGCGATATCTTCCATGCTACACACATTATAGGCGGTTCCCAAACAGAATGGTAAAGTTTATACTCCCCCTCCACCAACAAGCATCAATCCATGGCTTTCTCGAAACAACGAGTGCCTCCAACTAACAACAGTCCCAGGGGGAGTTTTGTTTGCAATTATTTTGATTTGATTTGCATAAAGCATGGGACTGGGCATCCCGGTGACCAGCCATTTTCTCGTGAGTGAGGAGCGGAGTCCACTCCTCTTGAGAATAACCCGCCTAGCATGGAAGATACGGACAGCCCTAGTTGATACATGAGCTATTCGAGCATACAAAACAGAATTTCATTTGGAGGTTTAGAGTTTGGCACATACAAATTTACTTGGAACGGCAGGTAGATACCGCATATAGGAAGGTATAGTGGACTCATATGGCATAACTTTGGGGTTTAAGGAATTGGATGCACAAGCAGTATTCCCGCTTAGTACAAGTGAAGGCTAGCAAAAGACTGGGAAGCGACCAACTAGAGAGCGACAACAGTCATGAACATGCATTAAAATTAATAAACATTGAGTGCAAGCATGAGTAGGATATAATCCACCATGAACATAAATATCATGAAGGCTATGTTGATTTGTTTCAACTACATGCGTGAACATGTGCCAAGTCAAGTCACTTGAATCATTCAAAGGAGGATACCACCCTATCATACCACATCACAACCATTTTAATAGCATGTTGGCACGCAAGGTAAACCATTATAAACTCCTAGCTAATTAAGCATGGCATAAGCAACTATGATCTCTAGTTGTCATTGCAAACATGTTTATTCATAATAGGCTGAATCAGGAACGATGAGCTAATCATATATACAAAAACAAGAGAGGTCGAGCTCATACCAGCTTCTCTCATCTCAATCAGTCCATCATATATCGTCATAATTTCCTTTCACTTGCACGACCGAATGATGTGAATAATAATAATAGTGCACGTGCATTGGACTAAGCTGGAATCTGCGAGCATTCAATAAATAGGAGAAGACAAGGCAGTATGGGCTCTCGGTTAGATCAACAATAATGCATATAAGAGCCACCTCAACATTTTAATCATGGTCTTCTCCTATCGACCCCCAAAGAAAAGAAAAGAAATAAAACTATTTACACGGGAAAGCTCCCAACAAGCAAAAGAAGAACATGAAATCTTTTAATTATTACTACTACAGCAAGAAAAGTAAACTAGCTAAAGCTATTACTAATTTTTTTTGGTTTTCTTCGGATTTTTCAAACACACAAGAAGAAAGCAAGAAAAAGAAAATAAACTAGCATGGATATTACAGTGAAAGAGTATGAGCACCGACAACTAGCAATGAGTGTGTGAACATAAATTTAATGTCGGTGGGAAATACGTACTCCCCCAAGCTTAGGCTTTTGGCCTAAGTTGGTCTATTGCCACGGATGGCCTGGCGGATATCCAAAGTTGTAGCTGGGATAGTACTGAGATGCAGCAGTCATTGCATCGTGGGCTGCAGCTTGGAGGTGAGCTATCTCAGCCCTCCTCTTATACTCTTCTGCCTCCTCTCTGGTTATAAAATATCTCCCTTTTGCTTGAAAGTCAAAGAAAGTAGAAGCAGGGAGAGCGACGTGATAGGCGCGTCATCTGTCAAAGATTAGTCGGTACTGGAGGAACTGATCATTCCTCTCGACAAACTGATGGTGAACCATAGCATTAAAGTCTAGATAAGTAGGGGGCAATTCAATATCATCCTCACGTATGGTTACACCAAGAAAATTAGCTATACGGGTTGCATAAATTCCACCAAAGAAATCTCCATTAAATCTATTATGATGCAACCTACGTGCAACAATGGCTCCCAAATTATAATGTTTATCTCCTAACACAGCACTCCTAAGAACACTGAGGTCAGGGACACACATGTGACATGCTTCATCCTTACCATTTATGCACCTACCTATGAAGAGAGCAAAATAATGTATAGCAGGAAAATGAATGCTCCCTATGGTAGCTTGTGCTATATCTCTAGATTCCCCCACCGTTATACTAGCAAGAAAATCTCTAAATTCAGATTTACGAGGTTCACTAGGATTACCCCATTGTAGAAGTTTGCAAGCAGTGGTAAAATCCTCTAAGTCCATAGTATAAGAATTTTCATAAAGATCAAACAGGACAGTTTGAGAATTGCGTGAAGATGAAAATTCAAACCTCCTCACAAAGGAACTAGTGAGATAGTGGTACTGACGGCACTTTTCCGCCTCGAAGCTCATAAGATCAGCGTTACGCAAATATGCGTTAAATTCTTCCTTGGTTCCTGCTCGATCCATAAAGTCTTCTGAAGGCCATTCACAAGGCCGCACTGGAGCGTCCCTTGGTGGTTCATCGTCAGCATCACGCATTGCAAGCCTGGGTCCTTGCTTCCTTGAAGAACCACCTTGGTACATTTTCCTAAACATACTTCTTCATCTGAAAAAAAATTCTGAAATTTTTAGTAACTTCAAACAAAAGTGAACCAAGCTCAACAAAATTGATAGCAACTACTCCTACAAGTGCCTAGAGCCTATATCATGCATTAGAACTACTTGGAACCATATAAATTTGACATGCAAGCTCAAGAACATGGTCACCTAGGCAGCACAAATTTGCAATGAATAAATCACTAGAACAAAAACTAATTGGACCAATGGAGGAGTCACATACCAAGGACAATCCCCCAAAGCAGTTTTGCGAGAGGTACTTTGAGCAAGGAGATCGAAAATCGCAGCAAAATGAGCTAGAACTCGTGCTTGAGCTGGATGGTGATTTTTTTGGGAGGAAGAAGGAGTGTGTGGGTGCAGGAATAAGTGGAGGGGAGCCACCATGGGCCCACGAGGCAGGGGGGCGCGCCCAAGGGGGGTGGGCGCACCCTGGACCCTCGTGGCCAGGTGCTTGCTCCCCCTGCTTTGTTCTCAGTGCCAGATGTTCTCCAATATTCCAGAAAAAATCGTATTAAATTGGCAGGGCATTTGGAGAACTTTTATTTTCGGGGTATTTTTATATTGTACGGATAATTCAGAAAACAGACAGAAAATACTATTTTTGCTTTATTTCAACTAAATAACAGAAAGTAGAGAGAGGGTACAGGAGGTTGTGCCTTCTAACTTCATCCATCTCATGCTCATCAAAAGGGATCCACTAACAAGGTTGATCAGGTCTTGTTAACAAACTCATTCCGACTAACATGGAACCGGAGAAATTTTGAATAACACTATGTTACCTCAACGGGGATATGCACATCCCCAATAATGAGAATATCATATTTCTTCTTGACAGTAGGAAGGGGAAATTCAAAACCTCCAAAAATAATCGATGGAATTTTTCCAATAGAATTGATACTGTGGACTTGAGGTTGTTTCCTCGGAAAGTGTACCGTATGCTCATTACCATTAACATGAAAAGTGACGTTGCCTTTGTTGCAATCAATAACAGCCCCTGCAGTATTCAAAAAGGGTCTTCCAAGAATAATAGACATACTATCGTCCTCGGGAACATCAAGAATAACAAAGTCCGTTAAAATAGTAACGTTTGCAACCACAACAGGCACATCCTCACAAATACCGACAGTATAGCAGTTGATTTATCAGCCATTTGCAAGGATATTTCAGTAGGTGTCAACTTATTCAAATCAAGTCTACTATATAAAGAGAGAGGCATAACACTAACACCGGCTCGAAGATCACATAAAGCAGTTCTAACATAGTTTCCTTTAATGGAGCATGGTATAGTGGGTACTCCTGGATCTCCTAACTTCTTAGGTATTCCAACCTTAAAAGTATAATTAGCAAGCATGGTGGAAATTTCAGCTTTCGGTATCTTTCTTTTATTAGTAACAATTTCTTTCATATACTTAGCATAAGGATTCATTTTGAGCATATCAGTCAAACGCATACTCAAGAAGATAGGTCTAATCATTTCAGCAAAGCGCTCAAAATCCTCATCATCCTTTTTGTTGGATGGTTTGGGAGGAAAAGGCATGGGTTTCTAAACCCATGGTTCTCTTTCCTTACCGTGTTTCCTAGCAACAAAGTCTCTCTTATCATAACGTTGATTCTTTGATTGTGGGTTATCAAGATCAACAACAGGTCCAATTTCTACATCATTATCATTGCTAGGTTGAGCATCAACATGAACATCATCATTAACATTATCACTAGGTTCATGTTCATTACCAGATTGCGTTTCAGCATCAGAAATAGAAATATCATTAGAATTTTCAGGTGGTTCAGCAATAGGTTCACTAGAAGCATGCAAAGTCCTATCATTTTTCTTTTTCTTCTTTTTAGAAGGACTAGGTGCATCTACATTATTTCTCTGAGAATCTTGCTCAATTCTCTTAGGATGTCCTTCAGGATACAAAGGTTCCTGAGTCATTTTACCAGTTCTAGTAGCCACTCTAACAGCAAAATCATTATTCTTACTATTCAATTCATTGAGCAAATCATTCTGAGCTTTAAGTACTTGTTCTACTTGAGTGGTAACCATAGAAGCATGTTTACTAATAAGTTTAAGTTCACCTTTAACTCTAGACATATAATCACCCAAGTGTTCAATCATATAAGAAATTTGTTTTAATTGTCTACCAACATAAGCATTGAAGTTTTCTTGTTTAACAATAAAATTCTCAAACTCATCCAAACATTGGCTAGCAAACTTAGTAGGAGGGATTTCAGCTTTATCATATCTATAAAGAGAATTTACCTTTACTACCTGTGTCGGGTTATCAAGACCATGAGTTTCTTCAATAGGTGATGAATTAAGATCATGTATCTCTTCAACAGGCGGTAAATTAAGACCATGTATTTCTTCAATAGGAGGTAAATTCTTAACATCTTCTGCTTTTATACCTTTTTCTTTCATAGATTTCTTTGCCTCTTGCATATCTTCAGGACTGAGAAATAGAACACCCCTTTTCTTCGGAGTTGGTTTAGGAATGGGCTCATGAGTTGGCTCAGGAAGTGTCCAATTATTTTCATTGGTCAACATATTATTCAATAGAATTTCAGCTTCACCTGGTGTTCTTTCCCTGAAAACAGAACCAGCACCACTATCCAGGTGGTCTCTGGAAGCATCGGTTAGTCCATTATAAAAGATATCAAGTATTTCATTTTTCTTGAGAGGATGATCAGGCAAAGCATTAAGTAATTGGAGAAGCCTCCCCCAAGCTTGTGGGAGACTCTCTTCTTCAATTTGCACAAAATTATATATTTCCCTTAAAGAAGCTTGTTTCTTATGAGCAGGGAAATATTTAGCAGAGAAGTAATAAATCATATCCTGGGGACTACGCACACAACCAGGATCAAGAGAATTGAACCATATCTTAGCATCACCCTTTAATGAGAACGAAAATATTTTAAGGATATAAAAGTAGCGAGTTCTCTCATCATTAGTGAACATGGTGGCTATATCATTTAATTTAGTAAGATGTGCCACAACAGTTTCAGATTCATAGCCATAGAAAGGATTAGATTCAACCAAAGTAACTATATCAGGATCAACAGAAAATTCATAATCCTTATCAGTAAAAAAGATAGGTGAAATAGCATAAGCAGGATCATATTTCATTCTAGCATTCAGAATTTTTTGTTTCAGCTTAGCTAATAACTTCTTAAGATCATATCTATCATTGCAAGCAAAAATAGCTCTAGCAGCTTCTTCATCCATAACATAGCCCTCAGGCACAACAGGCAATTCATATCTAGGGGGAGAATGTTCGTCATCACTTTCATCAATATTAGCAGTTTCAATAATTTCATTCTCTCTAGCCCTAGTAAGTTGTTCATCAAGAAATTCACCAAGTGGCACGGTAGTATCAAGCATAGAAGTAGTTTCATCATAAGTATCATGCATAGCAGAAGTGGCATCATCAATAGCATGCGACATATCAGAATGAATAGCAGAAGCAGGTTTAGGTGTCGCAAGCTTACTCAAAACAGAAGGTGAATCAAGTGCAGAGCTAGATGGCAGTTCCTTACCTCCCCTCGTAGTTGAGGGATAAATTTTTGTTTTCTCGTCTTTCAAGTTCCTCATAATGACCAGCAGATATAAATCCCAAGTGACTCAAAGAATAGAGCTATGCTCCCCGGCAACGGCGCCAGAAAATAGTCTTGATAACCCACAAGTATAGGGGATCGCAACAGTTTTCGAGGGTAGAGTATTCAACCCAAATTTATTGATTCGACACAAGGGGAGCCAAAGAATATTCTCAAGTATTAGCAGTTGAGTTGTCAATTCAACCACACCTGGATAACTTAATATCTACAACAAAGTATTTAGCAGCAAAGTAATATGGAAGTAACGGTAACAGTAGCAATAGTAATATTTTTGGGTTTTGTAGTGATTGTAACAGTAGCAACGGAAAAGTAAATAAGCGAAGAACAATATGTGAAAAGCTCGTAGGCATTGGATCGCTGATGGAGAATTATGCCGGATGCGGTTCATCATGTAACAATCATAACATAGGGTGACACAGAACTAGCTCCAATTCATCAATGTAATGTAGGCATGTATTCCGAATATAGTCATACGTGCTTATGGAAAAGAACTTGCATGACATCTTTTGTCCTACCCTCACGTGGTAGCGGGGTCCTATTGAAAACTAAGGGATATTAAGGCCTCCTTTTAATAGAGTACCGGACCAAAGCATTAACACATAGTGAATACATGAACTCCTCAAACTATGGTCTTCACCGGGAATGGTCCCGATGTCACTTCGGGGTTGCCGGATCATAACACATAGTAGGTGACTATAGACTTGCAAGATAGGATCAAGAACTCACATATATTCATGAAAACATAATAGGTTCAGATCTGAAATCATGGCACTCGGGCCCTAGTGACAAGCATTAAGCATAGCAAAGTCATAGCAACATCAATCTCAGAACATAGTGGATACAAGGGATCAAACCCTAACAAAACTAACTCGATTACATGATAAATATCATCCAACCCATCACCGTCCAGCAAGCCTACGATGGAATTACTCACGCACGGCGGTGAGCAACATGAAATTGGTGATCGAGGATGGTTGATGATGACGACGGCGACGGATTCCCCTCTCCGGAGCCCCGAACTGACTCCAGATCAGCCCTCCCGAGAGAGTTTAGGGCTTGGCGGCGGCCCCGTATCATAAAACGCGATGAATCTTTCTCTCTGATTTTTTCTCCCCGAACACGAATATATGGAGTTGGAGTTGAGGTCGGTGGAGCTCCAGGGGACCCACGAGGCAGGGGGGCACGCCCAGGGGGTAGGCGCCCCCCACCCTCGTGGCAAGGGTGTGGGCCCCCTGACCTTGATTCTTTCGCCAATAATTTTAATATTTTTCAAAAATAAGCTCCGTGGAGTTTCAGGTCATTCCGAGAACTTTTGTTTCTGCACATAAATAACACCATGGCAATTCTGCTGAAAACAGCGTCAGTCCGGGTTAGTTCCATTCAAATCATGCAAGTTAGAGTCCAAAACAAGGGCAAAAGTGTTTGGAAAAGTAGATACGATGGAGACGTATCACTTCTCCACATCTACCATCGTGGATTGCAGCTTGGTCAGGGTATGAAAGATGAAGGGATTGAAAGGATCTCCTACTCAGACCCATCAACCAAGATGGATTCCCACCAATCTTCTCTTTATACTGCAAGTCTGGATGCCCCTAATATCACCCCCATCCTAAGTCTGGATGCCCCTAATATCACCCCCATCCTTCTCCTGGAAGGAAGGCATGCCTCTCATCCCTCTCGTTTCTCCCTGAGCCTCCTTCCGAAGTGCAAGGAATTTCGTCGAACTGTTTGCGGCCACTCTGCCTCTGAAGCAACCCCACAACCCCCAGCCGCCATGGACTCCTCTACCTTGCTCCTCCTTGCATTACCGTGCTCCTGACCACCTGCACGTACCTCCTGGCATGGCCCCCTGGACTCCTTCCTCCTTCACCCGCCATGGCCGCCAGTCCGCCTATAGATGCAAGGTCCAGAGTGCGCGCGACGCAACCTCATACATGCCACGGACCAAGCAATGCCGGCGAGATTGAATGGAACTTCTAGTTAGCCCCATCAACAAAGATGGATTGCAGCAAATTCATCGGGGTAAGGGCTGAGATTCGAATGAAGGGGCTCAGGGAGAGGTTAGTTGGATTGTATTTCCGGGTCTCTAGGCTGTGATTCCAAGGAAGGGGATCGGTAGAGGTTGGCTGGATCTTTTTTAAGATTGTTTTTTAACCGTTTTAAGATTGGTTGTTGCGTGATTGGGAAGGAAGGGGTCTTCGACGGGGATATTTAACGTGGAGAGCGGGCTAGGACTCCGGTCCTCATCGTACGACTAGATATCTAATCCGGAGATCCGACGGATAATTTTCTTTAGTTTTAACAGTTAACGTGGACGCTTGTATGGTGACTCCAATTAGTAAATACGGAGTATAAGATAGTTCATAGGAATACCAATAGTACTAGTTTATGTTTGTATTTTTGGTAATTTTTCTTTTGCTTTCTACGCCCGGAAATTGGCTAGACATAATTATATTGTTTTCAAACAGTCTGGGATTCTTATTGCTATGTACAGATAGTTTTAGAAGTCAATAGAAAAAAATGACAATATATACTCGCTTCTCACTTGCTTGGAGATTTTTTTTTAAAAAAAATCACTAGCTGGGGAAAGAGAAGTGAGTGAGTCGCCTCTTCAATCTTCAGCAAACCATGAACTACAGTTAGCATACTAACATTGTGTTTAAAAACTGTTTTATGCTAGATGTCTTGCAAATCTAATGTAGTAGCTGTTCTGTGGCACACACCACAACCTTCGTGCGTTAGTAATCAGGGCAACGAGAGTAGTACTAGTGGCTATGGTTTGTGCATGTTTTGTGGTTTAACTTTAGTTTCTGCTGCTGCAAATTGGCTGGACATAGTTATTTTGTTTTCGAACACTATGATTTTGGTATCAGATAGGATTTCTGGTGCACGACGAGAGAAATAACTCATTCAAGGCACATGTTGACTGGTTCACTAGGAAGATCAAAACAGAATAATCAGGATTGTGAACCCTAGGTAACATATGAGGCGGGGACTTTGGGCGCTAGTAAAGGTTTGTTTTCCATACAAACTTATACGAGCCAAATCTCTTTGACTTCTTCATGCCTCCTACACCCCCAAGGAAATCCATTTGGCACTGCCGGATATTCTTCACAAAAAGAGCTTCCTTCCAATACCATATGTTGACCGGTTCACTACGAAGATCAAACCAAAACAATCATGATTGTGAACTCCAGGTAATATATGAGGTGGGGACTTTCGACGCTATGTTGGTGTCACTAGTGCACAAACCTTCTATGAAGACACACCTATCGCACACCCTTGAACCGAACTATGTGCGATGCAGGCATCGCAAACGATAGAAAAATACAATCATCTGCTAGGAAAAGAAATGTGTGCAATGTCCTATCCATCGGGAACGATTTAGAAAGGATATGCGTGTGTAATATGGGGCACACAGTTCTGTCGTAAGAACTGGGTGCGTTAAGTCGAAATAACATACACGCTTTCGCCACACGATCGGTTGCTAGGAATCAATTGTCTGCAATCATTGGGAGCATCGTTGTGTTGCTTATCCGTCCACCGTGTGCGTAGTTTTGCACACTGTTGAGTCAGCACAACACATATGCGATGAATCGATACAACACACACGATTGTACGACGAGAATTGTGTGCTCTAGTTGGCACACCATTGAACTGAAGGAATTGCGTGTGATGTTGGTAACCATCGCACACATTTTCTTGAGGTGAATCGTGTGTGATGTGACTTGCTCTGTCTACGGAACAACAACATATACTTATAAAACATCACCACATAATTGACCTAAACATCCATAAGTAACTAAACATCATATTGCACATCATGTTGCATAATAATTACATAAACTAGAAAACCATCATCATCTACCACTTCTTAGCATGCTTGCCACCACTTTGACTGTTGTTGCGCGACCCTGCAATGGCAAGGGGAAGGAGGCACGTTCTCATGTCAACTATTTGTATGTACATATCGTAGCTTGTGTAGGCGTCCTTGGCGGCGTAGATGAGGTGGCCTACATCCAATCTGTCCTCCCAGACCGAATGCTTGACACACCTATTTTTGATGTCATCCTTCATGTCGGCGTAAAAGGGGTCGATGATGGTTGTGATCGAGTCATCTGGGGAGTCCTGCTTCTTCCTAATGTCGATGATCTTGTATTTCGTTTGGATGTCGACAAGCTTCTGGTAGGAGATACCCAAATTACGGAGCACCATTGAATTGTTGACATTGTCCACTATAGCGAATTCCTGATGAGGGCTACTGATAAACCTGGTGACTTTCACAAGGCATGGTGATCCTGTAGTAGTGGTAGATGAGGACGTGCTAGTGCACGCACAACTGGGCAACAACGACCTTCTAATCATGCCAGCGGGTGTACTTGAGGTTGAACCCGACCACCCTATACTTGTCTTCCTTCAGGAGAAGCTAGAACGTGGTTATGGAACGGTCCACCCAGTGTAGCTCATTGATGTACACCACCGTGAGGCCGCTCCTACCATGGGACGGAAGGACGAACTCCTCGGTGAACTATGTGTAACCGTTCGCCCCTGGGATTGCAATTGTAGAAGCCTTGGTCCTCTCTATATACACAATGTTTACATGGGGTGTGGTCCTTGGAGTTGTGGGGAGATCGAATGGTTGAATTGACATAGTTAATGGAGGGAATATATGGGGCCGACCGACCTAGAATACCGGCACATCCGCTTAGCGGTTTCCAATACTGATGTGTACATAACTTCATGGTGGCAGCGCACACGGTGCAACCACATGCATGGCGCCCCAACCATGATCATGCGTCGGCCCCAACTGCGAGAAAAGCGCGTCGAGGCCACCTCAACCGCGAACATCCACATGCATATTTCACTTGAACGATGTAATATACTAATTAATTCATACGATAAAATGTCGGAATTACATTTAATTACATAGGTAAAATGCTGTTTAAAAATAAAATATCTAGTTAGGCAATGTCTTCTGTTTTGACGCTAGATAAGAACGCCCGGGCAGCGTCCATGTCGTCAACAACCACACACAACTTTGATCGACCACACCATGTCGGCTTCGTGGCCCGCGGCAGCGTCTATTATGGTGACAAGATGGCGTGCGACGGGGACGTGGTCAGGCTCAACAGCTGCTTCCACAACTATGCGGGCCTCCTGCTCTACACATTTAGCGTAACGACTAGCGGCATCAGACAACTCGACAAGCTCGCGGGCATGCTTCTTCTCCACCACTTTATCCAGGCAGGCTCTGGGCCCAGGAGAGTGAGGCCTCGACGTCGAGCGTCTTGGTGGTGTTGGCAGAGTGCTGGCGCCGACAACGCCAAGAGCAGGACGAGGAGGGCTAGCCCGAGAAGGGGCTGCATTGTGGGCGGCCGCGGAGTGGAGCGGTGGTGGTGGTTGGAGTGGAGTGAAGGCTGGCTCTGGTCATGCGGTCGTGGGAGTGGGAGAGAGAATATCACATGGCAACCAAGTTTCGGTGGAAACTGATGAAAACCATGTGGAAATGATGTTTTGAAGTCTCGAAAAAATCTCTAAAAAATACGAGGTCTTCAGAGTGTGATGTTCTATTAGTATGTCAAATTCTCAAGTTCAAATACATTACCATTTACGCGGTACCAGAAAGATAAAAGTAGTAATGAATAGTGTCAAACAGTAAACATCACTATTCATGGCTGAATTTGTTTTTTTTCATAGCTCGTAAATGATAATGTTTTTAAATTTGAAATTTCACATGCCAATAGAACTTCACCGTCTTAACATTCCACTTCTTCTGATTTTTTTTTAAAGTTTCATATGTGGTTTACACGAAGTTTTCTTTATAACTTGGTTTTCATGTGATATTGTCTCAGGAGAGGGGAATGGGAAGGAATGTAGGCGGAGGGAGGGCGTCACTGCGACCAGCGGTGAAGCAAAGGTGGAATGGATGGGGATGGGGATGGAGATGGAAATCTCACGTCATTCCAGTGCTTCCGCCCGCTCCGCTCCCTTTCAGCTGTCTTTATTTCTCGTCGTCTCCATCTAAACGGGCAGAAGTGTACTCGGGCATGGTATCCACAGAATTTAACGGTACTAGATAGGTTTGGTGGACTGCCAGGGGTACAGAGGGGACACGATTCTTGGTTTCCATCTAATTTACTCTGCTTATTAGTATGACTTTTATTAAGTTGTTGACTAGGTGGGGGTACGATTAGAAATATAGGAACCTCGATGATTTAAAACTGTTTGAGGCCGGGTGAGTTGCAAATCTAATGTAGCTGCCGTTCTGTGGCACACGTCGTGACATGCATGTGTTTATTATTAATTCGGTGCAGCGAGAGCGGTGCCAACACATGGTATGTGGGGTTTGTGTTTTTGGTAATTTGGTTTTGGCTTTGTATACTCTCGCAAATTGGCTAGGCACAATCATTTTATTTTCAAAAACACTCTTACGATGTTGTTACCATGGGCACCTAGTTTTAATCGTTAATGAAAAACAACAATACACTCGCTCGGGGCTTCTTTCCATGTGAAATGATCATTAGCTTGGGCGAAAGAAGCAAGCATTTTCTTTTGATATGTTATGTGATTGCTTTATATATAAAGTGGGGCCAAAGTCTGTTTCCAAAACAAAGAGCAAGCATTTGCTTCGGTCTTCCGCAATCAGACGAACTTACTCGGTGATAACCATACTCAGCCCTAGTACATGTTTACCTTTCTCACAACTTACCCAAACTGAATCTCGTTGACTTCCCGATGCCTCCTACCCCCATGAAAGATACTACATTTGGCATTGCCTTGAGTTTTTGTGAGATGTTCTTCACAAAAATAGCTTCTTTCTTTGGGCGTACCATGTGCCGATTGGTTCACTAGAAGATCAAAAGAAGCAATCCAGATTTTGAACTTCATGTAGCATATGTTATGGGGGCTTTGGGAACTATCTTGGGGCTCATGTGTGTGATGAGAACGCACATGAAACATACGCCTTTTTATAGACGTGGATTGTAGGAATTGTTTGGTGATCTTAACTACTAGCCACGTGTTGCTTCAGTCCCACTGGCTTAACCTGTGTACTGTGAACAACTTGCGTCGTGAAGACGTGAAGAACTGACACAACCAAATTATGGCTCATTTGACCCATACACGCATATGTTTTCTTTTCATGCATATGTCAGCTGATGGTCTTACAAAAGTTATTTGAAAACAATATATTGACGTATTACTAAGACTAGTCATAGTGGAAGTAACATAGATAGTAACATGCATATTAATGCAATGCCTAGTAGGCATATAGTGACAGGACATAGTATTATATGAGGAAAGAGATGGTCGTGATAACATATTATATTACCATCACATAGCGCTTACTAAGAGAAAATGAGCCTACAAGCTAATAAACGAAGTCATGTATGATGCTACCACTATGATATTTTGCACTAAGGAGACAGTAACATAGACTGATGTCATATGCATAAGACTAGTATAAGTTACTCCTCACTATGGCCGACCTAAAGGGTAAGTTAAGTAAATAATATTAATGAATTTTATAGTGATAGACTAGAATGAAATTATTTAAGCTCCCCTAGAGGATGTGTCCCACCGACATGCGAGGCTACATGCTAATATCTTCAGTTCACAGAAATAGGTAAATACCAACAATACTATGTTTTCTTGTGTTTATGGTGATTTAATTCTGTTTTAACTTGGCTACACATAATTATTCCGTTTCCAAACAATCTAGGATTCTTATTACTATGTGCAAGCCGTTTGTAGTTAATAAAAACAAACAATGCAAACTTATCATTTGGTAGGAGATCCTTTTGTAAGAAAATGATTTTGTCGTCTCCTCAATATTCGGCAAACCATGAACTACAAGTTACCATGCTAGCATTGTGCTTAAAACTGTTTGGAGCAAGGTGTGTTGCAAATCTAACGTTGTAGTTGTTCTGCGGGACACGCCACAACTTGCTTATGTTTATTAATTCGCGGCAGCGAGAATAGTATTGACACTCATTTGTACATGTGGTTCATGTCTTTCGTGATTTGTTTTATCTTTCTACATTTGCAAATTGGTTAGACACAATTATTTGTTTTTGAACACTCTTAGATGTTGCTACCATGTGCAACTAATTTTAATTTTCAATGGAAGCGAACAATAAACTTGCTCAGAGTTTCTATTTTGCGGGAAATGATTATTAGCTTGCGAGAAAAAAACCAGCATGTGATGAGTCGCCTTAGATCCCCAGGGAGCCAGCATTCTTAGCGCTAGTAAAGTTTTACGTTACTCACAACTTATCAAATTGAATCATGTGACATACTCGTGCCTCCTACTCCCAAGGAAATCCCATTTGGAATTGCCCGCGTGCTTTTCTAGTATATTCTCGGCAAAAAGAGCTTCCTATGGCTTTTCTTAAGTTTTTAAGGTAGGGAGGGACATGATTAGAGATATACTAGAATTAGGAACGTGATTTGAAACCGTTTGACACCAGGTGTGTTGCAAATCTAACGTTGTTCTTCAGCATACACACACCGTGACCTCCATGTGTTTATTACTTCAGGGCATCTAGAGTAGTGCTAAGCACAGTTGTACTTGCGGTTTGTGTTTTTGGTGATTTGGGTTTGCTTTCTACTCCAACAAATTGACTAGGTAGAATCACTTTGTTTTTGAAGCATGGTATCCACGGATTTAACGGTCAGCCGGACACATGGGTTTGGTGGACTGCTACTCTGCTAGCATGGCAGAGGAGACACACTCTTGGTTTCCATGTAATTTACTCTGCTTATTATGACTTTTCTTATGTTTCTGAGTAGGTAGGGGCACGATCAGAAATACAGGAACCTGGTGATTTAAAAGTGTTTGACGCCAAGTGTGTTGTAAAATCTAACGTAGCTGTCGTTCCGTGGCACACACAGTGACCTACATGTGTTTATTAATTCGGTGCAGCGAGATCGGTGCCAACACATGGTACGTGGGGTTTGTGCTTTTGGTGATTCGCTTTTTTCTTTCTACTCCTGTAAATTGGCTAGACATAATAATTTTGTTACCATGGGAATCGTTAATGAAAATAACAATATAATTAGCTCGAAGTTTCTGTTTCTGTGAAATGATCATTAGCTTGAGCAAAAAACCTAGCATGGTCTCGCTGTCTTCCTTGAACAAGCTACCCCGCTCATCGACACTCATGCTTCATGCTATGACATGGTTACATTCCTCACAACTTTCCAAACTGGATCTCGTTGGCGTCCCCGTGCCTCCTACCCCCATGAACGATCCTTCACTTGGCATTGCCCTAAGCTTTTGTGGGATGTTCTTCGTGAAAAGAGCTTCTTTGGGCATACGATATATTAATTGGTTGACTAAGAAGATCAAAAGAATCAATCCAGATTTCAAACTTCGGGTAGCATATGGGGTGGGGGCTTTGGGAGCTATGTCATGTTCCCATGTGTGGGGAAGAAAGTACACATGAAACATAGGCCTATTAAAGACATTAGTGGTTGAAATTTCTACCTGGATCTTAACTACTAATAGCATAGCCACAATCTCATTGCTTAACTAGTGTAATGATAAGTACACATCTTGTGTCGTGAAGATGTGAATAACCAACAAAATAAAATTATGGCCCATTTGCCTCTTGCATGCATATGTTAGCCGATGATCTTACAAAAGTTATTTGAAAAACATGCAACATGTTGTAATTACCAAGGGATGAGTTAGTAACTAGTAAGTAATATTGCTGAATTTCGTAGTGGTAGGGTGAAGTACAATTTGTATACATGCACTCCAAGAAGATTCACATGCCAACTGTGGGCATGTGAAATACTATTTTCTAATACTACATAGATATACCATCAAGACTAGTTTATGTTTGTGTTTTTTTATGATTTATTTTTCGTTTTTACTCCGGCAAATTGGCTGGACATAATTATTTTGTTTTCAAAGAGTCTAGGATTATTATTACTATGTGCAAGTAGTTTCAATAGCAAATAACAAAACAATGCTCGCTTCACACATGCTTGGAGATTTTTTTAAAGAAAATGATCATTAGTTGGGGAAAAGAAGTGACCGAGTCGCCTTTTTTATCCTCACCAAACCATGGACTACAAGTTACCATACTAACACTGTGTTTGAAAATCGTATGATGCTAGATGTGTTGCAAATATAATGTATTAGTTGTTCCGTGGCACACACCACAACCTTCAAGGTATCTACTGATTTTTAACAGAGACAGGTAGGTGCGGCCGTAGACTAGAGGAGGGGACACACTCTTGGTTTTCATCTAATTTATGTTACCTGTATGACTTTTCTGAAGCTGCCGAGTAGGTAGGGGTACGATTAGAAATATGAATCTCACTGAATTAAAACCGTTTGACGCCAGTGTGTTGCAAATCTAACAAAGATGTTGTTCTTGAGCACAGATGGCGACCTGCATGTGGTTATTAGGCCGGGGAGGCAAGAACAATTCTAATGCATAGTCGTACGCGTGGTATGTATTTAGGGATTTGGTAATTGACTAGACATAATTAATTTGTCTTTGGACATTAAGGTTTTGTTACCACACACAGATAGTTTTAATTGCTAAAAAAGAACAACACATTTGCATGCTGTGTGTGTGTGTGTGTGTGTGTGTGTCAAATGATCATTGGCTTGGGTGAAATAATCCAAAACGCAGAGACGAACCTGCAACGTCAAGGAACAAGCTACATTGCAGAATGAGACTTATTCTACGCACTAGAACAGACCCACCCTCCTCGGAAATTATCTAAGCTGAATCTTGCTAATTTGCTCGCGCCTCCTACTCCTATGAAATAAGTTCCATGTGGAATTTTCCACGAGCTGCTTCGGGGTATTCTTTGCAAAAGGAGCTTCATTTGGATATATCATATGTTGATTGGTTCACTAGGAAAATCAAAAGAACCAATTTACACTTTGAAATTTAGGCAGCTTAAGAGGCGGGGGCTTTGGGAGCTATGTTTGTATCCATGTGTGGGATGAGAGTGCACATGAGACATAAGCCTTTTACAGACGTGGATGGTAGGAGTTGTACTAGGATCTTAACTACTAGCAGTGTCACAACAACCCCATTGGATTTGCTAGTCTAGAGCTAATGTACACATCCTGGACGTGAAGACGTATAAATCAGCCCAACAAAATTATAGCTCATTCGCCACAGATGATCTTACAGAAGTTATATGAGCAAAAAATTGGCATTATTACTATGGCATGAGTTAAGTAAGAAATATTGTCAAAATTTGTAGCGTCAGAGTGAAGTACAATTAGGATACATGCACCCCCTTGAGGAGTCACCTATCGTATGTGGAGATGCTACATTCTAACTTTTATAACAGTGAAATACCATTGGCTAGACATAATTATTTTGTTTTCAAATGGTCTAGGATTCTTATTACTATGTGCAAGTAGTTTCAATACTTGATACAAAAACAATACTAACTTCCCACTTGATAGGGGTTCTTCTTTAAGAAAATGATCATTAGATGGGGAAAGAGAAGCAATTGAGTCGCCTCTTGAATCTTCAGCATATGATGAACTGCATGTTACCATGCTAACACCATGTTTAAAACTGTTTGAAGCAAGGTGTGTTGCAAATCTACCATTGTAGCTATTCTGTAGCACATACCACAACTTGCATATGTTCATTAATTAATTCACAGAAGTGAGAGCAATCTTAACTTGCATATATTTCTAGCGCTACTAATGGTTTATGCTCGTTGTAATTAGCTACTTGAGAGGGACACCATCTCGACGGTTGTTTTATGTTTGTTGTAATCAGCTAAAGCTTTAGGCATTCCACATGGGTGTGTGATCCCGTTGATCGTCGATCTGCCACAAGCTACTACCTTTTTCTTGGTACTTCTCTCCTTGCATGTAATCCAAGAAACAAACTCCAATATCTCATTCTAGTGCCGAAGCTAAGCTTCGAGCCCTTGCTACTACCCCCTTAGAAATTGTTTGGCTTCGGTGGCTCTTAGCTGATACAACACTTCTCTGTGACAGCTCATTTGCAATTCAAATTGCAAATGATCCAATTAGCTTGAACTGACTACACATATTGGGATGGATGCATCGTTTATGCGCTTCCATTGTCAGGAGAAGACCATCCAACTCCAATACATTCTTCAGAGCTTCAAGTGGAAGATTACTTCACTAAGGCTCAAACCCGAGATCTAGATAGACTTCGTATTCTCAAACTCAATGTATTAGATCCACCCTCAGTTTGAGGGGCTGTGTCAAGTATATAGTAGTATATCTTTGTTTTAGCCTTGTGGGCTCTTTAGGCCCGATAGCATAGTTTGGCCCAAGGCCCGTATAGCTCGTGTATATCTCTGCTCTTGGAGTAAAGTTGGATCACAATGACCACTTCTCTTTCTATTATAACAATGATATGGTAGGGGACGGTAGATGCATTGAGTGGTACTAAGTATTAGGGTGATTCATATGTAGGGCAGGGAGGGTGCATGGATGGATTCCATGTTACATACTCACGTGAGGATGCTACATTGATTAATTACTGCTACATGTTGGATGGCACACGCACAATAGACACATAACAAATGTAATTCCGCACTACATAAAATGACTTGAATGACAAATGCTGCAGCCCATGCCCTGATTAAAGAGAGCTATCCATCTAATGCATCAATAAAATCTGATTGAATTACAATGAGACTGTTGTTGTTGGAAAGTGTAGCATTTAGTGACTGAGTTTGTGACTTTTTAGCTGAGTTTTGTTCATAAATTGTTTTTAAAATAGACAAGAAATACGGACTCCAAGTTCTTATGGTAGAACACGAGGAGTTTCCTTCAATATGATGATGAGAATGGGAACCAGAAGCACGATTGGGTCTTCGTAGTCTGAGATCATACATATATATTAGTCACGGTACGTTCCTAGAACTCTAGAAATTGTGAAGAATTTATTCCATTTTGTTAAATATCACGAATATAGTGGAAAAAACTCTAGAACATTCCTTTGAATGGAATTGTTCGTTGGGTTTGACTTGTTGTTCGACAAAATGGAAAGTTGTCATTCATACGTGTACGTCGGAGCCCCCTCACCTTGCCCTTGTGACATGCTATGTTTCCCTTCTTCCATTCTCAAGTCAAGGATGAGTCCCATGCGTCAGTTTGTGGATCGCGGTCTCCATCCTTTTTTCGATAAGGGTGACTCAATAAATTAGGGGTGGGACCTACTGGCATAATGCAGGCTGGAACGTGGGAATTCGAGGTCTCATGAACGAGTTTTTTTTCATGGACAAACATACTTTCCGGTCTTTTTTATGGATCCTTTTAGATCTACGGGCCGGCCGTGCACATGAGCATAATAGGTGACAGTTAGCTTTCGCTTGATTTCTTTCTTATCAAATTACATTTTGTTGATTGTAGATTGGGTCGGTGTAAATAAAGGGTGAGCTCCAAACTACAGTGGGAAAGGCCGAGTACCGACAAAGCGAATGGTCAGCGCAAGGGTTCGACGACTTAGCCGAGTGTTAGTGACGCGTCATTCTCATAGCGAGGCACTTCGAGTTAGTGAAGCGTTGTAGTAGCGTCGGAGCCTATGTGCTATAATGCTGAACTGAGGACGTTCCGCCTTATCTATCGAGGCAGTCGACTGAGTTCTGAACGAATGGGATCCTTGGTGTTGTTCAAAAAATAAAATAGACAAAAGCTGGATAAACATGAAAATAATTGTAACTGCAAATAAGGCCTAACATTCTGGTATGCGGTCCAAGCAGCGTCCAAGCATACGTGTCTCAAGGGCTCTTCAAGTATAAATGGAAATAGGAAAGGATTGGAATAAGTATGTTATATGTGCTATACAAATAAATTACACAAACAAACATGACCTGTTATGGCGCTGCAACAGATTTGAATGGATCACTAAAGTGTGTGCCACACCAAGCATTTAGTCTCTATGGATATCATGCAATTCGATTCAATTATTTGTTGCTTGCAATCGCTTCATCTTTTAGTTATCTCAGATCAGTTTGTATTCTTGGGGATTAAATTTTGCTTTTCTATCCTTCGAATTGGCTGAACGTAAGTATTTCATTTTGAAACAGTTACAAGAAAAAAATTCAATGCTTATTTCTGCTAAGTTATACATTTTTAAAATATCTCTACTGGGAAAAAGAAAGACAATTGTAGCGATCGCCGTCTTTAGCAAGAACGTGTGGCATTGCTCAGTGTTCTTTACACTCTGAACCATGAACCCCTTATATTGTCATTTCTTTACCCAAATTGGATCTCCATAGCTTCCTCATGCCTCCTACTCCTACATATGTTTCTGCCTTTCCACGAGCTCCCAACCTACACATTTATAATTGGTCCACTAGGAAAATTATATGAATTGTTCTAGATTTTGGACTATTGACATACAAGTTATAATATTTGAACACATGTTTGTAAGTGTTGATGTAGAGAGAAAGAGTGGAGGAGAGATGTGTGCCTTTTAAAGACATGTATGGTACGACTTTGCACGTGGCTCTTAATATAGTCACGTCACTACCATTCCATTGGTTGCGCTACAACTACCATACATCCATACTAATGTCGTGCCATGCATGCACAACCAGCCCAACAAAAATGAGGGCTCATTAAACCTTGCATATGTATATATTGTCTAGCTTGACATACCTGCCCAAAAATAGCACATTTGCATTATTATTAGAGGAGTCAAGCAACATTGTTTAGCACTATTTTAGTGGAGCTAAGTACATTTGGTGCCCTAGCAACCCTATGTGACACACTTTTGCATCGATTGATCCCTGGCAAAGACTAAATGTACAACTGCTAGAGGATCATATATATACGGGGGCTAAACACAACCTAACTACCCGAATCCATAGTTGGACGATTAGCAAGTCATCCTCCCCCCATGCCATGTCATCTTTGTTCACTCATCCATCTCATTTCCTCCTTATCCTAAATCTAGAGTTTTTTTTCTTTCGAATATATCATTTCTCTCTACTGAGAATTGTCGCCCGTATAACATGACATGTCTACAATTTGTGTATATCAGAGATAATGACGTGAATATCCTAAACCTAGATTCTAAGCAATTGCATATATGGAAGACAATAAAATGAGGTCAACTATGAGAAGAATATTTCCATAGCTAATTGGTAGGTGAACATGTGACTGGTTAATTCTGATAGCTGGTTCCACGACTAGAACAGATCCCCGTACTTCACTTTTTTTTGGATTTCTCCTTCTCCTCGAAACAAAGTCACTGTTTGCATCATCACCATTAATGATCAACACTACACTATCAACATCAAGATGGTAGCCTCTCATGAGGGCCGGAAATGGAAACAACAATAGAAGTCCCAGAACACAAACATTCCAACTATGTTGTTGAGTCATTTAACACATCGTAATGAACTTTGCGAGACATTTGATTAATTCGATGAACCTGCAACTAAAAGACTTCAACAAGAGATATTTAATCATAAAATCTAAAATCAACTTTGATTTCAAATTTGGTCAAAATCCTAGATTTGCCTTCCTCTATACTTTCAGTTGCTCACTCTGCCAAGGAATAACGGAGTGGGCTCCAACGGAATGCCTATGTACGTTGAAGAGAGGCAGAAGGGACTAAGAGAGATGATTTTGGATGGTGGGGTGTGGGTAAAAAAATGGGGATGTATATGATACGTTTCTCAAACTTAAACAATGAAGATTGGTTAACCGATTATATTTCACTCTTCTGTTGTGAAGTTTCTTTAATTGGGTAAGTAAAGATTAATTCATTAAACTGATGAATGGATTAAAAAAATAGGAAACCTGCAATTTAAAACTTTTGATGCCAAGTGCATTGCAAGTGAACGTTGTGTCACTTGTACGGATGTGCTCTCTCGATGGACAAAAGGTGATTGGGGCAGCTTTTTATTTTTTTTGAGACAAGGTGATTGGGGCAGCTATGCAATAAGGGCCGGCTTCTCTCATGAGAGTAAAATAGGCATGACCCTATTTGATGTATAGGCGGCCTTTCGCACAAATGGGCGATCCATGTAAACGGGCCAGCCAATTTGTCGATAGCGAATATACTACAGGACCTGCTTTTGGGTACCTTCCAGAAGGTTTCGGGTCGGTTTTTGATTGTTTTATTATTATAATTATTTACATATTCATTTTGTGTCTTTTTCTGTTTCTCTTTTTTATTTTATTTTTACAAAAAAATCATTATTAAAAAATGATAAACAAAATTGTGTTTTGTAAACTCACAAATTTTAAAAAATGTTTTGGTTTTCACAAAAATGTTTGAAATGTTCAAAAACCAAATTTTTGAAAATTTCTTTGCATTTTAAAAAATGTTCATTTTTTTGTTTCAGATATTTTTGAATTGGCCAAACATTATTTTCGCATTGTAAACTTTTTAACTGTGATGAACATATTTTTTGAATGATAACAACATTTTCTTACAGTTTCGCTAAAAAACAAATTACTCTGTCTTAACATTTTTTCAAATTCATTTGGGTATTATTATTAATTGTGAATATATGCATTTGAAAAAATGCATAATGAAAACAAAAAAATTGGAATAAATGAAAAATAACACGTGCATGTAATTTGCCCGTGGCGGGAAGAGAGTGACGCCACTCCCTCTCATGTTGGGCTGCCTGGCCCATAGACAGAAGCGCTGTAGGCGATCTGTCCTTCCAACTCGCGATAAATGAGCCATAGCCGCACCAAAGCTGAAAAATTGACACTTGCTTTCTTCTTCCTAGCCCAGAGACTCTCCACAGTGTGCCTACTAGATAAAGAGATATGAGAAGGCGAGGGGAGGGATTAGCTCTGCAGAGGGGACTTGACAGTCCAGGAGCTGAGTGAGCCATGCAGCTTGTCAGAGGCACGGACGACCCATAGCTTGAGCAGGTCCCTCGACGCGTCCTGCCATCCCTTTATTCTGTAATCCTCTCGTTTCCGATCCACCACCCTTTTGCTTCCATTGATCTGCAACCGTGATGCTGCGGCATTTCCTTTGCTTGGCACACGCGTTGCCGGCGTCGTCTTCTCCACGCAGAGCTGCGCGGTGCCATGCCTGGACCTCAGGCACAGCTGATACATCCTGGACTCGGAGCTCCGGTAGAGGTGATCCACTGCCTTGGGGAGCAGCTTCTCGTCCACGTCTTGCAAGGTCGCATTTCGATGGACCGTTTCCTGCTCCTCCCCGTCGATCACCTCGAAGGCAAAGCTCTCGTCCTGAGGCTCTATGCCCTCCGGGAAGTCATGGGGAATAAAAACGACCGACAACTTCAGACCTGGAGTTTTCACATAGCTTCTTCTACTCCCTCCATGTGTCTTGTGCGGAGCTTGAGCCGGCGGCGAGATATGGCATTGCAGGTAGACCGTGATCACCTGCTCTGGAAACAGTGTGCACGCCAGCCTTGACTTTGATGGTGACGACGATGATTGTCCGTCGCTCTTGCTGCTGCTACAGGTGGAAGGCACGATGAAACCGTCATGGCCGCTGCAGCAGAGCGGGTCTGGACGAAGGCACTTGGTCAAGGTCCTGTGTATATCGACCCAGTACTCAGTCTCTCTGAAGGGCAAGCTCTCCACCCAGGAGAAATCCTGCGTGGGAAGCTGGACGAGCTCCCTCGTGAAGCCTTCCGCGGCGGCCTTGAGGTGCGGCGTCACCGCCTGCATGCACCTCGCTATGATCCCGAGCACGTCGCTGCTCTCGGATAGGCGCAGCATGAACCTGGAGCTGAAGCTCTTGGCGGGCGCCCTGAAGTCCTGGAGGACGAAGCCGACCATGGCCTCCACCCCGCGCTCCGCGAAGCTCGTGGGCCGGATGCCGAGGTAGTAGAACCTGCCGCCCTGCAGCGCCTGGTACCGCGCCGTCTTGCCGGCGAGGAGGTGGCCGATGAGCGGGTCGAAGAAGAGGTGCTGCCGCGGGGTGGCGCCCAGCTCCACGAACCTGACGAACTCGTCGGCGCCCTCCGCGAACCTCTCGAACCTCCGGACGGGGACCGGTTCGCCGACGTCCTTGCCGAGGCTGACGAGAGACGACACGAGCGACTTGGCCGCGTGGGCGATCCGTGTGGGGAGCGAGGACGCCTGCCTGAGCCTGAGCCTGCGCTCTTCGTCCTCCAGGGCGCGCTGGCGCTGCCTGCAGTGGCGCAGCGTGTCGTCGCACTCCTGGGCGGCGCGCTTCAGTTTACTCCGCCAGCGGAGCACCGGCGCCGCGGTGATCTGCCATCTGTCGGACAGCTGCAGCGCGGCCTCCATCTTGATGTGCGCCATCTCCAGCCTCTCCATCTCGTCTCTGCCGCATGGCCTCTTGCCAGGCTTGTCGATGATGAAGCTGGAGACCCTCGTAACCGTCTCGCCGACCACCGCGGAAGCAACAATCTCCGCCATTAAACGTGATAGTGAACTACTGAAGGCTGGTCAGGTTACTGGAGTACTATGTAGAGCGAGAGGAGTCTCGGGTCCTTTTTCACGCGTTCTGCTTCGATCAAGGGAGACTTGGGAGTCTTCGTAACAAACCTGTGAAGCCGTTCACGCTTTCTGTTTTCTGAGTCTTCAAGTCTTCCTCGTAGTGGAAGGGTCAATCAAACGAACCACGCGTACACACTTGGTTTCTGTGGAATCAACTTTTGGATCGCACCAACTGGAATTTTTGGAACCACGCGTACAAGGAGGAAACGAACCACGCGTACACGCTGCAGAGGTCGTCGCCGCCGTCTTCATGATAATTGCACACCCAAAAAAAGCATATTAATCGAAGTAGCATGCCTTGTTGGATCATTGAAGTTTTTTAAAGCGGAAAATATATATTTGATTTTAGTGTTGTTGTTTGGGTGGTTCAGGGGAGGGAAAAAAGACGGTAGAGATGCAAACGCTCGTACATACGAACATACACTTATCACTATGAACGCACGTATGCACACCCTACTTTTATCAGCACATTCAAAAGACTGAGCTGGCACATCATCTTGAGATTGATGAAGTCGCCATAGACGCCTTATAGTGGTCGACGAGAACGTCTCCTCCCATTAAAAGCACAACGCCAGAAGGCCTGATATAAATCCAGAAAAATGCAAGCGCCAATGTCAACTCTAGAAATTGAAGCTTAATGGGCCGGGGATACGCTCTGAAGATATATAATGGCACAAAGAAAAATATATGTGAGGTTGGACCTCAGGTAACAACCTATTCAGATTCTCTCCACTCCGCAGCTCCGCTCCCGGAGTGGGTGGAGGAGCCCTAATGCTCTAACAGCTTCTGGGCTATGGGTGCACGAGTACAAACAAACAACCAGAATCGGGTTCACTCCTTCAGAAGGAGCGCTCCAAATAATTGTGCATCAATCCAAGAGCTAGTTTAGGCTTATTCTACTTGTACTCGTTCCAAAACGGCCAGTTCACCTATTTGCCTTCCCACCAATTTCCATTTTACAACATTAATGCCGCACACTAGTATGTTTATTTTTCCTCCTTCCTCGTCGAAATATACCAATCCCCATTTCCCCATCTGGTGATAGTTTCATGTGATAGTGCCACCACCATCCGCCCCATCTCCGCCTTATGCCATGTGCCACGATCGCTACCCCACTACCACGAGCTTCGCACAAATGTCACCCAATACCCCACACCGAGGTCATGGTTGTCGACTCACTGCCCTAGGTTGCACACAAAATTTTCATCTTAAAGAACACCCGTTAGGCAATGATTCTCAATAAAACCAATCCCATAGTTTTTTGTCTTTTGTTATTTCTTAGTCAAGTCGACAAGCTTAGATGTAAGATTACCTAAATCTTCCATCAACACACACAAGAAACATGTTAAACAATAGCTTCAATCCATCACATATCAGTGCAAAATCGGCACAGGCGTGCATCAATGACGACGAACTATGGTTGCACGGGTGTGCTTTGGACACTGCGAAAGAGGGAGCGGTGATTGGGAGAATGGGTAGGGCAAGGTAATACGATCTTAACCACAGTCTTATCCGCAAGCGAGTGGCAAGGTGGCAGCGGGAATCACGACACGACGGAATGGGTGGGATGCTTCCGGCGATGATCCCGACTGACGAGGTTACCCATTAAGGGTAGCCCCATGAGGGTACAAGGTATAGTAAACCATAGAGTCAACCTCGATGATCCAAGAAGTTACTCGACTAACGTTGGAGTTCTCGTTAGTCGGACGCATCTGTTCACCAGGTGCTCGGACGATTGAACATACTCGAGTGACTAAGCTACTTGGATAGGAGAAGATGAACAAACAACAGGGATATTTGAAGCGCCAGCACGGTTTGGGTGACGTGCGTTACTAGCATTTATTTCGTCAGTTACCACTTACAGTGGATTTATTCAATGTAACCTTTAATTCCTCTGTAGCGGCAAAGGCCAGGGGTCAGGCACACTCTATACAAGCCGCCCCTTAGCTCGTAAACAGGGGTTCACATTCCTTATAATCAGTTCTAGACATAGAAAAAGAAGAAAGCTCCTAGAGCTCGAGACGTAGGGTTGTTACCTCCGCCGAGAGGGGCCCGACTCATAAAACTCATGTGTCATGTCTGTGCCAAGCTAGATACAGCGTCGCTCCTACCCCCCTCTCTCTCATTGTCGGAATCATCCCCACGACACCAACAACTCTGGTGCACGAATCACAATGCACATACATGATGGCGGGCACGACGAAGCTCAAAGCCGAACCAATAGGGTTTGAAGCCTACGGTGATGGCTAGCAGGAGGTGGTGCCCGATGGCAATGCATGCTTGACGTGCAGGACGTCTACTGGTGAGAGGTGGACTACAACACATGAGTTAGGATGAGAGAGAGAGAGAGAGAGAGAGAGAGAGAGATGGTCCCGGGCTGGGTTGCACCGTTCGGCTGGCTCTGGGACTTGCTGCTGAGGTGGGCCCAAAAGGTAGGGGAGGGTGATTTATTTCTTTATGTTTATTATTTTGTTTTTTAATCCATCTAAACTAAAGAACTTTTAAATTATTTGAAGATTCAAACCGTGTGCAAATATTTGGGAGGCAAGTTCCTTTCTTGCAAGTTCCTTTAGTTTATATATGCACCTCTAAAAATATAAACTCGTTTTTGATTCAAATGGAGTTTTGAACTGTAAGATGTTATTTGACTTTCCAAATTTAAGTGAAATTTTCTTATAGATTATCAATATTACTGAAAACTGTTCACAACTTTTCAAGAGTGTTCACAAAGTAAAATTCCCTCAATTCAGTAGACTTTTGATCTACCAACTACTTGCATATTAGGGTTAATAATTTATATGGGAAGTTTTGTCCATCGAAATTTCATGAAACTACCCATATATATTTGTGTATGGTTTACTGGATGTATTTTATAGCATTTATGAGGTTTTGAAATATCTTCATTTTCACAATTGAAAAAAGATGCTATGAAATGATCGTGATGCACACTACAACTCATTACTAATTACTAAACTAGTGATGTTACATCTTTGTTGGAATTCATTTCTTTGAGGAAAAAGAATCAAACTTTTAGCCAGTGCGATTCAGCTGTGTGGTGGTTGACACCGCATTCACACACACACAAAAAAAAACATGCTCGCTCTAAGATCTTTATTCTTCAATTCATAATACTACCGATATTGTGAACTTTGTGCCTTCTACTCTTAAGACTCAAGAACATAGGGAAATTGTGCATCGAAGTACATGAACATGTCAGAGCTACTATTTTTTTTATTGATGGATCAAAGTGCACAAAAAAACCTACTCCTATTATTGTTTTGAACTCCCTGTGCCATACAAGGTGACAATTTTGGCAGCTATCCTATTGAAAGCGAGGATGGAATCAGAGAAAGCAATTGCAAAAGCTATTCTTTTTTTTTCCGCAAAAGCTGCAAGGATCATTTAAAGTGTGCCACATCGAGGGCTTGGCCTACAGGAACTGCATACCCCTTATAATACGATTTGATCCGATTATCAGTTGCCCGCAATACTGCTTTAGCCTTTAACCTAGTCATCTTAGTTTGAGCCGTGCCATTGTTGATCCGATTTTGTGCTTATTAGAACTTCATACTGACTCAACATAGTTATTTTACTTTATAAGCAGAAGAGATTTCACAATAAGTTTTATATAGTTTACTAGAACAACAACACTTTCTCTAACTTTGTTTTAGCGACGCAGCCAGACGCACTGTAGTTCATTCATTAAGAAGGAGAAGTAAGAGAGTTACAGAGCTAGGGAGGGAAAAATTTACCTTGTAAAGGATGAGCTGGTACGTAGGAAGAACCAAGGCCTCCACGTCGCCTTGAATCGATCGTGCCACCGTGCGTGAATTATGTGCCCCGCCGAGGGCATTTTAGTCATTTCACCATTGGGTATAAATACCAGCAGCTCCCGTGCAAACCCTAGCCGCCCCACCCGTCCCGCTCGCCCCTTGCCAGCCGCTCACCCCGCCGCCCCGCTCGTCCCGCTCGCCGTGGCCGATGACCCGCACTCGCGCCACCTCCCCAACCCTTCCTGCCCCCTCGCGCCGCCACCCTACTGGCCTCGCCTCTTCCCCCCTTTCTCCTCCAGCGTCTCCTCCCCATCTGCTCCGCTCCACCTCTCCACGGACGCGCCCAAGTCCGAGCGCGCCAAGTTCGCCGGCCCCCGCGCGCGCCTGCACCGGCTCCGCTTCGTCCAGCCCGCGCCGCGCCGCGTCGCCTCCTCCTGCGCCCCGCGGGCTCCGCCGCCCCCGACCGCGCCCCTGCGAATGCCCCTGCAGCGGCTGCGCGCCCACGGGCCGCCCGCAGCGCCCCCCGCTCGGTCGCCGGCTCCCTCCGGCCGGCTCCGCTTCTGCCCATGCCCCGGCCGGCTCCGCCTCTGCCTTTCAGCAACAGGGGAGGGGTGAGTCAACGGCGGCGTGCACAGAGGGTGGAGAGAATTGCAAGAGCCTAGGTGCCCATCACCATGGTTTTCTCGTCGTTCGCGTGCCACCATCGCGGTCGTTATTGGAGCTTTGAAAAGGTCTGCCCTCTTCTCTTACTTCGTGCTGTTGCTCCTCCCATCTCAGCTAAGCTGCAGCCTCACACACTTCAGGTTCATGGGTCAGGCGACGTACATGGGCGTGTCTGCTAAGCAGGCCACTGGGTGGGTGACGAAGTGATGCAGTCAGAGGCCACCGGCGACCTCCGAGCCCCCCCTTCTCCGCCTCGTCACTGTCGCCACCTAGCTTGACCTCGAGCCGAAGAGCGACTCGGCAGGACGCCGGGGGACAGGGGCAGCAGCCAGCCGCGCCTCGCCCCGTGCTCTGCAGGTGCCCGTCGTCCTCGACCCGGCCTCGGCAGGAGGAGCTCAAGCCGAAGCCGAGGAGCGCGGCCTTGATCCAGACTCGGCAGAAGGACTATAGCAGCAGACATGCCCGTTAGCTTCTCTCTCTAATCCCCTTGAAACTACATTCCCGATCTGGAGCGGGAGGCCAGAGATGCCTCGTATGTGTCTCCGTAATTTTCTTCTCAGTTTGACAAGGAATATGCCTATGGTAGTCTTCTGATTTTGGGTGTAGATTCTGATTTTGTTGGCAAAACAATGGCAGATTTCTCCATTAGCTTATATGATTTGGGGCTGATTTTCCTCTTGTGATTCCTGTTCATGGCCTTGCTGTGGGAGATTGCAAAAAGTGATGTGAATTAAGTGTGAAAAAATAGCAGGAGCAATGCCTGGGCTGTAGATTTCTCCATTAGTTTAGTCATGGCTAATATGAACTTCTCTAGTTATGGATTGTTCAGTAAAATGAAACCTCATGGTGTAGCAGGAGCAATGCCTGGGCTGTAGATTTCTCCATTAGTTTAGTCATGGCTAATATGAACTTCTCTACTTATGGATTGTTCAGTAAAATGAAACCTCATGGTGTGGCATGTCACCTCCCTTGCACATATACTTGTACCCAATTTAGACCATCAGTAGAACTGTCTATATTGTACAGGTCAACTAATACACAGCACCCCGGCGGCCGGTGCATACAGATAACTGCACGCACACACAACGCCACCTGACTCCTATTTCTTCAATGCAGCACCGTGACATGGCCATACTCTGTATGGACAAGGTGGCAGATTACAAACTCTCTGCAGTAGTGGATTTAATAAACAAGATGTCTTAGGTTTGAAAGCAACATGCAGATAAGGAGATAACTTTGGATATGTTATTATCTTTTACCTTATACGTATATAATTTCTTAATGTACGATGCAGCTGACCTCACGGGTTGACTGACGGCGACACGAAAGCCGGAGGGAGCCAACCATCTCTGCGGCCCACGCTCCTCTTGCCAACGACGACCGTGCCGTGAACCAGCTCTGCCGCTCGAGCTCCTCCTGGGTCCAGGTGCATAGGAGAGCTGCTTATCTCGATGTGTTTGTAATGTATTCAGAAAATTACTTTGCTTTCTTTTTGCTCCCTGGAGAATGCATCCTCAATTAGTATGATAGCAGTCAAGCAAAAATGGCTTACTGTTGATACAGATATAACTTCGATTACTCCTATTGCTGTTTTATTTTTTCTGGACTTTATATAGAATTTATCCTTTTCAATTGATGCGCTCTGAATGAAATATTATATCTGAGGGAACATCAAACTTGCAGGTCATGCTATGTTTTAGTGCTCATGGAGTTCCTCTGGCATACGTTGATTCTGGTGATCCGTATAAAACATAGATGGAAGACTATGGATCTTATCATGGATGAGCTCGAAGATACACGAATCTCAAATCCATGTATACATCAATCACACTCATACCCGGTATGTCACATAAGCAACTTCGGTTGTTCTTCGCTTGTGAATTCACCATCCAAATATTTTGTTTTATTGGAGAGCACAAAAATATTTGGAGAATCAAAGGTGAATGTAAATAAAATACTCCCTGTATGTTTGCATGCACATGATCAGTACCTCCATTTTCCTTTGTAGTAATACTAAGATACAAACATTATTTGTGTTCAGTTTTTGGCCTTTTCATACCTATGTCGTCAAGACTCTGTTCTGGTGTAGAATATTCAGTTTAGTTTGGCCTGCATTTGTCCCAGACGGCGAGTGATTACAGGCAGTGTGTAGTTATTAATTAGTCAATATTCTGTTCTGATGTAGAATATTCAGTTTAGTTGGTCTGCATTTGTCCCAGAGAGCGAGTGTTCATAGGTCCAGTGCTTATGTAAGTTATTATTTAGTCAAGATTCCGTTTTGATGCATAATATCTAATAACTTGCCTCTTAAGTTGTCTCTACAAACTAAAATTTGACCTTTAAAACTGATCTAGCCATAGTTTTTTGCAGCAAGAATTGCATGACTTATTTTATCTCCTTTTCGAGCTGGAACACTTGGCTATCGTGATTTTTCTTTGTAGACTTTCCTTGACTGTACAAAATGTATGTTGTGGAGAAATTATAAACTGCGTTACAAATTGTTGTAATGTTGTGTAGAAACTGAACAGGGACAAGCACATGCAATTATATGTTGTGGTAGATTTCGAAAGAGACCCAGGGCCCAGAGTAGTTTTGCAAAAATGGAGGATACCAGACTGACCCATGGAGCATGAGATCCTCTTTGTCAGGGGCCACCTTACTTGTATGGCTTCAGGCTGAGGAGACCCTTCTAATTAAGGTGGTTACTACTTACTTGCTGATTTGAACCTAGAAGAGAATGTCATTTCGTGTTTGTCAGTAGGATCTCATGTTTAATCTACAGATCTATTTAGTCAGTGTATTTGCAGACCAGTTGCGAGTTTTTACCTGGGAAAATGAACATTTTTCTACCTCAAATTTGCATATCAGTATCCTTGTCTGATTTAAGATTGCTTTTCTTATTATGAAGAAGATTTATGCTGCTGCTATTGCGTTCTTCAGTTTCTGGTCATTGGTTCATCTGCAAATGTGTGGACCCCCCTCCCTTTTGCTCGATTGCTCCACCTTGCTCCTTTGGCTGATTAACAGCTATTTCCGCAGCCCATGACGCTGGTTGAGGTTAGTCTTTCAGCATCTGTTTTCTTCATTACATGTCTTTTAAATTGCAGGATAGGCCCTTACAAATAAGTTAATTAACTACATGTCTGCATTAATATATTTTCCTGACGGGTTTCCCTACTATGGCTCATGGTCATAGATGTAGTTTGCCTTTGCTGCTGTTGTTTCTCTCAATATTTCTATCCCACTATACTGTATGTGTTCTGAATATACCTGTATATGAAAGATGATTATCTCCATTATTATTGTTCGTACTACCATTTTTATCCAAGATTCAAAACACCTAACGCGTGCCCTTTTTTAAAGTATCTTTAATGCAGCCTATTGGTTCTTAACTTACTACCAACTACTAGCGGAGATAGCTTTCTGAAATAAGCATGCTAAGCATGAACGTTGTTCTACTTATGGGAAGAACCCTCAGGTGATGATAGGTCATGGTTCTTTGCCATTTCCTTTACAAAATCAGTTGAATCTTGTGATTCTAAGTTAGTATCAAGTCCTATATACCTTTCTGTTTGTATAAATTCACAACTCTCATGGAAACTCTTGAATTGCGAGTATTAATATCAGGTTGCTGGGTATGTTTGCTGATAGTATGCTGCCATGCATCCACTGAGCAATTTTCTTGTGATGACACATTTCTAATCGTTCTCTTTGGGATACTGAAATATGGTTTGCCTTGGGAAATAGCTGATATAGGATCCATGCTACTTCATTTGAATTGTTTTTATGTTTGCACCCTTATTTTGATTTTAGTTACGATGTTCTCTTTCTTTTGGTTGCTCACATGTGTTTTTTGTCGCCATTCTCCATCTAGAGATCCAGGCAGCGTCTAGATTGCTGTTATCATCCTCCATCAACAAAACCATGGGGTATTTTCGGCTCTCTTCTATGTCTCTGTTCCAGTGATAAACTGTCGTTTGATTCTTTTTGTGTGTGGCATGTCTGCTTATTTTGGCCCCTGTTAATTGATGCTAACTATGCTGGCCATTTGTGTGTGCCTAGGTCCTTGTGGGAGCTGCATACAAACCGTGTGGATGTATTTGGTTGGTAGCTGCAACAGCCTGCCAATCGGATAAGAGAAGCCAAGGGGCCATCGGTGATGGTGTAGCTTCAGCATCCTGTCAATCGAAGGAGAGGCCAAGGAGTCATCGGCAAGAAGCAACCTTATCCTGGACCTTGAAGTGGAGTAATGGTTAACAATGTTTTATGGATCATATGTTTTCTTTTGTTCACACTTGAGAGCTACAAGCATTAAGATGTTATGATAAATTATGTACCAAAGTTTGCTTTGTCTGTGGTCATATCTATATGTGTTAATTTATTTTCCTATAGTCGTATCGATATTATTATCCCTATGAGTTGTCCCCTTTGTTCTATAGTAATGTAATCAGAGCGAGAAATGTAAATGTGATTGAATTATGGTGTGGCTCTTACAAAAATATGTAAATGGGATCAGAATTGTGTATATATTATTGATTTAATAGTTTGAAACTAAGCCATGTTGAGTGTGGAGTTTTATTTTATCTATGTTTGCACCAATGCAAATCATGAATTGTTTACTTTGATGTTGACACATGTCAAATATATACGTAGTCAGGAAAAGGCGTTAATCTTTTTATCCCTGTAGCAGATAATTCTCCTGTTACTTGGACAAACAAGTGCAAGGGGAAGTGCAGGTGGAAGGGATCATTGTTTGACACATCACAGGACAACAACATGCACGCCAGTGACCAATGAAACAAGGGACATATGAATAAGATGAAAACCTTTCAGCCTTCTGTTCACACGAAAATACATTTTTGTTGATTTTGTGTCATCATCTATTTGAAAACAATCTTCCATGATTAAGATTTTTTTTCTCTTTTTTTACCATTGGAAAAGATTCAGTGTTGCTGCAGACCTGCAATAGCATACACCTCTTCGCAAACAACTTTAAGTCAACATCAAATGCTCCTAAATTAAGCAAAATAATTGGTTTTAGTTCCTGGTTTAAATTGGTCTTCGTGCCATTTGGCTATGTTTATAGCTACCCTTTTTTTGAATGCAAGTTTACACCTACTCGGACTTCTAATTGCAGGCTCAACTATTTGGACCTCTTGATGATCTATTTTGTTGCATCCTTATGTTAAGCAAATTTTTGCATTTATTTCATGGTTTGAATTAAAATTAAAAATTATGCCTTCATGTTACTCAAATAACATAAAAATTATGCATGCTTAAGTATATATTTTGAAAGATAAGCCATTTTTATTTTTTTATAAAAGGGTTAGCCATGTTATCCTAGGTGTTTTTAAAACATAAAATTACTAACAAATGCAAATATTTTCAACCCATACATGATTTCAAATGGGTCTCTGCGCCATTTGGCGAACCGGGTCATCTAGTGCCATTAATAAATACTCCTATATGATTTCTCTCTCATTCCCCCATCTGTTGCCTTTCCTATATCACTTTTTTTTTTCAAAAAGGGGTTTTACCCCAGCCTCTGCATCAGAAAGATGCATACGGCTCATATTATTAATAAAAAAACTTCCCAATATCACTTATTGCAGCCAAACATCTGTCTGGCTTATCACGTACAGTACAAATCAGAGTGTTAATCATTCCATGCTTTAAGTTAGTTTGACACAAGATGGAATCAATATCTAAGCTATACCGAGAGAGGCATGTCGTTGAGTATCTGTCTTGGAATCAATCAATATATCTATTCTAGGAATCAAAATCTGCCTCCCTCGTTCGTGCAGGGCCTTACAAAGTCTGCTCTGCTTTCTTGCAGCACAGGCAGGCAGACAGAACAGAGGCACCTTCTACTCATCATCCATCCTAGAGACAATGGCCAAGCTTGCTGCCGTCGTACTCATCCTACAGCTGGTCGTGGCCGCCGTCGCCGCCGGGCCACACGCCGCGCCCCCCGAGGCCCCAGCGGCAATCCTCGGGGAGCTCCAGGCGGAGCTCAAATCAATGGCTAAGGAGCAGGAGGTACCTCTCGCCCTCCCTCCCTCCCTCCCTCCCTCCTCTAACTCTTTACGCCGTGTCCTCTAAGTTAGTACACAGTTGGGTCAACTATTTTGGAACGGAGGGAGTAGCTCTTTACCTCAGGAATCAGGTATCGGCAACTGGACGCTGTTCGCGTTGGTGGTACTGGGCGCACTCATCAAGGCGGGTATGGTACTGAAGGAGTTCTTCACGCCGGCGCCGTCGCAGCCGCCCGCGCAAATCGTCATGGTGCCCGGCGCCATCGCAGTCGCAGACCCCGCTCAGCATGCCTGATGGGAGCTCGTGTTGTCGCAGATGCCCAACCCAGATGATCAATAAATAAAGGGTTGGATTTTTTTATATATATATATATCAATAAAGGAAGAATATAAATTGTCCCCTCTCAAAACTTACTGTACTGTACTTTCTTGTGTGCTGGGTCTGTCTTCTCATACCTTTTGTCTGAACCAAACCTCTTGTCTGCATCAGAATCAACTTACCGTTTATTCTGTTAACAAAAGGAACAGAACTGATACCCTCCATGTAACACTGATTCGGACTTGTAGATGTGTACAACTCTCTGCTTTCGCTTAACTGTTTTCAGGTGAGTTGCATAGATCTAGAATTATATATACAACAAAAAAAGGATGGGTGGGAGGGGGGAGTTAACGATGCCAGGCCATGGGTTAGCTCAGTCACAAACCTCTGGTACTGTCATACGGACTATTATTACAACCTTTTTTTGGGTGATTCTAGACTGTTTTGTTTTGAAAAGAAAACAGAACCAGACTGTTGTTAGCCAACTTACAGTCAATATTCTCTGGGGTCTCTCTGAATGAAACCTCTTGTCTGCATCAGACTCTCATACAGTTTACTCTTACTGCTAATGAAAGGAACCTGATACCCTGCTACGAACTCTGTTTACATCCTCTTCCAACATAGTTAGTACAAGCGAAGCGAAATCCGCAATCGAGCTTCAGTCAAACCTTGATTAAGTTTCTTCTGCTTCAGATAGGCACTGGGAAGAAAGAAATTTGGTTCAAGACCTGCAGGTCAGGTCTTTGCAACACACAGTTATGCTCTCCAGTGCTGGATCGAACTTGACTAGAGTGAATTGCAAAAAACAACGACATTGAAGGCTAGGGTTGCAGAAATCACAAGTCTCTAGTTTTGTGCCCAAAAACACTAATTCCCAGGCTAATTTTTTGCAGAAACCACAAGTCGCTCAGTTCGCTCGTTTTAAGTGGGATTATGACAGGTGGGGCCCGCTTTTGTCGACGTGGCATAACTGTTCATCCGTTTCACTCGTTAGACGCCGTGAGACGCCGTGCGCGGGCCGACTCGAGCCGGAACCCTTTTGACCGGTCCCTCCCTGCTAGCTCTTCTCCATCTCTCCATCTCTTTCCCTCCCCCACACCCTCTCCTCTCAGACATGGCGACGGCGAGTGGCGGCGGCGACTGCGGTGGGCCTGCCGGTGGCGGAGACGACAGGCCACCGGAGGCGGATCTCTGCGGTAGCTCAAACCCGGCGCCCCTTCGGACAGCAGCCCCAACACCAGCCCCCAGCACTCGCCGGAGTTCGCGGCGGCTAGATCTTGGGCCAGGGCCGTGAAGGCGGATCCGACGGAAAGCCACCGGTGGGGCTCTTCATTCGGCGGCGTCTAGTAAGTTAACCTCATTTGTACAGATTCTAGGGTTAGGGTTAGGATTCGGCGGCTGGATCTTGGGATGTATGTATGTGTGGTTATTTTGATTTGCAGTGTTAAACCCTAGCTTGTGTACTGAAACACTCAATTTGATTTTGGGGGAGGGGGCAGGGGAATAGCCCACTGTCATAGACTCATATAGTTGATATGTAGCAATGTGAACTGTTAATTAGAGCAGTGCCAATACAGAACACATTAGAGTAGCTTATATTGTTAATATGCAGTGTTAATTAGAGTACATTAGAGTATCTACATCTGTAGTTATGCATTGTTAATTAGAGCAGTGCCAATAAAGGGAAAATTAGAGTACCTTATTTTGTAGTTATGCATTGTTAATTAGAGCAGTGCGAATAAAGGGCAAATTAGAGTAGCTTCTTTTGTAGCTATACATTGTTAATTAGAGCAGTGGCAATGAGAGGAAAGTATAGTAGCTTCTTTTGTAGTTATGCATTGTTAATTAGAGCAGTGCCAATAAGAGCAAAGTATAGTATATTTTGTTAATATGCAGTGTTAATTATAGCATATTACTGTGAACTTTTTTATAGTAATTATGCAATGTTAATTAGAATTGTTGTTTTATTTTGTTGTCTAGTTTGGACGATGCTGTTTGGGAAGTTAGAATGCACTTCCATGAAAGAGACAACTTGGAGAGATCCCTCTGCATTTCAGACATCACATATCACAATTTGGTAGCATTAATAGAGACAGAGGGATATGGGCTGAATGATTACATTTACTTTGTGAGGGAGCCTGGCGTGGGTATTGAAGGATTGGTAGAAATTTCTGATGATGACAAGGTGGATGAAATGCTTGACCATATTGCTAATAAGGATCAGACTGTAGTGAATTTGACAGTGATTAGGGCCACTGATCCAAGACCTGCAGATTTGAATGCAGGATATTTGTATGAGGAGCAGGTTCCTTTGAGTCAATTAGGAGAAAAACATGTCTATGAAGTCAATCCTTCTGGAGTTCTATTCAGATCAAACAGAGGCAGTCAGAGCCACTTCAGTTCTTTTCCACATAGCAGAGCACAAACTTAGATATTGCTATGGAGCAAGATGAGCAGGAGACACTAATGGAGCTAAAGAGGAGAACCAAGATTGAGAACTTTAGGAAACATAAGGAGGCATCTGAGCATGTTCAAATGGTTAAGCAAAAACTACCAGTTCTTCTAACTAAAGATGACTCTGATCTGGATGCAGATGAGGACTTTGTTAAAAGGCTTAATGATTTGAGGAGGCAGAGAGAGGACCCACTCCTTCATTTTGAAGGAGACACTGATGTGGATGAAGTGTATGGGGAAGATGAGGAAGAGGAGCAAGTGGAGGAGGATGAGAAGATGGAGCATGAGGAGGAGGAGCAGGTGGAGCAACAACAGGAGCCACCAAAGAAGAAGGAAAAAAGAAAAGGGCCAACCAAGAGGTCACATTCAAGCTTGGAGCAAAGATTTGAGGATGTGTGGGTACCATCATCAGATGAGGAGATAGATGTAGGTGATTTGAAGCAGGAATATGATGATGGAGCTGAGAATGCACCTTTTATTCTGCCCAATGGAAGGAAGAGCAGAGCATATAAAGCACAACCAAGGAAGTGGTACAGTGAAGAAAGAGAGAACCTAGAGGAGCAGTTATGTAGAAAGCTTTGTTTCCTTAATGTGTACCAATTTAGGAGAGCACTTCAGACATTTCACATAAGTCAGAATAGGAACTATGACTTCCACAGAAACTGCAATGACAGCATCATAGTTGTGTGCACTAATGTAAAATGTCCTTTCTACATTGCAGCTTCTGTTGTTGCAAATGAAACTACTTTTTGCATCAGAAAGGCTAATTTTCTGCACACATGCCCATCAGTAGCAGAGAATACAAAGGTCACAGGAAAATGGGTGGCACACCAGTGTGAGGATATGCTGAGAATTGATATTGGCACACCAATCACCACAATAATGCAGAATTTGAAGAAGAAATATGGAGTAGAGATCTCAACCCATATGGCCTATAGGGCTAGGAAACAAGCATTGAAGGTTGTCCAAGGAGACCAGAGAGGTCAATACACTAGGATTAGAGATTATTTGCAGGCTGTTTTGGACACAAACCCAGGAAGTAGATGTGTTGTGACCACTAAGCATTTGCCACAGCACCCAAGCAAGAACCCAAGGTTCCATGGCCTGTTCTAATGTCTTAATGCTTGCAAAGAAGGGTTTTTAAATGGATGTAAGCCATCCATAGGTACATTGTGTTGTAACTTGTGTAGTGTTTTTGTTATTTGGCCACATTAAATACACTATCTTCTCACATTTGTCACTTTGCAGGGGTAGATGGTTGTTTTATCAAGCTGTCAACAGGTCAGCAGATCCTTGCTGCAACAGGAAGGGATGGAAACAACAACATATACCCTATAGCATTTGGAGTTGTTGACAAAGAGGACACAGACAGCTGGACCTGGTTCTTAACACAACTGAAAGATGCACTTGGTGGAGAAAGAAGTTTGGGTATTATACTATCATTTCTGATAGGCAGAAGGTAAACTTCTCTTCTCATATTTCTATTGTACTATTAATTTTTCATATGCACATTGCTTTGTGAACAATTCAAATGGACCAATATTTAGCTCTAGTTCTTATTGTGTCAACAGGGCCTTTTAAATGCAGTAAACCATGTTTTTCCCAATTGTCCACAAAGATTCTGCCTTAGACACATTTATCAGAATTTCCAAACTGCTGGTTTTAGAGGTGATGAGTTAAAGAAACACATGGATGCAGCTAGCTACTCTTATACTAAGAATGAACACCTAGCTGCAATGAATGATTTGAAAAGAGAGTGTAAGGCAGCTTGGGCATGGCTTAATAAAGTACCAGTTCATACATGGGCTAGACATGCAATGGATTTTACATGCAAGACTGACCTAGTTGTGAACAACATCAGTGAGGTGTTTAACAAAATGATCCTAGATGTTAGAGGGAAGCCAATAAAGACCATGCTGGAAGGAATTAGGACTAAATTGATGGTCAAATTTAACACCAATAGAACTAAGACAGAGACAGCAAATTGGGAGATTTGCCCAACATATGCAGAGATGTTAGAGGAAGCAAAGTACAACTCAAGGTGGTGCCAATATTTGATGGCTGGTCCTAACATTTACCAAGTTAGTAGTGGAGATAACACCTACTCAGTGAACTTGCTGCACAGAACATGTGGATGTAGGAAATGGGATATGACTGCTATGCCTTGCAATCATGCAGTCTCTGCAATTGTGAAAGCTAAGTTGCAACCTGAAGACTTTGTTGATGATTTCTTCAAGAAGGCAATGTACAAAAAAAGCATATGGCCATATCATATTTCCTGTCCCTGGTCCAAATCTGTGGCCAAGGACAAGAACTCAGGACATAGAGCCTCCAGTTTTCAGAGACAAAGTTGGGAAGCAACAAACAAAGAGGAGGAAAAACCAATTTGAGAAGCCAGCACCAAGAGATACATCTAGGATGGCATCCATTACTTGTAGCAACTGCAAACTTGTAGGGGCACAGATACACTGTGTGCTCCAAGCCCTTGAAACCAGCTCTTGCTATGAGACAAAACCAGCATCAGGTTAGCTTCATCTACAGCTCATGATATTCATAGCATCTTTGTTTCTGTTTTTGTAGTTATGTCTCAATTGATATTCATAGTTCATGATTGTTTCTATTTTTTAAATGCAGCCAAACAGGTCACATGCTTCTGCTTCATCTACAGCTGCTGCACCAACAAGGAAGAGGCCATCTCCATGTACAGCAGATGTTGGGACCGCTCCTCCCAGGAAGAAAGCTGCACCTGCTGCAACTACACCTACTGCTCCTCCAAGGAGGAGAGCTGCACCTGCTGCTACTGCACCTACTGCTCCTCCCAGGAGGTCTCCCAGGAAGAATGCTACCCCAGCACCTACTGCTCCTCCAAGGAGGTCTCCCAGGAAGAAAACTACCCCAGCTGGTACATCTTCTACATCTGCTGCAGGCCATAGGGGAACATTTCATGCTCCAAGACAGACTGGAAGGAAGAGGACAGTTTCCTACAAGATGAAAGAGTACCTATATGCTTCTGGTAACTAGATGTTGCCTTTGTTGGCTGTTGAACTAGATGCCTTTGTTGGCAGGTTTAAACCAGATGTTGAACTAGATGCCTTTTGATGGTTGTTGAACCAGTTGATGCCTTTTGTTGCCTTTTGATGGTTGTTGAACTTGAATGCATGATGTTGATGCTTGTTGAACTTGATGCTTGTTGAACTTGAATCACCTAAATGAGTCTAGGGTGCCTCGACGTCGAAAAACCCACCTAAATGAGTCTAGGGTGCCTCGACGTTGAAAAAAACACCTAAATGAGTCTAGGGTGCCTCGACGTCGAAACAACCACCTAAATGAGTCTAGGGTGCCACGACGTCGAAAAAACCACCTAAATGATTCTAGGGTGCCTCGACGTAGAAAAAACCACCTAAATGAGTCTAGGGTGCCTCGACGTCGAAAAAACCACCTAAATGAGTCTAGGGTGCCTCGACGTCGAAAAATCCACCTAAATGAGTCTAGGGTGCCTCGACGTCGAAAAAAACCACCCAAATGAGTCTAGGGTGCCTCGACGTCGAAAAAACCACCTAAATGAGTCTTGGGTGCCCAGACGTCGAAAAACAACCTAAATGAGTCTAGGGTGCCTAGACGTCGAAAAACCACCTAAATGAGTCTAGGGTGCCTCGACGTCGAAAAACCACCTAAATGAGTCTAGGGTGCCCCGACGTCGAAAAAACCCACCCAAGTGAGTATAGGGCTATTTCAGATATACAAATCAACATCAAAATTCATCACATTCAGCATATTGGGAGATCCATACATAAGCAATACATAACTAATTAGTAGCATAATTGGGGGATCCATACATGACCATTACATAACTAATATGTAGCATAACTGGGAGATCCATACATGAACATTACATAACTAATAAGTAGCATAATTTGGAGATCCATACATGACTAATAAGTAGCATAATTGGGAGATCCATACATGACCATTACATAACTAATAAGGAGATCCATACATGACCATGAACTCCATGACCATTACTGCCCAGTGTGGCTCATTCATCTAAGATTGCCTTGATCCCATTCAGCTTGGCCTTGGTCTGCTCCACAACCTTCTCAAGCTCATCAATATGGGCCTGCAACTTAGTCTTCTCTTTAGCAAGCTTCAACTTCATGTTCCTAATAACACTGGCTTGAGATACTGTCAGGTTCTTAACCATGTCATACTTCTCCTGGAGCTTGCTCTCATCAGGCTTCCTTTCCATCTGGGCCCTCCTCTCATTCTCATCCAAAAGGGCTTGAACATCTCCAACCAACTTGTCATAACTGGCCTGCAGCTTGATCTTCTCTTGTGTCAGTTTGTGAACAGCAAATGAGTTCATCAGGTTGTCCTCAGTCCTGTTTCTCTTGGACTGCTCATACATATCCCACAACTTGGACAGTGCATTCTCCATTGTAGCTGGCCAAGATGGATCAACTCATTCAACTAGTCCACAGTTTTTACCATCCTGTTAAATTACAGTGTTAAACAGCAAGATATGAGCTACATGCCAAGATGAGTTCTTTACTAATAACAAGTAGGCACTCCAACCAGTACCAACAATTAGGCAATCTGAATAATGAGTGCTTACTAACTAAAAGCAACTAGGCCAGCAGTACTTAATAACAATTTTTAATGAGTGCTTCCAAACCCATGCACATGCTTGACATATAAACAAACCTCACTTGTCCACGCTGTCACATGCTGACATATTAACAAATGACCTCACTTATCCACACTGTCATATGCTCACATATAAACAAATGAACATGCCACAACACTCTGCACATATCCTCACATAAATACAATGACTTCACTGAGCCAATAAGCATTGGGCACATATTTAAACAACCTAACTAACAAGACAGATCTGCTAACTACCAAAATCAGTACTAAACAATGACCAATATGGATGCCCACAGCAGCTAATTAGCAGAAATTTGACACATACCTTCACAGCACAAGCAAGGAACCTCCTGCCAGTATGGATGCCCTCGAAAGCAACAAGTCTTTCTGCTCGCTTCCGGTGTTCATGGCACAAAACATAATCATTGCCCTCGAATTCGGAGTCATCCGTGGTAGCAGGGATCTGCACGTGCAAAGGAAAGCAAGAGATTTGGGAAGGAAACTTCAGATCTAGCTCAAGAGGAAAATCCCCAAATCCAAACCCTAACCCTATTTCTACCAACTCACCTTCACGATGCCGTCGTCTGAACCTGAGGTGGCGTACTGGTAATACCTGCCGTGCTCACCTTCACTGCTGTCATCATCCTCACTCCAGGAAACCATGGCGACGCGGTAGCGGCGGCGGCGGTCGGAGATGTGGACGGGTCGACGGCGGCGAACGAGTGGGAGCAGAGAGCGCGAGCGAATGAGGGTTGGGGTGGGTGGGCCTGTAACGATTCGAGGGAGGGACCGGTCAAAAGGGTTCCGGCTCGAGTCGGCCCGCGCACGGCGTCTCACGGCGTCTAACGAGTGAAACGGATGAACAGTTATGCCACGTCGACAAAAGCGGGCCCCACCTGTCATAATCCCACTTAAAACGAGCGAACCGAGCGACTTGTGGTTTCTGCAAAAAATTAGTCTGGGAATTAGTGTTTTGGGGCACAAAACTAGAGACTTGTGATTTCTGCAACCCTAGCCTTCAATGTCGATGTTTTTTGCAATTCACTCAACTTGACTACTAGCTTATTATTTTTATCTGCAAATATATATGTGTGTGATGCTGCTGCTGCTGCTGCATCTCATGGCTGAACTCTCTCTAGCTGCTGTTGTGGCCATAGGATGGATCAGACTGCGGCACAAATGGCGTGTGAACTGTGCAGACAAACGTTTCCAAAAGATCGAAACTACTTCCTGTTTGGCGACATAAAACGTCGTATAAAAGTTTACAGATGTACTACTTAACAAACGAAATCCATTTAACTGTACACTGATAAGTATATTATGCATGCTGCATCTCATGGTTGAATTCTCTCTAGCTGCTGTTTTGCATATATGTGTACACTTCGTTTCCAAAAGATCCAACTGTGCAGGTCTGAAGTTTTCTTCAGAGACATGTTGATAAGATTAACGTTGGCTGTATGAAACAATGTCAGATCAGGCGCACGCAGACGCCGTGGAAGATATGTTGATAAGATTAACCTCGCCCTGTATTTTATTTTATTTTTGCGAAAATAACCTCGCCCTGTATGTAAACTGTACACTGATAACTATATTATGCATGCTGCTGCTGTTGCATGATTATTATTATCCAGGTGTATGTATTGCTTCTCTTAAAATGATTTGTTCTGCACGTTTTTTAGATCGCGCCCTAAAATTATTAGTGCATTGCCCCCTCGAGGATTTCTTTTCCATTTCAAAAAAAATAAAAAATCTTGTGTGATTTTGCCACACTGCACACTAGTAAAAAGAAAAGCCGACACTGGCAACCGGCCTGCACATCTGGCAGTAAGTACGCGCATGGAGGTTTGAAGAGTTAATTTGTTAGAGGAAAAAGCTTGAACCAGGAGAACGGCTCGATATGTACAGCAGCTTTGAGGAAAGCTCTATGACCCGTTCAGTGATCTCTACGTCCATAACGAGAGCAGTGATTCAATGTGGACATTTTGTGCCAGATGGGGATCACGTCAACTTCCTCGAGCCTCCTAGTCCGATGAAAGAAATTGCATTTGATATTTCCTCAGCTGTTTCAACTACAGTTGATGTCACATCCCTAGTCTGGTATGCACTTAGGCTAGCTAGATATGCTTGCATCATCTCTAAATTTATTTGAAATTTGAAATGGGGAAGAACAAACCCTAGCACCAAATGAACTCAACTAGGGTCAAATTCAAATGTTTTCAATGAACCCAAAATGCCTTCATCAACGTTTGATAATTTTAGCAAGGCTTTGAGTCCAAACCAAAAATAGTGAACATTTTGTGGAATATTTTGGATTGGATTAAATCATAAAGTATTTGAATTTGGGCATTTAAATGCTATAACTATTCTAAATGCTCAAATTATTCTGAAATGATTTGGGGGCTGTTGGAAATAATTCAAAAGGTGCCCACACATATTTTCAGGAATTTTGGAAGTGATTTAGTATTTTAACTAAATCAAAAACAGACAAAAGAAATAGAAAACATAAATAAAAACAGAAAGCAGAGAGAGAGAGATAAAGCAAACCTGACAGCCCAGCTGTGGCCCAGCACTGTTGGCCCAACCCACCTCCTTCCGTTGTCTTCTTCCAGCTGCTGCCAGGCGGACGCCGGGCGTGTGGTCGCCGCGCGCGTCCACGCGCGAGGCCACCTCCTGCTTCTGCCGACGTAGGAGAGGCTCCAGGAGCCGCCACGCGCCACCCCGGTCCCTCTCGCCGTCGCTCGTCCTCGTCCCCTCCTCTAGCCCCCTCTCCCGAACGTGCCCGAGCACCTCCGTCGCCGCCGTCCGCTGCCACCGCGGCCACCAGCCCTCCCTAGTCCACCCAGCGTGTTCAAGAGAACCGCCTCGGCTCCGTCTTCCTCCTCGACGCTCCACGCAATCGGGGACGCACCACAGCGCCTGCATCGCCCTCTTCTTCGAGCTCGGCCGACCGAGATCGCCGCCGTCGTTCCGTCGTCACCAAGCCTTCCCCGAGCCCGCTTCGACGCCCCCTGCACTCTCCGTGAGCTCCTTCCCCAAAGCCCCCCTCTTCTGCGCTTCGTTTTCATGCCATAGCCGTCGTTCCGCCGGAGACCGACCCGCGCCGCCGCCAAACTTCTCACCGCCGTGGCCACAGCCACCGCAGCTCGTGCCCGAGCACACCATCGTGCTCAGCACGATCTCATGAGCCCGTAGACACCCGCAGCGCCTCCTCCCGTGCTCTGTAGCGCTACCCCGAGGATGCCCGAGCTGCTGCCGCCGCTGAACCTCGTCGCCGGCGACCCCAACACCTACCGCTGCCACCACTCGATGCGCGCCACTGCGTGCGTTCGAACGCAACAGACCGCGTCCAAAATGATGCCCTGTGGCTCATTTTCGAGCCCCTCCGCCGCGCCTGTCATCGCCGGCGTCGAGCCGCCGGCGAGTTGACCTCGTTTGACCTGGGGTTTGACTCCCCTAGGTCAACGAAAGGTGGGCCCAGAGCCCTGCTAATTTTAGCTTAGCGCTAATTAACTTTTAGTTAACCCACCAAGTCACTGACATGTGGGCCCAGGCCCGCTGACAGTTTAGTTAGTATTAACTTAACCCTGTTAATTGGTTGTTTCACCGACAAGTTGGTCCCGGCCGTCAGGTTTGACCTGGGCTGGCGCCTTTGACTTGCTAACGTCGTGCTGACCCTGTGATGACGCAGTAATGCTTTTCTGGATTTTAAATAAATCTATTTGATTTATTTATTTTCAGAAAATACCCAAAACTTCTAAAAATCATATAAAATCAACCGTAGCTCAGAATGAAATAAATTATATATGAAAAATGATGAGAAAAATATGAAGAATCTGTTTATGGCATTCTCATGCATGTTTGAACAACTTACAGCCACTGTATATGACAATTTGAATTAATGGTATTTGGAATGCCTCATGTGGAGTTCAAATTTGAATCTAGTGTTCGAACCAACTCCATTTAAATCGTTGCTAGCTGCATTAGCTCAAAACACAGCATATTGACATGTCATGATCATGCATCATATTGTGCATTGCATTGACTGTGTTTTCCTTCTCTGTTGCCGGTATTTGTTCCCTCTCGATAGACGTGCTCCCGACGATGAGTTCGATGACACCGATGAAGAGCTATAATATCTTCAGAAGTGCCAGGCAAGCAAAACCCCTTGTTCATTCCGATACAATCCCACTCTATCGCTCCTGCTCTCTTTTACTGCATTAGGACAACATCGATTCAACTGTTACATGCTGCGGTAGCTAAACCCCTTTCCTTTGCATGACCTGTCATTGCCACAGTAAATAGATGGAACCCACTAGCATGAGTAGGAGTTGTTTGAGCCCTGATGTGCCTACTCATTCATGTTTGTTTGTCATGCCTGCTACTGCTTAGAGTTGAGTCAGGTCTGATTCATCGGGAAGGAATTGGAATGGTGATGAACATGTCCTACTGTGTGTGAGCTAAGTGTGTGAACACGATTTGGTAAAGGTAGCGGTGAGAGGCCATGTAGGAGTACATGGTGGGTTGTCTCATTGAAGCCGTCCTCAGGAACTGAGTTCTGTGTTTGTGATCCATGAAAAAACTACTACCACACGTTGGGCCCTGAAATATGACCCCGCTCGACTTCTTAACCACCCTAGTCCTCTGTCCAGGAGTTGCAAGTAGTTTCTGGTGATTGTAGTATGCTGGAGGCCATGCGCAGCGCTGACCCGAGGGGTGGGCTGTGATGCGGTAGGCATGTGGCACGGTGTACCGGGCGCCCGTTTGGTGTCTCGGGAACCCTGCACACATCGTTCGGGGCCGTATGTGGAAACCTCGGCCGGACTCCCTGCGGATGGAACCTGGATAAGCGATAAACCTGGACTAGAGACTTGTGTGGTTAGTCAGGTCATGGTCTACACCCACGTCGGCTTTCGCTTGAACTCTGCCGAGCACATGTCGTGTGCAGACGCTAAGTGGTGGAAACATGTGTGAAGAAGTTGTAACGCCCCGGATCCGATGCGCCAGGTGTCTTCCAGTTATTCGCCGTCGTTGCCTTGCCATTTGCTTGCGTGTTGCATCTTGCCATGTCATCATCTGCATTTCATCTGCATGCTTTTCAAAACTTGCATCCGTTCGGGTTCCCCCGGTTCTCTCCGTTGTCCGTTCTGAGCCCAACCTCTCCCACACGCACCCGTTGCACCTCTCAGATCTTGTTACATGAGCGGGAGAAAAACGTTCTCGGAATGGGTCGAGATTTGCCGAGTGGCCTTGGTATATCACCGGTAGACCGCCCGTCAAATTTCGTTTCATTTGGAGGTCGTTTGATGCCCCAACCGTTAACCGCGTAGCCCGAAACCCCTCTCTCTTTGCAGCTTAGCCTCCCTTCACCAAAGCCCACCTAGCCCATCTAACCCTCTCCATGCTCTCCGCCGTTCGATCACGATCGTGTGGGCGAAAACCGTACCCCATTTGGACTCTCCTAGCTCCCTCTACCTATAAATAGACTTCCCCCTCCAGTTTTCGCGGATGAATCCTACCCTGACCCTAGCTCCCCCCCTCTTCGTGCCGCCGGACATGTCCGCCAGCCGCCGGACGCGTCCTCCCGCCGCCCAGCCACGTCGCCCGACCAATGGGAGCATGCCACGTCACCTCCCCCCTCCACTCCGCGAGCGCCACGTGGCACCGCCGGAGCCTCCAGCCGCCGCGGCCCGCGGAGCCCGTCGCGGGCCCGCGCGGGTCCAGATCGGGCCGCCGCCGCCCGAGGGCCGCGCCTCCCGAGCTCCTCCGTCGCCTAGATCCGCCGCCGCCACCCGGGTCCAGCCCCGCTGCCCGTCTCCGACGCCGGTCGCCGCCGCCGCCATGGCGCCCGCGCCTCGCCTGCCTCTCCTTCCCCGACCCCGCCGGCGAGCTTCGCCGCCGCCGCGCCGGTGCGCTCCCCCGTCGCCGGCCGCCCCGTCGCCAGATCCGCGGGTGGGATGAGATCCACCCGTCCCGGAACCAAACGCGCTTCCCCGTCCCGCTCCGCGCCATTCAGGGTCCTCCCCATCCAACTTCTCCCCGAGGGTATATTTTGACTAAGTCCCCAGATCTACTACATTTTATGCCTATGTTCATTGCATCATATCTCCATGTGTACTGCTCCGTTTTGTGCGTATAATATATCAAAATGTTCATTGTGAGATACTCTTCATGTGGTTCCACTGTTCCATGCTTGTTTGAGTCCATCTTGATGCCCTAATCATCGTTGCAAGACTGCTATATGATGTTGTCTGCTGTAGTTTAACAGATCTTGCTCATTTGTCATTTTTATATCGTTTTGTGTGATTTTCTTTTGAGCGTGATGTCTACATGTGTTATGGGCTAATATATTCCATGTTTCCTGTGGTGCAATCCACTCTTCATGATATACCATGTGTTGATTGTTACAAGCTTGCAAAGTAGCCTCCGTGATGTTGCTGATTTCTGTGACAGTGATTTCTGCCAAGTCTGTAGCTGTAACATTGTGATTCCATGTTAACCTGCTGTCACCATGAGTTCTATGCATAATCGGGAGATGTTCACTAAGGATGTTTTGTTATACATGTTATTATCTATCCATCCATGCCCTTGTTTGCATTTATAGCCTGCTGTAGCTTATTGTAATCTTGCTCTCAAATTGCTAAATAATGTTGCTGTCAGCCTGTTAACAGGAAGTTCAGTTTTGACATGTGTTTTGCTAGTGATCCATGCACCATATGAACTTGCTCTTGCTATGCTTAGCTTCATGAACATGTCTTCTTACTGTGAGTTACCTTCTCATGCCATGAAATGCTTTGTGATGAGTGATTTGAGCTCGCAAAGATGCCTTCATAATTCTGTTTATGCCATGCTCAGTTTTTCTGCTAAGTCTGAATCTGTTTATGAACTTGCTATGTTTACATGGGTGCCATCATATCTTCTGTGCTTTTTGGCTCGTGATCAGTAAGGGACTTTTGTTCTATGCAATTAGTAGATTCATTCCATTCCGTTGTTTGCTATGATATGTTCCTGTAGCATGTTGTTTGAGAGCTCTAAACTTTGCAACCTGATGTTATTTCTGCCATGCCCAGTGATTTCTGCTGTCTGTGAAACTGTTATTATTTGCAATCTTGCCATGTCCTTTTGAGCATGTTCTATTGATTTCTGGAGATAGCTCAGTGTTCATGTTTTGTCATGCTTTACCTGTAAATCATGTGTATGCCTTTTGTTTTCATGTTGAGGTGCTGTAGCATATTGTTTTGATGCTTGCTAGATGCCTAGTTGCTGTTTTGGACAGCTTGTCCTTTAAACTTGTTTCATGTGTATGTGTTGAACTGTTGCTCCGTTTTGAGTGTGCTCTACATGAAACTTGCTTAGGTTTGCATGTAGTTTCATGTTACCTTGTTGCATTCTTGTTTTGAGGTGTTTGCTTAATGTTTGAATGCATTTTGCATCAATGCTATGTTTAACTTGTGTTGCTCATATCTTCTAGGCCGTAGCTCCGAACTAAATGATCTTCATATGTAACTTGACTAGAATTTCGTGTAGATCATCATGGTGCATCTTAAATTGCTGTTTAACAACTTGAACATAAGGTTTATTAAGATCTGGACCAATTTTGAAACTTGCATATGAGGACTTACCGGAATTGTTATATGTTGTTTCCGGCCTCATTTAAACTTGCTTTGATGTGTTGCTCTTGTATGCATCATCTCTTGCCATGAGTAGCATCATATAGCCTTGTCATGCATCATACTTGATTGAGCATCATGCCTTGTTCATGTGTGGTGTGTTTACCATATTGTGTGCTTCTTCTCGATAGTTCCCGTTTCGTTGCGATCGTGAGGATTCGTTCGTCTATGCTTGGTTCGTCTTCGTGGCTTCATCTTGTTCATGGACTCGTTCTTCTTCCTAGCGGGATTTTAGGCAAGATGACCGTCACCTTGGATCTCACTACTATCATTGCTATGCTAGTTGCTTCGTTCTATCGCTATGCTGCGCTACCTATCACTTGCTCTTCAAGCCTCCCAAATTGCCATGAACCTCTAACCTTTGCCACCCTTCCTAGCAAACCGTTGTTTGGCTATGTTACCGCTTTGCTCAACCCCTCTTATAGCATTGTTAGTTGCAGGTGAAGATGAAGATTGCTCCATGTTGGATTATGTTTATGTTGGGATATCACAATATCTCTTATTTAATTAATGCATCTATATACTTGGTAAAGGGTGGAATGCTCGGCCTTATGCCTGGTGTTTTGTTCCACTCTTGCCGCCCTAGTTTCCGTCCCGGTGTTATGTTCCTTGATTTTGCGTTCCTAACGCGGTTGGGTGTTATGGGGACCCCTTGACAGTTCGCTTTGAATAAAACTCCTCCAGCAAGGCCCAACCTTGGTTTTACCATTTGCCTATAACCTATTTCTTTTCCCTTTGGAGTCGCGCTCCCGAGGGTCATCTTTATTTTAACCCCCCCGGGCCAGTGCTTCTCTAAGTGTTGGTCTGAACTGAATAGACTGCGGGGCCCCCTCGTGGAAACTCGAGGTCTGGTTTTACTCGTAGGATGTCTCATCTGGTGTTGCCCTGAGAATGAGATATGTGCAGCTCCTATCGGGATTGTCGGCACATCGGGCGGCTTTGCTGGTCTTGTTTTACCATTGTCGAAATGTCTTGTAAACCGGGATTCCGAGACTGATCGGGTCTTCCCGGGAGAAGGAATATCCTTCGTTGACCGTGAGAGCTTATAATGGGTTAAGTTGGGACACCCCTGCAGGGTATAAACTTTTGAGAGCCGTGCCCGCGGTTATGTGGCAGATGGGAATTTGTTAATGTCCGGTTGTAGAGAACTTGACACTTGACTTAATTAAAACGCATCAACCGCGTGTGTAACCGTGATGGTCTCTTTTCGGCGAAGTCCGGGAAGTGAACACGGTTTTGGGTTACGTTTGACGTAAGTAGGAGTTCGGGATCACTTGTTGATCATTGCTAGCTTCACGACCGTTCCGTTGCTCCTCTTCTCGCTCTTATTTGCGTATGTTAGCCACCATACATGCTTAGTCGCTGCTGCAACCTCACCACTTTACCCCCTTCCTTACCCATTAAGCTTTGCTATTCTTGATACCCATGGTAATGGGATTGCTGAGTCCTCGTGGCTCACAGATTACTACAACAATAGTTGCAGGTACAGGTTATGCGATGATCATGACGCAAGAGCGATGTTTCTTGTTTTGGAGTTCTTCTTCTGCTTCTTCTTCGATCAGGGGATAGGTTCCAGGTCGGCAGCCTGGGCTAGCAGGGTGGATGTCGTTTGAGCTTCTGTTTGTGTTTCATCCGTAGTCGGATGTTATTCTATGTATGATGTATTGATGTATCCTTGCGGCATTTGTATGCCTTGTATGTATCCCCATATATTATGTAATGTTGATGTAATGATATCCACCTTGCAAAAGCGTGTCAATATGCGGTTCTATCCTTGGTGGGACCTTCGAGTCTCTTTAGGATAGTATCGCATATTGGGCGTGACAGAAGTACACCCCTGCAGGGTTATAAATGATCTATTCGAATAGCCGTGTCCGCGGTAAAGGACTTCTGGGTTGCCTGTATAGTTCATAGACAAGTGAAAGTGGATACTCTAAAATGCGCAAGATAAGCGTGAGTGCTATGGATGGCGTTCACGTAGGGAAACGGGAGCGGATCCATAGTGGTGTATTGATATGGTGAATATGTGGACTCGTGTGCGCCACCTCAAAAGAGTTGCTTGCAGTCGTAGTTTAGGTTAGCCACTGAGTCAAAGCTGGCTTGCTGCAGTTAAACTCCACTACCCCCTTTGTTGATACCGATGCATATGTAGTTAGTTATGATGTAAGTCTTGCTGGGTACATTTGTACTCATGTTTGCCTATTTTATGTTTTTGCAGAGAGACGTCAGTCTCGCTAGTAGTTCCGCGTGGACTTCGACGTTTAGCTTGTTACCTCAGCTACGATCTTGTGCCCTCGGCAGGGTCTTGTAGATAGTCAGGCTTCTCAGCCTTCTTCATTTGTAGTTGTCTGTACTCAGACAAGTTAAGCTTCCGCACGTGCTTGCTGTTTCTATGCTCTGTATGTTGGGGTCATGAGACCCATGTTTGTAATACTTGGCTCCTCGGAGCCTAATGAATAAATACTTGAGTCGTAGAGTTATGTTGTGATGCCATGTTGTATTTACACATATCGGGCATATTGTGTGTATGATTGAAATGCTTGGTATGTGTGGGATCCGACAACCTAGTTGTTTATCCTTGGTAGCATCTCTTATGGGGAAATGTAGTCTTGTGCTTCCATGAGCCATAGTAGTTCGCTACAGCCCGGCTCACCGGAGTCCTGCTAGCCCAGCACTACTGCTTCGGAACACTTGACTGGCCGGCATGTGATTCACTTCGTTCCTGTGTCTGTCCCTTCGGGGAAATGTCACGCGGTGACATCCGGAGTCCTGCCTAGCCTGCTACAGCCCGGGTTCCCAGAGTCCTGTTAGCCCAGTGCTACAGCCCAGATTCGCACGTTGCTGGCCGACATGCTCGATGTGGATTCATGTATGCCTGTCCCCATAAGTTAGTGCCACTTTGGGTTCACGACTAGTCATGTCGGTCCGGGTTCTCTGTCATATGGATGCTAGCGACACTATCATATACGTGAGCCAAAAGGCGCAAACGGTCCCGGGCCATGGTAAGGCGACACCCATGGGAATACCGTGCGTGAGGCCGCAAAGTGATATGAGGTGTTACAGGCTAGATCGGTGTGACTTAGAATCGGGGTCCTGACAGCTTTGGTATCAGAGCCTGACTGCCTGTAGGATTACAAAGCCAAAATGGTCGATGTTGAGTCTAGAAATGCTTAGTTGTATAAGGGAATTGATTGTGGAAGGGAACGTAAGGCTCTTTTTACTCCTTTACCTTATGCCCTTCTGATCTGAGTCAACCTCTTCTTTTCTACGGGGATTAAGAACTAGGCCTTCTCATCTATCTATCAGGATGACATGTTACTAATCCATAGACTTATAGAATTGATAGTTTCAAGTCTCAGTTCAGTTTCTACTACTTCCGTATGTTCATAGATGGCCTCAGAACCTTGATATTGTGATGTTGAGTGGTCATGCCACTATTTTGCAGGATGTCTCAAATCATTTTGAGCATTTATAGCCGTTATGCTGTCCGAGTCATCCCAGGTTTCTAAATAGTCTGATGCATTTGCAAATCCCTTCTTTCCGTTCCCGATGTCCCTTTGGGCCAGGTTAATCACACTAATTGCTGAGTTGAGGTATTCTATTGCCTCGACATATATGTTGGAGTTATTATTATGACCCTAGGTGTTTTAGAGAGTCACCTAGTAATCTAGCCATGTTTTGTGTTCCCGGCGTGATGATTCTGGCCATTATTTTCGAAAGCATCCCGTGATGCCATTTAGTTAGTAGGCATTCTATTCCTGGGTTCTTGAACCCGAGATTCACCCTACTTACTTCTTGTTGATAGTGTTTGCTAGTTCCTTTAGGATATTAGTAACCTTTGCGATAGTCCTCGAGGTCCGTGGTATTTCCTTCTTCCAAATACAATGAACTACTTATGGCGGAAGTTCCTCGTTGAATCAAAAGATCACAACAAGAGTGCTCTCGATGAGTTCCACATTCTATATTGTGACTCTGCCAGTTCTACCTTTCTGCATGGGTTATCCGGAAGAAATATGTTGAACTCGTTCGACATGCTAATCTATGCACCCACAACTCCGAAAATCGTATGTTCCTTGAGTTGTCCCTCCTTAGTTGTTTCTGATCTTCGTCTGTCAATTGATAGTTGAGGGTATATCATTGCATTCGTTCATCAAAGTCTAATATTCTTGTGGTCCGTCAGGCCATTCTATTTTGGAATGACTAGGAGAAACAAACTCCAGTACCTCATCCATATCCAGGATTGGGTCAAAGCAGTTGTATTCCGTAGATCAAAATGCCAATCCAGCTTTTGCTCTGTTCTACCCTGGAGTATTACCCCCTTTATGTCAGGATTGTCATGAGAATTGCACCATCTCTTATGAATTCTTGACGCAGTGATACTTCTCGCCATCATCATTCATTTCTCGGTCTCCGTGTTATTGTAACCGGAATGCCGACAAGCGAGCTATATGATGTGTGAAATCAATACTCCTAGCAATCCTGTTGCTTGGTAGTTAATGGACATTAATATCATTCTTAGCGTGTTGGTTATCGAAACACTATTCTAGGATTGATCGTGCTACCTTGTCCTTATTTCTGGTGCACTCTTCGATCTTTGAGTTAGGATTGAATCCCTTGCTCATTTGATCATATCGTCTTGCCTGAAAAGCAAGATTGTTCTCGAGCTTAGTAACATATCGGTGGTTCGTGATTTTCCGAATATCTTCTCGGAAGTATCACTAGGTTGTCCCCTGACCGTTATATTGAGCTCGTGATCAAGATGGTTTCTTGCAAACCACCCTTTCTCCAAGAATCTGTGTTGGATACCCCTGAGCTAGTTGGTTTAGCCAAACAACAACTTGAAGAGTTGGAAGATAAAAGCTTGTTTGACTTAGTTCATGTTAAGGGATATCTTCTTGTGTGTGAGTGTGTTGAAGAAAGATGATATCTTCATCGATTGGTCCTCGTGATCAGTTGTTGAACCTATTGTCTTATCAAAACTTTGATTTGAGTATGGGCTATCGTCAAATCAAATCAGAACCAACGGTATTCGTAATGTTGTCTTACTCGCGGTTGTCCCTCGGGCATACACCATTATATCTTTTGGTCTGACCAATGCTATCACTGTGTTCACATGATGGTGGAAGTCCAGTGATATGGAAATTCCGATGAGTTGTTGTTAAACCCATCAGCAGCATTTTGTCTCCCCCATGATTCATGTTGAACATCAACCTAGTGTTGAAAACTTTGTAAGCAATGCCTTCGTGTTCCGTTCATGAAGCTTATGCTTGGATGAAAGAAGTGACTTTCTCCAAGTTCACGTGCATTAGGTGTAAGTTGCCGCCATGAATTTGAGAAAGGTTTGTTTTGTTTCCCTTGGAATCATTCCAAATCAGTCATGCATACGTGCGAAGTATTCTATGGTTTGGTAGATTAATTACCTCCACTCCATATGTGTTCCTAGCACACCAAGCCACTGATTGGTTTGTTCAAGGAGAAGAAGTTTCTTCTTAAGAGCTAGACTGACGCAAGGACTTCGATATCCTCGTTGATGGTTCTCCCCCCGAACTCGGTAGTGTTTCGTTGTAAGACTACCAGGTGACCATGCTTGTCTAGGACAACGTGTTCACATGCTTGTAGCAGAACCGGCTCATGTTTTGGAGCTTGCTATCGTAGTTCATTCCCCGAGAATCTCGCAACGCCATCTCGTCGGTTTGTGTTGCAAACTTTCATTTTTCTTCTAGACTTGATGAGTCTGGAATATCCTGACACCAACCAGATCTGAATCTCAGGCAGATATGATGGTTGGAACATTCCCGACATTTGCATTTTGTTCCCAGCTTGCACTGCCTTGTGCCAAATTCCCATGGGCTGCCCTTCTTAGTAATTGTTGTTTAGGATCATCTTCAGAAGTGGTCCTACCATGGGTCCCATCCATTTCCGATGATCAGCAAATCATCCACCGCGTTGTCTTCAACAAGGTAGTCCACATCATCCATTCTAGTGAGGGTATGTCATTCACTACAAAAAAAAAGACACATCCGTGACATTTTGGGCCAAACGAAATTTTTATCTGTCATACATATGACACTTCTATGACAATAATTGTGACAAAACCCGGTATCATCATAGATGTGGTGGGCTCCTACTTCTATGACAAAAAATCATGACAGAAAATGGGCTTTTCGTCCTGGGCGGGTCGGAGACGCAGCCGCATGACATTCTTTGGGCCGTCCATGACGGAAAAAACCGTGGTAGAAGCGAGGGGGAGGAAAATTTCGGGGAGTTCCCTGTTACGGTGGGAGGTCGGGGGCCGAGCGATGCGCGTTTCTCTTGTACACGTACGCGCGTGTGTGCGAGGCGTTGGCTCTAACTGAACCCGAGCGATTGCACTACAGGCTACGCGTTACTGAACCCGAGCGATCGATCGATGGCTGTTAACTGAACCCGATCGAGCGATTCCTTCGCTACTGCTGCTAACTGAAGCCGATCGATTGGATGAACAGTGAGCGTTGCCGGGGGGGGGGGGGTTGGATGAACAGTGAGTGGTGGCGTTGCCTCTGGAGGAACAGGACCCCGTGGTGTGGTGGAGGGCTGGATGAACAGTAGACGGTGGAGGGGTGCCCGTGGAGGGGTGCCCGTGGAGGGGTGGTTGAACAGGACCCCGTGGTGTGGAGGGCTGGATGAACATTAGACGGTGGAGGGGTGGTTGAATAGTAGCCGGTGGAGTAGCGCGCGGTGGAGGCTGGATGAACAGGAGCCCGTGGAGGCTGGAGGAGGTCGACGGTAGCCCGTGGAGGCTGGAGGAGGTCGACGGTAGAGATGAACAGTATCCCATGGAGTCCCATTTTGCGGTACGCCACACCCCTCCCGATGAACAGGACCCCCGTTTCGACTGTAGGAAGTCCATTTTGCGGTACGCCACACCCCACCCGATCAACAGGACCCCCGTTTCGACTGTAGGAGGTCCGTTTCGTCCGTTTTGCGGTACGCCACACCCCTCTCGATCAACAGGACCCCCGTTTCGACCGTAGGAGGTCCGTTTCCTCCGTTTTGCGGTACGCCACACCCCTCCCGATCAACAGGACCCCCGTTTCGACCGTAGGAGGTCCGTTTCCTCCGTTTTGCGGTATGCCACACCCCTCCCGATCAACAGGACCCCGTTTCGAACGTAGGAGGTCCGTTTCCTCCGTTTTGCGATACGCCAGGCCTCGTTTCCATCGCCTGTTCCGTCCAAGCCCTCCCGATGAACACGACCACACATTCCGTTCCGACCCAGCCGGTTGGCTCCCACGCATTCCGTTGCCTCCCGATGAACACGTCGCATTCCGTTGCCTCCCCATGAACACGACGCATTCCATTGACTCTCCATGAACACGACGCATTCCGTTGCCTCCCCATGAACATGACGCATTCCGTTGCCTCCCCATGAACACGACGACGACGCTGTTTCTCCGTTCCGACCCAGCCATGTACAGGAGCCCTGCCCGTACGTATGCGCGAGTAGGCGTTCGAGACCCCGCCGTATGTACACATACATGGCCGTATTTTCTTTCTTGCACCCTGGCCGCTGTACGTACGTGTACATGCTACGTGCGCGCCTCTACTACGACACGTACGCGCCTCTACTATGACACGTGCGCGCCTCTACATCCACCAGTATATATGTACGTACACGTTCGCGACCAGAATGACAACGCTACGTACGCTTCGACCAGGTGGGTCCCGACTGTCAGGCACTTCCTTGCGTGCGAAGATGTAGCTGGTGGGTCCCAGCAGTCAGGGGGGCGAATCGTTTTTTTTTTGCCCGGACGCACTTCCTTGCGTGCGAAGATGTAGCTGGTGGGTCCCAGCAGTCAGGGGGGCGAATCATTTTTTTTGCCCGGACGCACTTCCTTGCGTGCGAAGATGTAGCTGGTGGGTCCCAGCACTCAGGGGGAAACGTTTTTTTCGCGAAATACGGTGGCCCGTCCGGTGGGTCCCCGCTGTCAGGTGGAGGAATCATTATTTTGCGCGTAATAAGGAGGCACTTCCTTGCTGCGGCCGTGGACCCAGCTGTCATGCTCTCGTACAATCCACATCCGATGGAAGTCGTTCCTTGACCACGTTGACCACGCCGCGCCGAGAGCACCACGGCGGTGGACGACGGCGAGGACTAGGAAGGGGACGACTCGGAGCCGGGGAAGACGCAGCAGTGGATGCCCACGCGAAGAGGAGTACGAGGGTTCACTGGTTCGACTGCGGTGTGAGGCTGCTGTCGCCGTAGAATAACAGGGGGTGTGGGTGAGTAGAGGGATGGCCTGACCAGTGGTGGGAGTAGTAGGGGGCGGTGAGGCCTCCGCGGCATCACAGCCAGCCACGGGTGGCAGGAGCACGCGGCACGACCGGCGCTGGTTTGGGCGGCTGGAGCAAGAAGACCAGAGGTTGAAGAAGCACTACGGCCGTTGGATGAACATCATACGGTAACAGGAGCTAGAATCGTTCATATTGACTAAGTTGACAAAGCCCTCCGTCCCCATCAACTTGGTAGGCCCACAAGTCAGCCTCCCACTATGCTGGGTTCCAGCTGGCAAGGGGAGTATTCATTTTTTTGTGCGTAATAAGGAGGCACTTCCTTGCGTGCGAAGATAGCTGGTGGGTCCGACATGTCAGCGGGGGGCACGTTATTTTCGCGAAATACAGAGGCCCTTCCGGTGGGTCCCAGATGTCAGGTGGAGGAATCATTATTTTGCGCGTAATAAGGAGGCATTTCCTTGTGTGCGGCCGTGGACCCAGCTGTCAGCCTTTCCACGCACAGTCTACTTCCGATGGTGTCGTTCGTTGACCACGTTGACCACGCCGCGCCGAGTGCATCCAAGGTGGTAGACGACGGCGAGGCCCCGGACAGCATCGAGCCGGAGATGGGAAGACGCGGGAGTAGAGTCGCAGACGGAGAGGTGTACGAGGGTTAACTGGTTCTAGTGCGGTGTGGTTCGGCAGTCGGTGGAGAAGAACAGGAGGTGTGGAGGGATGGCCTGGCCAACGGTGGAGTAGCGCTTTATAGCGAAGCGTGCTAAGCAGAGCTGCTAGCAGCAGGAGGCGGGAGGTGGTCCCGGCGGCGCTGGAGGAAGAAGACGAGAGATTGAAGATGGATGCCGCTCGTTGGATGTAAATCCAACGGCTAACATGTCAGAATCATTTGTTGACTAAATTGACAACGACTTGCGTTGGCTTCGACCTATTGGCCCACATTTCAGCCTCCAAAAATGTGGTACGCATTCAACCCATTTTTTCAGAATTTACAGTCTTTTTTTTGCGCGGTAGAATTTACAGTCAATTTGATCTTCTTTTTTTGAATTACAGCCATTAGCTGGGCTGGGTGAACAAATAATGTAGCGTCCATGCGGCCCATTTATTTTATTTCCTAAAAAATTACAGGCCATTTGCACTTTCTCGAAATACATGATTTTGCTGGGCTGATTCTAATTATAATGTTGGGTTGGGCCAGCAATGTTATCAAAAAATAAAAAGGGGCTGAGCATTTTTTTTATAAATATATTTAAATAATAAGTGATATTATTACATTCGTCCTTAAATCTTACCAAGCTTTTGTACACAATCACTAGGATTTTCGTGCCAAAACAATCCAGGATTTTATTTGTTAAGAAATTATTTTTATAAGTTAATAAGATGTGGGATATTGTTTTCTTACATATGTAAGTATCTGTTAAATATATGATAACAATAAAAATAATATATAATAACATATAAAATAATTTAAATATATATAATATAGTTAGAAGGGAAACAGAAGTTGGACCTGGCGTTCCTATTCTTATATAGAAAAATAGAACAGACCTCTGCGTTTTCTTCAAAAAAAATTACATAAATTGGGCTGCCAAAAATAAAACCTCGGATGGGAGGTCCATAGGCCGGTCGATACATGACGGCCCTAAGAAAATACAAACAGGCCTATGGACCTCCCATCCGAGGTCGTGGGCTGCACATGTTAAAAATGAAAGCCTAGACGGGGCAGCCCAAAACCACGTCCAACACTTGCCAAAACTTCGTCCCTCGTTTTCTCTGTGTTTCGCACACTCGACATTGTGTGGGCATTTTGACTGTGGATCATATGAAGATGTGCTATGCATGAATGTTGATCTGCATGATGTTAACTGGCTGGTAGTTCCATTTTCGACCATGAATAAAACTTCCAACATGATGTTAACCCTGTTTGAAAAGGCCGTGTTAATATAAATGCTCTGCCTCTGAAAGTTGCAGTTTCTTATCTGAAACTAAACTTGCAGTTTCTTATCTGAAACTAAAACTTGCAGTTTCTTCTCCGAGAATCACATTGTCTGCACTTTTATACTCCTATGAAACTACATTTTTTTAAGTGCTAAAAATAGATCTCTAGAATTCATAAAATACTTCATATGCTCAATACTGCAAATCTGAAATTCAAAAGACATTCATATCTGAAAGTACTCTCAAAATACACAACACAAAACACAATTCACAACCTGCAAATACTGACAACCCTAAGCTCCTCCTAACAATTCACAACCTGCCCGACTATTGGGCTGGGGGGGCAGCTCCCTCCTATTCCTCGGCGGCAGATAGCCGCCCCGTGAGACGATGTGAACGGCGAGGGAGACGATGGCGGGGAAGCGTCGTCGGGCCAACTGCTTTTCTCCTCTTGCAGTTGGGTTCGGTCGATGAAGACTCCACCGGCTCGCTCTGGCAGGACACCCTCACAAACGACACCCTATAGATGCTCGATCCTTCAATCTCTGGTGGATGCTCCATCTGGGATCGATACTCCCACCACCGCTCCCTCACGATCGGATTCGGTGAATCTGTTTGTTCCATGGCCCAGAGGAGCAGCTCTATGTACTCCGGCGCGACTCCCTCTGGGAGTATCGCCGCCTTTTCGCTCTGTTGCAGATATTTGGCCATGGATGTCGCCGTCGCCGCTAGTTGGTCCTTGTTGTCAAACCAAGACTGTATCTCCAACATCCTAGCTAGCTTCACAGGGTCGCCGTCTGCGATCCTCACGTATCGGTTGTACTCCTCCATCGATCTACTTCTCCACAACACCTTCACTCGCCGGCGGTGGTTTTTGAATGGAAGAGGAGAGGAGCAACGCTGGTTTTGGATTAGAACGGGAGAGGAGCGACGCTGGTTTTGGACTGGAACAGGAGAGGAGGGGCGGTGGTTTTGAAATGGAAGAGGAGAGGAGCGGCGCTGCATTTAGATTGGAACAGGAGAGGAGCGGCGGTGGTTTAAGAGGAGAAGAGCGGAAGAGCGGTGCTGGTCTTGGAAGTATTTTTTTGTTGTTTTGCGTATTTTGGGTCAAAGTTTGACCACATACTGTATTTGACAAGCAAAATGTGAATGCATGTCACCAAAAAATGTATCGTTTGGTTCGTATCTGAATGTACTTTCAAATTATATTATTTTTGCAACGTATAACATATATTTTATGTGCGAAAATCATGGTCAATTATGACCCATAATAAAAGGGAGACTAGTTAATGTGGGGTCGCTTTCTTAATTGAAGGGTAAATTGATTTTGATTTTGATCCAGTCACAGCGCGCCGGCCCTCTCGTCCAATCCTAAATCGCTGCCGCACGCTCCTCTCCCTCTTCTCCATTGCAAAACTACCTCCTCTCCTCTCCATCATCTCCATTCCAAAACCACCGTCTCGCCTCTCCCTCTTCTGATCTTCTCCATTGCAAAACCACCTCCTCTCCTCTCCATCATCTCCATTCCAAACCACCGTCTCGCCTCTCCCTCTTCTGATCTTCTCCATTGAAAAACCACCTCCTCTCCTCTCCATCATCTCCATTCCAAAACCACCGTCTCACCTCTCCCTCTTCTCTATTGCAAGACCACCGTCTCTCCTCCCATCTTCCAAAGCTAACACCGGACCACTCAGAAGGACATCTATGGAGAGGATGCAGCAGCGAATCAGGCAGATCGCCGGCGGCGACCAGGCAAAGTTAGCCAGGTTGAAGGAGACCCTTAGTTGGTTTGACAATGAGTGGGAGATTTTGAGGACGGTGCGGGCCATGTGGCAATGTATGCGAAAGAGCGAGACGGCGGCGATGTACATGTACTCCTCGGCGGCAGTCACGCCGTAGTCCTCCGAGTTCATCGAGTATCTTCTCTGGGCGATGGAGCAGACAGATTCGCCCGAGGCGACAGTCAGGCGGAGGTGGTGGGCGTACAGGTCGAAGGTCGAGCACCCAGAGGATAACGCATCGATCGAGTATGGTGTGCCGTTCGTGAGGGTGCAGAGCCAGCCGGAGCCACAGGAGTATTCGTTCTCCCACCGCAAGAGGAGGCCGGATGGTGCGACGTCGCTTCCCCGCCGTTCTCCACGGTTCCCTCGATGCTCGCCTCGTTTCAACGGCGGCGGTAGGGTTTAAGGTAAGCTTCTCACTAACCTAATCTTCCACCTGCTCATGCCTACAATCAGTGTGACAGCTAATGAAAATCATGCTTACAATCAGTCTCCGAGTACTACGCCAATCACCCTAAAATAGCTCTGGACCTTTGGGTCAAAGTTGTGACACAGTGTACAAATAAAGAAAAATAGATTGGTGCTTCTTTCAGAAAAGAGTACTCCCTAGAAAACTGCCAATATAAGCTACTAGTATTTGGTTAGATGATTTGCTGCCGAGAAAGATCCGTCCACAGAGAGCGCCACACATCCCATTGGTGGTGGTGGATGCCAATGCGTGCATGCAGCATGGTTGGTGTCGGTAATTTTTACTTGGCACAACTCGCACTCTGCATATATGCCGGTTCCATACGTACATTTGTGCAGTTCCACCAAAATGCAGGTGAATAACCCTGTTTGCACAGATAATGAAAAAGCGTGATTACACTATAGTGGCACTAGTTGATGAAACACACAAAATAAATAGAAGAAAATATTGCGATAGTATCATAGTATGCCATGCTGCGAGGGCGAGATGGGCCCTGCGAAGCCTCATACGGTACGCCTCATACTGGACATCGTCCCAAGTGTCCCAGATACACCTTCTGCTAGTGATGAACATCAGTGTACAGCGGTAGTACAAGGAGGCGCCTTGAGACATTCAAATCTCTATTTTTGTACATATCAACTAAAATTAAGCACCCCAGTTTGCAGAACCGCTTAGACATTAACAATGGGACTAGTTGATGAAACATACATTAACAAAGAGAAGCACTTTCTTTATCTACATTGGAAATGAAATGATAGAGATGACACTCGCTCTATTTTAACTGCATTATTACTTCATTTTATCAGTGACACTAGGGTCGAGCAGGTGGCAAACGAGGTGTACCGTGCGTCGTAAGGATGGAGGCCGGGGGTGCTTAGACTGGGATGCTGAAGCTGGCTCTTTCAGTCACCAACATGGATGATTCAATTCATGGGACCTTTTGGTGCAGTTCACCTAAAATGAAGCAATGTCCCGTGAGCTAGCAGCTTCTTCTTCATTTTTTTTAAAGAAAAGGGCTCCAGCCCCGGTTCCATTTCCATCAGAAAACGAAACCCACAGAGCTTCTTCTTCATTAGTTGCAATAAAATTGAGCAACATCAAGGTTGGTTGTGAAGCTCCTGGAATGCTCAACTATAATTTGAATATCATTTGTGCAGTTCAACTAAGATCGAGTGTGAAATGTATATCTCTGTTTGCACAAAAAGGTGGAAAGGAGGGTGACTAACAAGTGATGAAACATGCATCAAATGAAAAGAAGCATGTTCCTTATCTGAATGGCAATCCTACAAGGACAGTAGCAACTTCTAAAGCACTGGCATTGCTAGATATTTGTGTGGGCATTAGGATTAACTATGACAACCGTTAAATACGACATTACTTTGGGCACGGGAGAGTAGGCGGACCAGGACAGTTGCATTTCTAACGAAAAGAACCAACTTATCTTAATGGGAAATTTTAGCAGGACATGTAAAGAAGTGCCATTGATTCATATTACTGGAGGCATTACATTGAAAACAACATTGGTTTAACGTGTCCTTACTTTTAACAGTGCGACTGCTACATTTTACCAGTGTCATTACATAAGAGTGGCTCGGGGCAACAAACATCAGAACAGGATATCTAGGTTGGTCCCATTTTTGTTCGGTATAGCCACCTTATACTGTGTGAGGCTAGCAAATCTAGTGTTGGACTTACTCTATTGACTTGTCCCCCAGTCCCCACTTTCTTTCCTTTTTCAACCAATAGATCGGGTTTATATTGAGTTTGTACTTAGTTTCCCTTTATTTCCCTATTAGACCTAGAGACCAGTTGGATAGCCAGTCTCTGCTACTTTTCGCCCCCATTATTTCCTCTTTCGACCAAGTCCTAGATTCAGGTAACAAATCCTCCCCCACCCCCACCCCCTTTCTTCCTTGTTTGAACCAAGTAGTACTAGGTTCGAGTGCATGAACTAGTTTTACCTCTTAAACATAAAAAAATTAGGTGGTTTTCGAACAGCCGATCGATCCTATCTACGAGGGGGCCTGAGAAATAGTAAAAGATACAAATGCAGCGACGTCAGGAGCTCGGGAAGTAGAGCAAGGCCGGTTTCGAAGGAAGTTATACCTGATGGTCGCCGGGATGTCGCTAGGTGGGCGGCGGGAGGCCGGATCTGCCGACACTACAGTAGCGAGGAAGAAGGGGTCGGAGGCCCTCCCTCGCCATGGTGCTTGGGAGAGAACGGCAAGGCAGGCTGATCGGGACGCGCCCAGCAGTGGGTAAGCGCCGTCGCGAAGGAAGACCACGTGAACGTTGCACCTTCTCACCTTCCCCGGCGGAGAGGATCCGGCTGGATATGTGACCAGCGGTGAGCAGAGAGAGAGAGAGAGAGAGTGTGTGGTCACCGCTGTCGTGTTTAGATCTGGAGAGGTCGAGACAGTGTGAAGAGAGCAACACTAGCAAGCAAGCGTGGAGGCTCCTGCCTATATAGTGGAGTAGTACTAGTTTTTTTTGTCTACCGGAGCCGGCTTGACCTTGTCAATGACTATCGAGAAGTCTTCATGCACGTGGCCCGGAGGCGCAGTTGTCGTCATTTTGATCTGAAGCGCCGGATTATAACATATAACACGAAAAAATGCCACATGACAAGAAATCATAACCTCACTGCCCAAAGGAGACAACATGAATCCCGACGGACAAACTAGACGAGGAACAAAGCTCAAATTAAAGATAAACTCGTAGAAAAGGGGTCCGTCGATAGATGTCCTAATTAACATAGCCGGCTTGACCTAGATGGCAGCTGAGTAGTCACTGTTTGTGCATGTGCCCCCAATGACTAGCCAAACTCAGTTGTCGCTGTTTAACCCTCGCAATGATCCGAAGCACATGACACCTAATTTTGCGAGATGACAAGAAACCTTTTTTAGATTTCTCACCACAACTACAGCCATGTACAACATAGCCTGCACGATATGTACACGATAGCCAATCCAGGCGTGTCTGCTGAAGTCTGGTCACATGCATGGACGAACTGATCTTCCGTGTCTTGCAGGGATCGTCCAGGCACCAACGTAGTACAACACTTCTCTAGTACTATCGCTCGTCTCCCTCTTCTATTAAGTCACCCGACTTGCGGGGCCGGGGAGTGTGCCTATGGTCGGTTCTCAATTGTCGTCCCACATGTGTGTGCAAACGCAATATGACGCGCGTTCCATTCGGAGAGCAGCGTGCCAAACCGACCGACCGTCTGGGGTGCGACACGAACGCGACAAGCGTGCTGTATACCCCGTACATGTGTACCGCCGTTTTCTAGACGCTTTGCTCCATGGCGCGGGCGCAATCCATGGATACAAAATTAGTATACTATATACTATTTAAAAGTCGAGGGCGGGGCTTTTCCTACGCGGTAGGCGGCGGGGCAGTTCCGCCTAGTCGGTTCGACAGAGACGCGAGAAGACGAGGGAGTAGGCTGCTGCAAACGTAGGGCTGTGTGATTTGACAGCGAGTTACTGCTGGACAGGTGGGGCCCCGTGATTTGATTTGCCATTATCATTTTAACTGCGGCGCTACGACCGGCGTGAGTCTCCCGATTCCTGACCACCTCCATACAGGTGCCTCTCCCAATGCTCCACCATGTAGTAGAGGCTGGCTCTTGCATGAGAGCCCACTTCTCCACTTTTTCCTTGCCTCTCTTTCCTCCACATATGCAAAAATGCCATGTAAAGTGCACTATTGTACTTACTTTTACTTGCTCCTACAGGTGCTTAAGCTTGCTACATAGGCATAAAGTCTGATGTGGCAAGTTAATCAAGAAGAGAGAGACTAGTTTGGTGACCCAAGGAAGAAACGGTGCTAAGCGCATGTACCTAGGTGAAAAGACAATTTTGAGTCTATAGATAATTAAATGAAGCAAACTTAGCAACACCATTTCATTGGAAGAGGTCACTCCTTGGCAAATGCAATAAATACTAGTACTCCCTGTGTCCCATAATATAAGAACGATTAGTCCTCTCTCTACGCATTTAACTCCTCTCCTTTAACACAGGCGAGTTCTGGATTGGAGGGTTTGGAGGATAATAAATGCTCATTAACTTGATTTTAGCCTTTTTAGTATTTGGATCCAAGCATGGGTGAGGCTAGCATGTTTTAGTCCCACTACTTTTAGTCATGGGCCTAAAACGTATCCAAGCACCCTCTTAGTTTTATTTGAGGGGTGGGTTGTGCTGGACACCATTATTGTGACTAGCCTTTTTAATAGTACTATATGCATAATTTGGCGATGAGCGCTCTCTATATGTACCACCTTTTTTTTCTAATTTCAAGTTTTGCTCCATGGCGCAATCCATCGATACTACTGCTGTACAAAAGTATACATTTTTTAAAAGGCTAGAGGGCGGGGCAGTCTAGCTTGGTCGGCTTCACGAGAGGCGAGGGCCTTTGTGATTTGACGGCTCATTACTGCTGGAAGGCGGGGCCTTGTGATTTAACTGCTCGTATAAATGCGCCGACGACCTGATCGAGGAGGAGCAAAAACCCTGCGGTATACTCAAGTTTTCCACTGGAGTAGTACTGCGACGGAGGAGCACGAAACACGGCAGCCCAGTGCCATATGGCGATAAAAAATGATCTAATTTGCTAGTCATCTCATTGTTAGCATTGTTCTATTTATTCCCTAAAAAAACCATTGTTCTATTCATGCCTCGCAGAGAACGTGACACGTGCGGCGAAACACCCGAAGCAAAAGATGAAACACAGGAGCAAAAGAAGAAGGAAGATTACCACCCCAAATGATCTAATTCGCCGCGGAGTCGTAACTGCTTCTTCATCGCCTCCACGACCTCCATCTCCTTGCGCGTCTCCTCCGCCATCTTCTTCATTCTATCCATGACGCGGGATTTCTCGACGCGAGCCTTCATCATCTGTTCCACGGCTGCATTACGTACCTTGACAGCAGCCGGGTGCTCGATGCGGAGCTTCGCCAACTCCTCCTTCTGTTCCATGATGAGGGCCTGCAACATCTTCATCGAGGAACTACTATTATCATGCAGCTTCTTCCAGCCGGCGTTCTTCTCCTCAACAGGTCGATCTCGTGGCAGAGCTTCGCCTTGTCCTCCTGAAGTCACAGGATTTCGCCGGTTGCCTTCTTCTCCGAGGCAATGCTCTTCTTCAGCAGCATCACCAAGCCGGCGGTCAACTCCCCCTGCTGATTGAGCTCAGCGGGCATGTCGTCGAGGCTCTCCTTCAGCAACTCCATCAAGCCTTGGATGAACTCCTTCTGCTTTTTGAGCTGATCGGGCATGCCATCGAGGGATAAGGACTTCAGCTCCGCCGGCTCGGCATGTTCGCCTCTGCGGCTAGGGCGCTCCGGGAGCCATCGCCTGCCCGTGAGAGATCTTTCGAGGTCTCTGCGTGGCGGCGAGCCCTCTTTTTTTTCCGCAGCCTTGGTTGCCGCTCCCTTGTTACGAGTAGTTCTCGTCCTAGAGCTCTGCTCACCGGCCATGGCAACGACGGACGAAGAAGAAGCACTTATGAGGAGGAAAGGTAGAGTAATTTTCGGTTAGTGTCGTGGAATTGTCACGGCAGATGTCCTTAGTGTCAGGACTTAGTCGCGAGGCCAGCGCATCTATGTGGTAGCTTGAGAGGGGTTGGGCGGAATCGAGAGACGCAACACAAGACAAGGATTTAGACAGCTTCGGGCCCCGGGAAACATCATCCGGTAATAGCCCTACATGCTGTTTGTGGCTAGGTCTCATTATGCTCATGAGAGAGTCGCCGGTAAGCCGGCTCTTTGTGTCTAGCCCTAAAGGTTGTTTCTTCTTGCCTCTCCCTCTTGGGGAGCCCTGCCCCTCCTTATATAAGTTAGAGGGGCGGGTTACATGTGGAGTCCTAGTAGGACTAGGACTAGTCTATCTTTTCTTACAAGTTGAATACAAGTCCGGGTCTTGCTTCCTCATAAAGGAAATATTCGTCATCCCTTTCCTCTTAAGCCGGCCCACCATAACATGAGCTGGCCTTCTGGGCCTTGGGCCTAGTCTTCTATCTGACCCGCCGTTAGGGCCATCCGTGAGTCGCCAGGCTCATGAGTCGCCACTCCGGCGGGTTACCAATGAAAACGCCAATCCCGGCCGGGTCATACTTCCGGCCGGGTCATACCGCGGGGTATATCCCCGACATTAGCCCCCAATTTAATTTGGATTTATCCATGTTAAACTGATCCTGTAAAATAAACACAAGAACAAACTTGATAGGTTGTGCTCCGGGTTAAATATTTTCCTGAACCGGCACCTGATCATCTTTAAGTCCTTGTCATTTCCTCCTGGATGCATACTCAAGATCTTATAGCAAATCTCTTTTAACAGATATGTCCAAACCTTGCTAATGCAAAAAATCCAGGCACTTCTTCTAAAAAATCCGGGTCAATAAACCAGCTTCATAACCAATTGGCTCTTGTAGAGAAATATTATAAGAAATAATCAATTTGAGTCGGCCTTCAATGCTCTGACTTGACAAAAATATTGGTCTTGAAATATTCAACTGATATTCAGCCGGCTTAAAGATGTAGATCTTGCCGATTTATGATTGGCAAAATTGCCGGGTTATAAATAAATGATGCCGGGTCATGATTGTTGCAGACACCGGGTTAATCTGGTCTAGTCCAAACTGAGAATTTGAAGATTTTTTCTCCCTTATATGCATATCACCTGTAGCCCCCAAGTGCCGGGTTGTCATGCTTCCAGCAACCTGGGACTTGTAATTGCCTTATGCTTATGAAAACTTCAACCAGTGTAGCCCCCAAGGGCCGGGTCATTATGCAATAATGTGCAGGGGCTTTGTAGATATAACCATGTAAATTGAACAGCAACGTGCAGCCCCCAAGGGCCGGCTCAGTAAGATAATATTGAGCTGGGACTTTATATATACTTCTTTTGAAAAGAACATCATATGATGTAACCCCCATCATGGGGCTTGAACCCACGTCCACAAGGTTAAGAGCTTTGTGCTTTACCAACTGAGCAGTGGATCCTTCAATATAACGGAATAAGACTTGTGTACCTTAAATTGTTGACAGGAGAAATTGGTAGCCCCCAAGGGCCGGCTCATTACAACGTGATGAGTCGGATCTTCAACAAAGTGAGCCAAAAAGTGACTTTGCATTAGCCCCCAAGTGCCATGGTGCATGCTGGCAGTGACATGGGACTTGCATATTTGATATAATCTCAATCTAAATAATGTAGCCCCCAAGCGCCGGGTCGTAAGCCTGCAGCGACTCGGGACTATTCCTTCCAATGTAGAATAAATCATATCCAAAATAATAACCATTGCGCCAAAGCGACTTTGAATACCTTATCTCTTGACAAGTAAATCCGGAGTTTAAATCACCGACGGATCTTGGCCGATGGTGATTTAATACGTCTCCATTGTAAGCCGGAATTTTTATAACCCGGCGGCTTATAGCTTTTGAGAAAATCAAGAATTGATAACCCTTTTGAGACACCAATTTCAATCTTTGATGATGGGTTTGAACTTAATCATTTATGTAAGTCATAGCTCTGTAAATCCTGCACAGAGATTAAACAACATATGCCCTGGCGAGTTAACGTCAAAAGCCAGGACGGGTAACCACCCAAATGTAGTCTTATCCTGCACACAAGTAGATCACAAAATCCCTTGACGGTTTACCGCAGGGTGGGTCATAATATCTCACATATAACCATTGTGATATTGAATTTGTACTGCCGGTTTACATGACCTGTGCAGTAAGGGTGATAACCCAATCTTTAGAAATCAAGACTTCCAAATGTTTATGATTGTCATATGATGACGACTTATCATCCAAAGTCAAACCGGGTTAAATAGCAACCACTCATATACACTTTAGATATGATCAAAAGAGCTTCAAATAAAATCCAAAAACTGTTTGCAAAAAGAGACTTCAAAATTTTGAGGCTTCTGATTCGAATACGATCAGAAAACCGTCCCAAAGGGGTTAAGCTAAGATTCGAATACGATCATATAGCCCCCAGTGGCTTTGGCGTTGCCGATCAAGAGGGTACCGACAGCTATGTTCTCTTTGGTTCGAATACGACCTATGTTTGAACAGGAAGCCCCCAAATGACCTTGAGAGTTGTTTAACGACGCTGATTCGAATACGATCCACGTCGGTTCCCAAAAGGGGTTGAGCTATGATTCGAATACGATCAAGAAGCCCCCTAGTGAGCTCGGCAGTGTGCCGATCAAGAGGGTACCGACAGCTATGTTCTCTTTGGTTCGAATACGACCTATGTTTGAACAGGAAGCCCCCTAGTGATCATGAGAATATTTAACGACTCTGATTCGAATACGATCAGGGTCACACCAAAAGGGTTTAAGCTAAATTCGAATACGATCAGCTCCCAATGGTCATTAAAGCAGGGTACCTATGTTTGGGTTGTGCTTTGTAACAGACTCTTTTTTGTCCCTTTAATTTTTCCTGAGAACTTGAACTTTGTGAGAGATAAATTCTCTTTGAACCGAAAAAACCGGATATTGAGAGTTTCAAAGCTTTGTGATAGACAAATTTACCTTGAGCCGGATTTTGAACCGGATTTGAGAGTTTCAAAACTTTGTGGCAGATAAATTTCCCTTGAACCGGATTTTAAACCGGATATGGAGATCTTCAAAACTTTGTGAGAGACAGATTTCTCTTGAACCGGATTTTAAACCGGATATTGGCAAGACTTGCTGAGTCATACCATTGTAGCCCCCGAGTCTTAAGACGACTCGAGGAGTTGTCTTGAGATTCTCCATATTTGACCATAGCAGAAGGTGTATACATTGGTGTTGATAGCGCGATGTGAATCCACAGAATGTTGAGGTGACCGCGGCGGGTTATAAATGATCCCGTATGAGCCGTGTCAGCAACTCGGCCAATGGTTCCTTCCAACTGGATGTTTGAAGTTAACCAAACTGTAGTGACGGCGACTTGTGCGCCTGCCCATTGAGCCATCCAGTGCAGACGGCGGCTGATAATACATGATAATTTGCCTCCAATTTGTTGGAAGAAAACCGGGCTACCCAAGCAGTGACTTGCTCATACTTAATAATCAGCTCATGCAAACAGGTGTGGCCCGGTATGTTGATATAGACCAGGCCGCGAGAGACAGACGGTAAAGACGACCGTAGCATCAGAGGCGGTACAGACAGATGAGTCAGTCGCGGCATTGTAAGCCGGCGCGGACGGACGAGTCAACCACGTTATGTTGATGTAGTGAACAATTGTCCTGCATCAAAAACATCGCAAACCAGAGTAATTGTTCTTTGACAAAAACAATGTATACTAATAAACTTAAACGGATAAATATCACCTGATTATTCGGATGACGGGTGATTCGTTCAACGCAACAGAGGCGGCTCAGGCAGACCGACGGCTCAATATAGCCTGTGTGGCTCAACATGGCAGAGGCGGCTCAACGCGGCCCCGGCGGCTCAACACAGCAGCAAAACGGAGGCATCATCACGGTGGCGGCTCAGAAACTGCAGCGGCAATGCGTTTGAGACGGCGCAGGCGACGACTGGAACTGCTTGAGACGGACGCGAGTCGACCCGGGGGCAGGCGGCGGCCCATCATGGGACGGCGGCTCTCCGGCGGTATAGTAACCGGGCGATGACGGCTTGAAGCAAAGCGGCTCGCCAGAGGTCTTGGTTGGTGTTTGTGAGCCGGCCATGGCAGCCAGGCTGACAGCAGCGGGCGGGTCAGCAGCAGAAACCGGTGAAGGCATCGGCGGCTCAATGCGCGGTCAAGGAGACGCCGAGACGGTAACTGGCAGCCCGGCAATTTTCCCGACGATAGATGATTAGTTCTCCGCATGTCGCCGGACTTGTCCCAGTCATGGCACCCTTTTTTTAAACGTCCTTTGACTTTTAGTTCTTTTTTCACACAGCCCGCCCACATCCCATCTCATTTTTATCTGTCGAACAACCGGACCCGTGAAGGCCGCAGAATCGGGGGCGGCGGCTCAGCGACTCGTGGGCATGCGCGGGTAGAAAAGGTAGCGAGCCAGTGTGGCGCGCCGGAGCCGCGGGGCAGCGACTTAAAGCAGAGGCAGTGCGGGTTGGTGGTGTGCGAGCAAGGCAGAAGCGGCCCAGAGTCCAACGGCAGCTCGACCACGGCGGAGTCGGAGCGCGGCCAGGGCGGCTTGACCGAAGCGAAACAAGACCAGGGCGACTTGGAGGTGAGCACGGTGGCAGTTCTGGCAATGGCGGGTGACTCGCGGCACAGTCGGAGCCAGCAGGCGGATGGCGGCCTGGAGCAGAACGAGGCGGGTCCACGGTGGCGGTTTATCATCAGCAGCGTGATTCGACTTGGGGGCGCCGGGCGAAACGGTGTAGCGGTGCAACTTCTGCTATGCTGTCTTTAGTATCTGCACGCGTGGCTAACTTGTACCAACAAGCTTCTGTCTTAGGATCAGTACGTGGAAGAAAAATTCCATGGGTGATGCCTTCCACGTGAGCCACAAATGATCCTTGCTTTGGAACTTGTGTTTTGGGGTAGTCCTAGTACTAACCCTTCACAACTGCCATCAATTGATTCTGACTTCATCTGCTGGTACTCGGAGTACATGAACGTCGTTGTTTTTTCTTCAAAACAATCCAAAGGTTCTGATTTTGTGCTGTAACTTGTGCAATATTGATACGAAACCGAGTTGGAAACTACTCCCGCATACGGTCTGCCGGGAAAACACACCTGCCGAAAATATTCGCGCCGAGTCACGGTCTCACGGAAGCTGTCGGACACTGGGTGGCTAGTACTTTGAGCCAATGTGCTACTACTCGAGCAAAAAAGGTTCTAGCTGTCATCAAACTTTATACGCGCCATTGAGTGAGCGTAGCAGAGGATCACGCTGATGCTCCGAATTGGATTTGAACACAGACGACGGTGTAGGTCTCGGCGACTTGTCCCTCGTATCAACTGATCTCAGATGCGAGACTTCAACCTGTAGCGGCAACGGAAATTAACCCGGCCTCGACGGATCATCTGGTCACGTGCGCTAGCACAAAAACGCAACCCTAACTTTCTCTTGATCTTAAATCTTGTATATCTCATCTTGACTGTTCTTCGACGATGTTATCTTCTGCACCGGCTCTTTTTCATCTGGCACATCGCGAGCTTCTTGATCCCTGGAGAAAGCCCTTCAAGAACTCAACACCACCGTGCGCAAGCCCCACGGTGGGCGTCAACTGTCATGGAATTGTCACGGCAGATGTCCTTAGTGTCAGGACTTAGTCGCGAGGCCAGCGCATCTATGTGGTAGCTTGAGAGGGGTTGGGCGGAATCGAGAGACGCAACACAAGACAAGGATTTAGACAGCTTCGGGCCCCGGGAAACATCATCCGGTAATAGCCCTACATGTTGTTTGTGGCTAGGTCTCATTATGCTCATGAGAGAGTCGCCGGTAAGCCGGCTCTTTGTGTCTAGCCCTAAAGGTTGTTTCTTCTTGCCTCTCCCTCTTGGGGAGCCCTGCCCCTCCTTATATAAGTTAGAGGGGCGGGTTACATGTGGAGTCCTAGTAGGACTAGGACTAGTCTATCTTTTCTTACAAGTTGAATACAAGTCCGGGTCTTGCTTCCTCATAAAGGAAATATTCGTCATCCCTTTCCTCTTAAGCCGGCCCACCATAACATGAGCCGGCCTTCTGGGCCTTGGGCCTAGTCTTCTATCTGACCCGCCGTTAGGGCCATCCGTGAGTCGCCAGGCTCGTGATTCGCCACTCCGGTGGGTTACCAATGAAAACGCCAATCCCGGCCGGGTCATACTTTCGGCCGGGTTATACCGCGGGGTATATCCCCGACAGTTAGGTAGTTCCCCATTTTATAACCGAAGTACTAGCACTAGTACTAATACCTGCATAGTGGGAACACGTTCAGGTTTGGTACGTACTAGTAGGTGTGAGCAGGCTTTCGAATGTGATGGGAACAAGGTAAGATTAATTGATGGTTTTGGTTTCGAGGCCCGAAGCGGCTCCCGATGAGTTTAGCGGAACATAAATTTCAAGTACTACACTGCTCAAATGCGTAAATATTATGTTACTGTCAAAAATTGGCACAAAATACGAAGGAGACCAATGGAAGTACTACTAGCAACCCACGATTTAACTACTTGCATGCACGCAGTGGAGTAATAATGTCTTTCTTCCGCCCTCACGTCCACTCAATTTGCATGCGCTGTATTAATTGACCATCAATGAAGTGAACGACTTTACACGCGTCAAATTATCACATGGGGTGGATCTTGGTACAAAATTGCGTCCGCTCGTGTATCCGCGTGTGCGTGCGAGGGAATGAGTGCGTGCGTGGCGTGCGTGCACATCTCCGCTTCGTGCATGTACCGCCAGTATGGCTCAGGGAAGACGAGTACATTCTTCTGGAACCAGCAGCACGTCACTGTGATCAATCCACGCAAGGAGGTCGCGACAACGCCTCCACATGTGCCACGTGGCTTCATGAACTGTAAGAGAGACACTGTGTAGCGTGCCATTGGTATTCTAATTTACGTGTTTTGCACATACTCGAAGTACTAGTAAGGTACACGTGCATTGCACGCATCAGATTTTGCAACCAAATTATGAATAAATACCACACTATAGCATGTAAGCTCTGAGTCATATATGCCTGATGTAGCCCTTCGTTTAATTCTTATAGTTTATCTCATTCAAAATCAATTAGTTTTTATAAAAAAGCTAAGAACGCGGGAATAGGAAAAACATGGGATTATAGTGGAATGTCGTCTTGAATCCTACAGGATTGTACGAGTGTTTGATTGTGCATAGAAAAACGCAGAATTCTTTCAAAGAGGTTTGAGTGGATGGAATGTTTCCTATGAAATCTAGTGCAAATGAATCATATGGAAAAATTCCTATGGTTTACAATCCTACGAATCAAACAACGAAGATAGGAAAAATTCCTAATGATTAGAATCCTCCAAAATTCCTTTGAGAATCCTTTGAATCAAAGAAGCCCTTAATCTATTTTATGATTCATGGAATTGTGCGTTGTAAAGCATAAAGTAAAAACAAATAATGGCAATTCAACTAGAAAAAAAGTTTGGGCAGTTATGATACGGAAGATTCTAGAACAAAAGAGAACCACTGTTATTTTGAGGTTTGTGCATTATGCTTAAGTTCAACCTTGGAGTCTGCTAGATTGTACATGTGGCAAAATCCGGTGGGGGGCTAGAAGTTGGTGCGAGGGGCCGAGTGGAGGGAGACTATGAAGGAATGCACAAGTGCGAGATCGATATTTAGAGAGAGGGGGCGAACATGTGCGCTGTTGCGCGCAGTGGCGGAGCCATGAAAAATAAATGAGCTAGGGGGCCAAGCATTGCTAATCCTTTACGAGCAGGGTCAATTCATGAACTTAAACCATTTTTAGCAGCAATTGTCTAATGATCACATTCATATTAGCCTTGATATATAGTGATGTTAGGGGGGAAGGGGGCAGGGCCCATACTGCCCCCTGCCTTCGCCATTGTGCACGCGTCTGAGAGATGAAGCGGAAGGCATGGATGATGAGAGGGGGACGTTGGATATATAATTAATGTGGGTGTATTAGCTATATATGTTAATCCTATATAGAGAGGTATAGATTGATCGATGTGGACGTGGGAAAGAGGGTGAGACCTCACTGGATATATCGATTGATCGGTTTGTGTGGAAAACTATGAAAGACCTAGCTATATACACACATACATAGAGGAACATCGATCGTTGCGCATGCACGCGTGAGAGATAAAGAATGCCCGATATGATGGAGAGGGGGATGTGTGTGGGTGTGTGCCTTCATGGGAGACCGACCTGAAGAAAAAGATTGCATGCGGGCGATGGATAATGCCGACTGGTAGTGTGTGTGCATGCATGCACGAGAGAAAGTTAGTGGTACAATTATAAAGAGAAGACTACTGTGTTGGTGTAAAAGAATAGGTGAGGTCATAATCAATGTAAAGTTGAATTCAAATATTTGAATAAGAGATCGTGATGTTTGAAACCCATGCATGCATGAATATAACGGAGATCTGCGCGGTGTGGTTTGGAAACGAGCATGTTGTAATGTATATACTCTGAACAAGGTTGGACTGATTTGAATTTGAGATACCGATGGCAGACATCATTTGGCCACGTCGCATCCGTGCATGGACACACTATTCTAATTGGAGATGATGGGCGGCTTTCGCATCACATATCTATATCTATACCCCTATATATATATATTATATTATATATATTTTTTATATTTTTTATATTGTGTGCGTGTAACTTTAACTTTGAAAGATGATCGTTGGATGAGGCGAATCCGATGGTCCAAAGATGGCAAATTTGAGCACTACTGGTCGTTGGATATCATCTAGATTCCACCAGATTTCGCCACATGTATAATCTAGAAGACTCCATGGTTGAACTTAAGCATAATGCACAAACATCAAAACACAAGCACTTCTTATTTGTTCTAGAATCTTCCGTATCAGAATTGCCCAAATGTTTTTCTACATGATTTGCCATTATTTGTTTTTACTTTATGTCTTACGACACACAATTCCATGAATCTTAAAATAGATTAGCTTTCTTATAAAAACTAGATGATTTTGAATGAAATGAACTATAAGAATTAAACGAACATCTACATCATGCATATATGATTCAAAGCTTGCATGCTATAATGTGGTATTTATTCATAATTTGGTTGCCAAATCTCATGCGTGCAATGCACGTGTACCTTACTCTAGTCTAAATGGTGTTTGTGTGTGTGTTGTGCGTGTTGAGGTGCAAATTGTCTTTTTTTTTTGGTACACGTTAAGTTTGTTCTTCCGAAATTTCAAGCCGCGCCTTGTTATGCCGAAAATTCAAGCTAGCGTCTCTGTCTATCATGCTGCGAAACTCCCGCCTCTTCAACCCGCGCCTTGTTAGCCCAAAATATTTAAGATATATCTTTGTCTCGTTGTGCTCCGACAACTCCCTCCATCTCAACCCGCGCCTTGCTATTCCGAAATTACAACACGCGCGAAAACTCCCACCTCCTGTGAAATCCCGACACGCGAAATGCCCGTGGTACCCCTGAACTGAAAGAACCGCCTCAAATCGGTGGGGGTACTTTCGTAACTTACCCCACATTTCGGACAAGCGCGTCTCTAAGCCATGGTTCCCCACTGCCATCCCATCCGGCCACCCATTCGTACACCGAGGCCGTGAAAACCCGCGATGAAACCCCACACCCTGCTCCGTCCGCCACCCAGCCGGAGCCTCTTCCCCGACGACGTCGTCCACAGCAACACCTCGACGTCCCTCATCCACCGTACCGGATGAGGATCCGTCGTCGATCTCATCGTCCCGCCGGTTCAGCCACCCCGTCCTCCACCTCCAAGGAGATGCCCCGACGTTCCCCTCGTCTTTCGCGCCACCTCCATTCCCACACCGCCGTCTTCACCTGCACCCCCGGAAGAGCATCATCATCACCGTTTCCTCGGATGAAGCTGCGGCCTAATCAGCGCCACCAAAGAGGTTGTACACTAATCGCCACATTTTCTTCTTGATTCGATCTCACGGTGCTGCCGGCGCTCAGTCCCGAGCCGACACGGCGCGGCTCCATCCACGGCGGCGTCGCCGGCCACTTCCTCCACGGCGTCGCTCCCTCGGCGGCGACGTCCACGTCAGTAGGAGCTGCTGCTGCTTTAGCTCTCGCTCGCGCTGCTGCTCTGCTCTTGCTCTCGGTCCCCTGCCTGGTCTGCTCTTGCTATTGCTCTTGCTCGCGCTGCTTCTCTCGCTCTTGCTCTTGCTTGCGATGCTGCTCCGATTTAGCTACACTTCAGTCGACTGAATCGACTTTTGGGTCAGTCAATTTTCAGGGGGTGGGGGGGGGCTCGCCGGGGTGAAGGAAGAACCAGCCGCAGCGGAGAGGGGGGCTCGCCGGAGAGGTACCCCACTATCTATCTTAGGGTTTAGGATGGGGGCGGTGGTCACCGGCGTTGGCGGGGCGGTGGCGTGGGGATCGTCGGAGAAAAAGCTCGGTATGGGGGGGCCTAGAGGGATGGCCGGGGCGGCGGCGGACCGGCGGTGGGGAGTGTTTTCGGGGCGGGCGGGGCGGCGCACCGCCAGCCGCGGGCGGCGGGGGGCTGCTGTTTGGCCGGTGGTGGCTGGCGGCTCAGGGGGTGGAGGTTGAAGATGAACCGTAGGCCCTTGATTTCGTATCCAACGGCTGCAAAATCGACTGACCAGAGATGAAAAAGTCAGTCGACCGACGTGTAGCCTCACCTTGCTAGTGCGTTCAGTTTCGACAGCAAAATTCAGTTTCGACAGTAAAATTCAGTTTCGACAGTTAAGTTCAGTTTCGACAGTTAAGTTCAGTTTCGATAGTTAAATTCAGTTTCGACAGTTAAGTTCAGAGATGAGCGGCTGATGTTTTTACATCTAGCACTTTGTGGTTATGTATTTTACGTCATGTATTGGAGATGCTATTAGAATTCCACTCAGGTTAACGTTGTTCGTTGTCTCTCTTGTCCTGCTTCAGCCTCGGCGTCGTACAACTCACCGGAGCTGCTCCAACGACGAAACCCTCCATCACAGCGGAGCAGTACCTCGGGCTCCATCTCCAGACGCCTAAGATCTTCTTCCCCTCCTCCGACAGCCAAGTCAGCTGGAGCATCCTCACCGGCCAACCCAATCACACTGAGATCGACATGGCTTCGCCAAAGAGGTTGTACACTTATTGCATCTCTTTTTTACTCTACATGTCATATATATTGTCCACTGAGCACTCGTAGTAACGGGAAATACGATTATTTTATCCTACTATATGACAAGCAGTGAGGTACCAGGCAACTTAGCTATCCGTGATGGACTCTCTTGAACGCCATCATTATTTATCTCTTCGCGTTTGAGCTGTGCATTTGTCGATGGGCCTGGGAGTTGAGCTAGTATGGCAGTGGCCTGGGTCCAAAGTAATAGAAGTAGCACAAAAACATTTTTTTAGTGTAGGATTTTCCTTGCTCAAGCCTGCCTACTAGAATCGCCAGTGCTTGAAAGGAAAAGTGAATGAAAAACATCGGAATTGGAAAGTTTCCTATGGTACTACTTTTCATGAATTTGGTGCAAAGGAATGGAGCAAAGGAAAACTGTAGGATTTGTTCCTTTAGTGTCTCCTTGAAAGAAAAACCGTAGGAATTCTAATTTCCACTTCTCCTCCTTTTCATATTCCTATTCATCAAGCACAAGACTAAGAGATAGTAGCATAATAGAATTATAACCGTACATTTTCTTGTGGTTTGACTTAATCTCACCATGCTTTTTTGCATCCTGTGATCTTCCAATTGTTGTGAATCAAACACCCAGATTGGCAGAAATCATGTGTTTTTAAATTCTCTGTTTTGCACGTGCATTCCTATCCTATTCCTATCTATTTCCTATCCCTGCATTGTTAGAATCCTCAAATTCAAACAAGCCCTTACTCAATTACTTCTGTTACAGATATGTGTCAAAGAAAACCTTGTGTGGTTTGTCCTGCTCCTGCGGCGCTGTGTTCCACCCCAGCTCAGCTGCTCCAACGACGGAAGGGTTCACCATAGCAGGGATCCGCTCTCCAGACTGTCTTTCACCGCCTCAGATCTTCTTCCCCGCCGCCGGCAGCCACGGCAACTGCATTACCATCATCAACTGAGCAGATGACCTTGAGGACTACACGGGTCCGCAAGAGAGGTCGCACTCTTCCATGTCTGCTTATGTTATGCGTCGCTTAATATGATGACATGCTACATTATCGTCGTGTTCACCTATTAGACTCCGAGTCAGGTCCAAACTAATGCTGAAACTTGAGTTTTTAAATGGTTGTGGGGTACATATTGGGGCAGCAATCAGTACTATATGTCTACTATCTGGTTAATCTCCGGTGTCTACTATGAGTTTCATGTTGGGTGCAAACAAACATTAAAGGAGCCATTATCTGTATTTTTTAACTAAAGGTATTATCTGCCTGCTATCATTGGTTTTGGGTCTATCCACAGTTTGCTACCATCACTCTGGATTTGTGCATGCACTCCTTACATAATCTCACTATGTTTTATTCCTATGCATGCCAGTTATTGTACACAATGGAACTGATCATGTAGAGCAAAAGAGACGAGCCTTGCGTGGCAATAAAATTTCATGCAGACGTCGTTCCATGGTGGGCGCAAAGGCAGCCCCCCTCCACCCATTTCGGATCGTAATCAAGAGGAAGATAACTGTTCTGAGGGGGATTCAGAAGGAGAAGACCACTCCTATTTACCCCATGAGGTCTTCGCTCTAACTTGGCATGCTGATGTTGTCAATGCCATCTGTTTAGTTTCTTTATCATATATGTGAATCATGCAATGCCATCTTGTCTAGCCAGGCATCATATATGTGAATTTTGCAATGCCACCCTGGTTAGCCAGTCATCTTATATGTGAATTATATCATGCCATCATTTTTTTATTACGTGTTAAATTTGTCAACAATTTTAGTACATTCAATTACTCTTCCTGTGCATCAGCCATTCGGCACGGTCATGGAAAAATCTGGAGTGGAAACAAGGTCTTCAGAGCAGACAATGCTATCTGACGAAGCGCATGTCTTGCTAGTTACCGATAGCTCCTCAAAGGAGGATTCAGAGACAGATGACCAGTCATATTCCCCCCCCCCCGAGGTGCATGCCCTAACTTGGCAGGGTTATGTTGCTCATATCGTGCGTATGGTATCTTGCATTGCTATCTCATTTGCTTAGTTTAGACATGCTTTATGTGAATGCCACCTGTTTAGTGTCTAATTACCATATATGTGAATTATGCAATGTCATCTTGTTGCAAGACATTATATATGTGAATTATGCAATGTTATCTTGTTGCAAGGCATTATGTATGTGAATTATGCAATGCCATGCTGTTTAGGCAAGCGTCATATATGTGAATTATATCATGTCGTCCTTTTTTTATATTTCTCATTGCTTTCGTCGACAATGTTTGTATATTCAACTGCTCTTCCTGTGCATCAGCCATTTAAATTGGTGATAGAGAAATCTGGAGTGAAAACAAGGTCTTCAGAGCAGACAGTGCTACCTGCTGAAGCAGATGTCTTGCTGGTTACAGATAGCTCTTCAGAGGAGGATTCAGAGGCAGTTGACCAGTCCTATTATCCCCCTGAGGTGTATGCTCAAACTTGGCAGGGTTATATTACTCATATAATGCATATGTTGTATTGCAATGCTTAGTTTTTACATCATATACACAATATTGAATGCCATCTCCTTAGTTGACACATCATATATGCGATTGCCCTCTGCTCACTTCCTTAGTATATAAATCATATATTTGAATTATGTCATGCCATGATGTTTACATAGATAGCATGTATCTGAATTATGGCATGCCAACCCATTTTATAGACATAATATAGTTATATCATCTCATCCTTTTTACATAGTCATCATATTTTAAATTATGTCATTCTATCCGTGAATTATATCATGCCATCATGTTTCCATCGACGGCATGTTTGTGAGTTATGGCATGCCAACCACTTTAATAGACACATCGTATAGTTATATCACGTCATCCTGTTTACATAGTCATCATATTTTGAAGTATGTCATTCTATCTTGTTTAGTTAGCCATCATACATGTGAAATTGTGTCATGCTATCCTGTTTAATTACCCATCATATATGTGAAATTATGTCCTGCTATTCTGTTTGCTTAGACAACATAAATGTGAATTATTTCATGCCCTGTTTTCTTCCCTACTATCCATTGCACCTGTCTATCTTACAATGTCTGTACATTCAATTACTTTTCTTGTTTATCAGCCATTTCAATTGGAGGGAGTGATGGCAGTATCTGTGGGAGTAAAAACACGGTCTTCAGAAAAGATCGTGCTACCTGTCGATGCAGATAGAACCATGGTTGTACTTGCCCAAGAACCAGGCCCACCACACATAACCCACACTCATGCAGATTGTACCCCTACCCAGTTGGACAGAGAACTAGCTACACCCTTCTAACCCCAACCCCAGCAGATAGACACCCATTTCCCATTGACACAGCACCGTCTCCACCACAGAGCACCCAAACACGAGCAGTTAGTAAGGCAACTGCAGTGCCCAAATCACGAGGACCACCACTCCGAACCCGAAGTCAACGCTTAAAGCAGAAGAAGAATTGTTCTCAGGTCAGGTTCTGTAGCTATGGTTCATACTACTTTGCTCTTGCATCACTGTATTTACTAATACCAACTAATTTCAAATTTGAAGGATGCAATTGAAACTCCAATGGCGCAACAGGTATGTTTTAAACCTTTTTCTTCAACGTGTTTGGTTGTTTGCTGTTGTAACTTGCTCTATGTTGATTCCGGTTTCAATTGAATAAACAGTTATGTTCTCATGCCATGCACATTACAAGTGTTGTTATTGCTGTGTAGTTTCCCACACTTATATTCTGTCTATGCTGCTTTGTCTTAAATAGATATGATTCGAACTGTATCTATTTTGATTTGGCAACATAAACTAGAATGATATAGACCATACAGTGACCATACTACATAGATATATGTTTGTTTCATGCTGTTATCCTGTCCACCTTACTACTGAAGTGGTTTACCAAAATGAGTTTCATATACTACATTGTAAACCTGAGATGTGTTTGTTTGTTTCTCTTTTAGAACACGGATAAAATATTGGAGAAGAGTACCCTGTTATGCAATGGTAAAGGAAGTAATGCAGATAAGGTTCAAGATAGTGAGACATCCCTGTTGGTCTCCAAGAAAGCTGATAAAAACTATATTGAAGACACTGAGACAACCCCAAAGTCCTGTCTTGATGTAGTGTTCGAGTTACTGGCTACCACTACTGGCACCAGCTCTTCGAACTCGTTGCCTGAATCAGTTCGGCTTCTTGAGTCTCAACTTCAAGTTGAAAGACATCGATCAGATGTTATGCGACAGGAAGCCGAAGGACTAAGGAAGTCCGTGCAGAATTCAGATGCATACTTTCTGGTGCAACAGCAAGCGCTGGAGGACTTAAGCGCCAAACAAGAGAAAGTTAATAAGCTTGGTAAGCATCTTGCCAGCATTATGGGTACCCAGGATATTGTTTCTTGAGCTCTTCTGAAGTGGTTTCAGTTCTGGACTTGTTTTGCTGCGGTGTTTATATGCTGATGTGTTCCCTATATTTGCACTGGTGGCGAACTTTGATGGCCAGTGGATGTAATATGTGTAATAGCCGTGATAGCCTAGTGTAAGTTGCTTGCTTATTTATTTCCTTGTTGTCTTGTTTATTTGTTTGCTTGTAGTCAGTGCAGTTCTTTTTCTGCGGTTTGCTAGTGCTGCAATAAATTATTTTTTAAAACTAGGCCACAATAACCATGGGCTAATATTTACTGTAGTGACACTGGGCCTCCTACGGGCCGTAGAAACAGTGGGCCTTCTACGGGCCGTATAAACAGTGGGCCTTCTACTGGCCGTAGAAACAGTGGGCCTTCTACGGGCCGTAGAAACAATGGGCCTTCTACGGGCCGTATAAACAATGGGCCTTCTACGGGCCGTATCATCAATGGGCCTTAGACGGGCCGTATGATCGATTGGCCAAACATGGGCCAAACAGACCGCATTCTGGCCGTAAACGGGCTAGAGTTGGAATCGTCCGTTCATGGGCCGACCATAACGGGCCATCGTTAATAGGCCGTATTTGATTACGCTATGAAAACGGCCCAACGTATTAACGGACCACAAACGGGCCGCCTGTAACGACGGGCTGAATTTGGCCCACAAGCAGAAAATGACAGTAACGGGCCGTAAGTAAACGAATGCTGGAAAATAGCCCAAGAATAAATGGGCTCTGAGAAGGCGAAAGATAACATGGGCTGGAAATGGCCCAACGGAATAACGAGCCATTAATGGGTCTAAAGTGATACACTGTTCATTACGGGCCAGTTTCACCACGGGCCGTTAATGGGTGTAAAGTAATACACTGTTCATTACGGGCCAGTTTCAGCACGGGCCGTTAATAGGCCAAGAGTTACATAGGGCCTCATATGGGCCGAAAGACGTCATGGGCCATACATGGGCCAGAAATGAAAACGGGTTGGAATCATATTGGATGGCCCAGATGACGCTACTGGGCCTAATTCGAATAGGGCGTAACGGGCCTTGGGTTAGCGGGCTGTAAATGGGCTATATGCGAACATGCCGTTAACAGGATTTCCATGGACCGGCCCGCCAGCTTTTGACCAAGTCAAACGGGTCGGCCTTTTCACAGGAATGGGCCACTGTTGGGCCGTGCCACGTGTCGACGTATCATAGGCGCCTTCTGTCCAATGAGTGGATGACATCTGTCCCAGCAATGAGCCGACACGTGTTTCCTCCAGCCCATGATGATTTTACACGTGGAAAATCCCCATTGGTCGGGGCTGTTAACGGGTTATCGGATCCAAAACCCGACCCGATAGCTTAACGGCGTTCCGTTATGGTGGATGTCACGTGTCGGTCACCCTTGACGAAAGCACTTCTGTGACGCGCGATTTATCGTCATGGAAGTGGACACTTCCGTGATGATAATTTTGCTAATGTCATGGAACACTTCTACGACAGCACAGGTATGACTATCTTGATTCTGTCATAAATTTGTCATGGATGTACATGCATGAAAAAAACGCGACCAACTGTGACAAACACGTATCATCACGGAAGTGTATTTTTTTGTAGTGATTCTTTGAACTCCTTCAAACGATTGCTCGAGATTTGCCCTAGGCTGGTATAGAGAATTTTATTGATCTCTGAATCAAAAGTATTTTTTTGCCACTTAAGGGATAATTCTACGAGTCATCCTTCTCTAGGGTGTCTCGTTATGGTATCGTGGCAACTCAAATCCTCGCTACGTTGACAACCGTTCACCACCCTCTTAGGTGTGGAATTGTTGTCTACCTAGTGAACCCTCGTCATTTGTTCCACTCCATCCCTCTAGATGTGTGCTTCGTGTCTCGGCTCGAGAGATGTTGCTATGTCTCATTCCGTGAGTTGATCCTGAGTTGTTCGATCTTCGAGAAGATCGATCCTTCCAGAGTTTCCTTTTCCTCTCGTTGTTAGGTTGGCTGGAATTCTCAGAGCAAGACGACGAGACAAAGATGGTGGTTGAATCAACGCCTTTATGAGGTGCAATCTAGATCGTGAAGATTATGTTAGTTTGTGTCCCCCCTTCATCTTACCCTACGCTTGAATCTCGGGACGAGATTCTTATTTAGTGGGGGTGAGTTGTCACATCCCTAGTCTGGTATGCACTTAGGCTAGCTAGATATGCTTGCATCATGTCTAAATTTATTTGAAATTTGAAATGGGGATGAACAAACCCTAGCACCAAATGAACTCAACTAGGGTCAAATTCAAATGTTTTCAATGAACCCAAAATGCCTTCATCAATGTTTGATAATTTTGGCAAGGCTTTGAGTCCAAACCAAAGTGAACATTTTTGTGGAATATTTTGGATCATTGGATTAAATCATAAAGTATTTGAATTTGGGCATTTAAATGCTATAACTATTCTAAATGCTCAAATTATTCTGAAATGATTTGAGGGCTGTTGGAAATAATTCAAAAGGTGCCCACAAATATTTTCAGGAGTTTTGGAAGTGATTTAGTATTTTAACTAAATCAAAAACAGACAAAAGAAATAGAAAACATAAATAAAAACAGAAAGTAGAGAGAGAGAGATAAAGCAAACCTGGCGGCCCAGCTGTGGCCCAGCACTGTTGGCCCAACCCACCTCCTTCCCTTGTCTTCTTCCAGCTGTTGCCAGGCGGACGCCGGGCGTGTGGTCGCCGCGCGCGTCCACGCGCGAGGCCACCTCCTTCTTCTGCCGACGTAGGAGAGGTTCCAGGAGGCGCCACGCGCCACCCCGGTCCCTCCCGCCGTCGCTCGTCCTCGTCCCCTCCTCTAGCCCCCTCTCCCGAACGCGCCCGAGCACCTCCGTCGCCGCCGTCCGCTGCCACCGCGGCCACCAGCCCTTCCTAGTCCACCCAGCGTGTTCAAGAGAACCGCCTCGGCTCTGTCTTCCTCCTCGACGCTCCACGCAAGCAAGGACGCACCACAGCGCCTGCATCGCCCTCTTCTTCGAGCTCGGCCGACCGAGATCGCCGCCGTCATTCCGTCGTCACCAAGCCTTCCCCGAGCCAACTTCGACACCCCCTGCACTCTCCGTGAGCTCCTTCCCCAAAGCCCCCCTCTTCTGCGCTTCGTTTTCACGCCATAGCCGTCGTTCCGCCGAAGACCGACCCGCGCCGCCGTCAAACTTCTCGCCGCCGTGGCCACAGCCACCGCAGCTCGTGCCCGAGCACACCATCGTGCTCAGCATGATCTCATGAGCCCGTAGACACCCGCAGCGCCTCCTCCCGTGCTCTGTAGCGCTACCTCGAGGATGCCCGAGCTGCTGCCGCCGCTGAACCTCGTCGCCGGCCACTTTTCCGGCCACCCCAACACCTACCGTTGCCACCACTCGATGCGCGCCACTGCGTGCGTTCGAACGCAATAGACCGCGTCCAAAATGATGCCATGTGGCTCATTTCCGAGCCCCTCCGCCGCGCCTGTCGTCGCCGGCGTCGAGCCGCCGGCGAGTTGACCTTGTTTGACCTGGGGTTTGACTCCCCTGGGTCAACGAAAGGTGGGCCCAGAGCCCTGCTAATTTTAGCTTAGCACTAATTAACTTTTAGTTAACCCACCAAGTCACTGACATGTGGGCCCAGGCCCGCTCACAGTTTAGTTAGTATTAACTTAACCCTGTTAATTGGTTGTTTCACCGACAAGTGGGTCCCGGCCGTCAGGTTTGACCTGGGCTGGTGCCTTTGACTTGCTGACGTCGTGCTGACCCTGTGATGACGCAGTAATGCTTTTCTGGATTTTAAATAAATCTATTTGATTTATTTATTTTCAGAAAATACCCAAAATTCTAAAAATCATATAAAATCAACCGTAGCTCAGAATGAAATAAATTATATATGAAAAATGATCAGAAAAATATGAAGAATCTGTTTATGGCATTCTCATGCATGTTTGAACAAATTACAGACACTGTATATGACAATTTGAATTAATGGTATTTGGAATGCCTCATGTGGAGTTCAAATTTGAATCTAGTGTTCGAACCAACTCCATTTAAATCGTTGCTAGCTGCATTAGCTCAAAACACAGCATATTGACATGTCATGATCATGCATCATATTGTGCATTGCATTGATTGTGTTTTCCTTCTCTGTTGCCGGTATTTGTTCCCTCTCGATAGACGTGCTCCCGACGATGAGTTCGATGACACCGATGAAGAGCTATAATATCTTCAGAAGTGCCAGGCAAGCAAAACCCCCTTGTTCATTCCGATACAATCCCACTCTCTCGCTCCTGCTCTCTTTTACTGCATTAGGACAACATCGATTCAACTGTTACATGCTGCGGTAGCTGAACCCCTTTTCCTTTGCATGACCTGTCATTGCCACAGTAAATAGATGAAACCCACTAGCATGAGTAGGAGTTGTTTGAGCCCTGATGTGCCTACTCATTCATGCTTGTTTGTCATGCCTGCTACTGCTTAGAGTTGAGTCAGGTCTGATTCATCGGGAATGAATTGGAATGGTGATGAACATGTCCTACTGTGTATGAGCTAAGTGTGTGAACACGATTTGGTAAAGGTAGTGGTGAGAGGCCATGTAGGAGTACATGGTGGGTTGTCTCATTGAAGTCGTCCTCAGGAACTGAGTTTTGTGTTTGTGATCCATGAAACAGCTACTACCACACGTTGGGCCCTGAAATATGACCCCGCTCGACTTCTTAACCACCCTAGTCCTCTGTCCAGGAGTTGCAAGTAGTTTCTGGTGTTTGTAGTACGCTGGAGGCCGTGTGCAGCGCTGACCCGAGGGGTGGGCTGTGATGCGGTAGGCACGTGGCACGGTGTATCGGGCGCCCGTTTGGTGTCTCGGGAACCCTGCACACATCGTTCGGGGCCGTATGTGGAAACCTCGGCCGGACTCCCTGCGGATGGAACCTGGATAGGCGATAAACCTGGACTAGAGACTTGTGTCGTTAGTTAGGTCGTGGTCTACACCCACGTCGGCTTTCGCTTGAAGTCTGCCGAGCACATGTCGTGTGCAGACGCTAAGTGGTGGAAACATGTGTGAAGAAGTACACCCCTGCAGGGTTATCAATGATCTATTCGAATAGCCGTGTCCGCGGTAAAGGACTTCTGGGTTGCCTGTACAGTTCATAGACAAGTGAAAGTGGATACTCTAAAATGCGCAAGATAAGCGTAAGTGCTATGGATGGCGTTCTCGTAGGGAGACGGGAGCGGATCCATAGTGGTGTATTGATATGGTGAATATGTGCACTCGTGTGCGCCACCTCAAAAGAGTTGCTTGCAGTCGTAGTTCAGGTTAGCCACTGAGTCAAAGCTGGCTTGCTGCAGTTAAACTCCACTACCCCCTTTGTTGATACCGATGCATATGTTGTTAGTTATGATGTAAGTCTTGCTGGGTACATTTGTACTCACGTTTGCCTATTTTATGTTTTTGCAGAGAGACGTCAGTCTCGCTAGTAGTTCCGCGTGGACTTCGACGTTTAGCTTGTTACCTCAGCTACGATCTTGTGCCCTCGGCAGGGTCTTGTCGATAGTCAGGCTTCTTAGCCTTCTTCATTTCTAGTTGTCTGTACTCAGACAAGTTAAGCTTCTGCATGTGCTTGTTGTTTGTATGCTCTATATGTTGGGGTCATGAGACCCATGTTTGTAATACTTGGCTCCTCGGAGCCTAACGAATAAATACTTGAGTCGTAGAGTTATGTTGTGATGCCATGTTGTATTTACACATATCGGGCATATTGTGTGTATGATTGAAATGCTTGGTATGTGTGGGATCCGACAATCTAGTTGTTTATCCCTGGTAGCCTCTCTTATGGGGAAATGTAGTCTTGTGCTTCCATGAGCCATAGTAGTCCGCTACAGCCCGGTTCACCGGAGTCCTGCTAGCCCAGCACTACTGCTCCGGAACACTTGACTGGCCGGCATGTGATTCACTTCGTTCCTGTGTCTGTCCCTTAGGGGAAATGTCACGCGGTGATATCCGGAGTCCTGCCTAGCCTGCTACAACCCGGGTTCCCGGAGTCCTGTTAGCCCAGTGCTACAGCACGGATTCGCACGCTGCTGACCGACATGCTCGATGTGGATTCATGTATGCCCGTCCCCGTAAGTTAGTGCCACTTTGGGTTCACGACTAGTCATGTCGGCCCGAGTTCTCTGTCATATGGATGCTAGCGACACTATCATATACGTGAGCCAAAAGGCGCAAACGGTCTCGGACCATGGTAAGGCGACACCCGTGAGAATACCGTGCGTGAGGCCGCAAAGTGATATGAGGTGTTACAGGCTAGATCGGTGTGACGTAGAATCGGGGTCCTGACAGTTGAATTTCTTATTGACACACCATGAAGCTTGGAAGAAACAATATCTATATTTTTTTGGCCTCGCTGTAGCGTAGTACAAGGTTTGTGCGTTGGGTACCTTATTGGTGAGGAAGTAGAAGAGGGGTGCCTTTTAAAGACATGGTTGGTACGAGTTTGCACGAGGATGTTAATTGTTAGCCACATCACCACGATCCCATTAATCATGCTCGCACTAGAGTGGTAACTAAAGCCGAGTACATCATGGCTCATTTGCTCCTACATGCATATTTTGAGCCGTTGATATGACAAGGTCACTATATTGACCAGACCTAGGAAATGATATAACGACAACAATAATTGAATTCAAAAAACTTTTTTCGGTGGGGTGGGGGGGGGGGGGGGGGGGGGGTGGGGTTCCTACTCGAATCAAACCCCAAAAGAGTAGAGTAGTTCCAGCCAAGGGGGGTTAGGTGGTTGGTGCTGGGCAACTTCAATCAAATTTACACAGATACAGATAAAAATAAGCGCAACGTGAGCATGAGCCGTATAAACCGTTTTCGTGAAACTCTAAATTCTTGTGAGCATAGAGATATCCACCAAGAGAATCGGCGCTTTGCTCCACATGCTTCACGCCTTGTCTACGTCACTCTCGGATCAGTGCCTAATTTTTCTCGTCGATGATAGCTGCCCGCAGCAGCCTCGCGCGTTCAAATTCAAGAACTTCTAGACCGCCATCCCTGGTTTTTAGGAAGTTGTGAAAGGTGCTTGGCAAGAGGAGTAAAGGGCCGGTATCATCGACAAGAAAATGAAGGAAGGGATTTGCTCCACATAGAAAGGCATTCATAGCGCAAGAGGGCCACGGAATGCCTTTCTGTGTGAAGCAAATCGTTTATCTCCAAAACCAAAATACACTTGCATGCTGCTCTTATGGTCATCCTCAGATTGGACGTGGCCTAGGAATCTAAAACACTTGCATATGAAGAATTTAAGTTTCGTGCTATGTTACCAGTTTGTCTGTCCTTGAGAGCTCTAGGAAAAATCAATACTCCAAGATCGCTAGTATGAGCGCTCGAGGAGTCCCGAGGCCTCCTACGTCCATGATAATTCCGCCACCTACAAGGCGGTGCAAAGTGCCCATGATGACATGCGAGATGACATGCAGGACAATATCTTTGACGACGAGGTGGGGGGGTGGGGCAGTAGAGGAGGAGGCAGCTGCTGGTCGGGAGGAGTCCTCGACCATGGCAGTTGGCACCCTCAGGGCCCAATGATCGTCTTCATCTTTTTCTTTGCTCTTTCGGAACCGACATAAAACTTGTTTTAAAAAATGTCCTCAAATAAAAAACCATCAAAACTAATCTTGGTTTTGTAAAATAATCAAAAATGGAAAATTGTTCTGGAACTTCAAATTATTTTAATGAATCATTAGAAGTCAAAAAACAAAAAGAAATGGAGAAAATGGAAAATAAAATACCAAAAAAATCGAACATAGCTTTTTATCCATGGCGCTAGCTTCTAAGAGAACAGTGTCTATGGGCTTAAAAACCATCCGTTGATGGCTTAAAATAAAACCAGCTCTGAGTTTTTTGACAAACTAAAAAAAAAAAATTTGAACTTTGGAAAAATTCAAGAATTCAAAAATGTTCATGAATTTCAAAAACGTACACAAATTTGAAAAACTCTTTGTGAAATAAAAATGTTCACAAATTTTAAAAACGTTTTTTGAATTTGAAGAAAAATCTTAATTCGAAAAGTTGTTAAAAAATTGATTTTTTTGAATTTATAAAAATGAGTGTGTAATTTCAAAACATAACTACTCAAGAATTCGGCCAATTAACTAGTTAACTTGCCGATTAATCTCTACTCATAGGGTCACCAACTAGCTAATAAACTGATAAATCATTAGATTCATTGATTACCTGGTCGATTTACTTGCCGACTAGGCTATTAATTCCCTACTCGCCGGCCTACCAAGCAGCTACCAATTAACATTTTTTCTCAATAATGCAAAACATTAATGAATAGGAAAAATATTCATGAATTTAAGAAAGTGTACGGAATTGAAAATGTTCTTGAATTTTAAACACATTTTAAAAAATTCTCAAAAATAAAAAATGTTTGCAAATTAGCACAAATGTTCACAAATTGGAGAAACTGTTCACATATTTGATTTATTTAGCAAATTGAAAAAATCTCTAGGTTTTAAAGGATGTTCAAAAATTTGAAAATGTTCATGAATTTCGAGGAAAAACATTAAAAATAAAAGTAAAAATAAAAGTAAAAAAGGAACAGAAAAAATCTAGAAAAGAAAACTTTGAAACAGGGAGGTAAAAACTCCGAACACAGGAACCTTCTAGAATGTTCCCAAAACCAAGATAACCCACATTGTGTGCCTTTATGTTTTACTACATTACTAGAAAAAGTGTCCGTACATTGCAACAGGAGAAAAAAAAGACCACACGTCACTAACACAATCATCATGACTCAAGACCCTAATAGGTCCACGTGCATCCCATCTATGTTGCCACTTATCCTCCTTCCCACACTTGTCGACGATGGCCTCAGTGCTCACACAATCACAACACATTGAACACGGTCAATTCTAAGGTGTCTCTTTTTCTGTCAGCATAATATTAGAAATCTTCTTTTTCACCTAGATGTTTACCAAGGAGTGCATGCGTGGTTATAGATGGTTTTTGTCTCCAAACTGATTTTTGCTGAGGTGTTGGTGTTGATTTCCAATTCGGATCTACATCGGTATGAAAGAAAGATGGATCATGCGCTATTGATCAAGATTGTCCACTAAATAGAATTTTTTTTAAATGTTTAACAGGTAAACAACATCATATTCTGATTCTATACATTTTCTAATCAATTTCCTTATATAACATGTCAAAATTGGAGTTAGGATTAAAATATATGGATATTTTTAAAAAGCATTTGAATCACATTTAAAAAATGTTTAACAAGTAAAACAACATCATATTCAGACTTTGCACATTTTTAATCAATTTTCATATATAACATGTCAAAATTGGAGTTAGAGTTTAAAAGATATCAATATTTTTAAAAAGCATATGAATCTATCTAAAAAATAATAGATGGACTGCATGTTGATTAACCAAAAGATTAGGGTGTTTTCTGAAAAAATGAATTGTTTTTTCTCACTTAAAATAGAACCGTGGGTCAGTTGACCAAAAGGCCAGGGGGTTTCTAAAAAAAGAATCATTTTTTCACACTTAAGATAGGATACGATTGATTTCGAAGAAGAGCCATGGGTTTTCTGCAAAAGTTGCGAAGGGCAGGCAAACATACTTCTATCTTTATCTATACCTATATACGAACAAAAGGATTAGTGCTTCTGCCTCTCCGTCATCAAATTGCCCTCGTAGTTGTCAATAATTACCCCCTATGTCACCAATAAGTGAAAAAAATGATTAGCTTTTGTAAGTTGCCGCATCTGTTGTTGCCTTAGCTTAACAAGTAGCAATCCCCTAATGTATCATGACCACATAGGCACCCCACTGGCTGGAGCCTTGACCTTTCATCCGGGAGATTGTGTGTTTCATCCCACTTCTCCATTTTTTCTTCCTTTTTCTCTCTGAATTTCTGGTGGCGTAGAATATAGCTGTTTCGGCCAAGCATTGCTTACCAGATAGGCTGCATAATTGTAATTTTCGCCTAACTACTCCCAGTTTGACATTTATGTTTTCTTTTTTCGGGCAGATCAAATATTTAAAAAATATATATTCATATATTTCAAACCCTAACTCCAAATCTAACATGTCATAAATGGAAATCCCTCAGAAAAAATTGTAGATTCCAAGTATGCTATTATCTTGCATGTTAATCATTTTTAAAATTATGTTTAGGGTGCAACCTTAATTAATACCTTCTTTATATGGGGTATTTTGGAAATGCCTTTTATATACGTGGTGTAAAAAATTCTTTTGTTGCAACGCATGGGCATGTTTTCTAGTTAGTAGGTATAGATATAAATATAGATATAGATATACGCTGGCCTGTGAGGAAAAAGCAACATGCCAGTGTGAGCACGCTATCTACAGATATTCAAGAAGGATCCGGTGCTATGGGCCGCGAATAGGATATTTTACGAGCGGAAATAGGATTCTTCTGTGGACGGAACAACAACCAATCCTATTTGGTGCGCAGGTCACGGTTTAGCGACCTGGCGCATACCATCCTTCTCCCACACGTACAAATTTTGGGCAAGCCCAACTAGTCCTTTCTTGTTTTGGGAAGGTTCTAGATCCTTCCTAGACCAGTTTTCTTTTTTCCTTTGAGGTCTTTTTATGTTTTTTCCATTTTTATTTCCTTTATTTTTTTCATTTTCGTTATTTCTATTCATTTTTCCTGTTTTTCATGATATTTTTACTTGCAGACATGCTTTCAAATTCCTGATTTTCTGTGAAATCTTGAATATTTTTTTTCTGAAATCATGAACATTTTTTGTTTTTTCAAACATTGCTTTATAAATTTGTGAACATTTTTCAAATTCACATAAATTTTTTTATAAATCTTGAACATTTTTAGAATTCACAAACATGTTTTGAAATTGTGAAAATTTTCTTGAAACCCATGAACATTTTTTGAATTGGCAGACATTTTTGAATCGATGACCATTTTCCGAAAATTGGAAACAGTTTTTGAAATTCATTAACTTTTTTGTTTGACGAACATTTGACTTTTTTGAATCTGTAAACATTTCCTAAATTGATGATTGTTTTTGAATTGAATATCATTTTTTGGTTTGTGCGATTTTTTTTCATACTCATGAACATTGTTTGGGTACACGGGGAAAGGAGGGTGCGCGCTGGCTAGATGGACAGCGCATAGCGCATCAAATAGGAGCCCTCGCGAATAACGACTCGCCAACGATGCTCCAAGTTTTCTTTGGAAAAGCGACCAAGTGGGACTTCTTGCCCACGATTCAGATCCAGAAGTGAAATCCAACTGGTAAAAGACATGAGGACATGCGCCACCGAGCAGTTGTTGCAAGACAACGTCGTTCATTGCTTTCCAAAGCTCCCAACCCGCCGCGAATTTGGAGCAAAACAACCGCAACCTCCCCCCCTAAGGCCTCGTTTGGTTGTGGTGGATCCCTGGGACAAGAAGCCATAGGCTAACTTCACCCGCGGTAGCCCGTGCCGCCATTTGGTAGCCCACTGTCGGGAGGGTCCCCTGCCCTTTCCACGGCCCTTCCCCCGGTGCAATTTCTTGATCTCATCAGGTCGGATAGTAAATCCTCAAGAAGCGATAACGCAGACTCGAACTCGATCCTCCTGAGCTTTTTCCTCCAGCGACCGCCCGCCCCTCTGGCCAAAAATGCATGGTTGTAGTACCATGCTCACTTAAATCCTTCTCTACGCCGGCGATGCCCCCTCCCTCCCCTCCTGCCAATATCTTCTCTGCGGTGATGGCGAAGGCCCAGTGGTCGGTTTCTACTTCTGCCAAGATCGAGACTACCCCTCATGGCTCGTGTCTCCTCGGATGAACAACAATGTCTCATCCGACGAACAACAACGAGCCAACTATCGGAATCTTGGAGCTCTCCAACCATTGTGAAGCTTTGCCTCCATTTCAAAATAAATAAATTAGGGACCATTATTCCAAGAGAGTAAAACCTTGTGTAATGTGGGATTGTAACAAACACTCTATTCCTTCTTAATTAATATTTGAGGCAAATATTTTCCCTCCGTTTCAAAAAAAAGAAGACTGTGAACACAATCTCTTCCTTCCACTCCCCTCACCTAGATGATGTAGATTTCATTGCTTCAGTTCTTTGTTTTCTGGTTTGGGCTTCCCGTCGGCCAATGATGATGTTGATTTTCAACGGGATTTCAATTTGCACAAGATAATTTCACCCCCCCCCCCCCCCCCGGGGGGGGGGGGGGGGGGGCTTCCGTGGGAATAACCCTCCTACCGTCCAAAAGAGGCGACGCTTGGAGGCGATGGACATTTTTTCCTCCTCTTTTTTTCTTTTTTCTTTTGTCCTCTTGAACTCACAGCGGTCAACAGTGTACTCGTGCAATGTATGCATGCAACCACCGATGGCAGCCATTCGTCACAAACTCCCCAAGTCCGAGAACCATTATTGGATTGGAGGCATCAATTGTCACGTTAACTAGTGTACATACAAGCCAGCTAAGTAATCATATTTCTAAACCTTGATGTTCCATCAAGAAAGGGACATCAGCCAGTATGATAGGTACTACCTTCATTGCAAAAAGGAAAAAAAGGACTATAGATGCTACCTCACCTAGGTTCGCCCTGTTTTGTTCTTATCAACAACAAGGTTTTTCCATGCATGTTACACAAGCAGCATCGCTTGGTTCAAGATATCAACAAAGGAATCAATGGAAGGTGCTTGCAAGATATCAACAAAGGAATCAATGGAAGGTACGGATCAGTGGTTAGAGAGATCAATCTTCGGGCAGAGAACTTCAATTGTAAGTTTCATTTTGAAGGCCGTGCAGCAAACCGTGGCGCTCATAATCTAGCTAGATTTTTGCTTTCTCTAGGTCATGGGCGACATATGTCGCTAGGTCATCCCCACGACCCAAATTGTATCCCATAATCTGTGATTTTTTATCAATAAAGTTGGCCTTTAGCCCTAAAAAAAAGTAGAGTTGCCGCATATGGCCTCATGTAATTCATGTTCTTCCGGTTCATAGGATTCTGAAAATGCATGGTTGTAGTACCATGCTCACTTAAATCCTACCATGTTTTATGAACTATGCAAAACAAATGGATCTTTCCAAAAAAAAAATTGATCTGATGCCAGGAATCTTCCCAAAATATTTGGGTGAATGTAAACTTTTCTACGAAATGTAATATGAAAAATATGCAGAGAAAACATCCTATAAATCAAACCACCCACATAGAGGGAAATTCCCTAATAATTGCAATAATCCAAAATTCCTATGTAAATTTTTTTTAATCAAAGAAGCCTTAAAGTCGCCTGTCCCCCTCTCTTTCAACATTTTTGCACTAAAGCCACATAATTTAGTGCGCTAACTTGTAAAAATGTAAGCATGCATGATGTTAGGTACTGAAATTTCTTTATTTCTGAGTGACTTTGCTTTCTGGAAGGGGCCCACTGTCCACGCTGGCGAATCTATCGACAAACTGTGCAGCCTTATCCCCATCGAAAGAAATTTAGTTCGTTTTGTTCAAATCTATGATTGCAATTACTTTATCTGGTTCACATCTATGATTAGCATTAAGAAGTACATAAAGAACTGTCCCTTGCATCACCCAACAAACACCATCACAAAAGAACAAGTCCACTGTCCACATCACAGATGGGATGATTGGTTCATGAACTTGGCGGATATGCTTGGCATCAATCTTGTAGCTATCACCAAGCAAAAGCATGCGTCTTGGAAAGGTTTTCGATTATATATACAGCAATCATGGCTAAGCCATGACATGTTAGCACTAAGATAATCTATGACGGACGCTACAACATCAGAAGTTAGCATTCTAAAAATTGCATGACTGATCCCGAAATTGGCTGGCATTTGAGGAACTTAGATTCCTCATATCTATATGTACCTAGAGCTGTCCTGTGATTCTGAGAGCTGAAGGAATGGTGTATATACAGTTACAACACAATGCGGGAAATCGACAGGCATACCAGGCGCCATTAGTTGCCAATTTTCCATCATGAATGGGACTCTCTAGTTGCCGAGTTGGTTACCAGATAGCCATCCTGAAGAAGCAACAGTCACGAATGGCAATTCTTCGGTAAGCGAACATGGCTGCTTTTGTTTCTCAGCGTCCCAATTTTCAACTGTTGTCACAGTCAGCAGCCAACTTGTCACCATCAAGTCACAAGTCTTGCGATGTTTAGTCTTCAACCGCGGTATTGAAAACAAAACTTGGGAACGCCGTTGTGACGTCCCTGATATAGAAATGGACAAAAAATCACTCAAGTAAACACTGACAAAATTTTGTAAAAGAAAATAAATGCCAAAGTATTTCTGACTAGTTCTAAACATATTTAGTGGAAGTTGCAGACAATATTTACAATTATTTGACTGCAGTTCTTCAGAATCGAACCTTAGATATGGTAGAGTCATGTTCTTCAGTAGATTAGGATGGCGTAATACAAATTCCTTCCATTCTTCTTGGCAAATTTTCCCATCCCTATCGGTATCAGCATCTTCAAATGTCTGAAACCAATTGAAACGTACGTTTATGTAAAATGGAAATAAGTAACCAAAGAAACCCACCGAAATGATTGCATACCTTGTCTAGGATAGCCTCAAGAAGGTCATCCGATAATTCCACATGAGATTCCATCAAAATGGCGATAACCATTTGCATAACCTAAAAAACAGGAACACCAACAGATCACCTTGCTGAGGTGAAGAAACTACGTGCATGATAAAGATAGAAATACAACATCCATCTGAACTAACCTCCTCGCGCTCAATGAAGCCAGTCTGTCTCAAATCATAGAGCCTAAATGCAACTGAAACAACTCAGCAGGGGAGCCCTAACCGTAAGTATATCTCAACATGTTCATGTGGAGCACACAGTTTCTGCAAGAATCGTACTTACAGTTGATCTTGTCTTCCACAGGTGCCAATGGATGGAAGACACTGAGAGCATGAATAAACTCCTCAAACTCTATTACTCCATTTTTCTTCTCATCAAACAAATCAAAAACCTGGATCATAAAGGACAATTTCAGTTGGATGCTATCTCACAAAGCAAAATGCAATTTGAGTAATTCTGAATTTTCCTCATGACATGGTAAATAATTATCTTGAAGCATTTAAAAATAGCAAATTTGAAGTTGTCAACGCTTACCCTATCAAGAAAAAGATTCTGTCCACTAGGAGTCTTGAATAATGCTAGCTGAAGTTCTTCCTAAATAAAAATTCAACAGAAAAGACAGGTAGGTCAAAATCTTTTATCTCTTTGAAGGTTCAATCATAGTACTACGAATAGAAAAGGGCATTCAAACTTTGCTAGGTACCGTCTTTCATCCTTGCACGTCATATGTGCACTATAAACTTAATTGGTAATATTCTTTCGCAGATATCGACTTGCACAGCAGTCAAGTAACATGCAAAATTACTGCACCATTAGCTTAATAAAAAACACGGCGGCCTAACATTCGGAGATGCAGGCACTGTACTATGGTCTAACTGCACATGGAAGCCACACAACGTGCTGACCTGGAAAAAAAACACAGGCCAATAATTCTGTGGGTGTCAAGCCAAATTTACTACTATTACTCCCTCTGTACAGCTCATATGGCAGTGTCTCTTTAATCCACATGCTGGGGAAAGAATCTATCACATGTGATGCAGCATTTTCAGATCGATCTATGAAGTAATCCGGATCTCACTCGTTAAGCCCAAACATTGTCAGACATGTATTTCTGTCAAATTATGACTGCCCAGTAATTTGTTTCAGATTACAGAAGAAACAGAGGCGAGGTAGTACCTTGTGGATGAGTCCGTCGTCGATGATGGAGCAGCTGATCTTCTTGTAGAGCTCGAAAAGCGCCTCCACCTCGTTCACGGAGACTTGATTCGTCCGGCAAGGAAAGGGAGAATCGAATCAAACGACATGGCAAGGAAGGCCGGGTAAGAAGCAAGAACACGAGGGGCAAAAGAGGGAATACAGCATCTGGACTCGTCGGCGAGGCGGGCGAGGTCGCGGAAGCTCAGGGAGGTGCAGCCCGGCCCGACGCGGCGGCGGCCGCGGTGGTGGTGGTGGTGCTGGCTCCCCTTCTTGGCCGTGAGGAAGAAGGACGGAGCGGGGGGGTCTCTGCGGAGGTGCGAGGCGGAGGCCGAGGAAGGGGGCCAGATGCCGGCCAGGCAGTCGGTGAGCGCGAAGAAGACGAACTCGGCGATGGCGACGCAGGGCAGGACCACCGCGCAGAGCCGCTCCCCCACCGTCAGCGAACTCCCCGACCTCTGCGCGCGGCGACCAGAATGAAGCAAGGCGGCAAGTCAGTCGATCGATGCTACAGATTTGGATTTCATCCAAGGAAGGCGAGCCACCCACCAGGTCGCCAGAGGAGATGCGGATGCTGAAGCGCGAGGCCATGGCGGCGCTCCCCTCCCTCCCTGCTGCCGCCGCCACTTCTCTTTTAACGACTCGCCCGCGTGGTCGACGGCGGACCGTGTATTTTTTGGGGGCGCGCACACGGTAATCAGAGGGGGGAAAAGAAATGGAGTGCTCCCCTGTTTCCAAAAGCGGCTCTGTTCCGTTCTGTCTTCAGCAGAGAATGATTCGGATGAAGATGATCTGCCCTGTCCACGTACGCACAACTCACAAGTCACATCTCTGGGCGGCATTTACAGCGTGTTTGTTTGAAGGGAGTTGCCGATGGGGAATGGGAGTTTAAGGTCTATGGAAGTTAAGTTTCTTTGATTGGCTCAGGTACATGGGAGTTAGGATGGGAAGAGGAAGGGGAATTAAGAGATCCAACTCCCTTAAATCTCTTTCCTGGGAGGACCAGGTAATTAAGCGTGGGAGTGGGAATTGACGTAAAAAGAAAAAATGTTTGCTCACGTCTTGTTGTTTAACGGCTGATGAAGCGCTCATTTTTCTTATCCAAACTCCCGTACCGTCAACAATTCTCAGGCCTGTAACTACCTACAGAATTCCCATCAAACGACCTGATAACCACCGGACGGCAGACCGCCGGAACGAAAACGTGCGGTGACCTATAGGACAAACAACAACAAAATAACAAAATTGTTGCCACTAATTAGAAACAGAGATTTTGCCAAAATGGAAAAAAACACATGGATTTTTTTCATTTTTTTTAATATTTAGAAATATGTTTGCCATGATAAAAAAAAAGAAATTTTGCCATGGTACGTAGAAAGGTTACCAAATGGTACGTACAAAAAGTAGTTAATTTGTCGCGTGTGTTGAAGTGAAAAATGCCATGGAAAAAATGAAGCTTTTATTTGCCATGCCAAATAAAGTTCAATTTGCCATGACAATGAAGGTGAAAATGCCATTGCAAAAATAAAAAGTAAAATTTGCCATGTATGTTGAAGTAAATTTGCCTTGACAGTAAAAGTAGAATTTTCCTTGTCAATGAATGCAAGTTTGCCATGGCAAACGAAAGTAAAAATTACCATGGCAAAAATTAGAAAGGAAATTTTGCAAAATATATGTTAAAGTAAATTTGCCATGGTAATAACATGTAAATTTGCCATGTCAAATGAATGAAAAATTGCCATGGCAAACAAAAAGTAAAAATGACATGTCATTGAATGGAAATTTGCAATGTCAAAAAGGAAAAAGGTAAAAAATTGCCATGGCAATAAAAGTAAAAAATTGCCATGGCGCTAAAGGTAAAATTGCCATGGTAATAAATGTAAAATTGCCATGCCGAAAAGGAAAAGTAAAATTTGGAATGGCAAAGAATATATGATTTTTCCCATGGGAATGATAGTAAATTAATCATCATACAAAAAGTAAGATTTCCATGTTCTATAAAACATAAAAATGATACGAAGATAAAATTGCCATATATTTGTCGTGTGACTATTCCATTATATGCTAAATGTACTAGAACTTGTTGGTGGCTTATTAATAAACATGAACAATTTGCCATGATAATAAATGAAATGAATGCAAGTTTGCCATGGCAAAAGAAAGTAAAAAATTGCCATGGAAATAGAAAGGAAATTTTTGCCATGTATGTTAAAATAATTTGCCATGACAATAAAGGTAAATTTGCCACATGAAATGAATGAAAAAAATGCCATGGCAAAACAAAAGGTAAAAATGCCATGTCAATGAATGCAAATTTTCCATGGCAAAACAAAAGTAAAAATTGCAATGGCAAAGATAAAAGGGAAATTTTTGCCATGTATGTTAAAGTAAATTTGCCATTACAAACAAAATAACTAAAACTTGCCATGGTTTTAAACACACAAAATTGATTACAAAACTTGCCATGTAAATGAGCTGAAGAAGAACGCAGAATTGCTGTGATGTAAATAAAACTACCATGTGTGTGCAATTAAAATTATCATAGTGATGAATGTAAATTTGCTATGGCAAGTAAAAAGCTACATTTTTCCATGGCAAATAACAATGAATAAATTTCCATGTGTAGTGTACTTGAAGTAAAATTTGCCCTGGTAAAACTTCCCTCGTGCCATGAAAAAACAAAAAGTTACCATGAGGTAATAAATTGACGACATGTCAAAAGGTAAATTTGACATGGCAATATAGGTACTTTTTTACCGTGGGAATGAATGTAAATTTGCCATGGTGTTGACGCTCAAAAGTGGCACAATCATAAAATTAGCATAGGCTGCATCAAGACTAATTCAAACTTATGATTGAAGGTCAGAATGGCTCTTTTTAAGAAGATCGAGATGGATATGAAGATGGTTTAAAACGGAGTTCGGAAACAATAGTTGTGGCAAGTTCAGAGATGCTCATGTTGACACCAGATTAAAGAATAACATGAAACTCAATTAAGATGACCTCTAATGGAAAACGTTTCAACAGGAAAGTTGTGCGTCTCGTCAAAATGGTTGACTTTGATATAAAAATCGTCTTAATCCGAGGTCGTATGCAACCTATGAAGGCAAAACAAGGTCAGAAACAAAAGTTGCAGAGTCATTTCGGACCGACCGAGTTGATTTGATCTGTGAGACCGAGTTGGTCAAAAAAATTACCAGAGAGTCGGCAATGTTCACTCGGTAGGACCAAAACAAACCAATCGGTGAGACCGAGTTGATCCGAGAAATTACAGAAGGATACAGAGAGTTGGCAACGTTCACTCGGTGGGACCAAAATGAACCAATCGGTGGGACCGAGTTGATCCAGGAAATTACCAAAGATTCCTGTCCGAGTTAGGTTAGGGTTTTTGATGTTTTGGACGGAATTTTTAGTCCTTTTCTTGTACGGGAAGTCCAGCCGCCTCATAAATACATGAGAGATGACGGCCGATTGAACAACACACAATCGCAAAAAACACATCTACTACTTTTTCATCTACGTTTTGTCTCTCCCTCATTTTTGCTTCCTCGTTCTTCGTCGTTCTTCGTGTTGGAGAGCTGCGAATCCCGAGGCTCTAGGGCGGTTTGACCGACCTAGGGCAGCCCATTGCCACCGCACTCCCCGACGGGGTCCCTCCCGGGAGTGTGGGGTTTCGGGTCCTCAAAAGCTCTCGCCGGTCGACTTGCGAATCGCGCTTCCGGTGAGACTCCTTCGACGTGAGCTGCGGTGCATCACCCCGGCGTCGAGGGTACACCTGACGTGTTCGTGTGCGAACACACTTTTTGGCGACTCCGCTGGGGACTAAAGATCACTCGTCATCATCATCCATCATGTCTAGCAACGACAAGATTCCCAAGCCCTCGGAAATCAACGCTGATAACATAATCAAGCCCAATTTTGAGGAGTTATCGGAGGAACATCGCCAAGCTTATGAGGAGTACAAGAAGGTGCGTGAAGAGAATTAGATGCAGGAGTTCCTTTCTAAGTTCAAGAAGGATCGCCAAGGCAATATCACTCCGGTTGGAGAAATCAAGTTTCCTCCTCTTCATGATGAACAGGTTAAACCCTCTGTAAGTAATACCTTCTCTCCCGAGGTATGGGCTGAAATTGATAGTCGCATTACTGATAGCAATAATCTTTTATACCAAATTTTGTTGGAAAATAGTAATGCTAAAAATAATATGCCTCAATCATCTAGTGGTAATGTTGGTGTGCCTGTTACCGTAGAAATCCCTAGTCCAACTTTACCTATTTCATCGGCGCCTCCCGTGCCGATGAATTTTTATCCTAGCCCCACAAATCAAATTGTTGCTGCACCCATTAATCCTATCATGAGTATGACAAGTTCGGTGGTGACGCCGAACCAAACCCTACCTACAAGAGCAAACACTGTTAGATCACTGCCGAATTATAATTCGACATACATGCCACAATTCACACCTGCAACTACTAACCCTACTCCTCCTATGCTACTGCCACAAGCTTCATCGTCCACTTTGGATGATGGTCTAGCTAATCTTAGAGAGGAGATGGCTAAGATGCTCCGAGAGAATTTTGGAGTTGAGTTACCAAGGAACCGTATTTACCAAAAGCCATATCCAGAATACTTTGATGCAATTCAATGCCCTCTGGGATATAAAATTCCAGATTTTGTTAAGTTTAATGGAGAGGGCACAAAAACCACCTGGGAGCATGTTAGTCAGTACTTGGCACAATTAGGTGAGGCAAGTTCATGAGATGAGTGGAGAGTACGTTATTTTTCTTTATCTTTAACCGGTACTGCTTTCTCGTGGTTTTCTGCGTTACCTCCCGGTTCTATTACTACATGGTTTCACTTGGAACAAAACTTTCATGATCATTTTTATAGTGGTGATAATGGGCTTAAGTTGTCACATCTTACATCGGTTAGACAAAAGCATGATGAATCGGTCTCCGATTACGCCAAGAGATTTAGAGAGACAAAAAACCGGTGCTATAGTTTGGTGATAACCGAGAAGGATTTGGCTAATCTTGTGCTTAGTGGTTTGAGAACTCACATTAGAGAAAGGCTAGAAGGACATGGGTTTTTAAATATCAACCAAGTCTTGCAAAGGGCTTTGGCTCAAGAAAGCCGAAGCAAAGATCTTAAAGAGGTGCATAGATATAAAACTGATGTCCTAAGATGAATATGGTTGAGTATGATAGTGACCACTCGGGCGACGAGGGTGATATTTATGCTGCTGAATTTGTTTGGCCATCTAAGGCCAAACCATTTACTTCCAATGATTTAAAGCCGATTCATAAGAATTGTGATGAAGAGATGAAATTTACTTTCAACATTGCTAAATGTGATAGAATATTTGATGCTTTATTGCAAACAAAGATTATTAGAATATCTCATAGTTTACCGCAGTTTGAAGAGCTGAAACGGCATGCTTATTGCAAGTATCATAATTCTTTTTCTTATGCTACTAATGATTGGAATGTTTTTCGACGACAGATACAATCGGCCATTAATGATGGACGATTGAATTTTTCTGAGATGCAAGTTGATAAGCAGCCTTTCCCAATGAACACCATGGATTTGGAGGGGAAGAAGATGTTAATTTGGCCCAGCATAGCCAATCAGCTAATAAGGATAATATTGTCATTGGTGAGCCCAGGAAAATAAGGAGAGCAACAAGGTCTTGGGGAGACAAGTTGTGCTTGACAATCAACCCGATGACAAGGAGATAATCAAGATCACCATCAAGAATCCTACACTCGGGGGGCAACCACAAGTGCAAGAGAACACTCATGTCAAATTTGTTAAGCCCAAGAGTCTAGAGGTTGGCAAGTGGAAGACGAATGAAGCTAAAGTGCAGCGCAAGAAAATCAAGCCAACTTTTGATATGTTGTTGTCCAAGTATGCCAATCAAGCGGCCGGTTCTAGCTCTAACCGGTCTTCAAATTTGAAGCGCTCAAGGTCACCTCCTCGGGAAGAATTTCAGCATCATGCAAGGCCATATGGGTCATGGGCACCGGGACCATGGATGGCGCCACCCCCCTATGCGCCATACTACATGGGAGACTTCAATGGAGGATGGGGCAGCCCCCAATGGCCCCTTACGCTTTTCATCCGGGTTGGGCAGAGCCAAGGAGGCCCGTTCATGAGAGGCTTTCTTATCCCACACAAGGCCATTTGAACAATGGTGTCAATCGGCCAATGCAAGATAATCAAAAAGGGTCAGCAGGCAAGTGTGGCGTGGCAAATCACCAAGTGCTGAAATTTCAGAGCCTAGCAAGCAAAAGGAGAAGAATACTAGTGGTGAAATTATTATAATAGGCACTAAAGAATTAATAATCGAAGAGCCGATTATTGTTGATAATCTGGCTGATTCTAATAAAGATGTGGCTGCAGTCCAGCAAGGCCCCATGGCTAATGACCACGAAGCTAGCACAAGCAAGGCCAAGTCAAGGGATCCAAAATATACTCAGCCTAAGTGGTGTCCTTCCGGTTTGACCAAGGCGCAAAAAAGGAGATTGTAGCGCATGAGGAGTCATGAGAAGGAGGAACAAGAAGCAGAAAAGTTAAGGGATAAATTATTCAATGAAAGCGGTCCCATGGTACCCCCAAAACAAGTGTGGAGGCCAAAGCAAAAGGAAAACATAGCAGCGTCTGCATTGATCATAGCAACACCTACACCACCAACGGAGGACAATGCGGCTACTATTATATCGTCCACTTTGCCTACCACTTCCTCTTCCCTTGGAGATATTTCGGAGTCAGTGGACATGCTTGCGGAAGGAGATGAAATGCTTGATTATGAGTCTACACCGGTTCATGAAGGTATGGATATTAATATGGTGTATTACTTACCTGCCGAATTTCGTGCTATAGATGAAGAAGGGGAAGTAGCCCAGCTAGATTTTGGTCCTAAAAATGCTATATTCGAGAAGACAAAAGAACCGGTGACGCACTTGAAGCCACTGTTCCTTAAAGGTCATATTAATGGATCGCCGGTTGCTAGATTGCTTGTCGATGATGGTGCTGTGGTGAATCTTATGCCATATTCGGTCTTCAAAAAATTGGGGCTGCGTGATGAAGAGTTAATTAAGACCAACATGGTGCTCAATGGATTTGAAGGCAAAGAGAAAACTGAAGCCAAAGGTGTGATGTATGTGGAGCTTACGGTGGGAAGCAAAACTTTGGCTACCGCATTCTTTGTCGCCGAGGTGCAAGGTAACTACAATGTAATATTAGGCCGCGATTGGGTTCATGCAAACCAATGCGTGCCATCTACTATGCACCAGTTTTCAATTCAATGGGTTGATGATGAAGTAGAAGTCATTTATGCGGATAATTCGGCTTGTGTTGCTTTGGCCGATGCATCGGTGGATTGGCAACATCCCAATGCTACTTGCTTTGACGGGGCGAGACTTGTCAGAATTTGATTTTCTTAGTGCCACAAAAAGTAGTTTCGTGCCCGTTTCATTAAATCCGGTTGGTGATAATTGGCTCCAAGGTATGATGTATTTAAATGGATCCTAACTCAGAGTGGTTACAAAAGCGTCTTGTAGAATATCGGTCTAATGAGAACGATATGTATGAGTCCATAGAAGAGTTAGATGATATGGATAAATTAGGACAATGTTTTACATCGGCCGATCCATTAGAAGAGATAGATATAGGAAATGGTTCAATTCCTAGGCCAACATTTGTAAACAAAAATTTAAGAGCCGATCATAAAGCTAAGTTGATCGAGCTATTGAAAGAATATGTTTGTTGCTTTGCATGAAAATATCATGAGATGCCAGGTTTAAGCCGAGAGCTAGTGGAGCATCGGTTACCTATAATGGCCGGTTTTAGACCATACAAGCAATCGACTAGAAAGTTTAATCCAAAAACGTATGACCGGATCAAGGAAGAGATCGGTCGTTTGCTTAAAGCTAATTTTATTAGACCTTGCAGGTATGCCGAGTGGATTTCTAACATTGTACCAGTAGAGAAGAAAGGCTCCGGCAAGTTGAGGGTGTGCATTGATTTCAGATATTTGAATAGAGCTACACCTAAAGATGAGTATCCCATGCCAATAGCCGATATGCTTATTAATGATGCTTCTGGACATAAGGTCATTAGCTGTGACGCCCGGATAATTAAGCTACAGTAATCCTCTGTTAATGGTGCCAGGTCATCGTGATTACTGTTGTTAGATTCTCGTTGACTTGAAAACGGTTCAAATTCAAATTGAAAATTAAATTCAAAAATAAAAGTTTTCAAATGTCGAAACTAAAATATGTGAAGTGTGGCCAATAATCTTTGGATATTTATCATATAGAAACCACACTTTTATAAAGTGTTTAAATGTCCCAAAATAATTAAAACTTTAGCTAAAACAATTAATTAAATGCCTTTTATAAATTCGAAAATGTTAAACTATTGTATTTAAGAGTGGAACTTTTTTTGGCAGAGGTATAAATGATAGTACTAATTTAGAAACTACTTTTGTGTTTTAAATACACTAAAATAATGTGAAACTTAAATAAAATAAATAAAAGAGAAAAGTAACAGCAAAATAAAAGCAAAAAAAGAAAAGCCCCCTCCCCCTCTGGGCCTTGGGCCAACTAGCCACTAGCCAGGCAGCCCAGCCGCGCCCACTAACCCTCCTCCCCTGTTCACCGTGCCGTGGCCGCACCGATGCCCGCCACGGCATCGGCCGTCGCCGTGGCGGCCATCCGATGGCCCTCCGGCGTTCGCCCTGCCTATATCTACCCCGGCGCTTGGAACCCTAGCCAGCCCCTCCCCATTCCCCTCGCGTCGCCCTCCTCGCCCTCCGCTCGCAACCGCGCCGCTATCGACATGCCTCGACTCGTCCACGCGGCCACCGTCGACCCTGGCGCCTAGGAGCTGGACCATCATCTCCGTCGTCATCTGCTGCGTCGTACACGCCCTCTAGTCCTTGGTGGGAGCCCCTACATCGCCGGATTCGTCGTCGTCTTCAACATTCGGTCACCGGCGCGTCCGCGACGATTGTCGCCGTCCTGCTGCTCCTAAGCCACCAACGGGCCATCGTGTGCCTCCGCGGTGAGGCTCCCAACCATTCCCCTCTCCTTCCCGTGCGGATCCGCGGTCGTATTCGTCGCTCTGTTCGAGGCTGAAGCCATCGTCCGCCATGGACACGAGCTCGTCGTGGCCGTGCTTTTTCCCCCGCGTCTCTGGCCGCCCCAGTTCGCCCCCTCGCTCGTGTGCGTGTGCCCGGGGCCGCGCCCCCCCACTCTGCGTGCTTGATCCGCTGCCGCCCGCGCCCCCGCTGCCCGCTGACCCGCTTGCCCGGCGCTGGCTTGCCGATTCTCTGCTGCGCTGCCGCTGCTGAATCGCCGCTGCTGCCTCACAGTCACTCACCGCCGCCGTCCAACGCGCGCCCCACACCCCGCTGTGCAGCCCCGCATCGCCACCGCTGCGCCTGTTGCTCGCCTCGCCGTGCTCGTTCACGCGCTGCTCCTGGCCTCGCCTTCCCCCGCGCGCCACGGCTCTCCTCTGCATGTACACGGCTCTCCTCTGCATGTACTACTACTAATTACTGTAGCTATGACTAGCTTTGTAAATAATACACTGACTAACTCCCTTGACAGCCTCTAATCAGCGGTTAAACAACTACTAATAGGTCAAAAATAAATATGAGTAGGTAGTATACTTGACAAACTTTATTTTATCTCACTGGACCAAATCCTTTCGATGCGTGGATTAATTCCTACGAAAATCACAAAGTTCAACGTTCTGTTAACTGGAAAACTGAAAACAGCTTCATAGCTACTTTAGAGCTGTTGATGATCAAGCAAATGAACTCTAATATGGATAAAAGTGATACTATCATGTAGATCGCAGAAAAATGCTCAAAATTGATATAAGGCACAAAATCATAGGAGGTACAGATCCATAGTTGTAGCCTTTTGAAAACAGCTAAAAAGATGTTTAAAACTGACGAATTCTCAGACTTGGCAAAATTTCAGGGATTTTCAGAATATTGTTAAATCTTTAATAAAATCATATAAAATAATCCGTAACTCGGATGAAAAAGTTTTCTACATGAAAGTTGCTCAGAACGACTAGACGAATCCGGATACACCCTCCGTTCGTCTGCCACTCATCCCTAGCATAGCAAACATGCAACCTTTCCCCTCCGATTCGTCTATCCGGAAATGCCTAACTTCGGAAAAGCTTTCCCGGATGTTTATTGTCTTGCACTTAGAACACGCCTAGTGATGCTTATTGTCTTGTCATGCACTTGTTTCCTCTGTATTTACTGTTTCTTCTCCCTCTTCTCTACGGTAGACCCCGAGATTGATGTTGCCCCTGTGATCGACTACGTCGACGACGACCTTTCTTCTCTTTCAGCGGAGCTTCCAGGCAAGCCCCCCTTTTGATCATCCCGATATCGCCCATTCTATTCTCTCATGCTTGCATTAGATTTTGCTACTGTATTTGATTGCTCCTATTCTGATGCATAGCCTGCTTTTGTACCTGCTATTGTTACCTACCTGCTTATCTTAAACTGCTTAGTATAGATTGGTTAGTGATCCATCAGTGACCCCCACCTTGTCCTTGTTGCCCCTGCTTCATCATCGACGACTCGATCAACGTGATTGACGACCAGAGCTCGACACCTCACCTCACATCACGCCCCTTTTTGTTGCTCGACTCTGCAGAGTTACCATCGAGTGCCGAGGGTGGAACCTCATACATCACTCCTGATGAGATCTCTGTAGTGTAGCTATTCGGTCGTGGTAAATGAGGGTGATTTCCTCCTTCACCATTCCGATACGGCTCTGACGTGCAACACCTCAAGTGTGAACCTCGAGGGTGGTCCCTCTTACGTTCACCTTGATGATTACATTGAGTGGAATCCATCGGGGGTGATTCCCCTGGTTTTCCCCTTGATGTCTGGACACACAGTTACCTTGACTTTACTTGAGACCATTGTTGCCGTGCGGGCCCGGAGAGCACCCATGCGGGCCCGGAGAGCACCCGTGCGATGTGACAGTGGCGGCTGGCTATTTAGCGATATCACCCAGGAGGGGGTGGTAGCTCCGGACTTGTCCCGACAGCCGCCACTACTTTTAATTGTTAATGCACTAACATGTTTGGGTATTTGTTCTGAATTGGCCTTTGGCCTTTACACACTAACCACCACGCGAGAATAGATATGGGCCTCGACGTCGCAGTATCAGCCGAAGCTTTGTCAGACGTCCAGTTCAGCATTGTGGCCAGGCCGGATCGTGCCATCCACTTCACGGGTGGTGCTGGTATCCCCTTGCGCACAACGACCCGGAGTGCAACGGGCGATGGGCCCAGACCCCGGAGTGCTTAGGATGTAGACCGGCGGTTCCTCTCTGCTGAGCCTAGGTAGGGCTACGACGTGTTGATCTTCCGAGGCCAGGCATTGACCCCAGAAAGGTGTGTCTGGCCAGAGTGATCGAGCGTGTTGGGTAACGTGGTGCACCCCTGCAGGGAAGATATATATATATATATATATTTGGATATCGTGTCCACGGTAATGGACGTTCAGACTTGTATCCTGATCTTATACAACTAGAAATGGATACTTAATATGTGATGGATATGTTGGCTCCGGGATTTGTTTCTCGCAGGGAGTCGAGGAAGGATCTCTGGGCATTAATTCTACAACATGCTTGTTAATTAAACTGCTATTCTTTACTCTTCTACATGCTGCAAGATGCTTGGAGCTGCTTGAAGATGCTAGTCTTCGATAGGCTAGGCCTTCCCCTCTATTCTGGCATTCTGCAGTTTAGTCCACAGATACAACACTTCCATTTGATACCAATGCATACTTAGTATAGATCTGATGCTTGCGAGTACTTTGGATGAGTACTCACGGTTGCTTTGCTACCCCTTTTCCCCCTTCCTTCTTCTTTCCGGTTGATGCAACCAGATGGTGGATCCCTGGAGCTAGATGCCACCGCTGACGGATACTGCTACTTGGAGACCGCCGACGACCAGGAGTAGTTAGGAGGTCCCAGGCAGGAGGCCTTGCCTCTTCGATCGTTGATGTTTGTGCTAGCCTTCTTAAGGAAAAACTTGTTTAACTTATGTCTGTACTCAGATATTGCTGCTTTCGCTGACTCGCTTATGTATCGAGCTATGTATTCAAGCCCTCGAGGCCCCTGGCTTGTAATATGGAGCTTGTATGACTTTCATTTGTGTTTAGAGTTGTGTTGTGATATCTTCCCGTGAGTCCCTGATCTTGATTGTACACGTTTGCGTGTATGATTAGTGTATGGTCGAATCAGGGGTGTCACATTAGCTTTCTTGATGGTAATGAGGGGTATAACCAGATTTTTATGGCTGAAGAGGACATGTCCAAAACGGCTTTTAGATGTCCCGGTTTTCTTGGTTTGTTTGAGTGGACAGTGATCACCTTTGGATTAAAAAATATCGGTGCCACGTATCAAAGGGCTATGAATTTAATTTTTCATGATTTACTTGGTGTTATACTTGAGGTTTATATTGATGATATTGTCGTCAAATCGGATGCTTTTGAATCCCATCTAGCCGATTTGCGCTTAGCTTTTGAGAGAATGAAAAAAATATGGACTAAAGATGAATCCTTTGAAGTGTGCTTTTGGTGTATCGGCTGGAAAGTTTTTGGGTTTCATTATTCATCAAGATGGCATAGAAATTGATCCCAAAAAGATAGAAGCTATACAAAAGGTAGAGGCTCCAACATGCAAGAGAGATATGCAAAAATTCCTTGGCAAAGTCAATTATTTGAGGAGATTCATAGCCAACTTGTCAGGGAAGGTTGACACATTCACTCCCATCCTTCGGTTAAAGAATGAAACTAATTTTACTTGGGGGGCAAAACAACAAGAAGCATTTGACATGATCAAAAATTATTTATGCACTCCTCCGGTGTTGAAAGCTCCCAAACATAAAGAGCACTTTAGGCTTTATATTGCAGCGGAAGAAGGTGTTATTGGTGCTGTTTTAACTCAAGAGACCGAAGGAAAGGAGCATGTTATTACTTATTTGGGCCGATGCTTATTGGATGCCGAGACAAGGTATACATTTATTGAGAAATTATGTTTATGCTTATATTATGCTTGTACAAAATTGAGACATTATCTAGTGCCTAGTACTTGCATTACAGCTTGTCAAACCGATGTCATCAAGTACATGTTACATAGGCCAATTCTTAGTGGTAGAATTGGCAAGTGGGCCTATGCTTTAATTGAATACGATTTGGCTTATGAATTCCTGAAATCCATGAAAGGCCAAATTGTTGCTAATTTTATTGTTGAGCATCGGATTGATGACAAGCAAGATATTGATATAAACCTTGTCTTGTTAGTACCATGGAGATTATATTTTGATGGTTCAGTTTGTAGCAATGGCCAAGGTGTTGGTATTGTTTATATATCTCCTCATGGTGCTGTTTTTGAAGCCTCGTGCCGCTTAGAATATTTTTGCACAAATAATCAAGCTGAATATGAAGCATTGTTATTCGGCTTAGAAATGTTGCTTGCCATAGGTGCTACACATATTGAGGCTTTTGGTGATTCGCTATTAGTAGTGCAACAAATGTCCAAAGTCTTTCAATGTTTTGACGAATCACTTAATGTTTATCTTGATAAATGTCTAGATATAATTTCTACTTTGGATTATTTTAGCATTGCTCATATATCTAGACATGACAATTGGAGAGCAAATGAGTTGGCACAACAAGCATCCGGCTATCATGTTGATCGTGGCATGTTTCATATTTCTCAAAGGCCGATGTCTAGTCTTGCCGACATAGGGGAGGACGAACCGGAGCCCACCATTTTGGCCACTAATGAAATATTTAATGCAGGAGAAAATCAAGACTGGAGGAAACCCATTATTGATTATGTGTGTGATCCTAGTAAAAGGGTGGGCAGGACTGTTCGGCGTATGGCTTTCAAATACACAATGAGAGATGATGGTCTCTATCGCCGAACGGTTGATGATGTTCTTTTAAAGTGCTTGGACGAGGACCAAGCGAGAGTTGCTATGGGAGAGGTCCATGAAGATATTTGTGGCACTCATCAGTCGGCTCCCAAGATGAAATGGTTATTGCGACGTGTTGGGTTTTATTGGCGGACAATGGTTAATGATTGCTTCCGGTATTATAAAGGATGTGAAGCTTGTCAAAAGTTTTGTGATCTTCAGTTGGCTCCCGCTGCTATGTTATATCCTATTATCAAGCCGTGGCCTTTTAGAGGTTGGGGATTAGACTTTATTGGAGAGATTCATCCTTCTTCTTCAAAGGGGCATCGGTTCGTGTTGGTGGCGACTGATTATTTCACTAAATGGTCTGAAGCAATACCACTCAAAAATATGACTCATACAGAGGTAATTCAATTCATAACTGAGCGCATTATTCATAGATTCGGCATTCCTCAAACATTAACTACAGACCAAGGTTCATCCTTTATGTCACATCAAGTTAGAGAATTTGCCGAATCATATAAGATAAAGTTGCTTAATTCCTCTCCATATTATGCCCAAGCCAATGGACAAGCTGAGTATAGCAATAAAATATTAATCAAGCTCATCAAAAAGAAGATTGAGGATAATCCAAGGAGATGGCATGAGCTACTGTCCGAAGCTTTGCGGGCGCACAGAATCTCAAGGCATGGTGCTACAAAGGTAACTCCATATGAGCTCGTATATGGTCAAGAGGCCGTTTTATCAGTGGAAGTGAATTTGAATGCTTTGAGAATAGCCAAACAAAATGATTTATCGGCGGTGGACTTTTATAACTTGATGATGGACAATATCGATGAAGTCGCTGATAAACGTTTGGCTGCCTTGGATGCCATAGAGAGAGATAAGTTGAGGGTGGCAAGAGCTTACAATAATAAGGTCAAGTTGAAGACTTTTTAAGTTGGCGATCTCGTGTGGAAGGTGATTCTACCAATTGGTTCGAAAGACAGAAAATTCGGGAAGTGGTCTCCAAGTTGGAAAGGTCCTTTTAGGATTATAAGAGTAGTTCCTGGAAACTCATATTTGGTGGAAACAAGGGGCATTGTTACCTCGAGCTCTTAATGGAAAATATTTAAAGAAGTACCACCCAAGTGTGTGGCAAGAAGCCTAGATGGGCAACGGCTGATAATAACTATCGCCCTTAGCATAAACATGGCCGATATATACTTATCGCCCTAAGAACATATAAATGGCCGATGGAGTGTTGACATCGTCCTTAGAACAAACTTGGTACAAGTTATTTTCGGCGCACTAGCTATGCCGAAAAACAGGGGGCATGTGTTGGCGCTCAAAAGTGGCACAGTCATAAAATTAGCATAGGATGCATCAAGACTAATTCAAACTTATGATTGGAGGTCACCTCTGAATGGCTCTTTTTAAGAAGATCGAGATGGATATGAAGATGGTTTAAAACGGAGCTCGGAAACAATAGTTGTGACAAGTTCAGAGATGCTCATATTGACACCAGATTAAAGAATGACATGAAACTCAATTAAGCTGGCCTCTAATGGAAAATGTTTCAACATGTAATTTGTGCGTCTCGTCGAAACGGTTGATTTTGATATAAAAATCGTCTTAATCCGAGGTCGTATGCAACCTGTGAAGGCAAAACAAGGTCAGAAACAAAAGTTGCAGAGTCATTTCGGACCGGCCGAGTTGATTTGATCGGTGAGACCGAGTTGGTCCGAAAATTTACCAGAGAGTTGGCAATGTTCACTCGGTAGAACCGAAACAAACCAATCGGTAAGACCGAGTTGATTCGAGAAATTACAGAAGGATACAGAGAGTTGGCAACGTTCACTCGGTGGGATCGAAACGAACCAATCGGTGGGACCGAGTTGATCAGGAAAATTACCAAAGATTTCTATCCGAGTTAGGTTAGGGTTTTTGATGTTTTGGACGAAATTTTTAGTCCTTTTTCTGTACGGGAAGTCCAGCCGCCTCATAAATAGATGAGAGGTGACGGCCGATTAGACAACACACAATCGCAAAAAAACACATCTACCACTTTTTCATCTACGTTTTGTCTCTCCCTCGTTTTTGCTTCCTCGTTTTTCGTCGTTCTTCGTGTTGGAGAGCTGCGAATCCCGAGGCTCTAGGGGCGGTTGGACCGACCTAGGGCAGCCCATAGCCGCCGCACTCCCCGACGGGGTCCTTCCCGGGAGTGTGGGGGTTTCGGGTCCTCAAAAGCTCTCGCCGGTCGACTTGCGAATCGCGTTTCCGGTGAGACTCCTTCGACGTGAGCTGCAGTGCATCACCCCTGGCGTCGAGGGAAAACGTGACGTGTTCGTGTGCGAACCCATGGCAATTGAAAACTATATTTTGCCATGGCAATAAAAGTGTGGAATTTGCCGTGGTTGTGTAGTTATATTTGCCATGTCAACAAAGATAGAATTGCCATTGCGTTATAAAAATAGCAAAATTTTAAGAACTTGCCACGAGAGCATTACGAAAAAGCTTTATTTGCCATGTTCGGAAGACAAAAAAATGTGATGAACTTGCCATGTGATCACAAATGCACAAACAAAACAAAAACATGAACAAACGTCAAACAAAACGAACTTGTATAAAAATAGCACGGGCGACTAAATGATCCTCTCCTTGCAGATTTGAATTGCAATGGCAACCCGTGTCCCTTCTAATGCTAAAAACATGGAAAACTACGGATTGAAAATTACCATGGAAACTATGGATTGAACATGGGAGAGTAGGATATTAAATCTATCACTGCCATCATCATTAAAAACGAGATACACAAAATTGATCATCTATTTGACAATAACCATCGCGCAAAAAATGGGCACCTTGGACAAGTTGTTCATTTCTGAAACAAAAACAACCTCCTGCATGCTAAAAACAGAGTAAGATATATGAAAGTCAAGCTAAGTGAATAACCATGTGGCTCACAAACATAAACTCCATGACAATGAAAAAACAACACAACTACTATGACGGGTCGAACTCTCGCAACTACAATGGCATGCCAAGCAACTAAAACTCCGGCCACGGTGGCCGCCCATGAATTCAAAGGGCACAATGCCTATGTGCATCGATCCAGAGGGAAGGGAGGAGCGGTAAGACACAACTCACCTTGGGCGACGTGATGGCGAGTTTGGAGGGGTCCCAAGAAGCAAGACGATGACGGGAACGAGGGGAGAGCATCAATGGCGAGCCCCGCCTCCGCCGCGTAATACCATGCTTTCGTCGGTGGAGCTCGTTTGTGCAGAAGCCCGCTCTCGGTTCCGCCACCGCTAGCCATGGGAACAGCTGCGGGAGAGGTTACGATGCTGGGGCGCAGTGCGCTTCCACATGCTCGAGCACTCCACCGCGCGCGAGTCTCTACATCACGTCGGTGCACGCGCTGCGTCACCCTCGCCGCAGCTGACCTCATGCTGAAAGCGTCGCGTGATTAGGAGGGTTGGCACCGCCGCCATCGCCTGGTCGCAAGGGTTGGCGCCGCCGGCATCCGTGACCTCCTCCGCCCGAAGCATCCCCTGCGCCGTTGGCTCCTCTTTTGCGATGCGCCGCTGAATCAACACGGAGGTGTGCGCGCTCGACGCGGGAGGCATTGACACTCGGCCTCCCCCGCCAACCTTGGCGACACAGAGGCGGCGTTCGCCTCCATCCCGCTTGCCCGACGCCTGCTACTCGCCTTCAGATCCAATGGCTCGTTTGGTCGATTTGACCTGCACGCTTGCAGGTAATGATGTCGCACGCGGTCGCGTCGAGGTTCGGGTGACGACCAAAAGCGCGTACGGGCCAGGACGCAACACACCGGACGTGTGATGGTTATCATTTGGGTTCATCAAATCGGCCCTGCATGCTAACTGAATGTATAGTGGCAGTGGAGAAGACATTTTCATCGACTATAAAGGTGTCTGCGGTGACATCATCAATCTTAAGATGATGTGCCTGTTCAGTCTCACGGAGGTGCTCATAAATATAGGGTATGCGTATCTACATTCATATAGGTGAGTGTATGTGCGTATATATGAACGTCTCCAACTATTTTAAAAAACGGCCCCGCATTTTGATCGGTGGGCACATCCGGACGGATGTCCATAAATAAACGTCTCCAACTATGCAGACACACGCAATCCACAATAGAACGAACCCATTAGCCATATTTATTTCTAAGCATTTGTTATTTATACATCATATTCCAATCTGACAATAATTCAACGATTAATGTTCAATCACAACAACTCAAAGGTAGCATGTAAATTGAACCGACTGAATCGATTATGACCACCATTTTCATGGCGCACATTGATATTGGTCCGCATCATGCGAGCCCACTTCTTGGCATCCTCATTCACGATGCTATTGTCGACGAGCCTGGTCTTCCGTTCCTCGGTAACCATTATGAGAACGATGTTCTCGCCCTTGGTTGACGCTCTCTTTGCATTGAAGTTTACACCTCCCCTCTCGCGCTCTGTCTTCTCTCCCTCTCTCAAGGACAATGCTCTCCTTCTTATGTTCCACTTCTTCATGTGCACCTCCATGAAGTGCATGTATCTTTATTCCTTCCTTTCCTCCGCTTTCTTCTCTTGTGGCACCTGCAACCTCTTTGTTGGACATGATCTTCACCCTCGAGGGCGACAATGACCTCGCCGCTCTGGCACCTTCACCCTCTCTTGCTCCCGCTTCCTTCTCCTCATTTTTGGCATGCATATAGATGGTGCAATCCCGCTCCACTTCCCCCACCCTCTTCATCGACCCTAATAATTGTTGTGTGCTCAAGCCATCATTTGTTTTTTTCTTCTTGAACGCAAGATTGGGGTTCAACAGCGCGACACAAATGTTATTTCTCGCTTGTTACGAGTCATAATAGACCTCGCCTATAGTGCGGCACCTCCACTAAGCAGGCCTAATACTGTAGTTGCACGTGAGTTTCCTATGTTTTTCATTGTTTTGCATCTTTTTTGGGGTTTCTTTGGTTATTTTGTAGTTTGCTTCCATTTTTTACTTTTCCTCTTTCTTTTGTTTCAGTTGGTTTTCTTTGTCTCTCTCTATAGTTTTCTTCAATTTTTTCTTTTCTTTGTATTTTTGATTTTCTGAACACATGTCTAATTTTATCATACACATAGTACATTTTTAATTCATCAGAAACATTTTTTATACATATTTAACATTTTTCAAATATATGATATGGTTTTTTTCAAATAGAGTTTTCATGTCTACGTCTTTTCATACAAATTGTAAATTTTTGGTATACATCTAAACCAATTTTATATACATGTAAAATTTTACAAATACATGATTAATTTTTTAAATACCCGTTTTAGCACATTTTTTCGAATATGTGTTAATGCTTTTTGAATACACGTTCAATTTCTTTTTGAATGATAAAAACATTGTTTCAAACTATACAAACATTTTTTACGTTGTATAAATAAATGTCACAAACATATTTTTGAAACACAGGAACATTTTTTAATGTAACTTTCATTTTTGGAATGGTACGAAACAATTTTTTAAATTACACAAACATTTGTTTACATAGTATAATATTTTTCAAAATTGTCACATACAATTTTTTGATATGCGTGAACATTTTTGAAATGTCACACTTTTTGAGGCCAACATTTTCTGAAAGTTGAATGAACATTTTTTACACTGAATGAATATTTTTTAATTGTGTGATGAACACTTTAAAAAATTATATAAATATTATTTTCATAATATATCTATTTATTATTTTTAAAATAAAAATAAAAATAAAAACAGTTGTGCGATGTGAACTTGACGAAACCACATGGTTCCTGGGCCGGTCCACAATCGGCTCCCTGTAGGTGAATCTTCTTGTGTCTTGCTAAAGGGAACCGACGTAGACTTGTCCGACTTATTACATTGTTGTATGGTGTTCACAACAATAATTCCTTTTTATTATTCATTTATGAGGAATCCTTGAGCTACTCTATTTTTGTAGTATGCAGATGTGAAATTAAACAGTTATATGATCCATGTTAATTTTTTCCATAGCACTTAGTGTTGAGTATGTATGCAGAAGCGTGTCACTTTTTTAAACAATATGTGTAAGACTCAAAGATTGCGTATCATTTTATTGATAGACGGAATAAGAACAAGCACAAATGAGGGTGCAACACACGGCACGGACACAAAAAGGCATAAACATTTCCACACAAAAAAAAAAGAAAAAAAGCATGAACATGATGCCCGGATCAAAAATATATATAAAGAAAACTAATAGAACTGTAGAGTGATACGTGGAAACGTGTATATAACTTGTCCTCCGGGAGATCTTGTCATCTCCCTTGTACATGGAGCGCACGTGAATCTTAAAAGGAAGTCCGCAGCCATAGGTGTAAGAGCAACTCTAGCAGACCTGCACCCGCCTCGACTCGCAAAATAACCGTCAAATTGCGGGTCGGGGCGGAAAAATCTGCACGATCAGACCCCGCATCCCGCCCCGGCTCGTAAATATTTTTGCGGGGTGCGGTAAATCTTCTCCCCCAACCTCTATCTTCACGGGCTGGGAGGCCGACCCGAGCTCAACCCTTATCCGGCGCGAGATTTGGCGGGAGGGACATTTCCGCGCGCCCTTTCCCGCTCCCCGCACCCTCCGCCACCATTGCCCCCCCCTCCGCAAGCTCCGGTTCCTCCTCCCCGGCCGTTCCTCGCCGCCATGGACGACCACATGCTGTCCCCCGTCACCGTCGAGGTCGCGCATGCTCCTTCCCCTCGGGCGGATCTCGTTGCCGGCCATGTTGGCCCCGCCGCCGTCGCCCAAGCACACGCCACGCCTTCCCGCAAGCGGCAGGGCAACGTGGTCGTGCAGGGCGGGAATCCGGCTGCCCCCGCCGCGATGGCCCGCGCTCCGGGCGCCAACGCAGCAGAGCGATCCCGACTGGGGCGGCGGAGAAGGTCGGCAAGGCCGCGGGCGTAAAGCGGAGGAAGTTTCTGGCTTCAAGGAAGCCACCTTCTTCAACCTCTCACTCCATCCCCCCACAAGGAGGTGCTCCGGCGATGCCTTTCAACGGTACCGCTCCTCCCGCGAGCGAGGTGTTCGACGAAATGGCCAGAAGGTATGCGTCTTCGGTCTTTGGCGATTCCCTTTCATTTTTCGCCATTATTCTCGATAGCTCATGACTTGTTATCGTTCGCTATAGCGGTGGTTTGAACAATGCAACAACCGAGTTTGTGAATTTGTTGGACACGAACGCGGTTGACATTGATCAAGCCCCTTTCGAACCATTCAACTACAATGAAACGGAGGGCGGCGTTGATGATCATGGTTGTGCGGATGAATTGGAGGAGATCGAAGCGGAAGCGTATGAGCAATCGCAATCAAAAACTGGGAAAAGCCAAAGATCGAAGAACTATACGATCTTGGAAGATCAAGCTTTGATCCAAGCATAGAGTGCGGTGTCTCTTGATGCATGCACGGGTACTTCTCAAACCGCCAAGAGATATTGGCAAAGGATCAAAGATCAATACTTCCGCATTATGAAAAAAATATCCCAATAGGACTCCACGCACATTTCGGTCGCTTCAAGGGCGTTGGGAGAATATCAAGCCTATGTGCAGCCATTGGGCAGCTTGCTTGGAGCAAGTACACAATGCACCTCCAAGTGGCACCGTGGAGTCCGACTATGTGAGTTTGTTTTGCCTTTGTTCAAGTTGTGCATCATCATATTGTATCATGGGAAATGATTGCATCACTTTGTTCACATTGTGTAGGACAAGATTGCTCAACATAGATAAAAGGAAATGGAAGCTCCGGAAGGCCGATTCTTCAAACGAGAGCATTGTTGGGAGTTGCTCCAAAAGTGCGAGAAGTGGAAGTTGATCGACAAAGAATCCCAACCAAAGAGAGGCTCACTTACAAACATGGATGAAGATGAGGATGATGATGGCCCAAGAAATTTGCACAAGCCCGATGGCGACAAGAAGACTAAGGAGAAGATGAAGAGAGAGCAAGAAGCATTGAACTTGATGGAGAAGATTGATGCCATGGTGCAATCAAACGAGGCGATGTTGTTGAAGTCGTTGGAGATCAAGAAAGAGTTGGCCGAGAAGAAAGCAAAAGAGAAGCAAGAAAAGTGGCAAATACTCAAGGAAGAGGGGCTCCGTAAAGCTGACATTGAGGAGAGAAGAGCACGCGCCGCTGAAAACAAATCCATGTCCTTGTTGCTCGCCGAAGAGAACAAGATCATGTCAATGAACCGCAATGACATGTACAACCTCACCAAAATATGGCATGATATGGCAAGGAGTGAAATCTTGAAGAGGAGATTGGCCGCGTCGACCGGTCCGTGTTACAGTTCCGGAGATGTTTTCTCTGCTCCATATGGTGACAATGTGGATGATTTCGGTGCGGGAGTTGGAACAAGCGCCGGAGGTGGATTCGGTGGCGCCGATGAACCTCAAGATGAACTCGATGGTGCGGAGTGAAGATCTACCAAGATCAAGATGATGCCGGACATGGGCGCAAACCTTTGCAGGGCCTTCTTTTGCGTTTGCCGTAATTAACTTGGCTTTTATTTGCGCATATAACTGTTCATGTCGTTTGACTTTGAACCTGTTTGTGAAACCCTATGTCAAATGCGAGATTTGCAGTTTTTCTGTTTGCGGGTCGTCGCTGTGGTGCCCGAGCAGAACCCGCAGAGATCCGTTTGGGGGGTCTGCATCTGTGCTAGCCCGTGCCGGCCCGCAAAAACGGTTTTGCGCGAACTGCAAATGCGTTTTGCGGGCCGGCGGGATGCAGGGTCTGCTAGAGTTGCTCTAAGTCAGAGGAGTTCAATACACTTTGGGTGCCCTAACTTGTGGCCCATTTGGTGCCCAAACTTGAAAGTTACATCAAAATGATGTTGTAACTTGTTCGAGCATTCAAATACGGTGTCTCTGGACATATGCCGCCGTGTCCAGTGCTCGTGTGGCATGCCAGTGTGTCACTGGCCCACATGTCAGTGGCCACGGGAAAAAATACACTGAAAGTTTTTTTTTTGAGTTTAGAAACAAAATTCACTGGAAGTTAACATGGATGAAATTTCAACTAGGGACCTGCTCGTTGCATGATAAAGGAGCGGACCACCCAGCCATGCTTTCCTCTACATATAAATGCTAGTGAGCAAAGCTATATTGATGATTCCACGTACATTTTTACCTGTCTTCTTTTTATTTCTTTTCGAGTTCCTATGTTTTTTATTGTACTAAAGTTCTTGTTCAATTTTCAAGATACACAAATTTTCCTATATTTTTTTGCGGGGTATAAATTTTTCCTATATGAAAAAACACAATGATTATCAATATGGAATTATTGTTTATTTTATAGCTTTATTCTATTGTCATTATTGTGTACTTTATGAAAATTATGTGGATTTAAAAATAACTGAATGTATGATAAAAATTATTGTGGTCCTGAGTGAAGATACACAAATTTATACAAGAATTTAATATAAGTTCAACCTTTTAAATCCACATAAATATTAGGAAAAGTTTAAGTTTATCTCTTCAAAGCACACAATAATGACAATAGAATAAAGATATAAAATAAACAATAATTGCGTATTGATAATCATTGTATTTTTTCCATATGGAAATTTATGGATCATGAAAACTAAACAAAAACTTTACTAAAAAAACGTAGGTACTTAGAAAAAATTAGAAAGAAACTAATAGAAAACTGTAGAGTGGTATGTGGAAACATTTATATAATTTGCTAGCTAGTAATTACTCCCTTCGTCTTAAAATGCTTGTCTTAGATTTGTTTAGATACAAATATTTAGTATTAGATACATTCTAAGACAAGCTTTTTAGGATGGAGGTAATACAAACAAAGCAAAGCATGGTCGGGTGGTCCGCTGCTTTGTCGGGTAATGATGAGATCCTTAGCTGGAATTCCCTCCATGCCGACTTTTAGGGTATTTTTTGCGAAATTTACTTGAAGTCCATGGGGTTTACCATAAAAGGACCAGCACGCTACTCACAACGCCCGCAACCACTGACATGTGCGCCAGCAACACACTGGCATGCCACACGGGCACAGGATACGGCAGTATACGTCTAGAGTCATCATATTTTAACGCCCGGACAAATTATTCATTACTTTTATATATTTTTAAGTTTAGGCATCAAACTAACCGCGTCGGACAAGTCAGGGCACCCACAGTGTATCTAAGTCAAACATCTATATCTATATCTATACCTCTACACCTACTAATAAAGCAAAGTGTGTTTCGCCAATTTTTTCATCCGTTCACCGCCGATTTTTTTATATCCGAGGTGGTACTAAATTCTTATGCGTTTGTCTGCTAAAAAAAGAATTTTCGTACGTGGGCCGCCTGCTGTGGCCCAGCAAAGCCATCCCACTTATTTTTCTGCCCATGCAGCTGGAAAAATTCTATTTTCGGCATAGGGCGACAAATAGTGGGCATTTCGCACAGGCAACCCATAATGGGCTGGCCCATTTTTCTTTTTTTCTGTGTTTTACTTCTATTTTTATTTTCCTTTCACTATATCTTTTTTCACTTCCAAGTTTACTTGTCTTTTAAAATTTATTTCATAAACTTAAAATTCTCAAAAAACTTTCACAATAAAAAAACAAATTCTGTAAAATGTTCAGAATTGCAAACTTTTGTTGCTATTTTGAAAAATATTCAGAACTTGCAAAAAGTTCCCATTTTTCAAAAAAATTATAGTTTTTCAAAATTGTTCGAGATTTCTATAAAGAAAATAGAATTTTAAAAAATGCTGCATATTTGAAAAATATTCTTGTTTTAGTGAAATTTCTAAATTAAAAATAATGTTCGTGTATAAAAGATACACATTTTCTAAAAATCTTATGAATTTTCAATACATGTTCCCATTTTACAAAAATATTCACAAATTCAAATAATGTTAATGGTTTTATAAAAAAGTTGGTGTTTTTCGAAAATGTTTGTGAATTTTAAAAGATGTTATCTTTCATATTTTTTTCACGTTTTTTGAAAGTGTACATAATTTTTGAAAAAACTATTCAGGATTTAAAAAAATGTTCATGTTCCTAGAATATTCCGAAACTTCATACCTTAAAATCCTCTCGATTGAAAGAATTGAAAGGAAGAGTAGATTGAATAACTCATGGGCCTTCTCTGACGTACGATGACGTAACAAAACTCTTGAATGCCCTCAATCAATGAGTGGAAAAATAGCGGATTGTTCCTTCGCACGCGGCGAAACCGAGAAGCTAAATGTTTTTTATGTGCATACAGGGTTTTACTTGCACATATAATTCTCATTGACTTTAAATACATATTAATTATCTCCCGTTGCAAAGCACGGGCATATGTGTTAGTAGTACCAAAGCGAAGATGGATGTGTAGAGAGGTCTCGTGGCCTGGAACGTAACATGCGAGCATAGTTCGACCAACATGTGGAATTGTGGATATAGATGGTTCGGACAGGGAGGGTCTGCATCAACATGGTTCGTGTGCTTTGTATGATTATTACCAGGAGAGATTCACAGCATGGATAGAGCCCGTGTAACTGAAGTTAACTTATTAGATGGGTTAATTACTGGTGTGGTCGTGCTAGATACGACCATCAGCTTCAGAGATCCTTGGAACAACTAGCTCTAAGATGTCACCACCTTCACAAAATGAGGAACACTCCGTGACATTGGTATATCGGATCAGGGTAGATTTACAAGCCTGATCAATGATGACATGTTGATCTCACCAACTTCCACATGCCTCCTATTCTTATATAGGTAAAAATTCCGCTTGGCGTCTCCCCGAACAGCTTGGACTGATATATTATAATTGGTCTACTAGATAGATTGGAAGAATCATCTTTTGAGTTTGAGCTCAGTGTTATGAGTGCTCAGGGCTTGGAAGTGAATATATGGGATGAGAGCACAGAGTGAAGGACACACATTTTAAAGTTTTGGGTCGTAGGACTTTGTATATTGATCTTAACTACTAGCCACCACGTCACAGCAATCCTATTTGTCTATTTAACAAGTCAAGTAGGACTGTATGAGAACAACATTTTGGAGCTCTGCCCGGTGGCCTTAGGGTCATCAGAGCGCGGCGGATCCCGGACCTTGCCGGTGGAGGGCTCCGTTTTTAGATATGTCTTCGAGATTTGTTAGGGTTTGTGTCCAATTCAGGAAGCGAGACGGCGGCGGCTCCTGAAGATGGAATAAGGTTCTTCCCGCCTAGCTCCTGTTCCGGTGGTGCGTTTAGCATCATCGGTGGGCGTGTGGATGTGTGTCTCTGGTGGATCTGTCCTTGGTGGATTTGTTCGGATCTGTTCGTCGTTCGTCTACGTTCGTTTGTTTTCAGGTTGGATCCTTCCGATCCACGCTACCCTTCATCGGCGGCGGTTGCTGTTCTCGTGCGCTGGTCCTATGGACCTTAGCATGACGACTTCCCGACTGTCTACTACAACAATTTTTGCCTGGCTTCGGTGAGGGAGGGACGATGACGGCGGCACGCCTTCGGCTCGCTTCAGTGATTGTAGTCATCGCTAGGTGGTATACGTATCTGGATGTAATCTGAAACTCATACTTTTTGGTTTCAAAAGAATGTGAAAAAATTGTACAAGTATACAAGGATGTGATGTGTATCTGTATAAAATTTCAGAATGTAATACCTTGAATTGCGATCTGTGCAAAAAGAACAAATTCATGGACTTTTGGGATGAATAATATCATGTGTTGAAAAGCCATAGATTTGTTTTTTTTTCACAGCCCTCATTTGAACATATTTCGTCCTGGAAATTTAAACACATGTGTGTTATGCTTCCATGTATGTCTGTATTTTTTTTCAGAATTTTTTGAATGTAAAAAAAATGAATTTATTGAATTTTGAATTTTCCAAAAACCGGCCTCCATGGATGCCGAGCTCCAAAAGCAATTTTCGGGACTATATTTCCTATTTTCCATTGCACGATTAACGTTCAAATCTTACCTTCTTCGGAACACACCCGTTCAAATAATAGCTGAGTGGTCCATTCATGATACATTTATATGTTAGCTTATGATTTGATTAGATAGATAAACAAACAAACAAAGAAAGTTAGGTATATGGCATTTCTTAAATTTTTGGTGATGGAGTGAAGTAGGCCTTATTCGGTTAAACCTCTCTTGGAGAGGATTGGAGAGGACTTTAACTTGTAGTGGATTTAATCCTCCCCAATACGCTCAATCCTCTTTAAATCCGTTCCAACCTAACAAGCCCTTGGAGGACACAGCTACAGAACTTTCTGTATATGAACAAAAAACTTTCTATGAATCATCATTGCTCATATATCCATAGTCATATATAAAAACTTTCTGTATATGAACAAAAAACTTTCTATGAACAAAAAAACATTTTTGACATATTTAGCACATTCTAAATTTTCCTAACTCTTTTACAACCACAAAAATTACTCCAACTTCATGACAGTACCCACACTCCATTTCACCAAAAACCTTCTGATCCATAGTTCAAAATTTTCAAATTTCATTCAAATGAAATTTGAACCAGATTCAAATTCCTTGCTGAAAACCTATTCAAATTCCTTTCTAAAAATCTAACTTTTGCATATATGTATTTTTAAAACATCATTACAGTTGAAAAAAATACATACATACAAAAAACATGTAAAAAGTACATACATACATATATGAACATACATAAAAAAAATACATATATCTAAAAAATACATCGGGGCAGGAGCGGCGCGCGGCGACGACGTCGGGCGAGGGCGCGGAGACGGCGAGGGCGAGGGCGACGGGCGAGGGCGCGGCGACGGCAAGGGCGCGGGGCAGGGGCGGCGCGCGTCGGGGCAGGGACTGCGCGCGGCGACGACGTCGGGCGAGGGCGCGGGCGACGGTGACGACGGGCGCGGGCGACGGCGGCGGCGGGGGCGGCGTCGGGGCAGCCTGGCAGCGTCGATGCCGTCGAGGGGTCGTCAGGGGCAACTGCGAGATGAAGATGAAAATTTTCACAAGTGTTGGTTATATACCCAGAGTTTTGGTCCCGGTTCGTGGCACCAACCGGGACCAATGCCCCCCTTTAGTCCCTGTTGGTGCCACCAACCGGGACCAAAGGTCTCTTTTCAGCAGCCCAAAGGGCGGGAAGCGGCGGCCTTTGGTCCCGGTTGGTGGCACCAACCGGGACTAAAGGGGGGGCATTGGTTCCGGTTGGTGCCACGAACTGGTACCAAAGGTGTGCATTGGTCCCGGTTCGTGGCATCAACCGGGACTAATGTCCTGCGCCTGCCAAAGCCGCGGTGCGGTGGGATGTTTAGTCCCACCTTGCTAGCCGAGGAGCGGCAGGACCTGTTTATAAGCCCTGCCCCGCCATCTCCATTGAACTCCTCTGAACTGCAGGCCTCTGGGCCTAATCTTGCACTGCTATACCTGTGGGCCTGCTGGGCCTTCTGCGGGCCTGAATCCTGGCCCATTGATGGGTTTCTAGTCGTATTCAGGCCGTGGTGGCCCAGTAGGTGGCATTTTTTTTAATTTTTTTCCCATTTTTTGTTTTCTTTTTTGCTTTATTTATTTTATTTTGTTTCTACTTACAACAAAATACTTATTTATTTTATTTTATTTTGTTTCTAATTACTTATTTATTTTACTTAATGATAATTCTTTTTGCTATTAAAGTTTCTATCAAAAAAAGTTCTTTATGAAAATTCTTTTTGCTTTTAATGATTTTGAACAGAAAATACTTCGATAATTTTAGTTGCATCAATTTTATATGATTTTAGTTTCAATAATACTAGAGGTTTCTTATAATGTTTTGAACAGAAAATACTTTGTTAATTTTATTTTCATAAATTTTATTAAAGTTTATTTTATTTTGTTTCTACTTATATATTTTAATAAAGTTTATATTATTTTGTTTCTAATTACTTATTTATTTTATTTGTTATTTTCATGCACCATTTTTCATGCATTTACTAATTATTTTGAGCTATAAGACCCTAAAATTGAAAAGCATTTCAAATGAACTCTGAAAAGGTTGAAAGTTGGCATGGTATCATCATTTCATCCACATAGCATGTTCAAGAAAGTTGAGAGGGTTACGACAAAAACTAGATGCACTTCGTGTATAAAACGGACAATGGTATCATACTCGTCTGTTACAAAGTTGGCATGGTATCATCATAATAGTTGCGGGAGAAAGTCTTCACTTTTTCTTCGCTTGTGTCATTTGCTTATTGTGCCGTAACCATGGATAATCTTCATCGTTTATCAGGATGGTTGGGTCAGCCTTGACTTTGAAGGGAGGAATTTCATGAAACTTTTCATAATCTTCAGACATGTCTGTCTTGCCCTCCACTCCCACAATGTCCCTTGTTCCTGAAAGAACTATGCGACGCTTTGGCTCATTGTATGATGTATTCGCTTCCTTATCTTTTCTTTTTCTCGGTCTGGTAGACATGTCCTTCACATAGATAACCTGTGCCACATCATTGGCTAGGACGAATGGTTCGTCAGTGTACCCAAGATTGTTCAGATCCACTGTTGTCATTCCGTACTGTGGGTCTACCTGTACCCCGCCTCCTGACAGATTGTCCCATTTGCACTTAAACAAAGGGACCTTAAAATCATGTCCGTAGTCAAGTTCCCATATGTCCATTATGTAACCATAATATGTGTCCTTTCCCCTCTCGGTTGCTGCATCAAAGCGGACACCGCTGTTTTGGTTGGTGCTCTTTTGATCTTGGGCGATCGTGTAAAATGTATTCCCATTTATCTCGTATCCTTTGTAAGTCAATACAGTCGAAGATGGTCCCCTGGACAACGAGTACAACTCATCACAAATAGTGGTGTCACCTCTGAGACGTGTTTCCAACCAACTGCTGAAAGTCCTGATGTGTTCACATGTAATCCAGTCGTCACACTGCTCCGGGTGTTTGGAGCGCAGACTGTTCTTGTGTTCATCGACATACGGGGTCACCAAGGTAGAGTTCTGTAGAACTGTGTAGTGTGCTTGAGACCAAGAATGCCCGTCCCTGCATATTATTGAGTCCGCTCCTAGCGTGCCTTTTCCAGTCAGTCTCCCCTCATACGGCGATTTAGGGAGACCCATCTTCTTAAGGCCAGGAATGAAGTCAACACAAAACCCAATGACATCCTCTGTTTGATGGCCCATGGAGATGCTTCCTTCTGGCCTAGCGCGGTTACGGACATATTTCTTTAGGACTCCCATGAACCTCTCAAAGGGGAACATATTGTGTAGAAATACGGGCCCCAGAATGACAATCTCGTCGACTAGATGAACTAGGACGTGCGTCATGATATTGAAGAAGGATGGTGGGAACACCAGCTCGAAACTGACAAGATATTGCGCCACATCACTCCTTAGCCTTGGTATGATTTCTGGATCGATCACCTTCTGAGAGATTGCATTGAGGAATGCACATAGCTTCACAATGGCTAATCGGACGTTTTTCGGTAGAAGCCCCCTCAATGCAACCGGAAGCAGTTGCGTCATAATCACGTGGCAGTCATGAGACTTTAGGTTTTGGAACTTTTTCTCTGGCATATTTATTATTCCCTTTATATTCGACGAGAAGCCAGTCGGGACCTTCATACTGAGCAGGCATTCAAAGAAGATTTCTTTCTCTTCTTTCGTAAGAGCGTAGCTGGCAGGACCTTCATACTGCTTCGGAGGCATGCCGTCTTTTTCGTGCAAACGTTGCAGGTCCTCCCGTGCCTCAGGTGTATCTTTTGTCTTCCCATACACGCCCAAGAAGCCTAGCAGGTTCACGCAAAGGTTCTTCGTCACGTGCATCACGTCGATTGAAGAGCGGACCTCTAGGTCTTTCCAGTAGGGTAGGTCCCAAAATATAGATTTCTTCTTCCACATGGGTGCATGTCCCCCAGCGTCATTCGGAATAGCTAGTCCGCCGGGACCCTTTCCAAAGATTACGTGTAAATCATTGACCATAGCAAGTACGTAATCACCGGTACGCATGGCGGGCTTCTTCCGGTGATCTGCCTCGCCTTTGAAATGCTTGCCTTTCTTTCGACATTGATGGTTGGTCGGAAGAAATCGACGATGGCCCAGGTACACATTCTTCCTGCATTTTTCCAGGTATATACTTTCAGTGTCATCTAAACAGTGCGTGCATGCGTGGTATCCCTTGTTTGTCTGTCCTGAAAGGTTACTGAGAGCGGGCCAATCGTTGATGGTTACAAACAGCAACGCGTGCAGGTTAAATTCCTCCTGTTTGTGCTCATCCCATGTACGTACACCGTTTCCATTCCACAGCTGTAAAAGTTCTTCAACTAATGGCCTTAGGTACACATCAATGTCGTTGCCGGGTTGCTTAGGGCCTTTGATGAGAACTAGCATCATAATGAACTTCCGCTTCATGCACATCCAAGGAGGAAGGTTATACATACATAGAGTCACGGGCCAGGTGCTGTGATTGCTGCACTGCTCCCCGAAAGGATTAATGCCATCCGTGCTTAAACCAAACCATACGTTCCTTGGGTCAGCTGCAAATTCAGCCCAGTACTTTCTCTCGATTTTTCTCCACTGCGACCCGTCAGCGGGTGCTCTCAACTTCCCGTCTTTCTTACGGTCCTCACTGTGCCATCGCATCAACTTGGCATGCTCTTCGTTTCTGAACAGACGTTTCAACCGTGGTATTATAGGAGCATACCACATCACCTTCGCAGGAACCCTCTTCCTGGGGGGCTCGCCGTCAACATCACCAGGGTCATCTCGTCTGATCTTATACCGCAACGCACCACATACCGGGCATGCGTTCAGATCCTTGTACGCACCGCGGTAGAGGATGCAGTCATTAGGGCATGCATGTATCTTCTGCACCTCCAATCCTAGAGGGCATACAACCTTCTTTGCTGCGTATGTACTGTCGGGCAATTCGTTATCCTTTGGAAGCTTCTTCTTCAATATTTTCAATAGCTTCTCAAATCCTTTGTCAGACACAACATTCTCTGCCTTCCACTGCAGCAATTCCAATATGGTACCGAGCTTTGTGTTGCCATCTTCGCAATTGGGGTACAACCCTTTTTTGTGATCCTCTAACATGCGATCGAACTTCAGCTTCTCCTTTTGATTTTTGCATTGCGTCCTTGCATCGACAATGACCCGGCGGAGATCATCATCATCGGGCACTGGTTCCTCTTGATCTTCAGCAGCTTCCCCCGTTGCAGCATCATTGGGCACATCGTCTGGTTCCTCTTGATCTTCAGCAGCTTCGCCCGTTGCAGCATCACCGTATTCAGGGGGCACATAGTTGTCATCGTCCTCTTCTTCTTCGCCGTCTTCCATCATAACCCCTATTTCTCCGTGCCTCGTCCAAACATTATAGTGTGGCATGAAACCCTTATAAAGCAGGTGGGTGTGAAGGATTTTTCGGTCAGAGTAAGACTTCGTATTCCCACATGTAGGGCATGGACAACACATAAAACCATTCTGCTTGTTTGCCTCAGCCACTTCGAGAAAATCATGCACGCCCTTAATGTACTCGGAGGTGTGTCTGTCACCGTACATCCATTGCCGGTTCATCTGCGTGCATTATATATAATTAAGTGTGTCAAAAACCATTACAAAACATCATGAATAGATAATTAAGTGACCAAATTAATAGAAGTTCATCATCACATTAAAACCAAAGTACATACATAGTTCTCATGTAACAACATATAGCTCTCCAGAGCATCTAATTAATTAAACCATACATTGAAACTATGTAAAACATTTCAATGCGAAAACAAATGCGATCATAATCGCAACCAAGGTAACCATTGATCCAACGACATAATGATACCAAGCCTCGGTATGAATGGCATATTTTCTAATCTTTCTAATCTTCAAGCGCATTGCATCCATCTTGATCTTGTGATTATCGACGACATCCGCAACATGCAACTCCAATATCATCTTCTCCTCCTCAATTTTTTTTATTTTTTCCTTCAAGTAATTGTTTTCTTCTTCAACTAAATTTAATCTCTCGACAATAGGGTCGGTTGGAATTTCCGGTTCAACCACCTCCTAGATAAATAAAATCTATGTCACGTTGGTCGGCATAATTGTCATAAACAATAAATGAACCAAATAGTTATAAAAAGATAATATATACCACATCCGAATCATAGACAGGACTAGGGCCGACGGGGGCGGATACCAAAACCATCGCACTATGTAATAAGAAAGAATAATAAAAGTAACAAAATTAGACAAGTATCTATCTGAAGTAAGACTTTTTTTCTTTCAGAAAGAAGATAAGAACAAGAGGCTCACCACGGTGGTGCTGGCGACGAGATCGGCGCAGGCGATCGACGGCGGTGAAGACGGGGATGGGACGTGACGGACCGCTAAACCTAGACAAATCTCGGGGAAAATGGAGCTCGGAGGTCGAGTTTCGAGAGGAGAAATATTAACTAGTGTGGCTCAGACATTTCATCGAACACCTCATGTGCATAGGAGGTGAGCTAGAGCACCCAAATGCCCTCCCCTCGACGGCCAGAAAAAATAGAGCACTGTGGAGTGCTCTGCTGCGGCGATGGGGTATATATAGGCAGCTTATTTGTCCCGGTTCGTGGCTAGAACCGGTACTAAATCCGGGCCTTCTGTCCCGGTTCATGCCAAGAACCGGGACCAATGGTTGTGGGCCAGGAGCGGGGCCCATTAGTCCTGGTTCGTGCCTCGAATCGGGACAAATGGTTCCATACGAACCGGGACCAATGCCCAAGAGGCCCCGGCCGGCCCCCTGGGCTCACGAACCAGGATGAATGCCCCCATGGGTCCCGGTTCGTGACTGAACCGGGACTAATGGGCTTGCCATGCCCGAACGAAAGCCTTGTTTTCTACTAGTGTCCGATGCTTCCAAATTCCATAGCCTTTTCCATACTGGGATGAGGTGAGGAACCTCGAATACCAACTTGGTTCGCATTATTTGATTCGTAGCATTCCTCCCACTGCCTATAGTGTACTGAGTGGACACTGAATATGCCCGATTTTGTGAGGTGCCAAGCAATAAAATCCTCAGTATCATGTTGAAATATTGGAATTTGCATAATTCTCTCATCATCAATATGCCAGAAATTATCATGGATCAATGCTTCCTCCCATTCACCCGTGACTTGACTTATGAGCTCATTAATAACTGTAGTGAGAACACAATTACCGCGAGCTGTGATAATCTTCTGGGAGCCACTGTTTGGTATCCAACAATCCTCCCAAATATTGATTTTCAATCCGTTTCCGACTCTCCATATTAAGCCCTTTTTAAAAGTTTGGATACCCGACCAAATGCTTTGCCATGCATAGGAGGATCCCTTTTTAGCTCGCAGTTTAGCAAGCCACCAGAAGGATAGTACTTTGATCTTAGAACTTTTGCACATAGCGAATCATAATTATCAATGAGCCGCCAACATTGTTTAGCAAGCGTTGCAAGATTGAAACTTTGGATATCACGGAAACCCATATGGCCCCACACCTTAGGGACGCACATCTTCCACCATGCAAACCAATGTAATTTCCGTTGGTCTTCACCGTCACCCCACCAAAAATGCGACATAGTATCAGTGATTCCCTTACAGATTTTTTTCGGAAATTTGAATACACACATTGCATATGTCGGGATGGCTTGAGCCACCGCTTTAATTAGGGCCTCCTTACCGCCATAAGATAACATTCTTTCTTTCCACCCATTCACTAGCTTTTGTATTCTTTCAATAAGATGCTTAAAGCAATCCACCCGATCAACACCGATCATTGATGGAAGACCCAAATATTTATCAGACAAGGATTCGGTCATAATATCAAGGACCTGGCAAACTTCCACCTTCTCATCAACATGACCATTAGGACTGTAACAGATAGAGGACTTGGTGCCACTAACCAGCTGCCCAGAAGCAGCACAATAGTCATCCAGAATCCTCTTTAGAGTAGTAGCATTGGCAGCATCTGCCCTCATAAGTATCAATGAGTCATCAGCAAAAAATAAGTGAGAAATAAACGGAGAGTCACGACAAACTTGGACTCCTTTCAGGTGCCCATTCTCTCGTCATGAGAAATTAAAGCTGACAGACGTTCAGCGCTAAGCTTGTATCACTAGGACGGAATGAAACCGCTCACTCTAATTAAGCTGGAGGGTGGATTTTCCCATGACGTTTCTAGCGGCAGTGGGTCTACCTCCAGCCTCTCTTTACCACTTCTCCCCTTCTGGCGCCGGTGTCTACTATGGTGGCAGCTCCCTATCTTCTGCCTCTCATGGCGATCGATCTCGACGAGGCCTCCTACAACAAGAGCGGTGCGGATTCTTGCCACAAAGGTGTTGTTGTGTGGCTAAAGGTAGTGCACGGATGCAGTACATGGTGTGGTGGTGGAACGGGTCCGGACCCGTCCCGAAGGTGGCGGCACGAGAACCTACCAGGACGGGCGCCCTCGAGCGACACAGTGGTGGCATATGGTGGCGGAGGTGCGAGCATTGTGGTGACACTAACGATGGCGCTCACCGCAATGGTGGTTCTACCTCGGCGTGCAGCCCATCCTAGGATCATTGGGTGAATACTGAGCATTGTGGAGGGCATCTCACTGTTGTGGTTGCTAGTGAAGGAAATATGCCCTAGAGGCAATAATAAAGTTGTTATTTATATTTCCTTATATCAAGATAAATGTTTATTATTCATGCTAGAATTGTATTAACCGGAAAATTAGTACATGTGTGAATACATAGACAAAACAAAGTGTCACTAGTATGCCTCTACTTGACTAGCTCGTTAATCAAAGATGGTTAAGTTTCCTAACCATAGACATGAGTTGTCATTTGATAAACGGGATCACATCATTAGAGAATGATGTGATTGACTTGACCCATCCGTTAGCTTAGCACTATGATCATTTAGTTTATTGCTATTGCTTTCTTCATAACTTATACATGTTCCTATGACTATGAGATTATGCAACTGCCGAATACCGGAGGAACACTTAGTGTGCTATCAAACGTCACAACATAACTGGGTGATTATAAAGATGCTCTACAGGTGTCTCCGATGGTGTTTGTTGAGTTGGCATAGATCGGGATTAGGATTTGTCACTCCGATTGTCAGAGAGGTACCTCTGGGCCCTCTCGGCAATGCACATCACTATAAGCCTTGCAAGCAATGTGACTAATGAGTTAGTTACAGGATGATGCATTACGGAACGAGTAAAGAGACTTTCCGGTAACGGGATTGAACTAGGTATTGAGATACCGACGATCGAATCTCGGGCAAGTAACATACCGATGACAAAGGGAACAACGTATGTTGTTATGCGGTTTGACCGATAAAGATCTTCGTAGATATGAGCATCCAGGTTCCGCTATTGGTTTTGACCGGAGATGATTCTCGGTCATGTCTACATAGTTCTCGAACCCGTAGGGTCCGCACGCTTAACGTTCGATGACGATCGGTATTACGAGTTTATGTGTTTTGATGAACCGAAGGTTGTTCGGAGTCCCGGATGTGATCACGGACATGACGAGGAGTCTCGAAATGGTCGAGACATAAATATCGATATATTGGAAGGCTATGTTTGGACACCGGAATGGTTCCGGATGAGTTCGGGCATTTTCTGGAGTACTGGGGGGGGGGGGGGGGTTACCAGAACCCCCTGGGGAGTCAATGGGCCTTATTGAGACTTAGTGGAAGAGAGGAGGAGGCGGGCAAGGTGGGGGCGCGCCCCCTCCAAGCCCAATCCGAATTGGGAGGGGGCACGACCCCCGTTTCCTTCTCTCCCTCTCCCTCTTCCTTCTTCTCCTACTCCAACTAGGGAAGGGGGGAAACCTACTCCTACTGGGAGTAGGACTCCCCCCTTGGGCACCCCATAGAGAGGGTCGGCCCTCCCCTCCTCCACTCCTTTATATATGGGGGAGGGGGGCACCCCATAGACGCACAAGTTGATTGTTTAGCCGTGTGCGGTGCCCCCCTCCACAGATTTCCACCTGGGTCATATCGTTGTTGTGCTTAGGCGAAGCCCTGCATCGGTAACTTCATCATCACCGTCATCACGCCGTCGTGCTAACGAAACTCTCCCTCGACGTCAGCTGGATCTAGAGTTCGTGGGACGTCACCAAGCTGAACGTGTGCAGATCGCGGAGGTGCCGTACCTTCAGTGCTAGTGTTGGGGAACGTAGTAATTTCAAAAAAAATTCCTACGCACACTCAAGATCATGGTGATGTATGGCAACGAGAGGGGAGAGTGTTGTCCACGTACCCTCGTAGACCGAAAGTGGAAGCGTTAGCACAACGCGGTTGATGTAGTCGTACGTCTTCACGATCCGACCGATCCAAGTACCGAACGCACGGTACCTCCGAGTTCTGCACACGTTCAACTTGATGACGTCCCTCGAGCTCCGATCCAGCCGAGTGTTGAGGGAGAGTTTCGTCAGCACGACGGCGTGGTGACGATGATGATGTTCTACCGACGCAGGGCTTCGCCTAAGCACCGCTACGATATTATCGAGGTGGACTATGGTGGAGGGGGGCACCGCACACGGCTAAAAGATCAACTGATCAATTGTTGTGTCTATGGGGTGCCCCCTGCCCCCGTATATAAAGGACCAAGGGGGGAGGCGGCCGGCCAAGGAGGAGGGTGCGCCAAGGGGGGAGTCCTACTCCCACCGGGAGTAGGACTCCTCCTTTCCTTGTTGGAGTATGAGAGAAGGAAAGAGGGGGAGAGGGAGAAGGAAAAGGGGGCTGCACCCCTTGTCCAATTCGGACCAGAGGGGGGTGCGCGCCTCCTTCCTTTTGGCCTCTCTCCTCTATTCCCGTATGGCCCAATAAGGCCCAATACTTCTCCCCGGCGAATTCCCGTAACTCTCTGGTACTCCGATAAATACCCGAATCACTCGGAACCTTTCCGAAGTCCGAATATAGTCGTCCAATATATTGATCTTTACATCTCGGCCATTTCGAGACTCCTCGTCATGTCCCCGATCTCATCCGGGACTCCGAACTACCTTCGGTACATCAAAACACATAAACTCATAATATAACCGTCATCGAACTTTAAGCGTGTGGACCCTACGGGTTCGAGAACTATGTAGACATGATCGAGACACGTCTCCGGTCAATAACCAATAGCGGAACCTGGATGCTCATATTGGCTCCCACATATTCCACGAAGATCTTTATCGATCAGACCGCATAACAACATACGTTGTTCTCTTTGTCATCGGTATGTTACTTGCCCGAGATTCGATCGTCGGTATCTCAATACCTAGTTCAATCTCGTTACCGGCAAGTCTCTTTATTCATTCCGTAATACATCATCCCGCAACTAACTCATTAGTTGCAATGCTTGCAAGGCTTATAGTGATGTGCATTACCGAGTGGGCCCAGAGATACCTCTCTGACAATCGGAGTGACAAATCCTAATCTCGAAATACGCCAACCCAACAAGTACCTTCGGAGACACCTGTAGAGCACCTTTATAATCACCCAGTTACGTTGTGACGTTAGGTAGCACACAAAGTGTTCCTCCGGTAAATGGGAGTTGCATAATCTCATAGTCATAGGAACATGTATAAGTCATGAAGAAAGCAATAGCGGAATACTAAACGATCGTGTGTGCTAAGCTAACGGAATGGGTCAAGTCAATCACATCATTCTCCTAATGATATGATCCCGTTAATCAAATGACAACTCATGTCTATGGCTAGGAAACATAACCATCTTTGATCAACGAGCTAGTCAAGTAGAGGCATACTAGTGACACTCTGTTTGTCTATGTATTCACACATGTATCATGTTTCCGGTTAATACAATTCTAGCATGAATAATAAACATTTATCATGATATAAGGAAATAAATAATAACTTTATTATTGCCTCTAGGGCATATTTCCTTCAGTCTCCCACTTGCACTAGAGTCAATAATCTAGTTCACATCGCCATGTGATTTAACATCAATAGTTCACATCACCATGTGATTAATACCCATAGTTCACATCGTCATGTGACCAACACCCAAAGGGTTTACTAGAGTCAATAATCTAGTTCACATCGCTATGTGATTAACACCCAAAGAGTACTAAGGTGTGATCATGTTTTGCTTGTGAGATAATTTTAGTCAACGAGTCTGTCACATTCAGATCCGTAAGTATTTTGCAAATTTCTATGTCTACAATGCTCTGCACGGAGCTACTCTAGCTAATTGCTCCCACTTTCAATATGTATCTAGACCGAGACTTAGAGTCATCTAGATTAGTGTCAAAACTTGCATCGACGTAACCCTTTACGACCAACCTTTTGTCACTTCCATAATCGAGAAACATATCCTTATTCCACTAAGGATAATTTTGACCGCTGTCCAGTGATCTACTCCTAGATCACTATTGTACTCCCTTGCCAAAATCTGTGTAGGGTATACAATAGATCTGGTACACAGCATGGCATACTTTATAGAACCTATGGCCGAGGCATAGGGAATGACTTTCATTCTCTTTCTATCTTCTGCCGTGGTCGGGCTTTGAGTCTTACTCAATTTCACACCTTGTAACACAGGCAAGAAACTCTTTCTTTGACTGTTCCATTTTGAACTACTTCAAAATCTTGTCAAGGTATGTACTCATTGAAAAAACTTATCAAGCGTCTTGATTTATCTCTATAAATCTTGATGCTCAATATGTAAGCAGCTTCACCGAGGTCTTTCTTTGAAAAACTCCTTTCAAACACTCCTTCATGCTTTGCAGAATAATTCTACATTATTTCCGATCAACAATATGTCATTCACATATATTTATCAGAAATGTTGTAGTGCTCCCACTCACTTTCTTGTAAATACAGGCTTCACCGTAAGTCTGTATAAAACTATATGCTTTGATCAACTTATCAAAGCGTATATTCCAACTCCGAGATGCTTGCACCAGTCCATAGATGGATCGCTGGAGCTTGCATATTTTGTTAGCACCTTTAGGATTGACAAAACCTTCTGGTTGCATCATATACAACTCTTCTTTAATAAATCCATTAAGGAATGCAGTTTTGTTTATCCATTTGCCAGATTTCATAAAATGCGGCAATTGCTAACATGATTCGGACAGACTTAAGCATAGATACGAGTGAGAAACTCTCATCGTAGTCAACACCTTGAACTTGTCGAAAACCTTTTGCGACAATTCTAGCTTTGTAGACAGTAACACTACTATCAGCGTCCGTCTTCCTCTTGAAGATCCATTTATTTTCTATGGCTGGCCGATCACCGGGCAAGTCAACCAAAGTCCACACTTTGTTCTCATACATGGATCCCATCTCAGATTTCATGGCCTCAAGCCATTTTGCGGAATGTGGGCTCATCATCGCTTCCTCATAGTTCGTAGGTTTGTCATGGTCAAGTAACATGACCTCCAGAACTGGATTACCGTACCACTCTGGTGCGGATTTCATTCTGGTTGACCTACGAGGTTCGGTAGTAACTTGATCTGAAGTTACATGATCATCATCATTAGCTTCCTCACTAATTGGTATAGGAGTCACAGGAACAGATTTCTCTGATGAACTACTTTCCAATAAGGGAGCAGGTACAGTTACCTCATCAAGTTCTACTTTCCTCCCACTCACTTCTTTCGAGAGAAACTCCTTCTCCAGAAAGATTCCGAATTTAGCAACAAAAGTCTTGCCTTCGGATCTGTGATAGAAGGTGTACCCAACAGTCTCCTTTGGGTATCCTATGAAGACATACTTCTCCGATTTGGGTTTGAGCTTATCAGGATGAAACTTTTTCATATAAGCATCAAAACCCCAAACTTTAAGAAACGACAATTTTGGTTTCTTGCCAAACCACAGTTCATATTGTGTCGTCTCAACGGACTTAGACGGTGCCCTTTTTAACGTGGATGCAGCTGTCTTTAATGCATAACCCCAAAACGATAGTGGTAAATCGGTAAGAGACATCATAGATTGCACCATATCTATAAAGTACGGTTACGATGTTCGGACACACCATTACACTATGGTGTTCCAGGTGGCGTGAGCAGTGAAACTATTTCACATTGTTTTAACTGAAGACCAAACTCGTAACTCAAATACTCTTCTCCACGATCAGATCGTAGAAACTTTATTTTCTTGTTACGATGATTTTCCACTTCACTCTGAAATTATATGAACTTCTCAAATGTTTCAGACTTCTGTTTCATTAAGTAGATATGCCCATATCTGCTCAACTCATCTGTGAAGGTCAGAAAATAACGATACCCGCCGCGAACCTCAACAGTCATCGGATCGCATACATCAGTATGTATTATTTCCAATAAGTCAGTTGCTCGCTCCATTGTTCCGGAGAACGGAGTCTTAGTCATCTTGCCCATAAGGCATGGTTCGCAAGCATCAAGTGATTCATAATCAAGTGATTCCAAAAGCCCATCAGCATGGAGTTTCTTCATGCGCTTTACACCAATATGACCTAAACGGCAGTGCCACAAATAAGTTGCACTATCATTATTAACTTTGCATCTTTTGGCTTCAATATTATGAATATGTGTATCACTACGATCGAGATCCAACGAACCATTTTCATTGGGTGTATGACCATAGAAGGTTTTATTCATGTAAATAGAACAACAGTTATTCTCTAACTTAAATGAATAACCATATTGCAATAAACATGATCAAATCATATTCATGCTCAACGCAAACACCAAATAACACTTATTTAGGTTCAACACTAATCCCGAAAGTGTAGGGAGCGTGCGATGATGATCATATCAATCTTGGAACCACTTCCAACACATATCGTCACTTCACCCTTAACTAGTCTCTGTTCATTTTGCAACTCCTGTTTCGAGTTACTACTCTTAGTAACTGAACCAGTATCAAATACCGTGGGGTTGCTACGAACACTAGTAAAATACACATCAATAATCTGTATATCAAATATACCTTTGTTCACTTTGAGCTAGCCAAACGTTCATAACATCTGCATCTGCTCCTGCAATAGGTCTGTCACCTAGCGGTGCATCAAGGACATAATTCTTCTGTGCAGCAATGAGGATAATCCTCAGATCACGGATCCAATCCGCATCTTTGCTACTAACATCTTTCAACATAATTTTTCTCTAGGAACATATCAAAAATAAACACAGGGAAGCAACAACGCGAGCTATTGATCTACAAGATAATTTGCAAAATACTATCAGGACTAAGTTCATGATAAATTTAAGTTCAATTAATCATATTACTTAAGAACTCCCACTTAGATAGACATCCCTCTAATACTCTAAGTGATCACGTGATCCATATCAACTAAACCATGTTCGATCATCACGTGAGATGGAGTAGTTTAAACGGTGAACATCACTATGTTGATCATATCTACTATATGATTCACGCTCGACCTTTCGGTCTCCGTGTTCCGAGGCCATATCTGTTATATGCTAGGCTCGTCAAGCTTAACCTGAGTATTCCGCGTGTGCAACTGTTTTGCACCCGTTGTATTTGAACGTAGAGCCTATCACACCCGATCATCACGTGGTGTCTCAGCACGAAGAACTTTCGCAACGGTGCATACTCAGGGAGAACACTTATACTTTGATAATTTAGTGAGGGATCATCTTATAATGCTACCGTCAATAAAGCAAGATAAGATGCATAAAAGATAAACATCACATGCAATCAATATAAGTGATATGATATGGCCATCATCATCTTGTGCTTGTGATCTCCATCTCCGAAGCACCGTCATGATCACCATCGTCACCGGCGCGACACCTTGATCTCCATCGTAGCATCATTGTCGTCTCGCCAATCTTATGCTTCTACGACCCATTGTAGCATCGTTGTCGTCTCGCCAATCTTATGCTTCTACGACTATCGTTACTGCTTAGTGATAAAGTAAAGCATTACAGGGCAATTGCATACAATAAAGCGACAACCATATGGCTCCTGCCAGTTGCCAATAACTCGATTACAAAACATGATCATCTCATACAATAAAATTTAGCAGCATGTCTTGACCATATCACATCACAACATGCCCTGCAAAAACAAGTTAGACGTCCTCTACTTTGTTGTTGCAAGTTTTACGTGGCTGCTACTGGGCTTAGCAAGAACCGTTCTTACCTACGCATCAAAATCATAACGATAGTTTGTCCTCCATGTGCATAAGCTAGGCTCGTCAAGTTTAACCCGAGTATTCTGCATGTGCAAAACTGGCTTGCACCCGTTTTATGTGAACATAGAGCTTATCACACCCGATCATCACGTGGTGTCTCGGCCCGACGAACTGTCGCAACGGTGCATACTGAGGGAGAACACTTATACCTTCAAATTTAGTGAGAGATCATCTTATAATGCTACCGCCGAACTAAGAAAAATAAGATGCATAAAGGGTAAAATCACATGCAATCAATATAAGTGATATGATATGGCCATCATCATCTTGTGCCTTTGATCTCCATCTCCAAAGCACCGTCATGATCACCATCATCAGAGAATAATGGTTGTTCTATTTATATGAGTAATATCTTTTATGGTCATGCACCCTTGATGAGTGGTCTATTTTTACTATCTTGATAGTAGCGATACACATGTTCATGTATTGAAGGCAAAAGATATAATTTTAATATTGATAGTGCAACTTATTTGTGGCACTGCTGTTTAGGTCATATTAGTGTAAAACGCATGAAGAAACTCCATGCTGATGGCCTTTTGGAATCACTTGATTATGAATCACTTGATGCTTGCGAACCATGCCTCATGGGCAAGATGACTAAGACTCCGTTCTTCGGAACAATGGAGCGAGCAACAGAATTGTTGGAAATAATACATACTGATGTATGCGGTCCGATGAGTGTTGATGCTCGTGGCGGGTATCGTTATTTTCTGACCTTCACAGATGATTTGAGCAGATATGTGCATATCTACTTGATGAAACATAAGTCTGAAACATTTGAAAAGTTTAAAGAATTTCAGAGTGAAGTGGAAAATCATCGTAACAAGAAAATAAAGTTTCTACGATTTGATCGTGGAGGAGAATATTTGAGTTACGAGTTTGGTCTTCATTTGAAACAATGCGGAATAGTTTCGCAACTCACACCACCTGGAACACCACAGCGTAATGGTGTGTCCGAACGTCGTAATCATACTTTATTAGATATGGTGCGATCTATGATGTCTCTTACTGATTTACCGCTATCGTTTTGGGGTTATGCTTTAGAGGTGGATGCATTCACATTAAATAGGGCACCATCTAAATCCATTGAGACGACACCTTATGAACTGTGGTTTGGCAAGAAACCCAAGTTGTCGTTTCTTAAAGTTTGGGGCTGCGATGCTTATGTGAAAAAGCTTCAACCTGATAAGCTCGAACCCAAATCAGAGAAATGTGTCTTCATAGGATACCCAAAGGAGACTGTTGGGTACACCTTCTATCACAGATCTGAAGGCAAGATATTCGTTGCTAAGAATGGATCCTTTCTAGAGAAGGAGTTTCTCTCGAAAGAAGTGAGTGGGAGGAAAGTAGAACTTGATGAGGTAATTGTACCTTCTCCCAAGTTGGAAAGTAGTACATCATAGAAGTCAGTTCCAGTGATTCCTACACCAACTAGTGAGGAAGCTAATGATGATGATCATGAAACTTCTGATCAAGTTACTACCGAACCTCGTAGGTCAACCAGAGTAAGATCCGCACCAGAGTGGTAGGGTAATCCTGTTCTGGAGGTCATGTTACTTGACCATGACGAACCTACGAACTATGAGGAAGCGATGATGAGCCCAGAATCCACAAAATGGCTTGAAGCCATGAAATCTGAGATGGGATCCATGTATGAGAACAAAGTATGGACTTCGGTTGACTTGCCCGTTGATCGGCAAGCCATAGAGAATAAATGGATCTTCAAGAAGATGACTGACGCTGGCGGTAATGTTACTGTCTACAAAGCTCGACTTGTTGCGAAAGGTTTTTGACAAGTTCAAGATGTTGACTACGATGAGACCTTCTCAACCGTAGCGATGCTTAAGTCCGTCCGAATCATGTTAGCAATTGCCGCATTTTATGATGCAACCAGAAGAGTTGTATACCTTAATGGATATCTTAAAGAAGAGTTGTATATGATGCAACCAGAAGGTTTTGTCAATCCAAAAGGTGCTAACAAAGTGTGTAAGCTCCAGCGATCCATTTATGGACTGGTGCAAGCATCTCGGAGTTGGAATATACGCTTTGATAGTGTGATCAAAGCATATGGTTTTATACAGACTTTTGGAGAACCATGTATTTACAAGAAAGTGAGTGGGAGCTCTGTAGCATTTCTGATATTATATGTGGATGAAATATTGTTGATCGGAAATGATACTGAATTTCTAAATAGCATAAAAGGATACTTGAATAAGAATTTTTCAATGAAAGACCTTGGTGAAACTGCTTATATATTAGGCATCAAGATCTATAGAGATAGATCAATACGCTTAATTGGACTTTCACAAAGCACATACCTTGATAAAGTTTTGAAGAAGTTCAAAATGGATCAAGCGAAGAAAGGGTTCTTGCCTGTGTTACAAGGTGTGAAGTCGAGTCAGACTCAATGCCCGACCACTACAGAAGATAGAGAGAAAATGAAAGTCATTCCCTATGCTTCAACCATAGGTTCTATCATGTATGCAATGGTGTGTACCAGACCTAATGTGTGCCTTGCTATTAGTTTAGCAGGGAGGTACCAAAGTAATCCAGGAGTGGATCACTGGACAGCGGCCAAGAACATCCTGAAATACCTGAAAGGACTAAGGATATGTTTCTCGTTTATGGAGGTGACAAAGAGCTCATCGTAAACGGTTACGTCGATGCAAGCTTTGACACTGATCCGGATGACTCTAAGTCACAAACCGGATATGTATTTTTATTAAATGGTGGAGCTGTCAGTTGGTGCAGTTCCAAACAGAGCATCGTGGCGGGATCTACGTGTGAAGCGGACTACATAGCTGCTTCGGAAGCAACAAATGAAGGACTCTGGATGAAGGAGTTCATATCCGATCTAGGTGTCATACCTAGTGCATCGGGTCCAATGGAAATCTTTTGTGATAATACTAGTGCAATTGCCTTGGCAAAGGAATCCAGATTTCACAAGAGAACAAAGCACATCAAGAGACGCTTCAATTCCATCCGCGATCAAGTCAAGGAGGGAGACATAGAGATTTGCAAGATACATACAGATCTGAATGTTGCAGATCCGTTGACTAAGCCTCTCTCACGAGCAAAACATGATCAGCACCAAGACTCCATGGGTGTCAGAATCATTACAGTGTAATCTAGATTATTGACTCTAGTGCAAGTGGGAGACTAAAGGAAATATGCCCTAGAGGCAATAATAAAGTTGTTATTTATATTTCCTTATATCATGATAAATGTTTATTATTCATGCTAGAATTGTATTAACCGGAAACTTAGTACATGTGTGAATACATAGACAAAATAGAGTGTCACTAGTATGCCTCTACTTGACTAGCTCGTTAATCAAAGATGGTTAAGTTTCCTAACCATAGACATGAGTTGTCATTTGATGAACGGGATCACATCATTAGAGAATGATATGATTGACTTGACCCATCCGTTAGCTTAGCACTATGATCGTTTAGTTTATTGCTATTGCTTTCTTCATAACTTATACATGTTCCTATGACTATGAGATTATGCAACTCTGAATATCGGAGGAACACTTAGTGTGCTATCAAACGTCACAACGTAACTGGGTGATTATAAAGATGCTCTACAGGTGTCTCCGATGGTGTTTGTTGAGTTGGCATAGATCGAGATTAGGATTTGTCACTCCGATTGTCGGAGAGGTATCTCTGGGCCCTCTCGGTAATGCACATCACTATAAGCCTTGCAAGCAATGTGACTAATGAGTTAGTTGTGGGATGATGCATTACGGAACGAGTAAAGAGACTTTCCGGTAACGAGATTGAACTAGGTATTGAGATACCGACGATCAAATCTCGGGCAAGTAACATACCGATGACAAAGGGAACAACGTATGTTGTTATGCGGTTTGACCGATAAAGATCTTCGTAGAATATGTGGGAGCCAATATGAACATCCAGGTTCCGCTATTGGTTATTGACTGGAGATGAGTCTCGGTCATGTCTACATAGTTATCGAACCCGTAGGGTCCGCACGCTTAACGTTCGATGACGATCAGTATTATGAGTTAATGCGTTTTGATGTACCGAAGGTTGTTTTGAGTCCCGGATGTGATCACGGACATGACGAGGAGTCTCGAAATGGCCGAGACATAAAGATCGATATATTGGAAGGCTATGTTTGGACACCGGAATGGTTCCTGATGAGTTCGGGCATTTTCTAGAGTACCGAGAGGTTACCGGAACCCCCTGGGGAGTCAATGGGCCTTATTGAGACTTAGTGGAAGAGAGGAGGAGGCGGCCAAGGTGGGGGCGCGCCCCCCTCCAAGCCCAATCCGAATTGGGAGGGGGCCGGCCCCCCTTTCCTTCTCTCCCTCTCCCTCTTCCTTCTTCTCCTACTCCAACTAGGGAAGGGGGGAAACCTACTCCTACTGGGAGTAGGACTCCCCCCTTGGGCGCGCCATAGAGAGGGCCGGCCCTCCCCTCCTCAACTCCTTTATATACGGGGGAGGGGGCACCCCATAGACACACAAGTTGATTGTTTATCCGTGCGCGGTGCCCTCCTACATAGTTCTCGAACCCGTAGGGTCCGCACGCTTAATGTTCGATGACGATCGCGAGTTTATGTGTTTTGATGTACCGAAGGTTGTTCGGAGTCCCGGATGTGATCACGAACATGACGAGGAGTCTCGAAATGGTTGAGACATAAAGATCGATATATTGGAAGGCTATGTTTGGACACCGGAATGGTTCCGGATGAGTTCGGTCATTTTCTGGAGTACCGGGAGGTTACCGGAACCCCCTGGGGAGTCAATGGGCCTTATTGGGCCTTAGTGGAAGAGAGGAGGAGGTGGCCAAGGTGGGAGCGCGCCCCCCAAGCCCAATCCTAATTGGGAGGGGGCCGGCCCCCTTTCCTTCTCTCCCTCTCCCTCTTCCTTCTTCTCCTACTCCCACTAGGGAAGTGGGGGGGGGGACCTACTCCTACTGGTTAAACTTGACGAGCCTAGCTTATGGAGAATACTCGGGTTAAACTTGACGAGCCTAGCTAGTAGTAGCGTGTTTACTCTCCATCGCTACTAGTATTTTTTCAATTTTTATATTTTTTGTTTATTTATACGCTGTTATACAAATTTTGGTACAATACCAATTAAGAGGTTGTTACATCATTATGTCCATAACTGTGTGTCAAATGAAGGTGGATTAGGTTCAAGTGGAGGCAACATGTGGTGCATGTCAAACGTATACTACTAATCCAAACTTGATCTAGTTTGGACTAGTAGTACTTTCGATGTGCACCACATGTTGCCTCCACTTGAATCTAATCCGCCAACACAAGCTATTTAATCATCATAGTCATAGTGTAGCACATCATCATCTTTAAACTCATTCTAGCTAGCTAATCACCACCAACACTAGCTGTGGTAGCTATCTAATCACCACCAACACCAGCTAATAATAATCATCATAGTCATTACCAACAACACTAGCTATTTAATTTTCATAGTCATAGTGTAGCACATCATCATCTTCAAACTCATTTCTAGCTAGCTAATCACTGCTGCTGCTCTCTCTCAGGTAAAATAGCATAAAACATGTGTAGCACTCCTGCTTCATCATGTTGGAGCATGCAGATGAACCTGTCTCCTAATCTTGGGCTGCGCTTTGCAACCTCTTGAGCACTGCGTTGGTTTTCCCTTGAAGAGGAAAGGGTGATGCAGTAAAGTAGCGTAAGTATTTCCCTCAGTTTTTGAGAACCAAGGTATCAATCCAGTAGGAGACCACGCTCGAGTCCCACGCACCTACACAAACAAATAAGAACCTCGCAACCAACGCGATAAAGGGGTTGTCAATCCCTCAACAGTCACTTACGAGAGTGAGGTCTGATAGATATGATTAGATAATATTTTTGGTATTTTATGATAAAGATGCAAATTAAAATAAAAGGAAATAAAAATAACTAAGTGTTGGAAGATTAATATGATGGAAAATAGACCCAGGGGCCATAGGTTTCACTAGTGGCTTCTCTCAAGATAGCATAAGTATTACAGTGGGTGAACAAATTACTGTTGAGCAATTGATAGAATTGAGCATAGTTATGAGAATATCTAGGTATGATCATGTATATAGGCATCACGTCCGCGACAAGTAGACCGACTCCTGCCTGCATCTACTACTATTACTCCACACATCGACCGCTATCCAGCATGCATCTGGAGTATTAAGTTCAAAAGAACAGAGTAATGCTTTAAGTAAGATGACATGATGTAGAGGGAAAAACTCATGCAATATGATATAAAACCCATCTTTTTATCCTCAATGGCAACAATACAATACGTGCCTTGCTGCCCTTGCTGTCACTGGGAAAGGACACCGCAAGATTGAACCCAAAGCTAAGCACTTCTCCCATTGCAGGAAAGATCAATCTAGTAGGCAGAACCAAACTGATAATTCGAAGAGACTTGCAAAGATAACCAATCATACATAAAAGAATTCAGAGGAGATTCAAATAATGTTCATAGATAAACTTGATCATAAACCCACAATTCATCGGTCTCAACAAACACACCGCAAAAGAAGATTACATCGAATAGATCTCCACAAGAATCGTGGAGAACTTTGTATTGAGATCCAAAGAGAGAGAAGAAGCCATCTAGCTAATAACTATGGACCCGAAGGTCTGAGGTAAACTACTCACACATCATCGGAGAGGCTACGGTGTTGATGTAGAAGCCCTCCGTGATCAATGCCCCCTCCGGCGGAGCGCCGGAAAAGGCCCCAAGATGGGATCTCACGGGTACAGAAGGTTGCGGCGGTGGAATTAGGTTTTTGGCTCCGTATCTGATAGTTTGGGGGTACGTAGGTATATATAGGAGGAATAAGTACGTCGGTGGAGCAACGTGGGCCCACGAGGGTGGAGGGCGCGCCCAGCGGGGGTAGGCGCTCCCCCTACCTCGTGCTCTCCTGGTTGATTTCTTGACATAGACTCCAAGTCCTTTGGATCACGTTCGTTCCAAAAATCATGTTCCCGAAGGTTTCATTCCGTTTGGACTCCATTTGATATTCTTTTTCTACGAAACACTGAAATAGGCAAAAAAAACAGCAATTCGGGCTGGGCCTCCGGTTAATAGGTTAGTCCCAAAAATAATATAAAAGTGTATAATAAAGCCCGTTAATCATCCAAAACAGAATATAATATAGCATGGAACAATCAAAAATTATAGATACGTTGGAGACGTATCAAGCATCCCCAAGCTTAATTCCTGCTCGTCCTCGAGTAGTTAAATGATAAAAACAGAATTTTTGATGCGGAATGCTTACTTAGCATAATTTTCAATGTAATTCTCTTAATTGTGGTATGAATATTCAGATCCGAAAGATTCAAGATAAAAGTTTAATATTGACATAAAAATAATAATACTTCAAGCATACTAACTAAGCAATTATGTCTCCTCAAAATAACATGGCCAAAGAAAGTTATCCCTACAAAATCATATAGTCTGGCTATGCTCTATCTTCACCACACAAAGTATTTAAATCATGCACAACCCCGATGACAAGCCAAGCAATTGTTTCATACTTTTGGTGTTCTCAAACTTTTTTAATCTTCACGCAATACATGAGCGTGAGCCATGGACATAGCACTATATGTGGAATACAATGGTGGTTGTGGAGAAGACAAAAAGGAGAAGATAGTCTCACATCAACTAGGCGTATCAATGGGCTATGGAGATACCCATCAATAGATATCAATGTGAGTGAGTAGGGATTGCCATGCAACGGATGCACTAGAGCTATAAATATATGAAAGCTCAACAAAAGAAACTAAGTGAGTGTGCATCCAACTCGCTTGCTCACGAAGACCTAGGGCATTTTGAGGAAGCCCATCATTGGAATATACAAGCCAAGTTCTATAATGAAAAATTCCCACTAGTATATGAAAGTGATATTATAGGAGACTCTCTATCATGAAGATCATGGTGCTACTTTGAAGCACAAGTGTGGTAAAAGGATAGTAACATTGTCCCTTCTCTCTTTTTCTCCCATTTTTTTATTTGGGCCTTTTTTATGGCCTCTTTTTATTTATTTATTTTTCGTTCGGAGTCTCATCCCGACTTGTGGGGGAATCATAGTCTCCATCATCCTTTCCTCACTTGGGACAATGCTCTAAAAATGATGATCATCACACTTTTTTTACTTACAACTCAATACTTAGAACAAAATATGACTCTATGTGAATGCCTCCGGCGGTGTACCGGGATGTGCAATGAATCAAGAGTGACATGTATGAAAGAATTATGAACAGTGGCTTTGCCACAAATACGATGTAAACTACATGATCATGCAAAGCAATATGACAATGATGGAGCGTGTCATAGTAAACGGAACGGTGGTAAGTTGCATGGCAATATATCTCGGAATGGCTATGGAAATGCCATAATAGGTAGGTATGGTGGCTGTTTTGAGGAAGGTATATGGTGGGTGTATGATACCGGCGAAAAGTGCGCGGTATTAGAGAGGCTGGCAATGGTGGAAGGAAGAGAGTGCGTATAATCCATGGACTCATCATTAGTCATAAAGAACTCATATACTTATTGCAAAAAACTACAAGTTATCAAAGCAAAGTATTACGCGCATGCTCCTAGGGGGATAGATTGGTAGGAAAAGACCATCGCTCGTCCCCGACCGCCACTCATAAGGAAGACAATCAATAAATAAATCATGCTCCGACTTCATCACATAACGGTTCACCATACGTGCATGATACGGGAATCACAAACTTTAACACAAGTATTCCTCAAATCCACAACTACTCAACTAGCATGACTCTAATATCACCATCTTCATATCTCAAAACAATTATCAAGCATCAAACTTCTCATAGTATTCAACACACTCATAAGATAATTTTTACTAATCTTGGATGCCTATTACTTTAGGACTAATTTCTCAATTTAAGCAAATTACCATGCTGTTTTGTAGGACTCTCAAAATAATATAAGTGAAGCATGATAGAACAATAGTTCCTATAAAACAAATCCACCACCGTGCTCAAAAAAATATAAGCGAAGCACTAGAGCAAAAACTATATAGCTCAAAAGATATAAGTGAAGCACATAGAGTATTCTAATAAATTCCGAATCATGTGTGTCTCTCTCAAAAGGTGTGTACAGCAAGGATGATTGTGGTAAACTAAAAAGCAAAGACTCAAATCATACACGACGCTCCAAGCAAAACACATATCATGTGGTGAATAAAAATATAGCTCCAAGTAAAGTTACCGATAGAAGTAGACGAAAGAGGGGATGCCTTCCGGGGCATCCCCAAGCTTAGGCTTTTTGGTGTCCTTAGATTATCTTGGGGTGCCATGGGCATCCCCAAGCTTAGGCTGTTGCCACTCCTTGTTCCATAATCCATCAAATCTTTTACCCAAAACTTGAAAACTTCACAACACAAAACTTAACAGAAAATCTCGTGAGCTCCGTTAGCGAAAGAAAACAAAACACCACTTCAAGGTACTGTAATGAACTCATTCTTTATTTATATGGGTGTTAAACCTAATGTATTACAACTTCTCTATGGTTTATAAACTATTTTATTAGCCATAGATTCATCAAAATAAGCAAACAACACACGAAAAACAGAATCTGTCAAAAACAGAACAGTCTGTAGTAATCTGTAACTAACACAAACTTCTGGAACTCAAAAATATCTACCAAAATAGGACGACCTAGAAAATTTGTATATTGATCAGCAGCAATTGGAATCAGTAATTTATCACGTTCTGGTGATTTTTAACAATTGTTTTCGTGAACAGAAAGTTTCTGGAATTTTCAGCAAGATCAAATAACTATCATCCAAGAAGATCCTATAGGTTTAACTTGGCACAAACACTAATTAAAACATAAAAAAAAATCTAACCATAGGCTAGATCAATTTTTTATTCCTAAACAGAAGCAAAAAACAAAAAACTAAAATAAAATTGGGTTGCCTCCCAACAAGCGCTATCGTTTAATGCCCCTAGCTAGGCATAAAAGCAAGGATAGATTTAGCTGTTGCCATCTTTGGTAGGCAATCCATAAGTGGCTCTCATAATAGATTCATAAGGTAATTTAATTTTCTTTCTAGGGAAGTGTTCCATGCCTTTCCTTAACGGAAATTAGAATCTAATATTCCCTTCCTTCATATCAATAATTGCACCAATCGTTCTAAGGAAAGGTCTACCAAGAATAATAGGACATGAAGGATTGCAATCTATATCAAGAACAATGAAATCTACGGGCACATAGTTCCTATTTGCAACAATAAGAACATCATTAATTCTGCCCATAGGTTTCTTGATAGTGGAATCCGCAAGGTGCAAGTTTAAAGAGCAATCATCAAATTCGCGGAAACCTAACAAATCGCATAAAGTTTTTGGAATCGTGGAAACACTAGCACCAAAATCACACAAAGCATAGCATTCATGATCTTTAATTTTAATTTTAATAGTAGGTTCCCACTCATCATAAAGTTTTCTAGGGATAGAAACTACCAACTCAAGTTTTTCTTCGTAAGATTGCATCAAAGCATCAACGATATGTTTAGTAAAAGCTTTATTTTGGCTATACGCTTGAGGAGAATTTAGCATGGATTGCAACAAGGAAATACAATCTATCAAAGAGTAATTATCATAATTAAATTCCTTGAAATCCAAAATAGTGGGTTCATTAATATCTAGAGTTTTGATCTCTTCAATCTCACTTTTACCAATTTTTGCATCAAGATCTAAAGACTCCGAATTTTTGGAACGCCTTCTAGGTAAAGGTGGCTCATATTTAGTCCCATCATTATCAAGATTCATATTGCAAAACAAAGATTTAATACTGAACACATCAATGACTTTTAGATCTTCATCTTTATTCTCACAAAAAAATTCCGGTTTAGCTGCCATCTTATTAACTAAGGTGGCCTGCTTATCCGAAATTTCAGCAATTAATTTCTCGAGATGAGCAATCTGAGATTTTAAACCATAAAATTCCTTAGACATATCATCGAGCTCTTTATTCATATAACCCATAAAGCTTTTTTGTTCTTTAAGCTCGTTTCTAAAGAAATCGTTGTGCTCAAATTGTAAAGTCATGAAACTTCTGACGTTGTTTTCAATTTCCTCTATCCTTTTAAGGTGAAGATCACCAAATCTAGGTAAAGCCATTGTGGCAAGCAAGCAACTCAACACACAAGCAAACAAGAAGCAAGCGAAAAAGAGGGCGAACGGAAAGAGAGGGCGAATAAAACGGCAAGGGTGAAGTGGGGGAGAGGAAAACGAGAGGCAAATGGCAAATAATGTAATGCGAGGGAGATGAGTTTGTGATGGGTACTTGGTATGTCTTGACTTGTCTTGGCTTGGCGTGAATCTCCACGGCAACGGCGCCAGAAATCCTTCTTGCTACCTCTTGAGCACTGCGTTTGTTTTCCCTTGAAGAGGAAAGGGTGATGCAGTAAAGTAGCGTAAGTATTTCCCTCAGTTTTTGAGAACCAAGGTATCAATCCAGTAGGAGACCACGCTCGAGTCCCACGCACCTACACAAAAAATAAGAACCTCGCAACCAACGCGATACAGGGGTTGTCAATCCCTCAACGGTCACTTACGAGAGTGAGATCTGATAGATATGATAAGATAATATTTTTGGTATTTTTATGATAAAGATGCAAAGTAAAATAAAAGGCAATAAAAATAACTAAGTGTTGGAAGATTAATATGATGGAAAATAGACCCCGGGGCCATAGGTTTCACTAGTGGCTTCCTCTCAAGATAGCATAAGTATTACAGTGGGTGAACAAATTACTGTTGAGCAATTGATAGAATTGAGCATAGTTATGAGAATATCTAGGTATGATCATGTATATAGGCATCATGTCCGCGACAAGTAGACCGACTCCTGCCTGCATCTACTACTATTACTCCACACATCGACCGCTATCCAGCATGCATCTGGAGTATTAAGTTCAAAAGAACAGAGTAATGCTTTAAGTAAGATGACATGATGTAGAGGGAAAAACTCATGCAATATGATATAAAACCCATCTTTTTATCCTCAATGGCAACAATACAATACGTGCCTTGCTGCCCTTGCTGTCACTGGGAAAGGACACCGCAAGATTGAACCCAAAGCTAAGCACTTCTCCCATTGCAGGAAAGATCAATCTAGTAGGCAGAACCAAACTGATAATTCGAAGAGACTTGCAAAGATAACCAATCATACATAAAAGAATTCAGAGGAGATTCAAATATTGTTCATAGATAAACTTGATCATAAACCCACAATTCATCGGTCTCAACAAACACACCGCAAAAGAAGATTACATCGAATAGATCTCCACAAGAATCGTGGAGAACTTTGTATTGAGATCCAAAGAGAGAGAAGAAGCCATCTAGCTAATAACTATGGACCCGAAGGTCTGAGGTAAACTACTCACACATCATCGGAGAGGCTATGGTGTTGATGTAGAAGCCCTCCGTGATCAATGCCCCCTCCGGCGAAGCGCCGGAAAAGGCCCCAAGATGGGATCTCACGGGTACAAAAGGTTGCGGCGGTGGAATTAGGTTTTTGGCTCCGTATCTGATAGTTTGGTGGTACGTAGGTATATATAGGAGAAAGAAGTACGTCGGTGGAGCAACATGGGCTCCACGAGGGTGGAGGGCGCGCCCAGGGGGTAGGCGCTCCCCCCTGCCTCGTGCTCTCCTGGTTGATTTCTTGACGTAGACTCCAAGTCCTCTGGATCACGTTCGTTCCGAAAATCACGTTCCCGAAGGTTTCATTCCGTTTGGACTCCGTTTGATATTCTTTTTCTGCGAAACAATGAGATAGGCAAAAAATAGCAATTCGGGCTGGGCCTCCGGTTAATAGGTTAGTCCCAAAAATAATATAAAAGTGTAATAAAGCCCGTTAATCATCCAAAACAGAATATAATATAGCATAGAACAATAAAAAAATTATAGATACGTTGGAGACGTATCATGCTTCTGATTGCTGCCCCCTAGTACTTTTCAGCGATCGTTCACAATTTTGCTCCAGTCTTTCACTATTAAGTATTCCTCGCTTTTAGAAATCTTGAATGCACTAAAGTGCATTGTAGGATATCTTGGTCGTAAGCTAACCATTCTCATGCGACCTTTAGTATCGATCCAATGAGGCACAACATTCATCGGGAGTCCCTGTTGAAGAACATCGTATAGTAACATACTTAGCAATGAAGTTTAGCTTAAAAAATAATGTATGCAAAAGATGCACTGAGGACTAATAGTAAAAATCTTACCATCTTTCCTAAATAGATGTGACCATAGTTCAATACGATCACTATTGGTCGCACGTTTTGAGTACTAAGATTTTTAAGTCCAGGAAAATAATTTGTCTTGACAGCATCAAGATCCTCATGCCATGAAACATAATGATTTATCTCCTTGCAATTTAATTCAGCCCCGGGACAGTGGACGGTCATGTCTACCAAGCGCCGGACATGTTTGCTTGAATGGAAATAAGCTATCAATAGAAATTAGTTGTCAACTATTTTTGAATAAACAATATCGAAGACATAAATATGGTTGAGAAACTCACATAATGGTATAACTGGAGGCGTCTGCACATCGACCCAGATGTCGATATTACCTTCAATATCATCTTCCGGACGAATATCAAAGGTGATAACCATATCAGGCTCAAATGCATAAGTCTTGCATGGTGCTTGCCAAGTTTTGCATTCAAAATAGGTGTAGGTGTCTGCGTTGTATAATTTTGCGTGGAAAGTATAACCATGCTCGGTCTTCAAGTAAAATCTCTTAACCTCCATAGTAGTTTTCATAGGACCGAAACCTATCTTATCCAAGACAAAAACTCTTGCATGGCAGGGGATACGCTAGTAGAATAGTAAAAAATTTAAATTATAAGTTGAAGCAAATGAAGCAGATGTCATGCTTAATTACGAAAAAAGACTTGTTGTTGTGACTTACTGTATCCACTTCGAAGTTCTCGTCTAGCTTGATGCTGAAGCGCCTATCATCATCTAGGAAGATTCTGTCGCACAGGCCGCGCTCGTCTTCGCAGTATTCGCAAATACCGAAATCCTTTTCGTCGTCAGACATTTCCTATGTTCATAGTTGAAACACTAATTGAAAATCGATCAAAGGCCACTCGATATTTCCTACGTATTCTGGCACAAGTCATGCCAAAATTCACGGAAAATTTGGCATGACCTTTGCTAAAATAGGACATATCGAGCGCCTGAAATTTGCCGGAACGGAAATGAACCAACACTCCGGCAAAACATAGGCCACTCGGAGGTGTAACCTGCAAACATGACCGGCCACTTGGGCAAGCACATATCCTATTTGAGCAACACAAGATATACATTTCAAAATATCTTATAGGACTCATATTGACATGAGCATTCAATAAGCAAAACCAAATCGTAAAATAAATAAGTATTCAAATTAGCATTATTTCAATAAGCAAAAGTAAATCATCTCTTGCGTCAGTACATCATCGAATATTATCACTAATACATCCCGAATAGTATTATACATATAACATCACTAATACAACTAAAACCCTAGCGAACGACGGGTATCAGCGCGGGCGGTGGACACCCAAAGAGAAGGAACCATCACAGGATCATAGCTCCAGTGAGATCCCTGGAGAACCTGCCAGGTATTGGAGAACCTGTGCTCCAACGCAAACAAGTAGTGACGGACGTGCGCGTCCTCCTTTCTGACATGATGACGTACCACCTCCACGGGGTCCTCGAGCCTCTGGACCGTCACTGGCCCACGTGACCGCCACCAAAGAAGGTTTGGGTCAACGACGGGCTGACTCCTCACCAAGTTGCGCCCCAGGTAGGTAGCGCCTCCCAGTACCAGCCCGGCGGAGCCCAGTCCCGGACATGGCCCATCTGGTCAAGCAGGTGTCCTCCGCTGAGTCGACGATGAGAATGCGGGATAGGCATCGTCGACGTCGATGCGGGAATAATTGCTTTAACTAAAAAAACAACAAATGTGACTTGTTCAACTAGTTCTATTAATTCAACTAGTTCTTACTAAAAATAAACTTACTATAAATAAAATTAAACTAGTACCTAGGAACTACTGCCCTAATTACCATCTAATTTGATGAACCTAGGGGTGGAAAGTGGTAGCGGATAATCCGAAATATCCGATATTCGTATTCGATCGGATATTCCAATTATCCAACTTAAAAGTCAAATAAGTGGTCAAATTTTACTCATTTTATGATTAATCTATTTATCACTGACTTACTATATGTCACAAGTTGAATACTTCATGTCACATAGCTATTGACTAATACACTTAAGCAATATGTCGCTATTATTCGTATCCGTTCCGAATCAAGAAAACATCCGAGCCGCATTCGTATCCGATAACATCCGTATTCGCATTCGTATTCGTTTTGTAAATATGAAAACGGAAGTGGTAAGAGCAATATCCGATCCGCATCCGATTCGTTTCCACCCCTAGATGAACCCTAACTAATTTGATGCAATTAAAATTTGAAGAACCCTAGGCAGAGGTAGGGGAGGGGGAGGAGCAGGCGTGCTCACCTCGGGCGTCTGCGGCGAGGGAGGGGCAGGCGGCGTCGAGGTTGGGGTCGGGGCTCGGGCAAGCGGCGGAGGGCGCCGTCGAGGCCAGGGGTGGCGTCGAGGTCGGGGGCGGCGTCGAGGGTGTGCGGAGAGCGACGGGAGAGCGCGCGGCGGCTGAGGGGCGACGGCGGCGGCGACAGCGGAGGAGTTGGGATTTGGGGGAAGTGGCCGTGGGAAAGAACAAACCGCGCGGTTAAGTCAAAAGTAGCAGTAGTGCTTTCCAGGAAGTGCGCTACTGCTAAGTTAGCTATAGCGTGTTTCCGGGTATGAGCTACTGCTATTCCTTTCTCTTTTTCCATTTATTTTTCTTTACATTTTATTTTTTCCTTTCTCTTTTTTCTATTTTTTCATTTTAATTTACTTTTCTATTTGCTTTCCATTTAATTTTATTTCCTTTAGTAGTAGCGCCTTTCTGCGTAAACGCGCTGCTATAAAGCAAGTAGCGGTAGCGCTGTTCGCAGTAGATCGCTACTACTATGTGTAGCCTATCGGCTTAGCAGTGAGAATTTTAGTAGTAGCGCTTTTATCTTCAGGCGCGCTACTGCTATCATTGTATCTGTAGCGTTGTTTACGCCAACACGCTACTGCTAAATAGCACTAGCGTGCTTTTTTAACACGCGCTACTGCTAAAGTTCTGTGTAAGGTTTTCCCTAGTACTGACATCTTACCCATAATTTCCCACGAATAAATCTGACTCCCTCCTTCCCGATTTATAGGGCTTATCTCAAAAATTTCAGTTCCCCGTTTTATAAATCTCAATTTGATTGTTCCCCATCACATGCTCATATTTCAAGGTACATTAATTCATTGCATGCAAGGATTATGAGAAACTTGACCAATGCATGTACTTCATTCATGCATGCATTGCAATTAATGCATTGATAAACACAATTCTTTGAGAAAAACGAGCGCATTAATTGAGTGCTTTTATAAACCATAAAAATTATTTCACGACTTATCATCTACCTTGGTTGATGAGATTTTTGAATTGAACCTTATAAACCGGAAAGGAGGTATATAGCACTTCATACAAACAACCAAACCTTGCCTCAGTGAACCAGTGGAGAATCGCGTTAACTCTTTTGGGCCAAACTCCGCTATAATCTCTAGGTGCAGCTGTGCAGGCTCATGCCACACGTTTTGTTGGCGGGGAATACGTGAGTTTTATTCCAAGGAAATAGTGTTACAATCAACTAAAACTAGCTCCAAAATACAATTTGGATTCTGACGCAACTAGAAATTGGTGCTATCTCCAGTTCTACCATAATTAGCCAGACAGGGGGCAGCCCTATTTTGACTACGCTCGGTCTTCATACTCTCTCTATCCATATAATAGGGCCTAATGCATTTTTCGAGCCTAATTTCGACCACGTGTTAGAGGAACAATATATGACATGCAAATTACACAAAGCATACTGTCAAATTTGTACGTAAAAAGGAGTTTCTAATGATATAATTTTCACATTATACATCTCATATACTATTAAGCTTATTAATAGTCAAAGACAGTCTGGCGCCGTGGTGGTGTCGACGGCAGTTAGACCGGGCAAGGTACATGCAGTAGTACAACACTGAAGATGGATTGGTGGCAGGTGGCTGCGGCGGCCTCATACCCGGCAGGTGTCCTGGTTGAGGAGTGCGCCGGACTGGTGGGTGCCCCATACCAGGCAGACGTCCTGGTTGGGACCTCAGGTCTTAGATGTTAGGTTTGACTGCGAGATCTGTTGACTATCAGCATCCCTTCATCAACTGGATAGGAGTAGCGACAGATGTCGCCTAGATGGTCACTATTAGGGAAAAGCCTATAAACAGAATCTTACCAGCAGCGCACTTTAAAATAAGGCGCTGCTGCTAACTAGCAGTAGCATGCGCGCACAAAACTCGCTGGTGAAATAAATGTATCAGTAGCGCGCCCGCTCTAAGACGCGCTACTGTTATAATTGCCACGATGCCGCCGCGAGGCTAGTTCTAGCAGCAGCGCGTTAATATGAAGGGCGCTACTGCTACGGATCATAGCAGTAGTGCATTTACACAATAATCGCTACTGCTAAGTTTAGTACAAAAATTTAGTCCCACCTCGCTCCGTGAAGAGAGTTTGTACCACCTTAAATATGTTACTTCTCAAACTTTCACAAGCACTTGGTCTTCATTGAACTCTATGTGTAGAATTTGTGGCCGCAATATGAGTCTTCACCGGTTCCTAAACTGGTGAGGACTCATATTGACAAATCAGATTGTACACAAAAAGATCATTGATGATCAATATATTTTTGATGTCTATTTTTACATGCTGACACATAGCAGTAGCGCGTTCTTTGTGAAAGGCGCTACTGCTAGGTCGTTCAGCAGTAGCGCCTTTTGCTATAGCGCGCTACTGCTAAGCCATTCCATCTCCCCCCGGCCCACTCTCCTCTATCCAATCCACTCATACTCACACTCACTCGATCTCCCCCTCAACCCCCAATGCCGGTCCTCCCCCGTCGCCCCTCCTTCGATCTGCGCCGCCGTCACCTCCTCCTCCTCGCTGGACTCGGTACCGGCCTCCTCCCCCGTCCTCCCTCCAGTCGCCGCTGGCCGGCCCCTCCTCGCTCTGCCTTCCTCCTCCGTCCTCCCTCCACTCGCCGCCGGCCGGCCCCTCCTCGCTCCGTCTTCCTCCTCCGTCCTACTCTCTTCTCCCTCCTCGAGTCGCCCCTCCTTCTCCCTCCTCCCTCCTCCATCCACAACCCCTCCTCCCTGCTACATTTTGATTTAGTAGGCTATTTGATTTAGTAGGCTAGTTGATTTAGAACATTTTGATTTAGTTGATTTAGTATGCTAGTTGATTTAGTAGGCTAGTTGATTTAGTTGATTTAGTATGCACCATTTTATTGTTATTTTTTCTGTACATGGATAGGCAGATGCTTTTGTTTTTTTGTAATAAGTTATTTTTTGGCAAAATGTAGGTGCCAATTTAGTTAAATTTGCCACTTGTTTTTTAATCAATTATCTTAGGCAATAGGGGCCAAATTGGATGAAAGGTCTTGGTAGGTGGTACCCTTATTTGGTAGATATTTGTGAAAAGTTTTTTCGGCAATAGGTGCCACCGAAATGCTTTGGTAGGTGGTACCTTGTCTAATATGTTACTAGATCTTAGGATTATAATTGTCCATAAAATTGCTTCTCGCGGAAGAACCAAAAATATCACATGCTACTGTTTTTCTTTCTTGTGAAGTGAATCGTTAAACCTTTGCTCATATTGCTTTAGGAAAATGGCGCCACCACCACCACCACTATGTCGACTGTGCAAGTCAAGGTGCGCCGGCAGCCTTGCAACTGGCAAGCTGTTCGGCATCTACTTCCAGCCGAGTTTTCGTCATGCGGCGCTAAGAAATTAGATGAAATGTAACAACCATTTTATTTTAGTGTTGGCATTACTGCATTGTGTCATTTTGTTTTTTTTACACAGATCGTCCCAGGCAATGTGAGGTTGAAATTCAACAAGCTGACAGGAGACACTATGACATTTGAGGCTCCTGGGGGGCCGTACACTATGGAGGTCGAGAAAGGACGCAATATGTCGCAGATTGGAGGAGATGGATGGGCCCGTTTCCTTGCCCGCATGCGTCTTGCTGGTGGTGAGTTGATCAGCTTCTCCTTCAGAGCAGAAAGACCCAAGCTGGCTGTCATTTATCTCAACCTGGTGGAAGATGATGAAGATGACGAAGATGATGAAGATGATGAAGATAATGAGGACCCACTCGATGAAGATGATGAGAACCCACTTCATGAAGCCATCGTAGCTCAAAGAATGAGGCTGAGCGAGGAGGAGGTGTGCAACCTATGGGACATAATTCCGCCACGTGATGACTTTGTCGGGGTGCCATTCGTGACCCGCCTGACAAGTACCATGGTCGATCGGCATGAAATGGTATGTTATACGTACTGACTGTAGTAATTTGATGATATATATATATATATATATATATATATATATATATATATATATATATATATATATATATATATATATATATATATATATATGCTTTATTGTTATACTTACAAATGCAAATTATCCGATGATATGCTTAGTGAATCCGATGACATGCTTAGTGTAGAGTCCAATGATATGCTTTATGGAATCTAGTCGATGATATGTTTTAATGTAGAGTCTGATCACATGCTTATTAGTGTAGAATCCAAGGAACTATTAATAGTGTAGATAATCCATATATACTTATTAGTAGAATTCATGATTAGTTAGTACAAATGCGTAGTACTGTGTCTTTTGATAGTGTAGAAATCTAGACATAATAGAAATATATTTGCAAGAGTATGTGCCAGGCTATTTATTAATTGATATGTTTTTCTTACTCAGAAATTACCAAAGAACCTATCCGTGAGTTGTGGTATTGAGCCTGATGAAGAAGGCTCAGCTGGACTACGCCTTACCGCAAGGGGCTCCGTCACCACCTGTACTTACCCGCGCTGCTGCTAGGCTTTTCCCTAGTAGTGGGTGGCTTTAGTCTTACTGGTGTATGACTTTGTAAGGTTTTGTGTGAATAATTAATAAAGTGGCTGCATGCATCGTCCAGATGCAGAGGCCGGGGGTCCTCCTCCATTTCTAAAAAAATATGGATGGAGTGAGTAGGAACAAACTCATGAACCCCAGCCGCCATGGCAAGAACCCTCGTACCCAGCCGCGGCTAGGGTTCCTCCTGCCCCACATTGACGCCGGTGTCGGTCTGCCTCATCTCCTGTGGCCTTAGGGCCATTGAGGCGTGGTGGATCTCGGCCCTTGCCAGCGTTAGGGCTTCGTTTTTGGATACTTTTTTAAGCTTTCTTAGAGTTTGTGTCCTGCTCAAAGAGATGAGGCGACGCCGAATCTCTGAAGATGGAATAAGATTCTCCCCACATAGCCCCCGCCCGGTGGTGCTTCTAGCATCATCAGAGGGCGTGTTGAGGTTTTCCTCCGGCGGATCTCGCAGGATTCAGTTGGCGTTTGTCTTCGGTTGATCCACGTGGATCCGATCTTTGTTCATGTGTGTTGGTGTGTCTACAGGTTGGATCCTTCCGATCTAAACTTCTCTTCAATGACAACGGTTTGTTGTTCTGGTGCGCTGGTCCTATAGGGCCTTTGCACGATAACTTCCCGACTGTCTACTACAACAAGTTTTGGCCGGCTCCAGAAAGGGAGGGGCGATGATGGCAGCGTGTCTTCGGCTCGTTTCAATGCTTGTAGTCATCGCTAGGTGGTCTACTGATATGAATGTAGTTTTTATCATTTCTGGTGATATTAGTTGTACTATCATGATTGATGATTAAAAGATTGTAGGTTCTCGTTCAAAAAACAAACAAACTTATTATCTTTTCTAAGAGTCGTTTAATCTCAATCAACAAATGACCTTATACAGATCAGTCCATTGAGGAGTAGGTAAGGCCTCCATTGGTAGCAATACAATTACTTTGGATGACAATCATGGAAAATCATATCTGCCGCAGTTTGCTGCAGATTGATTGCACACCCTGTCGATAGAATGGGTCGGCCCTCTAGCGTGCAAGGAGCACCGGTTTTGTGCAACTTCTGGAAGGTTCTTGACATGTTATGGGAACGTGCTACATGGTTCCCAAACTGTTATTTTTTTCTTTTTCTGGTTTTCCGCTTTTGTTTTTTCGTTTATCTATTTCTTTTTTTCTGTTTTTTTCCTTCTTCAAGTTGAATTTTCTTTTTAATATTTTTTAAAATTTCAAATTTTGTTCAGATTTTTGAAAAATGTTCCTCCTTTTAAAATTAGTTCATATATTAAAAAAATAAGTTTCAGAAAATGTACATGAACTTCAAAAAATGTTCCTTTCAAAATTTGGTCAAAATTTCCAAAATTGTTTAGGAATTCCAAAAAACATTACTTTTTGAAAAAGAATTCACATGTTCATGGTTCAAAAAATGTCCAGGAATTCCAAAAATGTTCACGGTTTCATTTTTTCAGAAATTTAAAAACTTTTGCATTTTAGGAAAATGTAAAGAATTTAAAAAAATTTCGTAGTTTTAATTTGTTGTTTTGAATTTCATGAAATTTTTCCATATTTTAAAAAAATTGTTCACAAATCAAAAAAGTGTTCGTCGTTTCAAATTTGTTCACCAATTCAAAAAAAATTTGGTTTCATAATTTGTCTAGAAATTCAAAAAATGGTTCATGTTAAAAAAAAAAGCTTTTCAATTTTTTTGTTCACACATTCCAAATTATGTTCCTGCGTCGGAAAATTTGGTTAGTAATTTTTTTTGCTGTTTTTACACTTTCAAAAAATGTACTCTTACGTTCACTACATCAACTAATTTGGGTCTGGTTCCGGTTTGCTACAGTAGCCCAGTTCGGTTTAGTTCTTTTAGTTATTGGCCGCTATACTGCCAACAATACTACTCCAGTGGAGTGGCTATGAGCACGCGATCACAAGCAGTTGGTCGCCTGTTTGAATCATCGAATCGCTGCCCCCCTCCGGGCCAGCCAGGGTGTCTCCTGCGCGTATTGCCACCAATTTGGGGCAAAGAGCGTCAAATAGGGGCCCAGGACAATTATAGTGGCAACCAAGCACACCATGAAACAGATCCGGCAGCAATTTGCTTCTATGGGCCTGCTGTCCAAAAGGCTCAGGGCCCGGCCTCCTGGCCTAAAAGACCTACAGGCTCCAGGCTACCCGTTGAAAAGCCTCCGAACTTAGTTCCCTGAAGAAAAGCTATCTGCTCCCAGATGCACTTGCGTACTGTCGAACAGTCGAAGCTAATCGCTGCTGCAAAAACAATTCGACCCTGCTGATGGAATACAGCTCCGCCCCTGCATCAACCGCTGCTTTTGAAAGCATGAAGACGAGACCATAAACCAGGAACTTGGATTGGCCCGCTGTAAATACTGGGATGCTACGTGACCCAGACCATAGTGAGTTTACGCACGTGGTACTTGATGGAGCCTGTGCAACCGTAGCTTGACCAAGGGGTCAATACGTTCTGATTTTTTCTAAATAGCCTTTTGACATCACATCATGGCAGAAACAGAGATTTTCTATGAGATCCTGCAGGTTCATGCCAGAGTTACTCAAAATTTCACGATTCCTCCTATCCTACTACACGAAGGACCTATTCAAAATATCCGATGAAGTTTTCAGTAATATGTATACTACACATGTTAACGCAGCGGGAAAACGTTAGAGCATCTCCGGCCGCGCCCTCACCAGGCCCTTCCCAGGCATTTTTGCCGCGCCGGCTTCGAAAAAACGGCCCAGTGCCCCCAGAAGCCCGTTTTTCGCCGGCTCGGCCCGAAACTGATGCCGACGGACCCAGACAGAACCCGGCGCCCTGGGGGGCGCCTGGGGCGCCGGCACAAGCGAAAAGGGCGCGTGGGTCCGCCCTGTCGGCGAGTCCAGCGCCTATTCCCGCCGTTTCTTCCCGCTTTTCCCCCACTTCCCTCCCATTTTCTCCTTTCCTCCCGCCAATCTCCCTCCCGCTCGCCTCCCAGCCGGCCGCCATACCACCGAAGAAGTACGTCGTCCCCCGCGCGGCGGCAACCGCGACCGCCTCCGTCGCCCAGCCGAAACAGAGGTAGCCGAGGGCGCCGCCGTCCAAGCCACCGGGCATGTCAAACGCCGAGTGGAGGGTGGAAGTTCAGCGACGGGAGGCTGTCACCGCCGACCGGCGGAACAGGGCCATCGCCAAGAAGGTCCGCGACAACGCGGCGCGCGCGGCTGCGGCTGCCGCATCGGCGGACCAAGCCGAGGCCGAGGCGACTCGCGCGGGGATGATGAATCCACCCGGCAGCCACGCCCAGTACGCGCCCTGGGGCCAGCAAGGCGTTGGCTCTCCGTCGCCGCAGCCATGGGGATCGCCCTCGCCGGGCTACGCCGACGGGGACGCGCACGGTGGGTTCAACCCAAACGTCACCTTCCCCCATGGACACCAGGCCCAGCGCACGCCCTCGCCCGCCTTCGCCGGCGTGCAGTACCCTCCATACAGCTACTCGCCGCCCGCCTACGCTTCCTCCCCGACGCCCCCACTCCGCCATGGCGCGCTGCCCTTCTCGCACCTCGGCGACACCGACGAGACCGAGGCCGACATGGACGACATCATCGCGGCAGGTTCGGCCGCGGCCGCCGCGTCTCCCGGGTTCGTCACCCAGGACGAGACGGTGGATCTCAGCGGCGGCATGGACGGCGAGCTCGGCTACGTCTACGACGAGGACGAGCAGGAGGAGCAGGAGTCCATCGAGCATTGCCTCGCCGACGCACATGCCCGGGCCGTCCTGCGTGAAGAGAAAACCGCGGCGCGGTGGTCGTCGTTGCTGACGAACAGCGCCATCAAGCTCGACCTGCTCCGGACCAACGTCGCCGCGAAGAAGAGGAACACCGACCTGGCTTTTCTGATGGGCGGGGCGGACATGCTCTAGAGCACCGACGAGAAGCTCAAGGCGTGGTACATGGCGGAGCGCGGCCTCATCCTGAATCAGCTGCCGACGACGGCGACGCCAACTCCCGCGCCCACGCCCACGCCGACGCCAAGCCCGAGTGATGACGCCTCCACGACGCCCAGCAACACTGAAGCCGCGCTGACACCGCCCAGCACCGAAGCAGCTCCGACACCGCCGAGCCCGCGCACGCCGACTCCACCGACGCCTGAGGCCGACCCCGCCGAGTGATGCGTTGCGCACGCGAACTTGTGGCGCTCTGTTTTTTGTACGCCAGACTACATCCGATCGCCGAACTGTGACTTGTGATCGCCGGACTTGTGGCGTCTTTTGTGATGAGTGGGAACGACCAAGTTCGAAATTTTCGCACCCTGGGGGCGGCGCCTGGGGGCGTGACTGGGAGCTAGGTCGCCCCCATGGGCCGAGCTAGCGCCGGTTCGCCCCCAGGCCGCTCTTTTTAGGCGCCCTGGGGGCCGAACGGCTGAAGATACTCTTAGATAGCACCATTGCGGTTTAAGCACAGCACAGCACAGCACAACACACCACACAGAGTTTAAGCACACGAGAAGCACACCTCATGAAAGCAGATGCTCCGTCTCCAATTCTTTTCAGAATTGTCAGACATCCCCTATCCCCAGTAGCCTAAGGATGGAATGTTAATACTCATGTGATGCGCCGGTACCATATACTGGCTCTCCATTTAATCCGGCCATGTGGTCTTATCTCCTCGCAAATGAGAAGGATAGAGACTTCTCCATCCAAAGAACGTCTATATAGGAAGAGCCTATGTAGTAGTGTGGCAGACGTCAAGCTCCCTGCATATATGTATCTCCTCCATCCATTCCAGACCTCAATCCAGGACGAGCGCGATGAAAAGTGGTCGTGGGGATGGGAGGCCTCAGGAATTTTACTCGGCCAGTTCTGTTTACCGGTCTTTCTTCGGCCAGTTCTGTTTTCCTGATGCCGTTTAGAAACTGTGATCTCTGATGCACAGTGATGTCGTCTGACTCTGCTGGGGAAGATATCGGCCATCACCTTGTGATTTGGTTCGCGGTAACCATCCCCTAGAGCTACGATCTCTGTAGAATCAGCTAGCAATACTCGGGACCCTCTCTGAAGTCCCACAATTGATGGCACATCTTACAAGCTTGCACAGCAATTTCCACTCGAACCTTTTCCTGGTCGTGACTTGTATCTATCTGCTGGTCTTCTAAACTCTCTTTCCTATTAACATGCACATGCCACTGTCTTGCATGATCTTGAAACGAGAAACAAACTTCTTACCATCTGAACCACGGAAAAAAATAGCACAGTATAGCGCCACTAATAGCATGGTATCACTAGTAGAAAAAGGGCCTTTAGTCCCAGTTCATAAGGGCCTTTAGTTCCGGTTCTGGAACCGGGACTAAAGGGTCGTTACTAAGCCTCCCTCTTTAGGCCCTCCACGTGGCCGCTGTCTGGAGGTCCACCTTTAGTCCCGGTTGGTAACACCAACCGGTACTAAAGGAATTTTTATGATTTTTTTTATTTTTTTTTAATTTTTTTTGATTTTTTTATTTTCAAATTTATTAATTATTTTAACCTCTAATCTCTAATCACCCTTCATCACTGCTCAATTTAACCTCTAATCTCTAATCACCCCTCATCATTCCAAATCATCTAACTTCCCGGACGGTCACCCATCCTCTCACTACTCCAGCCTGAGCACGCCTAACTTCTGGGTTCTATTCTCCCTCGTTTCCAAGTCTGCACTTGTTGTTTTCCTGATAATAGTAAGATGTCAATCCTATTAACCCTCAGGAATTTAGCTTGAGCATGAAGTCACACATTTCACTGTTTGAGTTTGAAACTATTGTTCTAAAAAACAATAATTATTTAGTAACACTAATATTTTTGAAATAAGTAGTTTGACCATAGTTTGACCACGGTTTGACCAGATTTGACCAAAATTCAAAAAAACTCAAATAATTATTTAGTAACACTAATATTTCTTGAATAATTAGTTTGACCATTGTTTGACCATAGTTTGACCAGATTTGACCAAAATTCAAAAAAACTGAAATAACTATTTAGTAACACTAATATTCTTGAATAATTATTTAGTATCACTAATACTTCTTGAATAAGTAGTTTGACCATAATTTGACCAGATTTAACAAAAATTCAAAAAAAAAATTTTGAGCATAACAGGCCGTAGGCGGTCAAAATCGGATGCGGATTTTCGTGCTGAACATTTTGATATATTATACGTTTTTCCTGACATCGTATGCAAAAGTTATAGCCGTTTTACATTTTCCCTACACTTTTCGCAAAACATGTCCAAATTTAAGTTTTTAAATTTTCCTAACTAGTACATGTAGTAACATAACTACATCTGGAAGGATTTTAATTTTTGAAGTTTTTATCATTTTCTTTTGCTTTTTACAAAACTGAAAAGGCGATCCACGAGGGGGGGGGGTGGTGGTGGTAGAGTTTGAAAATGGGACCTTTAGTACCAGTTCGTGCTATGAACCGGTACTAATGCCTCAAACCCCATTAGTACCGGTTGGTGGCTCGAACCGGGACTAAAGGTCTAACCTTTAGTACCGGTTGGTGCCACGAACCGGTACTAATGGGCATCGCACCCTTTAGTCCCAGTTCGTGGCACCAACCGGGACTAAAGATCCCATTTGAACCGGGACTAATGCATGTACGGTGCCCTAGCCGCTCGAACCGGGACTAATGCTCACATTAGTCCCGGTTCGTAATGCAACCGGGATTAATGCTCTTTTCTGGCCGAACCAAAGCCCTGTTTTCTACTAGTGTATAGCGTGTACAGAATTGTCTCGCTAAAATAATCTGTATACAACATCTCGCTAATAGCATATTATAGCGCACTATAGCATGCTAATAGTATATTTTCAAGGGCGGCGCTATTTCGTATAGCATACTATTTTTTTGTAACATCCCAAAATTCTAAATTTTGGAATGTTATAATAAATAGATAGATTTGATTGATTGTTTGATTGATTGAGTGAAATTGAGTGAAATTCGAAACTTTTTGAAAGTTAAATGAGAGGGAATAAAAGGACTTTCCTGAACTTTCATTTTGCATTTATGATCTTCGTGAATTCAAATTCTTTTCAAATACAAAACCCTAGAGAGAAGATGACATGACTTATTCCATTTAAATAAATGAAAAGGGATTTGAAAGGATTTGAATTTTATTTGGAAATATTTTCAATTCAGAAAACTTTAAGCAACTCAATGATTTTCATGAGAGAAGATAAAATGACTTCTTCAAAACATATGAAATATGAGTTGGAAGTTTAAAAGGATCAAATTTAAAATCCTTTTGAAATTATTTTCAATTTGGAGTTATTTGATTTTTATTCAAATTATTTTTCTCCAAAAGTAAAATATATGGAAAATAGGGTAACATGATTCCCTACATCAGAAAATTGGAGATAAATAAATATGAAATTATTTTTGTATTTGTAAAATGATTTTTATTGGATTTTAGTAGGGCAGTAGCACTCTTTGAATTATTTGAAATGGTGTGGACTTTATTTGACTCTAGAAAAATGTTCCTCTCGTAGAAAATATTTTTCTGAAAATTTTGATATATTATATGCCTATATAAAAATTTATTTTCTTTTTATTTATTAAGTTTTCCTTTCTGTTCCTATTTAAAATAAAACTATACGTGCGGCCTGTAATTATTTGTCGCTCACGTGCGCTGCATAGTGGCATCGGGCGCCCCATCATTTTATTTTTTCTTCTCTCCTATATGGGCCAGGCCCAGCCGGCCCTATTCCTCCCCAGATTTTTTTCCATAGTTTTTTTTCCTTTTCTTTCTTTTCAATTGCTCAAAAAAAAAACTGCATTGCGGGTGGCCGGCCGAACCGCCTAAGGCCTTTAGGCCCGTGCGAGGCGCCTCCCCGTTTCTTTTCTTTTCGTCTACGTTTAGTCCCACATTACCTAGGCTTTGACCCCTAAACCTCTTTTTACCAATAAATATAGACCCATAGAGCTTTCAAAAATAATCCGATTCGGGTTAAATCAATATTTTGGTTTGACTAGGTTTATTAAATAAAAAAATATCTCTCCTCTCCGGTGGGACTTCTGTGTATTTATACGTTAGACCTAAAATTCTTTTAGCCGTACCTATTTTTCTTCTGTAAAATGGCTTGGCCCTGATTTTTCAAATAGCCATAATTTTTTACTCGTTCATCCAAATTAGATGAAACCAGCGCTAAATTTGTTCAGATTTGTATTCAAACTTCTTTTGATCATAATTTGAGTTTTATAACTCCGATTTAGTTGATTCTTTTTGCTATTCGAAGCTCTTGACCTAAACTTAAATTGTTTTATGTTGCAAGAGTTATTTGCTTGGTTTTGATGCTTTCCGAATTGTTCTTCGTTCTTTCCGACCTTTTGAGTGATTGCTTATGTGTGGTTACTATTGCTTGCCTACGATAGATTGAACGAAGTGTGACGAGTAGAACCATCAAGAGTTATGAGTGTGAATCACCTTCATCAACATTGCAGGCAAGTTCACACTTTGATCATATCCCTTTCATACCCAGTTTTTATGCATTAGTTTCACCCTCAAACATTGCATGAGTAGGATTGATAACATGTGGGTATTGGGAAGTAGTTGATGAGGTAGGAACCTATTGCCCTGCATTCAAACATTGGGAGTTACTATTACGTTATGCTTATACTGCTATGCTATGCTCGTAGACGTGGATTGGGTTTGAGAGTTTTCCATGACAGATGTGAGATTGTTAATTAATGGTTCAACTTAAGGTGGCTACTTTAATTTACATCTGGGTGGATTGAGGCACCTGGAGAACCCAGTGTTGCCTGAATTTTTGGATATCCCGGAGTACCCGTGTGATCATCCTATGGACCGCCACCGCCACCCGGACTCAAAGGGATCATAAGATTATTCATGCTAGAAACTTCCGTGTGCAGCCACAAGCTATTATGGGCTCTGGCATAGTTGAGTAAGTTGTGTGAGCTCTTGAAGAGGTGGACTAGCAGATGTAGGGGGAACGTAGTAATTTCAAAATTTTCCTACGCACACGCAAGATCATGGTGATGCATAGTAACGAGAGGGGAGAGTGTTGTCCACGTACCCTCGTAGACCGAAAGCGGAAGCGTTATAACAACGCGGTTGATGTAGTCGTACGTCTTCACGATCCGACCGATCAAGTACCGAACGCACGGCACCTCCGAGTTCTACACACGTTCAGCTCGATGACGTCCCTCGAACTCCGATCCAGCCGAGTGTTGAGGGAGAGTTTCGTCAGCACGACGGCGTGGTGACGATGATGATGTTCCACCGACGCAGGGCTTCGCCTAAGCTCCACAACGGTATTATCGAGGTGTAATATGGTGGAGGGGGGCACCGCACACGGCTAAGAGATCTCAAGGATCAATTGTTGTGTCTATGGGGTACCCCCTGCCCCCGTATATAAAGGAGCAAGGGAGGAGGAGGCCGGCCCTAGGAGGGGGCGCACCAAGTGTGGAGTCCTACTAGGACTCCCTAGTCCTAGTAGGATTCCACCTCCCATATGGAATAGGAAAAGAGGAAGGGAAAAAGATAAGGAAGGAAGGGGGCGCCCCCCTTCCCTAGTCCAATTCGGACCAGACCAAGGGGAGGGGTGCGGCCACCCTTGAGGCCCTTTTCCTTCTTTCCCGTATGGCCCAATAAGGCCCAATACGTATTCCCGTAACTCTCCGGTACTCCGAAAAATACCCGAATCACTCGGAACCTTTCCGAAGTCCGAATATAGTCGTCCAATATATCGATCTTTACGTCTCGGCCATTTCGAGACTCCTCGTCATGTCCCCGATCTCATCCGGGACTCCGAACTCCTTCGGTACATCAAAACTCAATAAAACTGTCATCGTGACGTTAAGCGTGCGGACCCTACGGGTTCGAGAACTATGTAGACATGACCGAGACACATCTCCGGTCAATAACCAATAGCGGGACCTGGATGCCCATATTGGCTCCCACATATTCTACGAAGATCTTTATCGGTCAGACCGCATAACAACATACGTTGTTCCCTTTGTCACCGGTATGTTACTTGCCCGAGATTTGATCGTCGGTATCTCGATACCTAGTTCAATCTCGTTACCGGCAAGTCTCTTTACTCGTTCCGTAACACATCATCCCGCAACTAACTCATTAGTCACAATGCTTGCAAGGCTTATAGTGATGTGCATTACCGAGTGGGCCCAGAGATACCTCTCCGACAATTGGAGTGACAAATCCTAATCTCGAAATACGCCAACCCAACTAGTACCTTTGGAGACACCTGTAGAGCACCTTTATAATCACCCATTTACGTTGTGACGTTTGGTAGCACACAAAGTGTTCCTCCGGTAAACGGGAGTTGCATAATCTTATAGTCAGAGGAACATGTATAAGTCATGAAGAAAGCAATAGCAACATACTAAACGATCGGGTGCTAAGCTAACTGAATGGGTCAAGTCAATCACGTCATTCTCCTAATGAGGTGATCTCGTTAATCAAATGACAACTTATGTCTATGGCTAGGAAACATAACCATCTTTGATTAATGAGCTAGTCAAGTAGAGGCATACTAGTGACACTCTGTTTGTCTATATATTCACACATGTATTATGTTTCCGGTTAATACAATTCTAGCATGAATAATAAACATTTATCATGATACAAGGAAATAAATAATACTTTATTATTGCCTCTAGGGCATATTTCCTTCAGTCTCCCACTTGCACTAGAGTCAATAATCTAGTTCACATCGCCATGTGATTTAACATCAATAGTTCACATCACCATGTGATTAACACCCATAGTTTACATCGTCATGTAATCAACACCCAAAGGGTTTACTAGAGTCAGTAATCTAGTTCACATCGCTATGTGATTAACACCCAAAGAGTACTAAGGTGTGATCATGTTTTGCTTGTGAGATAATTTTAGTCAACGGGTCTGTCACATTCAGATCCGTAAGTATTTTGCAAATTTCTATGTCTACAATGCTCTGTACGGAGCTACTCTAGCTAATTGCTCCCACTTTCAATATGTATCTAGACCGAGACTTAGAGTCATCTAGATTTAGTGTCAAAACTTGGATCGACGTAACCCTTTACGACGAACCTTTTGTCACTTCCATAATCGAGAAACATTTCCTTATTCCACTAAGGATAATTTTGACCGCTGTCCAGTGATCTACTCCTAGATCACTATTGTACTCCCTTGCCAAAATTAGTGTAGGGTATACAATAGATTTGGTACACAGCATGGCATACTTTATAGAACCTATGGCCATAGCATAGGGAATGACTTTCATTCTCGTTCTATCTTCTGCCGTGGTCGGGCTTTGAGTCTTACTCAATTTCATACCTTGTAACACAGTCAAGAACTTCTTTCTTTGACTGTTGTATTTTGAACTACTTCAAAATCTTATTAAGGTATGTACTCATTGAAAAAACTTATCAAGCGTCTTGATCTATCTCTATAGATCTTGATGCTCAATATGTAAGTAGCTTCACCGAGGTCTTTCTTTTGAAAAAATCCTTTCAAACACTCCTTTATGCTTTGCAGAATAATTCTACATTATTTCCGATCAACAATATGTCATTCACATATACTTATCAGAAATGATGTAGTGCTCCCACTCACTTTCTTGTAAATACAGGCTTCACCGCAAGTCTGTATAAAACTATATCCTTTGATCAACTTATCAAAGCGTATATTCCAACTCCGAGATGCTTGCACCAGTCCATAGATGGATCGCTGGAGCTTGCATATTTTGTTAGCACTTTTAGGATTGACAAAACCTCCTAGTTGCATCATATACAACTCTTCTTTAATAAATCCATTAGGGAATGCAGTTTTGTTTATCCATTTGCTAGATTTCATAAAATGCGGCAATTGCTAACATGATTCAGACATGCTTAAGCATAGATACGAGTGAGAAACTCTCATCGTAGTCAACACTTTGAACTTGTCGAAAACCTTTTTGCGACAATTCTAGCTTTGTAGATAGTAACACTACTATCAGCGTCCGTCTTCCTCTTGAAGATCCATTTATTTTTTATTGCTTGCCGATCATCGGGCAAGTCAACCAAAGTCCACACTTTGTTCTCATATATGGATCTTATCTCAGATTTCATGGCCTCAAGCCATTTCGTGGAATCTGGGCTCACCATCGCTTCTTCATAGTTCGTAGGTTCGTCATGGTCTAGTAACATAACCTCCAGAACAGGATTACCGTACCACTCTGGTGCGGATCTTACTCTGGTTTACCTACGAGGTTTGGTAGTAACTTGATCTGAAGTTACATGATCATCATCATTAACTTCCTCACTAATTGGTGTAGAAGTCACAGGAACAGATTTCTGTGATGAACTACTTTCCAATAAGGGAGCAGGTACATTTACCTCATTAAGTTTTACTTTCCTCCCACTCACTTCTTTCGAGAGAAACTCCTTCTCTAGAAAGGATCCATACTAAGCAACGAATGTCTTGCCTTCGGATCTGTGATAGAAGGTGTACCCAACTGTCTCCTTTGGGTATCCTATGAAGACACATTTCTCCGATTTGGGTTTGAGCTTATCAGGATGAAACTTTTTCACATAAGCATCGCAACCCCAAACTTTAAGAAACGACAACTTTGGTTTCTTGCCAAACCACAGTTCACAAGGTGTCGTCTCAACGGATTTTGATGGTGCCCTATTTAACGTGAATGCAGCTGTCTCTAATGCATAACCCCAAAAACGATAGTGGTAGATCGGTAAGAGACATCATATATCGCACCATATCTAATAAAGTACGGTTATGACGTTCGGACACACCATTATGCTGTGGTGTTCCAGGTGGCGTGAGTAGTGAAACTATTTCACATTGTTTTAACTGAAGGCCAAACTCGTAACTCAAATACTCTTCTCCACGATCATATCGTAGAAACTTTATTTTCTTGTTACGATGATTTTCCGCTTCACTCTGAAATTATATGAACTTTTCAAATGTTTCAGACTCTTGTTTCATTAAGTAGATATACCCATATCTGCTCAAATCATCTGTGAAGGTCAGAAAATAATGATACCTGCTACGAGCCTCAATATTCATCGGACCACATACATCTGTATGTATGATTTCCAACAAATCTGTTGCTCTCTCCATAGTTCCGGAGAACGGCGTTTCAGTCATCTTGCCCATGAGGCACGGTTCGCAAGCATCAAGTGATTCATAATCAAGTGATTCCAAAATCCCATCAGTATGGAGTTTCTTCATGCGCTTTACACCAATATGACCTAAACGGCAGTGCCACAAATAGGTTGCACTATCATTATTAACTTTGCATCTTTTGGCTTCAATATTATGATTATGTGTATCACTACGATCGAGATCCAACAAACCATTTTCGTTGGTGTGTATGACCATAGAAGGTTTTTATTCATGTAAACAGAACAACAATTGTTCTCTAACTTAAATGAATAACCGTATTGCAATAAACATGATCAAATCATATTCATGCTCAACGCAAACACCAAATAACACTTATTTAGTTTCAACACTAATCCCGAAAGTATAGGGAGTGTGCGATGATGATCATATCAATCTTGGAACTACTTCCAACACACATCGTCACCTCGCCTTTTACTAGTCTCTGTTTATTCTGCTACTCCCATTTTCGACTTACTACTCTTTAGCAACTGAACCAGTATCAAATACTGAGGGGTTGCTATAAACACTAGTAAGTACACATCAATAACATGTATATCCAATATACCTTTGTTCACTTTGCCATCTTTCTTATCCACCAAATACTTGGGGTAGTTCCGCTTCCAGTGACCAGTCCCTTTGCAGTAGAAGCACTTAGTCTCAGGCTTAGGTACAGACTTGGGCTTCTTCACTTGAGTAGCAACTTGCTTGCCGTTCTTTTTGAAGTTCCCCTTCTATCCCTTTGCCCTTTTCTTGAAACTAGTGGTCTCGTCAACCATCAACACTTGAAGTGGTCTTGTCAACCATCAACACTTGATGTTTTTCTTGATTTCTACCTTCGTCGATTTCAGCATCACGAAGAGCTCGGGAATTACTTTCGTCATCCCTTGCATACTATAGTTCATCACGAAGTTCTACTAACTTGGTGATGGTGACTAGAGAATTCTGTCAATCACTATTTTATCTGGAAGATTAACTCCCACTTGATTCAAGCGATTGTAGTACCCAGACAATCTGAGCACATGCTCACTAGTTGAGCGATTCTCCTCCATCTTTTAGCTATAGAACTTGTTGGAGACTTCATATCTCTCAACTCGGGTATTTGCTTGAAATATTAACTTCAACTCCTGGAACATCTTATATGGTCCATGACGTTCAAAACGTCTTTGAAGTCCCGATTCTAAGACGTTAAGCATGGTGCACTAAACTATCAAGTAGTCATCATATTGAGCTAGCCAAACGTTCATAACGTCTGCATCTGCTCCTGCAATAAGTCTGTCACCTAGCGGTGCATCAAGGACATAATTTTTCTGTGCAGCAATGAGGATAATCCTCAGATCACGGATCCAATCCGCATCTTTGCTACTAACATCTTCCAACATAATTTTCTCTAGGAACATATCAAAATAAAACAGGGAAGCAACAACGCGAGCTATTGATCTACAACATAATTTGCAAAATACTATCAGGACTAAGTTCATGATAAATTTAAGTTCAATTAATCATATTACTTAAGAACTCCCACTTAGATAGACATCCCTCTAATCATCTAAGTGATTACGTGATCCAAAGCAACTAAACCATGTCCGATTAACACGTGAGATGGAGTAGTTTCAATGGTGAACATCACTATGTTGATCATATCTACTATATGATTCGCGCTCGACCTTTCGGTCTCTATGTTCCGAGGCCATATCTGTATATGCTAGGCTCGTCAAGTTTAACCTGAGTATTCCGCGTGTGCAACTGTTTTGCACCCGTTGTATTTGAACGTAGAGCCTATCACACCCGATTAACACGTGGTGTCTCAGCACGAAGAACTTTTGCAACGGTGCATACTCAGGGAGAACACTTTTATCTTGAAATTTTAGTGAGAGATCATCTTATAATGCTACCGTCAATCAAAGCAAGATAAGATGCATAAAGGATTAACATCACATGCAATCAATATAAGTGATATGATATGGCCATCATCATCTTGTGCTTGTGATCTCCATCTCCGAAGCACCGTGCTCATGATCTCCATCTCCGAAGCACCGTGCTCGTGATCTCCATCTCCGAAGCACCGTCATGATCACCATCGTCACCGGCTCGACACCTTGATCTCCATCGTACTATCGTTGTCGTCTCGCCAACTTATTGCTTTTACGACTATCGCTACCGCTTAGTGATAAAGTAAAACTATTACATGGCGATTGCATCTCATACAATAAAGCGACAACCATATGGCTCCTGCCAGTTGCCGATAACTCGGTTACAAAACATGATCATCTCATACAACATATTATATCACATCATGTCTTGACCATATCACATCACAACATGCCCTGCAAAAACAAGTTAGACGTCCTCTACTTTGTTGTTGCATGTTTTACGTGGCTGCTACGGGCTTAGCAAGAACCGTTCTTACCTACGCATCAAAACCACAACGATAGTTTGTTAAGTTGGTGCTGTTTTAACTTTCGCAAGGACCGGGCGTAGCCACACTCGGTTCAACTAAAGCGAGAGAGACAGACACCCGCCAGTCACCTTTAAGCAACGAGTGCTCCGAACGGTGAAACCAGTCTCGCATAAGCGTACGCGTAATGTTGGTCCGGGCCGCTTCATCTCACAATACCGCTGAACCAAAGTATGACATGCTGGTAAGCAGTATGACTTATATCTCCCACAACTCACTTGTGTTCTACTCGTGCATAGCATCAACGCATAAAACCAGGCTCGGATGCCACTGTTGGGGAACGTAGTAACTTCAAAATTTTCCTACGCACACGCAAGATCATGGTGATGCATAGCAACGAGAGGGGAGAGTGTTGTCCACGTACCCTCGTAGACCGAAAGCGGAAGCGTTATAACAACGCGGTTGATGTAGTCGTACGTCTTCACGATCCGACCGATCAAGTACCGAACGCACGGCACCTCCGAGTTCTACACACGTTCAGCTCGATGACGTCCCTCGAACTCCGATCCAGCCGAGTGTTGAGGGAGAGTTTCGTCAGCACGACGGCGTGGTGACGATGATGATGTTCCACCGACGCAGGTCTTCGCCTAAGCTCCGCAACGGTATTATCTAGGTGTAATATGGTGGAGTGGGGCACCGCACACGGCTAAGAGATCTCAAGGATCAATTGTTGTGTCTATGGGGTGCCCCCTGCCCCCGTATATAAAGGAGCAAGGGAGGAGGAGGCCGGCCCTAGGAGGGGGCGCACCAAGTGTGGAGTCCTACTAGGACTCCCTAGTCCTAGTAGGATTCCACCTCCCATATGGAACAGGAAAAGAGGAAGGGAAAAAGAGAAGGAAGGAAGGGGGCGCCCCCCTTCCCTAGTCCAATTCGGACCAGACCAAGGGGAGGGGTGCGACCACCCTTGAGGCCCTTTTCCTTCTTTCCCGTATGGCCCAATAAGGCCCAGTATGTATTCCCGTAACTCTCCGGTACTCCGAAAAATACCCAAATCACTCGGAACCTTTTCAAAGTCCGAATATAGTCGTCCAATATATCGATCTTTACGTCTCGGCCATTTCGAGACTCCTCGTCATGTCCCCGATCTCATCCGGGACTCTGAACTCCTTCGGTACATCAAAACTCAATAAAACTGTCATCGTAACGTTAAGCGTGCGGACCCTACGGGTTCGAGAACTATGTAGACATGACCGAGACACGTCTCCGGTCAATAACCAATAGCGGGACCTGGATGCCCATATTGGCTCCCACATATTCTACGAAGATCTTTATCGGTCAGACCGCATAACAACATACGTTGTTCCCTTTGTCACCGGTATGTTACTTGCCCGAGATTTGATCGTCGGTATCTCGATACCTAGTTCAATCTCGTTACCGGCAAGTCTCTTTACTCATTCCGTAACACATCATCCCGCAACTAACTCATTAGTCACAATGCTTGCAAGGCTTATAGTGATGTGCATTACCGAGTGGGCCCAGAGATACGTCTCCGACAATTGGAGTGACAAATCCTAATCTCGAAATACGCCAACCCAACAAGTACCTTTGGAGACACCTGTAGAGCACCTTTATAATCACCCATTTACGTTGTGACGTTTGGTAGCACACAAAGTGTTCCTCCGGTAAACGGGAGTTGCATAATCTCATAGTCAGAGGAACATGTATAAGTCATGAAGAAAGCAATAGCAACATACTAAACGATCGGGTGCTAAGCTAACTGAATGGGTCAAGTCAATCACGTCATTCTCCTAATGAGGTGATCTCGTTAATCAAATGACAACTTATGTCTATGGCTAGGAAACATAACCATCTTTGATTAATGAGCTAGTCAAGTAGAGGCATACTAGTGACACTCTGTTTGTCTATATATTCACACATGTATTATGTTTCCGGTTAATACAATTCTAGCATGAATAATAAACATTTATCATGATACAAGGAAATAAATAATACTTTATTATTGCCTCTAGGGCATATTTCCTTCATGTAGGTGTAACGGTCTGCCCGGAGTAGAGAGTAAATGCTTCTGAAAGACTGTGTCTCGATCATCCGTTTCTCAAACACCAAGTAGTGCGAGAAATCCAACGGAGGAGATCGAGTCTTTTGGGGAAAAGTGTGCAAACCTCTGCAGAGTGTACAAACTAATCATGATTAGCTGTGTCCCCGGTTATGGACATCTTGAGTATCTAGTTCTTGGATTATCATGTGAATCTCATCATCATGTTACTTTAATTTAAATTTGATTGGGTTTAATCACGTTATTAATTGGGATTGAGTTGGAGGTACCCTCTCAATGTTTAACAACCACCATGATAGTTAAATAAAATTTATTCCTTTGTTGTAGGGAAAAATTGGCTTTTCGCAAAAACATTATAACCATAGAGCTTTTCCACCAGCCATATATGCATGTAGTGATAGCCTTTGTTCATCATTTCTCTATGGTGTGAATTTTCCAGTACATTCAATGTACTGACCTTTTGTGGCTGCAACGTCTCATGTTGCAGGAATCTTACGACGAGTAAGTGATACGTTAGGGTTACGATTTCTACACTCAACTTTGCCGTTGGCGTTGATGGGAATCCACAACCTTGTTACTTCCGCTATTTGGATTGAGGTAATAGTATTTACGTTACTTTATACATGTGATTTACCTCTGTTATAAATCCTCGAGTACTGTGTGTGTCAGCATACCGATCCAGGGATGACACTTAAGCACAGAGACTTGACCGTCTGAGGTCGGGTTGCTACAAGATGGTATCAGAGCACATGTTGACTGTAGGATGTGACCCTAGAAACTGGCAAGCCCATAGGAAGGATTTTCTCTAAAAGTTTCTTTTTCAAAAAGATCTTTTACTTCTCTTCTCTTCTGAGCTTATTTAAATATTCCTTTTTAGTGAGACCATACCCCTTTTCCCTTTTGACCACTCGAAGATTCGACTGATGAGACCACTCCAAGAAGTACATGATATCGAACAACCACGACCACTACGGAATGAAGGAGATTTTACCGTGCACCTGAATAATGGAACCTACAACGGTTGAAGACTCCGAAGACTAGGAGAATTTGAAGGCCCTGAAGAATTCCCAGATTTTTTTATGACCTAGGAAGGCTACCCTTATGGAACTTGGCAGACTATGGAAGATGTCAATACCCGGGATCAAGTTGTATCGGAGAAAGACCGGAGCATGGAGAGTTAAAAAATCAAAGTTCTATCAAGGAAAACCCTAAGGCAGGAGATATCAACTATGGAGAGATAGCTCATGGAAATGACAAGAGCAGAAACACGGCTATCCATGATGTTATCGCCCGCTTATGCTATTGTCACCGTGCCGAGTTAAGCATGCATATGCATGGAAGGATTGGATGGTAGAAGGCTGATGGAGCACCTATCAGCAAGACGAAGTTTTAACCTTAGCTGATGTATCACCAGGATCTAGAGCATTACATCAGGAAGTTTAAAGATGAACATTCAGGAAGCAGTATTCGACAAGTAAGCATTTCGTGAAGGACTCATGACCCAGAAGCTGAAAGTAGCCATGATGGAGGAACAAAACCTCGAGACATCAAAGATTCGTCATGAACTGAAGGAAAGTAGGATCATGGTCCATGTCGAGGTTGATGAAACCCAGAAGTTTGGAATGCAACTCCAGAATATTCAAGGATGTCACGAGAGACTTTGAGTCAACAGAGATGATCTAGCAAAAGAACTTAAGAAGGACAAGCATGATTGGAAGAAGCCGATCGGAGACATGAACAAGACTTGAAGAGTTTGACGATGTTGAAGATTTATTGACCTTTAGAAGACCAAACCCGGTTATATACCTACGTTAGATGCGATGTTTGTGAGCTGTCATTTGTTTGTTGTTTTTCCGACAGCCACAATAAAAATCTGTCTTTTCAAAACTTTTGTTTGCATTATGTGTGTCCCTCTCTCTCTCTTATCACACCCCAAACCCTTGGACCCAATAGAGGATGAATGGAGATGAGCTTGTATTTTCTGGACCAATGACTCAATTGGAGACGGACCGATGGATTCAGAACATGGAGGATCACATGGAGAATAACCCTATAGCCGGAAAGGATATGACCCAGCATGCTCTTGAGTGCTTTGAAAGAGGTGCCACTACCTGGTAGAGGATGTACCAAACCATCAATGGATGGCAAGGAGTAACCACTTGGAAGGAATTTAAGTGGACTTTGTTAAAGTCTTGGCTTGTGTCCCAAAAGTTGAGGCCTTATGGAAAGGATATGAAGAAACCTTGTGCATACAAGCTTTGTGGAGAAATAGGACACAACCATAAAGAAAACAAGGACGAATACCCTCATAAGCGGAGGATTACCAAAGGAGTTAGCAGAGGATCTCAGGGAACTTCGGTTGGAGATTGTTCCCAAAGGTTTTGTTGCAGCAATGGAAGTTCAGTCTACATTGTTGGGAAAGATCCGTGAAGCTCATAAGGATGACAAAGAGATTGCTGAGGTAAAAGAGAGGATGAGCAAAGGAAAGGCCAAAGGTTTTCGTAAGGATGAGCACGACACCTTATGGTTCGAGGACCGTGTATATGTGCCCAATAATGCAAAGATCAGGAAGTTAATACTTCAGGAGGCTCATGACTCACCATACTCGATTCGCCCTGGAAACACAAGATGTATTTGGATTTGAAGGAGCGTTTCTGGTGGACTGGTATGAAGAAGGATATTGCGGAGTATGTAGTCGTAGGTGATGTATGCCAGAGAGTAAAGGCAGAGCATCAGAAGCCAGCCGGATTACTACAGCCTATGCCGATACCCGAATGGAAGTGGGATAAGCTTGGCATGGATTTCATTACCGGATTTCCCAGAACCCGATCGGGATATGATTCTATCTGGGTAGTAGTTGATTCTCTTGACCAAAGTGGCTCACCTTATCCCAGTGAAAACCACCTATACAAGTGCGAAGTTGGCCAAGATATATTTGACCAGGATCGTATGTCTGCATGGAGTTCTGAGGACCATCGTATCAGATAGAGGAACACAGTTTACCTCAAAGTTTTGGAATCAGCTGCACCAGACTTTGGGTACTAGGCTAGAGTTCAGTACAACCTTTCATCCGCAGACAGATGGATAGACCGAGAGAGTCAATCAGATTCTGGAGGACATGTTGAGAGCGTGTGCACTAGATTATGGATCTAGTAGGGATGATAATCTACCTTACGCGGAGTTCTCATACAACAACAGTTACCAAGCCAGTTTGAAGATGGCCCCTTTTGAAGCTTTGTATGGGAGAAGGAGCCAGACACCGTTGATGCGGGATGAAGTTGGAGACCGTCAGTTGTTTGGACCAAATGTGATCAAGGAGTCAGAAGAGAATGTTAAGTTGATTCAAGATAGACTGAAGGTAGCTCAGTCCAGGCAGAAGAGTTATGCAGACTCAAAATGCAAGGAGGTAGTCTATGAAATTGGAGACAGAGCATGTCTTCGTGTGTCCCCTCTGCGAGGAATTAAACGATTTGGAGTTAAGGGAAAGTTAGCCCCGAGATTTGTAGGACCATACCGAGTTTTGGAGCGTATGGGAGAAGTGGCCAACAAGTTGGAGTCACCCGAAGGACTGTCAGGAGTTCATGATGTGTTTCATGTTTCCCAGTTGAAGAAGTGCCATGCAGAGATGGCCAATATTCTGTAAGGACGCTTGACCCTGGAAAGGATAATGATGTTCCACGAAGTGGAGTATGGACTTCATAAGTATAAGTTTTTTTTATCTCGGTATGTGGGATATCCCCCGAGGATGAAGAGATGAATTACTATTGGATATAAAGGAGGTATGATGTTGGAAATATGGATCAATGAAAATTCCATAATGAGTCTGAATAATCATGTCCTAGTTTGGCGCTAATAGAAGGAAGGAAGACAGTACAATTGGATGGATTTAAGAATGCTAGGAAGTTGGATGTTGGAATAATGATCAGTTGCCCCGATGATGAGTTCAAGGTTTGCAAGTGATGGATGGGCCATAACCCACAGGCCCCAGGACCTGCCAGGAAGCAAGAACCCTCTTGCTGAAGGAGAAACCCTGGAAGAAGATATGACTTTATCAACAGACGATCTTATAGGAGTTACGCAAAACCTGAGAGTTGTGAAGGAACGATAGATGTTCGTTTGGCTTGTAGAATCAATGGATTTATCCGAACCCAGTTCGTCGACAAGAGAAATTCTGCAATGATTGTGAGGATGACCGAGCGTTAGAATGCGAGATTCGCTAAACCATATACATGGTAATGATTTGGGTGCGGGATGGATTGATCACCATACCGACTTACTCTTATTATTCGCCTTGCTATACGGGATGGTAAATCTGAGTGACTTACCTATAGTAGAGCGATGATGATCAAAACCTTGTTTAAACCTTAGAATGGTATATCAAATTTTCCCTTATACAAGGCAGCGGTTGCCAACCGTAGATTATACGGTGAGGATCAACCTGACCCATTTCCTGCAGGAGAAAGCATAAATTGTTGACCCCCATGAGATATCGATAGTAGCTTAGAATTGGCGCCAGACCCGTCAGCTAAGAAGACCCAGTCTCTGAAGGACCATACCAAGACAAAGGGACAGAAGAATTGAGAAAAAGGTTATGCCACTACCTGAAGAGCTAGAGAAGGAATTATCTCGAGAATCTGAGAAGACCGGCACTGTCAAGAATCAGGATGGAGTATATGAGTATTGATGAGACCGTAACGATGTTTCTAAAGGGTGGTAGCACCCCAAACCCCGGAGACGATCGATGGAAATTGAGAAGACCCCAAACCTAACCTATTTCTTTCTAGCCTCTCCGAATTTCGAGGACGAGATTCATTTTAAAGGTGGTAGGTTTGTAACATCCCAAAATTCTAAATTTTGGAATGTTATAATAAATAGATAGATTTGATTGATTGTTTATTGATTGAGTGAAATTGAGTGAAATTCGAAACTTTTTGAAAGTTAAATGAGAGGGAATAAAAGGACTTTCCCAAACTTTCATTTTGCATTTATGATCTTCGTGAATTCAAATTCTTTTCAAATACAAAACCCTAGAGAGAAGATGACATGACTTCTTCCATTTAAATAAATGAAAAGGGATTTGAAAGGATTTGAATTTTATTTGGAAATATTCAATTCAGGAAACTTTAAGCAACTCAATGATTTTCATGAGAGAACATAAAATGAATTCTTCAAAACATATGAAATATGAGTTGGAATTTAAAAGGATCAAATTTAAAATCCTTTTGAAATTATTTTCAATTTGGAGTTATTTGATTTTATTCAAATCATTTTTCTCCAAAAATAAAATATATGGAAAATAGGGTAACATGATTCCCTACATCAGAAAATTGGAGATAAATAAATTTGAAATTATTTTTGTATTTTTAAAATGATTTGTATTGGATTTTAGTAGGGCAGTAGCACTCTTTGAATTATTTGAAATGGTGTGGACTTTATTTGACTCTAGAAAAATGTTCGTCTCGTAGAAAACATTTTTCTGAAAATTTTGATATATTATATGCCTATATAAAAATTTATTTTATTATTATTTATTAAGTTTCCCTTTCTGTTTCTATTTAAAATAAAACTATACGTGTGGCCCGTAATTATTTGTCGCTCACGTGCGCTGCATAGTGGCATCGGGCGCCACATCATTTTATTTTTTCTTCTCTCCTACATGGGCCGGCCCAGCCGGCCCTATTCCTCCCCATATTTTTTTCCATAGTTTTTTTCCTTTTCTTTCTTTTCAATTGCTCAAAAAAAAAAAACTGCATTGCGGGTGGCCGGCCGAACCGCCTAAGGCCTTTAGGCCCATGCGAGGCGCCTCCTCGTTTCTTTTCTTTTCGTCTACGTTTAGTCCCACATTGCCTAGCCTTTGACCCCTAAACCTCTTTTTCATCAATAAATATAGACCCACAGAGCCTTCAAAAATCATCCGATTCGGGTTAAATCAATATTTTGGTTTGACTAAATTCATTAAATAAAAATATATCTCTCCTCTCCGGCGGGACTTTTGGAAGTTGTCTCCTCACTCCAAAGTCGTCTTTTCTATACCTTATAAAGGTATATTTATTCGTTCTCTGTATTTATACGTTAGACCTAAAATTCTTTTAGCCGTAGCTATTTTTTTCTGTAAAATAGCTTGGCCCTGATTTTTCAAATAGCCATAACTTTTTACTCGTTCATCCAAATTAGATGAAACCAGCGCCTATAGTTTTGTTTTGTTTTCACCTACGCAGTTTTATAACTCCGATTTAGTTGATTCTTTTTGCTATTCGAAGCTCTTGACCTAAACTTTCTGATAAGGCCAAATACACATAATTTTGGTACTGTTAGAAATTGTTTTATGTTGCAAGAGTTATTTGCTTGGGTTTGATGCTTTCCGAGTTGTTCTACGTTCTTTCCGACCTTTTGAGTGATTGCTTATGTGTGGTTACTATTGCTTGCCTACGATAGATTGAACGAAGTGTGACGAGTAGAACCATCAAGAGTTATGAGTGTGAATCACCTTCATCAACATTGCAGGCAAGTCCACACTTTGATCATATCCCTTTCATACCCAGTTTTTATGCATTAGTTTCACCCTCAAACATTGCATGAGTAGGATTGATAACATGTGGGTATTGGGAAGTAGTTGATGAGGTAGGAACCTATTGCCCTGCATTCAAACCTTGGGAGTTACTATTACGTTATGCTTATACTGCTATGCTATGCTCGTAGACGTGGATTGGGTTTGAGAGTTTTCCATGACAGATGTGAGATTGTTAATTAATGGTTCAACTTAAGGTGGCTACTTTAATTTACATCTGGGTGGATTGAAGCACCTGGAGAACCCAGTGTTGCCTGAATTTTTGGATATCCCGGAGTACCCGTGTGATCATCCTATGGACCGCCACCCAGACTCAAAGGGATCATAAGATTATTCATGCTAGAAACTTTCGTGTGCAGCCACAAGCCATTATGGGCTCTGGCATAGTTGAGTAAGTTGTGTGAGCTCTTGAAGAGGTGGACTAGTAGATGTAGGGGGATTGTAGGTGTAACGGTCTGCCCGGAGTAGAGAGTAAATGCTTCTGAAAGACTGTGTCTCGATCATCCGTTTCTCAAACACAAAGTAGTGCGAGAAATCCAACGGAGGAGATCGAGTCTTGTGGGGAAAAGTGTGCAAACCTTTGCAGAGTGTACAAACTAATCATGATTAGCCGTCTCCCCGGTTATGGACATCTTGAGTATCTAGTTCTTGGATTATCATGTGAATCTCATCATCATGTTACTTTAATTTAAATTTGATTGGGTTTAATCACATTCTTAATTAGGATTGAGTTGGAGGTACCTTCTAAATGTTTAACAACCACCATGATAGTTAAATAAAATTTATTCCTTTGTTGTAGGGAAAAATTGGCTTTTCGCAAAAACATTATAACCATAGAGCTTTTCCACCATCCATATATGCATGTAGTGATAGCCTTTGTTCATCATTTCTCTATAGTGTGAATTTGCCAGTACATTCAATGTACTGACCTTTTGTGGCTGCAACATCTCATGTTGCAGGAATCTTACGACGAGTAAGTGATACGTTAGGGTTACGATTTCTACACTCAACTTTGCCGTTGGCGTTGATGGGAATCCACAACCTTGTTACTTACGCTATTTGGATTGAGGTAATAGTATTTACGTTACTTTATACATGTGATTTACCTCTGTTATAAATCCTCGAGTACTGTGTGTGTCAGCATACCGATCCAGGGATGACACTTAAGTACAGAGACTTGACCGTCTGAGGTCGGGTCGCTACATTTTTCCCTTGATCTTAAGTGACTATTCGAGCTTATAATCATCTTAGTTCCCACCAATTAATTTTCATTTTGCTAGATTTATCTCTCATATCTTAATTTGTTAATGAAACTAATTGTACATTATTCTTTGATTTTCAGAAGTCTAAAATACATTGCAATTGACACTAGTGCAAATCTGCGCTATTAAGCCCCCAGTCACACCTATTAGCGAGAGGCTGTGCAATGAGACCGTTGCACACAGTAGGAGAAAAAAACCATGGGCCCCATGATCAACGGTGTGCGATGGAGAACATATCAAATATGCCTAGTTAAAATTGACCATGCGCTGTATTGTACACACGATTCACAAAAGTTAATCATTTTTGCGACGGCGCTCCACATCGCACACAACTTGTCTGCATGAACAGTATGCAAATCATTGCACACAGTTGGAAGATATCACTTGTTTTGTGGATATAGATCGTCAGACGAGGGCGGTAGATGCATCGAGAAGATTTGTGTACCTCGTGTCATAAGTGAAAGAGATTCATAGCTTTTGGTTCATGAAAAAAAATCACAGCTTGGGTGGAGCCCGGGTCAAAGGCGGAGAGCTCACGGTAGGGCGAGGTTGGGCGAGGTTTGTCGATCGCTGGAAAAAACTCCGCTTAAAAGTCACCGGGAAGCGTTTTATCCGGCCGTGATTGAACATGGCACCCATCTGGACACATTATTGGGCTGTAGTCCGTAGCAACTAGCAGGTCGTCACGGCGTCATGCACCAGCCTGCTCGCTCGATCCAGTCGTTCATCAACGCTTTGAGACGCAACACCATGCTCCACCTAAGCCCGAACTGGTTGACACGAACCCTAGCAGGCACCTGAAATCACTAATTGAGGAGTACTTCTCGCAAAGATCATTCTCACTTTCTCAGGTTGCGACAAATGACGCACTGCATGTGTGCCACTTGTCGCAACCTGATAATTTTCCTTTTTTCATAGATTCGTTTATTCAAAACGTTTTATCTTTTAAACCGTGCGTTCAAATCTCGAACCGTTTTTACTGTTGGATTCCTCGTGTTGAGATCTTTAAAACTATATCCCATGTTGATAGGTTTTGACGAACTTTTTTTTTCCACACAAGAACCGGACGAAAAAACGAAACCGGGAGCATGGTTTTTTTTCCTTTTCGGAAGAGGCACGGCTGTGCCTCTCACAAAAGCACAACCATGCCTCTCGCGGGAACAAAACCATGCCTCTCGTGAAAAAAAAACAGAAAACGCGTTCCTTTTTTCGTTTTAGAGAGGCACGGTCGTGCCTCTCGCGAAAGCAAGACCGTGCCTCTAGCGAAAGAAGAAAAACCTGAAAATGCGCTTTTTTTTTCCGTTTCCGAGAGTCATGGTCGTGCCTCTCGTGAAAGCAAAAATGTGCCTTTCGTGGAAGCAAAACCATGCTTCTCGCAGAAGAAAAACAACGCGTTTCTTTTTCGTTTCCGAGAGTCATGGTCGTGCCTCTCGTGAAAGCAAAAACATGCCTCTCGCGGAAGCAAAGCCGTGCCTCTCGTGAAAGGGAAAAAACATGTTTTTTCATGCAAAAAGTTTTTTCGTTTTTTTTTGTCCAAAAGCTGGGAAAGATCGGTGAAAACCAAAACGTTGAAAAAGCCCGGTTAAAAAGCCGAGAACGTGTGCGAAAAAATAGAAAAAACAAAATCCGGAGGGAGCGCCCAGAGCGCGACACATGGCGGGGTGGTTGAGAACGCGTCAAGTGGCGCTGATCATTGTGAGGCTCCCGAAGGAGCGCTCGTCAACTAGTTGCTCTCGCAGGCACCGGCCGGACAGAAGGAGCGGCGGCGCGAGGGTCACGACCAGCAGGAGCGCGCGCATGACGCTGACGCCCAGAAGGAAAGGGCATGCGCATATGAAAGGTAGAGGTAATTTTTTTAATTTTAGAATGTGATTTTCAGATAATGGTTTAATAATACAATTATCAAAATCGAGTTGCGCAGCAATATGTCCGGTGGCTTGGCTTAATGACTTGAGAGTGTGTTATAGTGAGATATTCAAAAGTCTGATCTTGGCAAAAATTAAGAAGATTATCAAAAGAAGGGAAGGGCACTGCCATTTCCCAGGTCTTCTAGACGCCACTAATGCTTTCTTATCCTTATGTTTTAGTTAGTTATTCCATTTAATTATGTTTAAATTTCCACTATGTATTTGGTTATTCTGTTTAGGATCAAATAAAAATATTGGTGTGCACTGTTAATGTGTGTTTATCCATTTTGGTTTCATATAAAAAAAGTTATCCTTAAGAGTGCGTCCCACCTCAAAAAAGTTCGGTCCTCCGCCACTAGCCCCGGTAATGTGAGCTTAAGTTATTAGATGGGTGAATTTTTGGTGGTGATTGTTTCACTACTGATCTAAAAGAACTCAGAAATCACAGATAAAGGGAGGGGAGGAGAAGGGAATTCAGGAGAACGCCATCCACTTGGTGCATCCCTTCGTAGTTTGCTTCTGAGTTCGGTAATTTGACAGGTTCCATTGGCCACAACCTGGCAAGAAAAAAAGTGTTACAACAACCACTACACACCACTCAGGTTACACTCTATCGGTTTCCTTTCATATATGAAATAAAATCGGGGGTCATACCCCTCATTTCAAAAAAAAAAACCACTCACATTACACAGTCATCATGAACTGCTTGAGCATTGAGCCCATATACCCTCTTGGGCTTTGGCTGTACACCTTTGGTGTTTTTTTTAAATGACATGATTCCTGCATTCATTAAGAAGAAAAGAGTATTTCTTTTTGCGGATAAAGAAGAAAAGAGTCATTCAGTTTATTAGAGAAAAACCATGCGAAAACCAAATTGTTCGGTTAATTATGGTTATGAAAAACGGACGAAAACCATCACAACACTTGAGTGCCACACAAAGAGTACCCCACTCACACCACTGCAAAGAGGGTCCCGCAGAGATCGCATACATGCGTCATCGTCATCACTCCCCCCCCCCTAGATGTGTCATCGACATCCATAAACACTGAGCACGACTCCGACTTCGCTGTAGTCCATCGTCGATCTATCAACCCACACTATAGGGTGTGCATGGGGGTGCATGAAGATCCGCGCCAAAACTCAACCTCCTGCGACCTGGTAGCGCAACTACACTGACGGAGACCTCCACAGGATAAAACCAGGCACGGCTGGTGCCACGGAAGATCAACGAACGGGCCAACTGCAGTCAGTCATCGTACACCACAGGGCCTCGCCACCGCAACTTCGACTTCACAGCAACAAAAAAACTGAGGCAATCCCGCGGACACGATGGAGAACAACCGACTACCACAACCATTGACGCGTCGCCGACATCGCTCCCACCATCATCGTTGCCACACAAGCCCGGATACTACAACCATTGCCAACCACTGTTCCCTCTTGCCGATGCCGAGCTCCGAGACGAAGTCCCCCAGAGGGAAAACGAGACCAAAGTGGCACCATCATCTGATCACAAGATCAAGAGTTTCCCCTGGAGAGTCTGTGATGGGCGGATCCGCGCGGGAGGGGTGCGGCAGCATAGTAGGGATGCCTCCAGGAATTTGAACGATGGCCATAGCCGCCGCCATCACTGGTGATAGCTCAAGGCCGAGACAGGGTTTTCACCCAAGCCCCCACAACACCTCCACCGCACATCATCCCGCATCGGCGATATAAAGCCCACCAACCGCCGCCACCATTGAAGCTGCTCGTCGATGTAGAGGAACCGAGATCCACCGTAGCCAACTGCACAACAGAGAGAACACCGGTGGCCATTCTCCAACATGTCGGAGCCGCCGCAGGCACACACACATCGTGAAGGCCACCGCCGACCCTCCCCCGCCACACACATGGGTAGATCCATCGGCGATTTACCAAGAGCAGGACCACCAGACGCAACATGAGCCACAACATCGAACCGAGCACCATGCTGGCAAGGCACGGATGAATGCAGCCCAAGGCCAGGGACCACCATGGTTCCTGGCCATAGTCCACGCGCGCTAGGCGGAGACAGCAGATCAGCCACCACTATGAAAATGCCACCCCTCACCACGCGCCCGAGCCTCTGAGCGGCCCCACCCGAGCTACCGCACACCACCGCGACAGCTCCAGGTGCCAGATTCGCACTCCCCAGAGGCCCCTCGCGCCCACAACATGCACAACGCGTGCACGTGGTGCCATCCTGTATGGCCGCGCCAAGCCGCCCGACGGTGCGACCCTGTGCAGGCTCGTGACATTCTAGCTCCAGATCCATGCGCCACCCCTCTCATGATGGCCACGAGCGCCATGGTCGACCAGTGCCTGCCAGCGCCGGAGAGCACCGACAGCACCTCTAGCTGCTGCCTCCAAGCCGCCCGACGGTGTAGCCCCGCGCAGGCCTACGACATTCCAGCGCCAGATCTGCGTGCCGCCCCTCTCATGGCCGCCACGAGCATGCCATGGTTGATCCGTGCTGCTCGGTGCCGGAGAGCACCGGCACCGCCCCTAGCTGCCGCCTCCAACCCATCGTAGCATCCCAGCGGCAGATCCGCGCGTCGTTCCTCGCATGATCGCCGCAAGCGCACCATGGTCGATCTGTGCCGCCCGGTGCCGCAGATTATCGGCGCTGCCCCCAGCCATCACCGCCCCGCCGAGCCACGCGCCTCCACGTGAAGGCTATATATAGTGTAAGGTACTGTTTTGAAAAATGATACTGAATAAAAGTATTACCAGATGTTCTTTTGTGGATGCTAAACTTCGTCAAAGAGTGCAATAGTGGAGTATATGCATGATTAGGATACAGAAGACTGTATTTGCTTTGAAGTGCTCAATACACTTAATAAGTTTAATTGCACGGCCCATGTCTATCCACACATTATATGACGTATATGTAATATCAATGCTCTTCACAATTTCTTTCTGGATTGGATTCAGTTTGAAATAATTATGACAAATTTATCAGAAACGTTAGTTAGAGAACAATTTCACGGAAGGGGAGGAGAAAATAACGGTGTACAAGTACAAGTATTAACTAGAGATAAAATTATGAAAAATGTGCAACTATAACATTAGAAATTTGCACTGAAGTCTGGTAGGTACATACATGGATGAAAACTAGGACGAGTCAGGCAATTGGACATCTAAGGAGCCGACTTGGTTTGGGAAATAAATTGATGTGCATCTCCTCATTAAATCCATCATAGAGGTGGTACACATATAAGAGTTGTCTCTAGTCGTTGCCAGTGAGATACGTTTTTTCTTTCGTATTAATGGCATCGACACAAAAACTGAATCCTTGTTTTGTCTCAAGAGAAAAAGAAACATGAGCTTTAGAAGATCTTGTAATGCCGGCAAGTTTTAAGAAATCTTTCCTTGCAAAGCAGGGGATGACTTGAGGAAAATAGAAGTATAAAAATAACCATTGTTACAAACAAATATAAAGTGAATATTCGGACTGTATGTTGGTGATATTATTGTGTAAATACTATATGACAAAGAATGATATGTAGGGTCAGTATCCAAATCTAAGAAGTGTCATGTGACAGAATATGAAAATTAAAGATATGTGGAGTTACAACAGTAGGTTAAATGTAACAGTAGTGTCATGTGAGAGGATATCTGACAGAAATGCAGGTGGTACACACATAAGGAATCATTCTTTGGAAAGAAGGGCATTATACAAAGAAATGTAAGTAAATAAAGAGCTGTACATATTGGGGACACAGATCAATGGCCCACAAAGCAGGGCATTATATAGAAAATGTGACAATTATGAAGTGAATATTGTTACGAAAAGAAGATTGTATGTTGCTGATATTATTTTGTTATATAGACTATATTTCAGAGAACGGTGTGTAGGCTTAAAATTAAAATAAAAGAAGTGTCATGCGACAGAATCACATGTATATAAAAATTGGTACGCAAACAAAATTATGCATCCTTAGGTCTTGATACAGCAGTAGGTAAAATATTGGTACGAGTTTCTAGGTTTGAATTTGTATGAAATGAGGATACATTAAAAGAACATGTCAGGTAACAGAAATTTTGGAAAGGTGCTGAAATAAACAGAGGCGATTGAAAGACTGTTGGATCTACATTTTGTTCAGTCAATAAGCGATCCTATAAAGAAGTAAGAACTAACAATTAAGTCAGAAATCAAACATTTTGCTGAAATTTGCCGTTCTTTCTTTGCAGTCATGTCTCAAAAAGGGAGAGAAGTACTTGTTCTTCACAATGTTGTTCACGTGGCACAATCCTCTATGGTCGTTGCAAACATGACACTACAAAAATCCCAACCGATAATTTAGAAAAAAAAGTAGTTGGACTAGTTTGGACGAGATTAAGAAGTCATTTACCTCCACATGAACTGCATTGGGATCAACTGACTTTTTTTTCGTGGCTCATCTTGCAGGAGTAACGTCGACCACAACCACACGATGACAGCGTCCTCCTTGTCCAGGTGTCTCGCCTTCGACATCCGGCAAGCCTTCACAGCAATGTCCGATAGAACTCTTAACAGAGCAGATCATGAGAATGAGACTAGAAAGGAAGAAGATGATGGGGAAAGAGGAGCGAGAAAGAAGATGGGGGCTTCTACTGTCTGCGCACCACAAATATTAATGTTTGCTAAGTTGGCGTCCGACTTGTTGCCTGTGTGCAGTAATAAATTTGCAGCAAATGATCCAGCAGAACAGACACAAGTTCCAAAGGCCAAAATTGAAAGCGCACAATAAGTTTCGTCATGAAAAGCATCCGTGTTGTAGACTGAATTTTGGTAGAACAAGAGAGCACATGTTAGCAATGAAAACAAAATCAAGTAAAAAATCAGTGCACTTTGAAGAACAACATTGAAATCATATCTGCTAGGGAAAAATCATATAACTATGGGCATGAAAGTGTTTTCACAAATCATTATTTGATAGTACACGCATGCAAGTATTGAAGAATAGAAGGATGCATATTTGAGGCAAGAGAACAGGAAAAGTTGATTTTTTTTAGCGATTTTCCATGGGAAGAACGGCGCATGAAACAAACAACACATAGGACAACACGAACAGATGAGCGGAGATGACATAAACGAAAGGATTCGATAGAAGTGAAAGGAAGATAAAAGAACAGGAGAAAACAAAGCTGAAAAAACATAAAAAACATGGTAGGTGTGAAGGAAGAAGAAGATGAACAGTGGTCGGAAGTCGTGGAACAGGCTTCGTAAGAGAACCGCGGGGGGGGGGGGGGGGGGGGGCAAGGTACAGACAGGTAGACATGCATAAGAATCCATTCATTTTTCAACCAATTTGTGTCCAAACATGTGCACAGATCAGGATGCAGATGGAAGGCAGCATGAGTTTGCGCAAGTGCTTTCGCCTCACGTGCGTGCCCCTGCGAATTTCCGGGATCAACGGATGTGAAGAGGAAAAAGATGTTGCCTTTTAAAGACTTGTAGAGTAGGAGTTAGCACGTGAATCTGAGCAACTACCCACCTCACTGCATTATATAATAGTCCCATGTATAACTTATCTCGTGATAAAGAGTTCCCGTAGATAGTCATTTGTACTCCAATCTTCCTTGTGTTTTGTATATTCTGGATGAATACCTCTTTCGATATAGTATGAGTTTGATTCCAATTGCACATTTTTTTGAATATTTTTAGATACATACAATCTTAAAGCATAAATTTATTATAAATATACACCCCTGAATACTGAAAATGTAAAACAACAATTAAATGCCATGCAAATAATACTTACATGTATGAATAGAACATTAGACTTTGCAAAACAATACTTCGATTTGGCTCTGCTATTTGTTTGTATCAACAACTCTCTAGAAAAGAGATAGCCAAAGTCAACTTTCATACTTCTCACCAATAATTCATTAGGTATACAGCATGACTCATACCTGTCATATATCCCTAGAAAGCTCGCCAAACAAAATCGAAGTTAAGCATGTATCACTAGGACGGTATGGAACCGCCGAATCTAATAAGCCGGAGGGTCAATTTCCCCACGGCGCTCCTTGCGGCGATGGCTCTACCTCCCGCATCTCCTTACCTCTCCTTGCCCCCAGCCACCCACCTCTCCATCCAGTGCATGTCCTCTCCTCACCTCTACTTCCACCGACGTCTAATATGGTGGCGGCTCCCTGTCTTTTGCCTCTCACTGTGATCGATCTCAGTGCCAGCTCCTGGAACATGTGGTGCGCGGGATCTTCCCGCTGAGGCGTATTCGTACTGCTAGAGGTAGAGGATGGACGCAGTGTGTGTCGGTGCAAGGGCATGGCTTGCCAACATGCTAGCGGTGGTCACTCAGACGCGGTGTAGAGGAGCAGTCGGGATGGGCGCCATTGGGCGACATTGTGGGCCATTGTGTCTATGCCGCCGACCGTGCATGCCGCAGTGGTGGTTCTACCTTAGTGTGCGTCCCTTCCTAGGATCCTCGTGTAAAAGTTTAGCACTAGTGGCAGGCGTCTCATTGTTGTGGTTGCCATCACATACGGCATTTTTGTGTGTGAATCGGATGTGGCGGCGGGTGTGAGCTGGTCTAGCTCAGCAGCAATGAGTTTTGCCAGATTAGGAGAATCTAGCACGATGCACTGGACATTGGCTCGGTCTCGTTGGGAGCTGCCATCGGCGAACTTTTGCCAAGGCGGCGCATTTGGCAGCAATGACTGCTAGCCATTGTTGTGGAACACACGACAACCATCAGCGAGATGGTGGTGTAGCAGTGGTCGGAAGTGATACAACGATGCTTCCCTACCGACAATCTCATTTGGTAGAGTGGTAGACAATCACTATGGCGACAGACATTGCAAATCTATTCTCTCTGGGTGAAAAACCATCGTCTTGCCTTCTGGCTTGATTAGGGAAGTGTTATGACTGCGCGTCATTACCTTGTCGAGCATGTCGGTCGAAAGTTCTTCAAGGTGATAGCCCCAGGCTTGAAATTTGGTTGGACCAACCAACATCGACATGTGAGCAGTGATACCTTCTTGAAGGTATTGTCTTGGAGTGTTACCCTCTTTCTCTACTAATATGTCATTGTCGCTTTCGTGGTACAATCTAAAGATGTTGTCGCGAGACATATTCTATGTCGATGTCCTCAATTTTTTTCCTTTTCCACTCTGTAAGCCAATTTGTTTGGCATTATCTATAATTAATAATATATGTCTATGTGCATCACTCCATATAGAGCCCATGAGTCTTTCCCTCCTTTGGATAAGACATGTATCACTACATACAAAGAAGGAAATTAACACTTATGCATCCCTAGATAAAGCTTCTGAAATAACATCCTAGCTATAATTTCCCACAATAAAAAATCCTATCTATAATCATATATCGCTACATACAAACAACCAAGCACTCATCGCAGTGACTCAGTGGAGCATCACGTCTAATCTTTCGGCTAAAATCCCTAGGTGCCGGCTCATACCACACACTGGCAAAAACACACACCATGAACCGCTGCCGTAGAAAGCACGGAGATAGAGCCCATAAACCAAGATGTTAGATTGGCCGGTTGTAAATATTGGGATGCTACATGACTCAGACCATAGTGAGTGTACGTGTGGTACGTACTTGGACACTGCCTGCCACCATAGCATGACCAAGGGAGTCAATACATTGTGAACAATTATTATATTTGAATGGAGTGAACATTTTTTTAGTGAACATTAAAAAAAGCCTTTTAGATGTGCCATAATATTTTTACAAGAATTTAAAGCGAGAAAACTTCATGATTGATATAGAGTTTTTTTAATAAATCCCGCTGGTTCATACTAGAATTACTCAACCGCTCATGATTCCTGGTACTGCCCAAAAGACCTATTCAAAAATATCATACGAATTTTCCAATAATATGTATACTACACATTTTTTTGTGAGTGTATACTACTCCTACACATATTAACTTCGCGGGAAAACGTTAAATGATACCGGGCATGTATCACTAAACAGCACAGCGCAGGCCGCACGCAATTTAAGCAGGCGAGAAGCACACGTAATGCAAGGAGATGGTCTTTCTCCAATGCTTTTGAGAGTTTTCATGGACATACCCAATAGGCAAAGGATGAACTTTTATTCCCATGTGGTGCCCTAGTACAAATACAGGCTCTACAATTAATCCAACCACGTGGTCTGGTCTCCTCGCGAATAGGAAGGATAGAGACCCCTCCACCCAAACTCCTGCCTGTTGCATATATAGGAAGAGCCTATGTAGCGTCAAACACGTCAAGTTCCCTGCATATGCATCCTCCATGCGAACTCCACTCCTGGACGTCCGATGACAACTGGTCGTGGGGTTGGGAGACCTCAGAAAGTGCACTCGGCCAATTCTGCTTTACAGTCTTTCAGCAATAGGGTGTTCGACTTCCCTAGCGCTGATGCTGCTTGGAAACTACCGGTTGTGAAGCGTCGAGAAGTCTTTAGAAGGCCGTCCCTCAGCAGGCACTACCCGAGGGCGGATCGTAAGGCTGAAGATGCCCTCCCGGATCACAACAGCAGCATCTGGAAACTCTCTAGGTGAAGACGTTGGCCATTTCCTTATGAGTTGCTTCGTGGCCACCATCCTCATATTGCACTGCTGAGCTAATTGCTGACGCCAAGGCCATTATAGAAGAAGGGGAATAGACAAAGTAAAAGGAAAGGGAAAAGAAAGGATTAGATAGAGAAAAGAAAAGATTGGCAATGAGTATGTCCTGCGCATGTCACGTGTATGTCATGTATATGTCTTGTGTATTGGATTATTGGAATATTTTGGCAATAATTGGATTAATTGGTTTATTGGAATATCATGTGAATTATTTAGATTTATTTGATTTTACTTGGATTTATTTGATTTTATTTGGATTATATCCAGAACGAATGAACTTGTTTACTTTTAATTTTAGGAAGAAGAATGATGTTTGCGTAGAACATTTGCTAGTCACGTTAGGCAATTAAGAGTGAAATAAGGTTAAACTTAGCCCATGTTGCTACTGTCCCAGGGAAACAACTAGAGTTTTCACACAAGTCGATGGACATAATGCCAAGCTTCATTCAAATTTCTTGTTACATTCACTGTCTCTAGCTACATTCAGAAATTTGAAGCAACATGGCATCTATAGGTTACAAAAATTTGACCCATTTTGTCATGGTTTCAGACCTAATTGCAAAACTTGACCCATTCACCACAACTGGCCCAATTCAAGCCATTTTAACAAAAATGGATAAATAAATTCTTCGAGGCGTCCAAATTAAGAACACTAAAATAAGTTCTTGAGAGAGTTCAATCTGAATTAAACTAAGAAAAAGCTCAAAAACAACCACAACAGTCTTGGAAGTCTGTCTGGGCAGTGCTTCTAGGCAGATGACATGGATAAATAAAGCAAAGATGGAATTGTTTTATTAGATCTCAAAATGGAGTAGTTCATAATCATCCCATAGGAGTAGTTCTGAAATTTATAATCCCATTGGAGTAACTGGCTTTGAAAATTTTAACCCACCACATTCTTGATTTCCAAATGTAACATAAGCAGAACATAATTTGGATTATTCTGTGCTGAACATTTTCTTCTTGGTGTTGTACTGAAAAAATACTGAGAAATAAATAAACCCATCACTCCTTGGTGTTGTGAAATTAAAAAGATGATTTGATGCACATCTTATAAAGTTTGCATTTTATTGTAAATAAAGATTCACATATGGGCCTAGTGTCCACTCTTAAATGTCTGTGAACATGGTGTACTGTGAATTCAGTTCACTTTGCTTAATCTACAAAACCAGAATTTCAAAGATCTGACAGAAATACGAGCTTCTTGTGTGAACGCCAAGCAACTAGTACCCCGGTACATGCAAATCACATAAGTTGGAATTTCAATTGCATGAGACAACATCGTGGGAACAAAATACGAGCAGGATCTTGTTTCGGGTGATTTCTCTTTTTCCAATCAATGTATATGAATACGACACAACATCTGAAGGTCTTGTTCCGAGCTTCTTGTGTTGATCAATCACACTGTCATGCCGCTGGTTCCAGAAGAATGTGTCTTGGTACAGTTAGTTTATAGTAGATCCGAATCACAACCACCTAGACCACCGGATCAACGTTAATCAACGGTTTTATATCTTCTACGTGCAAATGCATGCATTGACTTTGCTCATTACATTGGAGCGGCTCTAAATTCACAGTACAATCAACTGTAAACTGTATAAAGAAAATACTCATTGACGCGATTAGTCTGCACATCACCATTGCTAATGAACATGCTATTAGTGTGTGTGTGTGTGATAGGAGAGGCTGAGTAGGCCAGATACGCGCATGAATAGAACAACAAGCAATTCTGTAGTAGTACTTACATGCATGCAGTCATAGATTAGCGGTGTAAGTACTCCCTCCGTTCCTTTATACCATGCAATTCTGTAGTAGTATTTACATGCATGCAGTCATAGATTAGCGGTGTAAGTACTCCCTCCGTTCCTTTATGCCATGCAATTCTGTAGTAGTACTTACATGCATGCAGTCATAGAAAAGGGAAGAAAGTAGCAGAGTGTTACATTATTTTCAACACGGTGACCAAGGCACATAATTATGGACTATTTAGGACAAGATTACCCTTGTCTAATTCATAGATTAGCGGCAAGTGAATCATTTAGGCAAGGAAAGAAAAATATACATGCAATCGGGAGAGAGATAGTTTCCTTTCCTTTCTTTACAAGGAGATATACATGCAATCATGGGAGAGATACTTTCCTTTTTCTGGAGGGCCAAGATCGAAATTATAAGGAATTAGAACAAATGCACCTTACATTGTGGACTTTTATCAAAAAACAAATACACCTTATATAAAGGAACGTAGTGAGTATTAAACAAGTTGCTAGTACGAGTAAACATCATTAATTTTTGCGTCGATTATTGTTGGTGGCCTTGTATAGACGAAAAATATATTTTTCATAGTGGCATTGTATAAGGGAAAGGATGGAGTACTATAGTCTATAGATATAAATATATAGCTACCTTTTTCTAGGTCAAAACTCGGGTTTTTATTCAGACATTGTTTAGCTTTGCTATAATTTGCATCTTCGAGATGTGTAGGACTACTGTCTTGTTTAGATCCTCTACCAGGAACCCCACCATTATCCTTAATTAATTCATGTTAGCAATTTAGATTGTATTATCATTCTTATTGCCGGTTCTTCTGTTGCTTGCAGGAACCCGATCTCGTTATTCTGGTTGATCATGCATACAACAAGATCAATGACCATCGAAGATTGGTTTAGTGATTGTCGATTCTTATCATCGGGTACGACTTAGCTAGATTGTCAACGTGAAAATTCAACAAATCGATATCAATCCGGTAGGAATCACCGAGCAAGAAAAATGAGCAGTACATGCACATAAATCATAGAATATGATTGTCCCCAACATGACAAGATGGTTGTCATGCCCCTTGTTTTGCTATTACAAGATTAATCGCAAGTGATAAAGATAGTTGGCAATAGGGCCATAGGTTCACTAGTGACATCTCTCTCAAGCATACAAATGTGTGGTGAACAAATAATAGTTGGGCAGCGATTAAATTGCAATATTCCTATTTATGACTATGATCATTCATGGTATAATCTCACATAGGCATTAAGTTCGTGATAAGTAGACTGTTAATCCAACTAAATCTACTACTAATGCTCCACTCAAACACTGCTTTCCAGCATGCATCCCGAAGTATTAAGTTTACAAGAAACACTTTAGTGATGTAAACGTTCTTATATTTCTGTACAGAGGGAGTAGACAACAAAATGATACGTCTCCAACGTATCTATAATTTTTGATTGCTCCATGCTATATTATATTCTGTTTTGGATGTTTAATGGGCTTTATTATACACTTTTATATTACTTTTGGGACTAACCTATTAACCCAAGGCCCAGTGCAAATTGCTGTTTTTTTGCCTATTTCAGTGTTTCGCAGAAAAGGAATATCAAACGGAGTCCAAACGGAATGAAACCTTTGGGAGCGTAATTTTTGGAACAAACGTGATCCAGAGGACTTGGAGTGGACGTCAAGCAATCAACGAGGAGGCCACGAGGCAGGGGGGCGCGCCTACCCCCTGGGCGCGCCCTCCACCCTCGTGGGCCCCTCGTGGCTCCACCGAACTACCTCTTCCTCCTATATATACCTACGTACCCCGAAACCATCGAGGAGCACCACGAAAACCTAATTCCACCGCCGCAACCTTCTGTACCCGTGAGATCCCATCTTGGGGCCTTTTTCGGCGCTCCGCCGGAGGGGGCATCGATCACGGAGGGCTTCTACATCAACACCATAGCCTCTCCGATGATGTGTGAGTAGTTTACCACAGACCTTCGGGTCCATAGTTATTAGCTAGATGGCTTCTTCTCTCTCTTTGGATCTCAATACAAAGTTCTCCTCGATCTTCTTGGAGATCTATTTGATGTAACTCTTTTTTGCGGTGTGTTTGTCGAGATCCGATGAATTCTGGGTTTATGATCAAGATTATCTATGAACAATATTTGAATCTTCTCTGAATTCTTTTATGTATGATTGGTTATCTTTTCAAGTCTCTTCGAATTATCAGTTTGGTTTGGCCTACTAGATTGATCTTTCTTGCAATGGGAGAAGTGCTTAGCTTTGGGTTCAATCTTGCGGTGCTGGATCCCAGTGACAGTAGGGGAAACGACACGTATTGTATTGTTGCCATCGAGGATAAAAAGATGGGGTTTATATCATATTGCTTGAGTTTATCCCTCTACATCATGTCATCTTACCTAATGCGTTACTATGTTCTTATGAACTTAATACTCTAGATGCATGCTGGATAGCGGTCGATGTGTGGAGTAATAGTAGTAGATGCAGGCAGGAGTCGGTCTACTTGTTGTGGACGTGATGCCTATATACATGATCATGCCTAGATATTCTCATAACTATGCTCAATTCTATCAATTGCTCGACAGTAATTTGTCCACCCACCGTAATACTTATGCTATCTTGAGAGAAGCCACTAGTGAAACCTATGGCCCCCAGGTCTATTTTCCATCATATTAATCTCCCGACAACGAGCTATCTCTTTCGCCGTTTATTTTGCTTTCTTTACTTTCAATCTTTATCATAAAAATACCAAAAGTATTATCTTATCATCTCTATCAGATCTCACTTTTGCAAGTGGCTGTGAAGGGATTGACAACCCCTTTATCGCGTTGCTTGCAAGGTTCTTATTTGTTTGTGTAGGTACGAGGGACTTTCGTGTGGCTTCCTACTAGATTGATACCTTGGTTCTCAAAAACTAAGGGAAATACTTACGCTACTTTGCTGCATCACCCTTTCCTCTTCAAGGGAAAAACCAACGCAGTGCTCAAGAGGTAGCAAGAAGGATTTCTGGCGCCGTTGCCGGGCAGGTGTGCACCAAGTCAAGTCAAGATTTGATCTCCCGACAACGAGCCATTTCTGGCGCCGTTGCCGTGGAGGTGTGCACCAAGTCAAGTCAAGATTTGATCTCCCGACAACTAGCCATTTCTGGCGCCGTTGCCGGGGAGTCTACGCACAAGTCAAGACATACCAAGTACCCATCACAAACTCTTATCCCTCGCATTACATTATTTGCCATTTGCCTCTCGTTTTCCTCTCCCCCACTTCACCCTTGTCGTTTTATTCGCCCCTTCTTCCCGTATGCCTTTCTGTTTGTCTTTCCACGTGACTTCTATTTGCTTGCATCTTTGCTTGCTAAAAATCTATTGATATGGATCCACTTAAAGTGTTCTACTTGGATCATCTTCGATCCTTATGCGCTCGTGCTGAAATCCCAACTAGCCTAGTTGATGGGAAATCTTTAGATGAGCGTGCTCATTTTGTGCGTCACCGTTTGTCTGAAAAAGGGAGACTCTTATGGGATCAAATAAACATATTGCTATGTTATGCTTGGAATCTTTGTGAAATTTGTGATATTACTTGTTGCTCTAAGAACCCTAAAAAACACCTTCCCTACCTATGTGAGTTTAATGAAAATGAAATCTTATCTTCTTATGCAAAGGGTGTTTATAGTTACTATGATATCGAACAAATTGAAGAATTTGTTGCTTTTAAGGGTTCTTATGAAGTTGCTTCTTTGATTGAAAAGTATGATATTACTCTTTATGAATCTGAAAATTTTGACATACTTGAATATTGCTATGAAAACTATGCTCATAATGTCTATGTCAAAGAATTTATTGAAAGAATGACCGTTGCTTCTAAAGAAAATAATGATATGCATGAATCTTTAGATAATTATGATTTCGATGATTTGATTGAAATATCGCTTGATGAACATGATGCTTGCTATGCTTGTGGCCATGATGCCAATATTTATGAAGATGAATTTGATATAGTTCCTTATGTTAAACATGAGATCGTTGCTATTGCACCCATACTTGATAGCTCCTTCGATGAAAAAGCACGATTGCAATGATTTTACTATAAATTCTCTTGATGTCAATTGTGCTAATAATATGCAAAACCCTAAGCTTGGGGATGCTAGTTTTGCTATGACTACTATTTGTTGCAATGATCATGATTGGGGTGATTATTCTTTTGATCTTGAAAATTTATTTAGGCCCCATGAAAAAATATGAGATTGATAATAGTGTTTGCAATATTATTGAAAGTGGATTTGGAAGAGTGTCAACTTTAGATCCCACATATTTGGAGTATGTTCAATCTTATGATATTTTTGATAAAAGTGGGTTTGGAGAGGTCATGACTTTAGTTAATGTTAATCCCACTATTTTGGAAGAGTGTCAACTTCGCATACATGTGGATCGTGTTAAGAATATGTTTTGTGATAGATGTATTATTGAATTTGCTTATGATCCTACATGTAATTATTACGAGAGAGGAAAATATGGTTGTAGAAATTTTCATGTTACTAAATTACCTCTCGTTATGTTGAGATTGCTATTGTTTCTTTCCGCTTCCTTGCATATGCTAGTTTTTGCTTGCTATGATAATTTGTTTGCCTCTAAGATGCCTATGCATAGGAAGTATGTTAGACTTAGATGTGTTTGTCACGTGTTTCACGATGCTCTTTTTGCACTTCAATTCTTGTCTTTCATGTGAGCATCATCGAAATCTCAATGCCTAGCTAGGGGCATTAAACGATAGAGCTTGTTGGGAGGCAACCCAATTTTATTTTTGTTTCTTGCTTTTTTGGTTCTGTTTAGGAATAAATAATCCATCTAGCTTCTGGTTAGATGTGTTTTTATGTTTTAATTAGTGTTTGTGCCAAGTTAAACCTATAGGATCTTCTTGGATGATAGTTATTTGATCTTGCTGAAAATTCCAGAAACTTTCTGTTCACGAAAACAATTGTTAAAAATCACCAGAACGTGATAAAATACTGATTCCAATTGCAGTAGATCAATAAACAAATTATATAGGTCTTCCTATTTTGGTAGATTTTTCTGAGTTCCAGAAGTTTGAGTTAGATACAGATTACTACAGACTGTTCTGTTTTTGACAGATTCTGTTTTTCGTGTGTTGTTTGCTTATTTTGATGAATCTATGGCTAGTAATAGAGTTTATAAACCATAGAGAAGTTGGAATACAGTAGGTTTAACACCAATAAAAGTAAATAATGAGTTCATTACAGTACATTGAAGTGGTGTTTTGTTTTCTTTCGCTAACGAAGCTCATGAGATTTTCTGTTGAGTTTTGTGTTGTGAAGTTTTCAAGTTTTGGGTAAAGATTTGATGGATTATGGAACAAGGAGTGGCAAGAGACTAAGCTTGGGGATGCCCAAGGCACCCCAAGGTAAATCCAAGGACACCAAAAAGCCAAAGCTTGGGGATGCCCCGGAAGGCATCCCCTCTTTTGTCTTCGTCCATTGGTAACTTTACTTGGAGCTATATTTTTATTCACCACATGATATGTATTTTGCTTGGAGCGTCTTGTATGATTTGAGTCTTTTCTTTTTAGTTCACCACAATCATCCTTGCTGTGCACACCTTTTGGGAGAGACACACATTAATCGGAATTTATTAGAATACTCTTTGTGCTTCACTTATATCTTTTGAGCTATATAGTTTTTGCTCTAGTGCTTCACTTATATCTTTTAGAGCACGACGGTGGTTCTATTTTTATAGAAATTATTGATCTCTCATGCTTCACTTATATTATTTTGAGAGTCTTTTAGAACAGCATGGTAGTTTGCTTTGGTTATAAAATTAGTCCTAATATGATAGGCATCCACGATTAGTATAATAAAAACTTTCATATAAGTGCTTTGAGTACTAAGAGAAGTTTGATACTTGATGATTGTTTTGAGATATGGAGGTAGTGATATTAAAGTTATGCTAGTTGAGTAGTTGTGAATTTGAGAAATACTTGTGTTGAAGTTTGCAAGTCCCGTAGCATGCATGTATGGTAAACATTGTGTAACAAATTTGAAATATGAGGTGTTCTTTGATTGTCATCCTTATGAGTGGCGGTCGGGGACGAGCGATGGTCTTTTCCTACCAATCTATCCCCCTAGGAGCATGCGCGTAGTGCTTGGTTTTTGATGACTTGTAGATTTTTGCAATAAGTATGTGAGTTCTTTATGACTAATGTTGAGTCCATGGATTATACGCACTCTCAACCTTCCATCATTGCTAGCCTCTTCGGTACCATGTGCTACCTCTTGAGCACTGCGTTGGTTTTCCCTTGAAGAGGAAAGGGTGATGCAGCAAAGTAACGTAAGTATTTCCCTCAGTTTTTGAGAACCAAGGTATCAATCCAGTAGGAGGCCACACACAAGTCCCTCACACCTACACAAACAAATAAATCCTCGCAACCAACGCAATAAAGGGGTTGTCAATCCCTTCATGGTCACTTGCGAGAGTGAGATCTGATAGATATGATAAGATAATATTTTTTGTATTTTTATGATAAAGATGCAAAGTAAAGAAAGCAAAATAAAGACGGAGCCTGAAATAGCTTGTTGACAGAAGATTAATATGATGGAAAATAGAACCGGGGGCCATAGGTTTCACTAGTGGCTTCTCTCATGAGCATAAGTATTACGGTGGGTGAACAAATTACTGTTGAGCAATTGATAGAATTGAGCATAGTTATGAGAATATCTAGGTATGATCATGTATATAGGCATCACGTCCGAGACAAGTAGACCGACTCCTGCCTGCATCTACTACTATTACTCCACACATCGACCGCTATCCAGCATGCATCTAGAGTATTAAGTTCATAAGAACAGAGTAACGCTTTAAGTAAGATGACATGATGTAGAGGGATAAACTCATGCAATATGATATAGACCCCATCTTGTTATCCTCGATGGCAACAATACAATACGTGCCTTGCTGCCCGTACTGTCATTGGGAAAGGACACCGCAAGATTGAACCCAAAGCTAAGCACTTCTCCCATTGCAAGAAAGAAATCTAGTAGGCCAAACCAAACTGATAATTCAAAGAGACTTGCAAAGATAACCAATCATACATAAACGAATTCAGAGAAGATTCAAATATTGTTCATAGATAAACTTGATCATAAACCCACAATTCATCGGTCTTAACAAACACACCGCAAAAGAAGATTACATCGAATAGATCTCCACAAGAGAGGGGGAGAACATTGTATTGAGATCCAAAAAGAGAGAAGAAGCCATCTAGCTAATAACTATGGACCCGAAGGTCTGAGGTAAACTACTCACACATCATCGAAGAGGCTATGGTGTTGATGTAGAAGCCCTCCGTCATCGATGCCCCCTCCGGCGGAGCTCCGGAACAGGCCCCAAGATGGGATCTCACGGGTACAGAAGGTTACGGCGGTGGAATTAGGTTTTTGGCTCCGTATCTGGTAGTTTGGGGGTACGTAGGTATATATAGGAGGAAGAAGTACGTCGATGGAGCAACATGGGGCCCACGAGGGTGGAGGGCGCGCCCAGGGGGGTAGGCGCACCCCCCTACCTCGTGCCTTCCTGGCTGATGTCTTGACGTAGGGTCCAAGTCCTCTGGATCACGTTCGTTCCGAAAATCACGTTCCCGAAGGTTTCATTCCGTTTGGACTCCGTTTGATATTATTTTTCTGCGAAACTCTGAAATAGGCAAAAAACAACAATTCTGGGCTGGGCCTCCGGTTAATAGGTTAGTCCCAAAAATAATATAAAAGTGTATAATAAAGCCCAATAATGTCCAAGACAGAATATAATATAGCATGGAACAATCAAAAATTATAGATACGTTGGAGACGTATCAAGCATCCCCAAGCTTAATTCCTGCTCGTCCTCGAGTAGGTAAATGATAAAAACAGAATTTTTGATGTGGAATGCTACTTGGCATAATTTCAATGTAATTCTCTTAATTGTGGTTTGAATATTCAGATCCGAAAGATTCAAGATAAAAGTTTAATATTGACGTAAAAGTAATAATACTTCAAGCATACTAACTAAGCAATTATGTCCTCTCAAAATAACATGGCCAAAGAAAGTTCATCCCTACAAAATCATATAGTTTAGTTATGCTCCATTTTCGTCACACAAGAATGCTCTCATCATGCACAACGCCGGTGACAAGCCAAGCAATTTTTTCATACTTTAGTAATCTCAAACTTTTCAACCTTCACGCAATACATGAGCCTGAGCCATGGATATAGCACTATGTGTGGAATAGAATATAATGATGGGGGTTATGTGGAGAAGACAAAAAAGGAGAAAGTCTCACATCAACGCGGCTAATCAATGAGCTATGGAGATGCCCATCAATTGATGTTAATGCAAGGAGTAGGGATTGCCATGCAACGGATGCACTGGAGCTATAAATGCATGAAAGCTCAACAAAAGAAACTAAGTGGGTGTGCATCCAACTTGCTTGCTCACGAAGACCTAGGGCATTTGAGGAAGCCCATTGTTGGAATATACAAGCCAAGTTCTATAATGAAAAATTCCCACTAGTATATGAAAGTGAAAAAACAAGAGACTCTCTATCATGAAGATCATGGTGCTACTTTGAAGCACAAGTGTGGAAAAAGGATAGTAGCATTGTCCCTTTTTATTTTCTTTTTTTTGGGCCTTTCTTTTTTTTGGCCTTTCTCTCTTTTTTTATTGGGAAAATGCTCTATGAATGATGATCATCACACTTCTATTTATTTACAACTCAATGATTACAACTCGATACTAGAACAAAGTATGACTCTATATGAATGCCTCCGGCGGTATACCGGGATAGCAATGAATCAAGAGTGACATGTATGAAAAATTATGAATGGTGGCTTTGCCAAAAATAAGATGTCAACTACATGATCATGCAAAGCAATATGACAATGATGAACGTGTCATGATAAACGGAACGGTGGAAAGTTGCATGGCAATATATCTCGGAATGGCTATGGAAATGCCATAATAGGTAGGTATGGTGGCTGTTTTGAGGAGGATATAAGGAGGTTTATGTGTGAAAGAGCGTATCATACCACGGGGTTTGGATGCACCGGCGAAGTTTGCACCAACTCTCAATGTGAGAAAGGACAATGCACGGTACCGAAGAGGCTAGCAATGATGGAAGGTTAAGAGTGCGTATAATCCATGGACTCAACATTAGTCATAAAGAACTCACATACTTATTGCAAAAATCTACAAGTCATCAAAAACCAAGCACTACGCGCATGCTCCTAGGGGGGTAGATTGGTAGGAAAAGACCACCGCTCGTCCCCGACCACCACTCATAAGGAGGACAATCAAAGAACACCTCATGTTTCAAATTTGTTACATAAGGTTTACCATACGTGCATGCTACGGGACTTGCAAACTTCAACAAAAGTATTTCTAAAATTCACAACTACTCAACTAGCACAACTTTAATATCACTACCTCCATATCTCAAAACAATCATCAAGCATCAAACTTCTCTTAGCATTCAGCACACTCATATGAAAGTTTTTTACTAGTCTTGAATACCTAACACATTAGGATTAATTTCCCAATTTAAGCAAATTACCATGCTGTTTAAGACTCTCAAAATAATATAAGTGAAGCATGAGAGAATAATAGTTTCTATAAAACAAAACCACCGCCGTGCTCTAAAAGATATAAGTGAAGCACTAGAGCAAAAACTATATAGCTCAAAAGATATAAGTGAAGCGCATAGAGTATTCTAATAAATTCCGAATCATGTGTGTCTCTCTCAAAAGGTGTGTACAGCAAGGATGATTGTGGTAAACTAAAAAGCAAAGACTCAAATCATACAAGACGCTCCAAGCAAAATACATATCATGTGGTGAATAAAAATATAGCTCCAAGTAAAGTTACCGATGGAAGTAGACGAAAGAGGGTATGCCTTCCGGGGCATCCCCAAGCTTTGGCTTTTTGGTATCCTTAGATTATATTGGGGTTCCATGGGAATCCCCAAGCTTAGGCTCTTGCCACTCCTTGTTCCATAATCCATCAAATCTTTTACCCAAAACTTGAAAACTTCACAACACAAAACTTAACAAAAAGTCTCGTGAGCTCCGTTAGCGAAAGAAAACAAAACACTACTTCAAGATACTGTAATGAACTCATTCTTTATTTATATTGGTGTTAAACCTACTTTATTCTAACTTCTCTATGGTTTATAAACTATTTTATTAGCCATAGATTCATCAAAATAAGCAAACAACACACGAAAAACAGAATCTGTCAAAAACAGAACAGTCTGTAGTAATCTGTAACTAACGCAAACTTCTGGAAATCCAACAATTCAGCCAAAATAGGACGACCTAGATAATTTGTTTATTGATCAGCATAAATTGGAATCAATATTTTATCACGTTCTGGTGATTTTTAACAATTATTTTCGTGAACAGAAAGTTTCTGGAATTTTCAGGAAGATCAAATAACTATCATCCAAGAAGATCCTATAGGTTTAACTTGGCACAAACACTAATTAAAACATAAAAACACATCTAACCAGAGGCTAGATCAAATATTTATTCCTAATCAGAAGCAAGAAGCAAAGAAACTAAAAATAAAATTGGGTTGCCTCCCAACAAGCGCTATCGTTTAACGCCCCTAGCTAGGCATAAAAGCAAGTATAGATCTAGGTATTGTCATCTTTGGATTTCAATTTTTTAGCGGAATCATGCTCGAATCTGGGAGGTTCTTTACGTTTCCCTTCATATTCAGAAATTTTTAGATCTAAAGAATCCAACCGCTTATTGCAAAGGGTAATCAACATATTCATGCGGTGAATATTTCCGCTAACGCTCTTAAGAGGTTCAAGAGACTTTTTTAAGATCTTAGTTACTTTGCAAAAAATTTCAAAAACTTGTGTCTCTTCCTAGGTATGTTGTGGCCCCTTTTGTTGGGGTAGCGTTCCCACTACCCCCTCTATGATTTCATGCGCAACACTCGGATCAATTTCAATAAAATTTCCTTTGGCAACACAATCCAAGAGTTGTCTATGGGACATATTTAGTCCAACGTAAAAACTGCGAAGAAAAATTCTAAAACTCACCTCTAAGGTGCAATTACGATAAGATTCCATCATCCTATACCAAGCATCTTTTAAATTTTCTCCTTGTATTTGTTTAAAGTGAAGAACTTCAAACTCAGGGGACAAAGGAGCAGATAGGGGACTAGCCATAACGGCAAGCAAGCGAAAAAGAGGCAAACGAAAAAGAGAGGGCGAATAAAACGGCAAGGGTGAAGTGGGGGGAGAGGAAAACGAGAGGCAAATGGCAAATGATTATGCGGGAGATAAGGGTTTGTGATGGGTACTTGGTATGTGCTACCTCTTGAGCACTGCGTTGGTTTTCCCTAGAAGAGGAAAGGGTGATGCAACAAAGTAGCGTAAGTATTTCCCTCGGTTTTTGAGAACCAAGGTATCAATCCAGTAGGAGGCCACGCACGAGTCCCTCGCATCTACACAAACAAATAAATCCTTGCAACCAACGCGATAAGGGGTTGTCAATCCCTACACGGTCACTTACGAGAGTGAGATCTGATAGATATGATAGGATAATATTTTTGGTATTTTTTATGATAAAGATGCAATGTAAAGAAAGTAAAATAAAAACGGCGCAAGAAATAACTTGTTGACAGGAGATTAATATGATGGAAAATAGACCCAGGGGCCAAAGGTTTCACTAGTGGCTTCTCTTAAGAGCATAAGTATTATAGTGAGTGAACAAATTACTGTTGAGCAGTTGACAGAATTGAGCATAGTTATGAGAATATCTAGGTATGATCATGTATATAGGCATCACGTCCGAGACAAGTAGACCGACTCCTGCCTGCATCTACTACCATTACTCCACACATCGACCGCTATCCAGCATGCATCTAGAGTATTAAGTTCATAAGAACAGAGTAACGGTTTAAGCAAGATGACATGATATAGAGGGATAAATTCATGCAATATTATATAAAAACCATCTTGTTATCCTCGATGGCAACAATACAATACGTGCCTTGCTGCCCCTACTGTCACTGGGAAAGGACACCGCAAGATTGAACCCAAAGCTAAGCACTTCTCCCATTGCAAGAAAGATCAATCTAGTAGGCCAAACCAAACTGATAATCCGAAGAGACTTGCAAAGATAACCAATCATACATAAAAGAATTCAGAGAAGATTCAAACATTGGTCATAGATAAACTTGATCATAAACCCACAATTCATCGGTCTCAACAAACACACCGCAAAAGAAGATTACATCGAATAGATCTCCACGAGAGAGGGCGAGAACATTGTATTGAGATCCACAAAGAGAGAAGAAGCCATCTAGCTAATAACTATGGACCCGAAGGTCTGAGGTAAACTACTCACACATCATCGGAGAGGCTATGGTGTTGATGTAGAAGCCCTCCGTGATCGATGCCCCCTCCGACGGAGCTCCGGAATAGGCCCCAAGATGGGATCTCACAGGTACAGAAGGTTGCGGCGGTGGAATTAGGTTTTTGGCTCCGTATCTGGTAGTTTGGGGGTACATAGGTATATATAGGAGGAAGAAGTACGTCGGTGGAGCAACGTGGGGTCCACGAGGGTGGAGGGCGCGCCCAGGGGGGTAGGCGCGCCCCCTACCTCGTGTCTTCCTGGTTGATGTCTTGACGTAGGGTCCAAGTCCTCTGGATCATGTTCGTTCCGAAAATCACGTTCCCGAAGGTTTCATTCCGTTTGTACTCCGTTTGATATTATTTTTCTGCGAAACTCTGAAATAGGCAAAAAACAGCAACTCTGGGCTGGGCCTCCGGTTAATAGGTTAGTCCCAAAAATAATATAAAAGTGTATAATAAAGCCCAATAATGTCCAAAACAGAATATAATATAGCATGGAACAATAAAAAATTATAGATACGTTGGAGACGTATCAAGCATCCCCAAGCTTAATTTCTGCTCGTCCTCGAGTAGGTAAATGATAAAAACAGAATTTTTGATGTGGAATGCTACTTGGCATAATTTCAATGTAATTCTCTTAATTGTGGTATGAATATTCAGATCCGAAAGATTCAAGACAAAAGTTTAATATTGACATAAAAATAATAATACTTCAAGCATACTAACTAAACAATTATGTCTTCTCAAAATAACATGGCCAAAGAAAGTTATCCCTACAAAATCATATAGTCTGGCTATGCTCTATCTTCACCACACAAAATATTTAAATCATGCATAACCCCGATGACAAGCCAAGCAATTGTTTCATACTTTTGACGTTCTCAAACTTTTTCAATCTTCACGCAATACATGAGCATGAGCCATGGACATAGCACTATATGTGGAATAGAATGGTGGTTGTGGAGAAGACAAAAAGGAGAAGATAGTCTCACATCAACTAGGCGTATCAACGGGCTATGGAGATGCCCATTAATAGATATCAATGTGAGTGAGTAGGGATTGCCATGCAACGGATGCACTAGAGCTATAAGTATATGAAAGCTCAACAAAAGAAACTAAGTGGGTGTGCATCCAACTCGCTTGCTCACGAAGACCTAGGGCATTTTGAGGAAGCCCATCATTGGAATATACAAGCCAAGTTCTATAATGAAAAATTTCCCACTAGTATATGAAAGCGATATCATAAGAGACTCTCTATCATGAAGATCATGGTGCTACTTTGAAGCACAAGTGTGGTAAAAGGATAGTAGCATTGTCCCTTCTCTCTTTTTCTCTCCTTTTTTTCATTTGGGCCTTTCCTTCTTTTTTATGGCCTCTTTTTTTTCGTCCGGAGTCTCATCCCGACTTGTGGGGGAATCACAGTCTCCATCATCCTTTCCTCACTTGGGACAATGCTCTAAAAATGATGATCATCACACTTTTATTTACTTACAACTCAACAATTACAACTCAATACTTAGAACAAAATATGACTCTATGTGAATGCCTCCGGCGGTGTACCGGGATATGCAACGAAGCAAGAGTGACATGTATGAAAGAATTATGAACGGTGGCTTTGCCACAAATACGATGTCAACTACATGATCATGCGAAGCAATATGACAATGATGGAGCGTGTCATAATAAACGAAACGGTGGTAAGTTGCATGGCAATATATCTCGGAATGGCTATGAAAATGCCATGATAGGTAGGTATGATGGCTGTTTTGAGGAAGGTATATGGTGGGTGTATGATACCGGTGAAAAGTGTGCGCTATTAGAGAGGCTAGCAATGGTGGAAGGAAGAAAAGTGCATATAATCCATGGACTCAACATTAGTCATAAAGAACTCATATACTTATTGCAAATATCTACAAGTTATCAAAGCAAAGTATTACGCGCATGCTCCTAGGGGGATAGATTGTTAGGGAAAGACCATCGCTCGTCCCCGACCGCCACTCATAAGGAAGACAATCAATAAATAAATTATGCTCCGACTTCATCACATAACGGTTCACCATACGTGCATGCTACGGGAATCACAAACTTTAACACAAGTATTCCTCAAATTCAAAACTACTCAACTAGCATGACTCTAATATTACCATCTTCATATCTCAAAACAATTATCAAGCATCAAACTTCTCATAGTATTCAATACATTCATAAGAAAATTTATTTTTACTAATCTTGGATGCCTATCATAGTTAAAGCAAACTACCATGCTGTTTTGTAGGACTCTCAAAATAATCTAAGTGAAGCATGAGAGAACAATAGTTTCTATAAAACAAATCCACCACCATGCTCTAAAAGATATAAGTGAAGCACTGGAGCAAAAACTATATAACTCAAAAGATATAAGTGAAGCACATAGAGTATTCTAACAATTTCCGAATCTAGTGTGTCTCTCTCAAAAGGTTTGTACAGCAAAGATGATTGTGGAAAACTAACAAATAAAGACTCAAATAGTACAAGACGCTCCAAGCAAAACACATATCATGTGGTGAAAAAAAATATAGCTCCAAGTAAAGTTACCGATGGAAGTAGACGAAAGAGGGGATGCCTTCCGGGGCATCCCCAAGCTTTGGCTTTTAGGTGTCCTTAGATTATCTTGGGGGTGCCATGGGCATCCCCAAGCTTAGGCTCTTGCCACTCCTTGTTCCATAATCCATCAAATCTTTCACCCAAAACTTGAAAACTTCACAACACAAAACTTAACAGAAAATCTCGTGAGCTCCGTTAGCGAAAGAAAAAAACACACCACTTCAAGGTACTGTAATGAACTCATTCTTTATTTATATTGGTGTTAAACCTACTGTATTCCAACTTCTCTATGGTTTATAAACTATTTGACTAGCCATAGATTCATCAAAATAAGCAAACAACACACGAAAAACAGAATCTGTCAAAAACAGAACAGTCCGTAGTAATCTGTAACTAACGCAAACTTCTGGATCTCCAAAAATTCAGCCAAAATAGGAATACCTAGAAAATTTGTTTATTGATCAGAAGCAATTGGAATCAATATTTTATCACGTTCTGGTGATTTTTAACAATTAGTTTCGTGAACAGAAAGTTTCTGGAATTTACAGCGAGATCAAATAACTATCATCCAGGAAGATCCTATAGGTTTAACTTGGCACAAACACTAATTAAGACATAAAAACACATCTAACCAGAGGATATATCAAATATTTATTCCTAAACAGAAGTAAAAAGCAAAAAACTAAAAATAAAATTGGGTTGCCTCCCAACAAGCGCTATCGTTTAACGCCCCTAGCTAGGCATAAAAGCAAGGATAGATCTAGGTATTGCCATCTTTGGTAGGCAATCCATAAGTGGCTCTCATAATAGATACATAAGGTAATTTTATTTTCTTTCTAGGGAAGTGTTCCACGCCTTTCTTTAATGGAAATTGGAATCTAATATTCCCTTCCTTCATATCAATAATTGCACCAATCGTTCTATGGAAAGGTCTACCAAGAATAATAGGACATGAAGGATTGCAATCTATATCAAGAACAATAAAATCTACGAGCACATAATTCCTATTTGCAACAATAAGAACATCATTAATTCTTCCCATAGGTTTCTTAATGGTGGAATCCGCAAGGTGCAAGTTTAAAGAACAATCATGAAAATCACGGAAACCTAGCAAATCGCACAAAGTCTTTGGAATCATGGAAACACTAGCACCCAAATCACATAAAGCATAGAACTCATGATCCTTGATTTTAATTTTAATAGTAGGTTCCCACTCATCATAAAGTTTTCTAGGGATAGGAACTTCCAACTCAAGTTTTTCTTCATAAGATTGCATCAAAGCATCAACGATATGTTTGGTAAAGGCTTTATTTTGACTATAAGCATGTGGAGAATTTAGCACGGATTGCAACAAGGAAATAAAATCTATCAAAGAGCAATTATCATAATTAAATTCCTTGAAATCCAAAATACTGGGTTCATTAATATCTAAAGTTTTGATCTCTTCTAGCCTTTTAAGGTGGGGATCACCAAATCTTGGTAGAGCCATCGAGACAAGCAAACACTCCAACAGACGGGCAAACAAGAGACGGGCAAAAAGAGTCAAACGGAAAAGAGAGAGGGCGAATAAAACGGCAAGGGTGAAGTGGGGGAGAGGAAAATGAGAGGCAAATGGCAAATAATGTAATGCGGGAGATAAGGGTTTGTGATGGGTACTTGGTATGTTGACTTTTGCGTAGACTCCCCGGCAACGGCGCCAGAAATCCTTCTTGCTACCTCTTGAGCACTGCGTTGGTTTTCCCTTGAAGAGGAAAGGGTGATGCAGCAAAGTAGCGTAAGTATTTCCCTCAGTTTTTGAGAACCAAGGTATCAATCCAGTAGGAGGCCACGCACGAGTCCCTCGCACCTACACAAACAAATAAATCCTCGCAACCAACGCGATAAGGGGTTGTCAATCCCTACACGGTCACTTACAAGAGTGAGATCTGATAGATATGATAGGATAATATTTTTGGTATTTTTTATGATAGAGATGCAAAGTAAAGAAAGTAAAATAAAAACGGCGCAAGAAATAACTTGTTGACAGGAGATTAATATGATGGAAAATAGACCTGGGGGCCATAGGTTTCACTAGTGGCTTCTCTCAAGAGCATAAGTATTACGGTGGGTGAACAAATTACTGTTGAGCAATTGACAGAATTGAGCATAGTTATGAGAATATCTAGGTATGATCATGTATATAGGCATCACGTCCGAGACAAGTAGACCGACTCCTGCCTGCATCTACTATTATTACTCCACACATCGACCGCTATCTAGCATGCATTTAGAGTATTAAGTTCATAAGAACAGAGTAACGCTTTAAGTAAGATGACATGATGTAGAGGGATAAACTCATGCAATATGATATAAACCCCATCTTGTTATCCTCGATGGCAACAATACAATACGTGCCTTGCTGCCCCTACTGTCACTGGGAAAGGACACCGCAAGATTGAACCCAAAGCTAAGCACTTCTCCCATTGCAAGAAAGATCAATCTAGTAGGCCAAACCAAACTGATAATCCGAAGAGACTTGCAAAGATAACCAATCATACATAAAAGAATTCAGAGAAGATTCAAATATTATTCATAGATAAACTTGATCATACACCCACAATTCATCGGTCTCAACAAACACACCGCAAAAGAGGATTACATCAAATAGATCTCCACGAGAGAGGGCGAGAACATTGTATTGAGATCCACAAAGAGAGAAGAAGCCATCTAGCTAATAACTATGGACCCGAAGGTCTGAGGTAAACTACTCACACATCATCGGAGAGGCTATGGTCTTGATGTAGAAGCCCTCCGTGATCGATGCCCCCTCCGACGGAGCTCCGGAATTGGCCCCAAGATGGGATCTCACGGGTACAGAAGGTTGCGGTGGTGGAATTAGGTTTTTGGCTCCGTATCTGGTAGTTTGGGGGTACGTAGGTATATATAGGAGGAAGAAGTACGTCGGTGGAGCAACGTGGGGTCCACGAGGGTGGAGGGCGCGCCCCCTACCTCGTGTCTTCCTGGTTGATGTCTTGACGTAGGGTCCAAGTCCTCTGGATCATGTTCGTTCCGAAAATCACGTTCCCGAAGGTTTCATTCCGTTTGTACTCCGTTTGATATTATTTTTCTGTGAAACTCTGAAATAGGCAAAAAAACAGCAATTCTGGGTTGGGCCTCCGGTTAATAGGTTAGTCCCAAAAATAATATAAAAGTGTATAATAAAGCCCAATAATGTCCAAAACAGAATATAATATAGCATGGAACAATAAAAAATTATAGATACGTTGGAGACGTATCAAGCATCCCCAAGCTTAATTTCTTCTCGTCCTCGAGTAGGTAAATGATAAAAACAGAATTTTTGATGTGGAATGCTACTTGGCATAATTTCAATGTAATTCTCTTAATTGTGGTATGAATATTCAGATCCGAAAGATTCAAGACGAAAGTTTAATATTGACATAAAAAATAATAATACTTCAAGCATACTAACTAAGCAATTATGTCTTCTCAAAATAACATGGCCAAAGAAAGTTATCCCTACAAAATCATATAGTCTGGCTATGCTCTATCTTCACCACACAAAATATTTAAATCATGCATAACCCCGATGACAAGCCAAGCAATTGTTTCATACTTTTGACGTTCTCAAACTTTTTCAATCTTCACGCAATACATGAGCATGAGCCATGGACATAGCACTATATGTGGAATAGAATGGTGGTTGTGGAGAAGACAAAAAGGAGAAGATAGTCTCACATCAACTAGGCGTATCAACGGGCTATGGAGATGCCCATTAATAGATATCAATGTGAGTGAGTAGGGATTGTCATGCAACGGATGCACTAGAGCTATAAGTATATGAAAGCTCAACAAAAGAAACTAAGTGGGTGTGCATCCAACTCGCTTGCTCACGAAGACCTAGGGCATTTTGAGGAAGCCCATCATTGGAATATACAAGCCAAGTTCTATAATGAAAAATTTCCCACTAGTATATGAAAGCGATATCATAAGAGACTCTCTATCATGAAGATCATGGTGCTACTTTGAAGCACAAGTGTGGTAAAAGGATAGTAGCATTGTCCCTTCTCTCTTTTTCTCTCCTTTTTTTTATTTGGGCCTTTCCTTCTTTTTTATGGCCTCTTTTTTTTCGTCCGGAGTCTCATCCCGACTTGTGGGGGAATCACAGTCTCCATCATCCTTTCCTCACTTGGGACAATGCTCTAAAAATGATGATCATCACACTTTTATTTACTTACAACTCAACAATTACAACTCAATACTTAGAACAAAATATGACTCTATGTGAATGCCTCCGGCGGTGTACCGGGATATGCAACGAAGCAAGAGTGACATGTATGAAAGAATTATGAACGGTGGCTTTGCCACAAATACGATGTCAACTACATGATCATGCGAAGCAATATGACAATGATGGAGCGTGTCATAATAAACGAAACGGTGGTAAGTTGCATGGCAATATATCTCGGAATGGCTATGAAAATGCCATGATAGGTAGGTATGGTGGCTGTTTTGAGGAAGGTATATGGTGGGTGTATGATACCGGTGAAAAGTGTGCGGTATTAGAGAGGCTAGCAATGGTGGAAGGAAGAAAAGTGCGTATAATCCATGGACTCAACATTAGTCATAAAGAACTCATATACTTATTGCAAATATCTACAAGTTATCAAAGCAAAGTATTACGCGCATGCTCCTAGGGGGATAGATTGGTAGGGAAAGACCATCGCTCGTCCCCGACCGCCACTCATAAGGAAGACAATCAATAAATAAATTATGCTCCGACTTCATCACATAACGGTTCACCATACGTGCATGCTACGGGAATCACAAACTTTAACACAAGTATTCCTCAAATTCAAAACTACTCAACTAGCATGACTCTAATATTACCATCTTCATATCTCAAAACAATTATCAAGCATCAAACTTCTCATAGTATTCAATACATTCATAAGAAAATTTATTTTTACTAATCTTGGATGCCTATCATAGTTAAAGCAAACTACCATGCTGTTTTGTAGGACTCTCAAAATAATCTAAGTGAAGCATGAGAGAACAATAGTTTCTATAAAACAAATCCACCACCATGCTCTAAAAGATATAAGTGAAGCACTAGAGCAAAAACTATATAACTCAAAAGATATAAGTGAAGCACATAGAGTATTCTAACAATTTCCGAATCTAGTGTGTCTCTCTCAAAAGGTGTGTACAGAAAATATGATTGTGGCAAACTAACAAATAAAGACTCAAATAGTACAAGACGCTCCAAGCAAAACACATATCATGTGGTGAAAAAAAATATAGCTCCAAGTAAAGTTACCGATGGAAGTAGACGCAAGAGGGGATGCCTTCCAGGGCATCCCCAAGCTTTGGCTTTTAGGTGTCCTTAGATTATCTTGGGGGTGCCATGGGCATCCCCAAACTTAGGCTCTTGCCACTCCTTGTTCCATAATCCATCAAATCTTTCACCCAAAACTTGAAAACTTCACAACACAAAACTTAACAGAAAATCTCGTGAGCTCCGTTAGCGAAAGAAAAAAACGCACCACTTCAAGGTACTGTAATGAACTCATTCTTTATTTATATTGGTGTTAAACCTACTGTATTCCAACTTCTCTATGGTTTATAAACTATTTTACTAGCCATAGATTCATCAAAATAAGCAAACAACACACGAAAAACAGAATCTGTCAAAAACAGAACAGTCCGTAGTAATCTGTAACTAACGCAAACTTATGGAACTCCAAAAATTCAGCCAAAATAGGAAGACCTAGAAAAGTTGTTTATTGATCAGCAGCAATTGGAATCAATATTTTATCACGTTCTGGTGATTTTTAACAATTAGTTTCGTGAACAGAAAGTTTCTGGAATTTATAGCGAGATCAAATAACTATCATCCAGGAAGATCCTATAGGTTTAACTTGGCACAAACACTAATTAAAACATAAAAACACATCTAACCAGAGGATATATCAAATATTTATTCCTAAACAGAAGTAAAAAGCAAAAAACTAAAAATAAAATTGGGTTGCCTCCCAACAAGCGCTATCGTTTAACGCCCCTAGCTAGGCATAAAAGCAAGGATAGATCTAGGTATTGCCATCTTTGGTAGGCAATCCATAAGTGGCTCTCATAATAGATACATAAGGTAATTTTATTTTCTTTCTAGGGAAGTGTTCCACGCCTTTCTTTAATGGAAATTGGAATCTAATATTCCCTTCCTTCATATCAATAATTGCACCAATCGTTCTATGGAAAGGTCTACCAAGAATAATAGGACATGAAGGATTGCAATCTATATCAAGAACAATAAAATCTACGAGCACATAATTCCTATTTGCAACAATAAGAACATCATTAATTCTTCCCATAGGTTTCTTAATGGTGGAATCCGCAAGGTGCAAGTTTAAAGAACAATCATGAAAATCACGGAAACCTAGCAAATCGCACAAAGTCTTTGGAATCATGGAAACACTAGCACCCAAATCACATAAAGCATAGAACTCATGATCCTTGATTTTAATTTTAATAGTAGGTTCCCACTCATCATAAAGTTTTCTAGGGATAGGAACTTCCAACTCAAGTTTTTCTTCATAAGATTGCATCAAAGCATCAACGATATGTTTGGTAAAGGCTTTATTTTGACTATAAGCATGTGGAGAATTTAGCACGGATTGCAACAAGGAAATAAAATCTATCAAAGAGCAATTATCATAATTAAATTCCTTGAAATCCAAAATACTGGGTTCATTAATATCTAAAGTTTTGATCTCTTCTAGCCTTTTAAGGTGGGGATCACCAAATCTTGGTAGAGCCATCGAGACAAGCAAACACTCCAACAGACGGGCAAACAAGAGACGGGCAAAAAGAGTCAAACGGAAAAGAGAGAGGGCGAATAAAACGGCAAGGGTGAAGTGGGGGAGAGGAAAATGAGAGGCAAATGGCAAATAATGTAATGCGGGAGATAAGGGTTTGTGATGGGTACTTGGTATGTTGACTTTTGCCTAGACTCCCCGGCAACGGCGCCAGAAATCCTTCTTACTACCTCTTGAGCACTGCGTTGGTTTTCCCTTGAAGAGGAAAGGGTGATGCAGCAAAGTAGCGTAAGTATTTCCCTCAGTTTTTGAGAACCAAGGTATCAATCCAGTAGGAGGCCACGCACGAGTCCCACGCACCTACACAAACAAATAAATCCTCGCAACCAACGCGATAAGGGGTTGTCAATCCCTACACGGTCACTTACAAGAGTGAGATCTGATAGATATGATAGGATAATATTTTTGGTATTTTTTATGATAGAGATGCAAAGTAAAGAAAGTAAAATAAAAACGGCGCAAGAAATAACTTGTTGACAGGAGATTAATATGATGGAAAATAGACCTGGGGGCCATAGGTTTCACTAGTGGCTTCTCTCAAGAGCATAAGTATTACGGTGGGTGAACAAATTACTGTTGAGCAATTGACAGAATTGAGCATAGTTATGAGAATATCTAGGTATGATCATGTATATAGGCATCACGTCCGAGACAAGTAGACCGACTCCTGCCTGCATCTACTACTATTACTCCACACATCAACCGCTATCCAGCATGCATCTAGAGTATTAAGTTCATAAGAACAGAGTAACGCTTTAAGTAAGATGACATGATGTAGAGGGATAAACTCATGCAATATGATATAAACCCCATCTTGTTATCCTCGATGGCAACAATACAATACGTGCCTTGCTGCCCCTACTGTCACTGGGAAAGGACACCGCAAGATTGAACCCAAAGCTAAGCACTTCTCCCATTGCAAGAAAGATCAATCTAGTAGGCCAAACCAAACTGATAATCCGAAGAGACTTGCAAAGATAACCAATCATATATAAAAGAATTCAGAGAAGATTCAAATATTGTTCATAGATAAACTTGATCATAAACCCACAATTCATCGGTCTCAACAAACACACCGCAAAAGAAGATTACATCGAATAGATCTCCACGAGAGAGGGGGAGAACATTGTATTGAGATCCAAAAAGAGAGAAGAAGCCATCTAGCTAATAACTATGGACCCGAAGGTCTGAGGTAAACTACTCACACATCATCGGAGAGGCTATGGTGTTGATGTAGAAGCCCTCCGTGATCGATGCCCCCTCCGACGGAGCTCCGGAATAGGCCCCTAGATGGGATCTCACGGGTACAGAAGGTTGCGGCGGTGGAATTAGGTTTTTGGCTCCGTATCTGGTAGTTTGGGGGTACGTAGGTATATATAGGAGGAAGAAGTACGTCGGTGGAGCAACGTGGGGTCCACGAGGGTGTAGGGCGCACCCAGGGGGGTAGGCGCGCCCCCTACCTCGTGACCTCCTGGTTGATGTCTTGACGTAGGGTCCAAGTCCTCTGGATCACGTTTGTTCCGAAACTCACGTTCCCGAAGGTTTCATTCTGTTTGGACTCCGTTTCATATTCTTTTTCTGCGAAACTCTGAAACAGGCAAAAAACAGCAATTCTGGGCTGGGCCTCCGGTTAATAGGTTAGTCCCAAAAATAATATAAAAGTGTATAATAAAGCCCAATAATGTCCAAAACAGAATATAATATAGCATGGAACAATCAAAAATTATAGATACGTTGGAGATGTATCAGTATGTTGACTTTTGCGTAGACTCCCCGGCAACGGCGCCAGAAATCCTTCTTGCTACCTCTTGAGCACTGCGTTGGTTTTCCCTTGAAGAGGAAAGGGTGATGCAGCAAAGTAGCGTAAGTATTTCCCTCAGTTTTTGAGAACCAAGGTATCAATCCAGTAGGAGGCCACGCACGAGTCCCACGCACCTACACAAACAAATAAATCCTCGCAACCAACGCGATAAGGGGTTGTCAATCCCTACACGGTCACTTACAAAAGTGAGATCTGATAGATATGATAGGATAATATTTTTGGTATTTTTTATGATAGAGATGCAAAGTAAAGAAAGTAAAATAAAAACGGCGCAAGAAATAACTTGTTGACAGGAGATTAATATGATGGAAAATAGACCTGGGGGCCATAGGTTTCACTAGTGGCTTCTCTCAAGAGCATAAGTATTACGGTGGGTGAACAAATTACTGTTGAGCAATTGACAGAATTGAGCATAGTTATGAGAATATCTAGGTATGATCATGTATATAGGCATCACGTCCGAGACAAGTAGACCGACTCCTGCCTGCATCTACTACTATTACTCCACACATCAACCGCTATCCAGCATGCATCTAGAGTATTAAGTTCATAAGAACAGAGTAACGCTTTAAGTAAGATGACATGATGTAGAGGGATAAACTCATGCAATATGATATAAACCCCATCTTGTTATCCTCGATGGCAACAATACAATACGTGCCTTGCTGCCCCTACTGTCACTGGGAAAGGACACCGCAAGATTGAACCCAAAGCTAAGCACTTCTCCCATTGCAAGAAAGATCAATCTAGTAGGCCAAACCAAACTGATAATTCGAAGAGACTTGCAAAGATAACCAATCATACATAAAAGAATTCAGAGAAGATTCAAATATTGTTCATAGATAAACTTGATCATAAACCCACAATTCATCGGTCTCAACAAACACACCGCAAAAGAAGATTACATCGAATAGATCTCCACAAGAGAGGGGGAGAACATTGTATTGAGATCCAAAAAGAGAGAAGAAGCCATCTAGCTAATAACTATGGACCCGAATGTCTGAGGTAAACTACTCACACATCATCGGAGAGGCTATGGTGTTGATGTAGAAGCCCTCCGTGATCGATGCCCCCTCTGGCGGAGCTCTGGAACAGGCCCCAAGATGGGATCTCACGGGTACAGAAGGTTGCGGCGGTGGAATTAGGTTTTTGGCTCCGTATCTGGTAGTTTGGGGGTACGTAGGTATATATAGGAGGAAGAAGTACGTCGGTGGAGCAACGTGGGGCCCACGAGGGTGGAGGGCGCGCCCCCCTACCTCGTGCCTTCCTGGTTGATGTCTTGACGTAGGGTCCAAGTCCTGTGGATCACGTTCGTTCCGAAAATCACGTTCCCAAAGGTTTCATTCCTTTTGGACTCCATTTGATTTTTTTCTGCGAAACTTTGAAATAGGCAAAAAACAACAATTCTGGGCTGGGCCTCCGGTTAATAGGTTAGTCCCAAAAATAATATAAAAGTGTATAATAAAGCCCAATAATCTCCAAAACAGAATATAATATAGCATGGAACAATCAAAATTATGGATACGTTGGAGACGTATCACCGTGCATTGCCCTTTCTCACCTTGAGAGTTGGTGCAAACTTCGCCGGTGCATCCAAACCCCGTGATACGATACACTTTATCACACATAAACCTCCTTATATCTTTCTGAAAACAGCCACCATACCTACCTATTATGGCATTTTCATAGCCATTCCGAGATATATTGCCATGCAACTTTCCACCGTTCCGTTTATTATGACACGCATCATCATTGTCATATTGCCTTGCATGATCATGTAGTTGATAACGTATTTGTGGCAAAGCCACCATGCATATTATTTTATACATGTCACTCATGAGTCATTGTCCATCCCGGTACACCGCCGGAGGCATTCATATAGAGTCATATTTTGTTCTAGTATCGAGTTGTAAATAAATAGAAGTGTGATGATCATCACTAATAGAGCATTGTCCCAAAAAAAAGAGAAAGGCCAAATAAAAAAATAAGGCCCAAAAAAAGAAAAAATTAATAAAAAGGGGCAATGCTACTAACCTTTATTCAACACTTGTGCTTCAAAGTAGCACCATGATCTTTATGATGGAGAGTCTCTTGTTTTGTCACTTTCATATACTAGTGGGAATTTTTCATTATAGAACTTGGCTTGTATATTCCAACAATGAGCTTCCTCTAATGCCCTAGGTCTTCGTGAGCAAGCAAGTTGGATGCACACCCACTTAGTTTCTTTTGTTGAGCTTTCATATATTTATAGCTCTAGTGCATCCGTTGCATGGCAATCCCTACTCCTTGCATTGACATCAATTGATGGGCATCTCCCTAGCCCGTTGATTAGCCGCGTCAGTGTGAGACTTTATTCTTTTTTGTCTTCTCCCACAACCCCCATCATTATATGCTATTCCACCCATAGTGCTATATCCATGGCTCACGCTCATGTATTGCGTGAAAGTTGAAAAAAGTTTGAGATTACTAAAGTATGAAACAATTGCTTAGCTTGTCATCGGGGTTGTGCATGATGAGAGCATTTTGTGTGACGAAAATGGAGCATGACCAAACTATATGATTTTGTAGGGATGAACTTTCTTTGGCCATGTTATTTTGAGAAGACATAATTGCTTAGTTAGTATGCTTGAAGTATTATTATTTTTATGTCAATATTAAAAATTTATCTTGAATCTTCCGGATCTGAACATTCATGCCACAATAAAGAAAATTACATTGAAGAATATGCTAGGTAGCATTCCACATCAAAAATTCTGTTTTTATCATTTACCTACTCGAGGACGAGCAGGAATTAAGCTTGGGGATGCTTGATACGTCTCCAACGTATCTATAATTTTTGATTGCTCCATGCTATATTATATTCTGTTTTGGATGTTTAATGGGCTTTATTATACACTTTTATATTAATTTTGGGACTAACCTATTAACCCAAGACCCAGTGCAAATTGCTGTTTTTTTGCCTATTTCAGTGTTTCGCAGAAAAGGAATATCAAACGGAGTCCAAACGGAATGAAACCTTCGGGAGCGTGATTTTTGGAACAAACGTGATCCAGAGGACTTGGAGTGGATGTCAAGCAATCAACAAGGAGGCCACGAGGCAGGGGGGCGTGCCTACCCCCTGGGCGCGCCGTCCACCCTCATGCGCCCCTCGTGGCTCCACCGACCTACTTCTTCCTCCTATATATACCTACGTACCCCGAAACCATCGAGGAGCACCACGAAAACCTAATTCCACCGCCGCAACCTTCTGTACCCGTGAGATCCCATCTTGGGGCCTTTTTCGGCGCTTCACCGGAGGGGGCATCGATCACGGAGGGCTTCTACATCAACACCATAGCCTCTCTGATGATGTGTGAGTAGATTACCACAGACCTTCGGGTCCATAGTTATTAGCTAGATGGCTTCTTCTCTCTCTTTGGATCTCAATACAAAGTTCTCCTCGATCTTCTTGGAGATCTATTTGATGTAACTCTTTTTTGCGGTGTGTTTGTCAAGATCCGATGAATTGTGGGTTTATGATCAAGATTATCTATGAACAATATTTGAATCTTCTCTGAATTCTTTTATGTATGATTGGTTATCTTTGCAAGTCTCTTCGAATTATCAGTTTGGTTTGGCCTACTAGATTGATCTTTCTTGCAATGGGATAAGTGCTTAACTTTGGGTCCAATCATGCGGTGCTCGATCCCAGTGACAGTAAGGGAAATGACACGTATTGTATTGTTGCCATCAAGGATAAAAAGATGGGGTTTATATTATATTGCTTGAGTTTATCCCTCTACATCATGTCATCTTACCTAATGCGTTACTCTGTTCTTATGAACTTAATACTCTAGATGCATGCTGGATAGCGGTTGACGTGTGGAGTAATAGTAGTAGATGCAGGCAGGAGTTGGTCTACTTGTTGCGGACGTGATGCCTATATACATGATCATGCCTAGATATTCTCATAACTATGCTCAATTCTATCAATTGCTCGACAGTAATTTGTTCACACACCGTAATACTTATGTTATCTTGAGAGAAGCCACTAGTGAAACCTATGGCCCCCGGGTCTATTTTCCATCATATTAATCTCCCGACAACGAGCTATCTCTTTCGCCGTTTATTTTGCTTTCTTTACTTTCAATCTTTATCATAAAAATACCAAAAATATTATCTTATCATCTCTATCAGATCTCACTTTTGCAAGTGGCCGTGAAGGGATTGACAACCCCTTTATCGCGTTGGTTGCAAGGTTCTTATTTGTTTGTGTAGGTACGAGGGACTTGCGTGTGGCCTCCTACTGGATTGATACCTTGGTTCTCAAAAAATGAGGGAAATACTTACGCTACTTTGCTGCATCACCCTTTCCTCTTCAAGGGAAAAACCAATGCAGTGCTCAAGAGGTAGCACAAAACACCAATCAATATGACGAGACACCATCGTTTTATCCTTCATGCCATCAATACAATACATGTCTTGACCCTTGTGGTCACTAGGTTAGATCGCCGCAAGATTGAACCCACTACGAAGCATCACTCCCTTTGAAGAAAAGCCCATCAAACTTGGCTAGAGAAGATAGATAGATCGGAGATCATGCATAGCTATTTAATTATACATCAAGAAAACCTCAAACGATTTATGTATTCAATGAATAATCTGATCATATAGTGCAATTCATATTATCCCAACAAACACAGAACCAATTACATCAAATTGAGCCCGGTCATATGACGCAACTCACAGGAACATGGTATTAAAGATCCAAATAGAGAGAGAGAGATCCATATAGCCACTATTATGGACGCTAAGATCCAAATGGAACTACTCACACACAGTCATGGAGGCAGAAAAGTTGAGGTTGAAGGATTCAGCACTGGTTTTCTCCTCGAACAGTGCACCGTAACTTGTGGCGTCAGAAAAATTCTTCTAAATATATGGCAAGGGGTTTTGGTATTTATAGGAATTTATGGCATTGCAATGGATGAAAGATAGTGCAGGTGGGCCCCACACCGCTTGGCGGCACACTCTAGGGACATGCCGTGCAAGGTGGCGGTGTGGCCCTTGTGACTCCTCTCGATCTCCCCTGAAGCTTCAAGGGCCCTTCATTGCCCAAATAAAAAACATGCAAAAAAACAGGAACTGTCACTGCGCACTAGATTAATTGGTTAGTCTAGAAAAATAATATAAAATGTTGTAAAAAGTATTCAAACATTATAATATAATAGTACGAAAGAATTCAAAAATTATAGATACATTTTGAGACGTACGAGAGCGCCACTTCATGCATGCCCGACACCCCAACCATGCTTCTTCTTCTTCTTCGGATCACACAAAGAACAGATCACACACGGAAGATTTTTGCGACGCAAAGATACGCGTCTTTTCTTGGCGTCTTTCTGTTATTCTTCAGAGATGATCTAAACGGCATATGCCTACACACACGATCAGGCCAACGCCTTGACCGAGACTCACGCCAAGCTAACCCCACTATGCCTGATCCTAGATGCAAGGGACGTGCTGCATGCGCTTATCCAACACGTCATGCACACGGAAATACAAAGCAAACGTGCATGCGCTGATTACAAAAGGGAAACAAACAGACTAAAACAAGATTACACGATGAGATTCACCCCCTTAATCTTGTTTCTTCACCGCTCGGAGTCCAATGCGCTCGCGAAGCTCCAGGAACTTCACACGGGCGAGCGGCTTGGTCAGTATGTCGGCGAGCTGGTCGCCGGTTCGGACATGCTCCACGGTAACCCTCCCTTCTTCAATGCACTCGCGAATGAAATGATAGCGAACATCTATGTGCTTGCTGCGATCATGATGGACTGAGTTCTTACAAAGCGCAATTGCAGATTTGTTGTCCACTTTGATCAAAACCTTCTGCTGCTCCCTCTTCATCAGTTTCTTCTGCTGCTCTTTGTTCATCAGTTCACCAAGCAGCCATGATAACCAAATTCCCTGACAAGCAGTGATAGCTGCAGCAATATATTCGGCTTCACACGATGATGTTGCCACTACCTTTTGTTTCTGCGAGACCCAAGTTACTGGATTTGTGCCAAGGAAGTATAGCACACCTGATGTGCTTTTACGATCATCAAGATCACCAGCATGGTCACTATCACTGTATCCAACAAGTCGTGGCTCCTCTTCTTCCTTCCTTCCATAGTGACAGCCAAGATGAATGGTGCCACGGATGTACCTCAAAATCAGCTTGACTGCTGCCATGTGGTTCACCGTAGGAGCTTCCATGAAACGACTAACGACGCCCACTGAGTAAGCAAGATCCGGCCTTGTGTTTACCAAATACCTCAGACTCCCAACTATGCTACGGTACTGAGTTGAGTCCACTTTCTTGTCCTGATCAGTTTTAACTAGCTTCAGTCTTGGCTCCATTGGTACTTGACTTGGGTTGCACTCTGCCATTCCAACCTTCTCAAGGATCTTCTGAGCATATCCGGCCTGGCTGAGTGTAATGCCATTGGCGGTCTGGGCTACCTCGATCCCGAGATAGTATGACAACAAACCCAGATCACTCATTTTTAACAAATTTTTCATCTGCTCCTTGAAGCTGTCAATCTCCACTTGGCTTGCACCAGTGATCACCAAGTCATCGACATAAACGCCTACGAGCAGCCGCGAGCCACCTTTGCTTCTCATGTACACCGCGTGCTCAAGAGGACATCTCTCGAACCCGAGCGTGAGCAGAGTGGCGTGCAACTTGGCATACCATGCTCTCGGCGCCTGACGAAGTCCATACAATGCCTTGTTCAGCTTCAAAACTTTGTGCTCATTGCCGTCTTCTTCATAACCAGGGGGTTGTTGCACGAACACCTCCTCCTGCAGCTCTCCGTTCAAGAATGCGGACTTTACGTCCATGTGGTGCAGACGCCAGCCCTCAAGTGCAGCCACGGCGATGAGCAGACGCACAGTTTCCATGCGCGCAACAGGGGCAAATACTTCATCAAAATCCACCCCCTCGCGCTGCACATATCCCTTTGCAACAAGGCGGGCTTTATGCTTGACGATGGCACCGCTCGGATCTTTCTTCAGCTTGTATACCCATTTTAGACCGATGGGTTTTTGTCCAGACGGGAGGTCGACGAGCTGCCATGTATCATTGCCACGGATGGAGTCAAGATCTTCCTCCATGGCACGCCTCTAGCTTGGCTCCTTCCGAGCCTCGACGTGTGACGTGGGCTCCTCTGTACCGAGCAAGCACAACTCAGCATCCACGCCGGCATCGGCGAACTGCAACTCTGCACCAGGTGGAACCGTTGTTTCCTCCAAGATCTCCATCAGGTTTCTGAACCCCTTGGGCCCGAGCTCGTCGTAGGTGTGGGACGGAGGCGTCCGCCCCTCGTCAGCGTATGCAGCGGTGTTCACTGCTATGCCTGCAGAAACACTTGCTGCTCTCGGCGTGCTCTGCGTCGCGGGCGACTCGCACGGCGTGCCGATTGGAGTGGCACTGGCCGGTGTGGTCTCGCCCGTCTCTGCATGTACGCCGTACGTGACTGTAAACACCTCATAACTGGACGCTTCTTGCCTGTGCACTGTGCTCCAATCCCATTGCTGCTTCTCGTCAAACACTACGTCCCTTGTGACGATGACACGGTTGCCGATCGGATCAAATACTCGATAGGCTTTTGTGTTCGGCTCATACCCGAGTAGAACTGTACGAATGCTCCTGTCCGCAAGCTTCGACGAGTTCGGCTTTGTCACCTTGGCATAGGCGACACAGCCAAACGTACGCAGGTGCTCGACACTGGGCTTCCGTGCACACCAGGCTTCATACGGCGTCTGGCCGGCGACACTCTTCGTCGGCGCACGGTTCAGGAGGTAGACAGCAGTGGTGACCGCCTCCCCCCAGAATTTTCCTGGGACTCCCTTGCTCTTCAACAGACTACGAGCCATGCCAACAATTGTTTGATTGCGGCGCTCGACGACGCCATTTTGCTGCGGATGCCTTGAACGCTTTTGAGGTGAACTCACCACCTCGGTCAGTGCGGAGCACCTTAAGATCGAGCTCCACTTCCTTCTCTGCACCAAGTCTGAACCTATGAAAGGCACCAAGTGCCTGGTCCTTGGTTTTCAGCAGAATTAGCCACATGAACCTGGAGACATCATCAACAAGCAGAAGAAAGTAGCGGTTGCCGGCGGGTGTTGGTGGAGAGATTGGCCCGCAGAGGTCACCGTGGACCAACGCTAGCGGGCGCTCAGCACGGTACGTCGCCTCGCTAGGGAATGACAATCGCCGCTACTTCCCAACGAGGCAGTCGTCGCATATCTGATCAATATGATCTATGTGCGGCAGCCCATGTACCATCTCCTTCTGCGCTAGCTCGCGCAACGCCTTGAAGTTGAGATGACCGTATCGTGCATGCCAAAGCCAAGCCGTGTCGCCGCAGTTAGCCATGAGGCAGACCGGCTGCGCCTGCCTCAGGTCGAGGATGTAGAGACGGCTCTGGCTCCGCAGCACGTGCACGAGAAGCTCGCGTGCCTTGTCGTAGATCTCCATGTAGTCGTCCTCGATCACCACCTTGCACCCACGTTCAGCAAGTTGGCCCAACCTGATGACGCAGCTCTTCAGCGACGGGATGTAGTACACATTTGCAAGGGCACGGTGTTCACCGTTCAGGCACTGGAACAACACAGTGCCACGCCCAACAATGTCCACGGCTGAACCATCCCCAAACCTGACCTTCCCAGTCACAGTGAGGTCGAGGTCCAAGAACTTCTCCTTGATCCCTGTCATATGATTGCTAGCACCAGTATCTAAATACCAAGCATCACCTTTGTACCTTTTCGGGTGTACCTTTTCTTCATCGAGGAGAACCTCACCGGAGTGCTCGTCAGTTCCAGTCAGATCGCAGATCTCCGCCATGAGCAGAGTTGCTGGACCTTCATCTTCCTTCTCTGCCATGAGAGCCCTCTCCTTCTTTGCCTTGCGGCACTCAGCAGCAAAGTGCCCTTTAATACCACAGTTGTGGCACTTGTACTTCTTCTTCCAGTCGTTGTTCTTGCCACGGCCGGAATTTGAGTTGGAGCCATGCTGCTGTGGTTTCTTGCCGTGGCTTCCGGATCGGTCGCCGTTCTGGCCACCGGACGACGATCCCTCACCTCCTGTCTTCTTCCCTTCGAGCTTCTCCCACTGTGCACGTGACAACATCAGGTGCTCCCCTTCCTGAGGATTGCCGAAGGTAGAACGTACACGCTCGTCGTACGCCTTGTAACGCCCCACCAAGTCTTCAGTTGACAGGGTTTTGAGATCGATGCACCGCTCGATTGTGGTCACCAGCTGCATGTAACGCGCCGGTGCTGCACGCAGGAACTTGCACACGACCTCAATCTCGTCGAACTTCTCGCCGAGGCCACGAATCCCGCTGACGAGCGATGTGACGCGCGTAGCGAATTCGTCCACGGTCTCGCTCTCCGCCATCTTCAGTTCCTCGAACTGCTTCTTGTACGTCTGCAAGTTTGCCTCGCGAACACGGTCGTGGCCGAGATGGGACTTCTTGATGGCTTCCCAGGCTTCTTTTGCCGAATCCTTGCCAGCAAGAGTTGGAAGCATCGTCTTGGGCACGGCGCGATAAATCGCGGTTAGCGCCCCACGATCTTTGCGGTACTCAGCACCGCCTTCCGCGTACTCGGGGCCTGCCTTGTCGATGGCGCCCCACACCTCCATGAACTGCAGTTGGACACGCATCTACATCGCCCACATGGAGTAGTTGTCCCGCTCGAACTGCGGGAAGGAGTTCTGATCAAACGGCTCCGGCTTGACTTCCATCGCCTCCGGCAGCGTCAGCGTTCCATCTCCGCTGCTTTTCGGCGAGCCCCGCGGCATGATCTTGGGCATACAATCAAAACTCTGATGCCAAATGACAGGTCCAAAGGTTCTCTATCAGCTAGCAATGGTGGTTTCTCTCGAGACACGAAGAACAGATCACACACGAAAGATTTTTGCGACGCAAAGATACGCGTCTTTTCTGGCGTCTTTCTGTTATTCTTCAGAGATGATCTAAACGGCATATGCCTACACACACGATCAGGCCAACGCCTTGACCGAGACTCACGCCAAGCTAACCCCACTATGCCTGATCCTAGATGCAAGGGACGTGCTGCATGCACTTATCCAAGGCGTCATGCACACGGAAATACAAAGCAAATGTGCATGCGTGATTACAAAAGGGAAACAAACAGACTAAAACAAGATTACACGCTGAGAGGGCTACCTCGACGACAATTCTCCGCATTATTCCAGGCATTATAGGAATCCATCCGGGAATCACGTTGGTCGTCCCTTTCCATGCACGAGGTGCACGAAGCACGGCCATGGCGGCCATCCCGAGCGCCATCCGGACCGGAGGAACTACCAGCAGGACAAAACCACCCCACATTACCCCCAGCACAGTCATGGGGGTCCATATCAGATGGCTGCCACACGCACTCCCGACGAGAGGGCCCCAGTCGTAGCTCCTCGTGACGGAGCTCAGCCTCCCGCCTACGGTCCCCAAGCAACCCTGGAAACAACAACCGGGGATCTCGCCGCTCTTACCGAGTAGGCGCAAAGGGAAGAGGGGCAGAGGTGTAGGCTGGTGGTAAGGCCAACTCCACCGCACGACCCCAAACGTACGTCCGCTTTGCCCGGATTCTGTACGTTTGGGTAGGGCAATGGGGTCGTGTCCGAGCCTGTCTTGGGATGCGGTGGCCGTGAGCCCAGCGCGCGGCCGCATCCTTTGGCCCCATCCTATCCGCCTTCATTTTCAAACAACAACGTTTGAAATACCAAGCACTAGTTCAGGCCAGCGGCCCTAGTTCACGCCGGCAACAGAGCCATCGGCCTACACGTCCTCGCCGGCAACACAGCCAGCCTCCAAAATGAATAGTTTTGTTCGCCGGCAACACAACCAGCCTCCAAAATGAATGTCTTTCTCGCCGGCACACAGCCAGCGGCTGGCACCCATGCCAACCTCCAAAAAAGAACGGCCACGGCCGATCAGAGGACCTAGTTCAGGCCGTCGGCGTCGAACATCTCCTTCTTCCTGGCCTCGAACTACCTCTCGTCTTCTCGCTCATCTTGGTCAAGTCCACGCTCATGATCGCAAGGGCCACCTCCTTTGCTTTGGTTGCGGCATTGGTGGCCTCGATGTCGAGATGCCTCTGGCTGGCCGTGACATTGGCGGCCTCGCTATCGAGCTGCCTTTGCCGGGACGCCTCCTCCATGTCGATCTTCCTCTTCTTGGCCGCCTCCTCCATCTCAAGCTTCTTCCTTTGAAGCTCTAGGTAGCTTTGCCGCTTCTTCTCGTGCCTCACATCCTTTTGAGACATCATGCCATGCAAAGTCTCATGCAAGGCCACGGATGAGGCATCACGTATGTCGTCCACCTTGGAGTTGGTCTTGCCCCTCGGCCTCTTCAACGCCTCGCCATCTCCACCTCCGGCCAACGCGGCCGTCTTCTTGCCTCTCTTCCTTTGAAGTTCACGGTATTGATCCTTGAACTTAGGGCAATTGTTGATGATCGTCCAACAATGCGTAAGAGTGAATGGCTTGTCCTTGTGCCAGGCCTTGAATGCTTCCAAAGATTGAAATGCCTACACCACATTATCAACAACAAATGAACATGCAAACATATACAAGTCTCATGGCCGTAGCAACGAAAGAACTAGGATGAGGAGAGCATACCATGCCACAATGCCGAGACCACTCACGGGCCGTGCTTCAAAGCTCTCAAGTGCGGCACAATACTTATTGCACTCTTGTTGGATGAACAACCACCTCTTTTGAATTGAGGTGATGCCACGGTCGCTCGTAATTTGGTAGGGCTCAAACATCTTCCTTTCATGGAATGTTTTGTGGACTCTCGTCCAAAAAATAAGGCCCTTTTGTTGCGCGCCGGTCCTCGGATCTTGGCTAATCTCCATCCAACATTGGCAAATCAACTTGTCCCCGTCTTGTGAATATGAACCCGTGCGAATGCTCTTCCTCCTCTTTTGTGCTTCCGCTCTTTGGGTGAGCTCGTCGATGAACAATGGCTCGCCACCAATATCAATGTCGTTGCCTTCTTCTTCCTCACCATCACCTTCGCAATAGATGTCATCGTCTTCATGCCACGAGTCACCATTGTCGTACTCAGCATGGTCGTGGGCCTCTTCATCGGCAACGTACTGGGCACGGCCATCCTGACTTTGGGTCTCGTCAGGACCGTAGGCACGGCCATGCGACCCTCGTAGATCACATCCTGCATGAACTGGTTGTAGAAGGGGTCATCGACCGTTGGAGTTGGTGTTGGCCTTCCGTCGAACAGGACGCGGGGGCGGGGGGGAGGGGGGGACGGCATGGTGCCCGTAAACGGTGGCCGTGCTTGCTTTCTTTGCATCTGGACGGACGGCTGGCCGCCGCTGCTGGACCCCGGCGTGACGTTGAGGTCGATGACGGCCGAGGTGCGCGGGGTGGACGGCGCGATCACGCCAATGTTCGGCGACTCCGAAAAACGGGTCTGGCCGTCGTGCCTTGGCGGGGGAAAGCCGGGAGACATAGGCGTGGTCCGCGACGTCGGCGAATGGCAGTGCGGAGGCCTGGCGGCCGACGAGCCTGTGCTCGCCGGGCCGACGACCGCTGCAGAGAAACCTGCCGGACGGCAAATGCCAAGCATGAGGAGGGTGTGCGCTTTGTTGACGATGGCCTCCTTCTCCTCGACCTCGGCCTTACGCCGCGCGGCCTCCAACGCATCGTGCTCGGCGGCGAACTTGGCCGCGGCAGTGCCCTTGACGGCTGCCCTCCGGTTCCTCCTCTTCGCCAATTCCGCGTCCAACTTGGCGAGCTCCTCCGGCGTGCATTCCGAGGGCGGCTTCCTTGCACCCTTGGCCTTCTTCTTCTTGACCTTTCCGGGCAGGTCGACGGCCAGGCTGCCGGAATTCGGCTGGGCGTCGGCCATGGACAGGGGAGGGTGGGGGGGGGGGACGTGGGAGGGTTTGGAGGGGGGATGGCGCCAAATGGGGCGCGGGGGGTTTGCTTTGTGCCACCGATAGGCGGGCCAGGGGAGGACATGCGCGCGTGTCCCGCCCGTCCGCGCGCTGTCCGTTTCACCCTAAAAGCCGCGCAAACTTGTGTCGGGGATGGGTCGAAAGCGGCAGAAAACGGACGTCCGTTTGCGCCCGCGCGCTGGGCCGTGTGGTTCGTCCGTTTTGCCCCAAACGGACGCGGCCGGATAGGATGGGATCGCGCGCTGGAGTTGGCCTAAAGAGCCAGGGTCGGTCCTGAGATTTCAGGGGCCCGGGGCGAAACCAAAAGTCGGGGCCCCTTCACGTAAACATTATAGGAGTATATATATTATCGCTTAAATGCACCAAAAGCGACATTCTTATCAAATAATGTATACATATTACCTTTCAACCATTTCAAACAATCAATCATAAAATTTCACTTATGATGGGGCCGATCGATCCTCCTTAAACTTCTTATTTTATTTTATTTTCTCTTTTTAGTGGATGCATATATTCTAGTCGACATGATAATACGCACTGCTAAAAACGAAAAATTAAATTACGTTAAAAGCTTGAACACTGCAATCTATGTATCATGCATGTGAACATAAATAAATTACTCAATTAGCAATATAGATATAGGAAGTAGATAGTCTGATGTTACCTCGGATTGATCGGAGCAGCGTTGACCACCTGATCAGGCAATGGCCATGATGCGATTTAGACTGACGTGAGATAGGAGGCGCTTGACGATTTGCATCACCTGGCGACCGGAGAGCGGCGCAGTTCGCCGGCGCGCAAATTGTGATCTGCATCTAGAACGTCAGATCTCCGGCTGCCACCATGGCCGTCGTCAGATAGAAATGCACGGGCCACCATCTTTAAAATCCAGCATCAACGTCGCTCCCTCATCCATCCCCATCGCCGGCTTGCCGCGAGAGGAAGGGAAACAAGGAACGACGGCTGCCTCCGGTTTGTTCGGTTCGGCCATGAGCATGCGAGATCTTGGAATAGATTTCTTTTTTAGGAATAATATATCGAGGAATAGATGAATAGGGAACATCGTCACGATTAGAAGGAAATCCGAGCAAGGGCAACGCGTACACCCTAGCAGATCAACCGACGAGACGAGGAATCAGCGGCTCCGTGGGCTAGCTACATGCATCGGAGGACAACGCGTACAGGCCTTTTGTGCATGCGCTGCCCTGCATCCCTGGGCCTTGCGTACGTGCATGCTAGCTGGGTGGGGCCCCCTAGACTTTGGGGGGAGCAACTACTTCACGAGCCCTCCTTCGGGAGCCTCGCAACAATCAGCGCCACTTGGCGCGCTCTCAGCCATTCGTCACGTGTCGCGCTCTGGACGCTCCTTCCAGAATTTTTTTATTTTTTCCGCACGCGTTTTCGGTTTTCTAAACGGTTTTTTTGCCGGGTTTTTTCGACGTTTGGTTTTTCCCCGGTCTTCCTTAGCGTTTCGACCAAATTTTTATTTTGAAAAAAATATATTTTTGCGTGAAAAAAACGCGTTTACTTTTTTTTCTTTCGTGAAAAGTCACGTTTTTTTCGTGAGAGGCACAATTGTGCTTTAGCGAGAGTCACGGCCGTGCGTTTCGGAAACGAAAAAGAACGCGTTTTCTGGTTTTTTTTCTTTCGCGAGAGTCACGGTTTTACTTCCGCGAGAGGCACGGTTGTGCTTTCGTGAGAGTCACGGCCGTGCCTCTCAGAAAGGAAAAAAAACATGTTTTTTGTTTTTTTTTTCTTTCACGAGAGTCACGGTTTTGCTTCCGCGAGAGGCACGGTTGTGCTTTTGCGAGAGTCACGGCCGTGCCTCTCGGAAAGGGAAAAAAATACGCGTTTTCTGGTTTTTTTCGCGAGAGTCACGGTTTTGTTTTTGCCAAAGGCACGGTTGTGCTTTCGCGAGAGTCACAGGCGTGCCTCTTTCGGAAAGGGAAAAAACGCGTTTTCTGGTTTTTTCCTTTCCACGAGAGTCACGGTTTTGCTTCCACGAGAGGCACGGTTGTGATTTCGCGAGAGGCACAAGCGTGCCTCTTTCGGAAAGGGAAAAAACCATGCTCCCGGTTTGGTTTTTTTGTCCGGTTTTTTTCGTGAAAAAAAGTTCGTCAAAACCTATCAACATGGGATCTAGTTTTGAAGATCTCGGCGCGAGGAATCCAATGGTGAAAACGGTTTAATATTTGGATGCACCGTTTAAGAGATAAAACGTTTTGAATAAACGAATCTACGAAAAAAGGGAAAACTCCCAGGTTGCGACAAGTGGCGCGCTGCAAGCGCGCCATTTGTCGTGACCTGGGAAGATGGAGTGTTCTTTGCAACGAGTACTCCTTAATTAGTGATTTTGGACTTTGGGGGGCCCGGGGCGGCCGCCCCCTCTGCCCCCCTCAGGGCCGGCCCTGTAAAGAGCGAGCTGGCAGGGGCTGATACATTGGCCAGAGGTCAGACGCCCCAGCCCGAGCGAGCCGGTGGTTGTCATGGTCCCGATTTGGGACTGCGCGCAACATAAGAGGCCCAGAATGGGCACTTGGGGTGGAGCCCGCCATCTCATGGAAGCTAAACCTAGCTGTAAATCATGAAATCACTAATTAAGGAGTACTCGTTGCAAAGAACACTCCATCTTCCCGGGTCACGACAAGTGGCGCCCATACATCGCACCACTTGTCGCAACCTGGGAGTTTTCCCTTTCTTCGTAAATTCGTTTATTCAAAACGTTTTATCTCTTAAACCGTGCGTCCAAATCTCAAACCGTTTTCACCATTGGATTCCTCGCGTCGAGATCTTCAAAACTAGATCCCATGTTGATAGGTTTTGACGAACTTTTTTTTTCATGAAAAAAACCGGACGAAAAAACCAAACCGGGAGCATGGTTTTTTTCCTTTCCGAAAGAGGCACGCCCGTGCCTCTCACGAAATCACAACCGTGCCTCTCGTGGAAGCAAAACCGTGACTCTCGTGAAAAAAAAACAGAAAACGCGTTTTTTTCCTTTCCGAAAGAGGGACGCCCGTGACTCTCGCGAAAGCACAACCGTGCCTCTGGCAAAAGCAAAACCGTGACTCTCGCGAAAGAAAAAAAACAGAAAACGCGTATTTTTTCCCTTTCCGAAAGGCACGGCCGTGACTCTCGCAAAAGCACAACCGTGCCTCTCGCGGAAGCAAAACCGTGACTCTCGCGAAAGAAAAAAAAAATAGAAAATGCGTTTTGTTTTTCCCTTTCCGAGAGGCACAACCGTGACTCTCACAAAAGCACAACCGTGCCTCTCGCGGAAGTAAAACCGTGACTCTCGTGAAAGAAAAAATAAACAGAAAATGCGTATTTTTTTCGTTTTCGAAAGGCACGGCCGTGACTCTCGCGAAAAAAGTGACTTTTCATGGAAGAAAAAAAAAGTAAACGCGTTTTTTGGCGCAAAAAATATTTTTTTCAAAATTTTTTGATCGAAACGCTAAGAAAGACCGGGGAAAAACCAAAACGTCAAAAAAAACCGTTTAAAAAGCCGAAAACGCGTGCGAAAAAAAAATCTGGAGAGAGTGTCCAGAGCGCGACACGTGGCGAATGGCTGAGAGCGCGCCAAGTGACGCTGATCGTTGCGAGGCTCCCGAAGGAGCGCTTGTTAACTAGTTGCTCCCTGTAAATCACGCTTCCCACATTGGTTCACACCCAATGACAGGGATCTGCCTCGGCCTTCCACAGGGCACGTTTCGCCAATGCTAAAGCCACATGGGCCTGCAGATGGGCCGCCGACTCAGCCCATGAGCTCACTCCCTTCCGGTCTTGTCGAGATGGACTCCTGCATACCAAAATTGACAGGCCCCGTGAGCCCATGAAGTGGGCATCCGGTGGGAGTGGGCTATGGGGCTATTTGGATCACTATCCGTCTCGGTTTATAGGGCATGCACGTAGTTTTAACGTAGTTTTAGGTAGACAATTTAACTACCTAAATATGTATTATATGTTATAAAAATATATGTTTATAAACTACATCTACTTAAGAATCTAATGATACTAGGAGAATGCATGTGCGTTGCTACGGGCAAAAGCCGGATGACAGTGCGTTGGCATCTGGTTTCATCAAATAGCGACAAATTCAAAATCTCTTCGGCTTCTTTCTTTCTCGTCAGTCTTGGTCTCTCCTAAACCAGAAAATCGCATGTCACCAAAGGACATATATATACCATCAATTATTAAATAGGATCAATATCACTCAACATCACACGCCCAGGCGTGTCAATATTACAAGGTACACAAAACATGACAATTCCTTGTAATGAGCCTCTTGATTTCCGCAATAATAGCACAAAAGGAGAGATCCAACTTCCGAGAGTGTTCTTTATCAATAGCATGGCCATTCCATTCTTCGTAGGAACAATCAGCTTGAAAACCCACTGCAAATTGTTTAAGTCATGTCAAATATTACGCCCAATTTGTTAACTGCGGCCATTAGTAAGTATATAGTGCAATAGGTTTGTAGTGCATACGACATCGGTTCGTGCTTAAAAACATCTCAAACAAACTGAGAAAAGGTCTGTACATAGGCAGAAAACAAACCGATTGTCACAAAAATCAAGTACCTTTTGAAACCCAACTCGGAAAACAAAAATAGTATCGACTGTGGTAATTGGCCAAATTTAAAGCCCAACTAATGTTGTGTACTATTGAATCCGTCTTTTTTTCTTGAACTATGTTATGAATTTGACTTCAATTTTTTGATACGGGTGTTCCGTCTTGCAAATATGGCCTATCTCATCAAAGTCGTATATATTTTAGATTTTCTTTTCAAAAAATATTTTAAGAATGTCAACCATATTTATTAAATGTTTTCTCAAAACATTCAAGGATGCCAACAAAAGGACCGTGTGCACAAGATATTCACCCTTTGGCTGGCCCTCCTCTCTAGCATTTTTTCCTTGTTGGACTACATCACACTACTTCATGTTCTATGTTGGATCTTGTCGGTCACCCATGCTCCATCTCCGTTCCAAAAAAAAGCAACTAAAGCTTTTGTTAAGTACCTAGCCCACTCCAATTACCATCTAAATTTGAAAGTTGGTCCACCAAAAAAATTAATAAAGTTAATTAGAGAAACAGAAGAACCAATAAACCATCAAATGCAACCTTCAATAAAAAGTTGATTGTATATAGCTAGGAAAGGTTTCATTTATCTTGAATCAAGATTTTTTTACAATGTCATGAACCTGGTGCCAACGGCGTATTCGCAGCCGCCGATGAGCCTTTCGCCACTGCCTACATCGCGCTCGCGCACACCACTCTGCTACCGCCGCAAGCACACCAGCCACACTCCCCACCGCGCGCAGCCGAAACGATGGAACACCATGCCATCATAAGCCAATCCAGATGTTGAATTAAGGCTAGTACGACAGCCCATATTTGAGGATTGCACCCGGAAGATTGCACTCAACATCCTAGTTGAAACCAAGATCATTAAAACAAATACAATGAAAACGAAGATAAGCAGGAATAGGATGTTGATGGCCTGCTCAGTTTGGTCCCTCTATATAGGCAATAATTTATAGTTCAGATAGGCCCAAAAAGTGTGTTACCTTTGTAGAAAAAAGAATTTTTGGTTCCCCTAGTATTTAGCGCCAGCGACAATTTCTTATAGTTGCGAAAATATTGTTCTCCCAGGACACCCCGACAAGGCCCTACTTAAGCTCCTTCTCGTTCTTGTTCTGGTTCCGGTCTGGCAAACCATACCATCTGCCAAATATTGTTAATCTCTGGAAACAAAATAGGCACCAGAAAATCATCACCACATCATGCATGCGGGAGCAAACCGTACCAAATGTACAGCTGAAGAGCCACACACAAAAATTTTCTCAATCACAACATTATTCAGAGAAAAATTTGACAAATGGAAGAAGTTTGTGTCGTGGGCTGTACGAAATAACATAGACATCTATAGACTGTCCTAAAATATAGCATGGAGATGACTTTGTATATTTGTGTGGAAACTGGAAATACCCTCACATGATTCGACATATTGAAAAATAGTTCAGAAAAATACATAACATGCACCACGACTACGAATCCATGGCCTCCCTTATCATTAAAAAATCAATTAAACTAAGCCATTTACGTGAAGAGCATTACCCGCCCCAGAAACATCATGTTGCTTTCTCTTCCTTCCGCAACAAAAAATATCAATAGAATGAAAACGAATGCACGTGCACATGAAGATACAAATTTATTATTTTATTGTCTTGCTCTATACAATCAGATAGCCATATTTTTATTTGGAATCATACTGAGACATAGCATGCTACCATTTTTGCAAGCTTATTCGACCATTTTTATATAACATACTCGAAAGAAAAGGAGCACATTCGATCATTTTTATACTGTACCGTCCAAAAAGTTCTCTTGTCTTCCAATACATTATCTTTTGTACAATCATCATATAGCTCTTAGTCTACATCCTCCCAACCTAATGGAGAATGAACAAAATCAGATATCTATACATCTATACATGACATAGCATATACTTCCTCCGTCCCATAATATAAGAACGTTTTTCAAGCTATGTTAACTTGAAAAACGTTCTTATATTATGGGTTGAGAGGAGTAATAGACAAGGTACAGTTTCAAATAATGGTCCCTAAGTGAAAGGTCAATGTTCCCAACCAGAATTGTGAGCATCTTCTAGCAACATACAAGCCACTGGAGTGTAATTAGATATAACAAGTGTCAAATCTAGAGCTGACCATAGCATCTCTACATGGACTAATAAAACGGAAATAAATTTCAACATACCGCTGGTCCTACTACAATGGCTGATAGTGAATTTGATAGATGCCCATAAATGACAGTTTAGCAGTGTCTCCGACTCTATACATTTTGAGTCCCATGTTTTGAGCATTAGATATCTCCTTGGATACAATGAAATTTATGCTTCACAGGAGGAACTGCACAAAATAAATGAAGAACACTTAAGTTTCTTATCCTTGTAAGAAGAGCTAATTCTAATGAGAACTTGCTAAGGGCATTCAATCAATTCATTTTATGAAAGCGTGTGTCCATCGGAGCATGTTATGCCAACTGAACCATGTTGACCTTCCCCAATCAACATATGCATTCGCGTTCTCTACTCACATAATAGAAATATGTCTGATTCTCCCCTTTGTCGTAATTCTTTGTTCCCATTAGAAATTGATAGCCAGGGATCAAATGAGAAATGAATAGAACCTTGAAGAACAACATCAAATATACCTTCCTCATTCTCAGGTAATTAAAAATAAAACCAATGGATAAAACGAGACACATAGGGTTCCTGTAGAATAACTATATTTATTTGCCAGCCTCTACATCCATCACAGCTCCAAAATTGATCGACATAACCAGCCACAAAACACACCTGCCTTGCTGCCCAGAAACGAGGAACGCCAGAGAGCAGAATGTGGAGTATAACTCCAGCACTCCATATGCCGTCATCGGTTCCACATCTCTGCTTCAGGACCTCCGGAGCCACATAATAGGCACTCCCAAAATATCCCTGAACTTCTCACTTGCATTTCCATCATATCTCATTTAATCTTAAGCACATCATGAGCTTAGTTGCCAGAATTTAATTAAGGTAGCACCACATATACAATAGTAAATTGTATAGACAACACGAACTAAGGGGAATAGTTGAGGTTTCTTCCTTTGTCCCTTCTAAGATAGTATGTTCAGTAAACCAATTAATTAGTCACTGGGCTTGAAAAAGACGGAGAGGCTGAAATCAGTGGGCTTGAGAAACAAATATGTGTATAGTTGTCCAACAAATTGACTGAAACATGCATGGCAATACATCGTCAATGGTTTTCTCCTTGCTGCATCTTAACCAACACGCAACGCAATATGTCATCATTGAAATGAGATTTCAACAAAGCTACTTACTGAGTTTAAGGGGATTCGACCCGGCATTGACTGAAACTATTTCCGAGAAATTGGACCTACACCGAGATTGAACAATTTACAATGTTCCCTTGAGTAAACGCTGGCTCTAAAAATTGTCTAAACGAAGCCGGCGCGTCAGAGCCCTGAGATAAACAGATCCAACAAAAAAACTACATACTTTAACAACTGTATGATCTAGCTGGGTGTGCAAATAGATTTTAAAGAAACTCACAGGAACAATCTTGGCGAGCGTAAGTAGATATTCAGTCAAATTAAAAGGCGAAGCCAGAGCAGGGAACAGTTGATCCGAAAGACCTGCCGTCTCAATGCACAAACATTCATATGCGTGTTCAGGAAGAATAAGGAAAGCACAAAGATGTCATCTCCTATAGCTAGCTAATGTACCATGGTAAAGAACATACATAATACTTTGGGCGAGCGAGCGTTACCTCCAGTGACAAGGAAAGCAGTAGGGCAAGACCAAGTGTCCCGGTGCGTTGAGTCAGGCAAACCGTCGAATGGCTGGGAGGCGGTCCTGACGACCCTTGACTCGGGCGGGGCTGCTGAAGCACACGTCCGGCCACCACAGCGGGATGAGGATTGGGCTTGCCAATCTCGCGGTCGATGACACGCTGCATCGCCACCACCAGCACACAGAGGAGGGTAGGGCACGGCCGGCACGGCCTCCTTGCGCCGCTCCTCGCTGCCCGCCCTACCCCGGGTTTCCGCGATGGTGGCGACGGCGGTGGCGGTCTCCTCGACATTTGCGCCGTATAAGAAGACCTCGGAATTTGCAAAGGATCCGCGATGGCAAGGGATTCGGCGGCGTCAAATGTGTGTTGTCGACGTAGCGACGAGATCGGCGGCGGCGAAGGGAGGCAGCGCAGGGATCGAGGGCGCTTGATGCGAGTGCGAGGGCGGCGGCGAAGGGATCTGCTGTGACCTGGATGGGGATCGAGGGCACTCTGATCGCCTCGCTCGCTCGTGCGTGCGAGTCGTCAATTTTTTTCGTTGCTTTTTTTTTTGTTTGATTCTCTGGCATGCGAGGGGACTACGTGGAGGCATCTCTCCCTCCTAACGCGGTTTTGGTTGGGTTTTTTTCGAGGGGATCGTTACCTGCGAGGGAGGTGGGAGGTGGGGGAGAGACGAAAATAAACCAGGCGAAGGGCGGGAGGTGGGACAAAAAAACGTGTAACAGAGACTACCAACTGCTCCATTAGGAGTAGAGATAAGGAATTTTCTCATTGTGATACGTGATCACGTGAGGGCGTGGCTACGATGGTTGTCTTTTTTTTTCCTAGTGGAGCTAAGTATGGAAGTGGATCGGTGAGAGAAATAAATCGGAGAGGGAGGTGATCTGTTTGGAAGGTGATCTTATGTATATGGTATCATTTTTGAATTCTTAGTTACCAAATATTTACATGATTAAAATGAACCGACACCTTTCAAAGCAAGCACGAATAAATGAAAGGAGTATCAGACGCGATTCGGTTTTAAGTGCAAAGAAGAAGAAATTAACGTGGTAGGGGTGGTGGAAGGTGAGACGAAAATAAACCGGACGAAAGTTAACCAGACAAAAAAACCATGAAGGCTATTCTACCAACTGAGACATTAGGAGCAGAGATATTATTAGTGACATATAACACATATTTAGTTAGTGAAAACGATGACCTAAAACTACGCGCATGTCCTATATAGCGAGACAGGCCAACGCTGGCCATACCAAAAAAAAATTGGCGAGCCCACATGATTTGGCGGCTGTTTTGATCTGCGTCGAAAATTTGGCTCGCCCGGCTTGCCCAACGCCTCTCTGTTTTACACGCGGGCGAAACAAGGGCACCCAAAAGCTTCGCCAGAAATTTGGCGCTGTTTCTTCGGGGGTACTTGGTAGCGCATGCAGTAAAATAATTGATTTCCCACTATAACAACTCGGCTGATTAGCAGGTGCGTGTATTGCTGCACCGGATTAGTGGGTGTGTGCACCAAATTAGCAATTCAGGGGTGTTGCACGTGATTAGCGGCTCCCAACTGCACATGATTAACTGTGTCTGGTGGTCGGCCGACGGTGCTCTTGCACGTGGCGGTCGTGTCGGCTGCTATAATTGTGTTAACTGTCTTGTAGTTGGGTGCGTGGATGACGGCAGGCGGCGACGTTTCTCTTCTTCGACTACATCGGATGAAGTTGACGGCATCGAGATCTGATGACCACGGGAAAGATCCCCGGCCTACGTGCCACAAAGATTCGGTCTCGTCGCTTGCGGCGACCCGCTTCATCGCCTCAAAAAGTATCTTTGTATGAAATGGTGCTCTCCCAGATCTGGGTATGGCGGCTGTTCTTATCTTTTTCCGGCGTTGTCATGGTGGCGGCGGAGGTCATTTGTGGATTATGTTTCTTCGATGAACGAGTTTCTGCAAGGGTGAAATAATAGTTTTACCTCTTGTGAAATTCTTTGTGCAGAGTTGCTTGACAAGCATTTGTGTCTAGTATGGTGACCATATGTGTAATCTCTGTAAATATATTATCTAATGAAATATGTGGTTGCTTAAAAAAAACTGCAACAACCCTATGTCCTTATTTTGCCGACTTTTTTCAAGTTGAGTACATCTAACCCTTAAGGACATGTATAATTCTTTAGACAAGTGTTGTCTATAGCAGTATGTCATCTCACATACAGTTTATCTATAACTAACCGATATGGGCAGGCCGAGGCGAGGGGGTTACAAAACAGAAAATTAATTTTTCCACACAGAGAATATGGTTTGTAACAGGAGAAAGGCCATCGTTAAGTGGTGATTTGCAAGGGATTAGACGGTCTTTAATTCTGCAGACAGACTGCCTAATTCGGGCTATTCTCTTTCCTCCACCTAGATAATGATCTCACGTGGCGTACGGTGCAGATGGCTAAGTAGATACCAATGTACATGCCCTAACTTATGATCTACATAGATTCTCGTATTTAATATTTATACAATCAATGTGCTTAAATATTTTTCAAGAAGTGGTATAAATCATCATATCACTTGGGCATGAACCAAACAAAATTGGAGGATCAATGGCTAAGATGCAAACAACGACAACTTGCCAAAATTTTGGTCATGCCCTTCTTTTGGCCAAAATTTCGGTCATCCGGTGGAAGGTTATACATAGGCCTGAAAGGCATAACAGACAAGACAACAATTCTGCAAATAAGAATAAGATCGAACCAAAAAACTAGCAGGGTGGCAATATTTAGATCCCTGGACACGACAGCAATAAGATGGAGGTTAAGTAACAAACTTTTCATGCTAAAATATAACTCAGGTTGATTCTTTGAAAATAGTTGGTTCCTGATAATTTGTATGACTGAATAGCAGTACCCCAATTTTTGCTTCATCTTCTAAAAACAGAGTAATTCTGTCGTAACATAACTCTCTCAGTATGAATCAATTTCTCTTGAAACTACAATGCAGCCTCGCCTGATCTGATGGAATCATTGGTTTCAGATAAATACATCCTTGTGCATTCCCATCAGATCTATAAAACTCAGTTTGATTGTGTCACAAATTTGCTGGTTGGCAATTTATAAGACTAGATAGCAGTATCTTGAAATTGCTTATTGGTTTTAAACTGAACTGACTCAGCTTGAGCTAAACTGAACTCAGTTTGATTCTATAAAGTATAGGGTTGCATTATATAAAAATGAGTCCTGCTATACACAGGACGCAGCTCAGCCGACTCTTTTCCTTTTTGCTTGTCCTCTCCTACACTACACATACGTAAAAATGCAACGCAAGCAGACTTAGTGCTCAATATTGTACTTGTCGTTACCTTGCCGAAATGGCAAGTAATTTAGGGCTCAAAACTTGTGATTAACAGTCCTACTAGATCAAAGTCATTTGAGTTGTTTTTTCTGTCGAAATAAATTCATGGCTTGAGCTCACGAATGTCTACGTCTTGGCATTTGCACGCTTTTGCATGTTTGTGTCATTGTGTGTTCAGCTCAGTTTGCTCGTTGTGTTGAATTTAACGTGAAGTAGCTTCAACAACTTATATGTATTAAAGACTCCAATTAATTCTGGTCCATTCTTTCCTTGTGGGACACACCATTGTTATTACAAACTGCAAGCTATGTAACTTTCTAGTTGAGGCATGTGATGTAATTACTCCTATAAAGGACGCTCAGGCCCGGTCCTGACTTCTGAGATTTCAGGGTCCCAGGGCAGATCAAAATACAGGCCCACCATTAGAAAATTCTAATAATCTTACGCACAATGTCTTTAATGATGTTATTTATAGAAAGAGATTCAGAGACATGTATTCTACGAGATCACGTCATTGGGGTAGCAGATGTGCACAATGCAGTCACCTCCCGGCATGGCCGCGGTGGTGGAGGAGGTGAGGGTGATGGGTCATCTTTTGACCGGGTCGCACATGAGATCAAGAGTTCGTCGGCACGACGAGGCAGTGCATAGGAACTCACAAGATAAACCAAATTGACTTCACCCACTTCCTGACCAAAATACGCTCAAGCATGGTCGCACAGCACACCAAATTTTTGGTATGACGAAACTTATTGCGAGAAGAAAGTTCTTTCATATCAAAATATGCATTAAGCCAAATAACAACTAGAATCACATGTACAAACATTAAGGCCAAGGGAAAATAATCATCTGTCAATTTATAATATAGAGTCAACCTTCTAAATATAGTGATTTGGTGTTTATTTTATACCAATATAAAAAGACCCAAATGAGCACACCCAACTAATCTCAGCCGTCAAACCAGGTTAATCCAACGACCATGCGGAGGGCTCAACATGTTTTGCATGGAATTAACATCATACCAAACATAGCAACAATCACATAATTAACGTGCAAATATAATATCCTACCTAATATCCGGGGTGTGCAATTTAATATGATGTCTAATATTAACATCATTGCACGTACTCATTTACTAGTCGGTACAAACATACGAAGACAACTGAGTAGTCCCTGCTTTGCTATGACCACATTGCACACCCACATCGTCAGCATGCTATGGGCCTATGGTGGTGCGTGCTGCTCCTCGCTCTCTGCTACTATACTTTTCTTTAGGGTCTCTCCACTATATAAGGGTTTTTTCACGCAAAACAAAACTACACACAAGTTTCTTTCTCCAAAACCTTTGGAAAATCATTGGAAAACCGAAAGAACCCAAATAAAACCCAAAAAAGTGTACATAAAAAATGAAATCCAGGGGGTGGACCCAACATGCAACATGTGGTGGTGGCTGGACTCAGCACTTGGCGTGCTCTCAGGTCACCAAAAGTGACCTACGAAGGTCCTTCGGAAGGGGTAACCTCCAGTTAGTTGCTCTCCACAACTATCTATCCTGAAGCCGGCGAATCCTACTTGACGCCCACGGGTGTCAAATGGATGTTGCGACGCTAGCTGGCAAGGTCGACCGGGCCAACCTAGTTAGTGGCTCGCTACGTTGCTTCATTTTTTTTTCACATTTTATGGTTATTCTGTTATTGTTTTTTTGTGTTTGTTTTTCTCTTTATTATTATTAATTCATTTCTTTTTTCTTACACCTTTTTCTTTTATGGTTCCTATTTTTTGCTTTCTGTTTGGTCCATTTGTGCTTTTGAAGATTCATTTCCTTCTTTTCGTTTTGTATTTTCTTCCAATTTCCTTTTCTTATTTTTATTTTTTTATTGATGAACATTTTAGGAATATATGGTAACTATTTTTAAATCATTGTCAACTTTTTTAATATGTGTGGAACATTTTGTAATATACGGTGGAAATTTAAAAATATACGTAAATATTTTTTATATAGGATGAATAATCTTTAAGTACATTATAAAGTGAGTATTTTTAAAATACACACTATAAATATTAAAACACAAACTGAACATTTTTATATACAGTGATTTTTTAATATATTATGAACCATTTTTAATACCCAATGAACATTTTTAAGCAAAAATTGATTTTTTTAAATAAAAGAAGTGTTTTAAAACATATATATTTTTAATCATTTTATTGTTATATATTATTTTAATAATATAGTTCTTGAGTTTTTATATATTTAGTCAATATATGTTTTCGCCAAAAAATTATAACATGTAAACGGCCGAGACAATTCTGGCCCATTCAGGTCAGCATATAGAAGGACTCCTTGAATCCCCGCTTGAACACCGTCCCATGCATCTCCTCCAACCTTCTTGAGTTCAATACGGGAAGGAGTTAAACAAAAAAGGCCCCTCACATGCACGGCGAACCCTCGTCCTCGGTTGCTTCGGTGATGCCACTCACAGGCGCCTCTCCCCACCGTCTCCCGCATGGTCCTAGCTCAACCTCACCAGAGAGAAGCAACAACCGACCGCTGACTTTCGTGTGCCTGCTAATCATATTCATACCACATAAATTCCATTTGGCATTTCCTTGAGGTTTTTAGAATTCTATTGTCTTATCGGCTTCATTACTCCAATTTGTACATTAGGATGTTTTTCAGAATTTGTACATTCCCTTGTCCCATGGATGAACTAAATTCATGATAAGATTTTTTTTCCAAGATTGTCATTTTTGCTCCAATTTGTATTGTTATGGACATCCCCAATAGCCAAGTATGGGCGTATATTTATACTCCTGGGTTGCACTGGTACCGTGTAACATATATAGGCTCTCCATTTAAGTCGACCACGCGATCCTTAATAATCCAGAAAACAACGATCACCTCGCCTATAAAAAGAACGGAGAGGCTCTCCCTGGCCGAAGAGGGAGACCATGTCCCTCCAAACTATATAGCTGCTGATAACTGGTCCTGGGGATGGGAGGCTTCAGGAACTTTACCACGTCCGGTCTGTTTATCAGTCCTTCTAGAAATCATTAGGTCTCTTCCCTAGTCCAGATACCCTTTTGAAGCCGTTAGACGAATTGCACGGCAACGCACTTAGGTGGACGGCTGATGGTCTGGCCAACGAGCCTCTCCATTCCAAGTGTTACGTCTTACATCCCCCGGCTGGGAAAGGTACAGGGACAGTGCCTTCGTGAGTTGCGGTGCCATTAGCCTCTTCTGGAGCAACTAGCCCAACTGGATCAAATTGCAACACTTGCTTCCTTGTGTGAATGCCAATTTTGACAAGTCATGGCAGCAATATTATCACTTGTGCAGCAAGACCTGGTCGTGGCTTGCCTCGGTTTGCTTGTGTTTTAACTTTCTCTCCTATGGACATGCATGCCACTCTCTTGCACGATCTTGAACTGCTTTGGCTTTCTTAATGAAAATCGGAAGGTGAGATCCCTTCTTTTATCAAATAATAATAATAATCTTACTTTCAGCTGATTGATTTGTATTTTTCTTGATTTATTTCCTGCATCTTCGTTACTTACTGGAACTGGTTGAACACAGTTATCTCATCTTTACAAGTCTAAGAAATACTCCCTTAGTTCCATATCATTCATTTAGTACAAATTTAGTAGGGGATACTATTAGGTTTCTTTTTACAGGGAAGGCGCCGGCCATGCCCGAGAAGAGCTCGAACCTAGCTCGACTTTGAATTAAGAAAGCCATCAACCGGTCGGGATTACATGATAGCAGCTTACAAAGAGAATAAGAGGAAAATATGAAAGGGTCGAGATACAAGGTGCTAAGTAGAACAACTCCAAGGCAACACCAACTGCGACCGAGAACACACAGTCTTCATTGCCAACGACCGCCATTGCGCCTATACCAACATAACTACCAAGGCCATGGGAGGAGGGCACCACTGTGCAAGTATTGTGTCACAAAAGGAACAAACATGGGCAACAATGATCTGTCTCCACCGCCGCAAAGGGCCACTACCCTTTTCACCCAGGTTCGATGGGTGCTGCACCGGCGGCCAGCAGAGTGGTTCCCCTAGAACGCAAATCAAGGTACCCAAGCTGCCAAAGGAGAGACAACATGAGCAGACCTACAACCAACGGAAGTCCGACCACCCAAGCACCATCTCCGGCAGTGGTAAGGTAGAACGCTGGACATGAGTTGTCGAAGGAAGGCGTTGAACAACTAAGAAGGCCGAAAATGGTAGCACTATACAATGGTAGAGGATAGGAATCACTGAAGCCCAAGGCATACTACCGGCACTAAGAAGGACATCAATCCCCTCGCACCAACGGCGGGGAATATCCGCACCTGAAGCCCAGCAGGCTGCCGAAGATGAAGCCAAACTCACACCGTCATGGAACCGCATCCAACTCCACCACCACTCGAGAAGTCCCCAAATGATGCCTTCATGATGGCTCACACCACCAAGGTGTCCTTGTCGCCCGGAATAGGGGAACTGAGGCTTTCACCTGACCTCTTGGCAGGGGTGGGAGGGAGGGGAACGTCATCCAAGCCTCCAGCAAGAAGAACAACATCCAAAGGCGACATCTTTAGTGTGGCCGTCGCGCCGGCCAAGGGTTTCCCTCGGATTCACTCTCAAACACAGGATCCGTAGAGCCAACACCCAACGAACGGCAGTCGAAGCCACCAGGGGCCGGATCCTGCGTGAATCACAATAGATCGAGGCTTCAGGATGGAGCTTCTCCATGGCGAGCCGGCAAACTAGTGAGGGACCGCATGCCACAACAGCCGACGCCCACCGCCTTCAAGCGACCTACACGGCGGGGAAGTAGCCAAGCTCCACCTACCAGCATTGCCCGCCGCACAGACCACACAGAGCACCACCGCCCCGAGGCCACCGCCCCGGAAGCCGAGGCTCTCAGACGGGGTGGTGCCGCAAGGATTTCCGCCACCACCTTCGTCAGTAACACGGGACCGCGCCGATGAGCACCTCTAGCAGCGGCGGAGAGGTGGGTTGGGATGGAGGAAACAAGCGAAGCTGGGCAGGGTTTGCCTGAGAGTCGCCTCAGATGGGGCACGCGGGCGGGGTGGGGGTGGTGGGGTGGTGGTGGTTGGGGGGATGTTTACCGGATATTGCAATCCAAATTAAATTAATAGAACAATGTTAACCCCTTAGAATTTTTTTGCAGGGGTGATAGAGATATAATGTTAATCAAAGAACAATGCAAATCCAGATCAACACAAGTTAGTAGCCGACCTAAGTTCTAGAATAGACAATCGTCAATTGAGTTTGTTGACACGACCTTCACCAAATGGACATATTTTTTTAGAAAAGGAGGATGACCCCCGGCCTCTGCATCTCGGAGATGCATGCATCCACTTTATTAATTATTCACAAAGACCTTAAAAAGTAATACATCAATACATCTGAAGCCACCATCTTGGCAACATCTGTTGCCACTCCTATCCATTGATGAAGGGGTGCAGAAAGTGTGAGCCGAATACCGAGACTTCTCACTTAGCCTAACTTCTAACGCCGGAGACCCCGACCAAGTCGCATACCGGGTCTGGGGCACAAACTGGTCTCACGCACTCATAGGTCGTCGTCGTCGTCTTCCATCAATTCATCTTCAGAGCATATACTGATACATCGACCTTGCCAGGCCTGCAGTCGACGCCCCCATGGTGCCAGACAACGCCTTTTCCGTACGCGCGTTCATCATCACGCATTCGTCGCAGAGACTTTCCTGCGCCTCGCCGCCGAGACTCCACGACGTCGATGCGCCATAGTGAAACACCGCTCCACTACAGATGCCATCCACTGGTCCCTCGAGCCTATGCACACCTTCAAGAATGACGCCCTCGAGAGGGGTACGACACGTGAGCGCCGCCGTCATCCGATCGACTAATTTAGGGTTTTCCCCGGAGGTAGCGAAGGGGTCTAGAGCTTCTCCACAATGATGCCTTCAAGAAGGGGACGACACAGAAAAACGCTGGCATCACCGACCTGGCAACATGCCAAGAGTAGGGTTTCACCCAGATCCGCTTGAGGCCCCCCCCCATCTAGCATCGTGTGCAGGGGACGTCCACTGATCACCGCCTCCGCACATGGAGCAGGTTGCGCCGGCCGGATCTGATCTGACCCGCCGCCGCCGCCTCTCCATGGGGCTGCCGCCCCGGATCCATGGATCACGACCGCTACAGCAGCGCCGATCAGCTAGAAAAGGGCCTCGCCGTCGCCTTCCTCGGAGCCAGCTGAACTTCGCCGGAGGGCGCCTCGGGCGGCGGCGAGGAGGGGAAGGTGCAGCTTGGGAGGAAGATGCGCCGGCGGGAAGGTGGCAGCGGAGGAGGATCTGGCGTTGGGTGGTAGCGGCGGCGGCGCTAGATCGAGGCTCGCGTGTGTGAGTTGCGAGTCGCCTGTCCTCTCGCCACGGGCTGGAACGGACTATATTAAATTCCATGTTATATCCACTACCAAGTTCTACTAATTAATAAATTTAGTTTTATCAAAAGGTTTAGTAAAAACAAGCAATCATACTTTCTTTTGTCAACACTGGGTTCTTTTTCTTTACATGGCTTAGCCTTTTTTTCAAAATGGAGGATAATCTCCGAATTCTGCATCGAGCGATGTACACAACCATCTTTATTATATTATGTCATAAAACTTTACAAAAATAAATACATGGACCAACTCAAAGCCAGCTTCCGGATGAACACTGTCGCCATACCTACAAAGTTAATGATCCATCGCTCAATACAGAGGTCAAGGCTTGCTCCTCTTTTAAATAAAAGAAATATTGCTATACGATACTAGTTTTGAAAGTAAATAATAAATTATTATTAATTCTCACTTGCTGAAAGAAATGTGAAAGAAAAATGATGATCAGCTAGAAAAACAGAACGATCATTACATGGATTTCTTTAAGCTGTAAAACAAAGCGGCTCTAAGTTACCGTGCTCAGTTACATTTATGGAATCTCCAACGAATCCATCAAATCGATTCTTAGTGTCCGGCTAGAACACTTTTCGTCATCTAATGGGTACATCAAACGTTCATTGACACGGAGAAATGTCCGAAATCCCACAATCGATTTCTTATTCATTCAGGGCGCCCGTTCATGTGTTTTTAAAGAAAGGATACCTTGTGATTCCAGATTTCAATAGAGATTCGATTTCTCACATCTAAGGGAAGACAGACACAAATGCACAGACACATTATCCGGGGGTGTCACCGTTTGCATCGATAGCAAATGTAGAAGTGGATGGGGAATTCTGGATACACTACGGACAAGCCTTGGATCCCACTACAAACCTAATTTTTTTTCAACCCCGTTCGGTCTCCGGTATCCATTGGACAAAGGGTAAACATTTATTCACCCGCAAAAAAAAAGGGTAAACATATGTTGCACCGTGTTGGATGACAGCCCCCCTATTCACTATCTGTGTATACGTTCGGATGTTTGCGGACTTTTCGTATGCTCGTTTTGATGCACGGCCACGGCATCTTCAATGCCGTTAGTTTCCACACCAGAAGATACAGATTTAGCTGGCCGCCAGTCCGTACGCAGGACTATTATGTTACTGAGTTTCTCGTGCCTCCTACTCATACTACAGAAATTCTATTTGGCATTTCCTTGAGCTCTTTAGAATTCTACTTTCAGATTAATCTGTACATTATAATGCTCTTCGGAATTTGTACACTCCATTGTCCCATGGATGAACTAAATTCATGATAATAATTTTCTAAGATAGTCATTTTTGCTCCAATTTGTATTATTATGGGCAACCCCAACAACTAAGCATGGGCGTAGTGTTGCACTGGTAGCGAGCAACATATATTAGCAACGACCACGTGATCCTTAATCCGGAAAGCAACGATCACCTCGCCTATAAAAAGGACGGAGAGGCTCTCCCTGAAGGAAGATGGATCACACATGTCTCGTGCTCCTGCAAAACGTATAGCTGACAACTGGTCATGGGGATTCGAGGCTTCGTGAAAAGCTACAAAACTGACCCTTGTGATAAAGTTCAACACAAAATGAACCCATTTTCTAAAAATTTCACTTAATAGAAAATAGAAAAAATGGATGGACTAATGGGTGATTGTATTCTCTATGTGTGTAATGCTGGACTAGATTAGCTAGCTACTCCTACTACTACATTTTTTGTGCTGCAGGTCGTGCTAAGTGGCAAGTGGTGCTACACTAGAGTAGCTAGCTACTCCTATTCCTACTAGATCGAGCACACAGCACAGAAAAGTCCAGTCTGCACCCGAGCTCATATGCTCCCGCATGAACAGTAAAATCGAAAAAAAATCAAAAAATTCCAATTTTTTTTAAAGAAACATTGACAAAAGTTCTAAGTACCTGCAAAAATTCATCATGAAATCACATTCCTGTAAGGCGTGGCAAAAAAAAAACAAATTCAGTGCTTCAAAATGCGTTTGAAACTAGCATTTTTCAGAGTACTGTTTTTGTTTTTTTGCCACGCCTTCTAGGAATGTGATTTCATGACGAATTTTTGCAGGCACTTAGAACTTTTGTCAATGTTTCTCTCAAAAAAAATTTGGAATTTTTTTTGATTTTTTTTCCATTTTACTGTTCACCCAAGCTCATTTGAGCTCGGGTGCAGATTAGCCGCGTCCCACACAACACACTCTATATGCAATGCAAGCTGGAGTCTAATCATGCAGAGAATGGGGTTGCATCGATTGTTTTGCAGTTTTGCTGCACACCAAGTGGTACTAGTAGCTAGCTTTTCCATTCCATTCCATCCCATTCAACAAGGCCATCTCCGTCTCGTTGCAAATGAATTAGCAGCTGCCTTGTAACTAGTTAGGCCGATCTCTTTCTGCTCTAGCTACTGTACCGGCCGGCCTAGTGTCCTAGGACAGAGTTACCAAACTAGCACGCCGGCTCCTTCGATGCCTCAAAACTTAAGCGCGTGCATGGCGCCACCGGCTGGGGCGTGATGCTCTTGTTCATGGCGCCATTAACTGGGGCGTCATGCTTCCTAGGCCGGCCCAGCTGGCAGTCAATACTAACCCACATGGCGCCCTTGACCAGGGTGTCATGCTGTCTAGCACGGCCCCCAGGCCCGGGCGTCATGCGAAAGGGGCCATTTTATGAATTTTTTCTAAAATAGTGCCATTTTCTGTTGAACTTCGTGGAAAGGGTCAGTTTTGTGGTTTTTCACCGAGGCTTGAGGGACTTCACCATGTCCGGTCTGTCTATCAGTCTGTCTAGAAACCATTCACTGTCTTCCCTAGCCCAGATGCCGTTTGGAACCCGTTGGATGGATTGCACAGCAACGCACTTAGGTCGACGGCTGATGGTCTGGCCAGACACGAGGATCTACCATCGAAGCGTTTACGTCTTACATCTCCCGGCCGAGGAAGGTACAGGGACGGTGCCCTAGTGGGTTGCGGCTCCGTCGTCCTCTTCCCAAGCAACTAGCTCCAGAGGATGAACTTGCAACACTTGGTGCCCTCTGTGAATGCCAATTTGGACAACTCAGAGTAGCAATCTACACACTTGTGAATCAATCCTGGTCGTCTCTTGCTTCGGCATGCTTGTGTTGTAAACTGCCTCTCCTATTGACATGTACATGCCACGCCGTTGCATGATCTTAAAAGTGGTGTCAATAAATACTCCAGCTTAACATCATCTTAGTTTCAGCCGACTGCTTTGTATTTTTCTTGAATTATTTCCTGCATCTTCATTAGTTACCGGAACGTTGAACATAATTATTTTATCTTCAGAAGTCTAAGAAATACTGGTACAACTAGACATAATTTTTATTTTGCAGGGATACTACACATACTAGTAAGCTTGCACGTGCAACGCACGTCTAGACTGAAAGCATGTTATACAATGAAACATAATATTTCTATATCATAATTTCATTTCAAAAAATAAAATTTCTAATTCCCGAGTCATAATGACTATTTGATTGTTTCATGAATCAATATGCCCCTTACCCAATAGGGTGACTCCAGGCATTAGCCGGGCGATCACGTTCAGCGATCGGCCCCCTTCTCAAGTTGTACGATCGAGACGTTTGCGCCGCTGGATTTGCCCTACTACTCTGGCTTCTATACCCCTCACACCACTTGCTACGTACGCCACTCCCCAGCAGACATCGGTCCCCGTATCACTGCTCGTAGCACCCTGTTCCGCATCATCGCCATAGCCGACGCCAGCCGCCCCGCGGCACCGCTCGCAGCAATGAAACATGGCATTTGCAGTGCCGCTTCACCCGACTCACAACAGTTGTCGTCGGCTCGCTCGCCTCCCTCACAGAACGGCATCGCTTCGCTCACAGCAAACCATTAGGCTGCATCGATATCATATCTTTATCACCAAAATAAGACATGAATCATGCTACTCATTACCTACAGGTCCTGACCAATGTAGTTCAATGGCCAGCCCCCCCTGCGGCTGTACCAAGCGACGGCCCATACATACCCGTTGACGGACAATGCGGATGCCCGAGCGAGTGCAGCAAGAATAACACTTATTACGTGGAGATCCTGACCAATGTAGTTCACTTGACAACATTTAGTGTTCATTCTTCCATGGTCAGGTCCTGACCAATGGAGGTATAATTATTTTTTTCAATTTATCTATTTTAAATAGCATGCCTCTCCTGCAACTTTCAGAAAACGTACTGGCATGTCCTATGCCCAAATAAGGGCCATTCCAGGTCCACAAACAAATTGAGAAATACAGGTAGCCTTTCAAGATTGCAAGTCTAATAGTAGCTCTTAGATGACAAATGACAAAATCTAATAGTGACCAGGATGGGCATCCCATCGTGTCTCTAATATGGGGCTGTACTTGGCCCCCTTTTTTGTATGAATTTAGGTGGTCCACTCAAATTTTCATCTAAGCTCAATAAAACTGAGCCATGCATAGCAACTTTACACAAAAATAGCTCATCATGAACCGGCAAAAGCATCAACTATCATCAGCGATGCATGTGAAATCGCATCCCAAGTCCTAAAGGTATATGACTATTGAATATCAAGAAACAAGAAAGCAGCAAGGGAATGAAAACGGATGGATTCCATGGAAGCATGATCTCTCTGCCCTCCTATCATTGTGAATCTTGATTATGGTAGGGAGAAACTGCTGAGTTGCCTTCTTTGGTTCCCGTGTATAGACACCTGCAGCACACAACATTCTGTAGCAAAATGTAAAAAATTAACACTGTTCTAAATGGATTTGCACAGGCTCTATGGAAAAAGTACAGTCATGAACCATGGTGCATATATATAACAATGTCTGAATTAAGATGATGAGCATTACAGCAGGGGGGGGGGGGGGGGCAATTAACCTTAAATCACTTACATATGAATATGTCTTCTATAAATGTAGGCCTTGGCTGAGAAGCAAGACGGATCTGGACATTCAGTAAGTAAAGCCACAAACTTATCCACCTCTTCATCCCTGAACAACATATTTCTATAAGATAGTATATCTGTATATGCACTGAACAAAGCCCGTATGTTGGAACAGAAGAATACTCATGAATGTAATCAACTGAACTAAGAATTTGCTAATATGTCTAGCAGCACACATCTCTCCTCCTCGTTCCTCCTCAGCACAATTGCATTCCATAGTATGGTTATACATATCCTCAAACATGTATGAACAAATATTTGTCTTTCTCACGTGCATGAAGAAGCTGCTGCCTTGTGACCATGAGGTCACGGGTTCAAGTCCTAGAAACAGCCTCTTACAGAAATGTAGGGAAAGGCTGCGTACAATAGACCCAAAGTGGTCGGACCCTTCCCCGGACCCTGCGCAAGCGGGAGCTACATGCACCGGGTTGCCCTTTTTCATGTGCATGAAGAAATACTTACATTTACATGCTAGAAAACTAATTGGATGAGAAGTACATATGTCACTCATTGTTGTCCTTGTATAAAAACAGTACAAAAGTGGGACGATAAACTCACCAATCCTTGTTGTCTCTCTTTATTTACAGAGCATTTAACCTCTGCCTCACACAGCGTATATATGTCTCAGCATGCGTCATGTACCTTTTGCCAATGTCAACATACTCTAATACGACTTCTTCACCAAGTTCCAATGTAACAGGCTGTCAAGAAAAAAATATGCAATACCAAAGGTGAGAATGGCAGTCTATTGGCCAATATATTCTACTGTAATAATTAGTCTAAAGGAGAAAAGACGCATAATATGTGATAAATTAGTACAGAGATAAATGAAATTATAGAAATGTGGAACAAACCTTGACCTTAGGAGTTGCAGCAACTATAATCCTTTTACCAGTTTCATAGATCCAAATTAATGCAACCTGATAGTTTATCCATCCCTTCACCTGGTGACCTCTTGGACTTAAGTAGAGATGATTTCTGAAACAAAATGCGAGATGTTTAATCTAGGCCTCACCCAAACACACTTCTGTACTTTGTCTTGAAAAATATGTATTCAAATAGCTTGCATAGAAAATGGTGTCAAGAAAGAGCCAACTTGATCAAATGGCCTTGCTGCATATAATCGATAACTTCCAAGCTATTTGGAAGTCCATATTTCTTTTATCAAAAACCATAACAAAGTTATTTATTTCTGAGGGCCAAATACACTCCCTGGACTCAGAATCTGCATGGAGTTCCAGAAGAAAGCAAAAGCACGAAAGCTGCTTCTAAACGACTCCCACTTGAAGGGTCAATAAGAAAGGAATTCCTCTTGCGTCATAACAAAGAACCTGCTGGGCAGGATGCAGACCCTGAATAGCTTTTTACATCTGCATAACACACTACAGTTTATGAGAAACCGCAAAAAAAATTAAATCACCCAAGAGAGGCATGAGCTAGCGCACCTTTGCAACTGAAAACGACAGATGCGCCGACCCAGATCACGAATCAAAGCACATCAACCAGCCTAAAAGATAGAACGGATAATTCAACAACATGAGGGAGAGGAGTTAATATCCCATTCACTACATATTGATTACCTTGATTCACCTCACGTGGAGCCTGCTTGGAATTTTTTATCAATCACCCTTGTGGCCTTGTCGGCATGGCACATAAAAGATCGTCAGAAACTACATGACAGAGAGGTAGCTAAATTTGCAAATGGTACATGAACTGCAGCAGGACCAATCGTTGAGGCAAGTGTATATCCAATCAGGAGACATATTTATCACTACAATCAACAACAAAAAGAAAGGAGTCAGGAATCCTATTAACCTACCTATTGGGAGAGTTGAGGGAGAAGCATGAGGGGATACCCTGTGATGGTGAGACCTGCGGCGGAAATGAAACACATTACTATATATTTTACTGAGCGTGTGGAAGGTGTATAATTCACTGAGTCTGTGGAATGTGTATAGTTGCCCATTACCTTGCCCCAATTTCTTTACTGCGAATTGTATTTATTAAGTTAACAATTGAAGATTCGGAACAAATGAGTAGCATTGTGCTTAAGGACACCGTGACAATTGATCGGCCCTGTACGAGGAAAAAAAGAGAGAAAGATGCCTGACCGAAGGATTCGTCGGAGTGGGCTGTCGGGGGCGTGCTTCTGCTGTTGCTCGGCCGTCGGCGTGAACGGGCGGCGGCGGGGCTTGAAGGCGAGAAGGGGCGGCGGCGGGGCCGAGAAGGGGCGGCGGCGGCGGCGGGGCGAGCGGTTAGGGTGAGAGAGAGGCGTGCGGGCGTGCGAGAGGCGCGTGACAGAGGAGCGAGCGGGAGCGGGGTGCCGTACCAGGTTGTTGTTAGAGCTAGATCCCGCAAAAATTTGACCCGCAAAACGCGTTTGCAAGTTCACGAAGATCACGTTTACGGGTCGAAAACTAGCGCGTCCGAACAGATACTGTAAAACAAACATTAAAACTGGAATAAAGAGCTCCTTTTTCTAGTCCGGCCGTTGGCGCCCTTCCTCCAGCCGGCCGCGCCCAATCCCGTCGGCCGCGCCCCGTTGCCCGCAGGCCATGCCCCGTCGCCCGTCGGCCGCGCCCCATCGCCCATCGACGCGCCCCGTCCCTGCCGGTAGCGCCCCATCACCGCGCCGGTCGCGCCCAGCCTCGCCGGCCACGCCCCGTCGCCTCCGTCGTCCGCGCCCTGCCTTGCCGGCCACGCCCCGTCGCCTCTGTCGTCCGCGCCTTGCTCTATTGCTAGGCGAGTTGTGCCCCTTTACCTGCCGCGTGGGGAGGATTCTGGCGGCCATGCTAAGGTCATGGGAGGCCACGGCGATGTTGAACTCGTCCAATTCGAACCGGCAGTGATCGATTGCGGCGTCTAGCGGCCTTTTCCGATGTGCGGTGATGAATTCCGGCAAGTTTAGGGCGGATTTAGGCAAACTCCGCGGCGGCGTGTTTGCTCCGATGAGGTTTGACCGGTATACGGGGCCTCCTAGATTCGGCCTTCCAACCTCCAAAGATAAGGGTTTCGGGTGTGCATTTACGGTGGCCCTTAAATTTTTTATGGCTTGAACCACTTTTACGATTTCTGTTTTGGACACTTTTTTCGCCTAAAACTATAAAACGCAAAATTCTTACGGGTTTGACCACTTATGGAGGGTCTGCTAGAGATGCTCTTAGCAAGGGGTTTCGTTAACTATAGTTTTCGTTAACAGATACTTTAGGCCGTTAGATTGTTGATTAGACGACTAATACACTAAGTTGGATTTGCCCTCTTACTTTTATAATGGTAGTAGATGCATGCTAACTTCTATCTTGTTCTGAGATCTTTCTACAAATCCGGTTGCCAGATCGACACAAATACAAGCCGACATAAATTTCTAGCCTAGACAACCGGCAATTTAGTTTGTTGACACCACCTTCCCCAAACAGACATATATTAAATTCCATGTTAAATACACTATCAAGTTCTACTAAAATAATAAAATATTTGTAACAAAAGGTTTAGTAAAAAAGCTCAATCATCATTTTTTTGTCAACACAGGTTTTATTTTTTACATGGCTTATGTATCGCCTCATTTGCAGTGGCGGATCTAGTGGGGGTGCCGTGGGTGCCATGGCACCCCCCTCCAAAATTGCAAAATTTAATTTACTACTAGCAAAAAGGCTCGTGTGTTGCAACGGAAGAAAAAAAAAAGCTGCACACCCTTACTTTACAAAAAACGGTCTATATCTGAGAATTTGTAGTTACGGCCGAAATAAAGATGGTCTTAGCCTACGAAAACACGGTTCAGGATTCCACGGGTATTCTATTTCAACACGGTTTGCATATAAATTTAATCCGTACAAACAAACGACCAAGTGATCATGCATTTATTCATGTCGTATGTGAAATGAGGTAACAGACGATGATACATTAGCACACTATAGAGACATATGTGCATCAAGGGCGGTTTTTAGTTTAAGCATCACCAAGTTAGGGTAACTCTTGAATATTTTTTTCACATGCATATTTCTTAAATACATGAAGAGTTGTTAAAAAGATACATTATTTCAGTGAGGCGTTTTGCCTCGCAGGAACATCTGCACCAGTGCTGAATAAAAAAATCAAAACAAATACTTTTTTAAATCCAATTTTTTTGGCATGGTAGATAATTTGGTGCGTGATGTCCGGTCCAAATTTCAAATTATTTGGATATCTGAGTAGCTCTCGACAAAAAAGACAAATTTGAGTATGTTAAATAGTGTACTGGTCGTATACTGTTTTGATCCAATTTGTCTTTTTTGCTGAGAGCTACTCAAATGTCCAAATGCTTTGAAATTTGGAGCGCACCTCATGCACCAAATTATCTATCATGCACAAAAAAATTGGATTTTCTTATTTTTTTAAAAAAAATTGATTTTGTTTTGAATTATTTCTTTACCGGTGCAGATGAGCCCGGGCTCAGAATTGGATATTTGGATTTTTTGAGCATAAAGAGTGTCTTTTTGTCTGGAAAAATAATAATTTTGTATGGTCTCTTGTGGACGTAGGTACTTGCATCTATATTTCATCACTATTTCTTGCCATACATGTCATAGGTATTGGTCCATGTTTCATCAGTTTTTTATATCTTGTCAAATGAGTCTTTTATTTTATTTTTTGTCGTGCATGCCTCTTTTTTACTTTTGCCATGCATGTCCTCTCTTTCTTCTTCTTATATATAGGAGAATAGCACAACGTCTCGTCTTTATCGGATCTCCTCTGCATTTTTTTTCTTTTATAGCGGACATCCCATTTTTATTGGTTCCTTATTTAATTTCTTGTTATGCGTGTCCTTATTTATTGGGTGTCTCTAGAAAATTTATCTTCAATTTCATGTCCAATCCTGATTTTGCTGAGGTGTTCATCCCCAATCCAAATCACTACCGGTATAAAAGAAAGACGGATAATGCATTATTGGTTAAGATTGCACCCTAGATAGTATTTTTGAAAATTGTTAACAGGTAAAATAACACCATATTCAAATTCTATATATTTTTCTAATCAAAATTCATATATAACATGTTAAGTTTGGTGTTACGGTTTAGAAGATATGAATATTTAAAAATATATTTGATATCTACTGCGGGTTTAATGTCAGAAAAAGGGTTTTCTATAAAATAGCATGACGGACTAAGAATACCTATCTTTTATTAGTAGGTATAGATATATGTAACAATGAGTACCTGACAAATTAATGCATTTTTATGGTTAATTATCAAGATAATGATATTATTTAGATCAAATTATACCATATATAGTATACATTTTCATTAGTTTTGAACACTTGCAACCCCAAGACCAATATTCTAGGTCCGCCACTGGTCATTTGGATCTTACAACAATGTCCCCAAATCTTATGCGTGGGGCCGAAATTCCATCCTGATATATGTCCATTTATTGAAATACCTTTTTGCAAAAAAAATGTGATCGATGGAATAGAAACAGTTAAAAGTGACTAAGTTTTCAAACTCTTGTACTCCCTTCGTCTAGGTGTATAAGTCACCTTACGAAAACCAAATAATCCTAAAAAACTTAGGCGCGGTGCATTAACTCCCACCTCGTTTCTTCTTTCTCGACATATCAATAAATAAGAGATGTGGGGCGTACATGTTTTCAATGACTCAAGACTACCAAACAGGACATGCAGTGCTTAGTTCATTGCATGCAATGCTATTAATTAGCAAATAAACATTAAGTTCTCTCGTTTCCCCTCCTTGGTCACGGTGCATAACCTAAGATGACTTATTCACCTAGACGGAGGGAGTAGTTCATATTAGGCCACTCCCATTGCTCCACCTTGTACAGGTGCTAAGGCTGCCATGTAGGCAAAAAATCTGATGTGGCAAGGTAATTAAGAGGCGAGAGATGAGTGTGGTGACCCCAGGAAGAAACAATGCCAAGCGCGAGAACCTAGGCAAAACACTTAAATGGAAGAATCCCACCAATGCATGAAGAACTTTAGTTGCAAAATTATTAAATGAAGAATACTTAGCACCAACAAGTTAAGCACCTATGCGTTGAGGTCTTTAGTTCCTAAAATATTTAATATGCTTAGCACCTCATGTAAGCACCAATGCATTGGAAGCAGACTTAGAGTACCTGGTGCATTCTCCCTACACTTGCTTAACATCAATTAATACTTGTATTGAACTAGTGATTTGGCACGATCTGCTAGTCAAATTGCTTTTTCAAACTTATTATTTGTCCATCCTTTTATCTTTTTCTTTCCTCACTTTTGTACTACTATCATTTGTCATGGCCAGTAATTTGTACTCCGATGAGACGACCACGGAAGTCAAGTGACCGTGCATAAATATACCCCAGCCCATCAAAATCCGCTTCAACACGCCACGACATGCGAAGACGTCGCTTCTCAGGAACGCAGCCTTTTCTTTAGGCAATCGTAAAAATAAAAAACGTAAATTAATTTTTCCAGAACTAAACACAACGTAGTTGACAAGTGGTCATGGGGATAAGAGCACTCGTAGAAAAATTACTTCACATTAGTCCCGGTTTGTAAACGGACCGGTACTAACATGATCATTAATGCCGGTTCCAACGGCTAGGGAGGCAGGAATCATTATTCCTGGTTCGTGTTGAACCTCTAGTACCAGTTCGTGACACGAATCAGGACTAAAGGGGTGGTGGCAGGCTGGTGTCAGACTGGGATCCCACTAGCACCTTTAGTCCCGGTTCGTGATACAAATCGGGACTAGAGGCTAACCTATGCAGGCAAAGTAGCAAAAAACTATGCAGGCAACCAAACACGCTCATATTTACGAAGAGGAGGATGTGGCAACATGGGCGGATGTTAGTTAGGGCTGAACTAGGCCATGGCTTTGCCAAGGTTTTTCACACTTCCTTTTTTATCTTGATCTATGCTTTGGATGCTAGCTCAGCCCATCACCTGCAGTCCACACCATTCAACATCGCATCCCACCCATTTAGATGACCGATCCAAGCCCACCATCTAAAGGATCCGTCCTCTCACAAACATGTCGCACAGATCAACAACCCATTAACAGGTTTAGCATCAGCAACCGGCAACTTCACAGGCATAGCCGCACATGTAGTTTTCTTTTCCTTCCAAAATTCACATTTATCAATTGTTATAACACTCAAATAGTTGATGAACAAAGGATGTAGTCTCTTCGTCCGGGTTTGTTGGGCCTATGGGCAGACGGAGCACATCGGCTCCTATTAGGCCTCTCTCAATGCTCCACCTTTTACAGGTGCTAAGCCTTCCACGTAGGCAAAAAAAAAAAAAGACCCCGAAACAGCACCCCGACCCCGACACGGCACCCCGACACCGACACGGCACCCCGACACCTACACGACACCCCGACCCCCGACACGACACCCCCGACACCCCGACCCCGAGAACCCGACCCCGACCCCGACCCCGACCCCGACACCCCGACCCCGAGCCTGACCCGACACCCCGACCCGGCACCCCGACCCCGACCCCCGACACCGACACGACACCCCGACCCCCGACACGACACCCCCGACACCCCGACCCCGAGACCCCGACCCCGACCCCGACCCCGACACCCCGACCCCGAGCCTGACCCGACACCCCGACCCCGACACCGACACGGCACCCCGACCCCGACCCGGCACCCCGACCCGACACCCCGACCCCGAGACCCCGACCCCGACACGGCACCCCGAGACCGACACGACACCCCGACCCCGACACGGCACCCCGAGACCGACACGACACCCCGACCCCCGACACGACACCCCCGACACCCCGACACCCCGACCCCGAGACCCCGACCCCGACCTCGACCCCGACCCCGACACCCCGACCCCGAGCCTGACCCGACACCCCGACCCCGACACCGACACGGCACCCCGACCCCGACCCGGCACCCCGACCCGACACCCCGACCCCAAGACCCCGACCCGGAAAAGGTGTTCTTTGGCCTTCCAGAAGCCGACGGGGTCATATATTTGTGAATTATTAGTTAGGTCATATATCTTTCGATTTTGTTATGAAAAACATCATATATAATTGTGTTGATCGGGTAGTTTTAAATGTGCAGTTGTTTCATCGCTGCGAGGTTTGGTGTTCGACGACCTCGCCGTGCGTTTGACGAGCTCTGCCCCTTCGTTCGTGGGTGAGCACAAATGACATGTCCTCCTCCCCCATTAATTATTTGATCTATTCCGATGAAACTTGATAGCTAGATATATATGTGTCTTGAATCATCAGTATGCGTAACCAATATGTGTCTCCCGTTCGAAAGCGTCATAGTTATAAATATGCATGCATTTGCATATTTATAACCTTGATTCTTTCGAATTGTCCAACGCTATCCATGGATAGCCCGAGTATGTTTAGATTGGGTTCGTTTTCCCATATGCTTTGCTCCGGATCCGACGCATAAATTTCGTCAGTGCCTCCCCTGTTGTTCTCCGGGTACACATCCTCTCTGTTTATTGCAGAGACGTGTATCAGGAGAACAGCGGGGAGGTGCTGCCGAAATTTTGCGTAGGATCCGGGGCATAGCATGGGAAAATGAACCCAATCTAAACATACTCGGGTGGGATTAGGACCTATCATTACCTATTAGAGTGTAGGTTGCATGGACGTAATAAAATTGACAAAGTAGATCAACTGATGAATACATACATGGTGAATTATATATATAGATTTGTTGTGTGTCTAGTAGCTCTGAAAGTCAAGATGAGTGATCGTGCGTGGATGTACACCGGTCACACTGGTCAGAACAAATGGAGCACCGAATGGTTCACAAAAACCAAGGGGTTTGTGCGAGCCGCATTTGCAAATGGCCAGAGGAAAACCTGGTGCCCCTGTTTACGGTGCGGCAATTGGGAAAAGAGGACAGAGGCTGAAATGGGCAAACACCTGCAGAAGAGTGGTTTTACGCCCGATTATACGGTGTGGACATTTCATGGTGAGTCTGCCCAACGTGACCGAGCTGAGGTGGATCGTCGTCGCACCGACGAGCATGGTACCGGTATGGAAAACATGGTGCAAGACTTTGATGATGCTCGGGATTCGGACGAGGAGATGGAGGAATCTGCAAAGGCCTTCAATGAAATGTTGGAGTCTTCAAAACGTCCGCTCCATGAGCACACTGAGCTTTGTCAGTTGGATGCCATCTCACAAGTAATGGCTCTGAAGGCTCAGTTCAACTTGGGCAGAGAATGCTACGATGCAATGATGACAGTATTTGGACGCTTTCTACCCAAAGGCCATGTAATGCCTGCAAACCTGTACCAGTCGGACAAAATCCTCCGTGCACTGAAGATGCCCTATGATAAGATACATGCCTGTGAGAAAGGATGTGTCTTGTTTAGGCTTGACTATGCGTACTTGAACTGTTGTCCCATTTGCAAGTCTTCCAGGTATGTTGTGGTAGACAACGGTATGGGTGAGAAGACACAGACCAAAATCCCCGTTAGTGTTCTTCGGTATATGCCAATCGTACCAAGACTTCAACGTCTTTTCATGGTCGAAGAGACGGCCAGACAGATGACATGGCACAAAACGGGCAAAAGAACCGAACTAGATGCAGATGGGAATCTGATGATTGTACACACATCGGATGGTGTTGCGTGGAAAAAGTTTGATGAATTACATGGTGACAAAGCGGCAGATCCGAGGCATCCTCGAGTCGGCATCAGCACGGATGGGTTCAGTGTGTTTGGTATGACGGCAGCCCAATACAGTTGTTGGCCCGTATTTGTCTTTCCACTCAATCTCCCCCCGGACAGATTATGCAAAGAAAGAACATTTTCCTGACGTTGATAATTCCAGGGCCCAACTATCCGGGGAAAAATATGAATGTGTACATGCAACCGCTTAAGGACGAATTGCAAGAAGCCTGGGATAATGGGTTCAAGACATACGATGCCTATAGCAAACGGAACTTCATAATGCGTGTCTGGTACATGTACTCGACGCATGACTTGCCGGCGTATGCGCTATTCGTTGGCTGGTGTGTGCATGGAAGGTTCCCGTGCCCCACATGCAAGGGAGCTCTTGAGTTTCGTTGGCTTCAGGCCGGTCGCAAGTTTTCTTGCTTCAACATGCATAGAGAGTTCCTGAATCCTCGCCATAAGTTCAGGAAAGACAAGAAGAACTTCATCAGAGGTAGAGTTGTCAAAAACTCTGCACCACATGCATTGACAGGCCAACAGACCCTGGATCAGTTAAACGCTCTCGAGCCAGATCCCGAGCGTCCAGGGTACTTCAAGGGGTATAATTCTGAGCACGCCTGGACTCACAAAACATGCTTATGGGATCTGCCTTACTTCAAAGACCTCCTTTGCCCACACAACATCGACGTGATGCACACTGAGAAGAATATCGCCGAGGCACTTTTTGGTACATTGTTCGGCATAGATGGGAAGTCAAAGGATAATACTAAGGCTAGAGTCGATCTGGAGGCGCTATGTGATAGGCCGTTACAAAACATGAAAGAACCGAAAGGAAAGCAGAACTGGACGAAGCCAAAGGCATGGTTCAATCTTGGAAGGCCGGCTATGAGGGAAATTATCTTGTGGGTGAAAATGCAGTTGATGTTCCCCGATGGGTATGCAGCGAATCTATAGAGGGGAGCCAATCTTGATAAATTGAAGATATTTGGTCTCAAGAGTCATGATTGGCACATATGGATTGAGCGGGTAATGCCGGTGATGTTGCGTGGCTTCATCCCTGAGGATGAATGGCTAGTACTGGCAGAACTCAGCTATTTCTTCCGTGTTCTTTGTGCGAAATAACTATCGCCTAGCGTGCTAGAAGAAATGGAAGAGTTGGCGCCGGAGTTGATCTGCAAGTTAGAGAAGATCTTTCCACCGGGCTTCTTTAATCCAATGCAACATTTGATTTTGCATCTCCCGACCGAGGCAAGATTGGGGGGGCCCGTGCAAAATCGTTGGTGCTACCCAACTGAGAGGATGCAGAAGACGCTTCGACAAAAATGTAAAAATAAACGTAGAATTGAAGCATCGATGGCTGAGGCATTCATCACTGAGGAGGCGGCAAACTTCGTGACAGCACACTACGAAGCCAAAAATCGTCATTTGCATAATCCGAAGCCTCGGTACAATGCTGACGACCCTAAAAAGGGTGGATCCAACCTCAGCCTATTCAAAGGGAATCTCGCACCAGCCAGTGTTTCAAATCCAGTATCTTTGGATAACGAACAATGGCGGACCATTTCGTTGTATATCTTCAACAACCTGATAGAAGTGCGGCCGTACATCGAGTAAGTTCTCGGTACATAGTTTCGCAACTTCTATTTCCTTTGAACTGCTCTTATTCCTGGATATTTCATACAGTCGATACGTCGCCTTATTCTCGTATGGAGCGGTGATCCAAAAGGATTCTGTCGAAGAGTATGAGCTTCTCGCAAAGCAAGGTGGCGGCTATCCCGGTTTCATCTCTTGGTTCAAACAAACGGTAATTTCTATTAGACTTGTAGGCTAATTTGTAGGCGGCTATCCCGGTTTCATTCGCTAATTTGTGCGTAATGCAACAATCCTTTCATATTAAACTTGTAGGCTAATTCAGAGTCTATGGATGCCGAATTGAGACAAGTCGCTAATGGTTTTGACTATAAGGTCCGTTCATTTGACAAATACGACATCAACGGGTATCGCTTTCGTACCTATGGCAAAAAGCTATCTATGGCCGACCGAAAGTCTACAAATTGTTGTGTATCTGCTATCGGCGAAGGAGGTACCGAGTATTATGGGAGAGTTGAAGCAATTTATGAACTTCTATTCTATGGTGAAAACCCACCGAATGTCGTAGTCTTCAAATGTTATTGGTTTCAGCCGAAGGAGACTAGAAGAACTCATGAACATATAGGTCTAGTTGAAATCAACCAAAGCACCCATTTAGATGTTCCTGATGTCTATATTACGGCTCAACAGGCGACCCAAGTATTCTATCTACCGTGGGCCTGCCAAACTAATCCAAATCTGAAAGGTTGGGATGTCGTTTATGAAGTGCCGCCACGTGCTAGACTATCTCCCCCAAAGGAAGAGGATTATGAACCTCACATTAACCCAGACACATATGAAGGAGAATTCTTCCAAGAGACACGTCTTTCCAAAAAGCGTTTCAAGAACCGCTATACTTCACCCCAAAACATTGAAGTAGACAGCGACAGTGAATCCGACATCACCCTAGAGGAGGAACAAGAAGAGCCGGAACAAGAAGAGGTTACTGCTGCGGATGACCTGTCATTGCTTGACCGATTACGTCAAGGTGGCCTTGCACATGTTGATGCCACTGAACCCTATGAGCCCGTCATTGATTATAGTGATGATGATGATTATGCATTTATTGGTGATACTGATCGAGATTATTAGTAGTGTCAGGTATTAAATTTTTTAATGTTGTACTTGATGATGATACACTTAAGTGATACACATATTATTATTCATGTCGGTCTTTTTTTATGTTGTACTAATTTCGTTTACTGTTTGTCATGGCAGGTGTTGAAAGATGGTGGGCGCTGGTCGGGAGCGCGCCAAGGCCCCTTCTTCCTCGGCGCGTGGTCTGAGGTCTTCGATTCCAGACGTACCTCTTCGCCGAGCGTTGCTGGACAGTATGTCCACACCGCCGGGCCCTTCTTCGTCCACCGCGGTGCCCAGCAGGGGACGAGGTAGGAAGAGAGGAGGTGGGGCACGTGGTCGCGGGAGAGGAGGTAGGGTGACTGCTAGGGAGCCTTCCTCGCCGCCACCCCCAGCTGTTTCACCCGAGCACGTGACTGCTAGGGTGGACTCGTCCGAGGAGGAGGCTACACGGACTCCGGTCCACGAGCCTCCGGTCCACGGGTCTTGGGCCCACGAGCCTCGGGTCGACTGGCCTTCGGCCCACGAGAGTTCGGCCCACGAGACCCCGGAGGAGCACACGTCCGGATGGGGTACCTGGCCGGATCAGCCCGAGGAGCCGAGTGGCCATGCTGATGATGGCGGGGAGCCGACTGATCTTGAGGAGGAGGGTGGCACCGTCTACCAGCGTGGTGCTACACGGCTCCCGTCCATGCCGGCGACCCGCGAGCAGAGGTGGTTGATCTTCCCTGATGGGGAGAGGTACGTAAGTGCATTTAATATTTTTGTACCTTCTGCATTCACGTTTCTTCAAATAACTAATGTGTTGGCCTTGTCATGCTGCAGGGGTTGGGACCACCATCATAGTGTCCGCCGGCCCAACTCCGTCCTTGGAGTTCTTTGCCGGCAAAACTTCCCGGGGTTTGTCACATTGCCTGGTGAGGGTCGGCTTCCAGAGCTTGGGTTGAGCTGGGAGCACTACGTGGCTGCCCCGGCCCCGCCGGATGTCATTATCGACGGTGTCGTGTGCGACACGAGGGCAGACATGGTGATCAGGACGTTCTGGGTAATTTCTCCTTTACACATTTCAAAATCTTCAACTAGCTAGTTATTAATTGTACTAATCAATATTGTCTCATTTGATTGCAGACATTCTACAGGTGTGAGGAGGGATACGAGGAGGAGTGCGCAAATGTTATCCAGAACGTCTGCAAGCGCCTACTCCAGAACTTACGGCACGAGGCTCGGGTGCAGGCTGTTCGAGACTACTACGCCTTGCGTGGTATCAAGAAGCCCAAGCCGGCGTGCCGCGATAAGTTCCTGAGTAAGGAGCAGTACATGAAGGTAATTCTTAAGGCCTTCTACTTAAGTTCCTTCATTTAGTAATTCATAGCCGTAGCGCTCAGGTTTCTATTTGCTAACTTAGGCGCCTCCGAGATGGTGTGCGGATCGGATGGATTGTTGGGAGGTGTTGGTCGATGAGTGGTGCTCACAAGAATGGCTAGCCCTCCGCAACCAGGCCAAGGACAAACGTGCCCAAATGGAAGGTGTGCCACACCATCATGGCGGCTCCAACTTATATCAATTCGGGCGCAACTGGGTATGTGGTTTGCTTCATGATTCATGCAATTCATTCATCATGCTAGCTTGAGCCCTTTAATTACTAATTTTCATTGTTTCTCTCTTTCAGGCACGCCACAATAAGGCGGATAAGGTGCCAGAGGTGTACGACCTGTATGCCATGGCCCACACTGGCTCTTACAAGAAAGTCAAGGCTTTCTCTCAGTCTGACCTCGATGATGCAAACAACTTCACCAACATCTCCTCCCACAACAAGCTCGTGAGATATAGAGATGAGGGGAAGGCGAGGAAAGGGTAGGACTTTAACCCGAGCCAGGGTCCCATTGATCCAGAGCTGGTGATGATATCTGGTGGCGGGAGGTCCCATGGCTCCATAGCCATTGGAGATGGACTTATCCGTTGTCCTAGCACTCTCCCGGAGATCAAGGCGCGCCAGTCGAGCTCCGCTCCTGAGATAAGGCCTCGTGAACGGCCAGTGCAACTCGCCATCAAGGTTAGTGATACGTACTCAGCTATCTTTCTCCATTACATTGTGTGCGCTTCCATCAATGATTACAAATGGTCATGTGAGTGGTGTTGCAGGCTGCTATACAGAGTGAGAGAGATAGAACGGAGAAACTTCTGGCGGAGGCGGCGGAGAGGCAGCGGGAGTTGGAGGAGAGGACGACAAAGATGATGGAGGAGGAGAGGGCACGGAATGACATGCAGGCAAGGGCCATGTACGAGCTCCTTGTGGTAAGTTTCTTCTGCAGATTAGCCAAAACATTCATGTAGTGTTTGTCTCATTACTAACTAGTATGACTGAGTCGTCAAAACCAAATGTGCAGTCTGTGTGCGAGAAGACCGGTCAGACCGCTCCGCCGATGCCAGTGATTGCTCCTGGGACCACGGTGAGTTTAATTTGAATGGACATTACTTGCTAGTCTTAACATTTGAGTGTCATAATGCTAACGAGACATTGGAAATGATCTTTGGTGCAGCTTAACTCCAGAAACGCATCGCATGATCCTTCTCCAGCTACCGGCACTAGCCAGCCCGCTCCTACACCTCCCTGATCACGGTAAGTTTCTCTAGTGTTTTGCTTAACAAATGCATAAAGACCTAGACTTAGCTTTATTTCCTCCAATATGCTTACCATAATGACCTAGAGTTAGCTTCTTTTCCTCCAAAATGACTTAATAAGCTTACTGACCTCATAAACCATCCATTTTACCTAAGTTAGCTCTAAAAGGATATGTACTTAGCTTACTTATGTCAAAAATTGCATAATTAGCTCATAAACGACCCATTTCACCTAGGTTAACTCATAAACGACCCATTTCACCTAGGTTAGCTCATAAACGACCCATTTCACCTAGGTTAGCTCATAAACGACCCATTTCACCTAGGTTAGCTCATAAACGACCCATTTCACCTAAGTTAGCTCAAAAAGATCCATTTCAACTAAATTAGCTCATAAATGATCCATTTCACCTAAGTTAGCTCAAAAACGATCCATTTCAACTAAATTAGCTCAAAAATGATCCATTTCAACAAAGTTAGCTCAAAAACTATCCATTTCAACTAAGTTAGCTCAAAAACGATCCATTTGACCTAAGTGAGCTAAAAAACGACCCATTTCACCTTAGTTACCTCAAAAACGATCCATTTCAACTAAGTTAGCTCAAAAACGATCCATTTCATCTAGGTTAGCTCCAAAATGACCCATTTCACCTTACTTAGCTCAAAAACGATGCCCTTCACCTTAGTTAGCTCATAAACGACCCATTTCAACTAAGTTAGCTCATAAATGATCCATTTCAACTAAGTTAGCTCATAAACAACCCATTTCAACTTAGTTAGCTCATATATGATCCATTTCACCTAAGTTAGCTCATAAAGGACATATACTTCTTGTTCTAGTCTTCTTCTTGTTCTAGTCACCTATTTCTAACTTTCTTATTTACCATTTTGCAGATTTCATTCACTTGATGGAAGCTAGCTTGCTATGATGGAGTGCTTGCTTTTCCTTTGATGAAACTTTGCATTGTATCTAGCTTGCTATCTTCATGACACTTTGCATTGTAATATATATATGGATGGAACAATGTGTATGGATGGAACTTCCTTATTTATGAACAATGTGTATGGATGAAACTGATGTGATATGTGATATGAAACTTATGTGCTAGATATGTGTTGGATATGTGCTGGATATGAAACTTATATATGTGATATGTGCTGCAAATTGTGGGATTTAATAAAAAACAGAAAAAACAGACAATATGCAGGCTCTTTGCCGTCTGCCACCGACGGCAAAGAGCCTTTGCCGTCTGCCGCGGACGGCAAAGAAGCCACGTGGCAGCCAACTGTGCTTCCTGGGAGCTGACCCATTTGGTCAGTTTGCCTACAGTGGCAGACGGCAAAGACTTTGCCGTCCGTGGCAGACGGCAAAGAACCTGCACTTTGCCATCAGTGGCAGACGGCAAAGAACCTGCCATCTAGTGACGTGTAGATGACATCATAAGGCGGATGGCAAAGACCAAAGGCTCTTTGCCGTCTGTGGCGGACAACAAAGGTCTGCCGTTAGCCACTTAACGGACTGACAGCGCAAATATTGCCGTCCGCCCTCTTTGCCGTCCGCCGCAGACGGCAAAGAGCCTTTGCCGTCCGCCGCCAGGATGCAGACGGCAAAGCAGCTGTTTACCGTAGCCTTCTTTGCCGGAGCCTTTTGCCGTCCGCGGCTGACGGCAAAGGTCTTTGCCGTCCGCCTTTCGAGCCTTTGCCGTCCGCCATGGCAGACGGCAAAGTAGCTGTTTCCTGTAGTGGTAGGGGTCATAGTTGCTTGAACAGACAAGTTGTATCAGGCTAGCTATGTTATATTACATGTGGATTGTAAGAAACATCTTCCAGGGAGAATAGTTCCGTTAAGGGTTCCTTTCCCTGGGTGAACATGCGTTAGATTGCATGCCCGAACTGTGTTTGGAAAAATCGCAGTATAAGTAACATCTGGGGGTTCGCAATGTAATTAGGGTATAACGTCTTTAGTCCGCCGACCAAATATTCCCTTAAGAACGCTAGCTTTCGGCTTCACCCAGTCCGAGGTACAAGTCCGGATGACCCGGCTATAACAATCGCAGAGGTGCTCCCTTTATGCCCTAGCCGAACAAACGGGAACGTAGGGCATAAGCATAGGAGCCAGGCAACCCAGCTTGGCAAAAACTGAAGTCATAACGGTGCATATAATGGCGAACAAAAGGTGCATATGAGGAAAGGACACATATGTGGTGAGCTTGATGCTCGGAAAATAATAATAAGCTTCTATAAAAGAAGCCCCCAGGTATTGCATGAACATTTAAGAATGTCTACGTCATATCTGTGCGGTTTGGCCGCACAAGAGCTATAGATCTAGAAAATAAAATTTAAAGAGAGAGAAACTTGAAACAAAAGGAGAAGAAGACGAACAAAGAGTACGGCTCTAGGCGTAGAATCTCCGGAGTCTGGCAGCGTTCCACGGGTTCGGCTCTAAGCGATTGTCCGATGCATCACGCAGGCGGTACACGCCTCCAGTGAGTACTTCATGTATGATGAAGGGACCCTCCCACTTGGGTTTGACTTTGTCCTTTTTCTTTTCGGGCAAGCGTAGAACAAGATCACCAACATTGTAAGTCTTGGCCCGCACTTCGCTGCTTTGGTATCTGCAAGCCTGTTGTTGATAGAATGCAGAACGGGCTTTTGCGACGTCGCGCTCCTCCTCCAGAGCATCTAGACTGTCTTGCCGATCCAGCTCAGCCTCTCTCTCTTCATACATGCGCACTCGAGGTGAGTCATGAATGATGTCGCAGGGAAAAACGGCCTCTGCGCCGTACACCATGAAGAATGGAGTGTATCTGGTAGTGCGATTGGGCGTGGTCCGCATCCCCTGGAGTACGGAGTCTAGCTCCTCAACCTAGTGCTTGTCTGATTCTTTCAAAGACCGCACTAGTCTAGGCTTAATGCCGCGCATGATAAGACCGTTAGCTCGTTCGACTTGACCGTTTGTTTGTGGATGATAGACGGAGGCGTCGTCGAGCTTAATGCCCAGGTTAGCACACCAGGTTTTCACTTCCTCGGGTGTAAAATTAGAGCCGTTATCGGTGATAATGCTGTGTGGGACACCATAACAGTGCACAACACCGGATATAAAGTCTATCACTGGTCCGGCCTCGGCCGTTTTAACTGGTTTTGCCTCTATTCATTTGGTAAATTTATCTACCATGACTAGCAGATATTTTTTCTTATGGCTTCCCCTTTTAAGGGGTCCGACCATATCAAGCCCCTAGACCGCGAAAGGCCAAGTAATGGGGATTGTTTGTAAGGCAGTGGGTGGCATATGGCTTTGATTAGCAAAAAGCTGGCCTCCGACACAATGTTGGACAAGGTCCTGTGCGTCTGCTGGGGCCGTCAGCCAAAAGAAACATGCACAGAAGGCTTTACTTACAAGGGCCCGAGCTGCGACGTGGTGATCGCCAAGGCCAGCATGGATTTCGGCCAGGAGCTGCCGTCCCTCTTCTTCGGAAATACATCTTTGAAGGACTCCGGTAGCGCTTTTCTTGTAGAGTTCTCTGTCATGGACCTTGTAGGCTTTCGAGCGCGGAACAATGCAGCGAGCCTCATTCTGATCCTCAGGGAGCTCTCGCCTATTAAGGTAGGCCAAGAAGGGTTCGGTCCATGGGGCAATTACTGCCATTATTACATTGGCCGATGGTGTTATTTCGGTGGCTGAGCCCCCGATGATATCGGTATCGTGTTCGGAATCTGGGGGTATAACCGGATCCAGACTGGTGTTGCTGCTCTCACCCTGCCACACCACGGATGGCTTGAAGAGCCTTTCCAGGAAGATGTTAGGCGGGACGGGGTCACGTTTGGCGCCCATGCGAGCAAGGACATCCGCCGCTTGATTACTTTCACGAGCCACATGATGAAACTCGAGTCCCTCGAACCGAGCTGATATTTTGAGTATGGCATTACGATAGGCCGCCATCTTCGGATCTTTGGCGTCGAAGTCTCCATTTATTTTCAAAATTGCGAGATTTGAATCCCCGCGCACCTCCAGGCGTTGTATGCCCATGGAGGCAGCCATCCGAAGGCCGTGCAATAAGGCCTCGTATTCGGCTGCATTGTTGGAGTCTGTGTATAGTATTTGGAGTACGTACCGTACTGTGTCTCCAGTGGGGGACGTTAAGACAACGCCCGCTCCTAAGACGGCCAACATTTTAGAGCCGTCGAAGTGCATGACCCAGTTGGAATATGTGCCGTACGCTTTAGGGAGTTCGGCCTCTGTCCATTCGGCGACGAAGTCGGCCAATACCTGGGATTTAATGGCTCGGCGTGGTTTGTATGTTATGTCGAATGGCAGGAGCTCAATGGCCTACTTGGCAATCCGGCACGTAGCGTCGCGGTTGTTTATTATGTCATTGAGTGGCACTTCGGAAGCCACTGTTGTCGAGCACTCTTGAAAGTAGTATTGTAGCTTCCGGGATGCCATGAAGACCGCATATGCTATCTTTTGGTAATAAGGGTACCAGGATTTGCATGGTGTGAGGACAGTGGATACGTAGTATACCGGTTTCTGAAGTGGGTATTTGTGTCCGTCCTCCTCTCGTTCGACAACGAGCACCACGCTCACTGCTACCTCTTGAGCATGCGTTGGTTTTCCCTTGAAGAGGAAAGGGTGATGCAGCAGTAGCGTAAGTATTTCCCTCAGTTTTGAGAACCAAGGTATCAATCCAGTTGGAGACTACACGCAAGTCACCTCGTACCTGCACAAACAATCAAGAACCTTGCAACCAACGCGATAAAGGGGTTGTCAATCCCTTCACGGCCACTTGCAAAAGTGAGATCTGATAATGATAATAAGATAAATATTTTTGGTATTTTTGTTGTATAGATTGTAAAGTAAAGATTGCAAAGTAAATAGTAAACTAGAATTTTAGATTGGAAAGTTATATGATGTAAAGTAGACCCGGGGGCCATAGGTTTCACTAGTGGCTTCTCTCAAGATAGCATAAGTATTACGGTGGGTGAACAAATTACTGTCAAGCAATTGATAGAAAAGTGCATAATTATGAGAATATCTAGGCACGATCATTAACATAGGCATCACGTCCGTCACAAGTAGACCGAAATGATTTTGCATCTACTACTATTACTCCACACATCGACCGTTATTCAGCATGCATCTAGAGTATTAAGTTCATTAGAACAGAGTAACACATTAGGCAAGATGACATGATGTAGAGGGATAAACTCAAGCAATATGATATGAACCCCATCTTTTTATCCTCGATGGCAACAATACAATACGTGTCGTTTCCCTTTCTGTCACTGGGATCGAGCACCGCAAGATTACCGATGAACGAAGATGAAAGAGGGGATGCCTTACGGGGCATCCCCAAGCTTAGGCTCTTGGTTGTACTTGAATATTACCTTGGGGTGCCTTGGGCATACCCAAGCTTAGGCTCTTGCCACTCCTTATTCCATAGTCCATCGAATCTTTACCCAAAACTTGAAAACTTCACAACACAAAACTTAACAGAAAACTCGTAAGCTTCGCCAGTATAAGAAAATAAATCACCACATTTGGTACTGTTGCGAACTCATTCTAAATTCATATTGGTGTAATATCTACTGTATTTCAACTTCTATATGGTTCATATCGGAGCTACTCATAGATTCATCAAAATAAGCAAACAACACATAGAAAACGGAATCTGTCAAAACAGAACAGTCTGTAGTAATCTGTAACTCCAAAAATTCTGAACAATTAGGACAAGCTGAGAAATTTGTATATTAATGTACTGCAAAAATAATTAGCATTTTTCCACGTTCTGATAAAAATAAGAATTGTTTTCATAGGCGCATAAGTTTCTGTTTTTCAGCAGGATTAAACAACTATCACCAGAGAAGATCCTAAAGGTTTTACTTGGCACTTTATTGAAACAAAAGCTATAAAACATGATTACTACAGTAGCTTAATCATGTGGACACACAAAAACCGTAGGGTTAAGTATTGGGTTGTCTCCCAACAAGCGCTTTTCTTTAATGTCTTTCTAGCTGGGCATGATGATTTCAATGATGCTCACATAAAAGATAAGAATTGAAACATAATGAGAGCATCATGAAGAATATGACTAGCACATTTAAGTCTAACGCACTTCCTATGCATAGGGATTTTGTAAGCAAACAACTTATGGGAACAAGAATCAACTTGCATAGGAAGGTAAAATGAGCATAACTTCAAGATTTTAAGCACATAGAGAGGAAACTTGATATTATTGCAATTCCTACAAGCATATGTTCCTCCCTCATAATCACTCTCATCATTAATAGTATGGATAGCGCCAATAGTATAGCAATTATCATCATCACAATGAGTAATAGGAGCAACATCATTTTGGAGGGGTACCTTTCTACCTTTGCTTCTCCGTCTTTTCATTTTCTTCTTCACACATGTGTGGGATTAACCCTCTTTTTTGAGCTCCTTATTAGTGAGATTGGTTGAATAGAAGGCTCCTCCTCGTTCCCTGATTCATCATAAGAAATAATAGGAGGATATTGGGAAGTCTCTTCCCTTTCATTAGTATTCTTTTCATCTTCTATTTGTTTTCTTGTCTTTATGTAATTGGCAATATAAGGATTTTCAATGCAATTCACCGCACAATACATATAAATTTCCTCTAGATCAAAATCAAGAACTTTATCAAGGACAAATTCTGGCATATCCTCAGTTATACGCTTCATTTCTTCATAACCCACAAGCAAACTAAGTTTATTATGACGCGCAAGGGAAATCAAGTCATCACAATTTTTGGACACGATACGATCATGAAACAATTTGCATTTGCTATTGAAACAATCACGTTCATTGCAAAGTTCACAAGGATGGCAAAGAAATTTTAAATTTTCAACACAAACATCTAGCCTCTCGTGCAACCATTTAGTTTCTAAATGCTTATGCCTCTTGCAAAATCTATCTTCCCTATTTGGTGTGTACTTGCAAACTCTATGCACTCCACAAAAATCAACATGCTTATGAGAGACATTTTCATCATGACTAGTGCAATCATCATTAGTACCATGGATATTCAAGGAGTTCGTACTAACAACATTGCAATCATGCTTATCATTCAAAGATTTAGTGCCAAACATTCTAATGCATTCTTCTTCTTCTAGCACTTGAGCACAATTATCGGAATCCTTATTTTCACGAAAGACATTAAAAATATGAAACATATGAGGCATCCTCAATTCAATTTTTTTGTAGTTTTCTTTTATAAACTAAACTAGTGATAAAACAAGAAACTAAAAGATTTGATTGCAAGATCTAAAGATATACCTTCAAGCACTGACCTCCCCGGCAATGGCGCCAGAAACTGCTTGATGTCTACTACACAACCTTCTTCTTGTAGACGTTGTTGGGCCTCCAAGTGTAGAGGTTTGTAGGACAGTAGCAAGTTTCCCTCAAGTGGATGACCTAAGGTTTATCAATCCGAGGCGTAGGATGAAGATGGTCTCTCTCAAACAACCCTACAATCAAATAACAAAGAGTCTCTTGTGTGCCCAACACACCCAATACAATGGTAAATTGTATAGGTGCACTAGTTCGGCGAAGAGATGGTGATACAAGTGCAATATGGATGGTAGATATAGGTTTTTGTAATCTGAAAATATAAAAACAGCAAGGTAACTAATGATAAAAGTGAGCGTAAACGGTATTGTAATGCTAGGAAACAACGCCTAGGGTTCATACTTTCACTAGTGCAAGTTCTCTCAACAATAATAACATAATTGGATCATATAACTATCCCTCAAAATGCAACAAAGAGTCACTCCAAAGTCACTAATAGCGGAGAACAAACGAAGAGATTATCGTAGGGTACGAAACCACCTCAAAGTTATCCTTTCTGATCGATCTATTTAAGAGTCCGTAGTAAAATAACACAAAGCTATTCTTTCCGTTCGATCTGTCCTAGAGTTCGTACTAGAATAACACCTTAAGACACAAATCAACCGAAACCCTAATGTCACCTAGATACTCCAATGTCACCTCAAGTATCCGTGGGTATGATTATACGATATGCATCACACAATCTCAGATTCATCCATTCAACCAACACAAAGTACTTCCAAGGGTGCCCCAAAGTTTCTACCGGAGAGTCAAGACGAAAACGTGTGCCAACCCCAATCCATAAGTTTACAATGTCATGGAACCCGCAAGTTGATCACCAAAACATACATCAAGTGAATCACGTGATATCCCATTGTCACCACAGATAAGCACATGCAAGACATACATCAAGTGTTCTCAAATCCTTAAAGACTCAATCCGATAAGATAACTTCAAAGGGAAAAATCAATCCATTACACGAGAGTAGAGGAAGAGAAACATCATAAGATCCAACTATAATAGCAAAGCTCACGATACATCAGGATCGTGCCACATCAAGAACACGAGAGAGAGAGATCAAACACATAGCTACTGGTACATACCCTCAGCCCCGAGGGTGGACTACTCCCTCCTTGTCATTGAGAGCGCCGGGATGATGAAGATGGCCACCGGTGATGGATCCCCCCTCCGGCAGGGTGTCGGAACAGGGTCCCGATTTGTTTTTGGTGGCTACAGAGGCTTGCGGCGGTGGAACTCCCGATCTAGGTTTCTTTCTGGAAGTTTGGGTATATATAAGAGGTGTTGGAGTCGGGAACAAGTCAGGGGGGGTCTCCGGGCTGTCCACGAGGTAGGGGGCGCGCCCATAGGGTGTAGGGCGCGCCGCCCACCCTTGTTGGCAGCCCGGGACTCTTCTGGCCCAACTCTTTTATTCCGGGGGCTTCTTCTGGTCCAAAAACGATCTCCATAAATTTTCAGGTCAATTGGACTCCGTTTGGTTTTCCTTTTCTGCGATATTCAGAATCAAGGAAAAAACAGAAACTGGCACTGGGCTCTAGGTTAATAGGTTAGTCCCAAAAATCATATAAAATAGTATATAAATGCATATAAAACATCCTAGATGGATAATATAATAGCATGAATGCTTCATAAATTGTAGATACGTTGGAGACGTATCAGCATCCCCAAGCTTAATTCCTGCTCGTCCTCGAGTAGGTAAATGATAAAAGAAATAATTTATGAAGTGTGAATGCTAGCAAGTGCATAAGTTTGATCAATGATAGTTCCAATCCCTTTTTCCAGCATCATTATATATCATAACGGTAGCTGATCTCATAAAACTTCTCATGATCAAGTAACAAGCTATTCACATGTTAAAGTATAGATCATAAACTTTCTTGAAAACTAACAAACCGTGCTCTTAGTCATCAAAAAATTGCAATTCATCTTATTTTCAGGAAGGGTCTATGTAAGAGCTTTGATTTAGCAAATCCCACATAATCAACTATCATATAGTCTTCCATGATTGCTACCACTCAAAGCATATTTTTAGAACAAATAGCATCTATCGAACACAGAGAAAGATAGGGGCTTAATGTTTCGCCTCCCAACTTATTTATCATATAGATAATTGTCAACAATAATAATTCATGATCAAATATATTTGAATGGCCATATATGCTTAGATCTTTCTCCACTACATGATGCTTGCCAACTAAAAAGTAGGTTGGAATGGGAAGGACTACTACTGACTCTTGCATAAAAGTAAAAGATAGGCCCTTCGCAGAGGGAAGCAGGGATTTGCAGAGGTGCCAGAGCTCGAAGCAAAAATAGAGATGAAAATAATTTTGAGAGGTATGCTTTCATTGTCGACATAACGACCAAGAGTTCCCAATATCTTCCATACTAGATACATTATAGGCGGTTCCCAAACAGAAAGCTAAAGATTTTACTCCCCCTCCACCAACAATCACACTACCCGGCTTGTCCGAAACAACGGGTGCCGTCCAACTATCAACATTCCTGGGGGAGTTTTGTTTAAATTATTTGCGAATTTGTTTTTGCTCTTTTGATCATAGGACTGGGCATCCCAGTTACCAGCCATTTTTTCGTGAATGATGAGCGGAGTCCACTCATCGTGAGAATAACCCAACTAGCATGGAAGATACTGACAGCCCCTAGTCGCTACATGAGCGATTCGGGCATACAAAACAGATTATTATTTGAAGGTTTAGAGTATGGCACGTGCAAATTTACATGGAACGGCAGGTAAGTACCGCATATAGGTAGATATGGTGGACACTCATGGAAGAAACTTGGTTCAAGGAATTTGGATGCACAAGCAATCACTACAAAAAAAAGACACATCCGTGACATTTGTGGCCGAACGAATTTTTTTCTGTCATACATATGACACTTCTATGATGATAATTGTGACAAAACCCGATATCATCATAGATGTGGTGGGCTCCTACTTCTATGACAAAAAAATCATGACATAAAATAGGCTTTTCGTCCTGGGCGGGCCGGAGACACAGCTGCATGACATTCTTTGGGCCTTCCATGACAGAAAAAAACGTGGTAGAAGCGAGGGGGAGGAAAATTTCGGGGAGTTCCCGGTTACGGTGGGAGGTCGGGGCCGAGCGATGCGCGTTTCTCTCGTACACGTACGCGCGTGTGTGCGAGGCGTTGGCTCTAACTGAACCCGAGCGATGCGTTGGGCTCTAACTGAACCCGAGGGATTGCACTGCAGGCTACGCATTACTGAACCCGAGCCATCGATCGATGGCTGTTAACTGAACCCGATCGAGCGATTCCTTCGCTACTACTGCTAACTGAAGCCGATCGATTGGATGAACAGTGATCGTTGCGGGGGGGGGGGGTTGGATGAACAGTGAGCGGTGGCATTGCCTCTGGATGAACAGGACCCCGTGGTGTGGTGGAGGGCTGGATGAACAGTAGATGGTGGAGGGGCGCCCGTGGAGGGGTGGTTGAACAGGACCCCGTGGTGTGGAGGGCTGGATGAACAGTAGATGGTGGAGGGGTGCCCGTGGAGGGGTGGTTGAACAGTAGCCGGCGGAGTAGCGCACGGTGGAGGCTGGATGAACAGGAGCCCGTGTAGGCTGGAGGAGGTCGACGGTAGCCCGTGGAGGCTGGAGGAGGTCGACGGTGGAGATGAACAGTATCCCGTGGAGTCCCGTTTTGCGGTACGCCACACCCCTCCTGATGAACAGGACCCCCGTTTCGACCGTAGGAGGTCCGTTTCGTCCGTTTTGCGGTACACCACACCCCTCCCGATCAACAGGACCCCCGTTTCGACCGTAGGAGGTCCGTTTCGTCCGTTTTGCGGTACGCCACACCCCTCCCGATCAACAGGACCCCCGTTTCAACCGTAGGAGGTCCGTTTCCTCCGTTTTGCTGTACGCCACACCCCTCCCGATCAACAGGACCCCGTTCCGAACGTAGGAGGTCCGTTTCCTCCGTTCTGCGGTACACCAGGCCTCGTTTCCATCGCCTGTTCCGTCCAAGCCCTCCCGATGAACACGACCACGCATTTCGTTCCGACCCAGCCGGTTGGCTCCCACGCGTTCCGTTGCCTCCCGATGAACACGACGCATTCCGTTGCCTCCCGATGAACACGACGCATTCCGTTGCCTCCCCATGAACACGACGCATTCCGTTGCCTCCCCATGAATACGACGCATTCCGTTGCCTCCCCATGAACAAGACGACGAGGCTGTTTCTCCGTTCCGACCCAGCCATGTACACGAGCCCTGGCCGTACGTATGCGCGAGTAGGCGTTCGAGACCCTGCCCGTATGTAGACATACATGGCCGTATTTTCTTTCTTGCACCCTGGCCACTGTACGTACGTGTACATGCTACGTGCGCGCCTCTACTACGACACGTGCGCGCCTCTACATCGACCAGTATGTACATACACGATCGCGACCAGAATGACAACGCTATGTACGCTTCGACCAGGTGGGTCCCGACTATCAGGCACTTCCTTGCCTGCGAAGATGTAGCTGGTGGGTCCCAGCAGTCAGGGGGGGCGAATGTTTTTTTTTGCCAGGACGCACTTCCTTGCGTGCGAAGGTGTAGCTGCTGGGTCCCAACAGTCAGGGGGCGAATCATTTTTTTTGCCCGGATGCACTTCCTTGCGTGCGAAGGTGTAGCTGGTGGGTCCCAGCAGTCGGGGGGCGAATCGTTTTTTTTCGGACGCACTTCCTTGCGTGCGAAAATGTAGCTGGTGGGTCTCAGCAGTCAGGGGGTGAATCTTTTTTTTCCGGACACACTTCCTTGTGTGCGAAGATGTAGCTCGTGGGTCCCAGCAGTCAGGGGGCGAATCATTTTTTCCGCGAAATACGGTGGCCCGTCCGGTGGGTTCCCGCTGTAAGGTGGAGGAATAATTATTTTACACGTAATAAGGAGGCACTTCCTTGCGGCTACCGTGGACCCAGCTGTCAGGCTCTCCACGTACTGTCCACGTCCGATGGAAGTCGTTCCTTGACCACGTTGACCACGCCGCGCCGAGAGCACCAGGGCGAGGGACGACGGCGAGGCCTAGGAAGGGGACGACGCGGAGCCGGGGAAGACGTGGCAGTGGATGCACACACGGAGAGGAGTACGAGGGTTCACTGGTTCGGCTGCGCTGCCGTCGCCGTAGAATAACAGGGGGTGTGGGTGAGTGGAGGGATGGCCTGGCCAGCGGTGGGAGTAGTAGGGGGCGGTGAGGCCTCCGCGGCAGCACAACCGACCACGGGAGGCAGGAGCAGGCGGCACGACCGGCGCTGCTTTGGGCGGCTGGAGCAAGAAGACCAGAGGTTGAAGAAGCACGACGGCCGTTGGATGGACATCGTACGGTCACTGCAGCTAGAATCGTTTATATTGACTAAGTTGACAAAGCCCTTGGTACCTCAACTTAGTAGGCCCAGAGGTCAGCTTCCGAAATGGTGCACCCCAGATGTCAGGGGGAGGAATGATTTTTTGGGCGGGTGAAGCTAGAATATCCGAGATTGAAGAAGAAGCATGGCATCCGTTGGATGGACATCCAACGGCCACTGCTGCTAGAACCGTGTGTTGACTATAAGTTGACAAAGCCTTGCATACGGGTCAACTCTGTTTTTTTAGGGGACGCGTCAACTTAGTAAGGCCAGAAGTGTGTGGCAGAGAACTTATAGCCCATTTGAGATTTGTAAGAATGTGTAGCCCATTTTTGAATTCTAATGGAATTTACTACAACCCATTTACAGTTTGTGAAAAGTATAGCCCATTTCAACAAACCGTTCAAAACAGAATTCAATAAAATTTCCCACATTTTGATGGGATCCGAAATAATTTTATCCCGACATTTCTAGTCAGATTAAATACAATTTCAATATAAATTTATATTACGTAAAAATCCAACGAAACATTGCGCTCGCAACAATTATGAAATTAAAATTTTCAATATCCAAAAATAATATTTTATAAAGTAATCACGTGTTTGGTGCATTTTTTTATAGTTACTGCCCAGTTTTTATAATTACATCCCATTTATTATTTCTTAAAGCCTATTTTCTTGTTAAGCCTAATGCATCCGTCCTAGGAAAGATTTGCAGCCCAGTGGGGCGGAGAATAACAACTTGACCTTGCCAGGGTATTCCTAAAAAAAGTATAGCTGGGCTAGCCATTTTCAGCTTGAAAAAAATTAATATCTGGGCTGGATATCTGGCCTGGTCTAGACGGACCACAGCCCGCCCAGTTAATACCTGCAGCGATGTTTTCGTTGTTGTTCAGAGGAGAAAAATTAATATCTAGGCTAAACATCGAAAAACTCTGCAGTGCTCACACCTCAAAAACACAAATACTGCTCGAGCTGCTTGGTCCCAGCTGTCGGCCGCTTCTTGTGCAATTCTCTCGTTTATTGACTACTACATAGGTTGACAATGGTGTGGGACCATGATGTCAGGAAACCAGGAGGAAGCAAAATAAATTATAGTTATATATATATATATATGTATATATATATATATGTATATAATAAGGAGGCACTTGCGTACGTGAGGCTATGGACCTGGTGGGTCCCCATTGTCATCCTCTCCAAGTAAAGTCATCTCCTCGCCCGCGCGCGCTTTCCGCCCGAAACAGTCAGCGCCGCCCGCCCCGCTTCCCGGTGCAGGCGATTGCTCCGCCTTCAAACGACACAAGTGCCGTCAGTCCGTCCATCTGCCGCCCACATTAATGATACGCGGTTGCCAAGGCGGCTACTCCGGCGCCACACGTCCGTCCCTCCGCCCGCCCACCATTGCTATATAAACTGCTGCGCCGGCGATAGCCGCAGTCATCCGCATCCGTTCCCTTTCTCCTGTCCACACCACTACTGCCCACCATGGCTTCCTCGCGCTCTAGCGCTCTTCGGGACGGGCGAACGACGGACCACAAGGAGATGACAGCCATTGCTGCCGACTGGCTGGCCGGCAGGCAGCCGGAGGACGACGACGTCCAAATGGAGAACATGGTAGTCGACGATCCGGCGCCAACCCCCTCCTCCGCGCCATCCTCGCCGATGCATTGCACCATGACCATCGGCGAGGCCCGTGCCCAATATATGAACAGGGTGAGGCAGATGCGTGAGGAGCAGTTCAGGGAGGCGCAGCCGACGCCGCCTACAACCACCATCTCCTCCAGGAGCACCTGCAAGCGGAGGAGCAGATCGCCGTGGAGCGGGCGGAGCAGGAGGCGCTGCTCGACTCGTACCGCTCCGCCCGCAAGGGCCGCCTCAAGCGCTGGCGGTACCGCATGCGAGTGGCGGAGGCTGCGGCCGCCTACAAAGAGGCTAGCAAAGAGGGCGATGAAGCGGGCGAGGCGCTGTTTGGCGAGACCGAGGACGAGGCAGAGGACAATGCCGGCTCCGACGAGTCCCCACTCCTCTGGCGTCGATGAGGCCCTTCTCCACCGAGGCCCCGCGGTGCCAACAACGAGGCAGAGGACACCGCCGGCTCCGCCGAGGCCCCGCCACGCCAACAACAAGGCAGAGGACATCGTCGGCTCAGCCGAGGCCCCACCCTGCCGGCAACGTGGGGGAGGATTTCCACCGCTCCGCTGAGGCGCCGCCCGCCGGCAACGAGACAGAGGACATCGCCGGCTCCGCCGAGGCCCCGTCCCGCTGCCAACGAGGCCGCGCTACACAAAAAACAAGGAAGAGTAGAACACGGTAGGTCGCCGCCGCTCGGGTCCAAGTAAGGCCACGGCTGCTACCCTCCGGTTGAAGCCAAGCTAGGCGGGTTGACCATTGACGGCTAGTTAGCTTCTTGGCGGCGACGTGGAGTCGGAGAGCTGCGCTGGAGAAGAACGCTGCTTCTACTTAACTGCTAGTGCAGTTGGCTGACTGACACGTGGGCCCAACAGGCCACATGTCAGTTACGCAACTGCACCTGCAGTTAAGTCACTGAAGCTTCTGTTCAGCTCAGCGGGACACATGTGGGTAGCTTCGGTTAATTAATTATACCTCTAGCGCACCCCTTTTTAGTTGAAGAATGTATGAAATGTAATGAAATCCGGCATGTTTATATGAAATCCGACCGTGTATGAATGAATTTATTTCGATTAGTTCGAATTGCTGTATCACTGGCATTGGATGAACATGCAAAACAATACGTACTAGCATTATTCCCAGGGTGATCACCTCGTTTGCAGCAGTTTCACATGTACTCCCTCCGGTCCTTTCTAGTCGTGCATACAAGTTTTGTCTGTAGTCAAAGTATCTCTACTTTGACCAATCTTATACAAAAAAGTATGCAGTTTCACAATGTGTGAAGTAAAAAGGAACAGAAGGAGTAGAAAGAGTTTGAGCAGCTTTTTAGCGTTTCTGTACTCTCTAGCTGCTTCAGGCTCAGCATTTTCTCTTCCTAGATAACTTTCATCAAACTGCTCGCTACCACAGGTTAGTTCCGGAAAAGTTTGAGAAGGTACTGTCACTAGCTCCTGGATTAACTTCCGGATCAATGAACGCTTCAGAGAAGCTTCAGCGGGTTCAAACCAACCATCACTGAGCTGAAAAGTACATTAAGCATTAGAATATGGGGTTAACAAAATATCCAAAATGAGATGTGTGAAGATTACTCGAGCAGAGAGGCATCAACTAAAACTTCAGTCTCCTGCTAAAAAGATGTACTAAAAAGGCTACATGCTATATAAAGAATTTGACCAAACACCTACCACTCCAACTGGGAGGATGGAAAGGTGGGATCAAAACTCAAGAGCGCTCACATCCTACCGATCCCCATATTTTAATTAGGAAAGTGTTCCCCAAGCTCCCAACCACAAAAAATTTCATAAGGCAGCAAACAGCCCATCAATATTTTGAAGCTTTAACTTTGATAACCCCGCAATTGTACTTTTGACCTGGTGCAAAATGCCACTGTACTTCAAACTTTGATTATTCTCCAATGACTTCAAAGTTCAATTGGACTTGCAACTTATGCTTTATAATGTTCAATGGACCGCCATAGTGGCAGAAAATATGAACCCTAACGCACAGGCCTGGCAATTCATAGAGAACATTCAAAACAATTGATGACTATGCATCTCAGCGACTCACATGTTAGAGGCAATATTTACTTCATAACTAAAGAATAAAGAAAAAATTGATCGACGCTGCTGACAGCAAAGAGCGTCCCATTCGAAATCAATGAGCAAAATTTGATAAGGTTGTCCCATTCCAAAATATCAAATGCCTACGATTATGGAATGGGCAGGGTTTGCCATCAGTTCGGACATTGACATGGCACCCCGTGCTAAATAAACCAGCTGTTCTTTTTGTGCAGTTCCACCAAAATCAACCAAATTCGCGCGTAGCTTGTATGATTTCGCCCTTATATATTGCAACGCCTTGAACTTATCGGCACCTCCTTTCTTGTGGTGGAAATGAATGATTCGATGTATTCATGAACATTTTGTGCAGTTCCCATTGAAATCAAGCTGAGCACCCCTGTTTGCACAAATACAAAAAGTGATTAGTATAAAGCAAACTGTACTATGAATTGACAGTTTCAACAGGCACATACATGGTCCATGTAGAGCACACTTTTAGAAAAAAGGAACTCACCAGAAAGAATCCTAGAACAACATTGTACTCGCGCATCACAGCAAAAAATGGATAGTTGTCAGTCCTTCTGAGCTGAAGTTAGTTTGGTCTTGTGGGGACTGATGTAACCATCCTTCAACTGCTCCTTCTGATGAGAAGATAGACATGGCTTCTTCATCCAGGCATAATCGGAACTAGTCACTTCACGTACTCCATATTCTTCTTCAGAGGAAGATGATCCTGTTGTGCAAAGACAAGAGGACTACTAAATGCTAGCATCCCTGTTTGCTCGAAAAAAGGAAAGGAAATATTTAAAACAACACAGATGAAGCACTTCTCAAGGACAATACCACTTTTTCATGATAGTATCTAAACAGTAGCACAACACAAATAGAGATGACAAAGCTCAATCATATGGATGAAATCAGTGGGCGAGTACCAACCTTTGTCAGGAGGCTTATTGTGTAGAGCATATAGATGAAGCACTTCTCCGGAACCATATGTTGCTATCTACGGTGGTGGCCATGCTTACTATATACTCCTCGATTAGTTTAATGTTTCCAACATCTTCTTGTGCAGTTCCACTAAAATATATGGTATCTTCAAAGAAGATCCCTGTTTGCACAAGTAGAGATAATTACATATTACATTAAGAGTGGCATCAAATCAGTGGCAAAACAAATGCTCGTTCCAGCCATAGCAATAAATTAAGATGCAAAACTATATCATTACTTGTGTCATCACAGTTCCAGTGCTTCATTACAGCACCGGGAGTTGATTTTTGTTTTTCTTCCGCTTGTTCTTCCCCTTCATCACTATGTTCAATAACAGACAAGCTTCGCCTTCATTGTAAGATTTGGCATGTCAATTAGGGAGCACAAGTATAGTACTAAACTTAATTTTCTGATGAAAGTGGCAAAATACAGGGCACCAATTGTGAAATATCCTTATCTTACCTCAATGGGATATTACGGTGCACATACAGATTGGAAGTCTTGTCTCCATTTGTGCAGTTCACTAAAATCAAGCAACATTATCGTACAAGTAGCACAACATATGAAAGCGCACTGCAGAATCATGTGAAAGAAGGCCAGTACTGACCTCTCATGATGCGGAATTCAAACAACTCACAAGAAGAAGATCTGAACCAAATTCGCCTTAACAGATAGGAAGTAAGATCTCCTCTTGTGCAGTTCCACTAAGATCAAGCAATCAAGCAACGTTGTCGGTGTGACATTTTGGTTGAACTGCACAAAACACTCTTAAAACAAAAGTGTTTTGTGCAGTGCAACAAAAGGTCACAATGGCAATGAGGTGAAGTAGATAACCCTGTTTACACAGAGGTGCAAAGGAAACAATTAGTGGTCAATAACGGTGGATGACATAGAAGCCAACAAAAAGAAGCATCTACCTTATCTAAATGGGAAAGAAAGCAAGACAGTAGCATTTCTCAAACGGTGGCATTGATTAATATTAACATAGAGATTATATTAACAATAAAATTCGTTAAACATGTAATTTGGTTTTAACTGTTGCATTGCATCAATTTTCCAGCGGCATTATTAGAGGGTGTTTGTTTACAGGGACATTTTGGTGTAGTTACTAAAAAAACTCCGTGTCAGTCCTATCTAAACCAAACAGCAGGGACTTTTAGGGACTAAAAGTGGGCATTTGGGACTAAATAAAGAAGACCCCGAGGGAGTCTTTTTGGGACTTTTTCCAATAGTTGCCCCTGCCACGCATCGCACCTTGTCTCTATTAGTTCATTACTAGGGGTAACATGGTCTTTTAGCAAGTCATTTAATAACCTCTAGTCCATGTTTAGTCCCTGGAACCAAGCAGGTAGGGACTAGGGAGTTTTTAACCAAACAGGGCCTTATATTAACAACAACTAATGAGTTGCATGCGACAGTGGACGCACCAGCACCATGTGCATCTACCGATGTACTGTGGTCATGCACAGTCTGTTGCAACAAAGAACAAACAACCAAGGAGCATATTTGTGTTGGTCCCAGTTTTGTTATCTTTAGACACCTTTCCCTATGTGAGCGCAACAAATCTATCCCTGCTCAAACTCTACAGCCTTGTGCCTTCCTTTCCTTTTTGAACTAGTACTTTTGCCCCTTCCTTTCCTCTTTGAACCACATCCTAGATTGATGCGATACAACTTTCCCCACTACTTTCCCCCATTCCTTTCCTCTTTGAACCACGTCCTAGATTCATGCTATACAACTTTTCCCCTTCATTTCCTCTTTGAACCACATCCTAGATTCATGCTATATACAAATATTTTCCCACTACTTTCCCCCACTTCTTTCCTCTTTGAACCACGTCCTAGATTCATGGTATACATGCAGCTAGAGTAATGCATGTGGAGTAAGTAAATTATACCTTAAGGTTCTAGGGGCGTGGTTCGGTGGGCGACGGGACGACGGCGAAGAAGAAGGGGTCGGATGCCCTCCCGCGCCGCCGCTGGGTGGAAAGTGAATAGCTGCGCCGGTAGTCCCTCGCCGACGGTGACAGCGTTAAGCCTCCTTCCCTTCCCGGCGGACGGATCCTGCCGGCTCTTTGAGCAGCAGTGAGGGGAGAGACAGGCCAACGAAGTCTTGTTTAGATCTAGAGAGGGCGAGAGAGTGTGAAGAGAGCAACTACAAGCGCTGAGGCTCCAGCGGGAGAGGGCGAGAGAGTGTGAAGAGATCAACTACAAGCGCTGAGGCTCCAGCGTGTATATATATACTGGAGAGAGAGTGTGAAGCGTGCAAACCCTAGAAAACATTTTGACTAGTCAAAGAATCCTCCTGGCACAAATTATGCTCAAGTGTAGTTATCGAACCCGAGACCTCAAGTTTGATGAGCGAACAGGCTAACCAGCTACACAACCCTCCCGTTATGTCAACGAGAGGGAAATAACCTTTTATACATTCCTACATTCGTGTGACAAGCATGCCGTGTTTTTTGTGTGTGTGTGTGTGGGAGTCATTGGGATTTCAATCATAATCGTGTCATGTGGCTTTGGTGGTAAGACTATCCACAGTGGTGCAGAAATAATGCAGCCTTAGTCACCTTATCTCTCTCCATGTAGTACGTTGGGTCCCACCAGTCAGAGGGTGAAACAAACAAATTAATAAGAAAAATTAAAAGCGCCAGCGGTATATCTTACCTCACACATCTCGCTACTGCTCGGGAACACTGTCCAATTGATCCCTCTGTTCGCTCACGTACTATTTTAAGTGAATCCTTATTATAACATGCACACAAATTTTGGGCACTTGTATTCGACTTAAGTTAGTGTGCCACCGTATCTCGTATACTTACTCCTCCCTCCGTCTAGGTGTAATAAGTCACGTTAGAAGGTGCAACGGGACCAAGGTGTGTGTGTGTGTGTGTGTGTGTGTGTGTGTGTTTAACAACATGTGTGTGTTAGAGAGAGCGATAGATTGACCTACTCCTACAGAGAGATGTTGTGTAGTGTACGATTTTAGCCGCGAGAGTCGGTGCATCCTCTCGTTTCCTGGCGTGTCCGGTAGGGACATGTGGACAGCTGCCACGCCCGCTCCTCACCAGCCTGGCCCACCCAAAGCCCCTCCATCGCCCGCGCGCGCTTCCCGCCCGAAACGGTCAGCGCCGCTCCAAAGAATCGGTGCCGCATTCATGCCCCGGGCAGAGTGGACACGACCTCTCACTCGCGCAAGAGTGATGGTTTCTTCGTCCGTCCAACTTACTGCTGGGTCTATGTGATTTGACGGCTCATTGGTCTTTATTACTGAGGTGGTAGGACTGCTGGATGTCCCACGCTTTCGGCGAAAGGAGGTACTGCTACTAGATTACAATTTTCTCCATTCTTACAGCGGAGGCGTGCAAGAGCAGTGAAAACACGCAGGCTCAGTGATTACATGGCCCACCTCACACCATCACCGTGCGACACCTAACTCTTTACATAGTACTCCCTCCGTTCCTAAATATTACTAGATGAGTCCCCGCGCGTTGCCGCGGAACAGCGGTATATCTCTCTGCGCAAAATTATCGATTTCATAGAACTAAAAAAACTCTATAACCGCATGACAAATGTGGTAGCCAAACTAAATAAACTCCCATCATCATTTAGATCATCCCACGTAAGGAAAAAAGATCAGCCAACTCCTACTGCATAATGGGATTATATTTTTCTTTTTGACATGTTAATGGGACTTAAAAGCTCACTTACATGCATGCTACCGGTGCATGCTTGCATCCAGACATGTTGATGTGATTTAAAACCCACTCACATGCATGTGCCACGGTATTTCTGCATGCTTGCATGTGGCTTAGTGCGGAGCCTCTCAACGTCTAGATCAGACGGCTATTATGGACTGATTTACTTCATCTAACGGCTACATCAATTTTGATGATGTGGCTCAAGGAGAGGATAGAGAATTCCTAGTAGTGTGGGCAAGCTATTACTAGTAGATAAGTCTTTGTAGAGATTCCACTACATACGGAACAAAATGAATGAATCTACACTTAAAATGCATCTATATACATCCGCATGTGGTTCATGGTGAAATCTCTACAAAGACTTATATTTAGGAACAGAGGAAGTACTAGTATAGTACGTACTGTAATTTATCAGCGAGATAAATTTGTACAATGCTATGAAGCTTCCAGCTTCTGTTACATGTATCTTGCGTCCAAGGTTGCCCGTTGCAACATTTCATCAAATACAAAGGAGACTAACATGCATGCTATTGCATCTCAATGATTGACAGATCATAGCAAATATGTACTCCCTCCATTCCAAAATAAGTGTCTCAACTTTATGCAAACTTTAGTACAAAGTTGTACTACTACTAAAGTTGACACTTATTTTGGAACAGAGACAACTAAAGAAAAAAATGATCCATGCAGTCCCTAGCCCTTGAACCGTAAACCCTAACCAGGCTTTAATTTGCTGGCAATGTTGGAGCTTCCGAAGAAATGAAGTTTGCAACCCTTTGACCATCGGATCATTGTGTGTAGTTTCACCAAAGTTGAGATGAGCATCCCTGTGGCAAAGAAATTGAAGAAGCGTGATTAGGATAAGATTACTGGGACTAGTTGATGAGACATAAACTCATCACAAATACAGTACATAGAAGCTAGTAGAGGTATGTGCGGGGCAAAGAAGTAGAGAAATATCCACAGGGAGGGAGGTGGGCAGCTGGAGCAGTGGTGCAAGCCGGCTGTAAAAGGAGTTGTACCTGAGGGACGTAGCTCAACCTTGAGGAGGGCGGCGGGAGGCGGCAACTGCCCACGTCGCGGGAGTGAGGAAGGGACGAAGGCAACCTCACCGGCTTTGTGAGAGAGAACGGCGGGGACCCCTGATTGGGACGTGCCGACAGTGGGTTTTCGCCGTCGGCGACGGCCACCGCATCTACACTAAGCATCCACCCCTTCCGCAAGCGGACGTGATCCGCCGGGATCTTAGAGATGTGGCCACAGTCGTTTTGTGCGAGACAGTGTGAAGAGAGCAACCCCAGCAAGCAACCGTGTAGGCTGGCCCGTCCTGACTATGTATATAGTGGAGTAGTTTCCTTTCCTGTCCATATGAACCTATCATATTGCGTACGTGCCACTGTATAAATGACGCGACACCTACTACTCGTTCTCCTATAACCTTGCGCTTGGCATCTCCAAAATATTAACCTTGCGATTGGCTCTTCGCCTCTTCGGGAAGTCGAGCAATAATGGTAGTGCAGTATATATCGTTCTGGCTATATGAGACCGAATGAATTGCTGCACGTCCACCACGTGGGCGAGGGTCGAGGGGCGAGTGAGAGCGCTACATACGGAGCAAAATGAGTGAATCTACACTCTAAAATACGTCTATATACATCAGTGTTTGGAGTATGTACTAGTAGTTCATATTGAAATCTACTAAAGGACATATATATTCAAAACAATATGATATAATCTCTATAACAAAGGTAGTAGGGACGAGGAGTAAACTGAGGGAGTAGTAAATGTTTCTCCTCGTCCTGCGAGCCACCGCGCGCATGGGCGAGGGAGCGGGCGTAAGGCGGAGCAAGCTTCACCTCATCCTGCGAGCCACCGCGCCCGTCGGCGGGGGAGACGGTGTACTAAGCAAGCTTCTCCTCGTTTTGCGAGTTGACGGGACACATCAAAAGTACTCCAGTGTATAGAGCCTTGCCTCTAAAGTAGGCCCCACATGGTTTGCCTCTTTTTTTAACATAACACGTCAAGTCGCAATTTGTTTGTTTACCCGTGGTAGACGATCCTCCCTCTACCAAGTGGACAACCAGTACACGTGCCAAATTACCACGTGGGCTGCTTTTTTCATAAAGAAATGAGCTCCACCGTGTACCCGCGCGGGTGGGTTGGGAAAGAGACGGGAGTACGTGCGCCGTGCATGCACCTCTTCTCTTCGTGCACGTCCCCCACCTACGTGGGTGTGTGTGAGAGATACAAACCGCGTTCGTGAGTGTTTTTTGTTTTGGGGTGGGGGTGGGGTGGGGGGTTGATTTCGTGTATTATTTGTGGGAATATGTGTCGATGACATCTCAAACAAAATTTTGCATGCAATGTGTGTGAAATGGAGGCCTATCCATATCATACATAGAGGGTCGGGCAATCCACGAGAAGAGAGGGAGCGGTCATAGCTATCGATAGAGTCGAAGAGAGGATCAAGTGGGTGGGTGCGAGAACGATGAAGAGAGCCATCGAAATTGTGCGTGTGTGCAAGTCAAAGATATCGGGCGACTGGCCTACCGGAACGTTAGAGGGCACATGTCAAGTTTGTGTGTGGCAGGGAGACATGACTAGAGCGCTCGATGTATCGGTGTGTGTGGGGGGGAGGGGGTGGGGGGAGGGGTAGGCAGAGGCCTAACTATAGAGGTAGAACGACTCGTATATGTGTTGAGAAGGAGAGACCCAGCTATGTCTTGAGGGAGATCGGTCGACATCCATACACAACTGAAGGACGGGAAATATGATGGGACAGAGAGAGAGAGAGAGAGAGAGAGAGAGGAGAGAGAGAGGGAGGGAGAGGAAGGGAGAGGGGTAGAGTGCTGGATGGGTGATGGAGTTGCTTCTCGAAGATGGTGGGAGAGGCCTACTAGACAAACTGAGGGTGGAACTGCAATGTTATCAATAAGAGTGCGGATGTGTTCCTGTGTGTACCTGTGCGTGATAGATCTGTCGGGACGCATCCATGGATGATGAAGGGGAACCATGTGTTTGGTAAGCAAACCTAACTAGATCGGTACATCAATTGTTGTTTGTCGGAGGAAGGGAGAGACACAACTAATGAGGTAGATCGATTGACGTGTGGGTAAAAACGAGTTATAAGGACCTAGCTAGCTATATGTATAGTGAGAGATCGGTCGGTGTACGTCCATTTGTTAGAGGCAAATAAGGCCCAGCGAGACGGATATACAGAGAGAATGGAGCTAGGAGGTGGTGCGAGAGGCCCAACTACTAGCTAGATAGGGGGAGGAGTGTGCGGTTGTAAGATCGATGAAAAGAGGGGCGAGAGTTTACACGTGTGTCTGACCGTATGAGAGACACGAGGCAAGGACACATAAAGGAGGAGATTGAAGCTGTGTGTGTATGTTGTAGGAAGGCATCGCTGGAGAGGTTTATCGATCGGTGTGTGTCGGAAAGGAGTTGTGGAGACTCTGGGAGAACGACCTAAAGAAAAAATGAATGTGCCCGGTGGATAGAATGCCGAGGGAGGGGGAGGGCGAGGAGGGCGTGTGCATGCACGAGAGAAAGTTAGTGGTAGCTACAAAGGTTAGAGGATTGTGTGGGTGTAAGAGACTAACAAAGATCATAATTTGATATGAAAGCGGATTCATATATTTGAATAGGAGATCATAGTGTTTTAAACATTGCATGCATGAATATAGCGGTGATACACATGATGTGCACATGTTATACCATAATGTGATAATGCATGGCATTTGCAACTCACAGCTAAATGCCGAACAATCTAAACCATACTATACATCAAACAATCTCACATTTTATTTGAATTTGTGATAATGTGTGGCGTTTGCAGCTTACAACTAAATATCGAACAATCTAAACAATACTATATATCGAACATTCTCACATTTTATTTGAATTTGTGGTAATGTGTGGTGTTTGCAACTCACATCTAAATACTTGTAGGCGTAGGGGGTGGGGCACCATACATAATGTGATGAACACATTATACATATGAGACATGGTTTAGATTATGAAGATCTAGCTAGAGCTAGAAATGTAATGTGATTTGAAATCAAAATAAAGTGGATTCAAAAAATCTAGTTCGAGTTCATATAGTACACATAGTTCATATGTAACTCGAGACTAATCATGTGGTGTGCTGTGAAGATAATACACGAACGATGGTTTAACTTGACAATAATGATGATTGTAGATCTTATTAAAACAGAGAAACGAATTCAAATGCTTTGACTTCACAACAATCATTACTGTAGATCTTATTCAAATGGAGAAACGAATTCAAATTTAGTTCATATTGAAGCGGTAGTATATACGTTTGGAATGCACTAAAACATTCATTTGAGTAGTAGGTTGCATGCATTATACACGTAGCGAAATATTTTAATTGAACATAACATGAATTCAATGTTTTGAATGACATTTGTAGTGCACATTGATTTGGTACAGTACACGTTAGGCTTGTCCGGAAATTTCAACCCGCGCCTTGTTAGCCCGAAATATTTAAGATATATCTTTGTATCGTTCTGCTCCGACAACTCCCTCCATCTCAACCCGCGCCTTGCTGTTCCGAAATTACAACGCGCGCGAAAACTCCCACCTCCTGTGAAATCCCGACACGCGAAATGCCCGTGGTACCCCTGAACCGAAAGAACCGCCTCAAATCGGTGGGGGTACTTTCGTAACTTACCCCACATTTCGGAGAAGCGCGTCTCTAAGCCATGGTTCCCCACTGCCATCCCATCCGCCCACCCACTCGTACACTGAGGCCGCAATAACCCGCGATGAAACCCCACACCCTGCTCCGTCTGCCACCCAGCCGGAGCCTCTTCCCCGACGACGTCATCCACAACAACACCTCGACGTCCGTCATCCACCGTACCGGATGAGGATCCGTCGTCGATCTCATCGTCCCGCCGGTTCAGCCACCCCGTCCTCCACCTCCAAGGAGCTGCCCCGACGTTCCCCTCGTCTTTCGCGCCACCTCCATTCCCACACCGCCGTCTTCACCTGCACCACCGGAAGAGCATCATCATCACCGTTTCCTCGGATGAAGCTGCGGCCTAATCGGCGCCACCAAAGAGGTTGTACACTAATCGCCGCATTTTCTTCTTGATTCGATCTCACGGTGCTGCCGGCGCTCGGTCCCGAGCCGACACGGCGCGACTCCATCCACGACGGCATCGCCGGCCACTTCCTCCATGGCGTCGCTCCCTCGGCGGCGACGTCCACATCAGTAGGAGCTGCTGCTGCTTTAGCTCTCGCTCGCGCTGCTGCTCTACTCTTGCTCTCGGTCCCCTGCCTGGTCTGCTCTTGCTATTGCTCTTGCTCGCGCTACTGCTCTCGCTCTTGCTTGCGATGCTGCTCCGATTTAGCTACACTTCAGTCGACTGAATCGACTTTTGGGTCAGTCGATTTTCAGGGGGGGGGGGCTCGCCGGGGTGAAGGAAGAACCAGCCGCAGCGGGGAGGGGGGCTCGCCGGAGAGGTACCCCACTATCTATCTTAGGGTTCAGGATGGGGGCGGTGGTCGCCGGCGGTGGCGGGGCATTGGCGGGGCGGTGGCATGGGGATCGTCGGAGAAAAAGCTCGGCACGGGGGGGTCTAGAGGGATGGCCGGGGCGGCGGCGGACCGGCAGTGGGGAGTGTTTTCGGGGCGGGCGGGGCGGTGCACCGCCGGCCGCGGGCGGCGGGGGCTGCTGTTTGGCCGGTGGTGGCTGGCGGCTCGGGGGGTGGAGGTTGAAGATGAACCGCAGGCCCTTGATTTCGTATCCAACGGCTGCAAAATCGACTAACCAGAGATGAAAAAGACAGTCAACCGACGTGTAGCCTCACCTTGCTAGTGCGTTCAGTTTCGACAGCAAAATTCAGTTTCGACAGTTAAGTTCAGTTTCGACAGTTAAGTTCAGTTTCGACAGTTAAGTTCGGAGATGAGCGGCTGACGTATTTTACATCTAGCACATTGTGGTTATGTATTTTACGTCATGTATTGGAGATTCTATTAGAATTCCACTCAGGTTAACGTTGTTCGTTGTCTCTCTTGTCCTGCTTCAGCCTCGGCGTCGTACAACTCACCGGAGCTGCTCCAACGACGAAACCCTCCATCACAGCGGAGCAGTACCTCGGGCTCCATCTCCAGACGCCTAAGATCTTCTTCCCCTCCTCCGACAGCAAAGTCAGCCGGAGCATCCTCACCGTCCAACCCAATCACGTTGAGATCGACATGGCTTCGCCAAAGAGGTTGTACACTTGTTGCATCTCTTTTTTACTCTATATGTTATATATATTGTCCACACTGAGCACACGGATTTGTTCCTTTAGTGTCTCCTTGAAAGAAAAAACATAGGAATTTTAATTTTCACTTGTCCTCCTTTTCAAATTCCTATTCATGAAGCACAAGACTAAGAGATAGTAGCATAATAGCAGTACATTTTCTTGTGGTTTGACTTAATCCCACCATGCTTCTTTGCATCCTCTGATCTTCCAATTGATGTGAATCAAACATCCAGATTGGCAGAAATCCTGTGTTTTTAAATTCTCTGTTTTGCACGTGCATTCCTATCCTATTCATGTCTATTTCCTATCCCTGCATTGTTGGAATCCTCCAATTCAAACGAGCCCTTACAGAATTACTTCTCTTACAGATAGTTGTCAAAGAAAACCTTGCGTGGTTTGTCCTGCTCCTGCTGCGCCGTCGTCCACCCCAACTCAGCTGCTCCAACGACATAAGGGTCCAACACAGGAGGGATCCGGCCTCGAGACTGTCTTTCGCCGCCTCAGATCTTCTTCCCCGCCGCTGGCAGCCATGAAAACTGCATTACCATCATCAACCGAGCAGATGACCTCGAGGACTACACGGGTCCGCAAGAGAGGTCGCACTCTTTCGTGTCTGCTTACGTTATGCATCGCTTAATATTACATGCTACTTTATCGTCCTGTTCACCGATTATACTCTAAGTCAGCTCCAAACTAATGGTCAAACTTGAGTTTTTAAATGGTTGTGGGGTACATATCGGGGCCACTATCAATAGTATCTATCTACTATCTGGTTAATCTCCGGTGTCTACTATGAGTTTCATGTTGGGTGGGAAACAAACAGTAAAGAAGCCATTATCTGTATTTTTTAACTGAAGCCATTATCTGCCTGCTATTATTGGTTTTGGGTCTATCCACAGGTTGGTACCATCACTCTGGATTTCTGCAAGCACTCCTTACATAATATCACTATGTTTTATTCCTATGCATGACAGTTATTTTAAACAATGGAACTGAACATGTAGAGCAAAAGATAAGAGCCTTGCGTGGCAATAAAATTTCATGCATACGTTGCTCCATGGTAGGCGCAAAGGCAGCCCCCCTCCATGCATTTCGGATTGTAATCGAGAGGAAGATATCTGTTCTGAGGGGGATTCAGAAGGAGAAGACAACTCCTATTTACCCCCTGAGGTCTTCGCTCTAACTTGGCATGCTGATGTTGGTTATATCATGCATATGGTGTCTTGCATTGCTTACTTTGTAGATCAAATATGTCATCTGCTTAGTTTAGACATCCTTTGTGTGAATGCCATCTGTTTAGTTTATTCATCATTTATGTGAATTATGCAATGCCATCTTGTTTAGCCAGGCATCATATATGTGAATTTTGCAATGCCATCCTGCTTAGCCAGTCATCTTATATGTAAATTATATCAGGCCATCTTTTTTTGTTACATATTACATTTGTCAACAATGTTAGTACATTCAACTGTTCTTCGTGTGCATCAGCAATTTGACACGGTGATGGCAAATTCTGGAGTGAAAACAAGGTCTTCAGAGCAGACTATGCTATCTGACGAAGCGCATATCTCTCTGGTTACGGATAGCTCCTTAGAGGAGGATTCAGAGACAGATGACCAGGCCTATCCCCCCCCCCGAGGTGTATGCTCTAACTTGGCAGGGTTATGTTGCTCATATCGTTCGTATGGTGTCTCGCATTGCTATGTCATTTGATTAGTTTAGACATGCTTTGTGTGAACCACCTGTTCAGTGTCTAATTACCATATATGTGAATTATGCATTGCCATCTTGTTGCAAGACATTATATATGTGAATTATACAATGCTATCTTGTTGCAAAGGCATTATATATGTGAATTATGCAATGCCATGTTGTTTAGCCAATCATCATGTATGTGAATTATATCATGCTATCATTTTTTTGTATTACGTGTTCCATTTGTCGACAATGTTTGTATATTCAACTACTCTTCCTGTGCATCAGCCATTTGAAGCGGTGATGGAAGTATCTGGAGAGAAAACAAGGTATTCAGAGCAGACAATGCTACCTGCTGAAGCAGACATCTTGCTGGTTACAGAGAGCTTCTCAGAGGAGGATTCAGAGACTGATGTCCAGTTCTTTTCCCCCCCTGAGGTCTATGCTCAAACTTGGCAGGGTTATATTACCCATGTCATGCATGTTGTCTTGCATTGCTTAGTTTTTACATCATATATGGATTGCCATCTGCTTACTTGCTTACTATATAAATCATATATTTGAATTATATCATGCCATCATGTTTACATAGTACATACACATCATCTATCTGAATTATGGCATGGCAACCCATTTAATAAAGACATCATATAGTTATATCATCTCATCCTGTTTAGTGTTTACAATCATCATATTTTGAATTATGGCATTCTATCGGTGAATGTATGTGAATTATGGCATGCCAACCTATTTAATAAACACATTATATAGTTATGTCATGTCATCCTATTTACATAGTCTCATATTTTGAACTATGTCTTTCCATCTTTTTTAGTTAGCCATCATAATGTGAAATTGTGTCATGCTATCCTGTTTAGTTAGCCATCATATATGTGAAATTGTGTCATGCTATCCTGTTTGGTTAGACAACATAAATATGAATTATTTCATGCCCTCTTTTATTCCCCACTATCCATTGCACCTGTCTATCATACAATGTCTATACTTTCAATTACTTTTCTTGTTTATCAGACATTTGAATTGGAGAGCGTGATGGCAGTATCTATGGGAGTAACAACACGGTCTTCAGAAAAGATAGTGCTACCAGTTGATGCAGATAGAACCACGGTTGTACTTGCATAAGGACCAGATCCACCACACATAACCCAGACTCTCGCAGATTGTACCCCTACCCAGTTGGACAGAGAACCAGCTACACCTCTTCTAACCCCAACCCCGGCAGATAGTAACCCAGTTCCAGTTGAGACAGCACCGTCTCCACCACAGAGCACCCAAACACGAGCAATTAGTAAGGGAACTGCAGTGCCCAAAGCACGAGGACCACCACTCCGAATCCCAACTCAATGCTTACAGGAGAAGAAGATTTGTTCTCAGGTCAGGTTCTGTAGCTATGGTTCATACTCCTTTGCTCTTGCATTACTGTATTTACTCATACCAACTATTTTCAAATTTGAAGGATGGAATTGAAACTCCAATGGCGCAACAGGTATGTTTTAAACCTGTTTCTTTAACTGGTTTGCTGTTGTAACCTGCTCTATGTTGATTTCAGTTTCAATTGAATAAACTGTTATGTTCTCATGTCATGCACATTACAAGTGTTGTTATTGCTCTATAGTTACCCACACTTATATTCTGTCTATTCTGCTTTGTCTTGAACAAATATTATTTGAAATGTGTCTGTATCTTGATTTGGCAACAAAAACTAGAATGATATAGACCATAAAGTGACCATGGTACATAGATATATGTTTGTTTCATGCTGTTATCCTGTCCACTTTACTACTGAACTCATTTACCAAAATGAGTTTCATATATAACATGGTAAACTTGTGATGTGTCTGCTCATTTCTCTTTTAGAATGCGGACAAAATATTGGAGAACAGTACCGCGTTATCCAATGCTAAAGGAAGTAATGCAAATAAGGTTCAAGATAGTGAGACATCCCTGTTGGTCTCCCAGAAAGCTGATAAAAACTATCTTGACGACAGTGAGGGAACCCAAAAGTCCTGTCTTGATGTAGTGTTCGAGTTACTGGCCACTACTGCTGGCACAAGCTCATCGAACTCGCTGCCTGAATCAGTTCGTCTTCTTGAGTCTCAACTTCAAGTTGAAAGACATCAATCAGATGTGCTGCGATACGAAGCTGAAGGACTGAGGAAGTCCCTGCAGAATTCAGATGCATATTTTCTGGTGCAACAGCAAGCGCTGGAGGATTTAAGTGCCAAACAAGAGAAAGTTAATAAGCTTGCTAAGCATCTTGCCAGCATTATGGGTACCCAGGATATTGTTTCTTGAGATCTTCTGAAGTGGTTTCAGTTCTGGATTTGTTTTGCTGCGGCGTTTATTTGCGCAGGTCGCCAACTTTGACAACCAGTGTATATGATATGCTGCTTTGTTCCCTATGCACTGGTGGCGAACTTTGATGCCTAGTGGATGTAATATGTGTAATAGCCGTGATAGCCTAGCCTTAGTTGCTTGCTTATTTATTTCCTTGTTGTCTTGTTTATTTGTTTGCTTGTAGTCATTGCAGTTCTTTTTCCGCGGTTAGCTAGTGGCTGCAAAAACCTATTTTTTAAAACTAGGCCACAATAACCATGGGCTAATATTTACTGTAGTGACACTGGGCCTCCTACTGGCCGTAGAAACAGTGGGCCTTCTACGGGCCATAGAAACAATGGGCCTTCTACGGCCGTAGAAACAATGGGCCTTCTGCGGGCCGTATCATCAATGGGCCTTATACGGGCCGTATGATCGATTGGCCAAACATGGGCCAAACAGTCCGCATTATGGCCGTAAACGGGCTAGAGTTGGAATCGTCCGTTCATGGGCCGACCATAACGGGCCATCGTTAATAGGCCGTATTTGGTGACGCTATGAAAATGGCCCAACAGACTAACGGTCCACAAACGGGCCGACTGTAACGACGGGCTGAATTTGGCCCACAAGCAGAAAATGACAGTAACGGGCCGTAAGTAACCGAATGCTGCAAATGAGCCTAAGAATAAATGGGCCCTCAAAAGGCCGAAAGTTAACTTGGGTTGGAAATGGCCCAATGGAATAACGGGCCGTTAATGGTTATAAAGTGATACACTGTTCATTACGGGCCACTTTCACCACGGGCCGTTAACGGGTGTAAAGTAATACACTGCTCATTACGGGCCAGTTTCAGCACGGGCCGCTAATGGGCCAAGAGTTACAAAGGGCCTCATATGGGCCGAAAGACGTCATGGGCTATACATGGGCCAGAAGTGAAAACGGGCTGGAATCATATTGGATGGCCCAGATGACGCTACTGGGCCTAATTCGGATAGCGCGTAACGGGTCTTGGGTTAGCGGGCTGTAAATGGGCTATATGCGAACAGGCCATTAACAGGCTTTCCATGGGCCGGCCCGCCAGCTTTTGACCAAGTCAAACAGGCCGGCCTTTTCACAAGAATGGGCCACTGTTGGGCCGTGCCACGTGTCGACGTATCATAGGCGCCTTCTGTCCAGTGAGTGGATGACATCTGTCCCAACGATGAGCCGACACGTGTTTCCTCTAGCCAATGATGATTTTACACGTGGAAAATCCCCATTGATCGGGGCTGTTAAAGGGTTATCGGATCCAAAACCCGACCCGATAGCTTAACGGCGTTCCGTTACGATGGATGCCACGTGTCGGTCACCCTTGACGAAAGCACTTCTCTGACGCGCGATTTATCGTCATCGAAGTGGACACTTCCGTGATGATAATTTTGGTAATGTCATGGAACACTTCTACGACAGCACAGGTATGACTATCTTCATTCTGTCATAAATTTGTCATGGATGTACATGCATGACAAAAAACGCGACCTACTGTGACAAACATGTATCATCACGGAAGTTTATTTTTTTTAGTGAGTATTCCCGCTTAGTACAGATATTTTGGCTAGAAAAGGATTCTAAATAGCAAGCACCACATGTTAGAGGATCCATAACAATATAACTTATACAAATATACCCAAACATAACTCATTAACTTGTCTTCCTTGTCCAACTTCAACTAATTTGATCAAGTTTGAAAATAATTAACGGGGCTCACAATCATAGAAGATGTCCAAGATAGTATATTTATATGTGAAATCTCTCTTCCTTCAATATTCTTTCATGAATTGTTCAAGTGACCAATACAATGTTTGCTAACCTTCAATAAATTTACCACCTCTACTTCTTATATGTGAAGTTATTACTCCCATGGGATAAGCATATGAAACATATATAATTTCAGATTTATGATATTCAATCCATTCAACCATTTACTCATAGGATATAAGTGAAGCACACGAGTAAATGAGAAACTACTCTAAAAAGATATAAGTGAAGATCAATGAGTAGTCAAATAATTATTTAGCTATATGAGGACTCTCTCTCATTTAAGTATTTAAGATCTTAAGTACTTTATTCAAACAGCAAGCAAAACAAAATAAAATAAAATGACGCTCCAAGCAAAACACATATCATGTGGTGAATAAAAATATAGCTCCAAGTAAGGTTACCGATGAACGAAGACGAAAGAGGGGATGCCTTCCGGGGCATCCCCAAGCTTAGGCTCTTGTTTGTCCTTGAATATTACCTTGGGGTGCCTTGGGCATCCCCAAGCTTAGGCTCTTGCCACTCCTTATTCCATAGTCCATCGAATCTTTACGCAAAACTTGAAAACTTCACAACACAAAACTTAACAGAAAACTCGTAAGCTCCGTTAGTATAAGAAAATAAATCACCACTTTTGGTACTGTTGCAAACTCATTCTAAATTCATATTGGTGTAATATCTACTGTATTTCAACTTCTCTATGGTTCATACCCTCCGATACTACTCATAGATTCATCAAAAGAAGCAAACAACACATAGAAAACAGAATCTGTCAAAACAGAACAGTCTGTAGTAATCTGTAACTCTTGAATACTTCTGTAACTCCAAAAATTCTGAACAATTAGGACAACCTGAGAAATTTGTATATTAATCTACTGCAAAAATAATTAGCATTTTTCCACGTTCTGATAGAAAATAAGAAATTTTTTCGTGGGCGCATAAGTTTCTGAATTTCAGCAGGATTAAACAACTATCACCCAAGAAGATTACTATAGTAGCTTAATCATGTGGACACACAAAAACAGTAGGGTTAATTAGTATTGGGTTGTCTCCCAACAAGCGTTTTTCTTTAATGTCTTTCTAGCTGGGCATGATGATTTCAATGCTGCTCAAATAAAAGATAAGAATTGAAACATAATGAGAGCATCATGAAGAATATGACTAGCACATTTAAGTCTAATGCACTTCCAATGCATAGGGATTTTGTAAGCAAACAACTTATGGGAACAAGAATCAACTTGCATAGGAAGGTAAAACGAGCATAACTTCAAGATTTTAAGCACAAAGAGAGGAAACTTGATATTATAAGAAACTTGATATTATAAGAGATTTTAAGCATATGTTCCTCCCTCATAATAATTTTCAGTAGCATAATGAATGAATTCAACAATATAACTATCACATAAAGCATTCTTTTCATGATCTACAAGCATAGAAAATTTACTAGTCTCCTCATAAGCAAAATTCTTCTCATTCGGAATAGTGGGAGTATCATAAGAGACTCGAATACTATAAATTGTTTCCACATTAAAAGAGTAATGTTCAGAAAAAGGGTAATCATAATCATGACAAGTTTTATAAATATAATCATCACTACTTTTTATAGCATAAGTGTCATCACAATAATCATCATAATTAGGAGGCATGCTATCATCATAGTAAATTTTCTCATCAAAACTTGGGAGGCTAAAAAAATATCATCTTCATTAAACATAGCATCCCCAAGCTTGGGACTAACATTAATTGCAGCAAATATATTCTAAAAAATATCATCTTCATCAAACATAGCATCCCCAAGCTTGGGCCTTTTCATATCATAAGCATAATCACTCTCATCATTAATAGTATGGATAGCACCAATAGTATAGCAATTATCATCATCACAATGAGTAATAGGAGGAACATCATTTTGGAGGGGTACCTTTCTACCTTTGCTTCTCCGTCTTTTCTTTCTCTTCTTCACATCATGTGTGGGATTAACCCGCTTTTTGAGCTCCTTATTAATGAGATTGGTTGAATAGAAGGCTCCTCCTCGTTACCTGATTCATCATAAGAAATAATAGGAGGATATTGGGAAGTCTCTTCCCTTTCATTAGTATTCTCTTCATCTTCTATTTGTTTTCTTGTCTTTATGTAATTGGCAATATAAGGATTTTCAATGCAATTCACCGCACAATACATATAAATTTCCACTAGATCAAAATCAAGAACTTTATCAAGGAAAAATTCTGGCATATCCTTAGTAATACGTTTCATTTCTTCATGACCACAAGCAAACTAAGTTCATTATGATGCGCAAGGGAAATCAAGTCATCAGAATTTTTGGACACGATACGATCACGAAACAATTTGCATTGGGTATTTAAATGATCACGTTCATTGCAAAGTTCACAAGGATGGCAAAGAAATTTTAAATTTTCAGCAGAAACATCTAGCCTCTCGTGCAACCATTTAGTTTCTAAATACATATGCCTCTTGCAAAATCTATCTTCCCTATTTGGTGTGTACTTGCAAACTCTATGCACTCCACAAAAATCAACATGCTTATATGAGACATTTTCATCATGACTAGTGCAATCATCATTAGTACCATGGATATTCAAGGAGTTCGTACTAACAACATTGCAATCATGCTCATCATTCAAAGATTTAGTGCCAAACATTCTAATACATTCTTCTTCTAGCACTTGAGCACAATTATCGGAATCCCTATTTTCACGAAAGACATTAAAAAGATGAAGCATATGAGGCATTCTCAATTCCTTTTTTTGTAGTTTTATTTTATAAACTAAACTAGTCATAAAACAAGAAACTAAAAGTTTCGATTGCAAGATCTAAAGATATACCTTCAAGCACTCACCTCCCCGGCAACGGCGCCAGAAATTGCTTGATGTCTACTACACAGCCTTCTTCTTGTAGACGTTGTTGGGCCTCCAAGTGCAGAGGTTTGTAGGACAGTAGCAAGTTTCCCTCAAGTGGATGACCTAAGGTTTATCAATCCGTGGGAGGTGTAGGATGAAGATGGTCTCTCTCAAACAACCCTGCAACCGAATAACGAAGAGTCTCTTGTGTCCCCAACACACCCAATACAATGGTAAATTGTATAGGTGCATTAGTTCAGCGAAGAGATGGTGATACAAGTGCAATATGGATGGTAGATATAGGTTTTTGTAATCTGAAAATATAAAAACAGCAAGGTAACTAATGATAAAAGTGAGCGTAAACGTTATTGCAATGCTAGGAAACAAGGCCGAGGGTTCATACTTTCACTAGTGCAAGTCCTCTCAACAATAATAACATAATTGGATCATATAACTATCCCTCAACATGCAACAAAGAGTCACTCCAAAGTCACTAATAGCGGAGAACAAACGAAGAGATTATGGTAGGGTACGAAACCACCTCAAAGTTATCCTTTCTGATCGATCTATTCAAGAGTCCGTAGTAAAATAACACGAAGCTATTCTTTCCGTTCGATCTATCTTAGAGTTCGTACTAGAATAACACCTTAAGACACAAATCAACCAAAACCCTAATGTCACCTAGATACTCCAATGTGACCTCAAGTGTCCGTGGGTATGATTATACGATATGCATCACACAATCTCAGATTCATCCATTCAACCAACACAAAGTACTTCCAAGGGTGCCCCAAAGTTTCTACCGGAGAGTCAAGACGAAAACGTGTGCCAACCCCTATGCATAAGTTCACAATGTCATGGAACCCGCAAGTTGATCACCAAAACATACATCAAGTGAATCACATGATATCCCATTGTCACCACAGATAAGCACATGCAAGACATACATCAAGTGTTCTCAAATCCTTAAAGACTCAATCAGATAAGATAACTTCAAAGGGAAAACTCAATCCATTACACGAGAGTAGAGGGGGAGAAACATCATAAGATCCAACTATAATAGCAAAGCTCGCGATACATCAAGCTCGTGCCACATCAAGAACATGAGAGAGAGAGAGAGAGATCAAACACATAGCTACTGGTACATACCTTCGGCCCCGAGGGTGGACTACTCCCTCCTCATCATGGAGAGCGCCGGGATGATGAAGCTGGCCACCAGTGATGGATCCGCCCTCCGGCAAGGTGCCGGAACAGGGTCCCGATTAGTTTTTGGTGGCTACAGAGGCTTGCGGCGGTGGAACTCCCGATCTAGGTTTGTTTCTGGAAGTTTGGGTATATATAAGAGGTGTTGGAGTCGGGAACAAGTCAGGGGGGTCTCCGGGCTGTCCACGAGGTAGGGGACGCACCCAGGGGGGTAGGGCGCGCCCCCCACCCTTGTGGGAAGCCCGGGACTCTTCTGGCCCAACTCTTTTATTCCGGGGGCTTCTTCTGGTCCAAAAACGATCTCCGTAAATTTTGAGGTCAATTGGACTCCGTTTGGTTTTCCTTTTCTGCGATACACAAAAACAAAGAAAAAACAGAAACTGGCACTGGGCTCTAGGTTAATAGGTGTAACACCCCGATGTAATGATGCTATAGTAACCCTTGGGGTAAAGCTAATCATTTTGCTAAACAAGTGTTTGGTCATCATTGTCTCCTATCTCTTTTAAATTCCAGTTGAATTCAATTTCAAATTATGTGTTAAATTCAAAAAATGCTCAAACGTGAAAACTAAAATGTTCATCATGTGGAAAATATTCTTTTGACAATATTGGTGGTGAACCAACTTTTTTTTGCAAAGTGATAAATGTCCTAAATTATTTTTAAACAGATACTTTAAAAGAAAAGAAAAACTGTTTTAAAAAGAAAAGAAGAGGGAAGAAGGGCCTCAGCCCCTGTCCCCTGGGCTTTAGCCCACCCCAGCTAGGCCCGGCCCACCTTACCCCCCTGTCGTGTTCCCCATCCCCACTGTGCGTGGGACCGCGCGCGCCTTTCTCCACTGAACCACCTTGCCGGCGACGCCCGACGAGAGGATAAGGCCTCCACGCCCACGGCGCCTCGGGCCCTTCTCCCACTCCCCACTCGTCCTCTCTGCGTCTCCCTCTCCCCACCAGATCTCGCGCTCCCCTTTCTCCCCACTGCCCGAGCGCGCCCGCCGCCGTCCTTCGTCATCACCGTGGCCACCCGCGTCCCCGAGCCCGGCAACCGAGCCTGTGAGGTGCACCGTCCTCCGCTTCATCGTCCTCGTCCATCAGCTAGAGCCGGGGAGGTTGACGACGTCGGCATCGCCCTCTTCCCGCTCTCGGTGGTCATCGGCGATCACCAGAGCCACAGGCCTCCCTCTGCGCTCCCGACCCCCGAGAGGCCTCCGTGTGCCTGCCCCGTAAGCTCCGCCTCCTCCCTCCCTGTCCTTGCTCCGTTTCCTCCTTCCCTAGCTAGCTGACCGTAAGCGCCGGCTCCGCCGTCCGCCATTGCTGCCGTGCAAGAGCTCCCGAGCTCCTCCTGCTCCGTCTAGTCCCCGTAGCGCGCTCCTGGAGGACAGCTGCTGTCGCCTAGCTGCTTAGCCTTCTTAGAATCGAGTCGTAGCCACACCTGCACATTTCCGCATTCCGGCCGCCGCCCCCACTCGTCGCCGGCGCAGTTCCAGCCACCCCCGAGTCCAACCGACCACACCACGCGACGCGGCATCGAGTCGTCGTTCGAATGCAACAAACCGCGTGCGATTTGGTGTCTTGTGGCGCTTTTCCGAGCATCTCCGGCGATCTGCCGTCGTGTGCGAGCTTGCCGGAGCTCCTCCGGCGCCGCCGCTGAGCTGGCAAGCGTGGGGCCCACCCCTGTGAGGCTCACCGTGGGCCCCAGCGCCTTAGTTGATCGCGTTGACCACGGTCAACGCGGGCAGTGTTCACCCCTGCCACTGACTTGTGGGCCTTGCGCTTAATTAAGCTAATTAAGTTTTCAAACTAATCTGCTAATTAAAATACTCACTGACACGTGGGGCCCACACCCCTAATGAACCCTGTGTGAATAATTTGTCGACTGTTCCGGAGGATAGGGTTGACCCAGTCAGCCTGCTGACTGGGCACTGGCCCCACCAGTCAGTCTCTGCTGACTGGGCAGTTGACCCAGTCAACTAGGACCCACCTGTCAGCCTAAAGAGCTTTCTGCTGGGTACACTTCTGTGTACTCCTAGCAATTTTTTCTTTTATTCAATTTTCGAATTAATTTAAGTCCACAAATTGTAGAATATTATTTAAACTTCAAAAATTCATAGAAAATAAATCGTAACTCGCATGAAAATGTTTTCTACATGAAAGTTGCTCAAAAAATGTGGCGAATCCGAATACGCAGTCCGTTTACCTGTCAGATGCCCCTAGCATGCTGAACATGGAACATTCTCCCTCGGTCATATGTCTGACACAGGTCCGGAACCGGGAAAACATTCCCGGTTGTTTTCCCCCTTCAACTATATCGTGTAGCCATACGTTAGTTCACACTCGACATAACATATTGCCATGTTATGCTTTGTGATGCTATGTTTGCTCTATATTTACTGTTTCTTCCCCCTCTTCTGTCCGGTAGACCCCGAGACCGATGCTGCCCCTGTGATCAAATACATCATCGACGACACTTCTTCCCTTCCAGCAGAGCTTCCAGGCAAGCCCCCCCTTTTGATCATCCCGATATCGCCCATTCCATTCTCTCATGCTTGCATTAGATTTTGCTACTGTTATTGTTTGTTCCTATTCTGATGCATAGCCTGCTTTTGTAACCTGCTCATTGTACCTTACCTGCTTATCCTAAACTGCTTAGTATAGGTTGGTTAGTGATCCATCAGTGACCCTCACCTTGTCCTTGTTGCCCCTGCTTCATCATCGAAGACCCGATCAACGGGATCGAAGACCAGTACCCGGCACCGCACATCACCCTCCCCCCTAGTTGTACGACGTTGCAGAGTTACCATCGAGTGCCAAGGGTGGAACCTCATACATCACTCCTGATGAGATCTCTGTAGTGTAGCTATTCGGTCGTGGTCATCGAGGGTGATTTCCCCCTTAACCACTTCCGATACGACTCTGTCGTGCAACCCCTCAAGTGTGAACCTCGAGGGTGGTTCCTCTTACGTTCACCTTCATGATTACATCGAGTGGAATCCACCGAGGGTAGTTCCTCAGGGTTCCCTTTGGTGTAAGACACATAGTAACCATGGTTACTATGACTTTGCACTGAACCATGTTACTAAAGACGGGTCGGCCCTGAGGGGTACCCACACGAGCTTAATTGCGAGTGATGCGGAGTCGGGATGACCTGGAAGGTGCCCGCGAGATAATGACAAGGCGTGGCCGGGCATTCCTAGCCCTTGCGCAAGTCCTCGAGACGGGGCGATGGGGTCACATCTTTCGTGAGTCTTTGCTTGTTACCGCGCGTTCCTAATCCACTATGATTTGGATATTTGATCCGAGGGGCCTTTGGCCTGATAGCACTAACCATCACGTGGGCATAGTATGGGCGTTCTGCGTCGTATATATGCATCAGCCGAAGCTTATTAGACGTCAGCGACTGAGCGGCGCGCCGGGTTGGACTAGTAAGCACCTGCCTTTTTGAAGGAGGTAGCTAGGTCTGCTCACCGGCCGCGTTCGCAACGTGCAGGAATTCCCGGGGCGATGGCCCATGACCCCTGGGGGCATAGGTTTAGTCCAGTGTGTTGACCTCTCTATTAAGCCTAGGTTGGGTTGCGACGTATTGTTTGGCCGAGGCCGGGCATGACCGAGGAAAGTGTGTCCAGACGGAGTTAATCGAGCGTGGTGGGTAAGTTGGTGCACCCCTGCAGGGAAGAAAACATCTATCGATAGCCTGTCCTACAGTAACGGACACTTGGAGTTGTATCCCGATCGATACAACTAGAACTGGATACTTGTGATGAGACATGGATAGTATGGCTCTGGGATTTCTTTCTCGCAGGGGGGTCGAGAAAGGATCTCTGGGCGAGGTTGATAACACTACTACTACTTTACTTTATGCTACTCTACTCCCTCCCATTGCTGCAAGATGGTGGTTTCCAGAAGATGCTAGTCTTCGATAGGTCTAGCTTCTCCCCCTCTATTCTGGCATTTCTGTAGTCAAGTCCACATATACAGCCTCCCTTTGATAATGCTGCATATGTAGTGTAGATCCTTGCTTGCGAGTACTTTGGATGAGTACTCAGGGTTGCTTTGCTTCCTCTTTTCCCCCTTCTTTCTTCTTTCTGGTTGTTGCAACCAGATGGTGGAGCCCGGGATCTAGATGACACCACCGACGACTACTACAACCCCGAAGGTGCCTACTACTACGTGGAGGCCGCCGACGACGAGGAGTAGTTAGGAGGCTCCCAGGCAGGAGGCCTTGCCTTTTCGATCGTAGATGCTTTTGTGTTAGCCTTCTTAAGGCAAACTTGTTTAACTCGTGTCTGTACTTAGATAATGTTGCTTCCGCTGACTCTTGTGTATTCGACCTTATGTATTCAGCCCTCGAGGCCCCTGGCTTGTAATATAAAGCTTGTATTATTTTAATTTGTGTCTAGAGTTGTGTTGTGATATCTTCCTGTGAGTCCTTGATCTTGATCGTACACATTTGCGTGTATGATTAGTGTACGATTGAATCGAGGGCGTCACTAGTTGGTATCAGAGCCGACTGCCTGTAGGTAGCCCCCTTTCCAACTCCTTGGCCGAAGTCGAGTCTAGTCTCTACGAAAACTTTTACTAACATGGTTGTGTGGCTTACGGGCCCACGTCGCCATATGGGTGGTATTAGGATCTTTTACTCCTCGTCTATATTATGGGGCTCTGATCTCTCTTCTATTCGGGTTAAACAAATTTACTAACTCTAACATTAGGATCCCGTGACGGCATTCACCCCAAAGTTGGATAAGCCATAGTTATTCCTTAGGATAGTATTCTAAGTAGTGCACACACTGTCGTGTTGACTACTATGTGGTATCCATTGTACCTCTTTCACTATGCATGTTTCATCATGAATGATCCTTTATCTTTGCAAATGCTCAATGCTAAACTACCCCCTGTTACTTGTTAGCAGGATGGTTGGACCTGCTGGTCGTGGCCGTGGTGCCAACGATCCACCACCGCCCGAATTCTTTGCCGGAATGATGCAAAATTTTGAGCTGAACCACCACTTCATGGAAGGAATGATGGCTCAGTTTCCTCGTCCGAATATGAATCAGCGGCCAACCCCAGTAACTCTGCAGGACTTCATGCGCCTCAACCCAACTATTTACCGCAGCTCAACTCAGCCCCTTGATGCTGAAGACTGGCTCCGCAACATCACGTATGAAATGGAGTCTGCTACTGCGGCCCCTGCTAGCTATGTCACCTTTGCATCTTTCTTTCTGAAGGGTCCCGCTGCTCAATGGTGGGATAGCCACAGGCGTACCCTACCTACTGGAACGGTCATTACTTGGCCGGATTTCCAAGCTGCCTTCCGTGCCCGCTTCATTCCTCAGGGAATCGTGGACAGGAAGAAGCGCGAGTTCCGCAACCTGACCCAAGGCAACAAGTCTGTAGATGCTTATCAACGGGAATTTCTTGACTTGTCATGTTATGCTGAAGAAGACATTGTAACTGATGCTCGTAAGCAAGAGATGTTTCGTGATGGACTTCACCCTGATATCAAGCTAGCACTGCTCGTTCATGACTTTGCTGACTTCGCCACCTTGGTGAACAAGGCTATTCATGTTGAGACTGGTCTTCAGGAACACCAGGGATCCCTCAGGCGCAGCCGTGATGCTGGCTCATCTTTGGGCCAGTCAGCGCAGAAGCGTCGGATATGGATTCCCCACAGCATGTATCGTCCAACTACACCTGCACCAAGACAGTCCTATGTTGCACCTCGTCTACCTCCTCCACCAACGAGGCAGCCTCTTCGGACTGCACCACCCCAAGTTCTTGCTCCCAATCCCAATGATGGTTTGTGCTTCAGATGTGGCCGTCCAGGTCACCTTGCCAAAGAGTGTAATCAGAAAAAGGACCAACTAGCTCTTCCTTCAACTGGCCGTAACAACCAGCCCCGCAACAACAATGCCCGACCTTATGGTCGTGGGCAGGCTAACAACATTGATCAGAATAAAGCTCAGGACCAGCCGGCTACTGTGATGGGTACTCTCCTTGTTAATTAAGTACCAGCATCTGTTTTGTTTGATTCAGGAGCATCGCATTCTTTCATATTACAAGATTTTGCATTCATGCATGGAATTAAATACGAAGAGATGCACACTCCACTAGTGATAAAAACCCCTGCGGGCCAATGCCAACCCTCCATGGTTAGCCACAACGTTTCAGTTGATATCGAAGGGTTGGAATTTTTTGCCTCCCCCATTATTCTGAAATCTTCCAATATTGACCTCATTCTGGGAATGGATTGGCTGAAAGCACATACGGCTTATATCGTTTGCGCCACCAAAAACCGTCCACCTTCTACACCCTTCAGATGAGATAGTAAGCTACAATGCTCGTCTGGTGCAAAATGCCGAAGCACGACTTTATATCTTGAATGCGTTGAACGCAGCACCTCTTGAGGGAATTGAAAAGATTCTAGTGGTTCGCGACTTCCAAGACGTCTTTCTAGAAGAACTTCCAGGAATACCCCCTGCTCGGGCTGTCGAGTTCGTCATCGACTTGAAACCAGGTAGCGTTCCAATCGCCAAACGACCCTACAAGATGCCGCCTCATGAACTCCTTGAACTTAAGGAGGAAATTGACAAATCTCTTCGCAGTGGTTTCATTCGTCCAAGTTCCTCTGCTTGGGGAGCACCTTCTCTCTTTGTGAAGAAGAAGGATGGAACGATTTGTTTGGTCCAAGACTACCGTCCTATCAACCAAGCTACAATTCAGAACAAATATCCCCTTCCTCGGATCAATGATCTGTATGATCAACTGGCTGGTTCATCGATATTCTCTAAACTCGACTTGAGGTTGGGTTACCACCAGATCCGTGTTCGTGAAGAGGATATTTCAAAGACCGCCTTCGTTACTCGCTATGGTTCATATGAGTACATCGTCATGTCATTCGGTTTAACCAATGCTCCAGCTACATTCTCCCGTCTAATGAACTACATATTAATGGATTACCTCGATAAGTTCGTCGTAGTCTATCTGGATGATATTCTGGTATATTCGAAGAATAAAGAAGAACATGCTGAACATCTTCGTCTTGTTCTGGAAAAGGTTCGAGAGCATCAACTTTATGCCAAGTATTCCAAATGCGAATTCTGGTTACCCGAAGTCACCTACCTCGGTCATGTCATCTCCAAGGATGGTATTGCCGTCAACCCAGAGCGCGTTCAGGCTATTCTTGATTGGACCCCTCCGAAGACTGTCAAGCAAGTCAGGAGCTTCCTCGGACTAGCCAGCTATTGTCGTCGCTTTGTGGAGCACTTCTCCAAGATCGCCAAGCCACTGACCAATCTGCTACACAAAGGCGTTAAGTTTGATTGGACTGAAATGTGTCAGGACAGTTTCCAGGCACTCAAGGACAAGCTGACTTCTGCCCCAGTGCTTGCTCCCCCTGATTCTCGCAAGGATTTCATCATCTATTGTGACGCTTCACGTCAAGGATTAGGCTGCGTCCTAATGCAAGAGCGCAGAGTGATTGCTTATGCCTCCCGTCAAGTGCGTCCTCATGAAGAGAACTACCCAGTTCACGACCTCAAGCTTGCTACGGTTATCTATGCACTGAAGTTGTGGCGACAGTACCTTCTCGGTAATCGTTGTGAGATCTTCACCGATCATCAGAGTCTGGAGTACCTATTTACCCAGCCAGATCTGAACCTCCGTCAGCAACGATGGATGGAAGCTATTGCTGACTACAACTGCGGTATATCCTATACCCCTGGTAAGGCTAATGTAATGGCCGATGCCCTGAGCCGCAAGTCTTATTGCAACAATCACATGGTCTCCAAAGCTCAACCTCACCTTTATGAAGAACTTTGCAAGCTGAACCTTCAACTAGTTCCATAGGGTTCTCTGAATAACCTTGTCCTGGAACTAACTCTTCTCAAAGCTATTTAGTCTGCACAAGCCAAAGATGCTCACGTTGATTTTATGAAAAAGGATCTTGCCTTAGAGAAATCTAGAGATTTCTCACTTGGTGAAGATGGAACCTTATACTTCAGAGATCATGTAGTAGTACCCCGGTTCGAGCTTATGACAGAGAAGGTGATGAAAGAAGCACATGACACCCCTCTCGCTATTCATCCGGGAACTACCAAGATGTATCTAGACATCCGTCAGAAGTACTGGTGGTATAAAATGAAGCAAGACATTGCACGATATATCGAAGAATGTGACGTTTTGCCGTCGCGTCAAAGAAGAACATCAGAAACCGGCTGGACTTCTACAACCGCTTCCGATTCCTTAATGGAAGTGGGATAAGATCCAAATGGACTTCTGTTGGAAATATGCCCTAGAGGCAATAATAAATGGTTATTATTATATTTCTTTGTTCATGATAATAGTCTATTGTTCATGCTATAATTGTATTGTCCGGAAATCGTAATACATGTGTGAACACATAGACCACAATATGTCCCTAGTAAGCCTCTAGTTGACTAGCTCGTTGATCAACAGATAGTCATGGTTTCCTGACTATGGACATTGGATGTCATTGATAACGGGATGACATCATTAGGAGAATGATGTGATGGACAAGACCCAATCCAAAGCATAGCATAAAAGATCGTGTAGTTTCGTTTGCTGGAGCTTTTCCAAATGTCAAGTATCTTTTCCTTAGACCATGAGATCGTGCAACTCCCGGATACCGTAGGAGTGCTTTGGGTGTGCCAAACATCACAACGTAACTGGGTGACTATAAAGGTGCACTACGGGTATCTCCGAAAGTGTCTGTTGGGTTGGCACGGATCGAGACTGGGATTTGTCACTCCGTGTGACGGAGAGGTATCTCTGGGCCCACTCGGTAATGCATCATCATAATGAGCTCAATGTGACTAAGGAGTTAGTCACGGGATCATGCATTGCGGTACGAGTAAAGAGACTCGCCGGTGACGAGATTGAACAAGGTATTGGGATACCGACGATCGAATCTCGGGCAAGTAACATACCGATTGACAAAGGGAATTGCATACGGATTGATTGAATCCTCGACACCGTGGTTCATCCGATGAGATCATCGTGGAACATGTGGGAGCCAACATGGGTATCCAGATCCCGCTGTTGGTTATTGACCGGAGAGGCGTCTCAGTCATGTCTGCATGTCTCCCGAACCCGTAGGATCTACACACTTAAGGTTCGGTGACGCTAGGGTTGTAGAGATATATGTATGCGGAAACCCGAAAGTTGTTCGGAGTCCCGGATGAGATCCCGGACGTCACGAGAGGTTCCGGAATGGTCCGGAGGTGAAGAATTATATATAGGAAGTCTAGTTTCGGCCACCAGGAAAGGTTCGGGGGTTACCGGTATTGTACCGGGACCACCGGAAGGGTCCCGGGGATCCACCGGGTGGGGCCACCTATCCCGGAGGGCCCGGTGGGCTGAAAGTGGAAGGGAACCAGCCCTTAGTGGGCTGGGGTGCCCCCCTTGGGCCTCCCCCCATGCGCCTAGGGTTGGGAACCCTAGGGGGGAGCTTTCCCCTTGCCTTGGGGGGCAAGGCACCCCTTCCCCCCTTTGGCCGCCGCCCCCCTTGGAGATCCCATCTCCCTGGGCCGGCGCCCGCCAGGGGGCCTATATAAAGGGGGGGAGGGAGGGCAGCAACACACAGCCTTGGGCGCCTCCCTCCTCCCCTGCAACACCTCTCTCTACCTCGCAGAAGCTCGGCGCAGCTCTGCCGGAGAACCGCTACATCCACCACCACGCCGTCGTGCTGCTGGATCTCCATCAACCTCTCCTTCCCCCTTGCTGGATCAAGAAGGAGGAGACGTCACTGCACCGTACGTGTGTTGAACGCGGAGGTGCCGTCCGTTCGGCACTCGGTCATCGGTGATTTGGATCACGGCGAGTACGACTCCGCCATCCACGTTCATTGGAACGCTTCCGCTCGCGATCTACAAGGGTATGTAGATGCACTCCCTTCCCCTCGTTGCTAGTATACTCCATAGATGCATCTTGGTGAACGTAGGAAAATTTTAAAATTATGCTACGATTCCCAACAGTGGCATCATGAGCCAGGCCTATGCGTAGTTACTATGCACGAGTAGAACACAAAGCAGTTGTGGGCGTTGAGTTTGCCAATTCTTCTTGCCTCTACTAGTCGTTTCTTGTTTCGGCGGCATTGTAGGATGAAGCGGCCCGGACCGACTTTACACGTACGCTTACGTGAGACAGGTTCCACCGACTGACATGCACTAGTTGCATAAGGTGGCTAGCGGGTGTCTGTCTCTCCTACTTTAGTCGGAACGGATTCAATGAAAAGGGTCCTTATGAAGGGTAAATAGAAATTCGCAAATCACGTTGTGGTCATACGTAGGTAAGAAAACGTTCTTGCTAGAAACCTACAAACCACGTAAAAACTTGCAACAACAATTAGAGGACGTCTAACTTGTTTTTGCAGCAAGTGCTATGTGATGTGATATGGCCAGAAGATGTGATGAATGATATATGTGATGTATGAGATTGATCATATTCTTGTAATAGGAATCACGACTTGCATGTCGATGAGTATGACAACCGGCAGGAGCCATAGGAGTTGTCTTTATTATTTTGCATGACCTGCGTGTCATTGAATAACGCCATGTAAATTACTTTACTTTGTTGCTAAACGCGTTAGCCATAGAAGCAGAAGTAATCGTTGGCGTGACGACTTCATGAAGACACAATGATGGAGATCATGATGATGGAGATCATGGTGTCATGCCGGTGACGAAGATGATCATGGTGCCCCGAAGATGGAGATCAAAGGAGCATAATGATATTGGCCATATCATGTCACTATTTGATTGCATGTGATGTTTATCATGTTTTTGCATCTTATTTGCTTAGAACGACGGTAGTAAGTAAGATGATCCCTTATAATAATTTCAAGAAAGTGTTCACCCTAACTGTGCACCGTTGCGAAGGTTCGTTGTTTCGAAGCACCACGTGATGATCGGGTGTGATAGATTCTAACGTTCGAATACAACGGGTGTTGACGAGCCTAGCATGTACAGACATGGCCTCGGAACACACGCAATACACTTAGGTTGACTTGACGAGCCTAGCCTGTACAGACATGGCCTCGGAACACGGAGGACCGAAAGGTCGAGCATGAGTCGTATAGAAGATACGATCAATATGGAGATGTTCACCGATCTTGACTAGTCCGTCTCACGTGATGATCGGACACGGCCTAGTTAAACTCAGATGATGTTTCACTTAGATGACGAGAGGGATGTCTATCTAAGTGGGAGTTCATTAAATAATTTGATTAGATGAACTTAATTATCATGAACTTAGTCTAAAATCTTTACACTATGTCTTGTAGATCTAATGGCCAATGTTGTCCTCAATTTCAACGCGTTCCTAGAGAAAACCAAGCTGAAAGATGATGGCAGCAACTATACGGACTGGGTCCGGAACCTGAGGATCATCCTCATAGTAGCCAAGAAAGATTATGTCTTAGAAGCACCGCTAGGTGAAGCACCAATCCCAGAGAACCAAGACGTTATGAACGCTTGGCAATCACGTGCTGATGATTACTCCCTCGTTCAGTGCGGCATGCTTTACAGCTTAGAACCGGATCTCCAAAAGCGTTTTGAGAAACATGGAGGATACGAGATGTTCGAGGAGCTGAAACTGGTTTTTCAAGCTCATGCCCGGGTCGAGAGATATGATGTCTCCGACAAGTTCTTCAGCTGTAAAATGGAGGAGAACAGTTCTGTTAGTGAGCACATACTCAGAATGTCTGGGTTGCATAACCGCTTGTCTCAGCTGGGAGTCAATCTCCCGGATGACGCGGTCATTGACAGAATCCTCCAGTCGCTTCCACCAAGCTACAAGAGCTTTGTGATGAACTTCAATATGCAGGGGATGGAAAAGACCATTCCTGAGGTATATTCAATGCTGAAATCAGCTGAGGTAGAGATCACAAAAGAACATCAAGTGTTGATGGTGAATAAAACCACTAAGTTCAAGAAGGGCAAGGGTAAGAAGAACTTCAAGAAGGACGGCAAGGGAGTTGCCGCGCGCGGTAAACCAGTTACCGGGAAGAAGTCAAAGAATGGACCCAAGCCCGATACTGAGTGCTTTTATTGCAAGGGAAGTGGACACTGGAAGCGGAACTGCCCCAAATACTTAGCGGACAAGAAGAAGGCCGGCAACACCCAAGGTATATGTGATATACAAGTAATTGATGTGTACCTTACCAGTACTCGTAGTAGCTCCTGGGTATTTGATACCGGTGCGGTTGCTCATATTTGTAACTCAAAGCAGGAACTACGGAATAAACGGAGACTGGCGAAGGATGAGGTGACGATGCGTGTCGGGAATGGTTCCAAGGTTGATGTGATCGCCGTCGGCACGCTACCTCTGCATCTACCCACGGGATTAGTTTTAAACCTCAATAATTGTTATTTAGTGCAAGCTTTGAGCATGAACATTGTATCTAGATCTCGTTTAATTCAAGATGGCTACTCATTTAAATCCGAGAATAATGGTTGTTCTATTTATTTGAGAGATATGTTTTATGGTCATGCCCCACTGGTCAATGGTTTATTTTTGATGAATCTCGAACGTGATGTTACACATGTTCATAGTGTGAATACCAAAAGATGTAAAGTTGATAACGATAGTCCCACATACTTGTGGCACTGCCGCCTTGGTCACATTGGTGTCAAGCGCATGAAGAAGCTCCATGCAGATGGACTTTTGGAGTCTCTTGATTACGAATCATTTGACACGTGCGAACCATGCCTCATGGGTAAGATGACCAAGACTCCGTTCTCCGGAACAATGGAGCGAGCAACCAACTTATTGGAAATCATACATACCGATGTGTGCGGTCCAATGAGTGTTGAGGCTCGCGGAGGATATCGTTATGTTCTCACTCTCACTGATGATTTAAGTAGATATGGGTATGTCTACCTAATAAAACACAAGTCTGAAACCTTTGAAAAGTTCAAGGAATTTCAGAGTGAAGTCGAGAATCAACGTGACAGGAAAATAAAATTCTTACGATCAGATCATGGTGGAGAATATTTAAGTCACGAATTTGGTACACACTTAAGGAAATGTGGAATAGTTTCACAACTCACGCCGCCTGGAACAGCTCAGAGAAATGGTGTGTCCGAACGTCGTAATCGCACTCTATTCGATATGGTGCGATCTATGATGTCTCTTACCGATTTACCGCTCTCATTTTGGGGCTATGCTTTAGAGACTACCGCATTCACTTTAAATAGGGCTCCGTGGAAATCCGTTGAGACGACACCGTATGAATTATGGTTTGGGAAGAAACCTAAGCTGTCGTTTCTAAAAGTTTGGGGATGCAATGCTTATGTCAAGAAACTTCAACCTGAAAAGCTCGAACCCAAGTCGGAAAAATGCGTCTTCATAGGATACCCTAAGGAAACTATTGGGTATACCTTCTACCTCAGATCCAAGGGCAAGATCTTCGTTGCCAAGAATGGGTCCTTTCTAGAGAAGGAGTTTCTCTCGAAAGAATTGAGTGGGAGGAAAGTGGAACTTGATGAGGTGGTAGTCACCCCTTCCGAACCGGAAAGTAGCGCAGCGCGGGAAAATGTTCCTGTGGTGCCTACACCAACTGGGGAGGAAGTTAATGATGATGATCATGAAGCTTCGGATCAAGTTACTGAACTTCGTAGGTCCACAAGGACACGTTCCGCACCAGAGTGGTACGGCAACCCTGTCCTGGAAATCATGTTGTTAGACAACGGTGAACCTTCGAACTATGAAGAAGCGATGGCGGGCCCGGATTCCGAAAAATGGCTAAAAGCCATGAAATACGAGATAGAATCCATGTATGAAAACAAAGTATGGACTTTGACAGACTTGCCCGATGAGCGGCGAGCCATAGAAAACAAATGGATCTTTAAGAAGAAGACGGACGCAGATGGTAATGTGACCATCTACAAAGCTCGACTTGTCGCTAAGGTTTATCGACAAGTTCAAGGGGTTGACTACGATGAGACTTTCTCACCCGTAGTGAAGCTGAAGTCCGTCCGAATCATGTTAGCAATTGTCGCATACTATGATTATGAGATATGGCAGATGGACGTCAAAACGGCATTCCTTAACGGCTTCCTTAAGGAAGAGTTGTATATGATGCAGCCGGAAGGTTTTGTCGATCCTAAGAATGCTAACAAAGTATGCAAGCTCCAACGCTCAATCTATGGGCTGGTGTAAGCATCTCGGAGTTGGAACATTCGCTTTGATGAGATGATCAAAGCGTTTGGGTTCACACAGACTTATGGAGAAGCCTGTGTTTACAAGAAAGTGAGTGGGAGCTCTATAGCATTTCTCATATTATATGTGGATGACATACTGTTGATGGGAAATGATATAGAATTCTTGGAAAGTATAAAGGCCTATTTGAATAAGTGTTTTTCAATGAAGGACCTTGGAGAAGCTGCTTATATATTAGGCATCAAGATCTATAGAGATAGATCAAGACGCCTCATTGGTCTTTCACAGAGTACATACCTTGGCAAGATATTGAAGAAGTTCAGTATGGATCAGTCCAAGAAGGGGTTCTTGCCTGTATTGCAAGGTGTGCAATTGAGCAAGGCTCAATGCCCGACCACGGCAGAAGATATAGAAAAGATGAGTGTCATCCCCTATGCCTCGGCCATAGGGTCTATTATGTATGCCATGCTGTGTACCAGACCTGATGTAAACCTTGCCGTAAGTATGGTAGGAAGGTACCAAAGTAATCCCGGCATGGAACACTGGACAGCGGTCAAGAATATCCTGAAGTACCTGAAGAGGACTAAGGATATGTTTCTCGTTTATGGAGGTGACGAAGAGCTCGTCGTAAAGGGTTACGTCGACGCTAGCTTCGACACAGATCTGGATGACTCGAAGTCACAAACCGGATACGTGTATATTTTGAATGGAGGAGCAGTAAGCTGGTGCAGTTGCAAGCAAAGCGTCGTGGCGGGATCTACATGTGAAGCGGAGTACATGGCAGCCTCGGAGGCAGCACAGGAAGCAGTCTGGAAGAAGGAGTTCATTACCGACCTAGGGGTGATTCCCAATGCGTCGGGCCCGATGACTCTCTTTTGTGACAACACTGGAGCTATTGCCCTTGCGATGGAGCCCAGGTTTCACAGGAAGACCAGGCATATCAAGCGTCGCTTCAACTCCATTCGTGAAAGTGTTCAAAATGGAGACATAGATATTTGTAAAGTACATACGGACCTGAATGTAGCAGATCCGTTGACTAAACCTCTCCCTAGGGCAAAACATGATCAACACCAGGACGCAATGGGTGTTCGATTCATCACAATGTAACCAGATTATTGACTCTAGTGCAAGTGGGAGCCTGTTGGAAATATGCCCTAGAGGCAATAATAAATGGTTATTATTATATTTCTTTGTTCATGATAATAGTCTATTGTTCATGCTATAATTGTATTGTCCGGAAATCGTAATACATGTGTGAATACATAGACCACAATATGTACCTAGTAAGTCTCTAGTTGACTAGCTCGTTGATCAACAGATAGTCATGGTTTCCTGACTATGGACGTTGGATGTCATTGATAACGGGATCACATCATTAGGAGAATGATGTGATGGACAAGACCCAATCCTAAGCATAGCATAAAAGATCGTGTAGTTTCGTTTGCTGGAGGTTTTCCAAATGTCAAGTATCTTTTCCTTAGACCATGAGATCGTGCAACTCCCGGATACCGTAGGAGTGCTTTGGGTGAGCCAAACGTCACAACGTAACTGGGTGACTATAAAGGTGCACTACGGGTATCTCCGAAAGTGTCTGTTGGGTTGGCACGGATCGAGACTGGGATTTGTCACTCCGTGTGACGGAGAGGTATCTCTGGGCCCACTCGGTAATGCATCATCATAATGAGCTCAATGTGACTAAGGCGTTAGTCACGGGATCATGCATTGCGGTACGAGTAAAGAGACTCGCCGGTGACGAGATTGAACAAGGTATTGGGATACCGACGATCGAATCTCGGGCAAGTAACATACCGATTGACAAAGGGAATTGCATACGGATTGATTGAATCCTCGACACCGTGGTTCATCCGATGAGATCATCGTGGAACATGTGGGATCCAACATGGGTATCCAGATCCCGCTGTTGGTTATTGACCGGAGAGGCGTCTCGGTCATGTCTGCATGTCTCCCGAACCCGTAGGGTCTACACACTTAAGGTTCGGTGACGCTAGGGTTGTAGAGATATATGTATGCAGAAACCCGAATGTTGTTCGGAGTCCCAGACGTCACGAGAGGTTCCGGAATGGTCCGGAGGTGAAGAATTATATATAGGAAGTCCAGTTTCGGCCACCGGGAAAGTTTCGGGGGTTACCGGTATTGTACCGGGACCACCGGAAGGGTCCCGGGGATCCACCGGGTGGGCCCACCTATCTCGGAGGGCCCCGTGGGCTGAAAGTGGAAGGGAACCAGCCCAGCGCCCCCCTTGGGCCTCCCCCCATGCGCCTAGGGTTGGGAACCCTGGGGGGGGGGGAGCTTTCCCCTTGCCTTGGGGGGCAAGGCACCCCTTCCCCCCTTTGGCCGCCGCCCCCCCTTGGAGATCCCATCTCCCTGGGCCGGCGCCCCCCCAGGGGGCCTATATAAAGGGGGGGCGGACGGAGGGCAGCAACACACAGCCTTGGGCTCCTCCCTCCTCCCCTGCAACACCTCTCTCTCTCGCAGAAGCTCGGCGCAGCTCTGCCGGAGAAACACTACATGCACCACCACGCCGTCGTGCTGCTGGATCTCCATCAACCTCTCCTTCCCCCTTGCTGGATCAAGAAGGAGGAGACGTCGCTGCACCGTACGTGTGTTGAACGCGGAGGTGCCGTCCGTTCGGCACTCGGTCATCGGTGATTTGGATCACGGCGAGTACGACTCCGTCATCCACGTTCATTGGAACGCTTCCGCTCGCGATCTACAAGGGTATGTAGATGCACTCCCTTCCCCTCGTTGCTAGTATACTCCATAGATGCATCTTGGTGAACGTAGGAAAATTTTAAAATTATGCTACGATTCCCAACAACTTCGTCACTAGCGTTCCCAAGTCTCAGAAAGGTAATGATGCTATCTTCGTCGTCATCGACCAATTCTCGAAGGTTGCTCGCTTTCCGCCAGTCAAGGAGACAATCACTGCTAGTCAATTAGCAAACCTGTATATCTGCAGAATTGTGTCACTCCATGGCATTCCGAAGGAGATCAGTTCAGACCGTGGCAGTATTTTCAATTCAAAGTTCTGGGATAGTTTCCAAGAGGCAATGGGAACTCATATTACCTGGAGCACTGCTTATCATCCACAATCCCAAGGCCATGTCGAGCGAGTCAATCAAGTTCTTGAAGACATGCTTCGGGATTGTGTTATTTCTTTCGGCAAGAAGTGGGAAGAATCTCTCCCTTATGCGGAGTTCTCTTATAACAATAGCTATCTAGCCAGCTTGAAAATGGCACCATTCGAAGTCCTATATGGATGTAAGTGCCGAACCCCTCTGAATTGGTCAGAAACTGGGGAACGGACGCTCATTGGTCCGGACATTATTCAACAAGATGAAGAGCAGGTTCGCATTGTTCGGGATAATCTCAAGGCGGCCCAGTCCCGTCAGAAGAGAAACTATGACCGGAAACACTGGGTTCAACTTATCAACCTGGTGAACAAGCTTATTTGCGTGTCACTCCTTTGAGAGGCACTCATCGGTTCGGAGTCAAGGGCAAGATAGCTCCTCGCTACATTGGTCCATTCCGTATTCTCGCCCGTCGTGGACTGGTGGCTTATCAACTGGAGTTGCCACCTCAATTCTCTCATGTCCATGACGTCTTCCACGTGTCGCAACTTCATCGTTGCTTCAAGGATCCGGAACGTGAAGTGGATCCGGAATTGATTGAAGTTCAAGATGATCTCACATACAAGGAGCATCCGATCTGCATTCTTGAAGAAGCTCAACATCGAACACGCCAGAAGGTTACCAAGTTCCTCAAGGTGCAATGGTCAAATAATTCTAAAGATGAAGCCACTTGGGAACACGAGGATAACCTCCGTGCTGAATACCCCGATCTTTCCCCTCTACCTCTTAATTCTCGGGACGAGAATTTCTTTTAGAGGAGGAGAGTTGTAACACCCCGATGTAATGATGCTACAGTAACCCTTGGGGTTAAGCTAATCATTTTGCTAAACAAGTGTTTGGTCATCATTGTCTCCTATCTCTTTTAAATTCCAGTTGAATTCAATTTCAAATTATGTGTGAAATTCAAAAAAATGCTCAAACGTGAAAACTAAAATGTTCATCATGTGGAAAATATTCTTTTAACAATATTGGTGGTGAACCAACTTTTTTTGCAAATTGATAAATGTCCTAAACTATTCTTAAACAGACACTTTAAAAGAAAAGAAAAACTATTTCAAAAACAAAAGAAGAGGGAAGAAGGGCCTCAGCCCCTGTCCCCTGGGCTTTAGCCCACCCCAGCTAGGCCCGGCCCACCTTACCCCCCCCCCACTGTCGTCTTCCCCATCCCCACTGTGCGTGCGACCGCGCGCGCCTGTCTCCACCGATCCACCTTGCCGGCGACGCCCGACGAGAGGATAAGGCCTCCATGCCCACGGCGCCTCGGACCCTTCTCCCACTCCCCCCTCGTCCTCTCTGCCTCTCCCTCTCCCCACCAGATCTCGCGCTCCCCTTTCTCCCCACTGCCCGAGCGCGCCCGCCGCCATCCTCTGTCGTCACCGCAGCCACCGGCGTCCCCGAGCCCGGCAACCGAGCCTGGGAGGTGCGTCGTCCTCCGCTTCATCGTCCTCGTCCATCAGCTGGAGCCGGGGAGGTCGACGATGTCAGCATCGCCCTCTTCCCCTTCTCGGTGGTCATCGGCGATCACCGGAGCCACAGGCCTCCCTCTGCGCTCCTGACCCCCGAGAGGCCTCCGTGTGCCTGCCCCGTAAGCTCTGCCTCCTCCCTCCCCATCCTTGCTCCATTTCCTCCTTCCCTAGCCAGCTGACTGTAAGCACCGGCTCCGCCATCCGCCATTGCTGCCGTGCACGAGCTCCCGAGCTCCTCCTGCTCCGTCTAGTCCCCGTAGCGTGCTCCTGGAGGACTACTGCTGCCGCCTAGCTGCTTAGCCTTCTTAGCATCGAGTCGTAGCCGCACCTGCAAATTTCCGCATTCCGGCCGCCGCCCCCACTCGTCGTCGGCGCAGTTCCGGTCACCCCCGAGTCCAACCGACCACACCACGCGACGCGGCATCGAGTCCTCGTTTGAATGCAACAAACCGCGTGCGATTTGGTGTCTTGTGGCGCTTTTCCGAGCATCTCCGGCGCCGCTGCTGACTTGGCAAGCGTGGGGCCCACCCCTGTGAGGCTGACCGTGGGCCCCAGCGCCTCAGTTGACCACGTTCACTACGGTCAACGCGGGCACTGTTCACCCCTGCCACTGACTTGTAGGCCCTTACGCTTAATTAAGCTAATTAAGTTTTCAAACTAATCTGCTAATTAAAATACTCACTGACACATGGGGCCCACACCCCTAATTAACCCTGTGTGAATAATTAGTCCACTGTTCCGGAGGATAGGGTTGACCTAGTCAGCCTGCTGACTGGGCACTGGCCCCACCAGTCAGTCTCTGCTGACTTGGCAGTTGACCCAGTCAACTTGGACCCACCTGTCAGCCTAAAGAGCTTTCTGCTGGGTACACTTCTGTGTACACCTAGCAATTTTTTCTTTTATTTAATTTTCGAAATAATTTAAGTCCAGAAATTGTAGAATATTATTTAAATTTCAAAAATTCATAGAAAATAAATCGTAACTCGGATGAAAATGTTTTGTACATGAAAGTTGCTCAGAAAAACGTGGCGAATCCGAATACGCAGTCCGTTTACCTGTCAGATGCCCCTAACATGCTGAACATGGAACATTCCCCCTCCGGTCATCTGTCTGACACAGGTCCGGAACCGGGAAAACATTACCGGTTGTTTCCCCCCTTCAACTATATCGTGTAGCCATACGTTAGTTCACACCCGGCACAACATATTGCCATGTTATGCTTTGTGATGCTATGTTTGCTCTATATTTACTATTTCTTCCCCCTCTTCTCTTCGGTAGACCCCGAGACCGATGTTGCCCCTGTGATCGACTACATCATCGACGACACTTGTTCGCTTCCAGCAGAGCTTCCAGGCAAGCCCCCCCCCCCCTTTTGATCATCCCGATATCGCGCATTCCATTCTCTCATGCTTGCATTAGATTTTGCTACTATTATTGTTTGTTCCTGTTCTGATGCATAGCCTGCTTTTATAACCTTCTCATTGTACCTTACCTGCTTATCCTAAACTGCTTAGTATAGGTTGGTTAGTGATCCATCAGTGACCCCCACCTTGCCCTTGTTGCCCCTGCTTCATCATCGAAGACCCGATCAACGGGATCGAAGACCAGGCCCCGGCACCACCCCCCTAGTTGTACGACTCTGTAGAGTTACCATCGAGTGCCGAGGGTGGAACCTCATACATCACTCCTGATGAGATCTATGTAGTCTAGCTATTCGGTCGTGGTCATCGAGGGTGATTTCCTCCTTAACCACTTCCGATACGACTCTGTCGTGCAACCCCTCAAGTGTGAACCTCGAGGGCGGTTCCTCTTACGTTCACCTTGATGATTACCTCGAGTGGAATCCACCGAGGGTGGTTCCTCAGGGTTCCCTTTGGTGTTAGACACACAGTTACTATGGTTACTATGACTTTACACTTAACCATGTTACTAAAGACGGGTCGGCCCTGAGGGGTAGCCGCGCGAGCTTAATTGCGAGTGATGTGGAGTCGGGTTGACCTGGAAGGTGCCCGCGAGATAATTATGAGGCGTGGCCGGGCATTCCTAGCCCTTGCCGCAAGTCCTCGAGATGGGGTGATGGGGTCACATCTTTCGTGAGTCTTTGCTTGTTGCCGCGCGTTCCTAATCCACTACGATTTGGATATTTGATCCGAGGGGCCTCTGGCCTGATAGCACTAACCATCACGTGGGCATAGTATGGGCGTTCTACGTCGTATGCATCAGCCCAAGCTTATTAGACGTCAGCGACTGAGCGGCGCGCGCCGGGTTGGACTGGTAAGCACCTGCCTTTTTGAAGGAGGTAGCTAGGTCTTCTCACCGGCCGCGTTCGCAACGTGCAGGAGTTCCCGGGGCGATGGCTCATGACCCCTGGGGGCATAGGTTTAGTCCGGCGTGCTGACCTCTCTATTAAGCCTAGGTGGGGTTGCGACGTATTGTTTGGCCGAGGCCGGGCATGACCTAGGAAAGTGTGTCCGGGAGTTAATCGAGCGTGGTGGGTAAGTTGGTGCACCCCTGCAGGGAAGAAAACATCTATCGATAGCCTGTCCTACGGTAACGGACACTTGGAGTTGTATCCCGATCGATACAACTAGAACTGGATACTTGTGATGAGACATGTATAGTATGGCTCTGGGATTTCTTTCTTGCAGGGGGGTCGAGAAAGGATCTCTAGGTGAGGTTGATAACACTACTACTACTTTACTTTTGCTACTCTACTCCCTCCTGTTGCTGCAAGATGGTGGTTTCCAGAAGATGCTAGTCTTCGATAGGTCTAGCTTCTCCCCTCTATTCTGGCATTTCTGTAGTCCAGTCCACATATACATCCTCCCTTTGATAATGTTGCATATGTAGTGTAGATCCTTGCTTCCCAGTACTTTGGATGTGTACTCACGGTTGCTTTGCATCCTCTTCTCCCCCTTCTTTCTTCTTCCTGGTTGTTGCAACCAGATGGTGGAGCCCAGGATCCAGACGACACCAACGACGACTACTACAACCCCGAGGGTGCCTACTACTACGTGGAGGTCGCCGACGACTAGGAGTAGTTAGGAGGCTCCCAGGCAGGAGGCCTTGCCTTTTTGATCGTAGATGCTTTTGTGTTAGCCTTCTTAAGGCAAACTTGTTTAACTTATGTCTGTACTCAAATAATGTTGCTTCCGCTGACTTGTGTATTCGAGCTTATGTATTCGAGCCCTCGAGGCCCCTGGCTTGTAATATAAAGCTTGTATTACTTTAATTTGTGTCTAGAGTTGTGTTGTGATATCTTCCCGTGAGTCCTTGATCTAGATCATACACATTTGCGTGTATGATTAGTGTATGATTGAATCGAGGGCGTCACAATAGGTTAGTCCCAAAAATCATATAAAATAGTATACAAATGCATATAAGACATCCTAGATGGATAATATAATAGCATGAATGCTTCATAAATTATAGATACGTTGGAGACGTATCAGTGGAGCTGCGAGGGGTCCATGAGGGTGGGGGCGCCCCCACCCCCTGGGGCGCGCCCTCCTGCCTCGTGGCTTTCTTGACCTCCACTCCAAGTCTCCTAGATTGCGTTTGTTCCAAAAAAGATCCTCGCGAAGGTTTCATTCCGTTTGGATTCCGTTTGATATTCCTTTTCTGCCAAAGACCGAAATAGGCAAAAAAACAACAAATTGCACTAGGCCTTCGGTTAATAGGTTAGTCCCAAAAATAATATAAAAAGGTTTGTTAAAGCCCATTAAACATCCAAAACAGATAATATAATAGCATGGAACAATAAAAAATTATAGATACGTTGGAGACGTATCAAGCATCCCCAAGCTTAATTCCTGCTCGTCCTCGAGTAGGTAAATGATAAAAAAACAGAATTTTTGATGTGGAATGCTACCTAACATAATTTTTCAATGTAATTCTCTTTAATGTGGCATGAGTGTTTTAGATCCGAAAGATTCTAGACAAAGTTTATTGACATAAAAATAGTAATACTTCAAGCATGCTAACCAAGGAATTATGTCTTATCAAAATAACATAGCTAAAGAAAACTCATCCCTACAAAATCATATAGTTTGGCCATGCTTCATTTTCGTCACACAAAATGCTCCCATCATGCATAACCCCGATGACAAGCCGAGCAATTGGTTCATACTTTTTAACGCGCTTCAGCTTTTTCAACCCTCACACAATACATGAGCGCAAGCCATGGATATAGGACTATAGGTGGAATAGAATATGATGATGGGGGCTATGTGAGAAGACAAAAAAAGAGAAAGTCTCACATTGACGCGGATAATCAACAGGCTATGGAGATGCTCATCAATTGATGTCAATGCGAGGAGTAGGGATTGCCATGAAATGGATGCACTAGAGCTATAAGTGTATGAAAGCTCATCAAAAGAAACTAAGGGGGTGTGCATCCAACTTGCTTGCTCATGAAAACCTAGGGCATTTTGAGGAAGCCCATCGTTGGAATATACAAGCCAAACTCTATAATGAAAAATTCCCACTAGTAAATGAAAGTGACGAAATAAGAAATTCTCTATATGAAGAACATGGTGCTATTTTGAAGCACAAGTGTGGAAAATGGATAGTAACATTGTCCCTTCTCTCTTTTTCTCTCATTTTTTTTCTTTTTTTTCTTTTTTTTCTTTTCCCCCTTTTTTTCTTGGGCTTCTTTGGCCTCTTTTTTTATTTGGGCTTTTTTGGACTCCTTTTTTTTCTTTTCCTTTTTTTATTTCCTCTCATGGGACAATGCTCTAATAATGATGATCATTACACTTTTATTTACTCATAACTCAATATTACAACTCGATACTAGAACAAAAATATGACTCTATGTGAATGCCTCCGGCGGTGTACCGGGATATGCAATGAATCAAGAGCGACATGTATGAAAGAATTATGAAAGTGGCTTTTCCACAAATACGATGTCAACTACATGATCATGGAAAGCAATATGACAATGATGGAGCGTGTCATGATAAACGGAACGACAGAAAGTTGCATGGCAACATATCTCGGAATGGCTATGGAAATGCCATAATAGGTAGGTATGGTGGCTGTTTTGAGGAAGATATAAGGAGGCTTATGTGTGATAGAGCGTATCGTCTCACGGGGTTTGGATGCACCGGCGAAGTTTGCACCAACTCTCGAGGTGAGAAAGGGCAATGCACGGTACCGTAGAGGCTAGCAAATTGCGGAAAGGTAAGAGTGCGTATAATCCATGGACTCACATTAGTCATAAATAACTCATATACTTATTGCAAAAGCCTATTAGCCCTCGAAGCAAAGTACTACTACACATGCCCCTAGAGGGATAGATAGGTAGGAAAAGACCATCGCTCGTCCCTGACTGCCACTCATAAGGAAATCAATAAAAGAACACCTCATGCTTCAAATTTGTCACACAACATTTACCATACGTGCATGCTACGGGGCTTGCAATCCTTAACACACGTATTCATCAATTCCACAATTGCCTAACTAGCACGACTCTAACATTACCACCTTTATATCTCAAAACAATTATCAGGAATCATAGTATTCAATGCACTCTATATGAAAGTTTTTATTATGCCCATCTTGGATGCCTATCATATTAGGACTAATTTTATAGCCAAAGCAAAATAGCATGCTGTTCTAAAAGACTCTCAAAATAATATAAGTGAGGCATGAGAGACCAATAATTTCTATAAAATAAAACTACCACTGTGCTCTAAAAGATATAAGTGAAGCACTAGAGCAAAATTATCTAGCTCAAAAGATATAAGTGAAGCACATAGAGTATTCTAATAAATTCCGATTCATGTGTGTCTCTCCCAAAAGGTGTGTACAACAAGGATGATTGTGGTAAACTAAAAAGCAAAGACTCAAATCATACAAGACGCTCCAAGCAAAACACATATCATGTTGTGAATAAAAATATAGCCTCAAGTAAAGTTACCGATAGACGAAGACGAAAGAGGGGATGCCTTCCGGGGCTTCCCCAAGCTTAGGATTTTGGTTGTCCTTGAATTTATCTTGGGGTGCCTTGGGCATCCCCAAGCTTAGGATCTTGCCACTCCTTATTCCATAATTTATCAAATCTTTACCCAAAACTTGAAAACTTACAACACAAAACTCAGCAGAAAATCTCATGAGCTCTGTTAGTATAAAAAAAACAAATCACCACCATAAGGTACTGTAATGAACTCATTATTTATTTATATTGGTGTTAAACCTAATGTATTACAACTTCTCTATGGTTCGTACCCCCCGATACTACTCATAGATTCATCAAAATAAGCAAAAAACACACGAAAAACAGAATCTGTAAAAAACAGAACAGTCTGTAGCAATCTGTAACTTTCGAATACTTCTGTAACTCCTAAAATTCTGAAAAATTAGGAAGGCCTGAGCAATTTGTCTATTAATCTACTGCAAAAATAATCAACCTAATAGCACTCTCCAATAAAAAATGGCAGCTAATCTCGTGAGCGCTAAAGTATCTGTTTTCTACAGCAAGATCGCAAAGACTTCACCAAAGTCTTCCCAAAGGTCCAACTTGGCATAAACACTAATTAAAACATAAAACCACATCTAAACAGAAGCTAGATTAATTATTTATTACAAAACAGAACCAAAAATCCAGGAACAAAAATAAAATTGGGTTGCCTCCCAACAAGCGCTATCGTTTAACGCCCCTAGCTAGGCATAAAAGCACGAATAGATCTAGGTATTGTCATCTTTGGTATGCAATCCATAGGTGGCTCTCATAATAGATTCACAAGGTAATTTAATTTTCTTCCTAGGAAAGTGTTCCATACCTTTCCTTAATGGAAATTGGAATCTAATATTTCCTTCTTTCATATCAATAATTGCACCAATCGTTCTAAGGAAAGGTCTACCAAGAATAATAGGAAATGTAGGATTGCAATCTATATCAAGAACAATAAAATCTACGGGCACATAATTCCTATTTGCAACATTCAAAACACCATTAATCCTTCCCATAGGTTTCTTAATGGTGGAATTCGCAAGATGCAAATTTAAAGAACAATCATCAAATTCACGGAAACCTAACACATCACACAAAGTTTTTGGAATTGTGGAAACACTAGCACCCAAATCACATAAAGCATAACATTCATGATTTTTAATCTTAATTTTAATAGTAGGTCGCCACTCATCATATAGTTTTCTAGTGATAGAAACTTCTAATTCAAGCTTTTCTTCATAAGATTGCATCAAAGCATTAACAATATGTTTGGTAAAAGCTTTATTTTGACTATAAGCATGGGGAGAATTTGACACGGATTGCAACAAGGAAATACAATCTATCAAAGAACAATTATCATAATTAAATCCCTTGAAATCCAAAATAGTGGGTTCATTGCTATCTATAGTTTTGACCTCTTCAATCCCACTTTTACCAATTTTTGCATCAAGATCTAAAAACTCCGAATCATGGGGACGCCTTTTAACCAAAGTTGACTCATCTCCAGTCCCATCTTTATCAAGATTCATATTGGAAAACAAATATTTAATAGTATTCTTATCTTCATCATTATTATTATGGAAACTAGAAGAACACGCTTTCACAAAGCAATCTTTTTTAGCACGCATCCTAGCGGTTCTTTCCTTGCACTCATCAATGGAAATTCTCATGGATTTGGGAGACTCATTGATATCATGCTTAGGTGGAATAGATCTAAGTTTCAAAGAATCAACATCAAGAGAAATTCTATCCACGTTCCTAGCCAACTCGTCAATCTTAGGCATTTTTTCTTCAAGCAAATCATTGAAATTCCTTTGAGAAATCATAAATTCTTTTACACTAGTCTCAAAATCAGAGGGCATCTTATTAAAATTTCCATCAGAGTTGTTGTAGGAATTACCATAATTATTAGAGGAATTACTAGGAAACGGCCTAGGATTGAAATTTCCTCTATACGCGTTGTTACCAAAATTGTTCCTACTAACAAAATTCACATCCATAGATTCATTATTATTCTCAATCAAAGTGGACAAGGCAAATCATTACGATTAGAAGAAACACTTTTACTAGCAAACAATTTCATAAGTTCATCCATCTTTCCACTCAAAACATTAATCTCTTCTATCGCATGAACCTTTTTACTAGTAGATCTTTCGGTGTGCCATTGAGAATAATTAACCATAATATTATCTAGGAGTTTAGTAGCTTCTCCTAAAGTGATTTCCATAAAAGTGCCTCCCGCGGCCGAATCTAAAAGATTTGTACAAGCAAAATTCAATCCAGCATAATTTTTTTGTATAATCATCCATAAATTCAAACCATGTGTCGGACAATTACGTATCATTAATTTCATCCTCTCTCAAGCTTGTGCAACATGCTCATGATCAACTTGCTTAAAATTCATAATATCATTTGTAAGAGAGATGATCTTAGCGGGAGGAAAATACTTAAGAGATAAAAGCATCTTTGCACTTATTCCACGAATCAATACTATTTTTTGGCAAAGAAGAAAACCAAGTTTTAGCATGATCTCTAAGCGAAAACGGAAATAGCTTCAATCTAACAATATCATTATCCACATCTTTCTTCTTTTGCATATCACACAAATCAACGAAGTTGTTTAGATGGGTAGCGGCATCTTCACTAGGAAGGCCAGAAAATTGATCTTTCATGACAACATTCCACAAAGCAACATTAATTTCACAAGATTCAGCATCTGTAATAGTAGCAATCGGAGTGCTAATAAAATCATTATTGTTGGTATTGGAAAAGTCACATAATTTAGTATTATCTTGAGCCATCGTGACAAGCATCAATCCAACACACAAGCAAACAAGAAGCAAGCAGAAAGAGGCGAACGAACGGAAAAAGGGCGAATAAAAACGGCAAAGCTGAAGTGGGGGAGAGGAAAACGAGAGGCAAATGGAAAATAATGTAATGCGAGAGACAAGAGTTTATGATGGGTACTTGGTATGTCTTGACTTGGCGTAGATCTCCCCGGCAACGGCGCCAGAAATCCTTCTTGCTACCTCTTGAGCATGCGTTGGTTTTCCCTTGAAGAGGAAAGGGTGATGCAGCAAAGTAGCGTAAGTATTTCCCTCAATTTTGAGAACCAAGGTATCAATCCAGTAGGAGACTACACGCAAGTCACCTCGTACCTGCACAAACAATCAAGAACCTTGCAACCAACGCGATAAAGGGGTTGTCAATCCCTTCACGGCCACTTGCAAAAGTGAGATCTGATAAAGATAATAAGATAAATATTTTTGGTATTTTTGTTGTATAGATTGTAAAGTAAAGATTGCAAAGTAAATAGTAAACTAGAACTGTAGATTGGAAACTTATATGATGTAGAGTAGACCCGAGGGCCATAGGTTTCACTAGTGGCTTCTCTCAAGATAGCATAAGTATTACGGTGGGTGAACAAATTACTATCGAGCAATTGATAGAGAAGTGCATAATTATGAGAATATTTGCATCACGTCCGTGACAAGTAGACCGAAACGATTCTGCATCTACTACTATTACTCCACACATCGACCGCTATCCAGCATGCATCTAGAGTATTAAGTTCATAAGAACAAAGTAACGCATTAGGCAAGATGACATGATGTAGAGGGATAAACTCAAGCAATATGATATAAACCCCATCTTTTTATCCTCGATGGCAACAATACAATACGTGTAGTTTTCCTTTCTGTCACTGGGATCGAGCACCCCAAGATTGAACACAGAGCTAAGCACTTCTCCTATTGCAAGAAAGATCAATCTAGTAGGCCAAACCAAACTGATAATTCGAAGAGACTTGAAAAGATATTTAAATCATGCATAAAATAATTAAGAGAAGAATCACATATTATTCATAGATAAACCCACAATTCGTCGGATCTCGACAAACACTCCGCAAAAAGAGTTACATCGAATAGATCTTCAAGAAGATCGAGGAGAACTTTGTATTGGGATCCAAAGGGAGAGAAGAAGCCATCTAGCTAATAACTATGGACCCGAAGGTCTGTGGTAAACTACTCACACATCATCGGAGAGGCTATGGTGTTGATGTAGAAGCCCTCCGTGATCGATTCCCCCTCTGGCGGAGCACCAAAAAAGGCCCCAAGATGGGAACTCACGGGTACAGAAGGTTGCGGCGGTGGAAAAGGTGTTTCGTGGCTCTCCCCGAAGGGTTCAGGGTATAAGAGTATATATAGGCGAAGGAAGTAGATCGGTGGAGCTGCGAAGGGCCCACGAGGGTAGGGGGCGCGCCCACCCCCCTGGGGCGCGCTCTCCTGCCTCGTGGCCGCCTCGTGGCTTTCTTGACCTCCACTCCAAGTCTCCTGGATTGTGTTTGTTCCAAAAAAGATCCTCGGGAAGGTTTCATTCCGTTTGGATTCCGTTTGATATTCCTTTTCTGTGAAACACTGAAATAGGCAAAAAAACAGCAAATTGCACTGTTCCTTCGGTTAATAGGTTAGTCCCACAAATAATATAAAACGTATATTAAAGCCCATTAAACATCCAAAACAAATAATATAATAGCATGGAACAATCAAAAATTATAGATACGTTGGAGACGTATCACTCACCACCTAGTGTGTTGCAGAGATGTATAATAACATCGGTTCGCCGACGTTCGGCGCGGCCAGCATTGGGTTGCTCTCTAATAGTGCCTTTATTTCTTCCAGTCCAGCTGTTGCCGCATCCGTCCACTCGAAGTGGTCGGTGCATCGGAGAAGGCGATAAAGTGGCAATGCTTTTTCTCCTAGTCTAGAGATAAAGCGGCTTAAAGCTGCCACGCATTCCGTTAGTTCTTGGACCTGTTTAAGGTCTGTTGGTATAGCCAATTATGACAAAGCTCGGATTTTGGCTGGATTTGCCTCAATTCCTCTATTGGAAACGATGAAGCCCAACAGTTTTCCAGCGGGAATGCCGAAAACACACTTTTCCGGATTGAGCTTGATGTCATATGTACTAAGGCTGTCGAACGTGAGACGCAGGTCGTCTACTAATGACTCGACGTGCCTAGTCTTGATGATGATGTCATTCACGTAAGCTTCAAATGTCTTGCCGATTTGTTTCTCCAGGCATGTTTGAATCATGCGTTGGTAGGTGGCGCCGGTGTTTTAAATCCCAAAGGGCATAGTGTTGAAGCAAAAAGGCCCGTACGGCGTAATGAATGTCGTTGCGGCTTGATCAGACTCCTTCATTTTGATTTGATGGTGTCCGGAGTAAGCGTCGAGGAAACACAGTGATTCATGTCCTGCGGTAGCATCGATAATTTGATCGATGCGGGGGAGGAGGAAGGGATCCTTAGGGCAGGCCTTGTTGAGGTCTGTGAAATCGACACACAGGCACCAGGATTTATCCTTCTTTGGCACCATCACCAGGTTTGCTAGCCAGTCCGGGTGTTTTATTTCTCTGATGAATCCGACTTTGATTAACTTGGCTAGTTCCGCCCCCATAGCTCGTCGTTTGGGTTCGGAAAAGCGTCGCAGCGTTTGCTTGATCGGCTTAAATCCCTTTAACGTATTGAGGGTGTGTTCGGCCAACCTGCGTGGGATTCCTGGCATATCAGAAGGGTGCCAGGCGAATATGTCCCGGTTCTCGCACAGGAACGCTCGTAGTGCGGCGTCAACTGTTGGATCCAGCTGTGCCCCGATGGAAGCTGTCTTTTTGGTGTCCGTCGGGTGGACTTGAAATTTGACTATTTCGTCTGCTGGTTTGAAAGAGGTGGATTTGGGCCGCTTATCAAGGATTACGTCGTCCCTATACACCATTGAGCGTAGTGCGGTTAACTCTTCTGCCACGAGGGCTTCGGACAGTGCCTCGAGGGCCAGGGATGTTGTTTTGTTTTCGGTGCGGAGGGCTATATCCGGATCACTGGCGAGAGTTATAATACCGTTGGGCCCGGGCATCTTGAGCTTCATATACCCATAATGAGGTATAGCTTGGAAGCGTGTGAATGCATCTCGCCCCAACAGGGCGTGATATCCACTTTTGAAAGGGGCCACTTGGAAGGTTATCTATTTGGACCGATAGTTCTCTGGCGTGCAGAATCCCACGTCGATTGTGATTTTCCCCGCGCATCGCGCCTCCCGGCTGGGGACAATTCCTCGGAAGGTCGTGTTACTATGCTCGATGCGGCTCCTGTCCATTTCCATTTTTTTGAGTGTGTCCTCGTTGATGAGGTTTAGTCCGCTGCCGCCGTCCATGAGCACTTGAGTGAGCTGAAAGCCATCCACAATTCGATTGAGGACCAGGGCGGCTGGTGTCCGGACTGACCGGAATGCTGGTTCGTCACTGTCATTGAAAGTTATAGCCGTGTCATTCCAGGGGTTTATTGCTGCGACTTGGCAGACTTCGGCGAGGTCGCGGAGTGCCCTCTTGCGCCGGTTGTTTGAAGCGAAAGTCTCGAAGACCGTCAATACTCTGAGGTCGTCGTCTTCCAGGGGGCGTAACCCTGAGGCGTTTTTGGTGAGGATATCCTCGCCGCTCTTGGCCAGTTGCCGGAGTATCCAACATGATCTAAGGCTGTGGGTTGGTACGGTATCCGGTGTTGTGTGTATTTTGCATGACCTATCGAGCCATCCCTCCAGAATTGTTCCGCGTCCCGTAATGGGCTTAGTTTTCTTCACTATAGGGTCAGGTGCTCCGCGAGGGTGCATCCTTTTTGCCCGCCAGGGGGGTTGAGTGCGGACCGGTGGTTCCCAGCGAGCTGTCTGAGTTTTCCAGGCGCTTTCCATTGCGCAGTACTTCTGTACTATGGTTGCCAAGTCAGCAAAGTGTAATACACGACGGCGGTTGATGGCGTTGAGGATTCCTTCGTCGCGGCAATCTTTAATCTTGTCTTTGACAAGGAGGAATCTGGCCCGAAAGTGATGGACTGTTTCCTAAGACTGCTGTCGCATGTACATGAGGTCGCATATATCCAGAGGTACAGAATTGCTTGGCGAATATTGCTTGTGGTGGGTGGGTGGCTTTAAACCGATCCCTGACCCAATTTGGAGTCCGGTGTTTGAGAGATTTCCGAGCTTATTAGTTCGGGCCCCGGGATTTTAGATGATTTTCCAGGCTTGCCGCCCGATTCTAGGTTCGGAGGGCTGGGAGTGTTGTCCCGTAGACAGGTATCCAGCTTTTCGAGCTCGGAAATCTGAACATAGTTCGTCTTCAACACTAGGGGAAGAGTCGTTGTCTTGCTCCTCTACGACCGCTATCTGATGGGTGATCGGCGGAGATTTGATTTCTCTCTGATCGTAGTCTGTAGCGACCCCCATGGCGGCGATGCGATCCAGGAGTTCATTTAAAGACGACAACTCAGCCGGATCCATCCATTTGGAGTATTCGGAGTCAATACGGAGACGATTTTCGATGACCTGAGAAGTCATCAGCGGCTTGACGGCCGAACGGGCGGTCATGGTAAAGCCGCCTAGCCGGAGGGTTTGGCCTGAGGCCAGGGCTCCTCCGGAGGTGATACTGTCCTTGATAACAAGGCGAGCCATCAATCCTATCTTCGATGTCACAGTGGAACTGTCAATGAAAGCACCAATGTCGGTGTCAAAACCGGAGGATCTCGGGTAGGGGGTCCCAAATTGTGCGTTTAGGCACTACAAAAAAATACACTTCTGTGATGATACATGTTAGTCACAGTAGGTCACGTTTTCTGTCATACATGTACATCCATGACGATTTTATGACAGAATCAAGATAGTCATACCTGTGCTGTCATAGAAGTGTTCCATGACATTACCAAAAATATCATCACGGAAGTGTCCACTTCCATGACAATAAATCCCGCGTCATAGAAGTGCTTTCGTCAAGGGTGACCGACACGTGGCATCCACCGTAACTGCACGCCGTTGCGCTATCGGGTTCGTTTTTGGATCCGATAACCCGTTAACAGCCCCAACCAATGGGGATTTTCCACGTGTAAAATCATCATTGGCTGGAGGAAACACGTGTCGGCTCACGGTTGGGACAAATGTCATCCACTCATTGGACCGAAGGCGCCTATGATGCATCAACACGTGGCACGGCCCAACAGAGGCCCATTCCTGTGAAACGACCGGCCTGTTTGACTTGGTCAAAAGGTGGCGGGCCGACCCATGGAAAGCATGTTAACGGCTTGTTCGCATATAGCCCATTTACAGCCCGCTAACACAGGGCCCGTTATGACCTATCCGAATTAGGCCTAGTAGCATCATCTGGGCCATCCAATATGGTTCCAGCCCGTTTTAACTTCCGGCCCATGTATAGCCCATGAAGTCTTTTAGCCCATATGAGGCCGTTTGTAACTCTTGGCCCATTAACGGCCCGTGGTGAAACTGGCCCATAATGAACAGTGTATCACTTTATACCCATTAACGGCCCATTATACCGTTGGGCTGTTTCCAGCCCATGTTATCTTTCGGCCTTCTCAAGGCCCATTTATTCTTGGGCTCAATTCCAGCATTCGGTTACTTACGGCCCGTTATTGTCATTTTCTGCTTGTGGACCAAATTCAGCCCGTGGTTACAGTCGGCCCGTTTGTGGCCCGTTAATACGTTGGGCCGTTTTCATAGCGTCATCAAATACGGCAGATTAACAACGGCCCGTTATGATTGGCCCATGAACGGACGATTCCAACTCTAGCTCGTTTATGGCCATAATGTGATATGTTATTGGCCCATGTTTGGGCAATCGATCATACGGCCCGTAGAAGGCCCATTGATGATACGGCCCGTAGAAGGCCCATTGATGGTACGGCCCGTAGAAGGCCCATTGTTTCTACGCCCCGTAGAAGGCCCATTGTTTCTACGGCCCGTAGAATGCCCACTGGCACTACAATAAATATGTAGCCCATGGTTATTGTGGCCTAGTTTTAAAAAATAGGTTATTGCGGCCACTAGCAAACCGCGGAAAAAGAACAGCACTGACTACAAGCAAACAAATAAAGAAGACAACAAGGAAATAAATAAGCAAGCAACTTACGCTAGGCTATCACGGCTATTACACATATTACATCCAGTGGGCATCAAAGTTCGCCACCAGTGCAAATATAGGGAACAAAGCAGCATATCATATACACTGGTTGTCAAAGTTGGCGACCAGTGCAAAGAAACATCGCAGCAAAACAAGTCCAGAACTAAAACCACTTCAGAAGATCTCAAGAAACAATATCCTGGGTACCCATAATGCTGGAAAGATGCTTAGCAAGCTTATTAACTTTCTCTTGTTTGGCGCTTAAATCCTCCAGCGCTTGTTGTTGCAGCAGAAAGTATGCATCTGAATTCTGCAAGGACTTCCTCAGTCCTTCAGCTTCCTGTCGCAGCACCTCTGATCGATGTCTTTCAACTTGAAGCTGAGACTCAAGAAGATGAACTAATTCAGGCAGCGAGTTGGAAGAGTTTGTGCCAGTAGTAGTGGCCAGTAACTCGAACACTACATCAAGACAGGACTTTTGGGTTCTCTCACTGTCGTCAAGGTAGTTTTTATCAGCTTTCTTGGAGACCAACAGGGATGTCTCACTATCTTGAACCTCATCTGCATTACTTCCTTTACCATTGCATAACGGGGTACTGTTCTAAAATATTTTGTCCGCATTCTAAAAGAGAAACAAGCAGACACATCACAGGTTTACCATGTTGTATATGAAACTCATTTTGCTAAATCAGTTCATTAGTAAAGTGCACAGGATAACAACATGAAAAAAACATATATCTATGTACCATGGTCACTTTATGGTCTATATCATTCTAGTTTTTGTTGCCAAATCAAGATAGAGACACAATTCAAATAATATTTGTTCAAGACAAAGCAGAATAGAAAGAATATAAGTGTGGGAAACTATAGAGCAATAACAACACTTGTAATGTGCATGACATGAGAACATAACTGTTTATTCAATTGAAACTGAAATCAACATAGAGCAAGTTACAACAGGAAACCAGGTAAAGAAACAGGTTTCAAACATACCTGTTGTGCCATTGGAGTTTCAATTCCATCCTTCAAATTTGAAAATAGTTGGTCTGAGTAAATAAAGTGATGCAAGAGCAAAGGAGTATGAACCATAGCTACAGAACCTGACCTGAGAACAATTCTTCTTCTCCTTTAAGCGTTGAGTTGGGATTCAGACTGGTGGTCCTCGTGCTTTGGGCACTGCAGTTCCCTTACTAACTGCTCATGTTTGGGTGCTCTGTGGTGGAGACGGTGCTGTGCCAACTGGAATTGGGTTACTATCTGCTGGGGTTGGGGTTAGAAGGGGTGTAGCTGGTTCTCTATCCAACTAGGTAGGAGTACATGTACAACCTACAACCGTGGTTCTATCTGCATCAACTGGTAGCACTATCTTTTTTGAAGACCGTGTTGTTACTCCCTTAGATACTGCCATCACCCTCTCCAATTCAAATGGCTGATAAACAAGAACAGTAATTGAATGTACAGACATTGTATGATAGACAGGTGCAATGAATATTGGGGAATAAAAGAGGGCATGAAATAATTCACATTTATGTTGTCTAACCAAACAGGATAACATGACACAATTTCACATATATGATGGCTAACTAAACAGGATACCATGACACAATTTCACATTATGATGGCTAACTAAAAAAGATGGAAAGACATAGTTCAAACTATGATGACTATGTAAACAGGATGACATGATATAACTATATAATGTGTTTATTAAATAGGTTGGCATGCCATAATTCACATACATGCCGCCTATGGAAACATGATAGCATGATATAATTCCCGGATAGAATGACATAATTCAAAATATGATGACTGTAAACACTAAATAGGATGAGATGATATAACTATATGATGTCTTTATTAAATGGGTTGCCATGCCATAATTTAGATAGATGATTTGTATGTAAACATGATGGCATGATATAATTCAAATATATGATTTATATAGTAAGCAAGTAAGAAGATGGCAATCCATATATGATGTAAAAACTAAGCAATGCAAGACAACATGCATGACATGGGTAATATAACCCTGCCAAGTTTGAGCATAGACCTCTGGGGGGAATAGGACTGGTCATCAGTCTCTGAATCCTCCTCTGAGGAGCTCTTTGTATCCAGCAATATGTCTGCTTCAGCAGGTAGCATTGTCTGCTCTGAATACCTTGTTTTCACTCCAGATACTTCCATCACCGCCTCAAATGGCTGATGCACAGGAAGAGTAGTTGAATATACAAACGTTGTCGACAAATGGAACACGTAATACAAAAAATGGTAGCATGATATAATTCACATACATGATGATTGGCTCAACAGCATGGCATTGCATAATTCACATATATAATGCCTTTGCAACAAGATAGCAGTGCATAATTCACATATATAATGTCTTGCAACAAGATGGCAATGCATAATTCACATATATGGTAATTAGACACTAAACATGTGGCATTCACACAAAGCATGTCTAAACTAATCAAATGACATAGCAATGCAAGACACCATACGCACGATATGAGCAACATAACCCTGCCAAGTTAGAGCATACACCTCGGGGGGAAATAGGACTGGTCATCTGTCTCTGAATCCTCCTCTGAGGATCTATCTGTAACCAGCGAGATATGCGCTTCGTCAGATAGCATAGTCTGCTCTGAAGACCTTGTTTTCACTCCAGAATTTTTCCATCACCGTGTCAAATGGCTGATGCACACGAAGAGTAGTTGAATGTACTAACATTGTCGACAAATGTAATAAGTAACAAAAAAAGGATGGCCTGATATAATTCACATATAAGATGACTGGCTATTAAGCAGGATGGCATTGCAAAATTCACATATATGATGCCTGGCTAAACAAGATGGCGTTGCATAATTCACATAAACAATGAATAAACTAAATAGATGGCATTCACACAAAGCATTTCTAAACAAAGTAGTTGGCATATTTGATGTATAAAGTAAGCAATGCAAGGCACCATATGCATGATATAACCAACATCAGGATGCCAAGTTAGAGCGAAGACCTCAGGGGGTAAATAGGAGTGGTCTTCTCCTTCTGAATCCCCCTCAGAATAGATATCTTCCTCTCGATTACAATCCGAAATGGGTGGAGGGGGGCTGCCTTTGCGCCTACTATGGAGTGACTTCTGCATGAAATTTTATTGCCACGCAAGGCTCGTCTCTTTTCCTCTACATGTTCAGTTCCATTGTGTACAATAACTGAATAAAACATAGTGAGATTATGTAAGGAGTGCATGCCGAAATCCAGAGTGATGGTTGCAACCTGTGGATAGACCCAAAACCTATGATAGCAAGCAGATAATGGCTTCAGTTAAAAAATACAGATAATGGCTTCTTTACTGTTTGTTTCCCACCAACATGAAACTCATGGTAGACACCAGAGATTAACCAGATAGTAGATAGATACTATTGATTGCGGCCCGATATGTACCCCACAACCATTTAAAAACTCAAGTTTGACCATTAGTTTGGAGCTGACTCAGAGTCTAATCGGTGAACAGGATGATAAAGTAGCTTGTAATATTAAGCGATGCATAACGTAAGCAAACACCAAAGAGTGCGACCTCTCTTGCGGACCCGTGTAGTCCTCGAGGTCATCTACTCTGTTCATGATGGTAATGCAGTTGTCATGGCTGACGGCGGCGGGGAAGAAGATCTGAGGCGGCAAAAGACAGTCTGGAGGCCGGATCCCTGCTGTGTGGGACCCTTCTGTCGTTGGAGCAGCTAAGCTTGTGTGGACGACGGCGCAGCAGGAGCGGGACAAACCACACAAGGTTTTCTTTGACAACTATCTGTAAGAGAAGTAATTATGTAAGGGCTCGTTTGAATTGGAGGATTCTAACAACGCAGGGATAGGAAATACACAGTAATAGGATAGGAATGCACGTGCAAAACAGAGAATTTAAAAACACAGGATTTCTGCCAATCTGGGTGTTTGGTTCACAAGAATTGGGAGATCACAGGATGCAAAGAAGCCTGGTGAGATTAAGTCAAACAACAAGAAAATGTACGGTTATAATGCTATTATGCTACTATCTCTTAGTCTTGTGCTTCATGAATAGGAATTTGAGAAGGAGGACAAGTGGAGATTAAAATCCGTACGGATTTCCTTTCAAGGAGACACTAAAGGAACAAATCCTACAGTTTTCCTTTGCTCCATTCCTTTGAACCAAATGCATGAATAGTAGTACCATAGGAAAGTTTCCAATTCCTATGTTTTTCCTTCACTTTTCCATTCAAGCACTGGCGATTCTAGTAGGCAGGCTTGAGCAAGGAAAAGCTACACTCAAAAAATGTTTTTGTGCTACTTGCCTACTTCTACTACTTTGGACCCAGGCCACTGACCTACTAGCTCAACTCCCAGGCCCATCGACAAATGCACAGCTCAAACACGCAGAGATAATAATGATGGCGTTCAAGAGAGTCCATGACGGATAGCTAAGTTGCCTGATACCTCACTGCTTGTCATATAGTAGGAGAAACTAATCGTATTTCACGTTACTACGTGTGCTCAGTGGACAATATATATAACATGTAGAGTAAAAAAGAGATGCAACAAGTGTACAACCTCTTTGGCGAAGCCATGTCGATCTCAGCGTGATTCGGTTGGTCGGTGACGATTATCCAGCTGACTTGGCTGTCGGAGGAGGGGAAGAAGATCTTAGGCATCTTGAGATGGAGCCCGGGGTACTGCTCCGCTGTGATGGAGGGTTTCGTCGTTGGAGCAGCTCCGGTGAGTTGTACGACGCCGAGGCTGAAGAAGGACAGGAGAGACAATGTTAACCTGAGTGGAACTCTAATAGCATCTCCAATAGATGACGTAAAATAGATAACCACAAAGTGCTAGATGTAAAATACATCAGCCGCTCATCTTTGAACTTAACTGTCAAAACTGAATTTAACTGTCGAAACTGAACTAAACTGTCGAAACTGAATTATACTGTCGAAACTGAACGCACTAGCTAGTAGCAGAAAAGCAGTAGCAGCAGCAGCGCGTGCGAGAGCCGGTCGACTGAATTTTTCATCTCTGGTCAGTCGAGTTTCCAGCTGTACGAAATCAAGGGCCTGCAGTTCAACTTCAACCTCCACCCCCCTGAGCCGCAAGCCACCCCCGACCAAACTGCCGCCCTCCGCCGCCCGCGGCTGGCGGTGCGCCGCCCCGCCCGCCCCGAAACCACTCCCCACCGCCGGTCCGCCGCCGCCCCGGCCATCCCTCTAGACCCCCCCCCCCCCGTGCCAAGCTTTTTCTCCGGCGATCCCCACGCCACCGCCCCACCCTGAACCCTAAGATAAATAGTGGGGTACCTCTCCGGCGAGCCCCTCTCCCCGCTGCGGTAGGTTCTTCCTTAACTCCGGCGAGCCCCCCCACCCCCTGAAAATCAACTGACCCAAAAGTTGATTCAGTCGACTGAAGTGTAGCTAAATCGGAGCAGCATCGCAAGCAAGAGCAAGAGCGAGAGCAGCAGCGCGAGCAAGAGCAAGAGCAATAGCAAGAGCAAACCAAGCAGGGGGCCGAGAGCAAGAGCAGAGCAGCAGTGCGAGCAAGAGCTAAAGCAGCAGCAGCTCCTACTGATGTGGACGTCCCCACCGAGGGAGCAACGCCGTGGAGGAAGTGGCCGGCGACGCCGCCGTGGATGGAGCCGCGTCGTGGAGGTTGGGGACCGAGCGACGGCAGCACCGTGAGATCGAATCAAAATGCGGCGATTATTGTACAACCTCTTTGGTGGCGCCGATTAGGCCTCAGCTTCATCCGAGGAAACGGTGATGATGATGCTCTTCCGGTGGTGCAGGTGAAGATGGCGGTGTGGGAATGGAGGTGGCGCGAAAGACGAGGGGAACGTCGGGGCAACTCCTTGGAGGTGGAGGACGGGGTGGCTGAACCGGCGGGATGACGAGATCGATGATGGATCCTCATCCGGTACGGTGGATGAGGGACGTTGAGGTGTTGCTGTGGACGATGTTGTCGGCGAAGAGGCTCCGGCTGGGTGGCGGACGGAGGAGGGTGTGGAGCTTCGCGGGTTTTCGCGGCCTCGGTGTACGAATGGGTGGGCGGATGGGATGGGAGTGGGGAACCATGGCTTAGGGACGCGCTTGTCTAAAATGTGGGGTAAGTTACGAAATTACCCCCATCGATTTGAGCTAGGCGGTTCTTTCGGTTCAGGGTATCACGGGCATTTCGTGCATCGGGATTTCACAGGAGATGGGAGTTTTCGCGCGCGTTGTAATTTTGGAATAGCAAGGCGCGGGTTGAGATGGAGGGAGTTGTCGGAGCACAATGAGACAAAGATATATCTTAAATATTTCGGGGTAACAAGGCACGGGTTGAAATTTTTGGACAAGCCCAACATGTACTGTACCAAATCAATTCGCACTTCCGTCGACGAAAAAACAAAAAGAAATCAATGCGCAGCACACAAGAGAGTCTAGTCCCGTGTACTGTACCAAATCAATTCGCACTACAAATTTCATTCAATACTTTGAAGTCATGTTATGTTCAATTAAAATATTTCGCTACGTGTATAATGCATGCACCCTGCTACTCAAACACTAGTGCAGAACCGGGCTTTAGTGCCGGTTCTGTAACCGGCACTAAAGGGTGGGGACTAAATGCCCCCCCCTTTAGTACCGATTATGCATGAACCAGCGCTAAAGTGCCACCACGTGGCACGAGCCAGGCCCGATTGCGGGGAGACCATTAGTACCGATTGGTAACACCAACCGGTACTAAATGTTTTGGGGGGGTTTTGGTTTTATGATTTGTTTTAATTCTTTTTCGTTTGCTGGTATTTTACGATACTACATATTGTACATGTTATTCATATATATAAATAGAATTTCTCCTAGAACTGATCATATATATATATCATCGAATGTCTCACAACCACCATTCACACATACACATGTATATATATATATATATATATATATATATATATATATATATATACAATTAGCTAGGTATATACAATTTCTCCTACACATGTTGCCTTTGGAGCAAGTGGGATTAGCCCTTGGTGCCTTCGAAGCACGATGACAATTGGAAGTGGCTCATGGGGGTGGTAGCGGGTAATAGTATTCTCCGTTCAGATTTATGAACTGGTCGAGCAAAAATCCCGCTATTTCCTCTTAAAGTGCTCGTATGCGCTCCATTGGTAGGAGCTTCTCCCGCACCGAATTGAACTGTTAAGAAGGATATCAATATGCATGTGTATTAGTTGTGTGACTAGATATCGATAATGATGTAAAAATTGTGAATAGTATTCTGGCAAACGTACCCATAGTTGTCTATCAGATTTGCTCCTTTCGGACGCCATCATGCGAATGTTCTCGCAAATGTAGTATGCACACAGATCAGTCCCCGGCGCCTGCTTCAGGGCCTTTACGAGAATGGAATTTAATCAGATAATAATTATTAAAGCATGATAATTAATGGTATGGAAACAAGAATTAAAGATATGGTAGCTAGCTAGTACTACTTAATTACTTACCTTGGGTCGAAACCAAAACAGCTTTTGTCGCCATTTGCCTGGAGTCACCTTAATGAACTTTGCCCAAGCCCTGCCCGCCGACAAAGAAAATGAATAAAGGGGTTATTAAATAGTTGATATCAGGAAATTTCGAACTAATTAAATAGGCCGAGACATAGTTAATAATGATTGAAATTACCATTTGACTATCCCATTCACGATGGCGAAGTCACTTTCTTCCTTTAGTAGTGAGTCCAGTACTTCAACTGTTCCTTCATCAACTTTAATGACTAACAAGATCCAGTGAAAACTGCATGCGCACAGGTTTGCATGTCTTAATTAAGCGGGCATGTGCACAACACTAATCAACTACCCTAAACCCTATATATTAACATCTAGCTAGCTAGTAAGCAAAAAACAAAATTTGTAGTACAAGACAGTGTGACTCACAGTAACTTGTAAGGAAGTAGTATATCTTCATTGGGATTGAGGCACTTGAAGAACTCTAACATGCTTTCCTCTAAACTTGCTCGATAACATGGAGTTTTCCATGTGTGTTCATTAATGGTATTTGGGTCAATGAACCCAATGCCGCGTCCAGATTTTTTTCATTTCATACATCTTCATCCTGCATAATACCATAGAAAAGAATATAGTGAGGATAATTACAGGTAATGATTGATCAAAATGATCACTACAGCTAGCTTGAGACTTAAATTACAGAAAGAAATCACTTACAGACAATAGCAACTGACGAGAGATTTGTCGAGTGCATCTTGATTGAATAACTGAAACAGTTATGAATACTCAACAGCCACAGCTTTCTCATGGAAGTAATGCTCCTCCTTGACATTCACCATGAGGGACTCTCGATTGGAAGTCTTGGTAATGTTCATGTACCATTGATGTAATTCATACATTCTCGTTGGGAGGCTCTTGACCTCGTCTGGCTTGACCAAAGGTTGGCCGTGGACATATTTTCGTTTTATTTCCTCCTCTCTAAGCCGAGGCATGGGCTCGATCTCGAGGAGTTGTCCAACAGTTATACCGAGCATTTCATCCTGCATTATATGCTCCTCGGTTATTACCATATTGCCCAGCTGGGGAACGGTTTGCCCACATATATATAGGGCGCTGGTACTCTCATGTGTTGTTGGCACAACAAGCGGGGGGGTCGATGGCGATGCCTGTTCTCCCAGCTGGGGAACGGCTTTCCCGCATTTTTTGCTAGCTGATTGGCTCGAGCTCGAGCTCGAGTCCTTCTGTAGTCGTGCTCGATGTGCCTTCCTAATTTGGCACTCATAGTCTGAGTTAACAAGCTTGGGAGCTGGTGGTCTAGCCATACGAATGAAGTGGTCAATCTTTTCCTCAGGCACTTTCTCCCTTGGCGGCGGTGGCGGTTTCGGTGCAAAATGGGCGTCCACCTAGGCCTTCACTATGGCTGCGTTTTGCTCCTCGGTCATGTCGTAAGGCCTCTGCGGAAGAGGCGCGAGGCTTGGACCATATTGAAATCGATTGCCTCCGCCTGTACCTCCCGTACTACCTCGACTTGTACCGCTACGCACCATAGCTGCGGCGGCTCTCTTCCGCGATTGCTGAGGCGGCGGAGACAACTGACGTGGCTGAGTTGGAGCAGGAGGAGTGGCCTAACGCGGTGTCGGACATGGAGGAGGAGTGGCCCGATGCTGTGCCGGACTTGGAGGAGGAGGAGTGGCCTGACGCTGTGCCGGACTTGGAGGAGGAGGAGTGGCCTGACGCGTTGGCGGACTTGGAGGAGGAGGAGTGGCCTGACGCTGTGCCGGACTTGGAGGAGGAGGAGTGGCCTGACGCGTTGGTGCACTTGAAGGAGCTGGACTCTGCTCAGGCGGTGGCTGATGACTTGGAGGAGAGGGATTCTGCTGATGCGGTGGCGGACTTCGAGGAGGAGTCGGGTGAGGCGGTGTCGGTGGCCTTCGAAAGATGATGCAATCCTTTCTCCATAGGATGATACGATGTCTGGCCTCTCCCAGTGTGTGCTCGTCGTCACCTCCACGAATGTCAAGCTCTAGCCCCGAATATTGGTCCACCACCTCATCAACCACGACACGAGCATAGCCGGCTGGAATCAAGTTGCAATGGAAGGTTGCTTCGTGGCCATTTGTATAAGCAACTGCGTCCGCCACCTTCATGGATATGTTCTTCATTTTGAAGTGTAGCTCACAGTTAGTGTTCTCCATGGTGTCATCCATGGGGTATCTATCCAGCAGTGCGTCAGCCGGGGCGGAACCCATGCTGCTTCTCAGCAATGGATGGGACGGTGCTATCCAATGTTGGATCATCCGCTAGCTGCTGCCGCTGCTGAGACCCCCTTTCCTGGCTAAGTGAGTCGATTTGTTGCTGCTGCCGCTGGAATTGGAGTGCCAACTCCGCGTGCCTTGCTTCTAGGCCTTGAAGGCGTTCTTCTTCCTGCTTCCTTTGCTCCTCCTCTAGCTTCCTCTTCTTCTCCGACTCCATCTTCCTTCTCGCACGGCTTCTGTAGTCGGCGTTCCAGTCCGAAAACCCCTCATACCATGGAATAACGCCCTTGCCTCGTGCTCTTCCCGGGTGTTCAGGATTTCCCAGGGCGCGCGTAAGCTCGTCGTTCTCTCTGTTGGGCGTGAACAGCCCCGTTCGAGCCTCTTCTATGGCAACAAGTAGCTTATCTTCGGCTGCTTTAAGACATGCCTTCTTCGGAACCGGGCATGTCTTCGGGTCCAACACCCCCCCATGCGCATAGAACCATGTCCTGCACCTGGGGGGCCAGCTCAATGTAACTGGAGTGACCTCTGCATCCAGCATCTTATTCTCAGACTTATCCCACTTAGGTATTGCCACCGTGTAGCCACCTGGACCCAGCCTATGGAACTGCTCCTTGTTTTCGGCATTGGCCTTGTTTTTTCTCGACCGTTCCTTAGATAATTCCGATTCCTTGAATTTCACGAAATCCTCCCAATGATCTCTTTGCTTCTCTGGCGTATTTGGCCCATATAGTTTTCTTGTGGTTGTTGAATGCAATTGCCATCTTCCTAAGAGCAGCGTCCCTGACTTTCTGCACATCTGCATCTGTGAAATGATCTGGTAGGGTGAAATGTTCCATGAGTTTTTCCCACAGCACAGATTTTGCTCTGTCGTCGACAAAAGTAAGATCTGGATGTTTCTTTGCTGGCTCTTTCCATTCTTGAATGGAGATCAGGAGTTGGGCCTTCACAAGAACTCCGCACTGATGAATGAACTTGTTCGCAATGTTCTTAGGCGCGCTTGGTTCGCCATTAGGTTTGATAGCATCGATATTGTACTTTACGCCCTGCTTCAACTTTTTGTTCGGGCCTCGTACTGTCCTGCTGCCTGTGGAAGATTTGCTCGATCCGGAGGGCTGAAAGAAGAAAGATCGATTCGTTAATATATCTTCAAGTCATTTAAAACATGTGAGATTACCAGATGCCTGCTTATATATAGATATACCTCGCCGGTCTCTGTTGTTTCAAGGTCAACATTTTCTTCGTAATCATAATCATAGTTCGTGACTTCATCAATTCGGTCGTCGCGATTGAATATCATATCACCCTCCCCAGTGTTGTTTAGATATTGGGAGCCGTCATCTTCTTCATTCTGATCATCTGGCCCGCGAGGGGAGCGTATGATATCGAACAGGGCCTCTTCTCCCTCTCTGTTGGTATTGTCCGCCATAGCTTTTATTTCACTAATCTAGAAGAAATATAAAACAATTTAGTATTCAAATTACAATGCATGGATGCAATCAATAAGGAAAAACTGAATCATAGTACATAATATGCATCGTCTCGAATAATATATAATCTCGAATACATCGTCTCAAATAATATATAATCTCGAATACATCGTCTCTAATAATATATATAATCTCAAATATTATATATCGAATACATCACTAGCTAGCTAGCTAATAAAGATCGAATACTACAGAAGAATCCGGGCCACTTCCGGTTCCTGAGGCGCGGGCGATGGACACCCAAAGAGAAGGAACCATCACAGGATTATATCTTCGGTCATCTGCCCAAAGAACCTGCCAGGTATTGGAGAACCTGACGTCCATAGCAGCCATGTAGCGACGGACGTGCTCGTACTCCTCCCTGACATGGCGACGCACCACCTCCGGCGGGGCCGGCTCCCTCTGCACCGAATGTGGCCCATGCGAACGCCACCAAAGGAGATCAGGGTCGACGACGGGACCCGGGGCCGGGTTCCACACCAAGCGGCGCGCCCCTGATGGTAGCACCTCCCAGTGCCAGCCCGGCGGAACCCAGTCCCGGACATGGGTCCTCTGAAGCAGGACGTCGTTGCGAACGGGTCGACGGCGAGGATGCGGGCCGGGCATCGTCGAAAAAAATACTATATGCCGCAAAAGTAACATTTTTTAAATGATTGGATTGTGATTTCTTATATGCAAATTCTAAATTTCTATAACTAAAATTATAATAAACTATAAAACATCGATCATCTAGCTAAAACAAAAATTTCTATAACTAAAACTGTATAACTAATTTTTCTTTAACATTTCTAACATTTCTATATATATAACTAACATTTCTATAACATTAATACAGAAAAAGTAACATTTCCAACACATTTCTATATATAACTAACTTTTCTATAACATTAATACAAAAAAAACTAAAAAAACTAAAAATAGAAAAACTAAAAACTAAAAACAGAACAAAAAATTTGTGTGTGAATGTGTGTGTATGTGTATGTGTGTGCAGGTGACGGCGCCGGCGGTGCGGCGGCTTCGATTGGAAGGAGGAGAGGGGGGACAGGGGCTCACAGTGCGGGCAAGGTCGAGGTGACGGCGAGGTCCAGGCGATGGCGAGGCGACGTCGATCCAAGGCGACGGCGACGGTGATGGGCCGGTGCGGGGACGGGGACGGGCCGGCGACGGGGGCGGCGCAGACTGGACAGGGACGATGCGAGGACGGGGGCGGCGCGGAGTCGACGGGGACGGCACGACAGGGGCGGCGACGGCGCGGGACGGGGCGGCGGCGATGAAGCAGAGAAGAAGTGGGAGATGAAACTGCAAAATTTTGAAGTGTTGTTTATATATGATGGACCTTTAGTACCGGTTGGAGGCACCAACCTGTACTAAAGGCCTGTTTTGGCCAGGCCAAGCGGCGGGAAGGCGCCCCCCTTTAGTACAGGGTTGTGGCTCCAACCGGTAGTAAAGACCCCCCCTTTTAGGACCGGTACTAAAGGGGGTGTGCTGGCCGAGATGCGTTGCGGCAAGTTTAGTCCCACCTCGCTAGCCGAGGGGCGCCCGCACTGGTTTATAAGCCCCAGTGCGGTAGCTCTCTCGAGCTCCCCTCTTAAGCAGGCCTTCTGGGCCTACCTCTACTGCGATGCCCTGTTGGGCCTATTGGGCCAGCCGGCCTGCATCCTGGCCCAACTAGAATTTGGGTTTCTAGTCGTATGCAGGCCGCTATGGCCCAGTAGGTGGGCTTTTTATCATTTAGTTTTTATCAATTTTTTTCTTTTCTGCTTTATTAATTTTGATTTATTTAATTTTTGGTTGTTTTTTTGCTGTATTTAGAGTTTCTTTGTGAATATTTTTGCTTTACATACAAAAACTTACAAACTTTTTGTTAGTGCCGGTAGTTTTCAAATTTGAATAGTTTAAATTTTGAATTATTTGAAATTTGTGTGAATCACTAGTTTCTGAATAACTTAACTTTAAAAATAGATTTTTCAGTGATTCTTTTTTCTTATGTTTAATATTAGTGTGTTTTATCATTATATTCAATTTGGTAATACTTAGGTTATTTAGAAAATAAAATGCCTTTGTAACAGATGAGTTTTCGTCCGAGAACCTGATAGTTCGAAAGAGATTGTCCGTTTTGTACACGAAGTGCATCCAGTTTTTTCGGTAACCCTCTCAACTTTTTAGCACATGGTATGTGGGTGAAATGATGATACCATGCCAACTTTCAACCTTTTCAGAGTTCATCTGAAGTGCTTTTCAATTTCATGGTCATTTAGCTCAAAAAATTGAGTAAATGCATGAAAAATAACAAATGAAGTCAGAAAAGGTTGAAAATTGATGATGTGGCTTTGAATGGTGCATTTTGAACACACAAAAAGTCTGCAGTTCAAATAAGTTCAAAAAATGAAATGCCTTTTGTAACAGATGAGTTTTCGTCCGAAACCCTGATAGTTCGAAAGAGATTGTCCGTTTTGTACATGAAGTGCATCCAGTTTTTTCCGTAACCCTCTCAACTTTTTAGCACATGCTATGTGGGTGAAATGATGATACCATGCCAACTTTCAACCTTTTCAGAGTTCATCTGAAGTGCTTTTCAATTTCAGGGTCATTTAGCTCAAAAAATTGAGTAAATGCATGAAAAATAACAAATGAAGTCAGAAAGGGTTGAAAATTGATGATGTGGCTTTGAATGGTGCATTTTGAACACACAAAAAGTCTGCAGTTCAAATAAGTTCAAAAAATGAAATGCCTTTTGTAACAGATGAGTTTTCGTCCGAAACCCTGATAGTTCGAAAGAGATTGTCCGTTTTGTACATGAAGTGTATCCAGTTTTTTCCGTAACCCTCTCAACTTTTTAGCACATGCTATGTGGGTGAAATGATGATACCATGCCAACTTTCAACCTTTTCAGAGTTCATCTGAAGTGCTTTTCAATTTCAGGGTCATTTAGCTCAAAAAAATTCAGTAAATGCATGAAAAATAACAAATGAAGTCAGAAAGGGTTGAAAATTGATGATGTGGCTTTGAATGGTGCATTTTGAACACACAAAAAGTCTGTAGTTCAAATAAGTTCAAAAAAATGAAATCCCTTTGTAACAGATGAGTTTCCGTATGAAACCCTGATACTTCGAAAGAGATTGTCCGTTTTGTACACGAAGTGCATCCAGTTTTTTCCGTAACCCTCTCAACTTTTTAGCACATGCTATGTGGGTGCAATGATGATACGATGCCAACTTTTAACCTTTTCAGAGTTCATCTGAAGTGCTTTTCAATTTCAGGGTCATTTACCTCAAAAAATTCAGTAAATGCATGAAAGAATTTGTTTGCACATAAAATTTCTTCGCGTTTCAAATGCCAAAACACATAACTACCCTAACTATTACAGAGATTCCCTCCTGGTTGTGAAACACAGAAGAAAGTGATGTACGCCGTCTTTTCCGTGCATACGTTGCTGGTCCTCCCGTGCCTCCGGTGTATCTTTTGTCTTCCCATACACGCCCAAGAAGCCAAGCAGGGTCACGCAAAGATTCTTCGTCACGTGCATCACGTCGATTGCGGAGCAGAACTCTAGGTCTTTCCAATAGGGCAGGTCCCAAAATATAGATTTCTTGTTCCACATGGGTGCGCGTCCGTCAGCGTCATTCGAAACAGGTTGTCCACCAGGACCCTTTCCAACTACTACCTCCAAATCCTCGACCATATCATGTACATCAGCACCAGTACGGTGGCGAGGCTTCGTCCGGTGATCCGCCTCACCTTTCAAATGCTTGCCTTTCTTTCTTACGGGATGCCTGCTCGGAAGAAATCGACGATGTCCTAGGTACACATTCTTCCTAAAATTATCCAAATATATACTGTCGGTATCATCCAAACAGTGCGTGCATGCGCGGTATCCCTTGTTTGTCTGTCCTGAAAGGTTACTGAGAGCAGGCCAATCATTGATGGTCACGAACAACAACGCCTTTAGGTCAAATTCTTCCTGTCCGTGCTCATCCCACGCACGTACACCTGTTCCATTCCACAGCTGTAAGAGTTCTTCAACTAATGGCCTTAGGTACACATCAATGTCGTTGCCGGGTTGCTTAGGGCCTTGGATGAGCACTGGCATCATAATGAACTTCCGCTTCATGCACAACCAAGGAGGAAGGTTATACAAACATAGAGTCACAGGCCAGGTGCTATGGCTGCTGCTCTGCTCCCCAAAAGGATTAATGCCATCTGCGCTTAGACCACACCATACATTCCTTGCATCACCTGCAAACTCCTCCCTATACTTTCTCTCTATTTTTCTCCACTGCGACCTGTCAGCGGGTACTCTCAACTTTCCGTCTTTCTTACGGTCTTCTTTGTGCCATCGCATCGCCTTGTCATGCTCTTTGGTTTGGAACAAACGTTTCAACCGTGGTATTATAGGAGCATACCACATCACCTTGGCAGGAATCTTCTTCCTGGGGCGCTCGCCCTCGGCATCACCAGGGTCATCGCGGCTAATCTTATAGCGCAATGCACCGCATACCGGGCAAGCGTTCAAATCCTCGTACTCACCGCGGTAGAGGATGCAGTCATTAGGGCATGCATGTATCTTGTGCACCTCTAACCCTATAGGGCAGACAACCTTCTTTGCTTCGTACGTACTCTCGGGCAATTCGTTGTCCTTTGGAAGCATATTCTTTATCATTACCAGCAACTTTCCAAATCCCTTGTCAGATACGCCATTTTCTGCCTTCCATTGCAACAATTCCAGTGTGGTGCCCAACTTTTTCTTGTCAGCTTCGCAATTCGGGTACAACAATTTCTTGTGATCCTCTAACATGCGCCGCAACTTCTTCTTCTCCAAATCACTTGCGCAGTTTCTCTTTGCATCGGCAATGGCCCGACCTAGATCATCAGCGGGCTCATCTGATGCCTCTTCTTCAGCTTCTTCCTGCATTGACGGCTCAGCTTCTTCCCGCCTTGTTGTATCATCGTATTCAGGGAACCCATGGTCAGGATAGCTATCAGCGTCCTCTTCTTCTTCATTGTCTTCCATCATAACCCCTCTTTCTCCGTGCTTGGTCCAAACATTATAGTGGGGCATGAAACCAGACTCAAACAGGTGGACGTGAATGGTTTTTAACTTAGAGTAATTCCGATCATTCTTACAGCCAGCACATGGACAAGGCATAAAACCATCCGCCCGCTTGTTTGCCTCAGCCGCATGCAAAAAAGTATGCACACCATCAACGAACTGGGGAGAGCATCGGTCATCGTACATCCATTGCCGGCTCATCTTCAATACACAGCACTGAAAACACCAAATTAATACAAATTCATACATAAAGTTCATACAACACTTAAATGCAACAAACAAAGCATTTAAATGCAACAACAAATGCGATCAAGATCGCAACTAAGGTAACAATTGATCCAACAGCATAATGATACCAAGCCTCACTATCCATGGCATATTTTCTAATATTTCTAATCTTCAAGCGCATTTTCTCCATCTTGATCTTGTGATCATCGACGACATCGGCAACATGCAACTCCAATTCCATCTTCTTCCCCTCAATTCTTTTCAATTTTTCTTTCAAATACTCGTTTTCTCTTTCAACTAAATTTAACCTCTCGACAATAGGGTTGGTTGGAATTTCCCGTTCACATACCTCCTACATAAAAATATCTATGTCAACTTGATGGGCATAATTTGTCATAAACACGAAATGCACCAAAACGTTTTAAAAGAGAATATACCACATCCGAATCATAACAAGGACGAGGGCCGACAGGGACGGATATAAAAACCATGGCACTATGTATAACAAACAGAGTACGTGTAAGATAATTATACGAGTAACTATATATCCAAATCACACAAACATCAACTTTTTATATTAAAAAATCATGAACAAGAGGCTCACCACAAGGTGGTGCCGGCGACGGGACGGTGCGGGCGATCGACGGTGGTTACGACGGAGATTTAGAAGGCACTAAGTAAACCACACCTACATATGCAAACTAAGTGTTATTTTTGACCTCAAATTGCATATAAATCAAATACTAGCACATAAATTTCCTCCCAAATTACTAAACTCACAAATTAATCACTATATAAAGCATTGCAAGAGCTAATCTAGCAATGAGAGATGAAAGGACAAAGTTGCTAACCTTTGTGATCATTTGAATGGATGGGGGCCTTCAAATCTTGACAAATTTTGGGAAAAATGTGTGATGAGCTCGAGAGGAAGAGGGGAAGAACAAAGAGGAGAGGGAAAGGGGAAGAACAGAGCGAGCTCTGGTGGACGAAGGGTTTATGTACGACGACCTTTAGTACCGGTTCGTGCCACGAACCGGTACTAAAGGTGCTGGAGGGGCCCCAGACTGACAACATCCTGCCACCACTCTCTTTAGTACCGGTTCGTGGCACGAATCGGTGCTAAAGGTTCGCCACGAACCGGTACTAAAAAGCTCCTCCCGCCTAACCGTTGGAACCGGCACTAATGGACACATTAGTGTCGGTTTTGTTACAAACCGGGACTAATGTGTCTCACATTTGACCCTTTTTCTACTAGTGAAATGAACGTTTTAGTGCATTCCAAACGTATATACTACCGCTTCAATATGAACCAAATTTGAATTCGTTTTTCTATTTGAATAAGATCTACAATAATGATTGTTGTGAAGTCAAACCATTTGAACTCGTTTCTCTATTTTAATAAGATCTACAATCATCATTATTGTCAATTTAAACCATCGTTTGTGTATTATCTTCACAACACACCACATGATTACTCTCGAGTTAGATATGAACTATGTGTACTACATGAACTTGAACTCAATTTTTTGAATCCACTTTATGTTGATTTCAAATCACAGTACATTTCAAGCTCTAGCTAGATCTTCATAATCTAAACCATGTCTCATATGTATAATGTGTTTATCACATAATGTATGGTGCCCCGCCCCCTACGCCTACAAGTATTTAGATGTGAGTTGCAAACACCACACATTACCACAAATTCAAATAAAATGTGAGATTGTTCGATATATAGTATTGTTTAGATTGTTTGATATTTAGTTGTAAGCTACAAACGCCACACATTATCACAAATTCACATAAAATGTGAGCTTGTTCGATATATAGTATGGTTTAGATTGTTCGACATTTAGCTGTGAGTTGCTAACGCCATGCATTATCACATTATGGTATAACATGTGCAAAACCACAGCACGCGTATCACCGCTATATTCATGCATGCATATGTTTATAACACTATGATCTCCTATTCAAATATATGAATCCACTTTCATATCAAATTATGATCTTTGTTAGTCTCTTACACCCACACAATCCTCTAACCTTTGTAGCTAGCACTAACTTTCTCTCGTGCATGCACACGCCCTCCTCGCCCTCCCCCTCCCTCAGCATTCTATCCATCGCGCACATTCATTTTTTCTTTAGGTCGTTCTCCCACAGTCTCCACAACTCCTTTCCGACACACACCGATCGATAAACCTCTCCAGCGTCTGCCTACAACATACGTACACACGCATCTTCCATCTCCTCCTTTCTGTGTCCATGCCTCGTGTCTCTCATACGATCCCACACACGTGTGAACTCTCGCCCCTCTTTTCATTGATCTCACAACTGCACACTCCTCCCTCTATCTAGCTTGTAGCTCGGCCTCTCGCACCACCTCCTAGCTCCATTCTCTCTGTCTATCCATCTCGCTGGGCCTTATTTGCCTCTAACGAATGGATGTACACCGACCGATCTCCCTCTATACATATAGCTAGCTAGGTCCTTATAACTCGTTTTTTCCCACGCGTCGATCGATCTACCTCGTTAGTCATGCCTCTCCCTTCCTCCGACAAACAATAATTGATCTACCGGACTAGTTAGGTTTGCTTAGCAAACGCATGGTTCCTCTTCATCATCCATGCATGCGTCCCGACAGATCTATCACACACAGGCACACACAGAAACACATCCCTACTCTTATTGATGATATTACAGTTCTACCCTCAGTTTGTCTAGTAGGCCTCTCCCACCATCTTCTAGAAGCAACTCCATCACCCATCCAGCACTCTACCCCTCTCCCTCCCTCTCTCTCCTCTCTCTCTCTCTCTGTCCCAACCTATTTCCTGTCCTTCAGTTATGTATGGATGTCGACCCATTTCGGTCAAGACAGAGCTGGGTCTCTCCTTCTCAACACATATACGAGTCGTTCTACCTCTCTAGTTAGGCCTCTGCCTGCCCCCTCCGCCCCCACCCCCCCCCCCCCCACACACACACACTGATAAATCGAGCGCTCTAGTCATGTCTCCCTGCCACACACAACTTGCCATGTGCCCTCTGACGTTCTGGTAGGTTAGTCGCCCTATATCTTTGACTTGCACACACACAATTTCGATGGCTCTCTTCATCCATCTCGCACCCACCCACTTGATCGTCTCTGCGACTCTATCGATATCTATGACCCCTCCCTCTCTTCTCGTGGATCGACCCCTCTGGCCCTCTCTATATGATATGGATATGCCTTTATATCACACACGTTGCATGCAAAATTTTGTTTGAGATGTCATCGACACATATTCCCACAAATACATTCACGAAATCACCAACCCCCCCCCAAAACAAAAACACTCACAAACGCACGCGCTATCTGTCTAGGTTTGTATCTCTCTCACACACACCCACGTAGGTGGGGGACGTGCACGAAGAGAAGAGGTGCACGCACGACGCAGGTACTCCCGTCTCTTTCCCAACCACATCCGCGCGGGTACACGGTGGAGCTCATTTATGTACGAAAAGGTAGCCCACGTGGTAATTTTGACACGTGTACTGGTTGTCCACTTGATGGAGGATCGTCTACCACGGGTGAACAAACAAATTGCGACTTGACGCGTTATGTTAAAAAAGAGGCAAACCATGTGGGGCCTACCTTAGAGGCAAGGCTCTATACACTGGAGTACTTTTGATGTGTCCCATCAACTCGTAGAACGAGGAGAAGCTTGCTTAGTACTCCGTCTCCCCCGCCCACGGGCGTGGTGGCTCGCAGGATGAGGTGAAGCTTGCTTACTAGTACGCCTTACGCCCGCTCCCTCGCCCACGCGCGCGGTGGCTCGTAGGATGAGGAGAAAATTTTACTACTCCCTCCGTTTACTCCTCATCCCAACCTTGGTTAGAGAGATTATCATATTATTTGGAATATATGTCCTTTAGTAGATTTCAATATGAAATACTAGTACATACTCCAAACACTCATGTATATAGACGTATTTTAGAGTGTAGATTCACTCATTTTGCTCCGTATGTAGTCCATATTGAAACGGACGTAATAGTACGCACTCTCCCTCGCCCCTCGACCCTCGCCCACGTGGTGGACGTGCAGCAATTCATTCGGTCTCATATAGCCAGAACGATATATACTGCAGTACCATTATTGCTCGACTTCCCGAAGAGGCGAAGAGCTAATCGCAAGGTTAATATTTTGGAGATGCCAAGCGCAAGGTTTATAGGAGAACGAGTAGTAGGTTCCGCGTCATTTATAAATAAAGCTTTTTTTCTTCAGTGGCACGTATGCAATATAAATAGGTTCATATGGAGAGAAAAGGAAACCGCTCCACTATATACATAGGCAGGACGAGCCTACACAGTTGCTTGCTGGGGTTGTTCTCTTCAGTCTTCACACTCTCTCGCACAAAACGACTGTGGCCACATCTCTAACATCCCGGCGGATCACATCCGTCAGGGGAAGGGGAGGACGCTTAGTGTAGATGCGGTCGCCGTCGCCGACGGCGAAAACCCACTGTCGGCACGTCCCGATCAGGGGCCCCCGCCGTTCTCTCTCACAAAGCCGGTGAGGTTGTCTTCGTCCATTGCTCACTGCCGCGACGTGGGCAGTTGCCTCCTCCAGCCGCCCTCCTCTAGGTTGAGCTACGTCCTGACATCCCTCAGGTACAACTCCCTTTACAGCCGGCTTGCACCACTGCTCCAGCTCCCCACATCACTCCATGTGGATATTTCTCTACTTCTTTGCCCCGCACATACCTCTACTGGATTCTACGTATTGTATTTGTGATGAGTTTATGTCTCATCAACTAGTCCCTGTAGTCTTATTCTAATCACGCTTCTTCAATTTCTTTGCCACAGGGATGCTCATCTCAACTTTGGTGAAACTACACACAATGATCCGATGGTCAAAGGGTTGCAAACTTCATTTCTTCGGAAGCTCCAACATTGCCAGCAAATTAAAGCCTGGTTAGGGTTTACGGTTCAAGGGCTAGGGACTGCATGGATCATTTTTTTTCTTTAGTTGTCTCTGTTCCAAAATAAGTGTCAACTTTAGTAGTAGTACAACTTTGTACTAAAGTTTGCATAAAGTTGAGACACTTATTTTGGAACGGAGGGAGTACATATTGGCTATGATCTGTCAATCATTGATATGCAATAGCATGCACGTTAGTCTCCTTTGTATTTGATGAAATGTTGCAACAGGCAACCTTGGACGCTAGATACATGAAACAGAAGCTGGAAGCTTCATAGCATTGTACAAATTTATCTTGCTGATAAATTACAGTACGTAACTACTATGTGAATAGTTAGGTGTCGCACGGTGTCCAAAAAATATGGTGATAGTGTGAGGTGGGCCATGTAATCACTGAGCCTGTGTGTTTCCACTGCTCTCGCACTCCTCCGCTGAGAATGGTGAAAATTGTAATCTAGTAGTACCTCCTTTCGCCGAAAGCGTGGGACATCCAGCAGTCCTACCACCTCAGTAATAATGACCAATGAGCCACCAAATCACATAGACCCAGTAGTAAGTTGGACGGACGAAGCAACCATCACTCTTGAATCCGCTTCTCCCTTCAATGCAGGCGCCATTGAGAGGTCGCGTCCGCTCTGCCCGGGCATGAATGCGGCACCGATTCTTTGGAGCGGCGCTGACCATTTCGGGTAGGAAGCGAACACGGGCGATGGACGAGCTTTGGGTGGGCCAGGCTGGTCAGGAGCGGGCGTGGCAGCTGTCCCGCCTGTCCCGACCGGATGCCCGGAAAGGAGAGGATGCACCGACTCTCGCGGCTAAATCGTACACTACACACCATCTCTCTGTAGGAGTAGGTCGATGTGTCGCTCTCTTTAACACACACATGCTGTTAAACACACACACACACACATGCCAAGGTAAATGAGTCTATATCTCAATTAATGAAGACTTGCATGTTACCATCCATATGTTACTACCTACTATGAAAGTGGTAACATAGACTAGTAACATATGCATGTTACTAGTCCAAGTTACTCACCACTATGACCAGCCTAGCAATGTAACCAAACGCTGCTTACTCTGCCTTGTTATCTCCCCCGGAAACCCAATGCATGGAGCGCAACTACGCGTTGATGCATGCGAGTTAATACGTGGCCCTGCATGGTAGCTAAAATGACATCTCTTAGTTGTTGTGATTAATTGTTGCGTTTAGAGACAGAAATCAGGGCTTTGATTGGAGGAAGGACCAGTCAAGTTTCTCCTTCTCCTCCATTCTACTTGCACCTCGTTTCGAAAAAAAAATCTGCTTGCACCTTGGTCCTGCTGCACCTTCTAACGTGACTTATTACATCTAGACGGAGGGAGTAGTACGAAATACGGTGGCACACTGACTTAGGTCGAATACAAGTGCCCAAAATTGTGTGCATGTTATAATAAAGATTCACTTAAAATAGTACGTGAGTGAACAGAGGGATCAATTGGACAGTGTTCACGAGCAGTAGGGTGATGTGTGAGGTAAGATACACCGCTGGCGCTTTTAATTCTTCTTATTAATTTGTTTGTTTCACCCTCTGACTGGTGGGACCTAACGTACTACGTGGAGAAAAGTAAGGTGACTAAGGCTGCATTACTTCTGTACTACCAACACTGCTTTAAATCCCAAAAGACCTTACCACCAAAGCGACATGACACGATTATGATTTAAATCCCAATGACTCCCACGCAAAAAAAAACACGGCATGCTTGTCACACGAATGCAGGAATGTATTAAAGGTTATTTTCCTCTTGTTAAACATAATGTGGGGGTGGTGTAGCTGGTTAGCGTGTTCGCTCATCAAACTTGAGGTCTCGGGTTCGATAACTACACTTGAGCATAATTTTGTTTTTGTTCGATTTCTTTCTTCCACCCAATGACAGGTAGGCCCCGCATGACAGAGAGAGAAAGTGATCTGGGCGGTGATAGGAGGATTCTCTGACTGGTCAAAATGGATGGATACGGAGCTATACGATCTCATACTGACCATATAATCACCTCATCACATTTTCGCTGCAGCCTCGGCGCTAGTTTTCTAGGGTTTGCACTCTTCACATTCTCTCTCCAGTATGTATATACACGCTGGAGCCTCAGCGCTTGTAGTTGCTCTCTTCACACTCTCTCACCCTCTCCAGATCTAAACAAGACTTCGTTGGCCTCTCTCTCTCTGATTCTCTCTCTCTCCGCTCACTGCTGGTCAAAGAGCCTGCAGGATCCGTCCATCGGGAAGGGAAGGAGGCTTAACGCTATCGCAGTCAGCGAGGGAGATAATCCACTACTGGCGCAGCTATTCTCTTTCACCCAGCGGCGGCGCGGAAGGGCCTCCGACCCCTTCTTCCTCGCCGTTGTACATAGTGTGGCCCGAACGGCCTCCGGTCGCCCAACGAACCACACCCCAAGAACCTTAAGGTATAATTTACTTATTCCACATGCATTGCTCTAGCTGCATGTGGGCTTTTTCCGCTTCTGCACTCGAATCTAGCTGTTGGATCAAACAGGAAAGTAGTGGGGAAAGTTGTATAGCATGAATCTAGGACGTGGTTCAAAGAGGAAATGAAGGGGGAAAGTACTAGTACAGACTGGCTATCCAGCACCTACGTTGGTCGAAAAGGGGAAACGATGACAAACGCAGTACGCACATCTGTAACGAACTGATCTTTTGTTTTGGGGGACAAAGCTGTATAGTTTGAGCGGGACTAGATTTGTTGCGCCCACATAGGGAAAGGTGTCTAAAGATAACAAAACTGAGACCAACACAAATATGCTCCTTGGTTGTTTTTGTTCTTTGTTGCAACAGACAGTGCATCATCGCTTCATACATCGGTAGATGCACATGGTGCTGGTGCGTCCACTGTCCCGTGCAACTCTTTAGTTGTTGTTAATCTAAGGCCCTGTTTAGTTAAAAACTCCCTAGTCCCTACCTGCTTGGTTCCAGGGACTAAACATGGACTAGAGGTTATTAAATGACATGCTAAAAGACCATGTTACCCCTAGTAATGAACTAATAGAGACAAGCTGCGATGCGGGGCAGGGGCAACTGTTGGAAAAAGTCCCAAAAAGACTCTCCCTCGGGGTCTTCTTTCTTTAGTCCCTAAAAGTCCCTCCTGTTTGGTTTAGATGGGACTGACACAGACTTTTTTAGTCCCTACACCAAAATGTCCCTGTAAACAAACACCCTCTAATAATGCCGCTGGAAAATTGATGCAATGCCAAAGTTAAAAGCAAATTACATTTTTAACGAATTTTATTGTTAATATAATCTGTCTATTAATATTAATCAATGCCACGTTTGAGAAATGCTACTGTCTTGCTTTCTTTCCCATTTAGATAAGTTAGATGCTTCTTTTTGTTGGCTTCTGTGTCATCCACCGTTATTGACCACTAGTTGTTTCCTTTGCACCTTTGTGTAAACAGGGTTATCTACTTCACCTCGTTACTATTGTGACCTTTTGTTGCACTGCACAAAACACTCTTAAAATGTTGCTTGATTTCTTGATCTTAGTGGAACTGCACAAGAGGAGATCTCACTTCCTATATGTGTTGGCAAATTTGGTTCAGATCTTCTTCTTGTGAGTTGTTTGAATTCCACGTCATGAGAGGTCAGTACTAGCCTTCTTTCACATGATTGTGCAGTGTGCTTTCATATGTTGTGCTACTTGTACGCTAATGTTGCTTGATTTTAGGGAACTGCACAAATGGAGACAAGACTTCCAATCTGTATGTGCACCGTAATACCCCATTGAGGTAAAATAAAGATATTTCACAACTGTTGGCCTGTATTTTACCACTTTCATCTGAAAATTAACGTCGTTGTTTAGTGCTATACTTGTGCTCCCTAATTGACATGCCAAATATATTGAAGGCGAAGCTTGTCTGTTATTGAACCAAGTGATGAAGGAGAAGAACAAGCGGAAGAAAAACAAAAATCAACTCCTGGTGCTGTAATGAAGCACTGGAACTGTGATGACACACGTAATGATATAGTTTTGCATCTTAACTTATTGCTATGGCTGGAACGAGCAATTGTTTTGCCACTGATTTGATGCCACTCTTAATGTAATATGTAATTATCTCTACTTGTGCAAACAGGGATCTTCTTTGAAGATACCATATATTTTAGTGGAACTGCACAAGAAGATGTTGGAAACATCAAACTAATCGAGGAGTATATGGCAAGCATGGCAACCACAGTACATAACAATAGATGGTTCCGGAGAAGTGCTTGATCTGTATGCTCTACACAATAAGCCTCCTAACAAAGGTTGGTAGTCGCCCACGGATTTCATCCATATGATTGAGCTTTGTCATCTCTATTGGTGTTGTGCTACTGTTTAGATACTATCATGTGAAAGTAGTATTCTCCTTGAGAAGTGCTTCATCTGTGTTGTTTTAAATATTTCCTTTCCTTTTTCGAGCAAACAGGGATGCTAGCATTTAGTTGTCCTCTTGTCTTTGCACAACAGGATCATCCTCCTCTGAAGAAGAATATGGAGTACGTGAAGTGCCTAATTCCAATTATGCCAGGATAAAGAAGCCAAGCCTCTCTTCTTAAGAAGGGAGCAGTTGAAGGATGGTTACATTATTGCCCACAAGAACAAACTAACTTCAGCTCAGAAGGACTCACGGATCTCCATCTTTGTTGCTGTGATGGCCAGTACAATGTTGTTTTACGATTCCTTCCGGTGAGTTCCATTTTTTTAAATGTGTGCTCTGCATGGATCATGTAGGTTGACTGTTTAAACTGTCAATTCATAGTATAGTTTGCTTTATACTAATCATTTTTTTTCTATTTATGCAAACAAGGGTGCTCAGCTTGATTTCAATGGGAACTGGACAAAATGTTCACGAATACATCGAATATTCTCGAATCATTCATTTACACCACAAGAAAGGAGGTGCCGATATGTTCAAGGCGTTGCAACATATAAAGGCGAAATCAAACTTGAGGGTGGCCGGTGGTGCCGGACTCGTCGCGTCGAGATGGTGTTCCATCTGTGCGCCCTTGATCTGGGGTAGGACGATGGCCTTCCAGAGCAGGAAGTTGCCTCTCGGCAGCTTCTCTTGCGGCAGCGATCCGAAGAAGGAGCTGGTGGAGGTGGAGGTGGATGATGACTCAAAAGCGGAGGAGGAGCTGGTGGCGAGCGCACCCATGGTGCTAGGCGACATGGCGGCGGCGGTGGTGGACATGGCTGCGGTCGGCTGGATAGCTAGATGCGATCTCTATCCAATCTATCGAGGAAGAGGCTCTGTTACCATATAAACGTTGATGGAAGCGTTGAACCCTTTGCTCGGGCCGCGTCTCTATTTATATCATATGTGCCGTGGCTTACAAGAGATCGATGAGGAGATCGATCATGATCGTTACAGGAGATTGGGGAAGTTACAACAGAAGAAGAGATAGAAAGATAAACACCTCTTCTACCTCTATACAATACTAGTTGAATGCATGTACGTTATCACGGGACAAGATAATACTGCTGCTTTAGATGTATTTTATTTAGGTGACATATTGAATTCATACTCCATCCATTTCATCTATGAGTCCGACGCCAAAAAGAGCGAGCAATATTTCAACATGTTTGTTCCGCTTCATCCCATTTTTCATTGGTTCTACTTTTTTATCGACACAATCTTATTTCTCTCCACCAGACAAACGTTGCTATCCTTTCCATGTCTTTTATCTCGGTCCACTCCTTCGCTCAAGCTCTGGTGCCATCACTCTACGTCTGACCACATAGTTTCACTTTAACATGATAAGCTGCCGCTTATGATGCTACGACAAAAATATACCCGCACTATTGCTAGGGACAAGTGTATAGGAGGGTATGTTGGCAACAACTTTGCTTTTTCGCCCAGTGTTGCCATTACTTGAGCACTTTTGCGATCACAATTTCTGGAATCCTTAATTACTACCACCAGAAAGGGAATGTGACAACAGCTCTCCTTTTTCAATTTTTATTTTCATAATAAAAGGGTAGAATTCGGACACTATATAAGGAAGCCTAATTCGACTACACTTTGCTTGGCTTCACCCTAAGCCCACACACCATTCTCCGATAGAAGTTTGGTTTATATTTAAGATTTTTCATACAAATTTAGAGAAAGCACTTTGAATATTAAATCGAAGGAGTGACATTACCAAGGTTATAGATAGACATAGGACGGGAGAAGGAGAGGCATGTGTACGTTCTGAAGACACCAGGTACTTAGATAACAAACTTGCATGAAGGCCAATATGATGTTGCATCATACATTCGTGAATGACCTATATTTTGTACTTCAGAATACAACAGAACAGAATCCAACTGAATATAGAGAAAAATAGAACCCACCTGCTACTGGCCGTCACATGCAAGCAGCAAAAACTATGCATAAACCAAGATGTGGTGGGAAGCATAAGTAAGAAAATAAAAACCTTTATTTTGCATAACCATGTATCGAAATCCAAGCGCAACAAAGGCAAATGTCATATCTCTTACATCTTGATCGAATAAGCTTCTGGCAAGAACAACCGTAATAAGGACCAAAAAGGAATCAGCTAAAAGTAGAATATATAACAATGGAGCAACGGCCAAACTTGAAAGGTTACAACTGTTGTCCAGTGGAGCAGCCTTTGCCAAACAAAGCAAAACACTCGAACAATTTTGTTAAAGACAAACGGAATTATATACAATTATATACAAAATCCAATCAAGACGAGCTGTAACTCCATGTTCCAGAACAACATATATAAGGAATATATAAACTATAGCTAATTACATGATGCAAGTAAACCAAAATATTTTTAGTTACTATGACAATAACAAAAGCCTGTCCGATTGTTATTTTCGATTAATTTCGCATATCACTACTCTTATGCTTATGTTTCTTCACATCATCGTGTCACATTTGGTTATATTCAACAGTCAGGTCTGCTAGCTAGCTGGTGGTATTCATGATTTAAGGTGTGTGATTTACGTGCAAAACAGTGGAGAATTATCCTTATAGTAACAAAACACTATTATGCTCACTAAGTTTAAAATAATGTATTATGTAGATGTGATATATCCAGGTTAATTTTATTTGCAAACCTCGGAAATAATATTTTGATTTGCACATTAACACATGTCATGATGAAGAAGAAAAAAAACCTTTGATGACCATGCCACATGAATTCCTCCATTCAATGTTTTCTCATTCCAAAACATAAGAATTTTGTTGTATGACATGTACTAGTAGAATAACATGTCTAGCAGGAATTATCTTATTAACAATGTCGATTTGATAAATCTGGATGGCTATGAAACTTTGTTCTAGCTAGTTGATCATTAAGCACCAAGATTAGCACGAGGCGACTGGTACCTACCAAAACAAAGTATTAAACCGCAGAGAAAGGCAAACCTAGCATATCCACGTGAGTTTAGATGATGTACTCCCTCTGTAAAGAAAGAGAAGAGTGTTTACATCAATAAAGTTGTGATCTAAATGCTCTTACTTTAAGTAGGGAGTATATCTTAGTGTGGAAACTTTAACCACTTTGGTTAATACAGTGTGTCTGAATTAATTTGAGAAGCACACATGGTCCTGAATCTGGAAATAAAACATGAAGGCCTATCATCATAAATTTCTTAAAAGAAAATTGATTCTAACAGTATTGTTATACACGCCAAAAAACATGCCCTGCCATTCTTTAAGAATAATTTTATATGCTGGAAAATTGTATCTGATGCAAACATGAATATTTTGGGGTGGGGTCTACCTATTTTTCTACAATGAAATTATCCAAACTTACAATGTCTTTTCCCTACATCATTTAATGGAATAAAACATAGTGTGACACATGTTCACTCGCACCAGGCATTGCAAATGGTAAAAAAGTTTTACCGGACAAATATGTGTATAAAATAGTGGTTGAGACAAGCCGCACCTGCTATTGGGGAAGCAACAAAATCGTGGCTCACACTGCAAAAGATTGCCTCAGAATACAAAAGCTCTTCGTGCTTGATTTTCACCCACTGGGTTATGCCCTTGTAACATGATTTTGCATAAGCAGTACCAGGAGTACAATTCGCCAGAAAACAGATTTTTAACGGCAAAAGTGCAGCTCGGAATTTCGAACTACAGGAAATCTCCATCCCAAAGTAAATAGAAAGGTATATTATGTTTTCCTTTTTACTCTTGATTCGACGCTTAGTGTGCATGCTTGCATCAAGAGGGCAAATCGTTGTGGGTGCGTAGGCAGAAGTTGAATATATAATTAAAATGCAAGCCAATTACTTTATAAGATATATAGCAACCCACTGTGTCTTCAACTCTTCACAGTAACACAAGATTTCAATTCCACTTCATCTACAAAATAGGACAACTCAAGTTTTGTGCAATTTGCATAATCACAATAAAAAGCAGACCTGGGTGTTTTTTATGAAGCAGTGTCTTGGCAATCTTAGGATCAGCACACCTATACATGAACTTCAGTGCTATAAGTATTCAGTGCTATAGGTAAAAAGACAAACATCAAATCATAAGCCCTGTATGCGGCCGCCACTTGCCAGATCTCCACCAGCGACCTCCTCCGGCTACCTGCTCCTCACACGGTCCCGCCGCCTCCTGCCGTCCGTTGCCCCCAGCCGATCTCTTGCTGTCTGTTGCGCCACCAGCCGGTGTCCCGCTCATCTGTTGCCACTCGCTGGCCCCTGCCATGGGAGAGGAGAACCTGGGGGCACGGCGCAGTAGTAAGGGCAATGCAAAGGCACAAACAATGTGAGGTAGTTTGAATAAAAACACGCAGCAAGCTGCAGAAGTCACAATCAATAACGATGGGATGTAGTGTTGGGAGGCTTAGTTTGTGTGCAAAAAGAATCTGTCTGCACTTTCATAACTTCATATCAGCAGCGGATCATTTAGTAGATGTGAGTGTGTTCCAGGTCTGACAATAAAATATGATTTACTCAGGAGAGTGCACTTTTAATTTGCAAAAAGATTTTAGAGTAGAATTAAATGAAAAAAGAAGATGAATTAGTGGACATGAATGGATGGATAACGTACCTGGGAGCAGAGGATGACCGCTCCATGGTTCAGGAATAGCGTCAAGCGGCAGGTCAGGTACTTCCAGCTAGGCACCTCCGCTGCTACTCCTCTCCTCCTGTGCAGCGACCACGCCGGAAGGCAGCCGTATTGGAAGTGACCCGCCAGCCGTCGCCCACCGCGTACGTCCCTGAACAGCCCCACGCCCACGCATCTGTTGACATGTGCCTCTCCTGATTCCTCCAGCTTTTGCACCAGCCACTGCATGGTCGATGTCACCACCTAGATCCGAAGAAGAGTGTGTTCGTCGTCCTATTAGTGTGGGGAGGTCGCGGCCGGCACCGCGCCGGTGGAGATCGTTGGCGGCACATCACATGGGAGTCGGCGACACGTGAAGAGGAGGATCGAGGAAGTTGTCGACGTCAATATCGCTGCGACCGCGGGACGGCGACATCACGTCTGGAGTTAAGAGCATGGTTGGCCCGCGCCAATGGGAACCGTGATCCGCGGCGGCACGGGGAGCGGCGTCGCAGGTTGAGGCCACATCGTAGCCAAGAGGGGGGCGAGTTCGTGGGAGATGGGCCGCCGGGTGGTTTGGGTTTGAGAGAGACGTGGGGATGGGGAGATGGGAAGTCTGAGAAAACGTGGATGATGTTATTTCTTCGGTCTTTACGATGGTTCGGAACGTGGATTTTTTTCCTAACGATTTTCTTGGTGCGGGATTGAGGTGGGGGCGAAGGAAGGAGGTCGAATCATCACGACGTTCGATTCTCCTTTAACTAGTACAATGCCCGTGCATTGCTATGGGCTACAATGCATATAAATTTAGCTGTTCAACATCATTTTTATGTAATATAATTCTTGTGCACATGAGAATATATCATTATTATTTTTACCGGTAAAACTGTTTTCTTCTTGTTCCTCATCCACTATCTGGGCCTCTCTCATCCATCAATGGCATATGTGGCTCACAATCCTGCGTGTCCATCTCAACTAAACCAACAACCACATACTTCAAATTTGAAAGCCATAACCGAATATTTTTTGTATACATTAGACATATATATTCACTCAAGCAAACAAACAAATTTCCTTTCTACGTAACACCGCCTCCTTCTGCTTCTCGCAGCAGCAACAGGGAAGCCCCACAAAGGTTTGCTTCAATCTCTGGTGACGCCTCCCTCCACATGCCCTTCCTTCCTTCGCTCCTCACTGCTCGTCTTCATCGGTGTCGATGGATCTCCCCGCGCGTTCTAGGTTGTGCCGTTATGGACGCTTTAGCACTCGCTCATCGGCTATGTTGAGGAGATCAAATTGATGGATCGACGGGAAGGAGGTGGAGGGCAGCACGTGGTGGCGGGGACGGATGTGCCGCCAATGGGGAGTTGGGGACGCTGATGTGGGTCTGACACCAACAGGTTGTCTCGCGGCTCGACGTTCCCGACAGCTGCCTGCGGTACACGGGTCGCCCGCGACCCCGTGGTGCTCCTGGACCGCCACAACGGCGGACCGACCCCGCCTCCATGTACGCCTCGTCATCCTCCCACTCTGCTTGTTTGCTTCATAAGGAATAATTATCTCTATCAATAAACAACTTCTGATCATAGAAGAAAAAAACTGAAAAAAGATAATTATCTCATTTCAATCCTTACAACAACATGCCAGTTTGATCATTTATATGCATTGTACTCCCTCTGTCCCAAAATATAAGAGCATTTTTTTACATTACGATTGTGTCAAAAATGCTCTATTCTGGGATGGAGGGAGTAGTAAATTATGAGCATGCATCAGAGGGGACAATAGTAGCACCTTATATGAGTGTGAATTGGAGAGGAGATTATATGATGAGATTTGTTCACCCTATTCATTTCCTTCTTTTTAAATATGATGAAATCAACATCCTGTACATTAAAAAAAGTATGTTAGCTGATGAATTGTTTCTTATGAAACTGAGGTTTTGAGCATTGGAATCCAATTCATACAAATTTGAGAACGAAAGCTCTAAAACGTGAAACTAAAAGTTTATGGATAAAATATATATAACTACAACATTTTGACATTCCAAACTGGTCAGAGTATGTATTGACAATTATCATCAAGATGATATCCATAATGTAAATAATTAATGTTAACAACTCTAAGCTCCCATAATACAAGAGTATTTAACCAAAAACTACCACATTTCATGGAAACGTGACAGAAAACTACCACTTTACGATTTTGTGCGGAAAACTACCACTTTTGTCCTAATCCGTGGCAAAAAGCTACCAAGTCTCGAAACCGGTCGCTTGGCCCGCGCCAAGCACCAAACTAACCAGCCGGTCCCACGTTTCAGGTGCCACGGTGGCCAACCGACGCCCCCCGCGCGTTAACGGCGTGTCCGCGGTCGGAAACGGCGTCGTGAGAGGATCAACATCAAATGGTCGGTCCCACGTTTTGGTGCATTGAACGCAAACTGACAGCCGCCGTTTCCGACCGCGGACACGCCGTTAACGCGCGGCGGGTATCGGTTGGCCACCGTCGCACCTGAAACGTGGGACCGGCTGGTCAGTTTGGTGCTTAGCGCGGGCGAAGCGACCGGTTTCGAGACTTGGTAGTTTTTTGCCGCGGATTAGAACAAAAGTGGTAGTTTTCCGCACAAAATCGTAAAGTGGTAGTTATCTGTCACGTTTCCGTGAAATGTGGTAGTTTTTGGTTAAATACTCATAATACAATGAGCACGCCACAGTCACTGATGGTGCGGAAACATCACTAACTGTTCTATGTACGTCTAGAAATAACTCAGGATGGAGTACAAAATAATGTACCTTGAAGAAACATGAAACTATCTATACCTTGGACCTTGCTGTATGGGCACTGAGCCCGTACAGTCAGTGGTGTTGGTTGAGTTCATATTTGGAAAGAAGCTATGCACAACTTAAATACAAGGCGAGCAGTTCCCGACAGGTTCTGTCAAACGTGGATGCTAAGGCTAAGGAGATATATACACTACTGAGCACAGTGACAGACAGGCGATTTTCCATTTGCGATCTCTAGGCTTCACCATGCTGTGGAAACATAGATGTCATAAATATCCATTTGCGGGAAACTGGAACAAGAGCAACTACAGGAGATTTTCAGACCTGATATCATGCGGTGTTATAAATATCCATTGTGAGCCTTGTGCAACAGCAAAATCTACAAGGGTGTCCAAGCTTATTTTACGGCTCACTGCGTCCTGCACAAATCAGATACCACCGATAAGGTTTCATTTGTCATTAACAGGATGGTTGCACAAAGCGTAGTGTTTGCTCACCATGAATACATCAAACTCATCCATGGCCCTAAAAGGTGCTTCTGTCATCCCATGAAGTGCTAAAGCGAAGCAAAGTGTCGAAAAAGATCGCTCTCCCCCTGGACCAAGATGCATGGCAAAAGTTCTAGTTATCAAAAACATTAAAGATTCCTAAAGAAAAACGAATTGGTGAATAGTATTCTGAACAATAGATATAATGTGAAAAATACTATCTTGCAAGTTACAAGTGTGGCAAACTATACAGGTACCTGACAGTCCTCTAGTGTGTCTGACGGTGTCATGGGAGGCATCTTGAGGCATCGTTAGCTACATCAAACGCCATAAACAACTGTTACATGAAGCACAAATCCTCCAACCGCTATGTACACATCAAAATGGCAATGTTATGAAGGATTCACACCTCAATAGATAAAACTTTACTCTGGTAATCTATGTAGGTTAATCCACGGATACCTTTCTTTCTCAGGTGCTCATTGAACCTTCAAAACAATAAAAGAGGACGACCTATCAGGACTAACCGTTTCAACTGACAGACCAGAAAAATCAAAGCCAGGAGAAAAACAGATGAAAAATATCCAAGAAAGGAACGTGTATTTACAGCCATGTGAATTGCCGCTTCAAAAGGCCAGCATTTCTCTGGAACTTCTTCCACCACAAGTCCAAAGCTTTTTCACACGACTGCACAACAATATACGTGGGTCAAAAGCAGACCCAGTAGAGTGTAATGAACATATCAATGTCAAATATGCCAACATATCTAGGAAAACATGAACTAATGAACTTACATTGATGTTCGCCCTAAAACCTGCATACAGCTGTTGCTTACTGAAGATTTTCTGCTCCATTTTGTCATGCAATGCCCTCAGATCGTCTATGGACTCAACATGTCTGCTCAGATTATTATTACTATTATTATTCACAAACGATAAAAACTCATGGGCATTAACTTTTTCCTACCACTATGACCAAGTTGGTTCCAAATCTTCTGCTTTCTTGATCAAATCTCTGTTTCAGTCTATTTAACTTGCCACTTAATTGTTCTGGGGTGGATCCAGTAAAATTATTCAGAGCTTCCATATCGCTCTCAGGGCAAATAGTCGAAGCCTTTTTGAAGTTATCCTACCGAATATAAGGTCATCAGTCAGATGTGAGTCGGGTAACACAAAAGACCTGATACGTCCAGGTGTTAAAAATGATTCATAGAAATTAATGGAACACACACGCTGGATGTATTAAGTTGACAGTACGTCCAGCATTACTCTAATTGCAGTACATAAATCCTAAGATGAAGTTGCTGCTTTAAGTTCGGCCACTATTCAAGGTATGACCATTTCCAAAAATATACTCAAAAAACATGAGTTTGGTGGTTCTAGACCATCCTGAGACACCATCTGGTCATTCAATAGGTAAAAAACAAATTAGGTGAACACTCACACTAATCATACTACTTTATATTTCATCCTGTCATTATAAAATCAAGCATCGTTACTTTTATTGCCTCCTGCAGCATGCTAACATTCTCTCAATTTCTGAATGGATTTGTTAAATTGCCTTTCTCTTGTTGGATCTCACCTGATTTGTTTGATACCCTTGAAGCAAATACCATGACAAGAGCTTGAAGATTTCAAAGATACAGAGGGTTAGCAGAAAAGGATACACTGATTTCATCTGTTGAACTTAAGAGCCGAGTCTCTCCCTAACAGGTAGCTCAACTCTTAACATATTCATTACAGAAGCAGAAACAACGGGATACATGACCTGAATACTTGCATTGTGCATGCTTTTGCCCATGCCTCAAATTGGAACGATGTCCATGCTTTTGACCTCTACAAGTTAGCCACACTTCAGATAACCCAACGGCTGGAACCCCGATAATTTGGGTTATATGGCAAATGTTTAAACTGCTTGGGTCATGTTGGTCAATAGAGTAATTAACATGTTGGTTTTGTTCTGAGATGATATAAACTTGATGTATATAGTATTAGAGTACTAACATAGATCCTTTTTCTTTCAACATGTATCTTTATTGCATATACTTGAAGTAATATAATATGTCTAAGTGTACATGGTGAGTTCTTAAGTTATGGTTTTCAGAAGTATTTAAACATCATGTCTTTTATATGGCTGTCTACCTATCCAAAACAGTTGGCATTCAGGGTCAATTGAGCTATCAAACATAATATAAGACGCAAAAATATAAGTGTATGAGCATGCAGTGTATAATTGGTGAGATTAGGGGAATGTACTGAGAAGTGACAAGCATATTTCCTTGTGTGCCATCCTCGATGTTGCTTCCTTAGCTCACACAGTAGTTCTCTCACTATGTTCCGTACTCGACTTGATTGGCAGGCTTTAGCTAATTCGTGTTCATGTTGTAAGAAACGAACTCATGTGCTGCTCTTCTACCACTTTCTTGATGCAAATAACATCAACGGACCTGTACTGCTATGTATTAGTTCTCTGAAACATAACCACTTGTTCTTCCGATGTATATGTTTCTTGGCAAAATTTAGGGTAACACTAATCTTCTAGAGATTGTTGTAAGAAATAACTATAATTTAGGATCTTATCCCATCAGTGGGCTAATTCTATAAAACAAATAATAAGGAGATTTCTTAGGAGTACTGTATATGTTTGGAGTAATGAGGTAATTTTATCCTATGTGAATTTCTTTCTCTTGCCTTACCTGATTTTGTTTTCCCCTCCATTTTTTCAAGTTCCAAAGTTTGGCAGCAGCTAGGTTGATTTGGAGACATTTCCTGTTAGGAGTTAAACTTTGGTTTGGAGGCATTAAGCTTTGGCTGGAACTAGCTTTGTTATTTGGCATACTTATGTCAGCATTAAGGTAAAATAACTATCTACCACATTGTTTAATCTGGGGTTTACCCTGGTGCCAAGTGTACTATATTCTTATATTTTACTTTAATCTATGCGTTGCTCTTTATGTATCTCGGCATAAATGGCTCATCATACTAGGATTTAATGTAGTAATCTTACTTCTATTGCTTCTTGGTGAAGATGAATTATATTGCGTTTTCATGGAAGCAAGAGCCGTGTAGTTGTGTAGCGGGTCGCGGGAGAGGTAGTCGACAAGCGCGGGCTGGGCGGGAAGATGATGTCCGTGATGGCGACCATGCCGACAGGCAGGGCAGGGTCCGACGGTGGCTGTCATGGTGTTTCCGAGGGAGAGCAAGGCATTCGCCATCGTACACCTGAAGAAGTCGAAGCCCGGGCCGAAGTTGGCCACTGTGGCTGACGTGAAAGCTGACGGACCTAAAGGTCAGTGATGGGTCCGTCGTCGTTCTCTGAGCTTGGTGGAGATGCGGGATGAGAGCCGTGGTGCCATGTTAGACCTTGATCAACACGTCCGTATTTGATAAATGTGCCCATATTTTATTTTTTTATGGCAATGCATGGGTATTCGGTATTTGCCCGTAGCAACACATGGGCGTTTTACTAGTATCATCTAACATCCCAGCCAGCCTGTGCAATCGCTTCTACTACTTCTTTGATTGGGCATGCACGCTGCATGCAGCGTCCGAGCGCGCGCGCGAAAGTAGCAGCAACACCGCGCGCATGAGCTGGCGCCTAGGTTCCGAACTCCGAAGCGTGAAGAAAATGAATTGAACGTGGGTCTTTTTTTAAACGAGAATTGAGTGTGGGTTTGCATGCGTGGGGATTGCTTTGAAGTAAATTGGGCATGAATACCGAAGGAGCAGCGCTTATTTCAGACTACTCACAGTGGGAGTAACATAGATAGTAACATCACACATATCTAGATAAAGTAGATGATGTGACAAGCAATAAATGAAGAAAGAGAGGGGAGTAGTAACATAGCTGGTTACTAGTATTATGAATAATGTCACACATATCAACACAAAATGTGTCTATAACCTAATAAATAAAGAAAAAAGTCCATTTTACTACCCTGAATAAAGTGGGTGGTTCACTTTACCCCCGATCTATTTTTCGGTTTCTATACCCCCCTAAACAATCTCATACCGGACAAAAAAACACCCTAGATGGTTTACCCAGACCAGGTGGTGACGTGGACACAGTCAAAGTGGTATTTGACCTGTGGGTGGGTCCCACTCGTCAGTTTTTTTTTAAAACAAAGAAATAAAAAAAGAAAAAAGGGGCGGCCCCCTACTACAGTAGCAGCCGGCCACAGCGGCAGCAGCCGGTGCGCGCGGAGCCGACAGGCGGCCGGGGCGGGCGGAGCCGGCGTGCGACGGGTTCGCGCGCGCGAGGGCAGAGCGGCGCGGACCGGCTTGGGCGCGGACGGGGCCGCGCACGCGAAGGCAGAGTGGGGCCGGGCGGAGCCGGCGCGCGCCGTGCGGGGGAGGTCGGGCACGGCCAGGTGCAGCGACGGGTTAACACGCGCGAGGGCAGAGCGGCGCGGACCGGCTTGGGCGAGGATGAGGCCGCGCACGCGATGGCAAAGCAGGGGCGGTCGGAGCCGGCGGGCGGTTGGGGACGACGGCGCGAGCAGCGCGCAAGGGCGGCCGGAGTCGACGGCTGATGAGGAACACTAGATGAGAAGAAAGAAAACACATGCCAGATCTGTTTGGCTACTTCTAGATGCTTCCACTCTAGTGTAGTATTTTTTTTTCCTTTTCTTTTCTATCCTACCTACTGTTTTCTAGAGTCTTCTAGTTGTGAGTAGCTATGAGTAGAATGGTGAAACTTACATAATGTTTTCTAGAGTATTCCAGCTATAAGTAGAAGTATGTGAAGGCTTCCCAAAGCCCTATAAATAGAGGTCCTCGCCTCTACTTTGGAGGCAGACTATGTACCCCTACCTATAATAGAACTTGTTGTTCTTATCTAAGATCTTGGAGTAGATCTTGTCCCTAGGAGTTCTGGATTGAACTCTTGCTGCCCTATCAACCTACATTCACCTCTAGAGCGATATCTAGCGCAGCACGTTGAAGCTGTTCCTTCAACACTTGTGTTGTACACATTGTAGCAGCAAGGTGGAGTTGCTCCTCCACAAACTTTGTGCTGCTTCAGGTGGTATCAGAGCCTCGTTGACCCATACTAGTTCTTGTTGTCCTCTTCGAGAGTAAGTTGCAGCAAGCAATGGAGCAATTGGAGAAGAGGATGGATGTTGCTGAACAACAAATCAAAGAGCTGCGTGAAGATCTTAATAGGAGATTTGACCAGCTGGTTGAGATGATAAGAAAGGGTGTCCCCCTGCTACCAATGAAGGAGATTCATCTAAAGAAAAGGAAAGAAATACTACACCAGAGTGGAAGCATCTAGAAGTAGCCAAACAGATCTGGCATGTGTTTTCTTTCTTCTCATCTAGTGTTCCTCATCATTAAGAAGAGGAAGATGTTCATCAAGGAAGAAGGAGAGGTAATCTTGGAGCAAGACCGCCACGACAACATGTTGTTCAACATGCTTCAAGAAGGCCAATTTATGTTGAGGCTTCTGAAGGTGAAGAATATGATGATGCCCTTGTAGAGCCAAATCTCTACGCATATCGGAGAGCACCCAACCCTACGTATATCCCACGGTGCGCCATTACTATCTGACTTAGTAATGGCGCACGTGCGCCATTACTAACAATTTTTTTTAATTTTTTTCAGAAATTTTTCCAATTTTTTTTAAAAAAATTCATTAATTTTTTTTTTCTTAATCTCGGGTCACTAAGGCTTAATCTCAAGTCAAATTGCACTCCGTGGTCAAACTTCCGGAAAGGTCACCCATCCTCACACTACTCCAGCCCGAGCACGCTTAACTTCGCAGTTCTATCCAACCCCAGCAACAGCACTTCACAGGCACTTGTTGATATATTTATCATATCAATCCTATTAAACCTGATTGATGTCTAGGACTTTGTTCATGTTCATGAGTGTGATGAAATTTTGAAAAAATATTTCAAACTTCCCGGTCATATTACGTATCATATTTTGAAAAAAAAATCTAAAAAAAGTTTTTTTGAAACCAATTTTTTTTCTGTTACTAGTGGCGCACCTACCAAATGGTGCGCCGCTAGTAACTTTGAATTTTTTTCATTTTCCCCCCTCTAGATCTTAAAAGCCCCGTATCTTTCGTTCTGTTAGGTTTTTGGGGATTTTGAAGATGTTGAATGGGATTCCCCCGGCTCAAATCGTATGTAACTTTTCGAGTAGATAATTTTTCATATAAAAAACTTTTTAATCCGAGTTCGTATGCAAAAGTTATGCCCATTTTACAAATTCCAGAGAGATTTTGCAAATAAAGTCGAAATTCATATTTGTAAATTTTCCCAACAACTAGACCACATATCACATGGGAAACTTATTTTATTTTTATTTTTTGACATTTCCATCATTTTCGTTTATTTTTTCTAAAACTGAAAAGGCGGTCCGGGGGGTGCATTCGGTGGAATTTTTGGGCAAAGTTAGTAATGGCGCACCGTGGGTGTGGTGCAACTAGTAATGGCGCACCACACCCACGGTGCGCCATTACTAACCTTGAAAAAAAATAAAAAATTTGATAGTAGTGGCGCACCGAGGGTGTGGTGCGCCATTACTAGTTAAAGTAGGCGCACTGTCCCCTCGGTGCGCCATTACTAGTTTTGAAAAAAAAATTAAAAAAATTGTTAGTAGTGGCCCACCGAGGGTGATGGCGCACTATCCCCTGGTGCGCCATTACTAGTTTTGAAAAAAAATAAAAAAAATTATTAGTAGTGGCGCACCGTGGATGTGGTGCGCCATTAGTATTTGGACACTAATGGCGTACCAACACATGGTGCGCCATTAGTATATAGTAGTGTGGCGTAGCACATGTGTGGTGCGCCATTAGTGTCCATATTATTTATAGCCCTTTTCCTAGTAGTGTGATGCCAGAGCTTCGTCAATGGGACCCTGACGCTCCAGCCTAAATTGGCCTCTCCTTTCTCTTATTGTGCCCCGACGACCACACTTCTTACTACAACAGGTACGTGGTGTGTGATGACATTTTGATATGTGATTTTTGATGAATCGACCCGCCATTATGATATGTGATTTGTGGTGATGTTCTCGAAACAGGGTTTCGTCCCCCTTTATAAATAAAGGCACAAATAGCCGAACTGATACAAATTGATGAGGAAACCCTTAAAAGTAGGCCAAAAGAAAAATACAACAACATCTGAGCGAGTGGCACAAGTACCCTTAACCTGAAGCCACACAAGAAAACATGAGACGCCTGACCTGAGCGAGTGGCACAAGTACACATCTAAAAGATAGCAGACCATCAGGACCACCCCACGCGAAAGTATTGGGTGCCACATGTCAGGCACAAGGCAAGCCCGAAACCGTTGGCAAGCTGCAACCGAAATGGACCTGGGTTCAACAAGGACGCCCCCAAGAGGGTAATGATGCAACACGCCACCGTCGTCGGGTCCGAAGGACGGACAAGGGTTTTCATCCCGGAACCCAGGCAACGTGAGGAGACCCACAACAACACCCCGTGAAGGTAAGTGACGCCTGTAGGCATCATTGTTGCCGGCACCAAAGCGCGGAGCTTTCTCTCGGCCCTCACAAATGCCCTACAGGGTACCAAGGTTGCCGACCCAACCCGAGAGGGAAGAGGCCAATGCCGCCAACGCAGGGCTTCCAGATCCAGGCATGGGAGCCGCCACCGCCGAAGCCATGCCGACACCAGGATCGCCCGCCACGCCTCCCCTGGTACCTGTTGGCTTTTGATCGGTAGATCAAATTGCCCAGGAGCTACATAACGTACACCAGGAGTAGCTCGCAAGCAGCTGGATGGTTTCCAGTACGTGCCTGTGCACGTATCGCCGTATGCGACGTACGTGAAGTAGCCTGGCCTTGCTTGCTGGATCGATTGGACGGGACGTCTCGGTGAAAACTCCTGGTAAACTTAGTGAACAAAACGACAGACAAAACTGATTGGTTTTGATGGCTAAAGGCCCGTGTCGAGCCTTTGCCTTGTATTGCTTTTCTCTTTTTCTTGGTACAGATTACAGGGGCTGGGTACATGTATATATAGCTGGAAGGCTAGCTAATTACATGATCAAGACGTAGAGGATATCTAATCCTAGTAGGACTACCAATCCTAGATGGACTTGGATACATGCACGTTCCGTGCAAGTTAAGTCGTGCTTAACTCTAACAGTACCCACACAGATAGCCATGGAAAGACACCACCCACGTTGACACGCTACCCGCCGCAGAGCCAGACGTGCAGCCTCCCCATCCAGGGCTGCCACCCCGGCATCCAAGACGTACCCACCACCGCCAGAAAAGCTACAAGCCATCCGGGAACCATGCACTAGGAATTGGACAACGAAAGAGTGGAACCGTCGTTGGTCCGGCCAGACGTCTCCGATGGCAGCCCGCACGCCAAGAACTCCACCTCGGCCGGGAACGCAGATCCAAGAGGTCAGCCAACATCGTCAGCGGGGAAGCCCCCTCCAAGAGTGACGGCCCCCACAAGTCAGAATTAGTCCAGCTCATGAGGCCCGCTGCAACCTAACCCTAGATCCAGTACACCGCCGTCCGCCGAGAACCCTGCATGCTTCTACAACCACCGCCGGCCATGGCCTGGCCTGAGCAAAGTCACTCCATGCCGAAAAGGATACCGCCTCGGGCCGTCCGCCCACGTAGATGCACCGGATCCACGCTAGCTCGCGTTAGATCTGTCGCCGTCCCGAGCACAAACACACATGAGCTCGAACCCGCAACACCACCGCGAGGAACCGCAGCCCGCCACCGCCACCGAGCTCCTCCCTGCCGCCGCACGCCAGCTAGCACGCATGCCGAGTCACCGTCATCCGCCGCCCAGATCCGCTTGTGTCGAACGCTTAGCGCAAGCCCACGCAGCCGCCACCCGGCCATGAACAAGCCACACCACCGCCGCATCGCCACAACGAAAAGCGTCGCCGGGGCAGAGGCTCGCGTCACGACACCGCGCCCCACGCGAGCACGACGCTCCTGCCCGAATGAGCCGCCCCGCTCCAGCCGTCCGCGCACGAGGGAAGAAGTGCCCCACCGCCGGCCACCACACGGGGCTTTGCCCAAGCAGCTTCGGCCGGTGGCGGCGACAGGGAGGAGAAGGGGCAAAGGAGATGGGAGGGAGGGTGCCGCTGCCGGCCAAGTCGCCCGATGCTAGGGGCGACGCGGGGGCCTAGAGATATCGCTTGGGAGCGGTCGCATGTTTCTGGAAGATTTGTGATGATGTTGTGACTGTTAGAGTCTTAGAGATTAAGTTGTGACTATAAAAAATATGATTTTTGACGCCATTTGTGCTTGTAACAAATACCAAAGTTGTACTAAGTCTGCGACACTTATTTTGAGACGGAGGGAGTATGTATGATGCTCATTAAATCAATTTAATGTTGATTTGTATTGTGTTAAGCATGTCAAGACATCTAACCTCAGTAATTTAGGGCTCGATGTACCATGCCTAACACATTACAGAGGAACATTGGGGAGGAGGGGACGACTTTGACTTGGTTGTCATTCAGGGTGAGTACCGACACCATTAGGTGGTCAAGGCAGCTTGTTAGGAGAGCTCTTTTGCCATCCATGGTGACGTGGCCTCTGTCCAAGGTGACTGCCGCAGTCAGCAGAAGGGAGAGAACCGTAGGTACACCATGTTGCAGGTCGATCGCGTGGGGATGAGGGTGGTTGGTCAGGCAGGTGTGTGCATGTGGCTGTGTTGGGTAGGGTTTAGACAGAGAGCTAGGGGAGATTTGCAGCTGGTTGGGGCAGGCAGGGTGATGCTCATGGGAGCTCCTCTCTGCCGTATTTTGCGGCAAATAGCAGCCGTACGTACACATAAATGGCCACATGGGCCAGCCCAGCTGCAGGACCGCGGTATGCAAAATTCCAAAATTTTGTGTTGTTGTTGGGAGTCGAGCACACGACGTTATGCTCTAGGACGCACCGGCGTACCAATGCACAAAGAAAGCAATTGTCACTAATAAGTATCACGCTAATTTAAGAACTAGGAACGGCCATAGAACTGAACGAGTTTTTAAATTTCAAGCGCGCTTTTTTGATGAAAAAACTGAATACTTTTTCAAACGCCGTCATTTTTCTACACTGTGAGCAAAATATTGAAAACATGAACAATCCTAAAAAAATTGATCGCATTTTATAATTTTAAAAAATGAGAACAATATTTGAAACTCTGGACTTTCAAGAAAATACGAACAAATTTTAAAATTGCGAACAGTTTTCAAGAAATATGACTTTTTTATACCTTGACCTTTTTTCAAAATGTGAACGAATTTCAAAATTCTAAATACTTTGGAAAATGCGAACATTTTTGTTCAGCATGAACAAATTTTGGAATTTTTGAACATATTTTGCACACACGAAGAAATTTTGAAAAAAGGTGAACAAAACAATTACGAACATTTTTTAAAATATGAATAAATTTGAAACTCTAAACACTTTTGAAACGTGAACAAACTTTGAAGTCACAAACAATATTTTGGAAAAATGAACAATGTTTTGAAACTTCTAAGTTTTTGGAAAACGTGAACAAATTTCAAAATTCTAAACTTCTTGAAAAACGTGATATGGAATTTGGAATTTTCCAAAAAATGTAAAAAAACAAACAATTTTGGAATGTGTTAATTTTTTTTTGAATTTTGCGATCTTTTTGAAAGGCAAACAAGAAAGTATGAACTAAAAAACGAAAACAAAGAAATGAAAAAAGAAACAGAAAGAAATGAAATGAAACAGGAAAAGAAAAAACATACACAAGAGAAAACCGCTAAACCGGTATAAAAAGAAAAAAAACCGGTTCAGGGAGTGGGTCGGCCCAATTCTCGAGCTCGGGGGTATGCATGTGGGAACCCTCGACAGTTTGACGCATTAAGCGTCAAATAGGATTTTCCGATGGTCATGGCATGTCACGACTCCACTCTTCTGGTTTGACTGTTGTAATATTATAATCATCATACCGGGACATAACATAAAGAAATTCCATCCTGATATTTTCAACTATTGAAATATATTTAAGTGATCGATGGAGTAGAATGATTAAAAGTAATTGAGTTTTGAAACTCTAACAGATCACTTTAGGTTAATTGGTGCCCTCTCTGTCCGGTTGCCTAACTTCAACTAATACGTGTAGTGAACTAGTGCCTGTGATCTGGTAATCAAATTGCTCTTTGAAGCAAGTTATTTTCCAATCATTATATATATATATATGTATGTATGTATGTATGTATGTATGTATGTATGTATGTATCTATATATATATATATATTATATATATATATATATATATATATATATATATATATATATATATATATATATATATATATATATATATATATAGACACACATATAATGAACTTGTGTACGACTAGCATTTGTTATGCCCAGTAATCTGTACACAGATGAGAGGATAACGGACACCAAGTGCCCCTAAACACACACACACACAAGTGCCCCCTTATCCAAATCCACTCATAGACACCGCCGCATGCCAAGACCCGTGGGGATGAGATGCTTCACGGAATTTAATCGGCAAGCTATGTTCTGCAGACTGTCCTCAAAGCACTGGGTGTTCTGCCTGTCCCAACCAAGATGCAGTGTGGAAGCGGGCTGAGTTGCATAGCAGAGCGTCTGGCCATATTGAGTATATTGATATATATGTCCACGAGGCTCAAACAATACTACAACTATTTCACTAATCCCCTCTCTTCCTTCTAACGTGGTATCAGTTTTATCTCGATCCTGAACCCTAGCCGCTGCCGCTTCCGCATCACGCCGCCCCCGGGCCGGTCAATCTTCATGATCGCCACTGGGGGCCGCGCAGCCCAGACCTAGGGTTCATTGCCATTTGTGTTGACCGGTTGTTCTAAATAGTCTTTTTCCAAATCTGTTGATTCGGATTTTCTCTCTCGTCCATGTTGGTGTTATTTTTTGGTTATCCGATCTATTGATCGGTTTGCGTGACTGCGTCGTCCGTCCGCTGTCGTTGGTCTGCGCAGCTACTCCGACGTTTGATCGCAGCCTGCAACAACTCTCACGCGGCGTTGCACAAGGCCACCGAACGCGTCCCACGCGGCCGTGGTTGCCGCTGGTGTGGCCGATCGCTCGCGTTGCTCCAGTGGACAACACGTCCATGGATGGATCTGGTTGTGTTCCGTGCGTGTGCCCTTCACATGCATGCTACACACGCAATCGATCTTCTGCTAACTCTCGTTTCTCTGTTGGGTTGCACGCTCCTGCTACGTCCGGCGGTGGAGCGCACGACGCCGGGTTCCTCCATCATCAGGTTGCGTGAAGATCGTCATCGAGTACAACAAATCTTTTAGCGATCGAGCAATGGGCTGCCGGTGCGTCGTCCCGTCGGGTCGTAACACCGTCGCCCTATAATTCTCCTCGTGGCTGCACCGATCCACACCGCCGCTGCGTCGTCCCTTCGGGCCGAAGCGCCACGACATGTGGTCCTCGCCACCGCCCTGAGGCCGTTCCCGTGGTTGCATCAACCCGTGCGCTGCCGTCGCGTCGCCTCTTTGGGCTATCTTGCCGCGGTCGCGGTCAACCGCCGCCTCGAGGTCGTCCCCTCCTGGCCATCCCCGAGGCTGCACCGACCCTCGCGCTGCCGCTGCGTCGCCCCGTCGAGCCGTAGTGAGCGTGGCACGTGGTCCTTGCAACCGCCCTGAGGTCTTCCCCGCCGTCGCCCCGACCCACGCGCTGCTGCTGCGTCACCTCTTCGGGCGTAGCGTCGCGGCACGCGGTCCACTCCGCCGTCCCCGCGCGACTTCTACGTGGTATGTGTCGCGCCGCCTCCCTAGGTGCGGGAACGCCACCGTCCACGTCGGTCCTCGTCACGCTGTCGGGTTCTTCCTCGCCTACATCGAGCACCGTCGCCGCGCTTCTGACCTAGCCGCCGCTGCCGCCGCCTCCTCAGGCCGTCGTCGCCGCTTTTCTTCCCGGTCCATGACGACTACCTCGGCTCCGGCCATCCCGGCTCGACATCGACCACGGTGTCCTTCGCACGGTTACCTCGACCACGGCTACATCACCCTACGCTCTCGGCTACATCGACATCGGCACAAAGGGCTACCGCCTTACTTGAGCAATCTCGTCGGTTTCCACTCCAGCCATGACTTCTGTGATGCATCGACCGTTACGACAGTGGGGGGGTGTCCGTCGGCTTGCCTTCGGATTCTTCTCCAATCTCGCCGTCTACGTCGCTACCGTTGTGACTGCGGAGGAATGTTGAGTATATTAATTATTAGAAAAGACGAGATAGACTAGGATTTGTTCCTGGCTTGTCTTGTACTTCAAGTTATTCATTGTACTTCTATATATATGCTCACGAGGCTCAAGCAATACAACAACTATTCCACCAATCCTCTCTCTCCCTTCTAACAGGCCAGAGACAGCTGTCCCTGCATCATAGCATTCACGGCTGGGGAAGTCATACAATCTTCTGCGCGGTCAGTTTGCAACACTTGCTGGAAGATAACGAGAGACTTGTGCAACACTTGCCCGTGAGGAACTTGATGGTCACAGTCACACAGGCAGAGGTAACATCTGCTGTCGTAGTAAAACCTACAAATTTGTTTAGAGACATACAAATTTTCCCGCTCTCCTTGATACACAGGCTGGCTGGGTCGTTGTCCAAATCTGAAATCATAGAAAAAATCAGAGATACCGTGTTCTATGCGAAGGGAAAAAAATCTGTAAATCCATAGTAAACATTTATATTGAATGGCTCAACATATGTTTCCGTAGCGAGGGGAAACAGGAGATACCGCGTTCGAAATTGCTAAAAAATATAGCTTTTATATGCACTGTTTTTTCCGCAGTTGCTTCCCAAATTTAAACATATGCCATGTATATGTAGGCACAAATAAGTAACACTCATGCACGTCGCACAAACAGTTGGTGAAATTTTCTAGGGGTCTAGAATTATGGAACCAGACAGTTGCCTCGACAACTATTTTGCTTAGTGAAAATGAGTATAGCAGCAGGTTGCAAATGTATCCGAATGCATGAGATAAGAACATGTTAATTAGGAGACCAAGATGGTTAGAGAGTGAATCTATCCTCCTATAACCAAGCAACGCGGAAGTGTTTGGGCTGATGGGCCACAGGTTTAATCAAGATGCCTCACAATGATTTCCAGTAACCACAATTTGTTGGGACGCTTTTCGGTTTGTCGAGGAAACGGTTTGGTTCCCCTCTTGGATGAAGTTATTTTTTTTTTTAACATCAGTACAGACACAAAACGCTCATATACACGCGCATACACTCATCCCTATGAACGCACACATGCACACCCTATCCCTATGAGCATCTCCGAAAGACTGAGCCGGCATATCATCTTGAAATTTACGAAGTCGCCGTAGGCACCTCGTCGTGGACGGGAACGTCTCCTCCCACTGAATACGCATCACCGGAAATCTTGAAATAAATCCAGGAATAAATGCGAGCACCAAGATTTGAACCCTGGTGGGCTGGGATACCACAGTCCCTCTAACCATCCAACCACAGGTTGGTTCGCCTTGGATGAAGTTATTAGATCGGTGATACTGCAAACAATGATCCGCTCACTAGGGCCATTAGAAAGCAACTACTCCCTCCCTTTTTATTTAGTATGTGTATTAGATTTGGCCAAAGTCAATCTTTGTAAACTTTGACAAAGTTTACAAACTAATATATTAACATATACAATAACAAATCAATACTATTAAATTTATAATTGAATGTATTTGTTATGATAAATATTTATAATGATTTCTATAAATTTGGTCAAACTTTACAAAGTTTGACTTCAGTCAACTCTAATACACAGAGTAAATAAAAACGAAGGACTAGTACTTAATTGGGCAGTTTGCTTTTGTGCAAGGCCCCGTATGATGCTCAGGTTCTCTTTGCATGAAGGGAATTATCTTGGTGGACGAGCAGTTGTTTTTTGGTGTATCATTGACCCTCCAACACTTAAAGCCCTGCCAATTTGTGAAGCTTTGTCAATATATTCACGTTGCATCAGATTGCAAGGTGATGGTCGAGGCCATCAAGAAGTGAAGTTCAGGAAGTTATGAATATAAGCAACTCAATACACCATAAACAGATCACTAGCATTCTAAAAAAACGATCCTCGTGGAATAATGGGGAGAAATACCAATAAATAGACCAACTGTAAACGTTGCAGGTTTCATGGCTCACACCATAGTAAAGGCATATGGTGCTTGGATGGAGCCCATGTCACGTTAAATTGATTATAGGGTTAACACATTGGAATATCTAAAATAGGCCTCTGAGAATGCGTCAGACTGGTGTGTGTTCCAGACCCAACAATGCGGCTTGGTTGGGGCCTCCGGCTTTAGATGTTAGGCTTTACTGCTATGCCTATTTGGTATTCGGCTCGGACAATCGGTATCCGTTCATCAAGTGGATAGGAGTAATGACAAATGTTGCCAAGATGGTTGATGTATCTCTACTCCTAAGGGGCGATTTGGTAGTCTCCGTTTCATCTGGGGTTTTTTTTCGTCTCAACCTCCCACCTTCGTCTGATTTTTTCGTCCCTCCTCCCATACTATCTACCCACTCTATTTCGCCTGGTTTCTTTTTCGTCTCTGCTCTCATCACCATTTTCCACAGGTTTTTTCTCATCATCTCGAATAGAGCGGAAAAAACCCTACATAATACCGTCAGTTTAATTAGGAAGCTTCCTATGAGACGTAGTACTAGGAAGTATTCCTTCCCTTGATGATTTGTTTCAATTCAATATGGTAGTAAATTAGGCCAACATTCACCACTATTTATCACGGCCATCAATCGTATCCATTCCTGCCAGTTTTACCATGCGTCTTCATATCGTACGTGTATGTATATATATGTACTAACAGGTTCTATTTTTCCCTTGATCGATCAACACACATGCGTAGGTAGGAAGGAGAGAAAACCTAATAGTACAGCGGGCGAAAGGATCGACGGCGAGCTTCATCGTCACATACGCGTCGGAGTACATGGCCGACCGGCTGGGGCATCTAGGACTTGAAACTGGCGAAGAAGGGCCTGTTCTGATCTCCTCCGACTCCAAACTTCTAAAAAAATTGGCCCGAAGCTAGCCCGAACGCAATAGCTTCGTGAAGATGAAATCCATGAAGCCATCGTGGGCTCTAGTACAATTTTCTGGAGCGAGGGATTCCCAGCACCACAATTTTTGGAAGCTGAAGTTCTGATTATTTACCACCGTATTGCCACCGCCAAGAGAAAACACTTCGCCGGGTCCTCTCTCGATCCTGCACACCTTGCTCGCTCACATCTTTCCCCTCTCCCTTGTCGTCTCCTGTCAAGCCGTCACCGCCGCCGTTCCCGCCGCCAGACGCAGCTGCCCCCGTCCCCGGCCGGAATCTCTCCTCCGCCAACAGATCTGGCCGTCCCAGGCTGGTTCCCGCCGGATCCCGTCCTCGGCGCCGCCAGTCGCGCGGGGTGGAAGGAGCTGCGACAGCATGGCTTAGAGGAGCTCGATGCCATTGACGACCATCCTGAGCCTGGAGAAGAACGACCACTCGTTTCACTTTTTTTTCAGCATGTGAGCGGGTCAGCCCGAAATGGGCTGCTTCCAGCCGGCCCAAGGTGGCAAGATGCTGGGCTTTAACGCCCCAGCTGGGCTGCCAGCTCACCCAAGCGCTAGGAGAAGTTGCCTCGACTCCATGACGTTTCGAGTAGCGCCACCTGAAGCGAGAAGTCGGGGTAGAAGCCAGATACAAGAAGTTTTGCAGAAGCTGGCGTGTTTCAGAACAGGCCCGAAGGCGTGGGTATTGGTAGAGCTTCGACAAGCTGCCCTCGTCCTGCCCATCGTCTTCGCCATCGGTCCCCGGGTGACCACACTGGAACTCCGCGACGCCGCCAAGGCGACACGGCCACGGCCAGTCCGGTCCCTCATGGAGCCACCATTTGGACCGGCCAACCACACCGGCGTCAACATGCAGGGGCAGCAGCAAGGTGGGCGTCCTGCGCGGTTGCTGTGGCGAGGTGGTGGACATGCGTGAGAGCCAGCGGTGAGGTGGGTGATGTCCCGGGGCAAGTACGCGTCTGTTAGCCATGAACCTTCTTTAGTAGTTTGTTTCCATGAGCCAATGATTTCCTGTGTTTGGGCCTTGCCATAATTAGCGGATCAACCCTGACGTGCAGTTTGTTGTTGGATGATGTCATGATTTTCAGATCAAGTCATGTTTCTCTTGTACTTCCTGTTTCCTGTGCGACTGAGTAAAAGTGCAGAACGTGAATGCAGTCATATTCAGTTATGGAGGTGTACATTTATACAAGACTAGTGGTCACTGGTAGAGAATAGGCCTTTAGTCCCGGTTCGCAAAGGCCATTAATCCCGGCTGTGCAACCGGGACTAAATATGCGCGACTAAAGGCCCCCCCTTTAATCGCGCCTCTTACGAACCGCGACTAAAGGCCCGTCCACGTGGTCGCCAGGAGTCCGTCGGGGCGGAGGACCTTTAGTCCCGGTTCTCGTGGCTAACCGGGACTAAAGGCCTCCTCCGCAGGTTTAGGGTTTTAGCCCCCCTAAACCTGGTTTTTTTGTGAATTTTTTTTATTTTTTTTTATTTTCAAATTTCTGAATTATTTTAACCTCTAATCTCTAATCACCACCCCTCATCACTGCTCAATTTATCCTCTAATCTCTAATCACCCCTCATCATTCCAAATCATCTAACTTCCCGGACGGTCACCCATCCTCTCACTACTCCAGCCTGAGCACGCTTAACTTCGGGTTCTATTCTCCCTCGTTTCCAAGTCTGCACTTGTTGTTTTCCTGATAATAGTAGGATGTCAATTCTATTAACCCTCAGGAATTTAGCTTGAGCATGAAGTGACACATTTCACTGTTTGAGTTTGAAACTATTGTTTTAAAAAACAATAATTATTTAGTAACACTAATATTTCTGGAATAATTAGTTTGACCATTGTTTGACCACTGTTTGACCACAGTTTGACAAGATTTGACCAAAATTTAAAAAAAACTGAAATAATTATTTAGTAACACTAATATTTTAGAATAATTAGTTTGACCATTGTTTGACCACAGTTTGACCACAATTTGAAATTTTTTGAATTTTTTTGCCTCTCCAGATCTTAAAAGCCCCGTATCTTTTTTTCTGTTAGGTTTTTGAGGATTTTGACAATGTTTTCTATAAATTTGGTTAAAATAGAGATACTTTGACTTCGAACAAAACTTATACGCTGACTAAAAATGACCGAAGGGAGTACCAAATATATCCTATGAAGTGGCCAATAATATATATCTAAATCCGACAAACATTAATGATGTGAGGAAATTCTCTTAGAAACGTAGACGGCACAGCTGCCTGGATCACTAACAGCAGATGACAGTTTGTCCTCAACCATAGCCTATATTTACTGCGATGTGGGCATATGAGAGGCACGCCTCATGGAAGGAAATGTTCCGTCTCCAATAAGGAAATGAAGACGGTGGATGTGACACGGAGAGTACAAACACATGTAGGTCTCGATATGGGAGGAAAGGGAGGGAGAAAAGGTGAGGGTTAGCGGTGCAGCAAGCCCAGTCCAAGTACGTGGAATTGTATGATTTTCGCTAATTAATCGCTACCTCTAAACGTTCCTTCGATCGTTAGGGGGGGGGGGGAGGCCCCTGCTCCCCCCCCTTGTCCCCGCCACCTGAGCAAGCCAGACATGGAGATGGGTGAAGAGATAACCTTGACGAGGGGAGTGAGCTCGGTCCATGGCGCGGGTGGGAGTAGAGGAAGGGCGATCCATGGCATGGCGGAAGGTGCGATGAGCGCGAAAGTAGAAGGCCCCCTCTCATATCTTGGCACGCAAGCAAGTCTGTCAAGGTGGAAGAATCCTGCCATTTGACGACGGCATTGGCAACCTTGGCATGTTGTTGTTCGCCGGTTGTGCGCGGATCTGGCTACCACTTGGTCTCTCGATCTGCCCCTTCACTTTGTTTGATGAGAAGAGGGGAGGGGATGAGAGGGGGAAGGGCGGTGAGAGACGAGGTCGCCGTTTCTGTTGGCTGTGGGGGCAAGGGCAGAGAGAGGGAAGTGGGTGATGCCGGTGAAGTCTATGGATCTGGAGAGGGAGGGGAGAGATTGAGGGGAATGAGAGAGTGAGTGGTGAGGAGAGGGAGTGGATAGAGTGCGGTCATGCGGGAGAGGACAGTAAGTCAGTATAGGAGGGGTATAATGGAAATATCATAAAAATAAAGCACTATTTATACCTACGCACTACATATTCAGAATATTATACAAATATTTCCTCAAAAAATAAAATTAATAATAAAAGGAATATCATACAAATTAAAACAATTTTGGTATAAGAAGCAAAATATACTTGATTTATGTTGGACTACTCGCATGTGTTTATCTTGTTTCTTACTATTTCTCTATGTTTATATCTAAATAAATAAATTAATTAAAGGGATCCAAGAAATTATGGATGAGACCGACTATCATTATATAAAGGGAAAATCCGTTGTTTCCTGGTGGAAAATGTAATATATTTTTATTGGAAATATACCACATACCCTAAATAGTATATATTCGCGAGAATAACCATCAACTGCAAACTGCTCATATGATTTAGAGGTGAGCCTAAAATTTATAAAAATTGGGATGCCACTCAATCTACTGCAAACTGCTCATATCTAGCATTTGTCCAATGAATATATATTTTACATAGCATCATCTTAAAAAATTATTCTAATCTTCGTTTATATTGGAATACCTTTATAGGTCATAAAAACGGGTAGATTTGGTTGTTGCTTCGGAAATTCCGACTGACAAACACCTTGATATAGCGATGATGGACGGGGCTGAGAATTCAACGAGTTTTACACGGCCAGAAGAGGTGCATGCAACTAATTGTTCTTCTTTGTATGTATGTTGCACATGATTTAATACTGAAAAGGTATATCTCTATATATGTTTAATTTTGTAGAATATGAGAGACATGGAGATGGACTCTACCGACATTCAAAAAGAATCCATTCAGAGGGTTCTCGAGGCGACGCCATTGGAAGGGGGCAAAAATTCACCCAGTTTCTACAACAACAAAAATGTGCAAGTGATGATATCCCACAACAATGACACACTTGAAATTAAAGCAACCCCACTGGAATTACAATATATCTGGATGTCATCATTTATTTCCGACTGGTATTCTAATAAGCATGTTCAACGATGTTCGCATAATTTCAGGGAAATATTTCAAAAGCCCATGGCAACGCACGGGTATTTTACTAGCTACTCCCTCCGTTCCATAATATAGTGCCTATAGATTTTTACAAAAGTCAAACATTACAAACTTTGACCATGTTTCTAGAGAAAATTAGGTACATCTAGAATACCAAATGCACATCACTGGATACATCGTGAGTTATATTTTCAGAATGTACATGTTTGGTATTGTAGATATAGACAAGTTTTTCTATACACTTGGTCAAAGTTGGCAAAGTTTGACTTTTAAAAAAATCTATAGGCACTACATTATGAAATGGAGGGAGTACCTTGTAAGGTCTTTGTGAATAATAAATAAAATGGCTGCATACATCGCCTAGATCAAAGGCGGGGGCATCCTTTTTTTCAAAAAAGAAAAATATTAGCTTTTTTTGCGCTCTCCCTAATATTTTCCTGAGCATTTAAAGACAGCAAGCTTCATGCAGGAAATAGAGAGATTTTCCTCATGAGATCTTGGCGTACTGCTGGTTTGTGTTTGACTTGCTCAGAAAAGAGAAATCATGGTTTCTCCTACCTGAAGGATCTATTACTCCCTCTGGTCCTTTTTACTCCGCATACTAGATTTATGTCAAGTCAAACTTTACAAAGTTTGACCAAATTTATATTAAAAAATATCAACATCTTCCATACCAAATATATATACTATGAAACTACATTTCATAATCAATCTAACAATATTGATTTGGTATTGTGAATGTTGATATGTTTTCTATAAATTTGGTCAAAATAGAGATACTTTGACTTCGAACAAAACTTATACGCAGACTAAAAATGACCGAAGGGAGTACCAAATATATCCTATGAAGTGGCCAATAATATATATCTAAATCCGACAAACATTAATGATGTGAGGAAATTCTCTTAGAAACGTAGACGGCACAGCTGCCTGGATCACTAACAGCAGATGACAGTTTGTCCTCAACCATAGCCTATATTTACTGCGATGTGGGCATATGAGAGGCACGCCTCATGGAAGGAAATGTTCCGTCTCCAATGCTTTTGTGAATAATTGTTATGGACATTTCTAATAGCCTAAGGATGGACCCTTATCACCTGGTTTGCCCCGGTACAATGCAACATCGAAAATGTTGGGCATACGATGCTTTGTAATACAATGGTGGTATGGCACTCATATGTACCATGCAGATTGAAAAGTAAAGGGATATCAACAGACCGCGTCTTCCCCGGTACTAGACTTTGGCACTTTGTCCTATATCATCACTCGTGCAAGATTGGCTCAACATGATCCTTCTCTTAAAAAAATAAATAAGAAAACAACCATCTTCTCGTAAATAAAAATATAGAAAGGGTCTCCCTGACCGAAGATAGATCACGTTCCCCAAGCGCCCTTCGGCCCTATACCCCATCAACCAAATTCAATCCTCGACGTTTGGGATGCCCCCAGTCCCCAGATTCCACATCCTCCTCCCGGATGTAGCTGAAAACTGGTAGTGGGGATGGGAGGCTTCAGGGTGCTTACTTGGCCTGGTTTACCTATCAGTCTGTCTTCAAGGTTTAGAAACTTGTTTCAAGGCATGATGTGGTCTTGCAGTTGTGGGCTACGTTGCATCTCAATGTAATTAGGTGGATTGCTGATCATCTGGCTAGACACCAGTCTCAATCTTCATTGTTTACGTGTTCTGCCTCTCGGCTGAAAAAGATTGACCATTAGCATCTATATATTTTACATTACTAGCAAAAGAGCCCGTGCGTTGCAACGGGAGAAAAAATAACTTCGGTTTGTGACTTAAGTGGGGACTGCGGGTTGAATACAGAAAACAGCAGGGGCTTTTTTGGAAAAGTGTCGTGACGGGTGTGCGAGCAGAAACAGTCCGTGCTTTATTATTAGGTAAAGAAAAGTATTTGACGGCTCACCAGAAAAAGATATATAGTCTAGAAATTACCACAAAAATTAGAAACATCCGACCGTTTATCTAATAGTCTAAAATTTACGGCCATCAGATAAATTGTATAGTTCAAAAATTACCCACCACCGCCATTATAATGGAAAAACGTTTCATAAAGCATTGCCATTGCCATTTTATTAAAAAAGTATTTGACGGCTCACCAGAAAAAGATACATGTAATCTAGAAATTACCACAAAATTAGAAACACCCGACCGTTTATCTAATAGTCTAAAATTTACAGCCATTAGATAAATTCTATAGTTCAAAAATTACCCACCACTACCATTATGACGGAAAAGCATTTCGTAAAGCATTGCCATTATTAAAAACAAGGCAGCGTTCAGACATGAGGCCTGTTTTTAAACGTTTTGTGGACCATTCCCATTATTAATAAAAAAAAGAAGCCAGCCTGGGCGTGGTCTAATGGCTTGGCTCATGCATGCATACGTTCATTGAAAAGAAAAAAACCACATATGCCCTAGAATAATTTTCCGGTACCACTTTAATCTCAAGACTATATATAGAACAAAAGGATCACATATCCTCCTAGCTGCCGCCATCACACAACAAGGGCCTTGCGTCGAGTACTTGGAGATTGCCATGGCCGAGGATTCATTATCAGGGATGACGAAGGACAACCTAGTTTCCACGACCTACAATGAACACCTCGGCCGAGAATTCCTGTGCGGGACGTTGCGCCAGTGATTTCCACGACTAGGAGACGGCCGCACGGAGGATGTTAGAATAAATTCGAGGCGCTTCGTCGATCTATTAAGGACCAAGCAATTACATAAGCACGACACCGAGATTTGTTAACGAGGTTCACCGATATGGTTACATCTCGGGGCATGACTACGGGCGCTCCTCTCCATGACACCGCTATAATACCGTACCCCAGCCGCCCGGGCGCCGGCACACGTCGTCGGCTCCCTTGCGTGCCCGTGCTATTATGTTGGCATAGGTTACATCGTGGGTCTACCCCGATATATATGAGAGGCCTAGGATACAAGTGTCCTATCACTACTGGAAATAGGGAATTTGCCATCAGTCAGCTCTTTGCCGTCTGGCAGCGGATAGCAAAGAACGTCTTTGCCAACCGCTTACAAAAAACAGACGGCAAAGAACTGACAGACGGCAAAGAACCTGGTTGCCATCAGCCTGTTCTTTGCCATCTGCCAGCTGATGGCAAAGAATGTTTGTCGTCCGCTGGCAGAAGGCAAAGAGGTGGGTGGGGTCCAGTGGACGCCGGTGCTGTAACGGCCTATCAACCCACCTCTTTGCCATCTGCCAGCTGATGGCAAAGAATCTTTTCCGTCTGCTGGCAGATGGCAAAGAAGTGGGTGGGGCCCAGTGGATGACGGTGCTGTAACGGCCCTCTAGCCCCACCTCTTTTCCATCTGCCAGCGGACGGCAAAGATTCTTTGCCATCTACTGGTTGATGGCAAAGAGGTGGGTCTTTGCCATCAGCTGGGTGAGGCAAAGATGTGGGCCTTTGCCATCTGCTGGCTGATGGCAAAGAGGTGGGACTATCTCTCTCCTTGCTAAAAAAAAGCAAAGAGTGAAAAATTAAAGAAAAGAAAACCCCCAGCCTCCCTTAAAAAAAACCCCAGCCACCCCGAAACAGTCCCAGCCCACTCCCATGCGCGCTGGATAGGGTTCCCCGCCGCCCTCACTGTTCGCCGCCGCCGCCCTCACCGGTCGCCGCCGCCGTCGGTTTCCCCTACATGGCCGGAGGATAGGCCATCCCGCCGGTCCATTCCCGCCCCACCGCGAGGGAGGAGACCGACCGGTTGCGCCTCCCCGCCGGTCGCCGCCCGCCACCCCAAGGATCAAGGCCGGCCGCGCCGGTCCCCGTCGGTCGCCGCTCCGGATCCAGGCCGCCCACCGCCCCGCCCCTGTCAGCCCGGTCTATTTCCCGCCGGATCCCATCTTCGCCGCCGTCCGACGCGCCTGCTGCAAGGAGCTGCGACCCCATGTCTCAGAGGAGCTAGCCCCGACGCCATTGACGCCCGAGCGACGCTCCCAAGCTAGGAGCGGCACCAGGACGACCACGCCCCCGAAGCCTAAACTGCAAGGTGAGCTCGTCCCCTTCTCTTCTTCCCTATGGATCAGTGTCCTGGCTCATGTTCTCTGTTCTGTACATGTGTGCAGTTTATTTTCAGAGTACTTGTTGTGTGCAAAATCCTACCCTGGCGCATGTTGTTGGTTGTTTAATTCTGGAATCACAAGTTAATGCATATTGCTATGTGGGTACTGCAATGACTGCTAATGTGTGAACAAATTTCAGAACAGTGAAATGCATTTTTAGGCTATGCAGAAAATGTACTGCTATATGTGTGTAGTTATACTGCTAGTGGTATATGTGTGCAAATGTACTGCTATATAGTTCATATGCGTAAACTTTTGTTGTATGACATATAACAAAACTGGTTATTCATCTTTATTATAACTTGTCTTAACTGGGAACTACGGGGCTACCCACGCATTTGCGCGGCTAGATTTTCCATATATTGCTATGTTATATGTTATGTTCTTAACCTATTTTATTACATATTATTCGCCTTAAATTTTGATACATTTACATTCATATATTGTACTAAGTTGGTGTCAAAGATCTTGACGTGTGAAATTCAAAGACAAAATATCTCGTACTATTCTATAGCCATGTGTATTCCTCTTGTTCTTATCCCTTGATATTTTGTCACAATTTGTTTTATGGTATTTAGAGAATATGTAAGATTCATGGCTTATAACTGAACCTTATTGTCTATCAATACTGTACCCTACATGTTCCACATGATTTGATGTCTTACCATCTTAATCGAATTCTCTGTGTTCTCCAATCTAATATACATAATCATTGGTAAATGGTATCAAAACTGGTAAAATATTTTGTTCCATGCACATCATAACTTGCTAATTATTTTATTTTGCCCATAATTTGCTTTTCTCTACCAGTACTTTCCGTGGCATCATGTTATAGACGAAAATGATATATATCAGCGATAGCAATGATATATCAAAAATTATAGAAGAAAATAATATATACCAAAAATAGCAATGATATATTAAATATAATAGAAGGAAATAATATGTATTTATATTAAGTGCACTATTGTCGGCAAATACTGATGTTCTAAATGTTTTTTTATTCAATATACTCGAAGCTTAAATATGAAGGCGTGTCATGTTCTTTATCTGGAACTTATAGTTTAAATGACAATGAAAATATATACTTTTTGCCGCCTATAGATGGTATATCATGGTGGCTTGCTTTTATTGCTTGGCAACACATTTCTACTAATAGTGGGCGTGCATCTCATCCTTAATCAATGGATACTCATAGTTTTCAGGCCGTGCCTTCCGTGCGGTACGGGAGCAAGGCACACATGTGTATATATGGATATGCTTTCCTCAACAAAAAAAGTGTATGGATATGCACCATGCAGCCAGGAGCCAGCCTGTGCGGTGAGGAATAGGAGAAAACCAAACTTACTTAAAGTTTATGCTGTCCGTGTAAATGTGCCTGATCAGCACATAATTTTATGTCAATCTGCTTTAAATCTGGACGATTAAAATACATGATTAGTGGATTAAATATTTTAACTAATATATACTGTATATGTTAAATCATATGGAGGTTTTTCCCACAAATATGGTGTGACCGGTAGAGGAAAAAGCATGTACATATCTGCTGAAGGCAATACCTTTTATCAGCGCTTAGACGAGTTCACGTACATAAGAGACACGTATACATATACGTATAGAGTCCGGAGTCCATCTTTTCTCTTTTCTGGCCGAGCGGGACTGCTTTTTGTCTGGCCGATTCCAACACGGTGAGCCTTGGCCTTGCCATTGTTATACATATTGAGTCCCGAGTCCAGCTTTTCTCTTTTTTGGCCAGCCTAGGGATTGTTTTTTGTCTGGCCGATTCCAACACTGTGAGCCTTGCCATTGTTTTTTTTAATTCTGTTTCTTGTAAATCATAACCGCTCTTTTTAACTCTTTTTCAATTGTTACATCTAAACCGTTCGTTTTCTATCGTTTTAATAATACTATAATAGATATTTGTGACACTGTAGTACACGCACTAGCAAAAAAACGATCTTCATCCAGGCTAATATATTGGGACGCGGCTTTTTTGCTCCTAGGTGCATATGCATCCATTGTCGAAAACACACATTTTGAAAAGTTGAAAAATTCGGAACAAAAATCCCGCGTGTATATCCGGACATTTTATGTCCGTTCATAAGGTTTCGGTGAAAAACGACATTTTTTGTGGCTTGTGTAAAAAAGATAAAGAAATGCCTTGTGAATAGTTAGAATGAAGCATCAGAAATTGTCTTTTTACACACGCCACAAAAAACGTCGTTTTTCACCGAAACCTTGTGAACGGACATAAAATGTCTGGATATACACGCGTGATTTTTGTTCCGAATTTTTGAACTTTTCGAAATGTGTATTTCGACAATGGGTGCATATGCACGTAGGAGCAAAAGGGAATATCGGACGCGGCTTTTTTGCTCCTAGGTGCATATGCACCCATTGTCGAAAACACACGTTTTGAAAAGTTGAAAAATTCGGAACAAAAATCCCGCGTGTATATCTGGACATTTTATGTCCGTTCACAAGGTTTCGGTGAAAACGACGTTTTTTATGGCTTGTGTAAAAAAGATAAAGAAATGCCTCGTGAATAGTTAGAATGAAGCATCAGAAATTGTCTTTTTTAACAAGCCACCAAAAACGTCGTTTTTCACCGAAACCTTGTGAACGGACATAAAATGTCCGGATATACATGCGGGATTTTTGTTCCGAATTTTTGAACTTTTCGAAATGTGTATTTCGACAATGGGTGCATATGCACGTAGGAGCAAAAGGGAATATCGGACGCGGCTTTTTTGCTCCTAGGTGCTGGGGAGAAGCTGCCTCGCTCCAGAACAGTTTGCTACTACTAATTCATACTACTAGGTACGTACGAGAATGAAATCTCTGCTATTGTATGTCATGGTCATGCTGGCAACTATCCGGTTCTGCATACCAAAATTAAGTAGTGAGCATTGGAGCAAAATCAAGGCCAAGAAACAGAGCAATCAACTCGCAGAGCAGATCTATGTACAGCCAAAATTCGCACAATTTATCTCCTATGAAAAAAATAAGCCCAGGCATTCACTCCAGGAACCAGGCCCAGCTCGTTTCTCCCTTTTTTTGGCCTGTTTGCAGTTTAGCCCGAAATGGACTGCTTCCAGCCGGCCCAAGGTGGCAAGAAGCTGGGCTTCACCGCCCCAGTTGGTCTGCCAGCTCACCCAGGGGCTGGGGAGAAGCTGCCTCGCTCCAGAACAGTTTGCTCCACTCCACGTGAAGTGAGAAGTGAGGCTAGAAGTTCGATATGAGAAGTTTTTGAGAAGCTAGCAAGTCTCCGAACAGGCCCTTAACCATATCATTATGATTGATAGAATGTAATTTTGCACATGATCTGTTCAAAGAAGATAATCTGAAACATTCCTTCTTTTCTTGAGAGCCATGGTAAGAAGAAAGGGAAGAAACCTAGTATGCTAGATGTATAGGGGACTGCCGATGTGACCGAGAATTTGTGGTTAAAGAGCGTACATAGTCTTCTTTGAACATAGTCTTTTTGCTATGAATGTTACAATTGCATATTTGCTTTGTTCCGGTCGTCGTGCCGATGCCAATAGATTTTGCTTTCATGTCAAGTCTCGTAACCTAGGCGTCTCCCGTTCGAAAGAGCGACGTCTATAAATTTGCATTTCTTTGCATATTTATAACCGTCGTAAGATTGTCCATCTGGAGAGCGTCTCCCGTTCGAAAGGGCGACATTTATGGCCATCTGGAGAGCACAAATGAAACTTGCTTCAACAAAGTTGTATATTCAGTTATTTCTCTTTTAGCTGCTGCTTGTCATTTTATTTGGCTGTCTTTTAAACTTTTTCTACATGTCCGATCATTACCAGAAAGTGGTCTTATAGGCAATATCTTATACACACTGACATCAAGCTTAGAAGATTCAGTAAAGATTTAGGATATGCTTATAGATGTTTTGAGGATCATGTAGCAGGCTTTTCTTTACAGTCCACTTTTGCCGATAGAATTTATCTTTGTCCCTTTGACACCACGACACCCAGACACGACACCCCCGACCCCCGACACCTCTTCGGCTTCCTGTTGACTGAACAGGTGCTTTTCGGCCTTCCACAGGCAGACGGGGTCATATATTTATGAATTATGAGTTAGGTCATATATTTTCCGATTTTATTATGAAAAACATCATATATATTTGTGTTGATCGGGTGGATTTAAATGTGCAGTTGTTTCGTCGCTACGAGGGTCTGGTGTTCAACGACCTCCCCGTGCGTTCAACGAGCTCTGCCCCGGCGTTCGTGGGTGAGCACAAATGACATCTCATCCTCCCCCAATCATTTGCTATGTTCCGGTCTTCGTGCCGATGAAACATGCTAGCTGTAGGTAGATTGAATAATCAGTATGCGTGACCACTATGCGTCTCCCGTTCGAAAATGACATAATAACCATACTTAGCTCCAAAATGACATATTTTACAAATATAAGTTGCATCATAATAATCTTCACATTTTAGTTGCATCATAATAATATTCTTCTTCTAGTCTTCTTCTTCTAACTTTCTTCTTTCCCATTTTGTAGATTTGCTTCAGATCACGGAAGCTTGGGTTGATGGAGTGCTTGTCTTTAGTTTTTGTTTTGACTTTGTGAAACTTGCTACCTATGATGAAACTGTGTAATATTGATGAAACTATGTATATGTATGGATGAAACTTGCTACTATTGGTAACATGTGTTGGATATATATGTGTTCATGACTATTGGTAATATGTGTTGAATATGCTATATTGGTCATATATATATATATATATATATATATATATATATATATATATATATATATATATGTTTGATTTTCTGTGAAAATGAATTGATATAAGAAAAAACAAAATTAAATGAGGCAATATAGGCACTTTGCCATCTGCTAGCCAATGGCAAAGATCTTTGCCATCCGCTGGCAGATGGCAAAGAGGCCACGTGGCAGCACCCTGTGAACCGCTCGTCTGGCCTATTTGGTCTCTTTGCCATCTGCCAGCAGATGGCAAAGAGCCTGCATCCTTTGCCATCAGCTGGCGGATGGCAAAGAGCCTGCAGCCTTTGCCATCAGCTCGCTGATGGCAAAGAGCCTATAGCCTTTGCCATCAGCTGGGAGATGACAAAGAGCCTGCAGCCTTTGCCATCTGCTGGCAGATGGCAAAGCACGCCGTTAGCCTCCTAACGTGGCTAACCCCGTTCCTCTGCCGTCCAGAGGCTTTGCCATCGGCCAGCTGATGGCAAAGGCTACAGGCTCTTTGCCCTCTGCCAGCAGACGGCAAATAAGCCTTTACCAGAGTTTATTCAGCCGGCCCTTTGCCATCTGCTGGCACAGGGCAAACTCCTACCCTATCTACACACAGTCCAATACCAAGTCCAATTGTAATCTACCTTGTACAATAATATTCGACACAATTCTAACAAACTCCACCTTGACGAATATTCTTCACCACCTTGAATTCATCCATGCGTCGAACCTCCATGTACATTGAACTTGAGATACGCCATGAGAACCGCTGCTACTCACAGACTCTATGTGACTCCACCTGCAACTGTAGTCCCTTCTTGTCTTCTCACAGAAAACACTCGAGCAAAATTAAATTCCTCGTTACTCTACCTTGTGCTCCCAACTTCCAGAGAATCCATTCAACACCATCACACACCACCCTCTGTCTGTGTGAAAATTAACAACTCACATATTGGACGCCACATATAAGAGTTACCTGAACTCAACGTCACCGCTCTTTCTTGACTGTCTGTCTGAAACTTGAAGGAATTTCACCATCGCCCTGTGTCACTCCGAGTCAAATTTACAGTTGTCTCACCCTTTTTCCCGGATTGTCTCTGACATGTCCTATAGCTATAGCACTCCACCGCCTTCTGTACTTGTCATCCGCACTTTCCCATGTCCTATAGCTATAGCACTCCACCGCCTTCTGTACTTGTCATCCGCACTTTGCCATGTGCACTAAAAACCACAGAATATACGGCCATGTACTCTCTCAGCTTTTGACAATTTCAGGCTCTCCGTCACTTTCTCATATTCTCCATGGTCAACTCCTGTCCATCTTCCAGCACCGATAGACCCAGTTACCAAGTTGAATCCGGTACTCGTCAACACTGCTTCAGGACCCCCTGCATAATTTCTGACCACCTGTGCCTTGGCCTGTCGCTGTGTCTCGTGCTTACCGCACGCCTCGCCACTGTCACCGCGTCGAGCCTCTGCTATCCTCACTAGTAGAAAACAGGGCTTTGTTTGGGGCATGGCCAACCCATTAGTCCCGGTTCAGTCACGAACCGGGACCCATGGGGGCATTCGTCCCGGTTCGTGAGCCCAGGGGGCCGGCCGGGGCCTCGGGGGCATTGGTCCCGGTTCGTCTGGACCCATTTGTCACGGTTCCTGGCATGAACCGGGACCAATGGGCCTCGCTCCTAGCCCACATACATTGGTCCCAGTTCGTGGCTCGAACCGGGACAGAAGGGGGAGCTTTAGTCCCGGTTCGAGCCACGAACCGGGACAAATGAGTTGCCTATATATACCCCCTCGCCGCTGCAGAGCACTCCACAGTGCTCTGTTTTTTCTGGCTGGCGAGGGGAGGGCATTTGGGTGCTCTAGTTCACCTCCTATGCACATGAGGTGTTCGATGAAATGCCCGAGCCACACTAGTTAAGTTTTCTCCTCTCGAAGCTCGACCTCCAAGCTCCATTTTCCCCGAGATTTGCAGAGGTTTAGCGGTCTGTCACGTCCCGTCCCCGTCTTCACCGCCGTCGATCGCCCGCGCCGATCTCGTCGCCGACACCACCGTGGTGAGCCTCTTGTTCTTATCTTCTTTCTGAAAGAAAAACAATTCTTACTTTAGATAGACACTTTGTCTAATTTTCTTACTTTTGACACACATAATTGTATATAATGCACGCAGATGAACCGGCAATGGATGTACGGTGATAGACACACCTCCGAGTACATTAAAGGCCTGCATAATTTTCTCGAAGTGGCTGAGGCAAACAAGCAGAATAGTTTTATGTGTTGTCCATGCCCTATATGTGGGAATACGAAGTCTTACTCTGACCGGAAAATCCTTCACACCCACCTGCTTTATAAGGGTTTCATGCCACACTATAATGTTTGGACCAGGCACGGAGAAATAGGGGTTATGATGGAAGGCAGCGAAGAAGAAGACGACGATGACAACTATGTGCCCCCTGAATACGGTGATGCTGCAATGGGGGAAGCTGCTGAAGATCAAGAGGAACAAGACGATGTGCCCGATGATGATGATCTCCGCTAGGTCATTGTCGATGCAAGGACACAATGCGAAGTCAAAAGGAGAAGCTGAAATTCGATCGCACGTTAGAGGATCACAAAAAAGGGTTGTACCCCAATTGCGAAGATGGCAACACAAAGCTCGGTACCGTACTGGAATTGCTGCAGTGGAAGGCAGAGGATGCTGTGCATGACAAAGGATTTGAGAAGCTACTGAAAATATTGAAGAAGAAGCTTCAAAAGGATAACGAATTGCCCGACAGTACGTATGCAGCAAAGAAGGTCGTATGCCCTCTAGGATTGGAGGTGCAGAAGATACATGCATGCCCTAATGACTGCATCCTCTACCGCGGTGCGTACGAGGATTTGAACGCATGCCCGGTATGCGGTGCATTGCGGTATAAGATCAGACGAGATGACCTTGGTGATGTTGACGGTGAGCCCCCCAGGAAGAGGGTTCCTGCGAAGGTGATGTGGTATGCTCCTATAATACCACGGTTGAAACGTCTGTTCAGAAATGAAGAGCATGCCAAGTTGATGCGATGGCATAGGGAGGACCGTAAGAAAGACAGGAAGTTGAGAGCACCCGCTGACGGGTCGCAGTGGAGAAAAATCAAGAGAAAGTACTGGGCAGAGTTTGCAGGTGACCCAAGGAACGTATGGTTTGGTTTAAGCGCGGATGGCATTAATCCTTTCGGGGAGCAGAGCAGCAATCACAGCACCTGACCCGTGACTCTTATGTATGTATAACCTTCCTCCTTTGATGTGCATGAAGCGGGAGTTCATTATGATGCCAGTTCTCATCCAAGGCCCTAAGCAACCCGGCAACGACATTGATGTGTACCTAAGGCCATTAGTTGAAGAACTTTTACAGCTGTGGAATGGAAACGGTGTACGTGTGTGGGATGAGCACAAACAGGAGGAATTTAACCTCCACGCGTTGCTGTTTGTAACCATCAACGATTGGCTCGCTCTCAGTAACCTTTCAGGACAGACAAACAAGGGATACCACGCATGCACGCACTGTTTAGCTGACACCAAAAGTATATACCTGGACAGATGCAGGAAGAATGTGAACCTGGGCCATCGTCGATTTTTCCGACCAACCATCAATGTCGAAAGAAAGGCAAGCATTTCAAAGGCGAGGCAGATCACCGGAAGAAGCCCGCCATGCGTACCGGTGATCATGTACATGCTATGGTCAATGATTTACATGTAATCTTTGGAAAGGGTCCCGGCGGACTAGCTGTTCCAAATGACGCTGAGGGACGCGCACCCATGTGGAAGAAGAAATCTATATTTTGGGACCTACCCTACTGGAAATACCTAGAGGTCCGCTCTTCAATCGACGTGATGCATGTGACGAAGAACCTTTGCGTGAACCTGCTAGGCTTCTTGGGCGTGTATGGGAAGACAAAGATACACCTGAGGCATGGGAGGACCTGCAACGTTTGCACGAAAAGGAAGGCATGCCTCCAAAGCAGTATGAAGGTCCTGCCAGCTACGCTCTTACCAAAGAAGAGAAGGAAATCTTCTTTGAATGCCTGCTCAGTATGAAGGTCCCGACTTGCTTCTCGTCGAATATAAAGGGAATAATAAATATGCCAGAGAAAAAGTTCCAGAACCTAAAGTGTCATGACTGCCACGTGATTATGACGCAACTGCTTCCGGTTGCATTGAGGGGCTTCTACCGGAAAACGTCCGATTAGCCATTGTGAAGCTATGTGCATTCCTCAATGCAATCTCTCAGAAGGTGATCGATCTAGAAATCATACCAAGGCTAAGGAGTGATATGGCGCAATGTCTTGTCAGTTTCGAGCTGGTGTTCCCACCATCCTTCTTCAATATCATAACGCACGTCCTAGTTCATCTAGTCGATGAGATTGTCATTCTGGGCCCCGTATTTCTACACAATATGTTCCCCTTTGAGAGGTTCATGGGAGTCCTAAAGAAATATGTCCGCAACCGCACTAGGCCAGAAGGAAGCATCTCCATGGGCCATCAAACAGAGGATGTCATTGGGTTTTGTGTTGACTTCATTCCTGGCCTTAAGAAGACAGGTCTCGCTATATCGCGGTATGAGGGGAGACTGACTCGAAAAGGCACGCTTGGAGGGGACTCAATAATATGCAGGGACGGGCATTCTTGGTCTCAAGCACACTACACAGTTTTATAAAACTCTACCTTGGTGACCCCGTATGTCAATGAACACAAGAACAGTCTGCGCTCCAAACACTCGGAGCAGTGTGACAACTGGATTACATGTGAACACATCAGGACTTTCAGCAGTTGGTTGGAAACACGTCTCAGAGGTGACAACACTGTTTGTGATTAGCTGTACTCGTTGTCCACGGGACCATCTTCGACTGTATTGACTTACAAAGGATACGAGATAAATGGGAATACATTTTACACGATCGCCCAAGATCAAAAGAGCACCAACCAAAACAGCGGTGTCCGCTTTGATGCAGCAACCAAGAGGGGAAAGGACACATATTATGGTTACATAGTGGACATATGGGAACTTGACTACGGACATGATTTTAAGGTCCCTTTGTTTAAGTGCAAATGGGTCAATCTGTTAGGGGGCGGGGTACAGGTAGACCCACAGTACGGAATGACAACAGTGGATCTGAACAATCTTGGGTACAGTGACGAACCGTTCGTTCTAGCCAATGATGTGGCACAGGTTATCTATGTGAAGGACCTGTCTACCAAACCGAGAAAAAGAAAAGATAAGGAAGCGAATACATCATACGATGAGCCAAAGCGCCACATAGTTCTTTCAGGAAATAGGGACAGCGTGGGAGTGGAGGGCAAGACAGACATGTCTGAAGATTATGAAAAGTTTGATGAAATTCCTCCCTTCAAAGTCAAGGCTGACCCAAGCATCCTGATAAATGATGAAGATTATCCATGGTTACGGCACAATAAGCAAAGGACACAAGCGAAGAAAAAGTGAAGACTTTCTCTCCACAACTATTATGATGATACCATGCCAACTTTCAACCTTTTCGTAGTAACAGACGAGTTTCCGTATGAAACCCTAATATCTCGAAACAGATTGTCCGTTTTGTACACGAAGTGCATCCAGTTTTTGCCGTAACCCTCTCAACTTTTCAGCACATGCTATGTGGGTGAAATGATGATACCATGCCAACTTTCAACCTTTTCATAGTTCATTTGAAATGCTTTTCAATTTCAGGGTCTTATAGCTCAAAAAAATCAGTAAATGCATGAAAAATAACAAATGAAGTCAGAAAGGGTTGAAAATTGATGATGTGGCTTTGAATGGTGCATTTTGAACACAAAAAAGTCTGGAGTTCAAATAAGTTCAAGAAATGAAATCCCTTTGTAACAGATGAGCTTTCGTCCGAAACCTTGATACTTCGAAAGAGATTGTCCGTTTTGTACACGAAGTGCATCCAGTTTTTGCCGTAACCCCCTCAACTTTTTGGCACATGCTATTTGGGTGAAATGATGATACCATGCCAATTTTCAACCGTTTCAGAGTTCATTTGTAGTGCTTTTCATTTTCAGGGTCATATAGCTAAAAAACAGTAAATGCATGAAAAATAACAAATGAAGTCAGAAAGGGTTCAAAATTGATGATGTGGCTTTGAATGGTGCATTTTGAACACACAAAAAGTCTGGAGTTCAAAAAAATGAAATCCCTTTGTAACAGATGAGCTTTTGTCCGAAACCCTGATACTTCGAAAGAGATTGTCTGTTTTGTACACGAAGTGCATCCAGTTTTTGCCGTAACCTCTCAACTTTTTACCACATGCTATTTTGGGTGAAATGATGATACCATGCCAATTTTCAACCTCTTCAGAGTTCATCTAAAGTGCTTTTCAATTTCAGGGTCATTTAGCTCAAAGAATGAACATAAAATAAATAGAAACAACACAAAAGAAAATAAAATAAATAGGTAGAAACAAATTAAAATGAATAAGTAGAAACAAAATAAACTTTAATAAATAAGTAGAAACAAAATAAAATAAAATGAAATTTAGTAAAATAAATAAGTAGAAAAGAAACAAAATAAAATAAAATAAAATAAACTTTAATAAAATAAATAAGTAGAAACAAAATAAACTTTAATAAAGTAAAATAAATAAACTTTTAATAAAATAAATAAAAATAGCAATAGTAAGTATTTTGTTGTAAGTAGAAACAAAATAAAATAAATAAAGCAACAAAGAAAACAAAAAAAATAAAAAATTGCCACCTACTGGGCCACCACGGCCTGAATACGACTAGAAACCCAACCATGGGCCAGGATTCAGGCCCACAGCAGGCCCAGTAGGCCCACAGGCACATAGTGACAGATTAGGCCCGAAAACCTGCAATTGAGAGGAGCTCGAGAGGGTGGGCGCAGCAGCGCTTATAAACCACTCTCGGGCTCTCTCAACTAGCGAGGTGGGACTAAACTTTTGGCCGCGACGTGGGCAACACAAGGCCTTTGGTCCCGGTTGGTGGCCCAACCGGGACTAAAGGGGTGCATTGGTACTGGTTTGTGGCACCAACCGGGACCAATGACCCCTGTTAGTCCCGGTTGGTGCCACCAACCAGGACCAAAGGCCTCTGCTTCCCGCCCTTTGGGCTGCTGAAAAGAGACCTTTGGTCCCGGTTGGTGCCACCAACCGGGACTAAAGGGTGCATTGGTACCGGTTCGTGCCACGAACCGGGACTAATGCTCCGTCTATATAAGCAAGACTTGTGAAAATTTTCATTCAGTTCGTCTTCCCTGCCCAGACGATGCCACCAGGCTGCCCCTCTGCCTCGCCGTCGCCGTCGTCGCCCCTGCCTCCGACGCCGTCGCTGCCCCGCGCCATCCCTGCACCGACGCCGCCGGCCCTACCTCCTCGTCGCCCGTCGCCGCGCCCCTACCCCACCGTCGCCGTCGTCGTGCCCTGCTTCCTCGTCGCCGTCGCTGTGCCCTGCCTCCTCGTCGCCGCCCCCCTGCAGTGAGCTCATTCTCCTCGTCGTCGGGCACCCCTCTGCATATGCATTTTCCTAATTAAGTTTAGATGTGTAGTTGTATTTATTTAGATGTGTAGTTTAGTTGTGTAGTTAATTTAGTTGTTGTAATTTGTTCATAAAAGAATATGCAAAATTTAGAATTTTTTTCTGTTCATAGATTTTTTTGGTGATATTATTGTTGAATATGCAAATGTTTGTATGTTCATATGTAAAGAATATGTCAATTTGTTTCATAGAATTTTTATGATTTTTTTCTGTTGTAATTTTGTTAATAGAATTTTTATTTTGTTCATAGAATTTTTATGGTTTTTTCTGTTGTAATTTTGTTCATATTGTGTATATGTTCATATTGTGTATGATCAAAGTCATTTATGTATATGTTCATATTTAGAAGAAAAAGCAGGAGAGGAAAATGGAAAATAAGAAGAGGAAGAAGGAGAAGAAGAAGAAGAAGAATTAGAATAATTAGAAGAAGAAGAGAGGAAGAAGAGGAGAAATAAATAAGAAGATGAAAAAGAAGAAAAAAGAGAGGAGAAGAAGCAGGAATAGAGGAGAAGAAGAAGAAACGGAATAATATATTATTCTATTTTTTCTTCTTCTCCTCTATTCCTTTCTTCTTATCCTCTTTTTTTTTCTTCTTTTTTTTCTTTGATCTCCTCCTCTATTCCTTTCTTTCTTCTTCTCTTTTTTTTCTTCTTCTTCCTCTTATTATTTTTTATCGGGTATGTCGTTGTCGATATACCCCCCTCCCCGATAACTTTTAGTAAGTACTACTTAATTAGAAAGTGTTTAATATAATTAGTTAGAAAAATAATATAACTAGTTAAACTAGTTTATTTTTAGTAAGTACTACTTTATTTTATTTATAGTAAGTGGTTATAGTAGTTGAACTAGTTGATTTAATAAAACTACTTTATTTTTACTATATATAGAAGTAGTTTATTTTTAGTAAGTACTACTTTATTTTATTTATAGTAAGTGCCTAGTAGTTGAACTAGTTGATTTAATAAAACTACTTTATTTTACTATAGAAGTAGTTTATTTTTAGCAAGAAAATTAATAGAACTAGTTTATTTTTTTAGTTCAGGCAATTATTCCCGCATCAACGTCGACGATGTCTGTCTCACATCCTCGTCGTCGACTCGGCGAAGGAGGCCTGCTTGATCAGAGGGGCCATTGTTGGTGTCAAAACCGGCGGATCTCGGGTAGGGGGTCCCGAACTGTGCGTCAGAGGTCGATGGTAACAGGAGACAGGGGACACGATGTTTACCCAGGTTCGGGCCCTCTTGATGGAGGTAAAACCCTACGTCCTGCTTGATTTATATTGATGAATACGAGTATTACAAGTGTGGATCTACCACAAGATCGTAATGGCTAAAACCCTAAAAGTCTAGCCTATGTGATTATGAATTAGTATGAGTCCGCCTCCAGACTAAACCCTCCGGTTTATATAGACACCGGAGGGGGCTAGGGTTTGTACAAAGTCGGTTACACCAGAATGAATCTTTATATCTTGGACGCCAAGCTTGCCTTCCACGCCGGAGAGAGTCCCACCTGGACACGGGATAAGTCTTCGGTCTTGTGTCTTCATAGTCTCAACAGTCCGGCAGACGAACATAGTCCGGACATCCGTGGACCCCCCTAATCCAGGACTCCCTCAGTAGCCCCTAAACTAGGCTTCAATGACAAGATGTACGGCGCGCAGATAGTTCGGCATTGCAAGGCGGGTTCCATTCCGAATAGTCTTTTGAATACAATTGTGTCCGGCTCTGCAAAATAAATACCACATACCACTATAGAGAATATAATATTCTACGAGTCCAATCTGCCGACAATCCTTTTTGCAGTATGACATTACGTCACCATCCGATTACAATATCGAACTGTTTATGATCTTGCCCTTCCACGTTTCAAGACGCGGGTTTATTGGCACGTCTTGTCGAAGCAGAGATCGCGTCCCCTTATTGTGGGATTCTCATCAATACGGGTATGGGTAACCCAACTGTGCCGTTTCGTGCGGCCCATAGGAATAGGCGAGGTTTGAGGCAACTGGGGAGGCATTTAATATTTACTGCCTTTATAAGGGATAAGGATCCACTTTTCCACCCACGCCTTCTTTCTCTCTGCCTCTCCATTCTCGAGCTCCAGCGCCCAAGTTTTCATCCCCTTCCGCCTCAAAGAAGCACTCTGACCATGGCTGGGTCCGGAGTGCAGGGCAAATGGATGGCCTCCTCCGTCAAGGAGAAGGACGTCGTCAAGCTTCGGGAGGCCGGGTATTTGGCCAAAGAGTTCGCTCACCGCCTCCCGGACCAGGGGCAAATTATCCCCACCCCAAAGCCAAATGAGAGGGTGGTATTTATCCCTCACTTCGTCCGCGGGTTAGGATTTCCACTCCATCCTTTCATCCGCGGACTGATGTTTTACTACGGGGTAGATTTTCATGATCTAGCCCTGAACTCTATCCTCAACATCTCGGTATTTATCGTCGTGTGTGAGGCCTTCCTCCGCATTCCCCCCCACTTCGGGTTGTGGCTAAAAACCTTCAATGTGAAGCCCAAGGTGGTAAGCGGCGAGCACGCGGAGTGCGGAGGTGCCATGGTGAGCAAGTTGTCCAATGTCACCTGGCCCACTGGTGCATTTATGGAGACCGTCAAGGGAGGGCAGGCACAGTGGTTCTACGTCACCGAGCCCCGCGAGCCTACTTGGGTCGCGGCTCCCGAATTCCGATCCGGACCCCCGATGCGGCTCACTTCCTGGCAAGAGAAGGGCCTGAATTGGTCCTCGTCGGACGAACTGACAGCGCTCCAGACGCGCGTCAAGAGAATGGTCGACAAGAAGGTCAAGCTGGTCGACGTGATTCAAGTAATGCTGGGTCGCAGAATTCTTCCCTGTCAGGAGCAAACCTGTCATTTATGGGAGTTTGACCCAGCCGAGCATCAAACGCTGCACGGGTTCTTCGGAACCACGCATGAAGATATCTGGACGGTGCTGCTCAAGGCCAATCAGACGTGGCCGAACACGACCGATGACCGCGGGCACGATATAGATTATCCCGCTAGTTCGGTAAGTCTTTTATTATCCCAAGGTTTACCCTTTATTTGCTTATCCGAGAAAGAAAGCGCCTGAGCCCCCTTACTTATATTTTCAGGCATGGACGGCGGAGTGGATCAAGTGTCTGGCTCCGCTGCCCGAGGATCCAGCCATACCTCTGCTAACGAGGATGCTGGCTCCGGAACCTTACAAGGCCCTGGAGAAGAAGGCCAAGAGGAAGGCCACGGGGACCAGAAGTGGCCCTCGCCGTAAGGGCACTTCGGACGTGATGTCCGAAGATGCCGAAGACCCCTCCTCCACCCATGAGGACGACGAGGAGGAAGAGAAGGAGGAGAAGGAGGAGAACGACTCTCCCCCGAAGGGGGGAAGGAAGAAGAGGGCGGCCTCCGCAAGTTTGGAGGCGGAGGCGCCCAAGAGGGGGAAGACTGCCCTCGCGGACAGCTACGCGTGGGACATCGAAAGCAGCCCAGAGCGGCGCCCCCGGAAGAGGCCCTTGGCCGGATCGTAAGTATTAAAAGATCCGATGTACATATCCCGCCTATCTCCTTCATGAATTAAATCCATTGAATTATATGTATGTAGTCCGGCCGTTGAGCGGTCCGTGTCTTCGGGGAGCTCCTTGGACCCGAAGGTACTGGAGAGTGACTCCCTCCCCGCAGCTTCTTCTCCCCAGGCCCCAGGCCAGGAAGTGACACGAGAAGCCACCAGCGGGGCGCCAGAGGGCGAGACCTCTGCGGCCGAACACACGGGGGAGAGAATCCCCACGGAAGCTGATGCTGGGGGCCAATTCGGTCCCCAGCCAAATACCGTCCCAGAGAGCTATGTGGCTCCGGAGTCCGGCATGCAGTCGCCTTCGATAGAGGGAGGCATGCCCGTTCCACCGGTGACCTCTATCCAACTAGAGGCACCGGATATTCTACAGGAAGCAGTGCGAAACGCTTCCATCGTAGAGGAACATCGCACCCTTATGGGTGTGGTGGTTGAGAGGGTTCAGTCTGTTAAAAATGGGCTGACCGACGCCTGCACCAGCCTTCTAACAGGCTTCGAGGTGAGTGTTCGTAATTATGTCGAAAAAAGAATGTCACAGTGTAGACAGTAGCCCTGGTGCTCTATTTGATGTTTAGAAAGAAAAAGCCGGACAGAGGATCAAATCTCTTTTAACAGGAATCTAACCACATTTGTCTATGTGAATCACAGGCGTCGCTGTTGGCAGCAACCTCTCATGCTGCCGAAGTCTCTGGACTAAAGCAGAGTCTGGAGCGGGCCGAGGAAGAACTCGGCCGTATGAAGAAGGAGCTAGAGGGCCAGCAAGGTATGTTCGGATTGTTACATATATATCAGGAGTGTTAAGAATATATAACTGACCGTGGCTTCATTGTATTTGTAGGGGCAGCGACTAAGGTCGAGGCCCTGAAGAAGGAGTTGGCCGAAGCCCAAGGAAAGGCAGCCAAAGAGCAAGCTACCCGCGAAAGGTACGAGGCAAGGGTTTTGGAGGTCCAAAAGGAGCTCCAAGATGCTGCTGATAAGTGTGAGGCATTGGAACGCAAAAATGCGGACCAAGAGGCCGAGCTCGCCAAGGTGCGTCAAAGCACACAAGATGCACGGCGCGAAGCCCTCCAGGAGATCCAAGAGGCAAAGAAGATCGCGGCGGGTAAGGCTTTCAATATGCAAAGCAAGCATGTGAAGAAGAAGTACATTTTACTGACCCGCGTTTGGAGTTCTCCAGGAGTATTTGCGGATTTGCCGTGCAGCATCTCTGATGCTGCGGAGTTCTACCGAGCCGAAGAGGGGGCATCGACAGAGAAGGTGTTCTGGTCGCAGTATCTGGCGCCAGAGCATCCGGTGCCCCAGACCGATCAGCCGAAATAGCTGGTCGAACTGCATGGGGCGGCAGAACGAGCCATGAAGAATTTAAATATCCGGTTGTGGCCTGCAGAAGCAATCCCGAGCAGTTACTTCAGGCTCGTGAAGCGGCTGGTTAGTGCCTGTCCTCGGCTTGACGCCATCAAGAGGTCGGCCTGCATCGAAGGAGCAGGGATGGCCTTTGCCCGTGTTAAAATGCACTGGGCAAAGATGAACGCCGTCAAGCTTGCGACGGAGGGGCCGCCCGCAGGCAAGGAGCACCGCACTTCGGAGAAGTACTTTGCTGATGTTCTAGAGGGGTCTCGAATTGTGGCGGACCAATGTGCCAAAGACACTGTCCTGGAATGAGTACATTCATGTTGTACTATATCAAAACAAGGTCGTCTATGTAATATAATCTATGCCTCATTTATGCTTTAATATTATTCCTCCTATGTGGCCGTGTATCAAATCTGAACGTTGGCCAATCGTCGGCTTCCGCCCCCATGTAAGAACTACCGGGGTGTTCGGTTGGCGACAAAACACACTTTACCCAAATTTTTGGTCCGTTAAGGAGGTGTTAGCGCTGCAAACCAGGCAATCGGACTATTCGGCTTTATCACGCTCACCTAGCCATAGGAGTTTTACAATAAAAAGCTTTAGATGCAACCTCTAGTGTTCGGAAATCCGGACTTAGGGTGCTATAAAACATCTGATCGAAAAAAACCGACCCCTCGCGTTGTACGTGGTAAAAATCTCCAACGATTTGCAACCTCTCGAACAGCTGACCGGCTCGCGCCGCATCATGACAGTCAGTTTTTGGCTTTCTCTACTGAGGTGCTCGTCCAGAAGAACCGGGACAGAATCGCAGTAGTTCTCCCTTTACTACCTTAGCTGATATAGCGGAACGTAAGGTAGCAAGCACAGGAGCCGAACAACCCAACTATTGATCAAAGACATGATTCGGAGCCAATGCATATAATGCTAAAGATCGGGGGCCGACTACTGTGAAAAAGTGTTAGGACTTTGTTGCTGTATTGGGGGGCGTAATGAAGCCCCTGGCGAATGGAGGCGTACCAATTTGTACGGATGTAAGTGATAAAAATATCAAAACATATTTAATATAAAGATAAAAAAGGAGTATGTAATAAGCTAATGCCACAGTAATCGGGATGCAAGCCATTTTTTCTTATAGTATGATGGATACGTCCAAGCGTATTTATACAAGTAGTGCAATAAGCATACGGGCTATTTGACATGCCACGGCGAAGAGGGAGCCGCGTAAAGGTACTGAAAGTAGGCATAACGATCGCGTAAAGAGACCACCTGGAGATTCCCTTGTATGTCAGTGCTCATTTTTCATCTTGGTGTATTCGTTCCTTCATAGGTCCGACAATCACGTTGTTACGAAAGGCCTGGGAGGAGGAAACCTGAAAAGCGTGTAGAGAAAAAAGTGAAGGTCCCAAAGAGGTTTAAGCCATATGGTGGACCATAATCGAGCTGCGCCTCCGTCCGTGCCCATAGTATTTTGAGAGCGTAGTTATGTACGCGCGGTACAATGGCCGCTGTTTGCTCGGGACTGGACGGACGCCAAATTGCTAGACGAGCTCTTGATGAGCCAGATTATCCTGCTGCAGCGTTGTCCGGACTCTCTTAATGGTGTCCGGGGGCTTGGCCGTCGAATTGAAGTTCTGCTTGGCCAGGTCGCCTTGTACTTCTGCTGCAAGGGCAGCGGTGTGCTCCTCCGTCCGGAGGGAGCGCTCCGTGTTTCCATTAACTGTTATGACGCCGCGTGGACCGGGCATCTTGAGCTTGAGATAGGCGTAATGCGGCACCGCATTGAATCGAGCGAATGCGGTTCGTCCTAGCAGGGCGTGATAGCCACTGCGGAAGGGGACGATATCGAAAATTAACTCTTCGCTTCGGAAATTATCCGGTGATCCGAATACCACCTTGAGTGTAATTGAGCCCGTACAGCGGGCCTCCACCCCTGGTATGACTCCCTTGAAGGTGGTTCTGGTGGGCTTAATCCTTGATGAGTCTATGCCCATTTTGCGCACTGTATCCTGGTAAAGCAGGTTTAGGCTGCTGCCACCGTCCATAAGGACTCGGGTGAGATGGAATCCGTCAATAATTGGGTCGAGGAGCAGGACGGCTGAACCACCATGCCGGATACTGGTCGGATGGTCCCTGCGATCGAAAGTGATCGGGCAGGATGACCATTGGTTGAATTTTGGGGCGACTGGCTCCATCGCATAGACGTCCCTAAGTGCGCGCTTGTGCTCCCTTTTGGGGATATGCGTAGCATATATCATATTCACTGTTTTAACTTGTGGGGGAAATTTCTTCTGACCCCCTGTGTTCGGTGGCCGGGGCTCATCGTCATCGTCTTCACTTTGTGACCCCTTCTCTTTGCTCCTGGCGTTAATCTTGCCGGCTTGTTTGAACACCCAACATTCCCTGTTGGTGTGATTGGCTGGCTTATCAGGGGTGACGTGGATTTGACATGGCCGATCAAGTATGCGTTCCAAGCTGGACGAGCCTTGGTTGTTTCTTTTATATGGCTTCTTCCGCTGACCGGATTTGGGGCCGCTGAATCCGGCGTTGACTGCCGTATCATCGGTGTTGTCACCGTTGTTTTGACGCTTGAATCTATTGCGTCGTTGCTTGCCGTTGTTGTTTCTGGCTTCCGAACTGCCAGGGTCGCTTGCATTGTTGTTGCTACGGGCTAGTCAGCTGTCCTCTCCCACGCAAAAGCGGGTCATAAGCGCCGTGAGGGCTGCCATGGTTTTCGGCTTTTCCTGGCAGAGGTGTCGAGCGAGCCATTCATCGCGGATGCTGTGTTTGAAAGCTGCTAAGGCTTCGGCGTCCGGACAGTCGACGATTTGGTTTTTTTCGATAGGAATCTAGTCTAGCATTTCCTGGCTGACTCTCCGGGCTGTTGAACTATATGGCTCAAGTCATCGGCGTCCGGAGGCCGGACATATGTGCCCTGGAAATTGTCCAGAAAGGCGTCCTCTAGGTCCTCCCAACTGCCCACCGAGTTCTCGGGCAGACTATTTAACCAATGCCGAGCAGGTCCTTGGAGAAGAAAATCCTCAATCCACACTGCATGATCTGTTGTTCCATCATATGATTCGATGTTCACGGGTTTTAACCCATCGGGGAATTCATACTCCATCACCTCATCGGTGAAGCAAAGGGGGTGTGCGGCGCCCCTATATCGGGCCAAATCATGGCGCAATTCGGATGGAGTCCGTATGCGGCTCTCAGCCCGGGCGTGATTATGCCTGGGGCGTCCGGCCCAGTGGTCGTCGTCGCGCATTGGGATGCGTCCCCGCGATCCGTAGATCGATCTTGTGCGACCTGCTCTGTTATCCAGGTCTTGTCGTAGGTCGTACGTGTGTTCCCGAGCTGTAGTGCCTCTGTTTGTACGGCGTGGTAACACGGGCTGGTGTTCGGCTTGTATGGCCGCTTTATCCCTGCCACGCGATGGTCGTTCAGCCGCATTGTGAGGTGTTCGGATGGGCGCCAGCGCCTCGTCGTCGAATTGGAGTAGCAGTTTACGCTTCGAGTAACTCTTCGGCTGGTGTCCGAGGCCATGTTCCTCGGCAGCTAGGACGTGAGTCCATCTGTCATTCAGCAGATCCTGATCAGCTTGAAGCTGCTGCTGCTTCTTTTTCAGGCTCCTTGCAGTTGCTATTAGCTGAAGCTTAAAGCGTTCCTGCTCGAGAGGTTCCTCAGGCACGATGAATTCTTCCGTGCCGAGGCTCACCTCATCCTTAGAGGGCGGAAGATAATTACTGTCCTCCGAGTTTTCATTGGTGGCCTGATCCTGAGGGCTAGCGTGCCCATCTCCCCGTTCGTCTTGTTCCGACGTTGGCTCAATGGGGTCTTTGTTGATGTCTTCGGCGTCGTCCGGAGTGATGTTGTCTCCTGTGCCGGTATTACTGCTTTTGCCGCGGTGTGGTTTAGAGCGACGCCGCTGCCGTCGGCGTTTTTGCTGTATTTAAGGGGGTGTATCCTTAATTGGATCATCCTCCTTGTCGCCGTTGTTCTCTTTGGGTGTGTCCACCATGTATACGCCATATGAGGAGGTGGTTGTCCAGCGCCCTATACGCGGTGGCTGCTTTGCCTGCTCTTCTCCGTTATCGTCGTCCATACCGTCGATGTCTTCGGAGCCGTAGTCAAGCACGTCGGTTAAGTCTTCGATAGTGGCTATGAAGTGGGTGGTGGGTGGGGAGCGAAATCCTCTGTTATCAGCCTTCAGTTCAAACCGGATATAGTTCGGCTGCGGGCCACTCGTTAAGGAGAGGGCTTTTAGTGAATTTAGCACATCGCCCAAGGGCGAGTGCTGGAAAATATCCGCGGAGGTGAGCTCAAGGATCGGCGCCTGGTCTAGGTCGATGAGCGCGGATCCACGCGGTTTGGATTCCATAGCCGGAGACAACTCCGGGATTCCGAAGACACTAGCCCCGCTCTGAGTCGAGACGGTGTGTGGCTGCAGCGCCGTAGAATCTGCGGACTCCATGGCGGGACTGAGCCCCTCGTCCTCGGACGCCGTGATCTGCTCCGGATCTAAGGCCGAAGCGGTTACAGGTGCTATCCCCTGAGTATGGGCCGATGACAGAGTTAAATCGTGTCCATCGTGGTGGCGGGGAGTAACTGCCATGGGCTCGAATCCGTCGAAGATCAAGTCTCCACGGATATGGGCTACATAATTCAAGCTCCCAAATCTGACCTGATGGCCAGGGGCGCAGCTATCAATCTGCTCCAGATGGCCAAGCGAATTGGCCCGCAGTGCGAAGCCGCCGAACACGAAGATCTGTCCGGTGAGGAAGGTCTCTCCCTGGACTGCGTCGTTGAAGATGATTGATGGAGCCATCGAACCTTTTGGAGGCGACACAGTGGAACTCACAATGAAAGCACCAATGTCGGTGTCAAAACCGGCGGATCTCGGGTAGGGGGTCCCAAACTGTGCGTCAGAGGTCGATGGTAACAGGAGACAGGGGACACGATGATTACCCAGATTCGGGCCCTCTTGATGGAGGTAAAACCCTACATCCTGCTTGATTTATATTGATGAATACGAGTATTACAAGAGTGGATCTACCACGAGATCGTAATGGCTAAAACCCTAAAAGTCTAGCCTATGTGATTATGAATGAGTATGAGTCCGCCTACACACTAAACCCTCCGGTTTATATAGACACCGGAGGGGGCTACGGTTTGTACAAAGTCGGTTACACCAGAAGGAATCTTTATATCTTGGACGCCAAGCTTGAGTTCCACGCCGGAGAGAGTCCCACCTGGACACGGGATAAGTCTTCGGTCTTGTGTCTTCATAGTCTCAACAGTCCGGCAGACGAACATAGTCAGGACATCCGAGGACCCCCCTAATCCAGGACTCCCTCAGCCATGTCCGGGACTGGGCTCCGCCGGGCTAGTATTGGGAGGTGCTACCTTCCGGGGCGCGTAGGTTGGTGAGGTGCTACCTGCATTTGATTAGTTGATAGCTTATAGGGTTTTTGTTTTTGCAGAAATCTAGGAGCCCCCTCCATCATCCCCGCCGTCGTCCCCGTCACCGACCCCCCTCTGACCTCGAGGTGAGACCAGCCAAATCTCCATGTCAATATGAGTCCTATAAGATATTTTGAAATGTTTTTGCTCATATTTTCAACCATTGAAATGTAATGACCATCAAAGTTTGAATGCTCATATGATGTAGATAAAAACATGTATGTTTCCGTTCTGGCAAATTTCAGGCGCTCGATATGTCCTTTTTTAGAAAGATAATTAAACGATATTTCGGGTTGACTTTAAGTCTGTCGAGTCCCCACCATATATGAGAGGACGAAGAATCCCAACTGTTGCGTGGGGGTAGCTTCTCCTTCGTTCCCGTGTGCTAGACAATTTGGTGTAATGCACTCGGGAACGAAAGGAGGAGCTACCATCACCGACGGTCACAAATGTCAGAGAGGAATCAGTGAGGGAGAGTCTGCACCATATATGAGAGGACGAAGAATCCCGACTGTTGTCGTGGGGGCAGCTTCTCCTTCGTTCCCGTGTGCTAGACAATTTGGTGTAACGCACTCGGGAACGAAAGGAGGAGCTACCATCACCGACGGTCGCAAATGTCAGAGAGGAATCAGTGAGGGAGAGTCTACACCATATATGAGAGGACGAAGAATCCCGACTGTTGTCATGGGGGTAACTTCTCCTTCGTTCTCGTGTGCTAGACAATTTGGTGTAATGCACTCGGGAATGAAAGGAGGAGCTACCATCACCGACGGTCGAATATATACACCATGTGAGCTGAGAGTTTTCAAGAAAAGACTCGACAGACCGATAGTCAACCCGTGATGAATAATAATGTTCTAATTTAATTTTTATAGTACATATATTGAATTTTACAAGTTTACAATTTGAATTATGAACGTAGGAAATGTCGTACTCGGACGACGAAAGTCTCTCTGGGGAGTGCGACTGGTGCCACGACGATCGAGGTCTGTGCGACAGGCCTCCCCTGGACGAAGATCGGCGCTTCAGCATTAAGCTCGAGGAGACCTTCGATGTTGAAACGGTACGCAACGACGACAAGTGTTTTTTTCGTAATTAAGCACGACTTCAACTATTTCAACGTGTAATTTTCATCTTTTACAATTCGACTAGCTTATCCCATGTCATGCAAGACGCTATGTCTTGGAGAGGATGGGTTTTGAAGACCACAAAAGTATGGAAACAAAGAAAATTCACCTAAGGACCCATCATGATATGGATTTTGATGTAAATCTGTATAATTCTGAGAGCGTAACCCATTTTGGTTGCAAAAATTCGGAAGCACTTTGCAAGATGTATGATTTTGATGAGGGTTTGCTTGTCACCATGGATCTTGGTGATCCTGACATCGACTAAGACAATATGGACATTTGGGTCCTTGTTGATACGCCTCCAACTCTACCGCTATGTGAGTTTCTCAAACATAGTTATTAACTAATTTATATTGTTCATTTCAAAATAGTTGACAGCTTATTTTGATTGTTCAAACAATGTGCGGAACATGGTAGACAGAGCCTACTACACCGATGACTCTGAGTTAACTTATAAGGAGAAAAATTATCTGGTCGCGTTTTCTTCTGATCTTGAGAATTACAATATCTATTGTAAAACTCCTCCACATTATGGTCAATACGTGCCACTAGCGCACGTGTTGAACTACGGTAACATCCATGGAGATGCCATGGTAAGATTTTTTAGTATTACGACATCCGTGCATCTTTTGCATAAATTCTTAAAACTTAACTACATTGCTAACTACGAAGTTATTACTATGTTTTTCAACAGGAAATCCCGAATGATTGTGTGCCTCATCTGATCTATCAGAGTGGTCGCCTTGATGTTTTGAACATACGGCCAGGTCATCCTACGAAACTCAATTGTCCATACCGGATTTCTAAAAGAAGTGGAGACATGAAAATCAAAGAACGGAAAAAATGTATGGATAGTCGTAAGGAGGTTCTTGAAAGCAAAAGGAAGCGAAGCGCAAGAATTGGAGACAGGATGATCTCCATTCTCCATAATGGAGAGTCAGGGTCTATATTGTTTTATGCAATTTTACCTTAAAGAGGGTATTTAGGTCCTACCTAATACTAATGATCATGTGCTAAGAACAATTAAGTAGGGTTGGTTCGATGATTATGAGGATGATGATCGTATGACTTGTTATTAATAATGAGTAGAAGTTGTATGATGATAATTAGTAGGACTTATTATTATGATGATGCATGATGCGAGCATGAAGAGTTATTATATATCAGTGGGTGAAATGAATATGGATTGGATTGAAGTGAAGCCAACATGCATGTGGTGCATGTCGAAAGTAGTACTAATCCAAACTTGATCAAGTTAGGATTAGTATTACTTTCGACATGCACCACATGTTGCCTTCACTTCAATCTAAGCCATGTTTAGGCATAGCAGTAGCATTGGTAAACCAAGCACGGAGATAAGAGAGGACACTTCTCTCTATTAGCTAGCTAACCCCCTAAATTACCCCCTAAACCACCCCCTTTCAGAAAAAAAACAAAAACCTCAGCTCCTGCCAGCTGTTGACGCGTGAATGCCTTTTGTTCCCGGTTGGTGCCACCAACCGGGACCAAAGGCCCTCCTGCCTGGGCTCGCCGCAGTGGCCACGTGGTGGCCCATCTGTCCCGGTTGGTGTAAGAAGCGGGACTAAAGGTGTAGGGCTTTAGTACCGACCCTTTAGTCCCGGTTCCCCAACCGGGACAAATGGGCCTTACCAACCGGGACAAATGGCCCTTTTTCTACTAGTGCCGGGTCGAGTCTCCCAAGGTCGTGAACCCACACCACTCAACCCCTACTGCAGAGAACTACCGATCATCACCGACCGATATCGAGTATCACGTCTCCATCAGACCATTGGGCCCCAGACCGATCCACGTGTCTCTCGCTATCCCGCTGAAATAGGCTTCGACTCTCCATGCATTTATGCCGTAGCCCTTCCATCAGCATAGAGTGTAGTCATCCATCAGACGCCAACTCCACCTTCAACATGACTCAATGTAGTTGTGCCTTGCTACCCCGCGCCTTGTCGACTGCAATCTCTCTCATGTGTGCGCCACCTTGAATCAAACGCGCGCCATAGTCTGTCGAAGCCGCACAAGCCCTCACGCGCGCACCACGTGTTCCACGCCCCAGAAGTTGGCCACCGTCAGCATCACGCTTCTATGTCGTCGTCGCTGAAAATCACCGATGTCTTTTGCTTGGACCGACATCCCCGTGGATCCGTCAGACAGTCCAGTCCGACCCAGCCGAAATTATCCTACTGCAACCATACTCCACCCTGCGTCGTGTCCACCCGGACGTCTCCGTGCATTGCTTGACGCGCTGTGTATGCATGCTCCTTTGCGACATGCTCCAGGCTCCTCTGAACCTTATACGCGTGTCGTCCGCGCTTGTCAACGCGCTTCTGCTGCCTATCCACACACTCCAAGCCTTCTCAGCAAACCGACCCAGAAAAAACTTCCATGCAAACATCGGACGAATCCATTCACACCATATTTTTCATGTCAATGTTTGATGCTAGCTCTTCTGTGCACCTTAGTAGAAATACGATCAAACTTTTGATCCAGCCATGCTACTCTCGTGCACACGTGTGACCCTGGCAACGCCTTTTCTCATAAACAAATCTCGCATAGCTTTGTCTCCTGCAGTCTTGGATCACCGTGCGGCTAGCCTGATGGCCACGGACGCCATATTTGCGTGCTGCTGCAGCCCCGCCTGGACGGGCAACCCCGCACGGACCGCTGTAGCCCGCTGCCCTTCGGCCCTGCTTGCCTGGCTGCACCAGCGCCTCCACCTGCCCTAGCTCCTGCGTACAATGCCGCCGCTTGCACTGCTTCGGATCAGATCGTTCTACCGCCGCTTTAGATCACCGCCGCCTTTGCTATTGATCCAATCTCGCTGCTAACAACTGCTCTGCTATCTCCGACGCTTCTCACGCAACAATCTCCAATCGCTGCCCGACATCTCGCACGCTCGACGTGCTCATTTGCGACCGGTCTTTGTCGCTCGCCTCTAGATCAATTTCCACCGCCTGATCGAACATTGCTCTGATACTACTTGTTAGAATAAATCCGAGGCGCTTCGTCGATTTACAGAGGACCAAGCAATCAGACAAGCACGGCACTGAGATTTGTTAACGAGGTTCACCAATATGGCTAAATTCCCGGGGCATGACAACGGGCGCTCCTCCCCATGACACCTCTATAATACCGCACCCCGGCCGCTCGGACGCCGGCACACGCCGCCGGCTCCCCCGCGTGCCCGTGCTATTATGTTGGCATAGATTACATCGTGTGTCTACCCCCGATATATATGAGAGGCCTTGGGTCCTTTTCCCCCAAAAGACTAGCCTGTTAGGAGGGGACACCCCGCCCTTATAAATCGTGTTATGTCTCCTCCCACAATCGATGTGGGACTAAACCCAACAATCTCCCCCTCACACATCGGTCACCCATGGGCCCGCTAACACCAGCGTTTCCAGCCCACCAACCATGACCGACAATCCATGAGTTCACCGAGATTTATTGCGGACACCTGAGCTCTGATACCAATTGTTACGCAATTTTGGGTCCGCTATCACCAGCGTTTCCGACCCACATGCGTCAACCAGGCCCAACCAGAAAGCAACACCGACTTATGAGAGACCTTGGGCCCTCTCCCCTAAAAGACTAGCCTGTTAGGAGGGGACACCCCCGTCCTTATAAATCATGTTATGTCTCCTCCCAACAGGCTAGTCTTTTGGGGGGAGAGGGCCCAAGGCCTTCCATAAGTCGGTGTTGCTCTCCGGTTGGGCCTGGTTGACGCATGTGGGTGAAAAACGCTGGTAATAGAACCCAGGATTGCGTAACAGAGGAGAATGTGTGGTAATAGGACCCAGGATTGCGTAACAGAGGAGAATGCGTCGGCGTCTAGAATTCGTATGTTCCACCGCTTGCATGTCATCGCTTCGATTACACACGAGGAGAACGAGGAGAATGCCTTTGCCGTGAATTCCTTTGCACATGAGGTGCAGTTCCAACGCCTTTCACGCCGTGGAGACAGCAAACTCAATAACCATAGCGGGAGCTGATGGGTTTCTTAGCAGGTACAGAATCACATGGAGTGGAGCTCGCTTCAATTATGTGCTCCTTGCTCAGCAAACTCCCCATGCATGTACATGAGTACGTCCTGACACATGCGGCCATCGCTCTACCGTTCATCTCGGCACCCTCAGCCGGCCGGTCGACCAGACTCTCCCCCGTACATGTAAGCACATGAGCGGTCTCAGGTTTCAAACATTGATTAAATACTTGCATCATGGTACCACCAAGATCGATAAAAGACCTGACTTATCCACACAATCCAGAATTAGGTACTGGCAGGTCATAGCTAGCTATGTACATTTTGTTACTACTCCATCTGTATTTGTCGGGATAGACAACGACAATGTAAAACAAACAGGTGAGGTATGTATCATGGCTTTGTGATATGGCAATATGCATGAAATACATGCTGAATGCTGTTTATGTACTAAAGGTGCAAATTATTCTATGACACAGTTGTGTAGTGTACATTTGTGAATTATACTTTGATTTTTTTCATACCAAAACAGAGGTCCGAGCAAATTAGCGTATATGTGATGGCAAAGAGGTTTTATTTTGCGTGAGACACCCTGAAATTCACAAAATCCAAATGTTATACTCTCTTTTTAGATCCTACTCAAATCTATAGAACAAAAGGTTTAATCAAACCAAGAGCCAAATAGCGACACCCCATAATAAATCAACATGTAAAACTACTATCCCCATTCTGGTGGTCGGCCCATTGAACAATCTGATAATAGGCCACTACAGGGAATTTATAAATACGGAACCATATCGAGATGCAGTATAGATCTGAGATGATGGGATATTTGTTCGTGATATTACGTCACTAAGAAAAAGTATATAAGTTTGTATTGCCTTAAGCCTTTCGGTATGAGTATTTGTGGGAGAGAGCAGAATCATTGAGTAACCACATTGCAGGGGCTTGGAAGAAAGAGGGAATGGCAACTTCCCTGGAGGAGTTGGGGGCGAAGCTAGGTACTATGCAGCCAGACTTAAGGCAATGGGCAGCTAAGGATTTTGGCTCCATTCTGAAGGATTTTGGGCTGTTTTGAAAGAGGATGTCCTGACTGCATTGTTGCATTTTTTTGAGAAAGGTGCTCTACCAAAAAGTATCAATGATACTGTCATTGTACTAATCTCTAAAGGAAATAAACCACAGACTCTGAAAGACTTTCGACCCATCAGCTTGTGCAACGTTACTTACAAGGTCATCTCCAAATGCCTTGTGAATTGGTTGAGACCAGTACTGAATGATATCATATCTGAGACCCAGAGTGCTTTCATCCCGGGAAGAATGATCAATGATAATGCAATCATTGCGTTTGAATGCTTTCACAAGATACAACATAGTAGAAACCAGCATGATACCCACTTTGCGTACAGATTGGACCTTGCTAAGGCCTATGACCGGGTGGACTAGAGATATCTCGAGCAAGTACTAGGGAAAATTGGTTTCTGCCCGCAGTGGATTAAGTGGATCATGGAGTGCGTCAAATCTTGCAGATTTTCAGTTAAATGCAACGGGGAACAGTCAGAATTCTTCACACCGACCAGGGGCCTTCGACAAGGGGATCCACTAAGACCTTACCTTTTTTTATTTGTTGCAGATGGTTTGGTTAATCTGTTGAACAGAGAGGTGGTGCGTGGACATATCACGCCAATCAAAGTAGCAAGAAATAGCCCAGGCATTTCAAATCTTCTCTTCGCTGATGACAGCTTGCTATTCTTCAAGGGCACAGTAGACCAAGCAAAATCAGTAAAGAAAGTGCTTAGTATTTTTCAGAGATGCGCTAGACAACTCCTCAGCTCGAGTAAGTGCTCTCTGTTATTCAGTGAGGTATGTCCAGAAAATGTGAGGGAAGGCATCAAGTCGGTGCTGGAAGTAGAAACATCCACATTTGAGAGCAAATACTTGGGGCTCCCGACGCCGGAAGGGAGAATGAAGGACGAAAACTTTCAACCTATTATGGATAAGCTTGGAAAAAGATGCAACAACTGGAACGAGAGGTTCATGTCGTATGCCACCAAAGAGGTACATGTCAAGTCAGTTGTTCAAGCACTTCCCACCTTCATCATGGGGGTTTTCCTCCTCTCAAAAGGTTTTTGTGAGAAATATGAAAGCATGATTAGAGACTTTTGGTGGGGAGATGAGAAAGATCATAGGAAGGTTCATTGGATGTTTTGGGAACGCATGACTCAACCGAAGAGAGCAGGAGGAATTGGATTCAGAGATATGCATCTATTCAATTTGGCATTGCTGGCGAGGCAAGGATGGAGGCTCATCCAAAACCCAGAAAGCTTGTGCGCAAGAGTTCTCTGTGAAAACTATAGGATGGCTAATAATTTTGTTGTATTGATCTGACCCAAGTGTGGGATATATATAGTACAATATGAGAGAGAGACTTGGAGTAGGGGACAGGTCGTACATGGTTGAAACAATCCTATCTCTAACTCCTAATCTCTAATTTAAACACAATTATACTTCTAACATTCCCCCTCAGTCGTAGCGGGAGTGAAGCGGACAATGACGACTGAATTTGAACTCTTGTGCTTCCGTCGTCTTCTCCGCTGCGCCATCATCAACTGCGTCTCTGATGGGTCGGCACCTAGGGCGGTGACTGCGTCCCCTTCTGGTGCCTTCCTGCCTTCTCCTCTATTCCCTCCTGCAGTCACAGCGGGAGTGGCGTGGACGCTAGTGACGACGCGGACGCTGTTGACTGGAGTAGTTGCCGATGTGTTGCTGTAGACGTAGCCATTAATCTCAATGTCGAGGTAGCCGGTCATGTGATGTAGCCGTGATCGAGATAGTCGTGGATGATGAAGCCGCACAAAGCCGGAGGCGCAAAAAATTGCGTGATGTTGTAGATGACGGAGCTGCAGTCGTGGACGATGCACCTTGCGGATGTCAGAGGGTGCCTTGAGCGATGAGTCCACTGGTTTTGCCAAGAACGGAGGAAATCCATCAAGCACACATCGGTTTTGCCAGAACCGTGTGGCCGTGTAGGGGTGTCATTATAGTGACGCCATGTCGATGCAGTTGTGCCGTCGTGGATGACACGGTTGATGCCGTCGTCGTAACGCGGTCATTACCGTCGTAAGAGACCGCGTCTTGCAGAAAAGACTATCAGAGGACGGTAGGTATCCATCTTGTGGACGAGGCGGCGGTGTGTTAACAAAGGTGTTGGTGAAGACTGAAGACCACATTCATGAAGACCTTGACGATGAAGTGTCGACGATGACGTTGCAGCTGCGTGTCGACGATGATACGTCGCTTGAAGGCGTCCCTCGCGGCGACGGAGTGTTCGATGCCGACACTTGCTGAAGAAGTCGATGATGATTGCACCTCGTTCCACATCTGCATGGCGTGTGGACGATGCTTGTCGTGGTCACTTCATATGTATGTGGTCGACGAAGATTTTCTTTCGTGATGTAGTCGTACAGCTTGGTGTAGTCGCTTCGTGCAGGCGCGGGTGTCCGCGTGCGTCTAGTCGCCGGCTCGTACCTGTGATGGTCTAATTTTCTCGGTGATGGCTCAGCTGGCGATGCAGAGTCGATGTAGCTCGAGTGCTGGAGGATACGATGTAGACATATACGTGGAGACCTCCTGCGACCGGCGTGAGCATGCATCATACATGCGCTGAAGTAGTCGATGCAACGCGTCCTGCTCGTGCTAATGGACGGTCCCGGAGCTTGCACGCATTTGGTGGATACGTGCGGGAGTTGGATTCCTCCCGTGATATGTTGCCGTGGGACTGCTCGATCGTGCGTGCGCTGAAGTAGCCGATGTGGAGAGCTCCTATTGGACGGTCTTTGCGTAAAATTGGCAAGACGTACAAGTCAGGCGCGACGAGGATTCGAACTTGCGACCAAGTGCTTGCGACCGCGCACACGTCGCCAACACAGTACAGTAGCAAAGTTGTTGAAAGAGCAGCGCAGGTATTAAAGAACTAAACCTGACTTGTGCACTGTAGCGAACAGGAACCAATTACTGCAGTGAACCCAAAATTACTTGTTGTATTGATTTGTTTTCAAGTATAGTTTCTTTGAATGTGTCTCTTTCAAAATGTGCGCACATTTTTTGAATTCATGGAAAAATAGAGCAAGAACATTTTTCGAATATGTGAACAAAAAAATTGAAAAGTCAGAAATTGTTTTTGTGATAACGTGAACAATTTTTTGAATTTGTGAACAAATTATGAAATTCCAAACAAATTTGAAACAGTGTGAACAAATTATGAAATTCCAAAGAAATTGTAACGGCGAACATTTTTTGAATTTGTGAACAAATTATGAAATTCCAAACAAATTTGAAACCGCGAACATTTTTTGAATTTGTGAACAAAAATTTGAAAAATGGAACATTTCGAGATATTCTGAACAAAAATTTAAACAGCGAACATTTTTTGAATTGGTGAACAAAAAAAATTAAAAATGGAAAATTTCGTGAAAGTATGAACAAAAGTTTATGACCACAAACATTTTTTAAAATACCTGAACATTTTTAAAATTTCTATCCAAATTTTGAAAAGGCGAACATTTTTTGAAAAACACGAACAATTTTCGAAAATTGGGAACAAATGTGAAATTCCAAAACTATTTTGAAATTTGAACAAATTTGAAAACGCAAACATTTTTTGAGAATCACGAGCAAATTTTGAAAATGGGAACAAATGTGAAATTCAAAAACTTTTTGAAAATTTGAACAAATTTGAAAACGCAAACATTTTCTGAAAATCATGAGCAAATTTTGAAACAGAAACAAATTTTGCACATTTTTTTGAAAAGAACGGAATGTTATTTGAAACCTGAAAAAATCATTTTTTTTTATAAAAAGCCTAATAAAGTATTGAATATATTGAACGTTTTTGAAATTGCGATATTTCTAAAACAAAAATAAAATAAAGAAAGAAACAGGAAAACAAAAAACGAAAAAAGTGAAAGAAAGGAACATATAATAGGAGATATCCTTGCACTTATAGGGCACTAGTGTTGTTAAGATCGAGTGGCTAGACTCGCAACTCCAGAAGTGGGAGGTTTGAGGTTCGAGTTCGCCCTCTCTTCGTCTTTTTAGCGATTTTCACTGTACGATGCATCCGACATAGGCCGGCCCACCTACGGTCGATGGGTGTGCGGCAGGTCGACATTTTGCCGCAAAATGCGGCGAATAGGGAATTCCGCCGATGTGCACCCGACGAACGTGGTGTCGTCGTTCCCTCCATACGTGTGTGGGCCGGTATGCGTGGGCCCTTTTTCAGCAGCTCAAGACCATGCTCTATGCACCTCCATACGTCCATACATGTGTGGGCCGGTATGGAGGGGCATAGAGCATGGTCCGAGGAAACCATTGGTCCCGTTGAATCTGTATGCCAAACGCATACAGATTCAACGGGACCAATGGTTTCCTCGGAATGAAGGTTTGAGATCAGCGAGCTTTAAAAGGTGATCTAGACTCCACTGGGTTAACCAACTAATTGATCAGGAGAAAAAAAACTGGAATTCGGAACTGATTGGTGATATTTTCCACCCTTTTGATGCGGAGGAAATCCTCAAGATAAATATTCCCTCAGCCGAAGTGGGCGATTGTGTTGCCTGGCATTACGAGAAAAGTGGCATTTTCACTGTCCGGAGTGCGTATAAACTGGCGGCTAATTTGGAACGCAACACAGCCGCAGGTGCCTCACCCTCCGCCTCTGGAGCAGGGAATAGGAGTATTTGGGACGTCATCCGGAAAATGAATATTCCGGAAAGAACAAAGATTTTCGGATGGAGAGTCGCCACGGGAACGCTACCAACAAAGAAGAACAAATGTAAACGTACAGTTGTTCATGACAGCATTTGTAACATATGTGGACATGGGGATGAGGATGAATACCGTGCGGTATTAGCTTGCACTAAGAGCAGAGCGCTGCGTTTTGCTATGACGAAGGAGTGGAGCATCCCAGATGAACATGAATTCTGGTATACCGGAAGTGACTGGCTCCAAGTCCTGTTGGACAAACATGAACCGGAGATGAGAGCTAAAATCCTTCTTTTGCTGTGGAGTTCCAGGTTCCTACGGGATGATTGTGTGTATCATGAGGGTAAAGAATCAATTTCAAGATCGGTATGTTTCCTGCTCGGGTATGAGGAGATAAGAAACCTGACGATGATAGAGGGGACTAAAGGAAAAAGCAGCTGGTCCTTATCTGCCTCTGAAGCATTTGAGCCTCGGGATATAACAGATGCACAAAGCTCTCCTTTGTGGGACAAGCCAGCAAATGGTGAGGTTAAATTAAACACAGATGTGGCTTTCCTGCCGGAGACTGGGCAGTCCTGGACGGGCGCTGTTGCCCGCGACCATCAGGGTCTGGTTCTTTTCTCGGTGTGCAGAGCAATGAATATATGCAAAACTGTGGAAGAAGCTGAGGGACAGGCCATACTGATGAGAATCACCGCACTGTCAGCTATGTATCAGGGCAGTTTAATCATTCAAACGGATTGTGCCTTGATTGCAAAGGAACTGGAGATGGGAAGCCAAAATATGTCTGCTAGTTTCTCAACTGTCAGTGATATAAAGAGCACGGCTGGGCTTTTCAACTGCGTCGGAGTTATAGCTGTTAAACGAAGCAATAACAAACTGGCACATGGTCTCGCTGCCAGGGGAAGGCCAGAAGGAGACTCGCTAATCATCGCGGATGTGCCGGAAGATCTACGGCCGCTCATGCTATTTGAATGTACCATGTAGTTGGTGTTGTTTGGGTAGTCATTCTAATATATATATATATATATATATATATATATATATATAGACACACACACTCATGCATGTTTACTAAAGAAACACAATGTTGCTACTTATTTAACCATTACGGTGCACTAAAAAATCTCATATATTTTCCATATTACAACAATAAAATATGAATAGCTCAGTATGCTAAAAGGATATTCCGCTCATATTAAGATATTTAGTAGGTAACCACACCATTTTTATAGAGCAACAATGTATTTAAAAATATAAATTAACACTTGAGGTTGCCCGTGCAAAGCGTCTGCGTCGTAACATGGGGATGACAATGCCCCTAGGAACCTCACAATCGCACAAGATATAACTAGATCATCACCTCACACTCGAGTAAATTGCAAGAAACCACCATTTTAAAGGCTACGTTAGCAGAAAACACTACTATACATTTTTTTTTGGCAGAAAACATCATGTCTAGCGTAATCTTTTTGCAAATAACACTGATCGGCGGATTAGGGCCGATTGAACGCGTTTATGACATGTGGATACCGTATTTTGCTGACGTGGCATAACATCCTCCGGAGATGGCGTTAGAGGGGTTCTTTTTGCCAAAAACACCTAAAAAAACCTACCTCACCTGCCCCCACCCAACACCGGATCCGGCGAGATCTGCCCCTGTCCTGCTGCTGCTTCGGCGTGGTCGCACGAGCCCAACCCTTCCTCTACGCCTACGGGCCGCCTGGATCGACCCTGTACGTCGCGCCGAGGATGAGCGATGCCGCCGCCATCGACGAGCGCCAAGGACGTCGCGGCCACGCTGCTCGCCCCGGCATCGCGCCAATTGCTCTCCACTGCCTCCTGGATCCTGATGGCGCGCCCCCGCCTTGCCGGCGTGGCCACCTATAGTCTGGCACCCCGATGACCGCCCGCCGTCGCCTCCCAGACCCGGAAGGCTGCCGCCGTCGCCTCCCAGACCCGGAAGACCGCCGCCGCCGCCTCCCAGACCCCGACGACCGCCGCCGCCGCCGCCTCCCGGACCCGGACGACCACGACCGCCTCCTCCCAGACCCTGACGACCTCTGCCACCGCCTCCCAGACCCTGATGGCGCGCCCCCTTGCCATCGACGAGAGCCATCGTCGTGTTGATGTTCTGCTCGCGTGCTTGGATAGGCTCAGGGAGCTGATTGCTTTTTTGGTTTTCATCTAAGGGTGTTCCTTCAAATTACAAGGACTCATTTATAAATCTACATAAATACATCATCTAACGCCGTCTCGGGCGAGCCGTTACGCCACGTCGGCAAAATCTGGACCCACCTGTCATAAACATAGTTAAAGCGCTCTAATCCGCCGATCTGTGTTATTTGCAAAAAGATTACGCTAGACGTGGTGTTTCCTGCTAAAAAAATGTATAGTATTGATTTCTGCAAACTTAGTCTTTAAAATGGTGGTTTCTTGCAATTTACTCCCTCACACTCAGGAGCTGCTACCTCTCAGTTGTCGTTGACCTGCCAGGAAGATCGGGGAGGCTCGCGAGGAGCCAAATAGGTCACAGTAGAACGCCAGCCTGTGCCCATACATTAGACACAAGCCGCGGAGTGTGGGCAAGTGAGGGCCGTCAAGAAAGAAAACCAGGTGACATTTGGTGTGATCCTCACGTTGTGGATCCAAGGTAGATCGGATAATTCCATGGCTGGGAGCTACTGAGAAGACAAGAATACTGCAGAAAGGGGGAAAGTGAAGGATCAACCTGATGGGACCTATGAAACAATGCTGTTTTGTACATAGTAGTGTGGACAGTGTTTTGTGAACGTTCTTTCTTTCTAAAAAGAGTGGACAATATCGGCGCCTGGGGCAAGCCGGCACTAAAATCGGCGGTGGGGGCGATTGGGTTCTAGCCGCCGCCCTCAGGTCGCCCCCAGGCGCCGACATCGACCCATTTTTTGCGCAAATATGTCTGCTTTTCGGTCCACTTTCGGCGAAAAATCGGCCCGATATCGACGCAAATCGGCCCATATTCGCCGTTGTTTGGCGCAAATTCAACAAAAGTAATTTTTTTATCACATAGTCCATCACAAAAAATCAATAGAAATCAAATAGTTCAACAAATAGTACAACAACAAATAGTTCAATACAAATTATATAGTTCAACAAATAAAAACTCATATTTCATCACACGTCGAGCTAGGCGTTACCCTTGAGCCTCCATAGGTGCTCCACCAGATCCTACTGCAGTTGTTGATGCACCTGTGGGTCTCAGATCCCCTGACGCATATTGACAAAGCCAGTCCAAGTTGCCGGTAGCTGGTGATCAACTTGTGCAAGAGGACCCTGCTTGTAATATGGTTCAGTGCCAAACATTGACTCTTCCTGCTCGCTCTCAATGATCATGGTATGCAAGATGACACAGCAAGTCCTGATCTTCCACATTTGATATTTCGACTAGGTCTGAGCAGGGTATCGGCAACAGCAAATCGAGATTGGAGCACACCAAATGCTCGCTCGACATTCTTCCTGCAAACCTCCTGAACCTTCGCAAAGTGAGACTTCTTGCCTCCTGGCACAATGTTTGAGATAGTCTTCACAAATGTAGACCATCTCGGATAGATGCCATCAGCTAGGTAGTACCCCTTGTTGTAGTGCCGCCCATTGACCTCGAAGTTCACCGAAGGAGAATGACCTTCAACAAGTTTGGCAAAGACAGGGGAGCACTGTAGCACGTTGATGTCATCGTGAGTTCCTGGCATACCAAAGAAGGAGTGCCAAATCCAGAGGTCATGCGTGGCCACTGCCTCAAGTACCACACTGCAACCATCTTTGGCGCCTTTGTACATCCCCTGCCAAGCAAATGGACAGTTCTTCCATTTTCAATGCATGCAGTCGATGCTTCCAAGCATCCCAGGAAATCCTCTTGCTGCATTATGTGCTTGGATCTGAGCAGTGTCTTCAACATTGGGTGATCGCAAGTATTACGGTCCAAACACTGCCACCACTGCCCTGCAGAACTTGTAGAAACACTCAATGGTCATGGACTCGGTCATGCTCCCATAGTCACCGAGTGAATCACCGGGAGTTCCGTATGCAAGCATCCTCGTAGCTGTCGTGCAATTCAGGATTGAGGTGAATCCAAGTTTGCCGGTGCAATCCTTCTTGCACTTGAAGTAGCTGTCGAACTCCCGGATGGAATACACAATCCAGAGGAAAAGCTTTTGGCTCATCTGATAACGGCACCGAAATATTTTGTCGCCGTGCAGTGGAGCGTCGGTGAAGTAGTCGGAATAGAGCATGCAATAGCCTACCAGGCGAAGCTGGTTCTTTGCTTTCAGCCGCCCCGCGCGCCGAGCCACCTCGCCGTGGCTTTTCATTGCTCGTGAGCAGGCCGGCGAGGGCGGCGAGGACCATAAGATGCTCCTCGTCCTGGACGTCGGCATCGGCTTCCTCCTCCAGCAACGCCGCGAGCGCCTCCTCATCGTCCGGGTCCATCACCGAGCAGACAAATCGCCGAACACCTGGCAGGCGCGGTGGGCGCAGAGCCGCCGGTATACCGCCCTTTGTGGCCGGAGCGTCGGAAAACTCGCCCGGAAGGTGGTGAAGAGGTTGCCGCGATGAAACCTTCTCTCTTTTTCGGCGGGGAATAGCCTATCTAGCGGTGCTGGGCGGTGGGCGGCGCCGGGATTGGCGAGATGGTGGCCGAGCGTGCGGGGGTGGGGGCGAATCTGGACGATTGCCTTGACTTTTCACCTGACGGTGTGGCCCAGGCGTGTTTTCCCCTTCCGCCGGAGTCCCCCGAGCGCCCCCGGTGCGCTAGGTTCGGCCTAGGATCACCGGGCCCAAAAACGGGCCGAGCCGGCGGATTTCAGCGTCTTGAGGGCGCGACTGGGGTTTTTTCGGCGCTGGCGCGAAAAAAGTCGCCCGGGGGCCTGTTGGGGGCGCGGCTGGAGATGCTCTAACATTTCTCCCGCTTACTACATGTCAAGAAAAAAAACTAGCAGGGTATCTATAATACGTAAATAGTTCATTCCCACTAACCTATTTCTCTTGACATGCAGCCTATCCACATCAGCATCCATTCCCGCATGGCCACGTTAGCACTAATCCTGCACCATCGTTAATCCCGCATAATGGGCTGTAGGAAGCTAATGCTTTTGCAACTGGGCTGCTCAGGCCACCAGTGGTATACGTGCCATCTAGCTGGGCTTGGTTTCCCTCGAACAAAAATCTAGCTGGGGTACCTGGCCCACCTACATGCTTATCGCTTTAGGTTGTTGAGGGTTCCTCTTCCCTGACGATCTGTCTTCCGGTCAGCGCCGCCATGCCCGAACGCGCGCTCCATTCTTTTCCTTGAAACGACAACAACAAATACACATGAAACGGAATCATTCATAGCCTCTCATTACCTCACAACCTGTTACCCTGCAAATCCGGGAGAAAGTGCTAGATTTGACTGAGCCTCCGCCTTCGTCTTTAAAAGGATGCCTGCACTGCCATTGTCATCGACTACGCACGCCTGCTCACCTCTACTCTTGGAAACGGCCTCGACTCTGGTAGGTGGATGCTCCCTATTTTCAACCTTCCTCAATTTTTCCTATCCCTCCGTTTATGCTTTTGAAATTTGTCAGGTTGACCCCCCACCCTCTCAGCCCTCGCGTCGTCCTCCCGGGGGCGACCCGGGGGCGACTAGGGTTTCCCCAAGCGCCGCCACCCCTCCAATCTCAGCCCCTCCTCGCCGCCACCTGAGGGGATCGACGGGCAAGCCTGGCCGGTCGTCGATGAAGGTGGCGGTGAGGTGCTGCGTCGCTTTGTGCCCCCGCGAAGGACCTGGAAGCCGGGGCGGCGGCCCCGGTCGGCGAGGCGGCGCTGCCTCCGCGACGGGCGCGCGCGCAGGAAGTGGTGGCCGACATCCTCGGCTGCCCGGGAAGCGAGGATTCGGTGGGTGGTCGCGGCGCGGATTTTCCTCTGCCCCAGATCTGAAGGTCAGGCGTCCCCCTCCCCTGCTCTCTCCTCCCCTCCGGTCGTGCCCTTCTGCGACTTTGGTCGCCGGATCTGGTGCTGGTGCGGTGCGGGTGCTCAGGTTTGAGCCCGGGGGAAACCCTTGGCCGGTCCTCCGGCCACGACGGCGGCGGCGCGTGTGCGCGTCGTGTACTTCCCTGGAGGCGCCGTTGAGGGCTCTCCTCTTCACCCCCGTCCCAGACCTAGGGTGAAAACCGAAAGCCCGTCTCGGGCTGGCCGGCGGTGGCGCCTAGCGCGTCGCGTCCTCGTTGGAGGCGCCGTCTGGGGTGTCTGGTTCTTCGGGAGTGGGGCAATGTGGATGGTGGGTGTCTGTCGGCTGCGAGGCCAAGTTTGCGTTTTTTTCTGTGGAGGGTGCTCGTTCCTGCAAGTGTTCTCTGTGGACACTGGGACGGGACCTGGTGCTCCCCTTGCTCCGCCTCTTGGCCTCTGCAGCTTTCTTCTCCGGCCACCTCCCAACGGCTATCCTTCGGCTCATGGTGGCTCAGGAGAGGTGGCAGTGCAGCTATGGTGTGTGCCAGCGGCGTGGCGAGGGTAGTGCTTCTTGTCTGCGATGGGGATCCGGCTGGCATCTGCTCTAGTTCTCGGGTGAGCTCCAACGATCCAACGGTGCGGCGCCTTCGAGCCTAGGCGAGAGGAAAGGGTTCCTCTTCGGCGTTGGGAGCGATGTTCTTCCCTTGTCCCTGGTTACAGACAGTGCTCAACTCTCTCTGGTTATCGGCTGATCATCGAGGCTTCTCTGTTGCTCCTCTCTCTGCTGGCTATGTGCAGTAGGCTTCGACATTACTAGCAGGGCTCTTCATGTAATTTTTCTTGCAGCTGTAATGTGTGTGGCATTGTTAGCTGTTCACTCAGCTCCATTGTACCTTTCGGTCGCTGTTGCTTGGTGGCCTCGTGTAATCCTGGCCGGTTGATGGCTTCGTTAATTCAAAGCCGGGCTCCTCTTGAGCCTTCGTTCTAAAAAAATTTGTCAGGTTGTGATTCCAGATTGAAAGGTGTTCAACGTTTTACTGGTCGATTTGGCTTCACTGCTTGATAGGACTCTTCATACAGATCTCTTGCTACTACATAGGTATGCGGGCTCTCCTCTTGCTGGGGTAATGAACCGATCAGTTATCCTTACACATATTTGTTGGCTTTCGTCATTTACAATCGGTTATATCGAATGTTATATATTTCAAATTTAGTTTGACAATAAGAAGTATGCTCATTCATCCATTATGTCCTCCTATTTCATTTTCCACTGTACCACACATTTAGTCTGAAAAATTAATTCATAAGGCAGTTGAGTGGCCGGCCGGAGTGACAGCACTCTGCCTCCTCAATTTAGCGTTTAATCCACGTATAGTCCGTAGGTACTTTATAGCGATACATACCCATACGTCTTGCTCCTCAATCCAGCGTTCTGCCTACCATAGGCCACGCCGGCAAGTTTCTACTTCGCCACTTACCAGGCAGATGTTAATCCCATATTTGTACTGCACAGATCAACGAAACCGAATATGTTCAGCTGGAGCTGCCACTGGTATGGAATTGGCCAGTCTTGGTTTCTTCGCGCTCTACTGATCTGGTCGCCCGTCACCATCGTCCCGGTGACCCTACTACTTTCCTCTGAGCCATCAACTTACATCTTCCCATAGAACAACCAGAGAGATGGATGATGAAGAGCCGACAGACACGCGGGCATACCGACAAATCACCGGCGGCAGCGGCGAAGTTGGTGAATCATCGGCGGGGTAGACGGTCGGCTTGAGGGCCAAGCGCGGGCAAGTCTGTTTTGTTTCCTTTTTCTTTTGCAATAGTGCCGGCGTTCGTTTTTGTGAAGGGTCGCCTCTAACTTCCCTTCTTAAAGTGTTACAGGATCCGACTTCCTGGGTGTTACAACCTCCAATGTGATCCCGTCAAGCCCAAAGATCTTACTCATTTGCCTTAGAAGTTAATGATTCATCTGTTTTTTCCTTCATTAATGGTTGGGAGTAATAAACATTTGGTTTGCTCCAGCCTAAGATTGGCGACGGCAAGACGATTTGGCAGTGGCGCTCAAGTTGGGAACAGTACTTTAGTCAAATCCAGCAATGGGATGTTCCTTGGGGATGCCGTCGACGGCTGCCCAGGAGTTTGGATTGGATGCGTTCGTGTTCCAAGACATGATGAGGAGACTGAGTGAGATGATTAGCATATCAGGCTTGCAAACCACGTGCTTGCTATTCGAAAGAAAACCTTTTGGTGTTAATGACTTGCGTCCTTTTCTCATATGTGGCAGCTAAGAGCACACATTTTTTAGTTCATTCACATACCATTGTCTTGGTATATATTCTTATTTTCTTGCGGGTTTAGTGTATTCTTATCAAGATTTTTTTAATGGCATTCTTATCAATATTTATTCAGTAAAATTCCCATTCTTATCAATGTTGAGTCAGTAAAATTCCCAACCAGTAAAATTCCGTGTATGTGTACTGGTTGGGTAATTTGTTAGCTCTACAAACAATTGCCCAACCAGTACACATACACGTACCATAATACTTTGATGTTATTATGGGGGGAGACTACTTTCAGCTATTATGAATATCCAATATGTTCTCAATTTTTTGACGCATCAGTCTATAGTATATTTCATATGGAATAAATCTTAATGTTCTTCACCACTTATATATCAGCATTCTATCAAAAAAAAAGTGTCTACAATCCCACAGCAATCTGCGGGAAAGATTATCATAATTCTAGATGTTCTTCAATGGTACTTCCTCTGTTCCAAAATAAGCGTCTCAACTTTGTACTAACTTTCATACAAAGTTGCACTAAAGTTGAGACATTTATTTTGGGACGAAGGGAGTACAAGACTGCACATATATGATCATACTGGAGTACATGTATTTGTGTCAATTGTTGATATATGATATGATCCGCGTAGCTTTTGCAAACCTCCACCGTGACGCATGTGTTGGCCTACTGACCTTACCTCAATTTAAATTGTCAGCTACGCAGAATGTGCAAGGCATTTTGTTACTTAAATTTGGATGCTCACTTTTCTCAAAATGAAAATTCAAAAAATCCCGCAGCAACGCGCGGGGCATCATCTAGTTTTTTTAAGGACTATCACGATAGTTTTAATACACTATAACTTTATATACCAAACTGAGACAACACTTACGGAAAAAAAATAACTAAAAAAATGCATATGCCTACATTAAAAAAATGTGAACTATTAGAGTTTCATCCCCATCAAGGGCGCTAGGGCATACACCGGGGGTGATCATCACCACCTGCACCTGATTTTTTTTAAAAAAACCAACATGGTAAAAGGCCACTCACTAAAAAATAGTTAGTGTGACATGCGTCAATAGTAGGTAAAATGATAACGGCGTCATATCCTATGAATCTGCCTATGTTCGTGCACCCTTGCATCCCTTCGCTACCATCCATCCGAATCAAATCCTGCGTCTGTAGTTTGTTGGCTCAATTCTTGCAAAAAGACGCCCGCCTCCAACCCAACTCACCTATGCGATTTGCGAAAAGATCCCTCATCTCCTGGGCCTGTCTCCCACCTCCGGCTCCTGAATCGTTCAGATCGGCACGGCGGAGAAAATCTCCTCCCATGATGCGTTGCGACCCATCTGGCGGCCACCGCGATTATGGACGGAGAATCTTATTTTATGATAACAGAAACTTGCTTTCCCTCGTCCCTTTAGACATCAGAACGGCCTAAATTTTTTTCCCATCTACTTATTCATCTGCAGACCCATCTCCCTTGCCGTGATCTGTCTCTCTAAATTCTACATCTGCAGAACGCGAACTGTACTTGTTGTTTGGAAGACTTATCGTGTAAATACATTCCTTGAGCCACGAAATTGGTCATTATCTTGCAAACTCCAACAAAGTGAGGGAGAATATAGTGCACCAAAAATGGAAGCAATCCTGTATTCGTCAGTTTGATAAGAGTGGTTGGGGTCATGTAGCGAAGGACAACCATTTGTTATGTCTTATGGGAATCTTCAGAAACTACAGGATGCATATCAAGCTGAGATGGAGGCATGTAATCAAACACTCTGAACCTAGTACTGAAGTTGCAATCAGTCGAGACAAATGCTCAAAACCTGAAGCATGCTCAGAAATTTCGTGCCTATGGCCAGCAGCTAACAGTTAGAAGAAATTACAAGCATAGCCATTAGGTGTTTAGTACCAGGAGCAGCATGTATCATAGGCAAATATTTGCCATCGGTACATCAGATTTGTAATGCAAATTGCGCAGTGCAAATCAAGCATGGAGCACCTCCGATTACAAAACAACATCAGCCTCGAAAATGGCATTGACCAAAACGAAAGTAGAACTAACAGATTATTTCAGAAATTTACATTCACCAACACATGCCAGTCACATCTCGCTGGGCACTAATCGGCAAGGGCCAAGGGGAGATCATCTAATAGGGCTAGCTATGTGGACGTAAACGTAGTCATCCAAATTTCGTGCTCACGGGCTGCCATCGACGAGATGTGAAGGCGGCCGATGAGACGGCCAGTCGGCCACACACATGGATCTCCGTCTTGGGCTGTCGTCGCTGGGATCTATGAGCCGCCTCTGGCGTGTCTCCATCGACGCATGCGCCGCATGTCGTCGGCGGGATGTGGTAGCCAGATATCTAGGTCCTGTTTGCAACCGGAGTTGCCGAGTTGGACTGGCAGGAGAATGATTCAGGAGCCGGAGGTGGGAGACAGGCCAGGGGATGAGGGATCTTTTCGCAAATCGCATAGGTGAGCTGGGTTGGAGGCGGGCGTCTTTTTGCAAGAATTGAGCCAACAAACTACATGCGCAGGATTTGATTCGGATGGATGGTAGCGAAGTGATACAGGGGTGCACGAACGTAGTCAGATTCATAGGATACGACGCCAATGGTAACTACATAACTTTATAAAATATATTATATATATCAATAAAAAGCCAAACATACATAAGACAAAACCATGTTCTCATTATTTAACTTTATAAAATTCTAGCCCGCGCATCGAGCGGGCCACTTTGCTAGTTATTAAAAAGTTGATAACATTGGCCATGTTTTAAATCATATTTCTTTTGATAAAGGGTGAATTTTATTGACTTAGAATGAAACATCAAGATGATACAACCACAGTGAGCACATCCGCCCTCTGCATAATTAGGACACACACAACTAACAACAATGCACGCACACTAGAACACGCCAGACAAATAGCAAAGTCATATACAACCAAAGCTATGTGTAGGCGTGGGAAGAAAACAAAGCGTCGGATCCTCAATCAGTAAACTATATCAATGATCATATCCGTATCAATCATGTCATCACACCACAAGAACAACAAGGTTCTTCAACAAGAACACCTTCAGGAAGAAGGACACCTAATCGCCGCCGTCACAGGATCCAACTATTGAAGGTCGAAATCTAGGATTTCATCCTGAAGAACTAGTCCAAGCATATCAGAGCAATGCTAACAAGGCAATGTTGTAAAAACATCACCATTGCTAGGCATAACCAACTCGGGTCACCTAGGCTTTCACCCCGAAGCTTGAGACCGGGTGCTCGAGTAGCACCGCCATCAAGTCAATAATGTGTTGTTGCCAACAACTACATGTGATGTGTGATCGCGACCGCTGCACTACCATCCCTCTGTATTAACCCATCGTCCACAATTTGCATATGACTGTAAAAGTCAACCACCAAATCTGGAGTGAGAAACTCTCACGAAGACTTTCGGTGGCCACCGCAATCTACAACAAAGACGCGGCCGAGATGAGATGACCCAACCGTCGACGGGTCCCAGTAGGCAGCGGTACCTCTTAAATGTGCTTAGCAGCCACACCCGCAAAGGTCGCAACATCCCATCTAGCGCCGACCTCCATGACCCGAAGGGGCAAGCCGGCAACACAAACCGGCGTTTCTTGGAGCGAGCAGCCGGAGCCAAGACTGACCCCGGTGAGTGGAACCACCATGATGACAACCGAATCTGGCCCACTGCGCGTCCAGATCCAGCCGACTTCCACTGGAAGCGAGGGCGGGTCATTAATGCACATACATTGTTAGATGAAACTCAAGGGGTAGTACGTGTAGGACGACATGTGACGGTTCTTGCTCTAGTATCATTGAATTTAGAATTGATGGGTTCAAGAAAATTGTTGAACATCTTGTTATCTCGGATGCAATATTTACATTTAAACTATTGTTTTACTATATATATTTGCATGTTATTTATGTATAAATTGTGCTATTTTCTATTATTATTTTGAGTGTTGTGACTTGCGGTCCTAGAAAAAAATAGGGCCGGACAGTTAGGAAACAGGGTTGGATGACCGGCTCCCACATCGGTTATGGAGGGATACGGATCAGTTTTGTGTATCCGCGTTGGAGTTGCATTAAGGATGAATTGTTATCCCCATGTGGTGCCCGGTACCATAGAGGCGTGGTCTTATCTCCTCACGAATCGGAAGGATAGACTCCATCCAAACTCATGTTGCATATATATCTGAAGAGCCTGTGTAGTGTGGCAGACGTCAATTGCCCTGCATATGTATCTTCTCCATACGAACTCCACTCCTAGACTTTCAATGACAAGTGGTCGTGGGGATGGGAGACTTCAGGAAGTGTACATGTCCAGTTCTACTTACCAGTGTTACAATAATTGGATATTCATCTTCCCTAGCGCTGATGGTCTTTGAAACTTAAGGCTGGGAAGCGCTCCGAAGTCTTTAGAGGGCCGTCCCTTAGCAGGAGCTGCTCGATGGCGGATCATATGGCCGAAGGTGCCTTCCCGCATCACAACGACAGCACTGTTGGATCAGCTAGCAATACTCGGGACCCGAACTTTGCTAGAGTTACGGACATAAACTACGGAAAGTAGCTTACGGACTGAGATGACAATGCTTTAATGGAAACTGGGGGCAGCAGGGCCCACCCTTGAAATCAGCGAGGGAGAGAGGTTGCGCCTAGGCGGGAGCAGTCCGTAAGTTTCATCCGTAAGTTGTCCGTAAATGTAGCATTTTTTCCTCGCGACCCTCTCTGAACGCGCACAATTGGTGGCACATTGTGTCAGGCTTCTGCAGCAAACAGTTGGGGGAGCATTACCATAGTATCTAGTATCTACCTGCTGATGTTGTAAACTTGCTCACCTATTAACGCGTATACGCCGCCCTCTTTGCATGAACTTGAAACAAAAAACAAACTTCTTATCATTTGAGCTGAATACTCGAGCTTATGCTCTTCTTAGTTTCAGTCAATTAGTTTCAATTTTGTTAGATTTATCTCTCACATCTTTATGTATACCGTTACGGCACTCGTTGATTTTCGATGCCCCCGTCTTGTGCCATGAGGTTCGATATAAACGTCGGTGCAGTGTGTTAGGCTTTTTGGAATGTAATGACATTATGATCGCCAAATGGCACCCCACTTTACTTGTGTCTCTCATGGTGATCGTCCTTCGGTCTGCTATCTAGATTATGCCTGGTCTTGGGCGTCCATTTTTTTCTCATCTTATTTTCCCGTTGTTACTTGTAAGGCTTTCTGCCCTGAATTCTCGATGGGAATTTGGCCCATATAAACAATAATTTCAGGAAATTCTCAAAGGCCAATGTGGGGAGTCATGTTTACCATTACGGAACCAAACCGTTGCCTCAACAAATATTTTCATTATTGAAAAATGAGTATAACAGTAGGTTGCAAATGTGTCTGAATGCATGAGATTTGAGAATGTAAACTAGGAGTTCAAGATGGATAGAAAGTGAATTTACCCCGCCACAACCAAGCAACGCGAAAGTGTTTGGGCCACATGGTCATGGGTGACAATAATTTTCTGTAACCACAATTTGTTGTGTTCCTTTTGGGTTTGTGCCTCCAGTACCGCAGTAGACAGTGCAAGAACCGAGAGACAAAGCCCCCCTCACTAGGGCCATCATCAAAGTAAGGGCATCTCCAACACAGACCCCTAAAACGGACACCATATATGTCCGCGGACTGGTTCTGACAGGTGTTCGGACACTGACATGGGAGGCAGTCATTCAAAGGTAGCCACAAATATCCGGTCACATTTTGAATAGAATTTAACCAAAAGAAACTAATTGGATGCAAATTTAAACACGTTAACGACTTTTATTCGAACCTAGATAATTTTTACATAAAATCGGATGATTTTTCGTCCGGTGAATTAAAACCAAAAATACTAAACTACCCTATGCTCAAGTGACCTCGCACGCGTGGCCTGGATGGCTGGCGGCACCTCCGTCGTCGGAGTCGGGCTTCCAGCAGCAGAAATGCGCGGGGTCGCAGAAGGGCTTCCCGACCGTTGCATGGCACTCACAGATGATCCTTCTTGCTTGCTCCTGCGCTGAGTGTAGTGCAGCCGCGACCATCACCGACGTGGGCGTTGGGATTGATGGGTGACGGGGCTTGCTGGAGGCGGCGGTAGCGGTGGTCTCGCTCAGATACCACTCCTCGCCGTACTTCGCCACCTCCTGTGGGGCGTTGGACATGGCGCTTGCTCGTCGTGGTTGTTGTCTTCGACCAGTCGTGAGCTCTGGGTCCCCAAGGATTTGCTGCGCTGGGATGTCAGAGTCTGCAAACTCCGCTCGGTGCATGGCGTTGCGTCGTTTCCGCCAGTGTTGCTCCATGTCTAGACTCTCCTGCGTCGTGAAGGCGCTCCGAGAGGATGAACAACCGCCGCCACCATTATTGACGTAGTGGAGGATGCGCCTGTGCGCCTTCGCGATAGTCGCGGAGGGCAACACATCCAAGGAAGCCTTGCCGCAACCGGCATAGCTAGGCAGTGGCTAGATGCGCTCGTACTTCACACGTTGTGGCGGTGGTGACATGTGCTTCTCCTTCATTCGGTGTCCGATTTTGAAGTCGCGGGTGCACTGGGAAGAGCAGGGAGGGGAAGGAAGCCCCGCCTTCACCCATCGGCGAAGAGGCGAATGCGGTTTTGCCGTGATGGGGCGGAGACGCGGCTCTGGTGGCGGCGGTGGACCAAGATCATGGTGGAGCATCAACTCTAGCTACTCCTCGTACTCTTGATCCATCACCATGACCAATGAGAGGAAGGGTGGCCATTGTGGCCGTTGATAATGCTACTGCGGCATGTCCACCTCATTGGCAGACGAGATGGCGATCTCCGTCTTCGCGAAGTAGCAGGCCGTCACGGAGCAAGAGGGCCCCGGAGAGCGAGGGTGGTGGCGCCACGATCCGGAGCCAAATCCGAAACTGCTCGCCAGCGTCATGGCTCAGGACTTGTGTTGATTACGATGTGGATGTGGACAGCGCCATGCTTAAATAGTGGCGCTAGGCGAACGGACGGTCAGCCCGCTTTAATGTGGCGCAACAGTGGGAGTTTGTTTCTCCGGACGACGCGTCTGCACTGAAGTGGCGACACCTGTCTGGTCGCGTTTGTATACAACGCCCTGCCGTCCAGTCACATCATGCGGCATGAATGTCGGCCGCTGCCGTTCTCGGACGAAATGAATATGGCACAGGAAGTGACGCTTCCATTGGAGAGTTAGTGTGCGAGAGGGTTTTGGGTGGGACCTGGGCGTCGGACGTTTACGTGGAAGCGGTTCGGACGACGCAAAACCACCATGGTTTGCTTCCGGTTTGCGGGGAAATGAACGTTCGGTCCGGTCTGCGAACATATGAGACACCGTTTTGGATGACAAACCATGTCTTAATCGCCCGGTCCGGACGGATGCGAACGGTTTGATAATCAAGTTTGGAGATGCCCTAGCTACTACTTAATTTGGCTGTTTGCTTTTCGTGCAAGGCTCCCACTAGTGACCTGGCCAACCTCAGCCATGATATATTGCACTAATACACAGATCGCAGCACTAAAGTTTTAAAAATATTCACGTTATTTTTAAAATTTGTATTCTTTTCTAGCTTAGGCACGACCATAAATTGAGCTTCTTAAAAAAAACGATCTTTCAGGAAGCATGGCGAGTACCGAGTAGTACCAATAAAACTAGTAGAAAAAGAGGCTTCCATACGCCCCCATTAGTCCCTAAAATAATCGAACCGCGACCAAAGGGGTCTTTAGTCGCGGTTCGGGAGGAGACCCGCGACCAACTATCTGGGCCCAGTGCGCTCGGTCGACAGCTGGCGGACGGGAGGGGCTTTAGTCCCGGTTGGCCTGGCCAACCGGGACTAAAGGTCCTCAGGCTGGCCCGAAGGCCTTTAGTTGCGGTTGGCCAGGCCAACCGGGACTAAAGGCCCATCCCTATATATAGGACTCAGCTCACTTCACTTAGCCACAATTCAGAAGGGGGTGGTGGGTTTGCTTTTGGTTCCTCCTATGCACACAAGGTGTTCGATGAAATGCCCGAGAGCATGAAACAAACATGATATGAAGTGTCCGAGCCACACTTGAGCTTTCTCATTTATTATTCCTCCGCGATCGCGGTTAGCAACTTGAACCTTTCATGTGTCATTGATAAAATATGTATGTGTGTAGTTCATTGTTTAATTTGTATTATTTCTAGCTAGTTAGTTTAACAAATGCATGATGGTTAATTATATACTTTATATAATAATAATGCAGATGAATCGGCAATGGATGTACGGTCCCCGACTCTGCGGCGAGTTCACTACGGGTTTGAAAGATTTCCTCGTAGTGGCAAATGCAAACAAGCAGCGAGGTTTTATTATCTGTCCATGTGCTGTCTGTAAGAATCAGAAGGGTTACCCCTCCTCAAGAGACGTTCACATGCACCTGCTTCGGCACGGTTTCATGCGAAGCTATAATTGTTGGACCAAGCATGGAGAAAGAGGGGTTAGAATGGAAGAAGATGAAGAAGGGGATGATATCGATGACAACTATCATGATCATTTCGGTGATACTTTCATGGAGGATGATGCTGAAGGTGGGGAAGGGTTAGGTGAAGGTGAAGAAGAGGCACATGATGAGCCCGCTGATGATCTTGGTCGGACGATTGCTGATGCACGGAGACGCTGCGAAACTGACAAGGAGAGGGAGAATTTGGATCGCATGTTAGAGGATCACAAAAAGTCGTTGTACCCAGGATGCGATAATAGTCTGAAAAAGCTGGGCTGCACACTGGATTTGCTAAAATGGAAGGCACGGAAAGGTGTAGGTGACTCATCATTTGAAAATTTGCTGAAAATGTTGAAGAATATGTTTCCGAAGAATAACGAGTTGCCCGCCAGTACGTACGAAGCAAAGAAGGTTGTCTGCCCTCTAGGTTTAGAGGTTCTGAAGATACATGCATGCATTAACGACTGCATCCTCTACCGCGGTGAATACGAGAATTTGAATGAATGCCCTGTATGCACTGCATTGCGTTATAAGATCAGAGGCGATGACCCTGGTGACGATGTTGAGGGCGAGAAACCCAGGAAGAGGGTTCCCGCCAAGGTGATGTGGTATGCTCCTATAATACCACGGTTGAAACGTCTGTTCATGAACAAAAAGCATGCCAAGTCGTTGCGATGGCACAAAGAGGACCGTAAGTCCGACGGGGAGTTGAGACACCCCGCTGATGGAACACAATGGAGAAAGATCGACAGAGTGTTCAAAGATTTTGCAGCTGACGCAAGGAACATAAGATTTGGTCTAGGTACTGATGGCATGAATCCTTTTGGCGAGCAGAGCTCCAGCCATAGCACCTGGCCCGTGACTCTATGCATCTACAACCTTCCTCCTTGGTTGTGCATGAAGCGGAAGTTCATTATGATGCCAATTCTCATCCAAGGCCCTAAGCAACCCGGCAACGACATCGATGTGTACCTAAGGCCATTAGTTGAAGAACTTTTACAGTTGTGGGCCAGACCTGGTGTACGTGTCTGGGATGAGCACAAAGGAGAGGAATTTGACCTACGAGCGTTGCTTTTTGTAACCATCAACGATTGGCCTGCTCTCAGTAACCTTTCGGGACAGACAAATAAGGGATACAATGCATGCACACACTGCTTACATCAGACTGAAAGTGTACGTTTGGTTAATTGTAAGAAGAACGTGTACCTGGGTCATCGTCGATTTCTTCCCCGAAATCATAACGTAAGAAAGAAAGGCAAGCATTTCAACGGCAAGGCAGATCACCGGCCGAAGCCTGCGGAACATACTGGTGCTGAGATATTTGATATGGTCAAGGATTTGAAAGTCATCTTTGGAAAGGGTCCTGGCGGACAATCAGTTCCGCGGGGAGTTGACGGGCACGCACCCATGTGGAAGAAGAAATCTATATTTTGGGAGCTAGAATATTGGAAAGTCCTAGATGTCCGCTCTGCAATCGACGTGATGCATGTTACGAAGAATATTTGTGTGAACCTGCTAAGCTTCTTGGGCGTGTATGGGAAGACAAATGATACAAAGGAAGCACGGCAGGACCAGCAACTTTTGAAAGACCCAGATGACCGGCATCCGGAATGGTTTCAAGGTCGTGCCAGCTACGCTCTTACCAAAGAAGAGAAAGTCATTTTTTTGAATGCCTGAGCAGTATGAAGGTCCCGTTTGGCTTCTCGTCGAATATAAAGGGAATAATAAACATGGCGGACAAAAAGTTCCTAAACCTGAAGTCTCACGACTGCCACGTGATTATGACGCAATTGCTTCCGATTGCTTTGAGGGGGCTCCTACCGGAAAATGTTCGAGTAGCCATTGTGAAGCTATGTGCATTCCTCAATGCAATCTCTCAGAAGGTAATCAATCCAGAAGATCTACCACGGTTACAGAACGATGTGGTCCAATGCCTTGTCAGTTTCGAGTTGGTGTTCCCACCATCCTTCTTCGATATTATGACGCACCTCCTGCTCCACCTAGTCGAAGAGATTTCCATTCTCGGTCCTGTATTTCTACACAATATGTTCCCCTTTGAGAGGTTCATGGGAGTATTAAAGAAATATGTTCGTAACCGTGCTAGGCCAGAAGGAAGCATCGTCAAGGGCTATGGAAATGAGGAGGTAATTGAGTTCTGTATTGACTATGTTCCTGACCTTAAGCCGATTGGTATTCCTCAATCGCGGCACGAGGGGAGACTAAGTGGAAAAGGCACGATCGGAAGGAAATCAACGATATGTATGGACGGTCATTCTATGACTGAAGCACACCACACAGTTCTGCAATATTCCAGCTTGGTGGCTCCGTACTTCGAGCAACACAAGAATATTATACGCTCGGACAACCCGGGGAAGCCTGAATCCTGGATTAGAGAGGCCCACATGGAGACTTTCGGCAGTTGGTTGCGAAAACATTTAATGAATGACAATGATGTTGGAGATCAGCTGTACATGTTGGCCAAGACACCATCTTCGACTATAACGACTTTCCAAGGGTACGAGATAAATGGGAATACATTTTACACCATCGCCCAAGATAAAAAGAGCACCAACCAAAACAGTGGTGTCCGCTTTGATGCAGCAACCGAGAATGGGCAAAAGGTCACATATTATGGTTACATAGAGGAGATATGGGAACTTGACTATGGACCCTCCTTTAAGGTCCCTTTGTTCCGGTGCAAATGGTTCAAGCTAACAGGAGGTGGGGTAAAGGTGGACGAGCAATACGGAATGACAATGATGGATTTCAACAATCTTGGTTACCTTGACGAACCATTCGTCCTTTCCAAAGATGTCGCTCAGGTTTTTTATTTGAAGGACATGAGTAGCAAACCGAGAAAACGGAAAGATAAGAAAACGATCAGTACATCATGCGATGATCCAAAGCGCCACATTGTTCTTTCAGGGAAAAGAAACATCGTGGGAGTGGAGGACAAGACAGACATGCCAGAAGATTATAATATGTTTGGTGAAATTCCGCCCTTCAAAGTGAACACTGACCCAAGCATTAAGTTAAATGATGAGGATGCTCCATGGATACGGCACAATCGTAAGCAAGCAGGGACACAAGGGAAGAATTGATGTGTAATAATTTATTGTACCAAACTTTGTCGAATGGATCATGTGAATTAAAACGTACGATGGCGAATCCGGATGATTTGTATTTGGTCGATTAACTGAATGATGTATGAAACCTTTTGTCAAACCATCAAGGGATCGAGGATGTAGAACAAAACAATCGGTCTGAATTTTTAAAATGAATTAGTTTTATTTTTCTGGATTTTTTATATATTATTTGTATTTTTAAGATTTTAAAATGAATTAGTTTTATTTTTTTGAATTTTTTGATATATTATTTCTATTTTTAAGATTTTAAAATGAATTAGTTTTATTTTTCTGTCTTTTTTGATATATTATTTGTATTTTTAAGATTTTCAAATGAATTAGTTTTATTTTTTTGAATTTTTTGATATATTATTTCTATTTTTAAGATTTTAAAATGAATTAGTTTTATTTTTCTGAATTTTTTGATATATTATTTGTATTTTTAAGATTTTAAAATGAATTAGTTTTATTTTTTGAATTTTTTGATATATTATTTCTATTTTTAAGATTTTAAAATGAATTAGTTTTATTTTTCTGAATTTTTTGATATATTATTTGTATTTTTAAGATTTTAAAATGAATTAGTTTTATTTTTTTTGAATTTTTTGATATATTATTTGTATTTTTAAGATTTTAAAATGAATTAGTTTTATTTATTTTTTGAATTTTTCGATATATTATTTCTATTTTTAAGATTTTAAAATGAAAAGTATATGAAAAAGGACCTTTAGTCGCGGTTCGTGACACGAACCGCGACTAAAGGCTCTTTCTGCGCGGGAACGAAAGCGGCGCGAAAGACCCTTTAGTCCCGGTTGGGGACACCAACCGCGACTAAAGGTACCCTTTAGTCCCGGTTGGACCCTTTAGTCGCGGTTGGTGTCCCCAACCGGGACTAAAGGGTACCTTTAGTCGCGGTTGGTGTCCCCAACCGGGACTAATGCTCTGTCTATATATACAGCACTTAGTAAATTTTCCCCCACCTCCCATTCTCCTCTCGACGCCGACGCCCTGCCCCGACGCCGATCGACGCCGACGCCGCCAGGCTACTGCCCCGACGCCGATCGACGCCGACGCCCTGCCCCGACGCCGATCGACGGCGACGCCCCCAGTGAGCTCCACCGCCCCCAGTGAGCTCTGCCCCCACTTCCCCTGCCCTACGGCGCCGCCCTTGCCCTACACTGCCGCCGCCGCCCCTGCCCTGCCTTGCGCGCCGCCGCCACCGTTGCCCCTGCCCTTGCGCGCCGTCCTCCGCCGCCCGCCGCCGCCTGCCTGCCGTCCTCCGCCGCCCGCCGCCGCCTGCCTGCCGTCCTCCGCCTCCCGCCGCCGCCTGCCGTCCTCCGCCTCCCGCCGCCGCCTGCCTGCCTGCCGTCCTCCGCCTCCCGCCGCCTGCCGTCCTCCGCCGCCCGCCGCCGCCTGCCGTCCTCCTCAAACAGAGAGGAAAAAGGAAAGGAAAAAGAAAAGGAAAGAGAGAGCAGAGAGGAAAAAGAAAAGGAAAAAGAAAAGGAAAATTATTTGGGAATAATTGTATAAATCATTAAATTTGAGCGGCGGCGGAGGAAAAAGAAAAGAAAAAATAAAAGGAAAAAGAAAAGGAAAAACAAAATACTTGGCAGTGCTCAAACAAAAACTTCTATGCAAATTAGTGCTCAATAAAAAACTGAAAAGGAAAAAGAAAAGGAAAGAGAGAGCAGAGAGGAAAAAGAAAAGGAAAAAGAAAAGGAAATTTATTTGGGAATAATTGTATAAATTTGACCAAAAAACATCAATTTTATTTTTTAATAGCTCTTAATCATTCAACCGTCGCTGCTCCTCCTCTATGTCCCCTTAATCTTATTTTTTAATTCCTTTATACTTAATTAATTTTTACTACATGCAGGAGTGACATATGGCGGACGATAGAGCCGAGCCGCTTAGGGATCCGGAGGCTGAACGTTATTTAATGGGCATCATAAACAACGAGATTCCTTATGTGCCGGGCTCAGAATATGAGCAAGAAGAGGATGTAGTCTCTTCTTTTCTGAACCTTGACGATGGAACAGACATTGTCGATGATCAAGAAGGTGAAGGAACGGACATTGTCGACGGAGGTCAACCGTCAACAAACGACGATCTCGAATTGCAAGTAGCAACCACCTTCGGCGAGGTATATATATACATTGAGCCTCTCGTGATACAAACTTACTGAAATGTGAATACATATGTATTAACGCGCGCGACTCTCTTTCTTTTTTTAGCCCTCGGCCGGATCGAGTACGACAAAGCGTGGCAAATCCAAGGCGATGAAAACAGGAGAAACATATGCCATTGATTTTGTCAGTGAAACCGGCAAGCCCCTACAGCACACCTCAAAGTTTATCAACCAATGCGGAGTCGTTGTTAGAGACAACGTCCCGATCACCGTCCAGGAATGGAAGGAGCCAAAGAAGGCACGTCTTGGTTTCAGTTTTGTCGACAAGAGAACGAAAAAGGATTGCTGGAGAAAGCTTATGGAACATTTCATTCTACCTCCGGAATACAACAAAGTCGATGAATTCGGTAACGAGGTTCCGGGTGGACGTGAGAGGAGGAGGCTAGTTAAAGAGTTCGCTCTTCATAAGATGGGCGAAGCATTCCGGAACTTCAAGAAAAATTTAACCCGTGACTATGTCAACAAGGGCAAGACTCCGGATTTCAATGGACAACATGAGAAACTGAAAGATGATTGGCCAGAATTTGTGAGGCAAAAGAAATCGGAGCATTTCAAGGAAATATCGAAAAAAATAAGGATAATGCGAGTAAGAAAAAGTTCCATCATATATGGGGCCAGGAGGATACCGCCTTTCGGAGCCTAAGTGGCAGAAGATGGAGGAGGACCTGAGGGTGCGAGGAATCCCTCTAGGTACAGAGGGATGGGACCCAAGGGCCAAAAGCTGGTGGTACGGGCATGGGGGATCGCTAGACCCGGAGACAGGGGTGTGTGTTCACCGGAAGAAAAAGTTTGCTCCCACCCAAGCCCTTATTGACGCAATGACCCAAGCTCAAGAGGGCTTGATCAAGTTCAACAGAGAGAAAGACGCACTGACAACAGCCCTCGGGAATGATGAACACGGAGGACGTGTACGAGGCAAAGGCAGAATTCCATGGAAAGTAGGGTTTTCCCAGGACAATGACCCGTACTATTACAGAAGCCGTAAGAGAAAGACGGACCGGGATGCAGATCTTTTGGCGAAGTTTGCATCGAAACTCCATGAGTTGAAGCAGACCGTGCATGAACTAGTAAAAGAAAAATCGGCTGCAGGGCCGCATGAAGATCATGAAGAGGATCGCGGAAGCCAGCAGCGGAGAAGCAGCGTGGCTTCCACGGATGCCCCGCCTGGTGCTAATGCACCGACGATCGAGATTCGTGCACCGGAGCCTCACTACCCCGTGGATGATGTAAATGAGATGAAAGAATGTGATCTGCATTATCCCGTGGGGAACGTTTCCACGAAGGTAGCTACCGGCAGTGCTTTACCCTGTACACCTGGAGCACTCCACCACAACAACCCCATTGCATATGGCTATGCTCGTGTCACGGTGGAAGACATAGTCCAAGAGTTTGAGGACCTGGAGATTGACAAAGCTACACCCGAAGGGGAGAGAAGACTTGGAGATGTCAAGCGCCAGATCATTCTATGGAAAAAGAAGTACATAGTGTTTCCAGGCGAGGCGCCAAGGCTAACAAGTCCACCCCCTCCGATGGTGGTGGCGGTGGTGGTGGTCGTGGTGGTTCACCTACACCTCCTTCACGCCATTCGACGCCGTCCCCCGATCCACAACCTCCGGCGGGTAAGCAGCCGCCGCCCCCCAATCCTCCTTCGGCGGGTAAGACGCCCCCAATCCTCCTCCGGCGGGTATAACGCCCCCCAATCCACCTCCAGCGAAGAAGCAGAAGCAGGCGGACAGCAAGGAAACCCGCTCCTGGACTATTAACCCGGACCCTTATGTACCTAAGACCACAAGGGTACCGGAGCCATCACTGAAGCCTCTCCTCCCAAGGCCTTGGGAACTTAGTGAAGCTGAAACCAAATTGGCCGCGTCTGCTCATTATGAGAAATGGAAGGCGGATACGAAGGCGATAAAAGAGCCTGAGCCCAAGCAAGTATTCACTGAGAAGCAAAAGAAGTGGGCTAAGGATTTTTTGACGACACCGTCCCAAGCCGAGCTGAATATGCCTGACGACTATGGACATGAACTTCGTAGGCAAGCAAAAATATTGAAGGAGGAGAAAGAAGAAAGTAAAAAAAGCGGGAAACAAGTTGACCAGCTCGGGATGCAGAATAAACAATCGACCCCCCCGCTCATAGTGAAAGCCGGTCCGGAAGAGGACCCCGAGATCATAGCAGCTGCGGCAGCACTTGGATTGACTGTAGCGAGTGCCATGAAACAAGCGTCCGAGATGGGTTTGACTCTTCGTGCCTTCTTAGGCCTTGAGGATGCGCCAGTATGTGAGATAGCATTACAATATGTGCGGAATGGGCATCTCGTCGAGCCTGCGCGGGAAAAGAGTCTACCACCACAAATTCGAAATCTGCTACGTTGGTACAAGCAATTCATAACATGGGCCGACAAAGAATATGTTTATGCGGATGTTACAGAGGAGCATCACACCAAACGGTACTCTGTACAAGTTCATATGAGTGAATTGTTCCAGCTGTTCAATCTGCGCGAGCTCGACAAATCTATGCTGAGTTGCTACGTTCTGTAAGTGATTTATTTCTACCTCATCTCGTTCTTCATTGCCTGCACTATATATATATATATATATATATATATATATATATATATATATATATATATATATATATATATATATATATATATTGTCCTAACTATATTGTCCTAACTATATGTTCATTGACCCACATATCGTTAATGGACATGTGTTACAAAATCACCCCGAAGACGTGGAGAAAGACTTGTACAAGTTTCTTATAAAGCATCAACTCAAAAGTCATATTCTATTTCCTTACCATTTTGGGTGAGTGTTTCTCTCTTGTGCCCATTCTCTTTTGTTTACTCCATGCATGGTATGTCTAATCGATGAGTTATGCATGACTGTGCATGTAACGTGTCCGCAGGTTCCACTAGATTCTGCTAAATATTGAACTTCACACCTCCAGAGTTCTAATCATGGACTCTATGGATTCGGATCCAAAGCATTGGGCCGACATGAGAAAAATGCTGCAAAAGTAATTATTTTCAATCATTTGAGCTCTATATCGATCGGTCTCTTTCGTTCATTTCCTAATATCAAGTAACTAATAACTCCCTTGTTCATTTAATTTTCTTTGCCCTGTAGGGTTTGGAGACGGTTCTCAGAAGAAATTGTCGGTGAATTCAAACATGAGCTAGATTTTAGAAGGTTAGTTAATGTGGATAAGCAGCCACCGGGGACCAATCTATGTGGATACTATGTTTGTGAGAACATCCGGAGACACACCTCTGAGCGGAAGGCATCGGATAGCGTGCGGAAGGCATCGGATAACTTGCGGAGGAGGCTTAGTCCAGAAGCTCGCTTCCGACCAATTCAAGATGAATTAGCAGGATTTTTCATGAGGGAAGTCATCAATCCTAAAGGAGAACACTATACCGAGGACGAAGAAATTTATATGCATACCCGAGATTGAAACTTGTTCGAAGTTGTATATGGTCATCCATCCTAATTGTGTATGGAAACTTGTTCGAAGTTGTATATGGTCACCCGAGATTGAATATATATTATATAATCCTCTTGAATTCTTCTTGTTTGAAATTTCATATGCATGTATATAGTAGCGTAGAATATGTGTACTGAAACTTCATCAAAATTAAAATAAAACACAAAATAAAATATAAAAGAAATAAAACACTACAAATTAAAAAGAAACCAGGTTTAGGGGGGCTAAAACCCTAAACCTGCGGAGGAGGCCTTTAGTCCCGGTTAGCCACGAGAACCGGGACTAAAGGTCCTCCGCCCCGACGGACTCCTGGCGCCCACGTGGACGGGCCTTTAGTCGCGGTTCGTAAGAGGCGCGACTAAGGGGGAGCCTTTAGTCGCGCATATTTAGTCCCGGTTGCACAGCCGGGATTAATGGCCTTTGCGAACCGGGACTAAAGGCATATTTTCTACTAGTGTAAGTAGACCAGCAGTAAATCGGATGGAGCCATAAATCGATCTTCTTTTAAATGACCCTTCAGGAAGCATGGCATGATTCTTCGCTCAAGAGCATAGTGAAGGCACATGGTACTCGGATGGAGCCTATGTCCTCATGTATAAGAAGGATAGAGAGGCTCTCCCTGAAGATCGATAACTCACGCTCTTTGGCCCCTCCCCCATCCACCAAATTCAACCGTGAACGTTAGGGATGCCGCTAAATGACATGTACTCCTCCCAGACGTAGCTGAAAAATGGTCGTGGGATTGGAAGGCTTCAGGGAATTTACACGACCTGTTCTATTCATCGGTCTTCAGTGAAGCACTGAATGTCTTCCCTAGGCCAGATGATGTCCTGGATTCGTGGGCTGCGTCGCACTATGAAGCAGTGGAATGGACGGCTGATCGCCTGATCAGAAAAGGGCCTGAAGCATCGCGGTTCACGTATTCTGTCCAGCGGCTGAATAAGGAGTAGAAAATGTGTGCTCGTGAGTTGCAGCCTCACACAATGCTCTTGACTTCTTGGGTAACAAGCTCGGTAGGATCAGCTTTGCAACACTTGGCGTCCTCTTTAAAATTTCAATTTTAACAATTTGTAGACTTTGTTCGCGAGAATCTTTTTACGTCTTGTTTCTTTGTGTTTTGAACCGGGACGTTTGTTGTTTGTTTCTTTTCAATATCTCTTGATAGTGGAATCTGGTAAGTTTTCAGATTTTTTGAAAACTTATAGAATTATTGGCTCAAATGAAGCATAAAGAGGATACAAATATCAGGAACACACATCCGACCTCTATATAACTAGAATGCACATAGTCAACACCAACGCATGCACACAACAAAATACGCTGGTAAATAACAAAGCCATATAAGGTCAAAGCTATGCGTAGACGAGGAAAAATATCAAAACAATCAGATCCGTGAATGACAAACTACAACAACGATCATATCGTTCCAATCATCTCATGACATCACAAGAACGTTGAGGTTCTTCAGCAACAACACCTTCATGAAGGAAGCGATGGTCAAGCGCCGCTGTTACCGGATCCAACCACTCAAGTCCAGAATCTAGTTTTTCCACCCCAGTTGTAGATGCCGACAAGGAACTAGGGTTAAAAATTTCAACGACATTTCAGTAAAATTTCCGAAATTTCACATATTTCAGTGGGGTGCGAAATATTTTTAACCCTGAAATTTCGATGCAGATTCAAACTGATTTCAAACTAAATTTAAAATTTGTTAAAATTCAGTAAAATTAAGTGAAACTTGAAATCGCAAAATCCAAAATAATTTCTGAAATATGCAAAATTTCTGAAATTTCGCATATTTCAGTTAGCTCCGAAATAATTTGGTTTCCGAAATTAAAAACCTTGCAAGGAACTACCGATGTGTCCCAAAGCCAAAAGCTTGTGCTAGCGCCGTGAATCTTCTTGGGCAAGGGACGGCACCCTTAGCGAGCTCCCACGACGCCGCACGAGACCATCGCCCGTGTGCCTATACGATGAGGCTGACGAGGGCCGTTGCGTCTCCCTCAAAGACCAGCGGAGGTCACCATCTCCACCAAGATTAGCCCTAACAAGATGGGAAACACTTCTCATCTATAGTCTGATCAGAAGCACCGCGTCAAACCGATTGACCACCGTCTATTCTAGCTGAATCCCACGGCCAATACTTCTTATCTCTTAGGTCGTTTTCAAAAAGAAAAAAAAGCACAGCGCCTAATTACTAACCACCGCGCATCTGCCGCATAATCCCTCCTGCTAATCACTCGCCCATCCATTCATCCCAAGACCCCCTTGCATGAACCTCCCTAGCTTGCCATCGACCAGACTAATGGCCTTCTCTACGATTGTGCCGCCCATCCTGGTCAGGTATGTTCCTCCTCTCCTCTCCACCTCACTGCCCAGATCCGTTCCACTGCTCCTCCCTTTTTCCTCTCCGTCGATGCGCCCCCGGGCAACATTGCAGGTGCGCCTTCCTGGCATTAGATGGCCAAGCACTAGTAGGAAAAGGGGCTTTTACCCCGGTTCATAAGGGCCTTTAGTCCTGGTTCTGGAACCGGGACTAAAGGGTAGTTACTAATGCCCTAGCCCTTTAGTCCCGGTTCTTACACGAACCGGGACTAAAGGCCGTCCACGTGGCCGGTGCGGGGAGCCCAGGCAGGAGGGCCTTTGGTCCCGGTTGGTGTCACCAACCGGGACCAATAGGCATCCACGCGTCAGCACCTGGCAGGAGCTGAGGTTTTTGTTTTTTCTTGAAAAGGGGTGGTTTAGGGGTTTTGGGGGGTTAATTTAGGTGTTTCATATATTGTGTTAGCTAGCTAATTAATAGAGAGAAGTGTCCTCTTTATCTTCGTGCTTTGTCGACGCTACGTACTATATACGTATGAGAGGAGTAGACACGCTAGCTAGTAATCAAATGAAGGAAACAGAAGATCGTCATGAACATATATATATATGCATACAGAGAGAAGTGATATCGATCACCTCTCCTTCTCCGAGATATTGGTCGAACAACAAGTTCTCGTATATCTATCCGACACTACCGGCTACATATATACAATAATTATCTCTTAGAATACAATCTCCTAATTATATTGTAGGAACACAGGGTCCACATAGTATTCTCCGTTTTCAGCGATCACGTGGTCAAGGAAGAATGCCGCCAATTCCTCTTGAATTCCTCGCATACGATCTGGTGCTAGGAGTTCATCCCGCTTCCGAAAAATCTAATTTGAAGAAGGGGGTCAATACATATATATATATGAATAAATGAAACTCAACACAAATGATGGTAATAAAATAAAATTGTGAATATTATTGCTTACGCACTTCATATTGTTCTTCAGTGTAGCCCCGCTCACAGGTATGGTAGCGGATGGACTCGCAAATGTAGTATCCACAGTAATTATTACCGGGTTGCTGCCACAACCACTTTACAAGAAATAGAGGTCAATCAAACTGATAAACAAGCATGCTAAATGGTATTGATCAAACTAGCGCTTGAATCACTAGGAGATGCGCGGAACATGCTACTATAGTACTTACTTTTGGGTGTCTAAATTGCAGCTGGTTCGGCAGTCCCGGGGCTTTTGAGGTGAATTTTCTCCAAACCCTGACAGACAAAGAAAACAATTACTTGATATCAGGAGATGAACAAAGATGCTAATATGGTGGATAATGATCGATTTAACTTACTTCTGGAGCATTTGAGTCATGTTCGCATAGTCCTGGGGATCTTTTCGTCTCAAGTCTGAGACGGTTACTACTCCCGGCTCAAGCTTAATCTCTAGGAGAATATAGTGGAAGCTGCGCATGCATGCATAAGTCATCAATTACATTACCATAACCTGGACTAATAAAGGGAAACCGAATATGCAGAAGACAGTAACACTCACTTGAAGTTGTAAGGAAAGAGTATTATATCTTTGTTTTGATTTATTACCAACGATTGTAGCAAGTTGGCCTCGGCTTCTTTGGCATGAAATTTAACCTGATAATCATCTATGAGATTTGTGTTAATGAACCCAATATCACCGATTTGTCTTTTCTTCAGTTCGGCGATCTTCAATCTGCATAATATAGAGGATAAGTATAAATACATGCAATGAAAGAGCTGACCTATATAGAGAGACTTAATGACAGAAGTAGTACTACTTACAGACAGTAGCAAATGATCGTTGTTTTATCGAGGGACATTAGATTGTAAAACTGGAAGAAATCCTCAAATGGAACATTCAGCAGTTCAATTCCAACGAGGTCATACTCCGGTTTAACTCTCAGCGTTAAAGTACTCATCCCATCAGACTCTCTGCAGGTTTTCATGTACCAACCATGTACTCTTCGCATCATCGTGCTTAGAGATTTGACATCTTTGACACGTGAACCTAAGGTCCAGCGCCCTAGAGCCGCAGCCATCACCGTTGAAACCTTGAATAGATCCGAAGCACCTGGAACAAATGTCCCCACATGATGAGAAACCCTAACCTCATCGTCTCCAGGAGATGGCGGGAATCTACATTGGAGCTCCGTGCACTATGTCTAAATTCATGAAACAAGGAGGATCGATGTCCGGAAGAAAAACTCAAAGAAAAAGCGCCGCATCCGCCGCAGCTCTGCACTTGTGAGGATAAAAAATCCTAACCTAAACTACTAATCGAAGTGGAGGCGTTAAGATTCTCCTCCCAGCCCATGTCCACCGGAGCGGCATACCTTTTCCTTGCCTATCTTTGACGGCTCACGCAGACTCTCCTTTACAGACTTGGTCGGCGAGCTCGTGGATTTGCCTTCCCTCGCTTATAAAAAGGACGGAGAGGCTCTCCCTCACGGAAGAGGGATCACACATGCTCGTGCTCTTCCAAAACGTAAAACTGACAACTTATCATGGGGGTGGGAGGCTTCAGGGACTTTACCATGTGCGTTCTGTTTATCAGTCTGTCTAGAAATCTTTCGGTCTCTTCCCTAGCCCAGATGCCGTTTTGAAGCCGTTGGACGAATTGCACATCAACGCACTTAGTTGACGGTTAATGGTCTGGCCTTCTTGAGTGCTTAGCTGTTATGCTTAAACTGTAATCTATTTGCACTTGGACAAGATTATTGCTAACATACACCGATGACACAGACACAGACATCAAGCGCTCCTGCATATATACCTCCCACATCCAATTCACTCGAGTTAATTGCACAGAAGTACCACAATTGAGGCATTACATGCAGATTGATATCATGATTGCTAATTTTTGCGTGTCAATACCAGCATTGCTCCAGACTTTTGCAAAAAGGTCTAAACCACATATTGATGGTGTATCTGACTGGCGGGGGCCACCTGTCAGGCGCCGATGTGGCATTGCACATCAACGCACTTAGTTGACGGTTAATGGTCTGGCCTTCTTGAGTGCTTAGCTGTTATGCTTAAACTGTAATCTATTTGCACTTGGACAAGATTATTGCTAACATACACCGATGACACAGACACAGACATCAAGCGCTCCTGCATATATACCTCCCACATCCAATTCACTCGAGTTAATTGCACAGAAGTACCACAATTGAGGCATTACATGCAGATTGATATCATGATTGCTAATTTTTGCGTGTCAATACCAGCATTGCTCCAGACTTTTGCAAAAAGGTCTAAACCACATATTGATGGTGTATCTGACTGGCGGGGGCCACCTGTCAGGCGCCGATGTGGCATTTCTTTTACAGAAAACCCCCTTACTTTGCACGTAATCACATAAACGCCCAATTATTTTGCGGGAAAAAGGCTCCGGTGAGAGATTCTTTTCGTTCGCAATATTACAACACCGAATCGGACTTTTTTGAAAGGTTTTGTTACGTTGGACAAAGAAATTAAATAAACCAAAAAGACGCGCCAGCAAGATTCAAACCTGCAACGCGCGGTGCACACGCTGGGCGCGCTAGCCACCACAACACAGCGGCTACTGTGTTAGTGCCCAGGCGTTGTCCTATTTATACATACTTAAATGCGAAGGGCCAGCGGTTAAGCCCAGCTAGGCCTGCTATTTTTATTTTGTTTCGTGTTTGGCTTGTTCGTTTCCCAGGTTTCTTTTAATTTCATTTCTTTTATGTTTTACTTTTGTTTCTGGTTTTGGCTTATTTTAAGTTTTTCTTCCTTTGTTTTTTATTTCTTTTTCTCCTTATTTTTTAATTCATTGGGTTGGTTTTCCTTCTGGATTTTTAACATACTTACTGAACATTTTTTAAGATAGGCTCAATTATATGATGAACATGCTTTCAAATTAGCATGAACATTTTTTTAATGTACGCCGAGCACTTTTTCTGCGTATAGTGATCATTTTTAATGCACGATGAACTTTTCTTCACAAATTTTGAACATTTATTTAATGTATTAAAATTTTGTAATATATGTTGAACATATTTTAAATGCATATTCAATTTTTTAAAAAAATATTTTGAACATTGTACATAATGCATGGCTGGTTTTTCCTAAAAAAACTTTTGTTTCTGGTTTAGCTTATTTTTAGGTTTTTCTTCCTTTGTTTTTTATTTCTATTCCTCCTTATTTTTTAATTCCTTGGGCTAGTTTTTCTTCTGGATTTTTAGCATACTTACTGAACAGTTTTTAAGATAGGCTCCATTATATGATGAACATGTTTTCAAATGAGCATGAACATTTTTTTAATGTACGCCGGGCACTTTTTCTGTGTATAGTGATCATTTTTAATGCATGATGAACTTTTCTTCACAAATTGTGAACATTAATTTAATATATTAAATTTTTGTAATATACGCTGAACATATTTTAAATGCATATTCAATTTTTAAAAAATATTTGTTGAAAATGTACATAATGCGTGGTGAAACAAAAGTAAAACATAAGAGAAATGAAAAGAAAAGAAAGCTTGGCAACGAACGAGCCGAACGCGAGCCAAAAAAAGTAGCAGGCCTAGCTGGGCCTAACCAGCCGGCCCTTCGCATTCGTCTCTGTATAAATAAGGCAACGCCTGACCACTGAACCAGCAGAGGCTGTGTCGCGGTGGCTAGCGCGCCGAGTGTCTGCAACCCTCGTCGCAGGTTCGAATCCTGTCGGGGCTTATTTTTCGTTTATTTAATTTCTTTGTCCAATGTAACGAAAACTTCAAAAAAGTCCGATTCGGTGTTATAATATTGCGAACGAAAAAAATCTCTCACCGGAGCTCTTTTCCTGCAAAATAATTGGGCGTTTATGTGATTACGTGCAAAGTAAGAGGGTTTTCTGTAAAAAATATGCCATGTCGGCGCCTGACAGGTGGCCCCGCCAGTCAGATACACCGTCAATACGTGTTTATACACGGTTTAAACCTTTTTGCAAAAGTCTGGAGAAATGCTGGTACTAACACGTAAAAATTAGCAATCATGGTACCAATCTGCATGTGATATCTCAATTGTGTCTTCATAGACGCCGCCACATGCCAAGACATAGCTCCTTCCGAGGGTAGCTTTTTCTTTAGGCCATCCTCCCAAGACAAATGTAACAAAAAAACTAGTCGTGGGGATGGGAGGCTTCAGTGAATTTACTCGGCCTATTCTGTTCACTAGACTGTCTTCAAAGCATTCGTGTCTTGCCTGGGCTCCTAAAGTGCGCCTTAAGAGCCAATTGACCAGCGGGTGCTCACGCGCCTTCTGTATTGGGCTGGCCCACCAAGAGGCAGCGACCATGAGATCGCTCTTGTGACGCCCCCGATTTGACCGTACACTAATCATGCACGCAAATGTGTACGATCACGATCAGGGACTCACGGGAAGATATCACAACACAACTCTAAAACATAAATAAGTCATACAAGCATTATAATACAAGCCAGGGGCCTCAAGGGCTCGAATACAAGTGCTCGATCATAGACGAGTCAGCGGAAGCAACAATATCTGAGTACAGACATAAGTTAAACAAGTTTGCCTTAAGAAGGCTAGCACAAAGGTAGCAACGATCGAAAAGGCAAGGCCTCCTGCCTGGGACCTCCTAACTACTCCTGGTCGTCGTCAGCGGCCTGCACGTAGTAGTAGGCACCTCCAGTGCCGTGGGAGTCGTCGTCGACGGTGGCGTCTGGCTCCTGGACTCCGACATCTGATTGCGACAATCCGGTATAGAAAGGGGAAAAGAGGGAGAAAAGCAACCGTGAGTACTCATCCAAAGTACTCGCAAGCAAGGAGCTACACTACATATGCATGGGTATATGTGTAAAGAGGCATATCAGTGGACTGAACTGCAGAATGCCGGAATAAGAGGGGGATAGCTAGTCCTGTCGAAGACTACGCTTCTGGACATCTCCATCTTGCAGCATGTAGAAGAGAGTAGATTGAAGTCCTCCAAGTAGCATCGCATAGCATAATCCTACCCGGTAATCCCCTCCTCGTCGCCCTGTTAGAGAGCGATCACCGGGTTGTATCTGGCACTTGGAAGGGTGTATTTTATTCAGTATCCAGTTCTAGTTGTCATAAGGTCAAGGTACAACTCCGGGTCGTCCTTTTACCGAGGGACACGGCTATTCGAATAGATAAACTTCCATGCAGGGGTGCACCACATAACCCAACACGCTCGATCCCAATTGGCCGGACACACTTTTCTGGGTCATGCCCGGCCTCGTAAGATCAACACGTCGCAGCCCCACCTAGGCTCAAGAGAGAGGCCAGCACGCCGGTCTAAACCTATGCGCGCAGGGGTCTGGGCCCATCGCCCTATGCACACCTGCACGTTGCGAACGCGGCCGCGAGCAGACCTAGCAACCCACACGATCACGGCGGTTACGTCAAAGCGGTCCAACACGGCGCGCGCCACTCAGTCGCTGACGTCAAAAGAGCTTCGGCTGATACCACGACGCCGGGATACCCATAACTACTCCCACGTAGATGGTTAGTGCGTATAGACCAAATGGCCAGACTCAGATCAAATACCAAGATCTCGTTAAGCGTGTTAAGTATCCGCGAACGCCGACCAGGGCCAGGCCCACCTCTTACCTAGGCGGTCTCAACCTGCCCTGTCGCTCCGCCACAAAGATCCACTTGCGGGTACTCCTTCGAGCCGACCCGACTTTAGTCATCACATGTGTCATGTATATAGTATATAAGTATATGCCCGTGATCACCGCCCAGGTGATCACGGCCCGATAGTATAGCACAGCAGACGGACAAGAATGTAGGGCCACTGATGGAAATCTAGCATCCTAGACTAAGCAGATAGGATTGCAGGTAAAGGTAGTAACAATAGTAGCAAGGATAGGCTATGCATCAGAATAGGATATCGAAAAGCAGTAACATGCTAGACTACTCTAATGCAAGCAGTAGAGATTAGAGTAGGCGATATCTGGTGATCAAAGGGGGGGCTTGCCTGGTTGCTCTGGCAAGTAGGAGGGGTCGTCGACTCCGTAGTCGAACTGGGTAGCAGCAGTGTCGGTCTCGTAGTCTACCGGAGAGAAGAGGGGGAAGAAACAGTAAATACAATGCAAACATAAGCATGACGATGCGTGACATGTCAATGAGCGGTGCTAGGGGTGTCCTAACGCGACAGTAGGTGGTACCGGTGAAGGGGGGGAACATCCGGGAGGTATTCCCGATGTTTCACGTTTTCGGACAGACGGATCGGAGGGGGAAAGTTGCTAGTTCGATAGGTTAGGGAGGTGCGGTGGATGAACGGACTGCGTAGTCGGATTCGTCTCGTCGTTCTGAGCAACTTTCATATAGAAAACATTTTCATCCGAGTTACGGTTTAATAGATATGAATTTTCAAAGTTTATTTGAATTTCTGGAATTATCTAATTAACAGAAAAAGGGATATGACGTCAGCATGACGTAGGAGTGACGTCAGCGGTCAACAGTTTGGGTTGACTGGTCAAACTGACAAGGGGGACCCACCTGTCATAGACAGTGGGTTAACAGAGGATTAAACTAATTAATCTTTAGTTAATTAGCTACTGGGCCCACCTGTCAGTGAGAGATTAATTAAACTAATTATTTTTATTTATAAAAACATTTTCTTTTCTTTTTCTTTTTTTTAATTTTTGCGGCGGGGCCCGCATGTCAGTGACTGGGCCTGCCCAGTCAGCAGTTGACTGGGTCAACCCAGTCAACTGGGCCCGTGGGGGCCACTGGCAGTGACCCAGGGGTGGCCCCAGGTGTGCCACGTCGGCGGCCGGCGCCGGAGTATCGCCGGCGACCAAAACGCACGGCGGCGCGCGCGGGAGGGGCGCGGGTTTCACCCACTGTGGGTTTGCGGGGGCGGGGCTGGGCGCGTTCGACGCGGCTCGACGTCGCGCGTCCAACGGCGGTGGTCGGAGGGGCTGGAACGGACGGGGTCGACCGCTACGGGCTCGCCGGCGGCGAGGAGCTACGGGTGCCCGACGGAAGCTACGCTAGAGCGCGCGAATGGCCGAACTAGCTAGCTAGGCGGGTGCGGCATGGTGCGGTCGGGCTAGCGGGCCAACGCCCGTGACCATTTGGTCACCGGAGACACGCCGGCGGCGAGCTCCGCGGCGTGGCGTTCGGGCGCGCGCGGGGAAGAAGGTAGGGAGCGCGGGCGAGCTAGCGGAGAGGGGGAGGAGGTAGAGGAGCTCACAGCGGAGCCGTAGGGAGTGGCAGCGAGCTCGGGGAGGGCGCGGGGTAGCCGGAGTCGGCGACGATCGACGGCGGCCGTGCGGGGAAGACGAGCTCGGGGAGGTCGATGTAGTGGCGCTCGGCTCGTTCCCGATGGCGCAGTCGGCGTAGTCGACGGCGGGGAGTCGTTCGGGCACGTCGTCGGGGCGATCTGGGCACGGTGGCCGCGGGAACTACGGTGAACGGCGGCGAGCGCGCTCGGGCAGAGGGGAATGGAGGGGAGAGGGAGGGGGGTCTGGCGGGGGAGAAGGCGCAGAGGCCGAGGGAGAGCGCGGGCGAGTGGGAGAGAGGCCCGAGGGAGCGGGGGGCCGCTGGCACCCTTATCCTCTCGCGGGGTTCACCGCCGGCGAGGGGGTTCGGCGGCGACGCTCCCCTGTTCCGACCCGGTCGGGGGAACAGGAAGGGGACGCGGGGGAAGGTGGGCTGGGCCGGGGCGCGGGTGGCGGCCCAGCTTGGGCCGGGGGGGGGGGGGGGGGGTTTGGGCCGCGGGTCCAGTGGGGGGGGAGGCCTGCTCTTTTTTTCTTTTGACTGTTTTGTTTTCTGTTTTCTCTTATTTGTTTATTTCCTTTTTTGTTTTATTTCATTTAAAAGTATTTAGACATTTTATAAAAATGTGATTTCTCCACCATAATTACCAGTGTATTATTTAGAACCCACTGAACATTTTTGTTTGAATTTTTGAAAACTTTTATTTTCCACTTTTAAATTTAATTGAAGTTTGAACTAGGAGTTTGACAAGGGTGTGGTTCAAATGTGATCTAGCCCTGTTTAGCAATATGATTAGCTTAATCACAGGGGGTTACTGTAGCATGATTCTCAGGGTGTTACAAATCTCCTCCACTACAAGAAATCTCGTCCCGAGATTTAGGAGGTAGAAGGAAACAGTGCGGGGTATTCTTCGCGCAGACGATCCTCTCGTTCCCAAGTGGCCTCATCTTCAGAATGGTGCGACCACTGGACTTTGAGAAACTTGATCGCCTTCTGAGGTGTGCGGCGTTCAGCTTGGTCGAGAATGCGGACCGGATGCTCCTTATAGGAGAGGTCTTGCTGCAATTCGAGCACTTCGTGATCCACAGCTCGGATTGGATCCTTGAAGCAACGGCGGAGCTGTGACACATGGAACACATCGTGAACCTGAGAAAGGTTCGGCGGTAGTTCCAGTTGGTATGCCACTTTTCCACGCCTTTCGAGAATAGTGAATGGGCCAATATAGCGAGGAGCTAGTTTGCCCTTGATCCCGAAGCGGTGAGCACCCTTCATAGGTGTGACTCGAAGATAAGCCTTTTCGCCAGGTTGATAGACCATGTCTTTATGATGACGGTCATACTGACTCTTCTGACGTGACTGAGCAGTCTTGAGATTCTCGCGAATAATGCGGACTTGTTCTTCGGCATCTTGGATAATATCCGGTCCGATGAGTGGACGTTCCCCAGTTTCTGACCAGTTCAGGGGGGTTCGGCACTTTCGTCCATATAACACTTCGAAGGGGGCCATCTTCAGACTAGCTTGATAGCTATTATTATAAGAGAACTCAGCATACGGGAGAGATTCCTCCCATTTCTTGCCGAAGGAAATAACGCAAGCTCGAAGCATGTCTTCGAGAACTTGATTGACGCGTTCAACTTGTCCTTGCGATTGAGGATGAAACGCAGTACTGAATGACAGATGAGTTCCCATTGCTTCTTGGAAACTTGCCCAGAATCTTGAAGTGAATAAGCTGCCACGGTCTGAGCTGATAACCAATGGAATACCGTGGAGTGAAACAATCCTGGACATATAGAGCGTTGCCAACTGGCTAGCAGTGATCGTTTCTTTGACCGCCAGAAAATGTGCAACTTTGGAAAGCCGGTCAATGACGACAAGAATAGCATCATTACCTTTCTGCGATTTGGGAAATCCAGTGACGAAGTCCATCTCAACATGGTCCCATTTCCATTCAGGAATAGAGATAGGTTGCAGAGTTCCAGCAGGCCTTTGATGTTCTGCTTTGATACGACGGCAAACGTCACACTCAGCAACATAACGAGCAATGTCTTGCTTCATATTAGTCCACCAGAATCTTTGACGGATGTCTTGGTACATCTTTGTACTACCCGGATGGATACTTAGAGGCGTATCATGAGCTTCTTTCATAACTTCCTGTGTCATATCCAGGTTTTTCTCTGTACATGGCACCACTAGGCGGCCCTTGAAGTATAGGGTGCCATCTTCAGAAATGGTGAAGAATGAGGGCTTTCCTCCTGCGAGGTAGCGCTTAATCTTGTAGGCTTCAGAGTCATACTTCTGTAGCCTTTTGATGCTGTCCTCGAGATCTGGTTTAGCAACTAGGGTATTGAGGGAACCCTGGGTAACAACGTGGAGGTTCACCTTGCCAAATTGTTTAGGAGGGGGAGCGAGTGCACCCGGAGGAACAATATGGAGGTTCAGCTTCCTGAATTCTTCAACAAGCGAGGGCTGAACTTTATGAACCTGGAGGTGGTTGCAGTAAGACTTGCGGCTCAAGGCATCAGCCATTACATTAGCCTTGCCTGGCGTATAGGAAATACCCAAGTCAAAGTCTGCAACAAGCTCCTTCCATCTCTGCTGACGGAGGTTCAGATCTGGTTGAGTAAACAGATACTTCAGACTTTGGTGGTCGGTGAAGATCTCGCAACGATTACCGAGAAGGTAATGTCGCCACTGCTTCAGCGCATGAATGACAGCAGCAAGTTCGAGGTCGTGAACTGGGTAGTTCTCTTCGTGAGGGCGCAATTGTCGAGAGGCATAAGCAATCACTTTGCGGTCTTGCATTAGGACACAGCCTAACCCTTGACGGGAAGCGTCGCAGTAAATGACGAAGTCCTTCTTAGTATCAGGTGGAGCTAGAACTGGGGCAGAAGTCAACTTGTCTTTGAGTGCCTGGAAACTTTCCTGACATTTGTCTGTCCATTGGAACTTGACACCCTTATGCAACAGGTTAGTCAGAGGCCTGGCGATCTTAGAGAAGTTCTCGACGAATCGACGGCAATAGCTGGCGAGACCGAGAAAACTTCTGACTTGCTTAACGTTCTTGGGAGGAGTCCAATCAAGAATAGCCTGAACTCGCTCGGGGTTGACGGCAATACCATCCTTAGAGATGACATGCCCAAGATAGGTTACTTCGGGTAGCCAGAATTCACATTTAGAGAACTTGGCATATAGTTGATGTTCTCGTAGCTTTTCCAGCACAAGACGAAGATGTTCAGCATGTTCTTCTTCGTTCTTGGAAAATATCAGGATATCATCCAGATAAACCATGACGAACTTGTCGAGGTAATCCATGAATATGTAGTTCATCAGACGAGAGAAGGTGGCTGGAGCATTGGTTAAACCGAAAGACATGACGGTGTACTCGTATGAACCATAGCGAGTCACGAAGGCGGTCTTTGGGATATCCTCTTCGCGAACACGGATCTGGTGGTAGCCCAACCTCAAGTCGAGCTTAGAGAACACTGACGAACCCGCCAGTTGATCATACAGATCATTGATCCGAGGAAGAGGGTATTTATTCTGAATGGTAGCTTGGTTTATAGGACGGTAGTCCTGAACTAACCGGTTTGTCCCATCCTTCTTCTTGACAAAGAGAGAAGGTGCTCCCCAAGGAGAGCAACTTGGGCGAATGAACCCTTTGCGAAGAGACTTGTCGATTTCCTCCTTAAGCTCAAGGAGTTCATGCGGCGGCATTTTGTAGGGTCGCTTGGCTATAGGAGTGGTGCCTGGTTTCAAGTCGATGATGAATTCGACAGCTCTAGCAGGGGGAATCCCCGGAAGTTCTTCAGGAAAGACGTCGAGGAATTCACGCACGACGGGAATGTTTTCAATGCCCTCGAGTGGTGCAGCGTTCAATGCATTCAATGCATAGAGCCTTGCCTCGGCATTTTGCACCAGATGGGCTTGGTAAGTAACTATCTCATCCGAAGGGTGTAGCAGATGGATGGTCTTAGTGGTGCAAACGATTGAAGCAGTATGCGCTGTTAACCAATTCATTCCCAGAATGAGATCAATGCTACAGGACTTCAGTACGATGGGAGAGACAAGAAATTCCAGTCCTTCAATTTCAACAGTAACATCGCGACTGACCATAGAGGTTTGACATTGGCCCGCTGGGGTGTGTACCACTAGCGGAGTGTTTATCTCTTCGTGATTAATGCCATGCAGGAATGCAAATTCTGCTGAAATGAATGAGTGGGATGCTCCTGTATCAAATAAAACGGATGCTGGTACTGAATTTACGAGGAGTGTACCCATCACAGTAGCAGGCTGGTCTTGAGCTTCGCTGAGATCAACGTGGTTGGCATGAGCACGACCTTGAGACTTAGCATTGTTGTTGCGGGGCTGGTTGTTACCACGGCCAGCTGCTGGAAGGGCCAGTTGATTCTGATTCTGATAGCAGTTCCCGGCAAAGTGACCCGGTTGACCACAGTTGAAGCACAGACCATTATCGGGAGTGGGAACAGGAGCCCCAGGTGGGGGAGCTGGTAGCTTTGACTGCTTGGATGGTGGAGGAGGCAGACGCGGCGCAGCATAAGATTTCCTGGGAGCAGGTGCATTTGGACGATACATGCTGTTCGGGATCCATATCTTACGCTTCTGTGAGGGCGAGCCCGAAGATGAGCCCGTGTCACGGTTGCGCCTCTGAGAGCTCTGGTATTCCTGCAGACCAGTCTCAACATTGATGGCCTTATTCACCAAGGTGGCGAAATCGGCGGAGTCATGCACTAGAAGTGCGAGCTTGATGTCAGCTTGTAGTCCATCACGGAACTTCTCCTGTCTGCGTGCATCAGTTGCAATGTCTTCTTCAGTATAGCGGGACAAGTCCAGAAACTCCCGCTGATAAGTTTCGACAGTTTTGTTGCCTTGGGTGAGGTTGCGGAACTCACGCTTCTTCCGGTCCATGACTCCCTGAGGAATGAAGCGGGCACGGAAAGCTGCTTGGAAGTCTGGCCATGTGATGATTGTTCCAGCTGGCAGAGTACGCCTGTGGCTGTCCCACCATTGAGCTGCGGGTCCCTTCAAGAAGAAGGAAGCAAAGGTGACATAGCTGGCAGGGGCTACATCAGCAGACTCCATCTCATAGGTGATGTCACGGAGCCAGTCATCAGCATCCAGAGGCTGAGTTGAGCTGCGGTAGATGGTTGGGTTGAGGCGTATGAAATCTTGAAGAGTCACTTGAGCTGGCTGTTGGTTCATATTGGGGCAAGGAAACTGAGCCATCATATTTTCAATGAATTGGCGGTTCAGTTCAAACTGTTGGATCATACCAGCCATGTACTCAGGTGGTGGTGGGGCATCGCCACCACGACCACGACCACCTGGTCTAACCATCCTGCTAATATATAACAGGGGTAGTTCAGCATTGAGAAAATTGGCAATGACAAGAATCATTCATGATGAAACATGCATAATGAAAGGAGCACGATAGCTACTACATAGTAGTCCGCATAGCTTACAAAAGGGGTCATGCATAGAGTTCAGTACACAGAGTTCAGTACATAGACTAAAACATCATAGGCGGCACACAGGCTCGCGGCGAATGCCTTTAACACTACAAACAAGCCTACATCAGTCCCAAGAGGTACTGTGGAGGTAATCGTAGCCCGACAGCTGGTAGTGAGGCAACGGATAGCCCTCCACGTCAGCAGACTGGGGGCCGCGGATACTCAGGTGTAGAGCCCGACGCTCAGGTGGCAGAAGAGGACCAAGTGCGGGAGAGTAGCCTCCCACCTCTGGCCAACCGACACCGTGGGGCATCACGGTCCTGGCTGGGTAGATCGCAGAATGCGGTACCTGTCCAGACCGGACAAAGGGGTGCAGCAGCGTCAGAGCACGGTAAAGGTGCTGACGGGTGGTGTACATCTCGTGGCGAAGAGCTCGGTTAGCTCGATCCAGCCCATCAGCATGCAGAACCAGGTGCTGATGGTAGAAGGGCTCCCGGGTGACAGTGGAGTAGGCAGCAGTATAGTATCCCTCCGTACCAACATCAGAGGCGATAGCAATGTGCCTGAAAGGGGAGGTGTCCAACTCATGATACTCTCCACGAAGACGTGTCAGAGCAGCATAGGCTGCATCGTGGACAGCCATATCGATGGTCACACCAACACCATGTGCGATGTGCAGCACAGTAGTGGAGTCATACTCCCGAGAGTAGAGGTGGACGATGGCACGGTACTGCTCCTGGTTAAAGTCCTGGTACTCCTCGTAGACGGTGAACTCAGGGTGCCAGCGATAACCCAGATAGGTCATCATCTCAGCTAGCACCGCAGGTGATCCCGAGGCACCAATGGCCATCGTGTGGCGAACGACCTGCCTCGTGGGTTCCATCTGAAAGCAAAGACGTTTCAAAGGAGTCAAATGACAGTGTGTGCATTGTTCAAAATACTATTCTAAGAAACAACTATGGCTTATCCATCTTTGGGGTGAACGCAGTCACGGGATCCTAGTGTTAGAGTTAGTAAAGTCGTTTAACCCGAGTAGAAGAGAGTTCAGAGTCCCAGAGTAAAGGTCGAGGAGTAAAAGATCCTAGTACCACCCAATGGCGACGTGGGCCCGTAAGACACACAGCCATGTTAGTAAAAGTTATTGTAATGTCTAGACTCGACTTCGGCCAAGGAGTGTGGAAGGGGGTTCCTACAGGCAGTCGGCTCTGATACCAACTTGTGACGCCCCCGATTTGACCGTACACTAATCATGCACGCAAATGTGTACGATCACGATCAGGGACTCACGGGAAGATATCACAACACAACTCTAAAACATAAATAAGTCATACAAGCATTATAATACAAGCCAGGGGCCTCGAGGGCTCGAATACAAGTGCTCGATCATAGACGAGTCAGCGGAAGCAACAATATCTGAGTACAGACATAAGTTAAACAAGTTTGCCTTAAGAAGGCTAGCACAAAGGTAGCAACGATCGAAAAGGCAAGGCCTCCTGCCTGGGACCTCCTAACTACTCCTGGTCGTCGTCAGCGGCCTGCACGTAGTAGTAGGCACCTCCAGTGCCGTGGGAGTCGTCGTCGACGGTGGCGTCTGGCTCCTGGACTCCGACATCTGATTGCGACAATCCGGTATAGAAAGGGGAAAAGAGGGAGAAAAGCAACCGTGAGTACTCATCCAAAGTACTCGCAAGCAAGGAGCTACACTACATATGCATGGGTATATGTGTAAAGAGGCATATCAGTGGACTGAACTGCAGAATGCCGGAATAAGAGGGGGATAGCTAGTCCTGTCGAAGACTACGCTTCTGGACATCTCCATCTTGCAGCATGTAGAAGAGAGTAGATTGAAGTCCTCCAAGTAGCATCGCATAGCATAATCCTACCCGGTAATCCCCTCCTCGTCGCCCTGTTAGAGAGCGATCACCGGGTTGTATTTGGCACTTGGAAGGGTGTATTTTATTCAGTATCCAGTTCTAGTTGTCATAAGGTCAAGGTACAACTCCGGGTCGTCCTTTTACCGAGGGACACGGCTATTCGAATAGATAAACTTCCCTGCAGGGGTGCACCACATAACCCAACACGCTCGATCCCAATTGGCCGGACACACTTTTCTGGGTCATGCCCGGCCTCGTAAGATCAACACGTCGCAGCCCCACCTAGGCTCAACAGAGAGGCCAGCACGCCGGTCTAAACCTATGCGCGCAGGGGTTTGGGCCCATCGCCCTATGCACACCTGCACGTTGCGAACGCGGCCGCGAGCAGACCTAGCAACCCACACGATCACGGCGGTTACGTCAAAGCGGTCCAACACGGCGCGCGCCACTCAGTCGCTGACGTCAAAAGAGCTTCGGCTGATACCACGACGCCGGGATACCCATAACTACTCCCACGTAGATGGTTAGTGCGTATAGACCAAATGGCCAGACTCAGATCAAATACCAAGATCTCGTTAAGCGTGTTAAGTATCCGCGAACGCCGACCAGGGCCAGGCCCACCTCTTACCTAGGCGGTCTCAACCTGCCCTGTCGCTCCGCCACAAAGATCCACTTGCGGGTACTCCTTCGAGCCGACCCGACTTTAGTCATCACATGTGTCATGTATATAGTATATAAATATATGCCCGTGATCCCCGCCCAGGTGATCACGGCCCGATAGTATAGCACAGCAGACGGACAAGAATGTAGGGCCACTGATGGAAATCTAGCATCCTAGACTAAGCAGATAGGATTGCAGGTAAAGGTAGTAACAATAGTAGCAAGGATAGGCTATGCATCAGAATAGGATATCGAAAAGCAGTAACATGCTACACTACTCTAATGCAAGCAGTAGAGATTAGAGTAGGCGATATCTGGTGATCAAAGGGGGGGCTTGCCTGGTTGCTCTGGCAAGTAGGAGGGGTCGTCGACTCCGTAGTCGAACTGGGTAGCAGCAGTGTCGGTCTCGTAGTCTACCGGAGAGAAGAGGGGGAAGAAACAGTAAATACAATGCAAACATAAGCATGACGATGCGTGACATGTCAATGAGCGGTGCTAGGGGTGTCCTAACGCGACAGTAGGTGGTACCGGTGAAGGGGGGGAACATCCGGGAGGTATTCCCGATGTTTCACGTTTTCGGACAGACGGATCGGAGGGGGAAAGTTGCTAGTTCGATAGGTTAGGGAGGTGCGGTGGATGAACGGACTGCGTAGTCGGATTCGTCTCGTCGTTCTGAGCAACTTTCATATAGAAAACATTTTCATCCGAGTTACGGTTTAAAAGATATGAATTTTCAAAGTTTATTTGAATTTCTGGAATTATCTAATTAACAGAAAAAGGGATATGACGTCAGCATGACGTAGGAGTGACGTCAGCGGTCAACAGTTTGGGTTGACTGGTCAAACTGACAAGGGGGACCCACCTGTCATAGACAGTGGGTTAACAGAGGATTAAACTAATTAATCTTTAGTTAATTAGCTACTGGGCCCACCTGTCAGTGAGAGATTAATTAAACTAATTATTTTTATTTATAAAAACATTTTCTTTTCTTTTTCTTTTTTTTAATTTTTGCGGCGGGGCCCGCATGTCAGTGACTGGGCCTGCCCAGTCAGCAGTTGACTGGGTCAACCCAGTCAACTGGGCCCGTGGGGGCCACTGGCAGTGACCCAGGGGTGGCCCCAGGTGTGCCACGTCGGCGGCCGGCGCCGGAGTATCGCCGGCGACCAAAACGCACGGCGGCGCGCGCGGGAGGGGCGCGGGTTTCACCCACTGTGGGTTTGCGGGGGCGGGGCTGGGCGCGTTCGACGCGGCTCGACGTCGCGCGTCCAACGGCGGTGGTCGGAGGGGCTGGAACGGACGGGGTCGACCGCTACGGGCTCGCCGGCGGCGAGGAGCTACGGGTGCCCGACGGAAGCTACGCTAGAGCGCGCGAATGGCCGAACTAGCTAGCTAGGCGGGTGCGGCATGGTGCGGTCGGGCTAGCGGGCCAACGCCCGTGACCATTTGGTCACCGGAGACACGCCGGCGGCAAGCTCCGCGGCGTGGCGTTCGGGCGCGCGCGGGGAAGAAGCTAGGGAGCGCGGGCGAGCTAGCGGAGAGGGGGAGGAGGTAGAGGAGCTCACAGCGGAGCCGTAGGGAGTGGCAGCGAGCTCGGGGAGGGCGCGGGGTAGCCGGAGTCGGCGACGATCGACGGCGGCCGTGCGGGGAAGACGAGCTCGGGGAGGTCGATGTAGTGGCGCTCGGCTCGTTCCCGATGGCGCAGTCGGCGTAGTCGACGGCGGGGAGTCGTTCGGGCACGTCGTCGGGGCGATCTGGGCACGGTGGCCGCGGGAACTACGGTGAACGGCGGCGAGCGCGCTCGGGCAGAGGGGAACGGAGGGGAGAGGGAGGGGGGTCTGGCGGGGGAGAAGGCGCAGAGGCCGAGGGAGAGCGGGGGCGAGTGGGAGAGAGGCCCGAGGGAGCGGGGGGCCGCTGGCGCCCTTATCCTCTCGCGGGGTTCACCGCCGGCGAGGGGGTTCGGCGGCGACGCTCCCCTGTTCCGACCCGGTCGGGGGAACAGGAAGGGGACGCGGGGGAAGGTGGGCTGGGCCGGGGCGCGGGTGGCGGCCCAGCTTGGGCCGGGGGGGGGGGGGGGGGGTTGGGCCGCGGGTCCAGTGGGGGGGGAGGCCATCTCTTTTTTTCTTTTGACTATTTTGTTTTCTGTTTTCTCTTATTTGTTTATTTCCTTTTTTGTTTTATTTCATTTAAAAGTATTTAGACATTTTATAAAAATGTGATTTCTCCACCATAATTACCAGTGTATTATTTAGAACCCACTGAACATTTTTGTTTGAATTTTTGAAAACTTTTATTTTCCACTTTTAAATTTAATTGAAGTTTGAACTAGGAGTTTGACAAGGGTGTGGTTCAAATGTGATCTAGCCCTGTTTAGCAATATGATTAGCTTAATCACAGGGGGTTACTGTAGCATGATTCTCAGGGTGTTACAGCTCTACAGGCAGCCCGCTCGAGAGGCCTCCATCGCTGGTTGCATCGCACAGTCGTTCGTGTGACTGCTCCCCGCTTGACCTATGCACCGTCGACTGTTCAAAAAATCGAAATTTTTTCATGAATTTGAAGAAAACCGGGAATAAAAAATAAGTTCCCGAAATTGGGAAAAACATTTACATTAGAAAAGTGTCTGAATTTGAAAATATTCGTGAATCTAAAAACAAGTTCATTGATTTAAAAAGTTCATAAAAATTAGAAAAAGTTCATGAATTTGAAGAAAAGTTCATCAATTTTGAAAAGGATCATCAAATTAGAAAATAGTTCATTTTTTTTAATAGTACGTTGATTTTCAAAAAAAGTACACAGATTTTGGAAAAATTTCGTCAACTTTGGAAAAAAGTTCAATGATTTTGAAACAAAGTTCATCAAATTTGAAAGAAAAACTTCATCATTTTGAAAAGAAATAAAAAATAAAAATTCTCATGGAAGTTTTTTAAAAAGTTCACCGATTTAAAAAAAGTTCATCAAGTTTTGGCAAAAGTCCACAAATTTGAAATAATTGATCAGCTTTGAAAAAAGTTCACGAATGATGGAAAATTTTCATCGATTTTGAGAAAGGTTCAAAAAAAATTGGAAAAAGTTCATCGATTTTGAAAAAAAAATCATCGGTTTGGAAACAAAATTCACAGGTTTGAAAAAAAGTGGATGGATTTTTGAAAGTTATATATTTGAAGAAGTTCGCGAATTCGGAGAAGACATAGCACATACTACTTTTATATCTTCTACAAATTAAATTGCCAGACCAACACAAGATACCAGACCAGATTTCAAGCCTAGGTGGTTGGTGATTGGAGTGCTTGAAACTACCTTCGCCGTACGGGCGGCTCGGCGATATCCGGCCATGCCACCTAGCTACTAAACGTTCCTTGTTAACTCGTTCGCAAATATTTCCATTGTCACAGATATGAGTCCTCCCATTGGTCATGTCATGAATTTTAGTAACGAATCAGCACTTGCATCGGTCAATTTCGTGGTGGTCGGCTCATCAATTCGGCCCCATGCATGGTTTTGGGTGCTCATGTTTTGACAAGATACATCAATCAATCTACTCATTCGCTAGCTACAACCACACATATAACTTACTCTCTCAGTCCTTGAAGGAGTGTAGTTCCAACTTTGTTAGAGGGTCAGACTATCTCAAAGTTTGACCGAGTTTGTACAAAAATATATAAACGTTTGTGCAACCAAATAGATATATTATATCACGAATCTAATGCTACTAATTTGATGGCATAAATGTTAGTGTATTATTGTATAAATATAGTCAAACATAAAAAGTTTGACTTTTCAATAAAGTTGGAAGTACACTATTTGAAGAACGAAGGGAGTAGTCATCTGCATTACCTGTCCAGCTAGGTACTATCATGCAAAGTTGTAAACTCGCACTTCAAAGCTTCTCATTAACAGTCCAGCTAGGTCTAATAAGTCATCTTATTCCCTCATTCCATATATATAGGGCCTAATACATTTTTTGAGGTTGTCGACTATTGATAAGATTAATAATATATAAGATGTATAATGTGAAAATTATATCATTAGAAGCTCCTTTCACATACGAATTTGATGATGTGCTTTGTGTAACTTGCATGTCATATATTATTGCCCTAACATGTGGTCAAACTTAGTCTCGAAAAATGCATTAGGCCCTATACATGAAAGGAGGGAGTAGTTTTTTGTGTCCAAATTGATGCCTTGAGCATGCCGGATGTGTACCTGTTGAGATTTTTGCTGTACATTGGTGTGTTTAGATCAGACGGCTCATTGTGTTTATTTTGACTTCAAAATTAACTCAGACAACTTATGTATTACAGAAAACTAATTCCCGCCCATTATTCGTCGGACCAGTTCATTTGTTATGTAGAACTACAAGCTATGTTTACTTTCCGAGGTAGTAATCTAAACGCTCTTATATTAGTTACAGAGAGAGAGTAATTAACAAATCTGTATTTCAAAGGGGCCAATTCCACACCCCACGGCTGAATCGGCTGATTTTTTTTTTTGCTTCGATGACAGCTTGCTGTTATGTGCTTTGTTGATATCGCGCAGTAGCAGAAAACTAGAATACGAGTTAAGGCGTTCCACGTGGACACTTCCTGTGTGGATGTTCAGACGATCTACACAACAGTCTTGTGCTCTTGCTAGGTTCCTGGTGCCTCCTAGTCCAATACAAGGAACATGAAGAAATTTCATCAAAATACATGGCTATAAACTAAATCAATACTGTCAAAATGTACTACTAGCTTTGAATAAAACATCAACTAATGTTAATTATGGCGTGGAGATAGCAAAGAAAAGTAGTCCAACACATGCAGCATCATATTGGTTCATTTGTCGAGCTCACGGCCATCAAGACACTCAATTATTCAACGAGGGTACGTACATGTCTATTCTCCATATTAATCTGCCGCGGGCCACACGCAGTAATTAGGCACTCCACCGCCAGAATGCATGTGTGCATGCTTGGTCCATCCATCTGCTACCCAACATCCAACCACCTCCACAATCAATTAACACCCATCAATCCATCCCAACAACTAACAACTGCCTAAATTTATGCATTACCACACGTCAATATCGAGTCCATCCTCATGGACACGATACCCATGTTAACAGTAGTACAGTTTGTTCCAGATGAGACTCCTCGTTGGTCAGCACTTATAGAAGCCCTATTTAAGCACATGCATTCCCCTATACATCCTCACCAATACCACATAGCAAATCTAGCTAATTACCCACCCTCTCCCTGCGAGCCCTCCACCACAACTACAGCTAACTCGGTCGAGATGGCTCGCACTGCAGCAACAAAGCTCGTGCTGGTCGCCCTGGTGGCGGCAATGCTCCTGGTAGCCTCCGACGCGGCGATCTCCTGCGGTCAGGTGAACTCTGCCCTGGCCTCCTGCGTCTCCTACGCAAAAGGCAGCGGGGCCAGCCCGCCTGGGGCCTGCTGTTCCGGAGTTAGGAGATTGGCCGGCTTAGCGCGGAGCACCGCCGACAAGCAAGCGGCATGCAGGTGCATCAAGAGTGCTGCCGGTGGGCTCAACCCCGGAAAGGCTGCAAGTATCCCCTCCAAGTGCGGCGTCAGCATCCCCTACTCCATCAGCGCATCCGTGGACTGCTCTAAGATCCACTGATCGATTACTTGCCGCCATCATCGCCGATTATAGCTCCAGCGATAGATGCCGAGTACGTTGAGGTCACACACACACATATATATATATATATATACACATATACATGAATAAATGCTCTGATATGATCTCCATGTGAGAGACAGGAGTACGTACGTCGAGCCAGCTCTGCATAGCCGGCCACTGTTGTATCTATTTTGTATCAGCGTTTGATTGTTCGTTCACTCCCTTTGAGCAGAGACGGGAGTTTGTTGTACTTTGTACCATGTGCACTCATGGTATTATAAATTAATCTAGCTCTATTCAGTTAACACGCGTCGTTATTTGAAATGACTAAGAGCAACTCTTGTATTGTCATGTCGCCATATGCATTTGGAGGCTGGCCAGGTGACGAGCAAATAACTCACAGTCGCCATATCTCAACCTCGAAATGGTTTGACCCACTTGTCAATGCGACATCTTTTTTGAACAAGATCGATGATGATTTTCACCACAAAATGATAATAATAATAATAATAATAATAATTATTTTGATGATGGCTACAAAAGTATTTTCATATACACTGTCAACTAGTTTAATGTCGCACAACACGAAAACTGTAGAAGTATTACCAATTTATTATCACATATAGGTATATGTTTCTGAAATTATTATCACAAAAAATATAATATGTTCCTCATGGGCGGCCATAAGATAAGGAGGATCAATCTTTGATTCAATTAATGGTTATACGATTTACATGTAAACTCATACTTAATAAATTCATGCTATAATTTTTCATGTTAGCGATAAGCAGAGTTAAATACTTTCAGTTAGTTAGTGATTAGACACTTCACATGTGTTCATGAGTTCTATCCTCTTTTCTGCCTGTTGTTTTCATTTGTATGCAAATTCTACTAGTTCTCAACCATTTATTGTCTTTTATATTCTTACTAGGTGATATGGTCTAAGATTTGTATACTAACTATTGATGCTTATGAAATGTGTGCTTTTGTCCAAAATTAGATTGCAAGATCAGAAATAATGGGAGTATATGCACATGTGGTCCGTCCATTCAGATAACATAACATGACTTTTGTATTTTCTGTATGGATACAGACACAAAACAGGCCTGACTAAAATCCATGGCACATGTATAGGTATGTGAGTTGTGTGAGATATACGTCCGGCTCTATTATTTTTTTCAAAAGAAGGAAAAAGGGTTCATACTTCTATGCATAGTTAAAATTAGTGCAGCTATTGCTGTGAGTGAAGTTGTATCTTCTCCCTTTTGAAGACTAATTTTTCATTAAAATACAACTTTGAATATAAGACCATTCCACAAGCACAATGAAAAATAGTAGTTGTTACAGAAGCAAACCATGCCATCTCAAGTTGAATCCGGTCACATATAACATTTGATCATACCCACGATTGTACATCTCAGAAGCTATATCTCTGGTTTTTATATTTGACACGGTCACTTCCTGTCTATTGTTATATTTATTTGGATTTTTCATAATAATGTCCAATGAAGTGACACGAGACTTAGAGCACCATTGCCTTCATTTAGGTATCAACTGCCGCTCTTCCCAGTTCTCACCACCAATCAAATCCATGTGTTATGTATTCCTTAGTGCAATCGAACATGGGAAGCAAAGGAGGAGATTTTTTGTAGTTATTTGTGCTCTGAAAAGTAGAGAAAAACACATTATTATAGATTATATTATTTCAGATAATATAAATATCTGAACTTATTTTTATTCTTCTTTTCATCTCCCATGGATGTATTCAGACATGGTATATAAATATACTAATCCAGTAATTCTAATCATGGATTCTTGCTGATGAAGTACAATATCCAAAAGAAAGTTGTTCTTAAAAAGAGCACAACACTGTTGCAATCACCCAAAACTCTAAGCTCCCTTGATGGGGACGCTCCTGGTTTATCGAGGGGTTTGGCCTACAGGGTGGGGCCTCTTTGTAAGTGTATTGCTCGCTGGGGTCGTTCCATCGGTTCGTGCATGTGTATTCGTGGCCGTTGTGTACGCGTCCAGGATTTAGTTGGTACTGTCGGTTCTTGCGTGCGTATTCTGAAAGCACATGCCCTAAATACTGCACAGATCGAATATACACCAGCAGCAAAATTCTAACCGACTATCAACACCGAACCAACCCAACCCCACACTAATAAAAAAAACTCTGAAAATAAGAGCCAAAAAAAGGAAAAAAAACATCAAAAAGAAAACTCGCACAGCAAATCGTGCGTATCCCGCTAGTACATATTAAGCGTGAAAGAATAAAATTATAGGCATTTAACCTTACAGGTTCTATTCTCAAAGACATTTTGAAAGCCAAATCTTCTAAGGTAACATCAATTATCTTTTTTTTAAGACCCAGCTCATGGCTGGCTTGTATTGATAGATAGCAGAGAGAAAGTGGGAATACAAAAGGTGGTTTTGATCAGGAGATCAAGGAGATAAAAGGAAGACTAAAAATGGAGCCCCCAGGACTGAAAAAACTAGCCATAGCAATATCTCACGGGGGGTTCCCAAAAGGGTGCTCCAAAAATGCTGCTCCCTCTTGGCGCCAAAAATCAAGAGTTCTTCTGATGGCCTCGTTGATGCTTGTCACTGCCGCCACCTTGCTTCTAAAAGTACATTCGTTTCTCTCCTTCCAAAGCTCGTACAGTATGAGGATGATCATGGTTTTGATGGCCATTTTGTGCTCCAGTCTTGCTCCGCTGATCATTTCAGTTATGATAGCCGCCGGCTTGCTTTGGTTTTGCCACTTGCTTGGGTGGAGCGAGCTACATCCTTGCTAGCCGCAGCGTCAGACCATTTATACTGCACTCGACACCGGGCATTGCCAGAACAAATGTACACAGGATTCCAAGCTTCGGACACACGTCTGGCAGAAATATCCGTTTGGCCATCCCATTCTTTGTAGGCGGTCGTTGCAACATAATCTGTTCTTGAGAGGCAGCCATGTGAAAATCTTCAGTCGAGCAGGGACCCAAGTGCTCCAAATTAACTTCCTGAAATTCGACTTCATGAATTCCCTGAAATTGGGCCTTGTATGCAGAGCTGGCAGTGTACACCCCTGACGCCTCATGTGTCCACTTGATGGTGTCTCCTGCTTGATCTTGCAGTTGAATATTTCTTGTTTGAATCCACCTGTGCAGTCTGATCGCTTCAGCCCAAATGGTCTGGGTGTCCGCTAACATTTGAGACAGCACAGGCGTTCGAGTCGCGTTATCCTAGTCGTACGCGTGTCCATAGATAGACAGCGGTTTCACGGCACGGCACAAGAATCTGGAGTAATCATCTAAGCGGACGCAGGTTTTCAGAAGGGAATCGTTTGGCAACGGCGCACCGGCCGAAGCTTCGGCCGGTCGCGTCCACGCAGCCAGCGACTCGCCTAGCGACACGTAGGATGGGCGGCCCGCCCACGTGCGTCTTCTCCCTCCTGCCTTTTCTTTTCTTCCTCTCGGTCATCTCTTTCTTCTCTCTACCCGTTGCCATGGTCAACCTGTCGCCCGCGCCGGAGGCCTCCTAGGGGCGCCGCGGTCATGGGAGTCAGCCGAACTGGCCGCCCTCGACCAGATCCGCGCGGATCCGCATGCATTGGAGCTCGCGGCGAAATTTTACTGGAACCTGTGTTGTAGCAAATTCAATCGCCGGTGGTAGCAAAAATTTACTACGGTTGCAGCAAAACGGCGTCATCGTCATCGCGGGGGTCGTAGCTGAGATAAGAAGTTTGAAGTTTTTTTCAATGCGGTTGTAACTTTTATAACCGTCGGTTGCAAGTTTTCGTTTTTCGTCCATGGCTTCGTTTCTACAGTTGAAACTTTTTTTATAGTCGGATGAAGCTTTTTTCATCGCTAGATGAAGCTTTTTCTGTCACCGGTTGCAACTTTTCTTGGTCATCCATAGCTCCAGTCGTATACTGGTTGAAACTTTTTTCATAGCCGGTTGAAGCTTTTCCTATCGCTAGTTGTAGCTTTTTTGGTCGTTGGTTGTAGCACCGGGCATCTCCCCCGGTGCTCATTTTTTGTTGCAAGCTGCACACCGGGGATGAGCGGCGGCGAGCATGCCGGCGAGCTTCAGTCGTCGCAACCGGAGCTACAACGGTCTCAACAAGAGCTTCAACCGCGGGGTGCGGCTGTTGCACGGGGCAAAGCAATAAGGACGGCCGGCGGTGGTTGGGGCTGGTGACTAGGAAGGCGGCCGGCGGGGACGAGGGCGGACGGCTGCGACGAGGACGGGCCCAGCGGGACGAGGGCGGACGGCTGCGACGAGGATGGCAGCGCGTGGACAAGGGCGGCCGGCGAGCTCGCAGGCGTATGGGAGATCATGGGGCAATGGGGATGAACAGACGGCATGACTTCTTTCTTTCTTTACCAGCGAAGCAATGGGGGAAATAAGAAATCGTGCGGCTATTATGGAACGTATCGTATGTCCACGGTACGACTGGCCGAATTGTTCGGCCGGCGCACCGGCGCAGATCAGTGCCCTTTTCAGAAAGGTATCTGTGATCGACCTACGGCCCGGTAGGCCACTGTGCCCAACAGGGCCCTTCCGTGCACTAAATTTTACTCTAAACTAAACCTCACTGCCCTAATTAACATCTAGTTAAACAAACTCAATTCAAAAACTAAACCCTACTGAACTAATTAACATCTACATAATCTATTATTACCCTAACTAAAAAACATCTACTATTAACCCTACTGCCCTAGTTAACTAGTACCACCACTACTACTAATTAACATCATCTACTACTACTACTACTAAAAAACATTATCTATGAACCCTACTACTAATTAACAACAACTACTACTGCTAATTAACATGGCAGGAAGAAAATTAGAGAGAGACGAGGGGTGGGGGTGCTTACAGAGAGGGGAGAGACGGTGGGGGGGAGGTGCTCGGTGACAGAGGCAGGGGCTCGGGCTCGGGTAGCGGCGGTCCTGGGCGGGCTCGGGCGGCGACTGTGAGGTCGAGGGCGGCTGCAGTGAGGTCGAGGGTGGCGACGGTGAGGTCGAGGACGGCCTCCGGAGGCGGTGGTGAGGTCGAGGGCGTACGTGATCGACGGCGGCTACAGAGGAGTTGGGGGAACAGGGGGGAGAGGGGGAAAAAGACTTAGCAAAATTTTGAGCCCGCGCGGTGGTTAAGTCGAACTAGTAGTCACTAGTAGAAAAAGGGGCATCTGTCCGGGTTGGTAAGGGCCTTTTGTCCCGGTTGTTGAACCGGGACTAAAGGGTCGTTACTAATGCCCTAGCCCTTTAGTCCCGGTTCTTACACGAACCGGGACAGATGGGCCTCCACGTGGCCGCTGCGGCCAGCCCAGGCAGGAGGGCCTTTGGACCCGGTTGGTGGCATCCACGCGCCAGCATTTCAGTGGCTGATGTTTTTGTTTTTTTAAAGGGGGGAGGGTTTAGGGGGTAATTTAGGGTGTGTAAGCTAGCTAACAGAGAGAACTGTCCTCTCTTATTTCCGTGCTTGATTTACCAACGCTACTGCTATGCCTAAACATGGCTTAGATTAAAGTGAAGGCAACATGTGGTGCATGTCGAAAGTAATATTAATCCTAACTTGATCAAGTTTGGATTAGTACTACTTTCGACATGCACCACATGCTTGTTGCCTTCACTTCATTCCAATCGATGTTCATTTCACCCACTGATATATAATAACTCTTCATGCCCGCATCATGCATCATCATAATAACAAGTCCTACTAATCATCACCATACAACTTCTACTCGTTATTAATAACAAGTCATACGATCATCATCCTCATAGTCATCGAACCAACCCTACTTAATTGTTCTTAGTACATGATCATCAGTATTAGGTAGGACCTAAATACCCTCTTTAAGGTAAAATAGCATAAAACAATATAGACCCCGACTCTCCATTATGGAGAATGGAGATCATCCTGTCTCCAATTTTTGCGCTTCGCTTCCTTTTGCTTCCAAGAACCTCCTTGCGACTGTCCATACATTTTTTCCATTCTTTGATTTTCATGTCTCCACTTCTTTTAGAAATCCGGTATGGACAGTTGAGATTCGTAGGATGACCTGGTTGTATGTTCAAAACATCAAGGCTACCATTCTGATACATCAAATCAGGCACACAATCCTCTGGGATTATCTGTTGAAAAACATAGTAATAACTTCATAGTTAGCAATGATGTACTAGTTTTAGAAGTATGCAAAAGATGCATGGATGTCGTAATGGTAAAAAATCTTACCAGGGTATCTCCATAGTAGTTAACGTAGTTCAACACATGCACTAGTGGCACGTATTGACCATAATGAGGAGGAGTTTTACAATAGATATTGTAATTCTCAAGATCAGTACAAAATCCGACCAGATGAGTTTTCTCCTTATAAGTTAACTCAGAGCCATCGGTGTAGTAGGTTCTATCTACCATGTTCCGCACATTGTTTGAACAATCAAAATAAGCTGTCAATGAAAATAAGCTGTCAACTATTTTGAAATGAACAATATAAATTAGCTAATAACTATGTTTGAGAAACTCACATAGCGGTAGAATTGGAGGCATATCAACAAGGACCCAAATGTCCATATTGTCTTGCTCGATGTCAAGATCACCAAGATCCATGGTGACAAGCATACCCTCATCAAAACCATACATCTTGCAAAATGCTTCCCAATTTTTGCAACCAAAATGGGTTACGCTCTCAGAATTATACATAATTACTTCAAAATCTATATCATGATGGGTCCTTAGGTGAATTTTCTTTGTTTCCATACTTTCATGGTCTTCAAAACCCATCCTCTCCAAGACATAGCGTCTTGCATGGCATGGGATAAGTTAGTCGAATTGTAAAAGATGAAAAGTACACGTTGAAATAGTTGAAGTCGTGCTTACTTACGAAAAAATAACACTTGTCGTCGTTGCGTACCGTTTCAAGATCGAAGGTCTCCTCCAGCTTAATACTGAAGCGCCGATCTTCGTCCAGGTGAGGCCTGTCGCACAGACCTCGGTCGTCGTGGCACCAGTCGCACTCCCACGGGAGTCTTTTGTCGTCTGAGTACGACATTTCCTATGTTCATAATTCAAATATTAAACGTCTGCAATTAAATATATGTACTAAAAAACCTAAGTTAGATCATTATTATTCATCACGGGTTGACTATCGGTTTGTCGAGTCTTTTCTTGAAAACTCTCAGCTCACGTGGTGTATACATTTGACCGTTGGTGATGGTCGCTCCTCCATTTGTCGCCGAGTGCATTACACCAAAATGTCTAGCACACGGGAACGAAGGAGAAGCGACCCCCACGACAACAGTCGGGATTCTTCGTCCTCTCATATATATATATGGTGGAACTCTCCCTCACTGATTCCTCTCTGACATTTGCGACCGTCGGTGATGGTAGCTCCTTCCTTTCGTTCCCGAGTGCATTACACCAAATTGTCTAGCACACGGGAACGAAGGAGAAGCTACCCCCACGACAACAGTCGGGATTCTTCGTCCTCTCATATATGGTGGAGACTCAATAGACTTAAAGTCAACCCGAAATATCGTTTAATTATCTTTCTAAAACCAGTTCGTGGCTGGTCTCACCTCGTGGTCGGAGGGGGTCGGTGACGGGGACGACGGCGGGGATGATGGAGGGGGGCTCCTAGATTTCTGCGAAAACAAAAACCCTATAAGCTATCAACTAATCATATGCATACGCCTTGCATAGTGCTCTCCAATTTTAGCATTCAAAGTAGGAGTAGTTTTCCAATTTGAGCATTCAATAAGCAAAATCAAATCACAAAATAAAGTAGTATTCAAATTAGGATGCATTCAATTATAAGCAAAACTACATCATCTCCATGCGTCCGTACATCGTCGAATATTGTCACTAATACACCTTGAATACTATCATACATATAGCATCGCTAGTACAGCTAGAACCGTAGCGCCCGACGGGTATCGGCGCGGGCGGTGGATTCCCAAAGAGAAGGAACCATAACAGGATCATAGCTCCAGTGAGATCCCTGAAGAACTTGCCGGTATTGTCGAACCTGCACTCCAACGCAACCATGTAGCGACGGACGTGCTCGTCCTCCTCGCTGACACGGTGACGTACCACCTCCGCGGTGTCCGGAAGCCTCGACACTATCACTGGCCCACGCGACCGCCACCAAACAAGGATCGGGTCAATGACGGGCTGGCTCCTCACCAACCGACGCCCCCCGGAAGGTAGCACCTCCCAAAACCAGCCCGGCGGAGCCCAGTCCCGGACATGGCCCCTCTGATCAAGCCGACCTCCTCCGCCGAGTCGACGACGAGGATGCGGGATTGGCATCGTCGACGTCGATGCGGGAATAATTGCTTTAACTAAAAAAATAAACTAGTTCTATTAATTTTCTTGCTAAAAATAAACTACTTCTATAGTAAAATAAACTAGTTTTATTAAATCAACTAGTTCAACTACTAAGCACTTACTATAAATAGAATAAAGTAGTACTTACTAAAATAAACTAGTTTAAATAGTTCCATTATTTTTCTAACTAATTCTATTAAACACTTTCTCTTCTTATTCTATGAAGAAAATTACAACAGAAAAAATCATAAAAATTCTATGAACAAGATAAAAATTCTATGAACAAAATTACAACAGAAAAAAATTATAAAAATTCTATGAATTTTTTTGACATATTCTTTGCATATATATGAACACACAAACATTTGCATATTCAACAATAATATCACAAAAAAAATCTATGAACAGAAAAAAATTCTAACTTTTGCATATTCATTTATGAACAAATTAGAACAACTCAATTAACTACACATCTAAACTACATATCTAAATTAACTACACATCTAAATTAGGAAAATTAATATGAGCTCACTAAGGGGGTGGCGATCGACGAGGAGGCAGGGCACGGGGGCGACGGTGAGGGGCGCGGTTACGGGCGACGAGGAGGCAGGGGGCGGCGACGGCGACGGTGAGGGGCGCGGTGACGGGCGACGAGGAGGCAGGGGGTGGAGGTGAGGGGCGCGGCGACGGGCGACGAGGAGGCAGGGGGCGCGGGGCGGCGACGGCGAGGCGCAGAGGGGCAGCCTGGCGGCGTCGTCGGGGCGGGGAAGACGAACTGAATGAAAAATTTCACAAGTGCTAGTTATATAGACGAAGCATTGGTCCCGGTTCGTGACAGCAACCGGGACGAATGCGACCTTTAGTACCGGTTGGTGCCACCAACTGGGACCAAAGGCCTCTTTTCAGCAGCCCAAAGGGCGGGAAGCGGCGGCCTTTGGTCCCGGTTGGTGGCACCACCCGGGACTAAAGGGGGGGCATTGGTTCCGGTTGGTGCCACGAACCGGTACCAAAGCACCCCTTTAGTCCCGGTTGGTGCCACCAACCAGGACCAAAGGCCTTGCACAGCGGGGTGGTGGTGGGAGTTTAGTCCCACCTCGCTAGTTGAGAGGGGCGCGCACTGGTTTATAAGCCCCACTGCCGCACCCCTCTCGAGCTCCTCTCCATTGCAGGCTTACGGGCCTAATTGTTACTGCTATGCCTGATGGGCCTACTGGGCCTTCTGCGGGCCTGAATCCTGGCCCATGGATGGGTTTCTAGTCGTATTCAGGCCGTGGTGGCCCAGTAGGTGGTATATTTTTATTTTTTGCCTTTTTTTTGCTTTATTTATTTTGTTTTGTTTCTACTTACAACAAAAAACTTATTTATTTTATTTTATTTTGTTTCTAATTACTTATTTATTTTACTTTATGATAATTCTTTTTGCTATTAAAGTTTCTAACAAAAAAAGTTCTTTATGAAAATTCTTTTTGCTTTTAATGATTTTGAACAGAAAATACTTTGATAATTTTAGTTGCATCAATTTTATAAGATTTTAGTTTCAATAATACTAGAGGTTTCTTATAATGTTTTGAACAGAAAATACTTTGTTAATTTTAGTTTCATAAATTTTATTAAAGTTTATTTTATTTTGTTTGTACTTATATATTTTAATAAAGTTCATATTATTTTGTTTCTAATTACTTATTTATTTTATCTGTTATTTGTCATGCACCATTTTTCATGCATTTACTGATTATTCTGAGCTATAAGACCCTAAAATTGAAAAGCATTTCAAATGAACTCTGAAAAGGTTAAAAGTTGGCATGGTATCATTATTTCATCCACATAGCATGTGCAAGAAAGTTGAGAGGGTTACGACAAAAACTGGATGCACTTCGTGTACAAAACGGACAATCTCTTTTAAAGTATCAGGATTTCATACGGAAACTCGTCTGTTACAAAGGGATTTAATTTTTTAAAACTTATTTGAACTCCTGACTTTTTGTGTGTTCAAAATGCACCATTCAAAGCCACATTATCATTTTTCAATCCTTTCTGACTTCATTTGTTATTTTTCATGCATTTACTAATTATTTTGAGCTATAAGACCCTAAAATTGAAAAACATTTCAAATGAACCTGAAATTGAAAAACCCGACAAATGAACTCTGAAAAGGTTGAAAGTTGGCATGGTATCATCATTTCACCCACATAGCATGTGCTAAAAAGTGAGAGGGTCCCGGCAAAAGCTGGGTGCACTTCGTGAACAAAATGGACAATCTCTTTCGAAGTATCAGGGTTTCGGAGGAAAACTCATCTGTTACAAAGGGATTTCATTTTCTTGAACTTATTTGAACTCCAGACTTTTTGTGTGTTCAAAATGCACCATTCAAAGCCACATCATCAATTTTCAACCCTTTTTGACTTCATTTGTTATTTTTCATGCAGTGACGGATTGTTTTGAGCTAAATGACCCTGAAATGGAAAAGCCCTACAAATGAGCTCTGAAAAGGCTGAAAGTTGGCATGGTATCATCATTTCACCCACATAGCATGTGCTAAAAAGTTGAGAGGGTTACGACAAAAGCTGGATGCACTTCGTGAACAAAATGGACAATCTCTTTCGAAGTATCAGGGTTTCAGACGAATACTCATCTGTTACAAAGGGATTTCATTTTCTTGAACTTATTTGAACTCCAGACTTTTCGTGTGTTCAAAATGAACCATTCAAAGCCACATCATCAATTTTCAACCCTTTCTGACTTCATTTGTTATTTGTCATGCAGTGACGGATTGTTTTGAGCTAAATGACCCTGAAATTGAAAAGCCCTACAAACGAGCTCTGAAATGGTTGAAAGTTGGCATGGTATCATCATTTCACCCACATAGCATGTGCTAGAAAGTTGAGAGGTTTACGGCAAAAGCTGGATGCACTTCGTGAACAAAATGGACAATCTCTTTCGAAGTATCAGGGTTTCGGAGGAAAACTCATCTGTTACAAAGGGATTTCATTTTCTTGAACTTATTTGAACTCCAGACTTTTTGTGTGTTCAAAATGCACCATTCAAAGCCACATCATCAATTTTCAACCCTTTTTGACTTCATTTGTTATTTGTCATGCAGTGACAGATTGTTTTGTGCTAAATGACCCTGAAATTGAAAAGCCCTACAAATGAGCTCTGAGAAGGCTGAAAGTTGGCATGGTATCATCATTTCACCCACATAGCATGTGCTAAAAAGTTGAGAGGGTTACGGCAAAAGTTGGATGCACTTCGTGAACAAAATGGACAATCTCTTTCGAAGTATCAGGGTCTCAAACGAAAACTCATCTGTTACAAAGGAATTTCATTTTCTTGAACTTATTTGAACTCCAGACTTTTTGTGTGTTCAAAATGAACCATTCAAAGCCACATCATCAATTTTCAACCCTTTCTGACTTCATTTGTTATTTGTCATGCAGTGACGGATTGTTTTGAGCTAAATGACCCTGAAATTGAAAAGCCCTACAAATGAGCTCTGAAAAGGCTGAAAGTTGGCATGGTATCATCATTTCACCCACATAGCATGTGCTAAAAAGTTGAGAGGGTTATGGCAAAAGCTGGATGCACTTCGTGAACAAAATGGACAATCTCTTTCGAAGTATCGGGGTTTTAGACGAAAACTCATCTGTTACAAAGGGATTTCATTTTCTTGAACTTATTTGAACTCCAGACTTTTTGTGTGTTCAAAATGAACCATTAAAAGCCACATCATCAATTTTCAACCCTTTCTGACTTCATTTGTTATTTGTCATGCAGTGACGGATTGTTTTGAGCTAAATGACCCTGAAATTGAAAAGCCCTACAAATGAGCTCTGAAAAGGCTGAAAGTTGGCATGGTATCATCATTTCACCCACATAGCATGTGCTAAAAAGTTGAGAGGGTTACGGCAAAAGCTGGATGCACTTCGTGAACAAAATGGACAATCTCTTTCGAAGTATCAGGGTTTCCGACGAAAACTCATCTGTTACAAAGGGATTTCATTTTCTTGAACTTATTTGAACTCCAGACTTTTTGTGTGTTCAAAATGAAACATTCAAAGCCACATCATCAATTTTCAACCCTTTCTGACTTCATTTGTTATTTTTCATGCAGTGACAGATTGTTTTGAGCTAAATGACCCTGAAATTGAAAAGCCATACAAATGTGCTCTGAAAAGGTTGAAAGTTGGCATGGTATCATCATTTCACCCACATAGCATGTGCTAAAAAGTGGAGAGGGTTACGGCAAAAGCTGGATGCACACTTCATGAACAAAATGGACAATCTCTTTCGAAGTATTAGGTTTTCGGACGAAAACTCATCTGTTACAAAGGGATTTCATTTTCTTGAACTTATTTGAACTACAGACTTTTTGTGTGTTCTAAATGAACCATTCGAAGCAGACACTGATTTTGAATGGTGCATATTCAACACACAAAAAGTCTGTAAAGATCGCCAACCCCAACATAAAAAAATTAGCATAGATGCGCCTATAGAGAGAATTCAACCTAAATTCATAATAAATTTCTATGAATTTCAAAGAAATTTACTCTGAATTTAGGTCAAATTCCCTGTATAAGGGCATCTATTTTCACTTTGAGAGGAGCTCAACAAGGCAGAGAGGGACGGGCTTATAAACCGGTGTGAGCGCCCTTCGGTTGGAGAGGTGGGACTAAACTCTGACCGCAACGAGGACCAACCCTTTAGTCCCGGTTTGTGGCACAAACCGGGACTAATGGTCATGGGCCAGGGGCGAGGCACATTGGTCTCGGTTCGTGCGTGGAACCGGGACCAAAAGGTCCAGATGAACCGGGACCAATGGCCCACGTGGCCCGGCCGCCCCCCTGGGCTCACGAACCGGGACAGTTGCCTCCTTTGGTCCCGGTTCGTGAGCGAACTGGGATTAATGGTATTACGAGGGCCGAACCAATGCCCTGTTTTCTATTAGTGAGTAGCGCTGTCTGGAAAGCGCGCTATAGCTAAGTTAGCTATAGCGATCTCTAGCAAAATGCGCTGATGCTATGGGATGCAGTTATTTGTTTCATTTCTTTTTTTATCTTTACATTTTCTTTATTCATTTTGCTTTTTTCTACTTCTTTCATTTTCATTTACTTTTCTATTTATTTCCATTTTATGTTCTTTTTTAGCAGTAACGCCCTACGCGGGAAACGCGCTGCTACAATGCACTTAGTGGTAGCGTGTTTTCTACGGCATCGCTACTACAATTCCTAGCCTACCGCCAACAAGATGGGAATTATAGTGGTAGCGCGTTTTTCAGCAGACACGCTACTACTATAAATATAGCTGTAGCGCTCTTCGTGAAGGAAATATGCCCTAGAGGCAATAATAAAGTTATTATTTATTTCCTTATATCATGATAAATGTTTATTATTCATGCTAGAATTGTATTAACCGGAAACATGATACATGTGTGAATACATAGACAAACAGAGTGTCACTAGTATGCCTCTACTTGACTAGCTCGTTGATCAAACATGGTTATGTTTCCTAGCCATTGACATGAGTTGTCATTTGATTAACGGGATCACATCATTAGGAGAATGATGTGATTGATTTGACCCATTCCGTTAGCTTAGCACACGATCGTTTAGTATGTTGCTAATGCTTTCTTCATGACTTATACATGTTCCTATGACTATGAGATTATGCAAGTCCCGTTTACCGGAGGAACACTTTGTGTGCTACCAAACGTCACAACGTAACTGGGTGATTATAAAGGTGCTCTACAGGTGTCTCTGAAGGTACTTGTTGGGTTGGCGTATTTCGAGATTAGGATTTGTCACTCCGATTGTCGGAGAGGTATCTCTAGGCCCACTTGGTAATGCACATCACTTAAAGCCTTGCAAGCATAGCAACTAATGAGTTAGTTGCGGGATGATGTATTACGGAACGAGTAAAGAGACTTGCCGGTAACGAGATTGAACTAGGTATTGAGATACCTACGATCGAATCTCGGGCAAGTAACATACCGATGACAAAGGGAACAACGTATGTTGTTATGCGGTTTGACCGACAAAGATCTTCGTAGAATATGTGGGAGCCAATATGAGCATCTAGGTTCCGCTATTGGTTATTAACCGGAGACGTGTCTCGGTCATGTCTACATAGTTCTCGAACCCGTAGGGTCCGCACGCTTAAAGTTAGATGACGGTTATATTATGAGTTTATGTGTTTTGATGTACCGAAGGAGTTCGGAGTCCCGGAGGAGATCAGGGACATGACGAGGAGTCTCGAAATGGTCGAGACGTAAAGATCGATATATTGGACGACTATATTCGGACATCGGAAAGGTTCCGAATGATTCGGGTATTTTTCGGAGTACCGGAGAGTTACAGGAATTCGTATTGGGCCTTAATGGGCCATACGGGAAAGGAGAGAAAGGCCCCAAAGGGTGACCGCACCCCTCCCCATGGACAAGTCCGAATTGGACTAGGGAGGGGGGGGGGGCGCCGCCTTCCTTCCTTCTCCTCTCCCTTACCTTCTCCTACTCCAACAAGGAAAGGAGGGGTCCTACTCCTGGTGGGAGTAGGACCCCCCCTTGGCGCGCCCTCCTCCTAGGCCGGCCGCCTTCCCCCTTGCTCCTTTATATACGGGGGTAGGGGGGCACCCCAAATACATAACAATTGATCTCTTGATATCTTAGCTGTGTGCGGTGCCCCCCTCCACCATAGTCCACCTCGATAATATCGTAGCGGTGCTTAGGCGAAGCTCTGCGTCGGTAGAACATCATCATCGTCACCACGCTGTCGTGCTGACGGAACTCTCCCTCAAAGCTCGGCTGGATCGGAGTTCGAGGGACGTCATCGAGCTGAACGTGTGCTGAACTCGGAGGTGCCGTACGTTCGGTACTCGGATCGGACGGACGGTGAAGACGTACGACTACATCAACCGTGTTGTGCTAAACGCTTCCGCTTTCAGTCTACGAGGGTACGTGGACAACACTCTCCCCTCTCTTTGCTATGCATCACCATGATCTTGCGTGTGCGTAGAATTTTTTTGAAACTACTACGTTCCCCAACAGTGGCATCCAAGCCTGGTTTTATGCGTAGATGTCATATGCACGAATAGAACACAAGTGAGTTGTGGGTGATATAAGTCATACTGCTTACCAGCATGTCATACTTTGGTTCGGCGGTATTGTTGGATGAAGCGGCCCGGACCGACATTACGCGTACGCTTACGCGAGACTGGTTCTACCGACGTGCTTTGCAAATAGGTGGCTGGCGGGTGTCAGTTTCTCCAACTTTAGTTGAACCGAGTGTGGCTACGCCCGGTCCTTGCGAAGGTTAAATCAACACCAACTTGACAAACTATCGTTGTGGTTTTGATGCGTAGGTAAGAACGGTTCTTGCTAAGCCCGTAGCAGCCACGTAAAACTTGGAACAACAAAGTAGAGGACGTCTAACTTGTTTTTGCAGGGCATGTTGTGATGTGATATGGTCAAAGCATGATGCTAAATTTATTGTATGAGATGATCATGTTTTGTAACCGAGTTATCGGCAACTGGCAGGAGCCATATGGTTGTCGCTTTATTGTATGCAATGTAATCGCCCTGTAATGCTTTACTTTATCACTAAGCGGTAGCGATAGTTGTAGAAGCATAAGATTGGCGAGACGACAACGATGCTACGATGGAGATCAAGGTGTCGCGCCGGTGACAATGGTGATCATGACGGTGCTTCGGAGATGGAGATCACAAGCAGAAGATGATGATGGCCATATCATATCACTTATATTGATTGCATGTGATGTTTATCTTTTATGCATCTTATCTTGCTTTGATTGACGGTAGCATTATAAGATGATCCCCACTAAATTATCAAAGTATAAGTGTTCTCCCTGAGTATGCACCGTTGCGAAAGTTCTTCGTGCTGAGACACCACGTGATGATCGGGTGTGATAGGCTCTACGTTCAAATACAACGGGTGCAAAATAGTTGCACACGCGGAATACTCAGGTTAAGCTTGACGAGCCTAGCATATAACAGATATGGCCTCGGAATACGGAGACCGAAAGGTCGAGCGTGAATCATATAGTAGATATGATCAACATAGTGATGTTCACCGTTAAAACTACTCCATCTCATGTGATGATCGGACATGGTTTAGTTGATATGGATCACGTGATCACTTAGAGGATTAGAGGGATGTCTATCTAAGTGGGAGTTCTTAAGTAATATGATTAATTGAACTTGAATTTATCATGAACTTACTACCTAATAGTATCTTGCTTGTCTATGTTGATTGTAGATAGATGGCCTGTGCTGTTGTTCCGTTGAATTTTAATGCGTTCCTTGAGAAAGCAAAGTTGAAAGATGATGGTAGAAATTACACGGACTGGGCCATAACTTGAGGATTATCCTCATTGCTGCACAGAAGAATTACGTCCTGGAAGCACCGCTAGGTGTACCACCTGCGCCAGCAACTGCAGACATTGTGAATGCCTGGCAGTCACGTGTTGATGACTACTCGATAGTTCAATGTGCCATGCTTTACGGCTTAGAACCGGGACTTCAACGACGTTTTGAACGTCATGGAGCATATGAGATGTTCCAGGAGTTGAAGTTAATATTTCAAAAGAATGCCCGGATTGAGAGATATGAAGTCTCCAATAAGTTCTACAGCTGCAAGATGGAGGAGAATAGTTCTGTCAGTGAGCATATACTCAAAATGTCTGGGTATAATAATCACATGATTCAACTGAGAGTTAATCTTCCGGATGATAGCGTCATTGACAGAATTCTCCAATCACTGCCACCAAGCTACAAGAGCTTCGTGATGAACTATAACATGCAAGGGATGGATAAGACAATTCCCGAGCTCTTCGCAATGCTAAAGGCTGCGGAGGTAGAAATCAAAAAGGAGCATCAAGTGTTGATGGTCAATAAGACCACCAGTTTCAAGAAAAAGGGCAAAGGGAAGAAGAAGGGGAACTTCAAGAAGAACAACAAGCAAGTTGCTGCTCAGGAGAAGAAACCCAAGTCTGGACCTAACGCTGAGACTGAGTGCTTCTAGTGCAAGTAGACTGGTCACTGGAAGCGGAACTGCCCCAAGTATTTGGCGGATAAGAAGGATGGCAAGGTGAACAAAGGTATATGTGATATACATGTTATTGATGTGTACCTTACTAATGCTCGCAGTAGCACCTGGGTATTTGATACTGGTTCTGTTGCTAATATTTGCAACTCGAAAGAGGGGCTACGGATTAAGCGAAGATTGGCTAACGACGAGGTGACGATGCGCGTGGGAAATGGTTCCAAAGTCGATGTGATCGCGGTCCGCACGCTACCTCTACATCTACCTTCGGGATTAGTTTTAGACCTAAATAATTGTTATTTGGTGCCAGAGTTAAGCATGAACATTATATCTGGATCTTGTTTGATGCGAGACGGTTATTCATTTAAATCAGAGAATAATGGTTGTTCTATTTATATGAGTAATATCTTTTATGTCATGCACCCTTGAAGAGTGGTCTATTTTTGTTGAAACTTGATAGTAGTGATACACATATTCATAATATTGAAGCCAAAAGATGCAGAGTTGATAATGATAGTGCAACTTATTTGTGGCACTGCCGTTTAGGTCATATCGGTGTAAAGCGGATGAAGAAACTCCATACTGATGGACTTTTGGAACCACTTGATTATGAATCACTTGGTACTTGCGAACCGTGCCTCATGGGCAAGATGACTAAAACGCCGTTCTCTGGAACTATGGAGAGAGCAACAGATTTGTTGGAAATCATACATACAGATGTATGTGGTCCGATGAATATTGAGGCTCGTGGCGGATATCGTTATTTTCTCACCTTCACAGATGATTTGAGCAGATATGGGTATATCTACTTAATGAAACATAAGTCTGAAACATTTGAAAAGTTCAAAGAATTTCAGAGTGAAGCTGAAAATCATCGTAACAAGAAAATAAAGTTTCTACGATCTGATCGTGGAGGAGAATATTTGAGTTATGAGTTTGGTCTTCATTTGAAACAATGCGGAATAGTTTCGCAACTCACGCCACCCGGAACACCACAGCGTAATGGTGTGTCCGAACGTCGTAATCGTACTCTAGTAGATATGGTGCGATCTATGATGTCTCTTACTGATTTACCGCTATCGTTATGGGGTTATGCTTTAGAGACGGCCGCATTCACGTTAAATAGGGCACCATCAAAATCCGTTGAGACGACGCCTTATGAACTGTGGTTTGGCAAGAAACCAAAGTTGTCGTTTCTTAAAGTTTGGGGCTGCGATGCTTATGTGAAAAAGCTTCAACCTGATAAGCTCGAACCCAAATCGGAGAAATGTGTCTTCATAGGATACCCAAAGGAGACTGTTGGGTACACCTTCTATCACAGATCCGAAGGCAAAACTTTTGTTGCTAAATTCGGAATTTTTCTGGAGAAGGAGTTTCTCTCGAAAGAGGTGAGTGGGAGGAACGTAGAAATTGATGAGGTAACTGTACCTGCTCCCTTATTGGAAAGTAGTTCATCACAGAAATCGGTTTCTGCGACACCTACACCAATTAGTGAGGAAGTTAATGATGATGATCATGAAACTTCAGATCAAGTTATTACTGAACCTCGTAGGTCAACCAGAGTAAGATCCGCACCAGAGTGGTATGGTAATCCTGTTCTGGAAGTTATGTTACTGGACCATGACAAACCTACGAACTATGAAGAAGCGATGGTGAGCCCAGATTCCGTGCAATGGCTTGAGGCCATGAAATCTGAGATGGGATCCATGTATGAGAACAAAGTGTGGACTTTGGTTGAATTGCCCGATGATCGGCAAGCAATTGAGAATAAATGGATCTTCAAGAAGAAGACTGACGCTGACGGTAATGTTACTGTCTATAAAGCTCGACTTGTTGCAAAAGGTTTTCGACAAGTTCAAGAGATTGACTACGATGAGACCTTCTCACCCGTAGCGATGCTTAAGTCTGTCCGAATCATGTTAGCAATTGCCGCATTTTATGATTATGAAATTTGGCAAATGGATGTCAAAACTGCATTCCTGAATGGATTTCTGGAAGAAGAGTTGTATATGATGCAACCGGAAGGTTTTGTCAATCCAAAGGGAGCTAACAAAGTGTGCAAGCTCCAGCGATCCATTTATGGACTGGTGCAAGCCTCTCGGAGTTGGAATAAACGCTTTGATAGTGTGATCAAAGCATTTGGTTTTGTACAGACTTTTGGAGAAGCCTGTATTTACAAGAAAGTGAGTGGGAGCTCTGTAGGATTTCTGATATTATATGTGGATGACATATTGCTGATTGGAAATGATATACAATTTCTGGATAGCATAAAGGGATACTTGAATAAGAGTTTTTCAATGAAAGACCTCGGTGAAGCTGCGTATATATTGGGCACCAAGATCTATAGAGATAGATCATGATGCTTAATTGGACTTTCACAAAGCACGTACCTTGACAAAGTTTTGAAGAAGTTCATGGATCAAGCAAAGAAAGGGTTCTTGCCTATGTTACAAGGTGTGAAGTTGACTAAGACTCAATGCCCGACCACTACAGAAGATAGAGAGAAGATGAAAGGTGTTCCCTATGCTTCAGCCATAGGCTCTATCATGTATGCAATACTGTGTACCAGACCTGATGTGTGCCTTGCTATAAGTCTAGCAGGGAGGTACCAAAGTAATCCAGGAGTGCATCACTGGACAGCGGTCAAGAACATCCTGAAATACCTGATAAGGACTAAGGATATGTTTCTCGTTTATGGAGGTGACAAAGAGCTAATCATAAATGGTTACGTTGATGCAAGCTTTGACACTGATCCGGACGATTCTAAATCGCAAACCGGATACGTGTTTACATTGAACGGTGGAGCTGTCAGTTGGTGCAGTTCTAAAGAAAGCGTCGTGGCGGGATCTACGTGTGAGGCGGAATACATAGCTGCTTCGGAAGCAGCAAATGAAGGAGACTGGATGAAGGAGTTCATATCCGATCTAGGTGTCATACTTAGTGCATCGAGTCCAATGAAAATCTTTTGTGACAATACTGGTGCAATTGCCTTGGCGAAAGAATCCAGATTTCACAAGAGAACCAAGCACATCAAGAGACGCTTCAATTCCATCCGGGATTTAGTCCAGGTGGGAGACATAGAAATTTGCAAGATAAATACGGATCTGAATGTTGCAGACCCGTTGACTAAGCCTCTTCCACGAGCAAAACATGATCAGCACCAAGGCTCCATGGTGTTAGAATCATTACTGTGTAATCTAGATTATTGACTCTAGTGCAAGTAGGAGACTGAAGGAAATATGCCCTAGAGCCAATAATAAAGTTATTATTTATTTCCTTATATCATGATAAATGTTTATTATTCATGCTAGAATTGTATTAACCGGAAACATGATACATGTGTGAATACATAGACAAACAGAGTGTCACTAGTATGCCTCTACTTGACTAGCTCGTTGATCAAACATGGTTATGTTTCCTAGCCGTTGACATGAGTTGTCATTTGATTAACGGGATCACATCATTAGGAGAATGATGTGATTGATTTGACCCATTCCGTTCGCTTAGCACACGATCGTTTAGTATGTTGCTAATGCTTTCTTCATGACTTATACATGTTCCTATGACTATGAGATTATGCAAGTCCCGTTTACCGGAGGAACACTTTGTGTGCTACCAAACGTCACAACGTAACTAGGTGATTATAAAGGTGCCCTACAGGTGTCTCCGAAGGTACTTGTTGGGTTGGCGTATTTCGAGATTAGGATTTGTCACTCCGATTGTCGGAGAGGTATCTCTGGGCCCACTTGGTAATGCACATCACTTAAAGCCTTGCAAGCATAGAAACTAATGAGTTAGTTGCGGATGATGTATTACGGAACGAGTAAAGAGACTTGCCGGTAACGAGATTGACTAGGTATTGAGATACCGACGTTCGAATTTCGGGCAAGTAACATACCGATGAGAAAGGGAACAACGTATGTTGTTATGCGGTTTGACCGATAAAGATCTTCGTAGAATATGTGGGAGCCAATATGAGCATCCAGGTTCCGCTATTGGTTATTGACCGGAGACGTGTCTCGGTCATGTCTACATAGTTCTCGAACCCGTAGGGTCCGCACACTTAAAGTTAGATGACAGTTATATTATGAGTTTATGTGTTTTGATGTACGGAAGGAGTTCGGAGTCCCGGATGAGATCAGGGACATGACGAGGAGTCTCAAAATGGTCGAGACGTAAAGATCGATATATTGGACGACTATATTCGGACATCGGAAAGGTTCCGAGTGATTCGGGTATTTTTCGGAGTACCGGAGAGTTACGGGAATTCGTATTGGGCCTTAATGGGCCATACGGGAAAGGAGAGAAAGGCCCTAAAGGGTGGCCGCACCCCTCCCCATGGACTAGTTCGAATTGGACTAGGGAGGGGGGGGGGGGCGCCCCCTTCCTTCCTTCTCCTTCTCCCTTCCCTTCTCCTACTCCAACAAGGAAAGGAGGAGTCCTACTCCCGGTGGGAGTAGGACTCCCCCCTTGGCGCGCCCTCCTCCTAGGCCGGCCGCCTTCCCCCTTGCTCCTTTATATACGGGGGCAGGGCCTTCCCCCTTGCTCCTTTATATACGGGGGCAGGGGGGCACCCCAAAGACACAACAATTGATCTCTTGATCTCTTAGCCGTGTGCGGTGCCCCCCTCCACCATAGTCCACCTCGATAATATCGTAGCGGTGCTTAGGCGAAGCCCTGCGTCGGTAGAAGATCATCATCGTCACCACGCCGTCGTGCTGACGGAACTCTCCCTCAATGCTCGGCTGGATCGGAGTTCAAGGGACGTCATCGAGCTGAACTTGTGCTGAACTCGGAGGTGCCGTACGTTCGGTACTTGGATCGGTCGGATCGTGAAGACGTACGACTACATCAACCGCGTTGTGCTAAACGCTTCCGCTTTCGGTCTACGAGGGTACGTGGACAACACTCTCCCTCTCGTTGCTATGCATCACCATGATCTTGCGTGTGCGTAGAATTTTTTTGAAATTACTAAGTTCCCCAACACTTTGTGGGAACGCACTACTACAAACTAGCAGTAGCGTCCATTTTTGACCAGCGCTACTGCTATACCTCTGTGTATAAGGTTTTCCCTAGTAGTGATTGGACGCCCGAAGAGCGTCAAGTTTAATCCTTGGGATAAAGATGACGAATTACGGCGCCCCACTTAGGCTTACAAGTGGGATGTGGTTTCCGAGATGACGAACGATGTGAATCTCATGTACCAAAAGTACATTGCCGAGTTGGAGATGATTACGCCTGAGCAGGTAACGAGGACATTACTTCAGTTCTTTCTCATGCTTTCCTGAATAATTGTCATCAATGTTACATTGTTGTCCTATTTCATAGGTGCAATGGCAGCCATATGGCGCCAATGACAAAGTAGGGTTCACTATAGAGTTTGTTATCAACCCGATGTTCTTGCGTCATAGGGATCTTTGGCTCATGCAGTGCCCACTGATATGCAACTGGGTAGTTGAGCTTCATTTGCCACATCGCGTGTATCGTCAATTTGGTCTATTCCAGCCTCACCCGCCAGATTGGCGGGTTTACACGGACAAAGCACTTCATAGGTAAGAGAGCATGTGCCGTATTGACTAAGCATTGCCACTCCTTCTTGATTGTGCTAATGTTTGGTTTTCTACCATGCAGGTTAGACAGGAGAAAGCAATGAAAGAAAAAGGACTGGGACAAGCATCATGCTTCGTGTGTTACCCGCTTCCATCTTTGTGTGGAGCAAGCTCGTAACAGTGCACATGCCCAGCTTCGTGAGCATAGTTCAGTTGCTTTCGATAACTACCTACGATGGCTTCTTGAAAATACTCAAGTTGAGATATGCCCGCCGGCATACAATGAGGATATTCTTGAAGAACCCGTAAACTTTGAGGATCTATCAAAGGGGAAGTACAACAAAGATGTCAGGGAAGGGCTAGGAGTCCCTGCTGTTCCCGATTAACTATGTGGTAAAGTGTTCCCTTCTTTACTTCCCCGTTGGCCGTATCACACATGTTTGAATGGCTAACGTGTTACTGCGTTCTCATGCACTACTAGGGAAAAGCCTAGCAGTAGCGCGGGTTTTAGGCCTACCAGTAGCGCGGCCGCAAGCGCTACTAGTACGGCGCTACAGCTAAAGGTTATCAGTAGCGTGAGTTTACCCGCGCTATTGCTATATCCACGTAGTAGCAGCGCTTCCTTGGAAGGGCGCTACTGGTAATTACTAGTAGCACCTCTCGCGGCCCGCGCTACTACTACTATTCCGTATAATATTTATTTTTTATTTCTTGTTGTATTCATACACCTTTATACAAGTTTTCATACAACAGCAATTTAGAGATTGTTTTTACATCATAATGAGTTATTACATCACTGGGTGAAATAACCATGGACTAGTTTCAAGTGGATGGACATCCACTTGAAACTAATCCACGGTTCTTTCACCCAATGATATAATAAATATCATCATCATCAGCATCATATCATCATTATATCATTAACAACTTATCATCATAATACATCATTGTCATATAACACCTCCTCATGATCATCATTTTCATCAATGAGACATCATATAGCAAGTTGGTCACTAGTCATAATCATAACTCCTCCTCATCATCATCAACTCTAACACATTGTACCACATAATAATACATTGTACCTAGGACCTACTACCTTCTCTTAGGTAAAATAACATAAAACAAGATAGGCCCTGACTCTCCATTATGGAGAATGGAGATTATCATGTCTCCAATTATTGCCCTTTGCACAATGTTGATTCCAAGTACCTCCCCACGACTGACCATACATTTTTTTCCATTCTTTGATTGTCATGTGTTCACCGGTTTTAGAAATCCGATATGGACAGGTGTGATTCGTAGGATGACCTGGTCGTATGTTCAAAACATCAAGGCGACCATTCTGAAACATTAGATGAGGCACACAATCCTTCGGGATTTTCTGTTGAAAAACATAGTAATGACTTCGTAGTTAGCAATATAGTTCAGTTTTAGAAGAATTTATGCAAAACATGCACGAATGTTGTAATAATAAAAAATCTTACCATGGCATCTCCATGGATGTTACCGTATTTCAACACGTGCACTAGTGGCACGTATTGACTATAGTGTGGAGGAGTTTGATAATAAATATTATAATTCTCAGGATCAGTACAAAATGCGATCAGATGATTTTTCTCCTGATAAGTTAATTCTGAGCTATCAGTGTAGTAAGGTTCTGTCTATCATTTTGCGCACATTCTTTGAAAAATGAAAATAAGCTGTCAGTGGAAATACACTGTCAACTATTTTGAAATAAACAATATAAATTACTTAATAACTATGTTTGAGAAACTCACATAGCGGTAGAATTGAAGCGTATCAACAAGGACCCAAATGTCCAAATTGTATTGGGCGATGTCAGGATCACCAAGATCCATGGTGACAAGCATACCCTCATAAAAACCATACGTCTTGCAAAGTGCTTCCCAATTCGTGCAACCAAAATGAGTTACGCTCTCAGAATTGTATAGATTTACTTCAAAATCCATACCATGATGGGTCCTTAGGTGAATTTTCTTTGTTTCCATACTTTCATGATCTTCAAAATCTAGCCTCTCCAAGCTTGTCGAATTGTAAAAGATGAAAATTACACGTTGAAGTAGTTGAAGTCGTGCTTAATTACGAAAAAAACTTGTCGTCTTTGCGTATCGTTTCAACATCGAAGGTCTCCTGAAGCTTAATGCTGAAGCGCCGATCTTCGTCCAGGTGGGGCCTGTCGCACAGACCTCGGTCGTCGTTGCACCAGTCGCACTCCCCCCGGGAGACTTTCGTCGTCCGATGACGACATTTCCTATGTTCATAATTCAAAGATTAAACTTGTAAAATTAAATATATGTACTACAAAAAACTAAATTAGATCATTATTATTCATCACGGGTTGACTATCAGTCTATCGAGTCTTTTCTCAAAAACTCTCAGCTCATGTGGTGCATACATTCGACCGTTGGTGATGGTCGCTCCTCCTTTCGTTCCCAAGTGCATTACACCAAAATGTCTAGCACACGGGAACGAAGGAGAAGCGATCCTCACGACAACAGTCGGGATTCTTCGTCCTCTCATATATGGTGGAGACTCTCCACTACTGCAGGATGGTCCAAACGCGACACTACGATTAGAGACCCTTCGACGAAACTGTGTGTGATGCCATACTCGTAAACAGTGGTGTAAAAAAATCATAAAAGAGGTGCAAAATGTTTGCGATGCCGGATGCATCAAACACGGTTCAGATTTTAGTTGCGTGTGCGATGCAGGGCATATAGTTCAGCTCAATTAACTGTTTGGATGAGGAGGAACAAAAAAAACGGGCAGCTAGATGAAGGCATGTGTGATATACAACATACGATTCATTGGGATGAACTGTGTGTGATTAGGCAACACAATGGAAACGGTTCAACTGAACACGATGTGTGTGATACGCGGCAAACAGGTCCTAATCTGAAATGTGTGCGAAGACCAATAATAACACAGACGATTGCTGCTAATAAGTCGTGTGAATTGCTCTGTCTATACTAGAATAACATGTATATATATATATATATATATATATATATATATATATATATATAAACTGAAATAAACATCCAATTACATAAGTGACTATACAGATCATTCGCACACCTCAATAAACAATTGCATGCATTCTAAAATAGGAGAAACGATTGTCTAGTCATCTACTTCTTGTGACCCTCCCACCACTGCTATGCGGTTCGATCCCTCGTCTTTGTCAGGAAAAAGACAGTTCCTCATGTCAACGATTCGCCTGTACATCTCGTAGCTTGTGTACGCGTCCATGGCCGCGTACTTGACATGTTGTTAATCCAGTCTCTTATGCCACACACTGTGCCAGGCGTTCTTGTCCTTATTGATCTCTTCCTTCATCTTCGCGTAGTAGGGGTCGATGATGGCCGAGGCGAGGTCAACCAGGGAGTTCAGTTTGTTTTTGTCGCTGCCCCAGACCTTGTAGTGGTGCTGGATGTTGACAAGATTTAGGCATTTCAAGTTCGAAACCTTGAGCACTTTTAGAACGTTGGCGGTGTCCACCGTAGCGAAACTGTAGTCGGAGTTGTTGATAAACCTGGAGAAACGCTCGCAAGGCCTTGTGGCAAAGTAGAAGTGGTAGACGAGGACGTCATGTCGCACGCACAACTGGGCGACGACAACCTTCTGATCGTGCCAGGCACGATCGATGGTGTACTCGAGGTCGAAACCGACCACTCGGTACTTGTCCTTGGCAATAGTTTGGATGGAGCTCTCCACCGAGACCGGATCGTTCGTGTACACCACCGAGAGGGCCTTCCCCCTCACGTAGGTGTCCACTACGTGATGCATGGTGAACTGCCCGCCGTTGTCGTCGTCGGCCGCTGGGAGCGCCATTGGAGCCACGGGGAGCGCCATTGGAACCGCTGGATGTCCTCTCTGTATGTGTCCTCGTGGGTGTGATTATTGTGTCGTGTGAGACGAGAGATGAAGGTAAATGGCCGCATGAATAAAAGGGGGCCGGGCGGCGTGGATTCTCGGCGCGTCCGCATGGCAGTTTTTGCAGCGGGTAACTGCATCGTCGCTTGCAAACGAACGTGCGTGATCGTGCGCCGGCCCCAAACACTGGCAGCGCGCGTGGAGGGACGAGGCCAGAGCACCCGGAGGGATGCGAGAGCAGAGCGCGCGCGGTGGGACATGAGCAGAGCGCGCGGGGGCCTCCTGAACCGCAAGCAACCACACGCATAGAGCAGTTGAACACACAGGAAATGGTCGCCTACAAGCCGGCCGACAGTTGCGTCGCTGCAAAGAGAGCGGCCGTGCGGTACCACTTCCGTCTAGTCTATAGTCTCCTTTATATTCCGTGCCATACTTTGCCCTCAAATTTAACCAACAAAATGTTAATGCATGTTTTAAAATTATATAATTGGAAACTATGTTCAAATACAAATCCAACCATATAATCTTTGGCGACATGCATTCGTATTTTATTAGTTAATCATACTTATAAACCAGGACGGTGGTAGAGTAGGTAATTAAATCGCAAACTTTTTTTATTAACCGTATGTGTACGTGGCCTTTCGTCCTCCTCTCGCACATCTTGTCACCCCGCTGCTGCAGACAGCTTACATCGCAAGCTTGTGCAGCGCGCGGGGGCGTTCTTTTTGCCAAACGGTGGCGCCAATGAATCGTCGATGAGCCCGTTCCCGCGCAAGCTTCCCGCCCGACTCGGTGAAATCCCCCAAAATCCCAATGCTTACCGGCCTACTATAAAAACCCTCACGGTCGGCGAGTCCCGCGTCGCATTTTCCCCTCCATCCCTGTAGCTTATCTCGTCTGCTTCTCCCACAATCGCCAATGGCACCGGTCTGTCGTCGTCGCTCAGCCATTCCGCCGTCATGAGAGGACAACTACAGCTGGGAGGCTACACCGCGGCGGCGACGCAGTCCACGGCGTAGTGTAGTGTGCGTGGCGTCCCTGTTGGGTGTGCGCGGAACACCCACCACACGCTCCGCCGCCGGTGCCCGTCGGGAGCTGTTGCCGCCACACCACAGTTGAAAGCCAGGGCCATCGCCCCCTCCGCCGCTGCGGCTCGGAGGCGGGAGGTGGCCGTAGTGGCCGCCACCCCACTGCCGGCCACTGTGGCCATCACCCGCTCCGCCACAGCGGCCCAAAGGCGGGAGGTGGTGGCCGTGGCCGCCACCCCGTCGTCGGCCACCGTGGCCGCCAGCCCACCGTCGACAGCCGGGTCATCACCCGCTCCGCCACCGCCGCCCGAAGGCGGGAGGCGGAGGTGGATGCCCGCACGTGCGTCAGTGACCTTGCGCAGTACACCGAGTTTCAGTGGGAGGAGGAGGAGCGCCTCGTCAAGCACGCAAAGAGCCTTACCGCCGCTGTGGCCGCGGCACACGCCGCCTTAGAGGCGAGGAATCAAGAGATCTACGAGGAGAACCACCGCTTCAAGAGGGGTCATCTGGAGCGGCAGAGGGCTTTCGAGGTGAGCGTCGCGGAAGCTGCATTAGCGACAGGCACCGCATTGCGGTTGCCCAGCTTGTCGGTAGGCTCCTCCTCCTCCGCCTCTTACTGAGCGCGCTCGGCAGAGGAGAGGCAGCTGGAAGTAGTACAATGCCCCTCCGCAGTAGTAGTAGTATTTAGGGGCTATTTTGTTTAGTTCATCTGACTATAGATGTGGTGGAACTGTACAACGTACTTAAAATTAGCTAGTATATATAGTCGAACTAGCTATTTCAGTACGTGGTTGGCAACAATTGGGGAAAAATTTGGTCGGTTCAGCTGTCGAGTTGAACTTGTTGTATAAATTAAGAACGACTGCTTAATCTATGAATGAAATCTATGCTTAATTACTGAATTTTAGTAGAAAAAAATTAGATACTGCTAGTGACTTTTCGCTTCATATTTTGATAAATCGCAGTGTTACAAGGATTGACAAATCTTACCAAATTGTTTGTACGTGGTTGCACACAGGTTATTCAAAACAACCGTTTGCGTTGAAGGGATGCACAAATCCTGCGCTGCTCTCACTTTGCACACGGGTGTTCTATCTAAATCGTTTGGGATCAAGAGCTGCAGAAATCATGCTCGGCACATTTTCTCTTGGCTTCTTGGGGAAGCTGTCGGTTCACATACGGGTGTTCTAACTAAAACGTTTGCAATGAGTGTTTTATATTTAAAACGCGAATTAAACTGCGGCTTGGGCGCCATTAATGGAGAGGATGCGAGCTAGGCAGGCGGCCATGGAAGTCAAAGGGCTCGCTTCCCAGTGAGCCTGCGCAGCGTACATGTCGCATGCTTCCCGGTGAGCCTGCGCACTCGAGGACAGCTTGCACGCCTCTCGGTCAGCCTGCGCACCGGACGACGCTCGTACGCCTCCCGTTCAGTCAAGGTCAAGGAGCTGTCCGCATGGCACCTCCTACAGCCATTAAAACCAAGACACGTGGCATCACGTGAATGGTTAATAGAATTTTGGATTTACTAGAATTTAAAAACCAGGCATCTCAACGTTTTGCCGGCAATCAACGGTGCCCTGTTGTTTGAAATTCATTCCCATTTCTTGCATGGGACCTAAGCATGCACCCATGGACACAGATTTGATTTTCAACCAATTTATATGCACTGGAGCATGTGCATGTAGTTCAAATTTGAATTATGCACATAAATACAGTGAAAACTAAGTTAATGCATAAAAATGTCCAAACGAACCCCGAAAAATCACAAAAATTCATACAACACTCCTGTTGTTCTATGTTGACACGAGAATAAAATTTGAAAGCAATAAGAGGCAATGGATATTGTTTCGTCCCCAAAGGATGGACGTTCCCTACCGAAAACCATCATGCTTGTTGTGAGAAGCTCTGGTTTGTGAGAAGAATATACCCAAACCTGCCCCAAATGGGACAAAATTTGTACGACGGCATGTTGATGCCGCTCCATAATAGCATGCCAAGTTTCCTGAATTTCAGACGAGTTTTGGATTTTATATAATTTAAAAACTAGGCATCTCAATGTTTTGCCGGCAATCAACGGCGCCGTGGTGTTTGAAATTCATTCCCATTTCTTGCATGGGACCTAAGCATGCACCCAAGGACACATATTTGATTTTTCGACCAATATATATGCACTGGACCATGTGCATGTAGTTCAAATTTGAATTATGCACATAAATGCATTGAAAGCTCAGTTAATGCATAAAAATGTCCAAACGAACCCCGAAATATCACAAAAATTCACACAACACCCCTGTTGTTCTATGTTGACACGAGAAAAAAATTTGAAAGCAATAAGAGGCAATGGATATCGTTTCGTCTCCAAAGGTGGGTCGTTCTCTTCCGAAAATCATCATGCTTGTTGTGAGAAGCTCCGGTATGTGAGAAGCATATACCCAAACCTGCCCCAAATGGGACAAAATTTGTACCACATCATGTTGATGCCGCTCCATGATAGCATGCCAAGTTTCATGAATTTCAGACGAGTTTTGGATTTAGTAGAATTTAAAACCAGGCATCTCAATGTTTTGCCGGCAATCAACGGTGTCCTGGTGTTTGAAATTCATTCCAATTTCTTGCATGGGACATAAGCATGCAGCCAAGGACAAAGATTTTATTTTCAACCAATTTATATGCACTTGAGCATGTGCATGTAGTTCAAAATTTAATTATGCACATAAATGCATTGAAAACTCAGTTAATGCCTAAAAATGTTCAAACGAACCCCGAAAAATCACGAAAAATCACACAACGCTCCTGTTGTTTTATGTTGACACGAGAAAAAATTGAAAGCAATAAGAGGCAATGGATATCGTTTTGTTCCCAAAGGTGGCACGTTCCCTACTGAAAACCATCATGCTTGTTGTGAGAAGCTCCGGTTTGTGAGAAGCACATACCCAAACTTGCCCCCAGTGGGACAAAATTTGTACCACGGCATGTTGATGCCGCTCCTTGATAGCATGCCAAGTTTCATGATGATGCCGCTGTGACCCCATTATGTAATTCAAATCAAGATGAAAAATCATGTAGATCGCACACAGTTTATTATCAGCAACCGTGTGAGATGCAGCACAAAATATCCTGCAGCACCGTCGGTGTATAGTACGCCTATGGCTTACGCGAGAAGGTGCGTCGGCTACAGTCCACAGCCGGCGTCTCAAGCACACTAGCTCGCTTCCCAAATATCATTTCACTGTTCAATCGTCGCCGGTGAAAGATGGGCACGTGGACCCACGTCGTGAGGGCAACTTCGGTGGCCCACTTAGGCGAGAGCGTGGCTGCAGCCGCCATGCGCGTGCTAACAAGGTGCATGAGCGCGGCCGCAATCTGCGACCCGGCGGCAAAGGCAGCCCAAACGGCTGCTGTTGCTTCTCAGGTGGCGGCAGCAACATCTCCCTCGGGGATAGCAACTGGCTGGAGCGGCACAACATCTGTCCGTTCCGCAGGGGCCGCCTTAGCCCGATGGAGGCCGCCCACGACCATGTCGAGGCCGCCCACGCCCAGCTCCTGGTAGTCACCGCACAAACCGAACGAAGCTTCTCCGACAACGGTCGGCAACCCACGACCGAAGAGCTGGCAATCGCCGAGAGCGTTCGAGCAGCTGTCTGTTCCTCCGCCACATACCTTGCGACGACGAAGCCCGTCCAAGCCCAGATCGCGTCCGCCCGCGCCCAGCTCGTGGCGGCCTTTTCCAAAGAGATGGCGGACACGGATGGCGAGATGCTTGCCGAGTACGGTGCGATGGATGCCATGGAGCCCCTTCCCCACGAGACCGTCGGGCGCGAGCTGGACATGGAGGCGGAGGCGGAGATCGATAAGCACCAGCCGTAGTAGTACTCTTTGTTTTGTTTCATTAAGAGCGCCGATCTTTAATTTGTTAGAGTAATGTTTAGGTCAGCCAGCTCTGTTTAATTGCTAAACTTGCTCGATTAAGAAGTGTGGGTGTGCTGTAGTCTCCTTTGTGTACCCAAATTATGCAATGACGTGGATGACCACTGTAACCATGGAAATTCGAACAAAAACTTTTGACGTTCAAACTCATCACACACGGGTTAAGCTATCTGAATTGTTTGTGATGTCCACATATCGTACACAGTTCTGAATAAGGGACCGTGTCTGATGACACTTCGCGCGCCAGTTTTTTCGCTGAAGTGATTCCAAATTTTCGGCTTCCACGGAAATATCTACCTCCCCGCCCCTCCCCCTTCCCAAAAGCCACATTTCCCCTCTTTCCGCCTTCCTTTCCAAGTTGAAACCTTCACTCCTTGCTTGCAGCTCCGCCTCCTCGTCGGTGACCCTCCTTCACGCTGCTCGCCCTCCTCTATCCAGGCAGGTAATCCACACCCGACGCCATCCTCCTCCTCCTCCTTCCACATCCCACATGCCTCGACCGCCGGCGCGAGCGCGACACCTTCCACCCAAATCACTGACCCCTCCACCAAATAAGCGCCGGCCTAAGCCATGGTGCACGTAGTAGCCAGGACCTCAAGGAGCATTTGGCAGCGGAGAAGCAAATCGCGGCCGCACGCGCTGATGAGGTCGCGATGGCTGCCATTCGTGTCGACCCCCAGATCTTGAAGGAGCACCTTGCCATTTGCTAGCTACGCCGGTTAAGCATGCTCGGTTTACCCGTTGTGTGTGTGATGTGTACTACACAAGCTTCTTCTTGTAGACATTGTTGGGCCTCCAAGTGCAGAGGTTTGTAGGACAGTAGCAAGTTTCCCTCAAGTGGATGGCCTAAGGTTTATCAATTTGTGGGAGGCGTAGGATGAATATGGTCTCTCTCAAACAACCCTGCAACCAAATAACAAAGAGTCTCTTGTGTCCCCAACACACCCAATACAATGGTAAATTGTATAGGTGCACTAGTTCGGCGAAGAGATGGTGATAGAAGTGCAATATGGATGGTAGATATAGGTTTTTGTAATATGAAAATATAAAAACAGCAAGGTAACTAATGATAAAAGTGAGCGTAAACGGTATTGCAAGGAAATAAGGCCTAGGGTTCATACTTTCACTAGTGCAAGTTCTCTCAACAATAATAACATAATTGGATCATATAACTATCCCTCAACATGCAACAAAGAGTCACTCCAAAGTCACTAATAGCGGAGAACAAACGAAGAGATTATGGTAGGGTACGAAACCACCTCAAAGTTATCCTTTCTGATCGATCTATTCAAGAGTCCGTAGTAAAATAACACGTAGCTATTCTTCCCGTTCGATCTATCCTAGAGTTCGTACTGGAATAACACCTTAAGACACAAATCAACCAAAACCCTAATGTCGCCTAGATACTCCAATGTCACCTCAAGTATCCGTGGGTATGATTATACGATATGCATCACACAATCTCAGATTCATCTATCCAAACCAACACAAAGTACTTCAAAGAGTGCCCCAAAGTTTCTACCAGAGAGTCAAGACGAAAACGTGTGCCAACCCCTATGCATAGATTCCCAAGGTCACAGAACCCGCAAGTTGATCACCAAAACATACATGGAGTGAATCACGTGATATCCCATTGTCACCACAGATAAGCACATGCAAGACATACATTCAAGTGTTCTCACATACTTAAAGACTCAATCCGATAAGATAACTTCAAAGGGAAAACTCAATCCATTACAAGAGATAGAGGGGGAGAAACATCATAAGATCCAACTATAATAGCAAAGATCGCGATACATCAAGATCGTACCACCTCAAGAACACGAGAGAGAGAGATCAAACACATAGCTACTGATATATACCCTCAGCCCCGAGGGTGAACTACTCCCTCCTCGTCATGGAGAGCGCCGGGATGATGATGATGGCCACCGGTGAGGGATCCCCCCTCCGGCTGGGTGCCGGAATAGGGTCCCAATTGGTCTTTGGTGGCTACAGAGGCTTGCGGCGGCGGAACTCCCGATCTATTCTCTTCTTCGATGCTTTTAGGGTATATGGACATAGGCAAAAGAAGTCGGTCAGGGGAGCCACGAGGGGCCCACGAGGGTGGGGGCGCGCCTAGGGGGGTAGGGCGCACCTCCCTGCCTCGTGGCTTCCTCGAAGCTTCCCTGGCGTCTACTTCAAGTCTCCTAGATTGCTTCCATTCCAAAAATAACTCTCCCGAAGGTTTCATTCCGTTTGTACTCCGTTTAATATTTCTTTTCTTCGAAACACTGAAATAGGCAAGAAAACAACAATTTGGGCTGGGCCTCCGGTTAATAGGTTAGTCCCAAAAATAATATAAAAGTGTTTAGTAAAGCCCATGAACATCCAAAACAAATAATATAATAGCATGAATACATCATAAATTATAGATACGTTGGAGACGTATCAGCATCCCCAAGCTTAATTCCTGCTCGTCCTCGAGGAGGTAAATGATAAAACAAAGAATTTATGAAGTGTGAATGCTAGCAGGTGCACAAGTTTGATCTATGATAATTTCAATAACCTTTTCTAGCATCATTATATATCATAACAGTGGCTCAACTCATGAAACTTCTCATGATAAAGTAACAAACTATTCACATGTTAAAGTATAGATCATAAACTTTCTTGAAAACTAACAAACCGTGCTCTCAGTCATCAAACAATTGCAATTCATCTTATTTTCAGGAAGGGTCTATGTAAGAGCTTTGATTTAGCAAATCCCACATACTCAACTATCATATAGTCTTCCATGATTGCTACCACTCAAGGCATATTTTTATAACAAATAGCATCCATCGAACACAGAGAAAGATAGGGGCTTAATGTTTCGCCTCCCAACTTATTTATCATATAGATAATTGTCCACAATAATAATTCATGATCACATATATTTGAATGGCCATATATGCTTAGATCTTTCTCCACCACATGATGCTTGCCAAATAAAAAGTAGGTTGGAATGAGAAGGAATACTACTGACTCTTGCATAAAAGTAAAAGATAGGCCCTTCGCAGAGGGGAGCAGGGATTTGCAGAGGTGCGAGAGCTCGAAGCAAAAACAGAGATGAAAATAATTTTGAGATGTATGCTTTCATTGTCAACATAACGACCAAGAGTTTCCTATATCTTCCATACTAGATACATTATAGGCGGTTCCCAAATAGAAAGGTAAAGATTTTAGTCCCCCTCTACCAACAATCACAATCCACGTCTTGTCCGAAACAACGGGTGCTGTCCAACTATCAACATTCCTGGGGGAGTTTTGTTTAAATTATTTGCGAATTTGTTTTTGATCTTTTGATCATAGGACTGGGCATCCCAGTTACCAGCCATTTTCTTGTGAATGATGAGCAGAGTCCACTCATCGTGAGAATAACCCACCTAGCATGGAAGATACTGCTAGCCCCTAGTCGCTACATGAGCGATTCGCGCATACAAAACAGATTAATTTTTGAAGGTTTAGAGTTTGGAACACGCAAATTACTTGGAACGGCAGGTAAATACCACATATAGGTAGATATGGTGGACACTCATGGAAGAAACTTGGTTCAAGGAATTTGGATGCACAAGCAGTAATCCCGCTTAGTACAGATATTTTGGCTAGCAAAGGATTCTAAATAGCAAGCACCACATGTTAGAGGATCCATAACAATATAACTTATACAAATATACCCAAGCATAACTCATTAAGTTGTCTTCCTTGTCCAACTTCAACTAATTTGATCAAGTTTGAAAATAATTAATGGGGCTCACAATCATAGAAGATGTCCAAGATACTATATTTATATGTGAAATCTCTCTTCCTTCAATATTCTTTCATGAATTGTTCAAGTGACCAATACAATGTTTGCTAACCTTCAATAAATTTACCACCTCAACTTCTTATATGTGAAGTCATTACTCCCCATGGGATAAGCATATGAAACATATATAATTTCAGATTTATGATATTCAACTCATTCAAGAATTTACTCATAGGATATAAGTGAAGCACACGAGTAAATGACAAACTACTCCAAACAGATATAAGTGAAGATCAATGAGTTGTCAAATAATTATTTAGCTATGTGAGGACTCTCTCTCATTTAAGAATTTCAGATCTTGGGATATTATTCAAACAGCAAGCAAAATAAAATAAAATAAAATGACTCTCCAAGCAAAACACATATCATGTGGTGAATAAAAATATAGCTCCAAGTAAAGTTACCGATGAACGAAGACGAAAGAGGGGATGCCATCCGGGGCATCCCCAAGCTTAGGCTCTTGGTTATCCTTGAATATTGCCTTGGGGTGCCTTGGGCATCCTCAAGCTTAGGCTCTTGCCACTCCTTATTCCATAGTCCATCGAATCCTTTACCCAAAACGTGAAAACTTCACAACACAAAACTCAACAGAAAACTCGTGAGCTCCGTTAGTATAAGAAAATAAATCACCACTTTTGGTACTGTTGTGAACTCATTCTATATTCATATTGGTGTAATATCTACTGTATTCCAACTTCTCTATGGTTCATACCCTCCGATACTCATCATAGATGCATCAAAATAAGCAAACAACACATAAAAAACAGAATCTGTCAAAAATAGAACAGTCTGTAGTGATATGTAACTCTCGAATACTTGTGTAACTCCAAAATATCTGAAACATTAGGACAACCTGAGCAATTTGTATATTAATCTACTGCTAAAAGAATTAGCATTTTTCCACGTTCTGATAAAAAATAAGAATTGTTTTCGTGGGCGCATAAGTTTCTGTTTTTCAGTAGGATTAAACAACTATCACCCAAGAAGATCCTAAAGGTTTTACCTGGCACTAACACTAATTAAAACATAAAACCACATCTAAAAAGAGTCTAGATGAATTATTTATTACTAAACAGAAGCAAAAGGCAAAGAACAAAAATAAAATTGGGTTGCCTCCCAACAAGCGCTAACGTTTAACGCCCCTAGCTAGGCATGATGATTTCAATGACGCTCACACAAAAGATAATAATTGAAACATAAAGAGAGCATCATGAAGAATATGACTAGCACATTTAAGTCTAACCCACTTCCTATGCTTAGGGATTTTGTGTGCAAACAACTTATGGGAACAATAATCAACTAGCATAGGAAGACAAAACAAGCATAACTTCAAAACATTAAGCACATAGAGAGGAAACTTGGTATTATTGCAATTCCTACAAGCATATATTCCTCCCTCATAATAATTTCCAGTAGCATCATGAATGAATTCAACAATATAACCATCACATAAAGCATACTTTTGATGATCTACAAGCATGGAATTTTTATTACTCTCCACATAAGCAAATTTCTTCTCATGAATAGTAGTGGGAGTAAACTCAACAAAATAACTATCATGTGAGGCATAATCCAATTGAAAATTATAATCAAGATGAGAAGTTTCATGGTTACCATTGTTCTTTATAGCATACATGTCATCACAATAATCATCATAGATAGCAACTTTGTTCTCATAATCAATTGGAACCTCTTCCGAAATAGTGGATTCAGCACTAAATAAAGTCATGACCTCTCCAAATCCACTTTTATAATTATCACAACAAGATTCAACATCGATCCTCCAAAATAGTGGGATCATTACTTCCTAATATTGACACTCTTCCAAACCCACTTTCATCAATATAATCATCATAAATAGGAGGCATGCTATCATCATAATATATTTTCTCATCAAAACTTGGGGGACACAAAATATCATCTTCGTCAAACATAGCATCCCCAAGCTTGTGGCTTTGCATATCATTAGCATCATGCATATTCAAGGAATTCATACTAAAAACATTGCAATCATGCTCATCATTCAAATATTTAGTGCCAAACATTTTAATGCATTCTTCTTCTAAAACTTGGGCACAATTTTCCTTTCCATCATTTTCACGAAAGACTAAACTATTGATAAAAAAAGAAACAAAAAGATTCGATTGCAAGATCTAAAGATATACCTTCAAGCACTAACCTCCCCGGCAACGGCGCTAGAAACTGCTTGATGTCTACTACACAACCTTCTTCTTGTATACGTTGTTGGGCCTCCAAGTGCAGAGGTTTGTAGGACAGTAGCAAGTTTCCCTCAAGTGGATTACCTAAGGTTTATCAGTCCATGGGAGGCGTAGGAGGAAGATGGTCTCTCTCAAACAACCCTACAACCAAATAACAAAGAGTATCTTGTGTCCAATACACACCCAATACAATGGTAAATTGTATAGGTGCACTAGTTCGGCGAAGAGATGGTGATACAAGTGCAATATGGATGGTAGATATAGGTTTTTGTAATCGGAAAATATAAAAACAGCAAGGTAACTAATGATAAAAGTGAGCGTAAACAGTATTGCAATGCTAGAAAATAAGGCCTAGGGTTCATACTTTCACTAGTGCAAGTTCTCTCAACAATAATAACATAATTGGATCATATAACTATCCCTCAACATGCAACAAAAAGTCACTCCAAAGTCACTAATAGCGGAGAATAAACGAAGAGATTATGGTAGGGTACGAAACCACCTCAAAGTTATCCATTCCGATCGACCTATTCAAGAGTCCGTAGTAAAATAACACGAAGCTATTCTTTCCGTTCGATCTATCCTAGAGTTCGTACTAGAATAACACCTTAAGACACAAATCAACCGAAACCCTAATGTCACCTAGATACTCCAATGTCACTTCAAGTATCCGTGGGTATGATTATACGATATGCATCACACAATCTCAGATTCATCTATCCAAACCAACAAAAAGTACTTCAAAGAGTGCCCCAATGTTTCTACCAGAGAGTCAAGACGAAAACGTGTGCCAAGGTCACGGAACCTGCAAGGTCACGGAACCCGCAAGTTGATCACCAAAACATACATCAAGTGAATCACGTGATATCTCATTGTCACCACAGATAAGCACATGCAAGACATACATCAAGTGTTCTCAAATCCTTAAAAACTCAATCCCATAAGATAACTTCAAAGGGAAAACTCAATCCATTACAAGAGATAGAGGGGGAGAAACATCATAAGATCCAACTATAATAGCAAAGCTCGCGATACATCAAGATCGTACCACCTCAAGAACACGAGAGAGAGAGAGAGATCAAACACATAACTACTGGTACATACCCTCAGCCCCGAGGGTGAACTACTCCCTCCTCGTCATGGAGAGCGCCGGGATGATGATGATGGCCACCGGTGAGGGATCCCCCCTCCGACAGGGTGCCGGAACAGGGTCTCGATTGGTTTTTGGTGGCTACAGAGGCTTGCGGCGGCGGAACTCCCGATCTATTCTCTTCTTCGATGTTTTTAGGGTATATGGACATATATATGCGAAAGAAGTCGGTCAGGGGAGCCACGAGGGGCCCATGAGGGTGGGGGCGCGCCCAGGGGGGTAGGGCGCGCCTCCCTGCCTCGTGGCTTCCTTGAAACCCAATATAAAAGTTTTTAGTAAAGCCCATGAACATCCAAAATAGATAATATAATAGACTGAATACTTCATAAATTATAGATACGTTGGAGACGTATCAGCATCCCCAAGCTTAATTCCTGATCGTCCTCGAGTAGGTAAATGATAAAAGAAAGAATTTATGAAGTGTGAATGCTAGCAGGTGCACAAGTTTGATCAATGATAATTTGAATGGCCATATATGCTTAGATCTTTCTCCACCACATGATGCTTGCCAACTAAAAAGTAGGTTGGAATGAGAAGGAATACTACTGACTCTTGCATAAAAGTAAAAGATAGGCCCTTCGCAGAGGGAAGCAAGGATTTGCAGAGGTGCCAAAGCTCGAAGCAAAAACAGAGATGAAATTAATTTTGAGTTGTATGCTTTCATTGTCAACATAATGACCAATGGTTTCCAATATCTTCCATACTAGATACATTATATGCGGTTCCCAAACAGAAAGGTAAAGATAAGGATGGAGAGGTATAATAGCATGAATACTTCATAAATTATAGATACGTTGGAGATGTATCAGTGTGCTGCTCCTGAATTTCGAAAAGAGTTCATGCCTCCATCCTATGTACTTCGTAAGACTAAGGATGGAGAAGTTTATGCAACGTTTGTTGGTCCTCGAAATGCATTCCGGTTTTATGCTATTCGGGTCCCTAAGACCCCTGTGACTAACTTGAGAGGTCCGATTGCAAAATGGGTGCCTCTAACCAAGTCATAATTATGTGTAGGTTGCTTTCTCCGGTGGAGTAAAATGGGTGATTGACAGTGGATGTACCAATCATATGATCGGAGATAGCAAATTTCTCTTCGATTTCATGGAAGTTATTCAACCATTTATGAGCATTATGTTTGGTGGAGGATCAAAAGGATAGGTACTCGGGTTGGGCAAGGTGGCTATCACAAATGACATGTCTCTTGCAAATGTCATGCTTGTGCAATCCCTTAAATACCATTTACTTTCTGTTCGCCAATTGGCTCCTGATGGTTATGATACACTCTTTGGACTAACGGATGTGAAAGTCTTTAAGAGACACTACTGCAGGATGTTGCTAACGCGACACTACGATCAGAGACCCTTCGACGAAACTGTGTGCGATGCCATAATCGCAAACGGTGGTGTAAAATAACTGTCAAAAAAGGTGCAAAATATTTGCGATGGAGGATGCATCAAACGCGGTTCAGATTTTAGTTGTGTGTGCGATGCAGGGCATACGGTTCAACTCAATTAACTGTTTGCGATGAGGAGGAACAAAAGAAACGAGCAGCCAGATGAAGGTGTGTGCGATGTACATCATACGGTTCACTCGGATGAACCTTTTGTGATTAGGCAACACAAAAGAAACGGTCCGCCAGATCAAATGTATGTGCGATATACGGCATGCGGTTCACTGGGATGAACTATTTGCGTTGAGACATGGGAACAGAAACGGTTCAAATGAACAAGATGTGTGTGATACGAGGCAAACAGGTCCGTAATCAGAAACGTGTGCGAAGACCAAGAACAACACAGACGATTACTGCTAACAAGCCATATGTGTTGTGAGCAAATGATTGCTGGTATACAATTGTGAGTGATTGATGAAAACATCACCGACGGGTTCCATTGTTTAGTCCGTGTGCGATGTGATTTTATTTGTCCGCACAACATCTACGCTCTATCTACAGAGCATCAACATATATACTTAAAAAGTCAGCATTGCATAACCAAATTAAGCATACAATTACACAAGTGACTACAAACATAACATTTCCACACACCAAAGAAATCAATTACATGCATACTAAAGTAGGAGAAATGAGGATCTAATCATCTACTTATTGTTGCGATGACGCTTGCTGTTACTCTGCTTCTGGCTGGATCCCTGGCCGTTTTGGGGAAGGAGGCACTCCCACATATCAACTATCCACCTGTACATGTTGTAGCTCGTGTACGCCTCCTGGGCCGCGTACACGACGTGAGCTTTGCCGAGTTTCTCCATCCAGGCCGAGTGCCAGGCACGCTTGTCCGTGTTGCACAAATCCTTCATGTCTCTGTAGTAGGGGTCGATGATGGCCTCGGCGAGGTGAACTAGTGAGTCCTTCTCATGCTCCTTCCTGCCCCAGATCTTGTATTGGCCCTGGATGTCGAGAAGATTCTGGTAGGCGATGCCCGAATTCTCGAGCGCCTTTACATCGTTGGTGAAGTCCACCGTAGCGAACATGTAGTGGGGGCTGTTGACAAACCTGGCGAAACGCTTGCAAGGCCTTGTGGCCAGGCAGTAGCGGTAGACGAGGACGTGGTGGCGCACGCATATCTAGGCGACGACGACCTTGGGACGAGACCCGGCATGAGCGCGGGTGTAACCGAGGTTGAACCCGACCACCTTGTACTTCTCCGGGGAAAGCAACAGCTCCATGATGTGAATGGAGTGCTCCACCCAGACCGGGTCGTTGGTGTACACCACCGAGAGGTCCATGAACCTTCTGTGGGTGTCCACCATGGCACGCATGGTGAACTGCTGCTCGTCATCGGCAGCCGCTCGGAGCGCCATTGGAGCCGCGCAGGATAGCCTCTAAGAATTTCTCGTGGTGGGTGTGCTTCTTGCAATGGTGGGGCTCGATCGAAAGGTTGACGAGACACAAGGGTAGGTTAAATGGACGCTGTAATAAATGGGGGCCGGCCGACCTGTAATCGTCACGTCTTGTCACGATGTTCATAGCGGAGGATTCCAGTGCACGCTTGACAACACCGCACCGCATGCGTGGGCTCGAAGAGGCGCCAAATGTATCGTCGGCGAGCCTGTTCCCGCGCTACCCCGCTGTTTACCGTGCAAGCTTCCCGCCCGGCTAGTTTGGCCACGCGTCAGCTAGAAGAGGGACAAATCGTGGGCGTTTATTGGCAAAAAGCTTTGTAAAAACGAAGTGTGTGGAATGACTTCGGTCTTAAGTATACCCTTGGGTGATGAGGTCAAAGTTACACAGAAGGGTGATGATGGACACTCGAGTGCGATAATTAATTCTGCGCTCTATAGCGCTGATCCGCTGAACATGGATATCAGAGAGGTTCAAACTAATATCACCGCTTCTAAGTCTGGCTTCGAAACCTCACAATTTTTGCAAAGGGGTCAGCCACTGAGAAGTCATGTATGGGGTTGACACGATGACTTCCGATTACTCTATCATTTGAAGTTCCAAAATGAAATTCAGCATTTTTGGAGCCTACTCCATTCTGCCGCAGGCGCCAGCGCTGATCAATAAACCATTCATTTTTGCGAAATAAATGTAGGGCAAACCTCATTTCCTTCAGCACCCTTGCTCTGAGAACAAAGAACCTGGCGAATATAATCTCCGGTAAGGTCCCTCGGTAGGAGTTCAAAGTAATTTCGGAGAGATGGAGATGTAAGCGTTCGACGTGATTGTTATATTGTATCAGATTATCCACCACTGGGTGTAATCTTATCCGGAAAAGAAGAAAACGTGTTAGTGCCTACATGCAGTTTTGAACATTACTACAGGCCTAGCTATTTGGTTTGCAGGATTTGTAAAATGCACTAACATGCCATCTTCGATCTGCCATGATTAACACGGGCATTTGATTACATTCTAGAAAAATGTAGCCTTCTTCACAAGAGGTTGGAGTGGATTAAAAGTTCCCTAAGAAAACTAGTACAGATGAAACCAAAGGAGAAATGCTTATTGATTGTAACCATATGGATCAGGCAACCAATATGGGGGGGGGCATGTATGTACTGAAATCGTCCAAAAGAACCTTCAGAAATCATAGTACATTGTCATTGTAAACTTGGAAAAAGGTGTCACAAATTGAACTCCCTTATGGTTAACATTTAGCAGGAAAGGAACATCACCTCGATATATAGCTTCTCGAGGCACAGAAAGCATCTTAAGAAACTGACAACTTGCTCCAGGTTGGGCCCGATAGATTCTAGTGCCAAGACCTTCACTGTGCGCAATTTCAGGGTCAAGCTTGTCGGAATCATTTTCTGAATGACAGACGAACAAACGTCTTCAAAATTAGAACTAATGTTAATTTGTAGAAGGAGAGGTAGAAGGCGGCTGTTGTACCTGAACGGGTGTGGATCCAATAACAAGTTCAGTGCATTAGTCAGACGAGTAGCCCACCACTATCAATTTCAGCGCAGAAATGAAATTGATTCTTGTTGGACCTTCTTGATCAACTACAAGTAATCTCTCAAGTGCAGGTGTGTCCTGGATGACCATACCGCGGTACACATCTTGTGATGTCTTCCTGCCGCACCAGCAACACACATAAATAGTCCGGAGAGTCATGGAGGTGATGTGGAATGTACTCAACCCATTGATCGCCTGAAGACGAAGGTACTTGCGTGCAGTACAACCACGGAGTAGGCGATCCATGTCACCCTTTGAGAGGCAGACGACGACGAGCTCGAGGTGCTTCAGTCGTGGTAGAATAAGAGCGGGCGCGTCATTAAGGGGCGGGAAATGGCAGTTCCTGAACTTGGCGACGCACGGCATGGCCGCGAGGCGGAGTGTGGACGTTGGAAGCGACCGCATATGCCCATCATCAAAAGTGAGCTCCTCGAGCTGATCTAGGGCGGGGGATCGGAACCAGTCGTCAAGCTTGGCTCGGTCCTTGCCGTTGGAACGAAACTTGCCCATTCTAAGGCCTTTGGTTGGGCCAAGGAGACTGCCGGTGATCTTGCAGAATGCATCCAAGCTTTTGCGATAGCCATGGCAGAGCTCGTGGGTGTCGATGAGGTCGAGAGGGATGGAGTTCCATAGGGGGCGCCACCGCCGGGAAAGGAGGGTTCTTCGCGCCCCATATTTGATTGTGAGGAGGGAGATGATGACTCTCAACATATTGATCGGGGAGGCTGCTGATTAAGTCTAGGCCTGCTGGAGTCGCTTGCGGTTCTAGCTCGCCCTGCCTCCGCTTGTTGGCAGCCCCATTCTCCACCTGCGGAGTCTCCTTGTCAGCGGCGCTTTCTGATAGAAATGGGAGTACAGGGAATATTTAGTTAAAACAGGCAATAGAAAAGTGTATTGGTAACTAGAAGTTATTAGGTAGGAATATAGTAAGAAAAGGGAATAGCAATTGGTTGCTTAAATACTACACAATTCATTTGACATTGCTGGGTAAGTCAACATATGGAGATAGTTGAAAAGAAAACTTACTTCGAACAAAGTTTGGACGGATGATTTTGTCGGGGAAGTTAGCATATATCTCATGACCAGGCCCTTTTATGTGAAGTGCAATTTTAGTGCCAGCTTTTAGTACATAAAACTTTGCAATTCCATTCCAAAAGCCAGTGTCAAAATAGGAGTCGCCACGTTCATCAAGTCTTACAGTAGCAACTATTGTAAATCCATGGTTTGTGTGCAGTATGACATCCGTGGATCCTTGATCTATGTAAAGGGAAAAATTGTGCACTACATAATCTGTTGCATAGCGAGGGATGTTCTGCACAAAATTGTAGGATTATTAAAGAAAATATGGTAACATGCTAATATGGGCCCAAATTGAAATAACTGTACATCAGTTGAAATCGAAGGACAAAAAATATAATTAAACATATAGGGTAAACATGATGTCATTGAAAAATGAGAGTAATCGAAAGAACAATACATCATTAATTTTTCTAATATAGAAAGAAGAGGGGAAAAATCCCCTTTGATGTATATGGTGCATGCGGCACCTTTTATCCAAATGTAGCAATATTTAGAATATGTTCAGGAAAGTAGGCCATGCCAACCGATTTAGGGTGAGATTGCACATACCGCGTGTGTGCTCAAGTTATCTGGTACGGATAGATGGAATCTCTGGCGGCGGTCGCAAAGTCTTGAAGTGTCGGTGCAATGTACATTATATGAATGAAAGAAAACCCTCAAATCAGCTCGAATAAAAATGAATTCACGGCAATTTCCGCCGGGTGATTAAAGGAGGTAGATGAACTGGGATAATAGATGAGATAATATCTCGTTAAATTAGTTACCTTGTCGTCCATGAGAAAGAACCCTCAGTACGGCAGATTCCCCAACCGAGTGGAGCTGGGTCGACCGCGAGCAGCGTCGAGAAAGTCGATGGCGATAGGCGGCGGCAAGCGGAAGTGGCGAAATGCAGTGGGCTTTGCCGGCAGCCTAGCGGCGGCGGCAGGCGTCGAGCTAAGTGTTTACCGCCGGTCCGCCGCGATAGGCGGTGCCATGGCACAGACGTGGAGGGGCTTGTGCAGGTGTGAATGGGGAACGTACCGGAGGGGCCGAGGCGGTGGCGGGCGGGGTGAGGTTTTTTGTGACGTGGGGATGGTGAGAGTTTCCTTTTTTCTTTTTTTGAATTGGGTGGTGACGGTTATTCTGTTCCACAAAGAATTTTGGGGGCGACGGTTTGCTAGAGCGAACCATGTGTGCTTGACACAGCACACAAAATGAAAGTCATTGCACACGGTTCCAATTTTGGGAACCATGTGTGATTCACATACTAGCTCCGTCCTGGTTTATTGGTCCCCGTTGTAATTTTTACCAAAATTTGGCGAAATATTTAACATACTCGGACATATATAATAAGCGTACACGTACATAAGCATAGTTCAACCATAAGTACATAGTTCAACCGTCATTAAGCATACTCTATTGTACATAGTTCGATCCATTCCACATCTCATCTCACATGCGACCGACACGATCCTGAAGCTTCTCCAGGTACTCGGCGTACGCGCCGTGCGCCACCCTGCGATAATACTTCTACTTGAAGGAGCCAATGGCCCGTCCTCTTGCATGCGCCAGAACACTTAGATACGTGTCATGAAGCTTTTGGTTGCAAAATGGGCATCCATAGCCGCCGTTCCAGGTCCTAATACACTACAAGAAATATGTCAACTTGTGGTCTTCTCTCAGTGACCCCGGCTGAATTGGTCGTAAATCCACGGCCATTTCCCTTGGAAGGGCTCAAACCCTGAAATTGCCTTACACCAAATGGTCATAAAGCAGACAAGAGTGGTCAACGACCTTATTTCTACCTGATTACGACCAATATAAATGGTCATGAGGTTGTGAACATGGATGCATTGGTACTTAAGGTGTCGCTCAAGGTGGGCTTGGGCCTCAGTGGAATGAGGCCACCTTCTCTTTAAAAAATAATATGTGTGCCATATAGGCCTCGGCCCATCCAGGAAAAAATGTGGGTGCCCTCATGTTACTCACAAAAAACATATATTCGGCCCAACGAAAATGGGAAAATAACAAGTTTTTCATGTACTTAAACTTTTCTAACCAATATAAAAAATGTTTTATATGTATACAAAATGTACAATGTGTAAAAACAAATATAGACATCAAAACGTATATATCAAAAGATGTTTTTTTGTTAGGAATATATATGAAAATATGTTAATCATTTATTTGAAAAAAGTTAAACATATACAAACAATATGTACAATGTGTCTTAAAAAATGTAGACATGTGTTCAAAATATTAGACATCAAAATATTTATTAAAAATGTTGATGATGTAACTAAAAACCGTTTAATATCTATAAAAAATGTTTCTAGTGTACACAAATTTGTTCATAAAATGTGGTCTAATGTTCTTGAAAAATGGAGAAGTTTTTTTTTTACAAAAAATATTTTTTAGGTTCTTCACAGAAAAAACTCATTTTGGGAACTCGAAAAATGGAAAATGAATATGCGGAAATTTGTGTTTTTCACGAGAGGTTGATCAAAATCTTTTTACACCCAACCATTTGGTCAATTGTACATTAAATATGGGCTAGTATTTTAGAAATTTGATTTGGACCAAATTTGCAACAAATATATGGTAGGTTCTTAAAAAAACCCTCATTTTTGGCACTAAAAAATGGAAAATTGAATTTTTGTCCAAAGAAAATAAAAAATCCCTTAGAGCATCTCCAACAGCTGCGCTAAACAATCGCCATGCCGCAAATTTTGCCATTTTAGCGCGCGTGCAAACTGTAGACAAGTTCCAGCGGGCGCGCAATAACCACGCGCGCGGCATATGTATTTGGGCGCGCGGCATATGTATTTGGGCGCGCGGTCCAAATCGCTAACTCGCATTGTGTATTTGGGGCCCCGGCTTCTGCGCGCGGCACACACTAGCGCTCGCGCCGCACTCTCTCCTCCTCGCCACCTTCGCCCCGCGCGCGCCGGCGCCAACGAACTTGACCCGATGGACGCACGGGCCGGCACCCCGCTCATCCCATTCTACAGCCGCGACCCCTCCCCCGCCACCGCCGCCGCCAGAAACCCTAGTGCGGGGAGCGTTGGCCTCGCCACCGCCGGAGCTCCTCGAGCATCGGCCTCACGCGTGGCCTCTTCATGCCGCCACGGATGACCACGGCGGCGGGTGGAGTCGCGCCGGCGCCGCCCCGTGCCGCCGCCCCCCCCTCGAAGCTCCCCAATGCGGCGCGGCCGAAGAAGGGCAAGACATCCGCGAAGAAGAACAAGGCGGCGGATGGCTCCGGCACCTCGAAGGCGAGGAGAAAGAAGCTTGTAGGGCGTGTGACGGGCGCGGCGGCTACCGAAGCGCCGGCGAGCTCACTCGTTGAGCCGGCGACCGACGCGCACAACGTGTTCAACGATATGCCCCAAAGGTAGAAATTTTTTCCAACTTTTCTTTTCTTGTTATTTTTTTAATGCATTCATATAGATAGCTTATTTGCACTGTTCTATATATTTTGTAGGGTCAACGATGATGCATACATGTCAACTATGGGTGTTGGCTCCAACAATTCGCATTGGTCTCAAACCAATGACATGCATTTCGAAGACCATGAGATCGAGGTGGACGAGGATTGGTGAGGGCATTGTCGACGTGCTGAAAGGAAGAGCCGGCAATTACTCCAACGCCGATGACATCTTACTATGCAATACTTGGTTGCAAGTGTCGAGGGATCCATCCGTTGGAGGTGATCAAAGTAGAGATGCTTATTGGGGGCGGATGAAAGAACACTTTGATGTTCGCAACGTGAGTGGAATTGACCGCTCCGAGAGATCACTTCGGTCCCGGTGGTCGACAATCAACATGGATTGTCAAAGGTGGGCGGCCGCACAGAAGGCGGTTGACAAGTTGAACCCAAGTGGCACCAATGAGGACGATAGAGTAAGTGGCATTTCATGTATGTTCATCATACTTGTTGTTGGTGTTTGAAGTGCTAACTTTCTTTGTTTTCATGTAGTACAACATTGCACAAAACTTGTTCAAAGGAGAGGAGAAGAAAACCAAGAAGGGGAAGATCAAGAAAGGAAAGATATTTACCTTGCCTCATTGCTATGAAGTGTTGAAGGATGATGAGAAATGGAAGAAGCGTGAAGATTTGGATGATTTGCATTTGAGCAACAAACGCAAGCGAACAATTGAGTTGAATGATGATGATGAGGAGGATGATGCATCAAGTGATGACGGCAAGAGAAGCTCCACACCCAACTCGGTTTCATACTCGAAGCCAAAACGACTGGATGGGTGCAAGAAAGACACAAAAGAAAAGAAGAAAGGAGATGATGAGCTCAAAAATGCTATGGAAGCTATTGTGAAGGCAAGAAAAGAAGCCATCGAGGTGAGGAAAATGGCAAGGAACCAAGATGCCGCGGGCGAGGAGAGGAGGTTGGCGGCTGAGGAGAGGAAGGTGGCTTTGGAGGAGAGGAAAGTGAGCAATGAGGAGCAAACTAGATTGTTGGAATGGGAGAAGCACTTGTTCTTCTTGGACACATCTATCCTCAATGAGGCACAACAGGAGAATGTCAATCTTGCCCGTGAAGAAGTCTTGATCCAAAAAAGAGCCATGATTCGTGCAATGGGTGGCGGTGGCCTTGGCGCCATGGGAGGCATGGGTGGTTTCGGAGGTACCGTGGGCGGTTTAGTTGCCATGGGTAGCTTTGGAGCTACCATGGAGACCATGGGTGGCTTTGGAGCACCCCCCGAAGCTATGGCCGCCATGGGAGGCATGAGTTTTGCTTCTCTCATGGGAGGCATGGGTGTACCTCCGGCCGCCATGGGCGGAATGTCTTCCGGTGTGCCTCCTCACACACATTCCCATGAAGATGCCGTTGAAGATCTTGCCAACACCATCGGAGCTTCACGTGATGCGGTGCGCGATGAGGTGGAGGAGGAAGAATCATCTCCGGAGGAGGAAGAATCGTCTTCCGAAGATGAGGACGAAGACGAGGATGAGGCTTGATGTGTCTTTCGTTTGTGTCATGAACTCGGTTTGCATTTTGAACTTGGTTGGATGAACTTGTGGGCATGATTTTGAATCCATGGGCATGAACTTTTATTTAATCAACTTTTTTGTGTGAAATTTATATGTCATGTTCGTTGCATTTTGAATGTTTCAAATCCATTTTGTGTCCAAAATGCAATATATGCAATGCCCCAGCGAGTCGCGCGCGCTGCATTTTTTGCGCGCTGCTGGAGCGGCGCGCGCGCTGCATTTTAGCGTGGCTGTCGGAGCCAGCGCTGCCGGCCGCACAAAACCAGGCGAAGGGCGTGTGGCAAAGTAGTTTTTAGCGCGAGGCGCGTAGCCCGGCTATTGGCTTAGGAAACATTGTTTGTCATTGCAAGATGCACACTTGTGCATTATATGAGATCATTTGAACAAACTATGCCATGAATTTTTTATGCCCGTTCCAAAATGCGGTCAAAACGGCGTGCTTGACCGTTCCTAGCTAGCAGTTGAATCTTGGAAAACTTTTGATGTTTCTCTGATTAAATAGATACTTATACACCTATCAATGATTTTTGGAAAAATTAAAGAGCAAACTATGAGGCAACTGCAGTTCAAATTTGACCCGCTTCCTACTCAATCGGCATAAATTTGTCTTTTTCACTAGAGATGGATCAATGTTTTGGACACCGAACCATTTGGTAAATTGTGCATTAAATATGGCCTAGTATTTTAGAAAATTGATTTGGTCCAATTTTGCAACAAATATATGGCAGGTTGCGCATCAGCTTTCGCGCTAGTTGCTACCATCCCATCGCGGTAGAGGGGACAGAGAAGCTCAGCGGGCTAATCAGTGACCTCATCTACCCAAAGACTTTCTTCATTCTTGTAGCCTGTGTTGCATGTGTTTGCAGTAGCTTTGCAGATTCAGGACTATTGGCAACAGCCGGCCGAGGAAGAGGAAACCACAAGAGTGAAGACTAGTAGAGTCTCGTGCACATTTCCATTATGTACATTCTATGGGAGCCGTTTTTGCTTTATTTGCTGGATTTTACTATTGGAAAGACCAATCAAAAACTTCTTCGTTTTGTTGGTAGAACCCACGCCAACCTGGGAAGGGGACCTTGCAAAGCGAAGGATTTTTTTTCTATTATTCCAATTCTTATTTATTGGTTATCTAATTTATTTAGATCCATATTCATTTTCATTTGCAATTACAAACTCTCCTTCATTTTCTTTTTACTTTTGTGCTAAGGATAAGGGAACTGAGAAAAAAAGAGGAGCAAAAATCCGCTCTTCCCGTATTAGGAATTGAAAGTAAGTCAACTCTTTCCTCTTAAAGCAACTTGTCACAACTGTGAGTACTCTTTCTAATTGAATTGAATGTCAGCACTCTTTAGAGGCTATCGCTCGTTTACCGCAGATCTCTATCCCACAACTGGCTAATAAAATCGCGCAAGCACTTGGTTCGCCCCTTACTATAACCATCCCACTCAATCTTTTACACTGATGTTTCATACACTCTCGACTAGGTCATCATAAGCACACTAGTCGCCTGAGGACCGCCCACATTCATTCATTTCATTCATTCATTGTTCTGTTGTGGATTCGAACCACTAGCACAAATTTGATTTCGAGTCAAATGGCGCTTTTTTAGGATTTCCAGTCCTTTTACCTTTCAGAACCTCTCTTTCTCCAAAAGCTGCTGGTTGGTTGTATATTTTTCTATTGGCTATCCCCAATCCGTTGCTTGTTCGTTACGAACAAAAGAAGCCGATACCAGTTCTGGTGTTTATCCAGCGGAGGCTCGTATCTCTTCCATGTGAGACCAGCGACCTCAGATCATGACACCCAACCATTTGGTCAATTGTGCATTAAATATGGCCTAATATTTTAGAAAAATGATTTGGTCCAATTTTGCAACAAATATATGGTAGGTCCTTAAAAAAACTCATTTCGGGCACTCAAAAAATAGAAACTGAAATTTCCGTGCAAAGAAAATGAAAACTCCCTTAGGCAACATTGTTTGGAATTCCAAGATGCACCCTTGTGCACAATATGAGATCATTTGAACAAACTATGCCATGAATGTGGCCATAAGATTCACCATTTGGCTTGAAAGCCATGAATCTTCACACATGATAGCTCATTTCTAAGAACACTTTTTAAAAAATAATTACCGTATTACAAGGTTATTATTTTTTCTGGCGACTTGGTCACATATAATGACACAATGCGAAGTTTTTCCAATTTTTTGATTTTTTTATTTCTTATGCCCGTTTCAAAATGCGGTCAAAACGGCGTGCTTGACCGTTCCTAGATAGTGGTTGAATCTTGGAAAACTTTTGATGTTTCTCTAATTAAATAGATACTTATGTACCTAGAAATGATTTTAGAAAAAATAAAGAGCAAACTATGAGGCAGCTGCAGTTCAAATTTGACCCGCTTCTAGCGAAATCGGCGGAAATTTATCTTTTTCACCAGAGGTGGATCAAAGCTTCTAACACCCAACCATTTGGTCAATTGTGCATTAAATATAGCCTAATATTTTAGAAAAATGATTTGGTCCAATTTTGCAACAAATATATGGTAGGTCCTTCACAAAAAAACTCATTTCGGGCACTCAAAAAATGGAGAAGGAAATTTCCGTGCAAAGAAAATGAAAACTCCCTTAGGCAACATTTTTTGGGAATTCCAAGATGCACCCTTGTGCACAATATGAGATCATTTGAACAAACTATGCCATGAATTTTTTATGCCCGTTTCAAAATGCGGTCAAAATGGCGTGCTTGACCGTTCCTAGCTAGCGGTTGAATCTTGGAAAACTTTTGATGTTTCTCTGATTAAATAGATACTTATATACCTATAAATGATTTTTCGAAAATTTAAGAGCAAACTATGAGGCATCTGCAGTTCAAATTTGACCCGCTTCCTACTGAATCGGCATAAATTTGTCTTTTTCACTAGAGATGGATCAAGGTTTTGGACACCCAACCATTTGGTCAATTGTGCATTAAATATGGCCTAGTATTTTAGAAAATTGATTTGGTCCAATTTTGCAACAAATATATGGCAGGTTGTGCAACAGCTTTCGCGCTAGTTGCTACCATCCCATCCCGGTAGAGGGGACAGAACAGCTCAGCGGGCTAATCAGTGACCTCATCTACCCAAAGACTTTCTTCATTCTTGTAGCCTGTGTTGCATGTGTTTGCAGTAGCTTTGCAGATTCAGGACTATTGGCAACAGCCGGCCGAGGAAGAGGAAACCACAAGAGTGAAGACTAGTAGAGTCTCGTGCACATTTCCATTATGTACATTCTATGGGAGCCGTTTTTGCTTTATTTGCTGGATTTTACTATTGGAAAGACCAATAAAAAACTTCTTCGTTTTGTTGGTAGAACCCACGCCAACCTGGGAAGGGGACATTGCAAAGCGAAGGATATTTTTTCTATTATTCCAATTCTTATTTATTTATTATCTAATTTATTTAGATCCATATTCATTTTCATTTGCAAATACAAACTCTTCTTCATTTTCTTTTTACTTTTGCGCTAAGGATAAGGGAACTGAGAAAAAAAGAGCTGAAAAAATCCGCTCTTGCCGTATTAGGAATTGAAAGTAAGTCAACTCCTTCCTCTTAGAGCAACTTGTCACAACTGTGACTACTCTTTCTATTTGAATTGAATGTCAGCACTCTTTAGAGGCTATCGCTCGTTTACCGCAGATCTCCATCCCACAACTGGCTAATAAAATCGCGCAAGCACTTGGTTCGCCCCTTACTATAACCATCCCACTCAATCTTTTACACCGATGTTTCGTAGTCTCTCGACAAGGTCATCATAAGCACACTTGTCGTCTGGGGACCACCCACATTCATTCATTCATTGTTCTGTTGTGGATTCGAACCACTAGCACAAATTTGATTTCGAGTCAAAGGGCGCTTCTTTAGGATTTCCACTCCTTTTACCTTTCAGAACCACTCTTTCTCCAAAAGCTGCTGGTTGGTTGTATCTTTTTCTATTGCCAATCCCCAATCCGTTGCTTGTTCGTTACAAACAAAAGAAGCCGATACCAGTTCTGGTGTTTATATCCAGCGGAGCCTCGTATCTCTTCCATGTGAGACCAGCGACCTCAGATCATGACACCCAACCATTTGGTCAATTGTGCATTAAATATGGCCTAATATTTTAGAAAAATGATTTGGTCCAATTTTGCAACAAATATATGGTAGGTCCCTAAAAAAACTCATTTCGGGCACTCAAAAAATGGAAAATGAAATTTCCGTGCAAAGAAAATGAAAACTCCCTTAGGCAACATTGTTTGGAATTCCAAGACGCAACCTTGTGCACAATATGAGATCATTTGAACAAACTATGCCATGAATGTGGCCATAAGATTGACCATTTGGCTTGAAAGCCATGAATCTTCACACATGATAGCTCATTTCTAAGAACACTTTTTAAAAAATAATTACCGTATTACAAGGTTATTAGTTTTTCTGGCGACTTGGTCACATATAATGACACAATGCGAAGTTTTTCCAATTTTTTGATTTTTTTTAATTTCTTATGCCCGTTTCAAAATGCGGTCAAAATGGCGCGCTTGACCGTTCCTCGATGGTGGTTGAATCTTGGAAAACTTTTGATGTTTCTCTAATTAAATAGATACTTATGTACCTAGAAATGATTTTTAGAAAAAATAAAGAGCAAACTATGAGGCAACTGCAGTTCAAATTTGACCCGCTTCTAGCGGAATCGGCGGAAATTTGTGTTTTTCACCAGAGGTGGATCAAAGCTTCTGACACCCAACCATTTGGTTAATTGTGCATTAAATATGGCCTAATATTTTAGAAAAATGATTTGGGCCAATTTTGCAACAAATATATGGTAGCTCCTTCACAAAAAAACTCATTTCGGGCACTCAAAAAATGGAAAAGGAAATTTCCGTGCAAAGAAAATGAAAACTCCCTTAGGCAACATTTTTTGTGAATTCCAAGATGCACCCTTGTGGACAATATGAGATCATTTGAACAAACTATGCCATGAATGTGGCCATAAAATTGATCATTTTGCTTGAAAGCCATGAATCTTCACGCATGATAGCTCATTTCTAAGAACACTTTTTTAAAATAATTGCCGTATTACAAGTTTATTATTTTTTCTGGCAACTTGGTCACATATAATGACACAATGCAAAGGTTTTCCAAATTTTTATTTTTTTTTTCAATTTTTTGTGCCCGTTTCAAAATGCTGTCAAAACGGCGGGAATGACCGTTCCTAGCTAGTGGTTCCATATTGGAATTTTTTTGGTGTTTATCTTATTAAGTAGATACTTATGTACCTAAAAATGATTTTTGGGAAAAATAAAGAGCAAACTATGAGGCAGCTGCAGTTCAAATTTGACCCAGTTCCAACTAAATCAGCGGAAATTTGTCTTTTTCATGAGAGGTGGCTCAAAACTTTTGACACCCAACCATTTGGTCAATTGTGCATGAAATATGTCCTAATATTTTATAAAAATGTATTGGTCCAATTTTGCAGCAATTATTTGGTAGGTCCTTCACAAAAAAACCTCATTTTGGGTACTCCGAAAATGGAAAATGATTTTTTCGTCCAAAGAAAATGAAAACTTACTTAGGCAACATTGTTTGCCATTCCAATATGCACCCTTGTGCACAATATGAGATCATTTGAACAAACTATGCTATGAATGTGGCCATAAGATTGATCATTTGGCTTGAAAGCCATTGATCTCCACACATGATAGCTCGTTTCTGAGGAAACTTTTTAAAAATAATCATTTATTACATGTTTATTATTTTTCCTGGTAACTTGGCCACATATAATGACACAATGCGAAGGTTTTCCAATTTTTTGATTTTTTTTTGAATTTTTTATGCCCGTTTCAAAATGGCGGGCATGACCGTTCCTAGCTAGTGGTTGAATCTTCGAAATTTTTTGGTGTTTCTCTGATTAAATAGATACTTTTGTACCTATAAATTATTTTTGGAAAAAATAAAGAGGAAACTATGAGGCAGCTGCAGTTCAAATTTGACCCGCTACCAACTGAATCGGCAGAAATTTGTCTCTTTCACGAGAGGTGGATCAAAGTTTTTGACACCCAACCATTTGGTAAATTGTGCATTAAATATGTCCTAATATTTTAGAAAATTGATTTGGTCAAATTTTGCAAAAATTATTTGGTAGGTTCTTCACAAAAGACCTCATTTTGGGCACTCGGAAAATGATTAAAAATAGCTGGAAAGATTAAAAATGCATACTAAGTGGTGCTCATTCATAAAATGTGGTTTAACTTGAGTCAAAAATTTTGTGGTGCCCTTTTGTAAAATATTTTTGATACCTGCTTCACAAAATCTCCGTATGTTTAGGACTTGAAAATTATTTTAAATCACTAATTTTCCGAACCAATCAGAACTCTTCCCACGGATTGGTGACATGGCGTCCATCCATCCGTCCATCCATCTCTCCATCCCACATCCATCCATCCATCTTTCCACGGAAAAAAAAGAAAAAAAGAAAAGAAAAAGAGATACCCCCCACCCGCAGCCCAAGCCCTAGCTCAAATCGATCCCCCCCGTCGCACCGTTCCCCGCATCTCCTTGCCACCGCCCCCTTCCGATCGACTCCTCTCCTTGCGCGGCAACCCTTCCTCCTCAGCCACCGCCCCGACCTCGCCGCCCCCACCCGTCGTGGTCGTCGTCCTAGTGTTCCGCCGCCCGCACCTCACCCCTGCCTCTCCACCCAGATGGCCTCGACCAGATCTACGACCTAGCCCTAGCCAGCCGCAACCGTTCACCGCCGTGGATCCCGCGATCCCTGTCCTCTTCTACTCCATTCCGCGGGTTGGAGCTGCGGCTGGACGGAGCTGCATCTAGCGCCTACAGCAACAACCATGATGATGGGGGAGCAGCAACAGCACCCGAGGAAGGCGGTGGAGCTCATGGCGCATGACGCATCCGGCCAGCTCTCGCCCATCCGCATCTGCCGAAGGTACGTACACTCCCTAGCCCATCCCCATCCCCATCCCGTGTCCACCTCTTGTCTGATCAAGAGCTGGAGTAGTACACACTGCCAGTTGCCATTGCGGGGAATCGTTCCGGTTTAATTTCTACGCCTGCTCTAGCTCAGCTGGGGCTATAGGATCAGACTCAGTAGGTCGTGCGGTTGGTGCTAGTTTGCGGTTCAGATCAAGCTCACCAACTAATTGCAAGCTTGAGACTATGAATTTGGTTCTGTGGTCAGTGTACACGCATAGCTGATCTTAATTTCGTAGTAAACTATGATCTATTTATGTCACATTTTCCTGCAAGTACCACTCAAGTAACGGTCGAGCCTTCTTAGTACTGTTCTAGTAGGAAAATGTACTTCTTGCTCATCCTCTCGAGGCCTCTTGTTCCAAGCAATCAATAGTGAATCTTTCATTGTAACTTCATACTGATGTAACATGTGAATCGCTCATACACTACATGGAAATAGGAAATAGTATCGCTCATACACTACATGGAATATTTATCAGCATATTTGGTTTTTTCCATATCCATTTCACGCCTGGCATCTGCCATTGTAATTTCATACTGATGTAACATGTGAATCTGTTGGTCCTGCTAATTGTCTTTAATGAAGTCAATGTACCTACCTTTTTTGGTGCTCTGTTATTATCTTTGATCTGTATCAGTTGTGTCTCTTGGAGAGACACCTACCTTTTCTGACTTGAGTTGTTGACTATTGTTCCATACTTCTGTTAGCTACAACAAAAAATCTTTGAATTTTGTATGCACTGCTACCTGATGAGTGCTTTCTTTGTAATATTTCACCTTGGCATGCATATGTTTATTCGGTTTGAACTTTGCATGGCATGATATAATTATTTTCACTGTTTTTCTCAACTTATTTTCATTGCCACTTGATATATACTTAGCTTGTACTTGAAGCTGTGGGTTAATGTGGTGATTTTGTTCTACTTGGATGCGTTGGTACCCCCATAATCGAGCGGATGGATGCAATGGCAAGATGATCATGGCAGTGTGCATCATCAAGCACACCATGGAGATAATCGACCTCCTCACTCATGGTAACTCAATCCATATCATCACTTTATACTCTCCTACCTTTGTGATGTTAGTACTCAACAATGGAAGATTCTAATTTGGTTATTGCTACAATAATTTATCAACTTGAGATATGCTGGGATGTTACTGTCGGTGTCAAAGTTTCTTTGACCTTTGATTGCCTGTCAGAAGTATTGTATGCATCCATAATTTAATTCGCAGCATTAATTAGGTCCTGCTATAGTCTTTTTTAAACATCTTATGAGATTGAAGTATTCGTTCTGATTTCTGGTTTGCTGATTGTTGTAGACAACGCCGGGTAGGAGTCCTTTGCTGCTGTTGCTGTCGGTGGCTTCTCTGCCATCCATAGTCGCAGCCGCGGCTGGACGCTTGGTCCTTCTGCTATCGTCGCTGGAGCTGCTACCGCTGTGTCTGGCCCTGGCCTGCTATCCCTTATCCATTGGTGGTGTTGCAGGATAAGTGGATTTCTCAACGGATGTGCTTGCGGCTGGGTATCCAGGTATCTTTCTCAATCGCTGGTTTTTTTATTTGTGGGATCAACCTGGTGTCCCTTCGTTGGCCTCCTAATTTGTGCTGGCTAGTGCTAGTTTATTGCTGGTTGTGCTAGTATGAAGCTTCCGGCTGAGTTGAAGCAAGTGAATGTGTAGTACAATTTCTAAGTAGGAAAAATCAATTAAGCTAGTTGCATTAGTACAAGGCATGGGTGAGGCTTCCTTTGCTTCGGCCAATAGCACACCAAATAATAACATCACATGTTGGCCCAGTCATATGAGAATGCAATTAGGAGAAAACTATATCAGCAAGTTACTGTACGTGTTAGAGAAATCAGTGTTGATTTATTTGTTGTTCTTTTTTTTCTTCTAATTTTTGCATGAGAGCAAACTGGTGTAGCTAGCTGGACTATGCAGCCATGAATCAGGAAGTAGCATATTCAGTTTAGCTAATAAATGTATTAAAAGCTTTAAATTTGTCTGTTAGAGATAGCAGTACCGATTGTACCCGTTAAACAAGCATCAATTCTTCCTGGAATGTTTGTCTATCAGCTAGTATGATGGAATATTAACATCTTTCTCAAGGTGCTAGAGTCACATACTCTTGGGTTCCATGTTAAAACAAACTAATGGCTATATATCTAATATTAAAGAAAGCTATATGGCTTATGTTTCGAGTTCTCCCGTGCCATCTAATCACTTTGGCAATGTTCTTTTATGATTAAAGCATTATTAATGCCTAAAATATTACCAAGCAGGCTTTGTTGTCTTTAGGATGATGAGATTTGTCTGGAACCTGCAGATTTACTAAACTGAGGCATTGGGCATTGGAATTTAGGCATTTATGGTTTTGGATGTGTCCAATGCAAACATTACTGTCAACTGTCAAGTTGATTCTAAAATATCTCATTACTTCATTATTCTATTATTTATTGTTAAATATGCTGTTATATTTACTTCTATTTTGTCACAAATTTTTTTGTTCTGTAACGTGCAGATGCTGGGCTTTCATGTTTCTTCGTGAGCATCAGGACAAAGAAGTCGGAGGAAGAATAGTTCTAGCTCATTGGAGTTAGTTCTGAGAGTAATGAAGCCCTTTATGCTGCTCCTATTTGTATGTGTGTTATATGATGTAGCAGAATCTGGCTCATGTGATTGTGCACTTGTTGAGCTTGTTATCTGATTGTAAACTTGATGTTGTGTGTTCTGTGTGACAATTTAAATACTAGATATTTATTTGCATTAAATTAAATAAATTGAAGAATATTGCCCTGACGGCTATGACCTAGTACTAGAACCTGACAATGGGGACCCACCTGACTAGTGAACCCACTTTATAAAAAAAGAAAAATTGAAATTGTTAGAGACAAAAAGGCCACGACCCAACAATAAAAAGGCTGCAATATTGGGCTTGGCCCATGAACCCAACCAAAAATTGACAGAAAAACAGAAATAGGCTGAATTGTTGGGCTCGGCCCATGTAAAACGCCGAATTGGACCGGGCTGATTCTTATCCACGTCAGCTTGCCACGCTGGATCCCTACGTGGCCTCGGGAGGTTGCTAGTGACCAAAAATTTGGTCGTGGAACCAATGACCTTTTACATATCACCAAGAAGGTCGCTAATTTCAGTTTACGACTGCCAGCTTTTGACCATCTGTTTTTGGTCGCAAAAAGGTCGCAAATGAAAAACAATGACCTTTCAGTGACTAATAGTGACGGTCGCAAGTTGACATATTTCTTGTAGTGATACGCCTGTTATGCATTCCCGCATAAAGCTCCCTCAGGATTTGCCTCTTGTACCTCCTCTGGCCATCTTCATCCTCGCTGTCCACATCGTCAGGCATCACCTATACAAATAGTAAAACCAATTTGGCATGAAATCAATGATTACATGCCGTGAAGTAGGATTAGGAATTTATGGCTATTTATTTATACATATCCAGAGATTATTGTTTGAATTTTAAGCACAATCGTCTATGTACAGACCGATCTTGAAGAAAATAATGGCACAAACATATGTAGGTCATTCAAAATTAATTGTCAAGCCATGGCTAGGAATTATTAGCACGAACACTAATCCTAGTCGGATTACTAGTAGAAATCATTTGCACAGATGAAACAACTAATCACTTATCACCTGTACCATTCAAACAATCAATACACTACATGGATCTAACAAAACATACTCAGATTTCATGGATTGGGAGAACATAACCATTGGATTTGTATTCAAAAATGGGGTGGCGTGAGTAACCAGAGAAACCCTATGATCTATTTGACACATAAATGGGTATAGATGACTAACCAGCTGTCCGTCGTCGTCGGAGTCGTCGCCGGAGTGGTCGTCGGAGTCGTCGCCAGAGTGGTCGTCGAATTCGTCGCCGGAGTGGTCGTCGGAGTCGGTGTGGAACTCCGCCTCCGTTTATGGATGGTCAACGCCGTCGATGACGTCAGGGTGCAGCGATAACTCGCTAGCGGTGACGACGACCTTTGTCTCCATCTCCACACCATGCTCTGGTGCTTTAGCTGCCCCGGCGTCGTCACTCCCTCTGATGGGGCGCTTTGGCGGAATCCTCATACACTGACAACTTTGAGGACTGAGAGCGGCGTCGAGGATGCCAGCGAAGATAGAGGATTGTGTGTGTGTAGCGAGGATGGGGGGTGCGGCCGCTCGGGCGCACCATTAATATGGAGTAGTGGGAGTTATGGCACAGAGGCGGGCGGCGGTCAAACCTATGGCCCGCCTCCCGGTGAGCCTGCGGACCGAACTGCTGGCATGCCTACCAAAGTTTCACACAGCTACTCGCACATCTCCCGATGACACTTCGCAGGGAGCACGCCTCCGTCAATTCACACACCTGCACGCACGCCTCCGCGTCTGCCTGCGCGGCGGACTGCTCGCATGCGTCCCGTCAGCTCACGCCTGCTCGCACGGCACACGGGTCGCGCGGCGGCACGTATATTGTTTTTTATTTGGATGATTTATGCTGCTACTTTATTCCTTAACCGAAGCATGGCACGGATCCATTGTTGGTCTAATGCTCACGGTTCGAATAAATAATCCGTGTGGGATATTGGTTCCCAATTATTAATAATCTTCCGTCTGTAATTAGATAAAGATTACATCAAAACTGGTCTCAAATTTGACAAAAAAAGTACAATGCCACTTTGTATTGGTGTCCATATGACAACACGATAAGTTTCATGAACTTCAAATAAGTTTTGGATGTACTAAAATTTAGAAATCAAGATTCTCAATGTTTGAAATTTGTTGCACGGAGAGTAAACATGCACCCAGTGAGACACATGTGTTTTTGCAATCCATTTAGGTGCACTGTCACGTGTGCATGTAGCTCAAATTTGATTTTTGCACATTATACCCGTATAAAATCAATCAATCAATGTACTAAAACGTCTTAATGATCTCCGTGATTTTTTTGAAATTAAAACGTCCCTCCTTTGGTAACATGTATGTTCACCACGGGATAATTAATTTAACATGCATCGTAGTTCCGGTGGATTCGCGGTGTGTGTGGGTGTGTGCGTCTGGGGGCGGCGGGTGGCTTGCAGTACACTACAAGTTGTGAGCCACCGTGTGGGTTGGCCGTTTTGTGAGGCAGGCCGGTGCCACATCAGAGTCGTGAATCGTTATTTTAAACATTACACAATCCTTTCATACATAAATGTTTTGGCCACATGCAGTCGATGGTTGTACTACACGACACTCGATACTCGCGTGTGATGCTTTCTGTAGGCCCGCGAGGTCGTCGTCCATCACTTTGACGAACAACCGGCAGTGAGGTTAATTTGACCAGCAAGGTCGAATCTTTTTTGTTTGTGTTATGGTGGTATATAGTACGCGTCGAAGAGGTGGGAGGGGACTAGCATATATACTATATGTACGCGTCGGTGAACAAGTACACCTCACTCAGTGTCGGGACTTTTTGGTTACCGAGGCACATGCCACATCAAAATTGTGAAATTGGTTATTCAAACATCACACAACACCTTTTTGGGCCACATGCATATCCTAGCTAGGACACTCACATGTGACGCTTCCATCTGTGGGCCCACGAGGCCATCGTCGATGCATGCATGCATCAGTTTGACCTACATCGGGAGAGGTTAATTAATTTCACCACCGATGAGTATTCTTTTGGGTTGTACATATATTACGGCAGGAGCATATAGTATGCGGTGAAGAGGGGAAAGGGGACCATCATATGTAGTACGCTTGATATGAACTCACTCTGTGTGGGTGCATGGTTTACGGTTTTTGAGGCATGTGGCACATCAAAGTTGTGCATTTTGGGTATTCAACATATATATGTTTGGCCCACATGCAAAGCGGTGGTGGTTGTCCTCTCGCACCCACTTAAGCGGTTATCACCGATATCGATGCTTTCCATCTGTGGGCCCGCTTGGTCCATCACTACTTTTTGCCTGACAACAAGAGAGGTTAATTTGACTTAGGAGGGCATTATTATTTTTGCTCTAGGATGACATGCATGATACAGTTTGAGCACACACACATGCATGTGTATCCATGAATCCCTCCCATCGAGTCGAAGTGGCTAGTACAACGACACATCAAGAACCGATCTTGCTCTGTGTGGGGAGCTAGTGTACGATTTTTGACACACGCGCCACATCAATGTTGTGTATTCAAACATGCATGCACGCATCACCTCCATACATATGCATGCAATGGTTGCCTTCGAACGATACACTCCCTCACATGGTTATCGGCGACAAGCCTATATATTCGTGGGCCCGCGTGGACATCCATGATCACCTTAACCAACAACAAGATAGGTTACCATGGCAGATTCTTCATTTGGTACGTGTTATCGTAGTATAGGTCATGGTGAGATTCAGACCTAATTAAGTTTGAGCGCATATACTATGCACACATGTATGCATGAATCCCCGTCGTTGGCTTGAAGTGTGGTGTAACATACATATGCATCGTCAACCTAACCCTCACTCAGTGTGGGGATTTCTAGTTCGAAATCACGGTGCCACATCAAAGTTGTTCCATTGTTACTAAAAAACACACCTCTCCATACATATGTTTGGGCCACACGCATGCAGTGGTTGTCTTCAGGGACTAGCTACTTGCGTGATTATTGGTGAGCTAGCCCATCTCCGGGGTCGCATGGATGACCATCACTTTGACCAACAACAAGAGCCAGGTGGTACGACCAAGGTGGATTATTCTTGGTCCGTTTTATGATCCATCTTGGTGAGATATATGCCTCTCTGGCCCGCCGACTAAAAGTGTGTGTGTGGGGGTGGGGTTTCTACTTCGCACTTTGCTAGGTGAACCTCGGTTGGGGGGGGGGGCATGCATTCATAGCTTAGGACTCGGTGACACGAGGGGGGGTGGGGGGCTGCTAGCTACTTCGCACTTTGCTAGGTGAACTTCGGTTGGGGGGAAGGGGGGCATGCATTCATAGCTTAGGATTCCCTTCGTGCCGACACGAGGGGGGGGGCTGCTAGCTACTTCGCACTTTGCTAGGTTAACCTCGGTTGGGGGGGGGGGGTTCCCTTCGGGCCGACACGAGGGAGGGGTCACTGCTAGCTACTTCGCACTTTGCTAGGGTGAACCTCGGTTGGGGGGCATGCATTCATAGCTTAGCATTCCCTTCGTGCCGACACGAGGGAGGGGGGCTGCTAGCTGCTTCGCACTTTGATAGGTGAACCTCGGTTGGGGGGCATGCATTCATAGCTTAGGAATCCCTTTGTGCCGACACGAGGGAGGGGGGCTGCTAGCTACTTCTCACTTTGCTAGGTGAACCTCGGTTGGGGGGCATGCATTCATAGCTTAGGATTCCCTTCGTGCCAACACAAGGGAGGGGGGCTGCTAGCTACTTCGCACTTTGCTAGGGTGAACCTCGGTTTGGGGGGGGGCATGCATTCATAGCTTAGGATTCCCTTCGTGCCGACACGAGGGAGGGGGGCTGCTAGCTACTTCACACTTTCACTACTAGGAAAAGGGCTATAGATAATATGGACATTAATGGCGCACCACACATGTGGTGCGCGACTACTATATACTAATGGCGCACCATGTGTTGGTGCGCCATTAGTGTCCAAATACTAATGGGGCACCACATCCACGGTGCGCCACTAGTAACAATTTTTTTTATTTTTTTTTCAAAACTAGTAATGGCGCACCAGTGGATAGTGCGCCATTACTAGTTAAACTACTAATGGCGCACCACATCCACGGTGCGCCACTAGTAATTTTTTTCAAATTTTTTTTTCAAATTCAAAACTAGTAATGGCGCATCATGTTGTGTGGTGCGCCATTACTAGTTGAACTAGTAATGGCGCACCACTCCCATGGTGCGCCATTACTAACTTGGCCCAAAAATTCCACCGGATGCACAACCCCCCCCCCCCCCCCCCCCCCCGAGTGGACCGCCTTTTCAGTTAAAAAAATAAAACAAAATGATGGAAATGTCAAAAAAATAAAAGAAAATAAGTTTCCCATGTGATATGTGGTCTACTTGTTGGGAAAATTTACAAATATGAATTTCGACTTTATTTGCAAAATCTCTCTGGAATTTGTAAAATGGGCATAACTTTTGCATACAAACTCGGATTAAAAGGTTTTTTATATGAAAAATCATCTACTCGAAAAATTATATCCGAATTTAACTGGGGGAACCCCGTTAAACATTTTCAAAATCCTCAAAAACCTAACAAAAAAAAGTTACGGGGTTTTATGATCTAGAGGGGAAAAAATGGAAAAAAATTCAAACTTACTAGTGGCGCACCATATGCTAGGTGCGCCACTAGTAACAGAAAAAAAATTGGTTTCGAACTTTTTTTTTGGAATTTTTTTCAAAAAATGATACGTAATATGACCGGGAAGTTTGAAATATTTTTCAATATTTCATCATACTCATGAACATGAACAAAGTCCTAGACATCAACAAGGTTTAATAGGATTGATGTGATAGATATATCAACAAGTGCCTGTTAAGTGAGGTGGTGTTGGGTTTGGATAGAACTGTGAAGTTAAGCGTGCTCGGGCTAGAGTAGTGTGAGGATGGGTGACCTTGTGGGAAGTTTGACCACGTAGTGCGATTTGACTTGATATTAAGCATATTGACCCGAGATTAAGCCATAGTGACCCGAGATTAAAAAAAATTCTGAATTTTTTTTGAAAAAAATTGTTAGTAATGGCGCACTTCTATGTGGTGCGCCATTACTAAGTAAGACAGTAATGGCGCACCGTGTGATATACTAATGGCGCACTCCCTCGTGCGCCATTAGTATCTGGTATAGTAATGGCGCACCAGGGGTGCGCCATTAGTATCTGGTATAGTAATGGCGCACCAGGGGTGCGCCATTAGTATTAAATTCTAATGGCGTGATGCTAGTGGCGCACCACTTCTATGAACCTCGGTGTCGACACAAGGGAGGGAGGGGGGGGGCGTGCATTCATAGCTTAGGATTCCCTTTGTGTCGACACAAGGGAGGGAGGCCTGCTAGCTACTTCGCACTTTGCTAGGTGAATGAACCTCGGTTGGGGGGGCATGCATTCATATCTTAGGATTCCCTTCGTACGGACACGAGGGAGGAGGGGGGCTACTAGCTACTTCGCACTTTGCTAGGTGAACCTCGGTTGGGGGGGAGGGGGCATGCATTCATAGCTTAGGATTCCCTTCGTGACGACACGAGGGGGGTGGGGGAAAGCAATAACATGCGCTTTGCGAGAGAGCTGCCACATCGAAGTTGCATTTGGTATTTGGAAATCAAACCACCCTTTTGATACATATATTTGGTCCACATGCAAGTGTGTTCGTGTTCTGACCCTCTCCCGCTTCATTTTTCGCCAAAATTATTAACATTAGACAAGTCGGATGATGCAGCCGACACGGTTCACTCAAACTAACCGTGTGCCACGCCGGTGCACCTGTCATGCACACATCCGCACAGCACATTGGGCTCCACGAGGCCCCCCCTCTCAAAAATATATGCCCGCCTCGAGGGTTTTTCTGTTTCATAACACACGGTTGTTATCTCCGGACCATGTGCGATGTTTCTTGTTCCCAATCCCGCCTGCATGCCTAGAAAATATCTACCTACCTTGAGGGTTTTTCTGTTTAATAACACACGGTTGTTATCTCCGGACCGTGTGCGATGTTTCTTGTTCCCAATCCGGCCTGCATCCCTAGAAAATATCTGCCGGCCTCGAGGGTTTTCTGTTTCATAACACACGGTTGTTATCTCCGGACCGTGTGCGATGCACTATCATCAAAATTTTCAATAGCCCGGCATTTCACTCCTGCGTTTGACTCCCGCGTAGTAAAATTTTCAATACCGCGTCATTTCCTCAAATACCCCGCCCCCCTCCACACACACACACACACCAAAACCTCCTCGGGCGTGCGCACACACACACACCCCCCTCCCACGCTCGAAACCCTAGCAAGGTCCCCGCTGCCGCTGCCGCCGCAAGACCTCCATTGTCAACATCTGCCGGTTTGCCCGTGCAGCTTACCCACCGATGTCCATACCTAGGTCGCCCTGAGTTTCTTAGATGACGCCCGCCAAACGCCCCCTTTCCCACAGATCCCCATCCCCCCCTCCAGAGCGTCGCAGCCTAAGCCCGCCTACGCTTCCCATGGAGCTCGGGGAGGGACTGGCCCAAAAGAGGTGTATAGCGGTCTCTTCGCCCGACGTCGCCGAGGAAGCTGGCGACCATTACTGGCAGCAGGCACTCAAGCAGCGGGCTAGAGTATGCGGGCATGTCTCGGCCGCCGGCTATGACATCGAGGTCATCGACAACGACGGCCTCAGGCGGGCTGTGTCATTGGTTAAGTGGCCCAGCCCCAACCCCTCGGGTTCAACCGCCGTCGATCTCATCCATGGCCCCGCCGCTGATCTCCTCTGGCTCGCTGTCAACAATTTGCCATTCTACATCGCCATCGAGCCCCTTCTTTCATTTCTGAAGGACACGTTCTGCGACAGTGGCTTGGGATCCACAGCTTCCAAGTCAGGCCTCATCGACGGCAACCATGAGGAGGGCACCCTCTCAGGCTCTTCCAAGGGGAAAGAGCCCATCTGCTCTTCCAAGGGGAAAGCGCCCGTCTGCAACATCAGGGTGGGCACCCTACAGCCGTGCTCTTCCAAGGGGAAGGAGCCCATCTACGACAACATGGAGCTCATCCAGGGTCCGTGCTCTTCCCACGGGAACGAGCCCATCTGTGACAAGTGAGGAAAACCATGATTTGTTTTGCCGTGCCTGTTCACAGGGGAAACCCATGATTTGTTTTGTCGAGTCCCTTTTGTAGTGTAGTGAGAATATGTCCAGTTTTAATTGCTATATCTGGTTGTTTGCAGTATGCCTTGTTTATTTCAGTTGTTCATAAAGTGATGCTCTATATGTGCAATTATTTACTGTGCAGTACATTTCATCAATCCAGTTTTAAACATACCGATAGGAATGCATATATTTGCTTGCTGTTAAGCCTGTTATAGCTAGCATATGCCTCTTTTAATTTTTTTGATTGTTCGGTTGTTTATAGTTAGCATATGTTCATTTTCAAATACTATCTTTGGTTGTTCGTAGTATGCCTTGTATATTCCAGTTATTCACAAGATGATGTTCTGTATGTGCAAGTATGAACCATGCAGTTCAATTTCATCAGTACAAGTTTCAATAATACCAATATGAATGAATAGATTTGGTTGCTGCATCTTGTAGTTAACATGCCTTTCCATTTTTATTGAACCATAACTAGTGTACTTAGACCGGCACAATACCAGTTTGAATGACTATGTTTGCTTGTTGTCAAATGTTAGGCCTGTTGCAGTTAGCACACCTTTCCACTTGTTTTGCGTTACTAGCATGCTTAAACCTGCACACTGAAGCTATCTTTTGGAGATTATTTTGTCTGCCATATATAATTTTGGTTGATGTTTAGCCTATTGTGCTTCACATGCTTCTCGATGTACCTACACAGGACAATTTCGGGAACGACTGCTATTTTCCATCGAGGTTAGTTTCATCCCATGGCTTACATGTGCTCACTGTTCAGGATATCGGTAGCTGGTACCATATAGGCCGGCGGATGATAAGGGACTAATCGGTGAATCGGACTTTTAACTAAATATATCAGCAACCCATTTTTCGTTAGGTTAACTAGGGCCATATGTAATATATCTGTGTATACATAGCAACATGCACTGTACTTAATATCTAACTATGCAATCCTAGGCTACATAGCAACAAGGAAGAGTGTTACATTAATGTTCTAATGATGTCTAGATATACGTAGAAGAGCAGCAGCAGCAACAGCAACAACACAACCCTGTTTGGATACTCAACTTAGCTAGAGGTTAGAGTTAGTTTCTAGCTCATTACTAACCCTGAACTAACTCCATCCAAAGAGTTGTTTGGATGGCAAGGTTAGATTGACAATAAATGCACTAGGAGAACTAGCTCCAATTAGCACCTCTTAGGTTGGATAGTTTTTTGGGTGGGTTATAGATGCAACTAGCTCAAACTAGGCCTCATGTTTAGATATACTTTAGGACTATTTGAGCCCGAACTAGCTCAAACTAACTATAACCCATGGATACAGCAGCAGTTAATCAACCGATAATTTGTAAGAATGAACTAAACTCCTTCCGGCCCATAATATAGGATGTTAATTCATCTAATATGAGAGTATATTGGATGTAATAAGATACTCCCTCCATTCCTAAATATTTATCTTTTTGGAGATTTCAAATGGACTACCACATATGGATGTATATATACATATTATAAAAGAGTGTTGTACTACATCATTGTGCAATTGCTGTTTAGCTTCTAATATTAACTTGGTGCTTTTAGGTACATATGTCATTGGTAAAGATCCGCGTTTCGACCCTTTCTGCGTATGTGGCAATGAGATATCGATGAAACAGCATCAAGTGAGGAAGTTGATAAAGATTGTTAGTAAAATGGGCCCAAAGATGGCAATTAAACTATTTGTTTACATTTAACCAAGACAATAGCGAACTGCAGGATGGTAAGTAAGAACTCTGCAGCCTTCTTTTTACTGCCCATAATGAGTTGTGTTAGATGACAATGTCTGAATCTTTTTCCTTTGCAGTGGTTGCCAAAGAAGTTTACTCAAGATTACCTCTCAAACTACATGATTGGTGGGCATGCAAAGGTTAAAGTATTTCTACAAGAATACGATGATCATCTAGATGTTTTCCTGAAGACCGTGAAGGATGGGCGGTCGGCCATCAGAAGGGGTTGGACTAGAGTCGTGCGTGCCTTCTTCATGGAGGAGGGCACAATATGGGCATTTCGCTTCACCTTGTTCAGCAACCAGAATATATTTCGCCTCTTTCTTTACCGTCTTTAACAGTACAAGTATACAACTGTGGTTCATCATTCTTTATTTGGTTCTTATGTAATTCTTCAACATATGTACCTATGAATCGAATAATGCATTGGTTGTTTGAACCTGATGGATATGAATAAAGCTATAGCATACATTCAAATCCAAATCCAAATCCGGTACAATTTGGAAAAGCAGCAATTAAATTACGGTGAAATTATGCTCTCCAGGTTGTTACGGCACACACGGTTGGTAAAACACAAAACGTTTGCGATATGCACCATAATCCGAGACGGTTCACAGAGAGGAAACGTGTGCAAGCATGTACACAGTTGCCGTTTGCAAAGCGTGTGTGATGTCAGACAATATCACAAACGGTGCGGGCAAACTAAACGTCTGTGTTAGTTGCCTTATCGTACACGATTCACAACCATGAACTGTTTCTGATGAAGTATGTATCGTAAACGTTGCACCACAGAATAGTGTGTGCGATTGTTGTCGTGTACAACGATGTTACGACGGTCAAACACTCGTACGACGATTAGCTAATCTTCTTAACGGTCAACCGTTTGTGATGGGCCACGCATCATACACGTTCTATAATAGTGAACCGTTTGTGATGGGCCGCGCATCGTAAACGTAGCCCCACAGAATACCGACTGCGATGGCAATGCGAGAAGAAACGAGTAGGAGTACTATAGGGGCCCTATCCCCGACGGTTTCTGGGTCGTGTGGGAAGGACCCCCCTAGCGCCCACACTCACTTGGCAAAGGTTCCAAATGCCGTCGTGGAAAGGGTTTAAAAACCGTTTGTTTAGGACCGACCCGCACCAGTGAGAGATACTATCGAAGTGGCCTTTGTTGGAGAGTTGGATGGCAACCTTTACACGGTTGATTTCTCGGAAGAGAGCACATTCCATGCAACTTTGCTAATGTCCAAGGCCGACAAGGGGTGGCTATGGCATTGCCGGCTAGCCCATGCCGGCATGAGAAATCTTCAAGATCTGATAAAGGGTAATCACATCCTTGGATTAACCAATGTCTCTTTTGAGAAAGATCGTGTGTGTAGTGCATGCATAGCCAGGAAGCAACATCAATCAAAGCACCCACCCAAGAATATTGTGTCTACTTCAAGGCCTTTGGAGCTCCTTCATGTGGATCTTTTTGGCCTCTTTCATGGGATAGTCTTGGTGGGAAAAAGTATGGGCTTGTCATTGTTGATGACTACTCAAGATACACATGGGTCTTCTTCCTCAAGTCCAAGGACGAGACGAAGATCACCTTCATTGATTTAGCCAAGCAAGCACAACGCAAGTTTGACAAAGAAATCTTGGCAATAAGAAATGATAATGGCTCCGAGTTCAAGAATTACACCTTGGAAGAATTTCTTAGTGATGAAGGGATTGAGCATCAATATTTAGCTCCATACACTCCCCAACAAAATGGTGTAGCAGAAAGGAAGAAATGCACACTTGTGGAGATGGGAAGGTCCATGTTGGATGAATACAAGTCGCCACATAGTTTTTGGGCCGAGGCTGTCAACACCGCATGCCATGCATCAAACCGGCTTTTCCTCTGCACTATATTGGAAAAGACTCCATATGAGCTCCTAACTGGGAACAAGCCGAATGTCAAGTACTTTCGTGTATTTGGGTGCAAATGTTTCATCCTCAATAAAAGAGAACGATTAGGAAAATTTCAATCCAAAACCATTGAGGGCATATTTGTTGGCTATGGATCAAACTCTCATGCCTATAGAGTCTAGAACAAATCCAATGGATGTGTTGTAGAAACATGTGACATGGTGTTTGATGAATTTAATGGCTCCCATGGGGAGCAAGTTGATCTAAGTGATGTAGGTGAAGAAGATTCTTCTCAAGATATCCTGATCATGGGTGTTGGTGCACTTCTTCCAATGGAACAAGAACCTCATGATAATGAAGAAGAAGATGGAAGCTTTACGCATCATCAAACTACCTCAACACCCATACCACCACAAGCTCCTATTGCTCAACCAATGCTCGTAGACCAAGTACAAGATGATGATCAAGTTCCTCTTCATGATAATCATCAAGAACATGATCATCCTCACGGGCAAGAACAAGAATGTGCAATCATTAATGATGAACCTCAACAAATGCAATATGAAGAAGAAGATCTTCCACCACACATTAATGATCCATATGTTGAGGACGTGGATGATGGACATGAAGTTGAACCCCGCGAAACCCTCACCTCCATCATGCCTCGAGTGGCTGGTCGTGTTGATGTTGACAAAATTCTCACCGGCATATCGGAAGGTAGAGTCACTCATAAACATTTGACAAACTTTTGTTCTCACTTCTCGTTGTGTCTAGTGTTGATCCTCTCAAGGTAAAAGATGCTTTGATGGACAGTGATTGGCTCGTTGCTATGCAAGAAGAGTTGAACAATTTTGAATGCAATCAAGTGTGGTCCTTAGTGGAGAGGCCAACTACCGAGCACAACGTCATTGGAACAAGGTGGATTTTCAAGAACAAGCAAGATGAGAATGGTGTAATCATCCGTAACAAGGCAAGGTTAGTAGCACAAGGGTACTCACAAGTTGAAGGTTTGGACTTTGGTGAGACCTTTGCCCCCGTTGCCCGTCTTGAATCCATTCGCATCTTACTTGCTTATGCTGCTTTCAATGGTTTTACATTTCATCAAATGGATGTGAAGAGTGCTTTCCTTAACGGTCCTCTACAAGAAGAAGTATATGTATCACAACCACCTGGGTTCGTTGATCCTGATCACAAAGACTGTGTGTATAAACTTCATAAGGCTTTGTATGGCCTCAAACAAGCACCTCATGCTTGGTATGATCATCTTACGAAGTTCTTACTCGATGATGGTTTTGTGAGAGGGGTGATCGATCCCACTCTTTTTACTAAGAGGGACATATGTGATTTTATTTTATGCCAAATCTATGTAGATGATATCATTTTTGGTTCTCCTAACATTCATTTGTGAAAGAAGTTTGTGGCTTCCATGACCAAGAATTTTGAAATATCACTCAATGAGGATTTGAAGTTCTTCCTCGGATTTCAAATTCAACAATTTCAAGAAAGAATTTCTTATCTCGAGCAAAATACCTCAAGGATATCCTAGAGAAGTTTGGCATCTCTGATGCTAGTCCATGTAAGACACCCATGCCAACCAAAGTTGTACTTACTTAAGACACAAATGGTATTCCTTTCGACCCATCTATTTACCGCTCTATGGTTGGTTCATTGCTTTATCTTTGTGCATCTAGACCAGCGTCATGTTTAGTGTATGCATGTGTGCTAGATTTCAAGCTTTCCCTAGGTGAAGTCATCATAAGGCGGTTAAGCATATTCTTAGATACCTTGTTCACACCGCAAAGTTGGCTCTATGGTACCCCAAGGATGCTAAGTTTGATCTCACTGGGTACACGGATGCGGATTGGGCTGGAGACAAAGTGGATCATAAGTCCACCTCCGGTGCATGTCAATTTCTTGGACGATCCTTGGTAAGTAGGTCCTCGAAGAAACAAAATTGTGTTTCCCTGTCCACCGCCGAAGCTGAATACATTGCAAGCGCCAGTTGTGCAACTCAATTACTATGGATGAGGGGAATTTTGAAGGATTACAGTATCACCTATAGAAATGTGCCTCTTCTATGTGATAATGAAAGTGCCATCAATATTGCTGAGAACCCCAAAGATCATACCCGCACCAATCACATTGATATTAGGTATCATTTCTTGAGAGATCATGTGGAAAAAGGTGACATTGATATTGCTCATGTTGGCACAGATATGCAACTTGCAGACATTTTCGCCAAGCCATTGGATGAAGCAAGGTTTTGTCAACTTAGGCGTGAACTTGGTATCTCGGAGCTTGACAATATTATGTGAAATCTAGTACCCACTCATGCATGAACTTAATGTCTTGTCTTGATGTAGGCATATATTTAGGGGGAGACACTCAACTCATGAGTACTCTCACTCTATTCAATGCATAAATAGAACAAACACTCTCAAAGCTACCATGTTATTCTAACTACGGTGCTTTAAAATGATCGAGTAGTGAGTATGCACCCAAAGTTCAAATTCTTGCGGTGCCATGTCACGTGTACTCAAACATGGGTTAGATCGGTGTGACATATATATATGTTTGTTTTGTTTTTGTTGTTATTTTATTGGCATAGGATACTCACTGCTTGTCATTATACTAATTCTTCTTACTCCATACTGACAAAAATAATTGTGACACCCAAAATTTTATTTGATTTAAGGGATGTTATTTAAAATTTTCTGGAGAACTCTCCCTCTCAAAATATTTTTCTTTTATGACAAGTGTTTTGTTTTGGATTCACCCAAGACTTGATTTTGGTTTTGGAGGTTTTTCCTTCTTATGTGGACTCAAAACCAAATGCTTTTCACTTGGGAGATTTCCTTTGAAAAAAATCTTTTAAATAGCCCTATGGCATTTGGAGTGATATTCTCCCCTTTTCAAAAATTTCCTCTTGCCATGACCCAAGTAGAAATGGGCCAATAGCTCCTGTGCGACGTTTTTCATGCGAATTGGAAGGAGTGCGACGTTGTTGGAATGAATGGCTGTGATGCGATGTTTTAGAAGCAACCAATAGCTCCAATGCGACATGGCTCTGTTTAACCATGAAATGAAAAACAAGAGGGGTTAGCGATTCGAGTTATGACACGCGGGCCCTAGCAGTTATTCGCATGCGGGTGGGACCCACAACTTATCCACGCAAGCATCCCCGTGCTCATCAGCGTGCCCCGACCCAAGCCAGCCACGAGCCCGAGCCAGCGAACCCCCCCCCGCCCCCGCCCTCCATTGCTTGCCCTGCCCCTTTCCTTTCCCACCTTCTTCTTCCTCTGCTCCGGCAACGAAGCGTGCCGCCGGCGAGTGATGTCTAGCTCGACTTCGGCCTCCCGCCAATCATGGACACAGTACGGTCCACTACCGTTGACAAGATGCCCTGATTGCCCGCGCATGGAGCCTCTGAAGCGTTTGACTTGTGTGAGGGAAGAAAATGGCAATCGTGGGCGCGAGTTTGTGAAATGCTTGAGCAAGCCACAGCCGGGGCAGGTCAGATATGTGTTCTTGACCAATCCTATGGTTTAATTTCTCCCGATTTCTTTATTTTTTTCCTCGAATTAGGGCGGTGGATCTGGGTGGTGGATTTAGGATTCATGCGCCGCCGGCCCCCTGTTTTTCAGGTTCTGAAGAAATGTGGGCATTTTCAGTGGCTCGATGACTATGTTGAAAGGTTGAAATTGGAGGGATCAACCGGAACCCAAGAGCTCAATTTTGGGGGGCGGCTTGCCGTGGAACAAGCCCCCAATTTGGCGGACAGAGCCGATCCGATGATGCACAGTGCAGAACTGAAGTGTGAATTGAAGAAAATTGGCAAGCAACTAAAGCATCTGATCGATTTGAAGCAGCAAGCAAATATGATGGCTGGAGCATTTTATGGTTGTGTCATTGCTATGGGTTTATTTTACTTGATGTTCATCAATCGCTAGAATTTGTTATAGTTTCAGTTAGTGTGTCAACTAGTTTCAGGGGTGCCCAGTAGTTTGAGTTAGCCAGGGATCATTTGTTAGATGAATTTGAATTAGTGTGAAGCAAAACGTGCTTGAATTATTGTAATGATATTCTCAGGGGCCCTATTCAGTGTTCATGCTTTGTTTCCTCTGTTTTTGTTCTTCAGTTAACAGAGTACAGACCCAAATTCAGTTTCTATTAAAAAACAAAAGTGGGCTGCCGAATAGATGTTGGGCCGTGAGAAAATGGGCCCTGAGAAAATAACCATGGCCCAGACCAGCCCACCCGCGTAGGGGCACCAGCCCACCTCTAACTTCGGCAAATAAAATGGGGCCCAATAAAATGTTACTTGTTTTTATTTTGGCCTTTTTCTTGCACTAAATTTTGTGATGGATCACTTTTTGATGCACTAAAAGTAAATGTTAATTGTTTTTATGCATGTCTACGGTTCCATGAACTAAATGAGTTGCATGCTTGCATGAAGTGCCCGAAGTAAATTAGTTTGCATTTCCTAGTCGCACCCATGTCCATATATAGTGGATTTGCATGGGGCTCCTAGTTGCATGTCCATGGTTTGGCCAATATTTTGAAGATGGTGTGTGTGGTGATTGGGGTGTAGCAACCCATAGCAATACACGAATAATAAGCAAGAACAACCCATAGCAATCCACAAATAATAGCACGAAACACACAATATATATAGTAGCATAACGATTATATAGAAGCATAACGATTGCAACCCATAGTTCCACGATAGCCTTACAACTCCATGATAGCCTTACAACTTAAAGTACTAATAAAACTTAATAATAGTAGCATAACGATTACAACTTAAAAAAACTAATACGATAGATCTATAGCAAGCTAGATAGATCGGGGGGCACCAAACGCAACGCGGGTTCTTCTTCGGGTTCTTCATCTCCTCCTCCTCCAGGCCACCTCGCTCCTCCAGGTGCCTCCCTTCACTCCTCCCCGTTGTTGATGGGGTACGGGAGCATGTGCATAACGCCGTTGTTGGGGAAGATGCCGTTGAAGTCAGTGAAGATATTGTAGGTTGTGAAAGCTATGAACTCACAACCAACCCAATACGCTCGCCCAAGGAGATGGAAAGCATCGAAAGGGTTAGTGAACGTGGCGAGGAGCCCAACCACAATGCCGTTGTGGTTGACCTCCTCAAGATGGTACATCCGAGGAGAGCCGCGGGGGAGGTGGCGGAAGCCGGCCGCAAGGAAGAACTCCGTTAACTCCCTTGCGCCCCTCCACCTCGAGATCGCCCAAACCCTAAGGGTTCTCTCTACATAGACTCCGGCCGAGTAGAGCCTTTCCGGCACGGTTGGGGGGAAGCGGTAGGTGGGGCCGTTGTACTGCATGGTGGCGGGGTGGCTCGAGGGCTCGATCGGGTTTGATGGAGAAGAAGGAAGAAGGAGGGCAGAGGAGCCAGAGGATGGGGTGTGGATGAGGAGGGAGAGGAAGACGATAGTGCCCGGCTTAAATAGCCCAAGTGCGACGTGGTTTCACCCCGTAGAATTAATGGGCGGGCGGCGTTTGGTGGCGCCCCATGAAAGTGTGTACACGAGCGTGGGAAACGGGCTGCGTCCTTGTCGCGGGTCAAGGGGGACGGGCTCACGGACGCGTCTGTGCCGTCATGGGTCAAGGGGACACGCCTGCATGAAGTTCTCTGCGTGTGCCGCCCGTGCATTCATGCCTTAGCCCATTAATTTGCACATCTTTGCTAGGGACTGGCTAGAGGGCAACGTTTGGTCGATGGGAGACGTGACAATAATGGACGCCTTCATTTGCCCATCTTGTAACGGGCAGCACGCCGTTTGAAATGGGCATCGATACCCACATCGATACCCCATGCCAGTATTGCGTCCTCAAAGAGGAGCACGCCATGTACAACACGCAATGCAACGTTGGCTTTTTGGTTGTCTTCATCGGGCTGCTGCGTTGTGGCCGGGCGCATGCTTTCATGCGACGATGCATCAATTGTAATGATAGGCATGCGACAGGTTACTGCGTCGATAGGGGTGGCGGAGCAGGGCTACGTCGAGGGCATGCATGCAACGCACGGGCGCAGTTCTGCGGGTGGGCATGCATGCTGCGGGTAGGCACGGGCACGCATGCAACGATGGAAAGGGCACTGCGTAGGCTTGGTCCATGCACCGCGTCAACTCTTGCCGTTGGGTTCAAATGAATGGTCCTGATGCCCCAACGAGAGAGGCTGATCCAAACCCCACTGATTCAACCAATCAGCGCGTCTCATGCGGATCGATGCACACTGTAGCTAACCCTAGCGCCTGATCTCATCCGTCCACGCACAACGATCGACGACCCGGTAGTGTGCGGGGTTTTGAGGGGTTTTGAGAGGGGTTTTGAGGGGTTTTGAGGGGTTTTGAATGATTAGGGTTGAGCATAACTAATTCAAAAAAAATCAAAAATATATAAAACTTGCACACATAGTCTTATTATGTCGTATAGTAACGAGAAAAAATATAAATATGGTTTACATACATTTTTACGAAAAATCCTTCACAAAATTGTCATTCCTCGAACAATGTAGTATGGAGTTCAAGGGAGAGAGTAGTGGGAACCCGAGAGTAGGTGGGGTTTTGAAAATGAAAAGTGTGAAAACCTCACCAAAACTTCATTTTGGATTGACTAAGAAAGATCTTAACTTACTTTTCTCATTTTCATGTTTTAAACTTGTTTTATATATAATTTTCTATTAAACCTTGTTTTTTCAAAAAAAAAATAGAAAATTAATTCAATAAATAGTGAGACTTTAGATTTACACTATATAGGTAGAATAGATGTGTAGAAAAATTATTTGGCTGGTTTAGATAAGGTGCCAAAAAAACTTGCTTAAATATGAGGCCGTTTATCCTACCTTTGGAGGTCATTTGAGACACACTTTTCATGACTATGAGTTCAACTTACCAAAAGGGCTGGGAATGATCAGCAAGCAAATATATTTCAGTTGAGGTACATTAGATAGCATTAAAACATCAATATCCCATCCCTAATTCAAATTTGAGACCAAATTTGAATTTTAATTTTAATTTTATTTGGCTGGTTTAGACAAGGTACCAACAAACAAGTTCGAATAGAAATACGGGGATACATAGTGACTACCAGTACGCACCACGTTACAAATATTATTACATGCCCCAAATTTTCAAACTGTTCTCTGTTCTACCTCTTCCTACCACGTCGCGTGCCCTTCTTCGCCTTAGCACTTCTTGTTTTTGGTTCTACTACACACACAAGTTCACTGATCATCTTGGCTTTCTTCACTGGTCTTTCCAACACCTCTCCAACACCCTCATGATCAGTGCCTTCAGTCTCAATGTTGACAGCAGTTTCAGTTTCGTGTACCCCAACATGGGTTTCTTCAGTCTGAACCTCGACACGCTCAGGTTCAGTTTCTTCGGTGTGTACCTCAACATGGGTTTCTTCAGTCTGAACCTCGACACGCTCAGGTTCAGTTTCAACCTCGAGAGCAGTTTCTTCAGTCTGAATGTTGACTGTAGCAAGATTTTCTTCAGTCTGCTCAGGCTCAGGCACACTTCTCTTCTTTCTACCGCCATTGACTCTTGCTTTTTTTGTTGGCCAAGACTGTTCAACAACAAGGGGCTGACTTGCTCGCTTCCTCCTGGGCATTGGGAAAATGTTATAGATATAGTAATTGGAAAAAAGCACCAAATCAAAACACAAAAAAATACACAAGAATATACTTTGGCTTATCAGGAGTGTAACGGCATTTGACAGACCCCACTCTGTGCCCAAGTTCCTGGCACAACTTGCATCTATTTTTGTTACCTTTTTGGGCCCTTTTCGGCTTTCCATCTTCCTTTCCCTTCTTACTACTCCCACCTTTTTCAAACCATGCCTTGAATCTACTCTGTTTAGGCCAGCCAGCCTTTCTTTTCGTCAAGGGAGGACACATGGAAAATTCAATGTCCACTTCAGGCCACTGAGACTGATCTGTAAGTGCTGGAATTGGAGTAGCATATGCAGCTTTGAATCTTGCTACCGAATAATATTCATGCAAATATGGGTGCATGTTTATCTTCGGTTGGGATGCTAAGAAGAGAATGGCATGCTCACATGGTTTACCAGTGTGTTGCCACTCGAGGCAAGTGCAATCATGAAATTCAGTGTTAACAACATGTCTCCTTCCAGTTTTGTTATCTCTAACTTCAGCACCCCAAGGTGAAGATTTTTCAACAAACAAATGTGAAAGACATCTGCTCCTATTGACCACCTGTTGTACCACTGCCGGAAGCTTATCACCTTGCAGACAATCACCTATCCTTCTTCTCAATTCCCACAACCACATGAGCATGATCCTGATTTGGTCAACCATGTCATGCACAGGCAAATCTTTTAACTCCTTCACCTTGTTGTTGAAACTCTCTGCCAAATTGTTGTTGATGTGGTCACACTTGATGGCAGTGTTGAATGCTGACCTGTACCATAACAAAGAATGGTAGGTGTTCAGCCATGGACCAAACTCATCACATGCTGCCATCATCTTATCAAGATGATATTTGTGTGTCTGTCTAGTGTAAGATCTTGCTGCTGGCCACATGCGCCGAAATTCTTCTCCTCTAATTTTTTTGATCAAATTCATCCACAAATGACCGAAGCACTCCCTCTGCTCAGCATGTGGGAAAACATTTTTCACTGAATTTTCAAGCCCCTTACATGCATCTGTGTGTATAGCCAAAGGTGACACTGGCCCTAGGCATCTTTTCAACTGGATCATGAACCATGTCCATGAAGCCTCTGTTTCTGACTGAAACAAGCCAACAGCAATAGGAAACATCCAGTTGTGTCCATCTAGAGCATTGCATGCTGCCAACTGACCATTCCACTTGCCTGTCAAAAATGATGAGTCTATGCTCAAATATGGACGGCACCCTGCTTTGAACCCATCGATGCAAGGCTCCAAAGCCATAAAAAACTTGGAGAACTTGACTTCACCTTCGGCTGATACCTCTGTATCTATCTCCACAATACTGCCAGGTGACCTCTTTTCCACCTCTGCTTTGAAGTTGTAAAGCATCCTAAATGTATTTGCCCAATCACCATATATATTTTTCATTGCCCTTTGTTTTGCCTTCCACACTGTGGTATATTTCAGTTTAATGGGGTACATCTTTTCCAAGTCTACTTTGAGTTTCTTGGGAGTAGTGTTTGGTGTTTTGGCTAAAATTGGGGTGATCTTTTCTGCAACCCAAAGTTGTGATGTCATGGTTGATACTCTCTGTGAACTTGTAATACAAGTATGTTGATTGGGGATTTGGTTAACCCTGATAGTACTTCCATCAGGTTGCAGTCTAGCAGATATGTACCACTTGCAAGGCTTCACACTACCATCAAATCCTCTGCACCTCGCATAAAACTTCTTTCTATCAGTCCAAACAGTCTTGGCATCAAACTCATGTTTCACTGCATAAGTCTTGAAACACATCCTAAACTCCTTCATGCTTGGGAACAACTTGCCTACTTCAATGACAGGGTTTTCTTTGTCATACACATGCACCAGCTCATCATCATGTGCATCATCTACTTCATCCGCAGCTTGTTCCATCAACTGTCCATCTACTTCTTCATCAGCATTAGCAGGCAAACTAGATTCGCCCCTCTCCTGCTTATCTCTGTCATCGACTAGAATGCCAAAAAGTTTGGCCATCTCAATGTCAGGCATTGGTGCAATGACCAAATCAGTAGGCTCATCTAATTCAACTACATTCCAATCAACAGTTGCTGCAGTTTCAGTTTCAGTTCCAGTCACCTATCCCTCTTCGGCTATTACTGTAAGTTCAGTACACATGGGAATCAATGGCCTCTGTGTAGCCCAATCAACATCTACCATCTGTGCAGCAAATTGTGATGGCACATATCCAACCTTCGAAAAAATGTTCAGATCAACGAGCTCAGCAAAAAAATTAGCCCGTTTGCTTGTCCCGCCGTTTTGCCGATCGATTTCTTCAACAATCTGTTCACCATCTTCTATTCTCACATACTCTCCTTTCCAATCATCAAACCGCAACAGTGATACTTCTTGCTCTGGACCCCAAACTATATTCTCCCCAATTTTTTCCACCCATTTCTTCACTGCCGTCTCTCCCATGTTCTGTAGAACTTGTGGATCAATCTCTGTAAACTCAACCTCCCATTTAACAATTGTGTCTCTCTCAATGTTCTGTATGCTACCATCAACTAATTTTCCCTTTGATGGAAAGAAATTGACTATCAATTCGAAGGTCCGAGCGGCAGCATCCCCTCTGTCAGTGGCGGACAGTGTGAGCCCGTGAGAAAGAGCAGACGAGGCTACCCCCTAATTGCATGCAAAATTGGATCGGAGAGAGGCGCATTACCTATTCGAAGTTGAATCTGGCGGCTCCATCTCAGTATGCTCACGGGCTCCCCTCACAACCTATCGATTCCGCAAGCGAAAACAGAGGAAACGAGCTGAGATCTACGGGCCCGAGAGAGGAACGGGAGGGCGACTAGGGTTTGAATTCACTCATCATTTTCTGAGGACGAAGGCTCCGCCGCCATTGAGAACGAGGGCTCCGCCGCCACCGGAGAAGAAGGGGGCAGAGTGGCGGGCCTGGCACGATCGGGCGGCAGGGCACGGTCAGCTGTTTTGAGGAACAATTAAGTTGGACCCACATGTCCTAACATAAACGGGCGGGCTTGGTTGACGACCAATTTAACCACATTTAACACCCCATGTGGCCCTGGGCTATTTACACGCTCAAATGTGTCGCACCATAGCCATTCGCTCGAACAACGTCGCACTCCTGCCAATTCACCTCAAAAACGTCGCACAGGAGCTATTGGCCCAGTAGAAATCCTCTCCCAAAAGCCTTTCCCCATCTTTGGATCAAGTTATGCTTCAAATCCAGCAAGTTGAACCTCTCCATGTATTTGTTTCCATTTATATCTTCTCAAAAATAATTTTTGCCCTCTACTTTGATCCCTGGAGGTTTTCAAAGGACTACCATTTCTACTTTGAGTTTTGCCTCCAAACCTTTTTCCCTGGCTAGTCCTTAGAGTCCTCAACCAAGATCCATGAAGATCCACTGGTCTCCAGTTCAAATATTTCAAATTGTGCTTGCTGCAAGTTTGGACCTTATTTGCCAAATTTGATGAAATTCATTTGATTCTCCTCCTAAAAATCTGAGAAAATTCAGGCAGCCTCTGGGTGCATTGAGAGGTCACCTCACCAAGTCCCAGCGCCAGAATTTTTTCCTTCATGCCAAATCATTTCGTCGAACACCTGATGGACACTGTTGCTGTCAATGTTCAGAGTTCAGTTAAACAGTTTCAGTAAACCACTGTCGTTTTCTTCAGAGCCCGTTGTCGATCTCGCCAGTATCCCGGTGGCGCCTTGCTCCCTGTTCCCTCCTTCTTATCCCTGCGCCGCACGATCGCCTGGAGGTTTGCGGGCGTCGGCGACGAGCAGGAGGAGGTGCGCCACCCGTGAGCGACGGCAGCAGCGGCTTTGCGGCTGCCAGAGAGAGGCGCAGCATGGACGGCGCCGCCCGGCGCCGCCCAAGCCACCCGAGGCCGCCGCGTGGCCATCCACTCACCCGTGCACGCTGCCATCCTTCGTCGTGAACTGGTAGGCGCGGAGCGCGCTCCCTGCCGCCGCCGTGCCCGTACGGCCGCCCCGTCGAGGATCGGCGCATTACGCCTTGCCGACCGAGGTTTAGCGGTGGAACGGCACCAGTAATCTTCCCTGATGGTGCCTAGCCCCCTAAACCCCCTGCCCTACCACTGCCTCGCCGTAATCGCTAGCCGGAGCTACCCCATTCACGGCCACCCCCTCGGATCGCCTATAAATAGAGGCACCGAGCTCGAACTCGAACCCACACCACCTCTGCACTCAACCAATACCACGCCAAGCCACTGGAAGAGCCCCGAGGGAGCCTTCTTCCCCAACTCCGGCCGCCTCGACCCGCCACGGGAACCAGCTCGATTCGCTCCCGTGCGTGCACCTCTACCCCTCAGCTCTTGCCAGTAGCTTCCTAGTACATCCACTCTCCTGACCCGCGCTTCAATTTGGAGTTTGCAGCACCCACCGGAGTTCTCCACCATCGCCCGAACCACCGTCCGCCGGAGAAAGTGTCGCCGTCGACGTGGTGCTCTCCGTCGGCCAAGTCCACCACCCAGCGACGCGGAAGAACACACTGAACCTCTTGGTACCCTCCGATCTCTCTATCTCGCCGCGGTTCAACGCCGGCGACCACCGCAGCCTTCGGGCGCCGGCGAGCTCCGTTGGAGTTTTTGAACCTGACGTGTGGACCACCCCATCAGCCTCTCTTCTATTTCCCTCGAACTGTTTTCTGATGGCGCCTTCGGGCAGAATGCGTTTTCTCTTTGGGCTGGCACATTTCTTTCCGAACCGTTTTCTGTTTTCTCAGTTAAGTCCCTGGATCTTTTCTGTTTCATCACAGATTAGTCCCTGGACTAAAACCCTTATATCTTTTTAATAAAAGATGTTTTTTGATTGATTCTTTTTCTGTCAGTCTTATATTTTTGTCTAGTTTTTTATAGTATTTATTTGGAAAAATTTTGGAACAAATTTTATGCACGCGATGATTTTCACGTTAGTGTACGTTTTCGCTATACCATAGGTTCCGGAGGAGGTGACGGAGCCGCGAACTTCGCCGAGCTAGACTCCGACTTCTCCGAAATAGGCAAGCATGTTTGAACCTTTGATATGATAGGTGTTTTGCATGTTTGCTTGAATGGTTGTGCATGGCATATGAGCATTGGTGAGTATCTCGTTGCATGCAAGGCAACTATCCGTGTGTTTCGAAGTTACCGTGATCTTTGATGAGAGATGACCTGATCATGTGGTGACATGAAAGGTAGTGAGGTGGTATTGTTGTAGCATGCCAGCCTTACGTCATCTGTTAAACTCCGACGTTAACGTGGACTGAGTCACGTTACCGTTCCTTCCCTTTCGTGCTGCCACATGTTTTCTGCAAAGAATACGGTTTAGTAAGTTGTTAACCTCTTTCCTTGTACACACCAAATAGAGGGGCCGGGATGAGGGTTCCAGTGCCCTGGATTAAAGCCAGTCATCCGGTCAGCGGGGATGGGTGTTTCCGGTTGGGACCGAGAGGGGGCACCCCTTAGAGCGCGCGTATATAAATTTGATCCCATGCTACGCGAGGTTGTAGCCTCCCCGTCTCAAGGTTTTTCTTGAACGCTGCCGAGGGTGATTCCTGGCATCGGAATGTTGAATGGGTGTGTACTGGTTAGGTGTGTTTCTCCTAAAACACCGTAAACGGAACTAGTCCCCGTGACTACTGAAATCCGTTGGCTGTGGTTAAAGTACAAACTCTGCAGAGTCAAAACCTTCCGAGTCATCGTCTCCGTGATCAAGGACCATGGCCAGTATATCCATATCTATGTCAGTCCTCGTGGTAAATCCCCGGTGAACAAGCTTTAGTGGTATACCCGTTTGAAGTGTTATTCCTGTGGATGGACCATCCTTTATTTTATCACGTATCTGAATATTTCCTTGTTGTGATATTAAATTCATGAGCTGCTAAATTATTAAGTTGTGAAATATAAGCCCTTTATGTGATGTCGCTCAGACGTCCGACTGTGGCACGCTCGTTATTTACTTTTGATATAAGCCCTTTATGTGATGTCGCTCAGACGTCCGACTGTGGCACTCTTGTTATTTACTTCTGATATAAGCCCTTTATGTGATGTCGCTCAGACGTCCGACTGTGGCACTCTTGTTATTTACTTTTGATATAAGCCCTTTATGTGATGTCGCTCAGACGTCCGACTGTGGCACGCACTGTCATTTATATTCTATTATAAGCCCTTTATGTGGTGTCGCCTTGACGCCCGACTGCGGCATTGTTATTCTTTTTTGTATTCTTTCGAGGAGTCAGTCAGACACTCGATTGGCCCTCAGTATTACTTTGGGATTTCGGGAGGACTACCGCCCGACTTCCCTTTTATTTCCCATGCATTATTATCTCATTGTCTGAGTGCGCTTGTTAATCTGTTCATATGCATCATGTTCACATTTGTTATATCTTATGTCCGAACTGTCTTGCGAGTACTTTCATAGTACTCACCTGACTTGTTGATTTGGCCAGATGTTGACGAAGGCGATCTCATGGATGAAGAGTTTGATAGTGAGTCCGACGCCTAGAGGAGTCCCAGTCAGTCCCGTGCGATCCTGGATATTGGTCACTTGTATTATATACACTTCCGCCACCCACAATAAGTATCCTCGAGCCTCACTCCGACGCTCGAAGAGTTGTTAGATTCAGGAGTCATGTCACCCACTTCACTGTGTTTTATCCACCACCGTTTTTATTGTGAGTTAGTAGTTATGCCACCCTATCCGCCTTTAAGTATTATTAGCGTGCTTGTAATAAATTGTTGAGCAGTCTCCGCTCAACCTTGTATTATATTTAGTACTCCTGGTTTTCCCCTCTGTGATCAAGATATTGTCTACCAGTGAGAAAGATTCTTCTCTGCTGGTCCGTAAAAGGGATCCTTTTCTCAATAAATATTTTTATTGGAAAACCGGTCGTGACAATAATTCCATTGTCTTACACATGGGTTAGATCATCATTGTTGCTACCCATACACATGGGTTAGATCATCATTTTCATCATCTCCTACCTTTGTCATCGGCAAAAATAATTCCATTGTCTTTTACAGACAAATTTCCGTGTGTCGGTTGTCCGGTACTGTCCGGACGTCCGTAAAAAGCCTTCTGTTGCCTTCAGGCCGGTCGTCCGGTACTTTCCGGACGTCCGTAAAAACCCCACTGTTGTCCTCAGGACAGTCGTCCGGTACTGTCCGGACGTCCGTAAAAATCCTTTTGTCGCTCTCTTCCGGACGTCCGGTCTATCCAGTCTTCCATTAATTTTCACCTGGCCTAGGCACCCGACGTCCATAGAACTCCGGTCGTCCGGCCTTTTCTCGGGCACATATATATAGCGCGGGGTGTGGTTCGGGTCAGTTTGCCCTAATCCTCATCCGCTCCCCTCCTGCTCCCAAGCCTGGGACTCGGCGACCCACCTTCAAACCTCCTCCTCCTCCGGTGCAACCTCACGGTGATGCTCGTCATATCTCTCTTGAACCTCCTTTACCACTCGGCCGCCACTGTTAAGCGGCACAACGAGGTTCCCATTGCCTCCTATCTTAAGTTGCGTCGTGATGTTGATCAATTTACGGTTGCTCATGACTCTCGGGACAATCGTTTTCGCACTAATGTCCAAGCTGACATTTTTACAACTGTCAGCATTCCAAAGGGTCTTTCTCCGCATGTGTGCATTGATATACAGCATATTCGTACTCATCTGGAGAAATATTTCGGGGCTATTGAGCTCATTGAGTCGTCCAATCTTGCTGCTCCATTTGCATTTCAGCATGAATTTAACCAAGCCGCCATTCATCAATTTTATGCCACATGTTTCTTCGGTTCAAATAACACTGTTACTTGGATGGCCTCTGACACAAAGCTCACGGCTTCTTATTCTCAATTTGTTGCTGCCCTTGGTTTTCCTGACACCGGGTTCAAAATTCACAATGATGACCCCGAACATAGGCCCAAGGGCATTGATGCATGTGCTAATCTTCTCAAACCCATAGTAGACATGACTAATGAGGAGAAACAGAAGGGCTTTAACCAAGTCTCGATTTGACGCTCTCCTTTCTTCATTATCTATCAATGTGTCATTCGCACCATTTATCCTAAGATGGTTGACAAGGGCACTTGCAGTAGCTACTGCATTGATCTCATGCCTCGCCTCTATGCGGCTCCCAAAGGAAAGATCAATGTCCCTCAATTTCTGTGGCATGAAATTCGCCTCGCTTCTCTCCAGCACAAGCGGGCCTTTCCACATGCTCCCTTTCTTCAGGCATTCATCGAGAGTGTGGCTCCGATTCCTATTGTTCGCACTCATTTGCATGAGCGCTGGGTCTGATACGTCTCCAACGTATCTATAATTTATGAAGCATTCATGCTATTATATTATCCATCTAGGCTATTTTATATGCATTTATATACTATTTTATATGATTTTTGGGACTAACCTATTAACCTAGAGCCCAGTGCCAGTTTCTGTTTTTTCCTTGTTTTTGAATATCGCAGAAAAGGAAAACCAAATGGAGTCCAATTGACCTGAAAATTTATGGAGATCGTTTTTGGACCAGAAGAAGCCCCCGGAAGAAAAGTGTTGGGCCAGAAAAGTCCCGGGCTGCCCACGAGGGTGGGGGGCGCGCCCCCTGCCTCGTGGACAGCCCGGAGACCCCCCTGACTTGTTCCTGACTCCAACACCTCTTATATATACCCTAACTTCCAGAAAGAAACCTAGATCGGGAGTTCCGCCGCCGCAAGCCTCTGTAGCCACCAAAAACCAATCGGGACCCTGTTCCGGCACCCTACCGGAGCGGGGATCCATCACCGGTGGCCATCTTCATCATCTCGGCGCTCTCCATGACGAGTAGGGAGTAGTTCACCATCGGGGCTGAGGGTATGTACAAGTAGCTATGTGTTTGATCTCTCTCTCGTGTTCTTGATGTGGCATGATCTTGATGTACCGCGGGCTGTGCTATTATAGTTGGATCTTATGATGTTTCTCCCCGTCTACTCTCTTGTAATGGATTGACTTTTCCCTTTGAAGTTATCTTATAGGATTGAGTCTTTAAGGATTTGAGAACACTTGATGTATGTCTTGCATGTGCTTATCTGTGGTGACAATGGGATGTCACATGATTCACTTGATGTATGGTTTGGTGATCAACTTGCGGGTTCAGTGACCTTGTGAACTTATGCATAGGGGTTGACACACGTTTTCGTCTTGACTCTCCGGTAGAAACTTTGGTGCACTCGTGGAAGTACTTTGTGTTGGTTTAGATAGATGAATCTGAGATTGTGTGATGCATATCGTATAATCATACCCATGGATACTTGAGGTGACATTGGAGTATCTAGGTGACATTAGGGTTTTGGTTCATTTGTTTCTTAAGGTGTTATTCTAGTATGAACTCTAGGATAGATCGAACGGAAAGAATAGCTTCATGTTATTTTACTACGGACTCTTGAATAGATCGGTCAGAAAGGATAACTTTGAGGTGGTTTCGTACCCCTACCATAATCTCTTCGTTTGTTCTCCGCTATTAGTGACTTTGGAGTGACTCTTTGTTGCATCTTGTGGGATAGTTATATGATCCAATTATGTTATTATTGTTGAGAGAACTTGCACTAGTGAAAGTATGAACCCTAGGCCTTGTTTCCTAGCATTGCAATACCGTTTATGCTCACTTTTATTACTTGTTAACTTGCTGTTTTTATATTTTCAGATTACAAAAACCTATATCTACCATCCATATTGCACTTGTATCACCATCTCTTCGCCGAACTAGTGCACCTATACAATTTACCATTGTATTGGGTGTGTTGGGGACACAAGAGACTCTTTGTTATTTGGTTGCAGGGTTGTTTGAGAGAGACCATCTTCATCCTACGCCTCGCACGGATTGATAAACCTTAGGTCATCAACTTGAAGGAAACTTGCTACTGTCCTACAAACCTCTGCACTTGGAGGCCCAACAACGTCTACAAGAAGAAGGTTGTATAGTAGACATCAAGCAGTTTCTGGCACTGTTGCCAGGGAGGTGAGTGCTTGAAGGTATATCTTTTGATCTTGCAATCAAATCTTTTTGTTTCTTGTCTTATCACTAGTTTAGTTTATAATAGAAAACTACAAAAAAATGGAATTGAGGATGCCTCATATGCTTCATCTTTTTAATGTCTTTCATGAAAATAAGGATTCCGATAATTGTGCTCAAGTGCTAGAAGAAGAATGCATTAGAATGTTTGGCACTAAATCTTTGAATGATGAGCATGATTGCAATGTTGTTAGTACAACTCCTTGAATATCCATGGTACTAATGATGAGTGCACTAGTCATGATGAAAATGTCTCTTATAAGCATGTCGATTTTTGTGGAGTGCATACAGCTTGCAAGTACACACCAAATAGGGAAGATAGATTTTGCAAGAGGCATAAGTATTTGGAAACTAAATGGTTGCAAGAAAGGCTAGATGATTGTGCTGAAAGATTCAATATTTATCGCCATCCTTGTGAACTTTGCAATGAACATGGTCATTTAAAGCTCCAATGCTATTTGTTTCATGACCAAATCGTATCAAAAAATTGTGATAACTTGATTACCGTTGAGCATCATAAAGATCTTAGTCTTGTTTTGGGGTATGAAGAAATGAAACGTATAACTGAGGGTATTCCAAAATTTAATCTTGATAGATTTCTTGATTTTGATCTAGACGAAATTTATATGTATTGTGCTGTGAATTGCATTGAAAATCCTTATATTGCCAATTACATAAAGACAAGAAAACAAATAGAAGATGAAGATACTTCCCAATATCTTCCTATTATTTCTTATGATGAAACAGGTAACGAGGAGGAGCCTTCTATTCAACCAATCTCTTTAATAAGGAGCTCAAAAAAGAGGGTTAAACACACACATGGTGTGAAGAAGAAAAAGAAAAGACGGAGAAGCAAAGGTAGAAATGTATCCCTCCCAAATGATGTTGCTCCTATTACTCATTGTGATGATGATAATTGCTATACTATTGGTGCTACCATACTATTAATGATGAAAGTGATTTTGCTTATGATATGAAAAAGGCCCAAGCTTGGGGATGCTATGTTTGATGAGAATGACGTGTTTGAGAATATATTTGCTGCAATTAATGTTTGTCCCAAGCTTGGGGATGCTATGTCTAATGAAGATGATATTTCTAGCACCCCAAGTTTTGACATTCAAATTTATTATGATAATAGCATGCCTCCTACTTATGATGATTATATTGATGAAAGTGGGTTTGGAAGAGTGTCAACTTTAGGAAGTAATGATCCCACTATTTTGGAGGATGTTGAATCTTATTGTGATGATTATGAAAGTGGATTTGGAGAGGTCATTACTTTATTTAGTAATGATTCCACTATCTTGGAAGAGGTTTCAATTGATTATGATGAGAACAAAGTTGCTACTTATGATGATTATTGTGATGACACTTATGCTATAAAAAGTAGTGATGATTATATTTATAAAACTTGTCATGATTATGATTACCCTTATTCTGAACATTACTCTTTTAATGTGGAAACTATTTATAGTATTCGAGTCTCTTATGATACTCCCAGTATCCCGAATGAGAAGAATTTTGCTTATGTGGAGAGTAATAAAATTTCCGTGCTTGTTGATCATGAAAAGAATGCTTTAGATGATGGTTACATTGTTGATTTCTTTCATGATGCTACTGAAAATTATTATGAGGGAGGAATATATGCCTTTAGGAATTGCAATAATATCAAGTTTCCTCTCTATGTGCTTAAAGTTCTGAAGTTATGTTTATTTTGCCTTCCTATGCTAGTTGATTGTTACTCCCATAAGTTATTTGCTCACAAAATCCCTATGCATAGGAAGTGGGTTAGACTTAAATGTGCTAGCCATATTCTTCATGATGCTCTCTTTATTTTTCAATTCTTATCCTTTATATGAGCATCATTGAAATCATCATGCCTAGCTAGAAAGATATTAAAGAAAAGCGCTTGTTGGGAGACAACCCAATATTTACCCCTTCTGTTTTTGTGTGTCCACATGATTAATCTACTATAGTAATCATGTTTTATAGCTTTTGTTTCAATAAAGTGCCAAGTAGGACCTTTGGGAAGACTTGGGTGAAGTCTTGGCGATCTTGCTGTAGAAAACAGAAACTTTTGCGCTCACGAGATTATCTGTCACTTTTACAGAAAAGTGCTTTTAGGTTTATTCTTTTTGCAGAAGATTAATAGACAAATTTCTCAGGTCGTCCTAATATTTCAGAATTTTTGGAGTTACAGAAGTATATGAGAGTTACAGATTACTACAGACTGTTCTGTTTTTGACAGATTCTGTTTTCTATGTGTTGTTTGCTTATTTTGATGAATCTATGAGTAGTATCGGAGGGTATGAACCATAGAGAAGTTGGAATACAGTAAATATTACACCAATATAAATAAATAATGAGTTCACCACAGTACCAAAAGTGGTTATTTATTTTCTGATACTAACGGAGCTTACGAGTTTTCTGTTGAGTTTTGTGTTGTGAAGTTTTCAAGTTTTGGGTAAAGATTCGATGGACTATGGAATAAGGAGTCGCAAGAGCCTAAGCTTGGGGATGCCCAAGGCACCCCCAAGGTAATATTCAAGGACAACCAAGAGCCTAAGCTTGGGGATGCCCCGGATGTCACCCCCTCTTTCGTCTTCGTTCATCGGTAACCTTACTTGGAGCTATTTTTTTATTCGCCACATGATATGTGTTTTTCTTGGAGCATCATTTTTTTATTTTTTTTGCTTGCTGTTTGAATAAAGTTCTTAAGATCTGAAATTCTTAAATGAGAGAGAGTCTTCACATAGTTACATAATTATTTAACTACTCATTGATCATCACTTATATCTTTTTAGAGTAGTTTGTCATTTACTCGTGTGCTTCACTTATATCCTATGAGTAAATGGTTGAATGAGTTGAATATCACGAACCTGAATTTATATATGTTTCATATGCTTATCCCATGGGGAGTAATGCCTTCACATATAAGAAGTAGAGGTAGTAAATTTATTGAAGGTTAGCAAACATTGTATTGGTCACTTGAACAATTCATGAAAGAATATTGAAGGAAGAGAGATTTCACATATAAATATACTATCTTGGACATCTTCTATGGTTGTGAGCCCCATTAATTATTTTCAAACTTGATCAAATTAGTTGAAGTTGGACAAGAAAGACAACTTAATGAGTTATGTTTGGGTATATTTGTATAAGTAATATTATTATGGATCCTCTAACATGTGGTGCTTGCTAATTAGAATCCTTTGCTAACCAAAATATCTGTACTAAGCGGGAATACTGCTTGTGCATCAAAATTCCTTGAACCAAGTTTCTTCCATGAGTGTCCACCATATCTACCTATATGCGTTATTTACCTGCCGTTCCAAGTAAATTTGCATGTGCAAAACTCTAAACCTTCAAATAATAATCTGTTTTGTATGCCTGAATCGCTCATGTAGCGACTAGGGGCTGGAAGTATCTTCCATGCTAGGTGGGTTATTCTCACGATGAGTGGACTCCGCTCATCATTCATGAGAAAATGGATGGTAACTGGGATGCCCAGTCCTATGATCAAAAGATCAAAAACAAATTCGCAAATAATTTAAACAAAACTCCCCTAGGATTGTTGATAGTTGGACGGCACCCGTTGTTTCGGACAAGCCGTGGAGTGTGATTGTTGGTGGAGGGGGAGTAAAATCTTTAACTTTCTGTTTGGGAACCGACTATAATGTGTCTAGTATGGAAGATATTGGAAACTCCTGGTCGTTATGTTGACAATGAAAGCATACCTCTCAAAATCATTTTCATCTCTGTTTTTGCTTCTAGCTCTAGCACCTCTGCAAATCTCTGCTTCCCTCTGCGAAGCGCCTATCTTTTACTTTTATGCAAGAGTCAGTAGTATTCCTTCCCATTCCAACCTACTTTTTAATTGGCAAGCATCATGTGGTGGAGAAAGATCTAAGCATATATGGCCATTCAAATATATTTGATCATGAATTATTATTGTTTACAATTATGTATATGATAAATAAGTTGGGAGGCGAAACATTAAGCCCCTATCTTTCTCTGTGTTCGATGGATGCTATTTGTTCTAAAAATATGCTTTGAGTGGTAGCAATCATGGAAGAGTATATGATAGTTGAGTATGTGGGATTTGCTAAATCAAAGCTCTTACATAGACCCTTCATGAAAATAAGATGAATTACAATTGTTTGATGAGTGAGAGCACGGTTTGTTAGTTTTCAAGAAAGTTTATGATCTATACTTTAACCTGGGAATAGCTTGTTACTTTATCATGAGAAGTTTTATGAGATGAGCTACTGTTATGATATATAATGATGCTAGAAAAAGTGATTGGAACTATCATTGATCAAACTTATGCACTTGCTAGGTTTCACACTTCATAAATTATTTCTTTTATCATTTACCTACTCGAGGACGAGCAGGAATTAAGCTTGGGGATGCTGATACGTCTCCAACGTATCTATAATGGAACAATTGTATTTTTGCCCCTAGTTGGGTCATGCTCGACTGATTTGCCCCTATTTTTTAAATAATTGCGGTTTTGCCCAGCTCACTTCACTCGCCTTGTGTTTTTGCCCTTCCGGCATGGTTCCGACCAGTGAGCAGTCGCCACGTGGCGAACCATGATTGGTCGGAACCGCCCCGGAAGGGCAAAAACACAAGGCGAGTGAAGTGAGCTGGGCAAAACCGCAATTATTGAAAAAATAGGGGCAAATCAATCGAGTGTGACCCAACTAGGAAAGATCAATGTCCCTCAATTTCTGTGGCATGAAATTCGCCTCGCTTCTCTCCAGCACAAGCGGGCCTTTCCTCATGCTCCCTTTCTTCAGGCATTCATCGAGAGTGTGGCTCCGTTTCCTATTGTCCGCACTCATTTGCATGAGCGATGGGTCTGATACGTCTCCAACATATCTATAATTTATGAAGCATTCATGCTATTATTATCCATCTAGGATGTTTTATATGCATTTATATACTATTTTATATGACTAACCTATTAACCTAGAGCCCAGTGCCATTTTCTGTTTTTTCCTTGTTTTTGAATATCGCAGAAAAGGAAAACCAAACGGAGTCCAATTGACCTGAAAATTTACGGAGATCGTTTTTGGACCAGAAGAAGCCCCCGGAAGAAAAGATTTGTGCCAAAAGAGTCCCGGGCTGCCCACGAGGGTAGGGGCGCGCCCTACCCCCTGGGCGCGCCCCCCTACCTTGTGGACAGCCCGGAGACCCCCCTGACTTGTTCCCGACTCCAACACCTCTTATATATACTCAAACTTCCAGAAAGAAACCTAGATCGGGAGTTCCGCCGCCGCAAGCCTCTGTAGCCACCAAAAACCAATCGGGACCCTGTTCCGGCACCCTGCCGGAGGGGGGATCCATCACAGGTGGCCATCTTCATCGTCTCGGCGCTCTCCATGACGAGGAGGGAGTAGTTCACCCTCGAGGCTGAGGGTATCTACCAGTAGCTATGTGTTTGATCTCTCTCTCTCTCTCGTGTTCTTGATGTGGCATGATCTTGATGTACGGCGAGCTTTGCTATTATAGTTGCATCTTATGATGTTTCTCCCCCTCTACTCTCTTGTAATGGACTGAGTTTTCCCTTTGAAGTTATCTTATAGGATTGAGTCTTTAAGGATTTGAGAACACTTGATGTATGTCTTGCATGTGCTTATCTGTGGTGACAATGGGATATCACGTGATTCACTTGATGTATGTTTTGGTGATCAACTTGCGGGTTCAGTGACCTTGTGAACTTATGCATAGGGGTTGGCACACGTTTTCGTCTTGACTCTCCGGTAGAAACTTTGGGGCACTCGTGGAAGTACTTTTGTTGGTTTGGATAGATGAATCTGAGATTGTGTTTTGCATTTCGTATAATCATACCCACGGATACTAGAGGTGACATTGGAGTATCTAGGTGACATTTAGGTTTTGTTGATTTGTGTCTTAAGGTGTTATTCTAGTACGAACACTAGGATAGATCGAACGGAAAGAATAGCTTCGTGTTATTTTACTACGGACTCTTGAATAGATCGATCAGAAATTATAACTTTGATGTGGTTTCGTACCCTACCATTATCTCTTCGTTTGTTCTCCGCTATTAGTGACTTTGGAGTGACTCTTTGTTGCATATTGAGGGATAGTTATATGATCCAATTATGTTATTATTGTTGAGAGAACTTGCACTAGTGAAAGTATGAACCCTAGGCCTTGTTTCCTAGCATTGCAATACCGTTTACGCTCACTTTTATTACTTGTTACCTTGCTGTTTTTATATTTTCAGATTACAAAAACCTATATCTACCATCCATATTGCACTTGTATCAGCATCTCTTCGCCGAACTAGTGCACCTATACAATTTACCATTGTATTGGGTGTGTTGGGGACACAAAACTCTTTGTTATTTGGTTACAGAGTTGTTTGAGAGAGACCATCTTCATCCTACGCCTCCCACAGATTGATAAACCTTAGGTCATCCACTTGAGGGAAACTTGTTACTGTCCTACGAACCTCTGCACTTGGAGGCCCAACAACGTCTACAAGAAGAAGGTTGTGTAGTAGACATCAGGGTCATTCCCGCACACATGGCAGATGATTATGTTCCCAAGGACTCTTCCTCTTCTGCTCATCCGCGCCGCACTGCTGCTAGCATTCCTTGTTCTGCTCCTACTGCTCCCTCCGGATCTGCACCATTTGGTCGCATTGCTTGCTTTCTTGGGAAGGCTCACTGTGCCTTCATGAAGGTTGTTACCTTTAACTGCTCCCAAAATCACAATGTTGTCACTCGGCTGATCACCTCCAAGAATGCTCTGAAGACTCGTCTGAGAGACTCCGAGGTTTTTGATGTGAGTGATGATGACCGTCTTCCTGATGCTCCCCCTTTTGACTTTGGATTTCCTTCGGGTCCTGAGTGGTCTGATTTCTTTGACGAGGCCGGTAGCAGTGGTGCTCATGATGACCATGATGATGCTCGGTTCTGATGACGATGATGATATTCAGATTGCTCCTCTTGGCCCCTTTTGGGTACTTGATGCCAAGGGGGAGTAAGCACTTATCCTCTTAGTACTAGTACTGTTATATGTGATATTAACTTGTATCGCACTATGTTATGTTTCGTATCATGAACCTAGTTATGACTATTGTTGCTTTATGTTCTATGATGTGAGATGAACCTATTTATGGTGTTATGGTATCATGTGTTAGTTGAGATTTGGGTGTTTTGGTATCACACTCAGGGCGAGCTCCTCTCATGCTTATTTATATTTGTGCACATGGTTAGGGGGAGCTCCGCAACAAATCCTTTCGATATTCAAAGTTTTTATTATTATTGAGAAGTGCATGTATGTTGTCATCAACTACCAAAAAGGGGGAGACTGAAAGTGCAATCATGCCCTTAATCTGATTTTGATGTTGATGACAACATGCATATAAGGGACTAATCATGTTTATCAAGTATATCTCAGGATTAAGTCTCAAGGGCGTGTGTGGATCATAACTAGGGACAAATGCATATCATTCAAGATCGAAGATACAAGAAAATAGCTCTGGCTTTTTCTTCCTTCTTTGCGACTTTGTTTCATGAGTATAGTGATGCCCCACTATTAAGAGGGGATCGTTGGAGCTAGTGAAAGATTTGCTCAAAATCCACCAACTCCATTTTTCTCCGAACGTCCGATCCCTCACAGCTGACCGGACTTCCGGCTCTCCACAGACGTCCGGTGTTTCTTCACAGAACGATATTTGTGGATATCCGAGCTTCTCCGGACGTCTGGTCACCGGACGTCCGTTTTCTTCCGGAGGTCCGACCCTTTCTCAACAGAACAGTATTTACGGATTTCCGGTGATCTCCGGATGTCCCGTCTCCGGACGGCCGACACGTTCCGGACGTCTGATGGCTGAGTGCTGATTGGTGGCCTGTGGATTCCCAGCCACCGGACGACCGATGGCTGTCGGACTTCCGGTCGTGTCCGGACGTCTGACCTCTACAGTGCACTTAAGTGGCTCAAACAGTTACTTTTCCACTTCTACTGTATATAGCCTTCTTCCTCCTATGGGATAACGCTGACCATTCACTTTGAGCATGCTAAGAACACATTTCACTCTCTCTCTCTCAATCCCCTACACCAAATCCTAGATCCCCAAGGGATTTGGGAACATTTGAGAGAAGTCCTCCAATCAAGTGATAGATCCACTCCATCCCCTTCTTCTCACCAAAGGAATTTGTGATTTGAGCAAGTCTTGAGCTTTACCCATCGTTCTTGTTACTCTTGGAGGTTGGAGACTCCTATGCAGTAGGAGTCTTTCGGAGAGGAATCGACCATTGTGATTACCCCAGGAAAAGTTTGTGAGGGTCTGGAGACCACCCCATGGTCTACCACTAGTGGTTGAGAAACACCTCCGTGGTGTTGTCTCAAAGGGAGAATAGGGTGAGGCTTCGTGGCATTGGTGTGCCTTTGTGGTAACATCCATCTCTCTAACGGTGACGTAGCTTCCCTCCAAGGAAGTAAATATCGGCATACATCCCCGTCTCCCGGAGTTGCGGTTATTCCGAACCCTAACTCTCTACTTGTGGTTACTTGTCTCTTAGCACTTACTTATATCATATTGTGTTTGCTTACTTACATACTTGTGCTACTAGCTTATCTTGCTTAGTTCTTAGCATCACTTGCAATTGTTAGGCTCACTTTCATAATTAATATTTGTAGTTGTACCTATTTACCCCCATCTAGGTCCATCTCGATCCTTTCACTTGCATAGTGGGGTCCAATTTGAGCATTCAATAAGAAAACCAAATCGTAAAATAAATAATTATTCAAATTAGCATGCATTCAATAAGCAAAACTAAATCATCTATTCCGTCCGTACATCGTCGAATATTATCACTAATACATCTCGAATAGTATCATACATATAACATCAGTAATACAGCTAAAACCCTAGCGAATGATGGGTATCGGCGCGGGCGGTGGACACCCAAAGGGACGGAACCATCACAGGATCATAGCTCCAGTGAGATCCTTGAAGAACCTGCCAGGTATTGGAGAACCTGCCCTCCAACGCAACCATGTAGCGATGAATGTGCTCGTCCTCCTCGCTGACACGGTGACGTACCACCTCCGCGGGGTCCTCAAGCCTCCGCACCGTCACTGGCCCACGCGACCGCCACCAACAAAGGTTCGGGTCAACGACGGGCTGGCTCCTCACCAAGTTGCGCCCCCGGTAGGTAGCACCTCCCAGTACCAGCCCGACGGAGCCCAGTCCCGGACATGGCCCATCTGATCAAGCAGGTGTCCGCTGCCGAGTCGACGACGAGAATGCGGGATAGGCATCGTCGACGTCGATGCGGGAAAAATTGCTTTAACTAAAAAAACAACAACAAATGTGACATGTTCAAAATATGACATGTCCACTTCAAAATGAATCAACCTAGAATATTGTTAAATACACCTAAAAATAAACTAGTTCTATTAATTTTCTTACTAAAAATAAACTAGTTCTATAGTAAACTTTTATTTAAATGATCAAATCTCATATAGCTAAATTTCCATACTAAAAATAAACTAGTTCTATTAGTTCAACTAAACACTTACTATAAATAAAAATAAACTAGTTCTTACTAAAAATAAACTAGTTCAACTAGTTCTATTAATTTTCATACTAAAAATAAACTTGTTCTATTAATTCAACTAGTTCTTACTAAAAATAAACTAGTTCAACTAGTTCTATAAATTTTCTTACTAAAAATAAACTAGTTCTATTAATTCAACTAGTTCTTACAAAAAATAAACTTGTTCAACTAGTTCTATTAATTTTCTTACTAATTCTATTAAACACTTACTAAAAATAGTAAAAAAAATATTGAATTTTTTCTCTAAACTAAACACTACTGCCCTAATTAACATCCAGTTAAACCCTACTTCCCTAGTTCTTAAGCATCTACAAGTACTAACTAATTAGATGAACCCTACCTAGGTAAGCATCTATAACTACTTAAGCACCCATTGATGAACCCTAGGAATTTGTCCTAAAAACTAATTAAGCATCTACAACTACTGTCCTAATTAACATCTAGTTTACAATTAAGCATCTACAACTACCGCCCTAATTAGCATCTAATTTGATGAACCCTAACTAATTAGACTAAAATTTGATGAACCCTAGGAACCCTAGCTAGGCAGGGGTAGGGGGAGGAGGAGGAGGTGTAGGCGTGCTCACCTCGGGCGCCGGCGGAGTTAGGGAGCGGCCGAGGGAGGGGCATGCGGCGTCGAGGTCGGGGTCGGGGCTCGGGCGCGTGGTGGAGGGCGGCGATGTAGGGCGGCGTCGAGGTCGGGGTCGGGGGCGGCGTCGAGGTCGGGGTCGGGGGCGGCGTCGATGTCGGGGTCAGGGGCAGCGTCGAGGGCGTGCGGAGGGCGACGGGAGAGCGCGTGGCGGCCGACGGCGATGTAGGGCGACGGCGGCGGCAACAACAGACGAGTTGGATTTTGGGGGATGTGGCCGTGGGGAAGAACAACCGCGCGGTTTAGTCAAAAATAGCAGTAGCGCGCTCTAGGCAAAGCCCTACTGCAACATTAGGTATCGCTAACTTAGCTATAGAGCTGTTTGACAAAACGCGTTACTGCTAAGTTAGCTATAGCGCCTGTCCTGAAAGCACGCTGCTGCTACGCTTTTCTCCTTTGTTTTTCTTTTTTCACTTATTTTCCTTCACATTTTCTTTTTTCCCTTCCCCTTTTTGTATTTCTTTCTTTTTCATTTACTTTTCTATATGTTTTTTATTTTATTTTTCTTTCATTAGCAGTAGCGCTTTCTGCGGAAAACAGGTTGCTACAACAATCTTAGCAGTAGCGCACTTTTCTTAAGATCGCTATTACTATTGGTGGCCTAGCGAGAATAGTAGGGGAATTGTAGTTGTAGCGCTTCTTCCCTGGGACGCGCTACTGCTATAAACTTGGCCGTAGCGCGCTTGTTTGCCATGCGCTAGTGGTAAATAATAGTAGCGCTTCTTTTTTACCCTCGCTGCTAGCAAGTTTTTGTGTATAAGGTTTTCCCTAGTAGTGATGCGCAGCGAAACCAGATCAAGAAATCAGCTGATGAAAGCCAGTCTATTCTGGAGAAGACACCGGTTGTAGAAGGCAATGATGAAGGTGCACTACGAAAATTTCTCAAGGTACATAACGCACTCATGTGTCCATGTTACATATCTTGCGGAGTTTGGTATCTTATACACTTCATGTTACAACGCCAGGACAAGAAGTTAAGGCGGTTATCTAACCTTCTCGGTTGCTGTGACCCAGAATATGATGAACCATCTGCCTCTAGGTCTGGTACACCATCTGACCATCAGGGGGACGATGTGAGTTCCTCATTTGATTATCTGGATGATGAGGGTGCGGTCACCCAAGAGGTATTACTAATCTTTTAGATTTAATTCTCACTTGATTACTACGCCGGTCTTCACCATATTGTTTGATTGTGTGATAGATTGATGATGACACGACTAGGCAGCCCATAAAATGGTATACACCCACCGACTTTGACAACAGAGGCAACCCAAAGGTGGTCGCAGGGAGCTCGCGTATGGCGAGCTTGGATGATGAGGTGGAGGAGGAAGAGGAGGCTTGCCCTTCTAGGAGGAGGAAGATAACCTCCAAGCGTGGCACCAGGAGCACGTGCGCAAGGCATTAGTCATTGCCATTTTCATTATGAAACTGAACTTGTCGCCGTTTCATTAGGTTCATGAACTTGTGAGTTTATGTGAGATGTTGGTGAACTCTTAGAACTGTGCTACTTGTGTTTGCGAACTTGTAGTAATGTTTGGAATTGTCTTAAATGATGTGATGTTCAAGTTGTGACTTGTATTTGTTCTGTTTCTGCAGTTTACATCACCGCACTATATTTGTGAATTCAAATTGATGTCAAAAGTGCTACTATTTCTGCAGTTTTGCAGTTAATAGCACTGCAGCGCCCTTGCCTCAGGCGCTGCACTATACTATGCAGCGCCTGAGACATAGGTGTTGCACATCTGGATATGGAGCCAGGGGGCAACAGAAGCTTTGCAGGAGCTTTGAGAGCTAAAAAAACTTAGGTCAGTGTGCAACGCTGGAACATTGGGCGCTGCACTCTAGTATGTGGCGCCTGACAATGTTCCTATTGAGAAATTCAAGACCACCGGGGTCAAGTTTCTTGTGTCTGAGAAATGAATTGAACAATGTGGCAAACCACTTGTCGCAGAAAGCGAGACAACAATCTTGAAGATCATCCGCCAACTCCTTGATACCACATGCCCTATAGAAGTATGCACAAAAGTGCCTCATGCACCATCGATGGTGCAACTTTGTATGTCTAGAAATGTCAACCACAACCGCGTTTAGAATTCCTGGATGGCGATCCGATATGACACAAAATTCCCTTTCAGCCGGTAATACCCTTGTTCTCAATTGACGCAAGAACCACTCCCAGTTATCATTGTTCTCCACCTCAACCAAAGCGAAAGCCAAAGGCAACACTCGGTTATTAGCATCACTTGCTATTGCAACCAATAAAGTGCCCTTGTATTGTTCGGTCAAGAACATGCCATCAATGGCGATGACGGGCCGACAATGCTCAAAAGCCCTCACGCATTGCTCAAAGGCCCAAAATGCACGGCCAAATACTCGGACGGTCCTCCCGTTGTGAATCAATGTTTGGTGCCATGTGGCTCGGCCACGTGAACCATGCATGGGTTTGCGGCGGCCATAGCTAACAACAACCTAGGGAGTCGGTTGTATGCTTCCTCCCTTTGCCATACAACATCTTGAATGCGGCTTGCTTTGCCTTCCATGCCTTGCTGTACTACACCTTGTAAGGAAAGATGGCTTTCACAAGGTCAATGCCACTCTTGATGCTCATTGTTGGAAGTGTGGATATTTGGTTGGAAAACCTGTAACCGATGAACTTGGATGTGAGTTGTCTGTGTTGTTGGTACACAAGCTCGCCATCCGCATTCTTGTGTCGGCAAATGTGACTTGATACACAACTCACTATGCGCCAAGTGGGACCTCCTTTCTATGGCCTTGCATGCACAATCCATGGACATCTTGGCACTTCACATTTAACCGTGTAACGCACATTGACGTCCGAGTTGGCCACTCTATGTGGACGATAATGCGTAACCGAGTAGTTGTCGAGCCACATCTTCAATTCCAAGAAGGATTCAAAATCACAACCGGGATATATCCCGTTCTTGCCGTCTTCCAAATCACGCTGAGAACTTGGCCTAGCTCCAAGAGGTATACATTTTCCACCATCTACAACGGCTTCATCCGCGAGACTAAGATCCTTGAACAATGGTGTCTTGCGATCCCGCCCGAATACCTTCTTAAATGCTTGGGCCTCCTTGGGTGTGAACCCCTCCTCATCAACTTCTTCATCGGGACCATCGTCATCGGAGTCCGATGCATATGCACGGGAAAAAGGGATGGATTGGTCCATTGTCTCTTGCACATGATATTGCTCGAGATCACCCACATTGTTGTCATGGAGATCAACTTCATTGTCATCCTCCTCGTACTCATAATTGTCCTCTTCAAAAGCTTCATTTTGGTTGTTTGAAACCGGGCTCAATGTTGACCAAACTTGTTGCGTCAAATGAGGTTCACTAACTTGTTCTTGGTTCATGGGTGAGGGAGTACTAGCAACCAATGGGGAGGGGTTCCGGTTCAAGTCCAAATGCAAACTAGTCTCAACCTTCTTGGAGGCAAATAAATCAAGAGCCTTGTCTAGAGATTCCGCAACTGTCTCCTTGTATGCAACCCAACGTAGCTCGGAGTTCACACGCATTTTCTTCCAACGGATGTGCATTCCAAAACCAACATTATGCCTTCCCTCGAGCTCAACAATGTCACTTGGGTCCATCCAATTCAAATCCTTCCTCACTTGTTCCAAGACATCCGCATAGCTAGGACTACTCTCAAACACCATGTCAAGCTCATCCGGGTCCAGCTCAACATTGCCTTTCAAAAAGGCCTCTTTTATCCACATGATGAACATAAACACATGTTCTTCCCATCCCTACAATAATAAAAAACACACATATATCAAGTAAGTACTTAACACAATATTTGCACAAAATACATAAACCCTTACATATATATGAAACAATAACCCTAACCCCCACATAACAATAACCACAACCCTAACCATAGCATAACCCTAACACCAACATAAAACACACATGACCCTAACCCTAGCATAGTATGAAGCCTAACCATACCAAATTAGCAAAGAAACATAACATGATTCAACACAAATTTCCAAATCCAAGACAAAACTAGGGTTTCCCCTAACTAGCAAGATTTGAGCAAATGTGACAATTCCTATGGATGAAAAACAGGGGATCGGAGGAGATTACCTTAAGGGAGGGGTTGGCTTCGAAATCCACGGTCAAATACTCCGGATTTGCAAGATTTGAGAAGGATTTGAGAGGGAGGGAGAGTGGGAGAGAGGAGGGGCGCAAGGCTCAGGGTTTGGGTGGGGTGGGGGTGTGTGGAATGGGGGTGGATGGGGTGAGAGGGTGGGGCCAGCTTAAGTGACAAACAGACAGTGCACCGCCCAAGGCACGGGCGCTGCACATTGCACGTGGAGCGCCTACGTCCTAGGCGCTTCATATTACAAGTGTGACGCCTATGCCTTGGGCGCTGGACGGCTGTTTGTGCGGCCGCGGCTGGCCCCGGGCTGCCACGCTTGCCGAGAGTGCGACGCCTAAGCCAAAGGCGCTGCATTGTGGAGTGCAGCGCCCGACTGTAAGGCGGCACACAAAACGGTCAGTTTGTGAAAAAAATTCAGAAGCAGTTCAAATCTTTAATTGATTTCGTCCTCAGGGCAAATATGTGTTTTCTGCCTAGTGCCGGTTCCCTTCTCTTTCTTCACTTCTCTCTCCTCCAGCTAGTACTTTTGCTGATCTGGACTGCTTATAGCCTGCTGACTCAGACCTATTATACTTGCTCTAACCCTCTCCAGATATAGTATGCTGAAAGAGTAAGCTATTAACAATGAATGTTCCAAGGCTCTTTTGCTCATATGATTTTTATAGTTTTGGTCTGATGGTCTTAAATATCCAAAAATCACCACTATTTCACTATCAGTTGTATGGATTAGAAATTACTAAATTGGTAATCATATAATTAAAATTTGTTGGATAAAACTATAATACTGTGGCAGGTACCTGGTATTCCCTATTTCACCAGTTTCTCTCAAATCCCTATTGTTTCCGTAAACAAAGAATGTAGTAAAAGTGATCAAGGAATGAATATCCAATTATGCATGGATACAATGGTAACAACAAGAAGAAGACAACTACAGAGGAAACGGCAATTCCAAGAACTATCTTGATTTGTTCAAAAAACACTTGTATGGGAAATAAACATATGATGTTGTGTAGGATAAGAACTATACTCTATGTGTACGGATAGCCCGGCCAGTTAATATGGTAGTTATTTATTCGGAGGCAGTGAATATATTAACAATTTCTTCTCTATATGCAACTATGACATTCCAGCATATTAGAGGCTAAGTGAAGTTCACGCGTAGCACAATAAGTTCTCTTATACTTGGCCACCAGGTCAGGAACATTTTACCTGTAGGATTAGATGGATATTGCCAGAAAGAAATCTAACACCTTCAATGACCTTTGCTGAAGACAATGGATCTCACCATGCAAACATGAAGAATTTTACTAAAACTGAGCCATTTATGTTAATGGGAAGCGAGAGAAACATTATGTCATTCCCTGAAATAATAGTATTATATACGAACAGAATCATAACTAATAGTATATAGAATGATTTACTAATATTATGATTAGTTCTTTGCACCCCCCGCGTCATTTATTGAAAATTATTATTTTGTTAATTCCATACATATAGAAAGGGAAATCACCCTGGATAAAACTACCTGTACTAATACGAACAGAATCATAACTGATAAGTAATTTATAGGATACACACTCGAAAAACTCTATAGTTAATGTTTTCATTGTCTTTGATTGATCAAAATCATATTTCTGCTAGATGCACGAAGACAGTGAAGCTTAGGAATACATTGTTAATACATTCACTGCCTTCGAATAAATAACTGACATATTATGCTGGATTGGTGTCAATAAGGGAACGAAGGGGATCATGACAGAGTGTGGAGTATGTGAGAGAGTGGAGGGGTTGAGGGCCGCGCAGGAGGGGATTCAGGAAGACTTGTGATTGTGTTGGTAGTGGTAGCGCGGCCTAGCAAACCCGCACTACTACTAAGTGGGGTCCACCAGTGGGTTTCGTCGACCGATAGTAGTAGCGCGGGTTGTACTCATGTGCTACAACTATTTTCTTAGTGGTAGCGTGTGTGGTACAACCCGCGCTACTACTACGGCCTGTCCTTGGGGCATGCTTGGGGATATTCACAAGTAGCACTTTTTTTGGGCACGCGCTACCAGTAATATTGACTAGTAGCACGGGTCTGTGCACAACACTACTGGCAAGTAGCAGTAGCACATGGTCAATATAGCGCGCTATTAGTCAGCGATTACGTATAAGCTTTTCCCTAGTAGTGTGATTTACCTTAACGTCGTGATTTATACGATCTTGCAGTGGAAACAAGACCCAACTATATGTATACAAAAAAGGTCATGTTAACCCCATGATTTATGTTAGGAAGTTTATACATAATTTGAATGCAGTCATTGGATGAAGCATGAGATACCCTCATATGCCACCCATGAGTAGTTGTCCTCTCCTTGGTCTCCCCTATTCTACATCGAGAAAGAAGTGATCCTCCCTATGTTTTGTGAAATTGTCCCTAGGGAAAAATATATGACCATTTTCTCACTTCGTATCTCTCAAAATAATAAAACTGGGAAAGGTAATTTCATCACCGATTCCTCCAATATTAGTGACTTTCAGGCCATCTGCGAGCTCATGCTATCAGGCCTACTGTGTACAATACTCTTGATGTGCTCGCAGTCCTAATTTCGAAGCCTAAAAATTTGTCCCTGTAGCTGCCATTGCTACTGTTATCGGCAGGCCGCACTTACGGAATAGCAACTTCATACATACAATGTACTGATGAGCGATATCAATGTGATCTTGCACTACACGGCGGTCCGAAGGAATTGCATCAGCATGGTGCATTGCAAACCTATCCGGGAGAATTCGCGAAGCGACGACGTTACTACCCACGGTGACGAGGGAGTAGTTAGATCGATCACTTCTTCCGTCAAGTAAACTTTTTTTGTCATTTACTTCATAGAATAGTGAATTAATATCCTCTTATGATTCTGAATGAATCTTTAGTTTTGTATCCATATGATGGCAAATAACCCTGATGAAAGAAGCCAAAAGCAACATTGAAATCTAGCATAAATAGTGTAAAGAAGAGACAAAAGCAACATTGACACTATTCAGATCTGGATTTCTCCTTTTTGTTTCTCAATGTACATCTCATTGTGGGCCTGAAATTTTTAGGAGATGTAGTGACATTCTTTGTGAACATTCTCAGTTTTTTTCTGAGTTTTTTTGAAACATTTAAAAATGTTTTTTCACATTGAAGCACCGGGAGTACCCTAAGGCTGGGAGCACTGGATACTTTCCCCAAGCTAGTCATAGGGCAGCTCCTGGTTTGAGAGAGGACCACGCTAAAGAACTATACAGGATGGACGCTGCAAAAGGATCGCCGAGCTGGGCAACCTCAAGAATGGAAATAGAGATTGTGCGTCATGTTGTTTTTCTTTAAGATTAATTTTATTCTCATTCCATTTCACTTCAGGTTTACAAATATTAGTTTGCTACAACATAATGCATGTGCCTGCTCTAAACACTTCAATGTTATCACTATGGTATTTACTATTTCCTGGTATTTACTCGCAACATATCTGTGGCAAAAAGCCTACTTGCAAGAACTATTAATCAACATTGTTTAGCTTCGTTTTTTTCCTAGTCTATCAGCATGCATTTTTTTTATTTTTTTCTAAATGGCAAGCAGCCTGCCTCGTTTAAAATAAAATTCCGTGTTACAAGAATTTTCCTTAATAAAATATCAAAAAACCCACCTCCTTTTTTTTAGAAGAAGAAAAAATTCTTTAGTATTACATTGTTAGCGTGCAAACAGAAAATGGTAAGCTTATATAGAAAAATATATTAAGAAGTCAAGCCATAACGAATTCGACTAAAATAGCATGGGTGAAATTCACTTCAAGGGTTTCACTCTGTGTGGCGTATTTGATGCACCGACAATCTATACCTTACAATAAAGGGGGTATTGCTTGTGGCGGTATGTCACCGAAATTGTCCCCGAAGTTGTAATATGTTACACACCGGCAATCTATACCTAATAATAAAGAAACCTTCTATATTGCGCTTTGAACGCTGAGAGAAGATACAACGCGCCTCTTTGGGCCGGCACATGTCCGGGGGGGGGGTGCTATTTTTTTTATTTTTCGTTTTCCATCTTATTTTTTCTACTTTAAATAGTTTGGGATTTCAAAAAAGTTCAGAAAATAAAAAAAGTATTTTGAAATAAAATGCTTAATAATTCATAAATGTTGGTAGATTCAGAAAATGTTCATGATTTAAACAAATCACATATTCAAAAAGTGTTCATGAATGAAAAATACCCAAAAAATACCGAAACTGTTCGTGACTTACAAAAAAGTTTATTGATCCCTAAACTATTTGTTGATTCTAAAAATGATCATGCATTTAAAAAAATTGTTCCACCAATTTCCAAGAAAAATTTAACGATTCTAGAAATGTTTGCCTGTCATGAAAAATGTTCACAATTTTTCAAAAAGGGATCGCAAATAGTATAAAATGTTATGAGTTCAGAAAATGTTCATGATTTAAGAAAATGTTTGAAAAACTGTAAAAATGTTCACATATTTGAAAAAATTTCACGATTTCAGATATGTTCATGATTTTCAAAATTGTTCATGATTTAACAAAAATGAAAGTGATAGTGTATCGTGGTGATGCAGCACAATGTGGTCATGGCCATTGGAGATTATGATTTTTTTTTCGCCCGTTACAACGCACAGGCCGTTTTGCTACTAAGACCAAAACGAATATGTGTACTGAAACAATGCCAAAACATTGATGAATATGTGCTCTTATCCATGTTATGAAGTGAGACACGAAATAACAATTCCAGTGTTTGTGTAGAATGCCAATCTAGCTTCTTGGCTTCTTTCATATGGATACAAAACTAAAGATTCAATCAGAATCACAAGAGGATATTAATTCACTATTCTATGAAGACAAAGAAAGTTTACAAGACGGAGGAAGTGATCGATCTAACTGCTCCCTCATCACCGAGGGTAGTAACTTCGTCGCTTTGCGAATTCTCCCGGATAGGTTTGCAATGCACCATGCTGATGCAATTACTTCGGACCGCCGTGTAGTGCAAGATCACATTGATATCGCTCATCAGTACATTGTATGTATGAAGTTGCTATTCCGTAAGTGCGGCCTGCCGATAACAGTAGCAATGGAAGCTACAGGGACAATTTTTTAGGCTTGGAAATTAGGACTGCGAGCACATCAAGAGTATTGTACACAGTTGGCCTGATAGCACGAGCTCACAGATGGCCTGAAAGTCACTAATATTGGAGGAATCGTTGATCAAATTTCCTTTTCCGCTTTTATTATTTTGAGAGATACGAAGTGAGACAATGGTCATATATTATTCCTTAGGGACAATTTCACAAACCATGGGGAGGATCACTTCTTTCTCGATGTAGAATAGGGCAGACCAAGGAGAGGACAACTACTCATGGGTGGCATATGAGGGTATCTCATGCTTCATCCAACGACTACATTCAAATTATGTATAGACCTCCTAACATAAATCATGGGGTTAACATGACGTTTTTTGTATACATATAGTTGGGTCTTGTTTCCACTGCAAGATCGTATAAATCACGAGGTTAAGGTAAATCACACTACTAGAGAAAAGCTTATATGTAATCGCTTACTAATAGCGCCCTATATATATTGACCATGTGCTACTGCTACTTGCTAGTAGTGTTGCGCACTGACCCGTCCTACTAATAAATATTACTGGTAGTGCGTGGCCAAAAAAGTGCTACTTGTGAATATCCCCAAGCGTGCCGCAAGGACAGGCCGTAGTAGTAGCGCGGGTTGTACCACACACGCTACCGCTAAGAAAATAGTTGTAGCACATGAGTACAACCCGCGCTCCTACTATCGGTCGACGAAACCCACTGGTGGACCCCACTTAGTAGTAGTGCGGATTTGCTAGGCCGCGCTACCACTACCAACAAAATCACAAGTCTTCCCGAATCCCCTCCCGCGCGGCCCTCAACCCGTCCACTCTCTCACATACTCCACACTCTGTCATGATCCCCTCCGTTCCCTTATTGGGTAGCCTTGATCAGGCTGGATCCATCCAATCCACAAACAGATCCAGCCTAACCGTCTCGTAGTTGCCGCGCCAGGGCACCAGAATGGCGGCAAGTCATCTGGAGACGTCAACGGCGGTGGGTCACACAGGTGGGTAGGGCCTGACGGATCACCACCTCGCCGATGTTGTCACTGGCGTCTCTGCTGGACCAGCGAACGTTGTGCTTGGCAATGGACCAGTTGGGGCTTGACAAGCCGCGTGGCTTGACTAGGTCATCTCCAATGCCCCTGGTATCGACGGAGACGAGCTGCCGGATGATTGGCCCCGGCGGCGTGTGGCGTGCTCACAGCGGCCAAGGCGATGTGTGCGTTCGTGCTCAAGGACGCTAGTAATCCCTTGTAAGCGTCCAAGGTGACCACATGACTCGTAGCTGCATCTGGACCATCCTCACTGTCGTCGCCTTTGAGTTCAACATTGGCCATCCTATTTCTTTTCCTTCTGAAATTGATGAAGGTGTTTGTGACTGCTGAAATTATTGTCTAAATGTTCCAAATCTACTGCTCTAAAGGTGCCAGCGTCCGTGAGGGAATTTGTCAATGCTGGGTTCAGTAGTAAGTCAAATCTGCTGCCATGTAGTTTTCAGCCAGACAAGATGATATTCATGCCATTTTCTTTACTATGTCACCCATTTTCAGCTATTGTACTGACAAACAAATTCTAGGCATGAATGAGTGATGCGCTTCCGAATGCGAGAGTGCATCACCAGAGATGGACAAAGTCTTGCTTTGCTTAATTACGCCTGGACATGCATGGTAAGAACAAAATCCCAATCAATTACAGTTAAAGCTAGTTGATTCTCCCATCACTGAGAACAAGCTTGTTTTAATTGAGAGTATTCTATGGGAGCTCAGTCAGTTTTCCTTGATCCATGGACTGTCATGTTTTACATAATCCTGTCACAGTTCGAAGTGGGCATGTAATAGTTGAGTCTTATAGCCTTTTTTGGTGTGTTGATATTTGAAAGGGGAAGAGGGCAATGTTGCACTCTTGCTGTTGTTAGAGCACAATATTTTATTGTTAATGCTGCTATGTTTCAAACTCCTTTTTATTCTGCTCATATGATATTGCTCATCTTTTGTTTTCTGTCATGATACCTCATGCATTTAAAGTAGTAATGCTCTAAATTTAGTGTTTCTTGAACATGGTCAAGGAAATGGATAAAATCTAGATGCTAATTTGACATTTTTCCTGTGGATTTGCCTATGGTGAAGATGCACAAAGGGTCAATAGCTCAATCATTGGATGCTGGCAAAATAGGATTTCGATCACCATAGGAAGAAAGTAATTCCACCGATTCGGAACCTGCTATAGATACTGAAAACTATGAAATTAGTGATGACGACGATGATGATCGTAATCACAAGCACCGTAAGACCACTGCCATGTTCCTGCACTTTAGTGTTATCTCAAGAGCAACATTGAAATAGTATGCTCTATTACTTCACATATTTTGTATCATGAGGACCACTACCACGTTGTGCTAATATAACCATAGCCTTGAAATGTGTCCTCTAAGTGTTGTTACCATTCACGATTTGATTTGCAATTAACATTCTTCACAATACCATGTCCAAAATCCAAACTGAGTTGCAATTAATGTGATCGCGTTTCTGGGTTTGTTTTAATTGTCAGAATTGTATGCATAAAATAGAATTGGTGAATTTTTTAAATTACTAATTAGTTAATAGTAGCTTGGAAAAAAACTGTGTGCTACTAGTATTTAGGATACTAGTAGCGCGTGGTTATTATAGACGGTATTAGCGCGGGTGCAAACTAGTAGTAGCGCGGATGACACCCACGCTACTACTAACATTTTAGATAGATATAAAGACGTATGATGTACAAATAAGAACACATAACCTACAACAACAAGTTATTTTCATGTCACCTATTGAGAGATATATTCACTGCCTGTAGTGCAAAAATAAGTTGCGCAATTTTTCCTTTTTGTTGCATGAAATTTATTGAATATGAATAACTTGTGTGACACTTTACATATATGTCGATTCTATGTTATATTATGTTTGTACTTCAGAAAATTTTAGTAAGTGACTTTAGCTTTGAATACACCAAATGCTGTGCAATAATATTAGTAAGACCAAGCTACGTCGTGACACCCTAAAAGTACATAGAGGGTCGTCAACCGCTTGCCATTATCATACAACTGCATAATTAGTAATCTGCCTTTTCTATTTTTGTAGGATTTTTTTAATATAGTTTGGTATGGGAATTTTGTTACCCTTCTGAGTTTGGTTCCAACGATGAACATATATTTTCATGTTGTACAAATAAATATATGCAAGTCTATGCATGTAATTTAAAAAAAAATGATCTAAAAATGATATACCCCAATGAAGATCTCCGTGCTAAAAATTAGAACTCGGGCTCCACAAGGCACGGCCTTCTAGTCTCTACCTAGGCACCTCACAATCTTCTTGCACGATATTTTCTTTCTACTTTCGTCCTGCTTAGTAATATTTTTTCCTACAGAGGAGCAGTCGGGCCAAGGAGAAGGGCGAGGCTTCTAGGATCGGGACGTAACGGTCAAAAACCGCTTCCTGAGACTTTCTTGTACAAATTAGCCATGCCCAGGATATTGCTAAGTTCCCAATGCCTCCTAGTCTTGTGCATCGAAGCTATAGAAAGATGCATCCAGGCAGGAAAATGCACTCCAATAGGATTTCAACATCTAATAGTACAATTTGAAAACTAGAAAGTCATAATGTAGGTTAGGTTTATAACTCGTTGTACAATACAAGGTGGCAGGTGTGTATAAAAAGAGAGCCCGAAGAAACAAAATGACACTTGTTCAAATACATGCATGGACCGACGGAGGATGGCCGTTGGCCGCATTGATGTTCCCAGCGGTACCACATCGTGGCATACGTATTTGGTCCATGCTTGCACGGTGGTCGCCGACGATTTGAGGAGCTCGACGTGCCGACCAGAACAACGTGGCCCTGTCAAGACACTTTGGGAAGAATTCAGCAGCAAATAGCATTGGTATTGTATCAGGCGTTAAATCCTGGCCAGTATCGCACGACTGACGACTGCATGTATCACTCGTAAAGTTAAAATTAGGTTCCGCGTGAACTGTAACCACACCTTTTTGGCAAAATTTTGAAGAGAAAAGAGTAGATTGAGCTATCGATTGATGCAAGTAACCACATCTTCACTGTACAGAAGCTATTGTGGTCATTCCGTTGCCCTGTGTACAGAAGCATCGTCTTAGTAATTTCTAGTCTATTTGCATCTTACATTATGAGTACATAATCCATTATGTATAAAAAATACATAACAAGTTAACCCGAGAAAAGATACACCTCTGTTAACGCCATGGATCATAGCAGATATACTCACTGGTGTCGACGGCGAAGCTTGAGAACGCGACCCCGAAGCCGCACGGGGTGATGTTTCGAGACGCACATGACTGGATCCCATCCGATCTAGAGGTCCATGAGTGCCATGCACCAATCCGTGAAGACTGTCGGCGCAGGAGTCCGGAACTCGTCGGCTGCCAGATCGAGGACGACCGGCAGCTGGAAGATCGCCATGTTGCCTAGGGGAACACCACTAGGGTCGCCGTGCTACCATCTTTTCCCCTTTGGCGTCTCCCTACACAGGCTGACCTCCACCTCTTTCAGCACGCCCGAAGGGAACCGCATCTCCTTTGGATATGGTCCCGCCACAACCGTGGTAGAGGCCCGTGGCAGCGCCAGAAGGGGAGGCTGATGAGGTCAGCTACTACCGGTAGGGTCAAAGAACTCGCATCTGAGGCCCAACTAGGGCCCCACACCACCATTGACAGGTCTATGGACCGTAAGAGCATTCTGATGCGTACAACAGGAAGTCCACTCACTCGGACGCCTACCCTCCGGTCGGCAGCACCACCACCACTCGGACAAGGGAGGTGAAGGGACGACGTGGGGGTTGCAACGGTCCAGTAGTCTTAAGTCGAGCTTTAAGTAGAGTCATATGTACGGTTACCTGTAACTGATGTAGTTATGACTATTTACACCTGTAATTGCCATATTTATGGGCATGAATCACCCCGGCAACATGGGAGTGATGGAGGCTGCGGTGCACTCCATATAGGCCGACATCCTCCTCCTGAGCAGGGGTTAAGCACTCTCTGCAATCATACACCCCAAAAAAACAAGCCTCAAGGCACGAGACGTAGGGTTGTTACCTCCTCATAGTGGTGCCCGAACTCGAAACATCGAGTGTCACACATGTGCCGTAGCTAGACTCTGCCCTCCTTTTGTACCCCTAGTACTCATTGTCAGAATCATAACCCCGACAGTGACCACAGCGGATGGCTGTTGGCAGCGGCGTGGAGTTTTGCTCCACGCATCGCCTGGGGAACGACGTCAGGAGTGATCCGTCTCTTGTAGATTGGTCTGCTGTAATGAAGGCAACGTGTCCCTTATTTCAATGGTGCCAAACTGAAAGCCCTTGCCTGTGTCTTATTTGAAGGAAATATGCCCTAGAGGCAATAATAAAGTATTATTTATTTCCTTATATCATGATAAATGTTTATTATTCATGCTAGAATTGTATTAACCGGAAACATAATACATGTGTGAATACATAGACAAACAGAGTGTCACTAGTATGCCTCTACTTGACTAGCTCGTTAATCAAAGATGGTTATGTTTCCTAGCCATAGACATGAGTTGTCATTTGATTAACGGGATCACTTCATTAGGAGAATGACGTGATTGACTTGACCCATTCCGTTAGCTTAGCACTCGATCGTTTAGTATGTTGCTATTGCTTTCTCCATGACTTATACATGTTCCTATGACTATGAGATTATGCAACTCCCGTTTACCGGAGGAACACTTTGTGTGCTACCAAACGTCACAACGTAACTGGGTGATTATAAAGATGCTCTACAGGTGTCTCCAAAGGTACTTGTTGGGTTAGCGTATTTCGAGATTAGGATTTGTCACTCCGATTGTCGGAGAGGTATCTCCGAGCCCACTCAGTAATACACATCACTTTAAGCCTTGCAAGCATTGTGGCTAATGAGTTAGTTGCGGGATGATGTATTACAGAACGAGTAAAGAGACTTGCCGGTAACGAGATTGAACTAGGTATCGAGATACCGACGATCGAATCTCGGGCAAGTAACATACCGATGACAAAGGGAACAACGTATGTTGTTATGCGGTCTGATCGATAAAGATCTTCGTAGAATATGTGGGAACCAATATGAGCATCCAGGTTCCGCTATTGGTTATTGACCGGAGAGGTGTCTCGGTCATGTCTACATAGTTCTCGAACCCGTAGGGTCCGCACGCTTAAAGTTACGATGACAGTTATATTATGAGTTTATATGTTTTGATGTACCGAAGGTTGTTCGGAGTCCCGGATGTGATCATGGACATGACGAGGACTCTCGAAATGGTCGAGACATAAAGATTGATATATTGGAAGCCTATGTTTGGACATCGGAAGTGTTCCGGGTGAAATCAGGATTTTTCCGGAGTACCGGGAGGTTACCGGAACCCCCCGGTAACTTAATGGGCCTTAGTGGGCCTAGGTGGAAGAGAGGAGAGGAGGCTAGGGCAGGGCCGCGCCCCCCTTCCCCCCCAGTCCGAATAGGACAAGGAGAGGGGGGCGGCGCCCCCCCTTCCTGACTCCCCTCCACCTCTTCCCCCTTCCACTCCTAGTCCAACATGGAAAGGGGGGAGTCCTACTCCCGGTAGGAGTAGGACTCCTCGTGGCGCGCCTCTACCTCCTAGGCCGGCGGCCTCCCCCTTGCTCCTTTATATACGGGGGCAGGGGAGCACCTCTAGACACACAATTGATCAACGATCTTTTAGTCGTGTGCGGTGCCCCCCTCCACCATATTACACCTCGATAATATCGTAGCGGTGCTTAGGCAAAGCCCTGCGTCAGTAGAACATCATCATCGTCACCACGCCGTCGTGCTGACAAAACTTTCCCTCAAGACTCGGCTAGATCGAAGTTCGAGGGACGTCATCGAGCTGAACGTGTGCTGAACTCGGAGGTGCCGTGCATTCGGTACTTGATCGGTCGGATCGTGAAGACGTACGACTACATCAACCGCGTTGTGTTAACGCTTCCGCTTTCGGTCTACGAGGGTACGTGGACAACACTCTCCCCTCTCGTTGCTATGCATCACCATGATCTTGCGTGTGCGTAGAATTTTTTTGAAATTACTACGTTCCCCAACAGTGGCATCCGAGCCTGGTTTTATGCGTTGATGTTATGCACGAGTAGAACACAAGTGAGTTGTGGGCGATATAAGTCATACTGCTTACCAGCATGTCATACTTTGGTTCGGCGGTATTGTGAGATGAAGCGGCCCGGACCGACATTACGCGTACGCTTACGCGAGACTGGTTTCGCCGTTGCGAGCACTCGTTGCTTAAAGGTGATTGGCGGGTGTCTGTCTCTCTCACTTTAGTTGAACCGAGTGTGGCTACGCCCGGTCCTTGCGAAGGTTAAAACAGCACCAACTTGACAAACTATCGTTGTGGTTTTGATACGTGGTAAGAACGGTTCTTGCTAAGCCCGTAGCAGCCATGTAAAACTTGCAACAACAAAGTAGAGGATGTCTAACTTGTTTTTGCAGGGCATGCTGTGATGTGATATGGTCAAGACATGATGCTATATTTTATTGTATGAGATGATCATGTTTTGTAACCGAGTTATCGGCAACTGGCAGGAGCCATATGGTTGTCGCTTTATTGTATGCAATGCAATCGCCATGTAATTGTTTTACTTTATCACTAAGCGGTAGCAATAGTCGTAAAAGCAATAGTTGGCGAGACAACAACGATGCTAGGATGGAGATCAAGGTGTCGAGCCGGTGACGATGGTGATCATGACGGTGCTTCGGAGATGGAGATCACAAGCACAAGATGATGATGGCCATATCATATCACTATATTGATTGCATGTGATGTTTATCTTTTATGCATCTTATCTTGCTTTGATTGACGGTAGCATTATAAGATGATCTCTCACTAAAATTTCAAGATAAAAGTGTTCTCCCTGAGTATGCACCGTTGCCAAAGTTCGTCGTGCCCAGACACCACGTGATGATCGGGTGTGATAAGCTCTACGTCCATCTACAACGGGTGCAAGCCAGTTTTTGCACACGCAGAATACTCAGGTTAAACTTGACGAGCCTAGCATATGCAGATATGGCCTCGGAACACTGAGACCGAAAGGTCGAGCGTGAATCATATAGTAGATATAATCAACATAGTGATGTTCACCATTGAAAACTACTCCATTTCACGTGATGATCGGTTATGGTTTAGTTGATTTGGATCACGTAATCACTTAGATGATTAGAGAGATGTCTATCTAAGTGGGAGTTCTTAAGTAATATGATTAATAGAACTTAAATTTATCATGAACTTAGTACCTGATAGTATCTTGCTTGTCTATGTCAATTGTAGATAGATGGCCCGTGCTGCTGTTCCGTTGAATTTTAATGCGTTCCTTGAGAAAGCAAAGTTGAAAGATGATGGTAGCAATTACACGGACTGGGTCCGTAACTTGAGGATTATCCTCATTGCTGCATAGAAGAATTACGTCCTGGAAGCACCGCTGGGTGCCAGGCCTCCTGCAAGAGCAACACCAGAAGTTATGAACGTCTGGCAGAGCAAAGTTGATGACTACTCGATAGTTCAGTGTGCCATGCTTTACGGCTTAGAACCGGGTCTTCAACGACGTTTTGAACGTCATGGAGCATATGAGATGTTCCAGGAGTTGAAGTTAATATTTCAAGAAAATGCCTGGATTAAGAGATATGAAGTCTCCAATAAGTTCTACAGCTGCAAGATGGAAGAGAATAGTTCTGTCAGTGAGCATATACTCAAAATGTCTGGGTATAATAATCACTTGATTCAACTGGGAGTTAATCTTCCGGATGATAGCGTCATTGACAGAATTCTTCAATCACTGCCACCAAGCTACAAGAGCTTCGTGATGAACTATAACATGCAAGGGATGAATAAGACAATTCCCAAGCTCTTCGCAATGCTAAAGGCGGCGGAGGTAGAAATCAAAAAGGAGCATCAAGTGTTGATGGTTAGTAAGACCACTAGTTTTAAGAAAAAGGGCAAAGGGAAGAAGAAGGGAAACTTCAAGAAGAACAGCAAGCAAGTTGCTGTTCAGGAGAAGAAACCCAAGTCTGGACCTAAGCCTGAAACTGAGTGCTTCTACTGCAAGCAGACTGGTCACTGGAAGCGGAACTGCCCCAAGTATTTGGCGGATAAGAAGGATGGCAAGGTTAACAAAGGTATATGTGATATACATGTTATTGATGTGTACCTTACCAGAGCTCGCAGTAGCACCTGGGTATTTGATACTGGTTCTGTTGCTAATATTTGCAACTCGAAACAGGGACAACGGATTAAGCGAACACTGGCTAAGGACGAGATGACGATGCGCGTGGGAAATGGTTCCAAAGTCGATGTGATCGCCGTCGGCACGCTACCTCTACATCTACTTCGGGATTAGTATTAGACCTAAATAATTGTTATTTGGTGCCAGCGTTGAGCATGAACATTATATCTGGATCTTGTTTGATGCGAGACGGTTATTCATTTAAATAAGAGAATAATGGTTGTTCTATTTATATGAATAATATCTTTTATGGTCATGCACCCTTGAAGAGTGGTCTATTTTTAATGAATCTCGGTAGTAGTGACACACATATTCATAATGTCAAAGCCAAAAGATGCAGAGTTGATAATGATAGTGCAACTTATTTGTGGCACTGCCGTTTAGGTCATATCGGTGTAAAGCGCATGAGGAAACTCCATACTGATGGACTTTTGGAATCACTTGATTATGAATCACTTGGTACTTGCGAACCGTGTCTCATGGGCAAGATGACTAAAACACCGTTCTCCGGAACTATGGAGAGAGCAACTTATTTGTTGGAAATCATACATACAGATGTATGTGGTCCGATGAATATTGAGGCTCGTGGCGGATATCGTTATTTTCTCACCTTCACAGATGATTTGAGCAGATATGGGTATATCTACTTAATGAAACATAAGTCTGAAACATTTGAAAAGTTCAAAGAATTTCAGAGCGAAGTTGAAAATCATCGTAACAAGAAAATAAAGTTTCTACGATCAGATCGTGGAGGAGAATATTTGAGTTACGAGTTTGGCCTACATTTGAAACAATGCGGAATAGTTTCGCAACTCACGCCACCCGGAACACCACAGCGTAATGGTGTGTCCGAACGTCGTAATCATACTTTACTAGATATGGTGCGATCTATGATGTCTCTTACTGATTTACCGCTATCGTTTTGGGGTTATGCTTTAGAGACGGCTGCATTCACTCTAAATAGGGCACCATCGAAATCCGTTGAGACGACGCCTTATGAACTATGGTTTGACAAGAAACCAAAGTTGTCGTTTCTTAAAGTTTGGGGTTGCGATGCTTATGTGATGAAACATCAACCTGATAAGCTCGAACCTAAATCGGAGAAATGTGTCTTCATAAGATACCCAAAGGAGACTGTTGGGTACACCTTCTATCACAGATCCGAAGGCAAGACATTCGTTGCTAAGAATGGATCCTTTCTAGAGAAGGAGTTTCTCTCGAAAGAAGTGAGTGGGAGGAAAGTAGAACTTGATGAGGTAACTGTACCTGCTCCCTTATTGGAAAGTAGATCATTTCAGAAACCAGTTTCTGTGACACCTACACCAATTAGCGGGGAAGTTAATGATAATGATCATGAAACTTCAGATCAAGTTATTACTGAACCTCGTAGATCAACCAGATCAAGATCCGCACCAGAATGGTACGGTAATCCTGTTCTGGAGGTTATGTTACTAGACCATGACGAACCTACGAACTATGAAAAAGCAATGGTGAGCCCAGATTCCGCAAAATGGCTTGAGGCCATGAAATCCGAGATGGGATCCATGTATGAGAACAAAGTATGTACTTTGGTTGACTTGCTCGATGATCGGCAAGCCATTGAAAATAAATGGATCTTTAAGAAGAAGACTGACGCTGACGGTAATGTTACTGTCTATAAAGCTCGACTTGTTGCGAAAGATTTTCGACAAGTTCAAGGGATTGACTACGATGAGACCATCTCACCCGTAGCGATGCTTAAGTCTGTCCGAATCATGTTAGCAATTGCCGCATTTTATGATTATGAAATTTATGAAATGGATGTCAAAACTGCATTCCTGAATGGATTTCTGGAAGAAGAGTTGTATATGATGCAACCGGAAGGTTTTGTCGATCCAAAGGGAGCTAACAAAGTGTGCAAGCTCCAGCGATCTATTTATGGACTGGTGCAAGCCTCTCGGAGTTGGAATAAACGCTTTGATAGTGTGATCAAAGCATTTGGTTTTATACATACTTTTGGAGAAGCCTGTATTTACAAGAAAGTGAGTGGGAGCTCAGTAGCATTTCTTATATTATATGTGGATGACATATTGCTGATTGGAAATGATATAGAATTTCTGGATAGCATAAAGGATACTTGAATAAGAGTTTTTCAATGAAAGACCTCGGTGAAGCTGCATATATATTAGGCATTAAGATCTATAGAGATAGATCAAGACGCTTAATTGGACTTTCACAAAGCACATACCTTGAAAAAGTTTTGAAGAAGTTCAAAATGGATCAAGCAAAGAAAGGGTTCTTGCCTGTACTACAAGGTGTGAGATTGAGTAAGACTCAATGCCCGACCACTGCAGAAGATAGAGAGAAGATGAAAGATGTTCCCTATGCTTCAGCCATAGGCTCTATCATGTATGCAATGCTGTGTACCAGACCTGATGTGTGCCTTGCTATAAGTTTAGCAGGGAGGTACCAAAGTAATCCAGGAGTGGATCACTGGACAGCGGTCAAGAACATCCTGAAATACCTGAAAAGGACTGAGGATATGTTTCTCGTTTATGGAGGTGACAAAGAGCTCATCCTAAATGGTTACGTTGATGCAAGCTTTGACACTAATCCGGATAATTCTAAATCGCAAACCGGATACGTATTTACATTGAACGGTGGAGCTGTCAGTTGGTGCAGTTCTAAGAAAAGTGTCGTGGCGGGATCTACGTGTGAAGCGGAGTACATAGCTGCTTCGGAAGCAGCAAATGAAGGAGTCTGGATGAAGGAGTTCATATCCGATCTAGGTGTCATACCTAGTGCATCGGGACCAATGATAATCTTTTGTGACAATACTGGTGCAATTGCCTTAGCAAAGGAATCCAGATTTCACAAAAGAACCAAGCACATCAAAAGACGCTTCAATTCCATCCGGGATTTAGTCCAGGTGGGAGACATAGAAATTTGCATGATACATACGGATCTGAATGTTGTAGACCCATTGACTAAGCCTCTTCCACGAGCAAAACATGATCAGCACCAAGACTCCATGGGTGTAAGAATCATTACTGTGTAATCTAGATTATTGACTCTAGTGCAAGTGGGAGACTGAAGGAAATATGCCCTAGAGGCAATAATAAAGTATTATTTATTTCCTTATATCATGATAAATGTTTATTATTCATGCTAGAATTGTATTAACCGGAAACATAATACATGCGTGAATACATAGACAAACAGAGTGTCACTAGTATGCCTCTACTTGACTAGCTCGTTAATCAAAGATGGTTATGTTTCCTAGCCATAGACATGAGTTGTCATTTGATTAACGGGATCACTTCATTAGGAGAATGACGTGATTGACTTGACCCATTCCGTTAGCTTAGCACTCGATCGTTTAGTATGTTGCTATTGACTTGACTTATACATGTTCCTATGACTATGAGATTATGCAACTCCCGTTTACCGGAGGAACACTTTGTGTGCTACCAAACGTCACAACGTAACTGGGTGATTATAAAGGTGCTCTACAGGTGTCTCCAAAGGTACTTGTTGGGTTGGCGTATTTCGAGATTAGGATTTGTCACTCCGATTGTCGGAGAGGTATCTCTGGGCCCACTCAGTAATACACATCACTTTAAGCCTTGCAAGCATTGTGGCTAATGAGTTAGTTGCGGGATGATGTATTACGGAACGACTAAAGAGACTTGCCGGTAACGAGATTGAACTAGGTATCGAGATACCAACGATCGAATCTCGGGCAAGTAACATACCGATGACAAAGGGAACAACGTATGTTGTTATGCGAACTGACCGATAAAGATCTTCGTAGAATATTGGGGAACCAATATGAGCATCCAGGTTCCGCTATTGGTTATTGACCGGAGAGGTGTCTCGGTCATGTCTACATAGTTCTCGAACCCGTAGGGTCCGCACGCTTAAAGTTACGATGACAGTTATATTATGAGTTTATATGTTTTGATGTACCGAAGATTGTTCGGAGTCCCGGATGTGAGCACGGACATGACGAGGACTCTCGAAATGGTCGAGACATAAAGATTGATATATTGGAAGCCTATGTTTGGACATCGGAAGTGTTCCGGGTGAAATCAGGATTTTTCCGGAGTACCGGGAGGTTACCAGAAGCCCCCGGTAACTTAATGGGCCTTAGTGGGCCTAGGTGGAAGAGAGGAGAGGAGGCTAGGGCAGGGCCGCGCCCCCTTCCCCCCCAGTCCGAATAGGACAAGGAGAGGGGGGCGGCGCCCCCCTTCCTTCCTCCCCTCCACCTCTTCCCCCTTTCCACTCCTAGTCCAACATGGAAAGGGGGGGGGAGTCCTACTCCCGGTAGGAGTAGGACTCCTCCTGGCGCGCCTCTACCTCCTAGGCCGGCGGCCTCCCCCTTGCTCCTTTATATACGGGGGCAGGGGGGCAACTCTAGACACATAATTGATCAACAATCTTTTAGCCGTGTGTGGTGCCCCCCTCCACCATATTACACCTCGATAATATCGTAGCGGTGCTTAGGCGAAGCCCTGCGTCGGTAGAATATCATCATCGTCACCACGCCGTCGTGCTGACAAAACTCTCCCTCAACACTCAGCTGGATCGGAGTTCGAGGGACGTGATCGAGCTGAACGTGTGCTGAACTCGGAGGTGCCGTGCGTTCGGTACTTGATTGGTCGGATCGTGAAGACGTACGACTACATCAACCGCGTTGTGTTAACGCTTCCGCTTTCGGTCTACGAGGGTACGTGGACAACACTCTCCCCTCTCGTTGCTATGCATCACCATGATCTTGCGTGTGCGTAGAATTTTTTTGAAATTACTACGTTCCCCAACATTATTTCGACGGGATCTGATTATAACGACCCATAGGATCAAACTTTCCTTACCGTATTATTTACGGTTTTGCTAATTCTCAGTCGACTGAGAAACGAAGTCTTAGTGGATTCTATTATCATCACGCATTTTGGTTTATTTCTTTATTGAGGGCTTCATGCATGTCAGCTGTAACCGCTTCATTCGGCCACTCTCTTGGGTCTTTCTGATTGCAGGCCAAGACCTAGAGATGGGCTTTTCTTGTTTTCATATAGAGAACCTACCGGTAGAAGGAGATGTTGTGTGTGTTTTTTTTTTCATTTTCCATTCTAGTGTCTGTCCATTTTTGTTTGCTCTTCTATTTCTTTGTTGCATAAAAGAATATTTTTTAACAATACAAACGTATTTTTGAAGGAAACGATAAGAACAAAAGTGGGAGAAAGCAAGAAGCATGAAGAGAAAGAACATTAGTGCAACGATCGAGAAAAGACAAATGGGCTGATTCCATGCCCACTAAGTAGAGATCACATGTAGGACTAGCTAAGGAAACTAATTATTCAACGCAAGTTACGTCAGCCGAATGACTAACAAAGTGTTAGTAACCTGAGGTGTAGATGCACACTATTAGTTATCCAGTGCCTTTTCGCTTCATAAACATATTCCTCTTCACCTCTTTTCCTGATGGCGTCGTGTATGGATCGAGACCCTGCAACAGTGGCACATCCTAGGATGAAGCACAGCGGATCCGTATTCAATTATGCACATCTCGAACTCTCTTCCCAATGATGCGGTATGTGGATCGAGAAATTATATGTACTGTCATTGGTTTACTTTATTACTAGTCAAGCACACCGACGCGGCCATCTCCTGTGGACAGGTGAGCTCTGCCTTGAGCCCCTGCATCAGCTATGCCCGCTGCAAGGGCGCCAACCCGCCTGCGGCCTGCAGCAGCGGCGTCAGGAGTCTGGCGGGCGCAGCGCGGAGCACCGCTGACAAGCAAGCGGCGTGCAAGTGCATCAAGAGCGCTGCGGGTGGGCTCAATGCTGGCAAGGCCGCCGGCATTCCCTCCAAGTGTGACGTCAGCATCCCCTACGCCATCAGCTCTTCTGTCGACTGCTCTAAGATTCGCTGATCAACTACTGGTCACCATGTTTGCCGCTAATAGCTCCATCCATCGATGGTGAGTACGTTGAGGTCACACACACACACACGAATAAAAGCTCCCGTATTATCTCCATGTGTGTGTGAGAGAGAGAGAGTGCACGTACGTCGAGCAAGCTCAGCATGGCCGACCACTGTTGTATCGATGTTTGGTTGTTCCTTCTCTGGCTTCGAGGAGATACATGGGTTTGTCATAGTTTTTACCATGTGCACTTTTGATATATTGATGAGATTCGGCTCTACTCTCTACTCACGCAAGTCGTTATTGCACATGTATGACCGGGAGTCTGGGAAAGCACTCCATTCAAGTTCCTGCTTCAGGGAAAATATAGGAATGGAAACAAACCAATTCTTTAGAATGGAACCATGACATTCCACTCATTTGGTTCCTCTAATAAACACACCCTAAAACCGTGAGAGATGTCAAAGAAATTTAGTTAATGTAACCACCTACTGGTTTGTATTTAAGAAATCTTAATAGCGGTATATTTCTAGAAAAGAGTCCCCCACGGAATAAGATCCTCTTGTCAAATGGAAACAACTTGAGGTCTGTAGGTCTGCTCAAATTACCATCTTCCAGTTCGCCACAAAATACTTCTGGATAGATTTAGCTAATTTTCAAACCATGTACACGTAAGTTCATTGTGCAAGATAGTATTTAATTAAGCACCAATTATTAGTGAGTACATCAACGAAAATTTGGGATACTCATGATTGTGATGGTAAGTACAGTATACACTATGTTTTCTACAAATGGATCGGATAGTATGAAATGTTCAGAGCATCTACAACTGGACACCCGATAGCCGCCCCAAATGCCTGGGCGGGCTGCCCGGACAGTGCCCGGACGAGTTTTGGCCACCAAACCAGGCACCCCATACCTGGGCCAAATGCCTGGACAAATCGGCATTCCCCATATCCGGCCCTTATATGGGGTGGATATGTGGAGGCCCGGATGTGCCCGGGCATGCCTGCTGTGTTAGACTGACAGGTAGGGCCCACACGTGGATACAAAGAGATCGGTAGTCTAACGGGCGCCTCGTCCGCTCCATGCCGCGTGGCAATGCTCTGGCATGCTGCCCGCGGGAGGACACCAGCTATTTAAGATGGACGGCGACAGCGGAAACCCTATCCACTTCATTTCCTCTTTTTCGTCCCCATCACCGCCACTTCCAATCCAACTGCCACACCATGTGTAGGCGCCAGATCACCACCTATTCTATATTCAGTCTCAAGTGCTGTGTGCAGTTGTTGGAGGATACCCAGGCTAGGCGAGTTACTCGCTTTGCTGCGGGCCTCCTTTCGGGTTTGCCGGAGCCGGAGGAGGAGGAGCTGGGGAAGGGTGAGGAGGAGCAGGTGGGGCAGGAGGAGGAGAAGGAGGAGGAGGAGGAGCAGCTGTTGAAAGCGGAGCCCATAGAGGAGGATGCAGCGGAGCCGAAGGGGGAGGCGGTGGAGGTGTTGCTGGCCGCGGGCTTCGCCGTGGCGGATGCCGAGGTGGAGTATGAGGCCGCCAAAGCGATGGAGATAGTAGAGCAGACCGCCGTCCTTGAGTCCATCCAGGACGAGGCCTACGTCGAGGCCAACCTGCAGTTCATCCGGGAAAAACAGGCTTTGACGGAGGCGTTGTTCATGTAACTGTACGCGAAGGCGGAGGTGGAGGAGGGGCCAAAGCCACCACCGGGGCAGGAGCTGCCGCACTTGCCCGTCTACTTTTTGCAAAAATTTGAAAGGGAAGAGCGAAACAAGTCTCCGCACTCATAGCCTTTGCCTATAAATTGTGCAAATCTTGACACGATTACATTATTCGACTCTAAAACTACCTTAAACCCATCTCAACATAGAAGGGAGCCGCTAACTAGATTCTTGTTCATAGTAGCACTAGTAGAAAAAGGGGGCTTTTGGCCCGGTTGGTAAGGCCCTTTAGTCCTGGTTTTTAAACCGGGACTAAAGGGTCGTTACTAATGCCTCTCCCCTTTAGTCCCGGTTCTTACATGAACCCGGACTAAAGGCCGCGGCCACGTGGAGCTCCAGCTCCGCGGCCATGGGGAGCTCCACCTTTAGTCCCGGTTGGTGTTACCTCTAATTTAATGATTTTATGATTTTTTTTTTGAAATTTGTTTTTGATTTTTTTTTAATTTTCAAATTTCTGAATTATTTTAACCTCTAATCTCTAATCACCACCCCTCATCACTGCTCAATTTATCCTCTAATCTCTAATCACCCCTCATCATTCCAAATCATCTAACTTCCCGGACGGTCACCCATCCTCTCACTACTCCAGCCTGAGCACGCTTAACTTTCGGGTTCTATTCTCCCTCGTTTCCAAGTCTGCACTTGTTGTTTTCCTGACAATAGTAAGTTGTCAATCCTATTAACCCTCAGGAATTTAGCTTGAGCATGAAGTGACACATTTCACTCTTTGAGTTTGAAACTATAGTTTAAAAAAACAATAATTATTTAGTAACACTAATATTTCTTGAATAATTAGTTTGACCATTGTTTGACCACAGTTTGACCAGATTTGACCAAAATTCAAAAAAACTGAAATAATTTTTTAGTAACACTAATATTCTAGAATAATTAGTTTAACCACCGTTTGACCAGATTTGACCACATTTTTTCCAAAAAAAATTGGAACTATATTTTTTCTGTTACTAGTAGCGCACCTAGCAAATGGTGCGCCACTAGTAAGTTTGAAATTTTTTCGATTTTTTTCCACTCTAGATCTTAAAAGCCCCGTAACTTTTTATCTGTTAGGTTTTTTAGGATTTTGAAAATGTTTAATGGGGTTCCCCCCGTTAAATTCGGATGTAAGTATTCGAGTAGATGATTTTTCATATAAAAAACTTTTTAATCCGAGTTCGTATGCAAAAGTTATGCCCATTTTACAAATTCCAGAGAGATTTTGCAAATAAAGTCGAAATTCATATTTGTAAATTTTCCCAACAACTAGACCACATATCACATGGGAAATTTATTTTATTTTATTTTTTTGACATTTCCATCCTTTTCTTTTGTTTTTTCTAAAACTGAAAAGGCTGTCCATGAACCGGTACTAATGCCTCAAAGCCCATTAGTACCGGTTGGTGGCACCAACCGGGACTAAAGGTCTAACCTTTAGTCCCGGTTCGTGGCACCAACCGGGAGTAAAGGGCCCAGGTGAACCGGACTAATGCCTTAGCCGCACGAACCGGGACCAATGCTCACATTAGTCCCGGTTCGTGACTGAACCGGGACTAATGTGAATACTGCCCTGTGACCAAAGCCCTGTTTTCTACTAGTGTAGGGACATGCTGCATGTTCCTTAGTTGTACGATTTTTCCTGAAGTAAACTTCAGATCCACCGTGCCAATGCCACGAACAGAAGCATGTGACCCATTCCCCATTAGGACGGAAGAATCCCTTGCGACCTGATAAGAAGTAACCATGGAGATGATTGAAATACTGAAAGCACAATAGGTAAATTACCATACCCATTAGTATTGCTAGCAGTCACCATCTTGAAAGTCTTAGAGCTTGTTTTCCCTCTACGGTCTGCATGTTCAGGGCATTCCTTGGAAAAGTGCCCGGGCTTCCCACAGGCGTAGAACTCTAGCTCAGCCTTGTTGAACTTCTTTTTCTTCAATGTAATAGTCTTGGTAGGCTTGTTGAAAACATGTTTGTTCTTTCCTTTGTTTTATTCTGTGGGTACCTCTGCACCATATTGGCGGTAGGCTGAACCTCACCTCCTTTCTCAGTAGTATCTTTAGCCAGAGCTTTTTCTTCAACATCAAGGGATGCAATCAGATTTTCAACTGATATCTCCTGTCTCTTATGTTTCAGAGTTGTGGCGAAATTCCTCTATGAAGAAGGCAACTTTGCAATCATGCACCCAGCCACGAATTTGTCGGGTAGAACACACTTAAGGAGTTCAAGTTCCTTCACAATGCACTGTATCTCAGGAGCTTGTTCAACCACAGAACATTTATTCACCATCTTGTAGTCATGAAAACTCTCCATGATGTACAGTTCACTGCCTGCATCTGTTGAACCGAATTTTGCATTCAGTGCATCCCACAGAGTCTTTCCATCATCTATGTGCATCTACATATCACACAGACGGTCAGCAAGAACACTCAGAATGCATCCCACAAACATAGTATTGACTTCCTGGAATTTTCTCTGATCTTCGTCAGTCATTCCCTCTGGAGCACCAACACTAACATGGAAAACTTTCAGAGCACAGTAAGCCACAGCATGGTATTCACTTGCCACCTCTTAAAGTGCACACCGGTAAACTTATCCGGCCTCAGTGCATCAGCGAGTCCACCAATATTTAACTCAGGAAATTCCCTACAATTAGGTTTTTGGATTGTTGGAAAATTAGGCAAGTTCATGATTAATTCCAGTAAATAATTCATGACTAGAATAGATACTAGCATTCAACGATCGAGCAAACTAGAGGAACAGCAGAAGATGCAAAACAACTGCGTACACGAAACAACAGCTTTAGAGACAGACATGAACAGATGATGTTGGGCGTACTGTTCGTTAGCTATTGTGGGTGCGACGGTGTTGATGACCATGTTGGCGACAATCTGCTGCTGACGGCGATGAAGGCGACGATGAGTAGCACCGCCCGACTTGGACGGAAGACGACCCATTTTGACGAATTGGAGCAGTCGCGCAGAGCGCTTCCCAAAACCCTAATTTGTCCTCTCCCGGTGCAGGATCGCAAGAACGAACGGTTCCGGAGACCTGCTCTCCCACGCGCCGATGCACGCCGGCGTTTGGGATGAAGTAGACTATGATAGTGGCGCAAGTTGCGAGATAAGGCAAAACCCTAGGTATTTTCGGTGTACATTGGGCCGCAGCCGGTTGTTGTATATATATTCGGACCAGAGGCGGTATTGTGTCGCGATCACAATCCCAAACCGACTTGGTTTCTAATTCATATACTTATCGGACAAGAAATCATAAATTTGTCTGGCAAAAATAAAACGGCAAAAGGAAGCTGCGCCCCTGCAAGGAGACGGACCATTCACTCGCATGTCGCATGTACACCTCGCCTCGCCTCGCCACGCCACCGCCTGACGAGGCGAGGCGAGAGAGCGCACGCGTGTGGTCTTCCCTTTCTCTTCTCACACACCACTTAGAGTGGTGGAGAGAACCCACTGTATAAAGAGGTCCAACTCTTCTTCAACTTCCGGGGTGGGACTAAACTTTAGCACCACCACTTGCCATTTTACACATGGGCCACTATTTGAGATTTCAGAAATTGCTATGGGCCTAGCCCATTAATTCTAACAATCCCCCACCAGATCTCAAATACCCATTTAGAGATTTGCCTTCTCTCACCACTTGTTTAATATACCAGTGTTTCAGCAAAGACTGTTAAGTTGAACTTCTGCCTAGAACTTTAAGCTACATCCATTCACAACTTGACCATGGACTATGCCTTGAATTGCTAGTTTCGTGTGAACAGGTTTCACTCAAAGTCTTAACTAGTACCTGACCGCTAGTAGGCTATCCCGCGGTTTGGAGCTTATACGTCATACTCCCTGGTCTCTTCGTGAGCTTACTAGAGATCACCTAAATCTTATAGACTGCGACATTTACAGTCGGAGCTCATATAGGTGTGTTCTTTCAAGACTGCTCTGTAGGACAACATCTTTGCTAATTATAGCCAATAGAACCACATTAAGGCATGTTGCCAACCTGCCTTACAGCTCTGAGCCTTACAGCTCTGAGATTTTTGCATCTTCACTTGGAGACGGTCATTAGTTATTACTCTCCTCAGTTAACCAATAGCTTGTCCTTCTCAGACCCTAATTCACGGGATCTCCGATCACAAAGGTTGGGTTACTACTATGGTGTAACATCCATGGGTCTCATACCTATCTCCCTTGATGCAATATCTATCACATTTCGTGATAGTCCCTTTGTAAAGGGATCTGCCAGGTTTTTTTCTGTTTGAATATATGTAATAGTTAATACTCCAGAGTTTCTCAACTTCCTGACAGACTTCAAACGTTTCTTCACGTGTCTTGATGACTTCGCATTATCTTTAGAATTGTTCACTTTAGCGATAACCGTTTGGTTGTCACAATTCATAAGAATAGCCGGTACATGTTTTTCAACCACAGGGAGGTCCATCAGGAGCTCACGCAGCCATTCTGCCTCAACAGTAGCTGTGTCCAAACCAGTTAGTTCTGCTTCCATCGTTGACCTCGCCAATATGGTTTGCTTGCAAGACCTCCATGACACTGTGCCACCTCCATGAGTAAATACATAGCCACTTGTTGCGTAGAGTACATCAACGTCGGAGATCCAATTTGAATCACTATATGGACATGAACCTCCTCAGTTTGCTCACAAAAAAAGAGATATTTGGTCTTGTAGCGCTAGCTAAGTACATTAGTGAACCGACAATTTGAGAGTTTCTTAGTTGATCTCTCGTTTCTTTCTTGTTTTTTCTGAGTGTCACACCGGGATCATACGGTGTTGGAGAAGGCTTGCTATCCATAAAACCGAATCGGTTCAAGACCTTCTCAACATAGTGAGATTGCGTTAACGTAATCCCACTCTCATCCTTAATAAGTTTGATGTTTAGAATTATATCGGCTTCTCCCAGATCTTTCATGTCAAAACTTTTTGACAGAAAAGACTTGACCTCATTAATTGCATTAATGTTTGTACCAAAGATTAGTATGTCGTCCACATACAAATATAATATGACACTATTGCCCCCACCATGGCGATAGTAAACACACGTATCAGCCTCATTTAGCTGTGGTGTGACAGTAGTAGCGCGGGGCCTCACGCTACTATTAGAGAGTTTACCCGAGCTACTAGTAGGCTTTTCCCTAATAGTGTCAATAGATATATGATACATATTTTTTAAGCGCTGAGAATTAATCGTGTGAGTTCCATGGAAGTCTCTAATTAGTACTCCCTCCGTTCCTAAATATAAGTCTTTGTAGAGTTAGATATAAAGATGTATGATTTAGAACTAAGAACACATAACCTACAACAACAAGTTATTTTCATGTCACCTATTGAGAGATATATTCACCACCCATAGTGCAAAAATAAGTTGCGCAAATTTTCCTTTTTGTTGCATGAAATTTATTGAATATTAATAACTTGTGTGACACTTTACATATATGTTGATTCTATGTTAGTATTATGTTTGTACTTCAGTAAATTTTAGTAAGTGACTTTAGCTTTGACTGCACCAAATGCTTGTGCAATAATATTACTAAGACCAAGCTACGTCGTGACACACTAAAAGTACATAGAGGGTCGTCAACCGCTTGCCATTATCGTACAACTGCATAATTAGTAATCTGCCTTCTCAATTTTTGTAGGATTTTTTGAATATAGATTGGTTGCAATATAATTGGAATTTTGTTACCTTTCTGAGTTTAGTTGCAATGATGAACATATATTTTCATGTTGTACAAATAAATATATGTAAATCCATGCATGTAATTTTACAAAAAAGGGCCTAAAAATGATATACCCCAATGAAGATGTCCCTGCTAAAAATTAGAACTGGGGCTCCACAAGGCGCGGCCTTCTAGTCTCTCCCTAGGCACCTCACAATCTTCTTGCACGATGTTTTCTTTCTGCTTTCATCCTGCTTATTACTATCGCACCTCCATCGCGGTAATATTTTTTCCTGCAGAGGAGCAGTCGGGCCAAGGTGAAGGGCGAGGCTTCTAGGATCAGCACGTAACGGTCAAAAACCGCTTCCTTAGAATGTCTTGTACAAATTAGCCATGCCCAGGATATTGCTAAGTTCCCAATGCCTCCTAGTCTTATGCATCGAAGCTATAGAAAGATGCATCCAGGCAGGAAAATGCACTCCAATAGGATTTCAACATCTAATAGTACAATTTGAAAACTAGAAAGTCATAATGTAGGTTAGGTTTATAACTCGTTGTACAATACAAGGTGGCAGGTGTGTATGAAAAGAGAGCCCGAAGAAACAAAATGACACTTGTTCAAATACATGGACCGACGGAGGATGGCCGATGGCCGCATTGATGTTCCCAGCGGTACCACATCGTGGCATATGTATTTGGTCCATGCTTGCACGGTGGTTGCCGACGATTTGAGGAGCTCGACGTGCCGACCAGAACAACGTGGCCCTGTCAAGACACTTTGGGAAGAATTCAGCAGCAGATAGCATTGGTATTTTATCAGGCGGTAAATCCTGGCCAGTATCGCACGACTGACGACTGCATGTATCACTGGTAAAGTTAAAATTAGGTTCCGCGTGAACTGTAACCAGATCTTTTTGGCAAAATTTTGAAGAGAAAAGAATAGATTGAGCTATCGATTGATGCAAGTAACCACATCTTCACTGTACACAAGCTAATGTGGGCATTCCGTTAGCCTGTGTACAGAAGCATCGTCTTAGTAATTTCTAGTCTATTTGCATCTTACATTATTAGTACATAATCCATTATGTATAAAAAATACATGACAAGTTAACCAGAGAAAAGATACACCTCTGTTAACGCGATGGATCATAGCAGATATACCCCTTGGTGTCGACCGCGAAGCTTCAGAAAACGCGACCCCGAAGCCGCGCGGGGTGATGTTTCAAGACGCGCATGACTGGATCCCATCCGATCGAGCGGTCGATGAGTGCCATGCACCAATCTGTGAAGACCGTCGGCGCAGGAGTCCGGAACTCGTCGGCTGCCAGAGGACGAACGGCAGCTGGAAGATCGCCATGTTGTCTAGGAGAACACCACTAGGGTCGCCGTGCTACCATCTTTTCCCCGTTGGCGTCTCCCCACACAGGCTGACCTCCACCTCTTGCAGCACGCCCGAAGGAAACCCCATCTCCATCGGATATGGGCCCGCCTCAACCATGGTAGAGGCCTGTGGCAGCGCCAGAAGGGGAGGCTGATGAGGTCATCTACTACCGATAGGGTCAAAGAGGTGGGCCCCACACCACCATTGACAGGTCTCTGGACCGTAAGAGCATTTTGACGCATACAACAGGAAGTCCACTCACTCGGACGCCTACCCTCCGGTCGGCAGCACCACCACCACTCGGACAAGGGAGGTGAAGGGACCACGTGGGAGTTGCAACGGTCCATTAGTCTTAAGTCGAGCTTTAACTAGATTCATAGGTACCGTTACCTGTAACTGTCATAGTTATGACTATTTACACCTGTAATTGCCATATTTATGGGCATGAATCACCCCAGCAACGTGGGAGTGATGGAGGCTGCGGTGCACTCCATATAAGCCGACATCCTCCTCCTGAGCAGGGGTTAAGCACTCTCTGCAATCATACCCCCAAAGAAAACAAGCCTCAAGGCACGAGTCGTAGGGTTGTTGCCTCCTCATAGTGGTGTCCGAACTCGAAACATCAAGTGTCACACATGTGTCGTAGCTAGGCTCTGCCCTCCTTTTGTACCCCTAGTACTCATTGTCAGAATCATAACCCCGACAGTGACCGCAGCGGATGGTTGTTGGCGGCGGCGTGGAGTTTTTCTCCTCGCATCGCCTGGGGAGCTACGTCAGGAGCGATCAGTTTCTTGCAGATTGGTCCGTTGTAATGAAGGCATCGTGCCCCTTATTTCATTGGTGCCAAACTGAAAGCCCTTACATGTGTTTTATTTCGACGGGATCTGATTATAAAGACCCATAGGATCAAACTTTCCTTGCCATATTGTTTACGGTTTTGCTAATTCTCAGTCGACTGAGAAACGAAGTCTTAGTGGATTCTATTATCATCAGGCATTTTGGTGTATTTCTTTATTGAGGGCTTCATGCATGTCAGCTGTAAGCGCTTCATTCGGCCACTCTCTTGGGTCTTTCTGATTGCAGGCCAATACCTAGAGATGGGCTTTTCTTGTTATCATATTGAGAACCTACCGGTAGAAGGAAATGTTGAGTGTTTTTTTTTTTCATTTTCCATTCTACTGTCTGTCCATTTTTGTTTGCTCTTCTATTTCTTCGTTGCATAAAAGAATATTTTTTAACAATACAAACATATTTTTGAAGGAAATGATAAGAATAAAAGTGGGAGAAAGCAAGAAGCGTGAAGAGAAAGAACATTAGTGAAACGATCAAGAAAAGACAAATAGGCTGATTCCATGCCCACTAAGTAGAGATCACATGTAAGGCTAGCTAAGGAAACTAATTATTCAACGTAAGTTACCGTCAGCCGAATGACTTACAAAGTGTTTGTAACCTGAGGAGATGCACACTATTAATTATCCAGTGCCCTTTCGCTTCATAATCATATTCCAATTCACCTCTTTTCGTGATGGCGTCGTGTATGGATTCAGACCCTGCGGCTGTGGCACATCCTCGGATGAACCACAGCGGATCCGTATTCAATTCTGCACATCTCGAACTCTCTTCCAAATGATGCCGTATGTGGATCGAGAAACTATAGGCCATGCGACAGCGGAACAACACACCCAGATGCCGTGTGCTATAAGATCCCGGTGCACCGAAGCCATTTGCTAACTAAAATTTATGTCCTAGTTAGGACTAATACATTGTTATTTACTCAAAGACATTATTATCATATAAACTAAATCAATACAGCATTAATGAATGTTAAACTGTGACATGGAGAAGAGAGTAAGGAAAGGCGGTTAACCGCCGGCCCTGCACGGCCATATGTACTGTCATTGGTTTACTTTACTAGTCAAGCACAACGTCGTAAATGCACTCAATTCCATGCCCGGTCACTGAGATCCATGGCCGGTCACTGTGAGAGCGTGCACATCTCTTAGTCTCTTGTAGTATTAACCTGTTGTGCACACGTCATGGATGTATGCTTGTTCTGTCCATCGGCCCAACCAAACAACCAACAATCTTATAAATGCATGAACACCCATCAATCCTTTCCAACATCCACCAATAAACCAAATATATTCATTTATATTTTATACTTCACATTATGAATGGGATCCCATGCTGGTTAGAAGCCCTATTTAAGCCCATGCACCCCCACGAAACTCCTCACCGGTTCAATCTGTTGGAAATATGAGGAAATTACTACGAGATTTAATCTGAATAAACAAAAGATAAATCATGACAACAATAGTAGAGATTAAACTAATCATGCGAACTAGCATAGTAGATGAACAAATCGCTGGCGTTGAGGTTGTCGCCCATGCTGTCGAAGATGAGGTTGCCGAGGTCGGGGAAGAAATCGTCGTTGGCAAAGTCGTCACTGCCAGCAGTCACACGGGTGCGCTCTCCAAAAACCTGGTCGTCCCTCTCCCGTACAGGATCATGAGAGGCGGTTCCGGAGGCCTGCTGTCCCTCCTCACGGTGCACGCTGAAAGGAGGGATGGAGAAGACTTGCTTGGCGGCGCAATGATCTAGAACGGTGGTGCGAAACCATACGATATGGCCGCAGCTAGGGTAGACGTCTATCTAACTATATAGTGCGGGCCGGGTAGGTCGTGGGAGTAAACTCCACGTCCGAGTCGCGATCCAAATGAATCGGAAATGGTTCAGTAATTAACGTGTCCGTTAATTATTAATTAATGACTCATTAATTTTTCCCGAGCAGCAAAAATATAGACAACGTGCATATCTCTGTCCTCGGCTCGGCTCAATCCCCCAACCTGCGGCGCGTTGTGACGAGGCGTTGCGTGGCGAGGCGACCGAGGAGGAGGAGCGCGTGTGTAGGTCTACTCTTCTCATGCTTATACAAGTGGTAGAAGAGTTACCTTATAAAGAGGTGCAAGTCTCACTCAACTTCCGTGGTGGGAGTAAACTTTAGTCTCACTCACTTCACTCACATGTGCGCATGAATGGGCCAAGAGAATTTCAGAATTTTAGTTGAGCTTTGGGCCAAAGGCCTACTAGCAAAATTCCAACAATCCCCCCACAAAGTCTCATTGGCACATCTCATCATTTGTTCCAAAACATTGTTTATATACCGGTGCTCAGTGGAGACTGTAAAGTTGAACTTCCACTCAGAGATTTATGCTACACTAGATCACAACTTGAATAGTGGACTTAGCCTTGAACTACAAGTTTTCTGCGAGACTAGTTTCACACAAATTCTTGACTGATACGGGGCTACCGCAAGGCTTCCCCGAGGGTGGAGCGCATACGTCATACTCCAGGGCCTTTCATGAATTAATTAGAGAACACCCAATTCTTACAGACTGCGACGTTAACAGTCAAATTCATATAGGTGTGTTCCTCAGGAGATGCTCTGTAGGACAACATCTTTGCTTACCCGAATAAGCCACTTGGAACACATTAAGATAAGTATCGATCAACCTGCCATGCAGATCAGGAGAGTATTGCATCTTCACGGAGTAGGATAATTAATATAGGAATACTCTCCTCCCAGCCGACCAACAGCTTATCTGCCACTTCTACTTCACGGGATCTTCGATCACATAGAGTGGGTTACCACTATGGACAACTCATGCGGTGGGTCTCAGACCCATCTCCATTGATGCATTATCTATCACATTACGTGATAGACCCTATGTGAAGGGATCTGCCAAGTTTTTCGACGTTTGGATATAATCCAATGTAATAACTCTAGAGTTCCTCAATTTCCTGACAGATTTTAGTCTCCTCTTCACATGCCTTGAGGACTTCATATATTCCTTAGAACTGTTTATCTTGACGATCATAGTTTGATTATCACAGTTCATCAGGATAGGGGTATTGGTTTTTGAACCATAGGTAAGTCCATCAAGAGTTCACGAAGACACTCTGCTTCAATAGTGGCAATGTCTAATGCTGTGGGTTCCGCTTCCATAGTTGACCTCGTTAAGATGGTCTGCTTGCAAGACATCCAGGAAACAGCGCCACCACTAAGTGTAAAAACATAACCACTTGTGGCATTAATCTCATCAGCAATAGATATCCAGTTTGAGTCACTATATCCCTCCAGTACCCTTCGATACCCGGTGTAGTGAATCCCATAGCTCGCAGTGCCTCTCAAACACATGCCAATGATCATCTCCCGGTTTTGACACAAACCGTCTCAGCTTGCTCACAGCAAAAGAGATGTCAGGCCTCGTGGCACTCACCAAATACATAAGCGAGCCAATAATCTGAGAATACCTCAGTTGATCTCTAGCAATGCATCGATTCTTTTGAACCAACACTCTAGCACTACTAGGGAAAAGCTTATACACAGAATCTTACCAGCAGCACGATTTAAAACAAGGCGCTTCTGCTACTTAGCAGTAGCGCGCAGAAACAAACCGCGCTCCTGCTAGCCGCTTAGCAGCAGCGCGCTAGGTGAAAGCAGTGCTACTATTACAATTGCCACGATGTAGCGGCCAGACTAGGTATAGTAGTAGCGCTGGTTTTGCAAACGCGCCACTAACAATGAACTTAGCACCAACGCTTTTCTCCAACCATCGCTACTCCTAAGTTTAGTCTCTAATTAAGTTTACTCCCACCTCGCTCCGCGATCAGGGTGTTTACCACCTTAAATATGTTACTTCTCAAATCATCACAACCACTTGGTCTTCATTGAACTCTATGTGTAGGATCTGTATTCCGCAATAGGAATCTTCACCGGTTCTTAAACCCGGAAAGATTCCTATTGACAATTTAGATTCTACACAAAAAGATCATTGATGACCAATGTATTTTTATTTTTTACATGCTTAGCCTTAGCAATAGCGCGTTTTGCATTAAGTGCGGCTGCTACAGCAATAGCAGCAGCGCTTCTCGCTTAAAGAGCGCTACTGCTATGTTCTTTAGTAGTAGCGCTTCATGTCAAAGCGCGCTACTGCTAAACGCCATCCTATCTTTCCCAACCGGCCGCCCCCACTATCCCTCTCCACTCTCACTCTCCCCCGCACTCCCTGTCGTCCGCCGCCGCCATTCCCCGACCACCGTCGTCGCCGCCCGCCGCCGACGCTCCTGCTCCTCCTCCACGGTGGTAGTCCCTCCTTCCCTCCTCCTCCCTCCTCCCTCCTCCTCCTCCCTCCTCCCTACCGCGCCCTCCCTCCTCCTGCTCTCTCCTCCCTCCTCTCCTCCGGCCAAGCCCTCCGCCGGCAGCCCTCATCCCCCTCCTCCTCTCTCCTCCCTCCTCCCACCCCTCCTCCCTCCTCCCATCTCCCCTCCCTCCTCCTCCTCGCTCCTCCCTACCGCGCCCCTCCCTCCTCCTCCTCAGGCCAAGCCCTCCTCACCCTCCTCCTCTATCCTCCCTCCTCCCACCGCCCCTATCTCCTCCTCTGGCCCGCCCCCTCCTCCCTCCTAACTAGTTAAAATTTTATTACTGTTCTTAATTGAATTAGTAAGTGCTTAGTTGAATTAGTTAGAAAATTAGTAAGTGCTTAGTTGAATTAGTTGAATTAGTTGAATTAATAGAACTAGTTGAATTACAAAGCTTGAATGGAAATTAATAGAACTAGTTTATTTTTAGTAAGTGCTTAGTTGAATTAGTTGAATTAATAGAACTAGTTGAATCTATGTCATTATCACTTTGTCATCAAAGAATACTATATGAGGTTTGATGATCTAATTAAAATTTTACTCAGTGGAATATGCAGGCTTTGTGGAGTCGTGTCTCCTTGGAGTGATCGTCATCCGAGCTACCTCTACTTCCTCTACACCCGAGTCGGTGAGCTAAATGTCCACCTCCTCCTTCTCCACTCCTCGGTGTTGAATAGAGTAGAACTAAGGTATCAAGTTATGCTTCTTAACCCAATGAAATGTTCGGATTATAAGATCATGCCTAAATGTTTTTGTCAATATTGAACCATTGAAATGCAATGAGCACCAGTTTATGCTCATTTGCGAAGTGTTGATTCATTTCCGAGTGACCTATGTTTTGCCGGAGTGTTGATTCATTTCCGTTCAGGCAAATTTCAGGCGCTCAATATATCGTATTTTAGCAAAGGTCATGCCGGATTTTTTCGTGAATTTAAGCATGACTTGTGCTAGAATATGTAGGAAATATCGAGTAATAGTGATCTATGTGTTGAGTTTCCTGGTAGTTGCCTTCGATTGATTTTCAATTAATGTTTCAACTATGAACATAGGAAATGTCAGACGACGAAAATGATTACGGTATGTGTGAATACCGCGAAGATGAGCCCGGCCTGTGCGACAAACATTTCCTAGTTCATGGTAGGTGCTTCAGCATCAAGCTGGATGAGACCTTCGAAGTGGATACAGTAAGTCACAACGACAAGTATTTTTCGTAATTAAGCATGATTTCTGCTTCTTTTGCTTCAACTTATAATTTTAATTTTTTACTATTCTACTAGTGTATCCCCTGCCATGCAAGAATTTTTGTCTTGGATAAGATTGGTTTATGTCCTATGGAAACTATGGAGGTAAAGAAAGTTCACTTGAAGACCGAGCATGGTTATACTTTCGACGCAAAATTATACAATGCAGACACCTACACCTATTTTGAATGCAAAAATTGGAGAGCACTATGAAAGGCTTATGCATTTGAGCCTGATATGCTTATCACCTTTGATATTCGTCCGGAAGATGATATTGAAGGCAATATCGACATCTGGGTCGATGTGTAGACGCCTCCAGTTCTATCATTATGTGAGTTTCTCAACCATATTTATGTCTTGGATATTGTTTATTCAAAAATAGTTGACAACTAATTTCCATTCAAGCAAACATGTCCGTCGCTTGGTAGACATGACCTACTACTGTCCCGGGGCTGAACTAAACTCCGAGGAGATAAGTCATTATGTTTCATGGCTTGAGCATCTTGATACTGTCAAGACAAATTATTTTCCTGGACTTCAAAATCTTAATACTCAAAACCTGCGACCACTAGCGTGCGTATTGAATTACGGTCACATCAATTTAGGAAAGATGGTAAGATTTTTACTATTTGTCCTCAATGCATCTTTTGCATACATTATTTTTAAGCTAAACTTTATTGCTAAATATGTTCCTACGATGTTCTTCAACAGGGACTCCCGATGATAGTTGTGCCACATTGGATCGAGGCTAAAGGTCGCATGAAAATGGTTAGCTTACGGCCAAGACATCCTACATTGCACATGAGTGCATTCAGGATTTCTAAAAGCGAGCAAGTCTTAATAGTCAAAGACTGGAGAAATAATGTGAAGGATCACAGAGAAGTACTAGGGGGCAGCAATCAGAAGCGCAGCCCACAATTCGGAGACATGTTCATCTGCATGCTCCAATATGATGACTCAGGAGTGCTACGCATGTTCTATGCTATTTTACCTGTGAGAGAGAGAGAGCAGCAGGAGTGACTAGCTACCTAGAATGAGTTTGAAGATGATGATGATGTGCTACACTATGACTATAATGATTAAATAGCTAGTGTTGGTGGTAATGCCTATGATGATTATTATTAGCTAGTGCTGGTGGTGATTAGATAGCTACACTATGACTATGATGATTAAATAGTGGTAATGACTATGATGATTATTAGCTAGTGTTGTTGGTGATGATATGATGCAAGAGTTTATATATTAATATGATGATGATGAGTTATTATATCATTCGGTGAAAGAACCGCGGGTTAGTTTCAAATGGATGGATCCTAAGTGATCAAGTCATGGATTATCGTGATAATCCATGATTTGGTCACTTAGGATCCAAACACTTGAAACTAATCCGCGGTTCTTTCACCTAATGATTTAATAACTCATTATAATGTAAAACAATCTCTAAATTTCTACTATGTGAAAACTTGTATAAAGGTGTGTGAATACGACATAAAATAAAAAAGAAATAGAATACGGAATAATAGTAGTAGCGCGGGCAGTGAGACACGCTGCTAGTAATTACCAGTAGCGCCTGTTGCAGGAAGCGCTACTACTAAGTAGATATAGTAGTAGCGCGGGTTAACAAACGCTACTGCTAACCTTTAGCCGTAGCTTCGTAGAAGTAGCGCGGGTGCGCTACTACTATGCTTTTCCCTAGTAGTGTAGCATCATATGGAGTTGGAGAAGGCGTGCGGTCGCTATATCCAAAACGACTCAAAATCTTTTCCACATAGTGAGACTGAAGCAGTGTGATCGCGCCATTCTCATCTCTCAACATATTGATGTTTAAGATAACATAAACTACTCCTAGATCCTTCATCTCAAAATAGCATGATAAGAAATCCTTGATTAGATCAAGTTTAGTTCCAAAGATCAGTATGTCATCGACATACAGACAAAGAATATCTCCTTCGCCCCCACCATGGCGATAGTACACACACTTATCGCCATCGTTTACTACAAAGGTGGCAGAGTTTAATGTTCTTTCGAACTTCTCATGCCACTCATTAGGAGCTTGTTTAAGGCCATATTAAGACTTTAATAACTTGCACACCTTTCCTTCCTGACGAGGGACTACAAAACCATCTGGCTACTCCATGTAAATTTCCTCCTTCAACTCTCCATTCAGGAAAGCCGTCTTAACGTCCATTTGATACACGAGAAGACCATGTGAGGTAACCAGTGATAGTAGCACTCGAATTGTGGTCAGTCTAGCCATGAGTGAGTAAGTATATCAAAGAAGTCTTCACCTTCTTTCTGGGTATAACCTTTCATTACTGCAGGATGCTGCTAACGCGACACTACGATCAGAGACCCTTTCACGAAACTGTGTGCGATGCATCAATCACAAGTGGGGATGTAAAAAAACCGTCAAAAAAGGTGCAAAACGTTTGCAGCGGAGGATGCATCAAACACGGTTCAGATTTTAGTTGCGTGTGCGATCAAGGGCATACGGTTCAGTCCAATGAACTGTTTGCGATGAGGCGGAACAAAAGAAACGGGCAGCCTGATGCAGGCGTGTGCGATATAAAGCATACAGTTCACTCGGACGAACTGTTTGTGATTAGGCAACACTAAAGAAACGGGCAGCCAGATGAAGGTGTGTGCGATATACAGCATACGGTTCACTCGAATGAACTGTTTGTGATTAGGCAACACAAAAAAACGGTCAACCAGATCAAGGTGTGTGTGATTGAGGGCATACGCTTCAAAAGGATTAACTATTTGCGATTAGGCAACAGAACAGAAATGGGTAAGCCAGATCAAAGTGTCTGCGATTGATGGCATACAGTTCACATGGATGAACTGTTTGCGATTAGCCACAACAAACTGAAACAGTTAGATAGATCAACATGTGTGTGCTAGACGGGCACACCCATTCTAATTAAAAGACGTGTGCTGACATTGCCTATTGCGGTGCACCCTATGGTGCAAACGCCACGTACGCGGCCGAAAAGTTGTACGTGCCCACGTTACGCCTTCCGGAAATAGTGCCGCACTTATAACCGTCAGTAAATTTTGAGCATGCGTCCCGTCACATTCCAAATTGCAAACTGTTCACACCGATCAAAACCTAAACGGTTTCCCACTTAGGAGCGTATTACTATGCGGTTATAAATACTACTACTCTAAGATGACTGCACATTCCTCCTCAACTCCTCATCCACAAAAAGTAAAAAAACAAACAAGTCATTCATCATCGTTCCCTTCTGTCCGCCATGGCCAGCATGAGTTCTGGGTCGAGAGATTGCCACCAGGGAGAGGCGAGCCTGGAAACGGGAGCACAAGAGATGTCCCGCCTCGCCGCGATAGCAGCAGAGAGGTCCCGTCGCGCCGCCGAAGCAGTACGGAGGACCCGCCGCACCGTCGATGCAGCAGACTGGTCCGGCCCCGCCACGGAAGCAGAAGAGATGTCCCGCCGCGCCGTGAATGCAGCAGAGATGTCCTCCCTTGCCGCGGCGGCCCGGGAAAATGCCTCGCGGGCAGGCAAGGACTCTTACAGGCGCATGCGTGCCCTCGTCCATAGGCAGATCTACAGTTCATCCGGGGAAAACAGGCTTTGACGGAGGCGTTGTTCGTGAAATTGGACACGAAGGTGGAGGTGGAGGAGGGGCCGAAGCCTCCACCGGGGCAGGAGCTGCCGCACTTGCCCGTCTACTTGGCACTGGGCATGGAGACCGTCGTCCTCTCCAACGATGAGTTCTTTTAGCAATCTACGTAGTACGTAGATGATTATTTTCATGGTTGAGATGTCCGGGTACGGAGGTATGAAGTTTGAGTTTTATGGTTGTGGCGGATTTTTTGGTATCCTATCCGGTCACTGTCCATGAACGCGTCCGAATGCATCCTCGGGTGGTTTGGGGTCTGCTTTTGGTGTTTGTAGTTGGAGATGCTCTAATGACGCTTCCATCGGCAGTAGTAAATCATGATGAGAAATGCTACTACATTGACGGATGAGCCACTTACCACAAAAGAAAAAAAAAGCCGAGTAGACTATGGCAGTGAATACTTGCACAGGCAAATTAACATCTATTCACTCCAAGTTGACAAAGTGGACAACAACATTTGTTGCTGAATTACAAGTGTCCAAGTGCACATTTTTGCTCTGTGGTAATTTAGAATGTGTATTTGTAAAACAGTTGAAAATATATTAACCCAGAATATATTTATATATGCATTTAGAATTATAGATCGAATATTGTCCATTTCTGTACCAACTTAGTTCGATTGATATATTACTGAAGTTAACGTGGAACGATCAACTTCGTTTCTGAAGGTGGTGCTCACATCCACGTGAAAGCAAAAGACATGCAAGGGTATCTTGTGAGGAAACAAGAGATAATGTTCGTTTGCTTTCTCGTAGAACAAGACTGACAATGGCTTTCCCCCCAGATAAATCATAATAATAGTAATAAAATAATATTAACAACAACAACCGCAACAACAAAAAATTGTAATAGTAACGATGACCAAGATGATGATGGCTATCAAAGTCTTAGCTTGAACTACCTGATTGTCATAGTTCACTTGTCGAGCTCATAATTATTAATGCACTCAACTATTGAAATAACTAATTAAAGAGTACTTCTTACAAAGGTCACTCCTACCTTCCCAGGATACGATATGTGTCGAATTGCATATGCGCTATTTGTTTCCCTTATTTCGTTGATTCATTTATTCGAAATGTTTATTCTCTCAAACCATGCATCCAAATCTCAAATCGTTTTTGCCGTTTGATTCTTCATGTCAAGATTTTTAAAACTAGATCCCAAGCTGATAGGTTTCGGCGAACTTTTTGTTCCTGTGAAAACCAGACAAAAAATCCAAATCGGGAGCGGATTTTTCCCATCCGAAAGGCATGACCGTGCCTCTCGCGGAAGCAAATCCAAGAGAAGTAAATATATGCCACTCACCGAAGGAAAAAAACATTTTTTTTTTTGAGAGGCACCGCTGTGCCTCTCGTGGAAACAAATTCGTGCCTTCACGAGAAGTAAATCTGTGCCTCTCATGGTCGAAAAAAATGTATTTTTCGCTTTTACATAAGCACATCCATGCCTCCACGAGAAGTAAATCCATTCCTCTCACGGAAGGTAAAAATGTGTTATTTTTTCTTTTCCGAGATGGACGGCCGTGCCTCTCATGAAAGCAAATCCGTGCCTTCCCGAAAAGTAAATCCATGCCTCTCATGGTAGAAAAAAAACAAGATTTTTCCCTTTGGCGAGAGGCACAACCATGCCTCTCAGGGAAGGAAAAAAAATAAATTGCATTATTTTCCTTTTCCAAGAGGCATGGCCATGCCTCTGGCTGAAGTAAATCCGTTCCTCCACAAGATGTAAATCCATGCCGCTCGCGGAAGGAAGAAAAACATGTTTTTTCCTTTTCCAAGAGGCACGACCGCATCTCCCGCGAAAGAAAATCCTTACCTCCACACAAAGTTAATCTGTGCCTCTCGCGGAAGTGAAATAAAAAGAAAACACAATTTTTTTGTGTCCAAAACCAAAGAAAAACCAAAGAAAAGCTGTAAACCGAAAAAAGATATAAAAGCCGAAAACGCTTACAAAAAAATAGAAATAAATCCGGAGGGAGGACGCAGAGCGCGACACGTGGTGGTAGTTAAAAGCGTGCCAAGTGCCCCCCCCCCCCCCCCCCCCCCCCCCGCGCGCGCGCGCGAAGGAGCACTCCTTAATTAGACACTTCCATGAACTGCTCCCAAATGAAGTACCTGTCTTGGTGGAAACAAATAATAAAAGCCATTGAATAAAATTTTCATATGTTATCTGTCCATTGTTTTTTATACAATATATTTCATTTCCAAATCATGCTATTTTACATCCCACGGGTGCCCCTCTCCACCTCTTTCCCCGATGCCATCGTACATCAAGAGCCTCAAACGGTGGCACATAAAGGCATGAAAAGCCAGCATTGGGAACCTAGATATGTCATGTGGGTTGCACTTCTCAAACTCCACCTTCGGAAGGATGGCATGTGGATCATGAAACCATAGGTCCTACATAATGGCATGACGCGCCCGTTTTCTGCTTTTACGCTGAGCTATTGGGTTCGGTAGGCCAGAGTCATTTCACAGTGCATCCGGTCGATATGGACCGTCCGTCGGAGTGCATTCGACGGTCCAGATCCGATGCAATACGCTGATGTCACGTGTATTATATCAGACCCCTCGGGGCATTTTCGGTAGAAAAAATATTTTGAACTGATTAGATTTTCCCTCCCAAATATTTCGAGGGTATTCTCGGTACGAATTTCAGGGCTATTTTCAGTACGATTTTTAGCCCGTTCGCTAGGGTTTATTCCTCGCCGCCACTAGGGTTTTACTCCTCGCCGGTACGATCTTGCCATGCGTCGCGGCCCCTCGCTCCCTCCACCCAAATTCCCTCGCGATCTCGCACCACATTTTCAATGAAGAACACGAGAGGAGGCGCACTGCCCTCCCCACGGCAGCCACCGGTGAAGATTGGGTGCCATCCCACCTCCCAGTCCTCCATGTGGGTGCCTATAGCCACAAGGTTATAGGCAACCTCTTTCCCACATCCCAATTGGTTGTTTGCGTCGTCTACATCACCTCTCCGCCATGGCCGCAGCTTTGATCTGGCCATGCATCTCGTCCGAAGGCAAGGTGGTTGGGTATGGATCATGTTCTGCGGGACTAGATGAAGCCGGTCGGCCTCGACGGCCAGCACCATTCGTCCAGACCCGACTACAAGATCTGCGAACGTTCAATCGTTACATTTCATTCAAACTGTATTCTTTCAATTTTGCTGATAGGTGAGATTTGAAGATCAATAGAGATGATAATCTATTAATTTTGGAATGTACTATAAACAATTGATATCTTATGTTGTTCGATATTTATGATGCTCGCTTCTTCTGGTGCAATTGCTGGGCTGGGATCAACAGACTTGGCATGTGCTTTATAAAAAAAATTAGATTTACATGGGATATCCACCATTTCAAGATTGGTGTTAATTCTTATTATGATGTTTTAGCCTTGTTAAAGGGAGAGTAATGATCCTCGCAAAAAGCAGAGAGAAAGGAATGAGCATTCGATTCTTGCAGATGTTGCATTTCATTCTTCCGTGTTTAGTTATGTCCAACATTTGTTACATGCACACACTTGACAAGGTTAGTACAAGTAGTTATTTTTCCTCTGTTTTGGAGGGCTATGACAGAACGTGCTATGTGATTCCATGAGACAGGATGGATGTACCATGGCCACCCCACTGTGCTCCTGAAGGCGATCCCTTCAATTCAGCGCATGCCTTACCATGCCACACCATGGTCGTTGCAGTACGTGCTTTACTCTTGTTATCCTATACTCTTTTATTGGCTTTGCGGCCTGCCTACGAGACATTGCCTGTGTCATTTCCTAGGATAGCCGGGATGCCGTGTTGACTCATGCATTATTTTTTCCTTCTATTGTGTGGCTATGCTCATGCTCGTACCTTTTTCTCGCGTATGAAATAAACATATCAAAATCCATTGTTATTCTAGAGTTGCTTGTGCACTATAATTGGTCCGAACCTTGCCCAGGCACTGTTACTGTCACATGGTTGTAAAAAGCAAATATAGATTTCTATGAGCTCCCGTACAGACCAAATTTATTTCAAGCAAAGTATTGTAACCAATATTATTGAAGTTTTACAACTTGACTCATCCGCAATGGACTAAGAACACGGCTAGGAAACCTTCTTTGGGACTAAAACCCAACCACACCCTACTCTATCTCTTTATGGCCAAGTGTACACTCCATATTTAAAAATGAACCAAACTGTTGGACTCACTGCTTGCATCTTCATCGTCTTCAACCGCAGCTGCATCCGATAGCCTAGCATGGTACTGCTTCAACGTTTTCCTGTATTTCATTTTGTTGTAGGGTGAATCGACAAGCAGAACAGGTAGCTCTCTTCTGAATTTGCCGATGTAGGCCTGCATGCGAGGATATGTTAGTATCGTTGCATAAGTTCCAGAAACTGACAGAATTTTAGTTCTTACTCTACGTACTTGGTCATATTGCATCCTCAGTTTTTCTCCCGCAAATAATTCGATGTTCTTCAGCATGTACAGTGCACAACAAGAACTGCAATATTTTATTTTGTTAGCTCAGCATTTCAGATAGTAACAATCTAAAACAAAAACAAAAGCTAATATTGTTGACTGACGTCTCATCGGCTTTTGGCACTTTAATATTCCGTACTGGCCATTGCATCACGTTAATGTCTTCCCATGCATTGCTTTCTATTCCATTGACTCGCATCGCTGCTCTCAGATGTGCTTCCATCCCACGTACCTGAAAGCCCAATGGGATGAGAAGTTGCCTACGACTAATACTTGCATACGATGTTTAATCCTTTGTTATAATTAAATATGTTGAAATTCTCACCACGTTATTTACTTCTCTGGGTATCATAGAGTGGAAAAGTGAATCAAGAACCTGAATCTCCTTCCTTCTGGGGTTTACGACCACAAGGAACCAGTGGACGTTTAAACTGTTCGTAGGTAGGAAAACCTGGAGTGCACAGATAATTAGATCAACATGTATACTAATAAAAAAAATCTGTTCTATGTCAGGTTAAAATACCATATCATGTTTCAGGTAGATGGTGCCTTGTGTTGTTCCAGGAATGCCTACCAAAGCGTCCTCGTAGCACTCCTCTATCCTACCATATCTTTCGAGCTTAGCAACGCCGGCCACCTTCTCAGTGTAAACTAGTTGGCCGTCCTTTGTGTCAATTGGTTCATCATGACGCATGAGCTGGATCGCAGCATCAACCACGTACAACAATAACCAAGTTAATTGTATTGTACAAAAATGAAACTTCATAAACTAATTTGTGAAATATCTTACTTCGTCACCCAACCATACGCCATCTTCAGATTCATCTTTTTGGGTGAGGCATTGCAAATGCTTCAATAGCACGACAATGTCATCAACTAAGACCATATGTTTTTCACGATTTGTGGTGTTGATCAATGACGCCACGAAATCCTGTCGAACCACGTCTAGCTGGTCCCTCTGGGTTTCAGGAACTTCTGACCTCTTTTTTAAGTTTCTAGAGCCGATTTTCCTCTTTTTATTGTTCATGTCCTCGGAATCATTTATAGACTCTGATGGAGTCTTGTTTTTCCTTTTTTTTCTTCTCAGTATTGTATGGAGCATACTCGTCATTCTTAAATAATTGCAATACCACCCTTTTCTTTTCGCCCCCATGATTTGGCGGCGTCGATTCAACCACACTTACTTCTTGCTTCTTTCGAAAGGATTCATGATGGCTGTCATGATCTGTAAAGGCATGGGGCTCTTCAGGCTCTCGCGATCTCGTAGCCTTCACAGGGTGCTGCTTACTCCATCTGTTGAACGGATTCTGTCATACAAAATAAACCGCGTGTTAGCCTTGTGGTGGCTAACACGCGGTTTTGGAATGCTCAAGGCTTGTGGTGGCTTTGGAATGCATTTGCTTATCCAAACTAGGAGCACCCTGGATATCATGCTCCTCTTTCAAAAGCTTATGAACACCACTGAGATCCCGTTTGATTTTTACAGCAGCTCTTTCGAATGCTTCATCCTGTACGTGGAAGATCACATGTTATTTCTAAAACGACAATGATTGTTTCATAATTAAGTTAACATGCATGCGTACGTCAAAATCTTCATCAAGGTCCTTCAGGGGGGCTCCATGTCATCATTTTTTATTCCCTGCTTACAATGGTGTTTAGCAACAACATCCGTGACATCCTTTTGGTTCCCCTGGTCAGAAGCCTGCTCAGCATTCTCAACAGAGGCCTCCATTGGGTGTGAAGGTGCCCCGAGGTCACAAAGATGTATGTTCTCCACTCCTGGAAATATTCCATCGCGTTTTTCTCTTTATAAAATACATGTTTGTCTGGGGTGCTTTTATAGTAAACTAATTTAGAAAAAACCTTGTACACGTAAATTTCCAATTATATATACTTATCTCATAATTCTAGGTTTACGTTCAATTCTTTGATGAGGTCTTCCGTGAGCTTGCCATTTGTACGGGTATGCCTAAGGCACTCATCCATTTTCTTTTCAAGGGTGCACATCCTATCGACTTGTTCTGTACCAGCCTCCCGCACGAGGGAGGAAACTTCTTGCAAATAAGTCAATACACATCTGACGAGTACCTTAATCTGAGACTTTGAAACAGTTAGAATCATATAACTTCATACTAGTTGGAATGTTACAATATATATTTGTGTCTGATGTAACTCATTTACCTGAGCGCCAGTCTTCGGTTTGGCCAGCGTACCATCTCGTGTTGGAATGAAAGGCCTCATCAGGTCCTCAACATACTGCAGTTTAGTGTCGTTAGTATGATTTAGAATATATATATGTTACATAATTCAGGCAATGTGCTGACATTTTACCTCTCCAACTCCCAGAAAATTATTCTGGATTATATTGTCAACCTTTTTTGCCTTCTCCTCGATCCAGTTCTGGATCAGTGGCCTTAACCTTGATTCATACGAGATGCTAGAGTCCAATTGGTGCACTCTGAACTTCACATAGTACCATGTCTGCATAACAAAAACAGCTGTTTACAAACATTCTAATACATTATGTCATGTATGTTAGGTAACTGATAATTGTACTACTACGAATTACCTGCAATAGTGGTAGATTCACCTCCAGAATTGCCTCACCATTTACAAAATTCTTCACGCTATCCATAAGATAGTCAAGCGTTAGCTGTCCAAGATTTGTGCCCTTTATCGTCTCAATGTTTCTAACAATCCCAATATATTTGTTATCCACATACTCCACTTTTGTTCGGCATACATATTTCCCTATGGTGTACAGGACAAATGGCCTGACAAAATTTGGTGTGCTGTCGCCTTTCATCTTGGCTAGCAATCCTTTGAAAGTTATTTTGGTGTCATTACGGTCTTTCAGTTTCTTCCACAACTCCATATTTTCATCAAGATTTGAAGGGACATGCTTCTTCCCATGGCAGGGCATGCCTGTTATATGCGCTACATCTTCTAGTGTGATCCTACATGGTCTCCCATTGATGATAAAGGCATCTTGTTCTCCACATATGAATTAGCGATGGCCAGACACAGTACACATCTAATTTTGATGATAGGTGTCTTGAGAAGTCCACCCAGTCCTATCAACTGGATGTACATCCTTTGCTGCGTGTTTAATCCGTTTATGAACTCCTCATATGGCGGCAAAGAAGCATCCTGGGTTCAATGGATGTGCAAATGTGATTAGATTCAGCATGGTATACAATTTAAACACTCATATAGACGAATACAGCTCATATATACCAACATAAAAATTGTGCTCTACGCTACTGCATGAGGTAATTTGTTTACAAGCATGCTTAGTTCCATGAATGTGCAAATACTATCATTAGATTCAGCTTTGGTTACGTTTGAACAGTCATACAAGGTAATCTCCATTGCAAGGCGCTTATCTGAAATAAAATAAAGATTGGAAAATAAAAAACTATCCAACCGTGGTCTCCTCAACTCTAGGCACTAATCATGGTCAGTACTATGGAATTAAAACATGGGCCATTGATGCCTTCCATAACTCGTGCGGAAGGAAAAAAGAAGGCAAGCGCCCGCTGCACTAATTGGCATCGACAAGACCATACGCTAAGATTTAGCCTAGAATTAATCAATGAACTGCCAATCTGATAGGAAACAAATCCTAGCGCCCTCCCCTAACGCTCCCAACTTAGTTTTGTTTAAAAACATGCTGAGTTACATGAATATGCAAACATGGAGTGGGGTTGCAGCAAGAGATCATGGGAGGAAGATCGTGGCACGAAAAATAGCAGCGGCTGCATCAGGAGATCGTGGGGAGTTACTAGAGCATTCATGTTTGGCTCCGTCGTTCGGTCTTGCTGGATTCCTGGGTTGCTCCGTCCTTCGGTCTTGCTGGTTAGGGTGGCGCAGAAGGATGAACTATGATCTACGAGGTTTCAAAGGATCCCTATTTATAGGGATCGTAACAAGCCGAGCATATATTTACGTATAGATTTCTTCTGTTGGAGGAAATCAAGGGAGGGGACCCACCTGGTTGAATATTAGGGGGCGTGGAGAGTTTTGCACAGGTAAGTGATGGTGTAAAAAAACTAAGCTAAGTTGTGTAACAACACATAGGTCTCCTGAGAATCACGATCATCAAAAAGATATAGTTCCCATTTCTTTGAAAATTAGCCAAAAGAACTGGACCCCTTTTATTATTGGTTATAAGTAAATCACTGGACCTCTTTTAGGATGAAACTGGTTCTAAATTCAACTAGGATTGAGTTTCACATGTGAAGTATTTTATTCTCTCTTGCGAAGCTATTTTATTGCCCACCCGATCTTGCATGCTCATGCTCATACCTTTTTTCCTCGTATATGTGAGACCAAATTTTGCTAATAATACTGAATCATGTCAGGTGCTGTTCAAGATGGCAAGTCACCATGGTTTTCACTTCGGTAAGATTTTGATGAAATAACATAGTTTCATTCATTTCAGCACTCACTGCAATATTTGCCTTTCAGTCAAAATATTTCAGCCTCACTGAATTTCAGCCAAAATATTTCACCACTCGCTAATTTTTTTCTGAAACTTCTAACTAGTGATGTTAAAAAAATTCTGAAACTTCTAACTAGCGATGTAATTGTTCTGAATCTTGTCCAGACTCCGACGAAACTTAAATATAAATTTAAGAATTCAGTTAACCTTCCTACGCTTCAAAAGTTCAGGTTGTAAAAAGCAAATATATGTTTTGAGCGTCTCCCATGCAGACCAAATTTATTTCAAGAATAGTATTTGGAACCAGTACTGTGAAGTATTACAACTTGATTAATCCGCACTGGACTAAGAACATGGCTAGGACACCTTCTTCGGGAATAAAACCAAACCACACCCTACTCTACCGCTTCATAACCAAGTGTACACTCCATATCTAAGAATCAACCGCTGCTGGACTAACTGCTTGCATCTTAATGATCTTCAATCACAGCTGCATCCGATAGGCTAGCATTGTACGTCTTCAGCCTTTTCATGGACTTCAATTTGTTGTAGGGCGAATTAAGAAGGACAACAGGCATCTCTCTTCTATAATTGTCGATGTATGCCTGCATGGGAGGATATGTTAGTATCGTTCCATATGTTTACAAAATTGACATAATTTTTGGTGTTACTCTACGTACTTGGTCATAATGCAGCTTAAGATCTTCTGTGTAAAGAATTCGATGTTCTTCAGCATGTAGAGTGCACAAGAACTACAACAATTAATTCTGTTAGCAGCATTTCACGTATTAACGATGAAAAACATAATTAGAAGCTAATACTGTTGGCTGACTTGTCATCTTGTCTTGGCACACGAACATGCTTTACTGTCCATTGGGTCACGTTAATGTCTTGCCATGCATGGCTTTGTGGTCCATTGATTCGCAGCGATGCTCTCAGATGTGCTTCCATCCCACGTATCTGCCAAAGTCCATGGTATGAGAAGTTGCTCACGGTTCATGGTTAGGTATGATGCTAAATCCGGAGTAATATTGAAAGACGTTTAAAATATCACCATGTGAACCACTTGTGTGCGTACTACGTAGCTGAAAAGTGAATCAAGAATCTGAATCTCCCTCCTTCTGGGAGTTACGACCACAAGGAACCAGTGGGTGTTCGCCATGTTCGTAGGTAGAAAAACCTGGACAACAAAGAGGATTACATCAACATGCATAATAATTAGAAAAATAAATGTGTTTATGTCATGGTTAGATGGTACTAGATCATGCCTGAGGTAGTTGTCTCCTTTTGTTGTTCCATGACTGCCCGCCAAAGCGGACTCGTGGCAGTTCTCTACATTACCATCTTTTTCGACCATAGCGACGCCGGCCACCCTCTCAATGTAAACTAGTTGCCCGTCCCTTATGTCCTTAGGATGATCATGATGCATGATCTGAATCACAGCATCGACCAACTAAAACAAAATTCAAGTTAATTGTACTGTGCAAAAGAAAATTGATAAACTAATTTGGCAAAAATCTTACTTCGTCACCCAACCATTTGTCATCTTCGCCTTCATCTGTCGTGGTGAGGCATTGCAAATGCTTCTGTAGCAGAACAGTGTCATATATTACCACCAATTGTTTATCAAGATCTGAGGTGTTGACAATTTCGGCCATGTAAATCTGTCGAAACTTGTCAAGGCCGGTCTCCAGCCTCGAAGCACCAGTGTCTGTATCTTTCAAATTGTTTGCACGTCTTTTCCTATTTGTATTCTTTGTGTCCTTGGAATCGCTGGTAGACTCCGATGGAGTCCTGTTTTTCTTTCTCTTCTTATCACTATCGTATAGAACATAATCTTCATTGCACAATAATGAAGATGCCACTCTTTTCCGGCTGCTCGCACAAGTTGGTAGCATGGAATCAACCACACTATCTTGTCACTGCTTTGCTAAAGAATCATGATAGTTGTCCTCATCAACTGGGAAGACATGGGGCTCTTCCAGCTCCCTTATTCCCTTAGCCTTGGCAGACCGGTGGTTGCTTTTGGTACCTGCCTCTCCCCCCACCTCAATAGTGACATCTTCATCATCTTGATTTCTTCTTTCTTCAGCCTTTCGTACATTTTCATTGTGCCTCAAATTCAGAGGATCCTGTGATTCGAAATAAAGCACTTGTTAGCTTCCAATCGGCGTGAAATAAAAAAAAACCAGTTAACTGTAAAATGTGCATCACCAAGAAAGCTTCAAGGCTTGTGGTGGCTTTGGAATGCTTTCGCGAATCCAAACTCAGAGCACCTTGCGAAGCATCCAGCTCTTTATAAAGCTGTGAAACATTCTTGAGACTCTCCTTGCAAGCTGCAGCAACATCTATGTCTTCTTCATCCTGAACATGGAAGATCATATGTTAGCTACGAATCTACGTTAACTTAAAACAAAATCAATTAGATGTGAAATGTGTATCACCATGAAAGCTTCAAGGCTTTTAGTGGTTTTTGAATGCTTTCGCGATTGCAAACTAGGAGCAGGCTGCAAATCATTAGCTACGTTCTTCATGGGGGCATCCATATAATCTTTTTGTATTGCCTTAGCAGAAATGCATTTGGCAATGACCTCCGTGTCATCTTTTTGTTTTTGCTGGTGAGTAGTATTCTCTCCTAAGACCTCCATTGGGTCCGCAGGTACTCCCAGGTCAGATAGCTGTATGTCCTCGACTCCTGGGCGATCAACATCAAATATTCCATAGCGGTGGTTCTTTAAAAAATGTGTTAGTGTGGAGAGTATTGAGAGTAAAATTATTTATAGAAACTCATAATGGTATACGTACATTGAATTCTGTGATGAGGTCGTCCGTGCGTCTGCCGTTCGCAAGGTACGCCTAAGGCACTCATCCAGTTTTTTCAAGGGTGCACATCCTATCAAATTGTTGTGCATTGGCCTCCCGCACAATGAAGGCAACTTCTTTCAAATCAGCCAATACACGGCCCATGAGTACCTTATCCTGCAAATTACATGCAGTTAGAAGCACATGACTTCAATTGTACTTGCAAAGTTACAATATATATTTGTGCCTGATGTTCATCATTTACCTGACCGTCAGTCTTTGGTTTGACCGGCGTCCCAACTGGTGCCGGATTGAAATGCCGCAGTAGGTCATCAACATACTGCATGTTAGTGTCATTAGTATCATTCAAAACATATGGTAGATAATCCAGGCACACAGTACTAACAGTTTACCTCTCCAACCCCTACATATTTTTTGTTGATTATGTTGTCAACCTTCTGTGCCTTCTCGTCACTCCAGTTTTGGATCAGCGGCCTGAACCTTGATGCATACGAGATGGTAGAGTCCAATTGGTGCACCCTCCACTTCTCGTAGTACCACGTCTGCATTACAACAAAAACAGCTTAGAAATTTTTCCATAAAATTAAATGTATGGTATGTTAATAATGATTGTATTACCTGCAGCAGTGGTAGGTTGCCCTCCAGATTTGCTCCACCACATACAAATTTCCTAACGCTAGCCAAAAGATGGTCAAGCGTAAGCTGTCCAAAATTGGTGCTCTTTATTGTCTCAATGTTTCTAACAATCCCAAGGTATCTGTTGTCCACATACTGCTGTGTTGTCGGGCATACATATTTGCCTATGGTGTACAAGACAAATGTCCTGACAAAATTAGGTGTGCTGTCGCCTTTCATCTTGGCTAGCTAGCTATCCTTTCAAAGTTACTTTTCTGTCATTGGGGTTTTTCAGTTCCTTCCACAACTCCAAAGTATCGTTGTGATTTGAAGAGACTTGATTCTTCCCCATGCAGGGCAGGCCTGTTAAATGCTCCACATCTTTTAGTGTGATCCTACATGGTCTCCCATTAATTATAAATGCATCCTGCTCTGCATCATATGAATAAGCGATGGCCTGGCACAGTAGATGTCTCATTCTCATGCGAGGAGTCTTGAGAGGTTCAGCCAGTCCAATCAACTTGAAGTACGTCAGTTGCTGTGCATTTAATTCTTTTATGAACTTCTCGTATTGCAGCAAAGAAGCAACCTGAGTTCCCTAAATGTACAAATAGTGTGATTAGATTCTATGGTATTCATTTAAACACGCATAGAACCGACAAGATCCAATCTACGCCAATATCAAAATTGTGCTCTACAGTACTGCATGAAATCATTGAGCTTCTAGGCTATATAATGAACACCAGACATAGAAAAACAAGCTATCTCTGTCGGCAAATTGACTGATAATAGTATAGATTTTTAGTAGAAAGAGCATACTTTGGTCTATGTACACTACCAAAGTTTCAGGCGTCATGCTTACAAAAATAATTGCATACATGACCAGAAGATCAATAGTTTATAGATATCTCAAAAAAGGAATACGTTCCATTGCAAGCATTCAAGAGCACATACTGCTTAGTTCCCATCAAATTCAAAAAAGATTAATTAGTAAAGACCATGCAAAATTAAGGGCAATGACCAACAGTTTCAATGACTAGAGACTAAGAACTCATTTAGAATGCCTATGCCAAAAAATTAGCAATTTCCAAATTTGAAGGCATATAAACAGAGACGATAACCTTGATGTCCATTAAACATGACCATAGTTGTGACTCAAGCAACCAAAAACATAACTAGGCATCATCAAGTAGCCTAAAAATGTTGACATGGACTGAAACATGTGAGCCTAAAATTTAATATAGTAGATACATTTGATGTTCTTAATGCCAAATAAGTGAGGCGTGCTCATATTTCTGCATGTTTTTACTAAATCATGTACATTGTGATCGTTGAAACACGCAGAACTGACAAGTTGCACAAGTTACCATAGATTCACAGTGAACAAATTAACTACAAACACTAGTCTTGAATTTCTAGACGTTTAGTGTAAAACAGGCCAATCAACAAAAAGAGAAAACAACTTACGTACAAAACTACTTTGTATTCTGTCTACTGCGTATTCGATCAGGCATTTAGGAGTACTACGATTATTTTGTTGATTCGGTTGGTGGTTTTAAACAAAGTTAAATTACTACTCCTTCCTTTCCATATCGTTACATGTAGAACTTTCCAGCACAAAAATTAGCGCAAGTTTCATTACAGAGAGAGGCATTCACGAGCAAAAACTAAGAGATCAAGGCATCCACGATATCCCTTAAGTTTTGCTAAAGCACATCTCGATGTGCTCTAAGTATTGCACATCTAAGTCCTAAGTCATTGATTTTATGCTAAGATTCGTGCAAGCCTTTTTTTATCCTTTTTTCTTTTCTTTCTAGACACACCCATCTCCCTTCGGTAAAATACGGATAGTTTGTTATGGCTGTAACTAAACGAGATCAAAAGGAAGTGCGCCGTAAATTATGGGATTGCATGCAGACTTGGGAAGGAGGGAGTATACATAATACAAGGATCTCGATCGTTACCGGAGAATTCTCTCGATCGTGACCGGCTCGATTGGCGTTCGCTTTCATCTTTTGCTTCGCCGGCTTCTCCGACGTGCCCTTCCCCTTCGTCGGTTTCTCTGACATGCCCTTTTCTTTCATATCAGGATTCGACGACGCAGGCTTCGAAGATGACGGCTCCGTCGGCTTAACCGACCTGGGAGCTACTTTGGGCGGCGTGAGGTGCTAATTCGGTGTAGTCATGCACTACTAGGAAAATGCTTATAGATAGAAGTTCAGCAGTAGCGTTTGTTTATGACCCCACGCTACTAGTAGTTAGTAGTAGAGCTGGGTAGAAAGAGGGCTGCTGGTATCTATTAGCAGAAGCACTTGTTACCTAGCCCCACGCTGCTGCTAAGTGTAACACACCACACCCCCTGATAAATAAATATTAGCAGCGCTGGTCGTCCAACCGGCGCTACTGTTAGTTTAGGATCTATAGCGCTTGTTTAGATAAGCGCGCTACTGCTATTTTTTCTATGTATAAGATTTTACCAGTAGCGTATTTTTCTAGCCCACTCTATAGGTAGTGCAACACTAGCCGTAGATATTTTGCAAGCTGCCATAGCAGTAGCGCGCATAGGTGACTCGCGCTACTGCTATGCCCGCCAGCCACCTACCACCTTTCCTCTTCTTCCTCCCCTCTCTTCTTCCTCTCCCCCTTCCTTTCTCCCCCTTTCCTTGCACCTTGCTTGTTCCTTTCAATGCTCCCCCTCCACCACCCCTCTATTAGAGCCCTCCCTCCCCCTCTTCTTTGCCCTCCATGCACCACCCCCTCTTCTTTTCCCCTCCACCACCACCCTCCATTAGAGCCCTCCCTCCCCCTCTTCTTTGCCCTCCAACACCCCCCTCTTCTTTGCTCTCCACCACCACCCCCTCCATTACTGCCCTCCCTCCCCCTCTTCTTTGTCCTCCACCACCCCTTCCATTAATGCCTTCCCTCTCCTCTCCCTCTCCTCCCACCCTAGCTCTCTCTCTCCCTAGCTAGCTAGCTAGTTAGAGCTATATATATCTAGAGCTACTAGGTAATTAAGAAGAAAGGTGCTCGATATCCCTCTCAACACATAGGTGAGCAAAAAAAAGTGTTTGTGTGGATAGGACCGAAACTATATATATATGTACGATATGAGAATATACCGAATTGTGTGTAGCATAATTTGAGTTGCCTACATTGTCTATTGGATGAAATAATGTTGGTGACATGATTTTCCTATGTTTTGCCGAAATGTCGATTCAATTCCGTTTCGGCAAATTTTGGGCAAACTCAATATGTCCTATGTTTAGGGAAGGTCATGCCGAATTTTTGTATGAATTTGATCCATGCATGCATATATACGTGGTTATAATATTTGCTGCGCACGCAGGTGATCATGAAGGTCAATGGAAGGATGGTGGAAAGATACTGGCAATCCGCTGTGGACGACATGTATGAAAAAAGACTGAAGGGTGTTGTATGTCCGTGTCGAAAATGCAAAGGAATAGTTAGGCTTGACCCATTTGAGGGTGGTACATTCAAGGTGCACCTGCTCATGCATGGTCTCATGGATGGCCATACTCGGTGGATAAGTGAAGATGATGATGATGATGATGAGGATGTCGACGGGGCAGGAAATAATGACATGGGGCTACCAGATGAAGAGATGACCGATTATGTGCCCGAAGAGGAAGACGGCCTCGGAAATGTCGATGGCGAAGAGACAGTTCAAGGCGGAGAAGACGCAGACACGCCGCGGTCTTCGTCGCTACTAAGTTCAGCCATGCGGGACCCGCATGTTCGAGACCTGCTTCGCGAGAAGACAACTAGCGACAGAGCTGCTTCTAGAGAGGAGGCAAAACTGGCGCAACTGGAGGTAGACTCGATGACTCCTTTGTATGATGGTTGCAATCCCAAGGTGACCCGCTTGAGTTTCACACTAGAACTTCTAAAGACGAAGGAGAAAACAAATGGACAGATGCAAGCCTGGATGAGCTTCTGAAGTATCTAAAGAAGGTTCTTCTCGCGGGAAGCCTGTGTCCTACTAGTGTCGAGGAGGCAAAGAAATTCGTGTGCCCTATTGATCTGTCCCACATTAGATATCACACATGCATCAATGATTGCATCATATATCGGAACAAGCACGCTGAAAAAACCATCTATCCAAACTGCAATGCTTCACGATATAAAAAGGCCGGAAAGAAAGATCCACAGAAAGTTGTATCGTAATTTCTATTCACTCCGCGTGTACAGCGGTATTTCATAGATACTATGGAAACAAAGCTTATGCGCTGGCACGCGGAGAGGGTGAAGCCAGATGACGAAGATGATCCAAAGCTGAGACACCTCGCTGATACTAGCCAGTGGAGAGCATTAAATGCTGCAGTAGATTTTTTCGCAAATGATCCAAGGAACATCGTGCTTGGCGCTAGTAGTGATGGCACATGAATCCATTTGGCAACCAGAACACCAATCATAGCACATGGCCCGTGTTTGTATGGATGTACAACCTCCCCCCTGGTTGTGCATGAAAGGAAAAATACATACACATGGCTATGCTTATTCAAGGGCCGAGACAACCGGGAAATGATATAAATATGTATCTCGGGTTACTGAAAGAGGAGCTACAGACCTTATGGACAACGCCAGCCAAGACATGGGATGCAAGCAAAGGAGAGTATTTCTACATGAGAGCCGCGCTGATCACGACGGTGCAGGACTATCTCGGTTACGTCTATCTCTCCGGCCAGGTGTGCCAAGGATATTGCGGATGCACGAGGTGCATGGATGATACAACTTCTCATCAGCTATCAAAAGATGGCGGGTCTTCGAAAATCGTGTACATGGGGCATCGAAGATGGCTCGTGAAGGATGACCTGTGAAGAAAGCGTGGAGATCTATTCAATGGTAAGGCTGAGCATCGAGGTCCTCCACGTAAGCGTAGCGGTGCAGAAATATATGAGTTATTGAAGAACTGGGAAGAGTGCCCATCGCTGGGAAAGATGAAGAAAAATGCGTCGAAGCCCCTGCTGAAGGTATGGAAGACGAGATCTGTTTTCTAGGACTTGGAATACTGGCCCAAACTCGACACGCCTCATAGCCTTGATCAAATGGATATCGCAAAAAATATCCTTGAAAGTTTGCTTGGAACATTGATGAACATGCGGGAGAGGACAAAGGATGGGCCGAAGGCAAGAAAAGTGTGACGCCCGGATAATAAAGCTACAGTAACCCTCTACTAATGATGCCACGTCACCTCGGTTATTGTTGTTAATCTCACGTTAGTTCGAAACCGATTCTAATTCAAATCCAAAATCAAGCAAACAATAAAAGTTTTCAAATATTAAAATTAAATTGTTCGGAGTGAACCAAATATTGCATAGATAATTATGGTGGAGAAACCACACCTTTATAAAATGTTTAAATAATATGAGATGAATAAAACATCAGCAAATTAATTATTTCAAAAACCTTTTGTAATTAATAAAATGTCAAACTAATTTATTGAGGACTGGACTTTTGAGTATGGACTAATTTGAAATACTAATTTATAAACAAAGTATATATTTTACTAAAACTAAAATAATAGGATGCAAAACTATAAGAGAAAAGGAAAATAAATAAAAGGGTAAAAGATTAAAAAAAAGAAAAAGCAAAGAGAGAGAGAGAGAGAGCAACCCCCCTTCCAGGACCGAACCCAACTGGGCCGGCCCACCTAACCCACCCGAGCCAGCCCAGTGCCCCCTCGCAGCGGTCTCTCTCCCCCCGCCCTGTTCCTCGGTCTCATACCGCAACAGGGGCGTCGCCGCCGAACCCCCTCGCTGGCCACGCTGCTACAGGCGCCGCGGGGAGGATAAGGACACCAGCGACGGCCCCCCCTGCCTCCTCCGAGAGATATTTTCCCCCCTTCCCCACGAGCTGCTGCTTGCCCTCTCCGCCTCTCCCATTCCCCGCCGCATCCGAGCGCTGCCGTGGCCCTGCCGGCGTAACACACGCGGTCCCCGACACCGCCTCGCCTCTCCTCCGCGCCAAGAAGGACCGCCTCGACCTCCTCTTCCTCCCCGACGAATCACCCGAGCAGGAGCGCCTCTGCATCATCCCCTACGTTGCCGTCTTCCTCCTCTTCTCCGACGAGCTTCGCCATCGATTCCGCCGCACCGAGCCCTCCTCGAGCATGCTTGAGCACATCTGCAAGAGCACTGTGAGCCTGCGCTTCTTTCCCCTCTCTCTCTCCCGAGCTTTCCAACGCCCGTAGCCCCGTTCCCGTAGCTCGCCCGAAGAACCTCGCCGCCGACGAGCTCGGCGCCGTGGCCATGGTCGCCTTCACATGCGGCCGAGCGCCGCATCGTGCTCCTGGGGTTCCTAGTGGCCCAACGCGCGCGTCTGCTGCTCTCGCCGTGCCCCGTAGCCCCCTGTTCGCCGCTCACCGGAAACCCACCACCACCTGCCTCGCCGCCGGCGACGTTCCCGGCCGTCCCCAGCCACGCCACCACCTCCATTCGACGCGGTGTGGACTGGCCGTTCGAATTGGCCAAACCACAGCCCCGGGGATGCCCTGTGGGCGAAACCCGAAGCTCACCCGCGCCTCGCCGCCGCATTGGAGCTCGCCGGAGCCCCTCTCCAGTGCCCTGCCGACGTGGCCGGCCGGGCCCCACCCCTGGCTCACTGCTAGTGGGCCCCACGGGCCCAGTTGACTAGGTTGACCCAGTCAACTGCTGACTGGGCACCCCAGTGCCACTGACATGCAGGCCCCGCCGCTTAATTAAACTAATTAAATGTTTTATAATTAAAAATAATTAGTTAAGCTAAAACAGTCACTGACATGTGGGGCCCAGCTGCTAATTAGCCATGTTTAATTAAAATAACCCACTGTCAGTCCACTGTCGATGACAGGTGGGACCCACTGGTCAGTTTGACCTGGTCAGCGAGTCTGTTGACTGCTGACGTCATCCCCACGCAATGCTGACGTCATATTCCTTTTCTGTTAATATAAATAATTCCAGAATATTGTTAAATCTTTCAAAAATCATATAAAATAATCCGTAGCTCGGATGAAAATGTTTTCTATATGAAAGTTGCTCAGAAAAATCCAACGAATCCGAATACGCGGTACGTTCATTTGTCACATGCCTCTAGCATGCTGAACATGGAAAATTCCCCCTCTGGTCATCTGTCTGACACAGGTCCGGAACCGGGAACCCCTTCCCGGTTGAATTCCCCCTTCACCTATATCGTGTAGCCATACGTTAGGTCACACCTGGCACATCATATTGCCACGTTATGCTTTGTGAAGCTATGTTTGCTTTATATTTACTGTTTCTTCCCCCTCTTCTCTCCGATAGACCCCGAGACCGATGTTGCCCCTATGATCGACTACGTCGACGACGACCCCCTCCTTGCCAGAGCAACCAGGCAGGCCCCCCCCTTGATCACCAGATATCGCCTATTCTTCTCTATACTGCTTGCATTAGAGTAGTGTAGCATGTTACTGCTTTCCGTTAATCCTATCCTGATGCATAGCCTGTCATTGTTGCTACAGTTGTTACCCTTACCTGCTATCCTACTGCTTAGTATAGGATGCTAGTGTTCCATCAGTGGCTCTACACTCTTGTTCGTCTGCCATGCTATACTACTGGGCCGTGATCACTTCGGGAGGTGATCACGGGTATATACTATATACATTATATACATGACACATGTGGTGACTAAAGTCGGGTCGGCTCGTTGAGTACCTGCAAGTGATTCTGATGAGGGGGCTGAAAGGACAGGTGGCTCCACCCCGGTAGAGGTGGGCCTTGGTTCCTGACGGCCCCCGACTGTTACTTTGTGGCGGAGCGACAGGGTAGGTTGAGACCACCTAGGAGAGAGGTGGGCCTGGCCCTGGTCGGCGTTCGTAGATACTTAACACGCTTAACGAGATCTTGGTATTTGATCTGAGTCTGGCCATTTGGTCTATACACACTAACCATCTACGTGGGAGTAGTTATGGGTATCCCGGCGTCGTGGTATCAGCCGAAGCCTTCGTGACGTCAGCGACTGAGTGGCGCATGCCGTGTTGGACCGCTTTGACGTAACCGCCGTGATCGTGTGGGTTGCTAGGTCTGCTCGCGACCGCGTTCTCAACGTGCAGGTGTGCATAGGGCGATGGGCCCAGACCCCTGCGTGCTTAGGATTAGACCGGCGTGCTGACCGCTTTGTTGTGCTTAGGTAGGGCTGCGACGCGTTGATCTTACGAGGCCGGGCATGACCCAGAAAAGTGTGTCCGGCCAAATGGGATCGAGCGTGTTGGGTTATGTGGTGCACCCCTGCAGGGAAGTTTATCTATTCGAATAGCCATGTCCCTCGGTAAAAGGACGACCCGGAGTTGTACCTTGACCTTATGACAACTAGAACCGGATACTGAATAAAATACACCCATCCAAGTGCCAGATACAACCCGGTGATCGCTCTCTAACAGGGCGACGAGGAGGGGATCGCCGGGTAGGATTATGCTATGCGATGCTACTTGGTGAACTTACCATCTACTCTCTTCTACATGCTGCAAGATGGAGGCTGCCAGAAGCGTAGTCTTCGACAGGATTAGCTATCCCCTCTTATTCTGGCATTCTGCAGTTCAGTCCACCGATATGGTCCTTTACACATATACCCATGCATATGTAGTGTAGCTCCTTGCTTGTGAGTACTTTGGATGAGTACTCACGGTTGCTTTTCACCCTCTTTTCCCTTGTCTATACCTGATTGTCGCAACCAGATACTGGAGTACAGGAGCTAGAGATCCCGAGGATGATTCTACATGGAGTTCGGCTTCGAGGAGTAGTTAGGAGGTCCCAGGCAGGAGGCCTTGCCTTTTCGATCGTCGCTACTTTTGTGCTAGCCTTCTAAGGCAAACTTGTTTAACTTATGTCTGTACTCAGATATTGTTGCTTCCGCTGACTCGTCTATGATCGAGCACTTGTATTCGAGCCCTCGAGGCCCCTGGCTTGTATTATGATGCTTGTATGACTTATTTATGTTTTAGAGTTGTGTTGTGATATCTTCCCGTGAGTCCCTGATCTTGATCGTACACATTTGCGTGCATGATTAGTGTACGGTCAAATCGGGGGCGTCACAAGTTGGTATCAGAGCCGACTGCCTGTAGGAACCCCCTCTCCACACTCCTTGGCCGAAGTCGAGTCTAGTCAGTGAAAACTGTTTTACTAACATGGCTGTGTGGCTTACGGGCAAACGTCGCCATTGGGTGGTATTAGGATCTTTTACTCCTTGCCTATACTCTGGGACTCTGATCTCTCTTCTATTCGGGTTAAGTGAATTTTACTAAATCTAACATTAGGATCTCGTTATCACTTTCACCCGGAGAGCCCCTTATTACTGATGATCGTCTGCTGCACGTGAAGACCCTGAAGATACTCTCTGCTGATAACCCGAGGACTTGTGTTCATCGCTTTTGCAATTCCCTTTCATCGATAAACTCCTATAGATAACCACGTATACTCGCCATTCATATAATGTTTCCCAGTTGATCTTGTTATTACAAGATACCCCGAAATTCTCTCTGTTGTTCTGAGAATCCTTTGAGCTTACTGCCTTGCTGTTCTTTGTCACCTGAATACCCCTACGGATAATTCTCACACTTACCGAGTATCCGGTCATCCCCAGTTGGTTCAAGTATTCCACAATAGTCTTCAAAATACTATTCGATCTTTCGAAAATCGTCAGGAGCCTGTTGCTCTTGAAATTCTTATTTGCTTGCATTATGGTTAATCCCATAAGTCTCGTAATCTTATTGGCATCTCTTGTCATTATCATTTTGAGTCCGTTGATTCAATTTGTTGCGAATGCTCGCAATCCTCAATCATATCCTAGAATTCATTCTTCCGGCTCAGACGTCATTTTAAACGTGAGCTGGATCTCGACCTATCAAATTGCCATCGATTGTACCCCTAAGCCTACTCAACTTATCCATCCTTGATCAGAGCGTTGCTTCTGACCCCCTGATTTGGAAATCATAATTCTTTTGCATTTGAACTTTGAGTTAGTCAGTTGTTTCTATAATCAGATCTCCTTGCGTTCTTCTTCCTCTGGTTGAGTACCGATGCTCACATCAGATCCCTTGTGGACCATCGGTTCCTTTGTTGGATTTTATCCAACAATGTCCTCCATATTAAATAAGCTGGTGAGCTTTTCCTCGGCTACATAATGCCTTTGGTAAATTGTATCCTCTGCTTTGTCAACCATGCTCTACTTTTGAGCTTGTGTTATTTACTCCTGAAGTTTGTAGTATATCTTTCTACGATGCCCCGATGGGTTGAACCTATGCCTTCCTTAATCTGTGTGAACCCGAAAGATTTCGCGGGACATACTTATCTGGTATTGCACCCGGTAAAACTTTCGACAACTAATGTCATTGTCGAAATACGAGAGGCGAATGGAAGGTTATGCATTGAAGAAGTGGGAGTCGACCTTGAACCTTTGTGTTCATGCCCATGGACACGATGGAGATCCTATGATGGAAGCTTCTTATAATAATAGCTATTTCCCTGGTATAATATCATATAGTATCGGTGAATTAATCCTTGCAATCGTGGATCCGACCATGTTTCTCCTTGATTCCGTTTCTCGTGCAAGTTTGAGCACTTGTCTTCTGTAGAGCAATACCCTAGTCCACCTCTACCTTGATCTGTCGTCGAGTATTACCCCCTGGTATCTCGAGATTATCATGGAACTGCATAACTTCTTATGAGTTCTTCAACAAGTGCTACATTCTCACTGATTCCAATTTTCCACGGGCTCTGAGTTATTAGTCACTCGAGAACACCGATAAGTGAATCGATTCTGCACTCCGATTCAATAACTCTAAGTAATTCTTGTTGCTTACGAGTTTAATAAACCTTCAAGTCATTCCTAGCCTTATCGGCTATATCATTAATGTGCTAAATTATAACTGTGCTACATGGTCCTTCTTCCCGAAGCACAATTATTGACGATGAGCTAAGCTTACATCGATCTTCCTCATCATATTAGTTCGCCTTGAACAACAAGCTTGATTTGAAGTTTGTGTCGTACCCCTGGTTCCAATAACTTTTCGCTTCATCATTCCCTTGACTTGATGTCATCGCCGATCGATTACCTCTTCATAAATTCTCGCTACAAATGTGTCGTGAACATCATCAACATTCTGAGCTCTTCCAAGATATCTATCGAATTCTGGATGAGAAATACCATCCTTGCCCTCGATGATTTGTTTTATCATCGACCATTTTATTGCCTTCCATTCAACACAAACTTGTTCGTGTTTTGTGTTGTACCTTGATTTCCTTGCTATCTAACTTATGATATGTTCTACCTTGGAGTATTACCATCTTTTATGTCAAGTATGTCGTAAGAATTTCACCACCTCTTCAGAATTCTTGATGGAGGTGATACCTTTTGCCATATCCGTTCATTCCTTGGTCCCCGTGTTGTTTCTAAACGAAATACCGACAAATGGTCTGTGATGTATAACTTCTAAACTTCCAGCAACCCTATTGCTTTGAAGTTATTGGTCCATAGTTGCATTCTACGTCTATGGCTTAATCAATCATCATTCGAACATTGATCGTGCTACCTAGCCCATATTTTGGGTGCACATTTCAACCAATGTTTAACTGTGTATGTTTTCCTCGAGCATACATCATTAAGTCATTCGATCTAGCTAATGTTATTTCCTTGTTCACATAGTTGTGGAAATCCATCTTTTGGAAATCTCAATGGATTGTCGCTGCGTCAATCAGTCACCTCCTCACCTCTCCTTGATTTAATTATGAACCCTTGTTCGGAACTCGCTTCCAGAGTTCATCTCCCGAGAATCTTTGATGTCGTTTCGACAATTTGTGTTGCACCTTTTCTTCTCAGGGATCCTGCGTCTGAGTTATCCTGACATCAATCAAATCTGAATCTCGGTCAGATATGATGGTTGGAACATATTTCCAAGAGTTATAACATTGGCCTATTTATGACCCGGTAAGGTGATGTCATGCCTAACACACCTGACTGGAGGACCTATTGTTATAGTTTCCTTTTTGGCAAGGTTAGTCATTCTTCCGTGAGGAAATTGTAAGACTTATTCTATAAGTTGTTCCTGATGGATCCTTTTTGTTTCCAAAGTCTGATCTTCACCTGTTGACCATGTCAATGCTATCTCGAAGCATGTCTATGGTACTCCGATTTTCAACAGGAACATTTGAAGCCCAATGCTAAATGTTTCCTGCTCAATTATCCAAACACCGTTGTATGGGAATGTCATGAAATTTCTCTCCCCTACCTATAGAGTTTTCTACATTATATCCTGTCATGGATATCGTGCTCAGCTTGTCCTTGGGAAGGATATACCCTTGAATTATGTGTTTAAACACATTTTCCTTTCCATTGTTCTGTTTAATCTGATAATCACATTTTCCTTTCCATTGTTTGGATTAACGTTTCTTGTAATCTGACTTAGCTGAGCAGTGATAATTCCCTGCTTAGGGAAGCACCTTGTTGTACCACTCTGTCAGTAAGACCCTGTTACTATTGTTGGTGACATTCCGGTAATCACCGATGGACGAGAACCTTGCCTATTGGTCCGCCTCGTTTCAACGAGCAGGAAAATGGTTCTCTTCGTCCCTCGCCCTTGGCACCAACGTTGTTGCCAACAAAACTAACAGGCTATCCTCTTACATACTTTGCTATCTTGACCGTGCAAATGTTAGCGCCTTCCAGCTTTTAACCCACATGTGGGCCCATAACCCACAGTTCCACAGGATCGAAACCTGACTCTCCTATACACCCCCTGTTTCCAAAGTTATTCCTCGCGCGTGGCCTCATATGTAATTCACGAGCCACCTTTCGAGATATCATCAATTCTGGTATCAGACGCAATACTTATTCTTGTTGCTCTGAACCCCTTTCACCTTCTGATTAGGCCATCCAACGATTGCCTGCCATTGGAAACTTCTCATGGTACCTTCTTAATTTAATCTCAATATTTTCTTAAGTAGCTATTCGAGAGTTACTTTCTACCACATTCCCTGAGTTATCTGCCAGATAGTCAACCTTGTAAGGCCCGTTCTTCCGAAGTTACCCCTTGTTCTTTCGTAAGTACGATGGAGTTCCGGAAGAAAGGACGACAACTTCATCATGATGCATTCATGCATAGGTATGAAGAAATCAACGCTATGGATCGACCTCTTCGAGAAGAGCAACCAAGACCGAGAAGATTCGTTATAATTTCGTAACCAGCCATTTACCCCTTACTCCCCTTCTTAAATCTCGGGACGAGATTTCTTGTAGTGGAGGGGAATTGTGACGCCCGGATAATAAAGCTACAGTAACCCTCTACTAATGATGCCACGTCACCTCGGTTATTGTTGTTAATCTCACGTTAGTTCGAAACCGATTCTAATTCAAATCCAAAATCAAGCAAACAATAAAAGTTTTCAAATAATAAAATTAAATTGTTCGGAGTGAACCAAATATTGCATAGATAATTATGGTGGAGAAACCACACCTTTATAAAATGTTTTAATAATATGAGATGAATAAAACAGCAGCAAAATAGTTATTTCAAAAACCTTTTGTAATTAATAAAATGTCAAACTAATTTATTGAGGACTGGACTTTTGAGTATGGACTAATTTGAAATACTAATTTATAAACAAAGTATATATTTTACTAAAACTAAAATAATAGGATGCAAAACTATAACAGAAAAGGAAAATAAATAAAAGGGTAAAAGATTAAAAAAAAGCAAAGAGAGAGAGAGAGCAACCTCCCTCCCTGGACCGAACCCACCTGGGCCGGCCCACCTAACCCACCCGAGCCAGCTCGGTGCCCCCTCGCAGCGGTCTCTATCCCCCCGCCCTGTTCCTCGGGCTCAGACCGCAACAGGGGCGTCGCCGCCGAACCACCTCGCCGGCCACGCTGCTACAGGCGCCGCGGGGTGGATAAGGACGCTAGCGACGGCCCCCCCTGCCTCCTCCGAGAGATCTTTTCCCCCCTTCCCCACGAGCTGCTTCTTGCCCTCTCCGCCTCTCCCATTCCCCACCGCATCCGAGCACTGCCATGGCCCTGCCGGCGTAACACACGCGGTCCCCGACACCGCCTCGCCTCTCCTCCGCGCCAAGAAGGACCGCCTCGACCTCCTCTTCCTCCCCGACGAATCACCCGAGCAGGAGCGCCTCTGCATCATCCCTTACGTTGCCGTCTTCCTCCTCTTCTCCGACGAGCTTCGCCGTTGATTCCGCCGCACCGAGCCCTCCTCAAGCATGCTTGAGCACATCTGCAGGAGCACTGTGAGCCTGCGCTTCTTTCCCCTCTCTCTCCCGAGCTTTCCGACGCCCGTAGCCCCGTTCCCGTAGCTCGCCCGAAGAACCTCGGCGCCGACGAGCTCGGCGCCGTGGCCATGGTCGCCTTCACATGCAGCCGAGTGCCGCATCGTGCTCCTGGGGTTCCTAGTGGCCCAACGCGCACGTCTGCTGCTCTCGCCGTGCCCCGTAGCCCCCTGTTCGCCCCTCACCGGAAACCCACCACCACCTGCCTCGCCGCCGGCGACGTTCCCGGCCGTCCCCAGCCACGCCACCACCTCCATTCGACGCGGTGTGGACTGGCCGTTCGAATGGGCCAAACCACAACCCCGGGGATTACCTGTGGGCGAAACCCGAAGCTCACCCGCGCCTCGCCGCCGCATTGGAGCTCGCCGGAGCCCCTCTCCGGTGCCCTGCCGACGTGGCCGGCCGGGCCCCACCCCTGGCTCACTGCCAGTGGGCCCCACGGGCCCCAGTTGACTAGGTTGACCCAGTCAACTGCTGATTGGGCAGCCCAGTGCCACTGACATGCAGGCCCCGCCGCTTAATTAAACTAATTAAAATGTTTTATAATTAAAAATAATTAGTTAAGCTAAAACAGTCACTGACATGTGGGGCCCAGCTGCTAATTAGCCATGTTTAATTAAAATAACCCACTATCAGTCCACTGTCGATGACAGGTGGGACCCACTGGTCAGTTTGACCTGGTCAGCGAGTCTGTTGACTGCTGACATCATCCCCACGCAATGCTGACGTCATATTCCTTTTCTGTTAATATAAATAATTCCAGAATATTGTTAAATCTTTCAAAAATCATATAAAATAATCCGTAGCACGGATGAAAATGTTTTCTATATGAAAGTTGCTCAGAAAAATCCAACGAATCCGAATACGTGGTCCGTTCATTTGTCACATGCCTCTAGCATGCTGAACATGGAAAATTCCCCCTCTGGTCATCTGTCTGACACAGGTCCGGAACCGGGAACCCCTTCCCGGTTGAATTCCCCCTTCACCTATATCGTGTAGCCATACGTTAGGTCACACCTGGCACATCATATTGCCACGTTATGCTTTGTGAAGCTATGTTTGCTTTATATTTACTGTTTCTTCCCCCTCTTCTCTCCGATAGACCCCGAGACCGATGTTGCCCCTATGATCGACTACGTCGACGACGACCCCCTCCTTGCCAGAGCAACCAGGCAGGCCCCCCCCTTGATCACCAGATATCGCCTATTCTTCTCTATACTGCTTGCATTAGAGTAGTGTAGCATGTTACTGCTTTCCGTTAATCCTATCCTGATGCATAGCCTGTCATTGTTGCTACAGTTGTTACCCTTACCTGCTATCCTACTGCTTAGTATAGGATGCTAGTGTTCCATCAGTGGCTCTACACTCTTGTCCGTCTGCCATGCTATACTACTGGGCCGTGATCACTTCGGGAGGTGATCACGGGTATATACTATATACATTATATACATGGCACATGTGGTGACTAAAGTCGGGTCGGCTCGTTGAGTACCTGCAAGTGATTCTGATGAGGGGGCTGAAAGGACAGGTGGCTCCACCCCGGTAGAGGTGGGCCTTGGTTCCTGACGGCCCCCGACTGTTACTTTGTGGCGGAGTGACAGGGCAGGTTGAGACCACCTAGGAGAGAGGTGGGCCTGGCCCTGGTCGGCGTTCGCAGATACTTAACACGCTTAACGAGATCTTGGTATTTGATCTGAGTCTGGCCATTTGGTCTATACGCACTAACCATCTACGCGGGAGTAGTTATGGGTATCCCGGCGTCATGGTATCAGCCGAAGCCTTCGTGACGTCAGCGACTGAGTGGCGCGGGCCGTGTTGGACCGCTTTGACGTAAACACCGTGATCGTGTGGGTTGCTAGGTCTGCTCGCGGCCGCGTTCGCAACGTGCAGGTGTGCATAGGGTGATGGGCCCAGACCCCTGCGCGCTTAGGATTAGACCGGCGTGCTGACCGCTCTGTTGTGCTTAGGTAGGGCTGCGACGCGTTGATCTTACGAGGCCGGGCATGACCCAGAAAAGTGTGTCCGGCCAAATGGGATCGAGCGTGTTGGGTTATGTGGTGCACCCCTGCAGGGAAGTTTATCTATTCGAATAGCCGTGTCCCTCGGTAAAAGGACGACCCGGAGTTGTACCTTGACCTTATGACAACTAGAACCGGATACTGAATAAAATACACCCATCCAAGTGCCAGATACAACCCGGTGATCGCTCTCTAATAGGGCGACGAGGAGGGGATCGCCGGGTAGGATTATGCTATGCGATGCTACTTGGTGAACTTACCATCTACTCTCTTCTACATGCTGCAAGATGGAGGCTGCCAGAAGCATAGTCTTCGGCAGGATTAGCTATCCCCTCTTATTCTGGCATTCTGCAGTTCAGTCCACCGATATGGTCCTTTACACATATACCCATGCATATGTAGTGTAGCTCCTTGCTTGCGAGTACTTTGGATTAGTACTCACGGTTGCTTTTCTCCCTCTTTTCCCTTGTCTATACCTGATTGTCGCAACCAGATACTGGAGTACAGGAGCTAGAGATCCCGAGGATGATTCTACATGGAGTTCGGCTTCGAGGAGTAGTTAGGAGGTCCCAGGCAGGAGGCCTTGCCTTTTCGATCGTAGCTACTTTTGTGCTAGCCTTCTTAAGGCAAACTTGTTTAACTTATGTCTGTACTCAGATATTGTTGCTTCCGCTGACTCGTCTATGATCGAGCACTTGTATTCGAGCCCTCGAGGCCCCTGGCTTGTATTATGATGCTTGTATGACTTATTTATGTTTTAGAGTTGTGTTGTGATATCTTCCCGTGAGTCCCTGATCTTGATCAAACACATTTGCGTGCATGATTAGTGTACGGTCAAATCGGGGGCGTCACAAAAAGACTTGGAATTTTTTAATATCTGGAAAGATCTCCAAATGCCCGGTAAAAAGTCGGCAGAGGAGACGGAGACGGAGACGGAGAATGAATATAGGGGCAACAAAGTAAACAAGAAGGAAGAAGAATATTGCCCCCCCTCTTGCTTCACCTTAGATCCGAAGGAGGTCGATCAATTGTTCAAGTGCCTTGTCGGAATCACAATTAGTTTCGGATACTGTGGGTAGATAAGAAGATATCTGGACACTAAGAGAAAAAGGTTTAGTGGGATGAAGTCTCAAGACTGTCATGTGATGATGACGCAGTTACTCCCGGTTGCACTTAGAGGGATTATGGACACACATGTGCGTGAGACGCTTACTGACCTATGCCACTTTTTTGATGATATCTCTCGAAAGTCGATCAGTGTGAAGCAACTCCATAGGCTACAGGAAGAGATCGTTGTCATACTGAATGAGGTAGAGATGTACTTCCCGCCCGCGTTCTTTGATGTCATGGTGCATCTATGTGTCCACATTGTGGACGACATCATTGACCTAGGGCCGACATTCCTGCACAACATGATGCCGTTCGAGAGCATGAATGGGGTCATGAAAGGATTCGTTTGTAACATGTATCGTCATCTAGAGGGAAGCATAGCCCAGGGATATCTGACCAAAGAGTGCATTTCTTTCTCTGAGAGTTATCTTCCAGGCACCGGAGACCCTGTTGTTGGTTTACCCGTCAACAAGCACTATGGAAGGCCGAAGGCGAAGGTCACACCAACGGTCATAGGGATGGGAATGTGTTATGCTCGGGCCGAAAAAACGACCTTGACAGGATTTTGTGACACCGCACAAAGAGACCAACGCAAAGAAGCACCCTGACCGTGGGGTGCACAGGACGGACGCGGAAGTTATTAGAGAGCACAACTCCACTTTCTTGCGTTGGTTCAAAGAGCGAATTCTGGCTAATCCCCGGGAAGAGGGTTGTCCGAACGGAACACTCATATACGCATTAGCACATGGCCCCTCGACCAACCTCGCTACTTATCAAGCATACGATATCAATGGATACAAGTTCTACAGGGAGGAGAAAGATATAAACAGTGATGACCAAAACTCAGGGGTGACGATGGAAGCCATGACCGGGAATGTAATTGAAATATATTATGGAAGGGTCAAAGAGATATGGGAGCTTACTACTCTGGATTGCATAGCGCAACGATGTTCCATGTCAAATGGGCTAAGAATGTACACAAAGAAAACCGACGTTTCACTACCATGTGTATACCCGACTCCGATGGTGGTACCGTCAACGCCATCGCCAAAAATGAGCCATGGGTACATGCTAAACACGTGACACAATGTTTCTTCATAACTGACCCGATCAATCCCAGCCGCGTTGTCGTGAGGAGAAGCAAAAGGAGCATCGCCGGAATGGATGGAGTCGACAACGAGGAAGACTACGACCAGTACGGTGATCTGATGAGGGAAGATGATGCTGATGACGATGAAACATACGTCAAAAGAAGAATGAAGACTACATTACCTACGAAAGATCACAATCCCTGGAGAAGGAAAAGTCATGACCATGGGCTCAATTATTCGACAACGAACAAAAGAGGGAAGAAGATCAGTCTGAAGCGTCATCGTCGCCCAAGCTGACAAACTAATCCACAAATTTTTGTGTGTCTATTTTGTGTACCGCAGTTAGCGGTCAAATGATGTAACAGTGGTATTGCTCCAACGAGAGACCAACTTAAAGGAAAGTGCAAAAGAAAGATAAGAAAAAGAAAAGTGCAAATGAAAGAAAAAGAAAAAGAAAAAGAAAAGGCAAGGAAGTTTTCAGGCGCTCTATATGTGTACTTTCTTGCAAAGGTCATGCCGAAATTTTCCGTGAATTTTGGCATGACTTGTGCTAGAAAGTTGGACATATCGAGTGCTCGAGATTTGTCGCGACAGGAATGAAATGACATTTCCGGCAAAAAGTCACTTTTTGTCATTATTCACTTTATTATATAAAGCTCAGTAATTAAATGACTACGACATTGAACCCTAGGAAACATGACCGACACCGATGAGGCCGGAGGTTCTCAGTCCCAATTAGGTCGAGCACACGCCTACCTCGACTTTCTGGCGGATCAGGAGAGACATCAAGCTGGGTGTCAGGACCCCCTTGTCATGACGGAGGACAATGGTGGTGGCGCTGGCGCCGACACTAATGCCACCAACAACACCAGCACTGAGATTGGCGCTGATGATGTTGCTAACTACAGCACGGAAGGTGGGACCTCCCAAGCCAGTGAGGGAAAGAAGGAAAAGAGGACACGACGCCCAAATGAGCTCGGCACCGGAATACTGGTGGTCACGGCGGTGCACGCTGGCGAGTTCGAGCCAATAGAGCCGCGAGAAGTGGCAGCGTTTTACGGCAACCAACTAGCATGCATCCTACGGGCTACCGCTAACATCAACACCACAAAAATATGGAAGAATCAACATTTGAAGATGCTGCTCCTAACTAGGTTGCACGCAAGATTCTTGTTCCCCGGTCGGAATGACGATGTTGACCCATGGGATGATGATGACATGAAAAAAATCAACAACAAAGCCCTAGGGAAGTTCAGCAACGCATTGAGCGCTTGGAAAACTAGGGTGAAAAAGGCGATTGAAGTAGACCATGAAACCTACGCTGAGATTGTTGCAGACAATCCGAAAATTATGATAGAGGACTTTGAAAAGTTCAAGGAGACTTGCAATGAAGAAGATGCCAAGGCCAGGTTGGAGAGAGGCAAGCAGCTACAAGCAAAGAACATGGGGAACTACCGCCTTGGAAGTCGTGGTTAAACGGGAAAGAGGCCCGTGTGGGCTAAGGAGGACGCAGAACGTGAACGTCAGGGGATCCCAGACCCATTGGCTGAGTTCACCGACCAGCAGGAGCACGACTTCATCAGGGCCCGATTCTCGTGGGACCCCAAAAAAAGATTTTTTTCACCGATGGGCCGACTAGGAAATTCATGAGAATACTGGTAATTATCCTTTTAACACCTTACATATTAGCTTCTAATCAATAAAGTCTACTACATTCTAGTCGCATTCGTAAACGATTCACGCTCCATTTTGCAGAGAGAGCAACACAAGCTTGCAGCCGAAAGTGACTCCTCGACTCAGTCGACTCAGTCGTCGGCGAAGAACAAGTGGGACACTGCTTTCAACCGGTCCATCAACATAATGATGGGACACCCACCCGGCCAGCGGCCTCAATATGGACGTGTGCACGGCGCCGGGGGATGGCGCCACGTGGAAGTACTATTATAACAAGGACCCCAAGGCCAAAAGACAGAGAAAAAAGTTTAGTCAAGTGACTATCGACGAGAAGGTGGCGTGGGCGATGGAGAAAGCAAAAGTTGAGACCAAAGCTGAGATAATCTGAGAAACGGTAGCTGCCTGTAGAGATGATATGGTGGCTGCCTTTACAAGCTTGATTCCAACAGTGGTCACATGGGCGCAAAAAAATCCAAATGCGCCACCAAGTGATTTTCCCATGCCCAGCTTCACTGAGAGCAACTCAATGAACACTGCACCCATACCCGTACCTGGTACTGCAACCGCACCCGCACCTCCTCCAGCACCTCACTGGTGCGCGTCGGTCCTAAACAAACGGTTTTTAACCCCTTTCCGCGACGGCATCTGGAACCGTCGCCAAGTGAGTGTGGGCGATAGGGGGTTCCTTCCCACACGACCCAAAAACCGTCGGGGATATGCCCTCTTGGCACACACGTTCGGCAAAATGAGGTCGTGTGCGGCCTGCGAGCGCTCAAATACGAAAATACGTATAGTACAGCTAAAAATACAATTATACGGCAATATTGTTTCCGGTTGCAAGTACATCCCACACAGTCAGTCCCCGCTAAACGTTTCCGTTCGTATGTACATCCCACATAGTCGCTCCAAGGAAAACTTTTTTGTTCACAGGTAACACACAATTTTCCCAGTTAAATCGTTTGTCACTACTAGGGAAAACCCTAGTAGTAGCACTTGAAATATGCATAGCAGTAGCACTGGGTCCAGCGCTACTGCTAGCACGCTACAGCTAAGTTGTAGCAGTAGTGTTGGTATAGGCAGTGCTACTACTAAGTATTGTTAGCAGTAGCGCTTCCTGGACCAGCGCTACTGATAATCTACTGATAGTTATCAGTAGCGCTTTTTCATGTGAAGCGCTGCTGCTAGCCAGTGCTACTGCTAGGTGGTCTCCAACGCTACCGCTAATGTTCCTCCTTTCGGCAACGACCCTCACCCCCTACGTATTTGTGGTGTATTTATACAGACTCTATACAATAGTTTCATCAGATCATACTAAACATACACTATTCTCATCATGTCATAGACATACAGTGTCTCATCATACCATCATCATCATTCAACAAAAATATCATCAAATCTCGAAAATAGCGATACACAAGTGCGATCATGTCATGTCTCGAATAAGTGCAACTCCATGGTCATGGCACACACAAGTTTCATCATCTCTATCTAAACCATGATGTAGAAGAGAAGAGCGATCAGCATGAGCAAGAGCGCGACTATGTAGTACCGGCGGTCCCGTCCCTGCTCATGCTGGAGTGTCCACCTCAAGTAACTACTTTCCGCTTCGGCTCTCCTGTCGAACCTTCTGTGGCTAGCACCCGGGTACCTGTGCACCTGGGCCTGAGCGGCTGGCCAGTGGTCGTAGACTCCTGGAACCCTCCCAACGTACACGACATAGTAGCCCTTCGCCATCTCTGATCTATGTACCTGCATTGTGGAGTTGATGAATTGAACGATAATATGTAACATAATGAACTTAAGAAAACAAGGAGGCATAATTAGCAAAATACAATCAAACAATAGTAAACATAAATGACGAAGTTCCTCATACCCAAACTAATTAACTAGAGCGATCTACGCTAGTTCAGGACGACGGTTTAGTTACATCACATAGTTTTGCCGTGCATAAATTCAAAGTTTTGCCATAGAAAGACAGTAGCGATACATTGTCATCAACAATCAGTCCTCCATGTCGGCAGTCCAATCTTCATACTGAGGGAGGAAGCACCCGAGCTTCTTGAAAGGCTTCAGGTCCAGACGCTGAGCGACTAGCAGTGCTCGGACATCTTCCCGCGTGATTGGCCCATGGTAGAACATCCCTGTTGGTTCGAGGACCTTCTTCTTGATCACTTGGGCAAGTTCACATTGTACGTGATAAAACTCAGCTCTGATTCGATGATCTGGTGTCCTTCCTATGCTTGTGGCCCATCTGACAATCTCGGCATCGTTGGTAGTAGGTGACATGCGAAGGCGTTGATTATCCCTTCTGTACTCGAGCAGGTGACGCATGAGGTAGAATCCATCAGCCATACTGGTGTGGGGTTGCTGGATGCAGCAGAAGTCGGTCTTATGACCAAAAGACAGCCCGCGATTCCAGTACTTTTTCACCTTGATATATCCACCAGATAGGCTAAAGGTTAACAGGGCACTATCGAGAACACTGTTTATGTGCTTGTAATCATTTTTCCTGAGGTTCTTCGATGAGTCCAAGTACATCGCATTGGAGTATTTCGGGGACAGAACGATGAGGACGGCGCCCCCCCCCCCCCCGCCCCCGCTGCGCAAATTAAGTACACCTCAAATTAGCCTCCATGCTTGCAAAGGAATGATTAACACTTACGAAAGGATATGTGCGGATGACTTACGTGGGATGATAAGGCAAGAGAATCACTTCCTTGTCTGTATTAGCGATCATGAATTCGCTGAGGTACTTGCTCGCATAGTCACGGTGCTCTTTGCAAACTGCCAAGAATCTCTCGTGAATATAGAACGGGTCCGCGACATAGATATATTTGATGTTCTCGACACTGATGAAGTGGTTCAGATACAGCGCATACATGCGAATGAACTGGAAATCCAGCTTGATCATGTGGAACATGTCATAGATGTAGTCAAATCGCAGGATGAACTTATTCACAGGCCATCACTCGACGTAAAACCTCCCACCCGGTACCCGAGCCGCGTAAATCGGGTATCCTGGTTTTTCCGCGACCATAAGGCTTTTCTCTCTGGCCAGCACATCTTCATGAGTCTCCTTAGATCATTGTTCAATATGTGTTCTAGCGCTTTCGCGGGTAGGATCGGCTGGCCGGCCTCATGGAAGCGCTGCGCACCTTCGATAGGTATTCTGTCTACCACCCGCGGCTCCAGAGGCGACTGGCTGCTTGAAGCAGCTCAGGCTCCTTTATGGCCTATCTTGTCCGTTCTCCTCCTTTGCTTCTTGGTGGGTGGCAGTAGTGAGCCCACCATACCTTCCCTAACGACCAGCCCCAGTGTCGTCGGGCTAATCAATGGACGGGCGTCGGGGGGTTGCTGGGTATAGGCGGCATCTGGAAGAGTCTCCTGCGAGGATCACTTGAAGAGAGACTTTTTGCATTCAGCCTTAGCACGTTCCGGCTCCGGAAAATTAGGCAGCATGAGGTCATCATCTCCATGCTCATAGCCTGAGTCTTCGCCGTCCTGAGCCATCAATCCTCCATCATCATAGGCGGTATTAAAATACTTGTTTGGGTCATCATCCTCCATGTCATCATCAACATTTGCTTCTTTAACAAAGGGGGCTACATCATCTGGCACTAATGCAGGCTCTCCCTCGTGTCGTCCGCTATCACTCGCCACGACAGGTGCAGGTAATGTGGTAGGTGGGGTGGTGTTCATACCTTCTTGAGAAGGTGGTGTTGGCGTGATACTAGGAGCCTCGAGACGAAGAAGAGACTTGGGCCAAGGCAAGAACCAGCTCTTGCAAGCTGAAAAGGGTATGACGCGTAATTATCGTGAGGGCGTCGAGCTCAGCCAGCAATGAAGCCCCACCAACCATGCAAGAGACGGAGGTCGGGCCGCTATGAACAGGAGCGGGACCTTTTGCGGTTGCTTGAGCAGATGCTGGTGCTTTGGTGTTCACCGAATTGCTCCCGACAAAGCTGGGAAGGGGAAAGTCCTCCGGCCGTGCATTTGGATTGTTCTTCGTGAAATCCCATAGTGCCGGAAGCAAGCTGACCACCGCGTCAGTGACCGCTGCATTGATGGCCCCGAGCAACTCTTCTTTGGTCTCAGCTTTGGTCTTATCGACCGCAATCTTGACCTTCTCATCGATGCTCTGCTGAGTGACGACCGAGCGTCTCTTCCTTCTTCCCTCTAGATCCTCGGGGGAGCACGTCTTCCACGAGGCGCCATCTTCGACGCCGTCCACACGTCCATAGGACGACGTCTTGTCCACCAGGACCTTCTTCAGTATGTTCAGGGCCCGGTTGAATGGGGTGTCCCACTTGGGCCTCGCCGACGACTGTGACGACTCGTCGCTTTCGGCTGCCTTTTGGTGCTGCACTTTCTGCAAAAGGAACATGGATGGTTTACTAATGTGACAAAACTTGCAGTCGAATTGATTGGAAGCTATATAATATGATAATGTGGTAATATAACAAATACCAGAAGTCTCATGAAGTCCCTCGTGATCGGGTCTGTGTAAAAGAGCTTTTTTTTTCTTTGTCCCACTTGTACTGGGCCCTGATCCAGTGAAGCTCCAGCGGGTCAGTGAACTCCGCCAAGGGGTCTGGGATTCGGTGACTTTCACGTTCGGCGTCCTCCTTGGCCCATACGGCCCTCTTCCCCTCGTAACCACGGCTTCCAAGGCGGTGGGGAGGCGTGTTCCTGGCCTGGAGTGCCTTCATTTTCTCCGACTTTGCCTTGACTTCTTCTTTAGCGCAATTCTCCTTGAATTTTGCAAAGTCCTCTTCCGTTATTGACAGCATGAATCTTTGACCACGGTTCATTCTTCGCAATCACTTTTTTCACCCGAACTTTCCAGGAGGACAAGTCGTTGGTGAACGTCACCATCGCCTTGTCGTTTATCTTTGTCATGGCAATGTCTTTCCACGGATCTTCGTATTCTTTTTCATTGTGCCCGGGGAACAGGAACCTATTGTGCAACTTCTTTAGGAGCATGTTCTCCATATGTGGTATCTGCCTCAACCTCTCATCGTTGATGTTGGCAGTTTCCCTGAGGATGCGTCCAAGTTGATTGCCCCAGCACGAGCGCGCTTCCTCTGGCGTCATTGGCTCAAACTTCTTGGGGTGCATCTCCGTGACCACAATTTGTCCGATGCCAAGCTCGTTTCTTCTTCGTGTCCTCTTCTTCTTCGGTGCTTTACCGGCTACGACAGCATCGTTGCCGGTCTCGGGGGTGGTGTCGGTGCTGGTGCCAGTGCTGGTGCCGGTGTCGGTGTCGGGGTTGGTGCCACTGCCGCCACCATGCAACCCCATCTGGTGTTGGTCTAGGTAATCGAAATAGTGATTTGCTGCCTCGATGGGGTCTTCGAGGCGAGCACAACCACCCGCGACTTCGGTGTCAGTAGACATGTTTCCTATTCAACAATTGTAAATAAAAGATATAATGAAAAGAAAAAAGGGGCCTATATTTGGTTGGAATGTTGATTCATTCCCCTTCCGGCAAATTCCGGTACTCCATATGTTCTAGTTTCTAGCGCAAGTCATGCAGAAAATCACGGAAATTTTTTGCATGACCTTTGCTAAAAAGTGGACATATGGAGCGCCTGAAATTTGATGGAACGGAAATGAATCAACATTCCGGCAAAACATAGGCCACTCGGATATTCTTCGACATTCAACCAACATTGGAAAACCAACATATAACATCAATGACATATATCATTTGCAAAATATATCATTCAAGCAAAAGCATGCTTGTACTTAAATAGACAAAAATGACAAAATGGCATATGCTATACACAAAAACTTGCTCTCTCTCTCTCCCTCTGCTAAAAAATTGCCCTCTTGCTAAAAAAACAAAAAAAATTGCTCTCTCTCTGCTAAAAATTTGCTAACTTGCTACTTCCCTAATTTGCTAACTTCGCTAACTTGCTAACTTTGCTAAATTTGCCCTAAAATTTGCTAAATTTCCCCTAAAATTCGCTACTAGTTAGCACTGTATTTGCTAAATTTGCCCTACCTAATTGAACCCTAAATTGAAAACCTATTTTCATTTCAAAAAAAACAAAACCTAAGAGCCAGAGACAGGGGGAGGTGGGCGAAGGGGGTCGGCAGTACCTGAGGAGGAGGAGGCTGGAGGGGACGAGGAGGAGGAGGATGCCGGAGTGGACGAGGAGGAGGTCGGAGCGGCGCGGACGAGGAGGAGGAGGACGACAACGTCGAGGCCGAGGACGGGCAGGAGCTCGGGCCGGCGTCGAGGTCCAGGTCGAGGGTCGACGGCCGGCGGGCCGGGGCGACGACGGCAATGAGGGCGGCGAGGTCGCAAGGGCGTCGATGGCGGGCGCAAGGGTTAGGTGGAGATGGGGGAAAAGGACTTGGTGAAATTTTGAGCCCGCGCGGCGGGGGTTAACTCACAATAGCGGTAGCGCTGGTTTGTAAACAAGCGCTATAGCTAAGTTAGCTATAGCGCTTGTTTACAAACCAGCACTACCGCTATCTTTTCCAATTTTTATTTTTTAAATTCTAAAATACTTAGCTATAGTGTTGGTCCACAGACAAGCGCTACTGCTATTTTTCTTTTTTATTTATTATTTTCCTTTTCTAGTTTTCAGTTTTATTTTCTTTTATTATTTTCCTTTTGTTTTTTATTTATTATTTTCCTTTTCTTTTCTGTTTACTTTTCTTTTTCTTTTGTACTGCTTTCTCCCTTCTGTTTTTGTTTTTTTTTTCTCCTGACGACGGCGTCTCCCTCTCCCCCACTCTGTGAATAACACCGGAACCATGCATGTGGTGGTAACATATCAGTTGACCCATAACGGTTACTTAAGTACGTACAGAAAATAGATACATATATATAAATGTAGGTTTCTGATCAGCTGCGTCGACGACGTTTCACATTGAGCTTCTTCCCTTTCTTGTTCGTTGCCGAGTAATTGAGCCCCTCCTTGTGACTTTTTCGGAGCCATGGATTACGATCTTTCTTAGATAATGTAGTATTGATTCTTCTTTTCACGTATGCTTCATCGTCATCGTCATCTTCCCTCATCGGGTTGCCATATTGGTCGTAGTCTTCCTCGTTGGCTACTCCATCCATTCCGACGATGCTCCTTTGGGATCTCCTCACGACAACATGACTGAGATTGGCTGGGTCGGAAAATCAAAAGGGCAAACAATTTTCTTGGCCTCCTCGACACTAGTAGGACACACACTTCAAATGCTCATCGAGGCTTTTGTCTGTCCATTTGTTCTTGGCCTTCGTCTTTAGAAATTCGAGCGTGAAACTCAAGCCGGTCACCTCGGGATCGCAACCGTCATACAATGGAGTCCTCGAGTCTACTTCAAGTTGTGCCAGCTTGGCCTCCTCTCTAGAAGCATCTCTCTCGGTAGTCGTATTCTTACGAAGGAGGTCTCGAACATGAGGGTCCTGCACGACTGCACTTAGTAGCGTCGAAAACTGCGGCGTGACTGCCGCCTCTTCTCTGCCATATCCGGACTCTTCTTTGCCGTGATCGGAATCTTCTCCGCCGCCGTCATCATTTCCGGACTCTTCCCCGCCGACATGTCCAGGGCCATCGTCTTCTTGTCGATCGTTCATCTCTTCGTCTAGCCCCATGTCGTTATTCCCTGCCATGTGGACGTACTCATCATCATCTTCTTCTTCACTTATCCACTGAGTATAGCCATCCATGAAACCAATGATCAGCAGGTGCTCCTTCAAAGTGCCACGATCAAAAGGGTCCAAAAGGACTCCTTCCTTGCATCTTGCACACGGACATCTAATCCTAGTCCGATTATTTGCATACATGTCCGTCACCGCGGATTGCATGTACCGCTCCACCTTCCATCCACTCACCTTCATGACCGACTGCACGGTATAACAAGCAAAAGGGTTATGAAATAAATAATGCATGCTTCAAAGTCATATATATATAATTTTGGCATGATCTTGCCTAAAAATAGGACATATGAGTTTGCTCGAAATTCACCGAAACGGAAATAAATCGACATTTCGGCAAAACATAAGCAATTCGCACTAGTAGAAAAAGGGCCTTTAGTTCCGGTTCATAAGGGCCTTTAGTCTCGGTTCTTACACGAACCGGGACTAAAGACCCTCCACGTGGCCGCTGCCTGGAGGTCCACCTTTAGTCCTGGTTGGTAACACCAACCGGTACTAAAGGAAATTTTATGATTTTTTTTATTTTTTTTTTGATTTTCAAATTTCTGAATTATTTTTACCTCTAATCTCTAATCACCACTCATCACTGCTCAATTTAACCTCTAATCTCTAATCACCACTCATCATTCCAAATCATCTAACTTCCCGGACGGTCACTCATCCTCTCACTACTCCAGCCTGAGCACACTTATCTTGGGTTCTATTCTCCCTCGTTTCCAAGTCTGCACTTGTTGTTTTCCTGACAATAGTAAGATGTCAATCCTATTAACCCTCAGGAATTTAGCTTGAGCATGAAGTCACACATTTCACTGTTTGAGTTTGAAACTATTGTTCTAAAAAACAATAATTATTTAGTAGTTTGACCATAGTTTGACCACAGTTTGACCACAGTTTGACCAGATTTGACCAAAATTCAAAAAAAAACTGAAATAATTATTTGGTAACACTAATATTTCTTGAATAATTAGTTTGACCATTTTTTGACCACAGTTTGACCAGATTTGTCCAAAATTCAAAAAAACTGAAATAATTATTTAGTAACACTAATACTTCTTGAATAAGTAGTTTGACCATAGTTTGACCAGATTTAACAAAAATTCAAAAAAAAAGAAATTTGAGCAGAACTTTTTTTCCTTTTAGAATTTGAGGATTCTAGAATTTGCAAACAGGTCGTAGGCAGTCAAAATCGGATGCAGATTTTCATGCTGAAAATTTTGATATATTATACGTTTTTTCTGACATCGTATGCAAAAGTTATAGCCTTTTTACATTTCCCCTACACTTTTTGCAAAACATGTCCAAATTTAAGTTTTTAAATTTTCCTAACTAGTACATGTAGTAACATAACTACATCTGCAAGGATTTTAATTTTTGAAGTTTTTATCATTTTCTTTTGCTTTTTACAAAACTGAAAAGGCGATCCACAGGGGGGGTATCATTTTCTTTTGCTTTTCGTGCCATGAACCGGTACTAATGCCTCAAACCACATTTGTACCGGTTGGTGGCACGAACCGGGACTAAAGGTCTAACCTTTAGTACCGGTTGGTGCCACGAACCGGTACTAATGGGCATCACACCCTTTAGTCCCGGTTCGTGGCACCAACCGGGACTAAAGGTCCCATTTGAACCAGGACTAATACCTGTACGGTGCCCTAGCCGCTCGAACCGGGACTAATGCTCACATTAGTCCCGGTTCGTAATGCAACTGGGGTTAATGCTCTTTTCTGGCCGAACCAAAGCCCTGTTTTCTACTAGTGTCGAGGGCATGTCACTAGCACAAATATCTCCATATATATATATATATATATATATATATATATATATATATATATATATATCCCAAACACACATATTCTCATTCACACACATATTCCCATTCTTGAATTGAACAACTTTTTACTCACCTATATATATCTCCCGAGAGAGACCGATCGAAAGAGCATGCGTGGATGGATAAATAGCTAGCTAGATCTAGTTGTTGGGGAGGAGAGGTGAATCTAGCTATCGAACTAATGGAGAGGGGATTATGGTGGAGGGGGGCATTAATGGGGAGAGGAAGAGAGGTAGGACAAAGTGAGATGTGACAGAGGCCATTTATGAAGGAGAGTTATGGTGGAGGGGGACATTAATGAGGAGAGAAGAGAGGTAGGAGGAAGAGAGAAGAAGAGCAACAATGGTGGAGAGTGGAGAGGGGAAAGGAGGGGGAGAGAGGGCAAAGTAGGGGAGAGGAGGGGGGGGGGAAGGTGGCACCAGCCGCAACTAGCGGTAGCGCTGCATACAAGAAAGTGTTGCTGCTATTCTACTAGTAGTAGCGCTTGTCCCACGCGAGCGCTACTACTAAGAGGGGCCCACTAGCAGTTGCAGTGCTTTAAAACGAAGCGCTACCGCTAAACACTTAGCAGTAGCGCTGGATTTTGGCCAACGCTGCTACTAGAGCTACCGTCGGTGGCATCGTCTGGTCCCACATAGTCGTAGCGCGTTTTCGATAACAAGCGCTACTGCTAAGGTGTTAGGAGTAGCGCTTACTAGGATAAGCGCTACTGCTAACTAGCAGCAGCATTTTCTTTTTTCCAGCACTACTACCACTACTAGGAAAAAGCCTAGTAGTAGCGCGGGTTAAAAGCTAGTAGTAGCACGGGTGCCTGCGCTAGTACTACGGCGCTACAACTAACTAGTAGTAGTAGCGCGATGCATCCCACGCTACTAGTACGTGTGTTAGTAGTAGCGCGGGGTTCGGCACACGCTACTACTAACTATCTGTAGCACGTTTCTGTGCATCCCGCGCTACTACTGTTAATTTGAAAGACCAAAAAAAAATTCTCGACCCCATGGGTGCTGTCAATGGTGTCAATGGTTCGATCCAGCGATGACAAGGGTCGCCGGAGGTGCGGACGAGCACCTGCTTGCGGACCTCGGCGTGCTTGTAGGAGCGGTCGACGGCGCCGACGGCCATGGCGACAGGGTGGCGGCCGGCGGCGACGCGCACGTTGGCCGGGAGAAGGGAGACCTCGGCCATGATGCGCGCCTCGTGGAAGCGGTCGAGGGCGGCCCCGGAGGCCAGCCCGGCGTTGGACGGGAGCTGGAAGACCTGGATCTTGGCATCGTGCGTGGGGAGCAGCACCTCGCAGCGGTAGTCGCCGTTGAGGTCGGCGACGAGCGGCAACCCGTCATCCGACAGTTGGTACCACGCCTCCCGGAACGAGAAGTCGCCCACATGCTGTCGAAGGAGGAGGGAGATGGGTCAGCTAGGGTTCCGGATCGAATCGGAGAGGGGGGAGGAGGAGGGCTGACCTGGAGCGAGAAGAAGACGGTGAAGACGGCTAGGAGGAGCATGTTGAGGTCGCACTTCCGCATCTTGGCGGCGGCGAGGAGCTCTGGCGAGAAGCAGAGTGTACCAGCGGCGTCCACTGCTGGAGTATGATAGAGAGACGAGGAAAGTGAGAGAGGGGGGAAGTGAGGGAGAGAGGAGCGATTCGGCCAAGGATACGGGGTTTTCACCTACCTCGTGCTTAGTAGTAGCGAGGGGTATAAAACCGCGCTACTACTATCAACTTAGTAGTAGTGCGGGTTTGTACCCCTCGCTACAGCTATGGCATGTCCCGGGAGGGCACGGTAGAGACCGCTTAGTAGTAGCGGGGGGTAAAAACCCGCGCTACTAGTATCAACTTAGTAGTAGCGAGGGGTGAAAACCCGCGCTACTAGTAAGTAGCAATAGCTAGGGTTATAAACCCTCGCTACCAGTAAGCGTATGCCTATAAGCTTTTCCCTAGTAGTGTCACTATGAGTGAGAGCGGAACTATGCAGTACATGAGGCGGCGGTTAGGATTCCTCTCTCGCGCTAGTGTGAACCTCAAGTAACTAGCTCCCGCTTCTTGTGTGCTTTTGAAGCCTTTATGGCTGGCGCTCGAGAACCGCTCGGATCACTTACCCTGCACATAATCATCATTTTCCAAATATAACGTGTCCAAAACATCACATGTCCAAACATGACATGTCCAAATTCCAAATATGACATGTCCAAATCACATGTCCACATATCACATGTCCACTTCAAATTTGCATATAACAGGAAGAAAAATATTGAACTTGAAGAAAAATGCAAGAAGTTTTTTTAAATAGGGTTCATAGCACTAATTAAATCACATGTCCTAATTCTGTTTTTTTAGAACTTGAAGAAAAATATATCACATGTCCAAATTTTGTTTCTTTAAATAGGGTTCATACAACCTAATTAACTAGGGTTCATACTAATTCTGTTTTTTAAATAGCAACAATTGCTTTATCTAAAAAATAGCAACAATTGCTTTATCTAAAAAATAGCAATAGTTTGAAACCTAGGGTTCATACTAACTACCACTAAAAATAGCCACTAATATGTCCTAGGTTTTTTTTAACTAGGGTCCATACTACCTAAATAAATACGGTTCATACTAATTCTAATTAACCAACTAGCACTAAAAATAGCCTAGGATTCATACTAACTAGCACTAAATAGATAGGGTTCATACTAACAGAGGGAGAGAGAGAGAGCGCAGAGAAGAGGGGAGGGGAGAGTGCTTACAGAGGGCGGAGAGAGAGATGGGGTCGGGGGAGACGGCTACATCGAGGCGCGGCGAGGCGGGGCCGGGGCAGACGGCGGCGAGGCGGGGTCGTGGGGGACGACGGCGAGGAAGGGTCGAGGGAGACAGCGGCGGAGAGCGAGGGCAGTGGCTTCGGCGAGGTCGAGGTCGAGGTCGAGGAGGAGGAGGCACAGGCGCGCGGTGACGTCGAGGGCAGACTACGACGGAGAGCGAGGGTAGGGGCTCCGGCGAGGGCGAGGGCAGGGGCTCCGGCGGCGGCGATGAGGGGGAGAAGAGAGAGTGGGGAATTGTGCAAGGAAGCAAAGGTGGGAAGCCCGCGCGGGGGGTTATGTCAAAATAGCTTTAGTAGTAGTGTGGGAAAAGAAAACGCGCTGCTGCTAAAATCCGTAGCAGTAGCGCGCTGCTCACAAACTCGCTACTGCTAATTTGGGCCTGCCCTGTGGACAAGTTCAAACTTAGCAGTAGCGCCCTACCCTAAAAGCGTGCTACTACTAATTTATTAGCAGTAGCGCGGTTGTCAGAAGGGCGCTACTCCTATACCTAGCATGTCGGCAACCATGTGGCAGTTATAGTAGTAGCGCGTTTTATTCCTGCCGCGCTACTGCTAAGTTGATAGCAGTAGCGCCCTTGCTGACCACACGCTACTGCTAAGTAGCAGTAGCGCCTCATTTTAACATGCGCTACTGGTAAGATTCTGTGTATAAGGTTTTCCCTAGTAGTGTACTGAGGTCCTGCCTATAAGCATTTCCCTAGTAGTGTGTGATAGCGTTGCCATTGCACACGATATTAATAATTTTATCGTTTGCATTATTGAATGCATCACACACGGTGCATAGAAAGAAACGGTGTGACAAAGGCTGTCCATCACACACAGTTTTTATGTGATAAACGTTTGCGCAAGGTGGCCTAATGCAAACAGTTTTCAAGAGAATGTCGTGTGTGCAGTGGAGATTGATCGCACACGTAGTGAATCCCAGAAACGTTTCCGATCTCTACGTATATCGCAGACGTTTCACTTTCGCAAATAGTGTGCAGTGTAATCCCTATTTAATCCATAATTAATCCAATTAATCCCTAATTTAAAAATCACATGTTATGAATTTGAAAGTAGGCAATCACTTATTTCATACCCAACCATGTTTATTACAAATATAGGTTCAACCACGAACCCATAATTCAATGCACAGGTACATATACTGAAGAACTACAGAAGCACCAAGTAAAAAATGATGAACCACAGTTGTACTAAAGACTGTAAAGAGAGAGGCGAAAAACATTCTGGTTGCTGGAGAAGGTGAAGTGGAATGCCCATATTTTGGCGTCCTCCATGCGTAGGGCGCGCACGACTCTAGGCCAACCCCTTGTGATGGCTGCCCGTCCATCCTTCACTGTCTTCATTAGGACTTCTCGATGCTCACTGTAGTCTGGATGAAATACTTGTGACGCCCCCGATTTGACCGTACACTAATCATGCACGCAAATGTGTACGATCATGATCAGGGACTCACGGGAAGATATCACAACACAACTCTAAAACATAAGTAAGTCATACAAGCATTATAATCCAAGCCAGGGGCCTCGAGGGCTCGAATACAAGTGCTCGATCATAGACGAGTCAGCGGAAGCAACAATATCTGAGTACAGACATAAGTTAAACAAGTTTGCCTTAAGAAGGCTAGCACAAAAGTAGCAACGATCGAAAAGGCAAGGCCTCCTACCTGGGACCTCCTAACTACTCCTGGTCGTCGTCAGCGGCCTGCACGTAGTAGTAGGCACCTCCAGTGTCGTAGGTGTCGTCGTCGACGGTGGCGTCTGGCTCCTGAACTCCAACATCTGATTGCGACAATCCGATATAGAAAGGGGAAAAGAGGGAGAAAAGCAACCGTGAGTACTCATCCAAAGTACTCGCAAGCAAGGAGCTACACTACATATGCATGGGTATATGTGTAAAGGGGCATATCAGTGGACTGAACTGCAGAATGCCAGAATAAAAGGGGGACAGCTAGTCCTGTCGAAGACTACGCTTCTAGTCATCTCCATCTTGCAGCAGGTAGAAGAGAGTAGATTGAAGTCCTCCAAGTAGCATCGCATAGCATAATCCTACCCGGCAATCCCCTCCTCGACGCCCTGTTAGAGAGCGACCACCGGGTTGTATCTGGCACTTGGAAGGGTGTATTTTATTCAGTATCCAGTTCTAGTTGTCATAAGGTCAAGGCACAACTCCGGGTCGTCCTTTTACCGAGGGACACGGCTATTCGAATAGATAAACTTCCCTGCAGGGGTGCACCACATAACCCAACACGCTCGATCCCAATTGGCCGGACACACTTTCCTGGGTCATGCCCGGCCTCGTAAGATCAACACGTCGCAGCCCCACCTAAGCACAACAGAGAGGTCAGCACGCCGGTCTAACCCTATGCGCGCAGGGGTCTGGGCCCATCGCCCTATGCACACCTGCACGTTGCGTACGCGGCCGGAAGCAGACCTAGCCTAGTGGCGTTCCAGTCCAATCCGGCGCGCGCCACTCAGTCGCTGACGTCGAGAAGGCTTCGGCTGATACCACGACGCCGGGATACCCATAACTACTCCCGCGTAGATGGTTAGTGCGTATAGACCAAATGGCCAGACTCAGATCAAATACCAAGATCTCGTTAAGCGTGTTAAGTATCCGCGAACGCCGACCAGGGCCAGGCCCACCTCTCACCTAGGCGGTCTCAACCTGCCCTGTCGCTCCGCCACAAAGATCCACTTGCGGGTACTCCTACGAGCCGACCCGACTTTAGTCATCACATGTGTCATGTATGTAGTATATAAGTATATACCCGTGATCACCGCCCAGGTGATCACGGCCCGATAGTATAGCACAGCAGACGGACAAGAATGTAGGGCCACTGATGGAAATCTAGCATCCTATACTAAGCATGTAGGATTGCAGGTAAAGGTATCAACAGTAGTAGCAAGGATAGGCTATGCATCAGGATAGAATATCGAAAAGCAGTAACATGCTAAACTACTCTAATGCAAGCAGTATAGAGAATAGAGTAGGCGATATCTGGTGATCAAGGGGGGGGGCTTGCCTGGTTGCTCTGGCAAGTAGGAGGGGTCGTCGACTCCGTAGTCGAACTGGGCAGCAGTAGTGTCGGTCTCGTAGTCTACCGGAGAGAAGAGGGGGAAGAAACAGTAAATACAAAGCAAACATAAGCATGACGATGCGTGACATGTCAATGAGCGGTGCTAGGGGTGTCCTAACGCGACAGTAGGTGGTACCGGTGAAGGGGGGGAACATCCGGGAGGTATTCCCGATGTTTCGCGTTTTCGGACAGACGGACCGGAGGGGGAAAGTTGCTAGTTCGATAGGTTAGGGAGGTGTGGTGGACGAACGGACTGCGTATTCGGATTCGTCTCGTCGTTCTGAGCAACTTTCATATAGAAATCATTTTCATCCGAGTTACGGTTTAAAAGATGTGAATTTTCAAAGTTTATTTGAATTTCTGGAATTATTTAAATAACAGGAAAAAAATAAAATGACGTCAGCATGACGTGCTGATGACGTCAGCAGTCAACAGACTCGCTGACCAGGTCAAACTGACCAGTGGGTCCTACATGTCATAGAGAGAGGGCTAACAGTGGGTTATTTTAATTAAACGTGGTTAATTAGCAGCTGGGTCCCACATGTCAGTGACTAATTAGTTAAACTAATTACTTTTAATTATAAAATCATTTTAATTAGTTATTTTAAGTGGTGGGGCCCGCACGTCAGTGGCTGGGGCTGCCCAGTCAGCCTAGTTGACCAGGTCAACTGGTCAACAGGTGACTAGGGGGCCCACTGGCAGTGACCCAGGGGGTGGCCCCAGGTGTGCCACGTCGGACGCCGGCGGGAGGGCACTCCGGCGAGCCCGTACACGGCGGCGAGCCTCGGCCGTGGCCGGAATTCGGCCACAGGGGTCCGTTTCACGCGCGCTTGGTCGCGTTCGAACGGCCAAGACGATCCGCGCCGGATGGTGGTAGTGGTTAGTCCGGAGATGGCCGGAAACGGCATCGGCGGTGAGCTTAGCGGCGGCCGGAGTTCGGGGTTGCACGGGCACGGCGATGGGAGGCACGGGAAGGCCAGACGAGGGGCTCTACGGGGCCCTGGGAGTGCCAGGAGCACGCGGGGACCATCGGTGCGGGCGGAGGAGCTCGGGGTGCGCGAGGACGAGGGGGGGCAGGCGGGGCGTGGCCGACGCGGGCGCGCGGTCGGGGCGCGCGCGGGCGAAGGCCGTGCGGGCGCGCGTGCGTGGACAGGCGCGGCGGGGCGCGTCTGGGCGCGTCGGAGCGCGAGCGGGGCGGCGGTGACCGAGAGGAGAGGGGCGGGCGACGGAGGCCGGTGGCCTCACCGAGGGATGCAGGGTCACGGTAGTGGGGGTCGAGGGGGAGACGGGGGCGACGGCGATGCGGTGTCGAGGCGCAGGCCGGCGAGGAGGAGGAGGCAGGCCGGCGAGGCAGTGCTCCGGCGAGGCGAGGGCGCGGGGTCGAGCGCGACGGCGACGGCCTCCTCCTCGATCCAGATCGGGGGGGAGGGAGGTGAGATATTTCGGGGGGGGGGAGCGAGTGGTGAGGCTGTCGGTGGGGGGGCAGGGGATAAGGTGAGGGGGGTTTGGGCCGGCCGGCTGGGCCTGGGGTGGCCCAGTTGGGCCAGGTGCAGTGGGGGGGGGGCTTTTGTTCTTTTTTTTTGTTCTGTTTTCTGTTTTGTTTTGCCTTTTCTTTTATTTGTTTATTTCCTTTTCTGTTTATTTCATTTAAAAGTATATAGATATTTTATAAAAATGTGTTTTCTCCACCATAATTACCAGTGTAATATTTGGCACCCACTGAACATTTCTGTTTGAATTTTTGAAAACTTTTATTTTCCACTTTAATTATGTTTGAAATTTGAACTAGGAGTTTGACAAGGGTGTGGTTCAAATGTGATCAAGCCCTGTTTAGCAACATGATTAGCTTAATCACAGGGGGTTACTTTAGCATGATTCTCAACGTGTTACAAATCTCCTCCACTACAAGAAATCTCGTCCCGAGATTTAGGAGGTAGAAGGAAACAGTGCGGGGTATTCTTCGCGCAGACGATCCTCTCGTTCCCAAGTGGCCTCATCTTCAGAATGGTGCGACCACTGGACTTTGAGAAACTTGATCGCCTTCTGACGTGTGCGGCGTTCAGCTTGGTCGAGAATGCGGACCGGATGCTCCTTATAGGAGAGGTCTTGCTGTAATTCGAGCACTTCATGATCCACAGCTCGGATTGGATCCTTGAAGCAACGGCGGAGCTGTGACACATGGAACGCATCGTGAACCTGAGAAAGGTTCGGCGGTAGCTCCAGTTGGTATGCCACTTTTCCACGCCTTTCGAGAATAGTGAATGGGCCAATATAGCGAGGAGCTAGTTTGCCCTTGATCCCGAAGCGGTGAGCACCCTTCATAGGTGTGACTCGAAGATAAGCCTTTTCGCCAGGTTGATAGACCATGTCTTTATGATGACGGTCATACTGACTCTTCTGACGTGACTGAGCAGTCTTGAGATTCTCGCGAATAATGCGGACTTGTTCTTCGGCATCTTGGATAATATCCGGACCGAAGAGTGGACGTTCCCCAGTTTCTGACCAGTTCAGAGGGGTTCGGCACTTTCGTCCATATAACACCTCGAAGGGGGCCATCTTCAGACTAGCTTGATAGCTATTATTATAGGAGAACTCAGCATACGGGAGAGATTCCTCCCATTTCTTGCCGAAGGAAATAACGCAAGCTCGAAGCTTGTCCTCGAGGATTTGATTGACGCGTTCAACTTGTCCTTGCGATTGAGGATGAAACGCAGTACTGAATGACAGATGAGTTCCCATTGCTTCTTGGAAACTTGCCCAGAATCTTGAAGTGAATAAGCTACCACGGTCTGAACTGATAACCAATGGAATACCGTGGAGTGAAACAATCCTGGACATATAGAGCGTTGCCAACTGGCTAGCAGTGATCGTTTCTTTGACTGCCAGGAAATGTGCAACTTTGGAAAGCCGGTCAATGACGACAAGAATAGCATCATTACCTTTTTGCGATTTGGGAAATCCAGTGACGAAGTCCATCTCAACATGGTCCCATTTCCGTTCAGGAATAGAGATAGGTTGCAGAGTTCCAGCAGGCCTTTGATGTTCTGCTTTGATACGACGGCAAACGTCACACTCAGCAACATAACGAGCAACGTCTTGCTTCATATTAGTCCACCAGAATCTCTGACGGATATCTTGGTACATCTTTGTACTACCAGGATGGATACAAAGAGGCGTATCATGAGCTTCTTTCATAACTTCCTGTGTCATATCCAGGTTTTTCTCTGCACATGGCACCACTAGGCGGCCCTTGAAGTATAGGGTGCCATCTTCAGAAATGGTGAAGAATGAGGGCTTTCCTTCTGCGAGGTAGCGCTTAATCTTGTGGGCTTCAGAGTCATACCCTTGTAGCCTTTTGATGCTGTCCTCGAGATCTGGTTTAGCAACTAGGGTATTGAGGGAACCCTGGGTAACAACGTGGAGGTTCACCTTGCCAAATTGTTTAGGAGGGGGAGCGAGTGCACCCGGAGGAACAATATGGAGGTTCAGCTTCCTGAATTCTTCAACAAGCGAGGGCTGAACTTTATGAACCTGGAGGTGGTTGCAGTAAGACTTGCGGCTCAAGGCATCAGCCATTACATTAGCCTTGCCTGGAGTATAGGAAATACCCAAGTCAAAGTCTGCAACAAGCTCCATCCATCTCTGCTGACGGAGGTTCAGATCTGGCTGAGTAAACAGATACTTCAGACTTTGGTGGTCAGTGAAGATCTCGCAACGATTACCGAGAAGGTAATTTCGCCACTGCTTCAGCGCATGAATGACAGCAGCAAGTTCGAGGTCGTGAACTGGGTAGTTCTCTTCGTGAGGGCGCAATTGTCGAGAGGCATAAGCAATCACTCTGCGGTCTTGCATTAGGACACAGCCTAATCCTTGACGGGAAGCGTCGCAGTAGATGACAAAGTCCTTCTTAGTATCAGGTGGAGCTAGAACTGGGGCAGAAGTCAACTTGTCTTTGAGTGCTTGGAAACTTTCCTGACATTTGTCTGTCCATTGGAACTTGACGCCCTTATGTAACAGGTTAGTCAGAGGCCTGGCGATCTTGGAGAAGTTCTCGACAAATCGACGGCAATAGCTGGCGAGACCGAGAAAACTTCTGACTTGCTTATCGTTCTTGAGAGGAGTCCAATCAAGAATAGTCTGAACTCGCTCGGGGTTGACGGCAATACCATCCTTAGAGATGACATGCCCGAGATAGGTTACTTCGGGTAGCCAGAATTCACATTTAGAGAACTTGGCATATAGTTGATGTTCTCGTAGCTTTTCCAGCACAAGACGAAGATGTTCAGCATGTTCTTCTTCGTTCTTGGAAAATATCAGGATATCATCCAGATAAACCACGACGAACTTGTCGAGGTAATCCATGAATATGTAGTTCATCATACGAGAGAAGGTGGCTGGAGCATTGGTTAAACCGAAAGACATGACGGTGTACTCGTATGAACCATAGCGAGTCACGAAGGCGGTCTTTGGGATATCCTCTTCGCGAACACGGATCTGGTGGTAGCCCAACCTCAAGTCGAGCTTAGAGAACACTGACGAACCCTCCAGTTGATCATACAGATCATTGATCCGAGGAAGAGGGTATTTATTCTGAATGGTAGCTTGGTTTATAGGACGGTAGTCTTGAACTAACCGGTTTGTCCCATCCTTCTTCTTGACAAAGAGAGAAGGTGCTCCCCAAGGAGAGCAACTTGGGCGAATGAATCCTTTGCGAAGAGACTTGTCGATTTCCTCCTTAAGCTCAAGGAGTTCATGCGGCGGCATTTTGTAGGGTCGCTTGGCTATAGGAGTGGTGCCTGGTTTCAAGTCGATGATGAATTCGACAGCTCTAGCAGGGGGAATCCCTGGAAGTTCTTCAGGGAAGACGTCGAGGAATTCACGCACGACGGGAATATATTCAATGCCCTCGAGTGGTGCAGCGTTCAATGCATTCAATGCATAGAGCCTTGCCTCGGCATTTTGCACCAGATTAGCTTGGTAAGCAACTATTTCATCTGAAGGGTGTAGCAGATGGACGGTTTTAGTGGCGCAAACTATAGAAGCAGTATGCGCTTTCAACCAATCCATACCCAAGATGAGGTCGATGTTAGACGTCTTCAGGATAATGGGAGAGGCATAGAATTCCAGCCCTTCGATTTCCACGGGGACACCGATGCCAACCAAGGAGGTTTGACACTGTCCCACGGGGGTTTTGACCAATACAGAGGTGTTCATCTCCTCACATTTAACGTCGTGCTTGTATGCAAAATCTTCTGACATGAATGAATGCGATGCACCTGTATCAAATAAAACGGATGCTGGTACTGAATTTACGAGGAGTGTACCCATCACAGTAGCAGGATGGTCTTGAGCTTCGTTGAGATCAACGTGGTTGGCATGAGCACGACCATAAGGCTTAGCATTGTTGTTGCGAGGCTGATTGTTACCACGGCCAGTTGCTGGAAGGGCCAGTTGATTCTGGTTCTGGTTGCATTCTCTAGCACGGTGTCCTGGTTGACCACACCTGAAGCACAAGCCATTATTCGGAGTGGGAACAGGAGCTTGGGATGGTGGAGCCGGAAGTCTTGACTGCCTAGTTGGTGGTGGAGGCAGACGAGGTGCAGCATAGGTCTGCCTTGGGGCAGATGCATTTGGACGGTACATGCTGTTCGGGATCCATATCTTACGCTTCTGTGAGGGCGGGCCCGAAGATGAGCCCGTGTCACGGTTGCGTCTGTGAGAGCTCTGGTATTCCTGCAGACCAGTTTCGACATTGATGGCCTTGTTCACCAAGGTGGCGAAATCAGCAAAGTCATGCACTAGAAGTGCGAGCTTGATGTCAGCTTGAAGGCCATCACGGAACTTCTCCTGTCTGCGTGCATCAGTTGCAATGTCTTCTTCAGCATAGCGGGACAAGTCCAGAAACTCCCGCTGATAAGCTTCGACAGTTTTGTTGCCTTGGGTGAGGTTGCGGAACTCACGCTTCTTCCGGTCCATGACTCCTTGAGGAATGAAGCGGGCACGGAAAGCAGCTTGGAAGTCTGGCCATGTGATGATTGTTCCAGCTGGCAGAGTACGCCTGTGGCTGTCCCACCATTGAGCTGCGGGTCCCTTCAAGAAGAAGGAAGCAAAGGTGACATACTTGGCAGGGGCTACATCAGCAGACTCCATCTCATAGGTGATGTCACGGAGCCAGTCATCAGCATCCAGAGGCTGAGTTGAGCTGCGGTAGATGGTTGGGTTGAGGCGTATGAAATCTTGAAGAGTCACTTGGGCTTGCTGCTGGTTCATATTGGGGCGAGGAAACTGAGCCATCATATTTTCCATGAATTGGCGGTTCAGTTCGAACTGTTGGATCATACCAGCCATGTACTCAGGTGGTGGTGGGGCATCGCCACCACGGCCACGACCACCTGGTCTAACCATCCTGCTAATATATAACAGGGGTAGTTCAGCATTTAGAAAATTTGCAATGACAAGAATCATTCATGATGAAACATGCATAATGAAAGGAGCACGATAGCTACTACTCAGTAGTCGGCATAGCTTACAAAAGGGGTCATGCATAGAGTTCAGTACACAGGGTTCAGTACATAGACTAAAACATCATAGGCGGCACACAGGCTCGCGGCGACTGAAACTAACACTACAATCAAGCCTACATCAGTCCCAAGAGGTACTGTGGAGGTAATCGTAGCCCGACAGCTGGTAGTGAGGTAACGGATAGTCCTCCACGTCAGCAGACTGGGGCCCGCGGATACTCAGGTGTAGAGTCCGACGCTCAGGTGGCAGAAGAGAACCAAGTGCGGGAGAGTAGCCTCCCACCCCTGGCCAACCGACACCGTGGGGCATCACGGTCCTGGCTGGGTAGATCGCAGCGCGCGGTACCTGTCCAGACCGGACAAAGGGGTGCAGCAGCGTCAGAGCACGGTAAAGGTGCTGACGGGTGGTGTACATCTCGTGGCGAAGAGCTCGGTTAGCTCGATCCAGCCCATCAGCATGCAGAACCAGGTGCTGATGGTAGAAGGGCTCTCGGGTGACAGTGGAGTAGGCAGCAGTATAGTATCCCTCCGCACCAACATCAGAGGCGATAGCAATGTGCCTGAAAGGGGAGGTGTCCAACTCCTGATACTCTCCACGAAGACGTGTCAGAGCAGCATAGGCAGCATCGTGGACAGCCATATCGATGGTCACACCAACACCATGTGCGGTGTGCAGCACAGTAGTGGAGTCATACTCCCGAGAGTAGAGGTGGACGATGGCACGGTACTGCTCCTGGTTAAAGTCCTGGTACTCCTCGTAGACGGTGTACTCAGGGTGCCAGCGATAACCCAGATAGGTCATCATCTCAGCTAGCACCGCAGGTGATCCCGAGGCACCAATGGTCGTCGTGTGGCGAACGACCTGCCTCGTGGATTCCATCTGAAAGCAAAGACGTTTCAAAGGAGTCAAATGACAGTGTGTGAATTGTTCAAAATACTATTCTAAGAAACAACTATGGCCTATCCAACTTTGGGGTGAACGCGGTCACGGGATCCTAGTGTTAAAGTTAGTAAATTCGTTTAACCCGAGTAGAAGAGAGTTCAGAGTCCCAGAGTAAAGGTCGAGGAGTAAAAGATCCTAGTACCACCCAATGGCGACGTGGGCCCATAAGACACACAGCCATGTTAGTAAAAGTTTTGTAACGTCTAGACTCGACTTCGGCCAAGGAGTGTGGAAAGGGGGATTCCTACAGGCAGTCGGCTCTGATACCAACTTGTGACGCCCCCGATTTGACCGTACACTAATCATGCACGCAAATGTGTACGATCATGATCAGGGACTCACGGGAAGATATCACAACACAACTCTAAAACATAAGTAAGTCATACAAGCATTATAATCCAAGCCAGGGGCCTCGAGGGCTCGAATACAAGTGCTCGATCATAGACGAGTCAGCGGAAGCAACAATATCTGAGTACAGACATAAGTTAAACAAGTTTGCCTTAAGAAGGCTAGCACAAAAGTAGCAACGATCGAAAAGGCAAGGCCTCCTGCCTGGGACCTCCTAACTACTCCTGGTCGTCGTCAGCGGCCTGCACGTAGTAGTAGGCACCTCCAGTGTCGTAGGTGTCGTCGTCGACGGTGGCGTCTGGCTCCTGAACTCCAACATCTGATTGCGACAATCCGATATAGAAAGGGGAAAAGAGGGAGAAAAGCAACCGTGAGTACTCATCCAAAGTACTCGCAAGCAAGGAGCTACACTACATATGCATGGGTATATGTGTAAAGGGGCATATCAGTGGACTGAACTGCAGAATGCCAGAATAAAAGGGGGATAGCTAGTCCTGTCGAAGACTACGCTTCTGGTCATCTCCATCTTGCAGTAGGTAGAAGAGAGTAGATTGAAGTCCTCCAAGTAGCATCGCATAGCATAATCCTACCCGGCAATCCCCTCCTTGACGCCCTGTTAGAGAGCGACCACCGGGTTGTATCTGGCACTTGGAAGGGTGTATTTTATTCAGTATCCAGTTCTAGTTGTCATAAGGTCAAGGCACAACTCCGGGTCGTCCTTTTACCGAGGGACACGGCTATTCGAATAGATAAACTTCCCTGCAGGGGTGCACCACATAACCCAACACGCTCGATCCCAATTGGCCGGACACACTTTCCTGGGTCATGCCCGGCCTCGTAAGATCAACACGTCGCAGCCCCACCTAAGCACAACAGAGAGGTCAGCACGCCGGTCTAACCCTATGCGCGCAGGGGTCTGGGCCCATCGCCCTATGCACACCTGCACGTTGCGTACGCGGCCGGAAGCAGACCTAGCCTAGTGGCGTTCCAGTCCAATCCGGCGCGCGCCACTCAGTCGCTGACGTCAAGAAGGCTTCGGCTGATACCACGACGCCGGGATACCCATAACTACTCCCGCGTAGATGGTTAGTGCGTATAGACCAAATGGCCAGACTCAGATCAAATACCAAGATCTCGTTAAGCGTGTTAAGTATCCGCGAACGCCGACCAGGGCCAGGCCCACCTCTCACCTAGGCGGTCTCAACCTGCCCTGTCGCTCCGCCACAAAGATCCACTTGCGGGTACTCCTACGAGCCGACCCGACTTTAGTCATCACATGTGTCATGTATGTAGTATATAAGTATATACCCGTGATCACCGCCCAGGTGATCACGGCCCGATAGTATAGCACAGCAGACGGACAAGAATGTAGGGCCACTGATGGAAATCTAGCATCCTATACTAAGCATGTAGGATTGCAGGTAAAGGTATCAACAGTAGTAGCAAGGATAGGCTATGCATCAGGATAGAATATCGAAAAGCAGTAACATGCTAAACTACTCTAATGCAAGCAGTATAGAGAATAGAGTAGGCGATATCTGGTGATCAAGGGGGGGGCTTGCCTGGTTGCTCTGGCAAGTAGGAGGGGTCGTCGACTCCGTAGTCGAACTGGGCAGCAGTAGTGTCGGTCTCGTAGTCTACCGGAGAGAAGTGGTGGAAGAAACAGTAAATACAAAGCAAACATAAGCATGACGATGCGTGACATGTCAATGAGCGGTGCTAGGGGTGTCCTAACGCGACAGTAGGTGGTACCGGTGAAGGGGGGGAACATCCGGGAGGTATTCCCGATGTTTCGCGTTTTCGGACAGACGGACCGGAGGGGGAAAGTTGCTAGTTCGATAGGTTAGGGAGGTGTGGTGGACGAACGGACTGCGTATTCGGATTCGTCTCGTCGTTCTGAGCAACTTTCATATAGAAATCATTTTCATCCGAGTTACGGTTTAAAAGATGTGAATTTTCAAAGTTTATTTGAATTTCTGGAATTATTTAAATAACAGAAAAAATAAAATGACGTCAGCATGACGTGCTGATGACGTCAGCAGTCAACAGACTCGCTGACCAGGTCAAACTGACCAGTGGGTCCTACATGTCATAGAGAGAGGGCTAACAGTGGGTTATTTTAATTAAACGTGGTTAATTAGCAGCTGGGTCCCACATGTCAGTGACTAATTAGTTAAACTAATTACTTTTAATTATAAAATCATTTTAATTAGTTATTTTAAGTGGTGGGGCCCGCACGTCAGTGGCTGGGGCTGCCCAGTCAGCCCAGTTGACCAGGTCAACTGGTCAACAGGTGACTAGGGGGCCCACTGGCAGTGACCCAGGGGGTGGCCCCAGGTGTGCCACATCGGACGCCGGCGGGAGGGCACTCCGGCGAGCCCGTACACGGCGGCGAGCCTCGGCCGTGGCCGGAATTCGGCCACAGGGGTCCGTTTCACGCGCGCTTGGTCGCGTTCGAACGGCCAAGACGATCCGCGCCGGATGGTGGTAGTGGTTAGTCCGGAGATGGCCGGAAACGGCATCGGCGGTGAGCTTAGCGGCGGCCGGAGTTCGGGGTTGCACGGGCACGGCGATGGGAGGCACGGGAAGGCCAGACGTGGGGCTCTACGGGGCCCTGGGAGTGCCAGGAGCACGCGGGGACCATCGGTGCGGGCGGAGGAGCTCGGGGTGCGCGAGGACGAGGGGGGGCAGGCGGGGCGTGGCCGACGCGGGCGCGCGGTCGGGGCGCGCGCGGGCGAAGGCCGTGCGGGCGCGCGTGCGTGGACAGGCGCGGCGGGGCGCGTCTGGGCGCGTCGGAGCGCGAGCGGGGCGGCGGTGACCGAGAGGAGAGGGGCGGGCGACGGAGGCCGGTGGCCTCACCGAGGGATGCAGGGTCACGGTAGTGGGGGTCGAGGGGGAGACGGGGGCGACGGCGATGCGGTGTCGAGGCGCAGGCCGGCGAGGAGGAGGAGGCAGGCCGGCGAGGCAGTGCTCCGGCGAGGCGAGGGCGCGGGGTCGAGCGCGACGGCGACGGCCTCCTCCTTGATCCAGATCGGGGGGGAGGGAGGTGAGATATTTCGGGGGGGAGCGAGTGGTGAGGCTGTCGGTGGGGGGGCAGGGGATAAGGTGAGGGGGGTTTGGGCCGGCCGGCTGGGCCTGGGGTGGCCCAGTTGGGCCAGGTCCAGTGGGGGGGGGCTTTTGTTCTTTTTTTTGTTCTGTTTTCTGTTTTGTTTTGCCTTTTCTTTTATTTGTTTATTTCCTTTTCTGTTTATTTCATTTAAAAGTATTTAGATATTTTATAAAAATGTGTTTTCTCCACCATAATTACCAGTGTAATATTTGGCACCCACTGAACATTTCTGTTCGAATTTTTGAAAACTTTTATTTTCCACTTCAATTATGTTTGAAATTTGAACTAGGAGTTTGACAAGGGTGTGGTTCAAATGTGATCAAGCCCTGTTTAGCAACATGATTAGCTTAATCACAGGGGGTTACTTTAGCATGATTCTCAAGGTGTTACAATACTTTAACCTTCATTGCGTGTCCACCAATCATGTACTTTCCGAGGTAATCTTGAGTGAACTGCTTCGGGAACCAGTGGGAACGAAAAAGATTTAGACATTGTTGTCTAACAACTCATTATGGGCTGTAAAAAGAGAAGGCTGCATAGTTTCTAGTTACCATCCTACAGCTCACTGTTGTGTTGGATAGAGAATAAACAAATAATTTGCTTGCCACCATTCGTATCTTTTTGCTAATAATCCTTATCAGTTTCCTCACTTGATGCTTGTTCATCAATATCTCATTGCCCCATACGCAAAAAGGGTCGATGCATGGATCCTTGCCAATGGCATATGTACCTACAAGCAACAAGTCAATATTAGAAGCTAACTAGTGGCCAGGCCTAGTCTATATGCACTACATTACGGAATGACAGGGGGAGTACAAGCCGAGGGATGAAGCTAACCTCGGCGAAAAATGGTGGCCACTCCCATTGTTGTCCTGCATAAGTAGTGGAAAGGCATGATAAGTACAGCAATCTTAACATCAAACAAATATAGCAAAGGTAAAGAACATCATCTCCAAATGATAGCTTGAATGTGTTGAGTTCAGCATGCTGTTAAAGCAGATATAAAATGGATGGCAATGTTACAGACAGCAGGCTTAACAGCCATCAAATATTGCAATTCAAACTGGTATTGTTGAAAATGAATAGAATGTAGGTAATGCTTAAACATCACACGGGATAAATGTGTAAAACTGAAATAAAGGGCTTGTGTTAACTACACCAGGAATAACTGGAACCAAATATAGCCGTTCAAACTGGTATTGATGTAGTCGAGTGGCACAGTCCCGACTTGCACATAACGAACCACACATTGTGAATGACTGAAACAAACAAGGCATAAATGACCAGTGTAACAACCAAATATAGCCATTGAAAACTGGATAGAGTCTCACTCCAACCAACCTAACAAGAAAATACAGATAAACATGGTATATGCTTGAAAACTGGACAAATGCTCACGGCAACCAACCTAACAACCAAATACAGATAAACAAGGCATCTGCTTGTTAACTGGACAAAAGCTAAAAAAGCAACCTAACAACCAAATACAGATAAACAAGGCATCCGCTTGATAACTGGACAAATGCTAAAAAAAGCAACCTAACAACCAAATACAGATAAACAAGGCATCTGCTTGATAACTGGACAAATAGTCACTGCAACCAAACTAAGAACCAAATATAGATAAACACGGCATCTGCTCGATAACTGAAAAAATGCTCACTCCAACCAACCTAACAACCAAATGCAGATAAACAAGGCATCTACTCACTATAAATAACCAAATATAGCTAATCGTGAAACTAAAGTGGACAATTCATACTTAAACATGACATAGACCTATTGACCAATACATTTTTGCATAACTGAAATAATTAAACATGGCACAGTTAAAGCACCGCACGGCAAATGCTACTACAACAAAGGGTACAGTTTGGCAAGCTAGAAAAGGTAATATTTGCTGATAGAATGTTGCCTCATATTTCATGGATGGGATCCTTCCAGTTGGAAGAGCACAGACCCATGGTGCGCTCTCTAATGTCACAGATGGGCTTTTTCACCTTGGAAGAACCTTCGTGGGTGCCCTCCTCGTGGTTGTGGTCATGGTCGATGATATATGACTTGGCAATTGAGGATCCCAAGCCGCCGTCTTAGAACGTGTCCTTCAGAAGTGACAAAATGGGCTTGATGGTGTATAAAGCTCACAAATCCTTGACCGCTTCACGGAGGAGATCGGCGGAGGTTGAACCAGAGGGGTTGGGGATGTACCACTTAACCTGTGACATTGCCCGCGTGAAGCCGTCGGTGTGGACGAGCTTGATGTCGTAGCCAGCTTTCCCGAGATATAGTAATACGTTAGTCTGCTTTCATGAAGCCTTCGGCATGGCAACGTAGTCAACGTCTTCGCCGACTTCCGTGGCAACGTGTTGCTCCGGGATCGACAAGTCGGGGCGAACGGCGGCCACCTCGCGAACGTCCGCCGGAGAGGCCATGATAAACCTCTTCTTGGCCGAACGCTCGTCGGGCTCCCCGGGATACGTGGTCGAGCTTAGGCTGCGACATTCTGGAGCAGGGGATGTGGATCTGGCGGGGAGGGACACCGCAGGCCTCATCTAAAAACTCAGGGGAGTGGGGCGACGATATGGGAATTACTGGATAACCTGAACTTTATTATCTAAGCTAGGAGGAACGGGCAGACCGGCAGGGTGGGCGGCGGCGCCGGCGACGGCCGCGAGCTAGGGTTCGAAGGGGGGAGGCGGGCGGGTGGGGGACTGTGGAAGGGGGTGGTGATAGTAATGGTGGTTGGAGATGGTGGTGGACGAGGGAGGGCGACGGTTCAAATGCCTCGACTGCTAAAATTTTACTATAAGGTTGGTGCTGGAGGAGTGTGGGCGACGGTTGAAGTACGGCGGCTACTAAAATTTGGGTAAAGGAATTGATGCAGGTCTGGAGTGCCCAAGATCACGCACGGTCCAATAACTATATGCGTGTATGACAATAAGGAAAAGGGGCGCGGATCCGCCGATTTTTGTAACGCTCAAGGCAGGTAGTTTATTTTTTATATTTCTAGCTAGCTGGTCTATCGCACACGGTTCATCCTAATTTCCAAATAAACTTACCCGCCTTTAGCTTCCATAGGTGGTGGTTTTACAGCGCACTTGCATCGCACACAGTTAAGCCAGTACCTCCACCCTTTGCTCGCGCTTGCCCGGTCGTGGTGATTTCAGCGCACTTGCATCACACACGGTTGAGCCAGTACCTCCACCCTTTGCTCGCGCTTGCGCGGTCGTGGTGATTTCAGCGTAGTTGCATCGCACACGGTTGAGCCAGTTCCTCCACCTTAATTCGCTCGTGCTTGCGCGGTCGTGGTGATTCACATCGCACACGGTTTAGATATTATACCCCGTGTCCGTTGAGGATCATCAAAGTCTTTGCAGCAAAAAATAACGTTAGGGAGGGTCAAAAGACAACCACACCAGCATGTGGCCCAAATATATATGAGTGAAAAGGGTGGTATCTGATGTTCAAAATTCCAATGCACAACTTTGACCCCGTGGGCCCACAGTTGGGCGCGTCATTGAAGATCGATGAGAGAGGCCAGAAGTCAAGAACCATCTGGAAGTGGCCAAATATATGTACGAATGTTGGGGATGTTTAAAACTTTAAATACACAATGCATAACTTTGGTGGCACCAGCCTCACAAACCTGAAAGCACCCTAACAACCACCTAGCTAGGATGCTTGGCCCACCACCTCCAACTTCGTGTCAGCGGGGCGGATGCACATAATGATCGATAATTTGGTCATACATGCATGTCGCCATGACCTACCATAAGACGGACCAATGAATCTTTCGTTTGGTCAAATGACAGTTGTTGTTGTCGATAAACCGCTTGGGCCAATAGATTGAACCATCATAAACATTGCACGAGAGGGACCACAAAACCAGCACCTCTTGCATGCGGCCCAAAATGATGTACGTTTGGAAGGGGTGATGTGTGTTTTCAACATAGAATAATGTACAATTAAGATGTGGTGCCTACCTCTCGATATAGAGAACAACCATGAAGGCAAGGTAGTTAAGGACGAGATACGTACGCGGGGTTTGATGTAGGTCGAACCCAGCAATCCGAGCATCTGTGAGGGAATCCTGACAACGCATGAGCTCGAGCTTTGGTTGACCGACATTTGACGGTGAATAACTATGAAAATTGCTCGTTGGATGAAGCCAATCCGACGGTACAGAGATGGCAAATCCGAGCACTACTGGCCGTTGGATATCATCTACATTCCACCAGATTCTGCCACATGTACAATCTAGAAGACTCCATGGTTAAACTTAAGCATAATGCACAAAACCTCAAAACAGAAGCACTTCTCCTTTGTTCTCTAGAATTTTTCATATCTTAATTGCCCAAACCTTTTTTTTCTAAATGAATTGTCACGTTTTGTTTTTACCTTTACAATGCACAATTCCATGAATCTTAAAATAGTTTTTTACAAAACTAATTGATTTTGGATGAGACGAACTATAAGAATTAAACGAACATCTACATCATGCATATCTGGGAGAAGAGGCGGGAAACCGATGAGAGGAGTGGCAAGAAATGGTAGCTTGTTTTAAATGAAAACCTAGTAGAGAAGGAAGCGTGAGCTACACGACGCATGCGCACAGTGCTTACCCATGTACTGCATGTGCTGTCAAAAGGGCTCAGAATTGCCGTTCGATCTGGGAGCATCCAACGGTGCACACGTACGATCCGTGGGGTTTGGGTTCTGGCCAGTCAGAATGCAGGACTCAGATCGCGCGCGCAGTGGGGGGGTGGTGCGGGAATATCATAAGGAAACCAACATTCGGTGGAAACCGGTGAAAACCATGAGAAAAAGATGTTTTGAAGTTTGAAAAAAAATTCAAAAAAAGGCGGGATGTTAAGAGGATGATGTTTTATTGGCACACAAAAGTCCAAGTTTAAAAACATTAAGAGATGTGAGCTATCAAAAGGACAAAATCAGTGTTGAATAGTGCCGAATAGTAATGTCAGTAGTCAGGGCGGAATTTATCTTTTTCATAGCTCACATCTCGTAATGTTTTTCAACTTGAAATTTTGTGATGCAATAACACATCAGCTTCTTAACATCCCACATTTTTTTCAGATTTGTATGAAACTTTAAAATATGGTTTCCACGAAGTTTTCGTTGTATATCGGCTTTCATGAGTGAACCGTGTTCTATTTGAAAACATTTCGTGAGAAGAATCTCGGTTTTTAAATCCCCGTAAATCCAAAACTAAGCTGAAAATCGTGAAACCTGCCATGGTATCACGACATTGCACTTATATGTCGAGGAATTTTTTTCTTCCATTGTGGCGCAAGTTTTATTACAAGCCTCTTACAAACCGGAGCTTCTCTCAAAGAAGCCTCGTGGTTCCGATACGGAAACGTGTCCCCCTTGTGGGCGAAACGTAATCACTGCCTCTTTTCACCTTGTATTTTCTTCTACGGGCAACGTGGAATGACAGGATATCTGTGCTGAAATTTAAACTTATTCAGGGTTCGTTTGGCCTTTTTATACACTAATTGAGTTTCCTAGGCATTTAATGTTAATAATTCAAATCTAAACTACAAATACAGGCTCCAGTTCACCAAAATGGCTAGAAAAATTATACATGTGTCCTTGGGTGCATGTTTAGGTCCCATGCCAGGAATGGGAACGAATTACAACTGTACGGGTGTCATGGCTCGTACTCAAACATTTCGAAACTCGGTTTTTATGTCCCCATAAATTCTAAACTCACCAGAAAGTCATGAAAGGTGGCATGGTGTCACGTCATGGCACATATATGTCGTGGTAAAAACATTGTCCAATTTGGGCCAAGCTTTATTACAAACCTCTTACCAAAACGGGAGCTTCTCTCAAAGAAGCGTCGTGGTTATGATAGGGAAACGTGTTCCCCTTGTGGGCGAAACGTAATAACTGCCTCTTTTCGCCTTGTATTTTCTTCCACGGGCAACATGGAACCGCAGGATATCTGTGCTGAAATTTAAACTTATTCAGGCTTCGTTTGGCCTTTTTATACACTAATTGAGTTTCCTGGGCATTTAATGTCCATAATTCAAATCTGAACTACAAATACAGGCTCCAGTTCACCAAAATGGCTAGAAAAATTATACATGTGTCCTTGGGTGCATGTTTAGGAATGGTAATGAATTACAACCGTACCGGTGTCCTGGCCTTCCTCAAACATTTCGAATCTCGGTTTTTAAGTCCCCATAAATCCTAAGCTCACCAGAAAGTCATCAAAGGTGGCAAGGTGTCATGTCAGGGCACATATATGTCGTGGTAAAAACATTGCCAATTTGGGCCAAGCTTTATTACAATCCTCTTACAAACCGGAGCCTCACTACAAGAAATATGTCAACTTGCGACCATCACTATTGGTCACTGAAATGTCATTGTTTTTCATTTGCGACCTTTTTGTGACCAAAAACAGAAGGTCAAAAGCTGGCGGTCGTAAACTAAAATTAACGTCCTTCTCTGTGAGAAGGTCGTGGAATTCCATCACCAAAACAAAAAGGTCGTTGATTCTATGACCTTCTATTTTGGTCGCTAGCTCTCTTCCCAGGCCACGTCGGATCCGACGTGGCAATCTGACGTTGCAAAATTGCGACCAAATGAAAAGGTCGTTGATAAGAATCAGCCCGGTCCATTTCGCTGGTTTAGATGGGCCGAGCCCAACAATTCAGCCTTTTTAATTTGTTTCTGTCTATTTTTGGTCGACTTCATGGGTCAAGCCCAACGTTGCAGCCTTTTTTATTGTTGGGTTGTGGCCTTTTTGTCTAAACAATTTCATTTTTCTTTTTTATTAAATGGGTCCACTAGTCAAATGGGTCCCAGTGCATGTAATAGTTTAACTCATGTTAACTAGCAGTAACCTTCACAAGACAGCCTCAAATGAACCATCAAGTCAACTCATGTTTACAACTAACAACAGCAAGTGTATGTATTTGTTTAACTCATGTTAACTAACAGTAACCTTCACAAGACAGCCTCAAACGAACCATCAAGTCAACTCATCCTACAACACATTTACAGCTAACAGCAGCAATACATCGTACATCACAGATAACGGTTCACAGAAACCGACAAACTAAACTAGAGGCACATCATAAGCTCACAAGCATGGCTGCCGCAGCAGTTTGTTTCGCTAGTAAAGACATCGACTTTCTTCCTCGACCAGACAGCAGCCTAGCTCACATCCTCTACCTCCCCACAGGAGGCGCGCCACCTCGTCTCCTTCAACAGGGGTCACCACCACGTCCACCAGCAGCCTACATGAAGCAGAACATGAGAAGAGCAACATCTAATTAACTTGATTGCCTTGCAGATGACACACAAGATGAAGAGCACTTGGACAGAAGCTACTATACTTGTGGCTGTAATTAACATAATCTAATCTAATGGGAACAACATCACCATTCACAAGCAAGCACCCATACTCTCGAATTCAGTATACAGTTGCCAACTGAAATAAGTTCAGTGGAAAGGAGAGCAGAGAACAAGAAGGATCAAGAGAGAGCTCACCATGGCTGTCTTGTGGCCGATGTGGAAGAGGCAGCATGTCCGTCCAAGCAGGATCAGCAGCACCAGCGGACGGGCCACTCATTGTCCTGGATCTTTGCCTTGACATTGTCAATTCTGTTAGAGGACTCGACCTCAAGTGTGATGGTATTCCCGATGGGAGTCTTCACAAAGACCTACATCGGAATAGTTGAGAAAACAGGACAGGTCAGGCATATATGAACAAATCAAGAAGGAAACAAGACAAGAACATAAATAATATAATCTTGCAAGTTGCAACAGATACGCATAGTTGGAAATTGCAAACAAAGCAAAAATAAATCAACATGGTAGAGGCGTATACAAATAAATCTACAAAGGCATGAAGCAATGTGAAGTGGAAGATCTAAACCTTAGAATAAAGGTAAGCCTGCATCTTTATCTGTATATTAACGAATAACAATAGCAGAGCAGGTGTACATCAAAGACATGGACTGTTAGACAATCTGACTGTTAGTACTATCTACTTCGAGTTCAAATGAAGAAGATTTATGTGATAGGTCGGTCTAAATGTAGCACATTAATTGTAAGTCTAACATACAAATGCAGTACTATGTCATTTCATCAGATACAGTTCTGTGGCTGAGGATGTCACTGAAACTAAGCAGTACCCTCAAATGAAATAGTTCAAACTGCTTTGTCTATATGTCTGCTTAGATCTCATGCATCACTACGAAATACAGTAGTTTCAAAACAAATTTCAGATCAGAATATGTTTACACTATTCAAGTATACTATATGTTTACACTGTTCAAGTATACTGTATGCACTAGAATGTAATCAGGTGCATATGTTGCCAGACAGAGATGCCATCTGTATATACCTAGAATCAATCACAAGGTATAGGGAGGGAATTAGTCACATGTATTCTTACTATTACTGCTAGGTTGCTAGCTAGCTGCATGTATCCATCTAGTAAGCAGTCACAAGTCAGAAAACACACATAAAATAACTTGCATTCCACAAGAACGACAGATGTACACTGTTTAAATTGTATATATAATTTTACTTTTTCTCGGAAGCATGCTTGGAACCCACATGTTACATATCTATGCATATATCCCCATACAACAACAGAACCAATACATCAACTAAGCCTATAAACTTTTTGCTCCCAGCCAGCATCATGAATTTTCTCAGCTAGTACTAACTACCAAGCTGGTCACTGCCTCAGCCATACTACAGTAAGACGTCCTTATATACTACTCTGTACAGTACTGGCTGATATGTAATAAACCAGCAGGAAACTGTGTGTTTTCTCCCAGCCATATCATACACCAAAAGCACAGTGCCCAGCAATGAGGTCGGCATCATTGATTCCTAAAATTTGAAGTATTGTTTGGTGAACTTAACTCAAACAATAATATGTCTAAGAAAGACCAGACTACAAGTGAAACTTATGATTACAGATACAGAATCTAAACACCGAGTTTAAATATTTTATGTTCAGAACATAAATGTAATCTGATGATGTCCATCACATTCCTATGCTTCCATGATGAATTATACACTTAATAGCTACCAACAAGCATAGGCAACTATGTATGACAAACTAAAACATTTTCTGCTTAACACGTGTAGTGGGTTTAACTTTTACAATAAATTAAGATATATCATAAGAATTAATATCCCAAGGAGCAGATCATTGTACAGTTTTTTGTCCAACAAAACATGTATGCAGGAGCATGACTAGTGTATTCAACAAGGTGTGGTGTAGCTAGGGAGTTCAAGCGAGGTGACATGTAGTTTCTCACAAGCACGAGCTTAGAGCAAGCAAACGGAGGCGGGGAGAAGAGAGCTCACCATGGCTCTCATTTAGCCGACGCCGAAGAGGCGGCATGTCCGTTCAACAGAAGACGCTGGGGCCGAGCGAGCCTACCACCGCACACCTCGATGAGCCCACCCTTGTACTCTGCAAATCGTGTTGCCGCTGCACATGATGGACAAGAGACATAAAAAGATAATGTTGATCAAATCGAAGGATAAATCATGTCCAGGAACAAAGGAGCAGCTTAGATAGCTCGCATTTCATGTCCTGGAAATCATGTCGAGGTACACCGAACAACACGTATCAATGCTCAGCAGCTGCATCTTGATACACATAGTAAAAAAAAAGAGGTCAATCACGTCGACAAACACCAGCACCTTGAGAAGGAATTGTGCCAGCTGCCAAAGAAGGAAGGACTCTCTGCTTCATTCATTCTAGACTATTTGCAATTTCAGTTTGGTTTAGAATTAGAAATGAATCATGAACAAAAAGGAAAAGAAAAGGTGTTCATCATATTTGTTCTTCATACAAGAAACTGAAGCAACAAGTTGTTTCAGTCAGAGTTGAACCTAAATACATATTTAATCATGCCTAAAATACATCACATCCACATCGAACACCAAATTAACATAGGAAGCAGGGGAGTAGGTCGTTGTACCAATCCATCACCTTGATGGAGTTAGGGGAAGAGAAGAAGCAGAGTAGGGATGCCCATGGCGTCCCTCCCAAGCAGCAGCACAACACATCACACCTTCTTCTCCCATGGTGACGTCCTGGTTCGAAAGAGAGACGAGGGGAAGAGAAAGGGATTCAGGTATCAAAATGTCAAACTAGCATTCAGATAGCAAAATGTCAGACTAGAAAAATATCCAACTAGCATTCAGAGATCAAAATGTCAAAAGTTCACACACACCAACACCAAATCATACTTCTTCTGTCAACTATAAATCGACTTATTGGGGGTTTCTACGATTTTTTTACCAACTGTTTTTGCTTCACAAAAAGCTAACAGTTGGTCCTGAATTTTATCTTCACAGGGCTGTTAATCAACCACAACAAAACTGCATAAACCAAGGGATTCAATGCTAATTCGAATGCGAGTACGAACAGGAAACCTACGGGAAACCTACAACGATGGAGATCCAAATTCGCATCCACGTCAAATCAAATGGCCAGATCTACGCGGAAACCTATGGGAAGCAAAGGAAGCAGATCGAGGACATGGACCTGCGGTCGAAGACGGCAACGCATGTGGAGTCATAGGTCGGCAGGGAGCTAGAGCCAACCACGTCGGCGCACAAGCCGCCGTCCTCTCCTCAGAGGAGACGCGTGGGTGATGGAGCTCCTGGTAGGGCGTGGCAGACGACGAGATGCACAGCCCTGCGAGGCTTGCGACGGCGTTGTCACGTCATGGTAGCCGGCCCTCTCTTGGCGCTGGGAGGGAGGTTGTGTGTTAGGGGAGAAGGAGCTCCATCTCCATGGTGGCGGCCTGTCCCATGGAGGTTCGCCCCTCCTGCCATCGTCGTCGTCCCATCCACAACCGTGGTGACCTGCCAAAAGGGAACACAAGATGAGGTGAGGTGAGGAGGAGATAGTGCGCGAATAAGGAGGAGAGGGGCTTACCGATGCCAGATCCAGCCACCTCTGGCCTCGCCGTCACCGGATTTGGCAGATCCCGACAAAGTTAGGGGTGGCGGCCGAAATCCTAGCCACGGGTGAGGGTTGCAGGAGTGGTCGCCGTGGCCGGGGTTGGCGGAGAGGATGGAGGTCGGCGGCGGCGGGTTGGGTGTGTGGGCTGGGAATCGAGAGAGACGGAGGAGGAGCGGCGCTCTCTTCTCCTCTGATGGGTTTCTAGCCACTTGAGGGCGGGCAGGCGTGGGGACTCGGGCTCCTCGCCGTCGACGCAGGGGTGGAGGCCGGCCATGGTGCAGGGGTGGAGGCCGGCCATGGTGCAGGCGCAGGGGCGGCTAGGGTTTTGGCCAAAGGGGGCGACGGCGGCTAAGGGTGCGGGAGAGAAGGTGGAGAAGGTGGGGAAGTGGGGGCGTGGGGAAGTGGGCGTTAGGGCTACCGTTGGATCCAGGAGCATCCAACGGTTCTTGATGCATGACCCGCGTGAGATGGCTATGGCCCAATCAGAACGCAGTACGCCTGTATGACGTTATGACTATCTAGTATTGGACGTTATGACCATTCAAAATTGGTCGTGGTCAAATAAAAATAAAGTGTAAAATCATGTCAGCATTTTATTTTTTATTTTTTGATTGTCCAAAATGAAAAAAAAATTGTGAAGAAGCTACCAAATATTTGCACAAGGGTGCAACTTGGGATGGAAAACAATGTTGCCTAAGAAAGTATTCATTTTCTTTGGACGAAAAATTCGTTTTCTATTTCTTGAGTGCCCAAAATGAGTTTTTTTGTGAAGGACCTACCATATATTTGTTGCAATATTGGACCAAATCATTTTTATAAAATACTAGGCCATACATAATGCACAATTGATCAAATGGTTGGGTGTCAAACGTTTTAATCCACCTCTCGTGAAAAAGACAAATTTCTGCCGATTCAGCGGGAAGCGGGTAAAATTTGAACTGCAGCTGCCTCATAGTTTTCTCTTTATTATTTCCAAAAATCATTTCGAGGTACATAAGTAACTACTTAATCAGAGAAACACAAAAGGTTTTCCAAGATTCAACCACTAGCTAGGAACGGTCTTGCCCGCCGTTTTGACCGCATTTTGAAATGGGCACAAAAAATTCAAAAAAAAATCAAAAAAATGGAAAACCTTCGCATTGTGTCATTATATGTGACCAAGTTACCAGGAAAAATAATAAACTTGTAATACGGTAATTATTTTTAAAAAATGTTCTCAGAAACGAGCTATCATGCGTGAAGATGCATGGCTTTCAAGCCAAATGATCAATCTTATGGCCACATTCATGGCATAGTTTGTTCAAATTATCTCATATTGTGCACAAGGGTGCATCTTGGGATGGCAAACAATGTTGCCTAAGGAAGTTTTCTTTTTCTTTGGACGAAAAATTCGTTTTCTATTTTTCGAGTGCCCAAAATGAGTTTTTTTGTGAAGGACCTACCATATATTTGTTGCAATATTGGACCAAATCATTTTTATAAAATACTAGGCCATATATAATGCACAATTGACCAAATGTTTGGGTGTCAAAAGTTTTGATCCACCTCTGGTGAAAAAGACAAATTTCCGCCGATTTAGTAGGAAGCGGCTAAAATTTGAATTGCAGCTGCCTCATAGTTTGCTCTTTATTTTTTCTAAAAATCATTTCTAAGTACATAAGTATCTATTTAATCAGAGAAACACAAAACGTTTTCCAAGATTCAACCACTAGCTAGGAACGTTCATGCCCGCCGTTTTGAACGCATTTTGAAATGGGCATAAAAAATTAAAAAAATTAAAAAAATTGGAAAACCTTCGCATTGTGTCATTATATGTGACCAAGTTACCAGGAAAAATAATAAACTTGTAATATGGTAATTATTTTTAAAAAGGGTTCTCAGAAATGAGCTATCATGCGTGAAGATGCATGGCTTTCAAGCCAAATGATCAATCTTATGGCCACATTCATGGCATAGTTTGTTCAAATGATCTCATATTGTGCACAAGGGTGCATATTGGGATGGCAAACAATGTTGCCTAAGGGAGTTTTCATTTTCTTTGGACGAAAAATCAATTTTCCATTTTTCGAGTGCCTGAAATGAGTTTTTTTGAACTGCAGCTGCCTCATAGTTTGCTCCTTATTTTTTCCAAAAATCATTTATAGTTACATAAGTATCTATTTAATCAGAAACACATGGTTTGGTGGCGATACGTGAAGGTTTGGACGGTGGCCGAGGGCCCCAACTATAGAGCGCGTAAACTCGCATGCCCGCCGCGTGGTCACCGTGTGACCGTGGCGTTACCATGTGTTCTGGGTGGCCTAGGCATGTCTAGTGGGTTGGGCACTCCCCATGTAGGTGCTAGGAAGAAAATTACAACACAAGATTCTCATGAGGAGACCGAACTATGCTCAACCATGAATTAACAGCCAAGTGTTTGATTAGCGGTACGGGAAATGCACATGGCCAATGGGCGTGAGTTTTGGCTGAGGACGATCATCTACTAAGAAGACTGTCCTCACAAATTTTCAGCTCAAATGGAGGAGCCTAGGTGGCATTTGCTTTGCAACGCACCACACTGGACAAAAGTATGAATGTTGAAGCTAGACTCAAATGAATCAATGGATTGATCTGAAATTTGGAGGAGGATAAAAATTTGGGCATGTGAAGCCACTTTAAAAATTTCTTAGCATTTGGATACATAAAAATGGTACTTCCTTCACAGTGCTCTCCACTAAACAGAAAATTGGAAAAAATGCAGAGGGAAATTGGCTAGAATAAATGAGCTAAAATTTGGTGGATGGAGGTTCTATGGGCAGGGTCATGTCGTGGTAAATTTTCAACAATTATAAATTTACATAAAATATAGTTGCTTCACAAACTGAAAATATCACCAGAAACAAAGATTGGATGCTGAGCTCACATGTATTATAAGATGGGGCTCAAATTTGGTGGAGAGGTATGATTTGGTAATATAGAAGATGTGGAAAAAATTTAGCTCATGAGGATATGTCTAGCTAGTACTTCCTTCACAATAGTTCGAGCTGAACAAAAACTTTGGAAATTTGCCGAGGAAGATTTACCAGGCAAATGGAGTTGAATATTGTCATGAGGCAATGATTTGGATAGTAAAGAATGGCCAAATTTTTGGGGAATTTTGGGAATGACAGAAATATAGGTTGCTTCACAACCTAGGGCAAAAATTGACACATGGACATGACACATAGGCAAAACTGATGAGGTGGCGCCCAGTCATAGCAATCCACCACAACTTACAAGGTTATGACTATCTATATTGGTCGTGATCAGCTAGAAATAAGGCAACAGACCAGTGCTGTCTGCTTTATGACCATTTCGTGTAAGGAAATTACGACCTTTCTGACCAAAATGGTCGTTATAGTTTAGGGTTTGGAGCCCCCGGAACAGCTTTTGACCAATTGGTCTCAAATGGTCGTAGATTTATGACCAATTCTGCCAGGGTCACTGGCAGAAGGTCACAAGTTGACATATTTCTTGTAGTGCCTATCGCAAGAACCCTCGTGGTTTCGATAGGAAAACGTGTCGCCTTGTGGGCCAAACGGTAATCACTCCCTCTTCTAGCTTCGTATTTTCTTCTACACGCGACACGGAACAACTAGAGATTCGCGCTGAACTTGAAATTATTCAGGGTTCGTTTGACATTTTGTATTCATTAATTGATTTTTCTATGCATTTAATGTCCATCATTCAAATCCGAACTACAAATACATGCTCCAGTGCACCAAAATAGCTAGAAAAAACGTACATGTTTCCTTGGGGTGCATGTTTAGGTCCCATGTGTAACACCCCAAAATTTTGACCTGGTTTTAATTATTAAAATTTTGCCAGGAAATTAAATTTTTTATTTTCTGGATTTATCTTTGATTTCAGGACCCATCTCCTCTTTAATATTGTGGGTTTTTACCTCAAGTGGAAACTTTCCAAAAATGTTATTGGACTTGTGTACTCTCTTAATAAAACAATCCTTTATCAGTGGATTTATTTGCATAATTGTTTTTCCTGAGGTTTTTTTTCTTTTAAAATGATTTTTCATAAATTTGGAGCCTCTTTTGCACTGCAACCATTTGATAAATGCATTTAAAATTTTCACCAAAATTTGGGGATGTCATGTGATGTTTCCACATCACCTTTATGCAAAACTATCCTTTGGTTATTGGAGATTTTGAGCTCTACATCAACTTTTCAAATCTGGTCCAGTAGGTGTTGTTGCACTACAACCTATTTAAATATTCCTCTAAAATTTCTTCCAAGTGTTTGGAGATGTCAGTAGATGCATATAATTCAACTTTATGCAAAAACCCATTGGTGTTCTTTGAAAAATTTGAGAAAATCATCCTCATCTTCATTCTGGTCCAGCTTAGTGATTTGTACTGCAACCCTAGATTATCTTGCTCTAGTAACCATGAGATTTTTCCAACTTATAGACCACCCTGCAAAATCCTTAAGTCCAGGAGAGTGGACCCATTGGAGGGTTTTAAGTGCATGCAATAAGGCCTTTTTCTTTCTGTCCAAAACTGAAGGTTTGCAAAACTTGCACTAGCAAGTTTCTGGTTTTGCCCAAATGATCTTGCCATCATCACCTACATCTAGGGAGACCCTGATCTGGAGATTTTGGCCACTACAAGAGTTGTCTAGAAGCCCTTGTCATTTTGTCAAACACTTTGTGTGCATAGTCAGTTTTGACATGATTTTTAGTTTGCACTGTGTACTTAATCCACTGACCCAGTAACCTTGTCCACTAAGATCCTAGCTACTACTAACCTAGGTCTGCTAATTGACAGCCTCACCCAAGCCCTGTGGCACGCTTTGGCATTTTGCCGAACAGTTGGCGTGCACGCTCTTGGCGCGCCCAGAGCGCACGTTTTGCACGCGCGTGCACCGAGCCGCCGCGTCTCACTGTCGTCGCCCCGCGCTCGTTCTGGCCCTTCCCCACTCGCAGCCATCGCGCCGCCTCTTCTGTCACCGCAGAGCCACCCCTGGAGCCCCACAGTGCGGCCGTCAGGTCGGCCACGGCGGCTAGCGGTCGGCCACAGCAGGCTCTGCCATGGACGGCGCCGCCCAAGCCACATGCGCGCGCCAGCTGCCCCCTGGAATAGCCCGAGCCCATCCACAAGCTCGTCGGCACGCGCTCGTCGCCGCCACGTCGCCCTGCAGCTACAGAACAGCGGTCGCCGGCGTTCTTATCCACGGCCGCTGTGGGAACCGACCTCGACCCCTATAAATGGGAATCCCCGAGCCCGTTCCTGCACTCAGGCAACCTCCTTGCACCCCAACGGTGCCCCCACGGCCAGCAAGCGATGGTTGGAAGCTTTCTTCCCCGCCTTCGATCAGTTCGGTCGCCGCCACAATCCAGTGCAGTGCGACGCAACCAGGGCCTCCGCCACCCATCCAATGCCACAGTACGACTCCCCTCGACTGTGCGGAGTCGCCCAGCCTCTAAGCTTCGATCGGGAGCCAGCACAACCCAAATCCCCAATCTTGCCCGAAGCCTCCGCCGTCGACGATCCCCTCCGTCCCCGGGGCCCTTTCGACTACCGGAAGGATCGTCCTGGAGCGGCGGATCCTTCCCCACCCTCGGTTGGCTCCTAGGATCAGTCGTTCGCCGGCGTGGGACGCCGGAGTCCCCGTCTCGGCTCGGACAGAGGAGGAAGAAGGCGGGGGACTAGTCAAACCTGACCAGTGGGCCCGCTGGACCCACTGTCAGTGACCCAGCCCTGCCACCACGTGTTTGAGTGGACGCGTAAACCCCTGAAGTACGTCTCCTCTGCTTCGAAAACGTATTTCCCCCCAAGCGTTTTCTTTTTCTGGTTTTTATTAAAAACAAAACATTGACTAAACTTTGACTGGCTATATCTTTTTAAATAAAATTCCAAATGAATTAATTCTTTTTCCTACCTCTCTCAAGTTCCACCTAGTTTATTTTAAGATTTATTTCAAAAATATCTAGGACAACTTTTTGCGCTGTTTTTAAAGTATGTGTTATTTGAATATGTTTGAAAATAGGAATTTGGAGGGGAGATTATAACTTTCAAAAGTTTTGGAGTGCACCTCACCCCTCCACACCTTGAAGGCAAGCAGTCTGAACCATGGCATAATATTTTTGTGTGTTGTTTGATACGGTCACAACACCACCTTGACATGGAGCATTCGTTATTTTATGTGACGATACGATCATACGCGTGAGTGCATAAGGAGATACTTTGCTGTTAGAAATGGATATGCTGGTGATAGTAATCATCCTCGTGAGCTTTTCATGCATACCGGAAGGAAGCCGGGAAAGTCGCTGTCTTGGGTAGACACGAGCTTGTCCCTAGTTCCTCGTCAAGACGAGTGTGTCCGGTATGGCATGATGAGGTATGATGAGCGGTGATTCTGTCTGTTAGTTGAAATATACTTGTTATGTTAATCATACAGGGAATACTTGAACCTCCTGAGTCGGTTGTAGATCGAGTCTTGTTCCAGTAACCCTCATACTTGTTTCGTACTACCACTTGTCCCTGCCGTAGGTAGGGTACGGTTCAGTAAGTTGTCAACCCCTTCCTAGCACACACCATACAGAGAGGCCATGGTGGAAGATACCGGATGCATCCGGTAGGCATGCCACCTGGTCCAGGGGCATGGGTGTTTCCGGTTGGGACCGAGAGGGGGGCACCCGTTAGAGCGCGCGATATAAATTTGATCCCAGGCTAAGTCGAGGTTGTAGCCTCCCCACTTAGAGTTTTGCTTGACAGGTGTCGTGGGTGATTCCAGACGCCGGTAAGTTAAGCTGGTGTGGGCGGGTCAGGCCTGTTTTCAATTAAAAGACGGTAGGCGGAATTAGTCCCGATGGACTAAATAAATCCGTTACTCGTGGTAAAAGAGTACACCCTCTGCAGAGGTTAAACCTATTCGTATAGCCATGTCCATGGGTAAGGACTACAGTCTGAGATGGGTCTAATGTCGGTCTTAGTGTTGACCTTAGTGTCTGTCATAGTGTCGGTCTTCGGACGAGAAACGGCTAAACCAGAACATCATTTATGACATGTGACATATGAGGATTATGATTATTATTGTGGACTAACCATTTACCTTATTTGAATTATTGAGTATCCCTGGGACGCTTCTACCTCCTGGATACTCACTGCAATTATTATTTATAAGCCCTTTATGTGGTGTCGCATAGACGCCCGACTGTGGCATGCTTGTTATGCCTTTTATGTATAAGCCCTTTATGTGGTGTCGCACAGACGCCCGACTGTGGCATGCTTGTTATTTCTTTTATTTATAAGCCCTTTATGTGGTGTCGCATAGACGCCCGACTGTGGCATGCTTGTTATTCCTTTTATGTATAAGCCCTTTATGTGGTGTCGCACAGACGCCCGACTGTGCCATGCTTGTTATTTCTTTTATTTATAAGCCCTTTATGTGGTGTCTCACAGACGCCCGACTGTGCCATGCTTGTTATTTCTTTTATTTATAAGCCCTTTATGTGGTGTCGCTCAGACGCCCGATTGAGGCATGATTTATCTTATTGTCCTGTCGAGGCGTCACTTCAGACACTCGATCGGTGCATTCTATTTCCTACTCCCGTTTTGCATATTCATATTTTATATGAACGACCTGCATGCGTGCATCATGGATTTTGTTTATTTCGTGGCTGACGTTATGATCATAGAATATTTCGGAGCATGATTATCCCTTGTTATATTATACCCGTGTTCATAATGTTTGCGAGTACATTCAAAAGTACTCACTGGCTTGTCCCTGGCTATTTTCTTGGCCAGATTTCTTGCGTGGAGAGGAGCGTTGCGACAACAGCCCCGGAACCTACGCAATGATGATAGCAACCGCGCGAAGATAGGAGTTATCCTGGTCAGCTGTTCCTGTGGGAAATGGAGTCCCATAGACGCAGATGAACCACAAAACGCTTCCGCCATCAACCACTAGAAACCAAGTGTTGTACTCATAGGCCTCAATGGTCTTGTACTACATATTTTGTACTTTGCTTGGAATTTCTGTATCAAGTTGGTGCCTCATCAGCTAACAGTAATCCTGGGGCTGGTGAGCACAAGGGCCATTTTCTGCAAAATTAATATCCCGAAAAACCGGTCCTGACAAACTTGGTATCAGAGCCAGGCTGACCATTGGCTAATCCTATCTTAGCAAGGTCGAAAAACCTAGGTTAACCAACCCACCAGACCTTAACCCAACCCCGGCCAAGCTTCTCGTGTAAGATAGCCACACAGTGACCCCGACGCTTTTAGCAGTCGGTGCCCAACCTATCAGCCTAGCCTGTCGATCACGCGCCAGTGACCGACACCTAACATGTCTCATTCGCAAGCGTGCGAAGGAAGGCTCCGTCTCCTTTTTCTATAAAAAGGGCACGCTAGCCTCAACACAGCACAGCACAGCCTCTTTTCCAAACCAAGCTGCGATGCCTGGACCCATTGTTCACAATGAGACCACAGCCACCAATCTTGGAGGTTTTGTGACCGTGCTCGCAAACCTCACCCGCCGTGCCTATGCATTAGAAGAGCCCCCAGAATATGTTGTGTACCAAGGACCCACAAGTGGTGAGAGCCGTCAATTCTGGGCCACTGTACACATCTATGGTAGGGGTCTATCACCAGAACGCCCCTACAGGTTCACTGGAAGGACAACTTCCTTTGAGCCACAAGCCATCCAACTGGCAGCTCGAGAGGCTATAGTTCAACTCCGGCACTCGTTGCCCAGCGTTAACTTTCACTCGTTCTACTACTACCCCAGCCGTGACTGGTATGGTAGGCCGCCCCAGGTTGCCAACGGAGATCACGAGACAGATCCTGCACTATTGCATCTGGTGCGCTATGTAAGTGCACTAGAGGAACTGTTCGATCAAATCACCCTTGATCTGATCGCAGCTCGTGGAGAACTGGTTCGCCGAGCCCCGGCAAGAGGAGAAGATGAGCCCGACACCGACAACCCAGTCGTGCTGTTCGGACACCCGATCGAGTCCTTGAGGTCTGCCCCAGCCATCGACCAAAATACGTTGGTGTCCCCAGAAGTGCTTCGTCGCCTTTTGGGAACACGCTCCAACGGGATTGTGACCAACAACCCCGGCGATGGTCATCATTGCTACCCCGACCCTGCAGCCCCTCAACCTCATCCAGCTAATCCCGACGGTGAAACCCGTGGAGAAGCCTCGACGTCCACAAGGCAAGCCCGCTTAGATATTAACGAAGTAGACTAAGTCACTCGAGTAGTATCGAGCCTTAGTATTTCTACGCCTTGTAATTGTGTGATCCTGTATCACCATTATTAAATGCTGACTGCTTGTGCGCCCCTATATTTTTAAATAGTAGCCATGCATAAATACGTCAGCGTACAGATGCATCTTTTTAAATTCCGGGCGTAGCTACCAAAACCACCCCGACGACACCCACATCAATGTGTCAAATTTATGAGATATGTGTATCTGTAGCATTGACCCCGACCCCATAGGGCACAACCGACAAACTAGTTACACTTCACCATGGTAAATAACCCAGCCCCAATGCTATATAAAGGCCACCTCGTGACCTTGCCGAGTGCCCCTCACCTTGTGCACAAATCTCACAACCATTTCTTTGCCATGCCGACCCCCAGTATTTATCTGAGAACTCCAGACGCAACCCCGAGTAGTTTTGTTAAAATATTGTGGGACTTTACCTGCAGTACCATGAGTGCTATCCATCCACCCCAGTACGAGTTGCTCAAATCGAGGATCACCCCATCCACCTCGAAATATTAGGCAGTGGTGCACATCCCTCCCGCAAACCCAAACCAAGACCCAACGGAAGTCTCCTTCATGGGGACATCCATGCCGACTCCGCATATGGCCATAGAAGCTGCTGCGTACGAAGCGCTCGCTCGTCTTCGATTCGCGGTACCCTATGCCAGCGAACGAGGGTATTATTACTTTTCGAGTCATGCAGGACCTGGAGAAGTAGCATCTTTTCCCGGTGGACGAATTGAGAGAGATCCAGTACTGGCCAACCTTGCCCAGTATATTATCGCTCAAGTGCGTTTGACTTAGCGGGTAATGGGTTATCTCCAGAGCCTCGCTGATTTAAATCCTCAGATCGCTATTGGCAGACCACTGAGGCCTGTCCAGGGGAGACGCATTCATCGGCTAGTCAACCCGCTTCCCCCGATAGAAGAGGAGTGTGCCCCAGTACCAGAGACGTTTTCTCAGGACCCTGTCCTTTTGCCGTTTTTATTGTAGACGTCACCGCTATGTTTGTTATCCCAGTATTTATTTATGTGTTATAACTTGTACGTGGTATCCAAAATTTGTGCGACGGATCAAATATTTGGTTTCAATTATGTGAGCAGTTTTACTGCTGTTAATTTTGATTTAACTAATTTGCGCTCATGATGAATTTTGTAGTGAGATTTCTTTCCCTGAGTTGCTGCAGCATATGCCTCTTCACGACGTAGATTTTTATTCACGCAGCACCATAACGGCAGACTCACAACCATAACCACTCGACCTCGTGCAGTAATTACAAATCCCCGTACACATTTTGCACCTAACTGATCACACCCGTGGACACCACAGTCTCAGTAAGAGAGATTTGTGAGTAATCATTCGGGTGTAAGTAGCCTCCAGCACACTGACAGTAGTTTGCACTCGATGCCGCACTTAATCCTCATGATCACCGCCGCCGCGGAGAGCCAACACTCGAGCGGCAGCATCACGACGATCATCAAGGATCATCGCACACAGGAGCACAGAGAACCCCAGCAACGTCGCCAACCCTCCGCACACCAGGATCAAGTACCAGTCCGGCATCACCTCCGCCATTAGAGCCTCGTCTCGAGCTCCTGCAAACAGAAATGGAGGACAATGAAGGAGAAGAGGAAGCGAGGCCAGGTGTGAGGAAGAAGAAAGGAGCACCGCAGTCATTTTATAGCTCGAGATCAGTGTACGGTGGGCGAGGTCCACCAGCGCCGCTCGTCGCTCGATCGCCGGTGTTCGGAGGCGAATCTGCGAGCAGTGCCGACAGTGCACTGGCCCGCGAGGTGAGTGCACGCTGCACCGGCAGCTAGCACACCGCACACTACCGCAGTACGGCCTAGATGCCCTACGCGCTAGACGTCGCCGGTGGAGAAAGCGCGGGAAATCCCGCGAGAGAGAGCAAGAAGAGAGAGCCAGAGGTAGAAGAAGAGGCCGACAGTGGGCCCCGGGTCCACCTGCCAGCCAGAGAGAGCACTGTGCTCTCGGGTACGACCAGCGTATTTTAGTAATTTATATTTTATTCTAAATTACTGTATCCACATAGAAATATCTCGTTTTCCCCAACCATGGATTTTTCCGCGCAGCGCCAGTTTACCACACTGTAGTTTTACACCACTTATTGCCCTCTCACTGTAAGATACATTTTATTGCATGAGTAGGATGATTTTTTTTGGTAAGAGCGATATTTGTTCAAAACAGCTTTTAACAAATCTCGAGAACAAGATTTTTCTTAAGGGGGGTAGTGTTGTAACACCCAAAATTTTGACCTTGTTTTAATAATTAAAATTTTGCTAGGAAATTAAATTTTTTATTTTCTGGATTTATCTTTGATTTCAGGACCCATCTCCTCTTTAATATTGTGGGTTTTTACCTCAAGTGGAAACTTTCCAAAAATGTTATTGGACTTGTATACTCTCTTAATAAAACAATCCTTTATCAGTGGATTTATTTGCATAATTGTTTTTCCTGAGTTTTTTTTCTTTTAAAATGATTTTTCATAAATTTGGAGCCTCTTTTGCACTGCAACCATTTGATAAATGCATTTAAAATTTTCACCAAAATTTGGGGATGTCATGTGATGTTTCCACATCACCTTTATGCAAAAATATCTTTGGTTATTGGAGATTTTGAGCTCTACATCAACTTTTCAAATCTGGTCCAGCAGGTGTTGTTGCACTACAACCTATTTAAATATTCCTCTAAAAATTCTTCCAAGTGTTTGGAGATGTCAGTAGATGCATATAATTCAACTTTATGCAAAAACCCATTGGTGTTCTTTGAAAAATTTGAGAAAATCATCCTCATCTTCATTCTGGTCCAGCTTAGTGATTTGTACCACAACCCTAGATTATCTTGCTCTAGTAACCATGAGCTTTTTCCTACATATAGACCACCCTGCAAAACCCTTAAGTCCAGGAGAGTGGACCCACTGGAAGGTTTTAAGTGCATGCAATAAGGCATTTTTCTTTCTGTCCAAAACTGAAGGTTTGCAAAACATGCACTAGCAAGTTTTTCGTTTTGCCCAAATGATCTTGCCATCATCACCTACATCTAGGGAGACCCTGATCTGGAGATTTTGGCCACTACAAGAGTTGTCTAGAAGCCCTTGTCATTTTGTCAAACACTTGGTGTGCATAGTCAGTTTTGACATGATTTTTAGTTTGCACTATGTACTTAATCCACTGACCTAGTAACCTTGTCCACTAAGATCCTAGCTACTCCTAACCTAGGTCTGCTAATTGCCAGCCTCACCCAAGCCCTGTGGCAAGCTTTGGCATTTTGCCAAACAGTTGGCGTGCATGCTCTGGGCAGGCCCAGAGCGCACGTTTTGCACGCGCGTGCACCGAGCCGCCGCGTCTCACTGCCGTCGCCCCGCGCTCGTTCTGGCCCTTCCCCACTCGCAGCCATCGCGCCCGCCTCTTCCCTCGCCGCAGAGCCGCCCCTGGAGCCCCACAGCGCCGCCGTCAGGTCGGCCACGGCGGCTAGCGGCCCGCCACAGCAGGCCCTGACATGGACGGCGCCGCCCAAGCCACACGCGCGCGCCAGCTGCCTCCTGGAACAGCCCGAGCACGTCCACATGCTCGTCGGCACGCGCTCGTCGCCGCCACGTCGCCCTGCAGCTATAGAACGGCGGTCGCCGGCGTTCTTATCCACGACCGCCGCGCGAACCGACCTCGACCCCTATAAATGGGAATCCCCGAGCTTGTTCCTGCACTCAGGCAACCTCCTTGCACCCCAACGGTGCCCCCACGGCCAGCAAGCGACGGTTGGAAGCTTTCTTCCCCGCCTCCGATCAGTTCGGTCGCCGCCACAATCCAGTGCAGTGCGACGCAACAAGGGCCTCCCCCACCCATCCAACGCCACAGTCCGACTCCCCTCGACTGTGCGGAGTCGCCCAGCCTCTACGCTTCGATCGGGAGCCAGCACAGCCCAAATCCCCAATCATGCCTGAAGCCTCCGCTGTCGACGATCCCCTCCTTCCCCGAGGCCCTTTCGACTACCGGAAGGATCGTCCTGGAGCGGCGGATCCTTCCCCACCATCGGATGGCTCCTAGGAGCCGTCGTTCACCGGCGTCGGACGCTGGAGTCCCCGCCTCGGCTCGGACAGAGGAGGAAGAAGGCAGGGGACTAGTCAAACCTGACCAGTGGGCCCGCTGGACCCACTGTCAGTGACCCAACCCCGCCACCACGTGTTTGAGTGGACGCGTAAACCCCTGAAGTACGTCTCCTCTGCTTCGAAAACGTATTTCCCCCGAAGCGTTTTCTTTTTCTGGTTTTTATTAAAAACAGAACATTCACTAAACTTTGACTGGCTATAACTTTTTAAATAAAATTCCAAATGAATTAATTCTTTTTCCTACCTCTCTCAAATTCCACCTTGTTTATTTTAAGATTTATTTCAAAAATATCTAGACAACTTTTTGCGCTGTTTTTAAAGTATGTGTTATTTGAATATGTTTGAAAATAGGAATTTGGAGGGGAGATTATAACTTTCCAAAGTTATGGAGTGCACCTCACCCCTCCACACCTTGAAGGCAAGCATTCTGAACCATGGCATAATATTTTTGTGTGTTGTTTGATACGGTCACAACACCACCTTGACATGGAGTATTCCTTATTTTATGTGACGATACGATCATACGCGTGAGTGCATAAGGAGATTCTATGCTGTTAGAAATGGATATGCTGGTGATAGTAATCATCCTCGTGAGCTTTTCATGCATACCGGAAGGAAGCCGGGAAAGTCGCTGTCTTGGGTAGACACGAGCTTGTCCCTAGTTCCTCGTCGAGACGAGTGTGTCCGGTATGGCATGATGAGGTATGATGAGCGGTGATTCTGTCTGTTAGTTGAAATATACTTGTTATGTTGATCATACAGGGAATACTAGAACCTCCTGAGTCGGTCATAGATCGAGTCTTGTTCTAGTAACCCCCATACTTGTTTCGTACTACCACTTGTCCCTGCCGCAGGTAGGGTACGGTTCAGTAAGTACTCAACCCCTTCCTAGCACACACCGTACAGAGAGGCCATGGTGGAAGATACCGGATGCATCCGGTAGGCATGCCACCTGGTCCGGGGGCATGGGTGTTTCCGGTGGGGACCGAGAGGGGGGCACCCCTTAGAGCGCGCGATATAAATTTGATCCCATGCTAAGTCGAGGTTGTAGCCTCCCCACTTAGAGTTTTGCTTGACAGGTGTCGTGGGTGATTCCAGACGCCGGTAAGTTATGCTGGTGTGTCCGGGTCAGGCGTGTTTTCAATTAAAAGACCGTAGGCGGAATTAGTCCCGATGGACTAAATAAATCCGTTACTCGTGGTAAAAGAGTAAACCCTCTGCAGAGGTTAAACCTATTCGTATAGCCATGTCCACGGGTAAGGACTACAGTCTGAGATGGGTCTAATGTCGGTCTTAGTGTTGACCTTAGTGTCGGTCATAGTGTCGGTCTTCGGAGGAGAAACGGCTAAACCAGAACATCATTTATGACCTGCGACATATGAGGATTATGATTATTATTGTGGACTAACCATTTACCTTATTTGAATTATTGAGTATCCCTGGGACGGTTCTACCTCCTGGATACTCACTGCGATTATTATTTATAAGCCCTTTATGTGGTGTCGCATAGACGCCCGACTGTGGCATGCTTGTTATTCCTTTTATGTATAAGCCCTTTATGTGGTGTCGCACAGACGCCCGACTGTGGCATGCTTGTTATTTCTTTTATTTATAAGCCCTTTATGTGGTGTCGCAGAGACGCCCGACTGTGGCATGCTTGTTATTCCTTTTATGTATAAGCCCTTTATGTGGTGTCGCACAGACGCCCGACTGTGGCATGCTTGTTATTTCTTTTATTTATAAGCCCTTTATGTGGTGTCGCACAGACGCCCGACTGTGGCATGCTTTTTATTTCTTTTATTTATAAGACCTTTATGTGGTGTCGCTCAGACGCCCGACTGAGGCATGATTTATCTTATTGTCCTGTCGAGGCGTCACTTCAGACACTCGATCGGTGCATTCTATTTCCTACTCCCGTTTTGCATATTCATATTTTATATGAACGACCTGCATGCGTGCATCATGGATTTTGTTTATTACGTGGCTGACGTTATGATCATAGAATATTTCGGAGCATGATTATCCCTTGTTATATTATACCCGTGTTCATAATGTTTGCGAGTACATTCAAAAGTACTCACTGGCTTGTCCCTGGCTATTGTCTTGGCCAGATTTCTTGCATGGAGAGGAGCATTCCGATGACAGCCCCGGAACCTATGCAATGATGATAGCAGCCGCGCGAAGATAGGAGTTATCCTGGTCAGCTGTTCCTGTGGGAAATGGAGTCCCATAGACGCAGATGAACCACAAACCGCTTCCGCCATCAACCACTAGAAACCAAGTGTTTTACTCATAGGCCTCAATGGTCTTGTACTACATATTTTGTACTTTGCTTGGAATTTCTGTATCAAGTTGGTGCCTCATCAGCTAATAGTAATCCTGGGGCTGGTGAGCACAAGGGCCATTTTCTGGAAAATTAATATCCCGAAAAACTGGTCCTGACACCATGGAACGAATGGGAACGAATTCAACCGTCTCGCCATCCTGGCCTAGCCACAAACATTGTGAATCTCGATTTTTAAAGGTCTATATATATATACAAAACTCACCAGAAAATCATGAAACTTGGCATGGTGTCACTACATAGTATATATAATTGACCAATTTGGGCGAAGCTATATTACAAGCCTTTTACAAACCGGAGCCTGTCGCAACCCTGGTGGTTCCGGTAGGGAAATAAGCCCCTCTTGTGGGCGAAACGATAATCTATGCCTCTTCTCGCCATGAACTTTGTTTTCTATACGCAACATAGAATAACAGGAGTGTCAAGCTAAAATTTTAAATTGTTCAGGGTTCGTTTGGCCGTTGTATATATATTACTAATTACTAAGTTTTCCATGCATTTAATGTAGTCCATAATTCAAGTTTGAACTACCACCACATGCTCCAGTGAAGCAAAATGGGTGGGAAATCGTACATGTGTCATTCGGTGCATGTTTAGGTCTTGTTTAAGGAATGATAATGAATTACAAACTTGTCGTCGTCCTGAAACGATGAGAATCTCGGTTTTTAAATCCCAGTAAATAAAAAAGACACTCAAAAAACATGAAACTTGGCATGGTTTCATGACATGGCACATATATGCCGTGGTAAAAAATCGTCCAGTTTGAGAAGATGCGCACACATTAGTAGCTAACCGAGTCCTTTTTTAAACAAAAAGATAACACGTTAATATCGCAAACAGTTGTATTATATTTACCGTGTCGAAATTTAACCATACTCGGTGGCGTGCGTGCAGCTGTTTTATTAGACGGGACGAGTGCGAGAAGTCCACCGTGTAGGTTCGACGGGACGCGTGCGAGCAATCCGCCGCGCAGGCTCAATGGGACGCGTGCATCCTGTCCACCTCGCAAGCTCGACGGGACACGTGCGAGCAGCAAGGCTGCCCATGCTCACCGGGAAGCGTGCTCTTTGACCTCCATGCACCAGCTGCCGCCTGCCTCGCTCACAACTTCTCCATTAATGGGTTAGTTAAAACACCTGGACGGAGGCTGTTTGCTTGTGATCCCATGGCAAAATTTGCTTTGTTCGTTTTTTCAACAAGTATCGCCCTCATTTAAATTGCGACATAGGGCAACGGAAAATACGACCACAAATAAAATGGCAACGGATAATACGACGACAAATTTACAATGGCGCACATAATAATTGTCTTACATATTCCGGAAAATTTAAAATGCCACATGCGGGCCCGGAAGAGACGGGGGCAAGAGAAGAAGGAAATTGCAAACAACGATCTGGGTCGCTACTGTCTCTACTCGTAGATGGATCGCCGGGCAGCGAGATCCTCCAGCTCCTTCTTCAATTCCTCACGACTTTGCTTGAAAGCAGCCACGGATTCCTCCACCTCCTGCTCGCGCTCGATCCGGAGCTTCGTCAAGCCACGCATCAGTTCCTCGATGACCTCTTTCAGCGTCATCTCCGAGGCACTACTCTGCTCATGCAACATCTTCCAGCCGGCGGCCTCCTCCTCCTTCTCGGCGACCAGCTTGAGGAGCTTCACATTGTCATCCATGAGTTGCTTGATGAGGCAGGTGGCCTTGTCAACCGAGGCATCGCTGATCTTGAGCAGCTTCATCAAGCCGTCGACCAGCTCCTACAGCGTAGTGACGCCAGCGAGAATGTCGTCGTCGCTGGTGAAGGACTTCAGGAACGCCGGCTCCTCGCGATGGCCGACGCCGCGAATGCGCTTCTGAGAGCCCTCGCGTGCCCGTGAGATCTCGTTCGAGGGCTCTGCGGCGCGCCAGGACATCTCTGCTGCGGCTGCGGCTTCGCAGCGGGACCTCTCTAGTGCTTCTACGGCCTTGGTCTTTGCTGCCTGGTTATATGTCCACCCTAAACTCCTCCTACCGGTCTTGGCGGAATGACTTGACAGAGAAAACCAGTTTTGTGGGTGATGAGGAGAGGAACTGTGAAGTAATTTTTGAGTGGGGTAGTTTTCATAGCCCAGTGCTATGTGTGAACACATATTAGTTTGATAGGTGTGAACAGATTTGCAATTACTTATTGCGTTGTAATCAGCAATGTGACGAGAAACAAGTTAAAAATTTATTGATGGCAGAAGGTTGACCACATGGTTGCTCGCCGTTGAGGCGGCCGCGGCGCGCTCCGCTCTGGCGTCCCTGCGTGCGCTCTGCTCACTGCTGAGGCAAAGTTACAATGGCAAATGTTAATAATTCTTAATAATTGTCTTACATATTCAGGATAATATAAATGCCAAATGCGGCAAGGCCCAGAACACTCACGACGTACATATGCATACAATTATAATAAAATATAAGGTAAAAGGTTGAGCTGGCGGCCTTCGACGATGGTCTTCTTGGACTCCATGATCAGCATAGCAACCTTGCGGCCGTTCACTTCGAGTGTCCTGACCCGCCTCCGTCTACGGAGCTGCTGGCACTGGGAGGCTCTTGGGGCTGCTGGACCTCTTCCAGAAGATCTTGACAGCGTGCAATCGCGCGCATGACAACTCCGCGGAACCGCTCCATTTCATGTCTCTGGCCTGGTAGCAAATTTGGTCGATCACCTGCATCCTCAAGATATCACGTTGGCGATGTTCTACTTCGTCGAGGACATCAACTCCGCCAAGGATGCGCTCGAGCCTGGGCACCACACCATCGGGATAGAGGTTGACACGGCCGCCGCGGGCAATGATTAAGCCGTAGGCTGCCTTTATCTTGATTGAATCGCAGAGGACCTCTGCCCGTTCCTTGCGGGGCATTAGGCTCTCGATGAGCACTGGTGATGGTGGCTCTTCGGGTGGGTCGTCGATCATGCTACCGAGCAGCTCTGGTTCTTTTGCATGGTGGATGGCAAACTGCTCATCACACCTCCTCTGCAATATGTCGATTGTGCTACCAAGGACTCTGACTCCGATATCGCTGCTGATGGGCCATGGTGCCTACACCGGCGGATGAAGCTCTTGCTCCCCGACCTGCTCCGGCTTGTCTCCTCGCCGAAGATGTAACACAGGTAGGCGTTGACGTCGAAGCTTTGGTCGTTGCCTAGCATGCTTGGAATAACTAATGGTAGATGGGTGAGGACTAGATCTTCGCAGAGTGTCGCGGCTGTGCGTTGCCGCCTAGGTTATATGCAGCAAGCCATTAGCTAGTGGTGGGAAACCGGTGAGGGAATAGGCATGGATTTTACAATTCATCCATGTGGAGCGCGGGAAGCATTCACTGGAGCGCGGGAAGACTAAGAGGACCACACACACAACCCGAATACCGTATCCGGTGCCACGTGTTATTTATCACATAAGTGTTAATATAAGAAAACGTATGTGTAACTTACTAATCATCGCACACGAGTACTCGCAGACGCATCGTGTGTGATATTCCTAGCCACTGCAAGCAACTAGTTTGCATTTTTCAAAGTTTTTTGTATACACAGAATCGCACACGAACTAATTGTATTAATCGTCTGTGTTGTAATTTCTCATCGCAAACAGTTCATCTGAGTGAACCGTATGTTGTACATCGCACACACCTTTATCGGGCTGACCGTTTCTTTTGTGTTGCCTAATCACAAACAGTTCATCCGAGTGAACCGTATGCTATACATCGCACACACCTTCATCTGGCTGCCCGTTTCTTTTGTTCCTCCTCATCGCAAACAATTAATTGAGCTGAACCGTATGCCCTGCACCGCACACTCAACTAAAATCTGAATCGTGTTTGATGCATCCTCCATCGCAAACGTTTTGCACCTTTTTGACGATTATTTTACACCACTGTTTGCGATTATGGCATCGCACACAGTTTCGTCGAAGGATCTCTGATCGTAGTGTCGCGTTAGTAGCATCCTCCAGTAGTGCCTGCTCCTGCACCCAACTCTCACAGCAACCCAAGCTCCATCTCTGGGTTGAATGTCGGGCCGTCGACATTGGCTAAGCTCGATGCCCTCATGGTACATACACGTCGCACCCTCATCAACTTAACTAATTAATTAATCTTCAGTTGCCGTTCTTTTTGGATCTTTCACGCCGCACGTATATGTCTTTGTAGGCCGACTCCACTCCATGCACCCTCCTTTACCACATGAAGGACGTGTTTGTGGATGTGGGGAAGGGTACTATAGTGAAGCCCAAGGATCGATTGTTCCACCGCTGGCAAATGCCTGATAACGCCTTAAGGGTCTCCGTGGCGAGTGTGAAAGTGGGCTACGAGGGTTTACCTCATCGGATACAAACCGATGGAGAGGATGACGAGACCCCCATGCAGCTTGGCCAATGCATAAATTGGCCGATCATGTGGCCGAAAAATCTTCTGCGTGTCGAGGTGGCCGGGATCACAAAAATGGGGCTTGAGGAAGGTCTGACCACAACACCACCTACACAAGTACAACCATCATCTGTGCTGCTTGCTGAGATTGAGAGACACAAGGAAGGAGGGCCAACCGTTCCGGCCGATGATGCCATCTCCCCCATGGAAGAGGATATGGATCATGACATGGAGGAGGTCGATGACCCTGTCTAGTATGTTAATAGTGGCATTGACAACGAAGTGACAATGAGTCTACCATATGAATATGAGATGCATGTACCAGAGCCAGAACGTCCTCGGGAGTGCAAGAAGTCTTTGTTCATGCAATCCTCGCAGAACACGCCTCCAGATGCCGGTTCCACCCAAGCTCACCTAATTAGCCAAAGTCGTACAATGATGAGCCCGGCAACACTAGGGGTGGTGCTCACGGAGGGTCTGACAGACCCACCAGCACCTCAGCCCACCAAGAAGAAGCAGAGGAAGAGACCGACACCGAGAAAATCCAATAAAGTTGGCAATGTAGCTTCTAGCAGCCAGCCGCCTTCGACCAAGGTTGAAATTGTACCGATGAAACATGCGCCTTTAATCCATGTCGCGGGAGAGCCAATGGTACCGGCGAATGCACTAGCTGCCATAACAAGGGATCTCAGGAGACTCCATGACCATGTGCTTTCGACAGAGAGAAGACTCCTCGCCTCGGATGATCGAGGATACCCACTTTATAGGGTTCATATGTCGAGCAGTTGCAAGATGTACGTCCACATATGCCCCGCGGAACTCTTCTTCCTGCGATTTGATTACATCTTCCAGATGTTTCAAACGAGGACACTCGATACGTTCGTCCGCCTATATGCGCTGCACATGAACTACATGGTCAGGAGAGAGCAAGTCACCGGTCTTGTGGCCGCGGACCCATACTATGTGCATGAGGGCTTCTTGTCAATCAACGAAGCCAACCGTCAATATGCGAGTCAGTACATCGAAGAATTCTTGGTTAGCAATAAGGACAAAAAATGATTCTCCTACCATATCGTCCCGGGTAAGTCATCCCTGGATAGCACTATAACAGATACGTGCATTTCAATTATTACTTTGCACGCATAGAGGTTAACTTGATCGTGTATTTTGCGTAGCGGGGGGTGTCGTGCCGCTCTCATCGTTCTTTATCTGCGTTACTCCCGCGCTCTATATTTGGACCCGTCGAATAACATACAGAAGAAAGATTACACATACATAAAGTATGTTCTAGACAGAGCTATGTTGGGCTTCAGCATGCGGGGTGGCTACATCCAATGCAAGAAAACAAATAAGGTCGGGCTTTGTTTCAGCCACAAGACTGACTTCTGTTGCATCCAGCAACCGGCAAGAAGTGAGAATGATGGATTCTAGGTCATCCATCTAATGATGGAGTACAGAAGGGATGTGCAATCACTTTGCATGAAATCTTCATCCAATACCCATATCCAGAGATGGGCCGAAGCCTTTGGAGCCGTGCCGGACAATCGACTTCGAAATAATTTCTACCACATCCAGCAGGAAATTGCATCCATAATCATGAAAGATGTCCTCGAAGAGAATGGGATGTTCTATGACGGCCCAATATCGCGAGCTGACGTCCGAACCCGCACTGCTCAACAGCGTCAGGACATGACACCTTTGACTAAGCTTGGGTCCACCCTCCCGGATATGGACAGATGGGCAGAGTGCACTGTTTAAAAACAATGTGTCTGTTTAGTTACTTGTTACTTTCTGTACGACGAAACTTCCAATGTCTCAGTACGACGAAACTATTAGATGTATGGTGCCACGCTCTAGTTAATTACTTTCGGTACGATGAAATTTGTTAACTATGTTTACTATATATGCTGCTTCTATTTCATAACTGTTTCGTTGAATTCGCTTCATGATATATATATATATATGTGCATCTCTGACAGGTATATAGATCAACGAAGGCGAGGAAGTGGTATGTCCTGTATGTAGGGCATGTTCCGGGGGTGTATGATGAGTGGCCAGAGTGTCAGGCCCAAGTCTCTGGCTTCTCCAGCGGAAGCCAGAAAGGGTTTGATAGAAAAGCGGAAGCCGAAGCTAGTTACTTGAGATTCATAGCACAACAGGGGATTCAAAACCAGCGCCGCTGCAAAAACTACTACATAATACCGCTTTTGATCATCGTGATCGCTCTTATCTCGTACGTCATAATTTAGGTAGAAGATCAAACATGTGTCTACGGTAACAATGTAAGAGACATGCGATCATTAACTTGTATCGCTATTTTGAGATGATGATAAGATCGACATCATTTGTGTTCGATAATGATGATATGATGAGACTATCACTGGTACGCGTCGGTCCTAAACAAACGGTTTTTAACCCCTTTCCGCGACGGAATTTGGAACCGTCGCCAAGTGAATGTGGGTGATAGGGGGGTCCTTCCCACATGACCCAGAAACCGTCTTGGATATTCCCTCCTAGCACAGACGTTCGGCAAAATGAGGTCGTGTGCGACCGGCGAGTGCTCGAATACGGAAATGCGTACAGTAGAGCTAAAAAAATACAATTATATGGTGAAATTGTTTCCGGTCGCAAGTACATCCCAAACAGTCAGTCCCCGCTGAACGTTTCCATTCGTATGTACATCCCACATAGTCGCTCCAAGGAAAACATTTCCGTTCATAGGTACATCACACACAATTTTTCCGTTGAATCGTTTGCGTTATTGAATGTATCACACACGGTCCATAGAAGAAACGGTGTGGCAAAGGCTATCCATCATAGACAGTTTCTATGTGGTAAACATTTGCGCAAGGTGGCCTAACGCAAACAGTTTTCAAGAGAAAGTCATGTGTGATTGTTCATTGATCCAACACAGTTTATTCCTAGAAACTGCGTGCGTTCCCTGAGGTCATCGCCCATGGTATTTTTTCAACAACTGTTTGCAATAGCGAAACCCAATTAGCAGGCTAATTATCCAATTATTCATAATCAATTTATTAATCTAATTGACATGTCATATTAAGCACACAATATATTTCATTTCCATATTAAGGAAGCAGAATTTAATTATTGAAATACATCAGAGAACAACATGATATAGCTTCAGCACTCAGCTACCCCATTACACAACTGCACCTGTAGCAAGTTCCACATGTAACATGTAGAACCTTTCGAAATTAGCATCATAGACGGTATATAGACAGATGCATCTCATCTGGAAAACTGCTCAAGCGGAAGGAGAATATTGAGCCTTCATTCATGTTGAAGCTCTTTGCAACTTTAGGCCAGTGCCTGTGGATGATTGACCATCCGTCCTTCGTCCTCTTCAGGAACACTTAATATTGAACCGTGGGTGTTGTATGAAAACCTTCCTCGCCTCCTGACCATAGAGGTGGTTTGAGAGGTAATCGTCAGTGAACTGCTTTGGAAAGGCCTGAAAACAAGGATGTGCATAAATATCTTCTATATATTGGAAATGGGGCAAAGGAATAAAAAAAGGCAAGTTATAATAGTTAGTACCATCTTGTAGTGAACTGATGTCTTCTTCATTGTGCAGACAAAGGTCTTGTTGTTTTTTGTCGCTAATTTCTTTATCCTAACAATCTTTCTGAGTTTCTTGATTTGATTGATATTCATGGACAACTCATTTCCCCATATGCAAAAAGGGTCGAACAGTGGGTCAAAACCTCTGACAGCAGGACCTACATGTGCAAGACCAAATTGTTAAAAACCAAAATATTAGAATGGTTCTTGCAATTGCACAATAATGTGCTATTAGAGAACGGACCATGCACGTGCTAACCATGATTGTAAACCTCAGTGCTTCCCATTGTTTCCCTGCAACACATATAAGGTAGTTAGTCATCAGGTTAATTAAGGTTTCACATGCTATTAGTAAAATGTGTTGATGAAAAATAAGCACATTGCAGATTCATCAGATTAATTCAAGCCACACGGAAAACCCATTTACCAATTCAAGCATGATTAAGAACTAGGAAATATAGCACTTGTATATGGTTCTCATGTATTAAGTGCAGCCAAATTCGATTTATTCCTGACATGCACAACAATACAAAATTCTACCCACGACAATTGGACATCGCATTGCAGAATTGATCCAAGTAGTTAACTAAACACCACAACAATTGAACCAGACATTAACTGAGCACCACCTTGCACAATATAACATACTCCTAATAGAAGATCAGACAGTTAACCAAACTGTTTACTACAGCCAATTGTAGCAATTGTATTTGTTTCTCATGTATTTACTATAGCCAAATTCAATTTATTCCTCACATGGTATACAATAATAGAATGCACCCACAATTTTGTAAAGATAAATTCATTTATTTCTCACATGGAAGACAATACAAAATTGCAGCCCGAAGAATTGAACATCACATTTGCAGAATTGAACCAAACAGTTAACTGAAGACGACAACTAATTAACAAAACAGTTAATAAGTGAGAACATATACACTAGAGCAATAGATTGCACGGTAAAATTAGATATCACAATTCACTAGAATTTGTGAAGGAAAGGCTGGAGCAGCAAACACAACGAGTAAACCGAGCATGCTTAACCGGCGTAGCTAGCCAATGGCAAGGTGCTCCTCCAAGATCTAGGGGTCGGCACGAATGGCAGCCATCGCGACCTCATCCGCGTGTGCGGCCGCGATTTGCTTCTCCGCTACCAAATGCTCCTTGAGATCCTGGCTATACTGCATGCACCATGGCTTAGGGCGTCGCTTATTTGGTGTAGGGGTCGGTGATTTGGGTGGAAGGTGTCGCGCTCGCGCCGGTGGTCAGGGCATGTGGGATGTGGAAGGAGGAGGAGGATGGGGGTCGGGTATGGATTACCTCCCTGGATAGACGAGGCCGAGCAGCGTGAAGGAGGGTCGCAGGCGAGGAGGCGGCGGCGCTGCAAGCAAGGAGTGAAGGTTTCAACTTGGGAAGGAAGGCGGAAAGAGGGGAAATGTGGCTTTTGGTAAGGGGAAGGGGGCGGGGAGGTAGATATTTCCGCGGAAGCCGAAAATTTGGAATCGCTTCAGCCAAAAAATGGGCGCGCAGAGTGCCATGAGACACGGTCCCTTATTCAGAAGTACATACGATATGTGGACATCACAAACGATTCAGAGTGCCATGAGACACGGTCCCTTATTCAGAACTACATACGATATGTGTGTGATGAGTTTGAACGACAAAAGATTTGGTTCGAATTTCAATGGTTACAGTGGTCATCCACGTCATTACATAATTTGGGTTCACAAAGGAGACTACATCACACCCACACTTCTTAATCGAGCAAGTTTAGCAATTAAACAGAGCTAGCTGACCTAAACATTACTCTAACAAATTAAAGACCGGCGCTCTTAATTAAACAAAACAAAGAGTACTACTATGGCTGTTGCTCGTCAATCTCCGCCGCCGCCTCCATGTCCAGCTCACGCCCGACGGTCTCCTAGAGAAGGGGCTCCATGCCATCCATCGCACCATACTCGGCAAGCATCTCGCGATCCGTGTTCGCCATCTCTTTGGAAAAGGCCGCCACGAGCTGTGCGTGGGTGGACGCGATCTGGACTTGGATGGGCTTCGTCGTCGCAAGGTATGCGGCGGAGGAACGGACGGCTGGTCGAACGCTCTCGGCGATTGCCAACTCTTCGGCCGTGGGTTGCTGACCGTTGTCGGAGAAGATTCGTTTGATTTGTGCGGTGAGTGCCAGCAGCTGGGCGTGGGCGGCCACGACATAGTCGTGGGCGGCCTCCATCAGGGCTAAGGCCGCCGCTGCGGAACGGACTGCTGCGGTGCCGCTCTCGCCAGTTGCTATCCCCGAGGCAGATGTTGCTGCCGCCACCTGAGAAGCAACATCGACCGTTTGGGCTGCCTTTGCCACCCGGTCGCAGATTGCGGGCGCGCTCATGCACCTTGTTAGCACGCGCATGGCAGCTGCGGCCGCGCTCTCGCCGGAGTGGGCCACCGAAGTTGCCTTCACGACGCGGGTCCACGTGCCCATCTTTCAACAACAACGATTGAACAGTGAAATGATGTTTGGGGAGCAAGCTAGTGTGCTTGAGACGCCAACTGTGGACTGTAGCCGATGCACCTTCTCGTGTAAGCCATAGGCGTACTATACACCGACGGTGCTCCAGGATATTTTGTGCCTGATCTCACACGGTTGCTGATAATAAACTGTGTGCGATCTACTTGATTTTTCATCTTGATTTGAATTACATAATGGGGTCACAGCGGCAATGGACGGTGTTTGAATTGCTAGACCTTTTATCTGGAGTGAACATGCAATTATATGTGTGTCGTAAAAGAATTGGAATTATTCAGGGATCGTTTTAACATTTTATACATTAAATTGGTTTTCTAGCCATTTCAGGTGCACAACTCAAAATTAAACGACATGCACATGCTCGAGTGCATATAAATTGGTTGAAAAATCAAATATGTGTCCTTGGGTGCATGCTTAGGTCCCATGCAAGAAATGGGAATGAATTTGAAACACCAGGGCACCGTTGATTGCCAGCAAAACATTGAGATTCCTAGTTTTTAAATTCTAGTAAATCCAAAACTCGTTTGAAATTCATGAAACTCGCCATGCTATCATGGAGCGGCATCAACATGCCGTGGTAAAAATTTTGTCCCATTTGGGGCAGGTTTGGGTATATGCTTCCCACAAACTGGAGCTTCTCACAAGAAGCATGATGGTTTTCGGTAGGGAACGTCCCACTTTTGGGGACGAAGCGATATCCATTGCCTCTTATTGCTTTCAATTTTTTTCTCGTGTCAACATAGAACAACAGGAGTGTTGTGTGAATTTTTGTGATTTTTCGGGGTTCGTTTGGACATTTTTATGCATTAACTGAGTTTTCAATGCATTTATGTGCATAATTCAAAACTGAACTACATGCACATGCTCCAGTCCATATAAATTGGTTGAAAAATCAAAGTTGTGTCCTTGGGTGCATGCTAAGGTCCCATGCAAGAAGTGGGAATGAATTTCAAACACCAGGGCACCGTTGATTGCCGGCAAAACATTGAGATGTCTGGTTTTTAAATTTTAGTAAATCCAATACTCATCTAAAATTCATGTAACTCGGCATGTTATCATGGAGCAGCATCAACAATGCCGTGGTAAAAAATTTGTCCCATTTGGGGCAGGTTTTGGTATATGCTTCCCACAAACCCGAGCTTCTTGCAACAAGCACGATGGTTTTCGGTAGGGACCGTCCCACCTTTTGGGACGAAATGATATCCATTGCCTCTTATTGGTTTCAATTTTTTTCTCATGTCAACATAGAACAACAGGAGTGTTGTGTGAATTCTTATGATTTTTCGGGGTTCGTTTGGATATTTTTATGCATTAATCTAGTTTTCAATGCATTTATGTGCATAGTTCAAAATTGAACTACATGCACATGCTCCAGTGCATGTAAATTGGTTGAAAAATCAAATCTGTGTCCTTGGGTGCATGCTTAGGTCCCATGCAAGAAATGAGATTGAATTTGAAACACCAGGGCGCCATTGATTGCCGGCAAAACTTTGAGATCCTCGTTTTTTAATTCTTGTAAATCCAAAACTGGTCCGAAATTCATGAAACATGGCATGCTATCATGGAGCGGCATCAACACGCCGTGGTAAATTTTTTGTCCCATTTGGGGTAGGTTTGGGTATATGCTTCTCACAAACCGGAGCTTCTCACAACAAGCATGATGGGTTTCGGTAGGGAACGTCCCACCTTTGGGGACAAAACGATATCCATTTCCTCTTATTGCTTTCAAATTTTTTCTCGTGTCAACATAGAACAACAGGAGTGTTGTGTGAATTTTTGTGTTTTTTCGGGGTTCATTTGGACATTTTTATGCATCAACTGAGCTTTCAATGCATTTATGTGCATAATTCAAATTTGAACTACATGCACATGCTCCAGCGTATATAAATTGGTTGAAAAATCAAATCTCTGTCCTTGGGTGCATGCTTAGGTCCCATGCAAGAAATGGGAATAAATTTCAAGCACCAGGGCACCATTGATTGCCGGCAAAACATTGAGATGCCTGGTTTTTAAGTTCTAGTAAATCCAAAACTCGTCTGAAATTCATGAAACTTGGCATGCCATCATGGAATGGCACCCGACATGCTGTGGTATTTTCCGTGTCCATTTTGAGAGAAGGCGCACTCGAATAATGACAGCCAACAAAGGCATTTTGAAAAAATAGCTGCCACTATAATATCTCAAACATTTGTATAATTCAAACCGTGTGCGTTCTGTTAACCATTCATGTGACGCCACGTGTCTTGGTTTTAATGGCTGTAGGAGGTGTCGTGCGGACAACTGCTTGACCTTGACTGAATGGGAGGCGTGCGAGCGCCGTCCGGTGCGCAGGCTGACCATGAGGCGTACAAGCTGATCTCGAATGCGTAGGCTCACCGGTAAGCGTGCGAGCTGTATGCTGCATAGGCTTGCTGGGAAGCGAGCCCTTTGACTTCCATGGCCGCCCGCCTTGCTCGCATCCTCTCCATTACTAGCGCCCAAGCCGCAGTTTAATTTGGTTTTTAAATATAGAACACCCGTATGCAAACCGACAGCTTCCCCAGGAAGCCAAGAGAAAATGTGCCGAGCAGGATTTCTGCAGCTCTTGATCGCAAACAATTTAGATAGAACACCCGTATGCAAAGTGAGAGCAGCGCATGATTTGTGCATCCCTTCAACGCAAACGGTTGTTTTGGATGACCCGTGTGCACAAATCATGCGCTGCTAAAAATATGCAGCTAAAAATCACTAGCACTATCTAATTTTTGCAACTAAAATTCAGTAATTAAGCATATATTTCATTCATAGATTAAGCAGCCGTTCTTAATTTATACAAACAGTTCAACTCGACAGCTGAACCGACCAAACTTTTCCCCAATTGTTGCCATCCACGTACTGAAATAGCTAGTTCAACTATATATACTAGCGAATTTTAAGTACGTTGTACAGTTCCACCACATCTATAGTCAGATGAACTGAACAAAACATCCCCTACATACTACTAATACTACTACTACTGCTACTAGTTCCGGTTGCCTCTCCTCTGCCGAGCGAACTCACTAAGAGGCGGCGGAGGAGGAGCCTACCGACGAGATGGGCAACCGCAATACGGTGCCTGCCGCTGTTGCAGCTTCAGCGACGCTCACCTCGAACGCCCTCTGCCGCTCCGGACGACCCCTCTCGAAGCGGTGGTTCTCCTCATAGATCTTCTGATTCCTTGCCTTTGCGGAGGCATGTGCCGCGGCCACGGCGGCGGTAAGGCTCTTTGCATGCTCGACGAGGCGCTCCTCCTCCTCCCGCAGTAACTCGGTGTAGCACGCAAGGTCGTTGACGCACGTGCGAGCATCCACCTCCGCCTCCCGCCTTCGGGCGACGGTGGCAGAGCGGGTGATGACCTCGGCGGTCGACAGTGGGCTGGCGACCACGTGGCCGACGACGGGGTTGCGGCCACGACCACCACCTCCCGCCTTCGGGCCGTGGTGACGGAATGGGTGATGGCCACAGTGGGGTGGCGGCCACGACGGCAACCTCCCGCCTTCGGGCCACAGCGGCGTAGCGGGCGATGGCCCTGGCTTTCGTCGGTGGTGTGGCGGCAACGGCGGCCGGCAACAGCCGCCGATGGGCACCGGCGGCAGAGCGTGTGGTGGATGTTCCGCGCACACCCAACAGGGACGCCACGCGCACTACACTACGCCGGGGACTGCGCCGCCGCCACGGTGTAGCCTCCCAGCTGGAGCTGTCCTCTGATGACGGCAGAGTGCCTGAGCGACGAGATAAGCTACAATGAGGGATGGGAAAATGCAACGCAGGACTCGCCGGCCGTGAGGTTTTTATAACAGGCCGGTAAGCATTGGGATTTTGGCGGATTTCACCGAGTCGGGCGGGAAGCTTGCCCGGGAACCTGCGAGGTTGCGCGGGAATGGGCTCACCGACGATTCATTGGCACCACCGTTTGGCCAAAAGAACGCCCCCGTGCGCTGCACAAGCTTGCGCTGTAAGCCGTCAGTTGCAGCAGGGTGACAAGACGTGCGAGAGGAAGACGAAAGGCCACGTACACATACGATTAATAAAAAAACGTTTGTGATTTAATTACCTACTATACCACCGTCCTGGTTTATAAGTATGATTTAACTAATAAAATACGAATGCATGCCGCCAAAGATTATATAGTTGGTTTTGTATTTGAACATAGTTTCCAGTTATATAATTTTTTATAACATGCATTAAAATTTTGTTGGTTAAATTTGAGCGCAAAGTATGGAACAGAATATAAAGGAGACTGTAGACTAGACGGAGGTGGTAGCACACGGCCGCTCTCTACGCAGCGACGCAACTGTCTGCCAGCTTGTAGGCGGCCATTTCCTGCGTGTTCAAATGCTCTTTGCGTGTCGTTGCTTGCGGTTCAGACGGCCTCGGCGGGCTCTGCTCGCGTCCCGCCGCGCGCGCTCTGCTCTCTCGTCCCTCTGGGTGCTCTGCCCTTGTCCCTCCACGTGCGCTGCCAGTGTTTGGGACCGGCGCATGATCACGCACGTTCGTGTGCAAGCAGTTGCGCCGGGCGCGGCGCGACGATGCAGTCACGTGCTGCAAAAACTGCCATGCGAACGCACCGAGAATCCACGCCCGAGAATCCACGCCGCCCGACCCCCTTTTATTCCTGCAGCCATTTAGCTTCATCTCTCGTCTCACCCGACACAATATGCACACCCACGAGGAGACATACAGAGAGGACATCCAGCGGTTCCAATGGCGCTCCCCGTGGCTCCAATGGCGCTCCCAGCGGCCGTTCACGACAACGGCGGGCGGTTCACCGCGCATCACGCACCCACGTGAGGGGGAAGGCCCTCTCGGTGGTGTAAACAAACGATCCGATCTCGGTGGAGAGCTCCATCCAAACTATGGAGCAGTTCCTTGCCGAGGACAAGTACCGAGTGGTCGGCTTCGACCTCGAGTACACCATCGGTCGTGCCGGGTATGATCAGAAGGTTGTCGTTGCCCAGTTGTGTGTGTGACATGACGTTCTCGTCTACCACTACCACCTTGACACAAGGCCTTGCGAGCGTTTCTCCAGTTTATCAACACCTCCGACTACAGTTTCGCTACGGTGGGCACCACCAACGATGAAAAAGCGCTCAAGGTTCGGACTTGAAATGCCCGAATCTTGTCAACATCCAGCACCACTACAAGGTCTGGGGCAGCGACAAAAACAAACTGAACTCCCTGGTTGACCTCGCCTTGGCCATCATCGACCCCTACTACGCGAAGATGAAGGAAGAGAGCAATAAGGACAAGAACGCCTGGCACAGTGTGTGGCATGAGAGACTGGATGAACAACATGTCAAGTACGCGGCCATGGACGCATACACAAGCTACGAGATGTACAGGCGGATCGTTGACATGACGAACTATCTTCTTCCTGACCCAGAAGAGGGATCGAGCCACATAGCAGTGGTGGGAGCGTCACAAGAAGTAGATGACTAAATGATCGTTTCTCCTACTTTAGAATGCATGCAATTATTTTTTGAGGTGTGTGCAAATGATCTGTCTAGTCACTTATGTAATTGGATGTTTATTTCAGTTATATATATACACTAGTAGAAAAAGGGTCAAATGTGAAGCACATTAGTCCCGGTTTGTAACAGAACCGGCACTAATGTGACCAATAGTACCGATTCGTGGCGGAGATCAATAGTACCGGTTCGTGGCGAACCTTGGCATGAACCGGTACTAAAGGGATGGTGGCAGGCTGGCGTCAGGCCGGGGCCCCATGAGCCCCTTTAGCCCCGGTTTGTGACACAAACCGGTACTAAAGGGCTAACCTTTAGTACCGGTTCGTGCCATGAACCGGTACTAAAGAGGCTGTGGCCCCACCAGCACCTTCAGTACCGGTTCGTGGCATGAACCGGTTCATGGCATTCCTTTTCCACCTGTTTTTTAGTCCCACCTTGCCAAGCGAGAGGCACTCCCAGTGGTTTATAAGTCCTGAGTGTATAGACGTTGAAGGAGAGGCGCAATGCTCACCTACATGTTGTTTAGCTTCAGGCCTTGAGGAAGTAGTGTAGACTCCATGGAGCAAACTGCACGGAGCAAACTGCTGTAGTTTGCTCCGTGGAGTCTACACTACTTCCTCAAGGCCTGAAGATAAGCAACATGCAGGTGAGCATTACGCCTTTTAATAACTTATATTAACTCTGGACTTTTTGTGCCTTAATTAGCTATTTTTAATGCATTTACTGATTTGTTTTGAGCTAAATGACCCTGAAATTGAAAAGCACTACAAATGAACTCGGAAAAGGTTGAAAGTTGGCATGGTATCATCTTTTCAGCCACATAGCATGTGCAAAAAAGTAGAGAGGGTTACGGAAAAAACTGGATGCACTTCGTGTACAAACTGGACAATCTCTTTCGAAGTATGAGGATTTCGGACGAAAACTCATCTGTTACACAGGCAATTCAAAATTTTAATAACTTATTACAACTCCGGACTTTTTTGCGTTCAGCATGCACAAATCAAAGCCACATCATCAACTTTCAACCCTTTCTGACATTATTTGCTATTTTTAATGCATTTACTGATTTGTTTTGAGCTTAATGACCCTGAAATTGAAAAGCACTACAAATGAACTCGGAGAAAGGTTGAAAGTTGGCATGGTATCATCATTTCACCCGCATAGCATGTGCAAAAAAGTAGAGAGGGTTACGGAAAAAACTGGATGCACTTCGTGTACAAACTGGACAATCTCTTTCGAAGTATCAGGCTTTCAAACGAAAACTCATCTGTTACACCGGCAATTCAAAATTTTAATAACTTATTACATCTCCGGACTTTTTTGCGTTCAGCATGCACAATTCAAAGCCACATTATCAACTTTCAACCCTTTCTGATATTATATGCTATTTTTAATGCATTTACTGATTTGTTTTGAGCTAAATGACCCTGAAATTGAAAAGCACTACAAATGAACTCGGAGAAAGGTTGAAAGTTGACATGGTATCATCATTTCACCCACATAGCATGTGCAAAAAGTAGAGAGGGTTACGAAAAAACTGGATGCACTTCGTGTACAAAATGGACAATCTCTTTCGAAGTATATCAGGGTTTCAGACGAAAACACACTAATATTAAACATAAGAAAAAAGAATCACTGAAAAATCTATTTTTAAAGTTAAGTTATTCACAAACTAGTGATTCACACAAATTTCAAATTATTCAAAATTTAAACTATTCAAATTTGAAAACTACCGGCACTAACAGAAAGTTTGTAATCTTTTGTACCTAAAGCAAAATATTCCCAAAGAAGCTGTAAATACAGCAAAAAACAACTCAAAAATAAATAAAACAAAATAAATAAAGAAGAAAAGAAAAAAAGAAGGAAAAAACTAAATGCAAAAACACCCGCCTACTGGGCCACAGCGGCCTGCATACGACTTGAAACCCAAATTCTAGTTGGGCCAGGATGCATGCCCGCAAGCCCAGTAGGCCCAACAGGGCATCGTAGAAGAGGTAGGCCCAGAAGGCCTGCTTAAGAGAGGAGCTCGAGAGAGCTACCGCACTGGGGCTTATAAACCAGTGCGGTCGCCCCTCGGCTAGGGAGGTGGGACTAAACTTGCCGCACCGCACCTGGCCCAGCGCACCCCCTTTAGTACCGGGTCGTGGTTGCAACCAGTACTAAAGGGGGGGTCTTTAGTACCGGTTGGAGCCTTGACACGGTACTAAAGGCCTCCCCTTCCGCCGCTTGGCCTGGCCAAAACAGACTTTAGTACCGGTTGGTGGCTCCAACCGGTACTAAAGGTCCATCCTATATAAGAAAACATTTCAAAAAATTTAGTTTCTCATCTCCCACTTCTCTCTGCCGCCACCCCGTCCCGCGCCGTCGCCGTCCCCGGCCCGTCCTGCGCCGCCGCCGTCCCCGTGGCACCGCCGCCCCGTCCCGCGCCGTCGCCGTCCCCATCCCCGCGTCGTCCCCGTCCCCGCGCCGTCGTCGTCCCGCGCCTTCGCCATCGCCTCGACCTCGCCTGCGCGCGCTGTCTCGCCCTCGCCGCCCCCACCGCGCGCCGTCGGCCCCGCCGCCCCTCGTTGCCGTCACCCCCGTCGGCCATACGCCGCCGCCCCAGCTCATACACACACACACACACACACACACAGAGAGAGACACACACACATATTTTTTTATTTATTTTCTGTTTTCTGTTTTTTAGATTAATGCATGTCAAATTGTTAATTAGATGAATTACCTAGATAAGAATGTTAGAATGTTAGATCGAATTAGATTTGAACTAGTTGAATTAATATATATAACTAGTTTATTTTTAGTAAGAAAATTAATAGAACTAGTTTATTTTTAGTAAGAAATTTTAGGTATCTGAGATTTGATGATCTAATTAAAATATTACTATATAGAACTAGCTTCTTTATTTTAGTAAGAAAATTAATAGAACTAGTTGAATTAGTTGAATTAATTGAACTAGTAAGTGTTTAATGTTTCACCTATATGAACATAGGAAATGTCGTCTGACGATGAAAAAGATTTCATTATGTGCGAATACTGTGAAGACCAGCGCAACCTGTGCGACAGAAATTTCCTTGTTGATGATAGGCGCTTCAGCATCAAGCTGGATGAGACCTTCGAAGTGGATACAATAAGTCACAACGACAAGTCATTTTTCGTAATTAAACATGACTTATGCTTCATTTGCTTCAACTTATAATTTTAAATTTTCACTATTCTACTAGCGCATCCCCTGCCATGCAAGAATTTTTGTCTTGGATAAGATAGGTTTCAGTGCTCTGGAAACTATGGAGGTAAAGAGAGGTTACCTGAAGACCGAGCATGGTTATACTTTCAACGTCAAATTATACAATGCAGACACATACACCTATTTTGAATGCAAAACTTGGCAAGCACTATGCAAGGCTTATGCATTTGAGCCTGATATGGTTATCACCTTTGATATTCGTTCGGAAGATGATATTGAAGGTAATAGAGACATCTGGGTCGATGTGCAGATGCCTCCAGTTCTACCATTATGTGAGTTTCTCAACCATATTTACGTCTTCGATATTGTTTATTCAAAAATAGTTGACTACTAATTTCTATTGACAGCTTATTTCCATTCAAGCAAACATGTCCGGCGCTTGGTAGACAGGACCCTCCACTGTCCCGGGGCTAAACTAAACTGCGAGGAGATAAGTCATTATGTTTCATGGCATGAGGATCTTGATGCTGTCAAGAGAAATAATTTTCCTGAATTTGAAAATCTTAGTACTCAAAACCTGCGACCAATAGTGATCGTATTGAACTACGGTCACATCTATTTAGGAAAGATGGTAAAAAATTTACTATTTGTCCTCAGTGCATCTTTTGCATACATTATTTTCCAACCTAAACTTTCATTGCTAAGTATATTAATTACTATACGATGTTTTTCAACAAGGACTCCCGATGACAGTTGTGCCTCAGTGGATCGAGACTAAAGGTCGCATGTCAATGGTTAGCTTACGACCAAGACTTCCTACGTTGCACATGAGTGCATTTAGGATTTCTAAAAGCGATGAATGCTTAATAGTGAATGATTGGAGCAAAATTGTTAACGATCGCAGAGAAGTACTAGGGGGCAGCAATCAGAAGCGCAGCTCACGATTAGGAGATAAGTTCATCTGCATGCTCCAATATGATGAATCAGGAGAGCTATAAATGTTCTATGCTATTTTACCTGAGAGAGAGCAGCATGAGTGATTAGCTAGGCCATGCTCTTAGTACTTGTCCTCTCATGTCCGTGTTCTTCGTCCTGAACTTAATCTCAAAGACTGATTTGCTTTTGTGGTGTTATGAACTCATATAATATCATGACCATGTTGAACTCGATGATATCTTTGCTTCCTATATCATTTATAAAAGAAACCGCAGATCAGTTTCAACTGGATGGATTCTAGCTAAGTGATCATGTATATGCCATATCCATATTACTTGATCACCTGCCATATCCATATTACTTGATCACTTAGGTGATCAAGTAATATGGATATGGCATATACATGATCACTTAGCTAGGATCCACATGCATCCTGTCGAAACTAATCTGCGGTACTTTCACCTAATGATTTAACAACTCATTATAATGTAAAACAACCACTAAGGAAAAACAAAAAATAAAGCCAAAACCGCCCAAACATTTAGTACCGGTTGGTGTTACCAACCGGTACTAATTGTCTACCCGCACCCGGGCCTGGCTCCTGCCACGTGGTGGCACTTTAGCGCCGGTTCGTGCCGAATCGGTACTAAAGGGGGGACCTTTATTCCCCACCCTTTAGTGCCGGTTAAGGAACCGGCACTAAAGGCCATTACGTATCGGGACTAAAGCCCGGTTCTGCACTAGTGATATATATATATATATATATATATATATATATATATATATATATATATACATATACATGTTATTCTACTGTAGACAGAGCAATTCACACGACTTATTAGCAGCAATCGTCTGTGTTATTATTGGTGTTCGCACACATTTCTGATTACGGACCTGTTTGCCGCGTATCACACACCTCTTGTTCAGATGAACTGTTTCCATTGTTTTGCCTAGTCACACACAGTTCATCCTAGCGAACCGTATGTTGTATATCGCACACGCCTTCATCTGGCTACCCATTTCTTCTGTTCCTCCTCATCCCAAACAGTTAATTGAGCTGAACCGTATGCCCTGCATCGCACATGCAACGAAATTCTGGACCGTGTTTGATGCATCCGTCATCGCAAACGTTTTGCACCTTTTTACGGTTTTTTTTACACCACCGTTTGCGATTATGGCATGGCACATAGTTTCGTCGAAGGGTCTCTGATTGTAGTGTCGCGTTTGGACCATCCTGCAATAGTGTATGTTGTACCACTTCGATGATGATGATGAGACATTCCTTTTTCATATAGTTTCAGTGTATGTGTATGTTGTAATTGTAAAAAGCTATAAAAGTACGAATACAACAAAAAATACTAGCAGTAGCGTGGGGTTTTGGAGTAGTAGCAGCGCTGCCTTACCAGTAGAGTTGGTTGTATGGGTATGCTACTAGTATTAGAAGTAGCGATGGACAGAGGCGCGCTACTACTACATATAGGTAGTTGTAGCGCTGGGTCAAACAAGCACTACTGCTAAAAAGTAGTTGTAGCGCCGTTGCAGTAGCGCGCCTGCCCGCGCAACGAATAGCAAAAAAACCAGCGCTACTAGTAAGGTTTTTCCTAGTAGTGATGGAACGCTAGGTATGGGAGGCGTGGGGTGGAGTATAAGATATATGCCATGAAAAGCTTTGTATTTATAGGGGATTCTCTAAAAACTGACCACAAGGAAATATTGGGAATTTGGGATCTCACGAAGAGGTAGTTTTAGATCACGTAATGTTTTTTTAGCAAGTTTTTTTTTGAGATTTTTTTTAGCAAGTTTAGATCAGCAATCTCAACCATGAAGCATTTGGGCTTGTTGTGATTTCTTATACGGGCCTATTATAATGGGATGAGCCCATTTTAAATGAGAACATGAGAAAGGAAAGCGAGGACTCCAACAGGCGGGACGAGCCCTGTCCCAATTATTTAGGACGGGCATGCGCGAGAGCGCTTCATCCTCACAACCACGACTCTCCAAAAACAGTTCCTCTGCCTCTGCGTCCTCTCGATTCCCTCTTCCTCTGCGTCGTCCACTCTCCCAACAATCTGGCTTCTGGAACGGTGAGTTCTCCTTCCTGTCAATTTTGTTATTAGTTCTCCAGTAGCAGCACATACGATGGCTTTCTTCCTGTCAATTTATTGTTCTCCTGCTTCTTTATTTTGTGCGCATAGATTCATCTGCCTGCAACATGTAGTCCATTGCCTTATGAGAATTTTGCACACAGATTGCAACATCTAGTCCGTTGTCTTGTCAATTTCTTGTTTTTCTTCTGCTTCTTTAGTTTATACACATAGATTCATCTCCATGGGCGATGAACGATTCATAGATACATGTTCATTCTTGATTGTTGATGCAGTTGTTTAGATAAATATTTCAAGAGCGTAAATTTTGATTGTTAATTCGCATATACTCCCTCTGGAAGGAAATATAACAACTTTTGGTTCACTACTTTAGTGATTTCTTTATAGAGGGAGTACATGTTTAGTTTAAATTGTTCATGCACTTTTTTACATAAACTTTCAATAGCGCCAGAATTACTATACTATCTGTCTTCATATTCATCTCGGCTTATTGTTATCATGTTATTGTCTTGCTTCATGTCTTATACTGGTTTCATCAATTATAGTCCTTTGGCATGGAGTTCGTGAAAGATTATGCTGTCAGGGTAGATGGAAATACCGATATTTTTGTGAAGTACACGAACAAGGCTAGGTGTGTTGAGTACTGCATTCACAGATTCAAATACTGGCTGTAGAACGACGACCAAAAGATAGTTGCACTGGATGTGGAATTCACCTGGCCTCGTGGTCCGACACATATGGTTGCCATGGTCCAGTTATGCATTAGCATCTACGTCCTCGTGTACCACATAGGCCTTGCTGATGAGCACTGCGGCCTGCTTGTCGCCATCTTGCTCGACGAGGAGTACACCTTTGTTGGGGTGGACATCAACAATGACCAGAAAAAACTCAAGCGCGTTGGTCTGGTGGTACGAAACTTTGTGGATATCCAGAATATGTGGAGAGTGCCTGATCCAGTGACGATTAAGCAAAAGTATGGCTTGGCTGACTACGCTAGTTCCATCATCCACCACGGCTACAACAAGATGAAAGATGCTATCACAGAAGATGACAACCATATATGGGCAGAAGCACCCTTGCCCTTGAAGAACATCTATTATGCTTCCAGGGACGCGTAAACCACCTAAGATGTATGCATGCGCTTGGTGAACTTCCAGAAGGGGTTCGAGAGTAAGTGCCAGCATCTCGCCAAACCATCTAGGCGGTTCAGGAAGTCCGGAAGGAAGAATGAATCAACCTAAATTTTTTCTTCTATTTATCTAGCTGACGGTCTATAAACTTTATTATACTGCTAGTAAGTCGTAAGTTCAAATTTCCTGCAAGTTGAATCATCCTTTATTCTAGCTGTCTTGCCTAATTTGATCCACGTTCACTAGATATTATACTTAAGACATTTATTTTGTTTCGGTTTCGCTAGCTATTATACAGAATGCGATAGACATTTTTACCAAAAGATTATTTATGATTTATAATGAATAATGTTCTCAACTGGGTTTGAATAGAGAAAATTTATTTTTTAGTTGCATAGAGAAAGTTCATTTTTTTAATCAAAAGAAGGGTCGCCCCCTCTGATTTTCCATTAACAAAAACCACATGGTCTTTCAAGCCCCTGATACAAACTACATCTAGAAACTAAAGTAATCAACTAGCAGCACAAAACACACATGGTAGCAAGCCCAGCCAGACTTAACATGAAGGTCCAAACTATAAAACTACGACAGAGGACAAAAAATATAGCCGAGAGATGCGCAGGCGACACCAGAGTACCCTGTGACTCCACACTTGCGATGAACTGTACAATTCACCTATGATACTTCTCCAACGTATCTATAATTTTTTATGTATTCATGCCATGTTTAAAATATTTCTACATGATTTTGGTATGATTTGGTTAGAACTAACCCGGACTGACGTTGTTTTCAGCAGAACTACCATGGTGTTGTTTTTGTGCAGAAATAAAAGTTCTCGGAATGCGCTGAAAATCAACGGAGAATTTTTCTGGAAAATATAATAATACTGGAACAAAGAGTTACTGGAGGGGAGGCCCGTGGGCCCCACGAGGGTGGAGGGCATGCCCACCCCCTGGGGCACGCCCCCTACCTCGTGCATGATTCGGAGACCCCCCTGACGTGAGACCGACGCCAAAAATTCCTATAAATACAGAAACCCCCGAAAAGAAACCTAGATCGAGAGTTCCGCCGCCGCAAGCCTCTGTAGCCACCAAAAACCAATCGGGATCCTGTTCCAGCACCCTGCCGGAGGGGGGAATCATCACCGGTGGCCATCTTCATCATCCCGGCGCTGTCAATGACGAGGAGGGAGTAGTTCACCCTCGGGGCTGTGGGTATGTACCAGTAGCTATGTGTTTGATCTCTCTCTATGTTCTTGATTTGGCACGATCTTGATGTATCGCAAGCTTTGCTCTTATAGTTATCTTATCGGATTGAGTCTTTAAGGATTTGAGAACACTTGATGTATGTCTTGCATGGGATACCCGTGGTGACAATGGTGTATTCTATTGATTCACTTGTTCTATGTTTTGGTGATCAACTTGCGGTTCCGTGACCTTGGGAATCTATGCATAGGGGTTGGCACACGTTTTCGTCTTGACTCTCCAGTAGAAACTTTGGGGCACTCGTTGAAGTTCTTTGTGTTGGCTGAATAGATGAATCTGATATTGTGTGATGCATCTCGTATAATCATACCCGCGGATACTTGAGGTGACATTAGGGTTTTGGTTGATTTGTGTCGTAAGGTGTTATTTTACTATGAACTCTAGGGTTGTTTGTCACACTTATAGGAATAGCCCAATGGATTGATCGGAAAGAATAAATTTGAGGTGGTTTCGTACCCTACAATAATCTCTTCGTTTGTTCTCCGCAATTAGCGACTTTGGAGCGACTCTTTGTTGCATGTTGAGGGATAGTTATATGATCTAATTATGTTATCCTTGTTGAGAGAACTTGCACTAGTGAAAGTATGAACCCTAGGCCTTGTTTCGAAGCACTGCAATATCGTTTGTGATCACTTTTATCATTAGTTACCTTGCTGTTTTTATATTTTCAGATTACAAAAAACTATATCTACCATCCATATTGCACTTGGATAACCATCTCTTCGCCGAACTAGTGCACGTATACAATTTACCATTGTATTGGGCGTCTTGGGGACACAAGAGACACTTTGATATTTGGTTGCAGGGTTGTTTGAGAGAGACCATCTTCATCGTACGCCTCCCACGGATTGATAAACCTTAGGTCATCCACTTGAGGGAAATTTGCTACTGTCCTACAAACCTCTGCACTTGGAGGCCCAACAACGTCTACAAGAAGAAGGTTGTGTAGTAGACATCAAGCTCCTTTCTAGCGCCGTTGCCGGGGAGGTGAGTGCTTGAAGGTATATCTTTAGATCTTCCAATCGAATCTTTTAGTTTCTTGTTTTATCACTATTTAGTTTATAAAAGAAAACTACAAAAAAATGGAATTGAAGGTGCCTCATATGCTTCATCTTTTTAATATCTTTCGTGAAAATGATGGAAATGAAGATTGTGCTCAAGTGTTAGAAGAAGAATGCATTAAAATGTTTGGAATTAAATATTTGAATGATGAGCATGATTGCAATGTTGTTAGTATGAATTCCTTTAATATCCATGATGCTAATGATATGCAAAGCCACAAGCTTGGGGATGCTATGTTTGACGAAGATGATATTTTTTGTCCCCCAAGTTTTGATGAGCAAATTTATTATGATGATAGCATGCCTCCTATTTATGATGATTATATTGATGAAAGTGGGTTTGGAAGAGTGTCAACTTTAGTAAGTAATGATCCCACTATTTTGGAGGGTGTTGAATCTTATTGTGATAATTATCAAAGTGGATTTGGAGAGGTCATGACTTTATTTAGTGATGAATCAACTATTTCGAAAGAGGTTCCAATTTATTATGAGAACAAACTTGCTATCTATGATGATTATTGTGATGAAATGTATGATGTAAAGAATAATGATAACCATGAAACTTGTCAGCATGATTTTAATTTTCAATTGGATTATGCCTCACATGATAGTTATTTTGTTGAGTTTGCTTCCACTACTATTCATGAGAAGAAATTTGCTTATGTGGAGAGTAATAAAAATTATATGCTTGTAGATCATGAAAAGAATGCTTTATGTGATAGTTATATTGTTGAATTCATTCAGGATGCTACTGAAAATTATTATGAGGGGGAATATATGTGTCGGTGTACAAAAGGAGGGGCTCTCCTTTTTTACCCCTCTACTTCTGCATGGGCAGTCAGAGCCGCACCTGCGGCCACACTAAGTAGGGTAGAGGAAGGCACAAAGCGGTCAAAGCAACACCAAGACGAGAGACGCGAAGAGCAAAAGGGCGAGGTGGACTCCCCGACAAGACCCTTGCCGGAGCGGCAACCGCAGCCCCGGCAAGAGCCTTGCCGGGGCAACTTGCCCAACGCCAGCGGGGCGCGCCACCCTTGAGCCCAAAGGTTCCAACACCATCAAACCTCATTGGAACCAAGGATCGGGAGGAACCTCCATGGTGGCATGCAGATCTTTGTCAAGATCATAAGCACACAAGATCAGATGAAGACCAGAAGATGGCGACCCTCAACAAGATCCTTGCCGAGGAAATCCACAAGACCCGCAGCAAAGATCCATGCCAGGGACGATTGAGGGTGTCCTGGACTAAGGGGTCCTCGGGCGTCCGGCCTGTTAGCCATGGGTCGGAGTGATGGGCTGAGAAGATACGAAGACCGAAGGCTGCACTCGTGTCCGGATGGGACTCTCCTTTGCGTGGAAGGCAAGATTGGCGACCGAATATGTAGAATCCTTTCCTTTGTAACCGACCTTGTGTAAGCCTAAATCCTCCCGGTGTCTATATAAACCGGAGGACTTAGTCCGAAAAGGATAGACTCATGACCATAGTCATACAGGCTAGGGTTTTAGGGTTTAGCCATCTCGATCTCGTGGTAGATCAACTCTTGCAATACTCATATTCATCAATATCAATCAAGCAGGAAGTAGGGTATTACCTCCATAGAGAGGGCCCAAACCTGGGTAAACATCGTGTCCCCTGTCTCCTGTTACCATCGACCTTAGACGCACAGTTCGGGACCGCCTACCCGAGATCCACCGGTCTTGACACCGACATTGGTGCTTTGATTGAGAGTTCCACTGTGCCGTCCCCAAAAGGTTCGATGGCCCCTGCAATCATCGACAATGACGCTGTCCAACGGGAAACCTTCCTCCCCAGACAGATCTTCATATTCGGCGGCTTCGCCCTGCGGGCCAATTCGCTTGGCCATCTGGAGGAGATCGAGAGCTACGCCCCTGGCCATCATGTCAGATTTGGGAGCTTGAATTACGTTGCGGACATCCGTGGAGATTTGATCTTCGCCAGATTCAAGGCTGCGGCGACTACTCCTGGTCACCTTGACGAACATGGCATAAATCTGTCGTCAGACCGCATCCAGGAGATAGCTCCTGTGACCACTCTCGCCTTGGATCCAGAGCACCCTGCGGCATCCATGGATTGGAGGCTCAACCCCACCACGGAGGCCACAGATTCCCCGGCGTTGGAGCCGCACATGGACTTAATCTCACACAATACTCGTGTCACCGGAACTCCGGACTCTTCTCCGGGTATAAGTTCCGAACCATGTGAGGCCGCGGATGCCGAACTTGATCGCTTATCGATCTTCGAGTTCAACGCCGCAGACATTTTCCAGCACCCGCCCTTGGGCGATGTAATAAACTCATTAAAGAGCCTGTCCTTGGCGGGGGACTCACAGCCGAACTATGTCCGGTTCGAACTAGGGGCTGATGATCGAGAATTTTGCTTCTCACCCGCCACCCACTCCATAGACACTATCGATGACATAACCGACACGCTCGATTACGGCTCCGAAGACATCGAGAGTACGGACGACGATGCTGATGAAGAGCAAGACCAAAATCTGCCATATACTGGACGCTGGACGGCCACTTCTTCGTACAATGTGTACATGGTGGATACACCCAAAGCAACCAACGATGATGACAAAGAAAATCCAGTCGAGAATAAACCTCCTGAGACACAGCAGAAACGCCGACGTCCTCTGTGCCACTCTAAGTCACGTCGTTCAAAAGACAGCAATGCCGACACTAGTGAAAATAATACTCCGGATGATGCCGAAAACAATAAAGACCTTGTTGAGGTAACATCTGAATAGGAGGAGCAAGAAAACGACAAACTAGCCCCGACGAGCAGGCCAGGCCCAACCATTCGGAGGACGGCAGTTACCGTCCGCTCTCCAAGGATGAGGAAAGCCTCGGCAACAAAGATTTCATCGTGCCTGAGGAACCTCTCTAGCAGGAGCGCTTCAAGCGCCAGCTAATCGCAACGGCAAGGAGCCTGAAAAAGAAACAGCAGCAGCTTCAAGCTGACCAAGATCTGCTCGTCGATAGATGGACCGATGTCCTGGCAGCGGAAGAATACGGCCTCAGACGCCCAGCCAAGAGTTACCCATAGCGAAGACTGTTACCCCAGTTCGATGAAGAGGCGTCGGAGCCCATACCTCCCTCGCGTAATGCGGCCGATTGACCACTACGCGGTCGGGACAGTGCGGCGGACCGACCACCACGTGGTCGGGATAGAGCGGCAACTCAGGCCGAACAGCAGCCTGCCCCAACGCATTGTAAAAATAGAGACGAAACAGCTCGGGGTCATACATACGACCTCCGGCAGACCCTGGATAGTATAGCAGGACATACCCGATCGATTTATGGATCGCGAGGACGTCCCTCGACCCATGATGATGGCTACCTATTCGTACGTGACAAACCTAGTCACACCCGAGCCGATAACCGCAGACGAACTCCATCGGAGCTACGACATAATGCGGCCAGATACAGAGGCGCCGCACACCCTCTTTGCTTCACTAATGAAGTAATGAATCACGAAATCCCCGAAGGGTTCAAACCCGTGATTATCGAATCATATGACGGGACAACTGATCCCGCGGTATGGATCGAGGATTTTATCCTCCACATCCACATGGCCCGGGGAGATGACCTCCACGCTATCAAATACCTCCCGCTAAAGCTTAAAGGACCAGCACGGCACTGGTTAAAAAGCCTGCCTGAAAATTCTATTGGCAGCTGGGAGGACTTGGAAGAGGCCTTCATCGACAACTTCCAAGGTACATATGTCCGGCCACCAGACGTCGATGACTTAAGCCACATAGTTCAACAGCCCGGGGAGTCAGCCAGGAAATTTTGGACTAGGTTCCTAACTAAAAAGAACCAGATCGTCGACTGTCCGGATGCAGAAGCCCTAGCGGCCTTTAAACATAGCATCCGCGACGAATGGCTCGCCCGCCACCTCGGCCAAGAAAAGCCGAAATCTATGGAAGCCCTCACGACACTCATGACCCGCTTTTGTGCGGGTGAGGATAGCTGGCTGGCTCGTAGTAAAAATACGGCCAGCGAGGCAGGACCCTCCGAGGCCAAAAACAGCAACATCAAGCTCCGACGCAGCAGACACAAACGCCGAAGCAATGGTGATAACACCGACGACACTGCTGTAAACGCCGGATTCAGCGGCTCCAAGTCCGGTCAGTGGAAAAAGACATATCAAAAAACAATCAGGGACCATCTAGCATGGACCGCATACTTGACCGTCCGTGCCAAATCCATGGCACCCCACACAAACCAGCCAATCATACCAACAGAGATTGCTGGGTTTTTAAGCAAGCTGGCAAGTTAAACGCCGAGAATAACGAAAAGGGATCGCAGAGCGAGGACGATGATGAGGAGCCCCTGCAGCCAACTACAGGGGGACAGAAGAAGTTTCCCCCCCAGGTCAAAACGGTGAACATGATATATGCTACACACATCCCCAAGACGGAGCACAAGCGCACACTTAGGGACGTCTATGCGATAGAGCCAGTCGCCCCAAAATTCAATCCATGGTCATCGTGCCCGATCACTTTTGACCGTCGGGATCATCCGACCAGTATCCGGCATGGCGGATCAGCTGCACTAGTCCTAGACCCAATCATTGATGTATTCCACCGGACGCGAGTCCTCATGGACGGTGGCAGCAGCCTCAATCTGCTCTAGGAGGACATAGTATGCAAAATGGGCATTAACCCATCACAGATCAAACCCACATGGACTACCTTTACAGGAGTCATACCAGGCGTAGAGGCCCGCTGTACAGGCTCAATCACACTAGAGGTCGTCTTCGGATCTCCGGACAACTTCCGAAGCAAGGAGTTAATCTTCGATATCGTCCCCTTTCGCAGCGGCTATCACGCACTGCTCGGACGAACTGGATTCGCTCGATTCGATGAGGTACCTCACTACGCTTATCTCAAGCTTAAGATGCCCGGACCACGTGGCATCATAACAATTCATGGAAATACCGAACGCTCCCTCCGTACTGAGGAGCATACCACGGCCTGAGCAGTAGAAATACAGCGCGGCCTTTTCCAGCAGAACCTTAGTTCAGCGGCCACGCCCCCGGACACCATTAAAAAGTCCGGACTACTCTGCAGGAAGACAGCCCGACTCGTCGAAAGCTTAATTAGCAATTTGGCCTCCGTCCCAGTCCCGATCAAACAGCGGCATTCGTACCGCGCGTACATAACTACGCACTCAAAATCCCATGGGCATCGACGGAGGCATAGCTAGCTCGCGATCCACAGTGCGGCTCGACCGACCCTGGATTCACACACCTTCACTTTTCCTTTTCATTTCGGGTTTTTCTCTTTTCGAGGTTTCTTCTGATAACCCGATCATCGGACACACCAAGGAGGCAAGGAGCTTTGGCGTACAAGGGAATCCGCAGGTGGTCTCTGCTAACAATTGCTATAACTGTTTTACATACCCGCGCGCAACTCGCTCTTGGTCATGGCATGTTAAATAGCCTTACTTGCTTATCGCGTTACTTGTACAAGTATGCCTCGACGTATTAATCACACTACAATGGAAAATAAATGGTAGCGTCAGCTTATTACTTAATTTTCCTTTTTTCCTTACCTTTGTATTTATTACTCATTGCACACGTACACTCTGGTACATTTTACTTCACCAGGGGCTTTCGCGCCCCGCAGACGGCAATAAAGTCCGAACACCTTTTTCAGTGCAGTTCGGCACCCCGAACTTATATCATTATATGCATCGGCTCCGAATCATGTCTTTGGTCAATAGTTTGGTTGCCCGGCTCCTGTGCTTACTACCTTACGTTCCGCTATATCGGCTGGGGTAGTAAAGGGAGAACTACTGCGATTGGGTCCCCGTTCTTCCAGACGTGCGCCTCAGTAGAGAAAGCCGAAAACTGACTGTCGTGATGCAGCGAGAGCTGGTCAGCTGTTCGAGAGGTTTCAAATCCTTAGAGATTTTTTCCGTTTTATGTGAGGAATCGGTTTTTTCATCTGATCAGGTGCATATAACGCCCCAAGTTCGGCCTTCCGTATACCAGGGGCTTCGACAAAATTCTCATTATCAAACTCCTATGGCTAAGTGAGGGCGATAATGGCCGTATAGTCTGATTGCCTCGTTCGTTGCGCTAAACACCTTTTTTAAGGACCAGAATATGGAGTAAAGAGTGTTCAGATTTATCCCAAACACCCCCGTACTATCTACGTGGGGGCAGAAGCCGACGACTGGCCAACCCTCAGATTTCATAAACAGCCGCACAGGAGGTAAAATTTTAAAGTCACAACCATTATATTACATAACATCATTGTTCCATACTACAGGACAGGATAATACGAACGTTTTCATGGGAATATAACATCCTTCGTACATTGCTCCGCCACAAGGCGGGATCCCTCCAGGACACCATCAAAATATAACTCGGGTCGGCGGTGCTCCTTGCCCTCAGGCGGCCCCTCGATCATTAGCTTCTTGGCATCCATCTTCGCCCAGTGCATGTTGACACGGGCAAAGGCCATGCGTGCACCTTCAAAACAGACCGCCCACTTTATGACCCCAAGCGGTGGGCAGGCACTAACAAGCCGTTTCACAAGTCCGAAGTAGCTGCTGGGTATCGGCGCGGCAGGCCATAGTCGGACTATCAAGTCCTTCATGGCTAGCTCGGCTGCCTTGTGCAGCTCGACCAGCTGTTTCAGCGCAGTGCATCCAGTTTTTGCCGTAAGCCTCTCAACTTTCTTGCATATGCTATGTGGATGAAATGATGATACCATGCCAACTTTCAACCTTTTCAGAGTTCATTTGAAATGCTTTTCAATTTTAGGGTCTTATAGCTCAAAATAATAAGTAAATGCATGAAAAATAACAAATGAAGTCGGAAAGGGTTGAAAATTGATGATGTGGCTTTGAATAGTGCATTTTGAACAAACAAAAAGTCTGGAGTTCAAATAAGTTCAAAAATTAAAATCCCTTTGTAACAGATGAGTTTCTGTATGAAACCCTGATACTTCGAAAGAGATTGTCCATTTTGTACATGAAGTGCATCTAATTTTTGTCGTAACCCTCCCTACTTTCTTTCAGATGCTATGTGGATGAAATGATGATACCATGCCAACTTTCAACCTTTTCAGAGTTCATTTGAAATGCTTTTCAATTTCAGGGTCTTATAGCTCAAAATAATGAGTAAATGCATGAAAAATAACAAATGAAGTCAGAAAGGGTTGAAAATTGATGATGTGGCTTTGAATGGTGCATTTTGAACACAGAAAAAGTCTGGAGTTCAAATAAGTTCAAAAAATGAAATCCCTTTGTAACCGACGAGTTTCCGTATGAAACCCTGATACTTCGAAAGAGACTGTCCGTTTTGTACACGAAGTGCATCCAATTTTTGCCGTAACCCTCTCTACTTTCTTGCACATGCTATGTGGGTGAAATGATGATACCATGCAACCTTTCAACCTTTTCAGAGTTCATTTGAAATGCTTTTCAATTTCAGGGTCTTATAGCTCAAAATAAGCAGTAAATGCATGAAAAATAACAAATGAAGTCAGAAAGGGTTAAAAATTGATGATGTGGCTTTGAATGGTGCATTTTGAACACACAAAAAGTCAGGAGTTCCAATAAGTTTAAAAAAATGAAATCCCTTTGTAACAGACGAGTTTCCGTATGTAACCCTGATACTTCGAAAGAGATTGTCCATTTTGTACACGCAGTGCATCCAATTTTTGCCGTAACCCTCTCAACTTTCTTGCATATGCTATGTGGATGAAATGATGATACCATGCCAACTTTCAACCTTTTCAGAGTTCATTTGAAATGCTTTTCAATTTTAGGGTCTTATAGCTCAAAATAATAAGTAAATGCATGAAAAATAACAAATGAAGTCAGAAAGGGTTGAAAATTGATGATGTGGCTTTGAATAGTGCATTTTGAACACACAAAAAGTCTGGAGTTCAAATAAGTTCAAAAATTAAAATCCCTTTGTAACAGATGAGTTTCTGTATGAAACCCTGATACTTCGAAAGAGATTGTACATTTTGTACACGAAGTGCATCTAATTTTTGTCGTAACCCTCCCTACTTTCTTTCACATGCTATGTGGATGAAATGATGATACCATGCCAACTTTCAACCTTTTCAGAGTTCATTTGAAATGCTTTTCAATTTCAGGGTCTTATAGCTCAAAATAAGCAGTAAATGCATGAAAAATAACAAATGAAGTCAGAAAGGGTTGAAAATTGATGATGTGGCATTGAATGGTGCATTTTGGACACACAAAAAGTCAGGAGTTCCAATAAGTTTTAAAAAATGAAATCCCTTTGTAACAGACGAGTTTCCGTATGTAACCCTGATACTTCGAAAGAGAGTGTCCATTTTGTACACGCAGTGCATCCAATTTTTGCCGTAACCCTCTCAACTTTCTTGCACATGCTATGTGGGTGAAATGATGATACCATGCAACCTTTCAACCTTTTCAGAGTTCATTTGAAATGCTTTTCAATTTCAGGGTCTTATAGCTCAAAATAATAAGTAAATGCATGAAAAATAACAAATGAAGTCAGAAAGGGTTGAAAATTGATGATGTGGCTTTGAATGGTGCATTTTGAACACAGAAAAAGTCCGGAGTTCCAATAAGTTCAAAAAATGAAATCCCTTTGTAACCGACGAGTTTCCGTATGAAACCCTGATACTTCGAAAGAGACTGTCCGTTTTGTACACGAAGTGCATCCAATTTTTGCCGTAACCCTCTCTACTTTCTTGCACATGCTATGTGGGTGAAATGATGATACCATGCAACCTTTCAACCTTTTCAGAGTTCATTTGAAATGCTTTTCAATTTCAGGGTCTTATAGCTCAAAATAAGCAGTAAATGCATGAAAAATAACAAATGAAGTCAGAAAGGGTTAAAAATTGACGATGTGGCTTTGAATGGTGCATTTTGAACACACAAAAAGTCAGGAGTTCCAATAAGTTTAAAAAAATGAAATCCCTTTGTAACAGACGAGTTTCCGTATGTAACCCTGATACTTCGAAAGAGATTGCCCATTTTGTACACGTAGTGCATCCAATTTTTGCCGTAACCCTCTCAACTTTCTTGCATATGCTATGTGGATGAAATGATGATACCATGCCAACTTTCAACCTTTTCAGAGTTCATTTGAAATACTTTTCAATTTTAGGGTCTTATAGCTCAAAATAATAAGTAAATGCATGAAAAATAACAAATGAAGTCAGAAAGGGTTGAAAATTGATGATGTGGCTTTGAATAGTGAATTTTGAACACACAAAAAGTCTGGAGTTCAAATAAGTTCAAAAATTAAAATCCCTTTGTAACAGATGAGTTTCTGTATGAAACCCTGATACTTCGAAAGAGATTGTACATTTTGTACACGAAGTGCATCTAATTTTTGTCGTAACCCTCCCTACTTTCTTTCACATGCTATGTGGATGAAATGATGATACCATGCCAACTTTCAACCTTTTCAGAGTTCATTTGAAATGCTTTTCAATTTCAGGGTCTTATAGCTCAAAATAAGCAGTAAATGCATGAAAAATAACAAATGAAGTCAGAAAGGGTTGAAAATTGATGATGTGGCATTGAATGGTGCATTTTGAACACACAAAAAGTCAGGAGTTCCAATAAGTTTTAAAAAATGAAATCCCTTTGTAACAGACGAGTTTCCGTATGTAACCCTGATACTTCGAAAGAGAGTGTCCATTTTGTACACGCAGTGCATCCAATTTTTGCCGTAACCCTCTCAACTTTCTTGCACATGCTATGTGGGTGAAATGATGATACCATGCAACCTTTCAACCTTTTCAGAGTTCATTTGAAATGCTTTTCAATTTCAGGGTCTTATAGCTCAAAATAATAAGTAAATGCATGAAAAATAACAAATGAAGTCAGAAAGGGTTGAAAATTGATGATGTGGCTTTGAATGGTGCATTTTGAACACAGAAAAAGTCTGGAGTTCCAATAAGTTCAAAAAATGAAATCCCTTTGTAACCGACGAGTTTCCGTATGAAACCCTGATACTTCGAAAGAGACTGTCCGTTTTGTACACGAAGTGCATCCAATTTTTGCCGTAACCCTCTCTACTTTCTTGCACATGCTATGTGGGTGAAATGATGATACCATGCAACCTTTCAACCTTTTCAGAGTTCATTTGAAATGCTTTTCAATTTCAGGGTCTTATAGCTCAAAATAAGCTGTAAATGCATGAAAAATAACAAATGAAGTCAGAAAGGGTTAAAAATTGATGATGTGGCTTTGAATGGTGCATTTTGAACACACAAAAAGTCAGGAGTTCCAATAAGTTCAAAAATTAAAATCCCTTTGTAACAGATGAGTTTCTGTATGAAACCCTGATACTTCGAAAGAGATTGTACATTTTGTACACGAAGTGCATCTAATTTTTGTCGTAACCCTCCCTACTTTCTTTCACATGCTATGTGGATGAAATGATGATACCATGCCAACTTTCAACCTTTTCAGAGTTCATTTGAAATGCTTTTCAATTTCAGGGTCTTATAGCTCAAAATAAGCAGTAAATGCATGAAAAATAACAAATGAAGTCAGAAAGGGTTGAAAATTGATGATGTGGCATTGAATGGTGCATTTTGAACACACAAAAAGTCAGGAGTTCCAATAAGTTTAAAAAAATGAAATCCCTTTGTAACAGACGAGTTTCCGTATGTAACCCTGATACTTCGAAAGAGATTGTCCATTTTGTACACGCAGTGCATCCAATTTTTGCCGTAACCCTTTCAACTTTCTTGCATATGCTATGTGGATGAAATGATGATACCATGCCAACTTTCAACCTTTTCAGAGTTCATTTGAAATACTTTTCAATTTTAGGGTCTTATAGCTCAAAATAATAAGTAAATGCATGAAAAATAACAAATGATGTCAGAAAGGGTTGAAAATTGATGATGTGGCTTTGAATGGTGCATTTTGAACACAGAAAAAGTCTGGAGTTCAAATAAGTTCAAAAAATGAAATCCCTTTGTAACCGACGAGTTTCCGTATGAAACCCTGATACTTCGAAAGAGACTGTCCGTTTTGTACACGAAGTGCATCCAATTTTTGCCTTAACCCTCTCTACTTTCTTGCACATGCTATGTGGGTGAAATGATGATACCATGCAACCTTTCAACCTTTTCAGAGTTCATTTGAAATGCTTTTCAATTTCAGGTCTTATAGCTCAAAATAATCAGTAAATGCATGAAAAATAACAAATGAAGTCAGAAAGGGTTGAAAATTGATGACGTGGCTTTGAATAGTGCATTTTGAACACACAAAAAGTCTGGAGTTCAAATAAGTTCAAAAATTGAAATCCCTTTGTAACAGATGAGTTTCCGTATGAAACCCTGATACTTCGAAAGAGATTGTCCATTTTGTAGACGAAGTGCATCTAATTTTGTCGTAACCCTCCCTAATTTTTTCACATGCTATGTGGATGAAATGATGATACCATGCAAACTTTCAACCTTTTCAGAGTTCATTTGAAATGCTTTTCAATTTCAGGGTCTTATAGCTCAAAATAATAAGTAAATGCATGAAAAATAACAAATGAAGTCAGAAAGGGTTGAAAATTGATGATGTGGCTTTGAATGGTGCATTTTGAACATAGAAAAAGTCTGGAGTTCAAATAAGTTCAAAAAATGAAATCCCTTTGTAACCGACGAGTTTCCGTATGAAACCCTGATACTTCGAAAGAGACTGTCCGTTTTGTACACGAAGTGCATCCAATTTTTGCCGTAACCCTCTCTACTTTCTTGCACATGCTATGTGGGTGAAATGATGATACCATGCAACCTTTGAACCTTTTCAGAGTTCATTTGAAATGCTTTTCAATTTCAAGGTCTTATAGCTCAATATAAGCAGTAAATGCATGAAAAATAACAAATCAGGTCCGAAAAGGTTAAAAATTGATGAGGTGGCTTTGAATGGTGCATTTTGAACACACAAAAAGTCAGGAGTTCAAATAAGTTTAAAAAGATGAAATCCCTTTGTAACAGACGAGTTTCCGTATGTAACCCTGATACTTCGAAAGAGATTGTCCATTTTGTACACGCAGTGCATCCAATTTTTGCCGTTACCCTCTCAACTTTCTTCCATATGCTATGTGGATGAAATGATGATACCATGCCAACTTTCAACCTTTTCAGAGTTCATTTGAAATGCTTTTCAATTTCAGGGTCTTATAGCTCAAAATAATCAGTAAATGCATGAAAAATAACAAATGAAGTCAGAAAGGGTTGAAAATTGATGATGTGGCTTTGAATGGTGCATTTTGAACACAGAAAAAGTCTGGAGTTCAAATAAGTTCAAAAAATGAAATCCCTTTGTAACCGACGAGTTTCCGTATGAAACCCCGATACTTCGAAAGAGACTGTCCGTTTTGTACACGAAGTGCATCCAATTTTTGCCGTAACCCTCTCTACTTTCTTGCACATGCTATGTGGGTGAAATGATGATACCATGCAAACTTTCAACCTTTTCAGAGTTCATTTGAAATGCTTTTCAATTTCAGGGTCTTATAGCTCAAAATAAGCAGTAAATGCATGAAAAATAACAAATGAAGTCAGAAAGGGTTGAAAATTGATGATGTGGCTTTGAATGGTGCATTTTGAACACAGAAAAAGTCAGGAGTTCAAATAAGTTTAAAAAAATGAAATCCCTTTGTAACAGACGAGTTTCCGTATGTAACCCTGATACTTCGAAAGAGATTGTCCATTTTGTACACGCAGTGCATCCAATTTTTGCAGTAACCCTCTCAACTTTCTTGCATATGCTATGTGGATGAAATGATGATACCATGCCAACTTTCAACCTTTTCAGAGTTCATTTGAAATGCTTTTCAATTTTACGGTCTTGTAGCTCAAACTAATAAGTAAATGCATGAAAAATAACAAATGAAGTCAGAAAGGGTTGAAAATTGATGATGTGGCTTTGAATAGTGCATTTTGAACACACAAAAAGTCTGGAGTTCAAATAAGTTTAAAAATTGTAATCCCTTTGTAACAGATGAGTTTCTGTATGAAACCCTGATACTTCGAAAGAGATTGCCCATTTTGTACACGAAGTGCATCTAATTTTTGTCGTAACCCTCCCTACTTTCTTTCACATGCTATGTGGATGAAATGATGATACCATGCCAACTTTCAACCTTTTCAGAGTTCATTTGAAATGCTTTTCAATTTCAGGGTCTTATAGCTCAAAATAATCAGTAAATGCATGAAAAATAACAAATGAAGTCAGAAAGGGTTGAAAATTGATGATGTGGCTTTGAATGGTGCATTTTGAACACAGAAAAAGTCTGGAGTTCAAATAAGTTCAAAAAATGAAATCCCTTTGTAACCGACGAGTTTCCGTATGAAACCCTAATACTTCGAAAGAGACTGTCCGTTTTGTACACGAAGTGCATCCAATTTTTGCCGTAACCCTCTCTACTTTCTTGCACATGCTATGTGGGTGAAATGATGATACCATGCAACCTTTCAACCTTTTCAGAGTTCATTTGAAATGCTTTTCAATTTCAGGGTCTTATAGCTCAAAATAATCAGTAAATGCATGAAAAATAGCAAATGAAGTCAGAAAGGGTTGAAAATTGATGACGTGGCTTTGAATAGTGCATTTTGAACACACAAAAAGTCTGGAGTTCAAATAAGTTCAAAAATTGAAATCCCTTTGTAACAGATGAGTTTCCGTATGAAACCCTGATACTTCGAAAGAGATTGTCCATTTTGTAGACGAAGTGCATCTAATTTTTGTCGTAACCCTCCCTACTTTCTTTCACATGCTATGTGGATGAAATGATGATACCATGCCAACTTTCAACATTTTCAGAGTTCATTTGAAATGCTTTTCAATTTCAGGGTCTTATAGCTCAAAATAATCAGTAAATGCATGAAAAATAACAAATGAAGTCAGAAAGGGTTGAAAATTGATGATGTGGCTTTGAATGGTGCATTTTGAACACAGAAAAAGTCTGGAGTTCAAATAAGTTCAAAAAATGAAATCCCTTTGTAACCGACGAGTTTCCGTATGAAACCCTGATACTTCGAAAGAGACTGTCCGTTTTGTACACGAAGTGCATCCAATTTTTGTCGTAACCCTCTCTACTTTCTTGCACATGCTATGTGGGTGAAATGATGATACCATGCAACCTTTCAACCTTTTCAGAGTTCATTTGAAATGCTTTTCAATTTCAGGGTCTTATAGCTCAATATAAGCAGTAAATGCATGAAAAATAACAAATGAAGTCCGAAAAGGTTAAAAATTGATGATGTGGCTTTGAATGGTGCATTTTGAACACGCAAAAAGTCAGGAGTTCAAATAAGTTTAAAAAAATGAAATCCCTTTGTAACACACGAGTTTCCGTATGTAACCCTGATACTTCGAAAGAGATTGTCCATTTTGTACACGCAGTGCATCCAATTTTTGTCGTAACCCTCTCAACTTTCTTCCATATGCTATGTGGATGAAATGATGATACCATGCCAACTTTCAACCTTTTCAGAGTTCATTTGAAATGCTTTTCAATTTTAGGGTCTTATAGCTCAAAATAGTAAGTAAATGCATGAAAAATAAACAAATGAAGTCAGAAAGGGTTGAAAATTGATGATGTGGCTTTGAATAGTGCATTTTGAACACACAAAAAGTCTGGAGTTCAAATAAGTTCAAAAAATGAAATCCCTTTGTAACCGACGAGTTTCCGTATGAAACCCTAATACTTCGAAAGAGACTGTCCGTTTTGTACACGAAGTGCATCCAATTTTTGCCGTAACCCTCTCTACTTTCTTGCACATGCTATGTGGGTGAAATGATGATACCATGCAACCTTTCAACCTTTTCAGAGTTCATTTGAAATGCTTTTCAATTTCAGGGTCTTATAGCTCAAAATAAGCAGTAAATGCATGAAAAATAACAAATGAAGTCAGAAAGGGTTAAAAATTGATGATGTGGCTTTGAATGGTGCATTTTGAACACACAAAAAGTCAGGAGTTCAAATAAGTTTAAAAAAATGAAATCCCTTTGTAACAGACGAGTTTCCGTATGTAACCCTGATACTTCGAAAGAGATTGTCCATTTTGTACACGCAGTGCATCCAATTTTTGCCGTAACCCTCTCAACTTTCTTGCATATGCTATGTGGATGAAATGATGATACCATGCCAACTTTCAACCTTTTCAGAGTTCATTTGAAATGCTTTTCAATTTTACGGTCTTGTAGCTCAAACTAATAAGTAAATGCATGAAAAATAACAAATGAAGTCAGAAAGGGTTGAAAATTGATGATGTGGCTTTGAATAGTGCATTTTGAACACACAAAAAGTCTGGAGTTCAAATAAGTTTAAAAATTGTAATCCCTTTGTAACAGATGAGTTTCTGTATGAAACCCTGATACTTCGAAAGAGATTGTCCATTTTGTACACGAAGTGCATCTAATTTTTGTCGTAACCCTCCCTACTTTCTTTCACATGCTATGTGGATGAAATGATGATACCATGCCAACTTTCAACCTTTTCAGAGTTCATTTGAAATGCTTTTCAATTTCAGGGTCTTATAGCTCAAAATAATCAGTAAATGCATGAAAAATAACAAATGAAGTCAGAAAGGGTTGAAAATTGATGATGTGGCTTTGAATGGTGCATTTTGAACACAGAAAAAGTCTGGAGTTCAAATAAGTTCAAAAAATGAAATCCCTTTGTAACCGACGAGTTTCCGTATGAAACCCTAATACTTCGAAAGAGACTGTCCGTTTTGTACACGAAGTGCATCCAATTTTTGCCGTAACCCTCTCTACTTTCTTGCACATGCTATGTGGGTGAAATGATGATACCATGCAACCTTTCAACCTTTTCAGAGTTCATTTGAAATGCTTTTCAATTTCAGGGTCTTATAGCTCAAAATAATCAGTAAATGCATGAAAAATAGCAACTGAAGTCAGAAAGGGTTGAAAATTGATGACGTGGCTTTGAATAGTGCATTTTGAACACACAAAAAGTCTGGAGTTCAAATAAGTTCAAAAATTGAAATCCCTTTGTAACAGATGAGTTTCCGTATGAAACCCTGATACTTCGAAAGAGATTGTCCATTTTGTAGACGAAGTGCATCTAATTTTTGTCGTAACCCTCCCTACTTTGTTTCACATGCTATGTGGATGAAATGATGATACCATGCCAACTTTCAACCTTTTCAGAGTTCATTTGAAATGCTTTTCAATTTCAGGGTCTTATAGCTCAAAATAATCAGTAAATGCATGAAAAATAACAAATGAAGTCAGAAAGGGTTGAAAATTGATGATGTGGCTTTGAATGGTGCATTTTGAACACAGAAAAAGTCTGGAGTTCAAATAAGTTCAAAAAATGAAATCCCTTTGTAACCGACGAGTTTCCGTATGAAACCCTGATACTTCGAAAGAGACTGTCCGTTTTGTACACGAAGTGCATCCAATTTTTGTCGTAACCCTCTCTACTTTCTTGCACATGCTATGTGGGTGAAATGATGATACCATGCAACCTTTCAACCTTTTCAGAGTTCATTTGAAATGCTTTTCAATTTCAGGGTCTTATAGCTCAATATAAGCAGTAAATGCATGAAAAATAACAAATGAAGTCCGAAAAGGTTAAAAATTGATGATGTGGCTTTGAATGGTGCATTTTGAACACACAAAAAGTCAGGAGTTCAAATAAGTTTAAAAAAATGAAATCCCTTTGTAACACACGAGTTTCCGTATGTAACCCTGATACTTCGAAAGAGATTGTCCATTTTGTACACGCAGTGCATCCAATTTTTGTCGTAACCCTCTCAACTTTCTTCCATATGCTATGTGGATGAAATGATGATACCATGCCAACTTTCAACCTTTTCAGAGTTCATTTGAAATGCTTTTCAATTTTAGGGTCTTATAGCTCAAAATAATAAGTAAATGCATGAAAAATAACAAATGAAGTCAGAAAGGGTTGAAAATTGATGATGTGGCTTTGAATAGTGCATTTTGAACACACAAAAAGTCTGGAGTTCAAATAAGTTCAAAAAATGAAATCCCTTTGTAACCGACGAGTTTCCGTATGAAACCCTAATACTTCGAAAGAGACTGTCCGTTTTGTACACGAAGTACATCCAATTTTTGCCGTAACCCTCTCTACTTTCTTGCACATGCTATGTGGGTGAAATGATGAAACCATGCAACCTTTCAACCTTTTCAGAGTTCATTTGAAATGCTTTCCAATTTCAGGGTCTTATAGCTCAAAATAAGCAGTAAATGCATGAAAAATAACAAATGAAGTCAGAAAGGGTTAAAAATTGATGATGTGGCTTTGAATGGTGCATTTTGAACACACAAAAAGTCAGGAGTTCAAATAAGTTTAAAAAAATGAAATCCCTTTGTAACAGACGAGTTTCCGTATGTAACCCTGATACTTCGAAAGAGATTGTCCATTTTGTACACGCAGTGCATCCAATTTTTGCCGTAACCCTCTCAACTTTCTTGCATATGCTATGTGGATGAAATGATGATACCATGCCAACTTTCAACCTTTTCAGAGTTCATTTGAAATGCTTTTCAATTTTACGGTCTTGTAGCTCAAACTAATAAGTAAATGCATGAAAAATAACAAATGAAGTCAGAAAGGGTTGAAAATTGATGATGTGGCTTTGAATAGTGCATTTTGAACACACAAAAAGTCTGGAGTTCAAATAAGTTTAAAAATTGTAATCCCTTTGTAACAGATGAGTTTCTGTATGAAACCCTGATACTTCGAAAGAGATTGTCCATTTTGTACACGAAGTGCATCTAATTTTTGTCGTAACCCTCCCTACTTTCTTTCACATGCTATGTGGATGAAATGATGATACCATGCCAACTTTCAACCTTTTCAGAGTTCATTTGAAATGCTTTTCAATTTCAGGGTCTTATAGCTCAAAATAATCAGTAAATGCATGAAAAATAACAAATGAAGTCAGAAAGGGTTGAAAATTGATGATGTGGCTTTGAATGGTGCATTTTGAACACAGAAAAAGTCTGGAGTTCAAATAAGTTCAAAAAATGAAATCCCTTTGTAACCGACGAGTTTCCGTATGAAACCCTAATACTTCGAAAGAGACTGTCCGTTTTGTACAGGAAGTGCATCCAATTTTTGCCGTAACCCTCTCTACTTTCTTGCACATGCTATGTGGGTGAAATGATGATACCATGCAACCTTTCAACCTTTTCAGAGTTCATTTGAAATGCTTTTCAATTTCAGGGTCTTATAGCTCAAAATAATCAGTAAATGCATGAAAGATAGCAAATGAAGTCAGAAAGGGTTGAAAATTGATGACGTGGCTTTGAATAGTGCATTTTGAACACACAAAAAGTCTGGAGTTCAAATAAGTTCAAAAATTGAAATCCCTTTGTAACAGATGAGTTTCCGTATGAAACCCTGATACTTCGAAAGAGATTGTCCATTTTGTAGACGAAGTGCATCTAATTTTTGTCGTAACCCTCCCTACTTTCTTTCACATGCTATGTGGATGAAATGATGATACCATGCCAACTTTCAACCTTTTCAGAGTTCATTTGAAATGCTTTTCAATTTCAGGGTCTTATAGCTCAAAATAATCAGTAAATGCATGAAAAATAACAAATGAAGTCAGAAAGGGTTGAAAATTGATGATGTGGCTTTGAATGGTGCATTTTGAACACAGAAAAAGTCTGGAGTTCAAATAAGTTCAAAAAATGAAATCCCTTTGTAACCGACGAGTTTCCGTATGAAACCCCGATACTTCGAAAGAGACTGTCCGTTTTGTACACGAAGTGCATCCAATTTTTGTCGTAACCCTCTCTACTTTCTTGCACATGCTATGTGGGTGAAATGATGATACCATGCAACCTTTCAACCTTTTCAGAGTTCATTTGAAATGCTTTTCAATTTCAGGGTCTTATAGCTCAATATAAGCAGTAAATGCATGAAAAATAACAAATGAAGTCCGAAAAGGTTAAAAATTGATGATGTGGCTTTGAATGGTGCATTTTGAACACACAAAAAGTCAGGAGTTCAAATAAGTTTAAAAAAATGAAATCCCTTTGTAACACACGAGTTTCCGTATGTAACCCTGATACTTCGAAAGAGATTGTCCATTTTGTACACGCAGTGCATCCAATTTTTGTCGTAACCCTCTCAACTTTCTTCCATATGCTATGTGGATGAAATGATGATACCATGCCAACTTTCAACCTTTTCAGAGTTCATTTGAAATGCTTTTCAATTTTAGGGTCTTATAGCTCAAAATAATAAGTAAATGCATGAAAAATAACAAATGAAGTCAGAAAGGGTTGAAAATTGATGATGTGGCTTTGAATAGTGCATTTTGAACACACAAAAAGTCTGGAGTTCAAATAAGTTCAAAAAATGAAATCCCTTTGTAACCGACGAGTTTCCGTATGAAACCCTAATACTTCGAAAGAGACTGTCCGTTTTGTACACGAAGTGCATCCAATTTTTGCCGTAACCCTCTCTACTTTCTTGCACATGCTATGTGGGTGAAATGATGATACCATGCAACCTTTCAACCTTTTCAGAGTTCATTTGAAATGCTTTTCAATTTCAGGGTCTTATAGCTCAAAATAAGCAGTAAATGCATGAAAAATAACAAATGAAGTCAGAAAGGGTTAAAAATTGATGATGTGGCTTTGAATGGTGCATTTTGAACACACAAAAAGTCAGGAGTTCAAATAAGTTAAAAAAATGAAATCCCTTTGTAACAGACGAGTTTCCGTATGTAACCCTGATACTTCGAAAGAGATTGTCCATTTTGTACACGCAGTGCATCCAATTTTTGCCGTAACCCTCTCAACTTTCTTGCATATGCTATGTGGATGAAATGATGATACCATGCCAACTTTCAACCTTTTCAGAGTTCATTTGAAATGCTTTCAATTTTAGGGTCTTGTAGCTCAAACTAATAAGTAAATGCATGAAAAATAACAAATGAAGTCAGAAAGGGTTGAAAATTGATGATGTGGCTTTGAATAGTGCATTTTGAACACACAAAAAGTCTGGAGTTCAAATAAGTTCAAAAATTGTAATCCCTTTGTAACAGATGAGTTTCTGTATGAAACCCTGATACTTCGAAAGAGATTGTCCATTTTGTACACGAAGTGCATCTAATTTTTGTCGTAACCCTCCCTACTTTCTTTCACATGCTATGTGGATGAAATGATGATACCATGCCAACTTTCAACCTTTTCAGAGTTCATTTGAAATGCTTTTAAATTTCAGGGTCTTATAGCTCAAAATAATAAGTAAATGCATGAAAAATAACAAATGAAGTAAGAAAGGGTTGAAATTTGATGATGTGGATTTGAATAGTGCATTTTGAACACACAAAAAGTCTGGAGTTCAAATAAGTTCAAAAATTGAAATCCCTTTGTAACAGATGAATTTCCGTATGAAACCCTGATACTTCGAAAGAGGTTGTCCATTTTGTACACGAAGTGCATCTAATTTTTGTCGTAACCCTCCCTACTTGCTTTCACATGCTATGTGGATGAAATGATGATACCATGCCAACTTTCAACCTTTTCAGAGTTCATTTGAAATGCTTTCAATTTCAGGGTCTTGTAGCTCAAAATAATAAGTAAATGCATGAAAAATAACAAATGAAGTCAGAAAGGGTTGAAATTTGATGATGTGGCTTTGAATAGTGCATTTTGAACACACAAAAAGTCTGGAGTTCAAATAAGTTCAAAAATTGTAATCCTTTGTAACAGATGAGTTTCTGTATGAAACCCTGATACTTCGAAAGAGATTGTCCATTTTGTACACGAAGTGCATCTAATTTTTGTCGTAACCCTCCCTACTTTCTTTCACATGCTATGTGGATGAAATGATGATACCATGCCAACTTTCAACCTTTTCAGAGTTCATTTGAAATGCTTTAAATTTCAGGGTCTTATAGCTCAAATAATAAGTAAATGCATGAAAAATAACAAATGAAGTCAGAAAGGGTTGAAATTGATGATGTGGCTTTGAATAGTGCATTTTGAACACAGAAAAAGTCTGGAGTTCAAATAAGTTCAAAAAATGAAATCCCTTTGTAACCGACGAGTTTCCGTATGAAACCCCGATACTTCGAAAGAGACTGTCCGTTTTGTACACGAAGTGCATCCAATTTTTGTCGTAACCCTCTCTACTTTCTTGCACATGCTATGTGGGTGAAATGATGATACCATGCAACCTTTCAACCTTTTCAGAGTTCATTTGAAATGCTTTTCAATTTCAGGGTCTTATAGCTCAATATAAGCAGTAAATGCATGAAAAATAACAAATGAAGTCCGAAAAGGTTAAAATTGATGATGTGGCTTTGAATGGTGCATTTTGAACACACAAAAAGTCAGGAGTTCAAATAAGTTTAAAAAAATGAAATCCCTTTGTAACACACGAGTTTCCGTATGTAACCCTGATACTTCGAAAGAGATTGTCCATTTTGTACACGCAGTGCATCCAATTTTTGTCGTAACCCTCTCAACTTTCTTCCATATGCTATGTGGATGAAATGATGATACCATGCCACTTTCAACCTTTTCAGAGTTCATTTGAAATGCTTTTCAATTTTAGGGTCTTATAGCTCAAAATAATAAGTAAATGCATGAAAAATAACAAATGAAGTCAGAAAGGGTTGAAAATTGATGATGTGGCTTTGAATAGTGCATTTTGAACACACAAAAAGTCTGGAGTTCAAATAAGTTCAAAAAATGAAATCCCTTTGTAACCGACGAGTTTCCGTATGAAACCCTAATACTTCGAAAGAGACTGTCCGTTTTGTACACGAAGTGCATCCAATTTTTGCCGTAACCCTCTCTACTTTCTTGCACATGCTATGTGGGTGAAATGATGATACCATGCAACCTTTCAACCTTTTCAGAGTTCATTTGAAATGCTTTTCAATTTCAGGGTCTTATAGCTCAAAATAAGCAGTAAATGCATGAAAAATAACAAATGAAGTCAGAAAGGGTTAAAAATTGATGATGTGGCTTTGAAAATGGTGCATTTTGAACACACAAAAAGTCAGGAGTTCAAATAAGTTTAAAAAAATGAAATCCCTTTGTAACAGACGAGTTTCCGTATGTAACCCTGATACTTCGAAAGAGATTGTCCATTTTGTACACGCAGTGCATCCAATTTTTGCCGTAACCCTCTCAACTTTCTTGCATATGCTATGTGGATGAAATGATGATACCATGCCAACTTTCAACCTTTTCAGAGTTCATTTGAAATGCTTTTCAATTTTAGGGTCTTGTAGCTCAAACTAATAAGTAAATGCATGAAAAATAACAAATGAAGTCAGAAAGGGTTGAAAATTGATGATGTGGCTTTGAATAGTGCATTTTGAACACACAAAAAGTCTGGAGTTCAAATAAGTTCAAAAATTGTAATCCCTTTGTAACAGATGAGTTTCTGTATGAAACCCTGATACTTCGAAAGAGATTGTCCATTTTGTACACGAAGTGCATCTAATTTTTGTCGTAACCCTCCCTACTTTCTTTCACATGCTATGTGGATGAAATGATGATACCATGCCAACTTTCAACCTTTTCAGAGTTCATTTGAAATGCTTTTAAATTTCAGGGTCTTATAGCTCAAAATAATAAGTAAATGCATGAAAAATAACAAATGAAGTCAGAAAGGGTTGAAAATTGATGATGTGGCTTTGAATAGTGCATTTTGAACACACAAAAAGTCTGGAGTTCAAATAAGTTCAAAAATTGAAATCCCTTTGTAACAGATGAATTTCCGTATGAAACCCTGATACTTCGAAAGAGGTTGTCCATTTTGTACACGAAGTGCATCTAATTTTTGTCGTAACCCTCCCTACTTGCTTTCACATGCTATGTGGATGAAATGATGATACCATGCCAACTTTCAACCTTTTCAGAGTTCATTTGAAATGCTTTTCAATTTCAGGGTCTTGTAGCTCAAAATAATCAGTAAATGCATGAAAAATAACAAATGAAGTCAGAAAGGGTTGAAAATTGATGATGTGGCTTTGAATAGTGCATTTTGAACACACAAAAAGTCTGGAGTTCAAATAAGTTCAAAAATTGTAATCCCTTTGTAACAGATGAGTTTCTGTATGAAACCCTGATACTTCGAAAGAGATTGTCCATTTTGTACACGAAGTGCATCTAATTTTTGTCGTAACCCTCCCTACTTTCTTTCACATGCTATGTGGATGAAATGATGATACCATGCCAACTTTCAACCTTTTCAGAGTTCATTTGAAATGCTTTTAAATTTCAGGGTCTTATAGCTCAAAATAATAAGTAAATGCATGAAAAATAACAAATGAAGTCAGAAAGGGTTGAAAATTGATGATGTGGCTTTGAATAGTGCATTTTGAACACAGAAAAAGTCTGGAGTTCAAATAAGTTCAAAAATGAAATCCCTTTGTAACCGACGAGTTTCCGTATGAAACCCCGATACTTCGAAAGAGACTGTCCGTTTTGTACACGAAGTGCATCCAATTTTTGCCGTAACCCTCTCTACTTTCTTGCACATGCTATGTGGGTGAAATGATGATACCATGCAACCTTTCAACCCTTTCAGAGTTCATTTGAAATGCTTTTCAATTTCAGGGTCTTATAGCTCAAAATAAGCAGTAAATGCATGAAAAATAACAAATGAAGTCAGAAAGGGTTAAAAATTGATGATGTGGCTTTGAATGGTGCATTTTGAACACACAAAAAGTCAGGAGTTCAAATAAGTTTAAAAAAATGAAATCCCTTTGTAACAGACGAGTTTCCGTATGTAACCCTGATACTTCGAAAGAGATTGTCCATTTTGTACACGCAGTGCATCCAATTTTTGCCGTAACCCTCTCAACTTTCTTGCATATGCTATGTGGATGAAATGATGATACCATGCCAACTTTCAACCTTTTCAGAGTTCATTTGAAATGCTTTTCAATTTTAGGGTCTTGTAGCTCGAACTAATAAGTAAATGCATGAAAAATAACAAATGAAGTCAGAAAGGGTTGAAAATTGATGATGTGGCTTTGAATAGTGCATTTTGAACACACAAAAAGTCTGGAGTTCAAATAAGTTCAAAAATGGTAATCCCTTTGTAACAGATGAGTTTCTGTATGAAACCCTGATACTTCGAAAGAGGTTGTCCATTTTGTACACGAAGTGCATCTAATTTTTGTCGTAACCCTCCCTACTTGCTTTCACATGCTATGTGGATGAAATGATGATACCATGCCAACTTTCAACCTTTTCAGAGTTCATTTGAAATGCTTTTCAATTTCAGGGTCTTGTAGCTCAAAATAATCAGTAAATGCATGAAAAATAACAAATGAAGTCAGAAAGGGTTGAAAATTGATGATGTGGCTTTGAATGGTGCATTTTGAACACAGAAAAAGTCTGGAGTTCAAATAAGTTCAAAAAATGAAATCCCTTTGTAACCGACGAGTTTCCGTATGAAACCCCGATACTTTGAAAGAGACTGTCCGTTTTGTACACGAAGTGCATCCAATTTTTGTCGTAACCCTCTCTACTTTCTTGCACATGCTATGTGGGTGAACTGATGATACCATGCAACCTTTCAACCTTTTCAGAGTTCATTTGAAATGCTTTTCAATTTCAGGGTCTTATAGCTCAAAATAAGCAGTAAATGCATGAAAAATAACAAATGAAGTCAGAAAGGGTTAAAAATTGATGATGTGGCTTTGAATGGTGCATTTTGAACACACGAAAAGTCAGGAGTTCAAATAAGTTTAAAAAAATGAAATCCCTTTGTAACAGACGAGTTTCCGTATGTAACCCTGATACTTCGAAAGAGATTGTCCATTTTGTACACGCAGTGCATCCAATTTTTGCCGTAACCCTCTCAACTTTCTTGCATATGCTATGTGGATGAAATGATGATACCATGCCAACTTTCAACCTTTTCAGAGTTCATTTGAAATGCTTTTCAATTTTAGGGTCTTGTAGCTCGAACTAATAAGTAAATGCATGAAAAATAACAAATGAAGTCAGAAAGGGTTGAAAATTGATGATGTGGATTTGAATAGTGCATTTTGAACACACAAAAAGTCTGGAGTTCAAATAAGTTCAAAAATGGTAATCCCTTTGTAACAGATGAGTTTCTGTATGAAACCCTGATACTTCGAAAGAGATTGTCCATTTTGTACACGAAGTGCATCTAATTTTTGTCGTAACCCTCCCTACTTTCTTTCACATGCTATGTGGATGAAATGATGATACCATGCCAACTTTCAACTTTTTCAGAGTTCATTTGAAATGCTTTTCAATTTCAGGGTCTTATAGCTCAAAATAATCAGTAAATGCATGAAAAATAACAAATGAAGTCAGAAAGGGTTGAAAATTGATGATGAGGCTTTGAATGGTGCATTTTGAACACAGAAAAAGTCTGGAGTTCAAATCAGTTCAAAAAATGAAATCCCTTTGTAACCGACGAGTTTCCGTATGAAACCCTGATACTTCGAAAGAGACTGTCTGTTTTGTACACGAAGTGCATCCAATTTTTTCCGTAACCCTCTCTACTTTCTTTCACATGCTATGTGGATGAAATGATGATACCATGCCAACTTTCAAGCTTTTCAGAGTTCATTTGAAATGCTTTTCAATTTCAGGGTCTTATAGCTCAAAATAAGCAGTAAATGCATGAAAAATAACAAATGAAGTTAGAAAGGGTTAAAAATTGATGATGTGGCTTTGAATGGTGCATTTTGAACACACAAAAAGTCAGGAGTTCCAATAAGTTTAAAAAAATGAAATCCCTTTGTAACAGACGAGTTTCCGTATGTAACCCTGATACTTCGAAAGAGATTGTCCATTTTGTACACGCAGTGCATCCAATTTTTGCCGTAACCCTCTCAACTTTCTTGCATATGCTATGTGGATGAAATGATGATACCATGCCAACTTTCAACCTTTTCAGAGTTCATTTGAAATGCTTTTCAATTTTAGGGTCTTGTAGCTCAAACTAATAAGTAAATGCATGAAAAATAACAAATGAAGTCAGAAAGGGTTGAAAATTGATGATGTGGCTTTGAATAGTGCATTTTGAACACACAAAAAGTCTGGAGTTCAAATAAGTTCAAAAATGGTAATCCCTTTGTAACAGATGAGTTTCTGTATGAAACCCTGATACTTCGAAAGAGGTTGTCCATTTTGTACACGAAGTGCATCTAATTTTTGTCGTAACCCTCCCTACTTGCTTTCACATGCTATGTGGATGAAATGATGATACCATGCCAACTTTCAACCTTTTCAGAGTTCATTTGAAATGCTTTTCAATTTCAGGGTCTTGTAGCTCAAAATAATCAGTAAATGCATGAAAAATAACAAATGAAGTCAGAAAGGGTTGAAAATTGATGATGTGGCTTTGAATGGTGCATTTTGAACACAGAAAAAGTCTGGAGTTCAAATAAGTTCAAAAAATGAAATCCCTTTGTAACCGACGAGTTTCCGTATGAAACCCCGATACTTCGAAGAGACTGTCCGTTTTGTACACGAAGTGCATCCAATTTTTGTCGTAACCCTCTCTACTTTCTTGCACATGCTATGTGGGTGAACTGATGATACCATGCAACCTTTCAACCTTTTCAGAGTTCATTTGAAATGCTTTTCAATTTCAGGGTCTTATAGCTCAAAATAAGCAGTAAATGCATGAAAAATAACAAATGAAGTCAGAAAGGGTTAAAAATTGATGATGTGGCTTTGAATGGTGCATTTTGAACACACAAAAAGTCAGGAGTTCAAATAAGTTTAAAAAAATGAAATCCCTTTGTAACAGACGAGTTTCCGTATGTAACCCTGATACTTCGAAAGAGATTGTCCATTTTGTACACGCAGTGCATCCAATTTTTGCCGTAACCCTCTCAACTTTCTTGCATATGCTATGTGGATGAAATGATGATACCATGCCAACTTTCAACCTTTTCAGAGTTCATTTGAAATGCTTTTCAGTTTTAGGGTCTTGTAGCTCGAACTAATAAGTAAATGCATGAAAAATAACAAATGAAGTCAGAAAGGGTTGAAAATTGATGATGTGGATTTGAATAGTGCATTTTGAACACACAAAAAGTCTGGAGTTCAAATAAGTTCAAAAATGGTAATCCCTTTGTAACAGATGAGTTTCTGTATGAAACCCTGATACTTCGAAAGAGATTGTCCATTTTGTACACGAAGTGCATCTAATTTTTTTCGTAACCCTCCCTACTTTCTTTCACATGCTATGTGGATGAAATGATGATACCATGCCAACTTTCAACTTTTTCAGAGTTCATTTGAAATGCTTTTCAATTTCAGGGTCTTATAGCTCAAAATAATCAGTAAATGCATGAAAAATAACAAATGAAGTCAGAAAGGGTTGAAAATTGATGATGAGGCTTTGAATGGTGCATTTTGAACACAGAAAAAGTCTGGAGTTCAAATCAGTTCAAAAAATGAAATCCCTTTGTAACCGACGAGTTTCCGTATGAAACCCTGATACTTCGAAAGAGACTGTCTGTTTTGTACACGAAGTGCATCCAATTTTTTCCGTAACCCTCTCTACTTTCTTGCACATTCTATGTGGGTGAAATGATGATACCATGCAACCTTTCAACCTTTTCAGAGTTCATTTGAAATGCTTTTCAATTTCAGGGTCTTATAGCTCAAAATAAGCAGTAAATGCATGAAAAATAACAAATGAAGTTAGAAAGGGTTAAAAATTGATGATGTGGCTTTGAATGGTGCATTTTGAACACACAAAAAGTCAGGAGTTCCAATAAGTTTAAAAAATGAAATCCCTTTGTAACAGACGAGTTTCCGTATGTAACCCTGATACTTCGAAAGAGATTGTCCATTTTGTACACGCAGTGCATCCAATTTTTGCCGTAACCCTCTCAACTTTCTTGCATATGCTATGTGGATGAAATGATGATACCATGCCAACTTTCAACCTTTTCAGAGTTCATTTGAAATGCTTTTCAATTTTAGGGTCTTGTAGCTCGAACTAATAAGTAAATGCATGAAAAATAACAAATGAAGTCAGAAAGGGTTGAAAATTGATGATGTGGCTTTGAATAGTGCATTTTGAACACACAAAAAGTCTGGAGTTCAAATAAGTTCAAAAATGGTAATCCCTTTGTAACAGATGAGTTTCTGTATGAAACCCTGATACTTCGAAAGAGGTTGTCCATTTTGTACACGAAGTGCATCTAATTTTTGTCGTAACCCTCCCTACTTGCTTTCACATGCTATGTGGATGAAATGATGATACCATGCCAACTTTCAACCTTTTCAGAGTTCATTTGAAATGCTTTTCAATTTCAGGGTCTTGTAGCTCAAAATAATCAGTAAATGCATGAAAAATAACAAATGAAGTCAGAAAGGGTTGAAAATTGATGATGTGGCTTTGAATGGTGCATTTTGAACACAGAAAAAGTCTGGAGTTCAAATAAGTTCAAAAAATGAAATCCCTTTGTAACCGACGAGTTTCCGTATGAAACCCCGATACTTCGAAAGAGACTGTCCGTTTTGTACACGAAGTGCATCCAATTTTTGTCGTAACCCTCTCTACTTTCTTGCACATGCTATGTGGGTGAACTGATGATACCATGCAACCTTTCAACCTTTTCAGAGTTCATTTGAAATGCTTTTCAATTTCAGGGTCTTATAGCTCAAAATAAGCAGTAAATGCATGAAAAATAACAAATGAAGTCAGAAAGGGTTAAAAATTGATGATGTGGCTTTGAATGGTGCATTTTGAACACACAAAAAGTCAGGAGTTCAAATAAGTTTAAAAAAATGAAATCCCTTTGTAACAGACGAGTTTCCGTATGTAACCCTGATACTTCGAAAGAGATTGTCCATTTTGTACACGCAGTGCATCAATTTTTGCCGTAACCCTCTCAACTTTCTTGCATATGCTATGTGGATGAAATGATGATACCATGCCAACTTTCAACCTTTTCAGAGTTCATTTGAAATGCTTTTCAATTTTAGGGTCTTGTAGCTCGAACTAATAAGTAAATGCATGAAAAATAACAAATGAAGTCAGAAAGGGTTGAAAATTGATGATGTGGATTTGAATAGTGCATTTTGAACACACAAAAAGTCTGGAGTTCAAATAAGTTCAAAAATGGTAATCCCTTTGTAACAGATGAGTTTCTGTATGAAACCCTGATACTTCGAAAGAGATTGTCCATTTTGTACACGAAGTGCATCTAATTTTTGTCGTAACCCTCCCTACTTTCTTTCACATGCTATGTGGATGAAATGATGATACCATGCCAACTTTCAAATTTTTCAGAGTTCATTTGAAATGCTTTTCAATTTCAGGGTCTTATAGCTCAAAATAATCAGTAAATGCATGAAAAATAACAAATGAAGTCAGAAAGGGTTGAAAATTGATGATGAGGCTTTGAATGGTGCATTTTGAACACAGAAAAAGTCTGGAGTTCAAATCAGTTCAAAAAATGAAATCCCTTTGTAACCGACGAGTTTCCGTATGAAACCCTGATACTTCGAAAGAGACTGTCTGTTTTGTACACGAAGTGCATCCAATTTTTTCCGTAACCCTCTCTACTTTCTTGCACATTCTATGTGGGTGAAATGATGATACCATGCAACCTTTCAACCTTTTCAGAGTTCATTTGAAATGCTTTTCAATTTCAGGGTCTTATAGCTCAAAATAAGCAGTAAATGCATGAAAAATAACAAATGAAGTTAGAAAGGGTTAAAAATTGATGATGTGGCTTTGAATGGTGCATTTTGAACACACAAAAAGTCAGGAGTTCCAATAAGTTTAAAAAAATGAAATCCCTTTGTAACAGACGAGTTTCCGTATGTAACCCTGATACTTCGAAAGAGATTGTCCATTTTGTACACGCAGTGCATCCAATTTTTGCCGTAACCCTCTCAACTTTCTTGCATATGCTATGTGGATGAAATGATGATACCATGCCAACTTTCAACCTTTTCAGAGTTCATTTGAAATGCTTTTCAATTTTAGGGTCTTGTAGCTCAAACTAATAAGTAAATGCATGAAAAATAACAAATGAAGTCAGAAAGGGTTGAAAATTGATGATGTGGCTTTGAATAGTGCATTTTGAACACACAAAAAGTCTGGAGTTCAAATAAGTTCAAAAATTGTAATCCCTTTGTAACAGATGAGTTTCTGTATGAAACCCTGATACTTCGAAAGAGATTGTCCATTTTGTACACGAAGTGCATCTAATTTTTGTCGTAACCCTCCCTACTTTCTTTCACATGCTATGTGGATGAAATGATGATACCATGCCAACTTTCAACCTTTTCAGAGTTCATTTGAAATGCTTTTCAATTTCAGGGTCTTATAGCTCAAAATAATCAGTAAATGCATGAAAAATAACAAATGAAGTCAGAAAGGGTTGAAAATTGATGATGAGGCTTTGAATGGTGCATTTTGAACACAGAAAAAGTCTGGAGTTCAAATCAGTTCAAAAAATGAAATCCCTTTGTAACCGACGAGTTTCCGTATGAAACCCTGATACTTCGAAAGAGACTGTCCGTTTTGTACACGAAGTGCATCCAATTTTTGCCGTAACCCTCTCTACTTTCTTGCACATTCTATGTGGGTGAAATGATGATACCATGCAACCTTTCAACCTTTTCAGAGTTCATTTGAAATGCTTTTCAATTTCAGGGTCTTATAGCTCAAAATAAGCAGTAAATGCATGAAAAATAACAAATGAAGTCAGAAAGGGTTAAAAATTGATGATGTGGCTTTGAATCATGCATTTTGAACACACAAAAAGTCAGGAGTTCCAATAAGTTTAAAAAAATGATATCCCTTTGTAACAGACGAGTTTCCGTATGTAACCCTGATACTTCGAAAGAGATTGTCCATTTTGTACACGCAGTGCATCCAATTTTTGCCGTAACCCTCTCAACTTTCTTGCATATGCTATGTGGATGAAATGATGATACCATGCCAACTTTCAACCTTTTCAGAGTTCATTTGAAATGCTTTTCAATTTTAGGGTCTTGTAGCTCAAACTAATAAGTAAATGCATGAAAAATAACAAATGAAGTCAGAAAGGGTTGAAAATTGATGATGTGGCTTTGAATAGTGCATTTTTAACACACAAAAAGTCTGGAGTTCAAATAAGTTCAAAATTGTAATCCCTTTGTAACAGATGAGTTTCTGTATGAAACCCTGATACTTCGAAAGAGATTGTCCATTTTGTACACGAAGTGCATCTAATTTTTGTCGTAACCCTCCCTACTTTCTTTCACATGCTATGTGGATGAAATGATGATACCATGCCAACTTTCAACCTTTTCAGAGTTCATTTGAAATCTTTTTCAATTTCAGGGTCTTATAGCGCAAAATAATCAGTAAATGCATGGAAAATAACAAATGAAGTCAGAAAGGGTTGAAAATTGATGATGAGGCTTTGAATGGTGCATTTTGAACACAGAAAAAGTCTGGAGTTCAAATCAGTTCAAAAAATGAAATCCCTTTGTAACCGACGAGTTTCCGTATGAAACCCTGATACTTCGAAAGAGATTGTCCGTTTTGTACACGAAGTGCATCCAATTTTTGCTGTAACCCTCTCTACTTTCTTGCACATTCTATGTGGGTGAAATGATGATACCATGCAACCTTTCAACCTTTTCAGAGTTCATTTGAAATGCTTTTCAATTTCAGGGTCTTATAGCTCAAAATAAGCAGTAAATGCATGAAAAATAACAAATGAAGTCAGAAAGGGTTAAAAATTGATGATGTGGCTTTGAATGGTGCATTTTGAACACACAAAAAGTCAGGAGTTCCAATAAGTTTAAAAAAATGAAATCCCTTTGTAACAGACGAGTTTCCGTATGTAACCCTGATACTTCGAAAGAGATTGTCCATTTTGTACACGCAGTGCATCCAATTTTTGCCGTAACCCTCTCAACTTTCTTGCATATGCTATGTGGATGAAATGATGATACCATGCCAACTTTCAACCTTTTCAGAGTTCATTTGAAATGCTTATCAATTTTAGGGTCTTATAGATCAAAATAATAAGTAAATGCATGAAAAATAACAAATGAAGTAAGAAAGGGTTGAAAATTGATGATGTGGATTTGAATAGTGCATTTTGAACACACAAAAAGTCTGGAGTTCAAATAAGTTCAATAATTGAAATCCCTTGGTAACAGATGAGTTTCCGTATGAAACCCTGATACTTCGAAAGAGATTGTCCATTTTGTACACGAAGTGCATCTAATTTTTGTCGTAACCCTCCCTACTTTCTTTCACATGCTATGTGGATGAAATGATGATACCATGCCAACTTTCAACCTTTTCAGAGTTCATTTGAAATGCTTTTCAATTTCAGGGTCTTATAGCTCAAAATAAGCAGTAAATGCATGAAAAATAACAAATGAAGTCAGAAAGGGTTAAAAATTGATGATGTGGCTTTGAATGGTGCATTTTGAACACACAAAAAGTCAGGAGTTCAAATAAGTTAAAAAAAATGAAATCCCTTTGTAACAGACGAGTTTCCGTATGTAACCCTGATACTTCGAAAGAGATTGTCCATTTTGTACACGCAGTGCATACAATTTTTGCCGTAACCCTCTCAACTTTCTTGCATATGCTATGTGGATGAAATGATGATACCATGCCAACTTTCAACCTTTTCAGAGTTCATTTGAAATGCTTTTCAATTTTAGGGTCTTATAGCTCAAAATAATAAGTAAATGCATGAAAAATAACAAATGAAGTCAGAAAGGGTTGAAAATTGATGATGTGGCTTTGAATAGTGCATTTTGAACACACAAAAAGTCTGGAGTTCAAATAAGTTCAAAAATTGAAATCCCTTTGTAACAGATGAGTTTCTGTATGAAACCCTGATACTTCGAAAGAGATTGTCCATTTTGTACACGAAGTGCATCTAATTTTTGTCGTAACCCTCCCTACTTTCTTTCACATGCTATGTGGATGAAATGATGATACCATGCCAACTTTCAACCTTTTCAGAGTTCATTTGAAATGCTTTTCAATTTTAGGGTCTTATAGCTCAAAATAATAAGTAAATGCATGAAAAATATCAAATGAAGTAAGAAAGGGTTGAAATTTGATGATGTGGATTTGAATAGTGCATTTTGAACACACAAAAAGTCTGGAGTTCAAATAAGTTCAAAAATTGAAATCCCTTTGTAACAGATGAGTTTCCGTATGAAACCCTGATACTTCGAAAGAGATTGTCCATTTTGTACACGAAGTGCATCTAATTTTTGTCGTAACCCTCCCTACTTTCTTTCGCATGCTATGTGGATGAAATGATGATACCATGCCAACTTTCAACCTTTTCAGAGTTCATTTGAAATGCTTTTCAATTTCAGGGTCTTATAGCTCAAAATAAGCAGTAAATGCATGAAAAATAACAAATGAAGTCAGAAAGGGTTAAAAATTGATGATGTGGCTTTGAATGGTGCATTTTGAACACACAAAAAGTCAGGAGTTCAAATAAGTTTAAAAAAATGAAATCCCTTTGTAACAGACGAGTTTCCGTATGTAACCCTGATACTTCGAAAGAGATTGTCCATTTTGTACACGCAGTGCATCCAATTTTTGCCGTAACCCTCTCAACTTTCTTGCACATGCTATGTGGATGAAATGATGATACCATGCCAACTTTCAACCTTTTCAGAGTTCATTTGAAATGCTTTTCAATTTTAGGGTCTTAAAGCTCAAAATAATAAGTAAATGCATGAAAAATAACAAATGAAGTAAGCAAGGGTTGAAAATTGATGATGTGGATTTGAATAGTGCATTTTGAACACACAAAAAGTCTGGAGTTCAAATAAGTTCAAAAATGGAAATCCCTTTGTAACAGATGAGTTTCCGTATGAAACCCTGATACTTCGAAAGAGATTGTCCATTTTGTACACGAAGTGCATCTAATTTTTGTCGTAACCCTCCCTACTTTCTTTCACATGCTATGTGGATGAAATGATGATACCATGCCAACTTTCAAGCTTTTCAGAGTTCATTTGAAATGCTTTTCAATTTCAGGGTCTTATAGCTCAAAATAAGCAGTAAATGCATGAAAAATAACAAATGAAGTCAGAAAGGGTTAAAAATTGATGATGTGGCTATGAATGGTGCATTTTGAACACACAAAAAGTCAGGAGTTCAAATAAGTTTTAAAAAATGAAATCCCTTTGTAACAGACGAGTTTCCGTATGTAACCCTGATACTTCGAAAGAGATTGTCCATTTTGTACACGCAGTGCATCCAATTTTTGCCGTAACCCTCTCAACTTTCTTGCACATGCTATGTGGATGAAATGATGATACCATGCCAACTTTCAACCTTTTCAGAGTTCATTTGAAATGCTTTTCAATTTTAGGGTCTTATAGCTCAAAATAATAAGTAAATGCATGAAAAATAACAAATGAAGTAAGAAAGGGTTGAAATTTGATGATGTGGATTTGAATAGTGCATTTTGAACACACAAAAAGTCTGGAGTTCAAATAAGTTCAAAAATTGAAATCCCTTTGTAACAGATGAGTTTCCGTATGAAACCCTGATACTTCGAAAGAGATTGTCCATTTTGTACACGAAGTGCATCTAATTTTTGTCGTAACCCTCCCTACTTTCTTTCACATGCTATGTGGATGAAATGATGATACCATGCCAACTTTCAACCTTTTCAGAGTTCATTTGAAATGCTTTTCAATTTCAGGGTCTTATAGCTCAAAATAAGCAGTAAATGCATGAAAAATAACAAATGAATTCAGAAAGGGTTAAAAATTGATGATGTGGCTTTGAATGGTGCATTTTGAACACACAAAAAGTCAGGAGTTCAAATAAGTTTAAAAAAATGAAATCCCTTTGTAACAGACGAGTTTCCGTATGTAACCCTGATACTTCGAAAGAGATTGTCCATTTTGTACACGCAGTGCATCCAATTTTTGCCGTAACCCTCTCAACTTTCTTGCATATGCTATGTGGATGAAATGATGATACCATGCCAACTTTCAACCTTTTCAGAGTTCATTTGAAATGCTTTTCAATTTTAGGGTCTTATAGCTCAAAATAATAAGTAAATGCATGAAAAATAACAAATGAAGTCAGAAAGGGTTGAAAATTGATGATGTGGCTTTCAATAGTGCATTTTGAACACACAAAAAGTCTGGAGTTCAAATAAGTTCAAAAATTGAAATCCCTTTGTAACAGATGAGTTTCTGTATGAAACCCTGATACTTCGAATGAGATTGTCCATTTTGTACACGAAGTGCATCTAATTTTTGTCGTAACCCTCCCTACTTTCTTTCGCATGCTATGTGGATGAAATGATGATACCATGCCAACTTTCAACCTTTTCAGAGTTCATTTGAAATGCTTTTCAATTTCAGGGTCTTATAGCTCAAAATAAGCAGTAAATGCCTGAAAAATAACAAATGAAGTCAGAAAGGGTTAAAAATTGATGATGTGGCTTTGAATGGTGCATTTTGAACACACAAAAAGTCAGGAGTTCAAATAAGTTTAAAAAAATGAAATCCCTTTGTAACAGACGAGTTTCCGTATGTAACCCTGATACTTCGAAAGAGATTGTCCATTTTGTACACGCAGTGCATCCAATTTTTGCCGTAACCCTCTCAACTTTCTTGCATATGCTATGTGGATGAAATGATGATACCATGCCAACTTTCAACCTTTTCAGAGTTCATTTGAAATGCTTTTCAATTTTAGGGTCTTAAAGCTCAAAATAATAAGTAAATGCATGAAAAATAATAAATGAAGTAAGCAAGGGTTGAAAATTGATGATGTGGATTTGAATAGTGCATTTTGAACACACAAAAAGTCTGGAGTTCAAATAAGTTCAAAAATTGAAATCCCTTTGTAACAGATGAGTTTCCGTATGAAACCCTGATACTTCGAAAGAGACTGTCCATTTTGTACACGAAGTGCATCTAATTTTTGTCGTAACCCTCCCTACTTTCTTTCACATGCTATGTGGATGAAATGATGATACCATGCCAACTTTCAAGCTTTTCAGAGTTCATTTGAAATGCTTTTCAATTTCAGGGTCTTATAGCTCAAAATAAGCAGTAAATGCATGAAAAATAACAAATGAAGTCAGAAAGGGTTAAAAATTGATGATGTGGCTATGAATGGTGCATTTTGAACATACAAAAAGTCAGGAGTTCAAATAAGTTTTAAAAAATGAAATCCCTTTGTAACAGACGAGTTTCCGTATGTTACCCTGATACTTCGAAAGAGATTGTCCATTTTGTACACGCAGTGCATCCAATTTTTGCCGTAACCCTCTCAACTTTCTTGCATATGCTATGTGGATGAAATGATGATACCATGCCAACTTTCAACCTTTTCAGAGTTCATTTGAAATGCTTTTCAATTTTAGGGTCTTATAGCTCAAAATAATAAGTAAATGCATGAAAAATAACAAATGAAGTCAGAAAGGGTTGAAAATTGATGATGTGGCTTTCAATAGTGCATTTTGAACACACAAAAAGTCTGGAGTTCAAATAAGTTCAAAAATTGAAATCCCTTTGTAACAGATGAGTTTCTGTATGAAACCCTGATACTTCGAATGAGATTGTCCATTTTGTACACGAAGTGCATCTAATTTTTGTCGTAACCCTCCCTACTTTCTTTCGCATGCTATGTGGATGAAATGATGATACCATGCCAACTTTCAACCTTTTCAGAGTTCATTTGAAATGCTTTTCAATTTCAGGGTCTTATAGCTCAAAATAAGCAGTAAATGCCTGAAATATAACAAATGAAGTCAGAAAGGGTTAAAAATTGATGATGTGGCTTTGAATGGTGCATTTTGAACACACAAAAAGTCAGGAGTTCAAATAAGTTTAAAAAAATGAAATCCCTTTGTAACAGACGAGTTTCCGTATGTAACCCTGATACTTCGAAAGAGATTGTCCATTTTGTACACGCAGTGCATCCAATTTTTGCCGTAACCCTCTCAACTTTCTTGCATATGCTATGTGGATGAAATGATGATACCATGCCAACTTTCAACCTTTTCAGAGTTCATTTGAAATGCTTTTCAATTTTAGGGTCTTAAAGCTCAAAATAATAAGTAAATGCATGAAAAATAATAAATGAAGTAAGCAAGGGTTGAAAATTGATGATGTGGATTTGAATAGTGCATTTTGAACACACAAAAAGTCTGGAGTTCAAATAAGTTCAAAAATTGAAATCCCTTTGTAACAGATGAGTTTCCGTATGAAACCCTGATACTTCGAAAGAGATTGTCCATTTTGTACACGAAGTGCATCTAATTTTTGTCGTAACCCTCCCTACTTTCTTTCACATGCTATGTGGATGAAATGATGAACCATGCCAACTTTCAAGCTTTTCAGAGTTCATTTGAAATGCTTTTCAATTTCAGGGTCTTATAGCTCAAAATAAGCAGTAAATGCATGAAAAATAACAAATGAAGTCAGAAAGGGTTAAAAATTGATGATGTGGCTATGAATGGTGCATTTTGAACATACAAAAAGTCAGGAGTTCAAATAAGTTTTAAAAAATGAAATCCCTTTGTAACAGACGAGTTTCCGTATGTAACCCTGATACTTCGAAAGAGATTGTCCATTTTGTACACGCAGTGCATCCAATTTTTGCCGTAACCCTCTCAACTTTCTTGCATATGCTATGTGGATGAAATGATGATACCATGCCAACTTTCAACCTTTTCAGAGTACATTTGAAATGCTTTTCAATTTTAGGGTCTTATAGCTCAAAATAATAAGTAAATGCATGAAAAATAACAAATGAAGTCAGAAAGGGTTGAAAAGTTATGATGTGGCTTTGAATAGTGCATTTTGAACACACAAAAAGTCTGGAGTTCAAATAAGTTCAAAAATTGAAATCCCTTTGTAACAGATGAGTTTCTGTATGAAACCCTGATACTTCGAAAGAGATTGTCCATTTTGTACACGAAGTGCATCTAATTTTTGTCGTAACCCTCCCTACTTTCTTTCACATGCTATGTGGATGAAATGATGATACCATGCCAACTTTCAACCTTTTCAGAGTTCATTTGAAATGCTTTTCAATTTTAGGGTCTTATAGCTCAAAATAATAAGTAAATGCATGAAAAATAACAAATGAAGTAAGAAAGGGTTGAAATTTGATGATGTGGATTTGAATAGTGCATTTTGAACACACAAAAAGTCTGGAGTTCAAATAAGTTCAAAAATTGAAATCCCTTTGTAACAGATGAGTTTCTGTATGAAACCCTGATACTTCGAAAGAGATTGTCCATTTTGTACACGAAGTGCATCTAATTTTTGTCGTAACCCTCCCTACTTTCTTTCACATGCTATGTGGATGAAATGATGATACCATGCCAACTTTCAACCTTTTCAGAGTTCATTTGAAATGCTTTTCAATTTTAGGGTCTTATAGCTCAAAATAATAAGTAAATGCATGAAAAATAACAAATGAAGTAAGAAAGGGTTGAAATTTGATGATGTGGATTTGAATAGTGCATTTTGAACACACAAAAAGTCTGGAGTTCAAATAAGTTCAAAAATTGAAATCCCTTTGTAACAGATGAGTTTCCGTATGAAACCCTGATACTTCGAAAGAGATTGTCCATTTTGTACACGAAGTGCATCTAATTTTTGTCGTAACCCTCCCTGCTTTCTTTCACATGCTATGTGGATGAAATGATGATACCATGCCAACTTTCAAGCTTTTCAGAGTTCATTTGAAATGCTTTTCAATTTCAGGGTCTTATAGCTCAAAATAAGCAGTAAATGCATGAAAAATAACAAATGAAGTCAGAAAGGGTTAAAAATTGATGATGTGGCTATGAATGGTGCATTTTGAACATACAAAAAGTCAGGAGTTCAAATAAGTTTTAAAAAATGAAATCCCTTTGTAACAGACGAGTTTCCGTATGTTACCCTGATACTTCGAAAGAGATTGTCCATTTTGTACACGCAGTGCATCCAATTTTTGCCGTAACCCTCTCAACTTTCTTGCATATGCTATGTGGATGAAATGATGATACCATGCCAACTTTCAACCTTTTCAGAGTTCATTTGAAATGCTTTTCAATTTTAGGGTCTTATAGCTCAAAATAATAAGTAAATGCATGAAAAATAACAAATGAAGTCAGAAAGGGTTGAAAATTGATGATGTGGCTTTCAATAGTGCATTTTGAACACACAAAAAGTCTGGAGTTCAAATAAGTTCAAAAATTGAAATCCCTTTGTAACAGATGAGTTTCTGTATGAAACCCTGATACTTCGAATGAGATTGTCCATTTTGTACACGAAGTGCATCTAATTTTTGTCGTAACCCTCCCTACTTTCTTTCGCATGCTATGTGGATGAAATGATGATACCATGCCAACTTTCAACCTTTTCAGAGTTCATTTGAAATGCTTTTCAATTTCAGGGTCTTATAGCTCAAAATAAGCAGTAAATGCCTGAAATATAACAAATGAAGTCAGAAAGGGTTAAAAATTGATGATGTGGCTTTGAATGGTGCATTTTGAACACACAAAAAGTCAGGAGTTCAAATAAGTTTAAAAAAATGAAATCCCTTTGTAACAGACGAGTTTCCGTATGTAACCCTGATACTTCGAAAGAGATTGTCCATTTTGTACACGCAGTGCATCCAATTTTTGCCGTAACCCTCTCAACTTTCTTGCATATGCTATGTGGATGAAATGATGATACCATGCCAACTTTCAACCTTTTCAGAGTTCATTTGAAATGCTTTTCAATTTTAGGGTCTTAAAGCTCAAAATAATAAGTAAATGCATGAAAAATAATAAATGAAGTAAGCAAGGGTTGAAAATTGATGATGTGGATTTGAATAGTGCATTTTGAACACACAAAAAGTCTGGAGTTCAAATAAGTTCAAAAATTGAAATCCCTTTGTAACAGATGAGTTTCCGTATGAAACCCTGATACTTCGAAAGAGATTGTCCATTTTGTACACGAAGTGCATCTAATTTTTGTCGTAACCCTCCCTACTTTCTTTCACATGCTATGTGGATGAAATGATGATACCATGCCAACTTTCAAGCTTTTCAGAGTTCATTTGAAATGCTTTTCAATTTCAGGGTCTTATAGCTCAAAATAAGCAGTAAATGCATGAAAAATAACAAATGAAGTCAGAAAGGGTTAAAAATTGATGATGTGGCTATGAATGGTGCATTTTGAACATACAAAAAGTCAGGAGTTCAAATAAGTTTTAAAAAATGAAATCCCTTTGTAACAGACGAGTTTCCGTATGTAACCCTGATACTTCGAAAGAGATTGTCCATTTTGTACACGCAGTGCATCCAATTTTTGCCGTAACCCTCTCAACTTTCTTGCATATGCTATGTGGATGAAATGATGATACCATGCCAACTTTCAACCTTTTCAGAGTTCATTTGAAATGCTTTTCAATTTTAGGGTCTTATAGCTCAAAATAATAAGTAAATGCATGAAAAATAACAAATGAAGTCAGAAAGGGTTGAAAAGTTATGATGTGGCTTTGAATAGTGCATTTTGAACACACAAAAAGTCTGGAGTTCAAATAAGTTCAAAAATTGAAATCCCTTTGTAACAGATGAGTTTCTGTATGAAACCCTGATACTTCGAAAGAGATTGTCCATTTTGTACACGAAGTGCATCTAATTTTTGTCGTAACCCTCCCTACTTTCTTTCACATGCTATGTGGATGAAATGATGATACCATGCCAACTTTCAACCTTTTCAGAGTTCATTTGAAATGCTTTTCAATTTTAGGGTCTTATAGCTCAAAATAATAAGTAAATGCATGAAAAATAACAAATGAAGTAAGAAAGGGTTGAAATTTGATGATGTGGATTTGAATAGTGCATTTTGAACACACAAAAAGTCTGGAGTTCAAATAAGTTCAAAAATTGAAATCCCTTTGTAACAGATGAGTTTCTGTATGAAACCCTGATACTTCGAAAGAGATTGTCCATTTTGTACACGAAGTGCATCTAATTTTTGTCGTAACCCTCCCTACTTTCTTTCACATGCTATGTGGATGAAATGATGATACCATGCCAACTTTCAACCTTTTCAGAGTTCATTTGAAATGCTTTTCAATTTAGGGTCTTATAGCTCAAAATAATAAGTAAATGCATGAAAAATAACAAATGAAGTAAGAAAGGGTTGAAATTTGATGATGTGGATTTGAATAGTGCATTTTGAACACACAAAAAGTCTGGAGTTCAAATAAGTTCAAAAATTGAAATCCCTTTGTAACAGATGAGTTTCCGTATGAAACCCTGATACTTCGAAAGAGATTGTCCATTTTGTACACGAAGTGCATCTAATTTTTGTCGTAACCCTCCCTACTTTCTTTCGCATGCTATGTGGATGAAATGATGATACCATGCCAACTTTCAACCTTTTCAGAGTTCATTTGAAATGCTTTTCAATTTCAGGGTCTTATAGCTCAAAATAAGCAGTAAATGCCTGAAAAATAACAAATGAAGTCAGAAAGGGTTAAAAATTGATGATGTGGCTTTGAATGGTGCATTTTGAACACACAAAAAGTCAGGAGTTCAAATAAGTTTAAAAAAATGAAATCCCTTTGTAACAGACGAGTTTCCGTATGTAACCCTGATACTTCGAAAGAGATTGTCCATTTTGTACACGAAGTGCATCTAATTTTTGCCGTAACCCTCTCAACTTTCTTGCACATGCTATGTGGATGAAATGATGATACCATGCCAACTTTCAACCTTTTCAGAGTTCATTTGAAATGCTTTTCAATTTTAGGGTCTTATAGCTCAAAATAATAAGTAAATGCATGAAAAATAACAAATGAAGTAAGAAAGGGTTGAAATTTGATGATGTGGATTTGAATAGTGCATTTTGAACACACAAAAAGTCTGGAGTTCAAATAAGTTCAAAAATTGAAATCCCTTTGTAACAGATGAGTTTCCGTATGAAACCCTGATACTTCGAAAGAGATTGTCCATTTTGTACACGAAGTGCATCTAATTTTTGTCGTAACCCTCCCTACTTTCTTTCACATGCTATGTGGATGAAATGATGATACCATGCCAACTTTCAACCTTTTCAGAGTTCATTTGAAATGCTTTTCAATTTCAGGGTCTTATAGCTCAAAATAAGCAGTAAATGCATGAAAAATAACAAATGAAGTCAGAAAGGGTTAAAAATTGATGATGTGGCTTTGAATGGTGCATTTTGAACACACAAAAAGTCAGGAGTTCAAATAAGTTTAAAAAAATGAAATCCCTTTGTAACAGACGAGTTTCCGTATGTAACCCTGATACTTCGAAAGAGATTGTCCATTTTGTACACGCAGTGCATCCAATTTTTGCCGTAACCCTCTCAACTTTCTTGCATATGCTATGTGGATGAAATGATGATACCATGCCAACTTTCAACCTTTTCAGAGTTCATTTGAAATGCTTTTCAATTTTAGGGTCTTATAGCTCAAAATAATAAGTAAATGCATGAAAAATAACAAATGAAGTCAGAAAGGGTTGAAAATTGATGATGTGGCTTTCAATAGTGCATTTTGAACACACAAAAAGTCTGGAGTTCAAATAAGTTCAAAAATTGAAATCCCTTTGTAACAGATGAGTTTCTGTATGAAACCCTGATACTTCGAATGAGATTGTCCATTTTGTACACGAAGTGCATCTAATTTTTGTCGTAACCCTCCCTACTTTCTTTCGCATGCTATGTGGATGAAATGATGATACCATGCCAACTTTCAACCTTTTCAGAGTTCATTTGAAATGCTTTTCAATTTCAGGGTCTTATAGCTCAAAATAAGCAGTAAATGCCTGAAAAATAACAAATGAAGTCAGAAAGGGTTAAAAATTGATGATGTGGCTTTGAATGGTGCATTTTGAACACACAAAAAGTCAGGAGTTCAAATAAGTTTAAAAAAATGAAATCCCTTTGTAACAGACGAGTTTCCGTATGTAACCCTGATACTTCGAAAGAGATTGTCCATTTTGTACACGCAGTGCATCCAATTTTTGCCGTAACCCTCTCAACTTTCTTGCATATGCTATGTGGATGAAATGATGATACCATGCCAACTTTCAACCTTTTCAGAGTTCATTTGAAATGCTTTTCAATTTTAGGGTCTTAAAGCTCAAAATAATAAGTAAATGCATGAAAAATAATAAATGAAGTAAGCAAGGGTTGAAAATTGATGATGTGGATTTGAATAGTGCATTTTGAACACACAAAAAGTCTGGAGTTCAAATAAGTTCAAAAATTGAAATCCCTTTGTAACAGATGAGTTTCCGTATGAAACCCTGATACTTCGAAAGAGATTGTCCATTTTGTACACGAAGTGCATCTAATTTTTGTCGTAACCCTCCCTACTTTCTTTCACATGCTATGTGGATGAAATGATGATACCATGCCAACTTTCAAGCTTTTCAGAGTTCATTTGAAATGCTTTTCAATTTCAGGGTCTTATAGCTCAAATAAGCAGTAAATGCATGAAAAATAACAAATGAAGTCAGAAAGGGTTAAAAATTGATGATGTGGCTATGAATGGTGCATTTTGAACATACAAAAAGTCAGGAGTTCAAATAAGTTTTAAAAAATGAAATCCCTTTGTAACAGACGAGTTTCCGTATGTTACCCTGATACTTCGAAAGAGATTGTCCATTTTGTACACGCAGTGCATCCAATTTTTGCCGTAACCCTCTCAACTTTCTTGCATATGCTATGTGGATGAAATGATGATACCATGCCAACTTTCAACCTTTTCAGAGTTCATTTGAAATGCTTTTCAATTTTAGGGTCTTATAGCTCAAAATAATAAGTAAATGCATGAAAAATAACAAATGAAGTCAGAAAGGGTTGAAAATTGATGATGTGGCTTTCAATAGTGCATTTTGAACACACAAAAAGTCTGGAGTTCAAATAAGTTCAAAAATTGAAATCCCTTTGTAACAGATGAGTTTCTGTATGAAACCCTGATACTTCGAATGAGATTGTCCATTTTGTACACGAAGTGCATCTAATTTTTGTCGTAACCCTCCCTACTTTCTTTCGCATGCTATGTGGATGAAATGATGATACCATGCCAACTTTCAACCTTTTCAGAGTTCATTTGAAATGCTTTTCAATTTCAGGGTCTTATAGCTCAAAATAAGCAGTAAATGCCTGAAAAATAACAAATGAAGTCAGAAAGGGTTAAAAATTGATGATGTGGCTTTGAATGGTGCATTTTGAACACACAAAAAGTCAGGAGTTCAAATAAGTTTAAAAAAATGAAATCCCTTTGTAACAGACGAGTTTCCGTATGTAACCCTGATACTTCGAAAGAGATTGTCCATTTTGTACACGCAGTGCATCCAATTTTTGCCGTAACCCTCTCAACTTTCTTGCATATGCTATGTGGATGAAATGATGATACCATGCCAACTTTCAACCTTTTCAGAGTTCATTTGAAATGCTTTTCAATTTTAGGGTCTTAAAGCTCAAAATAATAAGTAAATGCATGAAAAATAATAAATGAAGTAAGCAAGGGTTGAAAATTGATGATGTGGATTTGAATAGTGCATTTTGAACACACAAAAAGTCTGGAGTTCAAATAAGTTCAAAAATTGAAATCCCTTTGTAACAGATGAGTTTCCGTATGAAACCCTGATACTTCGAAAGAGATTGTCCATTTTGTACACGAAGTGCATCTAATTTTTGTCGTAACCCTCCCTACTTTCTTTCACATGCTATGTGGATGAAATGATGATACCATGCCAACTTTCAAGCTTTTCAGAGTTCATTTGAAATGCTTTTCAATTTCAGGGTCTTATAGCTCAAAATAAGCAGTAAATGCATGAAAAATAACAAATGAAGTCCGAAAGGGTTAAAAATTGATGATGTGGCTATGAATGGTGCATTTTGAACATACAAAAAGTCAGGAGTTCAAATAAGTTTTAAAAAATGAAATCCCTTTGTAACAGACGAGTTTCCGTATGTAACCCTGATACTTCGAAAGAGATTGTCCATTTTGTACACGCAGTGCATCCAATTTTTGCCGTAACCCTCTCAACTTTCTTGCATATGCTATGTGGATGAAATGATGATACCATGCCAACTTTCAACCTTTTCAGAGTTCATTTGAAATGCTTTTCAATTTTAGGGTCTTATAGCTCAAAATAATAAGTAAATGCATGAAAAATAACAAATGAAGTCAGAAAGGGTTGAAAATTGATGATGTGGCTTTCAATAGTGCATTTTGAACACACAAAAAGTCTGGAGTTCAAATAAGTTCAAAAATTGAAATCCCTTTGTAACAGATGAGTTTCTGTATGAAACCCTGATACTTCGAATGAGATTGTCCATTTTGTACACGAAGTGCATCTAATTTTTGTCGTAACCCTCCCTACTTTTCTTTCACATGCTATGTGGATGAAATGATGATACCATGCCAACTTTCAACCTTTTCAGAGTTCATTTGAAATGCTTTTCAATTTCAGGGTCTTATAGCTCAAAATAATAAGTAAATGCATGAAAAATAACAAATGAAGTCAGAAAGGGTTGAAAATTGATGATGTGGCTTTGAATGGTGCATTTTGAACACAGAAAAAGTCTGGAGTTCAAATAAGTTCAAAAAATGAAATCCCTTTGTAACCGACGAGTTTCCGTATGAAACCCCGATACTTCGAAAGAGACTGTCCGTTTTGTACACGAAGTGCATCCAATTTTTGCCGTAACCCTCTCTACTTTCTTGCACATGCTATGTGGGTGAAATGATGATACCATGCAACCTTTCAACCTTTTCCGAGTTCATTTGAAATGCTTTTCAATTTCAGGGTCTTATAGCTCAAAATAAGCAGTAAATGCATGAAAAATAACAAATGAAGTCAGAAAGGGTTAAAAATTGATGATGTGGCTTTGAATGGTGCATTTTGAACACACAAAAAGTCAGGAGTTCAAATAAGTTTAAAAAAATGAAATCCCTTTGTAACAGACGAGTTTTCGTATGTAACCATGATACTTCGAAAGAGATTGTCCATTTTGTACACGCAGTGCATCCAATTTTTTCCGTAACCCTCTCAACTTTCTTGCATATGCTATGTGGATGAAATGATGATACCATGCCAACTTTCAACCTTTTCAGAGTTCATTTGAAATGCTTTTCAATTTTAGGGTCTTATAGCTCAAAATAATAAGTAAATGCATGAAAAATAACAAATGAAGTCAGAAAGGGTTGAAAATTGATGATGTGGCTTTGAATAGTGCATTTTGAACACACAAAAAGTCTGGAGTTCAAATAAGTTCAAAAATTGAAATCCCTTTGTAACAGATGAGTTTCCGTATGAAACCCTGATACTTCGAAAGAGATTGTCCATTTTGTACACGAAGTGCATCTAATTTTTGTCGTAACCCTCCCTACTTTCTTTCACATGCTATGTGGATGAAATGATGATACCATGCCAACTTTCAAGCTTTTCAGAGTTCATTTGAAATGCTTTTCAATTTCAGGGTCTTATAGCTCAAAATAAGCAGTAAATGCATGAAAAATAACAAATGAAGTCAGAAAGGGTTAAAAATTGATGATGTGGCTATGAATGGTGCATTTTGAACATACAAAAAGTCAGGAGTTCAAATAAGTTTTAAAAAATGAAATCCCTTTGTAACAGACGAGTTTCCGTATGTAACCCTGATACTTCGAAAGAGATTGTCCATTTTGTACACGCAGTGCATCCAATTTTTGCCGTAACCCTCTCAACTTTCTTGCATATGCTATGTGGATGAAATGATGATACCATGCCAACTTTCAACCTTTTCAGAGTTCATTTGAAATGCTTTTCAATTTTAGGGTCTTATAGCTCAAAATAATAAGTAAATGCATGAAAAATAACAAATGAAGTCAGAAAGGGTTGAAAATTGATGATGTGGCTTTCAATAGTGCATTTTGAACACACAAAAAGTCTGGAGTTCAAATAAGTTCAAAAATTGAAATCCCTTTGTAACAGATGAGTTTCTGTATGAAACCCTGATACTTCGAATGAGATTGTCCATTTTGTACACGAAGTGCATCTAATTTTTGTCGTAACCCTCCCTACTTTTCTTTCACATGCTATGTGGATGAAATGATGATACCATGCCAACTTTCAACCTTTTCAGAGTTCATTTGAAATGCTTTTCAATTTCAGGGTCTTATAGCTCAAAATAATAAGTAAATGCATGAAAAATAACAAATGAAGTCAGAAAGGGTTGAAAATTGATGATGTGGCTTTGAATGGTGCATTTTGAACACAGAAAAAGTCTGGAGTTCAAATAAGTTCAAAAAATGAAATCCCTTTGTAACCGACGAGTTTCCGTATGAAACCCCGATACTTCGAAAGAGACTGTCCGTTTTGTACACGAAGTGCATCCAATTTTTGCCGTAACCCTCTCTACTTTCTTGCACATGCTATGTGGGTGAAATGATGATACCATGCAACCTTTCAACCTTTTCCGAGTTCATTTGAAATGCTTTTCAATTTCAGGGTCTTATAGCTCAAAATAAGCAGTAAATGCATGAAAAATAACAAATGAAGTCAGAAAGGGTTAAAAATTGATGATGTGGCTTTGAATGGTGCATTTTGAACACACAAAAAGTCAGGAGTTCAAATAAGTTTAAAAAAATGAAATCCCTTTGTAACAGACGAGTTTTCGTATGTAACCATGATACTTCGAAAGAGATTGTCCATTTTGTACACGCAGTGCATCCAATTTTTTCCGTAACCCTCTCAACTTTCTTGCATATGCTATGTGGATGAAATGATGATACCATGCCAACTTTCAACCTTTTCAGAGTTCATTTGAAATGCTTTTCAATTTTAGGGTCTTATAGCTCAAAATAATAAGTAAATGCATGAAAAATAACAAATGAAGTCAGAAAGGGTTGAAAATTGATGATGTGGCTTTGAATAGTGCATTTTGAACACACAAAAAGTCTGGAGTTCAAATAAGTTCAAAAATTGAAATCCCTTTGTAACAGATGAGTTTCCGTATGAAACCCTGATACTTCGAAAGAGATTGTCCATTTTGTACACGAAGTGCATCTAATTTTTGTCGTAACCCTCCCTACTTTCTTTCACATGCTATGTGGATGAAATGATGATACCATGCCAACTTTCAAGCTTTTCAGAGTTCATTTGAAATGCTTTTCAATTTCAGGGTCTTATAGCTCAAAATAAGCAGTAAATGCATGAAAAATAACAAATGAAGTCAGAAAGGGTTAAAAATTGATGATGTGGCTATGAATGGTGCATTTTGAACATACAAAAAGTCAGGAGTTCAAATAAGTTTTAAAAAATGAAATCCCTTTGTAACAGACGAGTTTCCGTATGTAACCCTGATACTTCGAAAGAGATTGTCCATTTTGTACACGCAGTGCATCCAATTTTTGCCGTAACCCTCTCAACTTTCTTGCATATGCTATGTGGATGAAATGATGATACCATGCCAACTTTCAACCTTTTCAGAGTTCATTTGAAATGCTTTTCAATTTTAGGGTCTTATAGCTCAAAATAATAAGTAAATGCATGAAAAATAACAAATGAAGTCAGAAAGGGTTGAAAATTGATGATGTGGCTTTCAATAGTGCATTTTGAACACACAAAAAGTCTGGAGTTCAAATAAGTTCAAAAATTGAAATCCCTTTGTAACAGATGAGTTTCTGTATGAAACCCTGATACTTCGAATGAGATTGTCCATTTTGTACACGAAGTGCATCTAATTTTTGTCGTAACCCTCCCTACTTTTCTTTCACATGCTATGTGGATGAAATGATGATACCATGCCAACTTTCAACCTTTTCAGAGTTCATTTGAAATGCTTTTCAATTTCAGGGTCTTATAGCTCAAAATAATAAGTAAATGCATGAAAAATAACAAATGAAGTCAGAAAGGGTTGAAAATTGATGATGTGGCTTTGAATGGTGCATTTTGAACAGAGAAAAAGTCTGGAGTTCAAATAAGTTCAAAAAATGAAATCCCTTTGTAACCGACGAGTTTCCGTATGAAACCCCGATACTTCGAAAGAGACTGTCCGTTTTGTACACGAAGTGCATCCAATTTTTGCCGTAACCCTCTCTACTTTCTTGCACATGCTATGTGGGTGAAATGATGATACCATGCAACCTTTCAACCTTTTCCGAGTTCATTTGAAATGCTTTTCAATTTCAGGGTCTTATAGCTCAAAATAAGCAGTAAATGCATGAAAAATAACAAATGAAGTCAGAAAGGGTTAAAAATTGATGATGTGGCTTTGAATGGTGCATTTTGAACACACAAAAAGTCAGGAGTTCAAATAAGTTTAAAAAAATGAAATCCCTTTGTAACAGACGAGTTTTCGTATGTAACCATGATACTTCGAAAGAGATTGTCCATTTTGTACACGCAGTGCATCCAATTTTTTCCGTAACCCTCTCAACTTTCTTGCATATGCTATGTGGATGAAATGATGATACCATGCCAACTTTCAACCTTTTCAGAGTTCATTTGAAATGCTTTTCAATTTTAGGGTCTTATAGCTCAAAATAATAAGTAAATGCATGAAAAATAACAAATGAAGTCAGAAAGGGTTGAAAATTGATGATGTGGCTTTGAATAGTGCATTTTGAACACACAAAAAGTCTGGAGTTCAAATAAGTTCAAAAATTGAAATCCCTTTGTAACAGATGAGTTTCCGTATGAAACCCTGATACTTCGAAAGAGATTGTCCATTTTGTACACGAAGTGCATCTAATTTTTGTCGTAACCCTCCCTACTTTCTTTCACATGCTATGTGGATGAAATGATGATACCATGCCAACTTTCAAGCTTTTCAGAGTTCATTTGAAATGCTTTTCAATTTCAGGGTCTTATAGCTCAAAATAAGCAGTAAATGCATGAAAAATAACAAATGAAGTCAGAAAGGGTTAAAAATTGATGATGTGGCTATGAATGGTGCATTTTGAACATACAAAAAGTCAGGAGTTCAAATAAGTTTTAAAAAATGAAATCCCTTTGTAACAGACGAGTTTCCGTATGTAACCCTGATACTTCGAAAGAGATTGTCCATTTTGTACACGCAGTGCATCCAATTTTTGCCGTAACCCTCTCAACTTTCTTGCATATGCTATGTGGATGAAATGATGATACCATGCCAACTTTCAACCTTTTCAGAGTTCATTTGAAATGCTTTTCAATTTTAGGGTCTTATAGCTCAAAATAATAAGTAAATGCATGAAAAATAACAAATGAAGTCAGAAAGGGTTGAAAATTGATGATGTGGCTTTCAATAGTGCATTTTGAACACACAAAAAGTCTGGAGTTCAAATAAGTTCAAAAATTGAAATCCCTTTGTAACAGATGAGTTTCTGTATGAAACCCTGATACTTCGAATGAGATTGTCCATTTTGTACACGAAGTGCATCTAATTTTTGTCGTAACCCTCCCTACTTTTCTTTCACATGCTATGTGGATGAAATGATGATACCATGCCAACTTTCAACCTTTTCAGAGTTCATTTGAAATGCTTTTCAATTTCAGGGTCTTATAGCTCAAAATAATAAGTAAATGCATGAAAAATAACAAATGAAGTCAGAAAGGGTTGAAAATTGATGATGTGGCTTTGAATGGTGCATTTTGAACACAGAAAAAGTCTGGAGTTCAAATAAGTTCAAAAAATGAAATCCCTTTGTAACCGACGAGTTTCCGTATGAAACCCCGATACTTCGAAAGAGACTGTCCGTTTTGTACACGAAGTGCATCCAATTTTTGCCGTAACCCTCTCTACTTTCTTGCACATGCTATGTGGGTGAAATGATGATACCATGCAACCTTTCAACCTTTTCCGAGTTCATTTGAAATGCTTTTCAATTTCAGGGTCTTATAGCTCAAAATAAGCAGTAAATGCATGAAAAATAACAAATGAAGTCAGAAAGGGTTAAAAATTGATGATGTGGCTTTGAATGGTGCATTTTGAACACACAAAAAGTCAGGAGTTCAAATAAGTTTAAAAAAATGAAATCCCTTTGTAACAGACGAGTTTTCGTATGTAACCATGATACTTCGAAAGAGATTGTCCATTTTGTACACGCAGTGCATCCAATTTTTTCCGTAACCCTCTCAACTTTCTTGCATATGCTATGTGGATGAAATGATGATACCATGCCAACTTTCAACCTTTTCAGAGTTCATTTGAAATGCTTTTCAATTTTAGGGTCTTATAGCTCAAAATAATAAGTAAATGCATGAAAAATAACAAATGAAGTCAGAAAGGGTTGAAAATTGATGATGTGGCTTTGAATAGTGCATTTTGAACACACAAAAAGTCTGGAGTTCAAATAAGTTCAAAAATTGAAATCCCTTTGTAACAGATGAGTTTCTGTATGAAACCCTGATACTTCGAAAGAGATTGTCCATTTTGTACACGAAGTGCATCTAATTTTTGTCGTAACCCTCCCTACTTTCTTTCACATGCTATGTGGATGAAATGATGATACCATGCCAACTTTCAACCTTTTCAGAGTTCATTTGAAATGCTTTTCAATTTCAGGGTCTTATAGCTCAAAATAATCAGTAAATGCATGAAAAATAACAAATGAAGTCAGAAAGGGTTGAAAATTGATGATGTGGCTTTGAATGGTGCATTTTGAACACAGAAAAAGTCTGGAGTTCAAATAAGTTAAAAAAATGAAATCCCTTTGTAACCGACGAGTTTCCGTATGAAACCCTGATACTTCGAAAGAGACTGTCCGTTTTGTGCACGAAGTGCATCCAATTTTTGCCGTAACCCTCTCTACTTTCTTGCACATTCTATGTGAGTGAAATGATGATACCATGCAACCTTTCAACCTTTTCAGAGTTCATTTGAAATGCTTTTCAATTTCAGGGTCTTATAGCTCCAAATAAGCAGTAAATGCATGAAAAATAACAAATGAAGTCAGAAAGGGTTAAAAATTTATGATGTGGCTTTGAATGGTGCATTTTGAACACACAAAAAGTCAGGAGTTCAAATAAGTTAAAAAAATGAAATCCCTTTGTAACAGACGAGTTTCCGTATGTAACACTGATACTTCGAAAGAGATTGTCCATTTTGTACACGCAGTGCATCCAATTTTTGCCGTCACCCTCTCAACTTTCTTGCATATGCTATGTGGATGAAATGATGATACCATGCCAACTTTCAACCTTTTCAGAGTTCATTTGAAATGCTTTTCAATTTTAGGGTCTTATAGCTCAAAATAATAAGTAAATGCATGAAAAATAACAAATGAAGTAAGAAAGGGTTGAAAATTGATGATGTGGCTTTGAATAGTGCATTTTGAACACACAAAAAGTCTGGATTTCAAATAAGTTCAAAAATTGAAATCCCTTTGTAACAGATGAGTTTCCGTATGAAACCCTGATACTTCGAAAGAGATTGTCCATTTTGTACACGAAGTGCATCTAATTTTTGTCGTAACCCTCCCTACTTTCTTTCACATGCTATGTGGACGAAATGATGATACCATGCCAACTTTCAACCTTTTCAGAGTTCATTTGAAATGCTTTTCAATTTTAGGGTCTTATAGCTCAAAATAATAAGTAAATGCATGAAAAATAACAAATGAAGTCAGAAAGGGTTGAAAATTGATGATGTGGCTTTGAATGGTGCATTTTGAACACAGAAAAAGTCTGGAGTTCAAATAAGTTCAAAAAATGAAATCCCTTTGTAACCGACGAGTTTCCGTATGAAACCCCGATACTTCGGAAGAGACTGTCCGTTTTGTACACGAAGTGCATCCAATTTTTGCCGTAACCCTCTCTACTTTCTTGCACATGCTATGTGGGTGAAATGAAGATACCATGCAACCTTTCAACGTTTCCAGAGTTCATTTGAAATGCTTTTCAATTCCAGGGTCTTATAGCTCAAAATAAGCAGTAAATGCATGAAAAATAACAAATGAAGTCAGAAAGGGTTAAAAATTGATGATGTGGCTTTGAATGGTGCATTTTGAACAAACAAAAAGTCAGGAGTTCAAATAAGTTTAAAAAAATGAAATCCCTTTGTAACAGACGAGTTTCCGTATGTAACCCTGATACTTCGAAAGAGATTGTCCATTTTGTACACGCAGTGCATCCAATTTTTGCCGTAACCCTCTCAACTTTCTTGCATATGCTATGTGGATGAAATGATGATACCATGCCAACTTTCAACCTTTTCAGAGTTCATTTGAAATGCTTTTCAATTTTAGGGTCTTATAGCTCAAAATAATAAGTAAATGCATGAAAAATAACAAATGAAGTAAGAAAGGGTTGAAAATTGATGATGTGGCTTTGAATAGTGCATTTTGAACACACAAAAAGTCTGGAGTTCAAATAAGTTCAAAAATTGAAATCCCTTTGTAACAGATGAGTTTCTGTATGAAACCCTGATACTTCGAAAGATATTGTCCATTTTGTACACGAAGTGCATCTAATTTTTGTCGTAACCCTCCCTACTTTCTTTCACATGCTATGTGGATGAAATGATGATACCATGCAACCTTTCAACCTTTTCAGAGTTCATTTGAAATGCTTTTCAATTTCAGGGTCTTATAGCTCAAAATAAGCAGTAAATGCATGAAAAATAACAAATGAAGTCAGAAAGGGTTAAAAATTTATGATGTGGCTTTGAATGGTGCATTTTGAACACACAAAAAGTCAGGAGTTCAAATAAGTTAAAAAAAATGAAATCCCTTTGTAACAGACGAGTTTCCGTATGTAACCCTGATACTTCGAAAGAGATTGTCCATTTTGTACACGCAGTGCATCCAATTTTTGCCGTAACCCACTCAACTTTCTTGAATATGCTATGTGGATCAAATGATGATACCATGCCAACTTTCAACCTTTTCAGAGTTCATTTGAAATGCTTTTCAATTTTAGGGTCTTATAGCTCAAAATAATAAGTAAATGCATGAAAAATAACAAATGAAGTAAGAAAGGGTTGAAAATTGATGATTTGGCTTTGAATAGTGCATTTTGAACACACAAAAAGTCTGGAGTTCAAATAAGTTCAAAAATTGAAATCCCTTTGTAATAGATGAGTTTCGGTATGAAACCCTGATACTTCGAAAGCGATTGTCCATTTTGTACACGAAGTGCATCTAATTTTTGTCGTAACCCTCCCTACTTTCTTTCACATGCTATGTGGATGAAATAATGATACCATGCCAACTTTCAACCTTTTCAGAGTTCATTTGAAATGCTTTTCAATTTCAGGGTCTTATAGCTCAAAATAATCAGTAAATGCTTGAAAAGTAACAAATGAAGTCAGAAAGGGTTGAAAATTGATGATGTGGCTTTGAATGGTGCATTTTGAACACAGAAAAAGTCTGGAGTTCAAATAAGTTAAAAAATGAAATCCCTTTGTAACCGACGAGTTTCCGTATGAAACCCTGATACTTCGAAAGAGACTGTCCGTTTTGTACACGAAGTGCATCCAATTTTTGCCGTAACCCTCTCTACTTTCTTGCACATTCTATGTGGGTGAAATGATGATACCATGCAACCTTTCAACATTTTCAGAGTTCATTTGAAATGCTTTTCAATTTCAGGGTCTTATAGCTCAAAATAAGCAGTAAATGCATGAAAAATAACAAATGAAGTCAGAAAGGGTTAAAAATTTATGATGTGGCTTTGAATGGTGCATTTTGAACACACAAAAAGTCAGGAGTTCAAATAAGTTAAAAAAATGAAATCCCTTTGTAACAGACGAGTTTCCGTATGTAACACTGATACTTCGAAAGAGATTGTCCATTTTGTACACGCAGTGCATCCAATTTTTGTCGTAACCCTCGCAACTTTCTTGCATATGCTATGTGGATGAAATGATGATACCATGCCAACTTTCAACCTTTTCAGAGTTCATTTGAAATGCTTTTCAATTTTAGGGTCTTATAGCTCAAAATAATAAGTAAATGCATGAAAAATAACAAATGAAGTAAGAAAGGGTTGAAAATTGATGATGTGGCTTTGAATAGTGCATTTTGAACACACAAAAAGTCTGGAGTTCAAATAAGTTCAAAAATTGAAATCCCTTTGTAACAGATGAGTTTCCGTATGAAACCCTGATACTTCGAAAGAGATTGTCCATTTTGTACACGAAGTGCATCTAATTTTTGTCGTAACCCTCCCTACTTTCTTTCACATGCTATGTGGATGAAATGATGATACCATGCCAACTTTCAACCTTTTCAGAGTTCATTTGAAATTCTTTTCAATTTCAGGGTCTTATAGCTCAAAATAATCAGTAAATGCATGAAAAATAACAAATGAAGTCAGAAAGGGTTGAAAATTGATGATGTGGCTTTGAATGGTGCATTTTGAACACAGAAAAAGTCTGGAGTTCAAATAAGTTCAAAAAATGAAATCCCTTTGTAACCGACGAGTTTCCGTATGAAATCCCGATACTTCGAAAGAGACTGTCCGTTTTGTACACGCAGTGCATCCAATTTTTGCCGTAACCCTCTCAACTTTCTTGCATATGCTATGTGGATGAAATGATGATACCATGCCAACTTTCAACCTTTTCAGAGTTCATTTGAAATGCTTTTCAATTTTAGGGTCTTATAGCTCAAAATAATAAGTAAATGCATGAAAAATAACAAATGAAGTCAGAAAGGGTTGAAAATTGATGATGTGGCTTTGCATAGTGCATTTTGAACACACAAAAAGTCTGGAGTTCAAATAAGTTCAAAAATTGAAATCCCTTTGTAACAGATGAGTTTCCGTATGAAACCCTGATACTTCGAAAGAGATTGTCCATTTTGTACACGAAGTGCATCCAATTATTGTCGTAACCCTCCCTACTTTCTTTCACATGCTATGCGGATGAAATGATGATACCATGCCAACTTTCAACCTTTTCAGAGTTCATTTGAAATGCTTTTCAATTTCAGGGTCTTATAGCTCAAAATAATCAGTAAATGCATGAAAAATAACAAATGAAGTCAGAAAGGGTTGAAAATTGATGATGTGGCTTTGAATAGTGCATTTTGAACACAGAAAAATACTGGAGTTCAAATAAGTTCAAAAAATGAAATCCCTTTGTAACCGACGAGTTTCCGTATGAAACCCCGATACTTCGAAAGAGACTGTCCGTTTTGTACACGAAGTGCATCCAATTTTTGCCGTAACCCTCTCTACTTTCTTGCACATGCTATGTGGGTGAAATGATGATACCATGCAACCTTTCAACCTTTTCAGAGTTCATTTGAAATGCTTTTCAATTTCAGGGTCTTATAGCTCAAAATAAGCAGTAAATGCATGAAAAATAACAAATGAAGTCAGAAAGGGTTAAAAATTGATGATGTGGCTTTGAATGGTGCATTTTGAACACACAAAAAGTCAGGAGTTCAAATAAGTTTAAAAAAATGAAATCCCTTTGTAACAGACGAGTTTCCGTATGTAACCCTGATACTTCGAAAGAGATTGTCCATTTTGTACACGCAGTGCATCCAATTTTTGCCGTAACCCTCTCAACTTTCTTGCATATGCTATGTGGATGAAATGATGATAACATGCCAACTTTCAACCTTTTCAGAGTTCATTTGAAATGCTTTTCAATTTTAGGGTCTTATAGCTCAAAATAATAAGTAAATGCATGAAAAATAACAAATGAAGTCAGAAAGGGTTAAAAATTGATGATGTGGCTTTGAATAGTGCATTCTGAACACACAAAAAGTCTGGAGTTCAAATAAGTTCAAAAATTGAAATCCCTTTGTAACAGATGAGTTTCCGTATGAAACCCTGATACTTCAAAAGAGATTGTCCATTTTGTACACGAAGTGCATCTAATTTTTGTCGTAACCCTCCCTACTTTCTTTCACATGCTATGTGGATGAAATGATGATACCATGCCAACTTTCAACCTTTTCAGAGTTCATTTGAAATGCTTTTCAATTTCAGGGTCTTATAGCTCAAAATAATAAGTAAATGCATGAAAAATAACAAATGAAGTCAGAAAGGGTTGAAAATTGATGATGTGGCTTTGAATGGTGCATTTTGAACACAGAAAAAGTCTGGAGTTCAAATAAGTTCAAAAAATGAAATCCCTTTTTAACCGACGAATTTCCGTATGAAACCCTGATACTTCGAAAGAGACTGTCCGTTTTGTACACGAAGTGCATCCAATTTTTGCCGTAACCCTCTCTACTTTCTTGCACATGCTATGTGGGTGAAATGATGATACCATGCAACCTTTCAACCTTTTCAGAGTTCATTTGAAATGCTTTTCAATTTCAGGGTCTTATAGCTCAAAATAAGCAGTAAATGCATGAAAAATAACAAATTAAGTCAGAAAGGTTTAAAAATTGATGATGTGGCTTTGAATGGTGCATTTTGAACACACAAAAAGTCAGGAGTTCAAATAAGTTTAAAAAAATGAAATCCCTTTGTAACAGACGAGTTTCCGTATGTAACCCCGATACTTCGAAAGAGACTGTCCGTTTTGTACACGCAGTGCATCCAATTTTTGCCGTAACCCTCTCAACTTTCTTGCATATGCTATGTGGATGAAATGATGATACCATGCCAACTTTCAACCTTTTCAGAGTTCATTTGAAATGCTTTTCAATTTTAGGGTCTTATAGCTCAAAATAATAAGTAAATGCATGAAAAATAACAAATGAAGTCAGAAAGGGTTCAAAATTGATGATGCGGCTTTGAATAGTGCATTCTGAACACACAAAAAGTCTGGAGTTCAAATAAGTTCAAAAATTGAAATCCCTTTGTAAGAGATGAGTTTCCGTATGAAACCGTGATACTTCAAAAGAGATTGTCCATTTTGTACACGAAGTGCATCTAATTTTTGCCGTAACCCTCTCTACTTTCTTGCATATGCTATGTGGATGAAATGATGATACCATGCCAACTTTCAACCTTTTCAGAGTTCATTTGAAATGCTTTTCAATTTTAGGGTCTTATAGCTCAAAATAATAAGTAAATGCATGAAAAATAACAAATGAAGTCAGAAAGGGTTGAAAATTGATGATGTGGCTTTGCATAGTGCATTTTGAACACACAAAAAGTCTGGAGTTCAAATAAGTTCAAAAATTGAAATCCCTTTGTAACAGATGAGTTTCCGTATGAAACCCTGATACTTCGAAAGAGATTGTCCATTTTGTACACGAAGTGCATCCAATTATTGTCGTAACCCTCCCTACTTTCTTTCACATGCTATGCGGATGAAATGATGATACCATGCCAACTTTCAACCTTTTCAGAGTTCATTTGAAATGCTTTTCAATTTCAGGGTCTTATAGCTCAAAATAATCAGTAAATGCATGAAAAATAACAAATGAAGTCAGAAAGGGTTGAAAATTGATGATGTGGCTTTGAATAGTGCATTTTGAACACAGAAAAATACTGGAGTTCAAATAAGTTCAAAAAATGAAATCCCTTTGTAACCGACGAGTTTCCGTATGAAACCCCGATACTTCGAAAGAGACTGTCCGTTTTGTACACGAAGTGCATCCAATTTTTGCCGTAACCCTCTCTACTTTCTTGCACATGCTATGTGGGTGAAATGATGATACCATGCAACCTTTCAACCTTTTCAGAGTTCATTTGAAATGCTTTTCAATTTCAGGGTCTTATAGCTCAAAATAAGCAGTAAATGCATGAAAAATAACAAATGAAGTCAGAAAGGGTTAAAAATTGATGATGTGGCTTTGAATGGTGCATTTTGAACACACAAAAAGTCAGGAGTTCAAATAAGTTTAAAAAAATGAAATCCCTTTGTAACAGACGAGTTTCCGTATGTAACCCTGATACTTCGAAAGAGATTGTCCATTTTGTACACGCAGTGCATCCAATTTTTGCCGTAACCCTCTCAACTTTCTTGCATATGCTATGTGGATGAAATGATGATACCATGCCAACTTTCAACCTTTTCAGAGTTCATTTGAAATGCTTTTCAATTTTAGGGTCTTATAGCTCAAAATAATAAGTAAATGCATGAAAAATAACAAATGAAGTCAGAAAGGGTTAAAAATTGATGATGTGGCTTTGAATAGTGCATTCTGAACACACAAAAAGTCTGGAGTTCAAATAAGTTCAAAAATTGAAATCCCTTTGTAACAGATGAGTTTCCGTATGAAACCCTGATACTTCAAAAGAGATTGTCCATTTTGTACACGAAGTGCATCTAATTTTTGTCGTAACCCTCCCTACTTTCTTTCACATGCTATGTGGATGAAATGATGATACCATGCCAACTTTCAACCTTTTCAGAGTTCATTTGAAATGCTTTTCAATTTCAGGGTCTTATAGCTCAAAATAATAAGTAAATGCATGAAAAATAACAAATGAAGTCAGAAAGGGTTGAAAATTGATGATGTGGCTTTGAATGGTGCATTTTGAACACAGAAAAAGTCTGGAGTTCAAATAAGTTCAAAAAATGAAATCCCTTTTTAACCGACGAATTTCCGTATGAAACCCTGATACTTCGAAAGAGACTGTCCGTTTTGTACACGAAGTGCATCCAATTTTTGCCGTAACCCTCTCTACTTTCTTGCACATGCTATGTGGGTGAAATGATGATACCATGCAACCTTTCAACCTTTTCAGAGTTCATTTGAAATGCTTTTCAATTTCAGGGTCTTATAGCTCAAAATAAGCAGTAAATGCATGAAAAATAACAAATGAAGTCAGAAAGGTTTAAAAATTGATGATGTGGCTTTGAATGGTGCATTTTGAACACACAAAAAGTCAGGAGTTCAAATAAGTTTAAAAAAATGAAATCCCTTTGTAACAGACGAGTTTCCGTATGTAACCCTGATACTTCGAAAGAGATTGTCCATTTTGTACACGCAGTGCATCCAATTTTTGCCGTAACCCTCTCAACTTTCTTGCATATGCTATGTGGATGAAATGATGATACCATGCCAACTTTCAACCTTTTCAGAGTTCATTTGAAATGCTTTTCAATTTTAGGGTCTTATAGCTCAAAATAATAAGTAAATGCATGAAAAATAACAAATGAAGTCAGAAAGGGTTCAAAATTGATGATGCGGCTTTGAATAGTGCATTCTGAACACACAAAAAGTCTGGAGTTCAAATAAGTTCAAAAATTGAAATCCCTTTGTAAGAGATGAGTTTCCGTATGAAACCGTGATACTTCAAAAGAGATTGTCCATTTTGTACACGAAGTGCATCTAATTTTTGCCGTAACCCTCTCTACTTTCTTGCATATGCTATGTGGATGAAATGATGATACCATGCCAACTTTCAACCTTTTCAGAGTTCATTTGAAATGCTTTTCAATTTTAGGGTCTTATAGCTCAAAATAATAAGTAAATGCATGAAAAATAACAAATGAAGTCAGAAAGGGTTGAAAATTGATGATGTGGCTTTGCATAGTGCATTTTGAACACACAAAAAGTCTGGAGTTCAAATAAGTTCAAAAATTGAAATCCCTTTGTAACAGATGAGTTTCCGTATGAAACCCTGATACTTCGAAAGAGATTGTCCATTTTGTACACGAAGTGCATCCAATTATTGTCGTAACCCTCCCTACTTTCTTTCACATGCTATGCGGATGAAATGATGATACCATGCCAACTTTCAACCTTTTCAGAGTTCATTTGAAATGCTTTTCAATTTCAGGGTCTTATAGCTCAAAATAATCAGTAAATGCATGAAAAATAACAAATGAAGTCAGAAAGGGTTGAAAATTGATGATGTGGCTTTGAATAGTGCATTTTGAACACAGAAAAATACTGGAGTTCAAATAAGTTCAAAAAATGAAATCCCTTTGTAACCGACGAGTTTCCGTATGAAACCCCGATACTTCGAAAGAGACTGTCCGTTTTGTACACGAAGTGCATCCAATTTTTGCCGTAACCCTCTCTACTTTCTTGCACATGCTATGTGGGTGAAATGATGATACCATGCAACCTTTCAACCTTTTCAGAGTTCATTTGAAATGCTTTTCAATTTCAGGGTCTTATAGCTCAAAATAAGCAGTAAATGCATGAAAAATAACAAATGAAGTCAGAAAGGGTTAAAAATTGATGATGTGGCTTTGAATGGTGCATTTTGAACACACAAAAAGTCAGGAGTTCAAATAAGTTTAAAAAAATGAAATCCCTTTGTAACAGACGAGTTTCCGTATGTAACCCTGATACTTCGAAAGAGATTGTCCATTTTGTACACGCAGTGCATCCAATTTTTGCCGTAACCCTCTCAACTTTCTTGCATATGCTATGTGGATGAAATGATGATACCATGCCAACTTTCAACCTTTTCAGAGTTCATTTGAAATGCTTTTCAATTTTAGGGTCTTATAGCTCAAAATAATAAGTAAATGCATGAAAAATAACAAATGAAGTCAGAAAGGGTTAAAAATTGATGATGTGGCTTTGAATAGTGCATTCTGAACACACAAAAAGTCTGGAGTTCAAATAAGTTCAAAAATTGAAATCCCTTTGTAACAGATGAGTTTCCGTATGAAACCCTGATACTTCAAAAGAGATTGTCCATTTTGTACACGAAGTGCATCTAATTTTTGTCGTAACCCTCCCTACTTTCTTTCACATGCTATGTGGATGAAATGATGATACCATGCCAACTTTCAACCTTTTCAGAGTTCATTTGAAATGCTTTTCAATTTCAGGGTCTTATAGCTCAAAATAATAAGTAAATGCATGAAAAATAACAAATGAAGTCAGAAAGGGTTGAAAATTGATGATGTGGCTTTGAATGGTGCATTTTGAACACAGAAAAAGTCTGGAGTTCAAATAAGTTCAAAAAATGAAATCCCTTTTTAACCGACGAATTTCCGTATGAAACCCTGATACTTCGAAAGAGACTGTCCGTTTTGTACACGAAGTGCATCCAATTTTTGCCGTAACCCTCTCTACTTTCTTGCACATGCTATGTGGGTGAAATGATGATACCATGCAACCTTTCAACCTTTTCAGAGTTCATTTGAAATGCTTTTCAATTTCAGGGTCTTATAGCTCAAAATAAGCAGTAAATGCATGAAAAATAACAAATGAAGTCAGAAAGGTTTAAAAATTGATGATGTGGCTTTGAATGGTGCATTTTGAACACACAAAAAGTCAGGAGTTCAAATAAGTTTAAAAAAATGAAATCCCTTTGTAACAGACGAGTTTCCGTATGTAACCCTGATACTTCGAAAGAGATTGTCCATTTTGTACACGCAGTGCATCCAATTTTTGCCGTAACCCTCTCAACTTTCTTGCATATGCTATGTGGATGAAATGATGATACCATGCCAACTTTCAACCTTTTCAGAGTTCATTTGAAATGCTTTTCAATTTTAGGGTCTTATAGCTCAAAATAATAAGTAAATGCATGAAAAATAACAAATGAAGTCAGAAAGGGTTCAAAATTGATGATGCGGCTTTGAATAGTGCATTCTGAACACACAAAAAGTCTGGAGTTCAAATAAGTTCAAAAATTGAAATCCCTTTGTAAGAGATGAGTTTCCGTATGAAACCGTGATACTTCAAAAGAGATTGTCCATTTTGTACACGAAGTGCATCTAATTTTTGCCGTAACCCTCTCTACTTTCTTGCATATGCTATGTGGATGAAATGATGATACCATGCCAACTTTCATCCTTTTCAGAGTTCATTTGAAATGCTTTTCAATTTTAGGGTCTTATAGCTCAAAATAATAAGTAAATGCATGAAAAATAACAAATGAAGTCAGAAAGGGTTGAAAATTGATGATGTGGCTTTGAATAGTGCATTTTGAACACACAAAAAGTCTGGAGTTCAAATAAGTTCAAAAATTGAAATCCCTTTGTAACAGATGAGTTTCCGTATGAAACCCTGATACTTCGAAAGAGATTGTCCATTTTGTACACAAAGTGCATCTAATTTTTGTTGTAACCGTCCCTACTTTCTTTCACATGCTATGTGGATGAAATGATGATACCATGGCAACTTTCAACCTTTTCAGAGTTCATTTGAAATGCTTTTCAATTTTAGGGTCTTATAGCTCAAAATAATAAGTAAATGCATGAAAAATAACAAATGAAGTCAGAAAGGGTTGAAAATTGATGATGTGGCTTTGAATAGTGCATTTTGAACACACAAAAAGTCTGGAGTTCAAATAAGTTCAAAAATTGAAATCCCTTTGTAACAGATGAGTTTCCGTATGAAACCCTGATACTTCGAAAGAGATTGTCCATTTTGTACAGGAAGTGCATCTAATTTTTGTCGTAACCCTCCCTACTTTCTTTCACATGCTATATGGATGAAATGATGATACCATGCGAACTTTCAACCTTTTCAGAGTTCATTTGAATTCTTTTCAATTTCAGGGCCTTATAGCTCAAAATAAGCAGTAAATGCATGAAAAATAACAAATGAAGTCAGAAAGGGTTAAAAATTGATGATGTGGCTTTGAATGGTGCATTTTGAACACACAAAAAGTCAGGAGTTCAAATATGCTTAAAAAAATGAAATCCCTTTGTAACAGACGAGTTTCCGTATGTAACCCTGATACTTCGAAAGTGACTGTCCATTTTGTACACGAAGTGCATCCAATTTTTGCCGTAACCCTCTCAACTTTCTTGCATATGCTATCTGGATGAAATGATGATACCATGCCAACTTTCAACCTTTTCAGATTTCATTTGAAATTCTTTTCAATTTTAGGGTCTTATAGCTCAAAATAATAAGTAAATGCATGAAAAATAACAAATGAAGTCAGAAAGGGTTCAAAATTGATGATGTGGATTTGAATGGTGCATTTTTAACACACAAAAAGTCAGGAGTTCAAATATGTTTAAAAAAATGAAATCCCTTTGTAACAGACGAATTTCCGTATGTAACCCTGATACTTCGAAAGTGATTGCCCATTTTGTACACGAAGTGCATCCAATTTTTGCCGTCACCCTCTCAAATTTCCTGCATATGCTATGTGGATGAAATGATGATACCATGCCAACTTTCAACCTTTTCAGAGTTCATTTGAAATTCTTTTCAATTTTAGGGTCTTATAGCTCAAAATAATAAGTAAATGCATGAAAAATAACAAATGAAGTCAGAAAGGGTTGAAAATTTATGATGCGGCTTTGAATAGTGCATTCTGAACACACGAAAATTCTGGAGTTCAAATAAGTTCAAAAACTGAAATCCCTTTGTAACAGATGAGTTTCCGTATGAAACCCTGATACTTCAAAAGAGATTGTCCGTTTTGTACACGAAGTGCATCTAATTTTTGTCGTAACCCTCCCTACTTTCTTTCACATGCTATGTGGGTGAAATGATGATACCATGCAACCTTTCAGCCTTTTCAGAGTTCATTTGAAATGCTTTTCAATTTCAGGGTCTTATAGCTCAAAATAAGCAATAAATGCATGAAAAATAACAAATGAAGTCAGAAAGGGTTAAAAATTGATGATGTGGCTTTGAATGGTGCATTTTGAACACACAAAAAGTCAGGAGTTCAAATAAGTTTTAAAAATGAAATCCCATTGTAACAGACGAGTTTCCGTATGTAACCCTGATACTTCGAAAGAGATTGTCCATTTTGTACACGCAGTGCATCCAATTTTTGCCGTAACCCTCTCAACTTTCTTGCATATGCTATGTGGATGAAATGATGATACCATGCCAACTTTCATCCTTTTCAGAGTTCATTTGAAATGCTTTTCAATTTTAGGGTCTTATAGCTCAAAATAATAAGTAAATGCATGAAAAATAACAAATGAAGTAGAAAGGGTTGAAAATTGATGATGTGGCTTTGAATAGTGCATTTTGAACACACAAAAAGTCTGGAGTTCAAATAAGTTCAAAATTGAAATCCCTTTGTAACAGATGAGTTTCCGTATGAAACCCTGATACTTCAAAAGAGATTGTCCATTTTGTACACGAAGTGCTTCTAATTTTTGTCGTAACCCTCCCTACTTTCTTTCACATGCTATGTGGATGAAATGATGATACCATGCCAACTTTCAACCTTTTCAGAGTTCATTTGAAATGCTTTTCAATTTCAGGGTCTTATAGCTCAAAATAATAAGTAAATGCATGAAAAATAACAAATGAAGTCAGAAAGGGTTGAAAATTGATGATGTGGCTTTGAATGGTGCATTTTGAACACAGAAAAAGTCTGGAGTTCAAATAAGTTCAAAAAATGAAATCCCTTTGTAACCGACGAGTTTCCGTATGAAACCCTGATACTTCGAAAGAGACTGTCCGTTTTGTACACGAAGTGCATCCAATTTTTGCCGTAACCCTCTCTACTTTCTTGCACATGCTATGTGGGTGAAATGATGATACCATGCAACCTTTCACCTTTTCAGAGTTCATTTGAAATGCTTTTCAATTTCAGGGTCTTATAGCTCAAAATAAGCAGTAAATGCATGAAAAATAACAAATGAAGTCAGAGATGTTTAAAAATTGATGATGTGGCTTTGAATGGTGCATTTTGAACACACAAAAAGTCAGGAGTTCAAATAAGTTTAAAAAAATGAAATCCCTTTGTAACAGACGAGTTTCCGTATGTAACCCTGATACTTCGAAAGAGATTGTCCATTTTGTACACGCAGTGCATCCAATTTTTGCCGTAACCCTCTCAACTTTCTTGCATATGCTATGAGGATGAAATGATGATACCATGCCAACTTTCAACCTTTTCAGAGTTCATTTGAAATTCTTTTCAATTTTAGGGTCTTATAGCTCAAAATAATAAGTAAATGCATGAAAAATAACAAATGAAGTCAGAAAGGGTTGAAAATTGATGATGCGGCTTTGAATAGTGCATTCTGAACACACAAAAAGTCTGGAGTTCAAATAAGTTCAAAAATTGAAATCCCTTTGTAAGAGATGAGTTTCCGTATGAAACCCTGATACTTCAAAAGAGATTGTCCATTTTGTACACGAAGTGCATCTAATTTTTGCCGTAACCCTCTCTACTTTCTTGCATATGCTATGTGGATGAAATGATGATACCATGCCAACTTTCATCCTTTTCAGAGTTCATTTGAAATGCTTTTCAATTTTAGGGTCTTATAGCTCAAAATAATAAGTAAATGCATGAAAAATAACAAATGAAGTCAGAAAGGGTTGAAAATTGATGATGTGGCTTTGAATAGTGCATTTTGAACACACAAAAAGTCTGGAGTTCAAATAAGTTCAAAAATTGAAATCCCTTTGTAACAGATGAGTTTCCGTATGAAACCCTGATACTTCGAAAGAGATTGTCCATTTTGTACACAAAGTGCATCTAATTTTTGTTGTAACCGTCCCTACTTTCTTTCACATGCTATGTGGATGAAATGATGATACCATGGCAACTTTCAACCTTTTCAGAGTTCATTTGAAATGCTTTTCAATTTTAGGGTCTTATAGCTCAAAATAATAAGTAAATGCATGAAAAATAACAAATGAAGTCAGAAAGGGTTGAAAATTGATGATGTGGCTTTGAATAGTGCATTTTGAACACACAAAAAGTCTGGAGTTCAAATAAGTTCAAAAATTGAAATCCCTTTGTAACAGATGAGTTTCCGTATGAAACCCTGATACTTCGAAAGAGATTGTCCATTTTCTACAGGAAGTGCATCTAATTTTTGTCGTAACCCTCCCTACTTTCTTTCACATGCTATATGGATGAAATGATGATACCATGCGAACTTTCAACCTTTTCAGAGTTCATTTGAATTCTTTTCAATTTCAGGGCCTTATAGCTCAAAATAAGCAGTAAATGCATGAAAAATAACAAATGAAGTCAGAAAGGGTTAAAAATTGATGATGTGGCTTTGAATGGTGCATTTTGAACACACAAAAAGTCAGGAGTTCAAATATGTTTAAAAAAATGAAATCCCTTTGTAACAAACGAGTTTCCGTATGTAACCCTGATACTTCGAAAGTGACTGTCCATTTTGTACACGAAGTGCATCCAATTTTTGCCGTAACCCTCTCAACTTTCTTGCATATGCTATCTGGATGAAATGATGATACCATGCCAACTTTCAACCTTTTCAGATTTCATTTGAAATTCTTTCAATTTTAGGGTCTTATAGCTCAAAATAATAAGTAAATGCATGAAAAATAACAAATGAAGTCAGAAAGGGTTCAAAATTGATGATGTGGATTTGAATGGTGCATTTTTAACACACAAAAAGTCAGGAGTTCAAATATGTTTAAAAAAATGAAATCCCTTTGTAACAGACGAATTTCCGTATGTAACCCTGATACTTCGAAAGTGACTGTCCATTTTGTACACGAAGTGCATCCAATTTTTGCCGTCACCCTCTCAACTTTCCTGCATATGCTATGTGGATGAAATGATGATACCATGCCAACTTTCAACCTTTTCAGAGTTCATTTGAAATTCTTTTCAATTTTAGGGTCTTATAGCTCAAAATAATAAGTAAATGCATGAAAAATAACAAATGAAGTCAGAAAGGGTTGAAAATTGATGATGCGGCTTTGAATAGTGCATTCTGAACACACGAAAATTCTGGAGTTCAAATAAGTTCAAAAACTGAAATCCCTTTGTAACAGATGAGTTTCCGTATGAAACCCTGATACTTCAAAAGAGATTGTCCGTTTTGTACACGAAGTGCATCTAATTTTTGTCGTAACCCTCCCTACTTTCTTTCACATGCTATGTGGGTGAAATGATGATACCATGCAACCTTTCAGCCTTTTCAGAGTTCATTTGAAATGCTTTTCAATTTCAGGGTCTTATAGCTCAAAATAAGCAATAAATGCATGAAAAATAACAAATGAAGTCAGAAAGGGTTAAAAATTGATGATGTGGCTTTGAATGGTGCATTTTGAACACACAAAAAGTCAGGAGTTCAAATAAGTTTTAAAAAATGAAATCCCATTGTAACAGACGAGTTTCCGTATGTAACCCTGATACTTCGAAAGAGATTGTCCATTTTGTACACGCAGTGCATCCAATTTTTGCCGTAACCCTCTCAACTTTCTTGCATATGCTATGTGGATGAAATGATGATACCATGCCAACTTTCATCCTTTTCAGAGTTCATTTGAAATGCTTTTCAATTTTAGGGTCTTATAGCTCAAAATAGTAAGTAAATGCATGAAAAATAACAAATGAAGTAGAAAGGGTTGAAAATTGATGATGTGGCTTTGAATAGTGCATTTTGAACACACAAAAAGTCTGGAGTTCAAATAAGTTCAAAAATTGAAATCCTTTGTAACAGATGAGTTTCCGTATGAAACCCTGATACTTCAAAAGAGATTGTCCATTTTGTACACGAAGTGCTTCTAATTTTTGTCGTAACCCTCCCTACTTTCTTTCACATGCTATGTGGATGAAATGATGATACCATGCCAACTTTCAACCTTTTCAGAGTTCATTTGAAATGCTTTTCAATTTCAGGGTCTTATAGCTCAAAATAATAAGTAAATGCATGAAAAATAACAAATGAAGTCAGAAAGGGTTGAAAATTGATGATGTGGCTTTGAATGGTGCATTTTGAACACAGAAAAAGTCTGGAGTTCAAATAAGTTCAAAAAATGAAATCCCTTTGTAACCGACGAGTTTCCGTATGAAACCCTGATACTTCGAAAGAGACTGTCCGTTTTGTACACGAAGTGCATCCAATTTTTACCGTAACCCTCTCTACTTTCTTGCACATGCTATGTGGGTGAAATGATGATACCATGCAACCTTTCAACCTTTTCAGAGTTCATTTGAAATGCTTTTCAATTTCAGGGTCTTATAGCTCAAAATAAGCAGTAAATGCATGAAAAATAACAAATGAAGTCAGAGATGTTTAAAAATTGATGATGTGGCTTTGAATGGTGCATTTTGAACACACAAAAAGTCAGGAGTTCAAATAAGTTTAAAAAAATTAAATCCCTTTGTAACAGACGAGTTTCCGTATGTAACCCTGATACTTCGAAAGAGATTGTCCATTTTGTACACGCAGTGCATCCAATTTTTGCCGTAACCCTCTCAACTTTCTTGCATATGCTATGAGGATGAAATGATGATACCATGCCAACTTTCAACCTTTTCAGAGTTCGTTTGAAATTCTTTTCAATTTTAGGGTCTTATAGCTCAAAATAATAAGTAAATGCATGAAAAATAACAAATGAAGTCAGAAAGGGTTGAAAATTGATGATGCGGCTTTGAATAGTGCATTTTGAACACACAAAAAGTCTGGAGTTCAAATAAGTTCAAAAATTGAAATCCCTTTGTAAGAGATGAGTTTCCGTATGAAACCCTGATACTTCAAAAGAGATTGTCCATTTTGTACACGAAGTGCATCTAATTTTTGCCGTAACCCTCTCAACTTTCTTGCATATGCTATGTGGATGAAATGATGATACCATGCCAACTTTCATCCTTTTCAGAGTTCATTTGAAATGCTTTTCAATTTTAGGGTCTTATAGCTCAAAATAATAAGTAAATGCATGAAAATTAACAAATGAAGTCAGAAAGGGTTGAAAATTGATGATGTGGCTTTGAATAGTGCATTGTGAACACACAAAAAGTCTGGAGTTCAAATAAGTTCAAAAATTGAAATCCCTTTGTAACAGATGAGTTTCCGTATGAAACCCAGATACTTCGAAAGAGATTTTCCATTTTGTACAGGAAGTGCATCTAATTTTTGTCGTAACCCTCCCTACTTTCTTTCACATGCTATATGGATGAAATGATGATACCATGCCAACTTTCAACCTTTTCAGAGTTCATTTGAATTCTTTTCAATTTCAGGGCCTTATAGCTCAAAATAAGCAGTAAATGCATGAAAAATAACAAACGAAGTCAGAAAGGGTTAAAAATTGATGACGTGGCTTTGAATGGTGCATTTTGAACACACAAAAAGTCAGGAGTTCAAATATGTTTAAAAAAATGAAATCCCTTTGTAACAGACGAGTTTCCGTATGTAACCCTGATACTTCGAAAGTGACTGTCCATTTTGTACACGAAGTGCATCCAATTTTTGCCGTAACCCTCTCAACTTTCTTGCATATGCTATGTGGATGAAATGATGATACCATGCCAACTTTCAACCTTTTCAGAGTTCATTTGAAATTCTTTTCAATTTTAGGGTCTTATAGCTCAAAATAATAAGTAAATGCATGAAAAATAACAAATGAAGTCAGAAAGGGTTCAAAATTGATGATGTGGATTTGAATGGTGCATTTTGAACACACAAAAAGTCAGGAGTTCAAATATGTTTAAAAAAATGAAATCCCTTTGTAACAGACGAATTTCCGTATGTAACCCTGATACTTCGAAAGTGACTGTCCATTTTGTACACGAAGTGCATCCAATTTTTGCCGTAACCCTCTCAACTTTCTTGCATATGCTATGTGGATGAAATGATGATACCATGCCAACTTTCAACCTTTTCAGAGTTCATTTGAAATTCTTTTCAATTTTAGGGTCTTATAGCTCAAAATAATAAGTAAATGCATGAAAAATAACAAATGAAGTCAGAAAGATTGAAAATTGATGATGCGGCTTTGAATAGTGCATTCTGAACACACGAAAATTCTGGAGTTCAAATAAGTTCAAAAATTGAAATCCCTTTGTAACAGATGAGTTTCCGTATGAAACCCTGATACTTCAACAGAGATTGTCCGTTTTGTACACGAAGTGCATCTAATTTTTGTCGTAACCCTCCCTACTTTCTTTCACATGCTATGTGGGTGAAATGATGATACCATGCAACCTTTCAGCCTTTTCAGAGTTCATTTGAAATGCTTTTCAATTTCAGGGTCTTATAGCTCAAAATAAGCAGTAAATGCATGAAAAATAACAAATGAAGTCAGAAAGGGTTAAAAATGATGATGTGGCTTTGAATGGTGCATTTTGAACACACAAAAAGTCAGGATTTCAAATAAGTTTAAAAAATGAAATCCCATTGTAACAGACGAGTTTCCGTATGTAACCCTGATACTTCGAAAGAGATTGTCCATTTTGTACACGCAGTGCATCCAATTTTTGCCGTAACCCTCTCGACTTTCTTGCATATGCTATGTGGATGAAATGATGATACCATGCCAACTTTCATTCTTTTCAGAGTTCATTTGAAATGCTTTTCAATTTTAGGGTCTTATAGCTCAAAATAATAAGTAAATGCATGAAAAATAACAAATGAAGTCAGAAAGGGTTGAAATTGATGATGTGGCTTTGAATAGTGCATTTTGAACACACAAAAAGTCTGGAGTTCAAATAAGTTCAAATATTGAAATCCCTTTGTTACAGATGAGTTTCCGTATGAAACCCTGATACTTCGAAAGAGATTGTCCATTTTGTACACGAAGTGCATCTAATTTTTGTCGTAACCGTCCCTACTTTCTTTCACATGCTATGTGGATGAAATGATGATACCATGGCAACTTTCAACCTTTTCAGAGTTCATTTGAAATGCTTTTCAATTTCAGGGTCTTATAGCTCAAAATAAGCAATAAATGCATGAAAAATAACAAATGAAGTCAGAAAGGGTTAAAAATTGATGATGTGGCTTTGAATGGTGCATTTTCAACACACAAAAAGTCAGGAGTTCAAATATGTTTAAAAAAATGAAATCCCTTTGTAACAGACGAGTTTCCGTATGTAACCCTGATACTTCGAAAGAGATTGTCCATTTTGTACACGAAGTGCATCCAATTTGTAACCCTCTCAACTTTCTTGCATATGCTATGTGGATGAAATGATGATACCATGCCAACTTTCAACCTTTTCAGAGTTCATTTGAAATGCTTTTCAATTTTAGGGTCTTATAGCTCAAAATAATAAGTAAATGCATGAAAAATAACAAATGAAGTCAGAAAGGGTTGTAAATTGATGAGGTGGCTTTGAACACACAAAAAGTCTGGAGTTCAAATAAGTTCAAAAATTGAAATCCCTTTATAACAGATGAGTTTCCGTATGAAACCCTGATACTTCGAAAGAGATTGTCCATTTTGTACACAAAGTGCATCTAATTTTTGTCGTAACCCTCCCTACTTTCTTTCACATGCTATGTGGATGAAATGATGATACCATGCCAACTTTCAGCCTTTTCAGAGTTCATTTGAAATGCTTTTCAATTTCAGGGTCTTATAGCTCAAAATAAGCAGTAAATGCATGAAAAATAACAAATGAAGTCAGAAAGGGTTGAAAATTGATGACGTGGCTTTGAATGGTGCATTTTGAACACAGAAAAAGTCTGGAGTTCAAATAAGTTCAAAAAATGAAATCCCTTTGTAACCGACGAATTTCTGTATGAAACCCTGATACTTCGAAAGAGACTGTCCGTTTTGTACACGAAGTGCATCCAATTTTGCCGTAACCCTCTCTACTTTCTTGCACATGCTATGTGGGTGAAATGATGATACCATGCAACCTTTCAGCCTTTTCAGAGTTCATTTGAAATGCTTTTCAATTTCAGGGTCTTATAGCTCAAAATAAGCAGTAAATGCATGAAAAATAACAAATGAAGTCAGAAAGGGTTAAAAATTGATGATGTGGCTTTGAATGGTGCATTTTGAACACACAAAAAATCAGGAGTTCAAATAAGTTTAAAAAAATGAAATCCCATTGTAACAGACGAGTTTCCGTATGTAACCCTGATACTTCGAAAGAGATTGTCCATTTTGTACACGCAGTGCATCCAATTTTTGCCGTAACCCTCTCAACTTTCTTGCATATGCTATGTGGATGAAATGATGATACCATGCCAACTTTCATTCTTTTCAGAGTTCATTTGAAATGCTTTTCAATTTTAGGGTCTTATAGCTCAAAATAATAAGTAAATGCATGAAAAATAACAAATGAAGTCAGAAAGGGTTGAAAATTGATGATCTGGCTTTGAATAGTGCATTTTGAACACACAAAAAGTCTGGAGTTCAAATAAGTTCAAAAATTGAAATCCCTTTGTAACAGATGAGTTTCCGTATGAAACCCTGATACTTCGAAAGAGATTGTCCATTTTGTACAGGAAGTGCATCTAATTTTTGTCGTAACCCTCCCTACTTTCTTTCACATGCTATATGGATGAAATGATGATACCATGCGAACTTTCAACCTTTTCAGAGTTCATTTGAATTCTTTTCAATTTCAGGGCCTTATAGCTCAAAATAAGTAGTAAATGCATGAAAAATAACAAATGAAGTCAGAAAGGGTTAAAATTTGATGATGTGGCTTTGAATGGTGCATTTTGAACACACAAAAAGTCAGGAGTTCAAATATGTTTAAAAAAATGAAATCCCTTTGTAACAGACGAGTTTCCGTATGTAACCCTGATACTTGGAAAGAGATTGTCCATTTTGTACACGAAGTGCATCTAATTTTTGCCGTAACCCTCTCAACTTTCTTTCACATGCTATGTGGATGAAATGATGATACCATGCCAACTTTCAACCTTTTCAGAGTTCATTTGAAATTCTTTTCAATTTTAGGGTCTTATAGCTCAAAATAAGCAGTAAATGCATGAAAAATAACAAATGAAGTCAGAAAGGGTTGAAAATTGATGACGTGGCTTTGAATGGTGCATTTTGAACACAGAAAAAGACTGAAGTTCAAATAAGTTCAAAAAATGAAATCCCTTTGTAACCGACGAGTTTCCGTATGAAACCCTGATACTTCGAAAGAGACTGTCCGTTTTGTACACGAAGTGCATCCAATTTTGCCGTAACCCTCTCTACTTTCTTGCACATGCTATGTGGGTGAAATGATGATACCATGCAACCTTTCAGCCTTTTCAGAGTTCATTTGAAATGCTTTTCAATTTCAGGGTCTTATAGCTCAAAATAAGCAGTAAATGCAAGGAAAATAACAAATGAAGTCAGAAAGGGTTAAAAATTGATGATGTGACTTTGAATGGTGCATTTTGAACACACAAACAGTCAGGAGTTCAAATAAGTTTAAAAAAATGAAATCCCATTGTAACAGACGAGTTTCCGTATGTAACCCTGAAACATCAAAAGAGATTGTCCATTTTGTACACGCAGTGCATCCAATTTTTGCCGTAACCCTCTCAACATTCTTGCATATGCTATGTGGATGAAATGATGATACCATGCCAACTTTCAACCTTTTCAGAGTTCATTTGAAATGCTTTTCAATTTTAGGGTCTTATAGCTCAAAATAATAAGTAAATGCATGAAAAATAACAAATGAAGTCACAAAGGGTTGAAAATTGATGATGTGGCTTTGAATAGTGCATTTTGAACACACAAAAAGTCTGGAGTTCAAATAAGTTCAAAAATTGAAATCCCTTTGTAACAGATGAGTTTCTGTATGAAACCCTGATACTTCGAAAGAGATTGTCCATTTTGTACATGAAGTGCATCTAATTTTTGTCGTAACCGTCCCTACTTTCTTTCACATTCTATGTGGATGAAATGATGATACCATGCCAACTTTCAACCTTTTCAGAGTTCATTTGAAATGCTTTTCAATTTCAGGGTCTTATAGCTCAAAATAAGCAGTAAATGCATGAAAAATAACAAATGAAGTCAGAAAGGGTTAAAAATTGATGATGTGGCTTTGAATGGTGCATTTTGAACACACAAAAAGTCAGGAGTTCAAATATGTTTAAAAAAATGAAATCCCTTTGTAACAGACGAGTTTCCGTATGTAACCCTGATACTTCGAAAGAGATTGTCCATTTTGTACACGAAGTGCATCCAATTCGTAACCCTCTCAACTTTCTTGCATATGCTATGTGGATGAAATGATGATACCATGCCAACTTTCAACCTTTTCAGAGTTCATTAGAAATGCTTTTCAATTTTAGGGTCTTATAGCTCAAAATAATAAGTAAATGCATGAAAAATAACAAATGAAGTCAGAAAGGGTTGAAAATTGATGAGGTGGCTTTGAACACACAAAAAGTCTGGAGTTCAAATAAGTTCAAAAATTGAAATCCCTTTGTAACAGATGAATTTCCGTATGAAACCCTGATACTTCGAAAGAGATTGTCCATTTTGTACACAAAGTGCATCTAATTTTTGTCGTAACCCTCCCTACTTTCTTTCACATGCTATGTGGATGAAATGATGATACCATGCCAACTTTCAACCTTTTCAGAGTTCATTTGAAATGCATTTCAATTTCAGGGTCTTATAGCTCAAAATAAGCAGTAAATGCATGAAAAATAACAAATGCAGTCAGAAAGGGTTGAAAATTGATGACGTGGCTTTGAATGGTGCATTTGGAACACAGAAAAAGTCTGGAGTTCAAATAAGTTCAAAAAATGAAATCCCTTTGTAACCGACGAGTTTCCGTATGAAACCCTGATACTTCGAAAGAGACTGTCCGTTTTGTACACGAAGTGCATCCAATTTTGCCGTAACCCTCTCTACTTTCTTGCAGATGCTATGTGGGTGAAATGATGATACCATGCAACCTTTCAGCCTTTTCAGAGTTCATTTGAAATGCTTTTCAATTTCAGGGTCTTATAGCTCAAAATAAGGAGTAAATGCATGAAAAATAACAAATGAAGTCAGAAAGGGTTGAAAATTGATGATGTGGCTTTGAATAGTGCATTTTGAACACACAAAAAGTCTGGAGTTCAAATAAGTTCAAAAATTGAAATCCCTTTGTAACAGATGAGTTTCTGTATGAAACCCTGATACTTCGAAAGAGATTGTCCATTTTGTACATGAAGTGCATCTAATTTTTGTCGTAACCGTCCCTACTTTCTTTCACATTCTATGTGGATGAAATGATGATACCATGCCAACTTTCAACCTTTTCAGAGTTCATTTGAAATGCTTTTCAATTTCAGGGTCTTATAGCTCAAAATAAGCAGTAAATGCATGAAAAATAACAAATGAAGTCAGAAAGGGTTAAAAATTGATGATGTGGCTTTGAATGGTGCATTTTGAACACACAAAAAGTCAGGAGTTCAAATATGTTTAAAAAAATGAAATCCCTTTGTAACAGACGAGTTTCCGTATGTAACCCTGATACTTCGAAAGAGATTGTCCATTTTGTACACGAAGTGCATCCAATTCGTAACCCTCTCAACTTTCTTGCATATGCTATGTGGATGAAATGATGATACCATGCCAACTTTCAACCTTTTCAGAGTTCATTAGAAATGCTTTTCAATTTTAGGGTCTTATAGCTCAAAATAATAAGTAAATGCATGAAAAATAACAAATGAAGTCAGAAAGGGTTGAAAATTGATGAGGTGGCTTTGAACACACCAAAAAGTCTGGAGTTCAAATAAGTTCAAAAATTGAAATCCCTTTGTAACAGATGAATTTCCGTATGAAACCCTGATACTTCGAAAGAGATTGTCCATTTTGTACACAAAGTGCATCTAATTTTTGTCGTAACCCTCCCTACTTTCTTTCACATGCTATGTGGATGAAATGATGATACCATGCCAACTTTCAACCTTTTCAGAGTTCATTTGAAATGCATTTCAATTTCAGGGTCTTATAGCTCAAAATAAGCAGTAAATGCATGAAAAATAACAAATGCAGTCAGAAAGGGTTGAAAATTGATGACGTGGCTTTGAATGGTGCATTTTGAACACAGAAAAAGTCTGGAGTTCAAATAAGTTCAAAAAATGAAATCCCTTTGTAACCGACGAGTTTCCGTATGAAACCCTGATACTTCGAAAGAGACTGTCCGTTTTGTACACGAAGTGCATCTAATTTTTGTCGTAACCCTCCCTACTTTCTTTCACATGCTATGTGGATGAAATGATGATACCATGCCAACTTTCAACCTTTTCAGAGTTCATTTGAATGCTTTTCAATTCCAGGGTCTTATAGCTCAAAATAAGGAGTAAATGCATGAAAAATAAAAAATCAAGTCAGAAAGTGTTAAAAATTGATGATGTGGCTTTGAATGGTGCATTTTGAACAAACAAAAAGTCAGGAGTTAAAATATGTTTAAAAAAATGAAATCCCTTTGTAACAGACGAGTTTCCGTATGTAACCCTGATACTTCGAAAGAGATTGTCCATTTCGTACACGAAGTGCATCCAATTTTTGTCGTAACCCTCTCAACTTTCTTGCATATGCTATGTGGATGAAATGATGATACCATGCCAACTTTCAACCTTTTCAGAGTTCATTTGAAATGCTTTTCAATTTTAGTGTCTTATAGCTCAAAATAATAATAAATGCATGAAAAATAACAAATGAAGTCAGAAAGGGTTGAAAATTGATGAGGTGGCTTTGAACACACAAAAAGTCTGGAGTTCAAATAAGTTCAAAATTGAAATCCCTTTGTAACAGATGAGTTTCCGTATGAAACCCTGATACTTCGAAAGAGATTGTCCATTTTGTACACGAAGTGCATCTAATTTTTGTCGTAACCCTCCCTACTTTCTTTCACATGCTATGTGGATGAAATGATGATACCATGCCAACTTTCAACCTTTTCAGAGTTCATTTGAAATGCATTTCAATTCAAGGTCTTATAGCTCAAAATAATCAGTAAATGCATGAAAAATAACAAATGAAGTCAGAAAGGGTTGAAAATTGATGATGTGGCTTTGAATGGTGCATTTTGAACACAGAAAAAGTCTGGAGTTCAAATAAGTTCAAAAAATGAAATCCCTTTGTAACCGACGAGTTTTCCGTATGAAACCTGATACTTCGAAAGAGACTGTCCGTTTTGTACACGAAGTGCATCCAATTTTTGCCGTAACCCTCTCTACTTTCTTGCACATGCTATGTGGGTGAAATGATGATACCATGCAACCTTTCAACCTTTTGAGAGTTCATTTGAAATGCTTTTCAATTTCAGGGTCTTATAGCTCAAAATAAGCAGTAAATGCATGAAAAATAACAAATGAAGTCAGAAAGGGTTAAAAATTGATGATGTGGCTTTGAATGGTGCATTTTGAACACACAAAAAGTCAGGAGTTCAAATAAGTTTGATAAAATGAAATCCCTTTGTAACAGACGAGTTTCCGTATGTTACCCTGATACTTCGAAAGAGATTGTCCATTTTGTACACGCAGTGCATCCAATTTTTGCCGTAACCCTCTCAACTTTCTTGCATATGCTATGTGGATGGAATGATGATACCATGCCAACTTTCAACCTTTTCAGAGTTCATTTGAAATGCTTTTCAATTTTAGGGTCTTATAGCTCAAAATAATAAGTAAATGCATGAAAAATAACAAATGAAGTCAGAAAGGGATGAAAATTGATGATCTGGCTTTGAATAGTGCATTTTGCACACACAAAAAGTCTGGAGTTCAAATAAGTTCAAAAATTGAAATCCCTTTGTAACAGATGAGTTTCCGTATGAAACCCTGATACTTCGAAAGAGATTGTCCATTTTGTACACGAAGTGCATCTAATTTTTGTGGTAACCCTCCCTACTTTCTTTCACATGCTATGTGGATTAAATGATGATACCATGCCAACTTTCAACCTTTTCAGAGTTCATTTGAAATGCTTTTCAATTCCAGGGTCTTATAGCTCAAAATAAGCAGTAAATGCATGAAAAGTAACAAATCAAGTCAGAAAGGGTTAAAAATTGATGATGTGGCTTTGAATGGTGCATTTTGACACACAAAAAGTCAGGAGTTCAAATATGTTTAAAAAAATGAAATCCCTTTATAACAGACGAGTTTCCGTATGTAACCCTGATACTTCGAAAGAGATTGTCCATTTTGTACATGCAGTGCATCCAATTTTTGCCGTAACCCTCTCAACTTTCTTGCATATGCTATGTGGATGAAATGATGATACCATGCCAACTTTCAACCTTTGCAGAGTTCATTTGAAATGCTTTTCAATTTTAGGATCTTATAGCTCAAAATAATAAGTAAATGCATGAAAAATAACAAATGAAGTCAGAAAGGGTTGAAAATCGATGATGCGGCTTTGAATAGTGCATTCTGAACACACAAAAATTATGCAGTTCAAATAAGTTCAAAATTGAAATCCCTATGTAACAGATGAGTTTCCGTATGAAACCCTGATACTTCAAAAGAGATTGTCCGTTTTGTACACGAAGTGCATCCAATTTTTGCCGTAACCCTCTCAACTTTCTTGCATATGCTATGTGGATGAAATGATGATACCATGCCAACTTTCAACCTTTTCAGAGTTCATTTGAAATGCTTTTCAATTTTAGGGTCTTATAGCTCAAAATAATAAGTAAATGCATGAAAAATAACAAATGAAGTCAGAAAGGGTTGAAAATTGATGAGGTGGCTTTGAACACACAAAAAGTCTGGAGTTCAAATAAGTTCAAAAATGAAATCCCTTTGTAACAGATGAGTTTCCGTATGAAACCCTGATACTTCGAAAGATATTGTCCATTTTGTACACGAAGTGCATCTAATTTTTGTCGTAACCCTCCCTACTTTCTTTCACATGCTATGTGGATGAAATGATGATACCATGCCAACTTTCAACCTTTTCAGAGTTCATTTGAAATGCTTTTCAATTTCAGGGTCTTATAGCTCAAAATAAGCAGTAAATGCATGAAAAATAACAAATGAAGTCAGAAAGGGTTGAAAATTGATGACGTGGCTTTGAATGGTGCATTTTGAACACAGAAAAAGTTTGGAGTTCAAATAAGTTCAAAAAATGAAATCCCTTTGTAACCGACGAGTTTCCGTATGAAACCCTGATACTTCGAAAGAGACTGTCCGTTTTGTACACGAAGTGCATCCAATTTTGCCGTAACCCTCTCTACTTTCTTGCACATGCTATGTGGGTGAATGATGATACCATGCAACCTTTCAGCCTTTTCAGAGTTCATTTGAAATGCTTTTCAATTTCAGGGTCTTATAGCTCAAAATAAGCAGTAAATGCATGAAAAATAACAAATGAAGTCAGAAAGGGTTAAAAATTGATGATGTGGCTTTGAATGGTGCATTTTGAACACACAAAAAGTCAGGAGTTCAAATAAGTTTAAAAAAATGAAATCCCATTGTAATAGACGAGTTTCCGTATGTAACCCTCATACTTCCAAAGAGATTGTCCATTTTGTACACGCAGTGCATCCAATTTTTGCCGTAACCCTCTCAACTTTCTTGCATATGCTATGTGGATGAAATGATGATACCATGCCAACTTTCAACCTTTTCAGAGTTCATTTGAAATGCTTTTCTATTTTAGGGTCTTATAGCTCAAAATAATAAGTAAATGCATGAAAAATAACAAATGAAGTCAGAAAGGGTTGAAAATTGATGAGGTGGCTTTGAACACACAAAAAGTCTGGAGTTCAAATAAGTTCAAAAATTGAAATCCCTTTGTAACAGATGAGTTTCCGTATGAAACCCTGATACTTCGAAAGAGATTGTCCATTTTGTACACGAAGTGCATCTAATTTTTGTCGTAACCCTCCCTACTTTCTTTCACATGCTATGTGGATGAAATGATGATACCATGCCAACTTTCAACCTTTTCAGAGTTCATTTGAAATGCTTTTCAGTTTCAGGGTCTTATAGCTCAAAATAAGCAGTAAATGCATGAAAAATAACAAATGAAGTCAGAAAGGGTTGAAAATTGATGACGTGGCTTTGAATGGTGCATTTTGAACACAGAAAAAGTCTGGAGTTCAAATAAGTTGAAAAAATGAAATCCCTTTGTAACCGACGAGTTTCCGTATGAAACCCTGATACTTCGAAAGAGACTGTCCGTTTTGTACACGAAGTCCATCCAATTTTGCTGTAACCCTCTCTACTTTCTTGCACATGCTATGTGGGTGAAATGATGATACCATGCAACCTTTCAGCCTTTTCAGAGTTCATTTGAAATGCTTTTCAATTTCAGGGTCTTATAGCTCAAAATAAGCAGTAAATGCATGAAAAATAACAAATGAAGTCAGAAAGGGTTAAAAATTGATGATGTGGCTTTGAATGGTGCATTTTGAACACACAAAAAGTCAGGAGTTCAAATAAGTTTAAAAAAATGAAATCCCATTGTAATAGACGAGTTTCCGTATGTAACCCTCATACTTCAAAAGAGATTGTCCATTTTGTACACGCAGTGCATCCAATTTTTGCCGTAACCCTCTCAACTTTCTTGCATATGCTATGTGGATGAAATGATGATACCATGCCAACTTTCAACCTTTTCAGAGTTCATTTGAAATGCTTTTCTATTTTAGGGTCTTATAGCTCAAAATAATAAGTAAATGCATGAAAAATAACAAATGAAGTCAGAAAGGGTTGAAAATTGATGAGGTGGCTTTGAACACACAAAAAGTCTGGAGTTCAAATAAGTTCAAAAATTGAAATCCCTTTGTAACAGATGAGTTTCCGTATGAAACCCTGATACTTCGAAAGATATTGTCCATTTTGTACACGAAGTGCATCTAATTTTTGTCGTAACCCTCCCTACTTTCTTTCACATGCTATGTGGATGAAATGATGATACCATGCCAACTTTCAACCTTTTCAGAGTTCATTTGAAATGCATTTCAATTTCAAGGTCTTATAGCTCAAAAAAATCAGTAAATGCATGAAAAATAACAAATGAAGTCAGAAAGGGTTGAAAATTGATGATGTGGCTTTGAATAGTGCATTTTGAACACACAAAAAGTCTGGAGTTCAAATAAGTTCAAAAATTGTAATCCCTTTGTAACAGATGAGTTTCCGTATGAAACCCTGATACTTCGAAAGAGATTGTCCATTTTGTACATGAAGTGCATCTAATTTTTGTCGTAACCCTCCCTACTTTCTTTCACATGCTATGTGGATGAAATGATGATACCATGCCAACTTTCAACCTTTTCAGAGTTCATTTGAAATGCATTTCAATTTCAAGGTCTTATAGCTCAAAATAAGCAGTAAATGCATGAAAAATAACAAATGAAGTCAGAAAGGGTTGAAAATTGATGACGTGGCTTTGAATGGTGCATTTTGAACACAGAAAAAGTCTGGAGTTCAAATAAGTTCAAAAAATGAAATCCCTTTGTAACCGACGAGTTTCCGTATGAAACCCTGATACTTCGAAAGAGACTGTCCGTTTTGTACACGAAGTCCATCCAATTTTGCCGTAACCCTCTCTACTTTCTTGCACATGCTATGTGGGTGAAATGATGATACCATGCAACCTTTCAGCCTTTTCAGAGTTCATTTGAAATGCTTTTCAATTTCAGGGTCTTATAGCTCAAAATAAGCAGTAAATGCATGAAAAATAACAAATGAAGTCAGAAATGGTTAAAAATTGATGATGTGGCTTTGAATGGTGCATTTTGAACACACAAAAAGTCAGGAGTTCAAATAAGTTTAAAAAAATGAAATCCCATTGTAATAGACGAGTTTCCGTATGTAACCCTCATACTTCAAAAGAGATTGTCCATTTTGTACACGCAGTGCATCCAATTTTTGCCGTAACCCTCTCAACTTTCTTGCATATGCTATGTGGATGAAATGATGATACCATGCCAACTTTCAACCTTTTCAGAGTTCATTCGAAATGCTTTTCTATTTTAGGGTCTTATAGCTCAAAATAATAAGTAAATGCATGAAAAATAACAAATGAAGTCAGAAATGGTTGAAAATTGATGAGGTGGCTTTGAACACACAAAAAGTCTGGAGTTCAAATAAGTTCAAAAATTGAAATCCCTTTGTAACAGATGAGTTTCCGTATGAAACCCTGATACTTCGAAAGAGATTGTCCATTTTGTACACGAAGTGCATCTAATTTTTGTCGTAACCCTCCCTACTTTCTTTCACATGCTATGTGGATGAAATGATGATACCATGCCAACTTTCAACCTTTTCAGAGTTCATTTGAAATGCTTTTCAATTTCAGGGTCTTATAGCTCAAAATAAGCAGTAAATGCATGAAAAATAACAAATGAAGTCAGAAAGGGTTGAAAATTGATGACGTGGCTTTGAATGGTGCATTTTGAACACAGAAAAAGTCTGGAGTTCAAATAAGTTCAAAAAATGAAATCCCTTTGTAACCGACGAGTTTCCGTATGAAACCCTGATACTTCGAAAGAGACTGTCCGTTTTGTACACGAAGTCCATCCAATTTTGCCGTAACCCTCTCTACTTTCTTGCACATGCTATGTGGGTGAAATGATGATACCATGCAACCTTTCAGCCTTTTCAGAGTTCATTTGAAATGCTTTTCAATTTCAGGGTCTTATAGCTCAAAATAAGAAGTAAATGCATGAAAAATAACAAATGAAGTCAGAAAGGGTTAAAAATTGATGATGTGGCTTTGAATGGTGCATTTTGAACACACAAAAAGTCAGGAGTTCAAATAAGTTTAAAAAAATGAAATCCCATTGTAACAGACGAGTTTCCGTATGTAACCCTGATACTTCAAAAGAGATTGTCCATTTTGTACACGCAGTGCATCCAATTATGTCGTAACCCTCTCAACTTTCTTGCATATGCTATGTGGATGAAATGATGATACCATGCCAACTTTCAACCTTTTCAGAGTTCATTTGAAATGCTTTTCAATTTTAGGGTCTTATAGCTCAAAATAATAAGTAAATGCATGAAAAATAACAAATGCAGTCAGAAAGGGTTGAAAATTGATGATGTGGCTTTGAATAGTGCATTTTGCACACACAAAAAGTCTGGAGTTCAAATAAGTTCAAAAATTGAAATCCCTTTGTAACAGATGAGTTTTCGTATGAAACCCTGATACTTCGAAAGAGATTGTCCATTTTGTACACGAAGTGCATCTAATTTTTGTCGTAACCCTCCCTACTTTCTTTCACATGCTATGTGGATGAAATGATGATACCATGCCAACTTTCAACCTTTTCAGAGTTCATTTGAAATGCTTTTCAATTCCAGGGTCTTATAGCTCAAAATAAGGAGTAAATGCATGAAAAATAAAAATCAAGTCAGAAAGTGTTAAAAATTGATGATGTGGCTTTGAATGGTGCATTTTGAACAAACAAAAAGTCAGGAGTTAAAATATGTTTAAAAAAATGAAATCCCTTTGTAACAGACGAGTTTCCGTATGTAACCCTGATACTTCGAAAGAGATTGTCCATTTCGTACACGAAGTGCATCCAATTTTTGTCGTAACCCTCTCAACTTTCTTGCATATGCTATGTGGATGAAATGATGATACCATGCCAACTTTCAACCTTTTCAGAGTTCATTTGAAATGCTTTTCAATTTTAGTGTCTTATAGCTCAAAATAATAATAAATGCATGAAAAATAACAAATGAAGCCAGAAAGGGTTGAAAATTGATGAGGTGGCTTTGAACACACAAAAAGTCTGGAGTTCAAATAAGTTCAAAAATTGAAATCCCTTTGTAACAGATGAGTTTCCGTATGAAACCCTGATACTTCGAAAGAGATTGTCCATTTTGTACACGAAGTGCATCTAATTTTTGTCGTAACCCTCCCTACTTTCTTTCACATGCTATGTGGATGAAATGATGATACCATGCCAACTTTCAACCTTTTCAGAGTTCATTTGAAATGCATTTCAATTTCAAGGTCTTATAGCTCAAAATAATCAGTAAATGCATGAAAAATAACAAATGAAGTCAGAAAGGGTTGAAAATTGATGATGTGGCTTTGAATGGTGCATTTTGAACACAGAAAAAGTCTGGAGTTCAAATAAGTTCAAAAAATGAAATCCCTTTGTAACCGACGAGTTTTCCGTATGAAACCTGATACTTCGAAAGAGACTGTCCGTTTTGTACACGAAGTGCATCCAATTTTTGCCGTAACCCTCTCTACTTTCTTGCACATGCTATGTGGGTGAAATGATGATACCATGCAACCTTTCAACCTTTTGAGAGTTCATTTGAAATGCTTTTCAATTTCAGGGTCTTATAGCTCAAAATAAGCAGTAAATGCATGAAAAATAACAAATGAAGTCAGAAAGGGTTAAAAATTGATGATGTGGCTTTGAATGGTGCATTTTGAACACACAAAAAGTCAGGAGTTCAAATAAGTTTGATAAAATGAAATCCCTTTGTAACAGACGAGTTTCCGTATGTTACCCTGATACTTCGAAAGAGATTGTCCATTTTGTACACGCAGTGCATCCAATTTTTGCCGTAACCCTCTCAACTTTCTTGCATATGCTATGTGGATGGAATGATGATACCATGCCAACTTTCAACCTTTTCAGAGTTCATTTGAAATGCTTTTCAATTTTAGGGTCTTATAGCTCAAAATAATAAGTAAATGCATGAAAAATAACAAATGAAGTCAGAAAGGGATGAAAATTGATGATCTGGCTTTGAATAGTGCATTTTGCACACACAAAAAGTCTGGAGTTCAAATAAGTTCAAAAATTGAAATCCCTTTGTAACAGATGAGTTTCCGTATGAAACCCTGATACTTCGAAAGAGATTGTCCATTTTGTACACGAAGTGCATCTAATTTTTGTGGTAACCCTCCCTACTTTCTTTCACATGCTATGTGGATTAAATGATGATACCATGCCAACTTTCAACCTTTTCAGAGTTCATTTGAAATGCTTTTCAATTCCAGGGTCTTATAGCTCAAAATAAGCAGTAAATGCATGAAAAGTAACAAATCAAGTCAGAAAGGGTTAAAAATTGATGATGTGGCTTTGAATGGTGCATTTTGACACACAAAAAGTCAGGAGTTCAAATATGTTTAAAAAAATGAAATCCCTTTATAACAGACGAGTTTCCGTATGTAACCCTGATACTTCGAAAGAGATTGTCCATTTTGTACACGCAGTGCATCCAATTTTTGCCGTAACCCTCTCAACTTTCTTGCATATGCTATGTGGATGAAATGATGATACCATGCCAACTTTCAACCTTTTCAGAGTTCATTTGAAATGCTTTTCAATTTTAGGATCTTATAGCTCAAAATAATAAGTAAATGCATGAAAAATAACAAATGAAGTCAGAAAGGGTTGAAAATCGATGATGCGGCTTTGAATAGTGCATTCTGAACACACAAAAATGCTGCAGTTCAAATAAGTTCAAAAATTGAAATCCCTATGTAACAGATGAGTTTCCGTATGAAACCCTGATACTTCAAAAGAGATTGTCCGTTTTGTACACGAAGTGCATCCAATTTTTGCCGTAACCCTCTCAACTTTCTTGCATATGCTATGTGGATGAAATGATGATACCATGCCAACTTTCAACCTTTTCAGAGTTCATTTGAAATGCTTTTCAATTTTAGGGTCTTATAGCTCAAAATAATAAGTAAATGCATGAAAAATAACAAATGAAGTCAGAAAGGGTTGAAAATTGATGAGGTGGCTTTGAACACACAAAAAGTCTGGAGTTCAAATAAGTTCAAAAATTGAAATCCCTTTGTAACAGATGAGTTTCCGTATGAAACCCTGATACTTCGAAAGATATTGTCCATTTTGTACACGAAGTGCATCTAATTTTTGTCGTAACCCTCCCTACTTTCTTTCACATGCTATGTGGATGAAATGATGATACCATGCCAACTTTCAACCTTTTCAGAGTTCATTTGAAATGCTTTTCAATTTCAGGGTCTTATAGCTCAAAATAAGCAGTAAATGCATGAAAAATAACAAATGAAGTCAGAAAGGGTTGAAAATTGATGACGTGGCTTTGAATGGTGCATTTTGAACACAGAAAAAGTTTGGAGTTCAAATAAGTTCAAAAAATGAAATCCCTTTGTAACCGACGAGTTTCCGTATGAAACCCTGATACTTCGAAAGAGACTGTCCGTTTTGTACACGAAGTGCATCCAATTTTGTCGTAACCCTCTCTACTTTCTTGCACATGCTATGTGGGTGAAATGATGATACCATGCAACCTTTCAGCCTTTTCAGAGTTCATTTGAAATGCTTTTCAATTTCAGGGTCTTATAGCTCAAAATAAGCAGTAAATGCATGAAAAATAACAAATGAAGTCAGAAAGGGTTAAAAATTGATGATGTGGCTTTGAATGGTGCATTTTGAACACACAAAAAGTCAGGAGTTCAAATAAGTTTAAAAAAATGAAATCCCATTGTAATAGACGAGTTTCCGTATGTAACCCTCATACTTCCAAAGAGATTGTCCATTTTGTACACGCAGTGCATCCAATTTTTGCCGTAACCCTCTCAACTTTCTTGCATATGCTATGTGGATGAAATGATGATACCATGCCAACTTTCAACCTTTTCAGAGTTCATTTGAAATGCTTTTCTATTTTAGGGTCTTATAGCTCAAAATAATAAGTAAATGCATGAAAAATAACAAATGAAGTCAGAAAGGGTTGAAAATTGATGAGGTGGCTTTGAACACACAAAAAGTCTGGAGTTCAAATAAGTTCAAAAATTGAAATCCCTTTGTAACAGATGAGTTTCCGTATGAAACCCTGATACTTCGAAAGAGATTGTCCATTTTGTACACGAAGTGCATCTAATTTTTGTCGTAACCCTCCCTACTTTCTTTCACATGCTATGTGGATGAAATGATGATACCATGCCAACTTTCAACCTTTTCAGAGTTCATTTGAAATGCTTTTCAGTTTCAGGGTCTTATAGCTCAAAATAAGCAGTAAATGCATGAAAAATAACAAATGAAGTCAGAAAGGGTTGAAAATTGATGACGTGGCTTTGAATGGTGCATTTTGAACACAGAAAAAGTCTGGAGTTCAAATAAGTTCAAAAAATGAAATCCCTTTGTAACCGACGAGTTTCCGTATGAAACCCTGATACTTCGAAAGAGACTGTCCGTTTTGTACACGAAGTCCATCCAATTTTGCCGTAACCCTCTCTACTTTCTTGCACATGCTATGTGGGTGAAATGATGATACCATGCAACCTTTCAGCCTTTTCAGAGTTCATTTGAAATGCTTTTCAATTTCAGGGTCTTATAGCTCAAAATAAGCAGTAAATGCATGAAAAATAACAAATGAAGTCAGAAAGGGTTAAAAATTGATGATGTGGCTTTGAATGGTGCATTTTGAACACACAAAAAGTCAGGAGTTCAAATAAGTTTAAAAAAATGAAATCCCATTGTAATAGACGAGTTTCCGTATGTAACCCTCATACTTCAAAAGAGATTGTCCATTTTGTACACGCAGTGCATCCAATTTTTGCCGTAACCCTCTCAACTTTCTTGCATATGCTATGTGGATGAAATGATGATACCATGCCAACTTTCAACCTTTTCAGAGTTCATTTGAAATGCTTTTCTATTTTAGGGTCTTATAGCTCAAAATAATAAGTAAATGCATGAAAAATAACAAATGAAGTCAGAAAGGGTTGAAAATTGATGAGGTGGCTTTGAACACACAAAAAGTCTGGAGTTCAAATAAGTTCAAAAATTGAAATCCCTTTGTAACAGATGAGTTTCCGTATGAAACCCTGATACTTCGAAAGAGATTGTCCATTTTGTACACGAAGTGCATCTAATTTTTGTCGTAACCCTCCCTACTTTCTTTCACATGCTATGTGGATGAAATGATGATACCATGCCAACTTTCAACCTTTTCAGAGTTCATTTGAAATGCTTTTCAGTTTCAGGGTCTTATAGCTCAAAATAAGCAGTAAATGCATGAAAAATAACAAATGAAGTCAGAAAGGGTTGAAAATTGATGACGTGGCTTTGAATGGTGCATTTTGAACACAGAAAAAGTCTGGAGTTCAAATAAGTTCAAAAAATGAAATCCCTTTGTAACCGACGAGTTTCCGTATGAAACCCTGATACTTCGAAAGAGACTGTCCGTTTTGTACACGAAGTCCATCCAATTTTGCCGTAACCCTCTCTACTTTCTTGCACATGCTATGTGGGTGAAATGATGATACCATGCAACCTTTCAGCCTTTTCAGAGTTCATTTGAAATGCTTTTCAATTTCAGGGTCTTATAGCTCAAAATAAGCAGTAAATGCATGAAAAATAACAAATGAAGTCAGAAAGGGTTAAAAATTGATGATGTGGCTTTGAATGGTGCATTTTGAACACACAAAAAGTCAGGAGTTCAAATAAGTTTAAAAAAATGAAATCCCATTGTAATAGACGAGTTTCCGTATGTAACCCTCATACTTCAAAAGAGATTGTCCATTTTGTACACGCAGTGCATCCAATTTTTGCCGTAACCCTCTCAACTTTCTTGCATATGCTATGTGGATGAAATGATGATACCATGCCAACTTTCAACCTTTTCAGAGTTCATTCGAAATGCTTTTCTATTTCAGGGTCTTATAGCTCAAAATAAGCAGTAAATGCATGAAAAATAACAAATGAAGTCAGAAAGGGTTGAAAATTGATGACGTGGCTTTGAATGGTGCATTTTGAACACAGAAAAAGTTTGGAGTTCAAATAAGTTCAAAAAATGAAATCCCTTTGTAACCGACGAGTTTCCGTATGAAACCCTGATACTTCGAAAGAGACTGTCCGTTTTGTACACGAAGTGCATCCAATTTTGCCGTAACCCTCTCTACTTTCTTGCACATGCTATGTGGGTGAAATGATGATACCATGCAACCTTTCAGCCTTTTCAGAGTTCATTTGAAATGCTTTTCAATTTCAGGGTCTTATAGCTCAAAATAAGCAGTAAATGCATGAAAAATAACAAATGAAGTCAGAAAGGGTTAAAAATTGATGATGTGGCTTTGAATGGTGCATTTTGAACACACAAAAAGTCAGGAGTTCAAATAAGTTTAAAAAAATGAAATCCCATTGTAATAGACGAGTTTCCGTATGTAACCCTCATACTTCCAAAGAGATTGTCCATTTTGTACACGCAGTGCATCCAATTTTTGCCGTAACCCTCTCAACTTTCTTGCATATGCTATGTGGATGAAATGATGATACCATGCCAACTTTCAACCTTTTCAGAGTTCATTTGAAATGCTTTTCTATTTTAGGGTCTTATAGCTCAAAATAATAAGTAAATGCATGAAAAATAACAAATGAAGTCAGAAAGGGTTGAAAATTGATGAGGTGGCTTTGAACACACAAAAAGTCTGGAGTTCAAATAAGTTCAAAAATTGAAATCCCTTTGTAACAGATGAGTTTCCGTATGAAACCCTGATACTTCGAAAGAGATTGTCCATTTTGTACACGAAGTGCATCTAATTTTTGTCGTAACCCTCCCTACTTTCTTTCACATGCTATGTGGATGAAATGATGATACCATGCCAACTTTCAACCTTTTCAGAGTTCATTTGAAATGCTTTTCAGTTTCAGGGTCTTATAGCTCAAAATAAGCAGTAAATGCATGAAAAATAACAAATGAAGTCAGAAAGGGTTGAAAATTGATGACGTGGCTTTGAATGGTGCATTTTGAACACACAAAAAGTCTGGAGTTCAAATAAGTTGAAAAAATGAAATCCCTTTGTAACCGACGAGTTTCCGTATGAAACCCTGATACTTCGAAAGAGACTGTCCGTTTTGTACACGAAGTCCATCCAATTTTGCCGTAACCCTCTCTACTTTCTTGCACATGCTATGTGGGTGAAATGATGATACCATGCAACCTTTCAGCCTTTTCAGAGTTCATTTGAAATGCTTTTCAATTTCAGGGTCTTATAGCTCAAAATAAGCAGTAAATGCATGAAAAATAACAAATGAAGTCAGAAAGGGTTAAAAATTGATGATGTGGCTTTGAATGGTGCATTTTGAACACACAAAAAGTCAGGAGTTCAAATAAGTTTAAAAAAATGAAATCCCATTGTAATAGACGAGTTTCCGTATGTAACTCTCATACTTCAAAAGAGATTGTCCATTTTGTACACGCAGTGCATCCAATTTTTGCCGTAACCCTCTCAACTTTCTTGCATATGCTATGTGGATGAAATGATGATACCATGCCAACTTTCAACCTTTTCAGAGTTCATTTGAAATGCTTTTCTATTTTAGGGTCTTATAGCTCAAAATAATAAGTAAATGCATGAAAAATAACAAATGAAGTCAGAAAGGGTTGAAAATTGATGAGGTGGCTTTGAACACACAAAAAGTCTGGAGTTCAAATAAGTTCAAAAATTGAAATCCCTTTGTAACAGATGAGTTTCCGTATGAAACCCTGATACTTCGAAAGAGATTGTCCATTTTGTACACGAAGTGCATCTAATTTTTGTCGTAACCCTCCCTACTTTCTTTCACATGCTATGTGGATGAAATGATGATACCATGCCAACTTTCAACCTTTTCAGAGTTCATTTGAAATGCTTTTCAGTTTCAGGGTCTTATAGCTCAAAATAAGCAGTAAATGCATGAAAAATAACAAATGAAGTCAGAAAGGGTTGAAAATTGATGACGTGGCTTTGAATGGTGCATTTTGAACACAGAAAAAGTCTGGAGTTCAAATAAGTTCAAAAAATGAAATCCCTTTGTAACCGACGAGTTTCCGTATGAAACCCTGATACTTCGAAAGAGACTGTCCGTTTTGTACACGAAGTCCATCCAATTTTGCCGTAACCCTCTCTACTTTCTTGCACATGCTATGTGGGTGAAATGATGATACCATGCAACCTTTCAGCCTTTTCAGAGTTCATTTGAAATGCTTTTCAATTTCAGGGTCTTATAGCTCAAAATAAGCAGTAAATGCATGAAAAATAACAAATGAAGTCAGAAAGGGTTAAAAATTGATGATGTGGCTTTGAATGGTGCATTTTGAACACACAAAAAGTCAGGAGTTCAAATAAGTTTAAAAAAATGAAATCCCATTGTAATAGACGAGTTTCCGTATGTAACCCTCATACTTCAAAAGAGATTGTCCATTTTGTACACGCAGTGCATCCAATTTTTGCCGTAACCCTCTCAACTTTCTTGCATATGCTATGTGGATGAAATGATGATACCATGCCAACTTTCAACCTTTTCAGAGTTCATTCGAAATGCTTTTCTATTTTAGGGTCTTATAGCTCAAAATAATAAGTAAATGCATGAAAAATAACAAATGAAGTCAGAAAGGGTTGAAAATTGATGAGGTGGCTTTGAACACACAAAAAGTCTGGAGTTCAAATAAGTTCAAAAATTGAAATCCCTTTGTAACAGATGAGTTTCCGTATGAAACCCTGATACTTCGAAAGAGATTGTCCATTTTGTACACGAAGTGCATCTAATTTTTGTCGTAACCCTCCCTACTTTCTTTCACATGCTATGTGGATGAAATGATGATACCATGCCAACTTTCAACCTTTTCAGAGTTCATTTGAAATGCTTTTCAATTTCAGGGTCTTATAGCTCAAAATAAGCAGTAAATGCATGAAAAATAACAAATGAAGTCAGAAAGGGTTGAAAATTGATGACGTGGCTTTGAATGGTGCATTTTGAACACAGAAAAAGTCTGGAGTTCAAATAAGTTCAAAAAATGAAATCCCTTTGTAACCGACGAGTTTCCGTATGAAACCCTGATACTTCGAAAGAGACTGTCCGTTTTGTACACGAAGTCCATCCAATTTTGCCGTAACCCTCTCTACTTTCTTGCACATGCTATGTGGGTGAAATGATGATACCATGCAACCTTTCAGCCTTTTCAGAGTTCATTTGAAATGCTTTTCAATTTCAGGGTCTTATAGCTCAAAATAAGCAGTAAATGCATGAAAAATAACAAATGAAGTCAGAAAGGGTTAAAAATTGATGATGTGGCTTTGAATGGTGCATTTTGAACACACAAAAAGTCAGGAGTTCAAATAAGTTTAAAAAAATGAAATCCCATTGTAACAGACGAGTTTCCGTATGTAACCCTGATACTTCAAAAGAGATTGTCCATTTTGTACACGCAGTGCATCCAATTATGTCGTAACCCTCTCAACTTTCTTGCATATGCTATGTGGATGAAATGATGATACCATGCCAACTTTCAACCTTTTCAGAGTTCATTTGAAATGCTTTTCAATTTTAGGGTCTTATAGCTCAAAATAATAAGTAAATGCATGAAAAATAACAAATGCAGTCAGAAAGGGTTGAAAATTGATGATGTGGCTTTGAATAGTGCATTTTGCACACACAAAAAGTCTGGAGTTCAAATAAGTTCAAAAATTGAAATCCCTTTGTAACAGATGAGTTTTCGTATGAAACCCTGATACTTCGAAAGAGATTGTCCATTTTGTACACGAAGTGCATCTAATTTTTGTCGTAACCCTCCCTACTTTCTTTCACATGCTATGTGGATGAAATGATGATACCATGCCAACTTTCAACCTTTTCAGAGTTCATTTGAAATGCTTTTCAATTCCAGGGTCTTATAGCTCAAAATAAGGAGTAAATGCATGAAAAATAAAAAATCAAGTCAGAAAGTGTTAAAAATTGATGATGTGGCTTTGAATGGTGCATTTTGAACAAACAAAAAGTCAGGAGTTAAAATATGTTTAAAAAAATGAAATCCCTTTGTAACAGACGAGTTTCCGTATGTAACCCTGATACTTCGAAAGAGATTGTCCATTTCGTACACGAAGTGCATCCAATTTTTGTCGTAACCCTCTCAACTTTCTTGCATATGCTATGTGGATGAAATGATGATACCATGCCAACTTTCAACCTTTTCAGAGTTCATTTGAAATGCTTTTCAATTTTAGTGTCTTATAGCTCAAAATAATAATAAATGCATGAAAAATAACAAATGAAGTCAGAAAGGGTTGAAAATTGATGAGGTGGCTTTGAACACACAAAAAGTCTGGAGTTCAAATAAGTTCAAAAATTGAAATCCCTTTGTAACAGATGAGTTTCCGTATGAAACCCTGATACTTCGAAAGAGATTGTCCATTTTGTACACGAAGTGCATCTAATTTTTGTCGTAACCCTCCCTACTTTCTTTCACATGCTATGTGGATGAAATGATGATACCATGCCAACTTTCAACCTTTTCAGAGTTCATTTGAAATGCATTTCAATTTCAAGGTCTTATAGCTCAAAATAATCAGTAAATGCATGAAAAATAACAAATGAAGTCAGAAAGGGTTGAAAATTGATGATGTGGCTTTGAATGGTGCATTTTGAACACAGAAAAAGTCTGGAGTTCAAATAAGTTCAAAAAATGAAATCCCTTTGTAACCGACGAGTTTTCCGTATGAAACCTGATACTTCGAAAGAGACTGTCCGTTTTGTACACGAAGTGCATCCAATTTTTGCCGTAACCCTCTCTACTTTCTTGCACATGCTATGTGGGTGAAATGATGATACCATGCAACCTTTCAACCTTTTGAGAGTTCATTTGAAATGCTTTTCAATTTCAGGGTCTTATAGCTCAAAATAAGCAGTAAATGCATGAAAAATAACAAATGAAGTCAGAAAGGGTTAAAAATTGATGATGTGGCTTTGAATGGTGCATTTTGAACACACAAAAAGTCAGGAGTTCAAATAAGTTTGATAAAATGAAATCCCTTTGTAACAGACGAGTTTCCGTATGTTACCCTGATACTTCGAAAGAGATTGTCCATTTTGTACACGCAGTGCATCCAATTTTTGCCGTAACCCTCTCAACTTTCTTGCATATGCTATGTGGATGGAATGATGATACCATGCCAACTTTCAACCTTTTCAGAGTTCATTTGAAATGCTTTTCAATTTTAGGGTCTTATAGCTCAAAATAATAAGTAAATGCATGAAAAATAACAAATGAAGTCAGAAAGGGATGAAAATTGATGATGTGGCTTTGAATAGTGCATTTTGAACACACAAAAAGTCTGGAGTTCAAATAAGTTCAAAAATTGAAATCCCTTTGTAACAGATGAGTTTCCGTATGAAACCCTGATACTTCGAAAGAGATTGTCCATTTTGTACACGAAGTGCATCTAATTTTTGTCGTAACCCTCCCTACTTTCTTTCACATGCTATGTGGATGAAATGATGATACCATGCCAACTTTCAACCTTTTCAGAGTTCATTTGAAATGCTTTTCAATTTTAGGATCTTATAGCTCAAAATAATAAGTAAATGCATGAAAAATAACAAATGAAGTCAGAAAGGGTTGAAAATTGATGATGTGGCTTTGAATAGTGCATTTTGAACACACAAAAAGTCTGGAGTTCAAATAAGTTCAAAAATTGAAATCCCTTTGTAACAGATGAGTTTCCGTATGAAACCCTGATACTTCGAAAGAGATTGTCCATTTTGTACACGAAGTGCATCTAATTTTTGTCGTAACCCTCCCTACTTTCTTTCACATGCTATGTGGATGAAATGATGATACCATGCCAACTTTCAACCTTTTCAGAGTTCATTTGAAATGCATTTCAATTTCAAGGTCTTATAGCTCAAAATAATCAGTAAATGCATGAAAAATAACAAATGAAGTCAGAAAGGGTTGAAAATTGATGATGTGGCTTTGAATGGTCCATTTTGAACACAGAAAAAGTCTGGAGTTCAAATAAGTTCAAAAAATGAAATCCCTTTGTAACCGACGAGTTTTCCGTATGAAACCCTGATACTTCGAAAGAGACTGTCCGTTTTGTACACGAAGTGCATCCAATTTTTGCCGTAACCCTCTCTACTTTCTTGCACATGCTATGTGGGTGAAATGATGATACCATGCAACCTTTCAACCTTTTGAGAGTTCATTTGAAATGCTTTTCAATTCCAGGGTCTTATAGCTCAAAATAAGCAGTAAATGCATGAAAAATAACAAATGAAGTCAGAAAGGGTTAAAAATTGATGATGTGGCTTTGAATGGTGCATTTTGAACACACAAAAAGTCAGGAGTTCAAATAAGTTTGATAAAATGAAATCCCTTTGTAACAGACGAGTTTCCGTATGTTACCCTGATACTTCGAAAGAGATTGTTCATTTTGTACACGCAGTGCATCCAATTTTTGCCGTAACCCTCTCAACTTTCTTGCATATGCTATGTGGATGAAATGATGATACCATGCCAACTTTCAACCTTTTCAGAGTTCATTTGAAATGCTTTTCAATTTTAGGGTCTTATAGCTCAAAATAATAAGTAAATGCATGAAAAATAACAAATGAAGTCAGAAAGGGATGAAAATTGATGATGTGGCTTTGAATAGTGCATTTTGAACACACAAAAAGTCTGGAGTTCAAATAAGTTCAAAAATTGAAATCCCTTTGTAACAGATGAGTTTCCGTATGAAACCCTGATACTTCGAAAGAGATTGTCCATTTTGTGCACGAAGTGCATCTAATTTTTGTCGTAACCCTCCCTACTTTCTTTCACATGCTATGTGGATGAAATGATGATACCATGCCAACTTTCAACCTTTTCAGAGTTCATTTGAAATGCTTTTCAATTTTAGGATCTTATAGCTCAAAATAATAAGTAAATGCATGAAAAATAACAAATGAAGTCAGAAAGGGTTGAAAATTGATGATGTGGCTTTGAATAGTGCATTTTGAACACACAAAAAGTCTGTAGTTCAAATAAGTTCAAAAATTGTAATCCCTTTGTAACAGATGAGTTTCCGTATGAAACCCTGATACTTCGAAAGAGATTGTCCATTTTGTACACGAAGTGCATCTAATTTTTGTCGTAACCCTCCCTACTTTCTTTCACATGCTATGTGGATGAAATGATGATACCATGCCAACTTTCAACCTTTTCAGAGTTCATTTGAAATGCATTTCAATTTCAAGGTCTTATAGCTCAAAATAATCAGTAAATGCATGAAAAATAACAAATGAAGTCAGAAAGGGTTGAAAATTGATGATGTGGCTTTGAATGGTGCATTTTGAACACAGAAAAAGTCTGGAGTTCAAATAAGTTCAAAAAATGAAATCCCTTTGTAACCGACGAGTTTTCCGTATGAAACCCTGATACTTCGAAAGAGACTGTCCGTTTTGTACACGAAGTGCATCCAATTTTTGCCGTAACCCTCTCTACTTTCTTGCACATGCTATGTGGGTGAAATGATGATACCATGCAACCTTTCAACCTTTTGAGAGTTCATTTGAAATGCTTTTCAATTTCAGGGTCTTATAGCTCAAAATAAGCAGTAAATGCATGAAAAATAACAAATGAAGTCAGAAAGGGTTAAAAATTGATGATGTGGCTTTGAATGGTGCATTTTGAACACACAAAAAGTCAGGAGTTCAAATAAGTTTGATAAAATGAAATCCCTTTGTAACAGACGAGTTTCCGTATGTTACCCTGATACTTCGAAAGAGATTGTCCATTTTGTACACGCAGTGCATCCAATTTTTGCCGAAACCCTCTCAACTTTCTTGCATATGCTATGTGGATGAAATGATGATACCATGCCAACTTTCAACCTTTTCAGAGTTAATTTGAAATGCTTTTCAATTTTAGGGTCTTATAGCTCAAAATAATAAGTAAATGCATGAAAAATAACAAATGAAGTCAGAAAGGGATGAAAATTGATGATGTGGCTTTGAATAGTGCATTTTGAACACACAAAAAGTCTGGAGTTCAAATAAGTTCAAAATTGAAATCCCTTTGTAACAGATGAGTTTCCGTATGAAACCCTGATACTTCGAAAGAGATTGTCCATTTTGTACACGAAGTGCATCTAATTTTTGTCGTAACCCTCCCTACTTTCTTTCACATGCTATGTGGATGAAATGATGATACCATGCCAACTTTCAACCTTTTCAGAGTTCATTTGAAATGCTTTTCAATTTTAGGATCTTATAGCTCAAAATAATAAGTAAATGCATGAAAAATAACAAATGAAGTCAGAAAGGGTTGAAAATTGATGATGTGGCTTTGAATAGTGCATTTTGAACACACAAAAAGTCTGGAGTTCAAATAAGTTCAAAATTGAAATCCCTTTGTAACAGATGAGTTTCCGTATGAAACCCTGATACTTCGAAAGAGATTGTCCATTTTGTACACGAAGTGCATCTAATTTTTGTCGTAACCCTCCCTACTTTCTTTCACATGCTATGTGGATGAAATGATGATACCATGCCAACTTTCAACCTTTTCAGAGTTCATTTGAAATGCATTTCAATTTCAAGGTCTTATAGCTCAAAATAATCAGTAAATGCATGAAAAATAACAAATGAAGTCAGAAAGGGTTGAAAATTGATGATGTGGCTTTGAATGGTGCATTTTGAACACAGAAAAAGTCTGGAGTTCAAATAAGTTCAAAAAATGAAATCCCTTTGTAACCGACGAGTTTTCCGTATGAAACCCTGATACTTCGAAAGAGACTGTCCGTTTTGTACACGAAGTGCATCCAATTTTTGCCGTAACCCTCTCTACTTTCTTGCACATGCTATGTGGGTGAAATGATGATACCATGCAACCTTTCAACCTTTTGAGAGTTCATTTGAAATGCTTTTCAATTTCAGGGTCTTATAGCTCAAAATAAGCAGTAAATGCATGAAAAATAACAAATGAAGTCAGAAAGGGTTAAAAATTGATGATGTGGCTTTGAATGGTGCATTTTGAGCACACAAAAAGTCAGGAGTTCAAATAAGTTTGATAAAATGAAATCCCTTTGTAACAGACGAGTTTCCGTATGTTACCCTGATACTTCGAAAGAGATTGTCCATTTTGTACACGCAGTGCATCCAATTTTTGCCGTAACCCTCTCAACTTTCTTGCATATGCTATGTGGATGAAATGATGATACCATGCCAACTTTCAACCTTTTCAGAGTTCATTTGAAATGCTTTTCAATTTTAGGG